>NC_079339.1:38749482-41149482 GCF_029582105.1 Oenanthe melanoleuca
ATGTGATAAAGACCATCTCTGACTCTTAAGCTAAGGTTTGTATTTCCTTTTAAGATACATTATGCAATGAAATAATAATCTGTCTATAAGAGAATGAAGTATTTATTATATAATGATTTCCACCTGAGGACCTTGGAGCTCCTTATGGGCACTAATGATTGAAGTGCTCTGTTCTAATTTGCAGCTTACCATGAACCATTCAAAGCAGCATCTGAGCACTTTCCCATTAGCCTCAAAAGTGACTAATACACGGATGTGTGGCTTGTTTCCCTCTCCTCTTTCCAGTGGATTTTCTGTTGTGATGTCATTGTGCTACAGGTGTAAGCAGCATAGCTTGCAGTCTGAACAGGCAAGTACTGAAGGGTCCCTAGCTCTTATGGAGCTCATTATCCAAATTTTGGAAAATTGTGTCCCTTGCAAAGGCCAATATTACATTATTGCAGAGAAACTAGAGTTTCAGGGGATCTTAATTCAATCTTCATGTGGGGTCCTGCTATCTTGTCTGCTCTCATTCACGTCATTCTGTTTTATTCCTGGCTTGTACACAGTTACTTGCCTGACCTCTCAGTTAAATGGTTCAGGAAGTGGCACTGGCACAACGAATGTATTTATGTGGGAGAGTTAAGCTGCTCTGAATTCCTGACCAAAGTTACTGCAGAACCAGTCAAGTGCTGTAGCTGACAGAACCATATAAACTCCTGTGGGACAGTACATCCAGGACCTAAGTGATTTGCCTAAGTTCATTTTGGGGTGTTCATTCTTCAGAGCATGCACTAAAATTCTTATGTTTTGCCATGAAAGTGGTCAAACGCTGGAGCAGCCTGGAGAGGCTATAGAACCTCCATCCTTGGAGGCAATAAAAACTTGACTGGCTGAGGCCCTGAGCCTCCTGCTCTAACTGACCCTGCTTCAAGCAGGGATGGGAAGGGTGGCTTTCAGAGACCCCTTCCAACTTTTGTTGATGCACTGAGTGTATGAATGTCTGGATCAGTTGTGTCATGGAGAGCCAAGTAATGCCCTGGTGGTGTGTGTGAAAGCAGCTGAGTGCTAACACACAGGGTTTGTGGCAAGGAGCTACTCCAGATGTCTGAAATGTCTCTATGTAAATGTATATCTCTAAAATCTGGATGGCATGTTCTGACAGATCTAACTAGCAATTTAAAATACTATATTTGCTGTCTACAGTGCGTTGCTAGCTCTCCTGGGTGACAGCCTGCACTGTACCCTTGCCCATGCCCAGAGTTATTAGCTAACCAAGTGACTGAGGAAAGGGGCTTGTGCAGAGCTCCCTGATGCCCAGTGACAAGGACTGATGTTCCCATTCTTCTTCTGCCTCCCCTGGATCAAGTGTGTTAGCCCAGGACAGGAGAGCAGGGTGGAGAGACTTAGATGGGAATGCCTGCAACCACCCCAGTCTTAGTCATCCATCCCAGATTTAGACCCCTGAGGCAGCACTTCCGAGCTCAGCCACCTCCAAATCCAGATTTTTGGGGTCCCAAGACAACCATTTGCTGGAGTTTCTTTTTGTCCTGTGTCTGATTTTCTGTAGGCATCATTTGTGGATAAAATTCTACAGCTTAAATCAACGTGCTATGATTTCTACTGGAACTGACAGAGGCATGCAAATGTCTTTGTGGCCCTGGTGCTCATTTGCACAACGGATGTGAGCACTATCCTGAGCTGTAGCAAAGCTGACCAGCTAAATGGCCCGTGTCTCCTGGGTTTTGGCAGGTCTGTTGTCAGTGGAAGAGTCTTGATGCTTCTTGGGATTTCATCATCCCAGTGCCTGGAGTCATGTGGTTATGCAGGAATTTAAATTTCGGTTTTTGTTAAGCATGTGTTTATATCTCGAGATCAAGGAGGACAGTTGGGCAATCCGAACCTTGTAGCCCCAGACGCTTGAAGCAACGAGCAACGTCCAACGCTGACAGCAGCAATATCGGAAGATCTCGGGAGCTCTGGGGATCAGAGCTGGGCAGCCCCTCCACCCGACCCCCCGGCTGTAGGAAACGCCCCCGGCCTCTGTGTCCCTTGGCCGGGTCCCGAGAGTCGCCACCGGCGCTCCCCGCGCTCTGCTCGGCCCTCGGCGCCCCCGGCCGTGCTCCGTGCCCGGGGGCACATCCCACAATGTCCTTTCTCGCCCGGAGGCTTGGCCGGAGCCCTTTCCCGCCCCCTGGGCTGGGCATTCAGAGCTCCAGCGCTGGGCTGGCCCGGCGTGTGTCTGCAGCCTCGCAGGAATGCTGCTGGTCTGGTGGGTAAGTCTTCATTCCTCGCCTTTCACTGCTCCCTGCTGGTCTCCGGGAGGCTGAGCACTGGGGGAGAAAAGCAGAGGCGACTAGTCCAGATTGAGGAGTATTGAATCAGGGCGCTCTGAACCCAGAGCTCCTTACTGCGGGCACCGGCTGAAAGCAGGTCCAACAGGAGTGAGTTGCTCACCGTGCTGTCCAGGTGGATTTTGGATATCCCTGGGATATGGGGTTTCTACAACATTTCTGGGTGACTTGATCTAGTGTTTGATCAGTCTTATGGTAAACTATAAGGATCTTGGACACATGTTCTGAAGAGTCAGTATTTCCTTGATGCTTTTTCCCAAACGTTTTGCAAATGCCAAACATATTTTCAGTGAAGCAGCTCCTCAGTCAGATGGCACCCAGTGCTGTTTTATGGAGTTATTCTCTCCCAGGCAAGGGAGTTGCGTTTGATTATTTTTCTCATGAAATTGTTATCAGCCATTTCTCCAGCCTGTTTGGATTCCTCCAAGTGGTAGCACTGCCCTCTAAGCATGTCAGACAGTACCCCTGACTTGGTGTTGTGCATCAATTTGCTGTTTGTAAGCTTTGTCACACCGTTCAAGATGTTACTAAGGGCATCAGAGAACTGACCCTTAAGACATGCCACCAGAGTCCACTAGTTGACACTTGGACTTCGTACTGCTGACTGACTTTGAGTGTGGTGATCCAGACAGTTCCCAACCTACCTCATTATTCATGAGGCAAATATGTGCCTTTCTCACTAATTTGTCTCTAAGCTTAGTTGATGGGATAGGCGGCATTGCGAGCTTAACTGAAGTCAATTATTGGCTCAATCAGAACCAAAAAGCTGATGCTCCATCCCCAGTGCAGCAGTCTGCTTTGCAAGGACCCTCTAGTCCCTTTCCTAGTCCCTCACCTGATCACATTTCCCATCTGCACTGATGCTGCTCTCAGGCTGCCTCCTTCCTCTCACCAACCTGCTTTCCCATGACTGCCAAGCCTTACAAGGGTGCTTCCTGGGGCAGGACCAAGTAGGCAGGTAGGCTTTTCATGGGATGGACAGGTTGTTGATACATGGCCAGACTTGCTCTCAGAGTCCTTTTCCTGGCTGTGTATCTGCTGTGCAGTCTGGTAATTGAAATACCTTTTGATGAAATCTTGTTCTTAATCCTTCCAAATATGTACATGTGCTGATACTGAGTCTAGTTTATCTAATGAAGCTTTGGATAGAGTGGCCTGTTCCTGTAAACACCATACAGACCAGGGACCTGGAAACCTCTTATCAGATTTTGCCCTAGGAAATAGTAAGAAGTCAGAGAGACAGTGAAGTGGGATCTGGCACTTGTGAGAAGTGCTGGAGACTCAAGCATACCACACAAGGGTCTTTACCACAGGCTGTGCTAGCCAGGGGAAGAGTCTTGCTTTTGTTTATTTTACTGTTTTTTGACTCTTTGAGCTGTGTTCTGCATGAAGAACTTAGATTATGAATTAAGCTTGTCTTGGGCCAGTGAGAGAACCCAATACTGAATAGTTGATAGAGACTAGATCCTGAAGGGGTGTCTTGCTGTAATTACTGTGCTGGATATTCAGGTGGCACTGAGGCAGGAGGGTTCACAGGAGGCTGTTGGGTCTGCAATTTCTAAGGCTGTTCCAGAAATAGTCATGCTTCTAGTTGTTTTTCTTTTCTTGATCTCATCTAGGAAACATGTATAGGTTTAAGCTAATCTGATCTCTTGACTTCCCTCATACCTAACAATCTGCTATGTCCAGCTGCTCACCATGCCAGATCAGAGAACTAACCCTGAGCAGTTTGAGATGCAATCCCTTTGTTGCACTTGCTTGGATTGATTTGCCATTTTTGTCCTGTCTCCAGAGAGGCCCATAGAGGTCTCTCTTCAAAAACAACATGACCACTTTCATTGCTTTATTTTCTTGCCAAGAACTATCTTTCTTCACTCCTACTTGCTGGCATTCTACATGTTGATGGCAGAACAGTGTGAGGTCTGGTCATTGCAGTAAGGCAACAACTGCAGTCTTTGCAGACAGAAAACCATTGCAGCCGTGCAATAAAAATTGCCCCTGTTACGACTGTAGTGGTGAGTAATTACCTGAGCACTTATTCAGCTACAGAGTCTCACCTGTCTTACACTCTGCTCTGTTCTCAAGTCCTTCAGAATAAAAATGGAGGCATAGTGAAAAGTACAGGCAGTAAATCTGCCTCTGGTTTTGTTGATGCTGGGAGCAGGGACATTTTGTTGTGCTGAGTTTCCTTGTGAAGGTGATAGTAATTTAGAAATTGTCTTCCTCTCCTGAGGAATGTCAGGCATATTCCTGACCTTCCCTTTGGGAACCCTGTCATTGGAGTTGCTGAGCTATATATGCAGAATTACCCCAGTGACTGTGGAGGAGTTGGCTTTGCTGAGCAGGTTTAATAGCTGCAGTACCTAAGGAGCCTCCTCTGTTTGCTGAGCCTGACAGGAAAGTCCTTCTGCTCCTGCTGATGGCCTCTGCCCAAATCCCTTGGTACATGAGCCAGCTCCTGCCAGACCAGGAGAGGCTGGATGCGTCCAGCCAGGTGTTTGGCTAGTGCTTTACATGGAGCAAGCTTTTCCTTTGCTTCCCTCCACCCCACAAACCTTCTGCTGACAGGCAAGATATTAAAATAAAGACTGTATGGCCCCTATTGATTCTACACAAGGCTTTTCTTTTTTTTTTTTTTTTTCCTGTGCAAGCCTGACACGCAAAGTCTTGCACTGCGCCTTTCAAATCAGGCTCTGGATCAAGTCTTGCAAAGATTGTGTGCAGCTGCAAGATTGCTGGAGGGTTTTTTATCCTCACATCAGATGGAGCTGGGGCAAAAAAAAAAGAAAAAAAAAGCCAAACCAAAACAAGGGTAAATCACAGAGCCAGCAACTTTCTTGGCATCTCTGGGATTGTGGCTCCTCCTGCCCCTCCGGCCTTCAGAAATGTACTTGGCAGAGCTGCCCGCATAGAAAAACAAATGCTTCCCAAACCAAAACAGAGTTGGGTGTTGGTGGTGAATGGGCCAACACTGCGTGCTGGCGTCATCTCTGCCCACTGCCAGCATGTTGTCATAGGAACAGCTGGATTATTTTACAATCCAGCTGTGGAGCCAATTCTCCAAAGGAGTAGCCTGGAGGGAGGAGAGAGGGGCAGGCAGAAGGCAGCACTGCTGTATTTTCTGGTAACTGGAGGGAGGAGGATTATTAATGGAGAGAGGGAGAGAAGGGTTACCAGTGAGTGCCATCTATCACAGCTTGAAACTGCAGCTAGTCATTTCCAGCTAGCTGACTGCTGTTAGCTGCATCTGGGAATTACAGGCTGCCCTGTGGGACAGGGGTGGTGAGGAAAATGGTAAATCTTTTTGTGTTGAGGCTGATAATGTGTCTCACAGCTTGCTGCCTTGCAGAGACCATGACTTGTCAGCTGTAGGGAGTGCTGTGCACCTGTACAGGTTCCCATCACCCCAGAAATTTGTAGCTGATCAATTAATGGGTGTTAGCTTGCCACAAAAATCATTCATCACTGTTTCCCTTGCCCACTTTGCAATGTTTGTTGCCCTGTTTCCTTTTGGAAGCTCCTTGGATGCTGTTTTGAGGTTGCAGAGCACTGAGGGCATTGTAGGTGCCTAAGTAGAGGTTTAGTCTTTGTGCTGGTTGAGGCTGTCATACAAAAGTGAACACGCTTGTCCGATGGCAGAATGTTTGCACTTCAAGTGAACTCCAGACCTTGCGGTTTAACGAATCACACTGGTTTGGGGCTTGATGAGTACCCACAAAGAAGATTTGATGACAAAAGCCAGGAACCTGCAGCAGGAACTCTGATACAGCTGGGGCTGAAAGGGGAGCTCAGGCAGAAGGAATTTGTCTGGCTGCAGAGCGCTCCTGGCCCAGGGAGAAGCGAGAGGAGGCAGGGAGGCTTGGCTGGAGGCGTTACCATGCCGCTCGCCCGCTGTGCCGTGCCCGGGGTGTGGGTACAGCCGTGCCGCCCGAAGCGGGGCGGCCCCATCCCGCTGTGTCCCGTTCCAGCGGGAAGCGGCGCGGGAGAGCGGCCGGCGGCGCCCGCGAGCGTGGCCGGCAGAGGGCGCCGGGCCCGGCCTGGGCTGGGCTGCTGAGGGGCCGGAGCTGCGGCTGCCGGGCACGGCCGGGACACGGCTGGGACAGCACCGGGACAAGGCAGGGGCACGGCCTGGACACGGCAGGGACAGCACCGGGACACGGCAGGGACACGGCAGGGACACGGACAGAAACAGCCGCCCCGGGCGCTGCACTCCCACAGCCCGGGGAAGCCCGAGGCGTGCAGCTGGCCCTCAGATCCAACACACTCTGCAGCCTGGCTTGGCTCGAGTTCTCCTCCCGTCAGTCACTAGGAGGGATGCTCGAGCAAGAGCTGACCATGAGTCATTGCCAGGACAGGTGAATTAACCTTGCTTTCCCCTTGCCAAACCATCTGGCTGCTCTGATAGGCCTGACTGGCTCCGGAAATACCTTCCCTCAGTTTGCAGACACCCCCAGGTTGGGGGGAGTGTTGGTTTGCTGGAGGTTAGGAAGGTGCTGCAAGGGGGATCTGAACAGTCTGGATTCATGGGCTGAGGCCAGTGGTACGAGGTTTGACAAGGTCAGGTGCCAGGTCTTGCTCTTGCATCACAACAACCCCCAGCAGTGCTACAGGCTGGGGACACAATGGCTGGAAAGCTGCCCAGCAGCAAAGGACTGGGTGTGCTGGTCAACAGCAGCTGAACATGAGCCAGTGTGTGCCCAGGTGACCAAGAAGGCCAGTGGCATCCTGGGCTGTGTCAGAAATAGTGTGGCCAGCAGGACCAGGGCAGGGATTGTCTCCCTGTACTTGGCACTGGTAAAGCCACACCTCGAGTCCTTTTTGAAATCTGGACCCCTCACAACAGGAAAGACATTGATTGAGGTGCTGGAGCATATCCAGAGAAGGGCAATGGAGCTGGTGAAGGGTCTGAGCACAAGTCCTGCGAGGAGCACCTCAGATATCTGGGATTGTTTGGCCTGGAGAAAAGGAGGCTCAAGAGAAACCTTTTTGCTCTCTACAATGACCTGAAAGAAGGTCATAGTGAAATGGGGGTCAGTCTCCTCTCCCAAGTGACAGGAGAAGAGGAAACAACCTCAAGTTGCATCATGGGAGGTTTAGATTGGGTATCAGGAAAATTTCTTCACTGAAAAGGTTGTCAAGCATTGGAACAGGCTGCTTAGGGAAGTGTTAGAGTCAGCATCCCTGGAGGTATTTATAAGACATGTAGATGTAGATTTTAGAGACATGGTTTAGTGGTGGACTTGGCAGTGCTGGGTAAATGGTTGGACTCTTAAGAGTCTTTTCCAGCCTGAACAATTCTGATTCTCACATGCAATTTTTGCCAGAGCTGGAAGGGCAGGTCCAATTTTATTTCTTGACTTTGATATGTAAAGTGTGTGACAGATAAGAACCACAGAATGCCAGGGAGCTTAGAAGACTCACATAGTGATTTTGCCCTTTGTCAGAGCTCAGAAAAAATACTGAGCCTTTTTCCATACTTCACTTGGCTTTTTTTTTTTTTAATCCCATGTATGGGTTGAAGCTGTACGTACAGACTAGGGTCTTGGAGAGATTTGTCCTGTACCTTATTGGTTCTTAACATTTTAATTAAATACAAGTTAGATTTGCAAAGAAATATTTTAGGCACTGCAGTACCTTCTTCCATCCCTCCTTTCTTCATTCTTCTGGCTCCTCCCAGTGGTCTCTGTTGACCCTGCCAGTGAAGATTTGCAGTCCCTTTGAGGGACACGGTTGGTAGGATCTTGAGTACTCACATCCAACACACAGCTTTCAGCATGTGTGCCTCTTTACCAACACATCTTCAAACTTGAGAGAAGCTCCAGTGGGAACTGGCAGCTTTAAATTATTTTCAGGATTTGGATGTACTAGTGAAGACACCTGTTTGAAGAAAACTACTTCTGAGCCTTTTTAGTAGCGCAGTTCTGGACCTGGCTCCCATTCTAAAGGAGTTATTTGCAGATGAAAATATTGTAAAATGTACATGTAAAAATGCATGGTATCTAATCTGCCATTCCAGTTAATTCAACATTTTTGAGAAGATAGAGAGATTCCTCTTTTCTCATTTTATTTTTGGTCTCTGCTGCTTTGGGGACATGTTTAAGGAGTCAAACTGCAGGCAGTGACTAATGAAGTCTCAGATGTCTTTCCATAAGACAGTCACCAGTGTGGAAAATACTGCGCTTCTTCTGAGGGGAATTTTGTCTCTTCCTTTCTGCTATAAGGAACCCACTTTCCTGTTGTTCTTTATTTTAGGCTTCAGCAGAAAAGGAAGGTTTAGGGGGTTTTAGGCAAGTCAGAAAGACCTTTTTTTCTAGAGCTTCAGCAGCTTCTCATCACTGTGGTGCTGAGGTAGACTTTCTTTCCAAGTTGTCCCCAGTCTGAGCTGTTACATATTTACCTGGCTTCATCTCCCATGCAGCCTGTCAACCCAGCACTGTGCCCTCACTTGGTAAGGCTTGCCAGCTGTTGTGGCTAATCTGTCAAGCTGAGTGGTTTGGCCAGAGCAGTAGCACAGGTCAGTGCTGTGCAACAATAGCAGCTCAGACCCAAGCCTGCTGACATGCAGATAGGCAGCTGCTTCCAGTGCATGGATCAGCTCTTGTGATGTGTGTAATGCTATCAACAATTGCTGCTCCCTAAGCTTTGCATGGATGCAATGTAGGATCTCTGGTTGCATGTGATATAGCTGTATGGAGATTTTACTTTTCAAAAGCTTGGTGATGATAGGTAACAGGACTGTCCACCAGTAATTAATGAAGAGGAGATATGGAAGCTGGGGCAGAATATGGGTAGGAAGCAGAAAGAAGAAAATAAAATTGATACAGGGTAATTGTGGGAGGGAAGAGGAGGTGGGACATTGGTTGTTATGGGGGGTTATTAGTGTGGGTCTAGAGAGGAGTAGCTGAGAATTATCCTGTGGAGTTACTTGATCCATGTTGTCACTTTGAGGGTGCTATGTGGTGGCTGGAACCCAGCTCTGCTCCAGAAGCTCCTCTGCAATTACAGGTCCCTGGTAAGGTGAACTGAGACCTTTAAATGAGGCAATGTTCAGCACCCAGGCTGCTGTGCAACTGCTCCTGCCAGTGGTGCTGGTGATGCCAGTGTGGGAAACATGCAGCACTTAGAGTGTGCTGCTGCCCAACTCCTTCTGTCTTTCAGGTTCTTTCTTTTCTTAAATGGTCCTGTGGAGTGCACTCATGGCCAATGATGGATCCTTAATGTTGCATTCCCAGTAAATAAGCAGTTCAGCACTGAACCAGTGCTTGGCTGCATTCTCAGACAGAACTGCCCTTGCAAAAATGAGCTTCAGGCACTCGAGTGCATTGTTTGACTAGGGGTTTCCCAGACTCCTTTGTTTGAGACTCTCTTGTAAGAAGTCCAAATGTTTTTTTTTTTTAAAGGGTCATTAACAGGCAGTCCTGCAGAACCCCTGAATGTGTTTGTTGTCTTGAACTGCAAACATAGATAGGTGTGACATTGCTGGGTCTTGGTATTTGGTACCTATCCAAGCATCAAGAATACCACTGACCTTTGAGCTGTAAGGCATTAAAAATAATAATGTATCATGTCAGAGTTGATTCCTCTTACTCCAAGAGTTTTTCTGCTTGCAAGCATTTCAGTTTCCTAAGCTAGGCCTCAGGCTTTTGGTTTTAGTGGGTTTTGTTTTGTTTTGTTGCTTGTTTGTTTGCTTGCTTTAAATGGAAACGTCATCAGGTCTAGTGTAGTCATTAGCTAGTAGCAAACTTATTGGAATCACTTGATGATAAAAAAATAAGTGATCAAGTGAAGACTTTCAGACTTTTTCCAAAAAAAATCAAACATGCTTTTGCTTGTCACACTTACAATCTTGGTATTGCAGTCATGAAATCCTGTAAAGGAGAAAGGCTTAAAAGTATGGACAAATATGAAACTAATTAGCTAGCTGTCATTGTCCAAGCTGAATGAAGTGCTGAAAGAGAATAAACATTCACAGTGAAACACAGCATGGATCTAAACAAATTCTTTTAGCTTTAGTAATAATCTAAGGGCTTCCTTACTATAAACTAATGACTAATGAGAATTTTTTATTGTAAAGCTGGGTTTTTGCTCTGACACCATCACTGCTGAAGCTGCACAGTTCAGCATGGACCTGCTCTCACCACAGAGGTCCAGTCGGACTCTTTTTGTCCTGTCAAAGTGTTTCTTTTTGCAGGCAATCATTGTAGCTGAATGTGTCTACTAAGCATGCAGCTGCACACATGGTTTTTGATTTGGACTCCTGCCTTTTCAAGATCAGGCCATGAATAATTATGGTTTTAAAATTTGCTTTGGAACTAGTACAATCCCTGAGAGTGCCTTCATTTCCAGAAGTAGCTGGTCAATGGATTTGTCTTTATCTAAAGAAATTTCTATGCTCTGGCCTAAGTGGAACTTGTCAGCTACAGGAAGGATTGTAGCTGCAGTTATGTGTGCTGTGAAGTTCCCAAGATTCCCATTGCCACCCTCCTTTAAACATCCCCCAGCCCTGCTATAAACAAGTGAGAGACACTCACACTGCACCCTGGCTGTGAGCCAGGAATATCAGAGCTCTGGCTGGAGACAGAAGGGGAGAACAGAAAATAGTGTCAACTCATGAATCATCTCAGTGAGGATCGACATCCACCATTAGCAAAACCAGACAAACCTGGGGTTGCTGCTTAATAAGCAGTTTATTCCTTGTCCCTGTTACAATGTACAAGTGAGCTGGAAAGGCAGCAAAGCACCAGTGACAGACAGCTGCCTGTGCTTCATGCACAAAGGGCACCTTGATCTGTCCTGTTACAACAGGGCTGCAACCTGTAGGGCTGTAGATGTAGTGTATGAGGTTCTTGGCTGGTTTTGGATGATTTCTTAAGTTGACAAAGTTTATGTAATCATGCTGTTTACCATGGGGCTCTTCTGGCAACTTTTGAACATGTGGAACAATTTCAACCAAATCTGAGAGAAGAGCAGAAATTTCCAAGATTGTTACATTTCTACAGATCTTGTGAGGTTCTACGGGTGGACACAGAAGAATCGAGCCTGGTTCAGTGCCACGCCATGGAAGAGAGTGCAGCTGGTTTGGACCCTGGTCTGGCAGCTGTGTCCAGGGATGTACAGGTGCCCTGTATATGCAGGGTGTGTGTTGGTACCACAGGCAGCACACACATGCACCAGAACTAGCCAGAACCAGGGATGGGAGAGGTGGGAAGAGGAAGCCAGGATTTATGTCGTGCGGGAGAGGCGTTCAAAGGCAGGGGACAGCAGTGTGAAAATTGGCTCACCTGCTGTTTTCTTCTGTTCCAAGATCTTTATCTAGACTGGCTTGTGCTTCTTAATGCTGGAAAGAAATCTTGACAGTCTGTGCTCATGAGTGAAGATTTACATACACCTCTCTGTAGCTTAATGCACTTCAGTATAAGACTCACTTGGCTGCATTTTCTAAGATGTACTTTAATTAGGCTTGAAGGTTGAAAGCAGTGCCTGCATTCTGAGGGACTTTGCAGGGATTTAGGTGCGACCCATCAGCTCTTGGCAGGTTTTCAAGGTGACATGGCTTCTTTTTGTGGGAAGTCTTCACTGCCTGGTCTATGTATGCTGTCCCCTTGCATCAGGTTTGTGGGTCAACAAAGTAGTCTTTGGGGAGGGTGCTATGTAGCAGCCAAACTTTTTCTGCTTATGCAGAAACTTCACGGACCCACAGCTTTAAATCTGCTTTTTTTTTTTTTTTTTTTTTTTTTGGAAGACGGGGCATAAACAGCCTCATACCCAACCAGGAACCATAGTTTTTGCCTTATGGAGCACCTTTTTACATTCCTCTGGGAGGGCTGTAGCTCAGCTTTGCAAGGTGATCTGCTGTACAGCTGTTGGATCCTTGAGATTATTTACATACTTTGGGAGTTCCTCCTTCATCTGTGCCACACTGCAGTGCGTGTTATCTGAGCTGATATGCTGAGCTGGCCGTGTGCTCTGTG
Organism: Oenanthe melanoleuca; assembly: GCF_029582105.1. Taxonomy (NCBI): domain Eukaryota; kingdom Metazoa; phylum Chordata; class Aves; order Passeriformes; family Muscicapidae; genus Oenanthe; species Oenanthe melanoleuca. The sequence continues at coordinate 38,761,787 of NC_079339.1, forward strand.
ACTCTGGGGTCACCTTGACTGTCCACCCTCCTCCCTGGATCTGGAGCTCATGGCCTCTAGTCTGTGGTTTGAGGGTGTAGCCAGCCCTCTCTGGTTGCCATGCTCCCTGCTTCTGCAAGGTTATACAAGGAAAGCTGAAACTTTCTTGCCAGAGGCAGGGGAGCAAATTCAGTCTCTGGCAGACCTGAACAATGAACAGCTTGGAGAAGGTGTGCTTCCAGGACACATGCCAGCACTGAACCAGCACCAGTGGCAGGTTTACAGAAATGCCACAGGCAAAACGAGAGCTCTGGCAATTCACAAGCTCCCCAGGTTTGACAGGCAATCATCCAGCCTCACCTCTTGTGTAAGACTGGCCCCTTCATTTCAAGCAGTTACCTCTGTCCCACACCCAATAATATGGGCTTGCTAGCAGTGCTTTTGGGAGGTTAACCAGTCTCAGTGCAGAATCCAATGGAGACAGAGAATCTACCGTGTGCATGGATTGAACAGCCACACTCTACAAAACAGTGTTTTATTTCTAATCAGAGGTTGCTTGGTAATGGCATCCGGCTGTGGTTCCCGTTCTTCCTTTCTTCAGGAGATTAAGGACTTTTTGAGTGCTCCATGTTTACTCCCTGGGATTACAGTGGCATAATGACACTTTCTTCTAGTGTTCAAGACGCTAAACAGACTGAGTTTACTGTGGGGCAAATAGTGCAGCTCTCAGCCACTGCAGTCTCTCTTCCTTCTCCATTCCCCAGTGGTCAACATCCCTTTTAAAGTAGGGAAGTGATGCATTTGCCAGTGCTGTACACTGGCATCCATGTACTTTCCCTTACCCCTACCCACTATGTTCTTCTCTGACTGTCTGCTGTGAGGACTCAGACTGGATTTTAACTGATATTCCAATGGGAAGTGCTTGGAGCTGTTTTATATGATGCAAGGTGCATGTTGAATCAGAGAAGGACAAAACCAGCAGTAACAGAAAATCTCTTTTGAGTTGTAAAGGCCAAAAGGAATTAATCACTGCAGGGAAATGGGCCCTCTCATCTACACAGAGGGTGGGAGAGAGAGAAAAGGAAGTGCCTTAGAATGGAGAAAGGAAAGAAAGGTCCTTGCAGTGTCCCTGTCAGTACTAAAATAAATCTCTGAAGAGAGAGAGGGGTGAAACAATAGCAGCATAAAGCTGCCAGAACGATGGGAGAGCAGAGCCTTAGGAGCAGATCTTTTCCTGGTGAAAGGCTGCCAGCTCAGGACCTTTGTGGTTGGTTTGCTTTGGTGAACCCAGTAACTTCTGGCATGCACTTGTCTTTTTCATTCGTGGACTGCTTGCTAAATAGGCAGAGTGGTGATACTGAGGGCAATATCCTAGCAGGAATGTAGCTGAGCCATTGAATCAAATACTGGACTTGAACTAACCCAGTCAGTCTTGTTTTGGAGCAACTAAACTGTCTGGTGGGCTGGAAAAACTCTGGGGAACCTTGACTAAGGTTGCTAGAGAGCACTGTAGCAGAGAATTTCCATCCAAAAAGGATCTAGGCAACATGTCCTTACAGTAAACAGAAGAAAGCCTTGCAATTCTGTGATCCTTCAGCGTAAGGGGGAGTAGATGAGGCTGCTGGGAGCATGCTGACAGCCCTGGGATGTTTTACACTGACAGAGCACATCTGTAGAGCAGAGCTGCCAGGCTGTCATGCAAACCCACCAGGGGACACTTCAAGCACATGCTGTCTGCAACTTTGGGGCTCCTCACACCTTCCTGGGCGTGACTGCAGGCAGGGAAGCAGGTCAAACCATGGGCATTATTAACAGCAAATCTGACATCTGTGCTGGCCAGTGGAACAGCCCAGGCATTTGGTTTGTTTATTTTTCTTCTGCTTTTGGCACTTTTTCTCTCTCCAGAAGGCGCCCTGAGTGCGTTGCTAACACACTGCTTGGGGTAAGCACTAAACGAAACTTACACTATTTTGAGGAACCCAGCTCAGGCATTTTTTTAAATGACTGCTGCTTTTTGTGATTCTTGGACAAATTGAAACTAAAACCTCTTCGCTGACACACTGTTTTTGTCTGTTGTGCTGGTAGGCTGCTCTCTGGCTGCAAATCTCCACCATACCCAGATTCTGCTCTCACTTGGCCTAATTGGACACTCTGGGCTAATTTCATGAATGTCAGTGGAGACATTTCCTCTTTATGCTGGTGCTGAGCTAATTTGTACATAAGCCCCACCATACCTAGAGGAGAGCTGCAACTATCAAAGTACATGCAACAGAGGTTCTGGAGTGCAGAATGTGAGCACATAACTTTTGGGGACTGCTCTCCTTCCTCCAGCTTGCAAGTAGCTTTGCCAAGAGCAGGTTTTCAACTGGGAAACTTTAATTTGCCCAGGACTTGCTCTGCAACAGTAGGGAAATGGGCCTTTACATTGACCTTGGCCTGGTTGGAGATGTCCTTCAGAGGCACCTGCTCTCCTCCTTCCTTTTCCTACTTCCAAACCTACCTGTCAGCATCCTGGTGCCTGGCATCATGAGCTACTTTCTTTCTTGGTCTTAAAAACAGTGGGACTCAGAATGTTAGGCTCTTTGGAGCAATTAGGGTCTATTTTTAGCTGAGATGCTTTTGAGGGCATTGGATTAGGTATAGGTACAGTGTCCAGGGATGAGATCTTGGAGGCTTGTGATGGCTAAGATGCTGAACAGAGGTCTGGTGAGTCTGTCAGTGGGGGTTTACTGGTCCCTCTGGGGGTGTTGCAGGGAGGGGGCTGGAGTGGGTGTAGCTGGTCATATGTTTCAGCAGCCAAAACCTAGTGTTGTAATGTCTGAGACACTCTGAGTTTGGAAAAGGCCCCGATGATATCACCCTGCAGAACTGTTAATAATGCAGGAAAGGAAATGTTCACAAGGCTTTTCCAGATCTTTAATGGGGAGGAATTAATACTCTCTCTTCCTATGCCCATTGCTCTGTTTGGAAATGGCTTTCTCTCACTACCAGCCATCAAAAGGGATGGTTCTTTCCCTTTTTTTTCTTCTCTTTGCTGTTGCAATCTCCCTACCACATGTAGCAGTGAGTGTTGAGGGCAAAGAGTATGAAAGCAATAGCTGTTCTGCACAAGCTCCCTGTGAGGACACTGAACTCTGCATACCATCCTTCACTTTTGCTTAATCCACTTCCAGAAGAGATAAACAATCAATGGTGCTTTTAGTACTGCCACAGATTATGCAAAAAAAGAGATTTAGTTCTGCAGGAGTTCTCCCATGCTACTTCTCCTTTGTGGTCCTCTGTCTCTGCAGTTCTTCATACCCCACAGCAACCCAACATGACCACCAGCCCTCATCAGAGCTCATTCCAAATTCTGCGATGGAGACCTGCTTTACTGCAAGACATTCCTTGTTCGTTGTGGCTGTAGCCTGCTGCTTTAGAAAGGATCTGTTTCCTGGAAGTGGGGAGTGATACCATGCAGATTGCTTAGTTGCTCTCAGCTCTGCTTTTTTATCATGATCCACATACTGTCACAAGATCCTTGGGAGAGTGGGAAGTAGAAATCCAAAGCTGGAGTCAGTTAATGTGAATTCAGTGAGCAGTACTCCACATGGCACAAGGAGCATGAAGAATGATGTCAACCAGTGACTGCATGAACTAGGCGATTATCTCTGTGATTTTTCTCAACCAAAATGTGGAGAAGAAGTTAATGCAATACAACTTACAGACTGACTGGGCTGGAGTGTCGTACTGACAACAAGTGAAGATAAGGCCTGTTAATCTGCTTTGCTAGGGGAACTTTCTCTTGTAGCCAGCTGCTCATTGCCAATGCAGAGACTTGCTTTCCCCCTTCCCTAGTGCATGGGCTGGTCTTCCTTCTGCCATCTGTGATGGATGAGATCAGTGTGGAGCTCCCGCCCTCCTGCATGCAAGAGAGACCAAGTCGTGGGCAGTTTGAGAAAGGGGCAAAGCAGGTAACAACTGTGGCTTTCACAAAACTTCATGTCCTGGACTCATAGATTCCAGTGTGGACTTGCCTGCCAACTGGCTGAAAAAAGACTGTGATAGTTTGTTTATGCTTGTGAGCAGCAACTTGCAGCAAGCAAGGTCCTACCCTTATGGAAACAGAAAGATAAGACATGGAATCGATTTTCTAATAACTTTCAATAATTTGGAGTGCAGCCCAAAGGACAGCAGTGGGGAGCAAGTCAGGCAAGGGGTCTGTGTTACAGTTGTGAGAAAGGCCAGTGTGATTTTTCTCTTGAGGAGGGGAGTGAGGATCTCTGTTGAACAGTTTACCAAATATTGTGATCTGAACTGGGGGCAATTGGAGGTGCTGACAGACAGGGGAGACAGATTGAGCACAATGCTAACCAGTTTAGCCAAAAGATGACATAGGTGGGGGAAGCATTGCTGTCTCCAAACATCTGTGAGGAGATAGGGATTGCGTTAGCGAAAGGGAAAAATTTAGACTTAGCATCAGGAAAGTACTTCCTAGAACTGAACTGTGTCTCCACAGGGAGGGGGTGGGAGTCCCATATCTGGCAAGATAGAAACAGCAATAATAATGAATCTGATTACTTGCTATGTAATGATAACAAATAATGTAAAATAAGTTTTGATAAAGAGCTAGATTTCTCGATAGCAACCAAATGCACAAGCCAGGGGTGAGCAGGGTGGGACTTGGCAGGTGTCTGACACTGACAAGGGTTCACCTTGGAGTTCTGTTGGCTTCCTTGAACCACAAAGCTTGTATTTACATTTTTGTTCACTTAATACTTCAGAGCAGAGATAAGTTCAATTCCTGGCCCTTTCTCTGAGGTTTTTCATTTGAATGAGAAGTCTGGTATAGCAGTGATCAGTTTGTGCTTTGTTTGCTGGCAGTGGGATCCCAGAGACCTGCCCCCATCAGCTTGATTAATTCACATGCTGTTTGGAGTGCAAGGATCTCCCAGCAAAGAATGCAGAAAGACAAGTGTACATTTTGGTTGGGGGCTGTTCTATGAGATGAGCCAGGGGCAGGAGTGGGGTCTTAAAGGGATAATCACACCCGGGAATATGTGAGAATCATCATCTCTGAGATATGGCCAAGATCCTAGATACCCTGGCAAAGGGAGCTGTCCCTACAGAGCAGGCAGAGGTGGAGATGAGGAGAGCAACTTGGTTTATGGACCCAAGTGAGCCCCAAACACCCAGACTAGAGAGCCAAGCCCTGGGGTTTCTCTGCAGCTAGTTTTTTGGAAACAGACTAGCAACAATCCTGTTAATGCACCAGCTGAAAAGAAGGGGTTAAGGCCAGTGTTTGGGGGCTTTTGGTTTTGGTGACTGATAAGCCCTTGATTTGCTTTGGTAACCCAGGAGCAAGATAGCAGCATTTAATTTTCTGAATTGCCCAGATGTGCAAACCACACCTCCTCTTCCTCTATGGCCTTTCCTCAGTTAAAGGCTCTCTTCTTCTTTGTGATGTGAAGGGTTCAGCTCCTATGTCCTTGAGGCTGAAATGATGGAAGTAATACCCAATGCTCTCAGGTCTGTTTTCCATCATAAGAAGCCATGTGGCTTACCCAGAGCCAGCTCAATATGTGGAAATAGATTGAGTGGCCAGTCATGGGACAGAGCCAGCCTATAATGGCAGCATACCTCCAGTGCAAAATTTGGTGCTCATCTTTTCTTTCAGGAGTGACAAATAGATAAAGGGAGGCCCAGGTGACAGCATGCACACCATGTGCAGTATGGAAGGAAGAACAGAGCTATGTGAAATCCATTAGCAATGTCACCTGTCACTTTTGTCTGGCTTGTGGGGCTAGCTAAGAGCTGACCAATTGTCCAGCTGACCAGGTCCAGCTTTTTTTGTGATAGAGGCATCTAAACCAAGCAAGCCCTGAGCTCACCTGTACTGAAAGGGCTCCCACATCTGGCTCCTGAGCTGGTGTGGTACTGCTCAGGAATGTTGCACAGTGGGAGGCCAAACGGATCCTGTTATGGGAAGAGGAAGAGCCAACACAGCCAGCCTGGCTTTGCACACTATTCAAGAGGGCAAGCACTTGGGGAATGGTCATGCCTCCACCCTCCTCCAAATTTGCTGCTACAGCCTGGCCTGGTTAAAAGCTAGATACTAAAATGTCTAAGGAATGAATGGAGAGTCCCATGAGGCCAATACTGGGAATGGTCTGGAGTGCTAATTTCCCTCATTCCCTCCCTAAAACAGACTTGCCCTGGGCTTCATGAGGGCCATGGGGAAGTTAACTCTGCAGCTGGGGAGACATCTGCAATTTGGTGAGGATAGGTTCTTTCCACAGAGGCTGCTAATTCTGCATGACCTAATCTGGGTTTGTTGCTTCTCTGCACTGTGAGTCACAGTGTGCACAGTCCTTTGGTCACTGTGGCAGGCTGCAGGGCTTCACAGTGGCCTTTTGCTCTTCCTACAGACTATGACTGTCTTTGACTTGGCTGTCATGTGCTGTTTGATGCTTTCCATTGATAGCTAATAAGAGCACCATGATTTGCAGCAAGTGTAGGTTTCATACTAAGATCTTCTCAACATATTCTCTGGCCAGGAGTCACACAGGTCCAGAGCAAAGCATGTACGAAAAAATTTCCCCAGAGAAGCCACTGATAATTCTTAGGAATTGCAAGCCTTAATGTGGCTGTAATTGTGAAGGTAAAGCTTTACAGAGCTGGGTGGACATGAAAAAACTTGTGATTTTTTGGTATTTAAAATAAAGCAGAAGTTGATCATTCACTGAAAGGTGAGTGCTATGTTCCTTATCAGCCTGCTCAGCACCCATGGGAAAGCTGGTGCCATCAGTAAATCCAGCTTCTTGACTGGAGTACCCTCTACCCTACCCTACATCTACTGGGACAGCTGAGCCCCGAGACTCTGCAGATTCCCAAGCTGCAAGTACTGGGATGTGGGTACCAGATTAGCTCTTTTTATTTCCTTTCATTTAGCAGGATCCTGCAGAGCTGGGTAGCTGCCAGTCAGTCTGTCAAGACGTGAACTATTTTGGGAGTTTTTATGATGGAACAATATTTTTTTGGTAAACAAACGGAAAGCTGTTAAACAGGGACCTTCACCTCACAGCTCCCGGTTCAGATCCCTCACTGCTGCGATGCCACAGTGACTGTACTGTCCACTCTGCAGAGCTCCTTCATGGCTCCTGCAGGGGCAAAACAAATAGCAGCTCTTTTTTTTTTTTTTTTTTCCCTTTTCAAAACTCCTAACTCCTCAACCAAAAAAAAAACACCCCAAAACCCCCGAAAGCAAAAAAAAACCAAAACCACCCCAAAAATATAAAATAAAACCAAAACTGAGAGAGAGAAGAAAAAGTGCAAATTTGGTTTAAGCAGCAGAAGCACTTTCTTGGTGGACTTAACCCCTAACACACCTGAGGGCAAGCTGTATATCGTCTCTGTGTCATGGTATATGACCATGTAGCAGCTAGCTACATTCCAGGCTGGATTTCCTCAGGGCTACTGGTGACACATGAATCCAACCAGCAGTGACACAGGGCTCACTGTGTACAACAGGAAGACTTCCTTTTTCACAGTGTCTGTTAATAGGAAGTCCTGATGGAGTCATAGAGTGCACAGGGGAAGATGTTTGTCTGGAAGAACTGAGCAGGAAAAGAAAGGGCAGAAACATTCCCCACTCTCAAATGGATGTAAAGTGTTGCTCAGGGGAAAAACCCACAAGTGGCCAGTGAGTCCTTCTTGCTGCCATAGGCTAAAATTAGTATCACGATTCCTAGATACTGGTGGCAGTAGAGAATCTAGTCTTACATGGGCTATATGTGCCCCAGCCTTTGGGGGAACTGATTGATGGCTATCAGTTGGAATGAGTCAAGCCATTTGTCTGTTCCACATGTTTTGTCCACGTCACAAAGGCAGCTTGTGGTTTTTCTTGGTTCCTGGAAAGTCCAGTCCAGTTTGTACAACAGTGCTGGCTCAGAGTCCCTACTGGCAGCCATTAATTCCAGAGCATGCAGATTGCTGAAGAATCTCAAGGGATGCCATTCTTCTTCTCTCTCTGCCCCTTGATCCACTCTCAGGCTTACCAAGGAGTTGTAGTTTGCCCCACTGACAACATGCACGATGGGATCTTTTTCTTGCACTGTGCTGATTCTGCCTTGGGATCTTCTGTAACTCATTAATATTCTTACTCTCAGACTCTGCTACTAATGATTTTTCTGGAAGAGTCTTCAGTAAAGATGACTATGGGCAAATGCACCTTCTCCCTGTCAGCAAGTGCACCTTCTCCCTGGCCAGCTGTCTTCCTTTCTCAGTGGGCAGTTGCAACCCCTGCACTTCCGTCTCTCATTCTCCACTTTCTAGGGTTTTTTTGTTTGCATTTTCAGCAGATCGGCTTTGGCTCTTAGCCTTCTCCATTTCATTCTGATGCTTCCTGGGATTCTTCCTATGTCCATGTGTGTGCATGAATCTCTTCTCTTCAGCAGCCTCCCAGGGCAGCTTCTCCAACCTGCTGTTCCTGCTCTTCCTGTCCTCTGCACAGAGTGCCTTCCTTGGCTCTGTGGTTTGCTCTTTGCCATGTAGGAGCAGAATTGACCTGGCCCCATTATGAGAGTGACTGTGCTGTACATGAGGACTGAGAGTCCCAGGACTGCTGGGGTGACATGGGCTGAACATCTTTGGGAACTGCAGCAGTAATGCAGTGGGAGAGATGCACACTAGTCCTCAACCTCTTTGGCATTTAAGGCACCCCCATTCTGCAGCTGAATGTACGGAGATGGATTTACTCAGGTCTTTCAAATCCAAAGTCTGTATTTTAAACAGATATCTAAGCTGTCAGGAGTCCTGCAGCTCATATCTTCTGTGACTACAGCTTCTGCCATCAGCTATTGGAATCTTACTCCTATTTCCTCTTCAAATGGCTCCTCTGTCTTTACCCACTAGCATCCCCTCTCTTCATTGCACCCCACATTTATCCCCATTATTTGAACTTCAGTGTGCTTAGTTGGTCCATCGCCCCACAGAGAACATACTTCATCATCAGTAAATAGCTCAGCTCTCTTCCTTTTAATCTCTTTTCTCCTGAACTGTGTATGCTCTTCTGTGGGGCTTTATCTCTTAGCGCTCAATGGCTTACCTGAATTGGTGTCACTTATGTCTGTCACTCCTGTTCCTCCTGCTCAGCCTCATTCCTTCCTTAAAGAAGGCTTATGTTTCTGCTGCAGTTTTATTTCTCCAGCTTTTATCCATCTTGGTCTCCCCCAGGTTCAAGTGCACTTAGTTTTCTATGTAAGTCAGGCAGCTATGCTCCAGAAGGGTCACCACATGGGAGAGGGGACAATCCTACAAGTCATGGCAATCTAATGTGTTTTGCTTATGTTTATCTTGTGCCTCTTTGGGCCTTAGCTTATAGTTGTCCAGCTCTGTGTTCTTTGTGTGAGACCACCAGAGCCAGCTTTATGATCCCCTGCTTGAGTCTGAGCACTTGTCTCATGGAGGTGCAGCAGAACACATGAGTTTGTCCCAGCAATGCTTCTGCTGTGACTTGTAGCCCTAGACCTGGGGCACCATAAGGATGCTCTGCATCTCTGGTTTTTATGGCTTTCTTCAGTCAGGTTGTAGGTAAATATACCCACAAAGCTGAAAGGCAACCTAGCCCCTCCTCAGCTGTGACAACATCCAGCAGTACTACATGGTCAGGGTGCCTTTTACTTGGGAGGAGCAGGGAAGAGGTTTCAGAGTCTCACTGGCAAAAACAGCACCCTGGGCAAGAGCTTGGAGTCCTGCCTCATCAGTCCACCTATGCCTTCATGAAGGATGTTTTCTCTTAGCTTCCAACCTGCAGGCATCTCCTGGTCCTCTGTTGTTTATGATACTGCAATTTGTTGCCTTGGAAATAAGTGCTGGTTTATCCCAAACAGAGCCTACAGTTTCACAGCGCAATCAAGCAAGAGGAGCAGATGGCTACCCCATCTCTTCTGTTGTGTTTCCCATTATCCTCATCCACAGTTGGGTGACAGGAATCTATGATTCAGTGCAAGTATCTGTGGACTGGCTGCATCTACCCATGTAAGCTGGGGAGCCATGTTTCTGCTGGGATATGGCATGCCTTTGTGTCTAGCATCACTGTTTTGGCTTCCTGCAAATGAAACTTGACCAAAATGCAAAAAAACCCAACCTTCTTGCTTACTTCAGTGGGGCCAGGGGGCAGAAGGAAAGTTCAATACCTGCTGCAATTTCTGCTTCCCAGGGCTTTGTAGTATCTATCCTTAAGCTTTCAACCTTCTGCAACCTCATTTTACTGTTTTATATGTTGAACTTTGGACAATATACACCTTGTACTCTCTGTAGACACTGGCATTCTCCTTTCCTGCAGCTCTCCTGGGCTGAAGCTGCAGTTTGGCTGCAGCTGTGCTAGGTAGGACTCAGGGAACTGATCATGCAAATACCTTTGCTTGGAAGCAGTTTTCAAAAGAGCTGGTGCTCCAGAGACACAGTGGTGTCATGGCCCTAATATGCACTTGAAGAATGAAAGGGATGTGGGGACTCTACAGGGCTGAGGAGCCTTCAGGATCTGAAATGGCTTCCAAGCCCACGATCAATTGCTTTGCACACAGTTCTGCTATCATTCCTCAGTGATATTCTTTGCAATTCAATCTGATTTGTTTGAATTCTATTCTGAGGCTTATGTCCTACCCAGAGCTTTGCTGCATGAGTGCTGTCTTTCCTTGCCTGAGCAAATTTAGGCTGGAGATTAACAGAATGTTTTTTCCTTTCCAAGTAGTAAGATCCTTGGGCAGCTTTCTAGTGAGAACAGGGAGAGCAAAATTCCAATTGGACTCAAGATTGAGCCTGGTTAGTTTGTGAAGGGAATTACATAAGTAACGCTGTTAGCGCTTAGGGCTGGATTTAGTGATTTGGTGTCTCTTCTAGTTCTACCTTTCTGGGAGACAGCTATGTTTAAAATTCATTTGAAGAAGGGAAAATTATCCTCCAGGTTCAAATATTCTGCATTAAAAATGGAAAATGGAACAGAGGAGATTGAAAACTGGTTCTTGCCTAGCAGCAGGCAGGCTGCAGAGCCAGGTCAAGAAAGGAGGTTGGATTGTGGAAAGAAACAAAATTGCTCTAGTTCAGTGTAGAGATGTGGCTTGGGAAGGGCAAGGCTGGGTCCTGGGTGGGCAGTCGTGAGTGATGAGGCCAGGAAGGAGGGCCAAGTGCAGCACTGCAGTGCTGGTGCAGGCCTGTGAGATACTGGAGGAGGAGAAGGGAAGAGAGTTGCTTCTGTTCTTTCCTGCACATGCCATATCTGGCTCTTTTGCTTATCACCGAACTTATCCTTTCTGCAATGAGTAACTGACTAAGGCTCCTTGTGCTGCTCCATTAATCTGTGGCTTTCCATTAACAGGCAGGTGCTTGTACCCAGGGGACCACCATGCTGACTGCCAGAGATTCCTGGCACTGGGTACTACAGAGTTAAGCAGCCAGGCTGGAGTGTGCAAACAAACAGTGAGACCTGTACTAACAACCCTGCTTTGTGTTAGTGGGAAGCACAGGCTCCAACTTCTTCCGATTTCTCACCTGTCCAGACTGGTACAGAAAGAAAATGCCTCTTGGAGTTTCAGAGAAAACCACACCTATTTACAGTGGATTCCCCAGGGCCCTCCTGTGGGGTATTAACTCTTCAGCCCCAGGCCCACAGTCTGCCTTTGGTAGGAAGAATTCCCCAGCATTCCCTGGGGAAGTCAGCCCTTCTACTTCCACTGCAGGGATTTCTTCTGCTTATCCCCAGGACATTGGCCCATCCACTCCCTAGAGCAAGTCACTGATTTCTGTTTTCTCCCATCTGTACAGCTATCTCTGTCCTTTACATAGCTGTATGCTGGGCTCTCTCTGTGTGAACTGGGCTTCCTGACCCAGCTCCTTCCCCCAGAAAACAGAACTTGCTCTTCTGTGTTTGGGTTGGACCTGTGATCGTGTCTCTGTGTTTGTCTCAAACCCCACCAAGTTTCCCTGAGATACCAGCTCATCCCTCCCCCTTGAAATATCCATGCTTTATTCAGATTTCTTCCTGGTCTCACTGTTTGCTTTCCCTCCTTTCCCTGGTTTCTGAGTTTTCTCGGAAGGAATCCCGTGCTCTGGCCTCCTCAGGCTGGAGTGTTGTGTTGTTGTTTTTCCTTTCGTCGCTATGGGCAGGGATTTGAATGCTGAGCCAAGGAGAGGGAGGGAAGAAGAGAGGCAGTGAAAGAAGGAGGGAGTACAAGAAGGGGGGGGAATTAAGACAGAAAAGTGAGAAAGTAAAGTGTTCAGGGGAACAGGGTAAGGAAGAGATGGTGGAGAAATGAAATGGGGAAGGAGGATAGGGGGCACTGAGGAGAGAAAGAGTTTTGGATAAATATCAGGAGATCTTTTTCATTGGCTCTTTTAATAGTACTATTGCTGTAGACAAAGATAGCCAGAGGAAGGCAGGGAGTCCCCACCTCTCCCTGCCTCAAACTCCTCTAGGACACAAGGCATGAGAGATCCTTCAGAAAATGAACACTTAAGCCTAAAGCAGCCAGTAGGTGCATAGGCTGCAGTAGGGAATATAATAGATGTGAATCTGGCAGGTAGGGAGAGAATGCAAAGCACAAAGACCCAGTAAAAATTACAGGACCTTCATTCAGCCTGTTGAAAGTAGGAAGCCTGGGAGAGGACTGACATGTTTTTTGGGAACAGGGAAGAAAGTACAGTAGCTAAGGAAGCTTAAGACACTGCAGAGAAGCTAAGTAATTCCTACACCTTAAAGAAAAAGAGACAACCCCCCCAATAATGCTTCTCAATTGCTGCAGAGAAGGCACCTTCAAGCAGTGAGAACTTCTAAAAGCAAGACTGAAGCCTTAAAAAACAGCCATCCTCAGGTCTGGGTACCAGCACCTGAGGAGCAGAGTGCTAGAGAATGACAGCTGTGTGCAGTCATAGGGGAGGGCAGGCAGAGCTAAGAAATTGCACACTTAGGTCTTATTTCCATCCCCAGTAAATTGCTGGATGCTCATTACGGATCTGCAGGCCCCCATCTACCTGATTGGCTACACTGCAGCGAGAAATCTACAGTTCACTCTCTCTCTGTTAAAGAAAATCATATTCCTGGAACTGCTAGAAGTTGTGGAGTGTTTCCTGCTGTAGGAAATAAAAGCAGGACATGGATTTTTAAAAAGCTAGGGAGCACTGTCTTTCACAGGAACTTCTTGAGGAGGCTAAGTGGCCACAAGGTGATTTGAAATACTGCAGAGCAGAAACTGTGGGCCCTGAAGGCTCAGAGCAGTCTGCCTCTGGGAGCCATGCAGGGGTGGCTTTATAGTAGAATGGAAACTAATTCAGGCTATAGTGGGTCTGGAATAGACCTTTAGCTGGAATAAACCTCCAGCTGGAATACACTGTATGCTTCTCATCATCCATGGTAGGGAAAATAGGGGAAATAAGGCAGATAAAGAAAGTTACTAAAAAGATTAAACTCCTTCTACATGGGCAGGGACTGCAAGGAACACATCAGTTTACAGAGAAGATACATGGGGAAGTATATGAATTAGATAGAACTGTAAATTTTTAAGGAGACATATATATTTCAAAGTTTAGGCCAACATCTAACTGACAAAGATAAGAAGTAAATTCCTTTTTGAAGAGGTTATTCCACGACTGTCCAACATAAAGATTATTTAATTTAAGGATCTGGCACTGTCAGAGACAAGCTCTTGCACAGCATTTTCCAGCCCTGGTATCGAATCGAATCGATTCGAATCTAATCTAATCTAATCTAATCTAATCTAATCTAATCTAATCTAATCTAATCTAATCCATCCTATTTTTATAAACAAGCAATGTGGGGATCAATCAGCCCATCAGCCTCTGTGACACTGTCTGACCACTGTGGTAGTGTCCACTCAGAATTTAGCGCTGCCACCAGCCCAGACACAGCTGCTTTCCCTCAGTGATTTAGGGGCAATTTACCATCCTCTCACTCCTACTGCTTGTGTGATTTTTCTTTCCTCCTCCCAGTTCTGGAAAATGACTGGAAGTAATGGTTTTTTTTTAATAAGACTAGAAATGAGTTAGGGATTCATGAAGGAAGCAGTTAAATCAGAACTGAGTTGTGGCCAAGAGGGCAGTGTGACATGTAGCCAGAGGTGGCCAAATGGCAGCTACATCTTGTCTTGTATCAGGACTGTTGTCTCCTGCAGGGCAAAGCTCTTTCTTGCTGCAGATAGGTATTGTACTGTGGCTTACAGGAGTTTGAATGTACGACTCCTAGGTCACATCCTTCAGTGAATGGTTTTCAGAGTTGGCCATCAGGATTGCATACTAATACTGAAGACAAAGATCAGTAAAAAGGGAAGCAGATTCATGAGGATTTGGGTGATTAAAGTGGATGGGTAACAGATGAAATGCACTGTTTCACATGGCAAATATTGGATGGCAGGTGTGTGAGCAAGTGACAGGTCTGAGGAATCCCAGTTAGACAGAGGCACAGCACAGCTCTCTCAGCTCAGTGGGTAGGAGGGGACCATTAACCCTGTCAGCCTGCACTGAAAGGCAATGCCAGAGAGAATTTTACATGTAGGACATCAATGTGGCTTTATATCTGCCAGGCATGTCCCATGTGCATGTTGTGCTAGTCAGCCCTGAAGAGATTGCAGAAAGGCGGTCAACTGGAATGGCTAACATCCTGATTAGACTTAGAATATTGATTAATTTCAAGCACATAAAACTCTGCATGGTCATGCAATAGAGATGTTTAGGTCTAGTGTATCATAGGCTTTCTCGGCCAAGAATGTCTCAGGGTGGTTACTGTGAGCTCATTACTACTAGCAGTGGCATCAGGAGGGTGCAGAGGGCAAGTGAAGGGCTACCTTGCTGGGGTCCTACATGTGCTCTCAGTGCATTTGGACAGGACACATTAAATATCAAGGACCCTCAGGAGCCTTGTCCATGCTGTGGCTCTTGTCACTGTGCCACAGGCAGGGCTGTAACAGGTTTCAGAGACAAACCTGGCAAGAGGGACCAGTACTGGCTCTGCCTCCCCTGCCCACCTTAGGAGCACACAGGTCTGCCCCAGGGCAGCATCCGCTCCTGCTGTGAGAGGGCCAGCAGACAATCCAGAAGAGGGGTGAAGGACAAGGGTGGTTGTGGAGCTGTTCTGTGGTGTCCTGGCCTAGGCTTAAATCCGGCTGATGAGCTGCACAGCTCATCCATGTAGAGAAGGCAGAGGAATGCATGCTGGCAGGCAAAAAGCAAAGACTTTCCTGAGGACTGAGAGCAACTCCTTTGCAGTCAAACTTCTGTGCTGGTGCAGCTCTGTTTTGCTCTAGAGTTCTGTCTGTTCCTGATAACTTTCTGGCCCTATGTTGTGTTGCAGGGGCTGTGTTTCCACATCCATGAGCCTTCACCTTCCACACACTTTATTTTGGACAAAAATATGCAAATCATCCCTTTCATCTGAAGGGAAAGCCATCTGCCAGGCAGCAAGGTACTGACAGCTTTTTATGTTCTGTGCAGTGGAAGTTTTGCTTTTTTTCTCAACAGCTCCTGTCTCCGTTGCAAATGCTACCATTCACATTTGATTAATTTGACTTTGTCAGCACATGTTTCCACCGCAGTGGCAAGACTGACCAGCCCTGGTAGGGCCAGACGTGTTTATCTGCATCATTTAGCAAACAGCCTCTTGTAGGTGACTTTTTTGTTCACTTTTACCCACTGAAGCCACGAATTCTCAATTAATTGTTATGCCTTTCTAGCCAAAATGAAACGATCTGAAAAGTAAACATATTTGGTGTTTACATGAGGCAAAACCCAGCTTGGGAAAAGAACAGTTCAAGCACAGGCGGCTGCAAGAGCAAGGAAAATTCCCCTGTGAGACAAGAGTTCCCAAGTCAAGGCAGAATGATGCAAGTTTGTCCCTTTAAACATGTGCGTAAGCACTGTCCCAGGCAAGGATTGTTTCCCTGGAACTAGCTCTTCAATAGTTAAGTTAAATAAGTTAGTTAGGACTAACTTGCATGATAATAATGGGGGCTCAGCTGCCTCCAGAACCTGCAGTGGGAAAGCAGGGAAGGAAAAAAATTGTAGGGTGGTGGGCTCTCCTTCCCACTTCCCAACCATCTTCAGCACAGTCTTGAAATCAGTGTACTGCAAACATCCTGCAGTGCTGGTCTTTTACAGACCAGAGGATGCTCCCATCCTGTGGAAGCTATCTGGGACAGAAAGAGCAGGTACTGAAGGCTGGGGCAATAGATGTCTGTGTTGCAATGAGATCTCCAGCTCTGCCCACCAGTGAAAGGGAAATAAAAAAGGCAAAAAAAGGTGGAAGACAGAGTAGGCAGAGCTCTCTTTCTTCCAATCCCCTGCAAAGAAGGAAAAATGGCACTTTCCCACCTTCCCCAGGGTAGGGAAAGGCTGCAGGAGGAACTATGTGCTGGACTAAACCTTGCTCAACCAGGTCATCAGCCTCTTCTGAAATCCCTCCTGTTTGTCCTCTTCCCTTCCCTCAGGATGCAGCAGTTCTGAGAAAGCTGTCATGCCCTGAAGGCAACTTGTCTGATTTGCTAGAGAGGCAAACTGTTTGTCAACCCCATTGGGATACCAGCAGCTTAAGGCAATATAAAAGTCTGTCCTATCTGATGCAGGAAGGAATGCATATGGAAAAAATATATCTTGGCTGACATTTCTCCTTTCCCCCCAAGATGAGGTGCCAAGATTAAGGAAATATTGGGGTTGTATGCAAAAGTGTATAAAAAGTATTCTGCCTCTCTGAAAACAAAACAAACAAACAAAAGAACAGCATGAGAAGATTAGTAATGAAGATACATGTGCAATGTACAGCCAAGCCAAGATGTTACCTATTTCTGTAGGACAACTTGGGCAGGTTATATCCTATATTGAGCACAGCATTTCTGATCTCACGTTCCTGCTCAGTCCCAGACCTCTCCCACTGAATCCTCAGTTGTGTAAAGAAATTAAATTGGTGAATGCTGAAAAGAAACAACAACTGACAAGTCAGGGGAAGGAAAACAAGGTAGGATAGGTGCTGCCTCTCTGTGGTGTTTGGTGGGTCAGAGAGATGGCAGTGCCACTGTCACTGGGTAGTGCTGCTCAGCCTGGTGGTTTTGCTAACTACTCTTAGGATGATATCTTTCCAAAGGAAAAGGAGTCTTTCTGTCCTGAAATGCTTTAGGAGCAACGGCCCTGGGGCATCCACCATCTATGGCAGGTCCAGCATGGTCCCCCAGTTGTTCAAAGCTTTGCTGTCCCAGAACAGTTTGGCTGATGCAGCTGGGAAGAGGCCAATTTAGAGAGAAAGAGGAAAGAACCAAACACAAATCAGTTATCAGGAAGGACCCAGTCTGTCACCTGCTCCAAGATCCCCATCTGACATCAAGGTGCTAGAACGCTCGGCACCAGGAGTGTACCTGTGCTTCAGGCAATATCCCTCCCTGATGTCCCATTGATGATAAGAAAACAAAACAGCTGGGAAGAGGAGCCTTGGCTGACAGCCCTTGGCCCTTGTATGAGGGAGACAGCGTTGTGTGGGCATGAGGAGGCCAGACTGCGGGAGGGATGGGATGAGAAAGTTCTTGCCTCCCACGGGACAGTGGAGTGACCCTGCAGCTCTCCTTGCCCTTGTGCCTTTGCTGCCCCGGGGTGAGGCGGGCTTGATGGTGGGGATACTCTTCTGGTGCTTTGTCTCCTTCTTCCCAGCTGAGGACTGAGGAGCGGAGGCTCCGCACTAATCGGGCTAGCTCGGGCACGGCTGTGGCGGCTGCCCGGGACGGTGTCCTGGCGTGCACTGGGGAACGAGAGCGATGCGAAGGGAAGCAGAGAGTGGAGGGGCGCGCACCGGTCGGGGGGTGCGAGGTGCCGGGGAGCCGTGGTGCGGAGGGGTCAAGAGGTGCCGGGGACGCCGGCTGCGAGGGCAGAGGGTGCTGGGGGGTGGCGGGTGCGGAGTCCCGGAGTGCAGGATGCGGAGATGCCGGGCCGTGAGGTGCGGGACGCCGGGCGGGGGGATGCGGGATGCCGAGGTGCGGGATGTCGGGGTGCCCCGGCTGGTCCCACCCCTGCGCGGCGCTCCCCGCCCCGCGGCCCCGCTCCTCCGCCCTCCCTGACGTGTGGCGCTGGCAGCCCGGCCGGTTCCGCATTCCCGACCCCTCCCCGCAGCCCAGGGGCCGCTATATAACCGGGGCTGATGCAACCCACCCCGCCGCCTGCCACAGCCTGCGGGAGGCGCGCACCGGGGCGGCGAGCGGCGGCGGGCCGAGGCGCCCCGGCGGCGGCCGGCACCGACATCGGCACCCGGCGGGGCCCGGGGGTCGGGGCAGCGGCGGAGGCGACGGGGCTGAGCCTGCAGCCCGCGCCCGGCCCCTACGGCCGGGCCCCGCGGGCACCCCGGCATCCCGGCCGCCCTGCACGGTGGGTTGGGTGCGGGCGGGGGACGCGCCGGGCGGGCCGGGACTGCGGCAGGGGGCGGGCGGCGCGGGGCTCCGCGGGGGTGGCGGACAGCGGGGCTGGGCTGGGGGCGCCCGGAGCAGCATCCCGTGCGGGCGGCAGCGGGCAGGGCGCTGCTGTGCGGGCGCTCCGCGGAGATGCGGGCAGACCCTCCGCGGGGGCGGGCACAGCCGCATGGGAGGCTCGGAGCGGGGCTGCTACCCCCGCACCCGGCGGCGTGCGGGGGCTGGGGCTGCCGGCTCCGGGCTCTGCCGCTCTGCGGGGCGGCGGGGGCGGCCTCCCCGCTTTCGGCGCTCGCTGCCTCCGCTTCACCTGCTGGCCGGGCGCGCAGGTGAGGGGCGCGGGCTCCCTGCCTGCCGGGCGGGCTGCTTGTCGCCAGCCGTGCCTCCAGCCCGGGAGGCCCGGGGAAGGAAAGCGGCCCTGGAGGCGCCCCCACCGCGCGGTCCCAAGTCCGCTTTAGCAGTCAGGCATGGAGTTGAATGGAAGTTGCATTCTTTTGCACGCTCTGCTCCAGGAGGTACTTTTCTTTTTTTCCATGGAAGGGAAATAGGTTTGAGAGCAAATTGGGGGAAAGGGAGAAATACCAGGGGAGCAAGAGCCACATTATGTTTCCATTTTCCTTTAATGAAGGCCCTGTGGAGGTGTATTTGAAAACACAGGGTCTCCTATGCCTTCAAGGAGGGTGAGAACACTGTGCTGGCTGGTTCCAGGGCCATATGCAGCGTATGGTGGCCAATGAAACGGGGCCTGGCTCGTTCTCTTGCTTGTCTTGGCAGCCTGCTCCATGGCTTGCATTACCAGCCCTGGAACACAACCACTGCCAAACTGTGTGTGTGTGTGCTTGGACTCCAAGAGCTCAGCAGAAGCAAATGCTTCTGCAGCTCAGATCAGGATTTTAAAGTTAGTTTTGAGAAAACTTGCTTAAAAATCTCCGTCTGGAGGCTCTTGACAGAGTCTGCCCTGGGAATTTGTTGGTAAAAGCTTGTATGAGGGCATCTGTGAATGCCAGTCTATGGAGTTCAGATTCTTAGTGTGATTCCTAGTGATGTAAAAATTCAAAAACCTGCCCATCTAGGGGATGTGTGTGTGGGTGCAGGAGCTGCCATCCACACCATTACTGGGTCATGCAGCAAATGGTTGCTCCTGGTGTCTGGGGAATCAACAAAATCTGCTGAGTTAGTGTGCAGGTTATTGCCTCTGCTTCCTCACTGAGACACCTATGGATGGTTTCCCTGCATCTTCACAGTTGAGTATTTCCCTCCTTACAGGATGCAAAGGTCTCTGTGCTGCATTCCTTGTCAAGGAAGAGTAAATACTCATTCAGACCTCCTTCCTCCTCCTCTCCTGTCCCTCTGAGCATTGTGTCCAACTGCTCAAGCAGCACTGAGCATCTGCTCTGTGGTCTCCTTCCCTGTGCAAGCATTTGCTACTTCAGCTGCATTGCCTGGGCCAGGTACTTGGCAGCATGCAATGTCTTGAATGTGAAGCTGTGAGAGGCTCTTTTCACTGCAGTGGCTGTTCGTAGTGGGCCTGGCCCCAAGAGCAAGGGAGGCGTGGGACCCCTTGCCAGCATGTGTGTGTGTCCTGCAGTGCCAGTGCAGCAAGGAGGGGGGCACTGCAAACCTGATGCCATCTGTCTTTGGCTGCATTTCTCAGTTGCTTGGACTGTCCAGAGTATCAATCCAAACATTGCAGGCTATTTTAACATGCAGTCAGGAAGCTGAAGGCACATATGGGCCTCTCAGCTGAGCAGTGCTGCTGCAGACCAGCCAGAGCTGGCCTTTATATGGATTAGAGGTCTTTGTGGATGACCCTGGTATTCAGGGCATAATTTTGGGGAGTTTGTAGGGGGGGTAGGGGCTGTCATCTCTGAGGCCATCCTTTGTGCTGGAGCAGGATTGTCTTCTTGAAGAAGATTCTAGCCCTGACCACATGCGGTTATGGAAGGTCCTGGGTAATTTCAACAAGCCAGTTGTTAGGCTGCAGCTCAGACATTGTGGTTTTCTCAGACCAGGATATTCCTTCCTTCTCAAATCCCTTTGAGCTGCTTCAGGTACAAATAGGATAGCTTTTACCTTCCTGCTCTGTACTGCCATCCTGGTGAATGGCAACCAGTGGGTGGTACAGCCTCAAATAATTAATTGCAATACTAATACTGTGATAATTAATGGCTTTTTTTTGCAGTTATTGCAATTAACTATTGCAGTGAGGGAGCCTTGATGTGGTAAGTGCTGTACAAACCCTGCTGTCACAGGTTGCTTGGAAGTCAATCGCTGCATTGCAGTGGTGGGAGCAGCTAAACTGGAGCTTTTTGCTGCCCTGTGAGGGTACAGAGAGAAATGCTCAGGGAAGAAGGTCTGTGAGCTGACTGCTTTGCTAATGGCAAATGGGGATGATTTCTAAAGCTGAGCACTGGAGAGCCAGTATTCCCCTCCTCTCCTAAAAGGGACAAGGAGTTGAAGCATTAGACAGGCAGGTGTGGAGGCCTGATGGTGAGACTCAGTTGGACAAGGGGCTGCAAAATGGCATTTCTGCCAATGAGATACTATCTGCTCTGGGCTGCCCTATTTGCACAGTGTAGGAAGCTCTGAGCTTGCCTGATGGAGAAGAGGAGGGAGGGCAGCAGGGCTCTCTGCATTCCTGTTTTTAGAAAGCTTTTCATAGCCCTCTGTCTGTCAATGACTCGGATGTTCCTTCTGCCAGCTAGATGTGCAGGACTGAGCCAGAATGTTCCCACTCATGAAGTAGGCTTAGAATTCCACCTCCTAAAGAACAGCTCTTCATAGCTCCTTCCTCTGTTCAGCACTGTGGCCCCCACTCACTCTGTGAACTGGGGGTGAGAGGTTACATGTGTAGGTGTTCACATACCCTACAACTCTTCTCCCACCACATGGGGCTGCCTGTGGGAGGAAAGGAACAGCAGGAATGGCAGCTCAGAGTGTCTGTGGATGTCTTTGGACCTGCAAACCTAGAATCTGGTTATAGAAGCTGTTCTCCCTCCTGGGATGGAAATGGGGTGTGGAGGTACTGCAGTGGGTAGTGGGGTATTTCAGTGTCCTGCGTTCTGAGGTGGTGTGCTCCACCTCAGTGCACTTGGTAGGCCTCGCTGTGACCATGCCTTTAACTGGTCTTTAAACAAGGGGGAATTTCTGTGATGCCATAAAGCATTAAGTAATGTTAGGTGTTCAGTAAAGGGAGAGCATGCACATTTTTATCCCAGTTGGTGTCACTGCAGCTTTTCAATATTCTATAGGTGGTGGGTTCCTTGGTATCAACAGGTGCAGCAACTAATGACTGAATACACCATGGCTGTTGTTAAGGATGGTTGCTCCATGTTTACCAGAGCTACTTCACGGGTATCTGAAAAGACTGGCTGCCCTCAAAGGGTTTGTCTGCTACTGTGTTCTGATGTTTGGCAGATAACTTTGACAGTGATCACTGTGGTGCTTGGCACTGGCCCTGCAAGGTACTGCTCTTAACAGTGCAGAGCAGAAGCAGCTAGCCAGAAGATATGACTATAAGGTGCGACTCAAAATGAAATACATCAAGAGCAGATAGAATCGTGTGGCAATGAGAGAGTATCTTGTTTTGGACAGCAGAAGAAAGCTCTAATTGCACAGCAAAGTACTTGTGGCACTGGGAATATGGGGTAGTGTCTTTCTGCCTTCTTCTGTTCCCACTGGGGCCTGGAAGTGGAAGAAGGTCTGTAGGCTTCAGACCATCAGCACTCTGCAGACTTATCAGAAGATGGAAAAAAGCAAGTGGCTCAGAGCTTCAGAGAAGGAGTGATGCCAACTGCCCTGTCTTTGTTTAGGAAGTTACATTCTTAGGGCATGAGAAGTTGGGTATGTCAGGAAAGGGCTTTCATATAAATCATCCTTCTGCTCACAGAAGGAACTAGATAGATTCAGTGTATGACATAGAGACTGATGTAGCTTGATAGCCAGGAGCTAAAAAATAGTTTAAAAATGGCAATAAAGCCAGAGTAGAATCTTAAGGAACTAGAATTTGGTAGCACTGCTTCTGATGTCCAAAGCAGAATTATTATTCCCTGCTGGCCAGGAGCAGATGAAAGGCCAGTTACTGTGACTTTGGTGCTCCAAGACAGTACATACAAATGGCAATATTGTGCTAGGTGCTAACACACTGATAAAGAGATCAGATTGCATGTATGGTGGCTTAGAGACTTCAGCAGTGCTCTGATGTGTGGCAGCTGACAAGTAATGGCAGGCACCCAGGCTGAGCCTGCAGAGAGAATACCAGGCAAGCATGGCCTTTTTTCTGCAGGCAGCATGGAGAAGGGCTGGTAGGACAGACTATGCTCTAGTGCAGTGCTTAATATAGGCAAAAGAGAAACATACTGGTAGGTACAGTGTGTCAGAATCTGCTGGCTGGCAATATTAGATGCTAGACTGGCTCTCTGAGCATCAGAAGGCTACTTGGATCAAGCATTATAGATGTCAGCACATCTGAAACAGCTTATGTTGTAAGAAACTGATTGTATTATAGACAGCAAAATTGAAAATAAGGCTTCAAATGGCCCTTACTCTCACCAAGGAAGCTGACACCAGAGACAAGGCAGTAATAGCAAGTTAAATGGAAGTGTGACTGTCAGAGCCTGCTTTGGGATGTCATGGTCGTCTCTGCAGAATGATGCTCTTGATGCAGCAGTAGCAATCACATTGGGTTTATAAAGAAACAAACAGCACATCTGGATAAGTGGGGATGCATAGGATGGTGGATACAAATTGGGGCAGTCTATGTGCAGAGAATTGAATGTCTGATTTCAGTGAAGGTAGGCATTCCTGTGCCAGTTTTAGTCTGTGGGTAAGAATAGCAGTGAAGAGGTGGCAGGAGGGGTGTGAATACAGGCTAGCAACTGGAGTACAAGCCCCCAGGGATACTGCATTATATGAATTATGCCTGTGCACATTAGATTTATGCTGTAACTGCTGAGCAAACACCAGCTTCTTAAAAAAAAAAAAACCCAAAGCCAAACCTGAAAAAGCAGCAACCAAATCAGTATATGAAGAGAAAAAACCCAAGCCATTAAAAAAATAAAAAACAAAAAACCCCAAGAACATAAAGATTAGAACTGCAAGAGAAAGAATAGAAGAATATGTGGGAACAGTGTCACTGAGGAAGCTGAGCAAATGTGTGGGACAGAAACAACTTGGTAAATCTTCTTCCCTCCAGGTTGTGTTTTCCAGAAGATAACAGACTCTGGCAATAGGAGCAAAACTAAGAGTAATGGGTGCTGCCTTTAAGAAATGTTAAATCAACCAGTGTCACAGACTGCTGACCATAAGGATAGAATTGGGGAACAAAGCACACAAACACTTGAAACTGGGAAAGATGCAGCAAAACCAAGGTGAGCAGAGAAAGCTACTACTGTCAGCTTTTTGGGTATGACTGCTGATAAAATAACTGAGTTTAATGAAGCCACTGGAAGAACAGTGCCAAAGCAAGGATGCAAAAGTTGCTGCAATTATCAGGAGGGTTTACAGACATTTCGGCAAGAGGTTAAGTCTTGTGTTACAGCATTTTAGCCAGAATAAGGGAGTGTAGAGGCGAAGCTAAGGAAATTTGAATCTTGACCTGTGAAATCATGTGTTGACCAGATTTTTGCTGCAAAGATAGTTGCTGAACAGAGCAATGAATGGCATAAGCTACTCACTCATCATTGAACTGGAGTTGTAAGAAAGCCTTCTCTGTTTCCTAATTCACTCTGGAGCATCTTGATGTCATGACACAAAATGATGAATAGTATTGCTGCAGAAGGCAGAGTTATGGTGAATGTAAACTCAAGAAGCTGGTGTCATGCTGATCCAATGTTCATATGCAAGACTTGCTGTGGGTTTCATTTTGTGGAAAAGCATAGCTGATAAATGCACATACAAAGGAATTGTATGATACAAATGTAGGACACTAGAAAATCGGGTTTTACTGAAGACATGACATTTCCAAGCTTGTGTAAAGAGATGTTGAAAGACCACCTGGCTTTGAGGAAAAAAAGTCTGTTATTAATCAGTTCTGAAAAGGAAAAAACCTAATAAGAATCCCCACTGTGTTGGAAAGTGAAGGAATACAGAGGTGAGTTGGTTCATGTGCCTTAGAAATAGCAAATGCTGCAAGGGAATATCCAGAAAGGAAATAAGAATTGGCAAGGCACCAGCTGTATTCACCCCATCCAGCAAGATGTGGCTACTGAAGAGCTGCAACTTCAAGGTCATAATCAGATCCTGAACTCTGAAGTTTTGCCCTACTGTGTGAATGTGGTACAAATGTGGTGGAGCTGTAGGTAAGCATGTCCATATCTGCCAGGGTAACGACTTTAGAAGGAAGATTGAAGTATTAGAATTCCATAGTCTGGCTTTTTTTACATGATCCAAGTACAACTTACCTCTGGCACTCACCAGAAAAGAATGGGAAAGCATCTGGGACTTCAGATGAAAAGAAAGTTGTGCTTATATTAGGAAGAAGCAAAGGAATGGAACAAACTTGGAGTTTGAATCCCTCCAGCCAGTGGGAGTGGCAGTGCCTGGGGTTGAGGGCCCTCAGGTATTGGGGAGGTGATCTGTTACTGCACCCCTGCTACAGAGAGGGATGGCACCTTTCCTTTTCACTTCCATGGTTATAGCTCTGATGGGAATGGTGTAATGTGCCTCTCCAAGGCCTAATTCAGCTTGACTCTTGACAGTTCTCAATGTGCTCCCGACCATTCTAACCCCTGAGCAAGCTCTCACTTGTAAAAGATACTTTTCCCCCTTTCCACCTTGTTCTCAGCAGGTTTATGGTTTTTCCAGAAGGCTTCTGGCACTTTGGTTTGATCAGCTTAAAAAATAGTTTACACTGATGTGGTTGTGATGTGGGCTTTGGCACTGTACTTCCTGGATCCAGGATAAATTTTTAGAATGGATTTTTCCTTGCTCCTTATTTCATAAATTGCAGTGACCCTATACTCAGTCTGCCTGAGCACCTGGACTGTCTAGCCTGGGTACTGTCAACTGCATGTCATGATGAAATGAAGAAATTAAGCACAGCATTTCCAGCCAGTCAAGAGAGGGGATTGTCATGCTCTGCTCCACACATGTGTGGCCTCACCTTGAATGCTGTGAGCAGTTTTGGGCATCTCAATAAAGAAAAGAGATTAAGCCATTAAAGACCATCCAAAGGAGGACCATGAAGAATGGTGAAGGGCTGGAGGGGAAGCCACATGAAGAGTGGCTGAGGTCACTTGGTCTGTTCAGCCTGGAGAAGAGGCTGAGGGAAGGCCTCACTGCAGTCTAAAACTTTCTTGTGAGGGGAAGAGAAGGGGCAGGCACTCTTGTGACCAGTGACAGGATTCAAGGAAATGGCATGAAGCTGAGGCAGGGGAGGTTTAGGTTGGATATCAGAAAAAGGTTTTTCATCCAGAGGGTGGTTGGATGCTGGAACAGGCTCCCCAGGGAAGTGGTCACAGAACCAAGCCTGGCAGAGTTCAGTAAGTGTCTGGACAGCAGTCTAAGGCATATGGTTTGACTCTTGGGCTATCCTGTGCAGGGTCAGGAGCTGGGCTTTATGGGTCCCTCCAACTCAGCATATTAATGAATAAATTTAAACCAAGTCCTCCAAGTCCAGAATGGATTTTGGCATCCAGTGCTGGGATCAAGTAAATTCTCATCTTGAAGCCTGTGAAAGTGTGGGTCAGGGCTCCAAATCGAGTCTGTAAGAGACTTCAAGTGGATGCTCATATACTTTTGCTACTGATTGTTTTTTCTATTATATTTTTTAAATTTTGACATAAACTGTTCAAGCTGGGGATGGACATCTGTGGGATTGCTGGTGAGGGGTGTGCAGCAGCTGGACTGGGCTGTGCTACTGTTGGCAGATGTCTTCCCCAGTGCCACAGCATGTCACCTTGGTGGCAGTGTCAGGGAAATGGCCAGCTCTGCAGTGTATACATCTATCCCAAAAAGGTGGGCTGAATTTAACTCCATACAGCTCTGTCTTGTGGCAGGAGATCCTGGGAAGAATCTCTAGATTCCCTCCCCTTTGTCATGCCACCTCATTGACCCAGTGCCTTCCTGCTGGAGAGGGACATCTCTGAGGAAGGTGGTAGGGATTTAGTCAAACTCCCTAAATAACTCGTGTTTTCCTATCTTGGAGCGCAGCCTAAGGGTGTGATGGTGCTTGTTTCTGGAGGGGTGAAGCATCTTAGCCATGTGTAGGCCTGAAAGGAAGAGGAGGGAGGTGGTGTGCAGCTTCAGAGCCCAGCTGCATTGGGCATCTCTGGACATCTTACAAGATGTTGGTGCAGATTGTGGTACAAGATGTCAGTACAAGATTCCATTGCAGATGTGGAATTGCAGTTTTCTAGTTTAGAGGTCTCTGTAGAAGAATGAATACTTTGCATCAGTTTAGGTCCTTTCAATCTCAAGGAGTTGACCTGTAATCTTTTCTGAGGTCAAGCATCATTACCAAATATTTTCTCTTTCTTTTCTGTCACCAAATGGGAAGGAGTCCATTTCATCAGATAGTATCACTTCTCTTGAGAAGTTACTTGTCTCTTTCCTGTCTTCTCTTCAGGCTTTAATAACCTTATGCAGCTCACCTCCTCCCTGCCCAGCTTCCTCTCCCCACAGCAGTGCTCCCAGCACTGCTGAGCACTGGCTTGTTTTCCCCTTTCTGGTCTCCTAAAGGATGACTGGAACAGAGGACTTGATTCCTGGTTGCCACCTCTTTATGGTTTCTGTCCTGCTGCATCTGGTTTCCCTGCTCTTTCTCAAGTCTTCTTGGTCACAGCTGAGCAAACCCTGCCAGGGGACATCTCATGCTGACACCTGTACCTCTTCATTGGCAGATGAGACTGTATGGCAGCTCACAGCACATTGCAGCTTGTAGGCACTCTCTGCTGCAAACCATTCTGTCTGTCACACCAACAGAGCTTGCACAGCACCCGTGCTGGATGCTGTGGAGCTTGCATTAGCCTCTCTGCCCTTGACTAGCCTCTATGCTTGTTTTTCCTTCTCTTCTGCTGCTTATCTCTGGTTCCTTCACATTAACAAATATATTGAATAATCTCTTGGGGAAAGAGATGTGCCAGCACCAAGAAATCCTTAACTTCTCTGTTTGCCATGATTAACCCTGTTCAGCCTGCTCCCACTGATTCCACCAGAGCAGGGCAGCTGGACCAGGCAATCTCCAGAGATCCCTCCCAGCCTCAACTGTCCTGTGATTCTGTGATCCAGCAGTTCTATCTCACATGCAGCTTTACTCAAGTTTTCAGCCTGGTACTGGCATAGATGTGTCACCCTGGGATGGCAAGTGCTGAGCAGTTGTGGCAGCTGGCTTGGCTCTGTGTGTGTGTGGGTTTGCACGAGTTGTACTGTTACCTGGTCTCTCAGCAGATGAGAGTGGATGCTTTGGAAAGAGCAGGGCAAATGCATGTTATCCCTCATTTAATGCTCCTCTTCTCACACTTGGTGCTGTGAGAGCCTCCGTGAGTTTCTCCAGCTGTTGAAACCTGCTTTTTGACTGGCTCTTGTGGTTGGAGGAAACTGCACAGTGGGGTTTTGGGTCCATTCCTTTAGTCTGTTTCTCTCTTGGCATTGCTGCTCTTTATCCCTGCTGTGTTGGTGTCCCCTGTGTAGGGGCAGAATGGGGTGGATGCCTGGAGGCTCCTACAGTGTGCTAGGACTTCTCTGAATGGGCAGAGCAAGGAGAGCAGGGGCAAATGGCTGCTGTGCGGACAGAAGTTGACTCTGAATGTTGTAAACAGGTAACTTGTGATTGTCCCAGGCCAGGTACACAGCAGGGATGCATCTGCATTGCAGCCAACAACCATCTGCTCCCATGGCTTTTGGACTAATGTAACAGCTCCAGCTCTATAGACTTACCATTTTAGGTTTAATTTTATTATCTCATTGCTGCTTGTTCTTCATACTCATTGATAACTCCCTTTCTCCTCCCTGTAAATGTCTTGCTGAAGTTTGCCCTCACCCTATTCTCACTTTTTTTCTTTCATGATAGAAGAGGACTTTTGACCCTTGCACCATTTCCCTTCCCCTCCAGCCTTTGTTTCCTCATGTCTGTGCTGAGAGATGTTTATACAGTGGCGGGTTTTTTCTTGCAGTTTTATCCATGGTCTTTGTGTGCTGTGTCCTGGCCCTGATCAGTGGCTGAGCCTGCCCAGAGGAAATCCAGCCTAGGGCATTTTATGGTTCTCTTTGTGCCACTTTCTCTTTGTACTAATAATCCACACATTAATTAATCAAAACTCAGTTAAAAGCAAACCTTAATCTGCTGTATTCCAGAGAAAGGTGTCCACAGCATCAGTGTCATTGCAGTCAGCTCCTGTTCTTCTGGTGCTTTGCCTCTCAGGTCTCTTCCCTTCCCGACCTACACCTCAGTAGCCTATTCTTCCTGACAGGATTCATGTAATTTATTTTCTGTCATACAGATTGTGCTTATTCTCTGCCTTTCTCCTTCCTGGGGGAGAACATCTGCCTTCCTTGATTCATGCCCCTGTAGGTGATGACACTGTAGCATGAGTTTGCCTTGTGCTGTGTCAGGGGGCCCTGTAGCTGGTTGTAATGGGATGTCTCTGTCCCCCTGCAGCCTAGGAAGCCGTTTCCCCTGCTATGATGCCAGGGCAGATCCCCGACCCGTCCCTGACGGCCGGCGCGCTGCCGGGGCTGGGCCCCCTGACGGGACTGCCTGGCTCCGCGCTGACCGCCGAGGAGCTCAAGTGCGCCGACATCCGCAACATCGGGGCCATGATCTCGCCGCTCCAGTTCCTGGAGGTGAAGCTTGGCAAGAGACCCCAGCCTGTCAAGAGTGAGGTGAGTGTTGGGGGCTGCTGGCTGCACTCGCCCTGCAGCGCTCTTGTCTGCACTTGCTGGGTTTCTCTCCTGCCCGTGCTTGGCTGTCACAGCAGGGTGGCCAGCAGTGTGTTTTGTGAGCACCTGTTTGGTGTTGTGCATGCATACTGGCAGCTGCTCCACTAGCTGCCTCTGCTCCCAGCCTGATTTTGTGTCTCTGTGTGTCAGCGGTAGCCTCAGCATCCCAGACCTGGCTGGTCCAGTGCAGCAATTGGCAGCCATCTGAACTCAAACTCTGTGTGTGGAGTGGGGTCTGCTGCAGCCAACATGTCCCTAGGCTGGGGTGTGAACCCAGAGTAGAATTCACACAGCCTTGTTGCTTCTGGCATTGGTGTTGCCCCTTCATCAGGGATGGGCTGTGAGGACGAGCACTGTGGATCAGTGACTCGGCCTGTGCCATGGGTGCTGCTGGCTGGGGGCTGCCCCTGCCCCATTGCTTGGGGTGAGCCCTGGCTTCACCTCGAGTTTCCTGGGATGGGGAAAGTGGGTAGTTTCTGCTGCCATGTCAGGACTAGAGAGGTACTTGGACAGTGTTTTCCTCACATGGCTGTCCCATGTGTTGCTTGTCCAATGTTTGACTCTGACTGAGCTGGTGGTGAGTGTTTGCACCTCTACTGCCTGCAGATGGAGCTGGGAACCCACTGTTTGCAAGGTCCCTCATTGGTGAGGGTGCTGGCTGCTGTTAGAAGGTCCCATGAACAGCCTCCTGAGCTGAGCATTTGATCTGTGTGGGTTACCACAGATGATGCCATATGATGATGAGGTGATGTGTCTCTCTGGAAGCTGAGCAAGGAGGTGCTAAGATGATGTGAAAAGCTGCCTGTGATGAGCTGTGAGCTGAAGGCAGTAAGATAGGAGTTCCAGGAAGCAACCTGCTCTCCAAGTGGTGCTGACACTTGATTTAGCCCAATTTTTTGGCAGAAGCTCAGCAGCAGCCAGGCTCACCTGTGTAGAGCATCTGTGTTCTTTCTCCCCAGCTGTTTGAGGTTGACTCCTGTGGGTAGAACTGGCATGATGTAGTCCATCTGATCACCTTGCACAGGAGCTCTGTGCCCAAAAGAGTGTCCAGTTAGCTTGTGCAGCCTGGAAGTTGCTTGGGAAGGACTGGACAGCTCTGCAATGGGAAGAGCTGAGGTTAGGATACTGTGGGAGGCCATTGTAAGGCCCTGGGGGATGCTAAGGACTTTCATTTGTCTATGGGCAAAACAGTAATGGATTTGCAGCTGAAGCCAAATTCTCTTCCAAGCTCTTGGCCTGGGTATTAATGCAGCAAATGGTCTGCAGTGCCTGCCTTCCTTCATGGGTTGGGGAAGAAAGAGGGTGACTGTGGCTATGCTGTCTTCCTGGGCCCAGCTCCTTTCCTGGGGCATCTCGGGTGCCTATGAGCTGGCCCTGCAACTGCTGCTTTTGCTTTTTGTGGGCATGGGTTTGTGATGTCACTGGCATCTGTGTAACAGGGACAGGACTGTTCTGCCCCACAGGAGGTGCTGGAATTGCTGAATGTCCTCTGAGCCAGCTGTTGAGGCACCATGTAGAAGAAAGATAAAACCCACTGACAGCCCTTGCACTGCTACCTTCCATGCAGGTGGTTCCTCCCATGCATGGCCTGTGAAGCTGAGGAGCTGAAGACAGCAAATGGAGCTGCCCTTGGCAAGGCTTTGCTGCAAAAGCCTGAGGGAGCTGAAGCAGTAGCTGCTTATCCCATGAGTAGCCAAGAAGCTGCCCACGCACAGTTTTGCAATGCAGCCTGCAGCTGCTTTCCTCTTGCAGGGCGCTGGAGCCCAGGAATGCTGGGTGCTGGCGTGCCACTCTGTGCTGCCTGGGAGCACAGGCTGCTTGCCATGAGCCTGGGCAAGGCAGCTGGCTCTGCTCTGCTGGGGGCACCAGCATCTCCTGGCATTGGGGTGTTTGTGCACACAAAAACCCACCCAGTAGGTATTGGGTGCTGGCCTCTCTGCAGGGTGATGGAGCCCCACTGGGAAAACTGCTCTCCTCTTGGACAGGTGTAGGCAGGTGCCTCTGGGCTCCTCCACCACTGTATCCCACCTGGGGTGTTCCCTCTGGGATTGAGCCCTGCCCCTCAGGCAGAGGATCACTTCAGTCTCTGAGTCTGGCTGAAGCAGTTCAGGAGGCATCCCCCAGACTTCAACCCACAGGGATCCCCTGGAGATCAGCTGCTGGGACATGCTATTGGGTAATACATTATCACTGTCCCATGTGCCTCTGAATAACATCCTAACCCCGAGCACCAGGGCTGTGTCACCTTTTTGAACTGAAATCCAGCAGAAGCAGATGGGGAAAACTTGCTTTCTTGAAGAAAACTTCCATTCCCAGTGAATTTGTGGACTCCTCATACCTGGAAGTGTTCAAGACCAGGCTGGATAGGGCTTTCAGCAAGTGCTGTACTGGAAGGTGTGCTTGTGGCAGGAGGATTGGAACTAGGTGATCTTTTAGATCTCTTCCAAACCTTTCTAAATTTCTACGAAGGTACAGGAGCTGTGGTCAAAAAGCAGAGCCAAGAGTTCAAGCTGCTTCTGTCTGTGTTGAGCCACCTTCCTTGGATCTGTTCTCCATCTAAAGGACAAAGACCTTTGCTGGGCCCTTTCTAGGGTCAGAGACAGACCATTTATTCTGTAACTCTAGTTGAATGGACCAACAGGACATGGAAATGTTGGGTGGTTCCCAGGGCTGGTGCAGTTGCTGATTGCTCTTCCAGTTGCTGTTACACCCCAAGATGGACTTTTGAAGCCAAGTTTGGGGGTGGTTTTTGAGCTTTGGAGCTGTGAGCACATGCTACCTCTCTGCATCCTCCTGGTAATCCTTGAACTAAAAGGCCAAGAAGCTGTCTTATGGGTAGATTAGTAGCTGGTGAATGTGCAGAGGGGAATTTCATCTACCTTGGTGTCCACCTCCTCTTAATCTCTGTCAGGAAATTTTGTAAGACCTGGTAGTGGATTGTAGAGTTAGTGCCTTGCAGATTACTTCTGCTAACCTGTCACATCTAAGTTACATGGCTGCAGTGTGAGCTGTCCATTTCTGACTGGATTTAGGGGTATCAGTGCAGTTCCCATCCTAGTTCTCCCAAGTAGGATACACTGGTGCATCATGACACTGCCTTGGCAAAGGAATGGTGGCAGCCTGGCATTATGGAATTCTATGCATAGCTTGTGCTGGCTTTGCTTAATATTTTAGCCCCAGCTAAAATAGCAGCTTTGGTATAATGCTTGCAAAGTAAGGTAGAAGAGATGCAAAACTGTTAGTGCTATAAGCTTAGACATTGCCTTCTATAGCATGCTATGTGCTGTGTATTGGATATTCAGCTTATTTAAGCTACCCCTTCACCCTACCTTTGCTGAGTCCCACTTTTCATCCAGTCCTTGTGCATCACACTGGGATGTTTTGATTAGTGGGTTTTGGATGTGGTGACTGTTAGCAGTGTGCACAGTCTGTGGATGATGGCACCTGCAGCCTTCATTACCATCAGGCAATACTGGTGTGTCTACATGTGGAGTGGTCTTGTGGCCACTGGGTATCAGTCAATAGGAAATAGGCAGTTCAGTCTGATACCTCAAATTTCAGAAACTCAGGCCAAATGTGTATGAAGGCACTGGGGACCTTTTCTTCTCTATTCATGCTACAAAGTAACTTCACAGGGCTTTTCATCACCCAGATTTTTCTTGAAGGAGTTAGTTTGTGTTCTTGGATGTAGGCATGCCATAGGCTATTTACACAGGCTTTGCAACATACATCCACAAATAATTTGATTATGGGTTTCTAGCCCATAGGGTTATAGGGTATAGGTCTCCCTCTCTGTGCTCCCACAAGGTGGAGGTAGAGGCTGTAGCAGCAGCACACCTGGTTCCAGTGAGGTTGTGGTGCTGGTGGCCTGTGACCAGGTGGCTGCCACATTGCCCTGCCAGGGGTGGGGCTGCAGTGTGCTCACCCCGACCTCCTGCCCCAACCCACACCTGCTGGCTCTGATCTGGGTTTCTCTGTCTTGTTGTAGCTGGATGAGGAAGAAGAGAGGAGGAAAAGGCGCCGAGAGAAAAACAAAGTAGCAGCAGCACGATGTCGTAACAAGAAGAAGGAGAGGACGGAGTTCCTGCAGCGGGTGGGTGCCCCAATCTGTCCCAAGGCACAGCAGGGACCTCCCTAGAACAGTGCTCCAGCTGAGGGCAACATTGCCTCCTGAACTGTCCCTCTGCTACCCCTTGCTCCAGTGCCTTTCTCTGGGAACATACAGCCCCTGCTTTTCGTGAGGCTGTGAAGGTGGTGGCCATGTCCATGCTCAGGCAGAGCTTACCCCTGGTGCCAGGGCGAGTGGGCTGGAGGCTGGCCCCGGGCTTGTGGTGAGAGAGGGATGATAATGTCTCTGCCTCAGTGCTGGAGCAGAAATACCTATATGAGTGTTGCACAGGATGGGCTGGCACTGTGCTGGCCCCTTGACCGAAGTCCTAAAGATTTTCCCGCTCAGAGGCTAGATGCCCATTCCACCCCTACCCCCAAGGCAGAAAAACTGTCACAGCACCTTGCTGCTTTTCTGCAAACAGTGGGGAGACATGGGTAGGTGAGACAAGGAGTCATTTCACAAGGACATGCCCTTACAGATGGGCTGGGTGAAGACTTACATGTGGGTTTGTTCCCAAACGCCAGGCCACAAAAAGCAGCCAGGCAGAGGTTTTGCTGGGGTGCAGCAGAGACTTGTCCCAGGTAGTGGCTGTGTATTTCTGTGTAATGGCACTAAGTAGCACAAGGCAGCAGGGCTGGGGATGAAATGCCTGGAGGGAGGTGATGCCTTGGCAGGTCTTCAGTCTGCTCCCCTGCTACAGGGGCTGAGGGACAGCACTGAGCAGAGGTGGCATGTTGGCCAAATTGTGTCTTGTATCTTGTCCTGCTAGATAAAGTCACATGCGGTTGTGTTCCTGTCCTGCTAGGAGTCTGAGCGTCTAGAGCTCATGAATGCTGAGCTGAAGGCCCAGATAGAGGAGCTGAAACAGGAGAGGCAGCAGCTCATCCTGATGCTGAACCGGCACCGTCCCACCTGCATCGTGCGGACAGACAGCATCAAGACGCCCGAGAGCGAAGCCAACCCCCTGCTGGAGCAGCTAGAGAAGAAGTGAGGGTGGCACAGCGCCAGGAGGAGGAGACAGTGGCACAGGGTCTTCCAGGGTTTTTAATGTATGTACTGTATGAAGAACTGTGCACCCAGGCCTGGTGCAGCCAGGACCCAGTGGGCTTCCTTGGGAGCTGTGGACCAAACATGGGAACGGAGAAGATCAGGAACCTGCCAACCCATGTACTCTGAGGCTGGACCTGCGAGCAGAGCTGGTGGTGCAGTGATCCCTCATCACAGCCCTTCAGCCTGCTCTGAGCCCTGGGACCCACAAAGCCACAGCGTGTCCTGCGAGGACCACACAGCCCGTGGGTAGCAGGGGCTGCAGGCTGAGGCGTGGCATCTGTGCAGTGCCCACCAGCACCCTGCCCAGAGGCTGCCACTGCTCCCGGCACACGCTCCAGAGGGAAACCCAAACCTAAGAACCACAAACACTTGATGCAGCCCCATCTGGTGGACAGGCCTGTTGGGGCTCGGTGGCGCAGGCGCCCCCCACAAGCACACTCAGTATAATGTTTACAGCCCAGCTGTCCGTGTCGGCCGTGCTTTTGAATGCACATTTTTACACTTTTTTAAAGTATTTTTTACAAAGTTTTTATACAGTGATCTCTATATGGATTTATATAATCACTAGATGTGATCCCATAGAAATGTATGTTATAATGGTCTGTTTGTTACAAACACATATGCCACAGTTATCTCCATTGTGTTACTTGTCTGGTAGCATCCAGCTCCTTTCCTGGCCTGCTGGGAAGGGGGTCCAAGCTGCCTTCTGCAGTGGTGTCGCTACCCTCTCCATCCATGTATGTCCTTCATAATACTCAGTTCTGTATCTCTCAGTAAATGTTACCTTTGCGTATGCTGTCCTCCTGTAGCTCTGTTTGGATCAGCACTGTGGCAGGGCTGGACAGGCCAGGTGTGCTCCTGTCTGAGTGGCACAGTGGAGGAGATCCCAGAGCTGGTTTTGGTGCTTGTGTTAGCAGCTGTGGGCCAGGAGAATTCACCCTAGAAAGCTGGGAACCATAGAGGCAGCTCTGATTATTGTCAAGAAAGAAGTAGCTCAATGCTGCACCAAAGACAATAGGAAGGCATGGCTTGCCACTTGGAAAGGCAGAGGGAGACCATGTCATCCTTAACTGGTCCTTTTGTGTTTCAGTCTCAAATACAGCAGTTTTAACTCATTTCAGGGATGAGAAAGAAATAGGGGAGCTATCACAATGTCCTTGTGCTGGTGATCCATTCATGTGCCTTTGTGCTTCCTTCTGCCCAGACTGGAGTTCATGGCTCAGATCTGACCTATTCCTCATCTGCTGCAAGGAGCCAATGTCCATTCTTTGAAAAACATGATACATCTGCCTTTCATTAAGCTCTGCTGAAAGGATGCATGTGCTGGGCCTCCTTATCTTTTTTTTTTCTCTCTGCAAAGTGCACATGGTAATAAATTCCCTCTTTGGTCAGCGGGAGCTCCCTGTGGATACCAGATGATCCAGGCATCTTATCCACAGGCATCTTGTACTTTTTGCTCACCTGGAGAGCCTGTGTGCTCATCTCCACTCAGGAGGCTCTCACTCATCTACTACACAGCTTCCAGCAGCACTGGCAGTGCTGTGGGTGCAGGTGCTGGCCTTTCTCTGGCAAATGGCCACATTGCAGTAAAAATTTCTTCCATGAAAACAGCTGGCTTGGAAGAGAAATAAAAGGTGCCCTTTGAAACCCAGCATGCTAGAAGCAGCTAGCAAAGGTAGCACCAGTGGAGTGATGTATCTACATCAGTTTAATGCTCAGCTATGCCAGCCAAGGCTTGGGCAGGAGCTGAATCCTAGTACTGCCCAGGGGTTGCAATGAGATTGTCTTTAAGGTCCTTCCTAACCCCATCCACTCTCTGATTTTGTCACCCAAACAACCTTCTGCTATATTCCAGTTGGTACCAAGGTGTTTGACACTTGAAGTTTAGGACATTTCTTTTTCAGGTGACTTGGTTAGGCTGTAGCACAGTAAAATTAAAGCAGAGGGTTTGGGCCTCTTCCCCTTTATGCCACAGCCTGTGAGTGTTGGGAAAAGGTTCCATTTCTGTGAAGTGTGCTATACTGCAAAGCCCTCCTGGTTCCTGTAGGAGACAGGTTATTTAATATTCTTGACTCTGGTAGCATCTGTCCTCTCAACACCCAACTCCCACCTCCTCAGAATTAAAAATTTTGCTGTGGGACAGATGCTCCATTGAACATTGTGCATTACAGTGACATGGCATGGGTGGGAACAGAGGGCACATGCCAGGCACAGCCTGTGTTGCCATGTCCAGAACATGCTCCCAAACCTAAAATGCCATGGTTCTATCTGTGGCAGTGTCCTTATACTTAGATGCCCTTCATGCACAGACTGCTAATGTGGATTTGCTTGGAAAAGTCAAGTGACGCTTCTCAAAGGCCAGGCAGCCTCCTCCTGGCCAACCCACACCACCCCATCCTGAGTTTGGAGCACTGTAGACCACTACTGGAGCAGAGCTGAAGGGATCTCGTACTTCTGGGACAGGGCTTGGTGCCGGTGGTGCTGGAGCTGGTAGCCTGGTAGTTGCGGGACTGTTGCCAGCTCCGCGCTCCGGTCGGGCTGCATCCCTCATCCTGGGGGGCGCACACGCACGCACTGGTTCCCTCCCGCGGATAGCTGTAGCTGGTTGTAGCCGCAGTTGCTGGCCCTGGGTGCAGGAGCCCTGAGGACGCAGTCGCTGCTGACACCCAGCTCTAGTCTCGCTCACCGCTCCAGCCCGAGGCTCTCCCGTGCTCACCCAAACCCGCACACGAGGCGTCTGGAGACAGGCGCGCAGGGGCCCGTCGGCGGGCGGGATGCGGCAGTGCCGGGGCACCGGGCAGGTGCGGTCCCGTTCCCGGAGCCCCCGTGCCGGCTGCTCTCGTGGCCTCGCTCCTCTCACTGCCCGCAAGCGCTGCCGCCGCCGGCCCCGCCGCTCCCCGTGCGCGGACAGAGCCTTGCCGGGACCGTGCGCGGCCGGAGCCGCCGTGCGCTCGGCGGGGCCGGGGCTGCCGGCAGGAGGCGCCGCGCGGCCGCGGGAGCGGCGGGGCCGGGCTGGGCCGGGCCGGACCGTGCTGCCGGACCGTGCTGCCGGACAGTGCCGCCGGACAGTGCCGGTGCCTGCACCGCTCCCGCTCGGCCGCGGCCCCGGCTCGGGAGAGCGCCTCGAGCCCTGACCGCCCCCGACAGCTCTCGGAGCAGTGGGCAGCGGGCTGGAGCACCTCTCCTATGAGAAACGGCAGCGAGAGCTGGGGCTCTTCAGCCGGGAGAAGAGGAGGCTCTGCGGGGACCTCAGAGCACCTTTCCAGTACCTAAAGATCTCTGGGTAAGCTGGAGAGGGACATTTCACCAGGACATAAGAGTTATAAGAACCTTTTGAAATGAGGTGTTGAATACCCCATCCCTGGAAGTCTTCATGGCCAGGTTGGATAGGGCTCAGAGCAACCTGGCCTGGTGGAAGGAGTCCCTGCATGTGGCAGGGGGTTGAAACTAGATGGCCTTTAAAGATCCCATTCAATTCAAACCTTTCTGTCATTCTATGGTTCATGGTGCCAACCCATGCTTCCATCAGATGGTTCTTGTTAAACATATGAGCCCAATTGACAACACTGCTGCTTCCTGGCCATTTCACCTGCAGGCCTCTCTGCTTCTGAGACACCTGAGGTAGCTTGACAAACAGGACCACCAGCAAGAATTTCCAGGGTGCCAGCAAGCCTCCTCCAGGACACGCCCATCTTCTGTTCTGTGATATCCACATTCAGGTCGTAACTCTTGTGCTCCTTCTCATACCCACTTGTAGTTGAGGCCAGAGCTCTCCCCAGAGTGATGTGATACCATATTTTTCCTGAATCCCAGGCAGGTGAGCCACATTACTTTTTCATTGTTTAGATGCTTGTAATAGCTCTCTGGTGTCCTTCACATGCTACTCCTGTTCCCTCTGCAAAGCCACCCTGTCCTCTTCACTCCTAAGGAAAGGCAGGTACCACTTTGACCAAAATCAGCAGGCCTGAGGCAGTGGGGAATAAACCGGTTGGGACTCCAGCTATAGTAGTTTGGTGTGAGTGCTCTATACTGCATGCCCATCTCTCCTTCTTGCTGGACCTCTGACAAGAGTCAGGGCCCATGGACAGCTAGAACTCAGTTTCTCCAGTTGTGTCTTGCCAGCTCCTCGCCCCTCTCTCCTGCAATCAGCTCATCCCAAACAGGTTGAGCAGGCCATCATGCTCCCAAAGCTTCATTGTGGCCCTCTTCCTTTCCTCCTCATCCTCTCCCAGCCCACTGCCCCACCGCCTTGTAGACAAGGTATATGCGCAGTCCTGGGGACAGGGGCATCCAGCCCCTCCCTCCCTTGGCTTACAGCAGAGGATGCTTAGGGGTCATTACTTTGCAGTTTTCACAGTATTGTTCTCACTTTGTCTATGAAAAATTGCCTCCTCTGCCTTTCTTGTCAGTTGGCTGAGGGCGACTCCATAACACTGTGGGAAGTGGTATTAACTAACCTTTGCCAGTGACCTGTCTTTCTTGTTTCATTTTGAGCCAAGGGCAACAGGTATTCATTTGTCTTTGTCCTTATTGGTTCTTCTGCTCAACTTGCTGGAAAACAAGCCCCAGAAATCCCCAGCCTTGATATTTACCAAGAGTCACGGAAACTGCTTTGATTACCATGGATTACAATGGGTGCCGGACTCTGCAAGCATCACCCAGCTCCCCATGGCTTTGCACATATTTTGCTTATCTGTGATCAGTGGTTGCTGGTGATTGAAATGGGAGGGGGGGAGGATGGTGGGAGGCAGGCAAGGGAAGCAAAGGGAATGGGTCCCTGTGCATCCCATGCTTGCATGGAGGCATCATGCTTCTGCTGGGCTCAGGGAACTGCTCTGTGCACAGAGCTGCATGGATCACCTCTCCCTGGTTAGGGGCATGAGTTTCCCCACACCATGCAGCTGGTGGGGTGGCCAGGGTTATCTCCCAGGTGGGTGACAGAGGCAGGCAGGGCACTACTGTCAGCAGTGTAGCCAGCCCCATGGGCAGGGAGCTTGCTCAGTCATAGCAGCTTAGTCACCAACACTTTCCATATCAGGAAAAGATCCTTCTCTGCATCCAGGAGGTTCTTGCTGGTCAGGGCCACCAGAAAGGGCTGGCACCCAGGACATGATGGCTGGAGTTTGCCTTTTCTCTGCATCTGAATTCCCAGGAGCAGAAGCCTTGGGAGCACCTGTCAGCTCCGGCTGACTGCTCCACTGCAACCGAGTTGCAATTCCAGGCACAGCCTGTGATGCTGTGATGCTTCCCCAAGCTTCAGCACTCCTGACAGCCTCAGTGGCTCTGCCTGCATGCAGCTGGGTCTCCTGCCCAGCACAGGTATTTCAGCCCATGCATCACCTGGGGCTCACTTTGGGTGGAAGATGCAGTGTGTGGTTGTGGGATGAGAGAGCTTAATGACGCTGAGCCTTTGATTTTGTCTGTCAGGGTCAGCAGGAGGTTATTCCCAATTAGTTAAAGTTATGGACTAATTTGGTGGTGAAAAACCCTCCTCCAGATGCCTTGCTGCAGAGTTTTCTTGCTGCAGGGTTTTCTTTGGTTTGGCTATTTAAAGTGGAGTGATCAATTCAAGCAGACTTTGGCCCAGGGATATATTTGGTAGAGCAGTCAGTGGTATGACTGCCTGTGCTGATAATTTCTTTGTGAGCAAAGCCTACCCAGGGACTAGGGAGGGAGCCCCGTTGTACTAGGATGACTTCAATGCTGATTAAGAACACCTGCCAAGGGGTTTATTGAACTTCAGTAGCTTCCAAGAAGGAAGGAAGGACTTTCCTCTCTCCAGTCCTGTGTCCTGCTGTGCTTGCACAAAGTTTAAGTGGGGTGCTGTGGGAATTGGAGAAAGGGTAGGCCCTGTTAGGAAGGAAAAGCTTTTGCTGCTCAAGGCAGGAGGTGGGTAACTATGGGTAAGACTGACATCTCTGCATCCCTGTCTAGCTCAAGGGACTCTGCTAGACAAAAAGGCCCTGTGTTAGCAAGGTGATGGACTTTTCCAACCCTGGCTCCCAGCATTGCAACCTGGAGCTCCCAGGAAATACCAGCATGAAACTACTTCCAGAAGCCCACGTGGGATTTCAGCAAATGCAGAGTTTGGGTCTGTTTGACAAAAGGGTTTCACTGCAGCCTGTCACGTCTCAGATGAAGCTTCAGGAACAGGATTGTTTGCCAGTAACCACCACCTTGTGCTGATGTTATCTAGTTTCTGCAGAATGAACTTGCTGAGTTGTCATCTGTGACACCGTCAGGGGAAGTCCTGACTCCTGACACTGCAGTTCCTGCCTCTACTTTGCCATGGCCTCAATTCCAGCAGCATCATCTGGGCTGGCTGGATTTGCTGGATACCTGCTTGTGCTGAAATGTCACGGGGTTGTCAGAAAGAACTGGGCAGCAAGACTGTGCTGCAGGCCTGTGGACTCCCAAATCCAATGGATCCACTAGCAGGCTAACATGTGATTTCTGGCTGAGGATAAAATGGCTACTGACAGCTCATCTCAAGGTGGTGCTGAATGCTTGGTGACCAGAAAAGCAGCAAGAGGGGGTTTGCTCTACAGCTAACATGTGGGTATTGGCAAGTGCCTCTCAGTACGTGGGCTACTGACTACTGTGACAGGCAAACTCCGT
This sequence comes from Oenanthe melanoleuca, assembly GCF_029582105.1. Lineage (NCBI taxonomy): Eukaryota > Metazoa > Chordata > Aves > Passeriformes > Muscicapidae > Oenanthe > Oenanthe melanoleuca. The sequence goes on from NC_079339.1 coordinate 38,802,848, forward strand.
GGGTGCCAAGCAGAGGCACTGCTGCATTTTGCAGGTGTTTGCCAAGTGAGGCATCCCTTTTCTTCTGTGCAGACCTTCCCTGGAGGCAGTGACCTAATTGTCTGTCTAGCTCCAGACAGCAGGTAATGGATGAGTGTCTAAGGCAGTCAGGTGCTGGTGCATGCTGGCACTCCTGTATGACTGGGCAGCATGATGGCACCCCATTCAGCAGTGTAACAGGCTGGCAAAGCCAAACTCACTGCTCCAAACAAACCCCCTCAGCTGCAGGTGCTAGGTGTTCTCTGTGCCTGCAAAGTGGCTGCAGGCACCTGTTCTGCTGTCTGTTGAATGCCTGCAGGTTGCTGCATCACATGCACAAGTTTTAGGAGCAATGCAAGCAGCCAGTGTACCCTGTGTGACATGGAGCCTCATTCAGGCAGGGCTGTGGAGCAGCACATTTCTTCATCTGACACCAACCATCTGCTGTAGCTGCAAGGTCCCACTCTGCTTGGCAGCTGAGTTCTCATGCTGGGGTAGCAGCACCTCTGCATTTCTCCCGGCCATGCTCTGATGTGTGCCTAAGTGCCAGCTGACACCTGGGTGGTTTAGATGTGGGTGCCAAAAGGTTCAAGGCTGTGCTCCAAATTCAAGATAGAGATATCTTGTGGGTCCCTCTCACTGTGCAGCAGTGGGAAAGGAGGAAGGCTGCATGAGGAATGGGATGAAGAAGAGTACATCCATCCTTTAAAACTGTGATGCCATGGTAGATGCTGGCAAGCTTCCCTGGGTTGCTGTGTTTGCTTCTGTCTTCCCTGCTGTGAAATCAGTAGACATCCAAAGATGGTGCTGACCTAAATTAGAGCTGAAGGAAAATTTCCCTACGTAGGGACTAAAAGTCCCACTAGTTTAGAGTGGAAACTAGTGAAATGCCGCGTGATAGAGATGTGCAGAGCAATTCCTGGCTTAGAGATAAGTCTGTTCCTCTGCTCACCCCCTCACAAGATGTTCAAAGAAATGGAAAGACAACTCATTTCACACTGGTAAACTGACACACTTCTCAGAGAGCCAGCAAACTGGTTTGTGCAGGTGGGCAAGATGCCCTGCTGGCCAACAGTTTCAGATGGCTCACAAAGGATCAGGTATTGATATAAAAAACAAGGATACCCAAAAATGAAGTAAAAAATTTGGCTTAAGTAAGATAAAAGATGGCATGATTCTCAGACATCTACTTTGGGATTCAGGTAAAGAATGGTGGCAAGGAGTTTCTATTTTCCTGTCCCTTCTTTCAAACCAATTTTGGCATTATTAGTGACACCAGGAAGACCAAGTCTCCAAGTCAGGGCCTTGCACCATCACTGCTGGCATGGCTTAGGGTGTAGCACCTCTCCCTTGTCCTGCCTTCAAAGCACCATGAGGGATGAGGTACCATGGGAAGCTGCAGTTCTGGGCACAGGTGTTGGCAGCCACATACAAAGCTGTAGGAAAAGTAGCCATGTCCCAGGATTACAGAACACCTCTCTCTTGCCAGGGTACCAAAAGGCAAGTGTGGAAAGCACAAGATTGATGATCATCTGAAAGTGCTCCCTCTCCTCCCTCCATCTGCTGCTCCAAGCCCCCTGGGGACACCTGTGGGACTTTACAAGCCCTCTGAAAGAGCCAGCACTAAGCAAGTCCTCCCTTGGTGTTTGGGTGTTTGACCATGAGTGTCCTTCCTTGTGTTTCTCTAGAAAAGGCATTGAGGAGCCCTGGCTGGGGGCTCTGGGGATGGACCAGGTTTGGGGCAGGGGCTCAGCCCTGCCTCCCCAGCAGCCTGCTCTGGGACTCTGGGTTGTCTCCCAGAGAGCTGGCATCAGGCAGGGCTGTGTGTGCCAGGTGTGACACCACATGCCAGTGCACTGTCCAGGCTGATGGAGCTCATACCCATTTGTGTGTTTGGTTACTCTGCCAGTGTGGTTCTGCCATTCAGCACTACTTGATGTGTACCTTCTGCACAGCTCCCTGTCCCCTGCTTCACAGCCACCCTGCCCCACAGCCTGTCCTCCCCCACGCTGCCTCTGATGTGCTGGGCTCCAGCACTGCTTCTACAAGCTCCACACATGCCTGGGCACAAGCCCACTGCATGTGAGCCTGTTGGCAGAGCTGCTTGTGCTGAACACCTCCTCCAATCATGCTGCGTGAGCTGGAGGATTTGGGAAGCTCCTGTTCCTACCAAATGGGGTGGAGAGAAGGAAAAACCAGTGCACACACCCCCATAATCCAAAAATGAAGCAGATCCCATTGGAGTGAAAGTACAGTACTAGCATGAGTGTTGTTCACAGCCATCTCCTGCCAAGGTGGGTGTCTCAGAGTCTGTCTGCAAGAACATACCCTAAATAAGCTGTACTCAATCCCTGGGAGTCTTGAACATGTTTTGTGGTGATGGGGGGCGTTGAAGGACATTTTCCTCTGAATGGAGTAATGAAGCAGCAACGTAATACACTCAAGAGTCATGTATTAATTTGAGATACCATCCACCCCCATGCCATGGATCGTGGCTTCAACCAAAGCCCTGTGAACATCAAACCCTCCATCAGGCATTGTTCATCCCCCTGGGAGCACAATTTTTGCTCCTTGGTTGTTGCAGCTGGATTTACTGCAGTAGTAACATATTCCCAATGTTGAGTCCTGCTGGGCTGAACAGCCACCTGTACCTGTCCTGCTCTTGTACTGCCTGGAAATGCACACACTGGGAAGCACAAAGGAAGCTGGGGCATGGCCCCTTGCCATCAGCAGTAATTCTACCCCTGGGTGGATCAGCCCTTCTGGTTAAACGGGTCACTGCCCTTCCTCTTTGGGCCTTCCCCATCCTCTCTGAACGAGACTGCCACCGAGATGAGTCAAACTGTCAGACAACATCTGCGCCCTCCGCTCCATGCGCTCGGATAGTTCAAGGTGGGCTCAGCCCAGCAGCGGAAGCACAGAAACCCTGCCTGGCTGGGGGGCGTCTGGCAGCTGAACCTTTTCAGTGTCCCCAGCGCAGCTGGGTAATCTGGTTCATTTTTGACTGATCCCAGAAGGTAGACAAGGCCTGTGAAAACAGCAGTGAGAGGAAGTTTGGCCTTGAATGGATGTACTCTACCAGGGTTTGAGATCTGCTGACCTGGAGACTCTTGTAAGTGTACATCTGAGTACTTGCTCATGAGCTGCTGATTCCTTGCCAGGAACAGATTAGAGGTTGCTCAGCTAAATACACAACCCATAGATCTGTACAGGACAGGAGAAGGAGAATGTGGTTCATCCCTTCAAAATAGCCCGGGGTGAACTCTAATAATTGGTGTCTTGAGACCGAAACTCCAGTATGTGCAGGAGGTCTGACCCTGCCAACCTCCTGTCAGCCCTTCAGCTCTAGCCAGGCTTGCTCTTCCTCTCCAGTGGGGTCAGATGGACCCCATCTACCTGGGGCTTGGTGTCCTTATCTGGGAAGCTAGCACATATGGCATTTCCTTTCTACAGTTTTCTTCTCTTAAAATATGGACCCAAAAAAAAAAAGAAATAAAGCATTACTAATGACATTCAAAAACACCCACATAAAGTGACAAAGCCAAGTACTGAAGACCTAGAAATTGCTGGAAATGGGTTTTCCTGGGCAGCCTAACTTCAGCTGCCTTGTGCATATGATCACTTCATGCATTTTGCCCTGGATTGCCACCTCTTCAGCACCCAGACTGGACCTTGGGTGGAGGAAGCAAAAAGCTGGACAGCTAGGCTGCCTCCTTTCTTAGCAGGGCTGGGAAACTCCTATCAAGTTGGTGAAGCAAGAGACTGCAGAAAGAAAATTGATTCTCCTGGGCAGACAGCTGATGCCTCCCTGAAGAGCTGGGTGTGTGTCTACCCCTGCATTGAAGGTACTCTGTGAGTTGGTGAGCCACATGAGCAAGAGCTTCATAGGAGCAGCTGCATCTTCCTCATTTCCCAAGCTGCTATAGAGAAGTGCTAAAGATTTGCAGATGCAGTCACAGACATCAGGATCTGGGGTTTGACTAAACTAAGTGCTATATAGTTCTAAACCATCAAAAAATTTAGATCCTTGTTGGTTCAAAATGTGTATCTAAAATGAATGAGTACTTATGACCTAATTCTCTTTTGTCTTTTATTTTGTACCTGTAAAATAGGTATAACTCCATCCCCTCATCCCCAGCTCCAGACCTGAAAAGATGGCTTTAAAAACAGCTTCATTTATTACCCTGAAACACTCAGTGCTGAAGTGATGAGCATTACAAAGAGTCTGTGAAGAAAAGGAAAAGCTGGATGTTGGAGCATGCTGACTGCAGGACAAGATGAAGGTAACACGGCCACCCCAAGGAATAAACCCTAGTGGATCATGCAGCTACAGAGCACAGCATGTTAAACAGCATGAGGGCATAAATGCAGTGTCCTTTAGGGTTTAATTATGGGATTTCCACAATTTTGAGTGCTTGACTTACAGCCCTTGTCATTTATCAGGCTTTCCAGGTGTAAAGTACCTGTTTCCTGTGCATTGGCTGGTTGCACCCAGTAAGGACTGAAAGTGTTGGTGTTTGCTCTGTGCCAAGTGGGATGAATTTGGTGGAACTGTGCTTCAGCTCTCCTGGCACAACGTCACTCTCAGACTCAGCTCAGTCAAGATGAAATAGCCCTGGTGACAGAGACTGGGGAAGCTGCCCACGTTGCAGACAGGCAGAGTGGGACATGGCAGAAGCATCTGGTGGAGAGCAGAGACTTTGTTCAACACAGCCATTCACTTAACATCTCAGCAGTGATTTCTATGCAGAAGTCTTCAAACTCATGAGAAATTACAAACAAGTTGTTGCAGTTGTCCAAATATTGTAAGAAATTATTTGCATAAAATGCTGCATGTGAAGCAGAAACAACCTCGGTGGTTTATAGGAGGCTGAAGTTGGTAACTGCTCTAGGCTGGATTTTTAAATAGCACTGAATGGCTGTGCAAATGAGATGAGTGAGGTGGATGGGCTGAGATGCTGTTTTAAATGTTGCTGTCATAAGTCTACTGCAGGCAAGAGCTCTGGAGCAGCAGGTTTGCAAGGAAACTCCAGCACCCACCTGTGCTGAAGGAAGCTGGTTGCACAGTGGGACAGAGGGAAAGAGGCTTTGAACCGAGAGCACTGGTTGAAAAATGTGCTCTCTTGGTTCTGAGGAGCCCATCCTAGTAGTGCTTTTTTTCTCCCCCTTTTTATTTTTTTTTCCTTATTTAAAACCTGGGAACATAACTCATAACAAAATCCATCCCACAGAGGCAGGATTCAACCTAAACTCCTTTGTGAGAGGTTTCTTCCCAGCCACTTCATAAAAAGGGGCTTGAATTATTCCTGAATTGCCCATCCCAAGGTCTTCCTAACCTCATCTTGCTTTGAACATCGGACCTCCACCTTTCCTGCTGCAGTTGGAGCCTGTTGCTTCTTACCCTGCTTTGGCAGCACAGGAACCAGCTGACCACCCTTTCCATTGCAACATATAAAAGACTCTTCCTTCCCCACCCACTTCCCACCCCCAAGACTTCTCTTTTCTAGGCTGGATGGGCCCAACTTCTTCACCCCTTTCTCTTAGGGCAATATTTCTGTGTGTTTATCCTTTGTGTTGTTTTCTTCCAGACTACTCCACTTCTTGGCTGGGACTCTGAAGGTGTCCTGCACAGGCAGCACAAGGCAGTCACCTCCTCTGCCTTGCCCCAGAACCCCAAGTCAGTACCTGACCCCTTTGCTGCTGGCAAAGCTTTGGTTTTCAGTGCTCTGTAACCCCTGGATTTTTCCCTGCTATTCTGCTGCCCCACCAGCTATTCTCCAGATCTGCTACCTACCACTCACTTTGCTTTACATTTGCATTTGTTCTTGCTGAACTGCATCTTGCTGCTTTCAAACCATTTCCCCATATTGAGATCACACTAAGCCCAGGCTTCAGAGTACCTGCAGCCACTCTGTCCTGGACAAGACTCACTTCAGCATTGCCTGCTGTAATTTACAAGGGACAAGTACAGGACTGCTTGGTCCTGTCCTTTCCCTAAAAACCTCTGAAAGCATCCTTTCTACATCAAGCTGCTGGTATGGCAGTAGCCTAGCACTGGTGAGTTTTTCAGTTCAAGGGAAAGGAATGTGTTTGCACAAAGCAGGAAAAGGGATGCTCTCCTAGTCCTGCTCAGAAAGACCAAGTGTCCAAACCCTCTCCCATGCTGTTGCTCTCTCCTGAAGTATCTTCATCAGCTGTTAATAAAAGCCCAGCTCTGGGCAAACCAAGGTGCACTCAAACCCTTCCTTCAGTGGATCAAAGAACAGCTTTTGCCATAGCCACCTTCCAGTTTTGCACTGACTGTCCAGCTCCTGCCAGGACACTCAGCTTCCCTCACCACCTTCTGCCAACAGCCCCACCACCCTCCCAGCTGCCTCCCAGACACTGGCCCTGCTGGGTACAAAAGGAAGGCTTCAGCTAATTTGTCCAATAACGGAACAAGGATGTTTTTCACTGAGGAAGGAATTCCCTCCAGCAGCCTGCAGAGCAGAACAGGCCAGGCAGAGAGACCTGCTCAGCAGCAGAGGAGTGGTTATCTCAGGAGAGTGGGAATCCAGCAGTGTTCTTCCTGGAAAGAAAGAGCCACACAGTGTTGCAGAGGTCAGAGGAAGTGTAGCGATGCAGTGAGCTGATGGATCCTTCAAGGGCTGCCAGCCAGTGCCTTGGGAGGCCAAAACTCAGCACTTCTCACCTCACCAATGCCTTTGGCTACTCCATTTCTGGAGGCAGCTGTACCAGAAGAGCCCTGTGTGCTACAGGGGGGTTGCAGTTCCAGGAAATTGGGTCCCTCAGTGTGGGTTGTACCAAGCAAACCCATGTTAAAGAGTGTGGTGGATCCTAGCATTTCCATATAGCACACCAGGAGGAAAAACACACTCAATGCTGTGAAATGTTCAAATAAAAAGGCTAAGAGTGGAACACCAGTGCCACAGGATGTTTCTAAAGAGGGAAATGGGTCAAAGTGGAATAGTTTCGCTAGTGCAGCTAAGTCAGGAGATTTCCCTGAGCCACCCAGCCTGCAGCCAGCCCCATGCAGCTCTTGGTTTTGGCCATGTTTGCACCTGTGTTGGCTCCATGAGTGGAGAGGATGGGAAGAAATGCTAGCAGTGCTCATGCTAGTCTGCACTGTGTTCCAAACACATGCACTCTGCAAGTGTGTTTTCTGTGCTGCAATAGAGAAATTATTTCCAAGAATCTTTCCCAAATGATAACTGTATCTCGAGTGCCCTTACCTATGTCCTGCTGCTGAAACTTGATAGATGTTCCTGCCTGTAGCAGAAGAAACTCAACCAAAGGACCCACAGGCAACAAAAACCAGTAAGCTGGGAACTGGGAATTGCTGTGTTTTTCCACTGGAGTGGGTTACTGTGCATGGGTTCATGCCTGTTTCTAGATCTGCTCTTTATTGCACATGCAAGAACTTAGCAACTCCAAAGTCTTATGCTCCTGTCTGTGGATGGAGAGCCTGTTGGCATGTGGCCCTGGCTCACCCTGCTGGATCTGGTGACTTGAGCAGATCAGAAAGCATGTGGTCCTTGCTTTGGCACTTCCTATCCTGCATTGTCATCTCCAGAGCCACTAACATGGGCTACTCTGAGGGTACCCCAAAGCACTGCTGATTGCACATCTTTAGTCTTCTAAAGCAGTCCCAGAGAGCACAGACTGGAGGATGAAGAAGGGGATCCAAAGCAGATTCTCCTTGCTGCTGTCTGCATGGGCTGATTCATAGATTCTTATATTTACAGCACTTTGTCTGCCAGGGCTGATATTCCTTTATGGACCAATGGTGAACGTACTAATGAATGCTTTAAAGTGCTATAAATCTTTGCTTTATAGAAAATAGTAGTCCTACCCAATCCAGTCCAAATGTTCTATGGTGCTGAGCCTTTCTTCTCACACAGGACTGGAGCTAATGGTGCCCACGTGAGCCACCTGCACAGGCAGTGGTTTTGTGGCACCTGCTGAGGGCACCCGTCCCCTCCCCGGGACCCACGTCAGTGCTGCCGGGGGCGGCAGCAGGGGCTGGGAGGCTCGTGGGGAGATATGTGGCTGCTTGGGAATTTCCTCAGCTGCTTTGGGGTGACTGAGGTTGCCTGGGGCTGGACTGACCTCCTGCCTGCATAGGGCAGGCATGGACACAGTGCCCCTGGAATTTCTGGGGCTCCCAGTGTCACCTCCTCCGCAGTGCCCCCCTATGAGGGTCCAAGTTTCACAGCCAGAGCTGGGGCTTTTCTTCCTTTCCATCTCTGCTGCTTGTCTCAGAGAAAACCCATCGCGTTGTTTTTCAACTGCCTGAAGGTGTTTTTCGGGGGTTTTTCAGGCTATTTTGAAGCTCAGTTTTCCCAGATGTGCTTTTTTTTTTTTTCTTCTTCTTCTTCTTTTTTTTTTTTTTTTAATTGGTTTTAAAATTTTTTTTCTTCTCTAACTTTTCTTCTTTGCCTTAAAGTTTCCGGCCACGTGACTTTCAGCTTACATCCCTAAGGTTCTGAGAAACCACAGGAGGCTGAGCCCTAAAGGGAAGGTGCAGAGGCTCTGAGAGTAGAGGCAGCGAAAGTGTCAGAGTGCTGGGCAGGAGGACAGAGAGCTTCTGGGACAGGTGGGAGCAGGAGCCCAGGGCCACATCAGAGGTGGCAGAGGAGGACAGAGGAGAGGCAGAGAAGCAAGACAGAAAGCAGGCACACCAAGAGCACGAAGGAAGCAGAAGAGACCCTGGGAGGCAGAAACAGCAGCCATGCCCCACAGCTCCGACAGCAGTGATTCCAGCAGCTTCAGCCAGTCTCCCCCTCCCAGCAAGCAGGTAAAGCAGGGGCCCTTCCCCAGCTCTCCCCAGCTATCTCAGGGTGGGCCAGGGCTGAGCAGGAAGTTGGGTGGCACCCACTGTCGGTGTTCTCACAGTGCAATATGGCAGAGCTTTCTAAGAATGGCTGTGGGGACAGAGATGCAGGGCTCAGCCAAGGGCCCTGGCAGAAGCTCCAGCCACTGAGCTGGGTATGGGCAGAGAGAGATGACCTGGCTACCTGGGGCTATCCCAGGGGCAGCTGGGGGCCCAGGACCCCTGGGCATTGTGGATCCTGTGATACATTCCAGGCAGGCAGGAAGCTTTGGTGTGACTTGGTGCTCTGGTGAGGAGCCTGAGCAGGCACCTCCTGGCCATGGACCAGGGTGGCTCAGGGGCAACCTGCCTGCTTCCTGCTTCTGTGGACAGCACTCAGGACCCATTAAAACCCTGCTCTTTTGGATCTGCTTTCTTTACTGTTCAGCCTCAGCAGTTTTTAATGTCAGTGATGCTTCACAGAGGGATTTCGTTTTGTTATGTGGCATACCTTAATGCAGGTCTTTTGCTGGCAGATAGAGACACAAGTCCGAGGTATTCTCACTGCCTTTTCTGGCTGTCATTTGCCATTTCTCTAGGGCTGGCAACAAGAACAAGTGCCCGAGACTTTGCTCAGAAATCTTAGGGTTCATTTAGGCAGATGATTTTTGGATTCCAAACAAGGATGGGAATGCATCCTGGCTTGCATCCTGGTAGAGACAGGGGTAAAGCACAAGGTTTTCCAAAGGATAGAGACTGGACTTGATGCAGGATATGGGGCTGCTGTATCTGAGACCTTTTCAGAGTATTGAAGGCAGGGATAGAACGGTTAAGTTCAAAGAAAAATATCTTGGGCTGGGGGAGGGGGGGAGAGGATGTGGACAGATAGATGGGCTGGGAAGATAACTTTTGTGGCTGAGTTTTGTAGTCTTGTGGAGAAGTGGTGGTGTGAATGTTAAGAGTCCACAAGAGGGGCAGTGCAATATGAAAACAGAAGATGAAAGTCTGTGTGACAGTTTCAACTGTCAGAAGGCTGCAGAAGGACCAGATCTCAGCAGAGAATGGCTGGTGTGTGAAGCTCATGACCTGAAGCCTGGAGACCTCTGTTCTCCCCTGCCTAAGGGGCTTGGGGGTGTTGCAGTCAGCACTGCAGGCATTGCTAACAGGGGACTCCAGAAAAGAGTAGGACAGAGATCAGAGAGGTGGAGCAGATAAGACCCGTGTTAAAAACAAAAGCTGTGAGTCTGTCTAGTTAAACAAAGCAGGGCCAGATTGTGTTGTGAGGGCCTGCAACAAATAAAACGTAAGGCAGAAGGGTGATGGAGAAGGGAGGGACCTACAGGGGTGAAAAGAGGAAAACACAGGCTGAATATCTGGAAAAATGGTTTATCCAAGGAGCTGGAATGTCTGCAGTGCCATTACCCTACAGAGCCACAGGGAAGAAAAAGGTTTTCTGTACAAGAATTCAAATTATCTTTTTTCCAGAGGGAGGTCTTTACTCTGGTCCATCAAACTATATCCCAGGCCAGTGTGTTGGTGAAGGGAGAGTGGTTATTTCCCAGCTGTGCTGGGATCCCTAAGGATATCAGATGTGCCCTTCCTGGTAATCAGGGGACTAAAAGCATCACACATCCCCTGGGCTACAGCTTTATCCTGGTGTGGAGGGTGTGTCCTGTGCTTCCATGTTATCTGCTGTGTCCCTTTCCCATCTACTGCCCTGCTGGAGAAGGGTGAGGGAGAGAATTACCCAGTCATTTCCATGCCTTGTTTCCCTAGGACTCTTCTGATGACATGAGGAAAGTCCAAAGGAGGGAGAAGAATCGCATTGCTGCCCAGAAGAGCCGCCTGAGGCAGACCCAGAAAGCAGACACACTGCACTTGGTGAGCACTCCCACCCTTTCTCACCCCTGGTGTTGAGGACTCATAGGAGACAATGTGCTTTTCCCCTGGGACATGGAGCAGAGATGCTCGGTGGAGGCAGGACAGGAAAAGTGAGACCAGGGCAGGACATAAAAATCATCTCTTGCAGTGAGAGTGCACAGCCCAGGATGACTGCCATTGAAGTGTTTAGTTTTGCACCTACTTTTGAATCCATCTTTATCTCTCACTCTTTCATTACTGATTTCCTTTCCCAGCCTCTTCTGACTGAGCTCTTTGATAGCACAGTCTCACTTGGGTTGGCTCTCCCCAGGTTTGACATTCATGCCTCCACTTATGCAGAGGTGCAACAGCATACAAAGATACTTTTCTGTGGCACTGTGGGCACCCCCAACAGCTCTTCCTGGTGTGAAGAATTAGATACCTGCCTTTCAGGAGGGATAGTCACTTCTGGCTTTGTGTATTTGGGCATATGTAGTCAGTGTTGGAGCATAAGGGCTGGGGTGCTCTGCATTTTTCACATTGATAAGTACCATCCCATGTATTTTGGGCCACTGGTGGGAAGGATGAAGAACATGCAGCCTGCAGTGACCAGAAACCATCATTATCCCTGTGATGGGCTTGGCTGGCCTTTGAAAAGTGGTAGTTGAGCTCATATTCAAAAAAACATCCTTTGATTTAGCAGTTTCCATATTCCCATTCTTGGAAATAATTCTCGAGAATCCATTTCTGAATCTTCCTCCTTACACAGTGCCCTTAGTCCATGGTTGGAGCTAGGTTTAAGACAGAGATTTCACTCATTTCTCAGTAGCTGATGAACCTTCTAGAGCTGACATGGCTCTAGGCTAATTGCATTACATCAGCCAGCAGCAATGGCTCTGGGCAACTGTATCTCAGAGAGGTGAGAAAATACCCTTTCCTTGGGGTCAGTGCTCTCTCCACAGTTATCCTAGAGGGAGGTATGGGCTCTGAGCTTCCCCAAGGAAAACCCTGCCTAGCTGTGCACCAGGCAGGATTGGGCTGCTTTTCTTAGAGCAGATAACAACCACTTGCTTGTGAGATTACTACACCTCAGCTAGCTTTGATAGGACACAGTCCTTGCCTTCCCACTGGGATGGGGCAGTGGGGCTAAGTCCAGTTTGGGTCCCGAGAGGCAGATGAAAAAATGCAGGGAGGCAAGTAGATGATGGATGGTAAATTTCTGCTAGATTTTTTTTTTCCCCCCAGTGGACAGTGAGCCCCTGCTGCTGCTGGATTAATTCCCTGAGCACTCTTTGCCTTTGGTCAATTCTGCATCAGGGACTTTGTTTTTCTGATGTGGTTCTTCACAGAAAAGTATGGCTTGTTTTGAGCTATGGTGGTATGAAAGGAGCCACCAGCTCCATCTGCCCCAGGGTTTTCTAGCTTGAGTTTTGAGGGGAATGAGTCATGGGAAAGCTGGGACTCCTGGCCCCTGGGTGATTCCCATCAGTTCCTGAGTTCAACAACAGTCATGATTTCCAAACCATTTGGTCATGCCTGAGAGATGCTGTTTGCTGTGTGAGCTCCTGCTGTGACAGCAGCTGTAACTGCTGGGTGCATTTCAACCTGGGCACAGACTGGGCACCACCAGGAATCAGCATGGTTTGCTTTGCCAAGGTGGTGGTGCAGCTTTCCAGAGCCTCCAAGTGCTGGGTCTTGCTTTAGCTCTCTCAGCTGAGTTTGCAATCTCTGGTCCTGCCCAGGCTGCTGGATCCACAGTCAGTTGATGCCTGCAATGCTTCAGCCTGGAGCTAGCTGCACTTCAGCAGAAGCAGAGGTAGCAAAGGCTTTGATGCTCTCAGTATTGTTGAGACAAGGCTGAGCATCATTACGAACCCCTTTGTTGTTATTCTCATTAATACCGGTATTAATTCAGTTCTTCTGAGGCCTTAGTTTCTCTTTTCTTCTGACTCAAGCGTCTCCCCTTCCTCGCCGCGGTGCTGCTGCTTTCCTCGGCTGCTAGCAGGAAGCAGTGAGTCTCTTCTTTCCAGGGCCATGACAGGTTTCCTGTGGCAGGTGGTTTTCTGGTTAAAGACGGCGGTTATTCAACGTGCTCTCCCCGGGGGCTGGGCTGCCCGGGAAGCGCCCGGAGCTGCGTGTGTGCATGAGAGGGAGCGAGAAAGCCTGGGCGGGAGCAAGCCACAGCCAATTCTCGTAACCGGAGCCGGGGAGCGCGGCTGGGACTGCCGGCATCGCACCCACACCCGGCCCGGCCAGCTGGGGGAGGAGGGTTTGCCCAGGCGTGGCTCCGTGATGAATTTACCAGAAATACATCATTCTGGAAATTCTGTGGGGCAGAGAGGTGAAGGACCACAGCCCTCATGTCTCTAGCTCATCCCTGTGGGTCCCGTCCTGAGGAAGCCCCTGTGGTTTTGTCTCTTCAGGAGAGTGAAGACTTGGAGAGACAGAACGCTGCCCTGCGCCGGGAGATCAAGCAGCTGACAGAGGAAATGAAGCACTTCACCTCCATGCTGAACTCCCATGAACCACTCTGCTCCATCCTGACATCCCCTCCACCACCTCCAGAAGTGCTTTATGCCACACACTCTTTTCACCAGCCCCACATTAGCTCCCCACGCTTCCAGCACTGAGCCAGCCAGCAGGACAGCAGCCTGCCAGCTCCACTGATGGCAAGAAGTAACTTCGTGGGGCTTGCTTTTCCATCCAAGGGAAGGAGTTGGACAGATGGACATTCCTTCTTAAAGTATGTATTCTGAGTGATTTGCCTAAGACTTGCTCCCTGTGCAGAAATGGCAGAGTCACCATGAGGCATATTTTGGACAGTTTCCAGCTTGGATTCTGGGAGGAGGAGGCAGTCACAAAAGTGCACCAACCCCTTTCTCTGGTTCTTGTTTGGGGAGACTCACAGGAGTGTGCAGCACCAGCAGCCTCCATAAGAGCAGCTGGCTGTGGCACACAACAGCCAGACCTCCAGGAAGAGGAAAGGGAGCAGGGTGGAGGGGAAGGTTGGGGGCCACAGAGTGTCAGGGCAAAACTGGTTTATTTTTGTAAAATAAAGGTTGAAAATGCTTAACTCTTGGTTTCTAAAATAGGATTTGAGTCACTCCTAAGGCCTGGCATGATACGAAGACGACACAGGCAGCAGGAGGGGAGAACTTGGAGCCCTGAAAACAGCCCTGCATGCACAGGAATCTAATCCAGGGCCAGCAAACAGAGCCCCACAATTAGAAGGGGGAGATATGCACATAGGCTGGTCAGGCTGAGGAACAATGGTCTGTGGGGTGATGGGGTCCCTGGGGAGGATCTGTCCCTCCTTGCTGCAGGGCTGGACCTGGCTAATGAGTGTGATATGTCACGTAGGATCACAGGTTTCTTCCCTGCTGACCCTCTCAGCTCCCTGCTACTGGTGGCTATGCCTCCACGTGCTCCCCTTCATGTCCAGGTGCACTGCCAGGTTGTGTCAGCTCACAGGCAGGTATTGGTGGGCTGGTGGACCCTTCAGTTTGGCCAGCAGCACAGCTGGGAAGGAGCATCATGGCACTGAGGGAGCACACAGGAGGAGCAGGACCTGGTCTGACTCTTGCTCCAAGGGACCCTGCTAAGGCATGGAGCTGCAGCCTACATTCTTCCCCCTTGCCCATCAGTCACAGCTCCACAATAGGCTGCTGCACTACCTCATGCATTGAAACAGATGAAACCTGGAAGTCAGAGTGCAGTAGATCAGTACTTCTGAGTCTGATTTATTGGAAACACAAGCCAGTCCATGCAGGCAGTCTCTGCACCTTACCCCACACCAGCCAGCAGCCCAGTTATCAGCCCCACTCTGTACACAAGGCTGAAGCCCACCTGCCAGTGGTTCTGTTGCTAACAGTGGCTCATGACTGCTGCCGCATCAGCAGCATCATCAAGCAGCATCTTCAAGCAGCATCAGCATAGAGTACCTCAAGCAGTACAGCTGATGTAGCCTTTTAAATGAGGGAAATAGACCAAATTTGTAGATATCCTTCTTGCAGGCACAGAGAAGCAGCCTATTTCCAGATGGGTTTTGGCCTATCATCATAGCCCTCAAGAGTGACTGGGTGAAGTCTGTGAAGTGGCATGCCACATGCATTTTCTCTCTCTGGTTTGCACTAGCAAGATGATAACCAAATACTGCCATCTCCCAGCAAGCTGTCCTCAGGATAGGTGACATAGCACTGTGATTTCTCCTGCCATAGACTGTTCAGAGGTTGGTGAGCCTCCTGCCTCCAGTTTCTGTGCCAGCATAGGAAGCATCACAGTCAGAGATGCCTGGTGTCAGCACATCAGCCTGGGGGGTCACCACCCTACAAAAGCAGTGCTGAGGCAGTGGGTGAATGCACTGGCCCTCCCTGTCTGTGTGGCTCTGGGATGAAGGATGAACACATTTAGGGAAGGACAGTGGCTATTCCAGCCATAGAGCTGGGTTTCTGCATATATGACAGGCAGAATACATCTACAGGAACAATTTCAGTATGCCTTACACCACTCCTCTCACACACAGACACAGAGCCAATATTTTTGCTGCAAAGCTGTCAGAGTCTAGATCCTTCAGGCTGGGTGGGGTTCTGTGTAATTGGTAGACCCAGTCACTGGTAACGTCTCAGACATATTACTGCAACTCAGAATGAAAATAGGCAGCAAGTGGTGAGACTGGGAGATAGGTTTGCAACAACATCCTCTCCAAAACCTAAACAATACTCTTGGCATCATCAGTCAATGTGTCCTCCCTCTGCACGGCTGGCTGTGAGCTGGAAGCCTCTCACCAGCGTTGTGCTCAGCCGTTCTTGCCATTCTGCTGTTTGCTGGTGCTAGCAGACACATCTTCCAATCCGACTGGGCTTTGCCCCAGCCTGGTCTTGCCTGCAAAAACCTGATCACAGAACATGATCTGAATGGTTCAAGCTGGTTTTGACCTCTGTTTTCTTCTGTAATTGTGAGGTATCTGGGAGGCAGCCTCTCTTGGTTATGAAGAATAGTTCTCCTGGGAGAATGTCCTTATCACCCAAGCAGCAAGGGACAACATATTTTTTCTGCCCTTTCAAATGTAGTGTAGGAAAGGAAGATCTTTTCCTAAGGCTATTTGCAGAGCTGGACAAACTGCTTGTTCCAGCTGTGTGAGAAGATTCCTTCTGTACAGGTGCTGTCTCTTGCTTCTCTTTCCCGGGGTCTCGGCCTCTCCCCAAGACTCCTCACACAACTACTTTTGATTCCTAAGTAGCCAAGTGTCTGTCCTCCGGTGTGGCACTCACTGTTGTCCTAAATGAGCTGCAAATGAGCCTAAATGAGGAGCAAGGTGCAGGGAGGTGGCCAGGGCAATCACTGCTGATTGTTTTCGATTGCCTGCTCCTCCCAGCAACGCAATTCCTGTAATTTTCATTCCCTTGGCATTTCTCAAGTGTTGTGTGTGTTATCTGGCCATGCCCAGCCATCAGGAGCACTGAGTTGCTGGTTGCTCCAAGGGAACGGATAAACAGGGTGATGTCCGAGCCCCTGGAAGCCCGGCCCTGCCCCAGTACGATGTCAGCGCCTTTCTGCTGCGCTCCAGAGCTCCTCACTGAAAACCTCTCTCAAAGCAGTACATAAACGAGGGCTCGCAGGAGGCTGAGAGACTTTTCCAGCGGGGGAAGGCCAGACAGGAGAGAGGCAGCTCTGCGCTGCCAGCACAGCCTGCCGAACACTGCGTGTGTGCTGGCCTCTGCTGGGCGAAGGCTGAGCATCCCTCCTGGCAGGGCAAGGAACAGGCTGAGCAGCTCTGCTGCCCATTCCGCTGCGGCTCCAAAGCGTTTATGCACCTGTTTCACAAACCCCATCTCAGAATTCACTTCTGTTACTTTGCTGAAGCAAGGCAGAAGCCCAAGAAAGAGACCCTCTCTCTGCTTCCTGCAAGTGTACATATCATAGAGTACAAAACAGCACTAGTCATACAAAAGTGCTGCCTGGATGCTAATACTTCAGCACACAGAGATCAAAGAAGATCAAGAATCACTGCTAAGAGACAAAGTATTTTTATAAATCACAAGCTGTCAAGAAGAGAAAAACCAAAGCATGGCATGAAATGATAAGACTTTCTCTGAATGAACAGCCCCGTGCTCACTTTGGCTGTGTTCTGCTGTGTTTTTGCCACCTTATTGAGTGTTGATCTGGGGGAGATTTGAGCAGTGAGGCAGAGTTGTACGTATCCATAAAGTTTTTTTAGGTTACTCAAAAGCCCTACCCAACTAAATGTTAGGGAGCATATATTCATTGCTTGTCAGGTCAGGGTTACAATCAGTGTGTTAGGGTTAGAATATGAGACTATAATTTTCATTGCAGCTGAGGCTGCAGACACCAGCTCCTGAGAGTTCTCCTGCCTCAGAGAGAACACACCCTCCCCCCAACTCTTGAACCAGTTCTGTCCTTTTTGCTAAGACACTACCAATTTTTCTCCCCTCACAACAGCTGTGGTTTAGTGCCGTGGTCCTCAGAACTTTTCCCAGGTTTGTTTCTTTTTCTGCAGTGTGAGTGGAATAAAGAGGAAGGACATGCCTGAGTCCAGCAGTGAGGCTATGCCCTTTTCCAGCACTCTTTTATTATTAATTAATGTCTGCTGCAAGCAATAGAAGATTATAATCTTTTTCTCATGTCAGAGCCATGAACTGGTATGACTCACTGAGATGGAGGCTGGAAGATGCTGAGTAAGAAGGGCTTATATACTTCAGGCTTTGGTATTTGGGGGTAACCGGTGACCCCGATCTGATCTGGACTGAGCATGGAAATCTAGACTGTGGCCAAGTTTTGAGGCTAACTTGAACTTTTTTGACTTATTTTATTCTGAGCTGAACAAAGAGCTCTTCGTATCTCATGTGCATGCCTGGTGCACAGCAGAGGAGTGAAGTGAGTTTGCTCCAATAACTGAGCTTATGCATAGTTTTCCTCATAGCTTTTCACAAGCAAAGGTTGAGAGCTGGGCTTAGATACTCAAGCAGCACAGCAGGCTAACCACAGTTACACAGTTTTTGGATTAGAGCCGGTTCTCATCCGGCCTGATCAGAGAATGGGGCAGAGCAAGCTGATATGTTTGCAGAAGGCCATGCAGAGGTAGCATAAACACCCTGTGTCTGGAGGGGTGTGCACTAACCAGAAACCAGCACCTTTGAGGTACCTGGCATGCAAGTGCTCTTCCATCCTGTGCACTCCTTTTACATTTTTTTCTTGCTGCAAGGAGGCAGCTGTGAATATTAGCACTTCAGCCATGCCCTCCCATCTACTCTGCACAGTTCAGACTTACGATTCATCCACACAAACATCACATCTGAACTGGAGAGGGTTAAACTAAAGCATTGTTTTGTTAAAGCCAGGCTTTGAACATGGAGACTGGATTTGCAAAGACATGGCAAGTTCAAGCTGCTCTTGGGCAGCCAGGCTGGAAGGTGTCAAACTGGAAAAAAATCCTGCCCCTGGCAGGGCCACACAAACCACCATAACTCTTTGTGCCTCTGTAAAATAGACACAGATGATGCATCCTTGCTGAAGCTCCCAGAGGGTGAGAGCTACACATGAAATATGCTGAAGGGGAGCAAAACATTATTTCCCTTCCCCAAGGTGTATTTTTGAAAGGCCTAAAGCTTTGGACAGTACAGCTTTGGTGGTTTTGAGGTCTGCAGTTTTCTCTAGATGAGATTTTAGACTGTGCAACTAAGCCATTGTGTTTTGTGTAGAGGAAGGTAATTTTTGCAAAATTTTGTGTACTGCAGAGGTTGCCTGCTGCACTGTTATGAATGGAGTTGTCCACCACTGTTCATGTACCCAGATCTTCACACTGAAAATGTAACAGGAAATATTTTTAAGGGTTTAGGGTAATACATAATTGTGTATCTGAACTGCAGTAATAAAGTAATCCATTGCCTTTATAAGCTGTATTCTGGGTGGCTCTTGGGATGCAGAAATCTCTGGGTGCCAGCAGAGGGCTTGCAGGGTTCCCTGTTCCATCGGGGAACACCACTGGCTTTGTCCAGAGCAGCAGCCCTGCCAGCCCACGCTTCACTGTGTGTCTCCAGCTCAGCACTGCATTCAGGTGTGACCCCGGAATGAGTGGCTCTGCCAGCTATTCAAGTCTTATCATTTGGTCTTATGATAGAACTACCTGACCTCTGAAGAACTTCACTAAAGCAGTTTAGGTGCTGAACCCAAAATAAAACCTTCTACCTCCACTAACAAAGATCCTGTAATCTCTGCTGCAATGTCTATTGTGAAAAGTTGTGTGGGATATCTGCTGACAGTTCTTCTAGACCTAAATGTTATCAGTCAAAACCTGATAGAGCCATCTAAGAGGTGAACTAATTAGGCTTTGTAAGTACAATGATGAAATTCAGAGGCACAAATAACAAGGCTGAGAATTTGAAAGCACGGGACATCCTGTGATCCTTTGAGGTTAGATACTTTCCATTTAAAGGGAACCTAAAGGATGTAAGATCCTTGAGTACTTGCTTTTCCTTATCAGCTTTCTTCTTTTGTTCACCTATTCCTTGGATCTCTGAACCAATGTGGAGAGAAAAGACACCAAAGAATTATTTTTTTCACAATAATTTTCTACAATACCTTTTGCACACCCTCCAAGCCAATTTTCCTCACCCGTTCATATTGCCTTGCTTGTCATTGAGGCCTGTTGCCATCTGGATTATCATTGCTGGCACCATCCCTAGAATTTATATTTATTGGGTGGACTTTGAGAATAGCAAGCTAGCTACAAGGCTTTATGTAACATAAAGGAACTGTATGCACTAATTGGTTGTAAAGGCAACATATTTTCCAAGACTGTCAGTGTTGGATTTCTTGAGATCAGTAGGGAAGATTACAGAGGTTAGGCTCTACCTGATGGCCTGTACTTCTACACTTAATTTGGGTCCTGCTTCTTCCTCTGATTAAAGAAGCATTCCAATCTTCATACATACTTTTGGCTCTAGGATCCTATAGGCTTTTTAGCACTTCTGTTAATCTCCATGTAAAGGAGATTTCCCTCTTGCTTAAAAATCCACTTCAAGGGGTTGTCCTGAAATATAAATAATTTTTCATGGCTAAGAAATTTTAAAATAAATATGCTGTGATGAGGGAAATCCAAAAGCAGCTGCTCTGTTGCTTCAAGAAGGGAAAGAGGCATGTGAGTAGAAGCAGATGCAGCAATAGAGGAGGAAATGCAAAGCACAGGGGTTTTATTTTAGTATTTTATAATTAGAAATTGACAAATTATATAAATGGGTGATTGAATAGTTCACAGAGTTAGTAGCAAAACAGCCCTGAAATCCAAGGACAGGAGTTCAAGGAAGTATGGGCCTATAGGTATGAAAAACCCTTGTCTGACTTGGCTTTGAGGAGCCAGCGTTGCTTCCCTGCCTGCCTCACGTTCCCTTGACAGGCTGCAGTCACCAGAGGCTGGGCACTGCTTTCACACATCTGATTTCAGCTGTTATTTTCAGCAGAGTTTGTGTTTTAGTCATTCTTGACTTACCATTTGGCTTTTCTGACAGGACTAAGACATTGGAGCAAATGGCTCCTTGCTTGTTCTGACTTGCTACAGATCTTATGTTGATGCCGAGTCAACATGAGGATTTTTGAGAGAAATTTAGGAGCTGAAGGTGGGACAAAACCAAAACTTGGGATGACAGACTGTTTTTGATGCCAGTTCAGAGCTGGCACATCTTCCTGATGTGACAGTATTTCCTCAACTCCTAATTTGTTTTCTTTATACTTTTTCTGTTTGTTCTTTTTCTGTTTGTTCTTTTTCTGAAAACACATTCAGTTACTGGTATTTCCTCTTTTCTGCCCAGAGACCTTATGACAGCAGACAGTACCCAATTCCATTATCCTGCATTTATCTGAGTTTACAAATTAAAGATGCCATGGACTGTGATAATACAGTTACAGATAGCTAAAGCTACAGTCCTGAAGTAATTTCAAACTTAATACAACATATAGGTGACATATTTAAGTTAGGCTTGACTAACTCTTATTTTAACCATCTGCAAATTTTATTTCTTACACTGCTAAAGGGATAATAAATGATGGTCCTCTGAACAAACCCAGATTGCCATCCTAAAAATGCCTGTACATTTCTTTGCTTGACTTAGTTTTCCTGCTCTTTAATCAATGATAGTGATTACGTCTGTGTAACTTTGATTTCTGTGTAATATTGTGGAGAATTTTATAAAGATATTTTCAAATCTTATCAACCTAGAAGTTAATCTTCTGTACTATCTCACTTTTTATCGTTGCAGTTCTCAGACTAAGCAGTTTTTGAATCATGATAGTCTTTTTCCTGCTCCATTTCACCTCTGCCCTATCTGCACTGCTGTCACTCATTACATTCCTGGTGACATTTAGATTACAAATTTGTTGTGACAAATTCCTCTGTTCCTTCTGTTGTCTCGTGCAGAGCTTCACGTTAACTTTGCTTGCCTAATTTAATAATAAATGTGACTGAAAACTTCTTTTCTGGCTTTTGTTTCTGAATTTGCCTTTCTTAATTATTATGTAAAAAGGCTACATTATGACTATGCTGTCCCATTGTGAGAAGCATCGCAGGTGAGGCTGGAGGTTCATTGGCAAAACTGTGGGCTGAGGAGGGACAGAGTAGGAGGGTTTGCAGCTCTGCCCTGTAGAACTTTCAGCAGAGTACATAGGGAAGACTGCTCGTTCTCCAGCTCTGCTTCTGGCCACTGCCGGGAGTAGGAAATCCAAGCAGGTGACAAGAAACAAGCTCTGTGAGGATACACAGCAAGAACTACTTTAACTGACTTGGTGCTCCTTGGAATAATTTGTGCAAAGCTTTTTTGTTTGGGGGTTTTTGTTTGTTTGCTTGTTTGATAGTTTTCTTTCATGGTAAATAAGTACTTAAAGGCATCAAAGCTGTCTGTCTTTGCTCCTGACAGTAGGTAGATAACTCAGAGAGCAGCAGCAACAACCTCTGACAGTGTTCCAAGTATGTAAAAAGGCTATGTAATGATGCAGCTATCAAGTAAATACAAGCCAGAGAAATTTCACTTTTTCATACTCTGTATTCCTTTGTTTCAGAAATACAACATCCAAAAGACCCACTCCCATTTTTCCAAATGAATTTTGACCTGTGTGTTGAATGCTGGAAGAGAGCTGAACACCACCAGCAAACTTGCATCCTTGTGCTGAGGAATGTTTATGCAATTCAGGTAACATGATGCTAATTAAATGAACTGTAGATCATAAATGATCTCCAGGCAGGCATCTGCCAGTGGAGTGTTGCACAAGTAATGGCAAAACAAGCGCTGACTCATTAACTCCCAATTCCCCATGAGAATGGAAACAAACACCACTTTTGGCTCTTTTACTTCAGTGACGCTGAGATGTTGTAATTTTGATTTCACTGGATATTTTCACTCTCTAGTGTGCCATGTTGTGAAAAAAACCATCAGAGGCCAACCCAAACGAAACCCAAACCGGTTCCTCCTCCAGGACTCTACCCTGGCATCTCTGGCGGCGCTGGGCATTGCCCACTCGCCCCCAGCCTCCCGCAGGTCACAATCCCGTGGGGCTCAGCCCACGTCCCGTTCACACCGGCGGCCAAGCCCGTCCCGCCCCCGGCCCTGGTAACGCCGGGGACTCTCGGCGGGGCCGGGCAGTGCCGGGGCGGCCGTGGGGAGGGGTGGCGGCCCCTCTGCTGGGGGCGGGCAGAGCTTAGGCCAGGCCAGGCCAGGCCAGGCCCGCCGCCCCTCAGCGCCCCCGCGGAGCGCCCGCCGTGCCCCCAGCGCGGCCCGGGCCTGCCCGGCTCGGGGCGGGGCGGGGCGGGGCGGAGGGCGGGCAGGGCCGGGCCCGGGGCACCTCCCCGCTCGGCGGCCGTCAGTGAGCCCGGTGGGGACGGCCGGGAGGGGCGCTTGGGCAGGTGGTGCCGGCGGGGAGCCGAGCCGAGCCGAGCCGAGCCGAGCCGAGCCGGGCAGGGTGCGGCCCACGGTGCCGGCATGGTGTTGCAGGAGCCCGCCGGGGCACCGGGTCTATCGGCTGCGGCGGGAGCTGTCGGTGATGCCGCCGCCGAGGTACAGCTGTCCCGGCTTCGCTGGGCCGTGCTGCTGCTCTTCAGCAGCTACTCCCTGTGCAACGCCTTCCAGTGGATCCAGTACGGCAGCATCAACAACATCTTCATGCGCTTCTACGGCGTGAGCCCCTTCGCCATCGACTGGCTTTCCATGAGCTACATGCTCATCTACATCCCCCTGCTCTTCCCTGTCGCCTGGCTGCTGGACAAGAGGGGCCTGCGCCTCATCGCCCTGGCTGGCTCGGCCCTCAACGCCGTGGGTGCCTGGGTGAAGCTGGGCAGCCTGAAGCCGCACCTCTTCCCCATCACTGTCCTGGGACAGGTCATCTGTGGCCTGGCTCAGGTCTTCATCCTGGGCATGCCCTCACGCATCGCCTCCGTCTGGTTTGGCTCCCACGAGGTCTCCACTGCCTGCTCCATTGCGGTCTTTGGGAACCAGGTAATGGGCAGCTGCACCCCGATGCCACGCGTGTGGGGCGGGCTGCCACCTGCCTGGCCGAGGCTGGGAGGACTAAAAGGTGCACATGGCCTGAAGGGCAGCCGCAGGGATAACACTAACTTACATGAAATTCCCTCTGGAAAATGCAGCTGATATCTGGAAGGATGCCACTGGTGTTTGCTGGAGGGCTGATTGTGGTGGCAGAGGCAAGTGGGACATCCATCTACAAAGTTTGGAGCAGCATGGGGGTTAAGTATGATTCTGGCTTTGAGAGGTCTTTGGCTCAGGCTCTTCTCCAGTGCCCTGCACTTCTTGTGTGAGTGAATCTCCAGTCCAGGGCTGTGATTCTGTAGAACTATGATCGGCCTAGGGGGGAAAGCACAGTGCTGAGAAACTGCTTCAGGCAGAGTGTTCTTCAAATCTTGTATCTGGAGTTGCATCTGGACTTGACACTGCAATATCCTCTTCCTGCTGCCAACTAGATGGGACAAAGGAGATTAGCTGTCTGCTGAAAACATTGTCATTGGGCCCCGGAGGAAAAGGACTTTAGCACTTTCATACCTCTTAAAAGTAGCTACAGAGTTTCCACAAGCAGTTGCTTTGAAAAATAGAAAAGTTCCATCAGGCCAGTGTCAGGTCAGCTCCCCGAGCACTCTTCAATCAATGCCGGTGCTGGAGGCCAGTGACCCACATTTGCTCAAGCTGTGACTGTCTTTTCTTGTAGCGAGAGGAGATAAAGTTTTACAGAGCTTTGAAAGGATCGGGGAAATAGGTTCTTGACCCTTGCACCGGAACACCAGCTCATACCAATTGAATGAAGTGAGTAAGCCAATACTAATGCAATGGGACATAAGTGAAGTGAGCCTGGCTCTGCAGCCCTGACACAAAGAAGAGGGAAGTGGAACGTGACATTAGCTGCTAGGCTAGGCCTGTGCCCCTTGCTTTGAGATGCAATTTACTCTCCTGCACATGATTGTGCTCTACCCTGTTCAGCCTGTGAGTGACTGCCATTCTGATTTGAATGGTTTTCAATTTAGGTAGCTTCTAATGCAGGCTGCTTCTTCCTGTGTTTCTGTATTTATTTAGATACTGCTGAGGCAAAAAGAGGTGAATGCTTGGAGATGGTATTTGAGGAACAGAAGTTTGCAGAACAGCACTAGGGAATTAAGGGGACCACTTTACATCTTTTGGAAGGAGAAAACCTCTTTTCTTGAGTGCATCTAAGCTTTCCTTTTTGCTCTTATAATCCCTTCTAGTGAGCTGGTTTTTATGTGTTTTTAAATGAATCTTTAGAGTGGAAGGTATCTAACTTGGCATGAGCGAATAAGGAACAGAGCATTTTGCTGTCAGACTTTTAAAATATTATTCAGGTGGACTTACTCAGCAGAGTGCATTAGAAATCCAAACAATGAGGCTGTCAGCCTATGCTATATGCCTGTGTGGAGTCATCATCATCCCAAAAGGCGTGGCTTAGCATAACGGTTGTGAAAAGCAAACTTTGGCTACCCTTTTGGTGTTCCACACTGCTCTGGCGGTTGAACTGACATGACAATGAGACCTCAGTTCAGTACATAGTCTTTGCTTTGTAAGCCCAGACTTTCTTTTTAGAGAATCGGAGAAGTCAGAAATGGTAGTGACTAAAGACAGAGCATACTTCATAGGGAAGACCTATTTATTCCCATAGTCAGGCATAATCACAGTGAATGAAAACTAGCTATTTTGTTTACTGGCGAGGTTGGGCAGGGGGAAGAAATAGAGGCATACATTTTTCTTGACTGCAGTTAAAGACTGTGTTAGGGAGTGTTAGCAAAGGGTATAATATAGTGGTTTTGTAATTGCAGTATGGTAAATTATTCCTTATGCTCGTTTTTCTACAACTTGGTATGGTTTTCTTTCCTTTGCCATGTCACTTAGTTTAATTATTATTATTATTGAATACCAAGCACTTGCACAAGAATTGGAAGCAACTGCATGAAGAAGCAGGGAAGTGTCACTGCTTCTTTATTTCCTATACCTGCCCTCTTTCTGCTTGGCCCCAGGCTGCACTTCAGTAGTGCTGTCCTGAGAAAAGCCCTGTCTGCTGGTTCATCTTGGTCTGCCAGGGCTGTGTTTGCTAAGGACACCGCCTCTGCTTGCTGACTGATGGTAACCTTCAAGTTCAAAGTTAGCCTTGAAGAGTAAATCATTGAATCAATCAGACCAGGTATTAAACACCCTTTAAAAAAAGCAAACAATCCCTAGTAAGGTATTAGAATCACCTCACTTGTTTCTCGCCATATGTTGGCTGTGGTATCTGAAGTGCAAAAAGAGGTTAGATTGAGCATTGTTGAATCAGTGCTGGAGAGCTTCTAGAAGAGTGAATACCTGTGGATGTGAACACATTCTCTTGTTTACCCACTGCTGCTTTTCATGACACTTTACTTTTCTGTGTTTTAACAGGAAGGTACATAGGTGTTTTTCCATTCTTTTTCCTTGTCATGGAGGCTCATGTGTGGTGAGGTATAGAATGAGGTTTGCGTGTTGGATGCTTTGGCATTAATATATTAGTGTTACTGAAATACTACTGGCTTCTCATTGCTTGAAAGACTAGGAAAAATCTATATAGGGACTCTTCCTAATGCTGAAGATCTGGGGTAAAGAAGCAGAGGTGTTATGGAGAGTTCACAAATGTTCTTCAGATGTATTTTAATATTGGCAGGAATTTGTTTGGCATGCTTATGAAACACAGCTGTCAGTAGTAGTGTGCCCACTACACCAGCAGTGTTCCCTGTATCAGTGTGAGTCCCACATGAGATGGATAGGAGAGAGTAGTCTGGGTAAGGCCATACTGTTACCATTTTGTTGTACTGATTCATCAGCTGTGTCCTTGTTTGGGACTGTGGTTCAGACCTGACAGGCAGCAGCAAACAGGTTTCTAAACTTCTGCGCTGATAGAAGACTGTCCATCATTCTCCCTGGTGACAGGACTGCAGTGGGAAGAAGCGCTCTCCGGAGATACTGGCATTTGCAGGATTGTCAGCAGGTCTTGCCCCTTCACTTAACACACTTGCTCTTCCATAATGTGGGGATGAAGAAGCTCATGGTCCTTTGCCATAACAGAGCTAACATGGTGGTGGGGATGTTTAGGTAGCGAGTTAAGTTTTCATGGCATTTTGAAATTTATAAGCTGGAGTCTGATGGCCAGGTACTACTCTCTCCTTCAGCTGCCATGATACATGCTGAACTGCTGTGCCTGGGTTTTGTGCATATCTCACTGTTCTCACTTGATGGGCACTAGGCATGGGCGGCATGCAGAGAAGTATATAACTGTGTTGCACACAGACAAAGAACATTTGTGGATATGGATTGTATTGCTTTGCCACCAATATTAGGTTTTTTGTTGATTGAGGGAGACCTTGTTCCTGTTTCTTGCTGTTTTGACAAAGAAACAAGCCACAAGATGGGCTCGGGAGTAAGGATGTGGGCCTGTTAATTTTTTTTTTTTTAAATTATTTTCTTATTATTTTTTGTTGTTGTTGTTGTTGTTGTTTTTTTTTTTTGTTGTTTTTTGTTTTTGTTTTAAGCAGGGCTTGGAAAAAGTGATCTGATTTGGGAGGAAAGAATTTCAGCCTCCTATTAAGGTCTGCTTTAGGGGAAAAATCATGCAGCACCTTACTGATCTTAGCATCTGTCCCTGTTCTGATGTAGCTGCAATGTGACTTCAGAGATTTGGGGTTTCCATAACAGAAACAGCCTAAGGCAGAGATTTTAGGTGGTATCTGCAGCCTGCTGGGAGTGCCAGTGCTGAAGTGATTAGGTGATGACTTTTGAAACCTGGTGATAAGCTGTGAATGAAATTCAGGGAAATGTTCTCTCTCTCACTCGTGGAGATTCCTTTTCTCTGTTTTGAATTGGGGGAAAGAGTCTGCCGGGGTAGTGGGTGAGGTGAGTTTTGCCATATAAATGGGTATGCAGCATCTGAGTAGCAATTGTTTTTGAGCTGGTGCTAAGCACGTGCTATTGTTTGATGTCCCACTGATAACTCTGTTCTGTACCTTTTGTCCTTCACCGAAGGCAGCATCTTAAAGTCTAAGAAGCATTGTGGAAATGTATCATGTCCTGTGGAATCCTTGTCTTCCAATCTTTGAGTGGACTTAGAGATATTCTTGGCTGCTCTGTCTCTGCTGGAGGATTCCTATCCCTTCAAGTGATTCCCTGTTAGAAATATGGACAGGTCACAATCTGTCACACAGCACTATAGCTTGGCCCTGTATCTCTCAGAGTTTTAGCTATCAGAATAGAGAAGATTTCAGTGGCACTGGCTAATGGTTGACAGTAGTTAATGGGTGACATTCTCCAGCCCTGTCTCCTTTCTCTCCCTGAAGAAAAAAAAACGGGCAGGGTGGATTAGAGCACTTGGATCTCAAGGAGTGCTATGTGGCCAATTCTCCAAGATCCTGGCTCAGTGTGGGAGGGTGTGCTGACCAAATAGCAATGTGGCTTTTGCAGGAATGCCTCTGTTTCTATAAATGAACATGAGAGCCTGAAATGAACTTTTTCTCCCCATTTCATCTGGTGCTTCCTTCCCAGGCATGCACCAAAGGCAGCTCCCTTTTCTCTCTCACAGAACGTGGCTTTTGGGTTAAGTTCTGCATGGAAGTTTCAATTAATGTCTGCAGTGTTTCTGATGGGAGACCCTACCCTACAGAAAGCACCCTTGGCACTTGTCCTGCAGGATATCCAGGATTGTATTAGGTAACTGGAGTAGGTCCTTGACCAAAGCATTTCCTCACTGAGGATTCCAGTAGCAGCTGAGGTAACTGTCAGAGCTGAAACCCCTCTGTTTTGTTCTCTCTCTTGTCTACTGCTGCTGTTTTGCTGTGTTGCATTTCTTTCCCAGCAGGCTGGGGGAAGGTGCATTCAAGTCTGACAGGGCCCAAATGACTCGCACAGGGGAATAGTCTTCACTGTACAGCATTGCATCATATTAAGCATTGTGGGATGATGCCACAGAAGCAGAAGTGTTTTGTGGAAGGGAGTTTTCTTTGTTTACAGATGAGCTTTCGTTGTGCAAGTGCAGTTTGGAAAAACAAAAAGTCTCCCACATAAGTGGGAAAGTGAAATAGAGCTTAAGTCTGTCTTGTTTTATCACAATTTTTCCTTTCACAACTTGTGTATTTCCTTATTTTTTCTTAAAACACTGCAAGAAAGTTATGTAAACTGTGCAAGAATGTACATTTTCTTCCTGACTATCTGGATTTCAATAGGCTCTTCTAATTTTACTGTCAGTGGTATGGAAAAAAAACACCAGTTAGTACAAAAGTTTACTGTGTAGGAACTGGCAGCTTCTGCTTAAACAGCATCTTGGTTGGTAATTTTCAATTTTCCTGTAGCCTTTTATATAGAAAGACAGCTGGGATCTGTGCTAATAGCAAGGTATTGGGAAGCCAATGTGCAGTTAGGAGGCACAGGGTGTGAGAAGGGGATAGTTGTCTGCTCTCTGCAGATTGTGATATATGAATTTTAGAGATCAGAAGGTTCAGCTGCTCTTGGGAAATGTCATGGTTGCAGTTTGAGGGGCACCTGTAGTTAGAAAAGGAGGGAGGGCCTAGGACAGAGCTTTGATACCCAGACAAGAATAGAAGAGGATGCTGAGTTGCCCAGAGCTCTGGAAAAAGCATCTCCTCAAAGGAGTTCCCTGGGTGAATCCAGAGGGAATCTGAAGTGCATCCTCCTCACTCTCAAAATTCTTGGCTTGGGAACTTGGTAAGGCCATGTTGAAATCATGGTGTCTGAAAAGCCAGTTGTATTGGTGTTTATCAAAACATAGATCTTATGATTGCTACATGTTCTGTCACTTGGCCAAACCAGCAGGCTGCTGGTCTCGTGATTTGCTGGGACTTCTGCTTATGTTGAGCCTCCTAAAAACTAGCATCACTTTTCTCTTCCTCCATTCCAATTTGAATATATGGTAACAGACCATTTAGTATGTTTGTGTGCAAGTAGTGTGGATTTTCTGTTGACTTGTTCTTTTTGGGCTCCTGGATGAATACCAGCTGTTTCTGATGCCTCATAGAAGAAATTAGTTTAAATAAATTGAGTACTGTCTTCCTCTCCTAACCCATCATGTCGTGAATGATGGTCCAAGACCTCTTTCTCAAATGTTCTCCTTCCACACTGATCATCTTTTGACCCTTCTTACAGGTCTTCCTGATTTTGTTGTGTTTGAAGAGTTTTGACTTAGTTTGTAAAGCTGTTCTGGTGCGTCTTTTGGCATATTTATGATTTTACTTTAGCTTTGTCCAGCTTGCTGTCATTTTTCTTTGCTTGAGAAGAAAGAATAATGTCCAGTTTTTGAACTGGGTGGTTTATATTATTGTTGGTGGTTTTTTTTTTTCCCCTTTTGTTTTTGTTTTGTTTGTTCATTTGTTTGGTTTTTTGTTTGTTTGGGGTTTTTTGTGTTTTTGTTTTTTACTTAAGTATGGTTCCTTTACTGTATTCTAAAAGATTTTGCTAATATTCTCTAGGCTTACAGTGAGCCTCTGACTCAGTGCACTCTTTGCACAATCTTAATGCCACTTGCAAGCCTTTAATTTCTTAGGCTTTTCTTCTTCATTTCCATTTAACACACTTCTTTCCTTTTAGGCAGTTTCCTCTTGTGAGTTATATATTGCTGTAATGTTTTGGAGGGTGTTTCCTTTTTTTTGTCAGCTGCAAGGAAGCTGAATTTCAGTGCAAAAGTCATTCTGTAATATTGGTCATAGTCACACCATGCTGTTCTGGGTTGAAATCATAAATTATGCTCTCTCTTATAAGTTTTCCTCAGAAAAGAGTATTTATGGAATCTAAAAATGCAGTCTCTGCATCATCGCTGTCATGACACTTATTTAGCTTGCAAGGGCATTGTCAGAATTTCTTACTGTTGTGTATTTTTGCTTTTGCAGCATCTCTCTCTCTCTGTCTTTTAACATTATGATTGACCTTCTGGATTTGGTGGTTCCCTCTGTCAACATTTATACTTATAGAATTTTACAGGGCTTCTGTATTCCTGTTGCTGACTCGTAGTTTTCTTTGAGGTGAAGGTCCACTCCTGCACCCCTCCACTGATCATTCATTTACGGTTTTTATGCTGATACACCACTGCTTATCTTCCTTCAGGAGACTCTTAGCAGCTAACCTTAGGCATGTCATTTTCTATTTCAAAACTTTGGGTACATTTATACCATCTTCTTAGCTACTTGCTCTTGGTTTTGTCGCTTGTTCTTTGTGCACACTTGAATGTTGAATATGATGTTGTTGTTGTGACTGGTCCTTGGCAAAATTCAGGTAGGAAATACATTCCTTCTATCCTTTACTAGTCTCTAAAGAGTAAATAATCTGAACAGTGCACTGTGCTGTAGTTGTTGACTTTCCTGGTATTGTGTTTAAAAATTACCCCAAAGCCTTTTTAAAATAAAGTGCCAGCAGACTGATCTCCTGGAAGGATCCTCAGAGATCAGGACAGTGCTGGGTGTTTTGGTGAGATGATTCTGAGTGATGTACCAAATGTTGAGAACAAGCTTATCTATATAGGTGTTGGACACCAATCTGCCTGTATAAAGTTTGGAGATGCAAATTAAATAAGAGGGTCCATTATGATCCATTATGACTGATGGTGTCTGTAAGGAAGGTAGCACAGACTTCTGCAGAACTAACCTTATTTTTACAATTGTTTTATTTTCCCTGATGTGCAAGGTGTAGAGAAGTGAGAGAAGTTTTTTTCCCTTTCTAAGCCATCCTTTAAGTTTTCTGGTTAATTGGTTACAGTGTTTCTGTGGGCTTATGGTAATTTGCATACTGACCTGCTGAGAACCAGGTTAAAAATCTCCTTGTGAAAGATAAAGTATATGCAGTGTAATAGTCATAATGTTGTTGAGAGCTTGTCTTCTTTACTAAAAATGGTATGAATAATTCAGGGTCTGTGTCATTCAGGAAATCTTCAGTTCTAGTCAAGTCAAGGGGCCTCATCTTCACAGAATTAATAGAAGTTGCTCTGAAATATAAAATGTAGCTCCTATTGCTATGATTTTTTTTTTTGTCATTCTGCTACCTGATTCTTATCAAAGATATAATGAACTCCTAATGGATAAGAGTTGCTTCTTTTTGGGGGAGGAGAAGAGAAAGCACAAAACATCCATTTATGGTTAGAACAGTTGTTCAGGAAAATTCTTCTGAAGAGGCAACAAGTAGTTCAAGAAAGCTGGGTGAGTCTGTGACCCATTGGGTAAGTGATGACTGTAGGACTGCCCAGGAAAAGATTTCTAAACAATTTGCAATACAGACTTTCAGTATCTTCTCTGCTAGGTATATCAGATAGATCCTTTTTCAGTAAGGAGCGACACAGGAAAAAATTGAATCTCAACTGTGGTTCTGAAGAAACTTATGTCAGGGGTCAGAATAAAGCGTGGATCTCTCCTCTCCTGTTGTTTTGCTGCTGTTCAGCAGCTCATGTGGCTAGCATGTGATTGCAGAGAAAAGGAAGCTGAGAAGTACCTACCTAGCACAGAAATCCAGCTTAGTTCTTCCAAGAATGGAACAGTGGTAAGACAAAGAGTCAGTTTCCAGTAAGGTGTTTGTAAACCTTACTTGGGAAAGGGTGGAGGGCACATGGAAGACCTGATATATGAGACTCAATACCTCAGATGGAAAGGAGCAATGTCGAGAGTCTCTTCCTCAAAGGCTAAATTTTTAGCAATGCTCTGGAGATAGGAGTGAAGCCCAGGCTGGCTGTGTCCTGAGCTGACCAGGTAAACCAGAGGCACAGGCCTGCACTTGGCCACAAGGAGGGGAAAATAAATGTGCTGTAGAAACAAGCAGGCTTCTGCTCTCTACCAGCAATCTCTGTGAGCTTTTGTGTTTGATGCCATTACCTTTTCTGTGCAGCTGAATGCTTGTGCACGGAAGGGGAGACATGCAATTTGATGGAGATTAGAGCTTGAAGCCTCTAAACCTCACTGTAGTGAGTAGTCAGTGTAGAGGAGGAGAGTCAGCCTGACTTGCTGGTGAGAGGCTGGGCATAGGCCATATCTGAACAAAATTGAGCTCTGGCAAGTTTAGTCCTATGTCAGAGTCTGTCTGTGCCATGTGGGTGGGAGGAAGGTTTATCCTCCCTAATGGTCTTTTAAGTTTCTTTCCTCCTAAACTCTTTCAGTCCTTGACTTGCTATCTGGGATAGCACAGCTTGGGTTTGTCTTCAGTCTATGTAGCCAAACATCAAATGTTCTTATTCTTGATAGTGCCTTGAACTGGTGGGGCACATCCATAATCTCTTGGTGGCTCTTCTCACTAGCTCCCTACGGTGTCTGAGCACCAAGAATGAATTTAGTGTATGTATCTGTTGCTGACCCAGGATAGACCAGGTCCCTGTGGAGGGCACTGTTTGACACAGGAGAAGTTTGGCCAGACATGATGGAAAGTCACTTGTTTGTAAGCCAAATAGGGCACCTGAGGGTAGCAGATAGCTCTGTTTGAATCCTAAGCATTCTTCCTGTCTCAAAAATACACCAGCTGGATGGAGGAGTAGGGGTTTTCTGGACAGTTTTCTGGGGCTGGAGAGCACAAGCTGACCTTTAGCCTAACTGCCAGATATGGCAACTGAAGTATATTTGTTCTGAGATCTTTGTCTTGGCCAGTAAGTCAGTCTTCCAGAATGAGTCTATCAGCATCCCAGAAACATGGAGAAGTGTCAGAGAAAGCATGCAGGAGAAAGCACAAGGAAATTTTGCTAGAAGACAGCCCAGGAAAGTTGTCCAAGCTCATGCCTGGGCTACAGGGCTCTTGGGTCTTCTGCTCTGTGCTGACATGCTTAGAGGTTTATGGGCTGCACATAACTTGTCTTCCTCAGTCCTTGCTTTCTGTACACTTCAGAGCAGTTTATCCAGGGACAGTTGCCAAGCTCCATTACTAAAACAACCTTGACATTTAGGATATGTGCTGTCAACACTTAGCTTTCAACTTGGTGCTCTTCTAGATTCTCCTGGTGGTCATAGGGTGTGCCTTGTCTTGGGAGGCTGCTCATTTGAAACTGTATCAAAGTTGGCTGTGCCAGATTAATATCTGAGTTAGGTGGAGTGGTCAGGTGTCTTTGCCCTTGCACTTACATGGTTGGAAAATAAATTGCTTCAGCTCATTAACCTAGCAGATATTGTGCTGGGTTTTGATGGTCTTGTTTTCTACCATTTTTAATGAGCAAAACTGGATTACCAGGTGATCAGGCCAGCTCTAGAGCAGGGGCAAGGTAAGGAATGGGATGTGTGTGTGAACAGGAATATTTGTGGGGGAGGTCAGGGCAGGTAAGACCTCAACTTTGACAGAGCCAGTTGTAAAACCTTACCTTGAATATCCTGATAGTTGTAAATGCAGTGGGGAAACTTCTCTTATGGCTAATTGCAATGGGTATCTGACTTTTAATTTTTGGGTGATAAAGAAGATCTAAATTTTGGTTGAAATTTGGGTAGGCTCAGTTGAGCCTGTACTGAGCTGTAGGGTGGTGGCACTGTTGTGGTTTCATGTCATGCCTCTGTTTATCCCCTCTCTCTTCTCAGCTTGGCATCGCTGCAGGCTTTCTGGTTCCTCCAGTTCTGGTCCCTAATGTGGAGGATGTGGAGAAGCTGGCCTACCACATCAGCATCATGTTCTTCATGACTGCAGGTGTGGCATCAGCCCTGTTCATCCTGGTCATCATAGGTAAGGAGGTGGGAGTGTGCACACAAAACCAGATGGGACTGAGATCAGCTGATATGTGATGGGGGCCTGTGTGCCAGGAAATGGGCTGGGCAGGCCATCTGGGAGCGTGTCCTACCATGTGGCTGACAGGGTCATGCAATACTATATCTTGCTGCTTCAAACCCTTGATGAACAGCACATGTAGAAGGGAGGTTGTCAGTGAGCTTGCCAAATTGTTAGTTTTGTCCATTGCCTGCATAATAAATTCCAGGCATTAATAAATTCTTTAAAAACCAACAGAAATCTTGCAAGTTTCATAGTCATCTTCCCTGCAAACAGGGTGCTGGGCCTTGAGTTATATCTGATACCTGACTACCCCTTAAGAGTAAAAAGAGGCAGATTATATGGCATCACAGGAACAAGCTGTTCCCAGTTATGAGTGGAGAGAATAAAGCATGAAGGACGGTAGCAGGACACAAGAGATGCAGTTCCCCTGCTTAACACATGAAGTTGAAGTCAGATCTTTGGCATGAAAGACAGGCATGCTCACTGGAGAGCTGAGTTTAGTTGCTGAATTCCATGCAATTTTTTTGATAGGCTCCTCTTGCCAGTTTGTTCATGTTGCTGGTGTCTGAATCAGATGTAGACTTCAAATAATGTGGGGCAGGGAATAGACAAGTACAAAAATGCCTGTCTAGCACCTGTTACAGCAGTATTGCCTGTGGCTGGGATTTCTGGATGCTACTTCAATGCTGGTAAGGGGTAGCAGATGGCTTGGGCTGAAATAAAACTTGGCAAAGGTTATTGTTCCGTGGGCGCTGGCCACTGCAGAGCACTAGGCTGCCTTTGTCAACTGATTTGTCCCGTTCTGCTTTGTCACTTGTAACTCCACATAACACTTTTGTACCTGGCTGGTAATCCTTCTAGAGACAAAGGCGTTATTAATAGTCCTGAGAACTCTTTTGGTGCTGCTGGATACTGCCTACACAAAAAGTTAATTGAAGGCAAGATGTTTCTCTTGGGAAGGTGACAGGAGTTACTATTGGAAGAGAGCTATTCTTTCCTGTTCATGGAGAAGTTCAAACATGGAGATCAAAGTTTAAGGAAAATGGAGTGTTTTGTACAGTTGGTTATACCAGCCCCTCTGACATCCCTCAAATGGTGCAGTGTGTGCTCAGGCCCCTCAATTGCCCCATTACAAACAGATGTAC
This sequence comes from Oenanthe melanoleuca, assembly GCF_029582105.1. Lineage (NCBI taxonomy): Eukaryota > Metazoa > Chordata > Aves > Passeriformes > Muscicapidae > Oenanthe > Oenanthe melanoleuca. The sequence goes on from NC_079339.1 coordinate 38,837,929, forward strand.
TTTGTGTCTGGTTTCAGTCTTCAAGGAGAAGCCCCCGAGCCCTCCAAGCCGAGCTCAGGCCTCGATCCAGTCAAGACCGACTGCAGAGTATTCCTACGTGCGATCAATCCTCCGCCTGCTCCGCAATATCAACTTTTTGCTGCTTATGATCACTTATGGTAAAGTATGGCCTTTCCTCTTGTGCAGTTATCACACTTTCTCCCTCCCTCTCTGTGCTCTGCTGGGGCAGTAAGTGGCTTGAGTTGTTTTAGGGGAACATAAAGATAGCTCTCCTGTGCTGCTACAGACCAGGAATCCTTATAGCCCAGTACTCTTCAGCAGTGGTTATCAGTGAATGCAGCAGGAAAGAGCAAAAGGAAGGCAAGCACACAAAGGATGATATGCCTCTACAATTGTTCTTCCAGTCTTTGACTGTTTGCTGTTCAGGGGATTTCCTTATCTGTTCTTTTTTTTCCAGTCATTTAGTTAATTGCAGCAAACCGGTCTGAATGCTTAAGTAAGAGTTACATGGAAGTGTCTGAGTGCAAGTCACAGAACTGAGTGAAAGTCATTTCCAAAGGCAAGGATATGAACATGACTGTCAGGGATCTCTGTAGAGATCATGTGGAATATGCAGATGTGAAAACCTTTGTCAGCTTTCTAGGCAGTCCCTGCGAAGCAATTGGAAGGAAGGACTGGGAGAATCTTATGCCATCTGTCCTTGCATGCTGAATTAACTGGTTGCTTCTCTTCAGCAGTCTCGATCTGTTTGTTTGAGGACAGTGTGATGTGTTGAATCTATTCCCTGATGCTGAACTGGCATATGGAAAAGTGTTTTTCTTACTAGCAGAAAGGCCATTTTGTGGTCTGTGCTTGGCTGCAAAATAGGGTATGCTGTAGCCAGCTAGTCTGTGGGTAGTTTTGTCCTCACTCTTCCTACCAACTTGCTATGGAAGCTTCTCAGGGGGACAGTTACATATTGCTGAAAATTCTGCACGTTCTGCCAGCAATTGTATCTGAAAGACCTTGTGGATGAGTAGGCAGGTTGGAGAGAGTCAGATGGTGGCTTTGTACTTGCTGAGGATGTTGTTGGAATCTCTGCTCCCTTCCTTGTCAGTGCAGTAGACTTCTAGAAATGTCCCTCTCAAATTGCTCTTAAACTCTCCTGGTTTGCATTGCAGCTGCTGGGTTTGGCTTTTTTTTTTTTTTTTTTCCCCATAGTACGTAATGTCCTCTCAGAAAGTGAAGACAGAAAAATCTGCCAGGCAGACTCTGTCTGAAGTTGGATTGTATCATATGCTCAGTTCACACTTACCCTTCAGGAAAAATGAAGGGGAAAGCATTTGCTCTAATAGGTGTAAACAAGTCCTAGAGGAGAGGGGAGGGCTCTCAGTACAAAGAACATGTTTAGAATCTTACCTTCCTGGAGTAATTCTTTTCTGGCAGTCACAGTGTGGAAAATCCATTCAGTGGCTCATAATTCATTTTCTCTTGCTGCTGGTCTGTGCATTTGTTCTGTTCCTCTCTGTGTCAGCCTCATGCCAATCTCCAGCTTGACTTGAGATGGTGACTGTTACTCAGAGAGGGAACTGTACTGTGAAACTTTTTTTTTAGCTTGTCTGGGTTTAAAATGGTGACAGTTTTTCCTACTCAAGTCAAAAGTTACGTTGGCCAAGATTTAAGACATCTGCGGCCACATGAGTGCAACTGAGTCATCCTGCCTACCTAACACAAAGATATCTGCAGCCTGTCAGCTTTTGTGTTGGCATAGCATGTATCAGGGGAGAGAGGGGCAAACCTGCTGCTTGTTAATCTCTCCTGGCTATAGAAAGAATGGAGATCTTTCCACAATGCAGGTCAGAACAGGTCTGCAGACCTCTAAGGTCTTGGTATTACTAGGAGCCAATGATTCCTTTCTTGTGGCAAGACTCGCAGTGCTGGAAACAGTGATGTCACTGCTGCTATGTCAGTGCTAGTGAACTGTTTTTCAGGAAAGCCCTCAGAGAACTTTTTCTCCAAGACTGCTGACATTGCTTCAATAAAACTGAAGCATAACATGGAATAGACATTAAGGAATTCCAAGTCTATGGGGCTGGACTTCGCATTGGAGAGCATGTTGCTAGTGGGAGGCAGTGGGCAGGAAAAGGGTGGGAAATTCTGGGAAAGGCTTATAGAATGAGACAGTATTAAGAATCAGCATTTGGAATGGTGATGAGGCAGTGAGGAGTAGGCAGGGCAGTGAGAACTGCATAAGGAGCCATTGTTGGGGAGAGTTACAAGGGTGAACAAGAGAAAGACCAAGAGTCTGGCATGTAGGCAATAGGCTGCCTACCTGTGGGAGACCTGGGTTGTAGTCTGAGGCTTAATAAGGGCTCCTTTTAGAGCTGTAGGCAATAAACTTCCCTGTTCTGGCCTCAATAAAATAGAGGAGACACTGAGGTATCAAAAATGTTATTCTACATTACAAGCAAACCATGGTAACTAGCTAAAGAATCAGGTGGTGCTGGACCTTCAGATGTCCTGCTCCCAGCTACTAGTTCTGGTTTCCCTCTTCTGGGTGGGCAAATGGCCACTTTCCCATTGGAAATTACCATTACCTCTTTAATGGACATTCAAACAGCTGTAATTGTCAGAAAAGCTTCACTGAGCAACTGTGATATATGAAGTGCCTACAACTTTTCTCAGCCCTCACATATGCAAATCTGACACATTGTCTTGATTCTTAGAATGTTTTGCCTGACTTTGGTGCCAAGTGTTGCTGCCAGCTCTTACTATCTGCCCAGCTTGGGAGCAGGGGCCCTTCTCTGTCCTGGAAATCACATGAATCACAGAGCTCCTGTAAAGCTGGTTTACTGACAGCATTAGGTACCAGAGCAGCATCTGGCTGTCTTCACAAGGCTGCTGTCCTCTTGGCTGTGTGAGAAATAGAAGTGCACAAATGAGTGGATGATGTTTATACCCAGCTTTGAAGCGAAGAAGCAGAAGGACTGATCTGTGCTGATCTGCCATACTCCTGTGTCCTTGCACTGCAGCTTGTGGTGTCACCTAGTGAGCGGGGTGCTCCAGAGGTGGAGATAGGATGAAGCTGATTTAGGGTGTGTTAGCTGTTCTGCCATAGCCAAGTGTTGCAAAGAGACAGCTTTCAAAGTTGGAGGGCGCCTCCTTGCTGTGAGATCTCCAGTTGTTCTCCCCCATCCTTGGCTGCTGGGCCTGCTGGAATTTCCAGCCTTCCTGAGTAACTCTTGGTGAGGACTGAGTAGATTCTTTTGTCTAATAAGCATGTCACTCAACTTCTTAACCTTCTGACACATGATTTTGAAGTGGGAAGCATTGTCACTGACAATATTTGGGATCACTTGCATACGAGTCTTTATCTGTTTCCTGGGCCATACAGCTGTGGAGTGAGCTTTGCTTGATCATAGAATGGTTTGGGTTAGAAAGGCTCTTAAAGATCATCTAGTTCTAACCCCCATGCCATGTGCAGGGACACCTTCCCCTAGAACTGGTCACTCACAGGCCAGTCCAGCCTGGCCTTAAACACTTCCATCTACACTTTTGGCAACCTGTTCCAGTGCCTCACCACCCTCACAGTAAATTGTCATGTTGTCAGAGATGGTGTGTGAAGGAAGTGTGATGCACCCTCCAGCTGCCAATCTTGTGGCTCCTCGTAGTGCTGTGTACTACAATAGATATCCAGTGTTCAGTGGAAGACCGGGCTAGGTACAGGATTGCTAAATACTTAAGAGGAGCTAGGTGACTTCAGGATTAGGAGAGCTCAGGGCTTTGTTTCCTCTGTCAAAGCTCTGCCTGCTAGACTGCACTTCTGTATCCTGTGGTAAGCAGGCAGCAGGTGTTGATAGTTTCTGCTTTTAGCTGAGGCTTAAAGAGGAAAAGTAGGAAGGGGGAACTTGACATGTATCTGTTTTTTCAGGATTTCTGTGCCAGACTTTTTAAACCCATGGCTCCTTTTGGAGCCTATAGATGGGTGAGCTGCAGTGGTGAAATCTGTCCCCTTCCTTTCACCCATCAGAATCACTGAAGCCTTGAAGAGAAACCAACTGCAAATGTAAATGACTTTCTGAGAAGAAAGTTATGTTGACTGTTACAGACCTCATCCACCTGGGGAAGGTTTCTCAGTATCACCCAAGGTGAGAGTGTAGCCGTTGCAGTACTGCTGGTCCAGTGCACATGCGTATGTTCTTGCCTGCTGAACAAAGCTGTTGGGTTTTCTGCTCCTTTGAGAAGGCATTTAACCAAAGAGAATTGCATGTAAGATGGAGCAGTGTCTGAATAGCGCTTGGCCAGTATCACCCCAGCAGTTTCATTCTCACCTTGGGTGATACTGAGAAACCTTATTACAGTTAATATAAGTTGTAACAGTTAATATAAGTTCTCTTTCAGAAATACAATTACTTTCATAGGTTTTTTTCAGTGATACCTTTTAAAATGCAAAACTTTTCCCATGCAGGCACACACCTCAGATGCCTGAGGGTTGTGCTGTCTGTGCTTTACCAATCAGCTCTGCTCTTACTTGTCTTCTGGCATTTCTTGGCTTGGAGAGAATGTTATTTACTGTCAGCAGGGAGAATGCTGACAGGCTCTTCTCTGGGAGGAGAACGCACAGGTCAATGACACTGTTGTTAATTGAATCTCAGGTCCTTGTTCAAGGTCTGGTGCTGAGGCAGATGCTTTTCTAGTGTTCTGACTTGGCTGGGGTCAGAGGAGAAAATTGCAGTGCTAAAGATGGATCTGGCTGTGAGACCCTGTGAAGGAGTTGCAAGACCTTTCAGTACCAGAAATGTGCACAGTCCTTCCTCTAGCTGCTTAGGTAACAACCATCCTGAAACTGCAGGGTTCTTTCTCCTGTATACTGAGGCCTGGAAGTTAGTTTGCATTTCTTTCAGTAACCCATGTCTAGCCAGTCTGACTCACTCTCCTGAGGCTCTGCAGCCTTGTTCTGGATTGATGGTCTCAAAGATTTCTCTCTCTGTGTTTCTGCCCTTTCACAACCCAGCAGAAGAGTAGCAGGCTCTGAATGTGCTGCATTTTTATCCCCTTCTCAGGTCTGAATGTAGGTTGTTTCTACGCCTTGTCCACTCTGCTGAACCGCATGGTGATCCATCACTTCCCAGTAAGTGCATCCAACCCTCATGGCCCTCTCTGATGCTTGCTGTTGTCCAGCACTGGCTGCCAAAGGAAAGTCTGTGAGAAAGGCAATGTCACAGCAGTCCAGGCTGGCTCTAGCACAGGTTGGCTGTTCCTTTTTTTTCCTTTACCATCTCATGCAAAAGCTGGTGAACTCTAGAAAAGATGGCCTTAAATGAAATAATTTACTTCTGAGAAAATCTTCTAGCAATTTCCTCTCCGTGTTTCTGACTGCGGTTTCTACTGGGACACCTGTTCCAGGAGGCTGTCCATGCTCATACTCTGGTGGCAGAAGAGTGGGGTGCCTCAGTACCTGTACAGCTTACTGCTGGTGCATGCCACAGAGCTCCTTTCTGTGCTGCCTTATACTGGGTCCCAATATTTCCTAGTCAATCTGGCCCAAATCCTAACAGTAAGCTTGATAGAGTTTATGCTAACTTCTCTGAGATTATCTCCTCACTGGCCAGTGCACACTTTTTTCTTGGGGCTGGCTCAGACACAATTGCCAGACCATTTTTCTTTTCATGGACCAGAAAGCACTGGCTCATGTGGGCCCAAAAGTATTCCTGCAAAGGCTAGTTCTGGTTAGTGTGTTATCAGCAGTAAACATGTATGAAGACTAACTTTGGTGTCTTTTCTTCTCTGGGTTTTCTGCACTTTGCTTTTTGTTGAATATAAGTTAGCTCCTGCATTTGTGTGAGTGTGTATATGTCTCACCACAGGGGGAGGAGGTGAATGCTGGCAGGATTGGACTCACCATTATACTGTCGGGGATGGTTGGGGCTCTGATCTCCGGCATCTGGTTGGACAAAACCAAAACCTACAAGTAAGTCCCTTGTTTGCCTCTGTGCCCTGGTGACTGTGCTCTACATCCATACTGTGCAAGGAGCAACCCTGTGCAGTTCCAAGTTGGCAGTCTAGAGACTGAATCATAAGGAGGATTTGTGGGGAAAAAAAATAGAGTTCTTCAAAACTCAAATTAGTCTAGAGTGAAGTTTGGAGCTCCGTATTAGCTGGCATGGGCGCATACAAGATCTGGTGTTGGTGGTCCCTGGGGAGGCTTACAGAGGAGATGGCCCAGTAACTGCTTTGTCAGGGATGAGAGAGTTCTTGGCACAAGCAGAATCAAGACTGTACCAGACCATTTCTCAGCCCTTACAAACCAGCCTCTGTGATTTTTTGTCCAGCGTAATGAAAGGCACATTGAATTCAGTGCCCAGAAGCATTGTGTTGATGGCGTGTTGCTGTATTTAGGGCAGGCAAAAGGGTTATTGGGGTTATGGGTGGATGATTCTGTTTGTTGCCCGCTGAGCTGGGAAGGCAGATCTGGCCAGCATACCTTGCCATCTGCAAAGGGACAGTTAAGAGTCTTTGCTTGTCCTACAGTTCCCAGTCCTCAGGAATTTGGATCTCACTGAAACACCTCTGTAGGATATCCCAGGGGATACAGAGAGACTCTTGTGTCTTATACTGGAGTCCAACCAGCTTTCTGGTTTCTCTACTGGCTTTGAGAACTGTGCTATAACCTATTGTCTGAGCAGGTTGGGTGAGAGAGGGCTTTATTGGTGATGTGCTGGTAATGACTTGAAAGTAATTTCAGAGTTTTATTCCTTGCAGCAGCTTTTCATCTGGGGGAGTCCTTCCGCTATTATCCTACATCATATCTTGGGCCAGAAATGCACATTCTCATTGTAGACAGCTTAGATTAATCTGGCTAGCTGTGAGCTTGCAACTTCTGAAGTGGTCTCTAGCCCTAGCTCCCTATAAAGTACATGGATCAGAAATATAAAATTAACTTCTCTAGTAAGAAAGAATGATAGGTGAGGACTCCTTGGACTAGCAGGTCATTTGCAGCTGCGTTTATATGGTTTTGTGGCACTGAGTAGTTTCTCATATGGGAGTCCTGGGAAATAGAAATAAGACTGTTAGAGCTGCACTGCTAACAATGCAATGTGATTTATGTCTCTTTCCAGCCCATGGCTAATGATAAGGTAGCTTCAGCTGGCACTGCTAGACTGGATGATCTTCCTGGTTCTCTGTAGGTGGGGTTAGGTTGCAGCATGAAGGCTTGAAGAGGTTTGTGACTCACCATGCAGAGCTGGGACTTGAAATCCAGTAGAAGGGGAGAGAAAGAAAAACCACAAATCCTGCATTTGTTCCATGTTGCTTCCTTCCTTGGAGGGATCACATAGGGTAGGCAGGGATGGCTAACAGTGCAGAAAAATAGGACTTATGTTATCCATGGAGTTTATCGTACAGACCTCAGGGACTATTGGGAGATAGTTTTAGCCTTAGGTGAGGAAAAGCCCTGCTAAGAATTTGTTCTTCATTGCAGCCTACAAAATGATTTCTGTGAAACTAGCACATTTTTTTTTCTGAGTGCTACATAGTCTTTATTTAGCCCCATTTAAAAGTCTATTTAAAAAAAACTGCCAAGATGCCAGATGTTCTAGGTGGGTATCCTCCCCCTTCCCTCTGTTGCTGAGATAGTGTCAAGAATAAAATGGTAAGCACATGAAAATCAGGAAGGAAAGATATCAAGTCCTTTTTTTAGTCAGCTTGGAGAGAGAGGAAAGCAAATGAATGGGATCCAGCTGTGAATGAGGGGAGCAGGGAAAGGCTAATAACAGAAGGAATTGCAGAGCTCTACATGCATGTTTGATCTTTACTGTACCATCAGCAGTTCCTTGAAAGGGTGAGGCTGTGCTAAGTCAGGCTTTTCCCATCTGTCATGCTTGGGCATCAAATGGCCTTGCACTCTTGCCTTTATTTGGCAGGCAAGTCTCTGCAGCAGCTCCTGCACTGTTCTTGTTTTCGGAATAGCAGGTGCAAATTAGGTCCATTCAAATAAATATGAGTTATGTAGTGACGAGCAAGCAGTGCAGGAACTGGGGTTATCTTTGATGGTATGACTTGTTGGGAACAGCCCATCTCTTTGAATCATAGAATCAGGAGAAGATCCTTAAAGTTTTGACATCAAGCTCCTGGCTCGGAGGACAGATGAGACCTAGAGATTGCTGGGTGTATTGGTAATTTTAAGGCAGTCTGGCTCAGAATGAGGGGACCAAATAAATCATCACTTCTCTTTGGCTGTGCTTTTCTTTTAAGTGCAGTGTTCACATGGCCTCAGGTCAAGCTGGTTGCAGTCAGCATCCTCCACTTTCATTGCTGCATTTCTATAAGGCAAGATGTCAGAAACATTTCTCTCTCTCTCCATTGACTAGGCAGAAGACCCCAAGTGGTGTTTTAGGTCTGTACAGATGTAAAGTACAAAAATTTGGGGGAGGGGGAAAAGATAGTGAAGGATGGGGCACTTGGGTCTCTTCCTCTGAAAGGTGAGTACTCTCTCAGCCTAGCCTTACCTGCAATATGGACCTTCTTATTGTAGCCCTTTTTACATAAGGTTAGTCCTTGTGTAGTGAATGTCTTCACCTTGTCCTGCCATATATCTTATATAAATAACTTACCAAGACTGTCCTTTCTTCTGACCTTCATACAGGAAGAAAGTGGCATAAAACTGAATGCCAAAGAATTAGGGTGTGGTGAAAACCAAAGCAGTTTTCTCTAATTCATCCATTTCTCCAGCATCTGACACCTCTGTGTCTTCAGCGATGAAAACTTCTGGGAGCATAGGAACAAGGCCTTTGTTTAGGCTTGTGTGCTGTCCTCATGGCAAAACCTGTGGAGGCCATCTGTCATCCCTGTCCATACAGCAGAGCATGCTGGAGCTGCACACAACATCCCTGTGAGCAGCTGAAACTGTTTTATGTGGCTGTTCCCCTCATCCCACCTCCTGCTCCCAGCTTGTTCATTTGTTGCCTCAGATGTTGCTTGACTCTTATGTTTTTGCAGCTGCAATCCCCTCTGAGTCTTGTCCTGTCACTTTTGCTTTCCTCATCCAAGTGACCTTGTGAGGCAAGGCTGGGTGGGCCATACCCATTCCTTACTCTGAGGGTTCTTCTGGCGCTGACTGAACAGCAGGAGATGTGTTCTTCATTTCAGCCCTGTTCCCTGCTGGTGCTGGCCCTGTCTGGCTTTTTTCCCCAAGGTCTCTTTTTTTTTTCTCACAGTCTCTTGTGTGAGCTCTTTAATCTGCCTCTTCAGAAGGTTTGGGAATGTGACTGTGAGGGCAGATGAATGTCAGGGCTAGTTAGGTTCATCTAAGTGACCAGTGTGTCATGTGCTTCACAGATCTGCCTCTCCCTCTGCTGCAGAGACTTGGCAGTGGTGCCTTTGTAGCAATGCTTCCACATGGGTGCAGTGGGCTTCCTTCCCACACCCCAGAGCACAGGGCTGGCTTAACCTCAGTTTTTCTAAGGTAATGTGGCAGGATGCCTATCTTCCACCGTGCACTCACTGCACTAATCAGCCTGTTAAGTAGATGGTCTCTGTTCTCTGTTCCAGACAATGAAAACTGTCAGTCCTGTAGAGCCGTCATGGGAGTAGGTTGCTAAAAACACCAGAATGCAGTCCTGATGTGCTCTGTGAATCTGCTTCTCCTGCTTTGTGCTTTTATTGCTCCCATGAGATTTATGGCTATGATAAGAGGCTTATTAAGCTAAAACTGGGCATTTTTCCATGCCCGGGTGCCCCTAGGGACACAGAGTGTTCTTGTCCCCTGGTGAACAGGGTGTCAAAGGCCACTTTTTGAGAACACCCTGCCTCTGTGTGTTTCCGCAGAGGTTTTTGTTTCCCTGTGCAGCAGTGTCTACTAGTATTTCAGTTAAACCTTCTTCAAAATTTTGTGTCTTTCTTCTTTTTTTGTGACGACTGAGCCCTAAATCTCCTTTCCTTGTCATCAGGGGGAGCAGGGTTTTGCTGAAGTCTGGCTTAGAAGTCTGCTTGTGTGCTTAATGCTGTTTCCTGCAGCAAGACTTGCATTCACTGCTGTCTGTTCAGATCCTGTGAGGGTCTGTGGTGAGCAGGCAGCAGTTCATGGCTTCAGGGCACTTCCTGGTCTGTGATTCCCACAACACTCAAGCCTGTGGTCTTGTTCTTTCACAAAGGTCTGTTGATTAATTTTGTTCTTCTGCAGCCTAATGATTCAGGGAGGTCAGTGTGGAAAACCTGCTAGATCAGGTATCCATAGCAGGATCGGTTTTCTCCATTTTGTCCTCTACATAGTTCTGCAGTTTCAGTGAAGAACACCTTCAAGAGTTTGCCTGCAGCTGTGAGTCTGCCTGCTCTAGTTCTCGGTGGGACACAACATGTTCTGGGAACTCCTCTCTTGCAGCTTGACAAATGATACCGCATCAGTGTGAAATAAGGTGTTGATCACATCTGGTCACTATCTCATTCTTCACCTTTGTCAGGAGATGAGAGGTGAAGTGCAACACTTAGCAACTGTCATGACACTGAATAAAATACAAATCACTTGGAATACTTGATCCTTAGCCTAGAAAACTGAGTGAGATTTTGTGTGACTATTCTGAGACCTCTGCACTGTGCCTGAAACTGGCTGTGGTGAGAAAAAAATTATAAAACTCTCCATGGGCTGAGTGTCTCTGCTGACTAAACTTCCAAGGGCTGCAGCCACCTCTTGGAGGCCTGCACAGTATTTTAGCACTGACTGCTATGTAGTTTGGAGACTGCTAAATTATAGAAGGAGCACCCAGTTCAAACTTGGTTAATGTAGCACAACTACAGAACTGTAATTCTAGCTTTGAGCTCCTTTTCTAATTATCTCTTTCCTCCATGGCTGCTTGTCAAGGCATGGGAGGCATAAGAACTATGGGACATATCTGTATTGAGCAGAGAAAGGCTTTTACTTGCATCTCTTTCACTCTCTGGGACTGTTCTGTTCAGTCATTCAGCTCTTCTCCTTCTGCAGCCTCCAGGCTCTGTGCAACCATGTAGCAGCTCTCTGCAATGGATTATAACAGAAGTAAGCAGTCCCTTTATGCTGCCTTCACATACCAACTTTGCTCTCAATGAAAACTTTGGAAAGAACATACTCAAGAAATTATACAGCATTGGAGGTTAAGGGATTTAACTATTCCTTTGTTAAACAACAAAATTACTTGCCATAGCATGTTGTTTAGTCTTTCAGTATATTAAATGAGCCTGGTGAACCTTGTAAGTATGCCTCAATAGCTGAAGCCTGAAATTAGCTTCTCAGGCCTATATTTGGATAAGAATTGACATATGGGCATGAGCCCCAGTGACTGCAGTCATTGCAGCAGTAAAGGAGGACAGAACCTTAGCTGGAATAGTCTGCATTTATCGTAGTAATTCACTGTACTGGAAACATTTTCTTACTCATTATAATACTTACTGCCTCCTTGGGTTGGATTTTTGACGGTGATCATTTGCATTAAAAAGGAAAAGTGAAAATAGTTTGAGGCTTAGTTTCTTCAGTAGAATTCTAGGAGCGGAAATCAAACACATTCTTTAATGGATTAAGACTTAAATTTGGAGAAAGTACACAAGAAGCTTGTAATAATACATGTAACTTCTTCCTAAAATACAATGATCAAAAGGTTTTATCAACTCTGGTAACTATTCTGCTTTCAAAATCCTGGTGGAAGTTCAGTCAGGTAAAGTATTTACCTTTTCCTCCTTTCCCTCCTCAAAACTATGTACTGTGAAAACCCACTGCTGCCTTTTGTACTAGAAAGAGCCTTGGTTTTGTTTTTTTTTTTAATGTGGGAAGGATTTTCTTGGTGTGTAGTCAAGGATGACAGTTGCTAAATGTTGCAGTAAAATCTGGCCTGGGCTGCTGCCTGTGTCTCACAGTACTGAGTCCACTGATGATCCTTGCGTGGCCTGGCTGCAGGTTTGGCTGTTCCCAGGATCTGACTGGCATACTTCCTGAGCATGGGATGTCTTTGTCTCCTCTGCACAGAGACAAGAGTTTGTGGCTTAGCTGCTGTTGGCTGTGGAACTAACACTGTCCCTGCTAAATGCTCACATGGCTTGAGAGTGAGGCTGTGAGGGCAGCCTGGCTTGCATGTCACCTCTCCAAATACAGCAGGTAGTTTAAACAACAGGAAGGAGCAGCAATGAAAGCTGTTTTGGACACTGAAAAATATAGGCCCATAAGACTCTGGCAGTGTTGACACCTCTTTCCTTTATGTTCCTGCTTGAGAGTGCTGGATCTCCTTGGCTCCTGCTTGTAAGTAAGCATCTTCAACTCACTATAGTACAGAGGATGCCCAAGGCAGATTAATGATCTCTTTAATTGGCTCTTGTTCTCCCCCTCAAATGGTATGTACTGTATATGACCAGGCACTTGTCAACCTGTGCTAGTATCTTTCTTCTACTACTGCTCTGCTCTGTGTGCAGACCCTTCCATACTATCTGTCAGTCCAGTTCCTCTGTCTGGCTAGGCGTGTCAAGAGACTGTGCAACTCTGAAATTTTTTTTTTTTTAATTATTATTATTTTTTTTTATTTTTTTTTTTTAGCCATGTGCTACAAGCTATACTAAGATTTGTGGGCAAAAAGGAGGACTGGATTAAATAAAACCCTGATTGCTTTTTCTTGCAGGCAAACAACACTAGTTGTCTATATCATGTCTCTGGTGGGAATGATAGTCTATACCTTCACTCTGAGCCTGAACCACCTCTGGGTGGTCTTTGTGACTGCTGGGTTGCTGGGGTAAGTTCATGTGCAGGCTACTTTCCTCAGCATGTGAGCTGCTAGGGGATGAGCAGGGAGGCAGAACTCCTGCTGTGGGAGGGACTGGGGAGAGCCATAGCATCTGGATGGCTCCTGCATGGTTTAAGGACAAAATTATCTGCCCTTCCCATCTCTCACTTGTGTTTCATTAGAGTCAGGGACATTATTGTGACCCTGCTCAGCTGCAGCCACCTTAATTGTTCCAGGCAATCAAGTGGAGCTTTTGGAAAGCAAGTGGTACCCACAGCCCCATAGATGACCAGTGGACAAGAGAGAAAAGCATGTGGGCTGGCATGACTGTTTGACTGTGCTGGAGGTGATGCCCCTTAGAGTTATGGTCTGTACCTCTTCAGTCTTCCTTCTGGCAGTTGCTGAGTCTTCCTTTCTGTGTACTTCATTACAGGTTTTTCATGACAGGATACCTTCCTCTGGGCTTTGAGTTTGCTGCAGAGTTGACATACCCGGAATCAGAAGGAACATCATCAGGGCTCCTTAATGTCTCAGCACAGGTAGGTGTGCTGTCTTCCCTTCGTTTGCCTCTTTTTAGGCAAAGAGATTAAATTGTAGTTCCAAACCTTGAGTCCTATTTGTTGTCCATTTCTGGTGTAATGTACTGCAGATCTAAGCACCCCAGGACCTGGCTTTTTGCATGATGTTCCTCATGGCATTTCTGTAGTGGCACTCATTCTGTTTCTACTTAAGAAAATACTTCAGAATGCCAGCCATCCTTGCCTTTTTCAACATAGCTTCTAATAGTCCTGGCTCATCTCCAGTGAGAGATGAGATTCCAGCTGTCAGAGTCATCTGTCATTCCATTAGCTGCAAGGAGGTGTCTCTGGATGTGTTTATAACCAAACTTTAGCCTCTCTAGGCCAACTGTTTGGCTGGCCTGTATGCTCTGACACTTTGGTAAAGATTGGAAAGAATTTGGGCTGCTTTATAATAACAGTACAGCTTGACATTACCTTTGCTTCTTTGTAGATTTTTGGTATTGCCTTCACCATTGGCCAAGGGCAAATCATGGATCGCTTTGGGACAAGGGCAGGAAACCTCTTGCTTTGTTCTGTCCTGTTCCTGGGGACCATTATGACAGGTAATTAAAATTTTCAGTGTTCTTATGCTCTGACTTTGCCTTGGGCTTGGCATATTAATTGAAGGCTTTTGTGTGCAGTGCCTGCAGAAAAGGGCAGAGCCCACACAGCAGTCCCATAGCAATGCTGTTCCTCTTTAAGCATCTGGTCTGTGTTACAAAGAAGAGCTGAGGCTTTTTGCTCTGGCTGGGGTCTCAAAGTTGCACCTGCAATAAAGAATTTATATCCTGCCTGTTTCAGAAGTGTTCTCAACCTTGTCGAGGAGAGTGATTTTGCTTGCTCATTGTAATGTGTTTCTGTTTCTTCTGGGACTTCTGCTGCTCCTTTGAGTTCTGGGTAAATTGACTTGGGCACTGCATAGTGACTTGTCTGCCTTCACACCTTTTTTTTCTCCCTCTGTTCCAGCATTCATTAAGGCTGATCTCCGAAGACAGCAGGCCAATTTGGAAAATGAGCAGACAGTGAGTAAACCCTCTTCAATCCCTACTGTGCCCCTGCTATTAACTCAAGACAACACCCAACCTCTCTCTTCTTTCTAGGAAAGGGGATGTTGTGGGGAAGTTCCTTGTTGGCATTTTTAAACTGGATGTAATCCCAGCTCTGCCACCTGCTGGGGCCTCTGTTTGCTCAGTATTAGTGTCATGCAGAATCTATACACTCTGGTCCTCTGGGGTTCTGCAGGGCTTCACACATCTTCATACTGGCTAGGGCCAGATGTAGGGCAGTGCTTGCTCACTTCTCTCACTTGACAATGTGTTAAGGCCTTCAGTATTTTGTTCCTTTTTAGAGCTGAGTAACTATTATTATGGGCCCCTAGGCTGGCAGGTTATTCCTATTATTCCTTGACATCAGCAGCTAAGCAGGGCTCAGTGCATGTGACTGGAGGAAGCTAAGGTGACAAAGCCTAAGTGAGGGCTTGAGCAACCTGGCTGCTCACACTTTCCATAGCGCTGCTGACAAGGCTCTAGTTCACACTTGCACACCAGAGCTTGGGGGGTGATGTCCCTGTGGTATACTGTGCAATAAATGCTGCTGTTTGCACATGGGAGAAGGCCTCTGGTTAGCTAATTGCAGTGGATACTGTCAGAAGATCTTTCTGCAGAGAAAGGGAGAGGGGACTGGTTGCTTGAGGCTATTTTCCTTATTGCTCTGGGCTCCTCTTCTAGGATGTTAGCAGAAATATCCACTCAACATTCAGGCAACCATTGGCAACCATGACTAGCAGAGTATGAAAATCTCAGTTCTCTGCTGTCTTGAGTCAGCTCTATTCAGAAGACAGTGCTGCCCTCCTCCAGTGCTGGTGGCACTGTGAGTTAAATTCATAACATGTATGTGGAAGGCCCAGGAAAGGGCCTGAGGTCCCTTGGCAGTGAAGGTGATGCCTTCTAGTAGTAAGACCCTTTCCCTTTGTCAGACATTTCTCTCATCAGATGAACTGTACATTTTTGCCTAAGCCATTTTTACTATAAGTCTTTGTCAATCTAAATACTACTGTGAGAGCTTGCTGCTGCATGGGGAAGAGCATTGCAACCAGAGCAAAGGTGGTGCGATGTCATTTTTATAATCCTGAAAGTCTTCAGAACTGACTGTAGTGAGATAATAGGTCTCAGCCAGTCAAAAACTTCACTGGCAGCTCCTTACCCCTGAGGAGACATGCTCTGAGGAAGTCATATTGCACACCCCACCACAGCCCCAAATGTGTCCTCCACATGGCTGAGCTCACCTGAGTATTCTCAAACTTAACAACCAACCGCAGGTGCTCGACTGACTGAAGGTAGGCTGAGTCTGGTGTTCTGCACTAAGATGGATGCCTCGGCCAGGGGATCAGCCAGCTGGGCTTGGGCATTGTGTGCTGCCTTTGTGGAGAGCTCTGATGAAGTCAGGTACTGGAGCTTTTCTCTGTGACACAGCTGCCCTACACATGCTTGGGTGATTTTACTGCTTTCTTCCATTGTCTGTTTCCCTTTCTTATTTTCCTCCGCTTTCATTTCTCTTCCAACTTGCCTTCATATTTTCTGGGATGGTGACTTGTGACTATCATTACAGAGACTCCAAGGCAGCAATCAGATCATGGATTATGGGACTGTAGCTTGTAACTCTAACCCCATCAATTCTCACTCCTGCTCACTAGCTTAAACATACCAAGGTAGGAGAATTGTACTAATCTACTTCTCTGAACACTCACAGGGTGGCACAGGCACCAAGCCAATGGCATTTCTGGGGTGACTGCAATGGCTGTAGAGTATCAAGAATCCTTCTGGTCTTTTCAGGTACTCAGCTGAGAGGAGAGACAAGACAGCCTCCAAGAAGAGAATGGAGATCCCCCCACTAGACTCATACCAGACAGAGATGTAGGGATTCATCTAGGTGCAGCAAATCAAAACCTGGTGCTGGAGCAGATGGAGAGCTGGACTGTCAGTCATTTATTAGGAAGAGGAGGTGCAGACATTTGGAGCGACTTCTCTGGCCTTATTTTTACAGTCCAGATTCTTGGCAGTGATACCAGGAACCCTTTAAAGAATTGGCTTTGATCACAGCCAAGGTGTATGGCCAACTTCAAGGAGGAAATTTAAAAATGTGTTGCAAGAACAGAGTAATTGGGTTGGTGCCTTGTGATATAAGAATGCCTGAAAATTTTAAAGCTCTATGCTTGTTGATCTGTGAATCTTTGCATTTTCTCAGCTGTTGCTTGGGGTGGTATGATTTACTATGCACTGTCCTCTGCTTTACACTGACAGGCTTGTCTACTTAGTTATCCATGCTAGTCTTTGCTGTTCAAAGTATGAACAACTGTGTGTATCATTTAGTGCCACAGCCAGCAGGACTAACAGGCAAAAGCAGAGTGAGTTGACTGGGAAAACGAACCTTCACCCTGCTAAGATTAGGGCATGTTCTACAGGGACCATGAAGCTGCTATGCGTTGATGGAAGTATGAGGAAGAGTCCCGTGAGCAAGGAAAGACTGATGGTAAATGGAGTTATATCCAGCTGCCATCAGGTGGTGGTGCCCCAAGGCTCAGTATTTGGAACAGTCCTGTTTAATGTCTTTGTGAATGCTCTGCATG
Source organism: Oenanthe melanoleuca (assembly GCF_029582105.1). NCBI lineage: Eukaryota > Metazoa > Chordata > Aves > Passeriformes > Muscicapidae > Oenanthe > Oenanthe melanoleuca. The sequence continues at coordinate 38,854,827 of NC_079339.1, forward strand.
AGGGGGTAGAGTTAACCCTTATTCAGTTCACAGACCAAACACCAAGTTGGGCAGGAGTATTGCTAGAAGGTTGGAAGGCTCTGCAGAGGGACTTGGATAGGCTGGATCCATGGGCTGATGCCAGTGGTACGAGGTTTGACAAGGTCAGGTGCCAGGTCTTGCTCTTGCATCACAACAACCCCCAGCAGTGCTACAGACTGGGGACAGAATGGCTGGAAAGCTGCCCAGCAGCAAAGGACTGGGTGTGCTGGTCAACAGCAGCTGAACATGAGCCAGTGTGTGCCCAGGTGACCAAGAAGGCCAGTGGCATCCTGGGCTGTGTCAGAAATAGTGTGGCCAGCAGGACCAGGGCAGGGATTGTCTCCCTGTACTTGGCACTGGTAAAGCCACACCTCGAGTCCTTTTTCAAATCTGGACCCCTCACAACAGGAAAGACATTGATTGAGGTGCTGGAGCATATCCAGAGAAGGGCAATGGAGCTGGTGAAGGGTCTGAGCACAAGTCCAATGAGGAGCACCTCAGATATCTGGGATTGTTTGGCCTGGAGAAAAGGAGGCACAAGGGAAACCTTTTTGCTCTCTACAATGACCTGAAAGAAGGTCATAGTGAAATGGGGGTCAGTCTCCTCTCCCAAGTGACAGGAGAAGAGGAAACAACCTCAAGTTGCATCATGGGAGGTTTAGATTGGGTATTAGGAAAATTTCTTCATTGAAAAGGTTGTCAAGCATTGGAACAGGCTGCTTAGGGAAGTGTTAGAGTCAGCATCCCTGGAGGTATTTATAAGACATGTAGATGTGGATTTTAGGGACATAGTTTAGTGGTGGACTTGGAAGTGCTTGGTAAATGGTTGGACTCAATGATCTTAAGCCTCTTTTTCAGGCTGAACAATTCTTTGGTTGTTGCAAGGGGAAGACTCAGAGTCAGCTGTGAGCTTCCAGAGCATGCAGAGCTGTAGAGTTGTGCAGATTTCCACTTTCCATTGAAGTACTGTACCACTGGCTGTGTAGCAGTTTGTCTTCTATTGGTGCCCTCATCTGCTATGATTAGACAAATGTTGCAGTTAGTAGATTAAATTAGGTGAATGGCATTGTGTACACCTTGTCTCTATTAATTAAGCTGTAGTGTGGTCCCAGCAATCCTTCCCACTTTTGTCTGCCTCAGTTGCCAGAGCTTTAGCTGGGTTAGCTTTCTGTATCTCAGGACACTTGGATCAAAAGCCTGTTTTACATAATAATGAGGCTCTTTGTGTGCTGCCTTTGTTGTAAATGCATCTGAAGCCATTCCAGTGTTGTGCCTTAAGATTTCATAGTAGTGTCAGTTGATCTAGCACACACATTATACTCACAAATATGCTGTGTAGTGTTTGTGCTCATTTGCTTTTGATCTTCAGCATCCATGCAAACCTTTTTGTATTGTTATTTTGCATTAAGAAAAAGAATCTTTGCTGATCTTCCATAGTTTGTTTAGGACAAGCACCCACCCTCAGTAGCTTACTGGATTCTGTTGGAAGCTGCACCATGCTTAGCCTCTAGTGAACTACTGCCAATAAAAAACATACTGGAATTTTGTGTAGTAGGCAATGTGTACCCATTCTCTGCTTCCCAAACTTCCCTACTCCATTTCTGTGTTTACTGTGCAGCCTTTTCCTGTCCCAAAGCCATAGCCAGGCCAACTGTGTGCCCTTTTCCAGTACTGTGACTCAAATCTGTGAGAGCAGCCTTCCTTTCCCAAGGTGGTGGAGTCTTGCAGACTGTCTGATCTAAATTGCTGCTCCTGTAGGTCCACAGCAGGTGACTGGTGCTGAGACCCCAGAGATACTTGGGGAGTGAGTTCTGAGTTGCTTGAGTGCTTCCATGGTGCATTCTGGTGGAGTTTCCGAAGTCTAAATGCAGACTTCCCCTTATTCCTACCTGTGGCACTACTTCATGCACTCCCCTACCCTTCCTGCTTGTTGAAGTTCCCTCTTTGCACTTCTTGGCTTTTGCTTCCAGACATCTCTTTGAAGCTTTCCTTATCTCAGTCCTCTGCTTTGAGATATTGCTGCTGACTTCTGTAAAACCTTTTCACCTAGAGATTGTGTAAGTGCCTGCTCAAAATGAGACTGTTTCATATCTCTTGCTTCCATGCTGCCTGAATTTCTCTTGAGCTGCACAGGGGATGTGAACCTCTTTCCTGTGCACCTCTGACCTCTGCCTCAGATATCAGTCTTGCCCTACAGTGAGTAAACTTAGAGCCCAGGCTGCAGAAAACTCCACATTCACCCTTACAAGTCTGTGTGCTCTCTTCTGAATTGGTGACAGCTGGGCTGTTTCACTGTAAGCAGAATCAGAACTTGAGAGTTATCAGAATTCCACTAGGGGAAGAAGTCTCAAGCTTAATCCTAACACACCCCAGAGCTTGTCTAACTTCACCCAGGAAAGCTGGTGTTTGCTACAGTTTGGTTGTTCCATGAAACTGAGGATGGGGTGGTAATTGGGCAGCAGTCTCCATTTTACTTGCTTTTCCTCCAGGAAAAGCTCCTTCCATCTTAAGGTTTCCAGAAATTAGGCTAGTTCTTCTACAGGATTTATGGTGAAAAAGAAAATTTGTATGTGTGCCTCTTATTTCTTACATCTCTTTAAGATATGAGTAGTGAACTTTGAAGAAGGTAGTGCTCTGTGGAATTATTTCAGCCATAAATCCAAGTTGAGGAAAGGAAAGAAACAGGACAGAGGGTGCAGCACTTCAATGGGAAGTGGGGGAGGGGATGAAAAAACTTGAAGATGAGCAAGATAAGCAATGTGTCTGGGAATTGAAGAGGCCTCAGAAATGCTGGAGTAAGAGCACAGGGGAACTAGTGGTTGTGCTGAGCCTCCTGAGGATGTAAAGAAAACAAATTCTCTCTGGTGTTTGCACAGACACTGTTCTGCCTCACGGCATGAGGGAGTTCCCAGCACCTTCCCTTGCCCAGGAAACTGGCCCAGCTACTTCATGCTTTGAGGCTGAGCTTGGGTCACAGTGAAATGTTGGTGAGCTGGCTGTGGGTCTGCTACCTCCGGTGGTATCAGCCCCACCATGAATTAGAAATGGTGTGAGGACTACACACGTAGCTTAAACAGTTGGATGTTGCACTGCCCTGCTGCCCCAGTGTCCCTTGCTTGGGCAGTGGCTAGAGAAGGAAGAGGCAGCCAGCAGCACTCTGAGGATGGCAATTCTTCTTTGGGGATTTCTGCACTAGCAGGGAGCTACAAACTACCCAGGGTCTGACCAGCCAGGATCCTAACCATATTGTTTTTCTCTGACTTACAGAAAGCATTGCCAGAAGCCTACGCTAATCCCATAGTCCTTGAGGAATCACGGCTGTGAAATGAAGGGGTGGCAAAGCTGGGAGATACAGCCCCCCCTCATTCCCATCTTTTCTATCTGCACTATCCTCCTGTGACATGCACCCCATGGGAGGGGGCAGCTTCAGGACAGGAGCCCTGTTAACTGCTTGTGGAGTGTGAAAGAGCAAAACAAGAGGGGGGTTTCTTTCCTCAGTTTTATCTTTGCATCTTGCTGTTTTGGTGTTTGGGAGGAAAAGTTGGGAAAATCTGCTGTGTCCTCCCACTCTCAGCATGTATGGAAAAAGCACATGTGCTGAGAGAAAAGCCACAGTACCAGGCTAACCCTGAGCATGATGGTGGCAGCTTGCATGTGGCTGTGACATGAAGGGCAGAAGCTGGACCACACTTACTCTATGAGCAACCCTGGAAGAGCTGGCTCTAGGGAAAAGGGATTGCTCTGCCTTGGTTCCCATTATGCTCTGTGTTGCACAGGTGGTAGTAGAGGCCTCAGTACATTACCAGCAAGTGCAAAGCACTGCACCAGCTACTGCCAGCTCTTCTTTTATTATTTGGCTTTCCCAGATGAAGCACTCCTTATCTGGATAAACTTCTGCTCAGAATTCACTGAGCCTGCCCTATGTTCCTACATAGTAGGAGTAAATTAAGAGATACTTTTAGCTGGAGGCAAGGACTGGTTCTGCAGCCTAAATCTAGCTCATTACTACATTAGCAATAAAAGTGAGTCAAACTACACTTTCCCTGGGTTGAGGACTTTGTCTTCCTCCTTAACAATAAAGTGCCTTTTGCATGTTTCAACATTACATAAAAACTTTTGTTAAGTGTTATATTGAGAAAACCAGCCAAGGCTGTGTTGCTCTTCACAGCCACAGAGAATGGTATGATGGGAATCCAGCTTTGCACCAGTGTGGAAGCTTCCCACTTCATAACAGAGAACAGGAAAAGGTGCCCACTTACCAGCATTTGTGTCTTATAGACATTGCCCATCTATATGCTGTTTATCTTCTAAACACAACCATATAGATCTTTTTATCACTTCTCCATCCTTTCCAGCATCCCACCTCTGCTGGAGACAGCAAGTATCCTTATATGCCTTAAATCAAGCAGTTACTGATGTATTATTTGAGGCAGGGGATAAAGCCAGTACTGAGGTGGAATTGTTAAAAATACTCCTCTCTGACAAACTATTTTTGATAAAACTTTTTTTTTTTTGTGAAATTTAAACTTTTTTTGGATACACTACATTTTGATACAGCCTGAGTTCAGTAAGTGCTTAGAGCACACTCTTACGCACATGGTATGATTCTTAGGGGTCCTGTGCAGGGCCAGGAGTTGGACAGTGATCCTGATAAATTCCTTCCAATTCAGCATATTCTATGATTGAAGTCCTATCTTTGATAGCCTGGGATTGAGGATGGGGGTTTAGAATGATATTCAATAGAAATTTCAATGTAAAATATAAACATTTGAAATGTAAAATAAAAATTTGACACATTCATATTAAATGGTTTAAAACAGTCTACATGTAGTGCATTTAATAGCCTGAAATCTTCTGCAGAATGGAAAAAAAATCTTTCTGCCCAATGCTACTGCTTTGTTTTTTGTACTGCTTTGTTCCCTCTTTCTTCTGCATGTGAATTATCTTCCCAGGTAGGAGTTCCTGCTCCACATTTTTCCACATTTTGTATGCTGCCCACTGCTTTGGGCATTATTTTCTCTAGATCTAAGGAACCTGCTCCTGTTTTTCCATCTTCTGTAGTTATAACTCGCTACACAGGAAACTCAGTGCTTGTTCACAGATTCAAAGTTTGAGTTTCCTGTCACCAGCATGCTACAGAAGACAGGGCATCAACAACCCTCTTCAGGTGTGTTACCTGAGCAGTCAGACTGGAACTTTGTGGCAAGGAGTCAGGGAAAGGTATGTTTGCTGTAAAGAGAGATAAGGTATTCTGCAACATACAGTGGAAGGTGCTGTTGGTTCTGATCTTCGACCTACTGCTGTGTAGCAGAAAGACAAACAGCCCACTGCAGATTTTGTCATTTATTAGAAATGGCCCCTGGAGAACACACACATGCAAGTTACACAGCAGTGCCAGGGGTAGCACCCATTCTCTCTTTCTGGTCCGAAGTGTTCAGCAAATCCTGGATAGTTCTGCACCTTGTCCCCACAAGTACACCGGGAGAGAAGTCCTTAGAGCTCCTTCATGCCAGGGGCTTTGCCTGCAGTCACCAACTGCCTCCCAGAAGCTTTGACACAAACTCCTCTGGGACTTTGACATCAGTCAGTTGAAATGTTGCCTGGACAAGACAAAAACAACTTGGTAATGACAGTGATTGACAGAGTCCAACATTGACCCACCAGTGGGACTGATGTCCTGGAGAAGTTCAGCTGAGCTTTTGTGGAAGTCTGGCAGTGAAGGTAGAAGATGACACCGACCTACGAAAAGCCCTCAGCTTCAGTTTTTCTTCTTGTTTTGTGAAAGTGCTTCTACCTCCAGGTACTGCAGCCCAATCAACATCCCCAAAATGGAGAAACCTGTGATAGAGATACAGGATGAGCTGTGTAGAAAAGGCTGGACAAGAGATGAGGTATCCCCTCCCACCATCCCCTCAGCCCACAGCTGCATGGGAGTTTTTCTGAGGTGTCATAGCTCCAAGGAGTTTGCAGAGCTCTACTTACTTGCTACCATGAGGGGTGCCATAACTCCAATTGTCAAGGCTGCAGTGTGGTATATGAAGACCTCAGAAAGGAAGTGAGCGAGGGCCAAAAAGAAGGTAAAGAGCGTGATGTGATAGAGGCTGTTGAAGAGCAGAAAAAAAGCAAGTTATCATATCATACTATAGGCTTGAATATGGCTGAGTGGAAAAAAGGCAAACCTGCATGCTGCCCCATCTGCTCTCACTGGTAGCACATAGAGGACTTTGTCCCTTGCCTAGTGAGATGCAAATTCTCCCTGAGCAACAGCTGAGAGGAGAATGGGGCAGCGTGTTCAATGGTGCATTAAAAGTCACAGGCATTATCTGGTCTGAAGGAAGATGAAGAGGGGAGAGCATGAGTAGGGCACCAGTGAAATGAGAAGTATGTGCACACACAAAAAGGTGAGAATTGGATGAGCAGAGATCTAGGGTATCAGGACTTGGATGACTTCAGGCTGCATCACCCAATGTCTTCCCACCTGTGCTCTGCTACCCTCTATGGGCCACAGCTGTTGAAAGGGAGCAGGTTCAAGAGATGCAAGATAAAATTCCTCAAAGAAACAACTGATTCTTGGTAACTGGCATCGCCACCCCCTAAAAACATATGGTTTAGTCCTTGCACCTCTCTATCTCAGATAAGCCTAGGCAATCCAAGCACATACTGCCAGGTGAACAGTGACTTCTGCTGCAGGGCTGAAGGAAGCAGTGACAAAAGCATTTTAGCAACCTTCAATAAAGGCTTTGTCTAGCACAGGCCTCAAGTCAGCTTGCTTGGAAACCCCTCTCAGAAACACTTTTGTTAGCACAGGGAGAGATGGTGTGCCTTCCACTCTGCCTCAGGCTGCCCCTCAGGACTTGTTGTCAGCCCCAGGTAAGAGAGTAGGAAAGAAAGCAACCGGTTAAGATCACTGGGGCACCTAAAACTGTCCCAGTCTTTAGCTGAGCTGTCACAGTAAAAGAATTATTGAGCATCAGTCACACCACAGCATTAGCAATTGCTTCATTAACAGAGCAGCAGTGCCATTCAGAAAATGCTTTCCAAGCTGGAGCTCAGAAAATGGTGACAGTAAGAGGTTCCCAGATCTACCAGCTTCTGACTGAGCTAAGAAGAGAAATCAAACGCGCAGGCTGTCCCCACGGAGGAAGAAGGGGGCAGCAGCTATCGCACAAATCCCACACTGCTACTTGAGCTTCTTCAGGGGAATGCTGTCAGCACTATAGAAAGTTCAGGAACAGCTCTTGATTCCCCACCTCCTCTGTGCCTCCCCCTAAGCTCAGGCTGTGTCTAGCAAGCAAACCGATGGATTTATCGGGTGGTGCTTTACATACGTCCTGTTACGGATGTCGATTGCGCAGAGGCAGCGGATCACTGATGACAGCAGCGTCCAGACGCCGAAGGTGCGAGCCTGGAGCCCGTTCACTGCGTAAAGAAGGAGGGAACACATGGAGACCCCCCACGGCCCTGCCTGTCATCCCCAGTGCCGCCGTGGAGGGGCACGCCGGGGCAGCAGGCAGCTCCTGGGCCCCAGACGTGGGGCCCCGAGGAGAGCCCAAGGCCCACGGCAGGAAGGCGACCTCCAGGCGCCAGGGCGGCCGGCGCGGCCCTTACCGAGGCCGGGGCTGGCGGTATACAGCTTCTCTGAGAGGAAGCCGTGATCGCGGAAGCTCTGCAGAGTATTCCCGGCGGCGATGACCGACACCATCACCAGCCAGCTGCGCAGCACGTTCAGGAACCGGCTCATCCTCCCGGCCGGCTCGAACCGCGCCCGCCAGGCCCAGGACGAGTCCCCGCTCGTTACCCGAGGCGCTCCCGCGGCAGCACCGGAGCCCCGCCCGCGCCACCGCCCAGCGCTCCGATTGGCGGCCGCTCGCCGCTCCATGCGCGCGCCACGTGACGTATGACCGCCTTCCGCCAATCGCATCCCTCGCCGGGCGGGAGGAGGGCCCGCCCCGTCCCCGCCCACCTCGCGGGAGTAGTCGGGAGCGCCGGCAGGGGGCGGAGTGGAACGCGCCTGCGCAGTGAGGCGGCGGGGCCCCCTGCGCGCCGGGGCGGGGCCGCCGCCAGTCGGTTGTTGTAGTAACGGGGAAGCGGCGGGAGGGGCCGGGGCTGCCTGGAGCGCCCGGCCCGGCACAGCCCGGCCGTGCGGGGGCAGGTACGGCTGGCGCGGGGACCCGCTGCCTTAGGCGCTCCCCTCCGCTCTTGCTTCTTCTGGGGCCGCAGGAGGTTGCCGTGCTTGGCCTGGCGCGGGGTAGGCCGGGCCGTAGCCGCCCCTCCGGGCCGGAGGGCGTCGGCGGAGGCGTTACGGTGCCCGGCTGTCCCCGGGCGGCGGGGCGGGCTTGGCGGGCGTTTCCCGTTGGGGCCGGGCCTGGCGTGGGTCTGCGGGCCGAGGCGAGGCAGGGCGGGGCAGGGACGCGCGTTACCGGTAGGCGCCCGGGGGGCTCTCACGGGCAGGGCGGAATCATCTGCTGCAAGGTGGTGCTTCTTTCTGCGCTCTCGTGGCTCGGAGGTGGTGCTTGACAGATCACAGATGTTTAACAGACTTGTTGATAGTCCTGCGAGAAATACGTACTGGCAGGAGGTGACAGTTACCTGATACCTCTAGCTGTCCTGCTCAGCTCTTTATTCCTGCTTTTAATCCTTGTTGCAGGTAACTGCTCTTGCAGCTAGGACTGGGCTGTATGAAAACTCCCAGAGGAAATGCCATCTGGGATGGCTAAAGATCTGGAGGAAACTGGCTCATCCTCGGAAGAGGAAGAAGATGCTATAGATGGACTGGAGTAAGTAGAAAAAAATCCTCTGAACTGTTTCTATGTCCCTGTGCTTTCTGGTGGATCTGTAGTAGTTTGAAAAGACAGATGCATTCCTTACCCTCCTACCTATGAAGTGGAAGATGGTTTGTTTGGGCCTCAAGCCTATGGACAGGCTACCTACCTCTGCAGCCTAAAGCACTACCACATTCATTGGGGCTGGATGTGCAGCTTTTATTTGACTGCTCTGAAGTCCATAGTTTCATGGATTTCTTTCTGTCATGTTCCTATCTATCCCTTTTTTTTTTTTTTTTGGCATGTGTGGGTTTTTGGGTTCTTTTTGTGTGTCTTTATTTTTTAGCTTTTATTGCTGCAGACATTAGAAATCTGCTGTACAGTAGATTGATATATGATGTTTTGTGTCCTTTTTATAAAACTATCTTTTGGTAACTCAACTACTAGACTTGATATTTCTTACTAGTAACAAGTCATAATGCTTGTTCCGTCTTTGTTTAGTAACTTCTTCTAGCTTTGCTTGTGAAGGAATTGCTCCCTTATTCTTTCCTGTAGCATATGACTTTTGTTTCACCTGGACCTACTTCATTGTGCCCTGTTTCTTCGGGTGCACACTGAGTGCCCAGTTGCAGACTACAGGGACTCAAGACATTTAAAGGAATGATGTTTCCTAGCAAGTGGTTGGCTTGGATTTGCTCAGTCCTCATGGATGAAAAGGTCCAGAACTAACTTCACCTGGAGTGTGACTGTAACAGGATGTCTGCATCAAGTGACCAGGGGTCATGCTAGGAATGACTGACTGTCACCTGGAGGATTGAGCCTTGCTGCAAATCCTCAGGACAGGCTTAGTATAAACTCCTGTCCTGTTGCCTCAGCTCATTTTCCACTTACATAAGGCTCTGGCCTGTAGTGTAAATTCTGAAAGCTTCTTGGGTCCCTTCCAGTCCGAATAGCTAATTTTACCCCAGATGTAGATTTTGGAAAAAAAAAAAAAAAAAAAAAAAAATTTTAGAGATAGCAGAAGCAGTTGGGAGTGCTGTGAAGTTAATTTGTCTGGGTGATAACCTTGTTAAGAGGACCAAGGCTACCCTTAAGAGCCCTTGTCCTAGCATCAGAAAGTTGCCTTTCTATCTCGGTTCCTTTGTTCTAAGTGTTGGAGGTGTTTTGTCTCATGTAGCTTCTCCAAACTTTTGGCAGACAATGATTTTCCATATTCTATAGACAAATGCTTTTGTGTATCACTGTCAGTCTTGTTACTGTAGACTATTGAATTTCTTCTTGTTACTATAGACTACTGTATTTCTTCTTGTTACTGTAGATATGTCTCTCCAACCCCTCAGTCTCTGTTTTCTGTTAACTTTTCCATGTTTTCCTTGTACAATGGTAATTAACAGCCTGAGTTTTATTTGCCTAGGGAGGTTGACAGGTTTTCTTTGTGTGATTCTAGAATTTGATATAATAGGTCTTAATTTTTTTTGGTGTGTCCTTAGTTCCTCTGAGGAGATGATATTTCCCAGTGTAGTCTTGTTTTTTTGTACAGAACTGATCACTGCATCTCAGAGCCTGTAGCTTAAGTGGTGCACTGGAAGGCATTGTTCCTGAATTCTGGCCTTGCATTCCACTGTATCTGACAGGAATTAAAAGGGAAGAATACACAGCTTTTACCATTGCATTGAGCCAAGTCTGTTCTAATCTCTCAAACTCTGCATTAGTGCTTTTTTTGGGCACTTCAGACTCCAGTATTACAGCCAGGCAGACTGCTCTGATCTGCAGTTCTAAAACTGGGGACTGGAACCTGCATTGCAAGGTCTCGTTGTGTGGATACCAGCAATTGTGGTTCATCATGAATTATAGATCTTGTTTTCAGGCTATAAGTTCAGAGAACTGTAGCTGTGAAAGCTCATGAGGCCTCTCCTAAATTATAACCACTAAAATAAATAGAGAGCTAAAGAGGATTAAACAAAACTCAGACTGGCAAGAGCAACTCGAAAACAGGGTGATCTGGAAGATTGCTTTTATGGCTGAGTACCAAGGGTGCTGTATTGCAGTTGTGTGACCAGGTTTGGGTAGTAGGAGGGCTACAGGGGTGGGTTCTGTGAGAAGTTGCTAGAAGCTTCCTCCATGTCTGACAGAACCAATGCTCCAGTATGAACCCACCACTGGTGAAGATGGAGCCCAGGAATGATGGTAGAAACATCACTGTGATAAAATATCTATGAAGAAAAAAAAAGTTACTGCATGGGGGTAATAGTGCTCAGAGAAGAGAAGAGTGAGTGTATGCGACAGGCAGAGCTCTACAGCCTCCAAGGTCAGAGGGCAAGGAGGTGCCTGGAGCACCAGAGATGGGATTCCCTGCAGCCTGTGGTGAAGACCATGGAGAGGTAGCTGTGCCCCTGCAGTCCATGAAAATCTGCAAGGATGCAGAGATCCACCTACAGCTTGTGGAGGAGCCTGCACGGAAGCAGGTGTATGCCCAAAAGAAGGTTGGGATCCCATGGAAAGCCTGTGCTGGAACTGGCTCCTCGGAGGTACCTCCAGACCCATGGAAAGAGGAGCCTACCCTGGAGCAGATTTGCTGACAGGACTTGTAACTGTGTGGGAGACCCAGGCTGCAGCCTTTTCTTTAAGTACTGCACCCTGTGTAAAGGGATGCATGCTGGAGCAGTTCATGAAGCCCACGGATTTTATTTACTTCTTATTATCCTGCTCTGATTTTGATTGGTAGTAAGTTCAATTAGTTTCCACAAGTCAAGTCTCTCTTGCCTGCCACTGTAGTTGGTGAGTGATCCCTCCCTGCCCATAAGTCATGAGTCTTGGTAAATTTGGAATGACGAGAGCAGCTTTGGTGGGTGCCTGGCATCTAGCCAGGAATCACCGCAGATGCCTAGCATGTGTGTATGTTGAGTCAGCACAGGCAGGACTTAAAAAAAGCACAAAAGCACAAAACTGTGTCTGAAATGCAAAGGATAAATTTCTTTTCTTTACCTTGCCTGTGTTCTGTCCTCAGGCGAGGTGGGTTACTATGTTGAATTCCTGTGTTGTTATTGTAACTAACTGCTTCATGTATGAGGTTCAGCAGTTGCTTATACTGACTTTCTTGTCATTTCAGGGATCATCCATGTATCAAGTGGACTGGCGGTGGCTGCAGGCGGGTTCCTGTCTTGGTGTTTCATGCTGAAGCCATTCTGACTAAGGATAGCTACCTCCGTCTGATTGGAGGTGGGTGCTACTACGTGCCAGCTTTGGGTTTGAAGGCATCAGGTAAAAGTCTCTTACCTGGTGTTCCCTTCACTTTGTGGTGGGAAGAGGACGTGGTAGGAAAGAAGTTAGAGTCCTTTCTAGTCTCTGACCCCTGAGACATTCAGAAATGCTTAATCCATTGGTGAATGCTTATAATGTCTTTGGATTATGATAAGTGTCTGTCCCTCCACTGGGCCCTGATATACTTTGAGCTGAAACTGTCTGCTTGCACATTGAACTTGGAGGATGTGCTAGAACTTAGAACCAAAATACAAGTTCACCATAACTAAGACCTTAAAATCAATCATTGGAATGAGTTTTGAGAGCATTTCACTGAGAAATAGAGCAGCCAGCCCCGCAGTTGAACAATAATAAACTGTAGTAACAAATCTCTGAGTCTACAGCCTTACAACCCTGAGAAGGCCATAAATAAAATGGCTTCTGGCAGCGCTTGAGTTGGGAGACCAAACCTGTCTATTGTCAAATAAGGGAGAGCCTCTAAAGAGGCTGGGTTGTTACAGACAGTCACTTTAGTTTTGAAAAGTTAGTACTTGTGGGTGTGTACAGCTGGGAGATTGTTCTGGATGTGCTGAGTTGAAAAAAAGCTAAAATCTACTCAGCTGCTTTTTGTGAAGGTGCTGACACTTCTTTCTTCTTTTGCTTTTTCTTTTCTTAGGTAATTGGTGCTTTTGTTTCTAATATCCTATCCAAGCAGAAATGCTTCTGGCTCATTGGGGTAAGGGGTGGAGAAGGTAATTTATATGTAGAAACTCCTGATCCTTTTCATGTGCGTTAAAAACATACTTGGATGGTGCCAGAAGCTGATGGTAATTGTAACTCACATTTTTACTGGAGCGTGGGTCTCGTCTACTTTTTCTCATATGGTTTAACAAGTTTACTGCTGAATAGTACAACTTGTTAAATTTCCTCTAGCTTTGTCTTGTTCCTGATTATGATACTTCTTACTTTTTTGGCTTACTTTTGTTGATAGAGCATATTTCCTGAATTTTAATCCAATCTTCACCCTTTTATTTTCAGTTTGAATCAATTTGTAAATTGCCTTTTCTAGGCAATTCTGTGTTCTTGCATTGGAGTTTTTTTCTCTGTTGTCTCTCAAACTCTTTTTTGGATTGCCACATCCTTTTATATTGCAACTGATCTCTAGTCTTGCTACTTGCTTTTGGTTTATCTTATACTTCCAGGACTGCTTACTGCTTTTGTTTTTATGACTTTCTACTTGCATAGTGAGTTTATAATTTTATTTCCTTGTACTGTTTACTTTATTTCTTACTGTATTTGTAGTTGTTTGTTGGAAGATTGATACAGGTGAATAATATGTAAATAAAAATTCAGTTCTTTATTTTGGGCTTTCAAGATCTGAAAAGTGATTACATAAGCTAACCATGTCAATGAGGAGCATTAGATATGATTACTTTTTGCTGGGAATACCAATATTGAATAGAGAAGAAAGCTGAAATCATGTTTGGAGTGTTACAAATCAGTCTATATAATGGAATGTTTTTGAAAAAATAATCTGGGTATCTGTTAAGCTATCCTGGGGTTTTTTTTATGTGATGGGGTTCTGTGATGCTACTATATTATAGCTAAGGATTGATGTGAGTCAGTTCAGTGATGCTGATGTTGGCATTTCCTATCTCCCTTTGCTGTTACGTGCTGCTACTGTCTGTGAACTAAGTGCAGCTGTAGCATTTGAGTCCTTTTGTTTGGTAGCATGAGTGGCCTTGGTTTATTCTTCCAGATGCAGACTAATTCCATGTCTCTCTGCCTCTTCACAGAGCGCTTCCACATGTCCTATAAGATTGTGAGAACAGACAGTCGGCTGGTTCGGAACATTCTGTCTGCCCATGGCTTCCATGAGGTGAGTGCAACAAACTGTGCTCTGATTTTGTGCTGGGCTGGGAGGGGATTATGTTTTTGTTTTTTTTTTTTTTTTAAACTCAGCAGTGTTAGAACCCGGAAGTTGCTGTGGCCTCCCCTTGAGGTTTTTGGTTTTGTCTTTTCATGTACTGTGCTAGTCAGGCTGAAAATATGTCATTTTGCTGTCTCAAAGGAGAACCCATTAGTGCTAAGCCTTCAGAAATAAGGAAAAAGGAATACTGAAGTTTGATTGTGCTTCTTCTCTTTCTGCCTTTAAAGCATCACACCCTTGGGAATATCTGAAGGATTTAATTTCTCAGCCTTTACAAGCTCTCAGAAGTATTGATGTAGTATTTCACACTTCTCTTCTAGTGCCTTCTTGCTCTAAAGAATGTCCTGTATGCAGCTAATGACAATTTGAGAGATGTATAGTGTTGATTTTTTTTCACAGTAACAGCACCTTAAGGAATTGATTTTAACAAGTTTCCTGAAGATATTTAAAATGCTTTGCAAACTGTGTTTAAACCATCTATGAAAATAAGTCTCACAACTTAGTTTAGAAAAATTTGACATGGTTTTTTTCCCAGCATGGGAATATTTTAGGGCAGCAGTTTGGCTGGAGTTTCCCTTATATTAGAGGTAATAGAGGAGGCTGTCTTAAACTAGAGTTGCTTTGGCCTTCTAGGTCTAGGGACAAAGTGGTGCTGCTTTTCATTAGTTTTGTGTGTGGTGTTTTTAATGTTACCTTTTAGGTTCACCCTAATAGCAGCGATTATAATCTCATGTGGACAGGATCACACTTGAAGCCCTGCTTGCTGCGTACCCTTACAGATGTTCAGAAAGTCAATCATTTCCCTAGGTAAGGCCTTGATACCATGTTTTGTTGAACATCTCTGTGATGATTTGCAAAAATCTGAACACAGATACCCCCCAAAAAATAGAGTACACATGGTGCTGTAAAATCCCAAGACTGGGCCAGTGCCATATGCTGTCTTCATTCTTAATGGCCTTTGGGGTTTCTGGGAAATGGTATGTAAATTAAAATGCTTGTCTGTAGCCCAAATACTGGATTTTTAATTTTATTTTCTTAATTTGATGATAAATTACTTATGACTTCGAGTTTTTAGAGAGATAGTCCTATGTCCCCAGCTAAAGTTTGTAACCACCATTATAACAGATTGCTGTGCTTCAGTCTGCTTTGGGAATTGCAGGAACTGCCACAAACGGTATTAATACAGCCATAAAGTAGAGGCAGTAAAGCTTGAGAGTAGTTGCAGGTTAAGGTTTAGACATCTGACAAAGCTACAGATACTTCAGTAGCTAGGGCAAAGGGTTGCTGTAATGTCAGGAAAAAAGCAGATACAGTCTCTTGTTTTGGGACCCAGGTCATATGAACTGACACGAAAGGACAGACTGTACAAGAATGTCTGTCGAATGCAGCTGGCCCATGGGTTCAAGACATTCCATATCTTACCTCAGACTTTCATCCTCCCAACAGAGTACCAGGACTTCTGCAGTAAGTGAATGGCTGGTGATGCCCAGACATAAAACAAAATAATGGGATGTGGGGGGAAGGGAATTATTTTTAATATCCTAGCCTTTTGATCATGCTGATGGTCAAGGCAGCAAAATTAGAGGAAGCTGTGTAAGTTTTCAAAAAGCTGATGTGAGCTTAAGATTCCGAAATGAAGGAGTTTTTATGTGCACAGTATTGTTGATGATCAGCTTCACAGTATCCCTGCCTAATGCCTGGGAGTACTGAAGTGAGAGGTGCCAAAAGCAGGCATAGGGCAGAAGAATAAATCTATTGGAGCAGCACGGGGGGCTCCAGGGAGGGACTGTTACAATTGCAGTAATTCAAAGGGATGAAATAGCACTATGAAGAAGCAGGTCTCCTTGTGGAGTTCTCTAAAGCCTTTACTGTAGGCAACGTTCTTGATTCTTGTTTCCCTGTTAATAAGCAAAATGGAAAATGTTGCAGACTTGTGCTGTTTTCTTCTAACAGATACCTATTCTAAGGACAGAGGCCCATGGATAGTGAAGCCTGTGGCCTCTTCCAGAGGTCGAGGTGTCTACCTGGTAAATAATGTAAGTGTTTACTAAAAGGACTGTTCTTCAGTAACACTGTGAAACTATGTCAGATTCCAGGCAAGAGGCATGGAGACATCTAACTGGTCATTGGCCTTACTCAATTTCATACATGCATTGGTGAGCAGTACAACAGCCCTGAGCAGCTTGGAAGACCTGCCTGGGCCTGTGCTGTGTAACAGAAAGCAGTTCTGTCTCTTTGTATGCTGTGCTCATCTTGCAATCTACCTTCAAGTCTTAGCTTATTAGGAGCAAGTTTATACTCCCTGAGACAGTTTGGGAAGCTGTGCTGATTCATGCCCTCTTTGTGGCTGACAGTAGGCTGACCTTGTGGAAATTTCCAGAGCTCTCCTTAGTTGGTTCCCTGTGTGACCTAAGCAGTCCTCAAACAGACCCCTTGTCTCCCACTTCCCCATGGAAAAGCCAGTTTAAATAAATCTTGATAGAATAGGAAGTGTATCAGTCTTAAAGCTGTGTTACCTAAAGCCAGTGTGTCCTTCCTGAGGTGTAATAGGGATAGTTTTTGAAATCAAAGTGCAGGTTTTAGTGTCTTTTGCTCTCTGTGGGCTTTGCAGGGAGTTAGGTTGTCATAGGTAACAATACATCTGAGCTGGAGCCAAACACATGAGGGGATTCCAATAAATATGCTTAGAAACAAAATGACTGTTGAGTCATTTTGTTTTCACTCATTCAAACCCCTTTAGCTTTCCCTGCACTGAAGGGGTCATGCTGCCTCATCTGTTCTCTACTTGGATCATTTCCCATAAAATAAGGGAGCAATTCGCCAAGTGTATGAGGTAAGTATTTCCAGAGCTACACTCAGTTTTTTTCTTTGCTTGAAGGGGAGGAATGAGCTCAGGCTCACATGGCAGTGGGCCATGACCTGGGGAAAATACCCTTCTGGGACCAATATCCCTTTGTGTATTTCTGTTCAAGATGCAGCTAGTTTGGCCCACAGGCCAGTCTTCTTCAGTGTGATGCCATTAAAAGAGTGTCTTTCAGAATCTCATCACAAAAGGTTTTGAAAGCAACAATAACCCCTCCAAAAATAACAAACCTTTGTATTTCCCTGATCCATATAGAACAGCGTGTCACCTTTGTGTGATATTCTGAGGGAAGTTGAGCTTGTGCTCTCATATTCTGTATAAGCATTTTATATGCTTAGGTTTTCTGCTCATGATGCTGGTGTTGTGGCTGAATAGATGCAGAATTGAAAAAAGACAGAATCCTGTGATTCTCTAGCCTCTTTGCAAACTGCAGGCAAGAAAGTGTTGTGCAAGAAACTGGTTACAAAAGAGCCTTGCATACAGCTAAAAGTCAAAGCTTTTTCAGCAGATCCCATAACTTTGCAGTGCGTATTTGTCATAGTTGGAGCTTTCTGTTCTTACCTACATGTGTAGCTTATTTTGGGTACAGGAGCTCCTGCTGTGAACTGAGAGTCAGTAGAAGGTAGGCAAAAAGGTTGGATACCAGCCTAGGATGTAGTTATAAAGATCACGAGTCATTTTCTTCACTTGTGACTTCCCCACCAAATGTAACTACATACTCCATCCTGGGTCTTCTAAACCCTTTCTCCATGTGTTTGGTTAAACCCTTGAGAAGCAAACAGAGTAACAGTTACTTCTTAGATGTGGGCGCTTTTTTCTCTGCCTATTTTACATCTTTGCCCTGTGGCTGTTAAATCTGTATGCTTCTCTGAGTATTTTACTAGAAAATTCAATGAGCAGGTGTTTTTGGCAATGTAATAATTCCTAAACTTTTCTTTAGGATCTAATTACCTTTAATGTGTTGTGATTGACAGTTATGTTTTTTTCATTTTGGTTTTATTTCTTCCTTCTCCAACCATACTTATTTGGTACAGAGTGGCTTTAGGATGGAAAGGCATGATAAAATGGTGGATTTGATCTAATTTCTTCTTATTCCTTACATCTTCTGTTTTTTCACTCTTAAATTCTCTGTTCTTCTGCAGCCAAACCAAATTGTAGTTGAAGACAACACCTTGGTGTCTCGTTACATCAGCAATCCCTTGCTCATAGATGGTGAGTGTGCTTAGGAATTGCTTTTCTCCTTTCCCCCAACCCTGCATCTGAGGATCTCTGCAACTTTTGCAGGAGTTCAGTTGAATAATTGAGTGGTCTAGCTTGGTCTAGCATCAGACATATGTAACTAGAGAATTCATTAAAACCTGGAAGCTTTTCAACTGGGATAGCTTCAGGCACCTGTGTCAGCAGCAGAGAATGGTTTATTGCTCTCAGAGTCTGTTGAAATTCCTCAACTGGTTTTGATGTCTGAAAGAACTTGCAGTCACTGACTCTTGGCAACTGTATTTCAGATTTCAAGTTCGACGTGCGACTCTATGTTCTGGTTACATCCTATGATCCACTTGTCGTCTATCTCTACGAGGAAGGATTGGCCAGGTATGGGAGAAGTCTTTGTTTTTCAGGGTTCCTGCACTTGGTGATCCAGACATTTCTTGGCTTGCCTCTCTCCTCCTGAAACAATAGTAAAATGAGGAAAGCGCAAGTTAGGGAATTCTGCTGAATTTAAATAGGTGATACTTCATCATGCTGTGTCCCATCAGGTTTCTTTGTACAGATTATATGGTCTTGAGTGAGGGATTTTATTGTTTTTATATGTAATTAATAAAGCAAGTTTTCAACTCTCAAGGGTTGAATGGCCAAACAGATCGTCATTGGCATGTTCATTCTCAAGGCTGAGTTCTTCTTGAAACTTGGGATTGTTGATACCTTTGTGCCTCTTCTCCATTTTCCAAGGGGAAGGGAATCCAAACTTTCTCAAATTTATCCTAAGAAAAATGTAGTTGGAGACCTGTTAATAAATGAGATCAGAGACTCATTCATTTCAATGACTCTTCTAAATTTTAGGTCAGCATTTGTATTTTCTTCAGTCTCTACTAAGTGTTTTCAGCTAAGTGTTTCACTGTTTTTTCCCTGCAAGATAACAATTTTCCTTTTCATGTAAGTCATTAAAGACTTCAAATTCCCTAGAATCAATACTCATCTACCAAAAATACCAGTTTTTCTTTGTCCCAGAAATTTAGCAAAATATTTTGTCTGTAGTAACTAATGGATTTGGAGCAATCACCCCTCTGAATTCCCAACAGATCAGAATTTTCACTGTAGTGATTGATGTTTGAGGAAAAAAACACCACATGACTGTCTTCAGCACAGTTTTAAGCAATGCTGTATCTTTCTTACAAGCACATCTGATGCATTCAGAATATCTCTAGGGTCCATACCTGACATGGCTCTGACTTGGGTAGCCACTGAATCCAAATTATCTTTATCCCAAGAAGATAATGAATCCCAAAGAATACATAAATAATGATCCCACAAGAAATATCTATTAAATCAATGAACACCCTTCAGGTGTGTTGTGATGTGCCTCTACCTGCAAAGATAATGTGAACACATTTTTTCTCTAAAAGGAGGCAGAAAGGGGAAGCTCGTCTTTGTAAGTGGAGAGCTTAATGACTATATTCACTTTAGAAAGGGAGCCTTAAACATGACAGTCATGCAAGACTTTTCTCTTGGGAACTGGCAGCTAAATTGTTAGCTGCTAATATTGCATGTTTTTGGAAAGTGAAGAGGGAAACAAGGTAGCATAGAATTCCAGCATGTTCTTAGAATGGGCACTACATAGCAGGCCTTCAAAGATAGGTATTGCACCATCATTGATATCTTAAAGGTGGTTCTGCTGATCTTGCAACAAAGGAGTTTACTTCTGGAAAAATTCATCTGTATAAACACAAGTGTTCTACTTCTGGGATAAGTGTGCATTTTTTACCAGTAGAGTAATATATTTTGCTTGAGGGTAAGTGTGTGGAAGTTGTGGAAGTACGTATCTAGGTATTCATTCAGAAACATCAGTCTCAACAGTTCTGGACTCTCAATCTTCCATGTCCATCTTCTCAATGCCCACCTGGTATCAATGCTTACAAATCACTTTTCAGTTTTCTGAAATCCTTAGCAGTTTTATGTGTGTTTAGATTCCATTTGTTTAAACTATAATCAAATCTGGTGCACATGGTGTTGACACACATGACAAGTGGAACATATATCTACAGGACATCACAGTATCACTAATTAAAGTTTTCCTTTCTTTCAAATTGCATTCCATCCTTCAGCTTTCTGTGAGAGACTAAATGTAGCACTAGGTATCTTAATGCTGCTTTGGGTATGGTCCACTCTACCAGTACAGCTATGGAAGAGGTGTTGAGGAAATACAAATAATGAGCTGTTATCTCTCTTCCAAGATAGCTCTGGGCTCTGGAGAGTGGCTCTGGTTATGTTACTAAACTTCAGCTCCCCACTGAGCAGTTTCAGCTGAAGTGTCAGCTGTGGCTAAAGACTTGAATCCTTTCACATGATAGCTGTAAGTTTATTGCAGACCTATCTTTAATTGCACTTAAGCTTTTCCCGTCTGCTGTGGCTATACAGCTGGTATGTTCATGCTGCAAGTGCTGGCAAGCTCTCCAGAAGACAGTGCTCAAGGTGAGCAGAGGCTGATAAAACTTTAGGTGGGCTGTTCTGTATGGCCTCCAGATGGCACTAGTGGTCTTTAGTTGTAGCAACTTGCATTTTTCTCCATACCCTGCATTTGCAGATTCAGTTGGTGAGAGGTAAAGAATCTGGAGTTAGTGAATTATGGCTTCCTATTTAGCTGTTTTGCCATTCATTATACAGTGTGAGTTTTGTGCTGAGAAGAGAGCATTGTATTGCTTCACATAGTGTAATGCTTTGGTTTAAAGCTGGAACAAAAGTTTAGCTTTGCAGAGGAAGGGAAATGTTTTAACCTTGGGGAGTAGAAGTTGTTTTTAATACTTTGCTTGAGGAAGAAAACCCCATGCTGCTTAAGGGTAGAAACACTTTCTAGCAGATAATTGGATGGTATGTCAGGGTCTGGAATAAAAGGTGTTATAGAAGCAATCTAAGGTGAAAAATACCATCAGAACAAGGCAATCTGGTTTTGGAACCTCAGCTAGTGCTGTGGTGCACTGTGGTGACTTCTATGTTTTGAATTTGCTTTCTGAAGGCAGATAGTCTCTGAAGTGTGGTAAGGATGACCTAGCTTGGTTGTTTTAATCTTTTTTTTTCCATTTTCTTAGTCTGTCTGAAAGGTCATGTTCCTCTCTGTTATGCTTTGCATATTCCAAGAGGAACCTGACTGTTAAGTAAACTTGGTGGCCTCTACAAGAAAAGGAGTGCTATGAGGAAAGGATAAGATGTAATGATCTTTACAAGGAACAGACTTGGTATAAAAAACATTTGTGATGTTTGACTAGATATTTCTAGGCCTTGTTTCTTCTGACAGTTAGGCTTGTCACGACATGATCTAGAGTGGAATTTGAGGCTTCAGACCTGAGGAGAAGTAAGAGATTGTGTATCCAACACTTTTGTACCTTCCATTTCACTTTCCAAGTTTCATCTGAAGGAGATAGGAAGGGTATGTACCCAGATGAGTGTAACAAAGCCTTCAGCTGTTGTGCTGGAAGTACTAAATAACCAGGCTTGCCCTGGCCAAAGTTCTCTCTTTTTTTTATTAATTTTTAAATTTTTTTTTTCCAGGAAGAGAATTACTTCAAAATGTTTGTGTTGGGGTTTTTTTTTGTTGTTGTTGTTTTTGTTTATTTGTTTGTTTGATTTTGTTTTGATTTTGGGGTATTTGTGTTTTGGTTTTTTTTTTTTTTATTTCCTGTTTATCCTCTAAAGGA
This sequence comes from Oenanthe melanoleuca, assembly GCF_029582105.1. Classification (NCBI taxonomy): domain Eukaryota; kingdom Metazoa; phylum Chordata; class Aves; order Passeriformes; family Muscicapidae; genus Oenanthe; species Oenanthe melanoleuca. The sequence continues at coordinate 38,876,550 of NC_079339.1, forward strand.
ATACCAAGTAGAACTTAGGAAGCACTGATGTTGAGTAGGTTCATTTTCTAGCTATTTCCATCCCACTCCATGTGGAATAAGCTGTATAAGGGGACAGAACCTCAAGTGAACAGAATCAACCATCAGACTTCTGGAGAGTTGTTAAGAGTGGTATCAGTGAACGTGCTCTGTTTTTATCTTTTGTTACAGTACAGCTTTTCTAGTCATGCCTCCCTTGAACTCTGTCAAAACTGCTTGCATGTTTTGTGCATGGTGGATGTCTAGAAGGAGCGCTGCTAATAGATTAATTTGGAGATACTCAGTGATCTGTTTGGAGGGAGTGGAGTGGGGTTGGGATTTTTTCCTTTTTCTTGAGACTTGAAACAAGACTGAAGCTGTGCATTAGATATAAAGCAGCGCTGGGTGACTTAAGATCCTCCTGTTGGATTGAGGAGTGTGTTGAACACTTTTCTAGTACATACTAAAAAAAAAGTAGACACAGTGTGCTGCCATACATCTGTTAAATTGGCAGATACTTAGTAACTTTGTACTGGAAAGGACAGTTATAATTAAATTGGTTGTCTGTGTTCACAGCTTGGAGAATTGTAGCTGAGACCTTTGCATTGAAGGTATAGTTTTGGAAAATTAGGTGGTTATGGCAAGCTTGGTCCAGGCTTGCCTGGGGGTATAACTCTGTTATCTGATCATGCATTAAAAATCTTGGTAGTTTTATTTATCTGAGATTTCCAAAACAGGCAATGTAATATATTTATTGACATATCTTTTATATCTTAGTTCGAATAAGAGGTATATTGTTAATAAACTACAATCCTAATTATAAACTTTAACACCCTTTTGAAGGTGACTCACCAAGTGCAGTTATATGGGAGTCCCAAGGCTTCATTTAGAGCCAACTGCTGAATTGGTGGATTATGCTGATTTTTGTAGGGGCATTCATGTAAGTAGAGAATAACAAGCCTGACTTGTGCCTGAAGTACAGCTGAAGAGAACATAGGGCTGGGAATAGCTTGTGCTGTTTGTGAGCCTTCCTTGTTTTACTAGTTCTCTCTCCTGTCTAACTTCCCCTCCTTCTGTGTGGGACAGAAAGGAGCCTGGTGGACCTCTCTAGCTTGGTGCCTATGGCATGATGAGGGCTTGACACACAGTGTGGGGAATTCATAGTGAAATGGCCTCTTCTTTTGGGGAGACTTCTCAATAGAGTACTTTTTCTCCTAAACCACCGTTAGATAGCCATGTTTCTGAACTTGAATAGCTGGGAGGGTCAGGAACTTGTCCTTCAGATTTACACTGAATTTGAAAAATACATTAGAGAAAAAGAAGAAGCAAAACTGAGCTGAAACCCATTTGTGCAAAAGGCCCAAGAAACAGCAGCTTGGGGAGACTTTCCAGTGGGACACAGGGGGTTGCTCTGGGGTTAGACTGCTGGGCTTTGTAGCACTGCCACTAGCTGCCATGCTGCCACCTGAGCTCACTCCACTCAGCCTTGTGACACTCTTCCTTCAGTAGCCTGGCTTCCTAATTGACACTGGCTCCTCTGGGATATTCACCATTTCTGTGCTGGATTCCTGTGGTTTCCAAAGAATTCAGGTATTTGCTTTGAGCCAAGGAATTCACATTAGCTCACAGGCTGTGCTTAGGCCAGAGCTGGCTGAGCCAGCTGCAGCAGCCCCATCCCACTTGCAGTAACCCCTGCCCAGCAGCCTCTCATTTATTTCTGCATGGACACCTGGGATCTGGCTGCAGCCACTTCAGTAGACATTGCTCCGTGCAGAAGCTGTGGAGCAGTGTTATTTCCTTGATGTACCTGCTGGGCTTCAGGCCAGTGGATAGACCATCAAGCCAGAAGGCTTTATGTTGCTTCCTTACTTTTTAATGAACATAATCGGATTCAGATCACTGAGGTGAGTAACTACTGAATCACTGAGGTGTATAACTATGTGACCCTACTGTTGTACTTAACAGACAGGCTACTAAGCAGTTGTTAAAGCTGGTCAGCTCAGTTGTTAAAGCTGCTGACAGTCTGTGCAATGAGAAACTAGAGAATGTGAGAAACAGAAAACGAGAGTTTCACGAAATCACAAATTAGCTGAGATTGGAAGGGATCTCGTCCAACCCCCTGTTCAATTGAGGCTATCTAGGTCAGATTGCCCAGGACCATGTCCAGATGGCTTTTGAATATCTCCAAGGAAGGAGACTCCACAACCTCTCTGGGCAACCTGTGCCAGTGCTTGGTTATCCTCACAGTGTTTTCTTGTACTCTGAAGGTTCAAAATCGTGCAATGCATAAATTGAAATGCATAAATTGAAAACATTCAAATCTGTTGTGAAAAGATTTTAAAAAATCTTTATTTTTCCCCCTGTTCCTGCAGACATCTGGTAAAACTGCTCCTGGATCTTGTTCTTTAACATAGAACTATTTGAGTAATTTTATTCAGCTTTGATTAGAGAAACTGCCATCATAGAGGTGTCACCAAAACTCCTTTTTATGTTTAGTAATTGCTTTACAAGCTTCAGCTCCTGTTCATACTCAATTGCTAACTGACACATCAGGTGGATGCTGTGAAACATATTAATGTTGGAGGTAGGGGGATTGTGATGGTCTTTAGAGTTCTGTTTTGAGCTGTAAGGGAACTATGTTCCCTAAACAAAGTGGCAGCTAACAGACTAACAGGGAAGCTAAAGTCTCATGCATGGGGAGGAACAAGGGAAAGTGACTCCAAGCATAAAACGTGAGGAACATGCTTGTAAAAGCATTACACTGACTATTTCCAGGACATTTATGCAGGAACTCTCTGTGCAGTCATGGAAAATGTGTATTTTTTTTTGTAGAACTCATTTGAGAGAAGAGGGATTAACTATTCTTTCCTTCTTCCCACTCCAGAGTCTTTTCCCTTCTCTTCTTCCTTTCCCAGGCTCTAAGTAGATGCCTCAACTAAGCATTCCAGAGCTGTCAAGTTTCATGCAAAACCACGTAACATCTTCTGTAAATATTTAATGATCCAGTTTACATGTTTTCTGAAATGGCTTGCAAACTTTACCTTGTGGTTAATGCATTTCCTGAAGTAGTTCTGGAGATAAGGCAAAGAGTGTTGTGCTATCCCTTGGGTACTCTCCTGCCTGGAACTGTGACAGTAAAAGGGTAGTTGTTTGGGTTGAGGTGATGTAGGGATGTGGGTAAAAGGCCAAAGTTTGGTGTGGTGGATTTGGGGATTTTTCAGTGTGAGCTCTGACATGTTTTGCAGACTCCTAGGTGAGCAGGGAAAAAACTTGCATGGCTCTTGAGAAGAAGGTGACCTATTGCTGGTGGAGCTTAAATGTGGTTGTTAGGCTTTAATGAAGTCTTACAAGAAAGGGAAGGAAGACTGGAATCTGTTGATATCTGAATATCGAAGGTGAAACTGAAGCATGACAGGGAGGCAGATGTCTCTAGATGTTATACTCAGTCTGAATGTTGAGAGTAGTTCTGGAGTCTGAAGGAATTAGTGGGGATTCTTGCCTTAAATTTCTTTTTGTGCTGCCCAGGCTACCTGCTGCTGCCAGTGCCACCCTTTTGCTTGCTTTTGATTGCTCCCTCTTCCTCTCTGGTCCAAGACGTAGTACAGCCCGAGGGAAGGGAAATGTGCTGTTGAGGAAGGTGAGCTGTGTGTAGCAGTGTGTAATTGCTGGTATAGAGAATGGGTTGTTGGCTTTGTCCAAGCTGGACTACAGCCCTGTGACTTGGCTGTGACCAGCTGAGACATGAGCAGGTGTGTCAGAACAGTGTAATGTGTGAGTATCACTGCTCTATTCTAAACTTTGAATTCAGAAATGAAAGGCATCTCCTCTGTCCTGCTGGGGAAAGAGAAGTTACAGTGAAAGGGAGAGAGGCTGCCAGAGCTGTTTCCAGTATGATTCTGCCTGGGAGGCTGTATTACAGGCAGCAGTTAGTGTGGAAACTGAACAATGCACAGTCAACCTCAGTTTAACCTTTCCTATTTCCAGCTGTAGTTTTGGGGTAGAAGCTCTCCTATAATATTTCTGCTTAGAGGCTTTTGGAATCTATTCTTTTGTATACCATATTAGAATGTGTCCTTAATTTTCTTAACTTAGCCCTTTCCTCAGACTTTAAAAGGACATGATTCATTAGAAGGGGAGGATTCTGAGAGAACAGGACTGCAGTAAGGCTAGATAAACAAGTTAATGAAAGTGAGTATCTTCAGTATTGCTTGCAGTTCATTTTCAACAGTGAATACAAGCAGTACATAACATCAGGACATGGGAAGGTGCTTCCTATATTCTTGCTGCTGTGGGCTGTGTTACCTCTGTGTAATACATATCTCAGAGATGACCCAGGTTGATGATGCCAGAGAGGACTACTCCTCTTGCATCTTCTACTCCTGCACTCTCTTAGTACATTGGCAGGTGAAAAAAAATTCAGTAATTCAACATTGGAAACTGGTGATTAGAACTTGTGTTATAGAGAAAGCAAATCTGTATTCAGGCCACAGAAGAGCTGATGTTCTTCTGAATGGTGGATACAGAACAGACATCCATTCCTTTCTTGGCTACCTGCAAAATATTTCATATTGTTAACAATTAGAAGAGCTGCTGGTTTAGATGAAGTGGGGACAGAAGAATGTACTGAAGTGGCAGAAAACCTTCCTGTCTGACTAATAGTGGAAAATTTTGCCTTTTCCTAGGTTGGTTTTTTTTTTTTTCCCCCACTTGACAAGTACTACAGGAAAATTCTATGTAAGAATTAAAAGCAGTGTGAGTCTAGTTGTTGAACCACTCAGCCCACACGCATTTTAACAGCAATGCCTGTTAAGTGTGTTGTGTCTCTGCATTGCAAGGCCTATGGAGTAGTTCAGAACTTGGACAGGAACAGATCATAGTGGGGGAAAATGAAGTTGCTTGAAGCAGAGTAAGAAGAGATTATGTTAGTAAGCAGAAGGTAGTGTTTAGATGAGTTTCCCTTGATAAAATATTTTTTTTTTGGCTGAAGGTGGGCCTCCACGTGTGAACAGTCCAGCCTCTGGTTTAGGAGTACTCTTAGATTCCTGTCTGATTGCAGGCTCCCACATAGCAGCATCCACGAGTAATGCTTTGGCTCAGAAACAGTCCTGTCCTGGCAGATGGTGATCTGGACTCACAAACTTGTGCCTTCATCACTCTTTGGCTGGATTATAGCAATGTGAGATACCTGGGCATGAAGCCTTTAGTGTTTAGAAAAATAGTTCATGCAGAATATTGCAGCATATGCTTGTGGTAAATTCTATTACTAGGAAAACACGAGGCTTGCCCTGTATTTTCTCTCCCTGCTTAGCATGTAGTTTTTGAATTGCTTTTAAGATCTTGGCCCTTATCTTTTAAGGAACATATATTCTATTCTTAGTAGTGGCCCAGAATGGAATTAGAAAAGAACGTTGCCCTTAAATGAAATCATCTTCTGAAAGATAGTAAGATTCCTCAAGAGTGTATTCTAATTCCAGGTTAACACCTAGAAAATTTTACAAGCATTGTTTTTTTATTTTTAATTATTACTGTAATTACCTTTTCCTGTGACCTTGGTTTCTCTAAAATAACGTTAAATTTCTGCTGAAGCAAGACATTCTGTAGCCTGATGAGCAGCAAGTTATTTACTACAGTGAAAGAAGGATACAGTAAAATATAGTCTGAAAAGCTGTGAAACTGTAGAGTACTGAAGGTAATTGTGACTGGTACTTCAGAGGTAGTAACACTTCCATCTCAAGGAAGCTCAAAATACAGAAGTGTAAGGAGTTGGATTGTTTGCTAGTATTGTACTTGTGATCTGTTACTATTCTGACATCCAGAGGCTATTGATAGAAGCTCTAGAAATAGCTTGCATTTTCCATTTGCAGGCTTGCACTTAGCATGAGACTGGACAAACCAGCTCTGGGTGAATGTATTAAGCATGGGATTGTATTATTTAAAGCTTGGGCTTTTTTGGTAGTAGATATGAGTAATTTAATTAGAGGTTTTTGGTGCATTGCTGAAGTTGCCCATAGGTCCTTCAAGATGATAGCATCCTAGTAAAAGAGAAAGCTTAGGTACTGGGAGCTCTGGAACACAGTGAAATATCTTTTGAATAGACAATCCCCATGGAAATGTAAAATTCTGAGCATGAAACTCAGACTACCTAATAATTAAGTATGGTCTCTGTAGAAGGAAGCTAATGAAAGCATTTAAAGTTACAGAAATACTGTTGTTTAGAGTATTGTCTGTGTCTGCCAGGGGTTCCTGTTCTCATATTTAAGGATGAAAAAATAAAAGCATAAGATGAAAAGCATGGTGAATCTGATTGCCCTCTGCTTGGAAGTACCAAAGGAGACTTGAAATGGCTCTCTGTACTCAGTATCTTCCAGGATCTGGCTGAAAGTGTATTCCAACAAATATTCTAGTATGCTGCCAGTAAATGATTGTTAAGATGAAGATGATGAAATCATAAATAAGAACAAAATATATGACAGGGCTTTTGTCACTATTTTCAAAACAGAAGTTCTAAATCCAGGAAACTTACAGTTAAACTGAAAAGAAATTAAAATACTTTAAGCTGTGGAAGTATGTGGAAAGCGGATCCAAACTTCCAAATGCTTTTGTTGCCAGCTGTTCTGACTTCATACATAGTTAAAGCTGAGAAAAATACAGTGCAAAATATTTTTCACTCTTTTAACTTTGCCACTTAAAATTAGTTATATCATGGAGGCTTCCACATGTGTGTTTAAGGATAAGTTTAAGCATTTTCATGGATTTGCTGATATAGTTCTTATGACAACAGGTATTTCTCAAAATGGCTACCAAGTGAGGGCAGTAGTAGCATTTTAACTGAGAAATAAGGTCTTTGTTTTTTTGGCAGTTCTTTCCAAGGGAAGGATTGTGGGGCTTTTTTGTGGTTGTTTTTTTTTTTGTTTTTGTGTGTGTAACTTGTTAGCAGTCTTTGTATAGTTCAGCTCCTTCTGAACTATGGGAAATAGTGGGGAAAGGATGAAGAGCGATGACTAGTAATGAAAAAAGTTGGAGATGTATTCTTTTTTGAACATTATTTTCATTGCATAACCAGATGATCCAGCTTTCTCTCCCTCTTCCATTTTTCCTGAATCCTGTCTCCTTTTTCCTGCATTGAGGCTTCCCCCATATCTATTCCCATTTTTATGCAGCTAACCCTGTTCTCCTTGGTATATACTTTTCCTCTTGCTGGGGTTTATTTGGATGGCCTGTGTTTGACTCTCCCCTTATCCTTTCTTACTTCTCTTACCTTTATTGAGACATTGGCATCTTAAGTTGTTGTGAAGTTGTTGTCAGAGTGAAAGTGTTTTTCTCTCGTTGGTTTTTTTTTTTCTTGTTTGGGGGTTTTTTGAACTGGAGCGTGCTTATTGTTACAAGCTGTGGTGATTATCAGTGTTTCATACTGGTCATTTTACCTACCAGATGCTCTGGATTCTGCCCTCAATTTTTTAAAATTTATTTTTCTCCAAAGTTGGAGGCCTAAAATATCTATTGAATCAGGATTACACGTAGTGTAAGAAAATTATTACATTTGGGCTAGATTACTATTGTAGGTCCTTTCCAACTGCAACTATTCTATTACATTGTATTCATATTCTATTACATTATTTTTTGCTTGATATGTCCTTTGAGGATAGACTATATTTTGCATTTGAAGTCTCATAACATGCATTCTCTCTCTGGGTGTTGCTGTTGAGTGGTCTGTGTGGTAGTCTGTGATTTGTAGTGACATGCTTGCTGTATCTAGCAAGAATGGCACTTGTTCAAGAAATACTGTGAATTTTTATTCCTCTTTACAGATTTGCAACAGTGAGGTATGACCAGGCATCCAAGAACATTAAAAACCAGTTCATGCATCTGACAAACTACAGTGTTAACAAGAAGAGTGGAGATTATGTCAGGTACTTGGCTAGCAAATGGAACTTGTTCTTTAGAGGTTGGGTCAATTTACCTAAATTGGTCTAATGCTGATCCATAGAGGTAGGCCAATAGAGGTAGTCTCAATCTCCTTCTTTTATTTGTTTTTAGCTGTGATGATCCTGAAGTAGAGGATTATGGAAACAAGTGGAGCATGAGTGCAATGCTGAGGTACTTAAAACAAGAGGGGAGAGACACCGCAGGTCAGTAAAAATCTTGTTCTTTCATTTCTTTGTTGGATCTTGATCATCTCACTAGTGTGAATTCTGAGAAGTCAGGGAAGAGCCCCAGTGAGTCCCATTTAGCACTAGAGCAGGGTGGAGGGAAGCATTGTTCCTTACTAGAGCTGCATATTTATTCCCTGTCCCCAGGGACAAGGTCTTACCCCTTCCTTTTTGAAACTAGTATTCTGAGACTTTCTCAGGTTGTGTTTCTTAATATTTTACCTACATTTCCCATTTCTTAAGGTCATTCCATTCCTTCTAAAAGCTTCCCTCCCTCTACTGCTCCCATGGCCCGTTCAGTCTGATGAGTGACCAACCTCTGGACAACTGTGCCAGTTTGAATGACTCTTGGATGTGGTGTCATCTTTCCATGGCTCAGGTTTTTGCTGAGTGTTTTCATTTAGTCTGTGTTTCATCTAAAATAGCTCCCTCTTCCATACCTTTGCCAGGTCTGCTGGGAGTAACTGCATCTGCAGAGCAGAATCCGGGTATATCCTTTAAGGGATAATTTACCTGTGATACTGAGACATCAGTAAAATTACTGACAGGAGCTATGGCCCATGTTTCAAATGTTGCCAAGGAGCACTTGAATATTGGAGAAAGGGGTTTGAATCTGGCTTTCAGATGGAAGTAGGCTTATTTTCCATCATGTGTGTGCATGGTTGTCCAGTCCCTTGCACCACATGTGTTCAGCAAGTTGTGAATGTAGTTATTAATATTGATACATCTCTATACCTCACCCCAATCTCAAATATAAAATATATACTCTTAATAATTAGGTAAACTACTGAGCAATGCAAGCAGATTTCTTTAACTATCCATTCCAAGACTTCTTGCACCTTTCTCTGATGCATCTGGTTCTGGTCATAAGAAGGCAGAACGCTGGCTGAAAAGTGCTGGCCTTGTCTGGGCTGGCAGGCTTTTTGTGCTCTGGGTTGTTTATGTGTGCTGGGATGTTTCCATGCTGTGTTGGTTTCACTTAGTTGTTTTCTGGTACAGAAGTTCACATCTGAATTTGCTTGCATGCTCTTTCTGTAGTTGTTCAGGTCCCTGCATGTCATCATCTGAGCATGAGAAATAGTAATTGTAGACCTAAAGTAAACTCTCTAGTCAAGTGGTTTCTAGAAGATACTCTTTGAAGCAGGGATTGCCAGATGTCTTATGTGGATTTGCTTGTGCTCCCTTTGAAGGGTGGGGAAGGCTGTCTTTTCATCCTTACTAACTTCTGAGACTATGACTCCAGTATTTGTTCATTTCTCCCTTCTCTCACTTCTCTATTGCTTGTCCTTGAAAACAAAACTAGTGTGGTGTTCTTTCTGTCGCATGACTCATCCCAAGTCCAGTGTAGAATCCAGGTCTGTCTAATGTGCATCTTTTCTTGCCTTTTGCTTCTTCTGTCTGCTTAGACTCTTGTTCCTGAGCTCTGTTCACAGGATCATGCAGGGGGTGGAGAGTGCTTTCTTACTGTAGGTTATCTGTAGGTCAGCAGGACCAGTCAGTCACAGTCATACAATTCTGAAAAGATTTATGAATTTGGTATGGGAACAGCTGCTTTAGAGGAAGGTGCAGTGTCACAGAACAGTTCTCTCATAAAAGTTCACAAGAAAAGATTTTATAGCTTGATGCTATGGCTTATTCTCTGAGGGCTTATCTCACTAAGCCACCCTTTTTAACTCTTGTTTAATACTTCCTAATACTCTTGAGTGGGCAGTGGTCAGACTCCAGCTGACTTGTGCTGATGTGTTTGCCATATGTTTCTGCTTACCTGCACTGTACATATTTATCACATTTATCATTCTCACCCATTTGTAAGTATTTTTGCACTAGGATACTTATGCATGTCTCTTTATACTTAGGCTTGCATGGATTTTCAAGCATCACTGCTTTGCTATCCATAGGTCTCATGTGCTTTGATTCACAAAGCTGTATCTCCATATGCATATTCTCATGCTGTTCTGGGTATTATGTGTTACCTCACAATCTGCTTTCTTTCTTCTTCCTCCTCCCCCACTCCCTTCCTTGCAGCACTGATGGCCAGCGTGGAGGACCTGATTATCAAGACTCTAGTTTCTGCTGAGCTGTCCATTGCCTCAGCTTGTAAAAGTTTTCTTTCGCATCGTGGGAGCTGCTTTGGTAAGATGCTGGGGCCATCTTTGATTGCCTGTTGAGTACTGTTTGGGACTTCCAGCTTTGTCATGCTACAGAGATATGAGCTGGACACTATGTTGGTGGTTTTAATTTATTTTTTTTTTTCCTCAGCATAAACATCGGTGAGGGCAGGGGGCATCGAATCTTGGTTCACCCTGTGCCCCTGATCAGAGTCTCGTGCAAGAAAATGAAAATAGGATGATGAAAAGGGGCTTGAAAGGGAACTTGGGGAAGTGCTGGAAAGTTGGTGATTTCCTAGTGCCCCTGTGGAGAACAGCTGTGGGTGATGAAGCACATTTTTAGCGCGTTTGCTGTTTTCTCCGGAGCTGTGTAGCAGTGCAGTTTTGCAGGGTGGTCGGTGCGGCAGTGCCCGGAGCGGCAGCAGGTGGATGGATGGATGGATGGATGGCGTGCGCTGCGGTGGGCGGATGGATGGATGGATGTTGTGCGCTGTGGAGGGTGGATGGGTGGATGGATGGTCTGTGCAGTTGCAGATGGGTGGATGGTGTGTGCTGTGGTGGGTGGATGGATGGATGGGTGGATGGTGTGTGCTGCTGGGGGCGCCGCACGGCGGTGGCCGAGGCTGCTCCTGGCAGCAGCTGTGCTCAGCTATGCGCTGGCAAGGGGACTGCGGAGCTTGCTGCCAGCACATGCTGGGACCGCCTCCAAAAAGCAGCGGCTGGTACCACAGTGTGCCTTCTCCCACTTTCCAGTGGCTGCTTCCCAACCTTCCCTAAAGAGGCCTCCTCCTGCTGCTAGCCGTCCTTGTGGATGTGTGCACCAAGATGAAGTCTCAGTCAGTGTTTGAACCTAAGCTTGGCTTAGGCTATCCCATGTTTAGATATTGGAACTTATATTTAAACTAGCTGTGACAGGGTCAAATCCATTTATGTGATCCTTGAGTTGCACTTATATATTGACAATTCTACAGCTTTCAATACTCCAGCATAAATGTATCTTTGGATATTTGGGGGTCAGGAATCAAGGAGTCATGACTGATGGGTTGTTATTTACCTCCCAAAATTAGCTGCCTCTCCCACCATAGTTTCTCCTGACTGACTCTGCCTTTGTTAGAAATTGAAGGACCTGCTTCTACATGGGGATTTATGAGTTAGATAATAGTCTCAGTGAAATGGCACTTTATTGGCTAGTTGAAAAAAAGCCACATCAAAACCACTCTAGCTGCCTCTTTTTTTGGCTTCTCCCTTTTCCTTCCTCAGTTGTGTTTCTGGAGTTGTGTATATGGAAACTAATGTTCTTTCTGCTGGGCCTGGCTCTGAGGTTATCCCACTTCCTGCTGCCTCCCCAGGGCTGCACTAACCACCCTCTCAGATGCTCCCCCACAAATAAACTGTTTTGTTCCGTTTATTTCAGTGTAAACATAAATTAAGAGCTTCCCAGGAAAGAGAGCTTAAGTAGGAGCCATACTGCTTCCCTAGGGAGATTTAGGCATTTCCAGAGCTCAGTACTCTCTGCCACCTTCCCCCACAATTAAGTGGTGGTCCTTGTCTCAAGGATTTGAACTTCCAATCATGCTGTGTGGTTCATTTGTCATCTGTGTGTCTTGTTCTGACACTTTTTGATTGTACAACTTTTAGCCTTGTTGTAAATATTCCATTTTTCTAGCTGGAAATGTTCATAAGGGTTCAGTTCATAGCTGTTAGCATGAAGGAAAAAACTGGGAATGAAGATTTCGGGGCAGCATGTAGAGTCTCAGATGAGAGCCTTTTTTTTTTTTTTTTTTTTTTTTTCCCCCCCCCTGTTGTTCTGAGCTGTGAACAATGAAACTGAGTGTGTGTCCTGGGAGGGCTGATCATGTGAAAAGTATCTCAGATGTCAGAAACCTTTATCAGAAATTCAGATGCAGAGATGGGTATTGTTTGGAAAACTTCTAAAAAATGTAACTAAGTTGTATTCTACTCTAGTGTAATGCTGTTATAGGGAATAGGACTCCTGTACAATTGACATTTTCTTCCTAAAAATTAAATCACAAGTACTTATTTGTCCAAATGAGGTTGCTCACTTTATTTCTGTAATAGTTTAGTACTGCAGTGCTCCTTCAGTTCTTTCACAAATAAGTGGTTTTATGTGTAATGTACTTATTTGCTGGATTTAAAGGAAGAAAATTTATTAATGTCTTCTTAATTTTCTAAGACTGGTGAGACAGGCTGATTCCTGCTACCAATGCATGTCTAGAAAGAGAGAGTGTAAGGTCAGGATGGTCCTTTTTGTAATGTCAAAATGACAGTTTATGTGAAGAGTGTAGTGAGTTCCATTTTGGCTGTGTAATGGGGGCTATTTACTGCATTCTAGTAGTAGTCAGTTTTAAAAGGACTTGGGGTGCTCAGTTTTGTTCCTCTGAAGTGCATCACAGAAGCACTGCAAGTACTACAGGATTTTGTTGCCTTGTTTATGCGCTGTTGTTAACGAAGTGATCTCAGATCTCTGTTTTGTTCTTTGTGATTAGCTAATAATTCCTTATATAAAATTAAGCTCCTAGTAAAAATAGTTGTAACCAGTAAGTAACTCCATAGGAGGGCATGCTGCAACTCTCCAAATCACTGCACTGTTCTGAAGCTGGTCACCAGCTGAGTCCATGGTTACCTCTGGAGTCTTTAAGAGGATGATGGATTTTACACTTATTTGAGGGATATGACATCTCAGTGTGGGAGCAGGAGGTACAATAGGGCTGCATATGCCCAAGCTGATTACAGACTGCATTTTTCTCCCTCCTGAAGTAAGCACTTCTGGGTAGGGTACAAAAGGCAGGCCTGCTTTCAGCACAGTGAAAAATCTCCTGTGGGATGGTTTAGTAGGGTATGAAAGGAAGGTAGCTGGGTGCAGCACATATTTTTGCCGGCAGCCAATGTTAGCAACATTTTCTGTGCTCACTGAAATGTGAGCTTAAAGAAGCAACAGATTGAAGTCCTCTTCAGAGGAAGCCCTATGGAAACTTGGTATCTCAGTTTCTTATGTTCTTCCTTAGTAACAATAGTGCACTAGGTGGCTTGTCCTGAACCTACCATTGTCACAGTGTGAGGCATGTTTTGCTCTTTCAGTTGTTCTCTTTGCTCTCTCTGCAGAGGGGAATGGCAGTTTTGCTGAAGTTGGTAATTCCAGAGGATATACTTTTGATTATCCTATGCTCGTGTGACTCCACATCTTTGTCCTGCCTATGTATTTATTTTTTCAAGCAGTAGTGAAATTTCACAGTGGAAAGGGTACTACTAGTACTGTGTTTTATCTAGCAAGTACATTTTCTAAATGTGAAAGAAGGCCAGCATGATATTTCTGGGTAGGTTTCTGACTGTTGAGCAGACCTTTGTGCTAAGCCCTGTGTGGAATATGTGAGGCTTGATTCAATTGCCAGAACACGGATATTTCATAGCTCCTGATGCCCTGAGGTAGCAGAGACATCTGTCTAGGGCTTGTAGATATGGCTCAGAATATGTGAAACTTGGGGCTTTATGGAGCAGCAGTGGAGACTTCCTAGGAGAACCTAAGTCATTGCAAGTGGCTTTAGAATCCATGTTTAACAATGGGATTGAGTCAACAGGGATACCCTGAAGAACTTACTGTCCTAATAAATAAGGCAGACACAAGGGAAAGGATTGTGAAGCTCCAGCAGCATGGTTAGAGCTAGTTGAGGTCGAAAGGTTTCCCATGTGTATTTGAAGAAGTGGACAGAATGAGTAACTGGGCAGGAAAGATGGAGCTTTTAAGAGCAAGCAATTTGCAAGAGAATTGTGTGGGAGAGAAGGACAAAGTCAGAGGAGCCAAAATACTAGTAAAGGGCCTCTGAGGGGCCAAGGAGAGGAATGCCCAGCAGCAAAAGAAGCAGGAGCTAGTCAAAACAAAATATGCTGCTTCCTGACTGGGACTGGGAGGTTGCAGACCAGCAGCTGCTGCAGGCCCACTCATTGCTTCTCTGCCTTGGGCATGAGCTGCTGAGTATTCTGTGCTGTTAATAGTCATGGGTCTTCACCAAATGCAAGATTGTGTTTTGAAATAATGTATTAAAGTAATCTAGAAGTTTCTCCTGGTCAAAATGCTTTGCTAATGTTTACACTTACAATCCCCACCTTCTCCTTTCCCCTCAACTGCAGCCATTCCTGTCTGGGAAGCAAGAAAGCAAAATGTCTAATTTCTTTGGAGTGAACCAATTCTTAACTCTCTGGTGTTTTGTTTCCCATTCAATGTCTGGCTACACACTCCAAAGAGTGAGCAGGCAGTGCTCGCTCTTCTGCCATTTCCCCCATCCAAGCCTTCCCCCTGCCCCAGCTCATTAACTTCCCATTATAAGCTAGATGAGCTTTTGCACAGCTGTCTGCATAGGAGAATCTTGTCAGTCCAGCTCCCCAGAGCCAGCATCAATGTCAGGCAGGCAACAAAAGGCCAAGGCCAGAATTCAAGGAAAGAAACATGGCAAAGTTCTCCTGCTCTTATTTCAGGCACTAGGGAACTGGTTAATTCCTTGAAAATCCTTCTCTGCCAGTACCCTGTTTTGTGGTGGTTCAAAAAAAAAAAATTGCTTAAGTTGCCCTGATGATTAAGTCTATTTCTTAATGCTGGAAGTAGAAGTTGCATTAATGCCAACTTCTGATTTACAGTCATCTCTGTGTAGCATCCTTCTTGCAACTCTTTCCAAACTAGAGAAAACGTGTATAGAGAGCGAAATAGCAAAATCAGATTTGGAATGGGAAGCTGGCTGCAATCTGACCTGTGTAGAGCAGAACACATCTAGCAGATGTAATATGTTATGAATGTTTTAGAAACTAAGGAAGAAACATTTCTGTTGTGGTTTGCTGCAAAGTGGCAAGCTGTCAATAAGCTAAAAAGTTATGGGAGATTGTCCATGTAGATGGAGTTGCTGAGGAGAAGTCTGCTGTAACCCCATGGGGATATTGCAGAAAATATACAGGAATAATTGAAAAGAAGCTGGTGCTTGTAGGAAGCAAGATTTTCTCTAGGTGACTGGAGCAATGAATAAAGGGATTAAAATGTGGAAAGGAGAATTAAGTTTTATTGTTTCCAGGATCCAATGGAAGAAGTAGATTGAACCTGCTATGCTTGTGTCAATTCTATGTAGCAAGTAGTAGAGTTCTGTGTGAAATACAGCTTGTGGGCAGTAAAGAGTTTTTTATTTTTCTACATAATACTTTCCTATTATTTTTGTTCCCCTCTTTCCCCCAAAGGCAGAATATATTTCAGTTTGACTCTGAGGAAGTGAAAATTGCCACTTGATGAATGTTATTATTTGTTCATCCCTAGAGAGTTTACTGGATTTAACATATATAATTTAGATAGAAATGACCTGGTAGAGACTAATATTGGACCTTACCTGAATGCTTAAAGATGCAGTAAGGTGAACTTAGTGTCTGCTGTGTTTTCAGAGCTGTATGGTTTTGATGTCCTTATTGATGACACTCTGAAACCCTGGCTTTTGGAAGTGAATCTGTCCCCATCATTGGCCTGGTAAGTGATTCCCAGTTTAATATGAGGCAGTGCCTGTTGCTGGAGATGGTTGTCCTTGAAACTTGTGGCCCTAGGAGGGCATGATGCCTGCAGATTTTGTTCCACAGCTGATTGGCAGAGAGGATACTAATTTGCTTTTTTCCTCTGGATAAACCAACTTATTGCAGCAATAGGTTTTGAAAGAGCCCAGTTAGGATTCCATTTACTTTTTAATTATTTCTCTTCTGTCATCATTGTTACCGCTTCATAATCTCTCATCATAGATAAATTTTGGAGCTCTGTCAGACTATTGTGTTGGATTTCAATCTTCTTGGCTGATAGAAACTTTAAGATTTTGGAGTCCAAGCAGAGTTACCCTTTCCTTGAGTACATGGAGGAGGTCTTGGGCTCAGTCTAGTACTCTTAATCAGAAAAATTCTGAGGAGCAAATGTTGCCTTGGCCCTAATGCTGACCCTCATGCTCTGATGGAAATTGAGGTTTTATTTTTGTAGGTCTTTCAGCTATGATTTTATTTGGAAGAGGCATAGTTAAATGTGCATTTTAAGAATTCTACAACATCAACTTTTATCTGCTTCATGTAGAAATGTAACTTACATACTTTCAAAGAAAATGTTTCTAATCCTAAGGAGAGTTTAAACAAAGCTGTGTGTGTCTGCATTAGGATGTTAAAAGCTGTGGAAAAAGGATAAACAGATTAATCCATTGCTCTCTGATCTTTGCTTATGTATGTGAAAATCAACTAATTTTCTTCTTGTTTTTGCCTGTTTTAAGAAGGCAAAGAAATTATATTGGGAGATATATTGAACACTTATGCATTCCTCTCATTTAATGCTAGACAAATAATTCCTATTATCCTCTGTTGCATGTGGGGACAGTGATGCTCCTTTGGACCTGAAGATCAAAGCTAGCATGCTCTCAGATATGTTCACTCTTGTAGGTGAGCAAAACAAAAAACATCCTTCAATTCTTCCCTCGTTTAAAACCAGGAAAAGGTAGATTTATGAGCTTCATATTACTAGATGAGGTAGACTCTAGTTTAAAGATAGCAGCTGCATTTAGCATTGAAAAGTGATATATGGACATTTCAACTTTAGAATAATTGTCTGTTTGTGATGCTTAGGTGGTTTTAAGGGTCTCTAATTTCGTATTTGAAGACACTGCTCTCTCTTTAGCTTTCAGAGTTAGTATTCATGCATTTTTTTAGGTTGAATGTGTGGATTTTGGTTGGGTTATTAGAATTGGAGTACTGTCTAGAGCACAGTGTCCCTTGCATCTTGATTTAGTTGCCTGATGCAATTTGCCTCAATAGTGAAAGAAATAGAATTGTCATCAGGTACCCTGCTCAGCTGTTTAAAAAACCAAGTCTATCTCTGTGCTGCTATTTATAACCCATTTATTGATTTAAGTACTTGGTCTTGAAGCAAGTTTTTATTCAAAAAATGTAATGCAATTACAGTTTAGGATTAAACAAAACAAGGAATAAAAAAGAAAAGCATCCTTATTGGTCCTTGGGCAGGGACAAGAAGGTCATGTATGGACTAAGATATAAACAGGAATGCTAGATCTATATTTCAGGGTTTGTCTGTCCTAAAGCTGTCATGTGGCTCTTGGTGTCTGTAGGCTTTGTGTGCCGGGACCCAGGCCAGCGGTCGAGCCGGGCTATTTATCATTCATCTGAATCTGTCAGAAGAAATCCCTACCAGAAGCTGCAGGTAAGTGACTTTTACAAGCCCTGGCTAAGGAGCATAGTAGAAAGTCATTCTCACTGAATTTGACTCACAGGTGGAGAGGCAGTGAGCAAGATTATCTGGATTTCTAACATAACTACAGAAGATGAAATTTGTAACTGGGAGTGGTGAGACACTGAAACATGTCCAGAGAGTTTGTGGACTCTGTATCCCTGGAGGTGTTCAAGACCAGGCTGGATGAGGCTTTGAGCACCCTTGTCTAGTGAAAGCTTCTGTGCCCATGGCAGGGGAGTTGGATCTAGATGACCTTTAAGGTCTTTCCAACCCAAACCATTCTATGGTTCTCAGAGACTCGGGGGATACACCTGTGTTCTGGTCTGTTCAACCAATTTGATTTGGTTGTGGACAACAAGCTTAAACTGGTTTTACTTGTAGGGCTGATAACAGATAAGTGATATGGGGTGCTTCTTGACATTTTTGGTGTTTCTATACCTATGTTAGAATGTTAAATAGTGTCTTGTTTCGTCACAAGAACTGGAATATTATTGAGATATTTAAATGAAATTATTTGCAAAATTACAGGATTTTTACTTCCCCCCCCCACCCCGTTCTATGAACAATTTTACTTGGCAGCGTCTGTTTCTTCTTGATGCATAGCTATTAAATATTTTTGTATGGATGACTTATTTTACAAAATTATAAATTTTGGTCATCACAGTTGAATTCAGTGTGCTTTTGAAAACCATATATCCAGATGCATTCTCCACAGTTGAGCATATCTGAGATTAGAACGAGTGCTGTGTTTGGAATGGGGGCAGGATATGAGGAAGATCAGAACTGAGATGATATAAGAGGTTGGCTTTATCTCTGAACTTGAGTTATCATAGAATGGTTTAGACTGGATAGTACCTTTAAAGATTCTCAAATTCCAGCCCTACTGCAATGGACAGGGACACCCCCCATTTAGAGCAGGTTGTTCCAAGCCCCATCCAGCTGTCTTTGAACAGTTCCAGGGTTGGGGCATCCACAGCTTCTCTGACCAACATGTTCCAGTGCCTCACCACCCTTTGCTTATACTGTTTTGTTTAAGGTATTTGCCAGTCCTCAACAACTTGGGCAGGGATTATAGTGTCTTGGAGAACACAAGATTTTTATTCTCTTTGTGTGTCTCTTGCAGCGTTCTGTGTCTGCACAGTCACAAACAGCAAACGGCAGATCAGTAAGTACCCTTCAGCTCCCATCACCTGTGTAAGGGCTACAGTTTCAAATGTTTTTCAATGGTTTTGGCATAATTAGTTAGAGTAGCTTGGGGCGAGGGCGAGGGGGTGAGAGGGAAGTCAACATGAGGAGATGGCACCGGCATGTTTCCATGTGGCAAAAGCAAATGTTGAAAAAATATTTACATCACTTCTAGCTTTAAAAAAAAAGTAGGTGAAGTGTGCTGAGAGTCAAGGTTGGCTGGATCAAATCTCTCAAAGTTTTTAAGACTACAAGTCTGAATGGTAAGGTAAGTACAGGAGAATTTATGCAGACAAAATTCAGGTGGCCTACAAGAGAAGCAATCGTTTTCTGTGAGACAGTCCTCTGAAAGACACTGCAAAAATTTGAGTGTGAACTGGGTCAAAATAGGTGCAGAGAAAAGTAGGATTTCTTAAAGGTAATGGAAAAATGTGGGACTGCTGTTAGTTTGAGACTGATCTACCTTTTTAAATGTTCTGTTTGTTACTCCTCTTGCAAACCATATAGAGAAATTGATATTAGTTTACAATTCTAAGCACCTGGCCATATGGGGACATGTTAGGCATTATTTTGCTGCTGGGCTTTCTGCACAAATGGAGTGGGATATAGATTTTTGTTTTTTTAATGGGGTTTCCCCGTCAGGAAGGGAACATAGAAACAGACGGAATTATCTTGAGAACCTCATTCAGTCTATTCACTGCTTTTTGTCATTCTGTGTAAGTTTAGCTGAGGCTCAGAGGAAAGTCTTACTTAATAACAAGGTTTTGTAGAGAAGGATCTTTGTGCCAGCTGCTGTCAGTGCTTATTAAATTAGAATAATTTGAGAACTAAGGATACCTGCAGAACTTGGAGATATACCAGAGTGGTTGGATTTATCTATACTTTTATAGATAAGCTAGGTCAAAAAGGAAGCAAGATCTTAGTGAAGCTGGAGACATTTCTGTGCTACAGCCAGATATTCTGTAGTAAAATATGGAAAAAAATGTTTGTGCAGGAAGTCCAGCAAAGACAGAGTTTTCTCTAGTATTTTGACAGCAATGTAGTTTTGTTCTCAGGGAGGAGTCAGAGCTGCCAATACCTAGACATGCATTTACTGTTTGTAATCAATGAAATCATCTATATTGTTTTGAGACAATGGAGATGATTTCATAGAAGTGTTTCCTTAGTAGAGCAGATAATTTAATAGGGTGAAGAATTTCCTGTAATAATCTCTTTGAGCAGCAGTTCTTACATGATGATGGATTGTTATGGTAGTGGCAGGAAATGGTTTTGAAGAGAAGGTTACCTATCAGATTTTAGAGAAAGTTGTTAAGCAGAGTTTTTGAGCAGTGGATTTGAAATGGAAGAAAGCTTAGAAAGACTAAAAGTCTTACAGCTAATTGCAATTTACAGCATCAGGCAAACCTGTTTTGTTGCTGGCATTTTTATTTCATCTGCAGATGTTTGTGTCTCCTGCCTTCTCATCTAGATTGTCTTTTTTCTTTTTAATCAGTTTTAGTTAGGCTTAGAAAAATGTTTCAGCTGCTACCTGCTATGTCTGTTTTATCTTTGGATTTTTCTGTGCCAATCATTGCAGTATAACCTATTCTAGTGCAATGCCTGTTGCTTTTGCTGTTGCTTCATCTACAGACCTGAATAGCCGCTTGCCATTTCTAATGAAACGGAGAGAATGGAATTCAATTCCCATAGTCTTTACAAATAAAGATGCATCCTGATCTTGCCATGGATTTTTTTTTTGTATCTGAGCAGTATGGGATATTCCCCTGGACTTACCCACCTTAAGGTTTCTGTCATGTTTTTCTCTTCTTTCTAGATTAAGGCTCTCTGTGCATTCTTTGCTCAGTATAGAGCTAAAAGAAACTTTGAATTTAGCATAAATGATTTAGACCTTCTCAACAGACTCTTAGTGCTGTTTTTACAGAGGTAGTTTATCTAAACCGAGCCTAAGACCATCTGAAACGTACTTGAGAACAAGTTCAAAGATTTCTGTCTTGCTTGGATTTTAAAATTTTATAATCCCAATGATTTGAAGACATTTTGAATTCCTGTCCTTTTGTTAGAATTGGCCAGGACTGCCTATCAGGTTAAAAATAAGCTTAGTGACACTGTCGGCAAATTACTGCTTTTCTTATTTTAAAAATTTGCAGGATGTAACTGTGTACATCTGCAGGATGTGTCTGTTAAGTGTGAGAAGTAGCAAGTTGATGTTCAGCAGTATATTAAGAAAAGAATAACAGGTGGTGAACATTTCCCTGCAACATTTATTTCACCAGGGAATTACAGTTCTGTTGTTTTAGTGTAGCAACACAGCTAGAGCAGAGAATCATAGTTCTGGTACCATTGATGTATAAATCCAAGTCTGTTTGGGTCCTGTGAATGCTGGCTCTAATGCCTCTTGGGTGAGGATTTTCCTATATGACATTCTGACTTTGCTGCTTTTGGTATGCCTTCTGTTTTTCTGGAAGGGGCTAGGGGTGTCAATACTGGGAGTATGCATGCCTGAATTGTGCCTCCTGTGCTAAAACCTAAGAATCGGAATATCACACTTAGTGACACCTGGGGTGTGGAATTGTGATTTCTGGCTGTACTGCTCTGGAGTATAGATCCTGGTGGGAATGGTGTCCTGGAATTTGAATGTAATTTTTTTTTAATATAAAAATTGAGAGAGAAAAAAAAAAATCGGATTCACATGTCTCTACAGCGTACCCGTCCTCTGTCTGCCAGTGATGCTGAAGTTAAAAGCTCAGTGCCCTTAGGCAGGGAAAAAGCAACAGGAAGGCACAGCAGCTCTGTGCTAGGCCTCACCATGGAGGAGGTAAGGAGGCTTTATTTATTTTATTAAATAACTTTTATCTACCTTGGCTTTCATGCAGTGTGTGGGGTTATTTTCTCAACAAAGAGCAAGTGCACGTAAATGAAAAGTGTGACAGAAGAAGTATAATATTTGAAACAGAATCTGAGTTTTACTGCTGGTATTGTCCTTGCCCTCAATCATGCCAAGCAGAGATGTGCTTGAGGCAGTGATAGACTCTTTCAGAATTTAAATGCAAGGCAAAATTCGTTAAGGATATCATTATCTACCCAGACCATTTGCAGGACTGAATTGTTTTGTCTTGTTTTCTGGAATTCAGAGATTTTTTGGAAGGTTCATTTTTCATTGTTATCTATTTTGCTGACTATTCTATATTTTTTTTAAAATCAGATCAAAGTTCTTCGGCGAGTGAAAGAGGAATATGAACGGAGAGGAGGCTTCATCCGGATATTCCCTACCCCACTGACATGGGACCTTTATGGGTAAGAATAGAAATCTGATAGGATGGCACTGATGCTCCATGTTGATATTCTGTGTTAGGTATGTGCAGATCAGTTATCTTGGCATTCAAAAGATGTATTGAAAGTTTTGGCAAAGTTTATTTTAGTGTTGAATATTCTTTTTTCTGATCCCTTGTTTTCTATCAGCTGCTGCTTTGCATAACTGCACCCCATGGAAAGCTGTTGGACATTATTTTTGGTATTTCTTTTCTGTTAGAATAAAAGTGTCTTCCTTTCTGATTTCTGCTAGCTACTTTTACATCGTTGAGCTGCACATGGTGTATTTTTGTCATTAGGCCATAAACACCATATAGGACTCACCCATTCTGAAAGTTATACCATATTACACTTTCCTACATTTGTTTTTCTAGTCTGTAATGTTTTCTCCATCTCTTGCATCACCAGGAGCTTCAGCTGAGAAATGATAGCTCTCCTCTTTACGTCTTTTCTGTTGTGGTGCAGCATGTTGTCTGAATCCACTTCTGGGATGTTCTTTTAGAGGTCATTTATTCCTGTATTATGCTGCCTTTCATTGGATTGAGTTCTGTCTTGATAATCCTGTTTTGTTTTGTTTTAAACCTAGATCTTTTCTAGAGCACAAGACAACAATGAACTATATGCTGGCTACACGTCTGTTTAAGGACAGGTAGAAAAAGTTTCTGTGTTTGGGGGCACAAACAGTACAAAAAGGATTGATTCCTCATTTGTGTTATAAACACAAATCTGGGATTTATAGGGGTGGTGATAAGTGTCTATCTCTTCTCTAGTGTGCCAGTGACTGTTGCTCATATGTTTGTGTTGCTCTTCTGAAACTAAGGGCAAAAAGGATAACACTCAAAATACATGGGAATTGTTGGAGTGCTAATATTACTGTAGACATGAAAAAACTTCAAGCACTTAGGTTTATCTATGAAGAGATTAAAGGTGGTCCTGGCTTACCTTTAGTTTCAAATTTCAAATCCCATTAAAGCTTATCTTCATGTAAAGTATGCCCTGAAATTGATTCTCCAGCATTTTAGTATCCCTGTGTCTTGACCCATGCAATCATGGTTTGATTATTCTTTTTCTGTGTTGTGGTTGGGTGGAAATGACAGTTCATGCCACTAGCTAAGCTTCCACTGAAAGTTGTATGCAGTGTCTTCGCATGTTTAATGCCCTTCCTTCTCAAAATTCTGCTTGTGCAAATTTGAGATCCTTTATGAAGTAACTACCAAGTAAAGACAAGGTGGCTGAGGAAGGAGACTATATTTACAGAAGCTCTTCCTGCATCAGCACTGTACATTTTTTTTTTTTCTTTGTGTACATTCAGGGATGTGTCTAAAGAGTAGTTCTAACTGATGCCTTCTCCAGCTTAAGTCAGACAAATGCAAGCATCAGTTGTCGTTCAGCTGCTCAGGGCTCCTCTTTTGGAGCCCTTTTTTTTCTCCTTTAAGATAGAACTCACAAGTAATTCTGTAAATATGGTTTTTCCATTGTACATGTGAAAGACTAGGGAGGCTTTTTAATCAAGGCTGATCCACTATGGAGAGTAATTTTTGACCTTTTTCTCTTTGTAGAGGCAAGATGAAAAGAGAGTTCATCACTGGGAGATCCCGGTAAATAGCTTCTTAATTAAATTATTTGTGCTTTGTAGGATTTATTCTAGATTTAGATTTCCTTAGCTTCATCTTTCAAGTTGTGAGTCAACACCTTTTCTACGTGAAACCCATGAAAATAATTTTAGAAACATAAATATGGTGGGAAAAGAATATACCCATGTGTGGAGAGTTCGTGTTTTCATTGGACCTTAAAATTTCTCCTCATAGGCTTCTCACTTTGGTATTCCTGCCATATTGATAAGCCTCATCATTGAGCTCTCTCAAAGGATCTTGTAATGCACAAGGGTTTTGTTCTTCATATACTCACATATTCACTTTGTTAGACCTAAAAGAGAAATGAAAAACTAGCATTTTCTGTACTTGTTTCCACTTGTATCATAAGGACCACTTTTCTGAATATTTGAGCTATGGCAGAGGGTTGCTACTTTTGTATGTTTCCCTTAAGGAAACATCCCTTGACTCAGGTAGAACTTGTAGAAAGTTTGGCATTTTTCATTTGTAGGATGTTAAAATTCTTGTATCTGTGAAGAACAAGCTGTCTACATAAATGGTTCAGACAACTGGACATGTGTCAATGTGCTCTCTTTCCATTCCTCTTCGTTGTTTTGTACTCTTGCAATTTCCTCTGTTAATTGTGCCCTGAGCGTTGCATGATGGGCAGATGCTGCTCAGTCATGAAAGTGTGACACTAGATGAGTGTGTCGTGGGGCTTTGAAAGATGATGTTCTGTGAAGTACATGCAAGACTCTCTTCAAGTATTTACAGGCTTAAGTAGAGCAAAGTTAGACTGATGGTAACTATTTCTTCCCTGTATCAGGAAGAATGTGTCTTGAAAAAGTTTGATCTACTAGGTCTCTTGTATCATCAGGGAGAGAAAGACAAAGGGAGACTGAGGGATGTGTCTGTACTGTGCCTCCCAGAGCAGGTGTCAATGGAAGGCCGGATACGATGATGGAAGCTGTGGACTCTCATGCTCTCTTCTATGAGAGGAAGCTCGTTTCGCTGGAGCTGCGGAACCGTCGGCGATATCATGGCAAGGCTAGAGCAGCGCAGACAAGAACATCAGGTATGCATGGCTGGAGTTTTACATGAGCAGCTAGTCAAAAACAAGCAAGCAAAGGACTTTTTCCTTTGAAACGTGTGTGAATGGGGTTGTTCGGTTTCAAATGTTAATAGTTTTCACTTCACTCTAGTTCTGAGCTTCTTGTTTGTTTAGTGCCTTGAACTTCATTCCCACCTTTCCACACCCCCGTGTATATGAGTAAAAGTAATCAGTACTTACTTGGAGATGAGCTTGTTGCATTTTGGGTAAAGAATTCAACAGTATTTGTGCCTCTGTAATTCTTCAGCTTTTCAGAGAAGGATGGAAGTTTTCAGATTGTTCTCCTAGACAGCTGTGGCTCTTAAGCTGTTGGGAAGAGAAATCTTTATCCAAGCTGATGTTGGAAAAACTTAAGGGTACACAAGTGGGTGATTCCCCCAAGTGACTGCTCCTGCCTTTGTCTAAACTCTTTCCAATAGCTGTATGATACTGACTGCACTAGGAGAGATGGGATGTTATAAGATGATTTTTGCTGCTGTATTAAGGTGTATGATCTTTGTTGGCATATGTGGAAGTTTAGATTTTGTAGTTTTGTTTTATTTGACACACAACGTACAAAGATGTGTGTGTGTATATATATATATATATATCAAGTATGGGTGTATATATGTCATTATATATGTAAGAATCAGGATAAAATATAGGAACATGTCTTTGCCTATTTTATTTTGTGGGCATTCTTATTTTCATTTCTAAGGTTAAAAGAAGAATCTTGGTCTGTATCCTGTAATATTGGGAAAATGGGCTTATTAACTGTTTGATGCACAAGCAGAAAGACAGAATATATAGAACAGTGCTTAAGATGCTTTTCTGAAATGGTGGTGTTCTGTCCTTTTACCAGAAAAGAGTTTAGGGGTAAACCAAAGGGTATAAATAGTAGAACAGTCCTCTCCGCTTTTTTTTTTCTTAATCAGCATAAATATTT
Organism: Oenanthe melanoleuca; assembly: GCF_029582105.1. NCBI lineage: Eukaryota > Metazoa > Chordata > Aves > Passeriformes > Muscicapidae > Oenanthe > Oenanthe melanoleuca. The sequence goes on from NC_079339.1 coordinate 38,902,185, forward strand.
TCTCCTCTACTGCAGACACATCAGAACCAGAAAAGCTGTCACTCAAGTCAGACACGGAAGGTGAGGAGGAAGTGGAGGTGGATGAAGATGAAAATGAAGAGGTAGATAGAAGTGTTTGCTCTCTTTCGGACACCCAGGTGAAAAACAAGCCAAAGCTCTCTGAGTCAGTGAAAACTCCTTCTAAGGAGAGGTTACCAAAAAAATGTGACAAGAAAACTGGAGATGCAGAAGAGCTGTTTCTGCAAAAATCAGACTCAGAATCTCGGTTTAACTTGCTTCAGATTCTTCAAAAGCAAGGAAATTTGAGGTGAGAGTTTTCTGCATATTGTCTCTAGTTTTGACTTGAAGCTAATACAAGTTAAAATATGGAGGATGCACATTATGGGTGCAAAGAGATAAGAAGACCCTAGAAAAGAGGTGTGGATTTTTGTCTAACTGTGAGCTGCCTTAACATCTTGTTGGCAGAGAAGGGAGACCATTGCAAAGTCTGACAGTGTACCTAAATGCCTGACCTGTTGGATCAGTGTAAAGCATGACCCTATAGTTTCCATTGCTGTTCTTTAATCTGATGATGTAAGCTGTGCTTTGTCAGCTCAGGCTTCTGAAATGCCTCTTTGCCTTAATGCAGGATGCCTGCTACTGAATTCTAAATATTTTCTTCTCATTTTTTGCATTTGCCAAGAAGTGGTTATAAACATATGTTAAATTACCCAGGAAGGGTTGAATAGGAATATTTTAGTGCTGTCTTTCCATAAAATTAGTTTTCTCATTTCTTTACTTTTATTTTTGATGATAGAATTTTTCCCTCTGGTAGTAATCTTTGCTCAAGGTCATCTCCTTCTGAGAGCAGGATTAGGAGGTAATTTGAGAGTAACAAATTACTGAAACATCTGATTGCATGTTGTTGAGTATGATGGTGTGGAATAGTGTATGTTCTGATGCATGACTGTTTCTTTGAAAAGAGATGTCTTGGAGGAAATTCCATAGCAAAACACTAAGCAAGGTCTTAACCAGATATTTTGAAATATGATCCTCCCCTTGAATGTGGATAGCAAAACTGTCTAACTGCAGATGAATAGAAAGTGCAAAAAGAAAGGATCTTATATATCTGTGTAGGAAGACTTGACACCTTCTAGACAAGAAGCAACATTATGTTTTCTCTGAAAAATGTCTAAAGGTAGAAAAATGTTTCTTATTGTTGCTTTCTTAGTTCAGTTTCTGGGAAAACTATGAATTATTCAATGGCTTTGGGGTTTGTTCTGACGTCTAATTGTGGCAAGGACATTTGCTGCTGTGACAGGGAAGATTCTGAAACCTCTTTTGAGGATAAACATAGCAATGCTGTGTCTATATCTACGTATGTATAGAACTGACTCCTGCCGAGAACATAAGCTCTGTCTGCTGTTCCTGGCAGAATCTTGCTCAGCACCCAGCACTGTTGGGATTCCCCACAGAAGGGTGTAAGGCTTGTGGTGACCTCATGTTCCAAGATTGTGCTGGGCTTGGCCCCATCTGATCTGTCATTAATGTAAGCTTTGCTTGTGAACTCAACAGGCAGAGGAGCTGAAGTAAGAAGATTTTCAAGCACAAATCTTGAACTGGTCACGAGATGTTTGAGTTGTACCTAAACCAAACCTGACAGCTCTAGAGAGCTGAGGTGAGGGGCTTTTCTGATACATGGTGGCCTGATGTAGAGAGTATCAGTTCTCAGCTAGGATTCAAGAGAGTTCTCCCAATGTTCCATACATGTAGAAAGAAAAAAAGAAAAGGTAGATGTAGTGAGTAGTAGCATACAGAGCTCAGAGGTGTTACAAGGCCTGCTGTGCATTCTGGAGTTCACTGAAGTTCCTGGAAGACAGAAATTGTAACCAGGTATTTTCATCATGTTTTAGTTGCTGCAGTACAGCAATTAACAGAGGATGTTAGCTTGAGACTCTTGTGCACTTGTCTTAGCCCCTCTTTGGCCCTGTGTGACCTTCCAGAAGCATCAAAAGTTGATGATTAAGCTGACACATGATACTTTCAATGTATTTTAACTTGAATTCTTATCTAAAAAGATCCATTGATCTCTATAAGTGTTGCTGTGGTATGATTTCTGTGGAACACTGTAAAACAGTGTTCCTGAAATTTACAGACCTATCAACCAGAAAGACTTAATTGTTGCACAGAGTTTTTAATAGCATTTCAGGGACTCATGTACCTGGAGTCATAAGGACCATATAAGTACCTGAGAATATCCGTAAGAAGCAGAGAAAAAGCAGAAGAAATATGGTGAGGTTGCTCAGGAATTGGTCTGATATTAATAGTCAGTTCAAGAATGACACAAAATGTACAAATGTGCTAATGAAATTTGCTGATGAAAAATATTTGGGAGTTATTATCATGAGAAAAAAGTAGTGGACTAAATATGAGAAACTGGATGACCTTGAGGATATAAATAATATAACTAGGATGAAATTCAGTAGCACAAAGTGCAGTGGGATGCTTATAAAAACTAATAATTTACAGCAGAAGTTCTGTCAGCTGGGTGTTCATCACCTAGAAATTAATTATAAGGAAAACTATCTTGCATGCTGGTTGATCAAAGGAAGTTGTGAAGCCCTAGCTCATGCATGCATGAAAACACCAAATGTGTTCCAGGACTTATCACTTGACATACTTCTGAGACTTCATGTGGGGTATTTTATCACCCACATTCATGGAAGGCAAATTGTGAGTGGAGCACAGGTGGAGGTGAGCTGCTGGTCTCATCGTGTCATCATTGTGGGTGCTTTGTTAGAAGACACTGGCAGATGTGGGTAGTGTGCACTAATAAAATGAAAACTGTGAAAGGATGTAACTCTGTTAATAAAGACATTCAAGGTGGAGGCCCATCAGGGATTGTATTTAAGATACAGGACAGTGTTGGAGAAAGAAAAAACAGTTATAAAGTGCTCATAAGTGAAGCTGGGCTGGGTAGTAAAAGGGGGGTTCCTATTTAGTAGAACAGTAACTTCTGGAATAATATTTCAGGAAAGTAATGGGTTAAAAACTCTAGTTTGTTTAAGATGAAATGTAAAATTCTACAGAAGATATTGGGACACTTCCTGTGATAGAAAGGGAAATCTGTTGCTGACACTGAAGCCAATGTGCTGCTGTATCCTTATGAAAAGCTTCTAGCAAATATGGGGAAAACTATAAGGGAGAGCCAGAGACTGGGAGAGCAGAATATTTGAGGATGGGATTTAGACCAGGAGGACAATGAACAGAATTAGGCAGAGCTTTCAGCAATTTCTCTCACAACAGATGCCTATACTAAAGTGGCTACTATTGTGAGGGAATGAGAAGCTGTGTGTCCCTCCCAGCTCTCTCCTCAGTTCATGCTTACAGCTTCCCAACATGTTCAGCCAGCTGCACAGCAGATTTTGCTGATGTTCCTTCATTCCTCAGTGGTGCCTTGCTCAATGAAATTTGGCTTGTATCCCTGAGCCAGCAGGGGAAGAGCTCACTTTCACAGATTTAATTCTTTAATTTCCAATAGGAATTACAGAGCCTTTGTTATAACTCTGGCACCAGTACCAAGCCCTTTGTTTATTTTATGGTCTGTTGTTGTGGTGTTCAAAATGTTTGTGAAAACAGAGGCCCAGTAGAGCCTTGAATTTGTTTTAAAAATACACAGTTTTGCTGATGTCCATGTTACTGGCTTTTAGAGGAGAGTAATCAAGGCTGTAAAAGGCAAGAAGAGCATTCCATTTTTAGAATTTATCTTAGTGTCTACTATCTTTTGTACCTCCTGCAATACCTACCCCATCCTGGTGAAGAAATTCTTCTTGAAAATGCTGATGGGGTGAGGGGGTCCTCTCTTCTTTGAGCTTCAGCATTAGTGCACTTAGGAGGTCCTTGCTGGCTGTACTTTGCTCCATAAGCTGTGCCTGACTGCTGTTAACTCTTCCCACTCCTGTTCTGAAGGTAGCTGATGGATCCTTTTTGTCCACAGCAAAGTACAAGCTCGTACAGCTTTCTCTGCCTATCTACAGCATGTTCAGCTCCGACTGATGAAGGAGGCTGGCGAACAGATCCAGAATCCTGCCTGGGCTGCCAAAGAGAATGAGCAAATGGTAAGAAGCTTTGTGTTGGCCAGGCTGAGAAGCCAAGTTGAAATCTACCTTGAGAGTCTTGAGGTCAGTTCCCTTTCTTGCAAGTACAGAAGTCCAACTGAGATGATGATTGTTCATCTTTGTCTAGCTGCCAGAGCTGTATTTTTAATATATAGATGAGGTAGGACTGCTGACTGACCTCAGAGCAATGATAGACAGCTCTTAATGACTGGACTCTTGTTGACATTCAGGCTGCTCAGATCTCTTGTTGGCTCTCCTTCACTGATTTCTGAGCTTACCTGTTCTTGAATTCTTCTTTAGAAGATTCTTTAAAATTACTTGTCAGGATCTGGTTTCTGTTGCATTAACATAAGTATTCATCTACTCAAATAGATCAGGTACCCAGTTAAGCTTTTTCTCTTATGTACTGTTGTAATATATCCAGACATCTGTGTTTATGAATCTTACTTGCATTCTAGATAGAGGAAATTGAAGTAAAAGCCACTGAGAAGAGAAAGTAAAAGTGATTGATTTTTCTAGGCAGTAACGTCCTGTGTTTGATATGTATGCATGTTAAAAAGTGCAGCAAGCCTAGATCCCTTCACAAACCTTCCTAAAAGAGCTTTGTACAGTAGGCTCTTGAGCTTTCTGCATATATTCTCACTGAGTGCGTGTTGCAGGGAAACAGCCAATGTAGTTCAGAGATAAAATTGTGTGTCAAGAATAATCATTCAACTCAGTGGAAAATGTTACCTCTGCTCTTTCCAAGTGGAAATTAAAATAGGCTTTTTGAGAGTCACTTTGTCTGCTCTACTGTGAAGAATAATGTTTAAAATAACAGATCAAACCAGCCTGGAGTAATGGCAGTGAGAGGCGAGCTGTGAAATCCAATAGTTTGGCTGTGAGGCTGCTCATTTATGCATTAGCAGTGCTCCTAAGCAAAAGCAAATCCAGAGGAGAGACAGAAAGGATTCAAAACACCCACAGGGTGCATCTTGCCTTAGCATCTACCCTGTTTCTCCAACCAGAGGTTAAACAGACATGGTTGAGGGACTGGAATTACATGGCTGTAGATATAGACATCTATTTGTCTGTTGCTGTGGAGAGGATGTGGCATATATATACATATATATACACACACATACATGTATATATATGTGTGTGTGTATATATATGTGAAAAATGATGGACTGTAGTGGAGATATCTGACCAAGATCCTCTGTCCCATGGTACTGCTGAGAGTTTTATGTCAGTGCACTTTTTCACAGACCTTCTTTAACACATTGCAGGTGAGTTTTTGGAAACATTCTCCTAAGATACTGGACTTCACAGGTTATTATGTGTCAGCCTTTTGCTGACTGGTTATTTTTTTTTCTTTTATCTGCCATGCTTTGAGACAAACACTTCTTAAGGGTTCAAAATTCTGATCCACCTCAGGCAAGATACGCCATTGTTTTTCTCCCCCACTTTGGATTTATAGGGCTGTATTAAAAGTGCATATTGCAGAGTGCTTTTGCCTGCCAATTTCAGCTCATTTTCTCAGGACAATATGTTTAGTTCCTGCCAGTCCTTAGCTGCTGTAGTATCTCTATTCTCCCCACATCTTGCAGATAGCACGTTGTTAACTGCATCTCTCTTGCTTGCAGGAGCTCATCATCCGCTTTCTGAAGCGAGCAGCCAGCAACCTTCGTCAGTCCTTGAGGCTGCTGCTCCCCAGCCGCCATTTGGGACTGACTGACCGTCGTCGTGTCCTGGCCCGCCAGCTGGGCGAGTTCATACTCTGTTATAAGAAGGTGACTTATTCTTCTTTTTAATTATTTTTTGGTTTCTCTTTTTACAAAGTGTCTCATGCAGGCTGTTTCAAAGGAATTCTTTTATTATTTACACGATCTGCTTGCAGCTGTGCATCCAATAATGGTGCTTTGAAATGTCAGGCATCAATATTATTACATAGTATTTGCAGGTCAGTAATTATGTGCATAAAAAGAAGTGCTGAAATGAAGGGGAATTCACCTGGCAGTGTGCTTTTTCTTTGCCTTGTCTTTGATTCTAGTGCTTTTTAATGCCTCTTTCCACTTCTTATTTTTAAAGATACTTTATTTTATGCAGAACACCATAAAATATGTATTTTACTATTTACTTGGTATACTGAGGAACTGCTACATGTCTGTAGTAAGGTACTCTGCATGCTCAGTGTTAAGGAGACGTAGGTCCTAATTTAAATAATTTTCACATCTTCAGATGTAGGAGGTGTTGTTCTTAGCATAGTGGTTTCAAGCTAATCTTCATTCTGCAAGGAAAGCTTCCCCTTTCCATTGCCCCCTTGCATTTGTTCAGTTAGAACAAGGGTAATTGAAATTCAGCTTTCAGAAGCTGCTGCGCAGAGGCCTCCAAGCTTCTACTCCTTAGGAGAGGATGTTCATTTACATTACCTTGTCAGAACTGACATCTGGTAACTTGATCTGTCTAATCAAGGTTGGTGTTGAACCAAATCTGTTCCAGGGAGTGCCTTGTATGCCTAATGCTCACTGAAGTACTCTGTTAGGAGGAACCACAAAACACTTGGGTGGCTCTGTGGTGAGTGAAGAATGCAGCTGTTTTGGATATAATTTCCAGTCAAATTGTATTCAAACATTAGGATTTTCTGCTAACTCCTGAGTAAATTCACAAAATAAAGCTGTGTAACTGGTAATAAATCATAATCATAAACATATTTTCTCAGCTAAAACAAGTGAGAACATATCACTTGAGGTTTCAGGGTGTACGTGTTTAAGCCCTTAAGAGACTGTTAGGCTGTGAGGTTTTTTGATTTCTGATTCCAACATACAGACTTCTTTCATTGGCATGTAACTTCAGATTTAATAGGGACTCCTACTTGCCATTATATATCATCTATAATGACACAGAAGAAAACAATGCAGCTCCAGCAAATTAAGTAAAACAGATCACATATAATCCAGATATTTACTTAAATAGTAAAGGCTAAAGATGTCCCTAACAGGCTTTTTCTTCCCTGTCTTGAATTATGTTTCAAAAGATATATCTGATGCTTTTTCCTGGGAATGCTCACAAGAACAGAAGGAAGAAATGAAGTGGAGGTCAAGTCTGGTCAGATAAAGCTTTTAAACTGGTACTGGTATTTCAGACAGGTCTGAAGTTTTTTTTAATGAAATGTTTTTGTATCAATCCAACCTCTAGTGCCAACAAATTCTACTGGTGTAAAATAGACTGTTTATATTTGCAAACTTGCTCCCATTTTCACCCACAAAGGCTTACCATTTATTCCAGTACATTTCAAGGTATAAACATGATTGCGATAGGCTGTACTGTTTTACTTTCTTAGTCTTTGCTATAGCAGTGGGGTTTTGGTATGTGTTTAAGCCCTCAACAATTTGCTGCTTGACAAAAGAAATTAACTCAAGAGAACTACTAGTTTATAGTAGAAAATCTGTTGAGTTTCTACAGACATCCATCAGTTTCTTTAAGATTAATTTTACACTTTTTCCCTCCTTTCTGTCTACTTCTTGGACAAATGCACAAATAAAAGCTGTTTGGAGGAACTCTGTGGCAGAAACAACAAAGTGGAGAGGGGACCTAATACCTGTAAAGAACAATTTAATTTTTTTTTCCCTTCCATGCTTTCTTATGTTTTAGCAAAGAGTGTAGTTGAAGAAACAGCACACATTTCTGAAGACTTGACCTTTTCAAATCAGTTGTGTCAGGTGGAGGAATGGACTTTAGAGTATGCTTAGGATGCTGTCTCTGGGGCTCTCCATATTTGTTCATGTTGTTGCACATAGCGATGTTCTTTTTTTCTTAGATCCTGTGGAATTGGTTTTTGTATTCTGGGAGCTGTAGCTATGCCATGGAACATAGAGACACTTACTGATACTGCTTATTAACAGGAAACGGAGCAGATGATTCAGAAACAATCAAAAAAGAAACAGGAAGAGGAGGAGGGAGTGAATCCTAAAGATTTTGAGAACTTCATTGCCAGAGCAAGGTAGGAATAGATTTTATTCACTTTGATAAGTTATCTCTCAGCCTTTGAAGGATTATTCTAAAGATGAGTTGGTTGATCTAGAACCTCTAGGTACCTTTATTACCTGTAGGACCTGTTCCTGCTGAGGGACAGAGAGCTTGTCTTCTCTTGTCTCTCTTCAGCAACCAAACTCTTGTAACATCAGCATCTGGTACATAGAGAAGAACATACAGTAGATGTTTTGACCATTAAGTAACTTCCCAAAGGATAGAAGTGGTTGCCTTGGCCTGTGTAAATTTCAAACTGCTGTTGGTGAGTTAATGGTTTCCTTTCCTGTGATGCTGGACCAAATAAGGCAGTACTTCAGAAGGAGAATGAAACTGGAACTGCTGCTCAGATGATCTTGAGCTGCTGCGGTTGAACAGGTGTTACAGCTCTGACTCAGGTTTCTCCTCTCAGAAGCAAATCTCATGCTTGCTCCCTCTCTTCAGGAATTTTCCAGGTCTGGATTTTTTAAGATCAGTAAGGAAGTGAGTTAGGCCTCTTATTTGGCCTGCAAAGGCAGTTCAGTGCAAAGCAGTTAATTTTACAGTGGAAAAGCAGCATTTTCTATCACTGCACTTTATCTGCTTTAAACTTAAAAGAGTCTGGTAAGAAACATACTTCGAAAATAGTTAAGTATTCCTTAGGGCCTGTAGCATTGTATGAAAAACAATGGTATTATAAGTATCTGACTATGGAGAGGTCTGAAATTATTCAGTGAACCACAGTTGTGTTTTCAGTTTCTGATTCTTGAGCAAAAAAAGCAAACTCTTGACTCAATTATCTGGTCAATATATGACATGCCTATATGGGCAAGAACCCCTATCAATATCTGGACAGAGTTTACCTGCCTTTTTAATGCCTATCTTCTTTTTTGTGTGAAGACTGATTGATTGTCACTTCATCTTTTTCATGACTGCTTATCCAAGTGTTCTTTTTTTTCTTTTTGGATATCATTAATAGGAATGATGAGAAGTGAGTGGTAGCTGAGGCATCCTAAGTTCAGGTGGTTTCACAGTCTGTCTTGATAAATTCTTATGAAAACAAGTATTTTACCTTTTGCTAATATAATTAATGGAGTCATTACTGCAACAGATTTACAGGATTGCAGAAAAATCTTCAGATAAAGATTCCTGACTACCATGCATCATAGATCTATTGCTCTTGCTAGAGTCTAATGCATGTTACGTGGGCCTATGGCACACTTTTGGTTATCTGATCATTCTGGCTACTGAAATGTCTGTTGTGTCCTAGGCAGGTCCTTTTCCTTTTTGCTAGAAATGTTAAGAGATGGCTGCATGGAACAGAGCTGCAAGTTGTTCTGCTTTCATATTAAGGCTACCATGCCATCATGGCCTGATGCAGTCTAGGCTGGGGCTGGCGATTTTTGCTGGGTTGTCTGACTGAGTGATATAGAATAGTTTGTCAACGATCAGACAATTTCTAGCAATCATCTTTCTGCTTCTTAGGAAGTATGAAATGTGTTTGAAAAACTGATATCTGACACTACTTGGCACTGTGCTTCAGGCTTAAATCAGTGAGCAAGTCATTTGGAACCAAGTAAAGGGGATAAATTTCCACTGTAAGTGTTCATTCTGCAGTACAGTGAATCAGTGCAGCAGTGGAGAAAATGGGTAATAAATGCTGCTTTTTAGTTAAGATCCTCATTGACTCTCTAACTTCGATATCACATGGATGTAATTGTGTTTAGTTGTACATATGCTATGACTACTGATTTTGAATGTCCTCAGTGCATTGTAAAAGCACATACATACTGGTAAATTCATGTAAAAGCTTAAAGTACCTTTCCACCAACAACTTCTTAGTCTTATATTTTTCTTCACTTCTATTCTGGGAGAAAAAATGAAGTTTTGACCTTCAGGGCATGCTGCAAACTTCAGTGTATCAGCTTTAGATGTGGCTTTTTTCAGAGCTTAGGCTAGCTAATACTAGTTACAATTGTGATATTCAGAGGATATTTTGAAAGATTCTAACTTCTTCTCTGCTGATTCGTATTTGTGCATTACATTTTCTTGTAATGTTGCTGGCACTGTACTACTTGCTTTGTTGTTTGCCATGCCATATAGCCACTCACTGGTGCTGAGGCAACACTATAAAGCAAGAGGAAAGCATGTTAGATACCAAACAACTGGAGCAACAGCTTGCACAGGATCTAATAAGAATGGCCAAGTAACAGATACTGATTTGGGACTAATAGATGTTTAGAATATTGGGGCTGTCCCACTTCATTCTTGTAAAGAAAATGAGAAACATATACAAGTTTTGTGAGTTTAACAAAAATGTTGACTGTTCTGGTTGTCCTGCAGTTTTGGCTAATTAACAAGCTTTTGAATTCTTTACTCTTCTCCCTGCTGCTGTTGAATAGAAACTACTAATGGTGACTATAAAACAGAGACTGAGCTGAGTTGTCTCATGAGAAAATAGCTGCTCATTCTAAAGAGCACCTGCAGAAGATTCACAAGTTTAGCTGTGAATGGAATCTCTCATGTTGAGCTAATCTCCCCAGATGTGTTTGGAGTATTCACTTGCTCTTTATTTATCCTGGGAAGGCTCCTGAATGCTTTGTATTTTCTATTACATAAGATGGTTTTTTAGTGGAAATCTCAGGTTTAAACAGGGAATGTTGCCTTCCTTCTGCTCTTATTCAGTAGAACTGAGAAAATCATTAACTTTTCTAATGTCACCTTTTTTTTTTTTCCCCACTCAATTCTTCAGTTTCCTTAATGTTTATTGGGTTTGATTGTTACATGAATGCAGAAAAGCTTAGTGTCCTCACTCTATGTCCATTCTTCTCTCCTTATTGCAGTGAAAGTGACCTGGAGGAAGTACTGACATTTTACACACACAAAAACAAATCAGCAAGTGTCTTCCTAGGAGCAAAATCCCCAAACACAAAATACAGAAACAGCAGTTACCAGTCAGAGAAACAGCCCCAAGGTGGTAAGTTTTGCAGACAATTCTGGAATGATGTTCCAAATCTAGTTTAACTTAAGTCTCTGAAAAGAGAGCCAGCTCTTCACAATGTTGCTCAGGTTTTTTGAGGTTGCATATATTTGTCTTTTTTTTTTTCCTTTTTAATTCAGTCTTATGCGAAGACTAGATTAACTTCACTCCTGCTTTCTTTGCCTGAAGTGAAATAGGTTGAACTTATAGTGGCATTTATAAGGAGCTAGATATGGTAGTTCATGACTAAAATGAGAATGTGCATACTGAAGGCAGTAAGAATTGAATTGAACAAAGAATTCTTGAAATCAAAATAAGGGATGAAAAAAATCAAGGTTCTAAATTTTGCTGCCTGCAAAATGTATCCATTGGAGGGCAGAGACTGTATATTTGAGCCTAATTAGGCATTCCATGGAAGGAAGAGTGTGCCAGCCATATGTATCTAGTAGTCCATGCTACTTTACATGACAGCGTAATTGTCATTGATGAAGTTGTGCTGTCTACAGGAAGTATTAGCAATAAAGTCAGTTACAACAAGGGTAAATTCTGCAGCTTTGTTGTAGTGATTTGCAATGTTCTACTTCCTAACTCCTTGATTTTGTTATAGAGCATCCTGAGATGTTGAAAAAAATAAAAGGTGATCATCCCAAAAGTTCAGTTGCAGATTTGTCTGTAGAAGGAGCACTACAAGGCTGTAAACCCAAAGAAGCTAAACCAAGCTGTAAGTGAACTGACTTAAGTAATCATTAAAAAAAAAAACAAAAACCAAAACTGACTGCATATACTGTTTTTAATACTATATTAAACAAAGGTTGGAACCTTTGGGTTCACATCCAAATGCCCAATTTTACTTTTAAACACAAGAGAAGATACTGCAAAGTAGGCAGTGGGAAAGAGTTAGCTGTCCTTTCCTGAGGGGGATGATCTAGATAGGGCAGGCTTTGAAACAGGATATTTATCTTATGGAGCTTCTTCTTGTCTCTGCTCGTAGATGAGGTCATTTTGGCTTCAGTGTTTCTGAATACAGGCATTTTGGTGTATTGATATTGTCAAAGGACCTAAAAAGCAGATTTTTTTCTCATACAGTATATTCATTATCTTTGTATAGTTCCAGAAGGATTCGCCTTCTCCTTAAATGCCGAAGTGAAATTACCTCAGTGCAGCCCTCTTGGTGCTTGTTCCTCTGTTCCTGGTGCCACGTTCCAGAGAAGTACCAGTTCTGGGATGCCACCTCAGCCTGCAGCCTCGGAAAATTCAAAGGTGGTTGGTCACCTTTCATTGCCAGCCCCTCCAGCTGGTCCCAGACTGATTCAGTCCTCCCCCCCACTACCCTCCTTGCAGAGCACAGCTTCTGACAGTTCTGTGCTCACAAACCCAGTGTCCACTGAGACTTGTAGCCTTGCAGGGTTACATCGTCGTTCTGTTGCCTATACTGTTAGCCCATTCTCATCTTTTCAGAGAGCTGCTCAGATCTACAGCCAAAGATTGTCCTCTGCAAAAATAGGTAAGTGTTCTGGGATTCATAATACTCTGCTAGTTCAGTACAGAGATCGTGTAATTTCTGTTGTGGAGTAGGTAGAAATTTTGCGTTTTTAGGGTTGAGTCTTGTTGGATGGTGCTAAATTTCTCACAGAACATGGGAGTGCAGGATGCAGCCCTTGTTAGGCAAATGCCCTTTTATTGACCAAATGGACAAGCAATCATAGAATCATTTGGGTTGGAAAAAACCTTTCAGATTACCAGGTACAACAATTAACCCTACCAAGTCCAGCATTAGCCAGAATCCTAAGAGCTGCATTTACATGTCTTTTAAACATCTCCATGAAAGGTGACTTAACCACTCCCTAGCAGCCTGTTCCAGTGCTTGACAACTCTTTTGATGGAGAAACTTTTCCTAATATCCAATTCAAACCTTCCCTGGTGCAACTTGAGACCATTTCCTCTTGTCCTGTTTGTTTTGGGAGAGGAGGCTGACAAGACCTTGCCTCACGAAACCTCACAGAAACCTCTTTTCTGGTAGTTTTAGTGATAAGGTCTCCCCTCAGCCTTGTGCTTTGAACTCAGCCTTTGAACTCGTTCAAAAAGAGCTGTGAAACTGAGTATTGTATATTTTCTTTATGTTACTGATCTCATCTCTCTTTAGTGGGTTTAATGTTGTTTGCATTAGCAGAAGTCCTGTTTCAGTCTATGTGCTGTTCTTAGTTCTCTAGTTGCCTATCAAGCATAGAAGTCTTGTAATGAAACCACGTAAGTGTTGAATACTTAAAGGTGTGTCAAGACCTCCAAAAAAGAGGTATCTGAATGAATTATTACAATATCTCATTTTCTAGGGTGTTTCAGCACTGCCATATCCAAAACACAAGATTTAGAGACATCTCATCTATCATGCTGTGGTAGAACATGGTTAAGCAATGCAGCTTTAGATTGTAAAGAGTCCAAAGGGTAGGAGAAACTGTAGGAATTTGCATGCAGACTGTAATCTATTTGGAAACTTTTGGGAAGTGCACACAGGCTAACAGCTGTGATCCTGATAATGCCAATTTTTTTTTTTTTTAATGATATTTATTTGTTCTAGGTTGTGTGTCAGGATCAGCACATATTTACTAGGGTTGCTGTATGTATATTGACAACCCCTCTAGCATTAAAATACATCTTACTTCCCAGCTGAGTAGCTTACTTAAAGATATTAATTTGTTTTTAAGGAAAGACTTTGCAGATTTCACTTGGGTAACAGCTGCCAGTGTTTCTTGAATTGGGTGCCATTAGATACATTGTAATAAAGAAAATTGGAATTGCTAATTGTTTATATGGGCAATACCCCCGCAGAACAGGTGTATTCTGTATTCTTGGTATCCTACCTGCTTTGTGTGTCTGTGGTCAGCAGGCTGAGTGTCTGAAGCAATTTTGGTTTGTTTGGTAGGTCTCCATCGCGGTTCAAGCGGGCAGTGTGTGGGCTCAGCCAGGATGCACAAAGATGCAGATTACGCTTCTTCCCAGGGCAAACGTCACGGCCCCGCTGTGCTAACAGCAGAACTGCAGCAGCTGGCAGAAAAGCAAGCAGCCTGCCAGTATTCCCCACCAAGCCATCTCAGTCTCCTTACACAGCAAGTATGTAAGCACTGAAGTAGTCCTTGTGCAAGGGAGAAGTTTGTTACAGGCTGGGCTGGGCTGAGATATGCTGCAATTAAAATCATCTCATGAAAATTCATCTGTCCTGTTGTTTCAAAATGTTTAAAGTCACCAAAATTTTGATTTTCTGTGAGTTGACAAGAGTGCCTTGAAGTCATTTTATAGGAGAAAAGGCAGAGGATTAGAAAATATGTTATAAAAAATGGAATCCATGCTTTGTCTTACTAAACAATAAATCCAAGTCTCCTCAGATTTGTGATTCCATGCAATTTGCTTCCTCATTCCTCCAGTGCATCATCACAGTGCTGGCAATGAAAGAATGAAGAATGGATTCTGATGTAAATTCTATATTACAATAACACTGTAAAGACATAATGAAGTACTTATTATCATGGGGAATGATAATCCTTTTGTCAGACATGGTGATACACGTGAAATGTGCATTGAGTTCTGTTAGAATTCCACTTAGTTTCATACTTCTTGTTGAATTATGTCCTAAATGTCCACACACAATTTTTATTTGCTTTGTTATATGCTATAGTTGAACTCATCAAAGGTGTTCGAGTTGAGCACTTCTCAGTTAATTAAGCTGCCAACTGCAGATTTTCTAGAATAGGCACTTTGCCTTAGTATTTTTTTTCCTTTTACTTGCTGGAGACAAATGATTTGAATGTCTTAGTCTGATTCTTGTATTTTGGAATTATTGTTTAAACAGTTATGTTTTGCTGCATTTTCTGAGACTTACTTAATAGTTGCAACAGCTGCTGGTATTTGCTTCTCTTTGATTCTTTCAATTCTATTTTTATATGTTTGGATTTTAAATATCTGATTATGCTATTGGCAATATATTTTTTTCAAAATGTGAGGTACATTTATAACTTTAGGAAGATTAATAGATTTTTCTTTGCAGATAGGCCTACAATTTTTAAAGGATATGTAAAAAAATTAAGTCCCTTCTTCTTGGTGGAGTCAGGAGAGAATGTGAGCACTGGCTATACTAGTGATGCTGAGGCCTGGTCTTGCCTAAGGCCAGATCCTATTTAGACAATTTGTTCTTGTTTGCTTGTCTAGTAATACTCAGAGCTGTCAGTCTGGTTTTCTGGTTTTAAGACAAGTGAAGACACTGGTTTTAAGTGAAATCTTGTCAGTAAAACTATTCAAAAACTTTGAAAGTAAAACATTTTCTTTCAGGAAATGCTAATTTGTTGGAAGCTAAATATATGGTGGGAACTGCCTTCTTGGGTAAAAGTTAGTATCTGAACAAATACTTGGGAAAAAATTTGAAATTTTTCATTGCTATTTCATATTTCATTTCAGTCTTTCCAGAAAAGAACTTTGAAAATAAGTTCATAGATTTTTTTTTCCTAAAATCATTCATTACCCATTCTGCTTCTACTCCTATGGTTTGCTAGGTCTGTCTAGAGAACCCCATGTGTCTTCTTGCAGCCATTTGTGGAGCTATTAAATGATTTTTAAACTCCTGTATTCCTGCCATGGCTAGTTATGCCTAGATAAATTAGGAAGTATTGAAGGGGAAATTAAGAGAGGAATTCAGAAAGATCTGAAAGGCAGTGCAGTTTTCTGAGCAGAGCTGTGTTGGGTGGCAAAGGAACATACTCTGGTGGCAGCTGAAAGCCGTTTAGCCAGCAGTCATTCAGTCTCTGTAGGTATACTAGAGTGAAAGTGGCTGTGAAGTGTGTGAGTAGCCTGGAAGTGTGTTGGCTGTAGTAAATGTGTCTGCATTGCTTTTGCTTCTGGGTTCTACTATGATACTTTCCAACAGAAGAGGTTGGAATTGCATAGTAGGAAAAATATGGTGCTAATTTGCTTTGCAACAAGCAAACGAGACACCTCAGCTCCAGCAGACACTGCTGATTTCTGACTCTGCTGTATTTTGTATTCAAATATGCAGTGTTTGCACAGGCTTTGTTTCAGTAGTGAAATATAGAAACATGTGTTGGGTTATATCTTTGTCATCTTCTGTCATCATGAAAAAGATCCATGTAGAAAGGAATTCACAAGTCAGTGAGAAGTTTAGAGCTGGAGTTCTGTCTGACAATGAGTTTCCTTCCTGAGCCTGTGTCCATTTAGTTCTAGATATCTGCTCTCTACTGTGATTTTTTTTCTGGCCATGTCTTTTAAATAATGTCTTTGGAGAGATAAAATCTCTCTTCATAAAATCTGAAGCTTGCTTAGTATGAAAATTTGGATTTAGTTGAGAGCAGTTTTTAAGGCAATCAGTTTCTTCAGTATTGAATTTATGGCACATAGCAATTTCTAAGATGAGACCATTATTTTAAGCACACTTGAAACAGTGATGTTTTGGAAGGTTCAGATGTAGCTGCAAAGTCCAATGTATCATAACTAAAGCATGCAGTTACTGCTTATGCTTTTTTTTTTTTTTTTTCTCCTTCACATGGACACCTTCTACTCTTCTGTCAGTCATTAAAGAATCATTCTATTTTTTTGATCCAGCCTGGATTTTAAAGCCAGTCTTGCAAGAAGGACCCAGAGGTTTAGTATGAAGACAGGACTGCCATGACAACAAGGGCAGTAAGAGGTATCAGTAAACAATAAAACATAATAGTAGGGCACCAAGGCTTGGGCTTATTGTTGAGGGCCCTGGAACCAGGATATGACTTTGAACTCCTGGGCATGGATGTGGGTTTGAGGCAGGGGCACTGAATAAATAGAAGTGCAGGAATTGCAGAGTATGCTGGCAGTTTGGAAAGTGATTTGCAGAATAGGTACTGTTGAAGGTACCTGGGAGTGCTGCATGATTTTAAATTTGGGCAGACAAGAATTTGGCCTGAGCCAGAAGAGGGAAGGCAATGGCAGATGAGACAGAGAAATATGTGGGAGAGGATTTAGTAAACACCTGTAGAGAGCTGGGAAGTCAAAGACTATTGGTATGAGATGAAAGGGGGAAAGGCTTGAGATGGGAGTGTTTGGGGGTTATGAAACTCAAGGGTTTTGGTGGCTTTAGGACAGGAGAATTAAGGGATTGAAAACTGAGAGGAGAGAAGAGAAAGGGCTTGTATTAGGGTCATTTAATTAAACTACTTTCTTAAACATTTCTAGACAGGAAACTCTGAATTGTTATCTTCCTCCCTTTCACTTCTCTGTTTAAACCACTTGAAATATGATAGTATTTTTTTGAAAAGCATTCTAAAATAAATTGGCTTGAAGATTAGAACATTACTTACATAATAATAAAAATAGTACAATTGTTTAAAGCCATTCCAGAAACTTGGAGTTAATCTACCTTGTTGGAAAGTACCTGGCTGGTATGAAAAGGACTTGATATATGGATTTAATTATGTTTCATGATAAGATTAGGACCATTGATTTGGAGGGAGTATATGAAAGAGTGACTTTTGAAAATACTGGCATTGCTGTGGACTGTATTTTTGCAGGGGTTTTTGGTTTGTGTTTTTTTTTTCCCCCAAGGGAAAGAACTTCTATGTCAGAGTTGAATGTCTTTGTGCATTGGCTCCCTGTGTTGTGCCAAGCTGTGTCTTGAAGGCTGGGATGCTCTGAATACGTATCTCCTTCCCAAGGAGCTGGGAAGCTTATTTTTCATTCCCATTTTTGTGAGAATTGCTTCTGGTATCCATACAGTAGTGTGGGTCTCAGGGGTTCCCAGGAATGTAGCCTCAGCAGCTGTGCTTGAAATGGTGTTGTCATTCTAGTTGGGAGTCCACCTCTGTCCTTGTCCAATCCCTGCCATTCTTCACTGTTTTCTACCCATGCCCAAAGCACCTGTTTCATATTTTCTCTTTTACACTCTTGTTTTCTAGCCTCTGTATTAAATTAGTTTATTATTGAGTTATTTTTTAATCATATAATTTTATTGATATTACTGATACTACTTTATTATTTACTACTAAAATACTAATATCCAATGGGAAAAATTTAAGTATTTGATGATCTTTGAAAAAAGTGTTTAAGATCTCTTCTCTTAAGAAAACAAGTTTTTTGTGTTTACATCAGCTTTCGGTCTTGTCAGTCCTCTCCATTCACTTCTGAAACATCAGATAAGAACTTCACACTGATACTTACAGAAAATACAATTCTTAGTATATGAGATATGGAGCGTCCAAAGATAGAAAGGTGTGCCTCTTGTTAACCACCACATGTGTCTGGGAGCAAGCAACAGAGATCTCTGTGGTTAATGTGCCTTTTGAGGGTCCAGCATTAACCTGGTAAGGCAGTGTCTGAGAAGGTTAATAGGGAGGTATTTGATCTCAAATGGCTATAAGAAAACTAATAATCTGCTGTGTCCTATTAGAGTACTTTGAACTGAGAAAAATAGCACTCAGTGTAACTTACTTATATTCAAACTTCCAAAAAAGTTTTTGACAAGCTTTCAGCAAGTGCTGTTAGGATAGACAGGGTGTGTGTAGGATGATAAAGTTTTATAACAGGTCAAATAAAGACAGAAAGCGAACAAAAAAAAATAACTAGTCAGTTTGCCGTATAGAAAGTGGATAACTGAAGATGCATAATACAGAATGTGCGTGATCCAATGTAAAATTAAAGGTTTGAAAGGAGGACATTCATAAGGACATAATGAAGGCATTTTATTACTTAAAGAATGAATATAAAAGCAAGTTGTTGCCAGGTAAATTGTTTTTACAAAGTGATGATGTCTTTGTCAATGTGTGTAGTGTAGTGGTTAATGGTGCATGTTAACAATACAATTTTTCAATTTCCCAAAATTTTCTTGTTCAGTTTGCCCATTGCCTTGCATGAGCCTGAGATGGCAACAGTACCCTTGGGGAAACAAGGAAGGTATGTTGGTGGTGAGTTGAGGACTGAGGCCTGAGGCCTGAAGATACAGTTCAGCAAGCCCATTTCATTGGAGAGGAACTAAAATGCCTTTCTTGTCTTGATTTGTGGTGTAGAGATCTTACTGACTGCTTGGTGACTTCTGGACGGCTGATCTAAGAGAGGTTTTTTACCTGTACCTACTGTAAGCCATTGGCCTTTCCTGATGGACAGATGGATGCAGACTTACCCAGTCTACTTTTCCTTCTGTCCCAGGCTTTAATCCTAAAGTCTTTATTTCATGTGTGTTTAGCACAAAACATTTCCAAGTGTTTGCATTGCAAGACTTTCTGCAGGGAGGACATGAAATACACAGTATGTGTGTATATCCAGAGACAGGTGGCTGGATCCTGGATGCATATGAGTGCTTTTCTCTGTGAATAATATGATACTTCTTTCTAAAGCATGCTGGAAGATAAAAATTATTCTGCAATGCTGTATCTGTGTGAGGTCCCTATCACTGCCTGGTGGGGGGGGGGCTGCAGTTGATATCTAGCAGGCTCTAGTAGTTATTAATTGTAGGGAGCTGAAGAATGTGTTGAATTGGCCAGCTTGACCAAGAAGAGAAGGAGGGGAAACGTGGTGGGAGCTCTGACTCTGTATGTGTGGGAGAGTGAGAGATTTCAGGTCCCAGCTATCATCAGGAATAGCTCCAATTCTTGCAGCCAGGGAGTTTAATCACAGGGATAACATCAGACCACCCAGGCAAGGGCTATACAGAGCTGCCTCCTTCTGTGCTATGCAGCCAGTCAGTGCCCAAGATCCAGCACCAGGATTCCTGCAAACATACTGACAGATCCTGTGGAGGGTGGGGCACATGTCTTATTCTACATTTTTCATTTAGACAGAAAGTAAAAATAAGCAAGAAGCACATGAGTTTACTAAACCTTAGGGCCAGGGAGAGAGGAAGGATCGAATGGAGCATTTTACAGTGTCCCAGAGAGAACCTGTATATGCTATGGGGACCCCAAAATAGTGAACTTCATTTTAACATCAGCTACAGTAATATTGGAAGCCACACCACTCCTCATTTAGCTGTCTTAGTTACACAGTGTGGTACCCTCACCTGCCTTGTCCTCTGTAGAGCAAATTGCCAGTCTGCAAAACGCAGGTCCTAGTGGGCATCGGCTCTTTTCTGTCTAGACCTGAACAGCACAACAAGAGCATTAGATTTAGGGTGCAGCAAATAAAAAAAAAAAATTAGTGAAGCTATTTTCCCCATTGAGGAGTTTTAAGTTTTTTTCAGTGATGATCCCTTGGTTTGACTCAACCCTCTTTATATCCAAGTCTTACTTGTAGTTTCTTTATATGACCATTTCTTTGGTTTTTACTCTTCCACTAATGGAGAGAAAGAGAAGTATAAAGAAAAAAGACATCTTACTGTAGTTAGTAATAGGAGCAAGAAGCAGGTGATCACCTCTGAAGGACATTTTTCTTTCCTCTTTCACACACCTCTGCATGCTGCAGGGCCCCATCTTCTCCTCACTCAAGCTTTTCACACAGAAGCTGGAATTACTTTCATTGCTACTGATTTGTAGCAGCAGCAGTAATGTAACCAGTTGGTCTCAGCTGAGGTTGTAAGAAGTGAAAATATCACTGCAGTTTCTACTCATGTTGAACTCCTGCTCTGAGGCTCTGCAGGGAATAGAAGCAGAGGGTTTTGTTATGATGCAGCAACATCTGCAGATAGTCACTAAACAGTCCAGGCTGAGTGGCTAGGTCTCATGTTATGGGAAAGATTACACCCTGATCATCAAACTTTTGGCAGGATTGTGCCTTGTAAAAATCACTCCCACTGGAAGTTTTGAGGCAGAGTGTGTCTAATTGAAAGCCTGATTTTTTCAGGAGAAGGAAGAGGGGGAGTTCAACCATCCACAGCAGCAGCACTTACTTGGGTTTTCTTTTTTCATTGTTAAACGGATGCATATGCTGGAGATACTACAAAGGAATTTGCAAGTTTGTCAGGTTTCCCAGGAATGTCTTTGGCAGGTCTTTGTCTGGAAGTCTTCTGGAGACTGGAACACTTATGCTCTGTATGCATATGTATATCCTGTAAGCTGGTAAGCTCAGAGAGCAAAGAAGGAATGTCACAGGCCTTTGGCCAGATCAGCCTTAGTACACACACAGATTTCACACTTCCCTGCCTGTTAGCCCCAGTTTTTCCCTCCTGACTAGTTGTTACTGCAGATTCAAATCAGTACATAAAATGAAGGTGCTTAAGTATGGGGTGAGGTCAGCAAGATGGCCTGGGTAACAGAAAGGTGGTTCTAGAAAAAAATCTGTTTGTATTACATGATTTGCTCGTGGAATTTGTAGAGGTATATTTTGTTACTCTGTTCAGACAGTGTTTTGTATGTGTGTATATTATTTGTGATTTGGAGTTTCCTTTTCTTCTTAAGAGGCAGGTTAAGATCTTTTTTTAAAATATTTTTTCCCTTTTTTTCCCTCCATTCTGGGATAGCCTGTTGGATTCCAGTATCTCAATGCATTAAGGAAGGAAGGCAGCAGGACTATTTCCAGTAGTACTGACAGACCTATCAGACAGGAAGCTGTGTTAGACCAAGTTATGGTAGCCTGTGCTGGATCCCAGATGGACCTGGGAGCTCTGTGGTAAAGCCAGGAAAATGCAACACATGCTAGGGAGGGGACAGGTTAACAGTGAGTGTTTATGTTATAGCATCTAGTCAGTCGTCTCTGAAGAAAGAAAAATAAGTGAAAGAATACAGCAAATTTTCTTTCTATTTTTTTTTTCCCCTCCCCATGGCAATTTCTTAGCTCTTCCCTTCTGTTAAAGATTTCACAGGTCTTGAAAGCCTTAGGGGTATCTGTGGTTTGAGGAAGGTTTGACAAGTGAAAATACTTGACTATGAAAGCCAGATAATGAAAGAAAAAGCACATTTCATTTGTAAGCTATTGGATAATGTTGCATTGCTGGATGAACACTAATTAATAAAATGGAGTATTAGGGATTGAAGGGTGTTGAAGGAGTCAAACTGGATAAACTTACAGATACATATGCTTACAGGGCATATGGGTAAAAATAGATTGAAAAGCAAAGGAGAACACACTACAAATGGTTAAACATTTTGCACATTTGCAGTTTTTGACTGGAATGGTTCCCTCTTTGAGCTGGTGATACAGTATCATCTTGTCCTGACTGGCTCATCAAAATTTAAGGATTCTGGTCTAATCCTAAGGCAGAGGAGTAGTGATCTTACGTGTATCTTACCATAATCCTTGTCCAATCCTTCTTTAAACAAAAAGGTTTCTCAGTAAACAGCTTATTCATATATGCCTTTGTAACCTTTGATAGGGTGCATTGTGCTGAAAACCTTGTCTCCTCCTGTTTCTGACTGTGAAAATTTTATCATTTGGAAGGATTTTTTGGAAGAGACAAGTAGGCCTATGGTTACTGCATTCTTTTGGCATATCTTTTAGGCTTGACTTGTGAAATATAGCTTGAACTCTGGACCCCTTTTCCTTCTCAGCAGTCAGAAAGATCCAAATGGAAATGTGAGATGTGTGAACTGCGGAGGATGTAGTGTGGCTCCAAGAGAAATGATCTTTAGACTTCGTAGATCTCCAATCTCCACCACTTTTTGGGCAACAAGATATGACTGGCTTCTGCCATATAGGTGCTAAAACTGCCAACTGGAGTGGATCAAGTAGACAATTTGTAGTGTATTGCTTGTTGTAACATGTTGACCATTGAAATTTTGGATCTGCTGTTCAGGATGTTGGTAGTGAAAGTCAGTCACTTTTTCACTGCCTGCCAAGAGGGGCAGAGTAACAATTTCTAGTGGTGATGTGTCCCTGTTCACCCTGGTTGACTCCTGCAAGCTAGCAAGAGAAGCCTTCAGGCTTTCATGAGGCTTTTTCTGAATCCATGGAAGCTGATCTGCAACAGTCATTATTATTATTTTCTTTTTCTGATTGTTATAATTGATGGCTCTAGCTTATGCCAACCATTAGAGAAGATAAAAAAGAAAATGCTAACTTTATTACAGAAAAAAAGATTATTGAATATGATAGTGGGAAACTCCTGAAGGACTAGTATAATGTAGATCAGAAAAGTGAAAGATGTTAAGCTCTTTTTCTGGCTTTTGCTTGTAATTTCTTTGAAGTACTATACAATGGATTTTTTCTGTAGGCTGCTATTAATTGGAAGCAAATTCTATCCTGAAGTTCATTCCAATCTGTACTTGGAGAATTCATATTTCATATTGAATTTTTAAAGCAGATTAACAAAAACCCCTCAACTCCTATATTCAGCCCTTTGGGTATCATTCTGTGTTGTGCCCTTGCTTTCAGTCTTAAAGTTTCTTCAAAAATAAATTTCTCTGACTAAGGCATGACCACAGAAATCAGCTCTTTAAACCTTATGTGTCTCTGCTGGCAAGGCAAGTGTATTGCAATCATAAACTTACCTTGTAACATTTATTTTTATTTTAAAATGTAGAAAAGTATTTCAGCAATGTGCAATAATTTGTCTTTTGGCTTATTAGTGTTATATTGAACTAAATATAACAGTATATATATGTACTGTTTCTAACACAGGTCTCTATTGATATGGCTGTGACAACCCACAGGTTCTTCTCCCCTCCCCCCATTTTTTCATGTTATATCATAAATAAGAGTACATCAAGTGGGTTCTTTTCCTTTTCTGAGAGGTTTTGGGGATTTACTGTATCGTGGTCTTTAGTCAGCATTATTTGTGATTTGGGGTTTCCTTTCCTTCTTAAGAGGCAGGTTAAGATCTTTTTTTTAAAGATTTTTTTTCCTTTTTTTCCCACCATTGTTTCAGCTTCTGACATCTTTGCTGTCACAGTCAGTTTAAAAATTGTAGCAAAACTTTATGAATCTTTCTATCATGAGATATATTAGCTATGTATTGTCTTGCCTTTTACAAGGTCCACAAAGACTGTGTAGATGTAATAGGAGATGTTTGAAAATTAGGATGTTTGAAGTGTGCAGTGTAGCCCAACAGGTCTCCTGTCGTACTGTCAGGTGTCAGGAAAAATACTCCATCACTGCTAATGAAAAACAGGAATTGTACCAAGCAGGAGAGTTTGAACCCATCTTGTTTGAAAACTAATTTAATTCTTATAGATCCACACCTTCTCTGTTGAGCCTCACTAGCCTTTCTTGGTTTTGGACAGATTTTTTTATTTGTTTGGTTTTGCTCCATTAGTACTATTTCTGAAACTACAAGCTCTTCTATATGGATATTTTGGTCCAGGTGCTCTACCTTTTACACCAAAATACCAACTGATTTGCTGCTGATTTGCCTCTGTAAAGGGAAGAATGCAGTTCCATCAGGTACACAGGAAGACTAGAAAATGAAGCCACTGCTGAGCCCAGATGTGTTGGGGGTGCCTCAGTAATCCTCCCAAACAACATCCTGGCCAGCTAATTACAGCTGCTGAAATGTCTCAAAACGTGGCACAGTAACAAGCAGTAACACCTGTCTGGGTGGGCTGGGTGCAGCCAAACCATATATTCTTGGTGGTGTTCTCTCTCTCTTTCTGGATCCTTTGCCTGTTTTTAATCCTGCTGTAGTTTAAACACCTGTCTGTCTGGAATGTGTGAAATGTTGCTATTACCCATGCTAAGCTATTTTCTCACCTGCTTAAAAAGACAGCTTTCAAGTAAGCAATGATACATTGATACAATGATAATTAAACAGGAAAGCATGTCAGTAACAGGGTAGGCTTGAGGTGGTAATTTATCAGACTAAATGGTTCTTGGCATCAAAATGATGAGGAGAGAAAATTGGATGAAGTCATCTTAATTTCACACATTGGATATGTTAGCAGAGTTGTGATCACTGTTGCTGACAAGCTAAGAATTGTATATAACCTATCTTATTTACCATGTTGCCTTCTGTGTTTGCATAATTTACCATTCTTCCTTCTTTTCAGACAATAAATTCTTTGTGACCAGCTACTGTCATTGTTAGGTATTTGTATAGTGCCTGGCACAATCAGAACTAAATCTGATTTGAAGCTTTCTGTTACTGCAATGAAGATGCTTCAAATTTTAATTAAATTCTACAGAACACAGCAACATTAAGGATGAGGTAGAGGCACCAAAATGACATCTAGCACTGTTTTCCATTTAAGGTGGTTAACACTATCTATTACTAAGCTTGCCTGATAATGTCTCACTGTAAGATCTTAAATTTCTTATAGGGTTCTGAAACTTTATTGATTTGGATTAATGTTTTCTGTGCTTATTGTTCAGTTTTCATAACACTTCAGGCAAGGTAAAGTATGCTTTAAAAGGCAAAGGCTGCATTAAAAAATATTTTGTGCATTTTAATACTTACTGAACTTTTCTTTTAAATCTCTTCATCTCCCATACTTTGAAATAGCAATTTGGAATTCAGAATTTTGTTGAAGATTGATCGCAGAGTAACTGTTTAAAAAGCTTCAGGTGTAATATAGATCTGCTAGACCATCTCAGCTTCCTGAAAGTTCCCTCCACACTGAGGATGTTAAACTAAATTTCTCTGTATTTGCACCTCTAATGTACTTGGGCTAGAGCTTCTGTTCTCTTGTGTTTTCAGTAACCTGGTCCATGTTGGGTTGGGGATCTATCTGACTCGATTGCAGAATTAGTAGGAGTTCTGCCAGGGTGTGGAGAACAGCCGAGATATGGAGGCTGTGAAATTTGTATCTGGGCATAATTTAGGAGAGAACACTGAGAACCATTCAGATGGAAGAACAGAAATGGATGGAGTGGTAGTGTGGTAAATGTGGTCCAGTGAGCAGCCCACATTCAAGGACTGGATGAACAAATGGTTGGCAAAAGGAGTGGACTGGGGAGGGGAGTAAAACCAGAACTACTAGGATAGAGGATATGTGAGAAACCAAAAACACAAGTGTGGAAAGGCAGATCAAGTTAATGACTCCTATGGAAAGTTCCAGACCTGAAATAGTGTGGGTCAGGGTCCAGGAGTAGTGGGGAAGCTAGTGCTGGAAGGCTGTAAGAACGAAACTGTGCTGAGGAAAACAAGGAGGATGGCACCTGTAATGCAGAATCTGAGACTGTGTGAGAATAATGACACACAGATGAGAAGCAAGAATGGGAAATGATATAGAGCTGAGAAGGGATGAGATAAAAGTGGCTGCTTTTGGAGAAGTGGGCAGAAACCTAGGGGTAGAGACATGAGAGGTGTAGATGATTGTGTATATGATGACACAGCTTTATGATGACTGGAGAGATACTCTGGTCTCTGCTCCATGTAATACAAGCTTCTGGCTTTTGATCATTGCATGTAGGGTTTATTTTTCACATGGCAGGAACATTTTTACTTTGGGATTTTTGCCCCATCTTTGTCCTTTTCCTCCTCTGTTCTCTGAATGGAAGGGTTGTAATTTTCATACATGAATTCATTTAAGGCACAGTGGATGTTGGTATCATCTCTCACTGCTTTATGCAGCTAGCACAGTGATTTTGTGTTTGAATATTTCCATTTCCTAGCAGTTTTACTTCTCTTAGTACATAGTCTATCCCATTTACTTAGTGATACCTTTTTCTCTTTTCTTGGCTTTTAACTGTTTCTGATAGTTTGTTTGGGTTTGTTTTTGTTTTGTTTCTTTTTTTTTTTTTTTTTTTTTTTTTTTTTTTTTTTGCCTCTTTAGTTAACAAGCCTGGACTTGGCAAGTGGAGCTATAAGCAAAGGGAATGCAGCTGCCCCACAGAGCCACTGGTCATCACTCATCAAAAGAGGGTCGCTGTTGCCTGTTCAGTCAGACATTCATAGAGATGACAAAAGACCTCTCTCTTCAGTGGTCAGGTAAGTTAAAATTGCTGCTCTAGCTTTTTGAAGAAGAATGTAATGCACTCAGGAGCTCATCTGTAACTTGTTTTTGGCTTCTTGCTCAGATGCAGGAGTGAGAGAAGGGCAACAGAGCTGGTGATGGGTCTGGAGCACAAGTCTTTTGTGAAGCAGCTAAGGGAGCTGAGGTTGTTTATCCTGGAGAAAAGGAGTCTTTGGGGGAGGGAGGTGGATGGGGAGGGCACAATATTGCTTTTTAAGACTCCTTCCAAGGAGGTTGTAGGAAGGTTGTGTGTTGAAGTTCTGAAAGAGAAAGTTTAGATATTAGGAAAAATTTATTCACCAAAAGGGTTGTCAGGTATTGGAACAGGACACCAGGGAGGTGGTGAAATCACCTGAGGGTTTTTAAAACATGTAGATGTGGTACTTAGGGACATGTTTTAGTGGTGGACTTGGTAATTTTAAGGTTAACAGCTGGATTTGAGGATCTTAAAAGGAGGATCTTTTCCAGCATAAACAGTTCTATGATTCTAAGGGCTTAGTGATGGTTCCTCTCAGGCTTAGAAACTAGCCTGATGAAAATAGCTATGTTCCCAGAGCTGTCAGGTTCCTGGTGAAATAAGGGCACAGATGAACATGGTGGATGAGAGGGAAATATCTGTTTTTCCTTTATCATTTCCCATCCCTGCATCTGTAAGTTTAGGTTTACTGGCATTGAGACGTATATGCAGAATGCAAGCTTAGACCTGATGCTGCAAAAATTTCCACTAAGTCCTTATATTCATGCTTTTTTCTTGAATATCAAGTTTAGATTGTTGAGAGATAGAACAGTGTTTATCAGAGTTTCTTTTTCAGATATCTTCTTTATTATTCTATATTAATTTTTGGGCATTGGAATTTATATTTGCACCTTGTACACTCTTGGGAATCAGGGCAGGGGACTGATTCTGCAGTAAAACCATTCTTTCTGTGATTCAAAGAGCAGCAAGGTTTACTTGCAAGAGTCTGAATCTTGGAAGCTTAAGAACAAGGAAAACTTGCTGCAGTAAGCAGGCTGGAATACAAGCCCAAGTCTGCTGGAGACTTGAGTTTCTTCCTTTGCCACTCCAGTAAAGAATATTGATTCCTTTGCCAAGTTGTTCATTTTTGTCTTTTAAAACAGAATAATAAAGTAGAGCTTCTCCAAGACATGAGTCTAGGTCTTGAAAGCACTGTGTACATGAAAATACTGATTTTTTTCACTGGTACCTGAATGGTACTGGAAAATGGAGGGAAGTGAGAGGGGGAGAAACACAGTGTAGAAGGCATGTGATCTGAGTGGTGATCCTTTCCCAAAGGAGTCCTTCAATAGAAAGATTGTGGTGAGTTTTGGAAAGCTCAAGTAAAATTGCTTTTATTTCATCAGTCACTACTTTTCATCCTGCCTAAAGAACAGGAATGTGAGAAATGAATTCCTGGCCTGTTTCTGTTCCAGCACAATGTTTGCCTCAGGGGTTTAAAGTTATTGAAAGAAGTGGTGGTGATTCTGCTCTTGGACCCCATCCAGGCAAGCTATTACCTAGTCCAAATAAAGAACCTATCCAACAGGTGTAAACTGCCTTCTCCTCCTACATGGCTGGGAGAGCAGCAGCATGCAGGCTGTCCTAGAGCTTCCATTCCCTTTTCAGCTCTGTTTGCACCTTTGCATGGGCTCACGACAGAACTGTAAACCCCAGCACTAATGCCCAGAACACTCTGAATGACTTCCAGGGCGGTGCCTCATCTAGCATTGTGTGCAGAGTTTAATGCCTTTAGTTAAAGCCTTCTGTTTTATTTTGTACAGCAATCTGAAAATACTTCAGACTTTTCCAGTAACAACTGATAGAAGATGCCATCTTCAAACCTTTTATGAATCATTTAGTCTTTCATTACTTCAGTTGCTCTGTTTTTATCCTCAGAACAAGAGTCAGGAAGATGCCTTAAGACTCCCTATTGAATTATTTTACCTTCATGGCTGCTTTTATTGAATAGCCAAAATACTGGGAGTTAAAGAGTTTTGTGTAAATCTGGAAATGAAAAAAAATCTTGAGGCAGTGCTGGATTACTTAGTCTGTGAACTTGCATTTAATGAGAGAATTCTGAAAGGAATATCAAGGTTGTGATAAATGGAGATGGCTATCATGTATTGTAAATGCCTTTTTTGCTACTTGATTTGTTACATTGGAGCAAGCAATTCATAGAGGGTCATCTGATGGGTGTCAGCCTGTGCTCAGTGCTGGATGACTGAAGAAAAGCTTCCTTTTTTTGTTTCACTGAGATTCTCGTCTATCAGTTGCAGAATTCAGCAAGGATGGAAATACTCTGTGAATGGGTCTCTTATCTGGCTTGCATTTAGCTCCAGTTCAGATATCTGTCTCTGAAGTGCAATCCTCTCAGTTTTTATATGGCTCTGTAGTAAATTTAAGCCATTTTAATGCTGCTGGAGTTCATTAGAAAATTTTGGTTTGATGCTTACAAAACTGTAGGATTCAGGCTATTCTTTTAGACAAAGCACCTTGCCCCTTTAATTCCCACTCTCCCACTACTGATTTATCTAAATGTATCTCAAAAGAAGTTATCATTTATTTTCTTAATTCCTTTTCTTTGCATGAGATAAGGTGCCAAATTAGTGGTCTGCTTGCCAAAATGCAAAGGAGGTCTTGGGTTTGTAATACTGAGACAGAGGACCCTTCTAGATCTGTTAAAATGTTGTTATATAAATCTACACTGCTGTGCATTTTGAGATTTTTTTTGCCTCTTTCTATAAGCATTGCTACTGTTTCCACTCAAATGGTGGCCTAGCCTGTTGCTGCACCTGAGACAAGCCTACAGAGCTGCACAAGAGGTGAAATGTTCCAAGTTGTATGTGGCCTTAGTTCTGACTACTGTGACATGTCTGTCAACCTCTAACACATTTGCTGCAAACCTGCCTTTGTTGTCCTCTGTATATCAGTGAAGTTATGCCAAATCTGTTCTCTCCTTTAATCCTAATCCTGTCTCAGTGCCTTGTCTCAGTTCTGTCTCAGCTTCTCACTCAGTCCATTGGGCAGGATTGTCACTCCTTTACATTCTGCTGTAAAGGCATTAAATGGGATTACATGTTTTGTAGTACAGTTTTTAAAGATTACCATATATAATTTTTATCACAAATTTAGTGTGGTAATCCAAGGACCACAACCATGAAAGTGATTCCTCATTATCCAGTGCAATTACTAGTCAACTGAAGCTAACACATTAAAGCTGCTCTTGAAGAAGCATTCTCCTGAAAACATTCTTGGTTTCTTAATAAAGTAAAAAATCTGGTGTTCAACAGAATGAAACTTGTTCATTCAGAACATAAACTAGCTCTGAAGTACCTGTTGGCAAATGGCTGCATAATCCCTGGTTGCGAGGACAGGAGATGGAGGTCAGTAGACATTTCTGTCACCGGAATGTGCAGCTGCTATGCCACTATTTGTTGAAAAAGACAGTGGATTTCATCCCCTTGGGTTCCACAGGTCACTGAATCTCTAAGACCTGGACCAAAACTAGCAAGAAAGATTCTAGACGGTTTCTTGCAAAGTGGAGGCTACCTGGCTGCTCTCTGGTGCTGCATTTGCCAAGTGTTCAGAGCTATTTGTTTGCACAGCATCTAGGTGTAAGGTAACTTGGAGGCTCTGCTACACTGATGCCTGTGGGGGAAATGAAGGGAGAAAGCAGCAAGTACTGAGGGTTACACAGTAGGCCCTCAGTTCAGTTTGAGCAAACTGCAGTGACCTTAACACCTCCCTGGCTAAGCACTGCAGAAGTGCCAGAGCAGCAGCAGCCCAACAGCACTCTGCTAGCATAGCTACATCTGTTCCTTTTTCCCCAGAGTGCCTGTTTCTTCTCTTTTCTCTTTACCTTAATGCCTGAATTAATTCCATTTTTTTTTTTTTGAGGGGGTGTTCAGTGATTTTTCTGTGACCTCTGTCTGCTTTGCCTCAGCAGCTGTGTCATGCTGATTTTACCTGTGGTCCTCGAGAGTTAGGATTTCTGAGAGCCCCGAATTTGGGGTTTATTGCTTCCTGCTCAGAGGAGGTTTGAGGAGGGCAGGTAAAAAATAGGACTACTACCTGGATAGCTGTACATTTTTGCAAGTCACCCTGTTTACAGTTTGTGCATGTTCTTCTTCTCCCTGTGCATCCATGCGTATTTGTGCCTGTAACTCCTGCCTCAACAACCTCTTATCTTTTGTTGTTTGTTTGTTTTTTTTTTCTCCACACGTCTCCCAGGGTATCAGTGACAACTTGTTAAGTGTGGAAGTGAATTGACTGACTTAAACTTCAGAAATACATGGCTAGTCTTGTATTTTTTTTTTTCTATATATATATTGGTCACACTAAGGAAACTTGTGTTGTCAGGGCCAATTGCTCTCCATCCTGCTTGGAAATCACTCTGGGCCTCAGCACCATGGATTGGCACAGTCCTCAAGGATCCCTGCTTCCCACAGCTAGGCCTTGGCTCTGTCTGGCTGCAGCCTCCAGGAGAGGAAAGGCAGAAAGCTCGTGACTTGCCCAGACAGTCTGAGGCCTGGCCCTGCAGCCTCAGCTCCCCAGACGCTGTTGAGTCGGACTTGGCTGGCAGCCGCCGCGCTGTTACTTTTCCGAGGTAATAAGTGAGATTAATCACAGGACCCTTTCCAGAGGCAGAGGAGGTTTGTGCTGCATGCAGGGAGACCATAGGAGCCAGTGCTGTGAGCTGGAGGCGAAAACTGGGGCCTCACAGCAGGGCAGAGCAGGGCAGCAGTGGAGCTGTGCAAGTGTGGCCGCTCCACTCAGCTGCTTCTGGAGGCATTGCTGGAGCTGCAGCCTGGTGCCTCTCCTGGATGGGCCCTGGCTGAGCACAGGGGCACAGTGCCTGCACTGTCTTTGTCTGCTGGCCTTGGGCAATTACATTTGCTGCAAATAACTCTCAAAATTTGAGAGGGACCAGGCTTCTTTTGGATTGCATGACTTGCAGAGGAGAAATGAGCATCTTTCCTACTACTCCCTACAGCGTACTGTGGAGAGCAAGCAGCCCATATTGATAGGTGGAGGGGAGCAAAAGGGGTCTCCTACCTTCTCTCAAACCAATACTGCATAATGATTTTGGGTTTCCTCTTTTCAGCTGCCTCCACAAACTGACCTTACCTTAATGTAAACAGGATTTGCTATCCAGGACTGGGCTGCTCATTTCTTCAATTGTCTCATCCTCTGCTTCAGAGCAACTATCTCCACTGCCATCAGTACAGAAAATATTGTGATGGGCAGCAGGGAAATTCCCTTTCTGAGAGGGAGATAATTTTTTTTTTTTTTTTTTTTTTCCCCCCCCCGTCTGCTAACATCTGGCATGTAGTTCTTGCAATACTTTGTTGTACATAGTGTAGTGTGGATATTGTCATTATCATATATTTTATCTTCTGCAAAGAATGTAGTCCCATTGTTGTAGTGGTGTGTTCCACAGGTGGTGCATATTATGCTAAAGTTTCTTTTTTAATTTTTTTCCCAAATTTTGCCAAAAGTCTCTTTACCTGTAACAAGATCAAATGAAGGCAAACAGAAATGCTTGATTTCTTTTTCTGCACTATTTATTCTCTATCATCATCTCCCTTCTTGTTTGTCTCTCCTAAGCTAAACAGTTCCATTCTTTTCAAATTCTAAATGGAAATCTTCCTGGCCCTCTAATAATTGCCTGGCTGTCTTTATGGAGATGACAAGAAATTAAGAGTACATCAAGGAGGGGGAAAACATTCATGTAAAAAACACTAATGTATCTTTAATTTCTATCTCAACTTACATACAGAAATATCTTGTTGGCTTCTGACCATACTAAACACTGAGTTTTTTATTCATATACAGTTGTTTTTCTTTGATTATTATAATAAATGTCGAACTGAGCAACAGGTATAAGAAGTTCATTTTTTTCAGGAATTTTTTTTTTCCTTTTCCCATTCCTTGCTAGGCAACTCTTCCTGCACTGGTGGATTTTGTTGGCTGTAATGGAACTTGCTTCATCTTTTCTGTTCTATCAAACACCTCATTCAATATGGAACAAGTTGAAATCTTCTAGTGTCTTGCACTACTTGTTCCCCCAGTTATCCCTGATCTCGGAGGTCATTGAAGTACACTGTATCAGTTCATGTTGCAAAATGACCAGCATATCTTCCTTTCCACTGCATTTATTTAAACCTCCCATTCACCATTAAAATAGTTGTTTTCCAGAGTGGTTTTCAGAGGGTTAATGTGCTTGTAGTTCTCATGGGAGAGATCTACTCTGCTCCTTACATTCTTGTAGGAATGAGGGTACCCTATATTCTGGTGCTCTGTAAGAGTGGCTCTGGCTCCAGCAGCCTTCCTCTCTAAAGGAGTTCTGAAAGGGTTACAGGGGAGCCTTGGCTGTTTCTTTGAGCTATTTGGAAAGGACGGGCCTCAGACAGCTTGGCAGGAACCTGAGGCCCTGTTTTTTCCAGCCCAGCCCTTCCTTCTGCACAGAGCTGTCAGGGAATCCCACGAATGTCTGGTTTTTCCCCTTTCCTGATTCTTTTAACAATATTTTTATCCATCTGTGACTCTTCCTCACACAAGGATCTCAAATTTTATCCATTGATTTGCCTTGCACGTAGTGGACTATAAATGAAAGCTGTGCTACCATGCCATAACTTTTGGAATTAGTTCACAGTTGTGCAGCTGAGAAGGGCATTGGGAAGTTTCCCAGAAGAATGTCCTTTCTGGCATTGATCTTAGGGCAGGTCCATCTGGCCTAAGAACTGAGGGATTGAACGGGCCCATCTTTGAACTGTGCTATTCTTGTGTGTTACAGTGAGGCACTCTGAAATCTTGGGGCTGCATGTTCTGTATCCTCCCTATCAGACATACAGAATGCTGCTTTGTAGAAATGGAAATCCCCTTTGTAAACCAGGCTTATGAAAGACAAGATATGGTTAGTGACTTTTCCTTCATTTGCCTCATGCTCTCTTGGACTGTCCTGAAGTTGAAGTCATTGTGAATATTTGGAGATTTCCAAGTTTGCACTGTACATTTTCACTTCAAGAAAATGGAGGTGTAGTGGGTAGAGTGAGAAGGGAAGTTTGGTTACTCATGAGAGCAAAGGTCTTGAACATCTGTATTGAAGACATTGGTGTTGTACAGCTGAGGAAGAGAAATTGAATTGGGATTATATTGCTATCTCAGTAAGCCTGTCCAATGCTGAGAGAAGGGTGTGATCTGAGTTCCATGTAGAAAGACTTCCAGAAGGCAGCCCTCCTGTGGGGCAGTCCCTGGACAACCCTACAAAGTCAGCAGCCAAAGGGCCTGGAATCAAGCTCAGTTGAGTTAAGGGTTTCAGTGACCAAGTACAAATGCCAGAGCAGGAGGTAGCAAAAGGGGCCAAAGGGTTTTCCTTCCTACTAGGCTTTGTTTTGGAGCTATCTTCCATTGTGCAGTGAACTTTCCACCAGCAATGCACATTCATATTTTCCATCCAGACCAAGGTCATGCTTTAGCTTGGCTTCCTCAGGATGAGCAATCTTCTTTTTGGTGTTTTGTACGGTGATACAAAAGGGAAATCCCTGCGAAAGCATGAAGAAACCCCTTTCCTGTCCCTGAAAATGTTAGCTGGCCTTTCCTGTGAAGATTCTGATTTCACCTAATTTCCCCTAGCTCTCTGACTGATAAAGTTTGGTAGCTGACACCAGAGTTTGCAAATTGCATGCTGTTGGCTCTATGTCAGTCTGTTATTCTCTGGGGTTTCTCTGGGCTGCAGGTATCAAGCAGCAGCTGTTTGTGAGCCATGCAGGGATCCAGTGTTTAACAGTGTCTTTTTTACAAGGGGAAGGGAAAAATGTGAACAAATCAGTATTATTTCAGTTCCCCTGTGTATGTGGTGACAGCTTTGCTTGGTGATCCTGTTCAGTAGGTCCTAGGGGTAGGTATATTGTATAATATGAAGAAGATGCAGCAACTAGAACTCCACTGGGGAACACCAACCTTTTGTTTAGGTGATAGTGTGGCTTATAATAATGAGGAACATTTTGGCTTACTAGTACTTTTTTAGTCTCTACCCAACACTGGATACCATCAGCCATTGAGTAGTTTGACCAAACTCTGGGTAAGAGAACTTTGGTTGGTAATGAGCAAGCAAGCTCACCCAAAAAAGCTTGTTA
This sequence comes from Oenanthe melanoleuca, assembly GCF_029582105.1. NCBI lineage: Eukaryota > Metazoa > Chordata > Aves > Passeriformes > Muscicapidae > Oenanthe > Oenanthe melanoleuca. The sequence continues at coordinate 38,937,170 of NC_079339.1, forward strand.
CTGGATTTTCCAGAACCAGTGCAAATTACAAGAATTTTTAAATGCACTGTTAAGGCTGGACTGTGCAGTGTCAGGATGAAAATGTCAAGAATAATTTATTACAAGCAGTTATTTCTAGGATTTAATTTTGTAACAGTAGTTGAAAGATATGTTCTTAAAAAAAAAAAAAAAAAAAGGCAGGAGAGAGTGAGCAAAAAAGCTAGGTAGTTCTAAAAGATATCAGTTTCCAGACATTCTCCAAATGCACATATGGCATTTTTATGAATATTTCTTATCCAAGAATTGTTCACAGCAAACCAGGTGGGAAGATGCCAGGCCAGGCAGGCTGATTCAAATCTATTTAAAACTGGCACTGAGACAACAACCTTTAGTAAAAGGAATTTAAAACTAAGAGAGCTCTGTTGGATGGTTGAGCATGTGAACAGGCTCCCCAGGGAAGTGAGGAGCCTGCCAGAGTGTTTGAACAATACTCTTGAGCACACAGTGGGACTCTTGGGGTGTCCTGTGCACAGCCAGGAGCTGGATGTCAGTGATCCTTGTGGGTCCCTTCCAACTCAGAACATTCTATGATTCTGTGTTGCTTGGCTTCTTTGCTTGAATTTCAGATTGCATCTGGCTCAGTACATGTCTTCTACTCCCCTTTCTATCTTTCTGCTCTCTGGCACATGGGACTTAACTGAAAAGTTAGTCAAAGAAGATCTGGCAGTGCTGCACATGCTGTTGGCAGCTGTCTGTCAGGCATACTTTGCCTGGGCAAGATTCATCCTTTAAAGCAAAAGGGCTGTGACTTTCTTGGTCCAAACCTTTTGTATGCATAAAGATTTCTTTATTTGCTTGCTTCTGGAAAAAAAATAGAATCTTCTCTGTGAAGAATGAAGCCAAGTTGGGGCATGAATGTCTTCAGTGCTGAAAATTTGAGTCTTCTCAAAATTCAGCTCAGAAAATTTTCATGTTTGTTAGACTATCTAAAAAGAGGAGGGAATTTCAAGTCTGGACCATCTGTTTCTTTTTTTCTATTTGGATAAAGATGCTGATGGGTAAAGAGTTGCCAGCTTATCTTCATTTAGCATTTTGAAAACTTGAACATGAAGAGATTTTAAATGGAGTAAGTTTATGAATTTTGTTTCTTGCTACTGGTACTTAATTCAGAAAAACTATTCACAGTCAAAATCTGAATTTTAAATGAAAATTTTTCATTACCTATTAAAGACCATATACTCCTTAGTGGAGTGACTTACACTTCCCATTGCAGTTTCCTGAAACTTCTCAAGCTGTGGTGTTAGAAAAAGCTTGAAATAACTTGTTAGAAAGAATGTTCTGTTCAATAAATTTCTGATCTTAGCTCTGCTAGACACTTGGGTGTGATTCTTTGACAGTCTTATAATGCTAAAGATTCTGGCTTCTCTGTAATTATCTTTGGATGGATCATAATTTGAACAACAATTAAAGGCTTTCTGATTCAGGCAGTCAACATGACAAAGAGAATATAATCTCATCTTTTGTGAAGAAAACAGTAAATTGAACAGTGTGTGAGAGAGGTTTAAGTGCAGGCCCAAAAACTCAGCCCCAAAAGTGATTCTTCTTAGACTTTGCTGTTGTTAAGATTCAGTGGTTTAATGAGCACATCCCTTTCCAGTAAGGAACTGCATATAATATATCTAAGATATTCTCCAGAAAAGTGAGATTTAGGTTTCTACTGTCAGTGATCCCCCAGACTTCTGTTTTCAAGATTCCTTATCAGAAAATCAAGGAAGTTTAGACTTATCCCTTAGGAAATTCCAACAAAGGCTGCCAATTAAGATTTTTTGGAACAGCTATCTTTCATAGAGTTTGGTTTTGCATATTGACAATTTGCTTATCTTTCTTCAAAGCTGAAAAACCTCAAGGAGGAGATGTGTTTTAATGTGGAAATAATTTTGCTAAAAAGTCAATGGGAATATTAACTTCTCTCTTATCAAAGTTCACAAAAAGTTAATTTTTTTAATTTTAATTTCTATAAGTGAGCACATATAACACATTTAAAAGTATTAGGCAAAATAATAGATACTGGTAAAATAATTTTGAAAACCCAGTTTTAGTAGTTGGATTATTCTGGTATATTTAAAGAAACTTGGATCCAATCCATCTTTAGTCATTTAAATATCTTGTTTTTCTGTTCAGGACATTGTTTGCATAACTGATTTTGTCTTTTTCAAAGGTCAGAGTCATGTTTTTATTTGTTTCTGAAATCCCACTTTCCTGCTGCTGATAATAAAGTGAATGATTTATATATGAAAGTATCCTCTATTATAAAGAGAACAAAATTTATACATCAATTTCTAGGTTGTTTTGAGGTGTAGGAGACAAACTATGGTTCATGTAGTACAGAGGTTTTCTCTGTTGATATTTTCTAAATAGAAAAAAAAGAAAAGTTAACACTCTATGTTCTCTAAAGCATTGCAAGTCCTGGATATGAGTGTAGACATTGCTGAGAAACATTTCTGTGAAAGGGAAAAGAACTGTGGTGCTGGGTATTTTGCTGTTTACATGTTTTACTCTGAAATTACCTGAACTCCTGACATCATGTAACACTATGAATTGTGAATTGTTGCGCTTGTTGCTACGCAAGGCATAGTTGTTTGTGTATTCTTTGTCAAAATCTCACTTATGTGTTTATGATGTATGTTGTTTGGTAGCAAAACCAGGTACCAACTGCTTGTGTCATTTACTTTCAGATTTTTTCTAACACTGTTACCTTTATGTGAGGTCTTGCTTACTGTCTTATGCTCCAACTGGTCTATAGAGCCTTAAACAAACTACACAACATGAAGGTTAACCTCTTTGCAAATGTTTCAGTATTCACCTCAAACCTCCTGGAGGCCTGTTTGGACTCTCATCTGCCTGTACTGCATATGAATTTTCTCTGAAATGTACTAGTTGTAGTACATGTAGTCTAGTACTAGGCCTTTGAGTCTGCTCTATTTAGAACATTTGCTGAAACTTGATGAAAGGCATCAAATATAGACAAGCAGCATATAATGGAGATTTCTTGATGGACACTGTTTTTATTTTCCTTGCTTGATGTGTATTATCTATGTTAGCAGGGAAGTATTGAAAGGACATTTTTCCATGAGTGGCTGGGGTATTTTAGTCTGCCCTTTTAAGGGGTTAGCATCTGCATCTTTGATGTGTTCATGCTCAGAATTGCATCAAATCACTTGGTGGAATTCCTGGGACAGAGATTCCATGGTTCCCATCTGTGTTCCTGAGTCTGGGAGCTTCTGACTAATTATACAATTTTCTCTGTACTTGTAGGAAACAATTTAATTTTGGCCCTAGAAAAAGGGATTGGGTTGGAATGGAATAGAGGATTGTGTAACTTTTTTCATGTTTAACCACGAATTCCACAAATGAAAGCTATTGCACTTCCTCTGAAGATACCTACTCTTGCCTTTTGGTTCTCAGAGTCAGTAGAAATATTCAACCCCCATATACAGTCCAAAAAGATCAATCAATTGAAAGGCTTGCCCAAATCTGTCATTAATGAATCCAGCAAAATTTCATCTCAAAGGAAGCAGCACCATCCCTAGATACCTATACTCAAACCCCAAGGGGAAAAGATGGGTGTAGTATGCAGTTGGGATGGGCAGCAGAGCTGGCACATCACCATAGACTTTCTGTCCATGCTGGGGGAGAAAGCATCACAAATGCAGGTGCGTGATCACATGGAGGTAATTTAAAAGCTTTTTTCCTAGGTGTTGCAAACAGAACTAGTGCTTACAGTCTCTACCTCATATCCTACAGTTGTGGGTAGAGACAGAAATCTCATGAAAAAAATTTCAGGCAATGGGTGATCAAGTTTTATGCAACTTTTGAACATCTTCCGCAGACAGGATCTGACAGAGAGGGATCTTTCAATGAGTACTGGACAAGTCTGGGAACAGTGTTTTAAAATATGCTGTCTCATCTCTTGCTACTGTACAATATAATTATCTTAACATCCTTTTACTCATCTTCCTCTAATGACAGACTTTGTCTGTCATCAGATGTATCAGTTTCCTGGAGAAAGATTTTTGTTGACCCAGTTTACCAAGATAGGCCTGAGCCTTTTCTGTAGTTTCAGAGTTTAATTACATATTTCTTGTTCTCAATGCTTAATTGTTTTCTGTCAGCTGGCCTTCTTGGTCAGCACGTGTGTTGCTGCCTGCTGAGGAAAAGGAGGCAACTGAATGATTTGGGGCTCTCCCATGATTTTCCACTGCACCACCTGTTTTGGAAATGGTTGTAGAATTGCCAAACACGCTGAAGTGGTTACATGTACCAGCTCCTAAAGAAGCTGAAGGGGAGGAGTGGTTCTTGCCTGATGGGTTTTCAAAGGGAGCTGAGACTTTGATGTTCTGTTTTAGCAGTTGCTAGATATAGTGCCTCAGCCCTATGCAGCACTTGTGGCCCAGCCTTCATGCATTGTATTCTTCTTTACACTACCAGAGTGGAGAGAAGAAAATAAAATTAATTAAACCAAGAGTATGGCCATTAGCAATAGTGTTGCTTTGTTTTATTTTACAATTTGAATTATAGTGCCTTGTGTCTCATACTAGTGAAGTACCTTGCACTTAATTGGGTCTTTAGAGTAAGAAATATATTTCACTTCAGCTTTCTGTATCTTTCTAATTGCTTCTTCCTCACCCCTTCATTTTTATAACTGCTTCCAAAATAATTGTAGTCATTTTACTCTTTTGTTCTGTAATGACCACATAAAATAGGCAGAGATTTACATGTATGATGCACCAGAATTCTTTGCTTAGTCTAGAGGGACTGGGTTATCTTTCCAATAAGGATTGAGGGAGACAGGGAAATGTGGTGGTTAAACCAAGGCTTCAAAGCCTCTGTTAAAGCAGGAACAGACAGCACTCTGCTGTATCTGCTGAAGGCAGTTCGCTAGGAATTTCCCCTTTACTCACTTGACTCCTCACTGCCAGAAATAAGATGCTGTAACTCAATTTATTCCATTAATATTGGACTTCTTTGTGGTAATATGAACTCCTCTCTGATTTTGTGTGTTGAGATATTGCTTTAGTGGAAATGCTGGAGGCTAAGCTCTGTTTGCAGGTAAAGAGGCAGATAGATCCCAATAGTAGTGGTGAAAGGGGGACTGTATTCTGTGTAGTTGAAAAATTAAGAGACCAAAATTGTGATAAACTGGAATGGTGTCTTTTGGCAAGGCAGTACACTTCTGTGATATTGATCTCTGATAGACAAAGTCCAAAAAAATGGGGAGATTCTCGCTCTGCAGTATTAGCTTTTCCAGATAAGGCTGTATAAATAAATACAAACCTTTCTAGTCTTTTTTTGCAGTTCTTTATGATACAATTCTGGTATGTCATCACCCAGGCAATAAAGGGGGACAGATGTATAGAAATTTTTGGGAGGGAAATGCTACTATTGGTTTTTTGTCTTTTCTTTAGTGCTAGCTCTAGAATTTCTAAATTTTTTATCTTCCCATATTAAAAATCAATAACACCTAAATCAAAATTGAACCTGCCATTCTGTTCTGAAGTTTTTTTCTTAGATTACATTTTAGCTATCCACCAAACACATCATATTTGCTCTTTTCTGAAAAATAGTTTCCTCCAAGTGGGGTGTCTTTGAGGATTCTTAGAAGGAACGCTACAGACCTGGAAAACTCCTGTCACTTTTAGCCTGAGAAAATTATTGCTAGGAATCTGTGCTATCTTAGTTGAAATAATTATAAAGTATCTTCCATTATGTCTAAGGAAGTTGGGTGGAGAAAAATAACACTTACTTTTTACAATACAAATACAGTGTTTTGTGGCCATCAATGGGGCTTGCAGTGATTTAAAAAAAAAAAAAAAAAAAAAAAAAAAGCTGTAAAGCAGCAAGCATCACACCCCTGGTGTTGCTTTGGTGTCAGTGTGCCATGCTGCTCTTTGGATGGCTGAAAGTCTATAACATGATAGTATCAATCTGTCGTCTCTGTATAAGAAAAAAACTCTTATATTTTTAAATTTCCTGCAATGTGTGGGAGAGGATGGTATCACTTGTGCAGCATATACAGTCACTGGGCCAGCTTCTTCCGTAGGTAACAACCCGTGCTGGATTCTCACTGTGTATTTGAGCTTATTCCACCAACATCCCCTGATTATATTTTACATGACTACTTTGTTACAGACTTTAGGAAGCATGTGCTGTCACAGACAGTCACCACTTCCCCTAGTCCATTGTTAAATGTTCAGGGAGCCATGGCAGGTGAATCGATCTTTGTACAGGAGGTGGAGGTAAAAGAATTCTCCCTTAGCTCTGACATAAACAAGCTGCAGAGGGAACATGAGGAGGAAAAAAATACATTTAACAGGTGGGATCACTCCTGGGTACAGTCTATTTTGTGTTATGCCTTGTTACCTTATGGAAATCTACTGAAGGGACAAGGAAAACAGAAACTGTATACATATGGAATTGAGTTTCTAACATAGGGCAGATAAGAATGCTAGAGGCACCACTTTGGCCAGCATGTATTGTCAGGCTTAGAGGACTGTGCAAGTCTTTTTATTGGGAAATTAACTCAGCTTCATTACATTGGGTGTAGGTTAATAAAATTCTGTTGTTTAAGGGTAGACGTCTTTTTAGGACCTTTACTTTGCCCTTGTCTCAGTGCTTGGAGAATTACTCAGAAACAAGAGACTGTTAACCACAAGCCTCCATCCTCACAGCAAATACTCAGAGAAGTGACAAAGAACGGAGAAGACTAGTTCTTGTTTTGTATTTTTTTTGTCTTCTTTACCTTATTTCAGCAGCTTGATATTAAACAGCTTCAGTTGTGTTACTGAATGGTAGCACGGCAGATGCATCATACTGGGTCTCTACCTCTTTTACCTGGAACATTTTTTCTAATATAACTGTGGCCAGCTGGCTTTCAGGTGGCACTTGCCACAATCCCTGATTAGGTGAATTTGTAGATGTTTGCTCAGGAAGTGCAGAACCAAGTCTAGTCTTCCCTTTAGGTATGTAGATTATAAATGTAGAGATGTTGCTTCTTTTGTGAAGTTCTCTTATCTGGCTATAGTTCTTGAAATGTATAGTCATGATGTCAGGCAACTGTATGCTTCAGCTGCTTTGTCCCCATAGACACATCATCTAAGCTGCCAGATTTATCAAGTCTTCTCTAAGAGACACTCATTAAGAGAGTCTTTATCTACCGCATAACAAGGTGATAGTTGTACTGAATGTCAAGCCAAGTTAGTTGCTTTATTAATTTCAGTGCAAATTTTATGGAACCTAGGGGCTTGATATGCTCTTTAGAGGTCTCAGTGTACTAGATATTTAATATTTAGACAACAAAATAGCCAAAGTAAAGTGCATGAGATGTCTCTACTGCTTGGTCATACAGCACTAAATTTTGTTTTGGCCTCAAGTGGTATGAGATCTGGACAGCACAACCCTAAGGAATTTTTAAGGTCCTCTAGTGTAAGACCAACCTGTGCTATGTCTTTTGGGATACTGGTCATGGCAGGGACATTTAGCTCTGGGTAGGGGCAGGGCTTGAGTACTCTTCCCCCATCTCATTAATCCTAACCCTACAAAACTCAACAGCCTTGTTTTAATTTGTTTGTTTTTTCTTCTCAAGTGCTCTAGATTTCACCAGTTTAGCCCAATTGGAACTTTTCACTTGCCTCTTGGGATTTAAAGAGGAGCTTGAACTGCTTTCTCCATTCCCTGTTTTCTTACTCATTGGGATCTTGCAGCTGCTGATTGAGCACATATAGCAAAGAGCACCACGCTCCGGGAAAGCTTATGCAGGAGGAAGCTTAATGGAAAATATGAAAGGGAAAAAATGTGTTTGATGGACTTTTAATATAAAAAGGGGGTAAGAAAAGAAAAGGAGGAGGGGGAGATTTATTCACTGTAATAGGAACCAAATGTTGGCTGGGACAGCAGCTACAGTCTCACTCTTTCCCTGTAAACTCTACGAGCGGCTTTTCAAAGGCATTACAGGGTGCAGGGCTAATTTAGTGGTCCTGACTTAACCCCTGCCTCTCTAGAGAGAAGTAAGGAGTAGGGGTTTTCAGGAGAGATTAGTGACTTTAATTACAGGCTCAGTCAAAAGCATATTCTAGACAGATAAGTACCCATTTACTGTTTTCATTCTTGTGTGCTACTGCTGCTATCCACCAGTAAAAAGCAAAATCTGCTTGCATAAAGCACTAAAAAAGGCTTTATGTCTAGAAATAGAGCCTGTAAGTTTTTTTCAGTTTGGCTTTCAATAAACTTGTTGACAGTGAAAGAGAAAAAGTAGAAGAATATCATTATGACTCATGTTCATGAAGTTGGTTCTCTTGATTCTTGCTAGACTTTTACAGTGGAACCTCCTCAGTGAGGATTACCTTTCCCATCTATAAGTGGTGCAATGCTGCATCTAATTTTCTGGTGCCTTGATTCTGTGAAGTGTGTATATTCACACCAGAAACTCTGCCTGGACTAGGATAAGTGATCAAATTTAAGATAGCACTTAACACATGTTCTTAGTCTGAATGTTTTACCTTAAAAAAACAGATCCAGATAGTACAATGAGTTTAATTAATTGTGTCCACCCTGCTCTGTCTGAACTTCCTTGATGAATACTTTAAAACTGGGTGGGGTGTGTGGGACCACACAACACAGTTCAGGCAGTTGCATGTCAGAGTTAAGCAGGTAATCCTCCACAAAACTTCCTTGTGACAGCAAAATGATAACCAGGTTTTGGTTTTAGTATTACTGTATATATGTCTTGCTGTTAAAATATTTTTGCAGTCTCTGTGTTTGCTTGTGTGGAAATACATGCAAGAAACATGAAACCAGAAGAGCCTTCCACTCAGTAAAGCTCAAACCCTGTGTTTGCACTAATTGAGGGTAAAAAGGCTGTATGATTTTGTTAGTCTAGATCACTTGGAGGAAATATGCTCTTTATTATGCCTTCATTACCTTTCCAGTGACCTGATGAGCCACAAATAGGATGAAGGCACTGAACTTTGCAGTCAGTTGGCTGTTGGTTATCTTCTTGATTCAGTCTTTCTGCTAGTGAATTTCAGAGCTGCCATGTGTAAAGAGAAGAAAAAAAAGTGTTGTTTGTTTACCTACAAAGTATTCCCCAGGTCAGAGAGACTGACAGTATTTTGTAACAGGCATGAAGCCAAGGATGCTACTAGGGGCCCAACAAAAATTATCTCCACTGAAGGGTAAATATTTAATTTGATTTGTTGTGACTGATATGTTTAGTGCCTCTCATTGATAGTGCCAGCTAAATCCAGGAGTATCTGAGATAGGTTAGGCCTTTCCTGAAGAGGTTTTCCAGTGCTCCATAATCTCATTCTGCCCTTCCCCTCCTAGACTATCAGAAGGCTGTTTTGGTGCACCTCATTTCTAACCTAGCAGATTAGACACTTAACACTCATGACCTTGCCTCTGTATGGAGACCTAGGATGTAAAAGACAATTCCTGATCTGCATTGCCTTTGTTGTAAGAAAATACTTACGTTCCAAAACCCAGGTTTATCAATGACAAGGAAACAGCAAGAATAATTTTCAGAAGCTAGGGTGCAGGAAATAAATGATCCAGCAACATATGCCAGAAAAGAAGGAAGCCTGTGGACTATGATAGTAGTCGGAGAAAAAAGTGAAGGAGCAGGAAGGCAGTAGGCTTTCCTTGTATAGCTATTGTGCATGCACATCTGGAATAATAAAGTGGAAAAAGTTCACAGAAAAGCAAATGTGCAATCAAGGCCAGAAGGGACTGAGTTGAGGAAAAAGAAGGGAGCTAAGTGTGCCAAGGCTGGCTGAGCTCAGAGGAGGCATAGTTCTAGAAGTGAAGGTTTAGTCCTGAAATAAAAGAAATGTCTTATAATAGAACAGTGAAAATTTAAGTTTAATTGGGAATGTTAGGGGAAATTCTTGGTGCTGAATGCATACCTGGTTGTGGAGTTGTGCAGGTGAGTGTGGCACATGGACTCCTACAGGTCCTGCACCACAAGGAGATTAGCTGAATGCTTTTGCTCACATATTTGTTCCTGAGTAAATTCTTATAACAGTTCTCTCAGCTGAAAGAGGGAATTGTTAGAATAGCAGAGGGGACTCCTGACATTTGCTAGGTACTATGCATATTGAAATGTTCTGGAATGCTTGAATTGTGCCTCTGGTAGTTCTTACAGTTAACCTGTGAATGGATTTAAAAATTGTAGTTAGAGGCAGAAAACTTTTCATGTTTTTTGCCTAAACCAAATCAGTCCTAAGGTTTTGCACATGGATATTATACATCTTCTGGTTTTTTGTGATGCAAATATACTGATGGTAAGAGCCCCTACCTTTGTAGGTAAAAGTAGCTTTAGCTGCAGGGAAAAAGGGAAACTCAAGAACTGAGGCTGAAACTATTTCATGATGCCTCATCAATAATAGAGGAAAGTTTGATTGATAGTCTGTGGCAGAAACTTTCCTGCATCTCTACACCACATCTACCATGGGAGACTGTACTTTTCACTTTGAACTGGATTTGAACCCAAAAATGCAGTTCTGCAAGTTTATTGTGCCAATGCAGCCTTAACAAGCTGCGCATTAATTTTAAGAGCTTTTCCTTAGCTTCTCTTGAAGAGTACAAAAGTAGATTGCAGGTCAGGTGATGGCATCCTCATTTTATACAGGCCAGCTGCTTCCTGCCCCTTCCCTGTTTCCAAGTGCCTGTACCATGGTGAGTTCTGGACAGCTCCATGTGACTCAGATCTCCAAAATCCCAGGCTTAGCTCTTTTAGGAATATTCAAAATGCTTTGTTTGCCCCTGGTGTTTGTGAAAGTATTTTTCTTTACCTTTGTAGCACAGCTCATGCTATGTTGCAAAGCAGGAGGTTTTTAGAGGTTTGTGTGTTCCAGCAATCAGAGCTACAGTCCTTGATAAAATGTAAACTCTTGCTGACTGAACTGCACCGAAGTCAGTCTTTCATAGGCTGATAACAGCAGAGGCCAGGAGCAAACCATTCTCAAAGACTTGTTGCTCTGTTTTTCAGTTTTTGATTTATTGCTTTTGAAGCTGAGGGGACGGAAAGAGGAAGAAAGACAAAGAAAGGCCTCAAGGCAAGCGAGAGGCCCAAAACTCCTGCATCCCAGCCAGGACCCCAGCGTCCTGGGCTTCATCCCACTCTGTTTATCATTGCTCTGTAGCCAGCCCCAATCTAGGACCTATTGTTAGGGATGGAAGAAGCACATAGTATGCCAAAGAAAATGTTCTGTGTTTTTCTGAGTGCCTGAACATAAGTCAGCAGGATGCTGGGAGCTGCCACACTACACAAAATCATTAGTTACTATGCCAACTACTTTCTAGCAGCTGGTGCTCACCAAGGATTTGTACTGAAAACTTCCTAGATTTGTCACACTATCTGAATGCCCTGTGGGAAAGAAACTGCTGCCCAAGATTGTCTTACATTCTGTGGCAAGGTGGGAGCACTGATTATAAATGCACTGGGTTCCCTTATTGCCAGCAATGGCTCTTTTTCCTCCTTAGCTTCATCATTTACAGGAAAGGATGCAAAGTACTTCATTGTCAGCTTGTTTCCCTGTTTGATAGGAAAATAATTATTTTCTCAGTTTGCTAGACCTCCAGACATACTGATTCCTGCTGTGATCCTATCAGTTCACACAAACTAAGCAGGGTTAAACAGAGGAATATTCTTCATGAATGCTGAAACTTCATTTACACAATAATTTAAGCCTAGTTTGCACTGCCTTTCAATGGGATGAAGACACTTTTCTAAAGTGCCTGCTTAGTGAGTGATATATGGAGAGCACTAGCGTACTTCATGAATTGGTATTGTTGCCTGCCACACAGGAATTGCTATCAAGTAAGTGCCCAGCTGTGCCATTGGAAGAAGACTTCAGTTGAAATATAAATGTAAGCCTGATGTGTCATTCTTTTAGTACAGACTTGCTGTTTGTCCTATAGTTCTTTGTAACTATGAGATCCTCAGTGACTTGAGTTCTGGGGTCTGGTCTTGTCTACAGCTTCAGTCCTTGGAATTCCTTCAAATTCTTTTGAAATGGAAACAGAAGCCAGCTATGGAGGCTGGATTTCATAGAGGCTTTTTTTTTCTGTAACCAATGAAAACATTCAGTAACATTTTATTAGTGTTTAGTATTTTAGCACACTGACATTAGTTTCTAGTATAGGTGTAAGTAGCTGATTGCATAAAGGTTGCTTACATCAGAAAAGAGCTAATGAATTTGAAAAGGGAACTCGAGTAGAAAGGTAGTTGGGAAGCAGAAAACCTGCAGATTTATGTATTGTGTTTTAGTCCTTTTGGACTGGATCCCAATCATAATTGCATGGTGATTTGTTTCAAATGGTCTCACAAGCAAACCTGTATCTTCCATGGTACAAAAAGTGCAGAAGAGAGGTTTTATGCTGTCAGTGATTTGGAAGAGAGAATTCTGGCCCAGCCTTTATGAAAACTACAGTTGAAAGAAAAGAACACAGTGGGTTTCTTGCCAAAAACACTGAGCAGCCTGAAGAGCCGCTGGAAGGACAGAATCTTGCTTACAAAGGATGGGCCATAATGCCAAAGGCTGAGATTTCCTGTGCATAGTGAAGGCCTGAATCCTGGCCAGGTGTCTAAACTAAGCAACTCATAAATAATTCTGAGCAAGCTGTGAGAAGATTGCTCACAACCAGCCTGGCTGACAGTATGAAACCAAATCTTTTTTGGTGGCACAGGCAGGAATTTTTCTTTCCCATTTGCATGCGTGTGCATCTGTGCATAAATCTGTTGTCTATACATGTGAAGAAATGAATTTTCAATCATTAGTGTTCAAGCAATAATCCTGAATTGAAAACAAGTAGGTCTGTGAATACTGACTCTACAGTCCTCTTTTCCATTAGGTGTGGGAAGGCTTTTTCTGGTTATTTTTGGCTTTGCCTAAAACACTGTAAGTTTTGAGAAAGCTATTAATTCAGTTTGGGGTATTTATAAAGTCTCCCTAACAAGTGAACTCTTTAATATCCATTAAATTTGTGAGGTCCTCTACTGCTGTTTTGCAGCCTTCATTGTGGTACTGAACCTGTTGTAATTTCCTTAGGTAGAACTAGTTTTTGCTTCAGGGTGCAAAAGTGTTGTCATTCTTTAAATCATCCAAGAGGCAGAGAGTGAGAATAGGAGATGCTCTGTGACACATTCCCATAAGCATGGCAAATAGGCTGAGAGCTGGAGCATGTTTCTGGCAGCAGTGTATTGAGTCTCAGATCGTAAGCCTGTTCTGTACCAGGGCAAACATCACCATAGATTTAATGTCAGCACTTGGTAACATGTGATGTGGGGACTTTACAAAGCTGCAGATGACCTGTCTCTTTATGATAGTGACCCCAAGACTGGCAAATACATTGGCTTTCTGTTGTCAAGTATTGTGTGTTTATATTCTAGAAGGTTGAAGTTATGTTTTGCTACATAATGCATAAATGCAGAATAATGCATTTACTTTGATTTCTGTCTGTAAATAAAGAAAACCCATAGAAGCCAACAGAAACATATTCAATCCAGAAGGATTCTGCAGGCCATGAGGATAAAATCTGCTTAAGCAAGCAACAGGGTTTTCAATATAGTGTCTAGAATATTAGTAAGTTTGTTTTGTTGTGTTGTGGAGGGGGAAGGTATTGGAACAGCAGGGAGTTGTGTACAAGGCTGTGCTGCAAGAAAATCTTAGCCAAAGCTATGTGGTTTTGTGTGGTATTTTTAAATTTAGTTCTTCCTAAAGGTTTAATAATTAGTTTCAACAGTGGCTAATTTAAGCCAAGTTTACCTGGGCAATGTTATGTCCAGTATATTGGTTGAAACTGAAAAAGTGAGTTAAAGCAAGTTAGAAATTCAGTGAGAGAATTTGAGAGTTCATTGAATTGGACAAAGGTTGGAGAAAGGCTGCAATCTTGGTGCATTTTTAAAAGGTCAGACTTAAGTATTTGTAATTCCATAACAGTTAATCCTTTCCTAAATATCTCAAAACAAAAGAAATGAAAAATGGGGAAATGTTACTAAAATATTGCCATTTAGATAGTGGCCCACAATGTACAGCAGCCTGCAGTCATTGCACATTATCTCTGTGGCACAAAATCTGGCTATTGGCAGGTCCAGTTTTACTGGAGTTGTTGTTTATATCAGTTTTGTCTCCTCCATTTTGTCTTAGCTGTTACATTTTAGAAGTAATCACTCAATCCTGAGCTTCATAAACATTCTTTTGGATCAAACAATGAATTTTATGTATTGCAGGTTCTGAACTGGAGGTAGGTATGGAAGGAGTTGGAACAGATATTAGATTCTAGAATTTATAATATAACTTGAATGAATAGCTTAGAGAGTGCTTGAGCGAATTCTCTTATTTCTGAATATTTTAAGGATTTGCAATGACAAAGCTTTTGGGGGAAGGAGCAACACATTCAAGGCAAGCTGTGATATGTTTAAAGAATCAAGGTTGTAAGTTTTGGTAGGTTCCTGAAGCAAGGAGATTGCAGTTAACTCCCTTGCCAAAACCATGACCTACACTCCAAATCATGGTGTGAAAGACACCAATCATTTTGTACTTCCCAGTTACGTGTGATGTGGACAGGAAATATAAGGGAAGTCTGCCCTGGGAATCCAAAGGAAGTATTTGGAAGGAGTGGCTGAGAGAAGCATGTCAGAGATCAACGACACTTGGGAAGCTCAGGCATTGAGGCTGAAGGTTATATTAGCCAGAGTGTCAGGATTCAGTGGGTCATACAACATCTGTCGCCTGGGCACAGAATGTGTGAATTGCTGGGGCTTTGTAGCCTCTGCAGGACACCTCGTGGTCCTGTCAGTCTGCCACCTGCTCTCTGCAAAGCCCCTCAGCCTTGTGTAGAAGTGTGGTGGTGCTGCCTTCTCTCCAAGGCTTACAAACTTCAAAGCAAGCTAGTGAGCTCCTGTTGGTACTTATCATGTTGCAGGCCACAGCTGAACTCCTACCATGTAAGCCTGGGCTGTAAGAGCTCCTGTCTCTTTGCAGGAGGACTTGGTGTCCTCTGAGAAAAGCTTGCATTCCTCTGAGGATGAAAGAAATTAGCCTTTCTTGCTCCCCCGGGCCTTTGGGTTGTAACTGTATGGAGTCAGTATGTATCCTAGCTCCAACCTCACCCAACCAATCCTTTATCCTCTCTGGATGTTGTACTGCTTGTCTGTTTCTATTCCATTGTCACTGCAGCATGTATGTGCTTAGTGTAAGCTTTGTGTTACTGTATTAAAGCCTCTACAAATCCAAATGAATAATTATCTCATTAGTGATGGGAATCAGCTTTTCCCCCACTGCTATTCTGCTTGTCTTCAATGCTAATCAGCCACAGAAATATTCCAGTTCAGAGCTTTTATTCTCCTTTCCCTTTTTCTCCTCAAGAGAATGTCTAGCGATACAAGTCCCAGCCTGTATTCAAGAAAATGCACGTGGCACCTCTAGCAGGTGTTGGGCTTGCTAAAGTCACTTAATACAAATTCATAGCTGGCTAAATATTAAGAGACTTTTTGGAAGCAGCAGTGCCTTGTAGGCAGGAGTCCTTATATGCAGAGTGGTGAAAATATGATGGCTCTTCTTTCCTCAGGGCTCCAGAGAATCATCATTTTGCTGTAGAAGGAGAGATGGAGAACAGTCTCTACCAGGTTACACGGGGTCCTCTGGCACATCCCAGCTATCAGCTTCAGTTTGCTGTGCAGCAACTTCAGCAGCAGAAACTTCAGTCAAGACAGCTGTTGGAACAAAACCAAGCACGGCAACAGGTAACTAAAAAAATTCCTGCTTGGGATGTGGCAGTGCTGGCTGATTCTTAGATGTGCAGAATAAAACCAGAGACATATGGTGGAGGTTTTGTGAAGGAAGTAGCTCTTAAAGTGAGTTGCAACAAAACCAATATTACCTGCAGTGATTTTGATGGCATTTTGATACTGTGGTTCCCAATAGCTTCTTCCATTACATTGACATCTTAAGAGCTGGAGGAAATATGGAAAAGAGCTTGTGGATGACTCCTAGATGCCAGAGGTGGACCACTGTGTATGGTACAGTATTTCCATTCTGCTGGGAGAATCTTTCAAGGTTATAGTGATTTAATTGATACACTTGTTACCTTACATTGTTATTATGGAGAGAGAGAGATGTATTCTGAGTGATGTTCAAAATGCTTCCCTGCGAAAAGGAAGGAAGCCTTTGGGTGAGCAAACCTTCATTCAGAACAGCTTGGTCTCCAGTAGCAAGGAGCTGCTTGCAGCTGTTTGGCATGACTGGACTCCCATGAACAAACCTAACACACGTAGGTCTGGACACCCACTCTCCCTCCTGTGAAGCAGGTGAGTCATTAGTCAGGGTCTTTGAGAACAGGTTATAGGCAAATTACCCTCTTCCTTTTCTGGGAGCATCTTGAAGGAGAGACTCTTTTGTTTTTTGCTCCTTGCTCTCCTTCTTTCAAGGCCCTTACTTAGCCATGTAGTTTGCATCCTCAACTTCTGTCACCTACAGTCTCCTCACTCCCACTCCACACAGGAGGTCTTCCTTTCATCTCAGTTCACTGGGCTCTGGGTGGGCAATGTGGCTGCTTGTGAGCTCAGGAAAGGACCATAAACTGGCCTGTGCCTGTGAGGAGGCTGGAGCTGGCCATGCTGAGGGGCCTGGCTGAGCCCTCTTCTAACTGCTGACATTGAGCTGATGTTATTCTTGGCCTGGGGCAGAGCCATTACTCAGGAGTTTCTGTTAAAATGATTCTTTGTTAAACCTCCTCTCACCCCCACAACATCCCCCCTCCTTTCTCTCCCTCCCTTCTGCTTCTGAGCCAAGCATTTTGGAGTTGCTGTATTGAGGCTATTGCCATGCTGCACTGATTTTGATATTAATGAAGAAAAATACTTGCTGAACAGGGGGACTTTCAGACTTTCTGTCATGAATAAAATGTCACCTTAATAAAATTTTTGTCTCTTGGACACTTCCTGTCTAAGACATTGTATGAAGACAGCCATCCCTCCTCTTCCAGTCACAGTTGTATCAATGCCCACCATGCCTGTCATGGCACTACCCTTGTCTTCCCCTGCACCCTCTCTAGCTTTCTATCACTGACCTCTTCCTTCTGCTAGTTAGCTTTCCAGACTTCAAACCTTTAACTTGGCATTTCTAAGAACTGCCTCTCTTTTCTGCAGCTTATGCATTCTCTGATCTACATCGTCTCACTCACACTGCTTTGACTTGTGCACCACCCTTTCATGCTGACCCTCATTTGTCCTCCCTTTTTAGCTTGAGTTCATGTAGCTTATCCTAACCTGTGTGGCTTTACCACATTTGCTTGTCAATGTCACCTACCTATCTTCCATTGCCTGCTCTTTTGTTTCTCTTCCTTCCCATGTACTGAGATCTACTCCATGCTTTGTTCTCTTGCCTGCTACATTCATATTTGTCAGTCTCCCCTCAGCAAAAGAAATATATCCCCAAGACTGAAGGCCTGAGGATTTGAAAGAGTGTCATCATCTGTCTACTTTGGGGAATGCAGGCAGGATATCTCTGAGACTGTTTCATCTGATTGTTCAAGTTCTTGTTATGGTTAGAAGGCAGACTAGCCATTTGTCAATAGCTAAAGTACCTCTACTAATTAAGGTATCTTGAGGTACACCCTGAGTGTGGCATGGCTGTGCAACATGACTGGATGCCAGTCTTTCCTTCTGTCTCTGGCAAAGGGACTAGTTACATATATGACTATATATATGTGATCAAGTGAATGAGCACCATGATTAATAGCATAGCAAATTTTTGTCCTGTACATTAACCAGCTCAGTATGTTGGAGATGAGATGGATGCACTGGAAAGCAGGGGCTTTTCTAGTCAAGTATTTGTATCATAAGAGTCCCTCCATCTACCATGCAGTAGATTTATCTTCTAATGTGTGTTAACATGAAGGCTTCTTGTGTACTTTGTGCAGCACCCACTCTAGGTTGAGCACTTTCCAGACACGTAAGAATGATGATGATTTCTCCAGGCATTTAACAATCTGCGGAATATCAAATACTGTGTGGGTGGAGGAAGAGGAATAATAACGAACAGTTTTCACTTATTGTAGAAGCTAGTTCACACAGTGTAGTATGGTAGAAATAGACCTTTGATGCCAGAATAGGTACTTGATTACTTGGACAAAATGAAAAGCACCAATCTGACTGGATGAGAATCTAACAAACAAATAGGTGGAGTCATATGGGCCAGGAACAAACATAGTACGAACCTTGAGAAAAGTGAACAAAAATAGAAAAGGGGAAGAGTTTGAAAGTAGAGACAAAAAGCTGAAATCTGATATCAGTAAAATCAAGGAACAAGAATTACAAAATCAAACCAAAAGACAACAAAAACAGGCTTACAGCAGTATTTTTAATGTTTAAAGGAGACTTCATGTGACATGTTATGACCTAGATGTTATTATCACTGCTGCAGTTGGCAAGACAGTTAATATACCATCATTGTTTATTCTCTAATTGTTTCCTGTACTGGAAAGATGCCATTAGCTGTTAGGGAGGTTCCTTCTTTGTGTGGCTATGTTCTGTCTGCTTAGCCTAGCATCTACTGGGTTTAAAATTTTATGCCAAACATTTCACATGGGAAAAAAGCTAAATTAAAACAAGGGAAGTACAATTGTATGGTGGAATGATCACTGTCAGTCCTGCTTACATCAAAAAGGCTCATGTTAAATAAGACATGAATCATGTTAATGAGTTGTGTGGGCAGTTATGTGATCACATTTTCAAGCACAAGTTTAAGTAGATTTTATGCTGTAGAAGATTAGGCTAAATTAATCTTAAATAATTCTCCTCTCAGTCATTTGAAAATTGTATGTCCTGTGAAATATTCCTCATTTTATGAAGTTCAGCAAATTTTTGTCTTTTAATATTTGTGATTCTCTTCTGACATCCTTGCCATTTATTTAGATTTGACTTGGAAATGCTGAGTACTGTCAATAATATTCCTAGAACTATATTATTGCTGCCTGAGGATACAGGATGTCTTTGAATGCAGCCTCAAATTTCATTAAACTGTTTTCTAAACTGTTATATATGGAACTGCTGTCAGATTTGCAGTATCTTTTTTCCTTCAGTTTCTTGTTCATTCTTGTTTTCCAGCTTTCTCCCTCAGATTGTTTTCCCACTAAATGTGCTAACTGCCATTTTTCCTATTTGAGTCTTGTGATACTGATGAGTCAAAGTCTCTTCTGTAAGTAAAACAGAACAACCATTCTGAAAGCAGTAGTCTGAGCTGATTTATACCAGCTGAATTTTTGTCCCCATGTTTCTGATCCTGTCACTATTATTAGAATTATGGTAACGCCCAGATGTATTAACTGTCTTTCCAATACAATGATACAGCCCAATCCTTGCCCCAGAGACCTAGCAGTACCAAGAGAAATAAAACAGAAGGCACCAAATCAACTGAATATAGTGTATTTTTTTCTTGCTCTGAAGAATTTACCAAAGAGGATGTGGATCAGGACAGACTGTGCATACCATGAGCTTGTTCTCCCTTAATACCCCAAAATACTCTTCATAGTGCAGTTTAACACTGTGGGAGTTACTAGTACATTTTGAGCCTACTCTTTATCTCCAGTTTGTGAATTTTCAATTCAACCAATCAATGTATCAAAACTGCATTAGTATGTGTTCAAAACAATTTCTACTAAACAATTTATATGACTGGAAAGGTCTCCCAAGCCTATTAATTCTCTATACTCTTGTGATGTTATCTGAAACACAATTGCTTCTCTAAAAGTGGTGGGTTGTGTTTTTTTGGGTTTGCTTTTTTCTTTTTTTTTTTAAACTTAAAACTATGTTATTGTTTATTGCTTATAAACATCTCAGTTTACAGTGCCAGGAATTTGGAACATTTGCACAAATCTTTATGCAATACATGTGTGTATGCATCTGTCTGTCAGTTTTCAAACACTGCTGAGTCTCATCTTTTTCAGATTTGATGATCCAACTGAATGTGAATGACTGTGGGATAGAAATCTCACATACAGACTTCATTACAATTAAGAGCCATATATCTGGGAAGGGGGTTCAGCTACTGTTCCCACTAAGGCAAAGGCTGCAGTATGAGACCACTCCTAATTAGACAGCACAAAATCAACACAAGAATGCCCAGACCTGTGAAGGAAGGCATAACTTGGGGTATGCTTTATATTAGGTACTGTAAGACAGATTCACAGGAAATGAGCTTCATTACCTCCTCTGGTCACACAATGAACATGTTTTTGCTTGCAACATTTGTTCCATTACTGTGCTAGGGATGGGTGTTAGATACAGGGTTGGTAAGTGCCAGGAACATTCTTTCTGTTTTTGAAGATCATTAATATATCTGCTTTTCTTCAAAGTACTGTACTACCTCTCTGCTTTTAATCACTAATAGCCAAAACTTAGCTGCTGCTGACTAATACTCTTAGATGTTCATTGTCCTTACTGACAAGGTGTACACATTGAGATTTTCTAATTAAAATTTTTCTTTTTTTTGGTGCAGGTAATACTTTGTGTATGATGATGTTGTAGATGTTGTAGCAAGGAGATATTGTTTCAGTCTGTGGTGTGGGGAAAAATACTTTCTCTGTCAGTGCTAATTTTCTTAATGGGCAAGACAGAATTAATGCTGTTCCTCCTCCCCAGAAAATTTTGCACAAGAATTAACTCACTAATAATTTACAGAAATTTTAGCTAAAACATCTTACAGCTTTTTTAGTATTTTTCAGATTTGTAGCCCTAGAGACTTGTTAGGGTGGCAAATGTCTCCTCAACATCAAGTTAAATCTGCCAGCCTGGGAACTGTAATTGAAAGTTTTTCTCTTGAAGGAGCAGTAGTTGTAGGGTGCTACCTGCTTCAGGACTGCATCTGTCAGGGTTTGTCTAGGCTTCTCCCTAGACCCTTAGTCTTCAGAATCCTGAGTGATAAGGTCTGTCTCCTATGTTTTGGACGTGCTGAAAACTTCCAACCCTCCCTTTGTTTGGTCAGGCTGTGCTCTCCCCGGCTGTCCTCTTTATTTGCACAGAAGCTTCTCCTGGTTTCCTGTCCTGTCCCCATGGAGTTCACAGCAGGGCAGAGCTGTGATGCTTTGTAGCTGAATCCAGAAGCTGTGGTCCTTGTCAGATTCCAGTCTCCCCATCCTTGCCTGGAAGACAGCCAGAATCTCAGCACAGTGTGGAGACAAAGGCGTTTTCAGAAGTCTGTAACCCCCAAGAAAAACATCCATGACCTTTCTTTAGGCAGGTTTCAACACAGTTTTTGCCGATCAGACTTTGTTTGAGCATCCATGCTTGCTGTTTCTTCAGAGTCACAGACCTCCTTGCCAGTGCAAATTAACAGAGAAAAGGGTTATGACTGTATGCATTGTGGACTCCAGGATCTTAGTGATTTTACTCATGAGAAAAAGAACTTAAAGGAAAAATGCAGAATATCAAAAGAACTTATAGGAAAGGTAGAAAATATAATTTCACATTGAAATGTCACTGCTGAATAAGAAGTGAGTGCAGTGACTTGAGGGTCTCCATCCCAACCCTACTATATGTCAGGGTCTGAGATGCAAGAGACTAAACTGAGTTCCTTTTCAGTTTGTTTTTCCGGGAAGAGGTGGGATGTGACTGCTATTTTCCAGACTTCTGCACTTGTGCTAGCTTCCTTATTGAGCATCTGGAAGCTGCAATCAAGGTAGAGCTTCAGGGAAGGGAGAGGTTAAGGAGGATTGGTAGCTCAAGGGTGTCTTGTCAGTGAGCTCTAGTTAGGAAACAGGCCTGTTTTGGCTCCTGCACTTCCTTCTCTCCCTAGAGCTCTGCCTGTCAGAAACGCCTTCCCACACACCACTGCTCTGCCATTTGCCAGAGAATTGCGGGGGAGAGGGGCTTTTCCTGTCTGTGTGCTGAGACTCAGCCAGCTCTCAGACTGTGGTTTTCTCTGGAGCCTGGAGCCCATTTGCTGTGGCTTTGTGTATTCTCCACCCGAGGAGAAACTGAGGACAAACTCAGTGAGGGGCACTGCTCCCAGGGTCACAATGAGGGCTCAGCTCTTCCCCTTATCTCCTATCACTGGCCTCTAGATGGCAAATTAAAAGGTTACAGTATTGCCTCTGTGCTGGGAATCTGACTGACTTCGAGGAAAGACAAAGCAAGTTGCTCCTTCCTGAGGAGAGTTTAGCAGTCTGCAGAGCTCCCATAGAGGAATTATTCTCCACTGTCTGCTTTGCTAGGCATTGCTCAGTGCAGGTCCTTTTGTTCCCTGTGTCATATCTCCAACATGCCTACTCTCCCACATACTACAGGAACAGAAATATTTTCTGCTCCCTGATATTACTGGGGATTTAATTTTTGTCAGTGGTGGACTTAAAGTTCCTTTTTCAGAAATAGGTACCCTAGAGCTTTTCTGTTATTCCAAGCACCTACACAGTTAGACCAAATAAGTAGCATTGTATCATCTTCCCCATAATCTTACTCTTCCTAGAGCTATGTCTCAATCCTACCTCCCACATAAAGAATAATTTAGCAAGATAATGCAGAAAAGCAGTGTAATGAAATCTTTACTTCTTTGTGGATGGAAGCCCACTGCACGATTAGATTGAGGATTGGGCCTCTTGTTTTTAATCCAGAATAGTAGAATTCTGTGGCAGTAGTGAGGTTGTTTGCCTTCCTAGAAACTAGTCCTGGCTTCCAAGGGCATAAAATTCACCGACTTAACTCTTTATGTGTGGAACTTACCCTGGAGCCCTTGGTTTGCCTTTGCCAGGCAGATACTATCCCTCACAAAAATGTTACCCATCTCCATCAGCATTCTCAGAAATATTCACAGAGGTAATCACCAATTACTATGGGATTTTTTTTCTTTTTTTTTACCCAGGCTGTTTTTGCCAGCTACTCACAATCCGGCACCAGTCATATATCTTTGCCAGCTGGCTCTGATGCCCACAAGACATCAAGTGCCACTTCTAGTATTCAGAAGGCAGCCAGTTTGCACAAAGTGATGCCATCCCAGAGTACAGCTCCTCAGTTGGTTCCAAAGCCTCCAAGAAACCACAGACAGGCAGTGATCAGAAAGGCTGCAGCCCAGAGGATTTCCAAGTAAGTTTTATCTCTTCCATCCACAATAGGGAGTTGGCACTGGTTCCCCTGAAAATGAATATTGGAGAAGAAACTGTCTACATCTGACTCTGACAGACTTTTTGGCTCTGCTGTCCAGGATAAATCTCAGAATAATCTGGGGTGTGCATACTGAAATAAGCATTGCACTGTGTTGCAGTTGTGTGTTTCACAAGGCTGTGGAAGGTAACTGTAACATCATACAAAGGTAAGGACATAGGAACTGTCAGATTGATCCCACAGTATTCAGTATTCAGGATTCAGCAACCTAAGTACAGGTTGCTAGTGGCATTTGGGATGCCCAGGGCTATTCCACCTTACTTCCAGCTGCTTTTCCAGATGAGTACAGGTCTTCTGTAGATCTTGTGTTGTATCATGTGCAGTCCCATGCAGAAGCCTCAAATAGCTTGAGAGCACTAATTATGGTACATCTACATTTAGGCACATAAGTCACTCCCTCTGTCTAATCTTTGATGGTGACTAGAATCTGGTGGGTCAGGAGAGGGTGCCAATACAAAGCAACAAAGCAATTTGATACCTTTAACAACATAATCTGCCCCTGAGCCAAGTTTTCCCATAAATTCAACACACCATGTTGGATTTAGGCCTTCAAGCACAAGTGTTTATTTCATTTGAAATGTTTATATTGTGCCTGATGTAATGATAGCTTTTCTCATTAACTGTAGAAATCCTTCTTTTAATAAGCTTTTAGTTAAATAATGCTTGCTATTCTAAGGTAAATGGATGGATTTGACAGTTATCTTTAAAAACAAATGCCGTCTTTAAAAACAAACAAATATACTCACCATGAAATTTTGCTTACTGATTGTAAGTTTCCTTCCTTTCCTTTTCTTGGTATGTCTTCTGTTCTGTGCATTATGAGAAAATGTGAGCAAGACTTCTGGGTTTTTAGCTTCCTCAACTCTCTGTTTATCTCCTCTTAAATGGCAGAACTGCTTTAGTCTAAATCCTTCATCAGGTTTTTCCTCATATATCCTCAGACTTGTTTCATCCTGAAAAATTGATTTCATAACTTCCTTCCTTGTACTTACTCTACAGCCAGAAGAGTTGTAAAGCTTTCAGAGCAAGCTCCTGTGAGGTTTCCTGATTCTGTTTTCACTTCCTGTTTAAATAGAGAAGTTTTAGTTTTAGATTACTGATGAAAGACACCTTATGAAGATGCAGTCACTATGTGTGAATCAAATCTGGAACTGCAAGGCATATTTAAGGAACTTGGACAGAACTGCTTTGGGGAAGTTTGTGTATTTGCTGCCTGTACTCTTGCTATCTTAAGAGATAGCACACAGAGTTAATCCCCCAAAACTATTTAAAAAGAAAACAAGATGTTAGTAAATTTTGTCAGCTCAGCAAATGCAGATGTGAGCATCAGGTCTGGCAGGTATGCTGTGGTAGCTTTGCTATCTGATTTCTTTCATGTTGGGTGGCTCTTGTTAGTACAGGTGACAGGCTGTGTCAGTGGGTTTCTCTGCTGGGCAGCAGGGATGTGTATTTGAAGATGCCGGTGTGCTGTGCTCACTTCTTGGCAAAGGAAATGTTTATCCTTGTGAGATGGAATTGCAGCTCCTTGGACAGACTTTACTTTGCTGCATTTTTGTGGTTTCTGCTCTGTGACAGGCAGGAGTGTGGGAAAACCGGAAAAAGTTCAGCACCAAAAATGCACAGAAGGGGGAAAAAAAGCAAAAGATTCCTTCAGAATTTCAGAAAACTAATCCAAGTATTGAAGGCTGCAGGGAGCCGCTCCGGAAATATTTTCCAAGTTGCCTTTCAGTCTCCAGCATAAGGCTCCAAACCCATTCTTGCCATTCATGGGATCTTGCAGTAACATTTTTTCACTTACATGGAAAACAACAGTGCCTAGCTATATTTCCAGTACACTGAGAACTGATAGTTTAAAAACTGCTATGTCTCAGACTAATTTGATCCATTCGTTGTTGTCAGGAAAAGAGCAGATATACATCTACAGAGGAGAGTGAATGGAGAAAGGTCTCTCTATATCAAAGGAATATAGACTAGAGAGTCTTCACACTACAGATGACAGCATGCAAAGTAGAAAAATACATTAGCTCAACTGTTCACCAGAGTGGACTGGTGGTAGATGAAAAATCTTTCTGCTTTTAGGAATGACTAAGTCGTAATAAATACACATTTCTGTGCTATCATCCATGTAGTAACTTTTCAGAAATGTTCTCTCTGTGACAGGATCAAGAAGAGTAAGGCTTTGAGCAACCTCTGACCATCAGTCAAAGAAAACATCTCAGAAAAATTGATCTGTCAATATTAGACCACTGTATATTAGGAGAGGAAATGCTAGGTAGGGAAAAGGAGAATATTGTTCAAGATGTTATCAGAGAAAGACAAAGAAGATCACCAAGTTTGCCAGTAGTAGACTGGAACATTACAAGTTGTTGGGGATATTGATTGGCACAGCATAATTTCTTGTACTGAACATCTCTGTAAATATCAAAACAAATTCTATTCAGGAAGCCTTTTGAAATAAATCTTCCTTTCAAGTCCCACCACTGCAGCACAGAAATCTTGCTACCATGTTCTCTTTTGTTTTACATAGTGCCAGCCAAAGCAAAAGAAGTAGTAGAAGAGCCAAAGTTCTTCTCTCTTGTAAAGGGGTTCCACTTCTCCTGGGTTCAGGAAATTATCCCAGAGTGGGGAGGAGTCCTGACTGCAGCTGGACACAGAAGTAGCCAGCTTTTCTAGGATATACTGGCCAAGCTTATCAAATGTGCCAAAAGCAGATGCTGATCAGAGAGCAAGCCCTATAAAACACAATGGCTCTGTTTTGTATCCTGTCTCCCCCATGTGTGAAGTGTCTTTACTGAGCTGGGTACATCATACACATAAACTGAGTGCCCACTGAAAGGAGGACAGGCAGCAGAACACACATCTAACAGTTACTGGAACCCTTTTGACTGTTTTGCTGCTGCTGTACTGCAGCACATTTGTTTTTTCAGCTCCTGAATATTTGGGTTAATCAGGCTGCCTGACCCTTAGACATTTTTGGCAGTAAAAGCAGTGCATCTGAGAGACATGCCTTGATTTAACACCCTGAGACAGCTGGGCTCACTAGACCTGTAGCTCATAGCCCTTGGCTAGCCTCAGATCATACACACAGATATGCATTCAGGGGTACCCTGTCCAAGAGCAACAAAGAGGAGCAAGCCTTCCTGGCTCTGGGTCTTTACATCTGTTGCTGTCCTTGTCAAACCTGAGCTTTTTGTAATGTGAATATATTAGTGTCAGATCTGTCTGGTTCCACTGGACCTTTAGATGCATCTGTAGCAACCCAGAGATTGTTAAAACAAAGGAGTTCAAAATTCAGTCCAAAAGGTATTTCTCTTTCACCTATGGAACAGAATTTGCAATCCAAGGCTGGGCAGCTTAGTGCTAGTCAAATACCTAAATTAAGGAAGCCAGTATCAATTCTAAGGAAGAGTTGGCTGTGTAGGAGATAGAAAAGAGCAATGACAGATATTCAAATGGAGGGACAGCTGGGACTTCTTTATTAGTATTGACGAAGAAATGGAAAACATAACAATGGATTGTACTAGAGAAGTGGAAGCAAAACCAGCACAGACATTAAAAGTAGGGAACTGAGTAAAGGCAGTAGGATTTCAGCCAGCCCAAGGAGGAAGAAAGTGGAGAGGGATTACCTCAGTTTAAGCAGTGAATATGTTCTGGCACTGAAGCTTCCATCAGGACAGCACAGAGAGTATGAGGAAGCGAGCTTAGCTTGGTGGGACATCCCAGGAGCAGAGCTGAGAATGAGCTGTCAGAATTAGGTGCCTGTTGAAACTGCAAGAATCAAGGTACCCAACATTGTGGGTAGGCAAAGAAGGACAAGTCTGTAGAGATAAAGAAATTCTCTGAAGAATAAGGTAGAAGAGTGACTGTTCCGTTTTGCTTTTTTATTGTTGTTGTACTTTCTGGCATTCTTGATTACTTTTTCAACTACTAGTCTTGCATTCTGCTTGCAGAAGGGTGAGCTGAATATGGCTCTCAGTTGTGCTGTGTTAAGAAAGTGGACAAGCTAATTATGAGCACGGAATCTCTATGTAAGAGGTATAAAGACCCATCTCAGCTCCGAGAAGGACCATGCAATATCAGCGCAAAAAAACCCCATAACTACAGATCCCAAATTTTCTCCAAGAGACAACAAACACAGAAACAGGCACCTCATTTGACAATAACATTTCCAGTTAAGGCTGACTGAAGTAAGGGGTTGTGGTATGCAGATGTATCTGCATCCTCTCCCTTCATGTATAGACTCTAATTCATTTCACTGAAATAACTTTTAGTTGTTGGAAATACCTGGGTTACTGGTAACTTGCTGACCCTGAAATCTGGAAGCAAAAGGTTTCAGATAAAACCATAGAAACTGCACGTGTTTAAACAGTGAATTACAGTTTAAACAGTGAATAACAGTCTGTTAGTTGTCAGAGCGTCCCATGGGGATTGGAGATTATGATGCTCTTCAGGGGAAGAGCTGACAGCAGCTGTAACACTGCAGAGCTGAGAGTGAAGGACTCTGGCAGAGATGAATACACACAGAAGTCTGCAGTGATCAGAAGTGAGTTTAGCTGGAAGGAAGAAAAGCAAGGAAGAATGAGGGAGGAGAGGACAAACCAGGAATAGATGGATAATTGTATAGATTTTTGAGTACAGAATAGATTCTTGCAGCTGTATAGCTTGCCCTTCTCTTGTGCGTAGACCAGATTTTTCTGTTGGAGAATATGATCTCAGTTTGGTAATGAACCTTTGTGAGATAAAGTGCAGCTGTAATCTACAGAGTATAGTTTTGCTGTAAGTCAGGAGCTGAGATCAATGCAGAAGGATTTGAGTAAGGTATCTGCTTGAGGAATGGCACCAGATTACTGAAAGTTAGATGCATCCCATGTGTCTCAGTTTGCAAGATAAGTGGGAAATCTTTGCTAAATGAGCTCTCTCTGCTGAGGCAATATGCAAAGACTTAACTTTTGAATTTAGCATGTTTTGACAGCATGTGCATTTCTGTGCAACAGTTGCTTAATCACTTTAATTCAAATCATTGGACTAAGATGACCACAGCATTGCTAGTTGCAATGTATGTTGGTGGTCCAATACAATTTACTGTCTTCTTCATTCTCCAGAATCAGCTTCCAAGGCACGTGAGACAATTAAGTGTTTTAGTCACATCAAAGTTTTCCTGGTGGTTTGACTGTTCATTTGTGTTGCTCTGCTTTTTTTGGAGTCAGTTGCTGTCACTGCCTTTTCCCTACCATGTTCAGGCACAGCTTCATGGTTACAGTCACAGTGAGATTATGTAAACTTGGGGAATTCTCTGAGACTTTTATCTTTCCTTGCTCTATCAATTCTTATCTCTGTTTAATTTTGTGGTTTTACCTCTTAGGGTCACCTCCACTGAAAACCAACTGAATGGATTCCAGAACAGCCTTCACAGTTCTGCATCCTGTGAGCCAGGGACATATTCCACAGGTGAGTGACAGTGCCAGAGACTGTGAAAGTGGGGATGGGCATGCTGGGATGCTTTCTTCTTTTTCAAGAACTGGCAGGGAAAAAAAACTATCAGCAAGAAGAAACACAGCTGCCTCCTGTACATGTAGTGGTTCCTAGGTAACAGTCAGAGTTCAGCTGTGCAGGGAATTTATACCCCTGGGATTAAAAAGACTAAACAGAAGGGAGCAAAGGCTGAGTTTCATAGAGTTGGAAGACCCCTTAAAATATGGCTGGAGAGGAAAAAAAACACCTTGGCTCAAATAGTTCCTTTTTGCTTTAGACTTTGGCTCAAGATGCTCTCTTGTTTAAGCTTGGCCTGTAATAATGGGCCAGGACATTCTTTACATTTTACTTTGGTCTTGCAGAAAAATGTCTTAGTGCAGAAAGACATAGCTGAGACTTGTGAACCAGCTGCATAGCAAAGTCAGTCAGTAGAGGTGAAAGTACCCGATAGACAATCATTTGGAATTACAGAATCAAATCTTCATCATTCACTAGTGGCTAATTAATTCAAACAGGTTCATCTGCTGATAAGTCCTCAGCAAATGAGGACCCAATTAGTTTTTCATTTATGCAGACCTGTTGGCAGGTAGAGCATAGTCTTGTAAATCCATACTACCCATTCCTCACAGTAATTTGTGATAATGCTGTAATGGAATATATGGACACATTATATTCCAGAATGCTTTGAAAAATTACGTTTCTGATCTTTTGTTTTACAGTGGTACTGTGAAAACATTACTTAAGTGGCACTAATGCACTGATCTCTGTGTTTTCAGAGACTGTAAGAAGAGTTTGTGGAGGGGTGAACTACACAGTTCATCTCTTGGATATTTCTCTCTGAAACTTAAAATATTACATTTTTGTTACTTATATCAGTGATTTTTTTTTTTTTTTTGTTGATCCTCTAGCACAAACATTCAGCTAATGCACTTCACATACACTTCCAAACTGCTTCCCACAGTTTACCACCTGCCAAAAACTCCAGTTACCCTACCAGAAATTTTATAGAGTGAATGGCCATAGTCAATATAAAACACCCTATGGTACATTGGAACATGACAGTGTACTCTGGCATATAATGGGAATATCAAAATAAAGAAAATTATGTCAGCCCTGTTTTATATGTGTTATATATCAAACCCCTGTGTTATATCAACTCTGTGTTATATATCAAAAGTTTTGGTCTAGTGTATAGTGCAATTTAGCTTTTTAGTACAGTGTATAAAGCAAGGTTACAGCTAAACTTAAAAGTAAATGTAAAAATTGAGTTCTCAAACTGTTTTGTTGAGTGGACTTACATGAAGGTGTTTGTATGCTAAATTCTGCCTTCTTTTTCACATTTTCAAGAGTACTCTTAGAGTTGCCACCCTGTAATTTTAACCTTTCCAAGAGAATCTCTCCATCTCCTCTGGATACTGTTACGTGTGTCCATGATAACTGTAGGTAGCATTTTGCTATCTTTCCCCATTTCTGTGAATACCTACGCAGTGCATGCATGAAGATGGATGATAATATTAATGATGGTATGCAACAGCCAGAGCTGGGGGAATAATAGAGGCTAGATAACAACTGTAAAGTTCAGAGTAGTCTGTGAGTACTTGTAATCCATTGAGAATTGAGAACTTCAGCTCATGTTTCCTTCTGTAGAGCTGGTCTGGCTGCATTGTGCTAAACTGCCCTCTCTGGAGCTGAAACAAAGGGTTAGCATGCTGTTTAACTAAGAGTATCAGGGCTTGGGTAGGGCCCAGGTTTGGCTAGGGGTGGGCTAGTAGAACCATGATGGGTGGGTCACTCAAAACTTCCTTGCTGCTAAAAGAGGTACATAGCTCCAAGAATAGCGCTAAATATTGCTGTGATTATACTAACTAGAGCAAAATGTTTGTTCTTGGAAACTGGGGAATAATATTTTCTTCAGCTTTGCACCAAGCCACTGGTATGTGTCAGAGGCTGTTGTGCCCAGTTTATGTGTCTCAGAAACTCCTCTGCAGTAGTAGTCCTTGCTGCAGGAACAGCTGTTTCTCTTCTTCACTCTCTCCATTGATTGCTTACACTAGGGCCCCGATTTCCCCTCAGCAGCAGTTTACTTGGGGTTACTGTTTCACATGTATTTAGTAACTTAGATACCAACTAGAGACACACAAGTCATAAAGCAAATCACAGAATAAACTGCAAGCATTTAAAGATAGAAGGCTGTGAAAAGCTGCAGATATAAAAGAGGAAGAACCTCTGTAAAAACATATAGACACAGGTGTTCAAAAATGTCTGAGAAGCTTGAATAGGCTTTCTCCTCTAACAGCCTATCTGGGAATAGTTATGGGGCTCTGTGTAGAAGCATAAAGGTGTCATGAGTGATCTTACCTCAAGCCAAGATGATGCTCAATGGAAGAGAGAGTCAGGCAGTATGGAAACTTTTAACTAGACTGTCAGTGCTGCAACTGAAAAATAGCTGTAAAATAGCAGTTGGTGACACTTTTGTGCAGTGGACTCAAGCTCTCCTTGAGCAGATCCTTTGAAATAAAAGGGAAAATAAAAGTCAACATTTCTGCAAAGTAGCTCAAGATTCTCAAGCCACCATTACAATGAAAATAACCTCATCCTCATTGCATAAAGAGGCAGAAGTTATGGGAGCTGTCTGTCACTGGTGTAATGAGAGAGAAGGCAGAGAGCTTCGTGACTATACAGACAGGAAGCTAAATTTGTAAGATGGCAAATGAGGGGTTATTTGTAGTGTCTGAAGAGACAGGTTCTTACCAAAATTTGTGGAAGTTTAGCAGGATTTATTCTAATAAGGAAATAATAAGACTTAATGTTCTAGGGAACATTTAAATTGCTTGTGGCCTGATTTTTCACTGAACACCCAGCCACTAGTGGGTTTCTGAAAATACAGCTGTTATCACATTGCTTTTTTTATTCTGTTTTACTTTGAGGGTCCCTCAGCATTACACAGATTGTTTCGTGTTTCATGGAGTTTAGCAATTCAATTAGTGTTATTGAAACAGGGCGATTTTGAATTAAGGAACCAGTTCTCTTTTGAAAGTCTTCTTCAGAGTATAGCTTGCTGAGTAACAGCTAAGATAGTACTGTGGTTGGTTGTTGAGGTCCAGCTTCTCTTTAGGAGGCTGTGCTTGAGTTCAGATGATGGTCAGAATGGTCATTTTTGTTTTAGTGTATATTTTAAGAATGCAAGGTGTATGGAGACATTTTGCCATGTTTTGCTAGTTTATTTTCCTTTTCTCTCTAGTGTCATTAGGTAAATAGTGTGTGAATTTGTTTTCTCAAGAAAGTGAAGGTCTAGGAAAAAAAGATGCCATTTTTCTGCCAGAATTTAGTTTTTGAACCAGCTGACAAGAAATATCAAGGAATTATGGTAGTTATGTGTCAATCTCAAAGTTAGAAATTATTTCTATTTATTATTTTTCACTTTTGAAAATGATAAAATAAAGGAGGTTTTGGGGAGACTAGAGGATGAAGAGCACTTTATGAAAATATAACAGCTTAGTCACAAGTGCCTTCTTTGTTGCTGAACTGGACTCTTGTCTGCAAGGGCCTAGAGATAGGAACAATCTAAAAGTATAGTTCACCCCTCAGTGTAGCTTAGAGTTGATTTTATTTGGTTTGGTTTGATTTCCAAAGGGTAACAGCAACTCTTGAGGTGCTGTATTAATGACACCTGTGTCCTGTAGGCTTTTCTCCTTCATTTGCTGCCAGCTTCATGAGAGTTTGTGACACTTTTATTTTAAAAGCTTCAGAAGACAGAACACCTCTGGGGTTCTGTTTTGCTATGACAAAAACATAATGTACTAATAAACTGTATAATTACAAACAAATATGAATCATGATTAAAACTGGGCAAGACTGGTGGCTGGCTCCAAACACAGGACCTTCATCTTTCCATAATCAGACTGATTGAAAGTAATGCAGTTTTATTGTGCTGGTGTTTATATTACTAGTGTGCACATAACTTTTCCACTGTGTCTGCTGAGAGAAGGAAAACAAATACTAGAATTAGGGGAGGTAAAAATTAATAATATGCATTTCAAGTTTGGCAGTGAAGACTTCTAATTCCTGCAAAGTCTTGGTAGAGACCTAGTCTGGTTGAAAACACGAGTCCAAAACTAATTTATTTGTATTTTAGTTCCCTGGAGAATAGTTGATGCAGAAAGTAAGTGTCAAACTGGAATGAAACTTCTTGAGCTAGTTGGTATAGACTTGATTTTATTTCCCATGATTCTCAGTTCTGTCGCTGTGCTTAGTTGCAGGGTGATGAACAGTTGTCTGTTTATTTTAGACATTCACCTGCCCCCATATCTCCATGAATGCCAAGTCCAGAAAGTATGCAACTCCTTGAAATAAAGTGTGTTATCATCTGTAAGGGCTTAAAACTGCATCCTGAACTGCAGAGACTAGAATAATATGGGGATTAATAAAATGGTTTGGATCTAATCCATGTAGAAGTCAGACTGCTATTCTTCATTTTCTAGTGATATCCTTCTTTAGGCTAAGGTGGAGAGCAGTGTCTGAATGCCATGTGTAAGCAGTGTGGTCCAGTATGGAGCAATGAATGGAGCCTGCTTGTAAACTAGGGACAGTAACAAGCACTTTTGTACTTACTCTTCTCACCATCTAGCATGCTCTAGATTTTTTTTCATTTTACAGAAAATATACAAGTAGACTGTGTATTTCTGAAGTTTTTCATATCCAAAATTATTGTGTGGACCTTCAAAACAAGGCCATATTATTATATGTCTTGTTATTGGTGACTTGAAGTTAGAGTTAGTATTAAAAGTGCTAAGTCTTGACTGGCTGTTGTCTACCCACTGCTTGAACATTATTCTGGAAATGCAGCCTCTTTAAATTCCTTTAGCAGGTGTGCAAATGTACAAGCTTCTAAATTGTCCTAGTCCAGGGAAAAAAAGGCAAATAGAAACAGCAGGCATATAAACAAGACACATACAATCACTTTGTATTTTTGCCAGATCTAAAGAAACCAAAAAAAGGGTGCAATTTGGAGAATCTTTTATCAATGAGAATTTCTCAACTGTCTTGGAGCATAAAGGGTGGTGATTGGATGTAATATGTACTGTTGCCACTGTGCATGGCCTGTGTTAGACTTCCAGCCATTTGTTACAGTGGGGTGGAATTCCCAGCTGCCCAGCCTTGTCCAGGCTTCCTCAACTTCTGCCAGGTTTCCTGCAGCCTTGGAAAGCAGTAGATTGTTGAACACCGATGTATTTATTTTTATGTTGTTACCACATTCCCAGGAGGAACCTTGACTATGATTTCAGCTGGTCTCACCACACTGTCCAAATCCTTCATCAGGAGCAGCTGGGAAAAGAAATCACTCAGGTTTCTGCACAGCACATTGCTGGTACGCTGCCTCCCTCTCACTAATCCTGTTAATTCCAGTCTTCATTTGCCACCTTCCTGGTTCTCTGTGTTGTTGCTGTGACTGATTGCACAAATGGTCTTCACTTTAAAAGATGACCTTGAATTGAGCACCTCGAGTAACCTCTACCTCAGACTACTTTGACTACTCAGGCACAAGGTATCTTGTGACACAAAAGAGCAACTTTTGATGTCACCTCATTACTTATCCTAGTCCAGGACTGGAGTCAGGATGAGCTCTTGGGCATAAATCCTTTCAGAACCACCTGTCTGGTGGATCATAGAAGAGGGAGCTCCTGTGTGATATCCAGCACTTTGCATCAAACTTTTCTGGTGTGGTCTCTTGCCCTGCATACAGCCTTTGTTAACAGCAGTTCTGTCAGTATCTCTCTGTAATGCTGTCTCCATGCAGAGAAAGGATCACTGAGAAACAGAATCATACTTTTATCATATTTTGGAAGGCAGTGGAGCTTGAGTTGAATCCTACTATTGTGCCTCTGTTTTTGGGAGGTCAAAGAATCAGTTACAATAGAGAATATTTAGTTGCACATTTGTTCTTATAGTTATCTTTCTAAAGCCATTGTTTTTTTATGCATCTCAAAAACATCCTGAATAATTTCTCTCTTACCCCTACTGACTTCCACAGTGTTATAAAGAGGGCACACAGGAAGGGAGTAAAAATAATTTCACTCCCTGCTTTAGCTGATGAATCAGTCCAAGATCAGATAATGACACACAAGCCTGTGTGGGCCAGAAGGGGAAGGAGAAGGGTAAAGAGGCTTTCTTTTTACCCCATTTCTTAGTACTCTTTGGAGGGGCAGGGAACCAGTATCTCATGACTAACAATGAGCAAATATTGGTGTTTCGAATCAGTACCTTTAAAATAGATACAAGTTATGAACAGGACATGACTATGTTTGAGTTTACCCAGTTCTGAAAAAAGTGTATGTAAGTCTCATTAAGTCTCAGCAGAGTGTAAAGTGCTGCCAGAAGCAGCATTCCAGGCCCTTCTCAGATGATAAGAAGATAATATCCAGCTCAGCCATCACCTCTCAGATAGAACTGAGGGTCAGTGTTCACTTCTAATCATCAGAAATTATGTTTATTCCTTAAGACTTGTGAGAGCAACCTGCCTCTCACATCTTTACTCAACTTTTTGCCTTTCTTTTATGAAAGGAAGGAGCTTTTTCCTGTTGCTGCAGATCTCATGCCACTGAAAGGACATTCCACATCTCAGGACTCTTCCTGAGAAAGCAGAGGAAAATGGAAATAACAGTCTTTAGAATCTTCTTCCCCGTCTAAGAGCTAGAACTCAGTTTGTGTTTCAGGAGTCTTCACTTCTGGCAAACTCTGAAGCAGGAAAAGTGATGATTGCAGGCAGTTGGCATTTTTGCCTGATGGGAAGTTGGGCATTGCTTGTTCTCAGTAGTGAGGTGATGGTAAACTGTCTGTGTTTCCTTGCTGTGTTGGAAATGTCATTCAAGATCAGGTGTGCAAAGACTGGGGAGAGGTTATATAATATTTTGGCTGCTTCTGTCTCACATCTGGTCCTTTGGCATTAAACTACCTATAGAGAGGGTGCCTCTGCCCATCCAAATTGGATTTTGTTTTAATCTGGCACTGTTTTATTGAGGCTAAAAATAGAAGCCAAAATGTGTGTGAATAGGCTAAAATGTGTGTCTGAAGTTATGAAATGAAATGTGGGGATGAGCCAGAGAAAAGAGAGCCACACTGAGCCGGGGAGTAGAGAGGTAAATAAGAGAAGTCAGAAAGAAGGCTGTCAAGTATAGAAGGGCATTAGCAGTTGGGATGAGTGTGTGGTGTCTTTAACATGGGGAGCAAGAAGGCTTATGCTGACTTCCACTGGTATTTCTCTACTTGTCAGTGAGTCTCCTTGCTGCTTTTTTGTGCAGGAAGACTTCTCTGGAATACAGTTGTATGTACTGTTCTTTACATACACATCACACTCCCCACACACACACCTCCCCACCCCCCAGGAAAATTTTCATGACTTGGAACTGCTGCTTTCCCTTGCCTTCCTGGTCCAGCAAGTCAGGTCAAAATTGTGCCCAAAATATGGGGGAGGGAAGGCTGGCTTTCTGTTGTCAGCTGTCCTGGCTTGCTAGTGTCAGTCACCCATAGATATAAATAAACCCCATTTATTTATTGCCTTTCTTAGTTATACTATAGACTATCAAGAGAATGCTGGGCATCATTCTAAGATCAGAAATTCACTCTGGGATAAAAAATATTCTGAATTTCTAGGATAATCTTAGCTTTTCAGGGAGAAAAGAGGTACTTGGTTTCAACACTAGATTCAGAAGACTTCAATATGCTGCTCAGTTCTCCCACAAACTTTCTGTGGGTAAGATGAAACAGTCCAAACTAGCTGTAAAAAATATTAGCATGGGTTCCTGACCCAGTATGGTCATCTAGCCTTGTGCTCATCTCTGTCTTACTCCTGCAGCTTGGAAGCACAGTAGATTATGTGCTGGTTTGTGAGCAAGGCTCTGTACATCTGTGCTGGGAAAGTCTATGTGGCACTGAATTTTAGTGTGCAGATATCTCTTAAATTACTTCATGCATCTCCTTTGATTTTCTTGTGACTCAGAATCATATCCATAAAAGAGAGGTAATTCTTTTCTTCCCACTGTGACTGTTCTGAGTTTTTGAGGTGCAGTCATGGATGACATAATAGTGTGCAAACATGTGGACAGACATAGGGCAGATCTTTGACACCTCCTGGCAGGCAGAGAATAAAGGAGGCTCATACTGTTGTATGTGGTGATTCACTGCAATGACTCTTTATCACTGGAGAGAATCAACCCTAAATGTTGGCTTCTGTCAGCAATGAGCTCTTTTTCTGTTCCCCCTACTCAACCAGAACCTCCTTCTACTCAAGGTGGAATGCTCACCAGTAGCTTTGAAATTATAAAACTTCAGAGAATTGCATACATTAATAATGGTGAAATTACTGAATTGGCAACGAGCTGCACTCTTGTTAGGAACTTACATATTTACTTGTAGGCATAGGAATGCCCCTCTCTGTGCTGAGTCCTCAAGGTAATCATACAAGAACTCAAGGAAAGTGATTTTAACTCAGTTTGTGAGAAAAGACCAACTGTGCTATGCATTTCTATATAAATAGGAAGGCTCAAACATCTTCAAAACAGGAAAATGAGGTTGAAGTTGGCTGCCTTCTCTCATGTATCTTTGTTTCCTTAACTTCAGCATATTGCCAAGGGATAAGTTTCTGGACTGGTATCCTATCTTAATGCACATGGTTGACAGTTTGGTTACTAAATCAGTTTTCAAACTTTTTGTGCAGTGACATAGCTGGCAATTCCACTTTCTAAACATCTTTCCAGATCCTCTGTGATCTGTGATGTTTGGCTCTATGCTGGACTTTCAAGGAGAAGGTATTTTCTTTAAATATAGCAATATTTTTAATAAACAGTTCTCAACAAATGTCACTCATGTTTAGGAGCAAGCTGATGTGCCAAATACACAGGACAAACTTTACCTTCTAGATTTGCTGTAAAATGCAAGCTGTCCAAAATAAACTTGGTACATTTCTAAGTGTTTTGGCTTTTTCTTTTTGAAGGGCTGTCTAAGGATGTTTAAGTAAAAGAAGTAAAGGTTTGACATTTAACAAAAGACATTGACATTTTCCCATAATGTGCCTAAGTAGTTAAACGCTGTAGTTATGTAGAAGTCAAAATTGTATTTTTATAATAGTGGGGGGAGCGGACTAAATTCCATATTCCCATTTTGTTTCTTTTTAAAGATCAACCTTTTCACACCCCTAGCTCTCCTGCACCAAGGTCCTCATCATGTGTTGGGGTGGAGAAGTAGACTGCCATGCAAGCAAATGAGTAAAAGACCCAAAGAAAGAGAGAAAGCTACTGATATGGAAGAAAGATTTAGAGGAGGGTGCATATGAAGAGATGAGTCACATGAGTCAGAGGCAAGAGTGAAGAAAGTATTCTGGTGCTTGGAAAAAAAACCAAGAGTACTTTTCCACACACTAGCTTACTAAGTTAGGTTTTGTTATACTAGCCTGTGGTCTCATCTATTGTGGCAGAGTGGTTTGTGATAGGGATACCCATGTTTCTGATGATGGCTGAGATTTGCAGAACAGTACAACAGTTTTCCCCACAAAATAGTCCTCCATGATTACTCAAAATCTGTGAGTTAAAAGACCTTTTATTTTTTTTTTCCCAGCTTCTGCTCACAGAGAAGGATTAACACATGACGCCAGGTGAGGAATCCCAAGAATTGTTTCAAGTGTGGGACAAAAGAAGAAGCAGCAGCAGTGGCTTCACACCATCACATTCTCATAGCAGCCAAAAAAGAGAGAAAAAAGAGAGAAGAGGAGGCTTTGGTGAGAGAACAACCCACTGAAAAGAGTATCTAAACATCTGTGAAAGCAGATTGTGGTGATACACCTGCAAGTGGAGGTGAATGAGTGCTTCTGAGAGCTTCTGCTGCTGAGTCTTTGTCCCTTCCTTCATTTCTTCCTGATCACCAACTGTGTGAGATCTTTCTGTAAGATGAGAGATCTTTCCTGCAGCTGTTCTTCCTAAAGTCCAGGTTTGAACATAAAGTCTCACTTGCTCAGCCATTTCAATCTGTTCTAGTCTGGTAATAGCCAAGATTCCATGTTTTCATCACATGGCAACCATCAGCAGAGAAAAATATTAGAACATGCAACTGGAGATGTCTGTGGTGGTTGCCATCTTGGATTTTGGCACAAAGCCATAGAAATTAACACTTTAAATAAAGTAATTTCATTTGTTTGTTTTGGTTATAATTTCAGTCATTAATTCACACGCCCAAAATGTTTGCTGTTGTTATACTGGACAGGATTTTAAATCTGTCTTTGTTTCACTGTGGTATACTTGTATTCTGTGTGGCTTATTTTGTATTTTGATTTCTGTTTGTTTAGACTCTGTAAATGTTTTTAATTGGCTGATGTTTTCAGACCCAGGCTTGAACCCTAAGGTCCAGGTGGCTCTTATCAGTTTCAATAGTGTCTTGGTGAAGCACTCCAGTTAAAATTTGCCTAGGGTTATGAAAATTAGTTTGCTTGTGTTAGAAAACAATGTCAGCAGCTGGAAATTGTATTGGAGAGAAGATCCATCCATCCTTAAAAATGAAAAGGAAGCAGCTTCAGTTCTGACTCTTTGTTGGTGCCAAGTTAAACTCAGTCTTTTGCAACTTCTGCCTTGTCCAACAGCAAGGGGTGTGACTGATAGTTCTCAAAGGTAAAAAATCTTCTCTAGCTTATATCAGAGTCTTCAGAGATTGGATTCAACATCCTGTTCGATCTCTTTTCTTACTCCACTTTCCTTTGTCTCTTCTAATTTGTATAGTCAGTGTTAAGAGATCATTTAAATGTGCTGACAAGTAGATAGTGATCAACCTGAGGGACTGACAGAAGAAACTGTATCAGATGGGGAAGGTGTTTTCTTTTGAAATCATTATGTTTGTGTTCACTCTTGGATTCCACATATTTTCTGTCACTCAAGACCAGATAAATTCTGAGAAGGTTAAATAATTATGTTCATACCTTATTAGTTTCACCATCACTTGCTTCAGGCATGAATTCATAGGGCAGAACATGCATTTTTCTATTTCTGGTGCACTCACACATGTGACACACTGAGTACTTCATTTGTCCAAAATGCAGCTCTCTGATGCAGCTGTTCCCTTCATTAGCTTATCTTTCATTTCCATAAGACAGTCACGATCAAGTTCACTTTCTTCACATTTTTGTTGGCTCGTGATGAGTGAAAGTTTAGTTGCAGAATTTGTTACTTCAGACTTATGCACATTCTCAGCAGCTGTGGGCTTCAAGACCACAGACCTTAGGTCTGTCTTGTCACAGCCTCCTCTGCTGTGCATGGTATTGGCTGTCACCTCCAGCTCGGTCAGGGGGGCTATTGCCATGTAAGATTTAGCTTCAGTAACTAACAATTCCATTCCTTTCTTTCTTCCTCCCAAAGGATCTGAGTTATCCTTATTCCACAGGGTTTTAGGATTGAGTAGCTGGAGGACATATATCCTTGTGGACCTCTCATCTCTGCTTTTGTTCTCTAGTTTGTTTGTTCAGGTTATCACAGCCACTGCTGAAAACTGTAGAGAGTTTTGTAGGATAGAGATTTGGCTAGCTCAGGAAAGGTGGCTGTCTTACATGAATCATTGTCAGAAGCAACAGTCTTACATCTTTGTCAAGAAAATTACCAATTCGTGCTGGCTTATTATGAACACAGGTGAATTATTTTGTCAGCTTTGCCAGTGTCACACCCACTCATTTTGAGATAATCATTTGAACTTGGTTACAGACATTTTTTCTGAACTTCTTTGTATTGCATTTTAGTTGTAGCCAACCCCCATATCTGTAATTGTGTTGACTTAGTAGCAGTATATTAAATATCCTGTCTCTAAGATTTTTTAAAGATTT
The DNA here is from genome assembly GCF_029582105.1 of Oenanthe melanoleuca. Taxonomy (NCBI): domain Eukaryota; kingdom Metazoa; phylum Chordata; class Aves; order Passeriformes; family Muscicapidae; genus Oenanthe; species Oenanthe melanoleuca. The sequence continues at coordinate 38,977,684 of NC_079339.1, forward strand.
GGGAAAATGCACAGTGCAGTGTAAGACCCTTATTTTGAAGGGATTAATTTTGTCAGTGAAGACTTGCATCCTTTCACCTGAGAAAATTTTTCCCCTGCTTCCAACAAATAAAAAAAAGCAACCCAGGAGTACCAAGACTGATCTTTTACATGAAGCCAAACACCTAGACTTGAATTCCTATTTATTCTCATGATGTGATCAGCCAGAGCATCAAATGACATAGCAAGATTCTTTTGTCTTGAGCATCTGCTGATGCCATCTCTGAACATAAATGCTGATACTGGGAACATGTGCAATAGAGAATCAGGAACAAATTCTATGATTCCAGCCTCTTATTTTTTCCATCCCCCTGTCCTTTTCAGCCTGGAGTCCGTATGCCTTTGTGCATGATGGGTACTGTGTACTGGAGTAACGTGTATTTTGTCTCTTTGCAGCTCTCCTACCTCTATGTCTGTCCCTTTCCATAAGCCTCTCAGTGCTGCAGTTAAGAGATTCAGTGGGGAAGCATAGAACTGTTTCCACCCATCTTGGGAGAGAAAACATTTTACAGGAAGTATTTTCTACTACAAGGGAGGGAAGTAGAATAGCAAACCATTTTGGATATATAATAGTTGCACAATGGGAGTACAGTTATATGTGTTCCTCAAGTGTGGTTTATTTTTTCGCTGTATCCATCAGTGGTTCCATCAGAAGCATCCTTCACTGCAATAAAATAGTCAATAGAAAGCCCCAACAATCATTCAGCATCTGTTTCATTGGTGACAGTGAATAATGTAATCAAAGGATCCCTGTCTCTGTGATGTTTGTATCACTTCTAAATTACAGAGCCTGTTCTAGTGACAGAGAGTCAGGCTTATTAGTCTTGAAAGCAGTAATGTGCACATCAGAGTTCTGGAGGCTGAGCTAGTGAAGAGTTCATACAGCATTTTGTGCTTTGTTTTAGGTGATGAGCACACCAGAGCATAAAAATTAAGGGGAGGGATATTAGATTCTCTCCTTTCCAGAAGAGCTGGCTTGTGCTCAATACATGAAGTATCAAGTTTCTTTTTAACATGTTTTATCTTGACCTTTAAAACAGACTCACAAGGCATGTGAGTGCCATCAGTGGGAGATCATGTTGTGACCCTAGACAAACCACTTAGTCTTGGATGCCAACAAGATGGACTGAAATTTCTGTTCTCAAAACTAGGTATGTTTTTGGACAATCATGATTTGTTGGAAATGCTCCTCACTGTGATGCCTGCAAGGTCAACAGATGTATCTCTGATATGGGTTCCACATTGAGGAAGGAAGTTTTGGTATCAAGACCTTTGTTTACTAGAAGGAATCTAGTAAACTAGTATGAAAGTGTTGTGCCTTTTTGTCATAATAGATACTCTCCATATGCATGGTGTTGAGTGGCTGGCAGTGCTAGACCATTCTTCTTTCCCTGAGGAGCTCATTGATGTACAGATGACTTTACAGAACAGCCGTGGATTCTCAGCATGCATTCTCTAAGGCCTATACCTTGTACAGCACTTCCAATTTTGGATTATTTGCTGGAAACATTGTCTGGCTTCTGTTTTATTTTTTAAGATTTACTTGATAAAACTGCCAAGGACTTTTTTCTATAGTCAGTCCTATATTTGCTGATCATCCTGGGCTCACTGTTAGAATCTGAATGGGTTATATGCTGGTGTATAAATAGTTGGATCTTTTTGGTTGCAGTAAATGGCTGATTGATTGTCGTCAAATTATTTCCTTTCTGACTACATTATTTTTATGGATCTGTCATAAGTTTCTTCCAAAAGAAGCTTCTGAACTCTACTTAAATCTTGGACTGAGCTTTTTTTCCTTCTAGAACCTCGTGTTTCTAGAGCTGAGACATCCTTGTTTACACCAAACATCAGGAGAACTTTATTTAGCTTTATGGAATTGAGATTGCTTATACCAACAGCTTAACATTCATAATTTTGTTTTTTGTGCAGAAAGTGGTTAATTGGAAAAGAGAAGAGCAAGGAGGGGTGTAAGGGAGAAGTTGAAAAAGGAGTAATTGTTCACAATCATGCCTATTAGAAGTAGGAACATCAAATGAAACTGACAGATACAAGTTTCAAAGAAAAAAAATTAAGAAAGTAAGGCGAGTTGGCAACCTTTTTCCACAGTATGTACTTGACCTATGGAATTTCTTGTTACGAAATGTAAATACAAAAAAGAGTGTGTGATTTGAAAAGACAAGTAGACAAATCCATGAAAAAGTCCAGGTGTATTAAAGTCATAGGGTGTATTAAATATTAAAACTGAAAAACAGGAAGTTTCTAAGACTTTTGAAATTACTATTCTGGGGAAGTCTCATAATGGGCTGTTCTAATTTCTAGCTTATGCATCAGGCATGGGCTGTTGACCTCTGTCCAAAAAGAGCTGGACTAGGTGGTCTTGTAGTCTGACTTTGTATGGGTTTTTTATTTTGAGAGTTGCAACACAGGCTATTAGAACAGCCAGGACAAAGCTACTTTCATGACAGTGGCATGTTCCACCAGAATTCATCCTGTGGTGCTGAGTTTTCTCAAGAAAAATGTTGCTGACATATGCCAAGTTGTCACAGGCAACCATGCTTTCACCTAGGTGGGCATTATAAATTGCAGAGCCTTTCAGAATGATGAAACTTTTAAAAGAACATAAGGGACACCAAGATCCACCTCTAGACAAATTGGGATTTTGGAGGACAGTAGGCTGCCATGTGGAAGTCATTCATAATACAATCCTTGTAAATGGTTAATGGCATAGATATGGAAAAAAAAACTTTCCACTTACTGAAGCTTTTAAGTTGTCTTATTCATACACATTTCACTTCTTGCCATCTTTGTCTTCCAAAGAGTTTGAGTGCAGAGCACCTTCAAGGTGAATGTGCACAAGCACAGCATGTCTAAATGAGCCTGGTAATTTGTTCCTTCCCACTTTAGAACACTGCTGTCCTTTTCTAAGGAATGAAGGTTCCCTGCTGACTTGGAGATGAGTAGTTAGGAAATGCAGACTGATCTCAAAATTGTGGATTCTGAGTCTTCCTTTGCAGTTGTAATGCAAGAGGACAATTCCACTGAACTGAAGGTGACAACACCAAGTTTGCCCTGCGGAGTCTGCTCTTACCTTACCAAAAAAGGATTTTATTGGCCCTCATTGAAAAGGAGTATTCACTGCTGTTTTGAATTAAAAGGAAAGAATCACTGATCACTGTGGAGACCCTGGTATGAAGTCTTTGTAAGTGGTATTCAGTGAATCATAGTGGTTCCCAAGGGAAAAGACTACACTTAACAGGGCCTCTTCTCTACAGTCCACACCTACAGCACAGACAGTGAGCTTGAGAAATCTTCTGTTCTTTGAAAAGAGGTGGCTTCCTTATCTGATCTCTCAGACAAATCAAATTTGCCTTGAAAAGACCCAATTTGATGCAGTTGTTAAGGATTTAGGGGCTGTTAAAATGCATCTTTTATTAACAAAATTTTTATCGTTTGATTGGGGCAGGTGAAAGAGGTGCTGTTATCTCTAAAAGAAATTTCAACACTGTATTTGACATTTTGCCTTCTGCTGTTCTGGGGTATGCAACAGAAGACGTTAGTTCAGTTTGGTGCCCCTACAAGAATATTTTAGAAAATCTTATTTCACCATAGTTGTAGCAATGGTAAAGTGTAGTCTCCTTTCCCCACACAAAGGGGAGACGAGTTACAGTACTCAGTGTAGTTATCTTCCAAAGTCAAAAAATCTCCCCCAGAAATATTTTGATGTTATTGAGCTGATCCCTTATCTTGAGTATTATCATGTCAAAGGTCAGGAAGGAGTCTTTGAAAAGTTTCTGTACTGGCAAGTCAAAATGCTTGACTCATTCTACTATAAAACTATTTTTTTCTGAGTTTATTTTTCTTAGGGAGGAAAAACAACAAGGGATTTTGTTCCATGCTGTTTCCAGTAATTATTGTATAGGATTTACCTCATGGTTTTCATGTGGTTTTGCCTTATTTGTGTGATCTTCTGAAAAAGTTATGCTGTGTCAGATATATTTAGTACACCTAGGATGTCTTAATACACCATTCTTCAAGGTGCAGATAGAGAACTGTGAATCTGCTGGGAAGTTTTAGGCATCCCATTGGTGCCACTACTTACATTATTAATGCTTCCAGTTGCATGATGCTTCCCCCATTCAATCTGGGGTTATCTTCCTCCCTGAAAGTGTTTTATCCACTATCACTAATTCCAGAAATTCAGTGTGGAAATAATTTTCTCTGTGATACCAGCCTGGATTTTTTTTTCCTTATCCACAGATCTGCAAAACACATGTGTAGTAAAACTTTAATTTGAAAATTATCTAGGAATAAGGATTGGTGGCTCCCTCTACTAAATTGTGGCCCAGGTATTTTGAATGAAGGCAGGTAAAATTGACAAAAATGAAGACAATTTAAAATGTGTATTCAGCACAATATAACTGCTATCACACTATAATTCCCTGAGATTTTATTGCTGTCTCTTTTCTTTTTTTTCTCTTTGTTTGTTCTGTTTGTTTTTTCCCAGTTCTTCAGATTAGCATGACTGAGCACTTAGCATGGTAGTATCTAAATGAGATCTTCAGATCCTGAAGCGTACTTAGAGATTATTGTAGCAAGTCTCCTCTGAGGGGGCAGACATCAAATTGTGTCATGCAAAGCAGCTTGTTGCAAGCTGGATGTCTTTCAGAGACTCTTGTTGGGAGTCAGACTGTCTGCTACTGCTTTCTTCTGCAAGTGGAGTTTCTTAAAAATCCTTGAAAATAGTGGTTTTCTTCCAAGAATCTAGTCAACCTGCAGGATGATTTCAGCACTTCAAAAGGCCAAAATTTTGTTTCAAGAAAGGGCTAGAACATGGTTACCATGACATTCCCTAGTCATTACACTACATGCATTGCACAAATCCTGTAAGATTTGCCTCTGGCTGCACAGCAAATCTTTGTTTTGTCTGCTTCCTGAAGAGGATAATAACTTCAGGAGAAAAAAGAAATCCTTCCTGAAAAATGTCAGGAAATCTGGTTTGATATGACCCAGCTGGTTTCTTTCATCAAGTGATGTATATGCAGTGGCCATGATATATTATTATAATGCCTCATTTCTGAATCTGATGAGTGAATATCTAAAAAGCCAGTGAGAAATGGCTGAGTGTTGGCAGACCAGAAAACGAAGTCTGCTTTGCTTTCTGCAACACACCTAATGCCTACATGTTAATTTTTTCCTGTATTGGCCCCATGGGGACAGCAATGAGGTATCTTCTTCCTTTTCTTCTGTCACACCTGAAAGGATGGGTTGCCATCCAGAGGGACCTGGACAAACTCAAGAAATGGGGTGACCTAATTGGGGCCTTCCAGTATCAGAAGAGAGCCTTCAAGACAAAAACAGACTTTTTACAACATAATGTAGTGACAGGACAAGAAGGAATGGATTTAAACTGAAAGAGTAACTTTAGATTAGATATTAGGAAGAAATTCTTTATTGTGAGGTTTGTGAGGCACTGGAACAGGCTGCCCAGGGAAAATGTGGACACTCGACTCTGGGGATGTTCAAAGCCAGGCTGGATGAAGCTCTGAGCAACGTGGTCTAGTGGAAGATGTCCCTGTCCATGGTAGGGGGTTGGAACTACATTATTTTAAGGTTCCTTCCAACCCAGATCATTCTATGATCTTTCCTAGTCAGCTAAGTGGAATGAGAGGCAAAGAATATCACCCTGCACAAAGATCACAACCCTCCTGGAAATGGGAGAACTAAGTCTTTGTCTTCAGAAGGTACCACTTGGTATTGCTTGGTTTAAGTTAACAGTAGCAGCATAAACCAGCATAGGGGACAGAATTTCTGCCTGGAAGCTGTTCACCAAGTTTGCAGGATGTGGGAAACCAGTAATGGTGGGGGAAAAGGGAAGGAGTGGAGGAGTGGTTTGCCATAAACCACAGCTGTAAAGAAACCATTATTCATTACTACATAGAAAGGTCCTTATCCCTAAGTGTATTTTTCATTAAATCACAGGCCAGTAGTGAAAAGCACCCAGCTGCTTGGTTGAATGCCTTCAGACCATCTCTGCATCCTTCTTAGAAACCTAGCCCTACATAAGGGTGTTATAAAGCAGCCAAGTGACTGTGATCTTTAATCTTGGAAACTGATCTTTCCTGGAAACACATTGTGACATCCAAAGTGCTGTACCATATTCTTTCTGTAATTATGGGCATAAGTGGCATCTCAAATGCATTACTGTCATTTAAAGAAGGGCAACCATTAATTAACAGTTTTCATTTGCTGTGTTTTTTGTTGTTAAACCAGAATTCATTTCTAAGACAATCTATTTCATAATGCGTAAACGGTCTCCTCTCTTCTGTGTTGACTTGTTGCATGATAAAGGATCTTGCATTTGTATCTGAAGCCTTTCTTCAAGAGAGGACAAGAGACAGTGAGCTTTGTTGTTTCCATCTGTCAATTCTGGAACTGCATAAGAAATTAACCAGGATTTAAATTAATTCCTTGTATGCAAAAGAAAATACTGGTAAAGCAGAGATCTGAAAGTCCAGGTGTTCTTTTACTAAACATAGTAATTTTATACAGCTTTTGACCAATCTTTCTACTGATTTTGAATGTAAAAAATAATAGATGTTATTTTAAAATAATTAGAAGACATATTTGCATCCTTGCACTATATCCAAATTGCTGCTGTTATTCTAAACCACAGTTAATGTAGACTATAGGCAGCCAATAAGACCAGAGAAGTAGTATAGTTTTCCAAGTGTGTAGATACCACACTGTTGACTCCATATGTATTGAAAACTGTATTTTCATTAATGGCTTCATTGCCTTTCAATTACCTATTAGAGAAGACAAGCCAGTACTACAGAGATGCCACTAGAAACACTTGTAGTGGGCATAAAACCTTTTCTGTATAGTGGAGCTGGCTGTAGAGCTGCATTCTAGTCACTGATACTCAACCTGCCCTGCACTGGACTTAAGATGATATTGACATCTGCCTCCTAAGATGTTTCAATGGATACTCTTCATGGGATGGCTGTAGTGATTGCCTTTACAAAGAGACCTGAGCCAGACCTCCTGTATATTTGTTCTGGTGAGGACATCAAGTCACAGATAAGGAAAGCTTCAGAGCAGCACAGAAAGATAAGAAAAGGATCTGTGAACTGAGAAAATGAAAATTTGATAGCTACCACAGAGAGATATAAGACATCCCAAGACCAGCAGAACAGAACTATAATGTTGCCAGAGGAGTGGACAGGTATGTCTGTCTTTTATTACTTTTGGGCACAGACCGTCTTTCTGACTGACTGTATTGATGTCTCTTGGTTATGTGGAAAGGTGAAACACCAAGCAGCATATCCCAGTTCACAAAGTGGTAACAGGAATGGGCTTTATGTAAGTGCAGTGGGATTGCTAGAGACCATCCAATTCAATGCCCAGGGAACAAAGAAAGACTCATTTAGTCTGCAAAGACCATTCTTTCTGTACCCACTGAAGCAGTGTTCCTCTCAGGGCTCTACAGTGCACTACAGCCTGAAAAACAAGGTGTTTTTCAGGTTCAGGATCTAGATGAAGTTCAGGTCTAGCCTTTTGCCTACTATAATAGTTTGCCACAGAGAAACAGGGACTGCACAGATGGTTGTTTGATCATCTGTGTAGGATCTGCCTTATGGTACTGCAGAATAGGGTTTTTTTCACTGTAATCATTGATCTTTGTAAAGAGAAACTGAGCTGGGATTGTTTTCATCAGCTTTTGTTTGTTTCTGAAACAACAAAAGGGAACTGTTAAGAGCTGTATTCGGTGTTGGCAATGAAGATCCCACTTTTTCTTTCCCATTGTCTTCTTCAATTTGCTAGCTAGTAACAGCACAGTAATTGCCCTCTGCCTTCTCACACAAGTGTCCTGAAACATTTTGGTACACTTGCGCCCAGGAGTGTCTTCAATCTGTTACTATGCTGTTACTGAATTAGAGTTAAAACACCCCTAGAAAAGTTACTTTAGTTCTAAGAAAAAGAAATTTAGTCTCACAAATATATTTCTCAAATGTTGCTGCTGAAATGGAAGGCTGAACAGAAAAGCAGTAACTGAAATGTGTTTGATTTCAAAAAATACTGTTCCAGTGAGTGTACCTGTGTCTATACTGGTTGGACACCCCAGGACTCTTCACCCCTGATTTTCCATTGCCATTTTGTCTCCTTTGCCAAGAGGCAAAAGGCTTGGTCTTTCTGCCGGCCCTTGCTGTCATGAGGAGCAGCAGGGAACAAGGGCTGGTACCAGTCCCATCTCAGGGGGCTGCCAGGGTTAACCCGCGGGTGGCTCCGATGTGCCCCAAGTGCCATGCAGAACTCTGAGTGTGCAAGTGTTCTAGCTGAACCCTTTGCAGCTCCCCCTCCTTGATTCCCTGTTTATGAGCAAGGAAGCCCTTCAGCTGGATGGGGAGCAAAGCCAGCCCAGGGCTGGGGAGGAACAATGACCAAAGGACAGACTGCAGTTTGTAAACCAAAACCTCCCTTGAGGCTGCTACTAAAAGGAGATCAGAGAGAATTCCTATGCCAATAGGCATCTGGATTTCTCCTACATACACTCTCTGGTAGCTAGTGAATTTCTGGCCTGTCTATCAGCATAGTAGTGTAGTCATAATGCATTTATTTGCTCCCTCCCTGGGCAGGAGTCAGAGAAGCCTGGGAACAGAGAGGCACAGGGCACAGCCATACTGTAGTGCTGCAGGACTTATCAAAGCTTTCACCATCACACCAGTCACAGGTCAGGGAGCCCCAGAGTGATGAAAAGGATAAAGCACTGGGGAAGGCCTCTATCAAGGCACGTGTGCCTTGGCCTGAATGGCACACAGGTTGGCAGGCTGCCTCCACAGACCCACCCTTGCTAACCTCCATCCAGTTGGTGATGGTTCAGGAAGGCTGTTCATGGTTTATTAAGACATTTGAGTTTACAGAGTTTGGCAGCCTCACATGAACTATATGGAAGCAGCCACTATTGAAAAGGGCTTGATGGAAGAGCTGGATTCTGAGCTGACATGGAGGGCCCTGGCCACAAGTAATTAACCAGCTAGTTGCCATTTTACACTCAGTTGCTGGTGACCAGGAATTGGGAGGACACAGGGAGGAACCTCTGTGGTCTCTAGAACATGGCTTTTAAGTAGCTGTGTTTTGGCAAGTCAGAGACAGCCTCTGAGTCTCATGTGGCATTCAGCACCAGAAATTTTTACCTCTGGAAGGATCTATGGCTGCAAAAGCCCATTTAAAGGACTACATTGATTTCTTGCCCGGGCGGCATCTGTAATCTTTTTTATGAGCATCAAATCAGTACATGAAAGGAAGGGTGTGTTATTTACCTGGATGTACAGTCTGTGCTGGCAGACAATATATATCTTCAAATGGACATATGATACTTGTCAGCTGTGGCAACTGCATTGCCTTGGATATTTAAACAGTATTGTTGAAAGTCTTTTATGTTTGAGGGGAGCTTTATATGAATCTATCAAAAGCAGATGCCAGCAGCAATGTAAATGTCTGAAGGACTAGGTTGGAACAGGGCACGTTTACACCAGTTTGAGGGTAATAAGAAACTTCCATTTTGGGATTTTCTTGCTGACCTAAATTCTATCTATTCTTTTGAAGAAACTTTTTGGAAAGGGTAAAAATTTTAGACTGAGAATGCCACAGCAGTAGCAGTTTAAAACCAGCAAATCATCCAACCCTCCAACAAAAAACTTACTTGTGAAAAAATTAGCATCTCCCCCCACCCCCCAAATATTTATTTTTTTACAAAGTTTTTGAGATTACTATTTTTTAAGTCTTGGCAGGTGAGACCAAGTTCAGGTCATCATGCAGAACAGGTGCAGAACACCCCAAAGCACCTCACAAACCACAACAGACAAGAGGTCCTCAGGGTGTATCAGATCACAAATGAATAGGCCCAGTCAGTATTCAGGTACCCACAGATGCTCCTGCCCTGACCCCGAAACCATCTCTTAGAAACTCCAGGAAGGTAAAAGAGCTGAATGGAGACATCAGTCCCTCTGAAAATGGCCTCAGCACCCTCTTTCCTTGTATTTGCCCACCCTTGGTAGGCTGACTGGGAGCCTTGCAGTTTGCATTTGGAGCCCAATAGCCAGGATCTGTAAACTGAACTTAGAGGTTTTGGCAGACACAGTTTCAGTTGCAGGACTCCTGGAGCACAGCTCTGAGCAACATTAAGTGTATCTCTGAGCACTTCTCTTAGCAGCTTCCCTGCTTGGTGCATTTTCCTTCTCCAAGGAAATTGCCTTCAAAAATTCCTCCTACAAGGAAAACCTTTAATACTTCAGGCTGATGGGGAGAGCTGAGGTCTTAAGATAGCTAAAGCAAGAATAGAAAACATCTCCCCTTTTCCATTCTCCCTTTCACCTGCTTTCTCATTCTCTTGCTTTCCCATCTCAACCACCCATCATTCAAATACACAGCAGTTCTTCCATATTATCCTTTTCTTCTGCACCAACTGTCCAGCCATTTTGGAGAGTGTGGCCTTTGTGTCACCAAAGTACTTCCTAGAAGGAACATTACACTGCCAAGACGACCAAGGAGTGTTCCAGAAGAAATCCCCAAGGGCTGCCAGACTCTCAAGGTTTGGCACTTGGCCCTCAGCATGCGTAGTCTCTGACCCCCAGTTCTCCTTGTGTTAGCCTGGGAGCAGGAGAGTGGGTGCTGACAGTTTTTTCCTTGGCTTTGGGTGGGCCAGGGGGCCTTTCAGCTGCACTTGCAGGATTTCACCACCATGTTGGAGAGCTGCTCCACTTTGGGGGTCCTCCCAACATAGTACAAGATAGTGAGTGGCTCCAGGTCCTGGGGAACACAGCAGGGCGAAGCAGATGCCTCAGGGTTCAGTGTGTTATATAAACCCAGCACCTGCAGGAACAAAGTAAATGTCGTGACAAGGTCAGGAATACATTTAAGTTGGTTGAGGAACATGAGGGGGCTGCCAAGTCAACAAGTCTCTAGGTGTTTGCACTATGCTCATCAGAGGGTATTTCCCTGAGATGAGTAATATTTCCCTGTCACTTCTTCATCATGGCCTGCTTTTAAAGGGTCTCACCTGCCCTGGCCTGACTCTTAAGAGTTTTTTGTTGGGTTGTTTTTTGTTTTTGTTTTTGTTTTTTTTTTGTTTTTTTTTTTTTTCTTTTCTAATTGTAATACCCTTGCTCTTTGTGACTGATGCCTAAGGGTTGAAGGAGTGCAAGTAGTTGTCTCCTTTCATCTCTAATTTGGTACAGCAGTGTGTCACAATTTTTGCTTTTAACAAGGTTGGGTGTAACCAGCCTGGGGCCATGTTGTCTTGGATCCTATTAAAGAAACCAGAAGAAAGAATATCATTGCTGCTTATTTCAACCAACATCTCCAGATAGCACTGGATGGATGCCAGTCCTCTCAAGTATCCACAATTCCTCCCAGCTTTGAACTGTCTGATGCCTTCTCCCTGCACTCCATCCTCCAAGTCATTACACTATAATACTGGAGCCAGGACAGTGTCCTGTGGGACTCCACTGGGTTCTTCCTCCCAGCTGGCCCCAGCCCACAGATGACTATACACTACAGCCATGTAACCACTAGGGAACAGTTGCCACATTTCTTGCCAGAGGTGACCACTTCTCAGCAGTGAGCATGATCTCACCTGTGCTAGTGTGCTCTCTTCAGTGCTTATCTGGTATAAGTGGCAGGGTCTGGCTCATTGTATTTTAACTACTTTACAGCCTTCGGGGATGAGAGGTGCTAAGGATACATCCTGTTTTGTCAGATCCAGATAATCACTGCTGTTGTGGTAGAAACTCTCTGGGATCCTAAGCAAAGAACCCCTGGCTGTACCACAAGGGTATCATGTGCTCTGGGGCCATTACTCAGCAGCAAGTTAAATGCTTGGTGAGAAGTTTTCTTTTCATCATGTCTTTCCTAAGTGGTGCTGGCAAGCTGTCAGCAGCTATATTGCTCTAAAGTTTTCTTTGATCACTTAACTGACCTTAATGCTTGCTCATTTCCTTTCTTGCTTAAGATCATTAGGAGTCATTCTGAAGTCTCCTTTCCCTCACACTGATTCAGTCCAGTTACCTTCTAGAGAGCTTGTCAGGACAACCAGATGGTAAAGCTACATGCCCATTACCCTTGCTTTGTCTTGTGCTTGCTGCCCAGCATCTGTTCACTTCTTCATTCCCACAGATCAGCTGTTCCCACTGATATTAGTCCTTGAGCTTCAGTGAACCTTACTGCTCTGCAGACTGTCAAGAAAATGTTAGCATCTTTTCTGAAATATCATCTTTACCTAGTTATTGTTCTTCAGCTGAATCTGCTTTTTCCAGTAACTTTTTGATTGAAATCTGAAGTTAATTTGCTAGTGAGCTGTTGCATTATCTGCATTGCTGCCTTTTGTCTTTTGTGGGCAGAAGCACAGGATTTTCCCTTGACTTTTCCTGCCTCAGCAGAGGACTGTCTGATTCTTAATCTGTCTTTTCCTCTTGATACTTTTCCCATGCCTGTGCTATTCTATTACTTTTATTTTCTTTGCTCTAGCCAGGCTCAGACTATTTTTCCCAAAGTCTGACTAGAGGTTTTGCCTAAGTTACCTAAAGACACTTGCTTTCTGCCAAGTTTTCACTCAAAAATCTCACTGCCTAGTAGCTTCCTCCCTGCTGTAGGTCAGGTAGGATTTATGCAGCTGGAAAGGATACCTGTGAGAAAGGAGATCTTACTGAATGGCTGTCTTCACTTTTGGAAATGGACATGGATTTCCCTGCACTTTTGAGCTATAGCTGCCTCTTTAGGAGCAGATGGCAGGCACATGCCATTACACAACAGTTTTTCATGACAACCTGGCACAGAGTGTAGAAAAATCCTCTGTCCAGTGTCAACTGCAGGAGAAATTTAGGAAGAAGATAATTACCAGAATTGGTGTTTGATGTGAACAATTCAGCTAATACTATGGCTACTGCCAAGTAAGTACCCTAAAACCATCAATCCTGCTGTTTCACATCTTATCCAAGAGACAGCAGCATTTGTCTCCTCAAGATTTGCCTGAAAGCAGACTCAGTGCTGACTCGAAAGCAAGCACTTTTCCTGGCTGAACCACCTAGGCTTTTTTCTGCAGTTTCCTCAGCATGTTTTTCACAAATATTGATCTGAACTGCTTATGCTGCTTTGAAGCGACTGGACATTGATCAGACTTGGAGAGGAAGGGGCAAGCCACAAGGCCTGGCAGGATGATATACAGGACGTACCGTGCTGTGAGTGGTGTCTGCGCTGCGAAGGTACGGACAAGGGCCTGAACAGAAGTTAGCAAAGTAGCCCTTAGGCTCGTGCACCCATTTCCAGCCGAGGTCCTGCCGGAAGTCAATGTACAGAGGGCGCACGCAGCAGTTCTCCTCCACTTTCCTGAAACACAGGAGTGAAACACAGTGAATCTAAAGGGAGCCCTTACACGCAGTTGTGAGATGCAGCTTCCTAAGCAGAAGGACTCGTGCCAGCAGTGCTGGTGGGACATGGTGGCCGCGGGTGCCAGGAGCACAGCCAGGCAGTGGTGGCAGCTCAGCAGCTGGCACTGCTCGTGCTGCTGGCAGGCAGCTGCAGCTTCCCCACCACCCCTGCGAGCAGCACCTGGCTGCTCCAGCAGCTGTGCTCTGGGAGGTGCTCGTGGGTCTCTTTGAACCAGTGGCTCTGCCAGAAGCACACAGCAACTCTGCTGAACTGGCCAGTGGCCCTTCTGCACCACGGTGAGCCACAGCCCACTTGGAGGGCTCTGCCTTTTTCAGTGGTGCGGAGTCTCACCAGGCTGCCCACCCCAGGCACAGGATCTGAGCAGGTTTCTCACTTACTGGAAACAGTAGCTGGTATCCAGGGCTCTTTTCTTTCTCTGGCTTCCCAACACAGGGCTCTCCAGTCGATGTGGGGGCAACATCATCAAGATGAGGTGGGGATTATGCAAGTCTTTCTGCTTCTTCAGGCGTCCCAAGTCCCCACGTCCATAGTCATCCTCACTGTCAATGCCTTCAGAAAAAGAGGATCCACAAAGAAGAAATCAGCATGGAAGTGGAGGATGCAATAGGACCTTTCAATACATTTGACACTCTCATGCTTGTTCTTGAACCAGGTTTAGGCACCATGTCTACTTACTTGTTCCCTCACAGGGACCCCTTTATTTCTGGTGAATTTGAGTGTTGCAGGCCTGAAATAGAGGCTTATGGGCCACCTGTTTTACCATTTGCAAACTGCTGGTGGGGCCATTAATCCATCCCACTCACTCCTGGCTTGAGTCCCAGGATAGGCAGGAAGATGAATGGTTTAAAGAAGATGTCAGATAATTGGCACTCTGCAGAACAGCCTCAGAAATGGAGCCTGTGGGGGCCAGTGGCTGCTGCCCAGGGCTGCAAGCCAGGAGGTTCCTACTTCTTAGGCCAGCCAAGCCACTGACTTTCTGAGCCACCTCACACAGGATGCCTAACTTCCTTGTGTTTCAGTCACCCTAACTGGAAAGCAGAGCCTCTGTGGAAATCTGAGAAGGCATCAAGTTGAACTTCCCAGAGAGACACTGAAATATAAAAGCACTCTTTTCTGCAGACACTCATTAAAAGCCACCCAGCCTGCCCTTACTTCCTTTTGTAACCTATGTGTGTAGTGGATATACCCATATAATGAACACACAAACCCAGATGTGTATGTTTTAAGACAAATGTTGCACAGTGTAAAGTTCTTGAATACACAAAGCAAGACTTCATTTTTTTCTTTATATGCTTCAGACTTTCCCTTCCCTAACAGCCTCCCACAACCCAGGTCTTTATCACCTTTGAACTTGATCTCCAGGACTTCATGCAAATTCTCCAAGATGTCCCCATTCGGCTGAAAAGTATGGCAAGGACAGTGTATGCTAATTTCCAGGCCAAGGTTGGACTCTGCAAAGAAGATGACTTTGTGAGAAACAGTCTTTCTCGGCTGGGACAGCTCCTGGCATAAGGAAGTTTTAAGGAAGTTTTACATCTGTTTTGCTAACTCGTAGACAATGGGTTGGTCTCAAAGTCAGGCATATTATCAGAGTTGAACAGACGCTGGGAAGAATAGGAAGAAAAATCCCACTAGCTTCACCTTTGCCAAAAGCCTTACTCTTGCTAAAGGGAACTTTCTGAAGAGGTAAGAATGGTGATTTGTTAGTTTTTTTTAGGCTGTTCAGCACCCAGAAATATTTGTGAGCTTCAAGGAGCTTCCCTGGAACAACAAGTATTTTGAAGAGCTGGCTTTTGGTCTCTTAAATCAGTTTTGCCATCCTCAGTACCTATTGTCTGGCTTCTGCTTAGTGTCTGAAGGAGAAATCTGAAAATAAGCAAGTTGGATATGGACAAGTAATTTTACTGGAAGCATTTTTCTCGGCAGCTGCAGCCTCCTGTTTTGTTGAACTGCTAGCAGTCTAAGTCACACAGTCTTTCCAGAGGCAAATCTACTTTCATAATAACTTCCTGGACCAGTCATGCTGTGTGGGCCTGACTACAGGAACATAAGATTCTTATGAAAGCTCCTTTTTTATGTTGTGCCATGAATTAAAACATCTGGCTTCCTGGGGCATTGACAAGGTGCCTAGCACCTTTTTTCCTCAGCACTATATATACTCTGTGATACCTTGTCAGCTAGTGTGCCTGCCCAGAGCTTGCTGCAGTTCCAGCTCTGAATCTCAGCCATCAGGACACAACTTAGATTGCTTGAAATAGGAGAAGCCTGCAAGCTCACAGCTTACTCTTCCAGGGAACAGCTTCTTGCCAGTACCTGCATTCCAGTCTTCAGTGGCACCTAGCTTCTATCTGTGCGGCCAGTCCAGCTGTGAGTCACAATGCCTTACGCTCCAGCTGTGAATGGGGTCAGTGTTCTTGCTGGGAACTGCCCCATAACTATCTGTTGGGCTGTGCAGTGGTGGCAGAGGTGTGTTCTCTGCAGTGTTAAAGCCTTCATCTGTCTAGGTGTGTCAGCCTCTGGTATTTCCTCACCTTTATACCTGAGAAGCTGTACACAGCAAAATAAACCAGGATCCTTGCTGCTTTTTCCCATACTACATTTGCTCTAATTCACATGAAAATTTAAATAAAGCATTTGTCATTTTCTATGATCATTTAGACAAGCAGAGGGATCCCCTCTGGGCTTAGTTGTAAAGAATTTCTTCTGGGGAATGAATCCTCGTTCTGACTCAGCCCGCAGAGCTACACAGTGGGGCCTCCAGGAAAAGAGCCAGGAATCTAGTAAATGTCATTGAGGAAGCTCTCTGGAGGAAGGCTTTTTCTCAGACTGAAAGAACCTGTCCTCTGTGTGAACCAAGCTCCTGCAACAAGGGGACCAGAACAATACTTCTGTGAACACTGATCCCTGTTTCTGTGGATGCCTTGAGGCCCAGTCCAGCTAAGACCCCTACCTCTGTGCAGAAGCCACTCGCGCACGGTCTCGGTGACATCGAAGGACAGCCACTCAGGGGAGCCCCGTGTCTGCACATTCCTGCCACTGAGGTACCGCTGTTTCGCTATGTGCTCATCTGGCCGAAGGATCTGTGTCAGAAGGACAGGTAGAAAAAATCAGCCAGTGCCATGCAGAAGGAAGGGATAGCCTTCAGTCTTTTTTTTTCCCCACAGCTTGCTAAAAACTGATTTAGAAGGTAGGTCTTGGCAAGTGAGACATCAGGGTCAGGTGAGGAGGACATGCTTCACAACCAACTTGAACTCCAGAGATCTACACAATGCTTATTTCTGTATCCTAAACAGCCCACCTCTCTCAGTGCAGAATTGTTTCAGGGCACACATACAGAGGCAGAATTTAATGGATACACCCGTGGAATATGGATCTAGATTTCAGAGTAGAACCACTAGTGGTAAATACAGCATCTTGCCACAAGTCACCTGCCCAGGAAGCCAATTTATTGAGTTCTCACTGTGGTGTCCTATATTCTTCAACTTTCATCAAAACACACCAGGGCTGTTCAAGTTTGGAGACCTCTGCTCTGACATCTCTTCCCACTTCCAGACAAACAACCACAGCACATTCAAGGTGTTCCTTCCTGCAGACCCCAGGCTGACTCCACGGACCATTGAACCTATGGAGAAGCTCTGAGATCACCTCCTTGTCAGTTGTGTTATCTGGTGGAGAATTGCTCTGACCTTTGATGCTGGATTCCAGGAAGTCCTCAAGAGCTACCACCCAAAGACAATTTTAGCTGCAGTCTTACGGAAAAGTAGACAGACATGAGCCTGTGGGAGTGTGCTGTCTGGATGCTAAGCTGTATCATTAGGTGGTCCGGGTAAGCCTATTATCACTTCCAAGCCTGAACCAGACCTTATTCTGTCAGTCCCTAGGTTCAAAGAAAACTCCAGGTAAGTATCTGGATTAACAGGTGGCCTGAATTGTGCTGCTGGGGAGCTGCTGCTGAAGGGAACACTGAAATCGAGCACTGTTTTTCTAGTAAATCAGTGACAAGGCAGGGAGCTCCATCCATTGGATTAATACCAACTGTACTGCAACAGTCAAGAGAATAAAACTGCCAAGGGTCCTACACATGATATGACAGAAGAGTCAGACCTGCTCCACTGATAAGGGGCCCCCCTTCCAAGTGGGAAAAGGGCAGCACCACATTGTAAAAGGAAAGGAAGGCGACTGTATCACTGCACATGGTGGAAGAAGCCTGGATTACAGCATGCACTATCGTCTCTCCTCCCTGGTTCTGCACATATCAGTTGGGACAACTCTTAAGAAGTCAAGCTGTTCTGGGCTCAGCCAGTGGGGAAGGTGATAAGAATTCTCACCTGGAAGAGCTCAATGCGCTGCTCACTGCGTTTGGAGCTTGGGTTGGGCACGCGCAGCACCCGAAACTCAGCCCGGAATAGGTTGGTGCTGTTCTTCTCTGCTGACGACACATTAAAGCGGAACACGTTGGAGGTGACACCTTTTGGACAAATGCCCAACTCATCTAGGAGAAAGAAATATAGAAACACTGAGAACCACATCTCTGAGGGGCAGGATCTCAAATAAATATTGAGAAAGAGCTTTCCAGTAGAGACTTCTCATTCAAACATCTTGCCACCTGTGAGGCACGGCTATCTAGCTCAAGATAACAGAGAATGAATTCACTCAAATATGGTCTACATTGCAACATTTTGCAAACATTCCCGCTACTGCCATCATTATTTCAATGCCACAAGACAAAGAATCAGTAGAGATCAGCCACAGTCTGTTTATGACCATGTCTTCTAACTCTGCTCATGAAATGTTGCTAATACTCAAGAGTTGGCTGCATCCAAAATGACAACCCCAGCCCAGGCAACGTGACAACCTCACTTGCAGTTAGTGGGACCTATTCCCAACAGCTAGGATGCTGTTATTCTGCTCATGATGGAGACATGAAGCCACATATAAAGTGATTCCATTGCTGCTGAATCTTAGTTTTACAAATCTTGACATTGCCTCCTAAAATGGAAGCCACCCAGTGTCAAAAAACACTAAGCATGAGGTGTCAGACTCTTTAGGGCAGTGATTATCCAATTTGTAATGAAAGAACTGGGGTTTAAAATTGGTTCTCACTCATGAACTGGAGAAGGAATTCATGAATAGCACTGAGCCTGTGGAGATCAGGGACATGGGCAGGAAATAATGCAGCAATTTTCTGCTTCCATGTGTGCCTGCTGAACAGAAATACCCATTTCACAGATGCCTCAAAAGAGAGGAGGTAAAACCTTTCAGGTCCAAAACAGAGTCCTCAAGAGCATGTAACACTCTCTTCAAAGGGACCATTTTGGTCTCATGGAAGTCTTTGTTGTTGCTGCTGTTTCTTTCCTATTGACCTTGTTAACTTTCAAGGCTCTAGCATCATGAAATCTTCCTGCAGACAAGACACAGCAGCTCCTGCTCTATGTCCACATGCAGGTTTGTTTGCAGCCCTGCAGAGCCTCTTAGATGACCTCTGACTGTTGTTCAGTGCAGCAGGAGGCTCTTACATCAGCTGATATTTAAGTGCTTCTAAACAAACAAATATAAAGAAACAGAAGGAAAAACTATCACCTGTTCCCAGACATGGTTCCAGCCTGTGACAAATAGGCTAGAAGCCCTAGGTGGAACAACCTTCAAATTACATTCCTACAGGCCCCTTTTGATCCTACAACCAGTCTCCCCTGAGAAGCAGCTTCTGAAAATGGGATAGTGTGAAACAGCACCTGAGTGCAGAGGTTCACCTCCCATGCCAAATTCTGATTTCAGCAACACTGATGTACTCATATCAATGGAGATCAAGGTCTTCCTCTTGTGCTACACACAAATTCAGCAAGCAGGACCCTGCCAGTTTTCAAGGATGTGTTTTTAGGGGGTTGAAATTTTACTCAATAAGCTAAGGACCAGATGCTGACATTGGGCTTTAATTGGAGGAGCTTTTGTCATTAGTACTGCTGAATAGAACAGCATTCCCATACAGGAAAGTCTCTAGCTGTTATTGAAGAGGTGGCTCCAGGAATCCCAGGAGACCAGACCTCACTGCCAGCATGAGCTGGCCTGCTCAGCCCAAAAACCCTGCAACACAAAGAGTACCCCAGCCATACACAAACAACTACTGTGGGGACTCCATCCCTGAAACCAGTTTAAGGTTTGATGCTGCAGAAAAGCCCAGCAAAAACCCAAGTTCTCATTAAGTGCCCAAAGACATTGGCCTAGCTGAAGTCTAACATTGATTACTGTTGTGTATCCTAGACCTAGGCAGATAGTGCTTCAATAGCCCCTGAAGCTGCTCTGCAGACTGAGCCCTATTAATAGTGGTGTTAACAGCCTGCCCTTTCATTTCAGACCTGATTGTCTGGCCGTAAGGGGTGTCCCAATTGTCATAAAAATGCCTTTTTGCATCAGACCACTGGTCCATCTAGCTCAATATGTTTCCAACAGCAGTGCTTTATCTGAAAATCTATTTAGAGGCTGCAAATACAGACCTACAGCACAGAGCTGACGAGAGACAACTAATGTATTATCATCTCCTTAATGTTTTTGGCTAAATTAGACAGCCATAGTGGTAAGACATTACATCTATTGTATTTCAGCTGCTGTGAAAGAAAGAAAGCCACATTGCTTTCTACCTACTTCACCATCAAGGTGCTGGTCTTGGGAGACCTTCCCAGGGAAAACAGTAACAGGTCTTTTCCCTTCCCTAAAAGCTTCATGTTCCATTTGTACCCTGGGAACAAGCCCACTGTGATGCAGAAATGTAGCTGTGTTCTGTATTTCACTGTGAGGCTGGAGCTTGTTTCTCATAGCACAAGGTTCAGGGTAGAGATCTCACTCCAAGGAAACTTGACAGCTTTGGGGCAAAGTACTTTTTTGCATGAGGTCACAGGCAAAGGGAGCAAGGGGATTTTTCAGGGAATTTGGTCCAGACCCAGCTGAGATGTGTTAATCACACTGGAATCCAGACCTGTTCACCACCAGCACAGAACAAAGCCTGGAGGCAATATTCCTGCAAGCTCTCCCAGTCCACAACTCTCAGTGGCAGAAACCAAGCCTGGAGACCAGGAATCTGTGACACCATGTGCACCCATGCCAGGCTATGTCTGGTATGACGTATCCTCACAACTGGACCCTGCTATTACTGTGGAGTCAACAGCCCAGAGCTGTTCACTGCACCAATGATGAAACCAGTGGCCTCTTTTTGTGGATAATGTGATATGGAGAGCAGGCTCTTTTGGGAGCTTCCACCACTACTGCTCTAAGTGAAGTGCATGCTTGCTGCATGGTGCTGGATCCAGCAGAAACAGCTGTTGTTTCTGTCAAGCCCCAGGAAGGCTGATGGCTGTGCAGTTCAAGTTTGATGAGAAGGAAGGGTAGGCTGTCTATGAGCAGGTATTGCCTCACTCTGTATTATACCCCTGAATCACCAAGGTGTTTCATGCCAAAGCTGCATTACCTTTACAGAAAAAAGTTGATCTGTCTGGAACTCCACAGGTGGCAGGTTTGGAGGGAGTAGATGTTTTGCCCTAGTGACCCATGACTTTATTTGCCTTGTCTCTCAAGCTGCCTTGGAAAATGGCATCTGTTCCTCCTTCAGGAAGGTAAGCAGAAAGCTGTTTGCAGGACTGCTGCAGATGCTTCCCAAGCTTGAACATAACCAAGTCAGTGGTTAAGGGGATCTGATTCACCTGAGTTTTATGAGATCCCTGAAGTGAATGGCTGGTCAAAAGTGAGTTATTCTCTGAAAAAAAAATCACTTTTTATTCAGGCAGTGTACCTGAGAGGCACAGGGGAAAAGACCATTCTGTGAGTCACCAAGCAGCTCAGAGAAGTGATGGAGAATTTGGCTTTCCCCTCCTGCTATTTTTGCTCCTCAACTCTCCTCACTTTTGGGCCTTGCATCTTTGAAAAGGATGGGTTCTTTGAGCCAATATGGCACTTGACTAATGGTCTGGAGCTAGAATAGTTTGTGTGAGTGTGCACACATTTCAAACTTGTCTGTATCATCATTGCAGTTCCTTCAATGGAGTAGTCCTCCCCTTCCCCCCCCCAGAGACTGGCTTTGGCTCAGAGCATGCTCTTAGATCACCACCTGGCACAGTGACAGAGTCATGGGAAAGTTGAACACCAGCCACTTCTGAAAGATGCAGGGCCAAATTCAGCCATGGTGTAAGCAATGAAACTCCCCAGGTTTCAAAAAGAGTGTCTCTTGCCACCACAATCTGTCTGGAATTAGTCTCCCCTAGTGTGACCAAATTACAAAGTTCCCTCTTTCTCTGGGTGGTGGCATCTACACTGCCCACTCCCAGAAATTTAATCTCAGCACTACTTGGTCTTTTGAACCCACTGTCCCAGTGTCCTATGGGGACATGGGACAGGACTATTCATTTCTAAAGGAATTTTCCCAAAGCCACAATCCCTGCTCATCACTCCTTTTCATGCACTGTTTCTTCATTCCACTTTCCCCTCAGTTTCAGCCATATCCACACCCCTACATTAATTTGCCACTGTTGTGCTTCGTGTTTTCCCTATTTCCTTCTCCCCAAAATGCTAGTGCATAGTGTGGCTGTACTATTTTGCAGACACTTGGTTTTCCCATATCTGTTTATAATTTCACAAATTACACTTCAGTAGGTCAAAAACGCTGAAATACAGGTAACCTATGCCCTTTCTGTTCCTTGAATCTGTCTCCTGAGCTAAGAGCTAATCATATAACCATATGGAATGCAGTCTGCTAGAGATTAAGTAAAATTCGTTGCATTACCACATTGTAGCTTATTCCAGCTCATCATATGTCAAGATTAACATAAACCTGGCAGAGTAACTGCATTCTGAGACTGCCTGCACCAAGTCACAGCTCCTCCCCAGAACTGCTGGTGTTAAAATCTTGTCCCCAGGACACCAAAACATCACAGGAGAACACCCTGCGTAGTGGTATGACTGCATCTTCCAATTCCAAGGAATCCTAAACAAACCAAAATTACTGCTTGTGCCTACATGTGCTCAGCATCTGCAATCTGCTTTGGGTTCATGTCTGCTCAGTCTCTGTATCTGCTCAGCTTCTGCACCTGAATCTGTTTAGTGTCTACATCTGGACCTGTTCATCATCTGCTCCACACCTGCTCAACATCTGTCACGTTTCCTCAATGCTTGTGTTCCCTTGGGGGTCCCTTTGGCATCACTGTTTGCTTTACACCTGCTCATCATCCCTGTTGTCTTCTGCTTGCTCTCTGAACGCTCACACTATCTGAGTAACACCTTCATCAGTGTCCTCAAAGCAGCAGTCTCTTCAGCAAGTGCCTCTCCATCTCCTCTGCTGCCGGCGCGGGTGCTGCACGGACCGGACAGTTGCCGGTACCTCTGCGGCAGGCGCTGGAGCTCCAGCAGGAAGGAGGCATCTACCTGCTGTCACCCAAACACCGGACCTGCGCCGTGTCCCAGCCCGGTGCGCAGCATTCACCCTGCCAGCCGCACCGCTTCCCCCTCCCCTCCTTGTCCTGAAATCAAGGCTCTAGGCACGGGCTTCTGGGCTGATGCCGCTCCCGGATCCCGCCACCCACCGTCCCTAGTGCCGTCCCGAGCGCCCCCCGCCCCGCGGCTCCCGCTCACCTCCGCAGCCGAGCGCAGCCAGCGGAGACGCGCCCCCCGCCCGCTCCGCCCCGCCGGGGAAGCGGCCCCTTCCGCGGGGCCCGGCGCCCCTCGGCCCGGCCCCTCCCCGCGCCCGGGATCCCGGGCACTCTGCCCCGCGGGCGCGGCACCCCGGCCGGCGCGGGGGGAGCCCCGCACTTACTGTGCTCGGGGAGGCCCTGGATCATGTCAAATTTATGAATCTCTTTGGCATAGTATTCGGACTCGGTGTTGTCCTGAGAGCAGCTCTCTTCTTTCTCCTCCTCCATCTCCTCCAGCAGCTCCCGAGTGCTGTTATAGAGGGCTAGGATCTGGTAGGGCACATGGGCCGGCCCCACGGTCTCCGGGGGGCTGGTGAGCCGCAGCTTACTCAGAATCTGCCCTCGGATGGCCTCTACCCTCTTCTTCTTGATGTGGTCCAGGTCCAAGGTGGTGCAGGAGGACAGCGAGAGGCTCACGGTAGCGAAGCTCAGCAGGGAGAGCAGTACCAGAGCCCTTTGCACGTACATCTTCATGTGTGAGTGGGCGACGGCGGGGGCCTCCGGGAGAGACCCCCGAGCGGCGGCGAGAGGGCGCGGGGGATCGGGCGGTGTGCTGGCGGCAGCCTCCCCAGAACCCGCAGGCTGAGGCTTGGCGAGGAGGTGCATGAACTCACTGCGCCGTGCGCGACTCAGGACTTCCAGGAAGAGCTGGCAGCGCTCCGCAAGGAGAAGCGGCAGGCGCCGTGCCTCTCCGCGCCGCGCTCCTTCCCCATGCGCCGCCCCGCGCCCCGCGGAGCCGGGGGCGCCCCGCCGCGCCGCGCCGCCGCACGTGTCAGCGGCCCGCGCCGCCCCGCCGCCGCGGGGGGAGCGCCGCGCCCGCCCCTCTCGCTGCACCATTCATGCCCCCGCCGGGCCCCGCGCCCTACATCGCCCGGCGCCCGGCAGCGTGGCACCGCGCCGCTTCTCGCCCGGCCGGGAGCGCTGCCGCCGGGCCGTCCGTTTCGCCCGCGGGTTCCGCCGGCCGCTGCGCACCGGCCCGCCCGCGCACACTGCCGCTCCCCCGGCCCCGACGCTGAAATTTTATACCTCCCTCCCATGACGTCCCCGGGACGGGGCTCGGGCGGGGGAGGGAGCTCCAAGCCCGGCCTTCGGCCGCGCCAACCCCGCGCTAATGGCTCCAGCAGCCGCGCAGCCCCCGCCGCTCCCCCCTCCCCGCCCCCGCCGCCCCCCGCGCTCGCCCGGGGCCGCCTCGCCCCGCGCCCCCCGGGCCCCTCGGCGCGGGCCGGCCCCGCGCGCCCTCCGACGTGGCCGCCACACCGCACCGCCCCGGCGGCGGCGCGCGGGCGCCCCCTGCTGGCACCGGTCGCGCGGCGGCGGGCGGGCCCTTCGCGGTGGTCCGGGCGGCGCGGGGAGGCCCCTCCCGCTTCCAGCTGCGAAATCGCATTAAAAGCCGCTAAAAATACCCCGAATACTTTCCTGATGTGGTTTCTTTCCGAAGGAGGGAGGGAGGGGCCGAGCGGCGGGGTTCGGCCGCCGCGCTGCGGACGGGGTGCTGCGGCGGGACCGTCCGAGGCGCGGTGCGGCAGGGTCAGGGCCGTGCCCCTCAGCCCTGAGGCCAGGTGACAGCCACAGCTCTGGGGGTGCCCGGTCACGGCAGCCCTCCCTGCGGTGAAGGGGCTGCATCGGGCACCCGCTGCCCTCGGAGGGGGCCAGGACACAGGCGGGAGACAAAGCACGGGTCGTGGATGGGGTTTTAATTCATAACCCGGGCCTGTTCGGGTCTCTCCCGGGCCGTGCCGTCACTGCGGCCGTCCGCCACACCGGCCTTCCGCCTCCGTGCTGCGGGCTGGGCCTGCTGCCCCACACACCAGAGAGGGGTTCCCGGTCCGCGGAGCCAGCGAGAGTCCTTCTCTCGGCATCACCTGAACCCTGCCCCCAGCACCCAGCCCTTCCCCGGGGCCAGCAGAGGGGCAGCCCCTGAGCCACTTTGTGCCTTCCCAACCCGTGGCAGCCTGGATCTTCCTGCTCTGGGAGAGGTGGGCCCCAGGGGCATGTGGCCCCTTGTAGCGGTGGTGTCGATCAACAGCAGGCAACAGTGCAGCTGGAGGCATCTGCAAACACTGGGCACAGCCGTCTCTTACCTGCGTGTTCGGGGGCCTTGGGCTCTTGGGCTGGGAGCGCACTGCAAGCTCGAGGGACAGGGCCTCACCCAACACATGGAGTGTGGAACAGGCTAACAAAACATCCAAACTGGGGCAGCTGGGGATGCTGGATGCCCATTTTATACAGCTCTGAGGAGATGTAAGGGTGAACCGTTTGCTTGTGCTTTCCTTGGGAAGAGGAATTAAGAGTTCTTTGATGGAGCAGACAAAGACATAACGAGATCTAGTGGCTCCAAGATGATGACAGGCAAATTTTCACTTGAAGTAAGATTGAGTACAGTAAGCAAATTCTGACTGTTGATGTTAATTATCCATGGAATAGTATTTTGTCGATTGGGATGGATGTTTCTAGACCTACTCGGGCACTTCTGAAATGAATTTTGGATGCTTTTCCCCACTGGGATCTCTACGCTGCTGCCAGGTTGGAGGTCACTCTAAATGCAGAAAATGATTGCTTTGGACTCCAGTAATTCATTTGCTACAGTGCTGCATGGTGAGATATTAGTTAAGATGGAGATAAATACAGAAATTATAAGAAATTACGAGAGTTTCCCAGAGGCTGGTCCTGGGCCCAGGTTTTATTAATGATATTGGCACGCCAAAATGGATCTGCTGATGCAATTGGCTGCTTATCCAAAACTGGAGGCATTGTCTATACAGGGGAGGACTGGGGTACAGGCAATTTTGAAGGCTAATATAGGAGAAATGGGATGAAATGCAATAGTACAAAATGCAAGGTTATGTTGCTAATGGCTGAGATGAGACTTTTTTGTTACAAGCTGACAGCAGGAGCTTACTGCTTGGAAGAAATAATGGAGGAGGATGTAGGTGTCCTGCTGGTTCGCGTATTAGGCCACTCACTTTTTGCTCTAAGTGTTGCTCTGTGGGTTGAAAAGAGGTGGGGAAGCCCTGTGGTCTGGCAGACACTGGAAGCAATGCTAGTGGCTGTGAGCAGCAGTCATTAACAGGTTGCACATCTTGTACATGCTGGAATCCAGCTAGGCTGAGGGAGAGCCTGACAGGGCTACTGAACATGAGTAGCATAGGAAATATTTCACACTTGGCACCTCTTGCTGGGGTTTGCCAGTCTGAGCTGGGGCTGGTGTAACATGAACAGCATCTATTCTCATGGATATCAAGACAGGCAAGTGTATGGGCCTTTGCTACCTGTCAAAGCCCCTTCCACCTTTCAGAGGGAAGAACATCTTGTTTGAAGCTTTGCAATTGTTAGGGAATTTTGTTCTGGAGCCTACAGAAATGGGGTACCTTAGAGATGGGGTAGATGCTTGAGAGGTGCATGGAGGAAAAAAACCTGCAGAAAAATTAAACAGAGATGCTTGGAGCTGGCAGCAGGCTGCTAGTGTGGAGTAGGATGCAGCAGCACTCTTAGCTGAGTGCTTCACTTCCCAGTGGAAGCTAAATGTTTTAATGAATTGGCCCATATCAAAATCAGGATTCTGGCTGGCTGCCTGATGTGAAGATTAGGAGAGGAAGGAAATGCAGTGCTGTTGTCACTTGTTGCTAGTGGAATTGTCCTGCATCCCATAAATCCTGCTGCTGTCAAAGAGCTGCTTTAGAAAGCCTTTGGCCACTCTGAATAAGGTGGTCATTGTGCTACCATGTGGGCTTTCCACCATAGCTGTAGCTTTAACTACATGTGTCTGCCCTTGCTTTAGAGGGGGTCTAGGACCAGAGGCATATGGGAGGGCTCAAGTGTGATTGCTTTCCCAGACTTTCTCATGGATAGGAGGACCAGACACAAGCTCTATTCATATGTCTGCCAATCTAGGAGAAATCAACAGTAAACAGCACTAATGGGGAACTCTGTTAGTCCTATTCTGTGTGATCAGGTTTGTGTTGAAATTGAGATGGAGAGTCCATGCTTAGATGTGAGAACTTGTCCATGAAAGGAATGCTTGCACCATTCTTACTTGCCGTTTGGCTGAAAGGGGGTGGCAGCAGTGTGATTTACAGTGAGGGCAAAACCAACCAGGTAAGGCAGACTGAAAGCTGAGAACACACCTGAAACTGTACACTGGGAAAGAGAAACCCTGGCACCACAGACCTGAACTGGACAGGAAGCAAGCATTGAAAACAGCTTTGGACAACCACAGCAGCACTAGACATTTGTCCTGGTACCTGGCTCTTTCTCAGTTGGTTGAGTGGAGCCAATCTAGGCCCAGGGTAAAATGCTGCCTGTGTCACCAGTAAGACAGAGGAGAATTAAACTGTTCAGAAAATGTAACCCCAATGCTTAAGACAAGCAAAATCCACTTTAGCCACAACATGAAATGATGGATGAAAACTCTTTTCCTCCTGTTGCCTTCCCCAAGCAGGCAAAACTTTCGGGGGTAGGTGACAAACCCCATTCCAGGGATTTGAGGTAGGACAGATTTTAGGTTTCTTTCTTTCTGCACGTCTGCTCTTCTCTTTCACTGAGAAACTCTAAAGTCAGGAGTCAAAATTCCAAGGCAAGGCTCAGTTCCCCAAGTCCTTACATGTTTTGTTTCCTGCATATGGACTTCACCCTCCCTCAACTGGCCTGAGACTTCTCTCCCTGGGACAAGCAGCCAGCAGCACAGAGTGTGTCTTGGGGGGAGATGGGAAGTACAGGTGAACCGTCTGGGATGGGGACCCAGGGGAATTGTGAGGAGAAGCTTGGAGGGGGAGGGCAGTTCCAAAGAAGGAAATGCACTGGTCATGCTGCTTCATGATCTGTCTGTCCAGGGTGGCACCCTGTATGGCTCTACCCTGGCTCTGGGAGAATCACCCTGCCAGCCACTGTGTGGGAGCACAGCTGGCAATGTACTCCTACCCAAGGATTCCTGCTCCAGGGATGCCTTCCTGATTTAGCAGACATGGCTCTGGATGTTATCATGCTCCTCTCAGGATGCTCTTTTTCTCATCAAGAAGGCCAGCTCTAAGTGTACTGTACACCCAGAGCTATAGTCCCTCAGTCTCCTGGCATCTGTGTAGCTGTTGTTGCAGCACCTATTTGGAGGAGTTGGGAAGAATTGGGAAATGCAGGGCCATATTCCCATTGTGGCAAAGCATGGGGCTAGGTGCAAACTGCCCTCTCTACCTCATGAATCCTTGAATCTGTAATGAAAAGTAAAGAACAAAGTATATGGAAGATCATAATTTCATAAAGCCCAGTAAGCCTGGCTTCAAAAAAGGAAAATCATGTCTCACTTACTGAATTCTTTGAACATGTCAAGGTTTGTAAAGGGAGATCATATCTTTTATTAGGCCAATTGATATAGCTGGAAAAAACACACAAGCTTTCAGGCACAGAAACCCTTATTTTATGTTTTTTTCCAGCTATATCAGTTGGTCTAATAAAAAGTTATTACTTCTGCCCACAAATCTTATTTCACTTAATCCTTAGATCATCACAGCACAACTACTTGAACATATCAGTAGGAATGGAAAAAAGGAGAATGATTTGATACATTTTATTTAGATGACTTGAAGTTCCTCAGCCAAACCATGAGCTTCTACAAAAGCTAAGCAGGTATGGAGTGAAATCTGGTGCCTTTAGTAAAAGATATTCCTGGAAGGCTTAAAAGTTTAGACTTACAGAGTCAATTTTCATCATGGCAAAGTGTTAGCAGTGTAGTTTGTGGTGTGGTACGGTTCTTTATTGTAACAGCAGAAGAAATTTCTTAGGCTAATGAGGATGGGTGAAAAATGTGAGGAATGTGAGATAGCAGAAAAAAATATAGGCAAAGGGATAAAGTATTGGAAAACTGAATGGTTTTTAAATGTATGGAGCTAAAACCAGATCTATTTACAATTAATCTGTACATCTGTCCAGCCAAGAAAGAGACTGGGGTCATTTTATACAGCTCAGTGGAAATCTCTGCACAACTCACGGTTGAGAAGCATGTGTGCTTACATTTGATCATTGGCACTGCCTCCACCGCGGGCTCTGGGGACCGCCTGCCCCATCTGGAAAGCTGTATTAGAGAGCCAGGGAGAATTGGGAAGAGCATCAGAAGCCATCAGGAGACTTTGGCAAAAGCCTCTATCAGGAGACAGATCTGTAAGGCTAGGATTCTCTGCCTTAGGGGGAACTTAAAGTGTCTTCAGCAAAAAGCTGGAGAAGGCAGAGCGTCCGACTGTTGCCGGCCTCTCACACCGCAAGGGCGATTACAACGGGCTAACAGCACCCGAGGTGCTGCAGCCCTGGTGTCCCCCTCAGTCAGGCCCAGGTTTTAGGGCTGCTGCGGCGGTGGCTGTTTCAGTGGCTGCAGGCGCCGGTGCTCGGCCGGGCGGTGTCCGGGCGGTGTCCGGGCGGTGCGGGGCTGCCGGCCGTGCCCGCGTTGCCGGGGCGGCGGGGCGGGCTGTCCGCCGGAAGCACCGGCGGCCGCGGCGGCGGATGGAGCCTGATCCCGAGCGAGCGGAGGCGCCGCGCAGGAGCGGCGTCGCCGGGGTGAGCGGGCCCGGGGCCGGGGCGGGCCCAGCCTCTCCGAGCGGGAGGCTCCGGGGCCTTGCACCGCGGGCCGGAGCGGGGTCAGTGGCCCGGCTGCCGTGCGGCGGAAGGGCCGGGCCGGGGCGGGCCGGGAGGCGGCTGCGGGGCTCGCACCTGCGGCCGGTAATGCCTGTGCTCCGTGAGGGCACCGCGCCTCGCTGCGGGGCGGGCGCCACGGCACGGCCCTGCCTGCGCTCCGCTCCCTGCCGTGAGACGGCTTTTGTCAGTAACTGGTGTCCTCTGCTCCTTCCTGTTTCCCCCCGCACTACAGGTACTAAAGATGGGCCGTCGAGCCCGACAAGACCTCTTTGCAGATGAAAACCTCAGCAGGAAGAATTCCCCGTCTGCTTCTCTCGGAGAGGTGGGTGTCCTGTCAGGAGGACTTGTGTTTCCTGCTGTTGTCTCCAGTGGAGAATTATGAATTTCTTCTGAGATTCCTTCCTGCGTGGTGTGCTTCGGCCTTTGAATTTATCCTTAGATTTGGGACTCATGTGACTGCCCTGTCCCTTTCCTGGTGTTGCCCTTTGTATAATAGTTTCCACACTGGGTCCTGTCTAGGGCCATGGTTTCTCACGTGTCAAGTATGGAGAGTAGTATCATACAGGACTTGGGGCCTTTCCCTCCTGTGCATGCATATCTTCCTGATATTTTAATTTCTAGAAGTAAAATAAGCAGGCACATCATTTTGTGACCCATTTTGCCACCATCTATGGTAGCAAGGCAGATAAACAGAAGCTTTACTTTTGTGCTTTGCTTTGCTAGAGCCAGAGTACCTCTGACATGGTCTCTATCAAGTTTGTGTAGTGATGCTCTTTTTCATTTTCTTTGTGAATGGCTGCAAAAGTTGTGCAGCATCTGAGAGTTTTCCTTGTGGGTAATAATGTGCAAACTCAGCTCCCACTTGTCTTTAGAAGAAAACTTTGGTTCAGAGGCTGTTCTATCAGTTAATGTTCAAATGGTAGAAGGGGGTCAGGAACCCCTCTTTCTCAGGAGAGTGAGGCAACATCCTCAAGTATTCAGAAATAGATCCGAACTGCTTCAATTAATTTTTTTTTGCTTAGTGTTGCAGAATGTTGAAATTCTTCCTGGAAGCTTGCTGTTGGATGTTAGCATGGCTTCTCCACAGGCATCTCCTGCTAGAAGGAGCAGCTTTCAAGGAATGCCCCCCATTTTTGCTCCCTGCCACATTACAGATGGACAAAAGTATCATCTGACTTCCACCTTGTTGACAGTGATATTTGTTTGAAAGAGGTGATGCTTACCTTTTTGCACTGCCAGTCAATGTTCTCCAGCATACCATATCCTTGGCTTTAAACTGGAAACCCATTTTGCTCTGCTAGCCACCCTGCACCAACTCTGCTTAAAGCTACTCTGCTCAGATCCCTGGGACCTTCTATCTTGGAGTGACTACTCCCTGATTCCCTGTGCAGTGACAAAACTTTCCTGTTACACTGAGTAGCTGTGTCCCAGACATCTGTGCCAAAATGATTGTGGGGGGATTTTTCCTCTTGAGACCCTGTGATGCTGTTGAAAATAGCACTGTTACAGCTTAGCTTACAGTAACACCTCCTAGAGCAGGCGTTTTTTCCTGGAGAAAGTATGCTCTTTTCTTTTGATAGGCATAATGGAGAATCATCTTCCACTGAGGGATTCTCCCCTTGAATATGCTGTAGGCGTTCAGCATAGATTCTATGAGGGAAGGTGCAGAATTTAAGAAATAGAAGTAACCATCAACCTCATAGGTAAAGAAAGTCTTAAAGAAACCAGCTGGTGGTTTTAGGAGGTGTAGCTGGCCTCCACATTAGGGTGGCTCATTGTCAGATTGTTCTCTTGCTGGAACTGGCCATCCTAGTTCATGGGCTGCTTCCCTGGTTTTAAAGAGACCAGGGCTTTATGTAGAGGTACAGCTGATGGGCTGCAACTTACAGTTTGCTTGTTCTTGTGCTTACTGCTCACATCACAGCCATTTCAATAGCTGGGAAGAGATCATAGGGACTCCAGGCCTTGGGCAACCCTGGAGAAGACTAAGAAATCTTTACAGTGTTCTGTTTGAAAGTAGTGAGCTTTTCAGCAGCAGGAGGGTGAGGACGTCCACGCCTTGTAACATTCAAATATGTTAGTACTGGATCTTAACCACCAGGAAGAATAGTTTGTGTCAATAGTCTCCCTTCAGAAAGGTCTTTGTTGCTAAATGTTTGTGTTAATTGAAAACCTTGGAGCTACTGGAAGAAAGACAGAATCTACTGTAAATAATCCTTAGCCTTTTCCTTTGGTCTAAAATTGGAGGCTTTTAATATGTGAGCATATTTGTTACCAAAGTGAATATTTAACAGAACTAGTATTGTTTTTTCCTTCACCCTAGATTGGCAATCACCTTTTACTCTTCTGGTAGCTTTGCCTTGGCTTGCTGTTAAGTGGTGGGGTCAGCTGTTACAATGGATGTCTCATTCAGCCATCTGGTCATCTTGAAACCTTTATAAGAAATCTTCCCAAAAGAAATACAAGATTAAAAAAACCAGTCTTTTTTTTTTTTTTTTTTTTTCCTGGAACTGGCAGTAGTGGAATAGGCCCCATGTAATTAATTTCAGCATAGAAGGTTTTAGCCTTATTACTGATTTTGAAGACAAAAGAGTTTGTCTTAAATCTTTGCCATATTCACACCCTCATATGCAGTTTCACATTCAGCTTAGTGATTTGACCTTCAGAGGCTCCTCAGAGTTTTTAAACTGGTTTAATTTACTTTGACTCTTTTTTCTTTTTTTTTTTTTTAATTCTGTGCCCATCCACCCAGTTTCCACCCATCTCAAATTTCTGGTATAAACAAATTTATGCTATTGTTTGGGTCTTTTCATGGCATTGAGAAGCATCCAGGAAGTGTTTTTCAGTCAGAGCAGCTTGCTTGAAGGAAGCAAAAAGTACCTGTCTATCCATGTTTCAACATCTGGGCTTATTACAAGGAAATTCACTTAGGGGGTGAACAATTATTTGTAATTAAAAAGATCTTTGTTTTGAAGTCAATAGGCAAATCATCTGACTTGGAGCATAGATTTTATCAGGTTACTGCTGATCTCTGCTTGGCCTGGGCTCTCTCTTCCAAAAGAGACTACAAACTGTGTGTTGCTCTATACAACAGATGTGTTGTTAAAACCCCCTTCCCCAGGGCATAGTTGCAATGTCTTTTAGCCTAATACACTTCCTCCAAGCTCTATGAAAACATTATGATATCTTAGTATTTTTTCAGCTCCTGTTGTGTATATGTATCTCCCACAAGAATATTCTTAACTACAGCAGCAAATCTGTAATTCCTCTGCCCAAATCTCTACTTCTTAATTCCCATTCTATGTGGAAGTACCTGCATTATCTTCAAATGCAGACTTCTTCAAGGGGCTCATGAAAGGTCACAAAGCTCACACTCTGCCCATGTGACATGCAGAGCATTCCTGCCTTTTCAGAAGTACAAGTACTAACAAACAACACTGCAGCTATGTGTTATTTCACCAGGCAAGATGGAACATGATTATTTGCTGTAATTGGTGCAGTTGGCACCCTCCTGCACAAAGGCTGTGCGCGTTCCTGGCCTTCAGGGCTCCTTGGCAATTCGGCACGCACTCCTTGGGCACCCAGGGGAATATGCTGTAAGTGGGAATTCCTAGAGATAAATCTGCTTGCTGCATGCCAGAGCTCC
Organism: Oenanthe melanoleuca; assembly: GCF_029582105.1. NCBI lineage: Eukaryota > Metazoa > Chordata > Aves > Passeriformes > Muscicapidae > Oenanthe > Oenanthe melanoleuca. The sequence continues at coordinate 39,011,100 of NC_079339.1, forward strand.
ACATTTCAAACATTCATTTTTGGAGGGGTAATGTATCCCTTTTTCCATGGAGAGGCCTTTCCCATCCCCTGGCTTGATGTGGTAGATTTACTCAAATTGATGCTATCAAGTTTCTGACAGAATGGGAGAAACTCAGGCTAGTCATGTTATTTATATAATGGGAGGGACAGATCATATAATGAGATCTGTTGAAGATCTTTGCTATCCCATCCTAAGAGGAGTTCTGGACACTTTTACAGGATAAAAGTCAAACCTTTTTCCTGGCTCTAGCATCACTACACCCAACAGCCTGAATGCTAGCTTGATGACATCCATCAGAAGAAGCTGTTTGGCCAGGTTTGGAGCTCTTGATGAGATTGGTTTGGAAAGCTGAGTGGAAAAGCCTTTTTAAAAAATGTATCAGCAGATTTTTCCTTTCCTGTTTCTTCTATTAACAAGAGTGAACTATCTGCTGTTCTGTAAGAAATCCGTATGAAAAAATATTTTCATGTTATCCTACTTCCATGGTCTATTTTCTCTTTATCCTACAGTGAAGTGATTCCCTTGGGACCTTGTTCAAGAGTTCCCTGGTTTCTGCCTCTTAGAGTCTCAGTATGATTTTCAGCGTGTCTCTGGCAGCACTCTGTAGATCCTTTGAGTGGAGACTGCTTTACTGGGCAATGGTCAGCCTAAAGGATGAAGGTTTTTCCTATTTTGAGAATAGTTCCACACAGGTAGGACAAAATGACTTTATATCAGGATTTGCCCAAAAATCAAACTGGTTCTCTCTGCCACATTTCACCACCGCCTGGGGAAAGGTTCTGTGCTTTCACTTCTTCTCTTGTTGTCCTAGCTGGTATTTGCAAGCTTACTTATGTAGCTATGGTCCTTGGGTGGTAGTTAGAAAGCATTTCCTTGCTGTAAAAAATACCTTATTCAGCATAGATCCAGATAGACAGACAAAAACTTGGGCCACCTCTTCTGCATGTTGGAAGGATGTTCCCACAGGTGAGTTTTGCAAAGCAGCAAACTGGACTTCCACCAGCCAGTTTACAAACACTCCTGGCAGTCATTTCTTTAGGCTGGCATCCAGGCATCATTTTAATGGGACTCCTAACCCAAATGAGTAAATAATAATAATAATAATAATAATAATAATAATAATAATAATAATAATAATAATAATAATAATAATAATAATAATATTACTGAAGGTGAAACCCATGTGGAAGATTGTTCCAAGAAGTGGTTAATGAAATGCTTTTCCAACATGTGTTGCCCAGCTGGATTTTCTTCCATGCTAGTGCAAGTCTTGTATCATTTGGGCTCTGTACATCCAGAGAAGCTTAGGTCATGTTGGACCCCACAGAGGCTTTTCTGCTTTTGGCTGTGGGAACAAGCAGGCTCCTGGCTGACAGATACATGCTTCCAACAGATTTTTACCAGTTGGGCAAATCTGATTTAATTTGTGCTCATTGTACCCCAGCTGCCCTAACGTGCATGTAGCCCTCCTCTGCTCTTCTCATAGTAAGATCATAAGACCAGATGACAGCAAAGACACAAAATGAACTGAGATACCAAACCACTTCCATCAGAGATATATGCAATTTGTGAATCACATGGCTTCCATGTTCCACAGGAGAGATGATTTAATCCAAAAGAAAAGTCAGGTGGGTTAGTGGAGTGTTTCAGGCCATCCTATGCATACTCCTGGTGTAGGGTCATAGTTCAATCTAGGGTACTCTGGATTCTCCTTCTGAGTGGTTCTGAGCACTGTGATTTGTTGAATAGCATAGAGATTGTTGGGTTCTTAATTACCTCCTTGCATTAGGTGCCTAACAGCACTGGTTGTTGCAACAGCTGGTGCTGACAGTCTGCTCATCTAAAAGGTTCTCAACCAGTTTGCAGCTTTCACAGTGATTAACTGGCTGATTTTCTTAAGTTACTTATCTACCCCACAACCAAGTTGCTCCCCTAACTGTGCTTATTTTACACTAGCTGCTACAGCTTGTGCTCTCAGGGGAGAATCTGATGCTGCCTTGAGAAACAGTAGCTTCTGAAAAAAGGGCTGTATCCTGCTACAATGTAGAACCTCTAGTATGGCTGGTCCAGCATAAATTCTGGTCTCTGGCATGGCTGCAGTGACTCTCCATATGAATCTTTTTAGGATCCTACATACCTGGATAATTTGAGCTTTATCATGCTGTAAGGAGAATGAACTAAGTCTGTGCTCTTCTTGTCATGTTTGTTTTTTGTTGGTTTTTTTTTTTTTTTTTTCTTTAAGTATCACAGTTGGCATCTGCATAAATGACTGGATATAAAATATTATAATGGTGGGATCAACTTTGTGGTTGCAGAGTGTGTGCTGCAGGACAGCCATAAGTGTCAATCTTCAAGCTGTCTTGTGCTGGCGTCCATAGTGCTTCCTTTTAACTTCTTTCTCTCTTTTTTCCTGCTGACCCTTCTAGGATGAAGACTCTCAGGAAAAGGTTGACCATGTAAGACTAGAGGCTTTCTTGGTAGATGCTGGCTCCTCTGAAGGGGACTAGTAGGATTAACCTATTATGTGTCTGAAGACTACCTTAAGAGGGTACTCTAGTATTGGAGAATAATATAAAGTTTGCTTTGGATGCAGTGCCTTTCCTGCATCCTCTGTTTCTGTTGCTGACAGATTTTTAATTATCTTTGAAACAGCTGCTCTTATCAGCTGCTGCATCTTGTTTTGAGGTCACAGATGTATATGTGGCCACTGAAAAGATGCTCTATTTTCATTTAGAAGTCAGGACAGCAATTAGCTAAGAGAGTACAAAACCTGACTGAACCTAGATTGCTGTCCAGTACGGTTAGTTTGCTCTTTTAACATGAAAATGTGTCTTCAGGGATGATGAAGTCTTGCTGGTGCCCCACAGGAGAGAGCCAGGCAGTAGTAACAAGGACATGTACCTTTGTATTTTCTACTGAGTCTTTTCTTTTTATTGCACCAGCACTGAATGCTAGAATCTGTAGTTAATAATGTCATAGTGCTTCTTACCAGGCTTCTATTACACACAGAGAAGGAATACACATATCTTTTCTTATCTTGCACCAAAGCTAAAATATACCTTAGCATTAATTCAGCATTAGAAGCCAGGATGATGCTGTTCAGAACAACCTGAGAAGTTCTACCTGTTTCTGTTGAAGTCTTTGGGCTAATTGTCTTGCAGTCTTCCTAACCATGGAATTGGTGTTGCCCAATTTTTCCTGCCTAGAGCTGCTTCCTGTTAGATAATTGAAACACCCTCTCCTGTGCTCTTAATTCCTTCTGCTGAAGGACCACTCCAATACTGGTAGCACAGTAGATTCATCTGTGAAATTTAAAGCCCAGAAAAGAAACCCCTATCACCCATCTCATTAATTCTGGCCTCAGAAGGATATGCTCATTACCAGGAGTCAAGACTATTCAGATTCGCTCAGTTTTCTCTTGGTAGTGCAAGAGATGATATTGTAGAAAAGATCCACTGGGTTTATTTGGCAGTGATGGATGATTCAGGACTATGCCCAGAGCACTTTTCCATTTATCAGGCAAAGAGACCTCCCACTGATGGGTATAGTTTTGAGGACTGGTTGCCTAATAGAAATTTTTACTGATAATTGATCTAATCTTCCCCCCCCTGCCTTGCTGGAACCAGTCCTTATAGTCATTTCACTGGAACTAATTCCACCTCTATACAGTGCCCTAAATCATTGATTCCCAAGGTCTGCTGTTGAGTGCTGACTGGTCACATGCCACAGACGCCTTCTTGCTTCTGGCTGCTAAATTTCATTAAAATAACTTTACTGATGCGACTCTTCCACATGAGCAGTTGTTGCTTCAGGGATGTTATGTAATGGTGCCTGGCAAGGAGATTTTACTTAGTATAAGGGGATCCCTGCTTTGAAAACCCTTTTGTTTGGGTAATTTCTGTGTCCTTTATTCAGGCTTATGCTTTTAAGCATGACAGTCACACTTTATAATATTTTTCCATTTGTAAAAGCCTGTAAGTGGTATAAAATGGTTAACTGAGTGTTCAGAAATCTGACTGATCAGTAAGCTGCTTGTAACTTATACTGCTGTATGCTTACAAACTTCTGTTAATTGTATCATAAGTCTCTTCCAAATCAACTGTTAGTGGAACTTTATGTTATAAAGTGTGATTCAAATCTTGTTGCAGTATATCCCTCCCTTAGTCATTGCCTGGCCAATCTGAAATACTTGGCTTCTTGAATCATTTGTCCGAAGTTGGCCCCTTCGTCCCCCTGTTTGCTCATATAACCCTTCTCTGAACTCCCTTTGGGCTTTGCTGAGTGTTACAATCTGAACTCTTCCTGGATTTGGTCCCTTTCCTCTTGCTAATCTGAAGATAACTTTGTAGCTGCTTGCATACTAACAAACGGCCCCATCTGGGTTGTCAATGTGAACGTACCTGCTGAAGTCCTGCCCTCCAGCCATCTGCCTGCTCTGAAACTTGTTTTGCAAACCACTCATCTTGCATCTGAATTTTTGCCAGTTGAATCACTCATTTGGCTGCGCCTTCCAAGACTGCCTGGGATATTTAGCCAAAGGCTGTAAGACTAATCAATGGTATAATAAAGGGTGTATCCTAATATTTCAGTTAATTTGCAGAGGCCCAATAAGCAGGAGTATGAATGTGGTTGTGAGCCAAGATTTTGCTGGGTTCTTTTAGTGGCTTTGCCATAGATTTGCTTTGGGGCCTTGGAGAAGTCCCTCCACTAGTTTTCTTTAGTAGTCCCTATCTGAAAGGAAAGCTAGAGCTTTATGCAGAAGCACTGTGGTATTCCCTAAATAGACCCACAGGGGGATTTAGATGCCTTATCCTGATAACAAAATCTATATCCTGCATTGGGTGCCTGTGTAGTACGGAGGTAATCTTAGGATGATCTGGTAGATCTATTGGGATGGTAAAAGAGTGGCTGGGAATGGCAGTGTCTGAAACCCTGTCCTTCTGTGGAGCTCTGGCACCATTCTGCAAGCTCTGGGAGTGCATGTCCTTGCATTACCAGTGAGAGACCCTGATCCTCATCCTGTGTTTTTCTAGTCTTCAGAGGTGGAGCAGGGCTTTTCTTTGCCTTCAGGGATCTACAGGTCCTAAATAAGCAAATGTTCATTTCAGTGTTGGAAGCTCCTGCTGTAAATGTAGAGATTAAGCTGGCCATCTCCTTTCTAGCTGGAAAACACTGATTTTATTGTCCTTTTCCTTCTCTGAGAAAGATGTAGCAAGTAATATTTGCCACCTTCATAGGGAATTTTATATATACTAACAGGCCTATGAGCTGTTCTGAGTCTGAGAAGGCTCCTTTCTCCTGGAGTTGCTTTGCTTTACAAATGGAACCAAAAGAATTTTGGTACCAGAGGGAAAGACTTTCTAACTGAAGGCAACAACATTTGAGTAGGAAGACATTGGTTCCAGTGATCAGTTGGGACCTCATCCTCTAGTTGTGCTTTGGTAGACATGCCATTGGTAGTCTCAAGGTCCTTCATGGACTAAAAACAGGGACAACACTTGATTTCTGACCCTCACATGGGTGGATACTGGCCTCTGTGGCTCTGTATCGCTCAGTGTTTGAGAGACAACGTGCTTTAAGGCAACAACTGGAAAGAGGGTTTGAAGATCTGACCTTTTCAGAGGGGGTATCAAAGTCCTTTTGTAGTTCTAGTTGCCAGTGCTTCTAAAACATTTGGGTGGAAAAATGGACTGCTGCTTTTTAGGTTAAGTCAGTATGTCAGGAATAATTGTTTTCATTGAATCTTTGTTGGAAGAATAACTATAAAAAAATGTAAGTACCTGAAATATAAAGCCAGTTGTGTTCTTACATTGCTAGGTCACCCAGTTGGGTGGGGTTGAGTAAGCATATTTGCATTCTAAAATACAGTGCAGAATGATATGGAGATCCCCTGCTGAGAAGCAACCTGCACTCTACCTGGGGAGGTACCAGCTTCATTACCAAAAGTACCTAAAACAAGACAATTTCCAGGCTTGAGCTGACTCTCATGGATCCTGCTTGCAGGTGTGTCTACACCTGTGGTGTAGACATGGCCTGGGGCTTGATATGATCAGGGCCTTTAATCAGAGCGGTATTTTCCTGACCCACTTCTTACCCTTGCACAGTGGTTGGCACCCAGCTCCAAACTCTCATTCCATTGTCTGGTCTGATCTGGATCTGTGCAGCAGCCACCCCCTAAGTTCTCTCCCCTACACTCTCTGAAACTTAGAAACATGCAAGTGAGGAACCCAGCACCAGCTCAGTGTTGATCAGGGGACCTTATTTCCATAAAAATAATCACAATGGTTTGGCACTGTCCTACTCTGGTTTAGAGAGTTCATGACCTAAGAACTCATAGTTGTAATGCAGTCACTTACAGTCATTTCTGTATCTACAATTTGCACTGCAGTAAGATCTAGAGAGTGTTGGTGTATGGCTGGAACAAAAATTTCCTATTCCCAAAGACCTTAGTCTAACTGCAATGTTTTTCTCTAGCATCCTGTTCTCCCCTGTGATGTTCAGCATGTAGAGGAGCCTTCACCAGGGGTAGCTGCATTTGTATATGGCACATTGCCACAGTTTTGCCTTCTTAGGCATGCAGTTGGGAGTAGGGTGGACTGGCAGTAGATAGCTCTTGAAGCAATTGGCATTTCTGAGAATCTGGGAGGGTTCTCTGAGCAGAATTTCCCGTAGCTATTGCACACAGTGAATGCCCTCCCATTTATGTGGTCGTCCTGGGCTGAGCTGCAGTTGTCCCTCCATGTCCCAGAGTTTCTGTCATCTGTTTTGATTTTTGCATTATTCTAGTAAATGCCCTCCATCGAAAGGATCCAGCATCCAAGGAAGCTCTGGGTTTTTTACCTGCTTCCATTTTACAGGGTTTGCATCTTTTTTTTTTTTTTTCGGATGTCTTCTGGTTGCTTGTAGAAATGCTGGACTCCCAGCTTGTTCCTGGGGACCTCTCATCTGGAAGTTGGCCAGATTCTCCAGGAGGAATCTCAAAAATGCAGCTGAACTTTTGTTCCCTAATTAGGCCAACTTCCCCAGTGTGAGCCCCAGCACTGCATGGCCTGGATCTCCCCAAGGCCTTGTGCAGCCTCTCTCCCGTGTACCCCGACTGGCTGACCAGCAGGGCAGTTATTTTCAGCATTCTGAGCTTATCTCCTTGCCTTTTGATGACATCTGAAATAGCTTTTCTAGTCAGCCATGTTTCCCAGCCTTTCTAGTAGCATACTGCCTACTTGTCTACCTTAATGTGAATTAGGGACAATCTCATTGAAAGTAATTTTATTAAAAGCTTTTCCTTTTCCACACATTTATTTCATACTTTGAGTGCTCCTGGACCCACCTCAAGGCAACAAAAGAACTGTAGGTGGTGGAAAGGTGGATGGGAAAATGTCTGACCATATGTAGCATAAAGGGGTAGCAAACTGTTTGAGAAATATTCATTCCTAGGAGGGCTGGAGGGGCACTTCCCCATAACTGTGGGTTGTGAGAGGATTCTGCCTGGTGACCCCTTGTTCAGAGAAGCAGATTGTTGTGTGCTGCGTCACTGTTTTCCTGCAGGGGAGAGCAGTAACTCCTCAGAGTTAAGGTTAAGGTTCCGGATGCTGCAAAGGTGACAGCTTTCCTCATGGGTGCATGTCAGCTGACAAATAGCTGGCCTCTCTTTTAGGAGAGCAATTCTTGATAGCTGGTTAACAATATGGACTGCTCCTTTACCTGTGATAGATGGCAGAGAATATTTGAAGGCCCCCAAGAACTTCTGTTTCAATAACATTTTTCCTAGTAAAGGAAAGTCAATGACTGTGAAAAGGACAGTTTGTGGATGAAATGCAGATCCAATGTTTTCTGCTCGGTATTTAACTGACATGCAGAAGTCCTTGGAGGGTATTCATTAAAATCATATGCACTATTTGAACCATCTATGGACATGGTAAAGAGAGCCAGCAGAGATGGGTTGTTCTTTGCAAAAGCCCAGGCTTGCATAGATATTGGAATTGATGTGTTTTTGATATCATACATGCTCATATAATCAGTATAGATTATTTTATGTGGCTGTTCAGGAGCAGTGGGGCTATTTGACTTACAGTTCCTTAAATAGCAGCAATCAAAACTAATTCATCAGTCTTGGTTGTGGAGATTTGCTTTTCTTCAGTCAAGGGAGCCTCTGGCATCTTGCATAGAAGAGAATCTTTGAGATTGCCTATACTTCTTTCTTTCCACTTCATGGTCAATATTGGATAAGAACAAGATACCTACATACTGTGTAAAATCTCACAGTGTTTGTATATTGGAAAACCATAGATTCTACATATTTTAGGAGAAATATAACGTGATAGAAGAATTGTGTGTCCTCTGTTGCACACTGTCAATGTCATTTGTGTCCCTGCATCCCTGCACAGAGTGCTTAGTGTTTCAAAGGAGTTGTCATGTTGATGAAGGTAAATTAATCCATATTTCCAGACCCACCTGAGAATCTGAGGGACTTAACATGCTCATAATTTGCCTCTGTTGTGGTAGGACCTAAAAGAAACTTTGCTGGATCTTCAGGATTCAGAGACACACAGGGTAGGGTAGTTGCTTCCATTAGGGAAGCAGCACCCAGCTGGCACCTTCAGAACTGTAGACGTGATCTGACAAGTAGCCTGGAAATTTCTGCTTTAATGGGGAAGCCAGATAAGAATTCTGCATCTGTCTAATAGGAAAGGGCCTGAAAAACAATAAAGAAGAAGGTAGAGTTCCTACTTTAAAGCAGGAGAGATGGAATTCAGGCCAGTAATTTTTCCAAGGGAGAGATAAAATACTGATTATGGATGTAGTATCAAAGTCTTGGTGTGGAAGGTGGCCTGAGAAATACTGGAAAAGTGCCATCATAAAATGGTGAGTTGAATTTCTGAGAAAAAAAAAACAACAAAGCAAAAAACTCAGACCATGGCAGTTTTCCTTGGAAAAGGGACAATCTGCAGAAACTCAAGTAGAGATCTTCTGGAGATAAATAATAACAAAACTGAAGTGGAAAGGCAAATGCCAGCAATAAGTGATTAGTTGATGCTGTGAAAGAGACTGAGCAGCAAGGACTGAGAGACAGCACTGCTGTCAGGAGCTGGTGGAATCTCAGTGTTTTAAACACTAAACTGTTTGGATGTATAGCTTTGCATTTGGGAACATACAAATCTTGCCTAAGGTATAACAGTAGTTACCAACAACTTCTGTTCATTTAAATCCCCCTGTCGTTTTCACCAAAAAGGTATGTTTAGTAGCACATTTGCTGCATTACAGAAGAACAGTGTACTCTGTTTCTGCTCTGATCCCTCTGGGGTTGACATTTGTCCCACTTTCTGCCTCGAGCTCTTGCTTGCAGCTACAAAGTCCCTACCTGTCACCATATTATGGCAAAGCACGACATTGCATTCTCAATTGTAGATTATGCTGAGGTTTTGGAACTGTGAAAGTATATGAAGGTAAGTTTGTTTACTTGACAAAAGCGTATGTGGCATGTGACCTTATTGCAGCACTTTCCAGGCAGCTAACAAAGAAAAGCTATTTCTCCTCAGCTGACAGTTAACATTGCCTTTCCTGTTGCTAGTACTTCTGTAGGCAATTCAGAAAGAATTACCTGATTTATTGCAAGAGGAATAAAAGACCTGTAGGTGTATGTGAGGTGTTTTTCAGGATCTGACAGACATTCAGGGTTGCCTGGTGTGTATGATCAATGGGAACACATTATAACATTGGCAAGACATTGGAATCAAACCCTTAGATGCCCTGGAGTCATGTCTTGTGCAAAGACTGGCCCTCTGATCTGGTGTGCCTCACTTGAGTTATCTTTGATCTGAAGTTTTGATGATGAGTAAATTAAATTGCAGGTGCATTGAGATGCCCTGGAGATGCTGCATTTTCCCTCTACCTTATAGCCCAGGTTCTTTGGTGTCATTTTTGTATCCCCATGCACCTTTGTGAGGAGTTGTGAGACTGTGTGTTGGAAATATGTCTTGCTGGCTATCAGAGGGATAGTGTGAGGGGAAAGGGAGTTGTTTGCATGGGAAGCATCTGTGTGGGAAGGAGTGTGTTTTTGAGTTAGGGGTGTGTGTAATGGGAATAGGGATGTTTATGTGGGCATGCACGCCCATATGTGGTGTGTGTTCCCGCTCTTTCCTGGGCTCTGGGTGTGTCCAGATCAACTGAATTCAAAATGCTCCTTTTTTGGCACTGTAGCCTCTTCTCTGGTTTGGCATCTTAAGAATCTGGGGGAATCATTTAAAGATCAGAAAACTCCATTCACTTGGGCCCCTGAAGGTTTCACATTCTGTGACATGGTCATTCCAGTCGACTGAGCTCTGTCCCCTACGGATGAGCCCATATAAGGAGGCTGTTTCCTGCGTTTCACGCTCCCTGCCTGTCCCTCTGCCCTCCTGTGCTCCCTTTGCTGAAGAAAGTTGGTATTTTGGGACTGCAGCTCCTGCCTCATTCCTGCTCCCTGTTTATTTTTGGAGGATGACTATTTTTGCTCCTATCAGGGAGCTATGCAGGGTCATACCCCCTCCCTGCAGCAGGCAGAGGCTGCCCCTGGCGGGGTCTCCTAATTTCCCACACTCACAAACAATGCATCTACTTCAAGAAATAAACATGTGAGGCCCCTACCATCAGGGGTTAGCTCGACCTTGTCCTCATCTGTGGCAAAAGGCAGTTTGGCTTTGACCCAGGGTTGACCCCACCACACATGCAAGGTCCTCTCTGAAGTCAAAAATCCTCAGGAGTCATCCCACTCATTCACTTTCTTAATAAAAGCTGTGGAAACCACTTGTGCCCCCACCATTCCTTTGCAGGTAGTATTTTTTCTCTGTTTTGGGACATCTTTTACCCAATCATTCTTTCTCGTGATAGTCCATTTACAGGTCCCTGTAATCCATCTTCCCTCACTGGGCACCATCAGCTGGGAGCTATGTGAGCTGGGCTCACCTAGCCTCTGCTTTCAGAGGCCTGCCATGCAGAACACTCAAATCAGTGCTGTACAAGGTGCCTCAGGCTGGGGGAACCAAGCCCAAAACTGTAAACAGCAATGGGCAGCTTCCAAATGGTGGGAATTCATGGCCCCATTTGAAAATACCCATCATAAGCTCCAAGCTGAATTCCCATTTTTGTCTTGCCATGTGGCAAAGTGCCACACAAGACAATGCAAGAAAATAGAAAGGGATGTCTTTAAGCTGCATATGATCTTCCCTTTTGGATTTCAGTGGTGGTAGTGGTGGGATTCATCCCAACTAACTTTGGAAGAGCTTGTGTATGGATTACTGTGTCTGAACTTGGCATCTATCCTCCCTATTCTAAGCAGTGGACAAAAGCAGACTTTTTAGGAACAATTCCTCATCTAAAACAAGATGTCTAAAACATGCTGTCTTGTACCCTAGGAAAGGCATAATGTGATACCTCCCACTGATATGTGGGCAACAGTGATGGACAAGTTCTCAGTGAACCTATTTTGCCAGAAGAGGACATCCTCTGTGGATAAGGCAGTTACTGTATTGTGTACAAAGGTCAAAGGCACACTGATCTGAAACTTGTCAACATACTGATTAGTGTGATGCATCTTTTGCTTCCAGATTAAAAGCCTGTCCTGTAGTTTATGTCTTCCTTTTCTTTTATGATTAAAGAGCATTTTAAACACTATCTCTCCATTATTTGGTAAAGTGTTATATTAGTGTGTGTGGACCTGGTGTCTCAATTGGCTTGACTTTGCCTTTATCAGAGCTGTCTGTAACATGTCTCTTCTCTTTATTAAAGGTTCCACCACCTAAACCCCCACGTCGGCAAGGAGGCTGGGCAGATGATCCTGTATTGGCACCTACCAAGTGAGTCCTCTCCTCTTTCCTTATTAAGAGGGATTTCGGTGTGGAATGAAGGTACATCACTAGTTGGACCTTGCTGTCACAGACAGTGGAACAGTTTTCCTGGGTCTTTTAGATGGCCTCTCTTTCCAATATCAATGTAACTTGTTCAAGCCATTTGAAGTGTTGCTCTTGCTTGGTTCAGTTGGCTAATTGACTTGGTGAGGCTTAGAACTGTGTACATGTCCCTGTTTGCCCAAGGCAGTGTATTCCTTACCTGGTACAGTGCCTGGAAGATGTCAAGAGCATAAGCATGTTAAATGCAGGAGCTGGGATGGGGGGATTTGACTGGTTCCGTCCTTTCCAGGAGAGTGACACATGACAGCACCACACTGACAAGAGTGCAATGAACACATCAGGATTTAGTGATCAGCCTTGACAGTAAAGGTGAAATTTGTCAATGTTTATGTGTGTATAAGGTTATGGTATAATGGAGATGGATGGAGATGGTCAGCCAGAAGAGATGGGAGGAAAAAATATACAAATTGTAGAATGTCTGTTGAGAAGCCTGGTGCTTACATGAAGGACACATAAGACAAAGGAAATATCTGGACATGGTAATAGAATAGGTGTGAAAACTAAGGGACAGTGCAGACTAGGAGGAGGTTACTTGCTTTCAAATAGTTGTGGTTTTCCAAGTTGAGAAGTTATGCTGATCTTGTATTTTGCATTCGCAGAGCTGAAGGGCTCAGCTGTGGAGTGGTGTGAGATTGCTTGCTAAAGGTCTGTTATAAAAGTATATATGTCTTAATATATAATTTGGAGGCACTCTGATTTATGAAAAGTTACGTATTTTCTTTTCTGAAACTGAGAATGGGTGAGGACATCCAGAGACCTGTTATACAGTGAGTATTTCTTGGGAGCGGAGAAAGGTGGTCTATATTCTGGGATAGCCTTCCCAAAAAACATCTGGGAAAAATATCACTCTATTTGTCTCTGAAAAAGAAATAGTCTGGAAATCTGAAGACTAGAATAAAGCAAGGGAAGAAAGATCTCAGCCTGAACTCCTGTTGCTCTCCAGTTTAAACCTGATAATAGTTATTTTTCATAGGCTGGCTGCAGCTAGAAGTTGCCATTGCAAAGATGCATCCACCTCAGGCTATTAAAAAAGTGGCACCAATGATACTGGATCTTTGTAGGACCAAGTAGAAGCTTTATGGAAATGTGACAGCAGACAATTCCTAACAATTTCATTGTTTAGGAAAAATAAGCTATGTAATTGTTGGTTAGGTGAAGGACTGGATTGGAGGTAATACATATGCAGGGCCTAATGTGCCCTTAAGGGCAGTGAACAGGTTCCTAATGTAACAGCACTGAGCCTCATGCTGTTTTACCATGTTTTCCATTGTTTGACATTAGCTTTATCCTACAGATTTGCAGCAGTAGCTGTGGGTGGTGTTCCCCCAGCATCTCAACTGCATGGCTTAAAGACATTGTAGGTGTCTGGAGTAAAGGCTTCTATGATATTGGATGTAGTTCAGCTGGAGAAGCAGAAAAGAACACAGGGTTGCAGACCTTTCTGCCTCTGAGTATCTGCACACTGGGACATGAGACCAAGATGTGTACCTTGCTCAATCATGCATGTGATATGTCATATCTGACAGTGTTAATTTGTAATAAGGATTTTTATTGAATAAATTTTATGAGGAAGTTTGTTCTGACTTTCTCCAGTCATATGAGGTACAAGGGTTTTGTACAACTAAGTCCCCTGTCTTTCCTTTCCTTTGTATTCTCCTCAAGCTGATCTTTCTTCCTTTCTCCCTTAAAAAAGTCTCAGATGCTGGCCTGTAGGGTTTGCTTTGTGACATATCCCAGGGTAAAGCCTTCATGTGAAAAGTCTGACTCATGGGCTGATGTCATACCAATATTGCTGTAGCTTTGTTGTTTCTGTTTTCTCAGGCTCTATCTCCCCACAGCTTTTCAACTGATTTGACTCAGTTTGGAAGCCCATCAAGTTTAACTTGCTCCAAGTTCACTGGTGTAGATGTAGTTAGAATAACATGCTTCTGTTGATATATCTGATTTAGGTTTAAGCCCTTTTTTGCCAGTGTAACTTGAACCTACACTTGGGAATTGTTCTGTTAGAAGTAATTTGATTTTCAGAACTGACAATGTTAAAATCTGATTTTTTTTCCTTTCACTTAGGAAGGATGAGCACAGTAGCTACAGTTAGATTTTCTGTGCTGTGTAAATATATTGTGGGTCAGGTAGGATACTGCGGCCACTTGTGCAATGATCTTGTAGCTATTTGTGTTATTCTTTCTCCATTTGAAGCCTTAGTTTTTAGTTCTGTTTCTGACAGATTCAGTCAGTTACAACTGCATATGTGTTGCTTTTCCTGCAGGGATGCTTTTCTGCTATATTTCTAGTTCAGAGTCTTTTCAGTATGAAATGATCACCTGAAATTGTTCTTTTTATTTCCATTCGGCACATGTTAGAGTAGAATTTAGTTTGTAACCTGTTTTTCTACCTTAGAGCTTTCTTCTAGTCCCTCACCTGACCAGCTCATGTCATGCTTTTGTAAACTTAAAATATTCTCATCATCTTGCTGATTATTTCCATCAGACTGCTGCTCCCCCTGACTGTTGCAAGATAGGAAGAGGAGGAGGACTCTTAGTTTTCCAACCTAAATTATTTTTTAAGTTAATTAGTACAGATGATGTGTGAGAGACAGTATTTTATTAAGAGTTCCCAAAGCATTTGCAAGTGTCAGATATTTAAATTGCTGAGAACTATGAAAATGATCTATTTTAGTCATTTTCAAAAGCCAAACATGGGAAGATTACTTTGAACTCCTAGTACTCTTACAGAAGAGTTGTCATTGCAAGGAGACCCATTTTGTAAACCTGGGTAACAATGAGTATCACTGTAAGTGTCTGAGCAAACCCCCAGGCTGGTCCTTTGCAAATAGCAACTAAATGGTTCAAAGTAGTGACAGAAAATTCATTTTTCTGTACTTTCAGAGCCATTTCTACCTGAATCTGCTGTATCTAGTTAAACCTGTACTCAGAAGAATCATTCTCTGTGAGGTGATCTCATTGCTGCCCCAGTAACATTCTAGCCCCAGAATTAGCAGAAAGGGGACCAGCCAAGAACCTGGGCAGCCACCTGGGGACTAGTAGCCTGCTGAGATGAATAAAAGTAATTACAGCTGGGTTTTCCTACAGAAGCAGCTCTCTAACCACTGGATGGAGCCCAAGTGCCATTCTGAAAGCTGTGCTGATGTCCCCAATGACATCAGTGCTGACACTCATGACAGGCAAAGCAGAGCTTTACTGTCAGGTTATCTCAGTCATCAAAAGAAAGAAACACAAAGTGTCTGCCAGTGGGGAAAGGAAAAGGGAATTCAGTTTTGCATACTGGTGAGGATTTGATAAAGGAGGGGTACTTCCATGATTTATTTAATTCCAACTTCTCATCTCTCTGACTTTCCTCATATAATTTCTTCCAGTTTCCTCTCTAGCAGTCTTTGCTTCTTGAGTCTTTTTCAATTTACTTAGGTGCTTGATCCCTTTGGTCTTGCAATGAGCCCCATAACATTCCTACAGCTCTGCAGGCAGCAGCTAGGGTTGTTGAGGAATTAACACAGCTTGTTTTAGGTAGCCCTGCAAGTAAATACAAGTGCTGCTTTCAGTAGGAAGTCCCTTCCAGTGCCTACACGTGTACCTCATTTCTTCTACGTGGATCATAGCAGTTTAGCAACAGGTGCTTCAGCTACAACTGAAATTTCCCCTTTCTGACTGATAGGCCACACAGAGTTGGAAAAATCAAGGCTTGTTTAGGAAAATGACCATGCTGAAGTATTTTGGAACAGAAGTGGTACACTGGTATAGTGTCCAAGAATGCATTTGTCAAGAAGGTGAGTATTAAGTGCCTGTAGGAAGAAAAAGGATGCAGTCGGGGTGACCTCTAGAGCAGGGTAATCGAGCCCCTGTGTAGATACCATTTAAGGCTCTGAAGGGTGGGCAGTGGTAAGATTGCACCCTGGAGCTGGAGGAAAGTTATTTAAGAGATTAAGGGGTTTTATGATTCAAGGTCTCTAGAGATAAGTAAAGTTAAAAACCTCCTGTTTAAAAATATGGGCTTAAACTATCCTGTATTCTCTCTATAAGAAATGACCCCTGAGAGTGCCTGGTTTTAGAACCTCTAGCAATCCCTGTCTTGCAGCTGTGGTAATAAAGTGCTCGTAAGTTTGTCTGGAACAGTGGGGGAAAGCTTGTGTCATTGCTTCTGTTCTCTGCTCCCAGTCCAGCAGTGCTGAGGTGAGTCTCAGTCTGGACTTCTCTGCAACACTGCCACATTAGGAGCACAGCCAGACTCCTGGCTGCATGGGAGACATCAGCCTCACTCTGCAGCTTGCAGCCATCTGTGGATGTCCTCAGTGAAATGAGGAGTATAGGCAGAGAGGATCAAGGCTGCCAAGTGAGGGGGCACAACTTAGAAGGAGAAGAAAGAAAAGAAAGTCTGATTAAGTTTTGTCTTGAAGTGTCTGTTTTTGGGTTTGTCCCTGCATTGATCTGCAAGAGAATGAGGCAAGTAATGGCCCCTTGGGGACCTTCAGGACTTTCCTCTCAATGTCAGCCGTCATTTTCAATCACCCTCTCCCTCCCAGCCATTAATTTTGGCCCAGGATCATGGGGACTTGTCCATCTATCACTCCTAATTGACACTAAATGATCTGTCAGTTTATTGATGAACGGCAGGAGTGGAATTGTCACAATATATTTTACTTTCTAACAACTCCTCCTGACAATTTTACCTTGTCCATCTCACTCTCCTCACATAAATCTCCATTGGCCTCTCATTCCTTCTCTTGGGCTGATCTGGTGCCAGCCACCTCCATGCCATCAGCACGCATCAAGGACATCAAGATGGTGGTAAGCTGCAATGTGCAGGCCCAGGGTGGGTTTTTTCCTCTCTCCCTGCCCCCTCCTCCTTTTATTTTTTCTTCTTCTTTTTTTTTTTTTTTTTTTTTTTTTTTTTTTTTTTTTTTTTTTTTTTTTAATAGGCTGGATGTTCCAGGAATGCTAACAAGCTCCTGTCCTCTTGTCCCTTCATGTCATTGCTGGGGTGAGCTCTCCTTGGTGTTTCTGTTTAGATTCAGTAAAGATAACTGGCAGCAAAAGAAAAGTCCCTAAAAGACAGAAGAGTCACCTGAGAATCTCTCAGTGCCGTGGCTGTCACAGGGGAATTTTATTCCTTTTAAACCTGCTTAGTGTGACTTGCAAGAGTTCCCTGCAAGACTTGTGTCCACTTATGTCTTTGCAGTGCTCAGAGGAGCCTGGAAAAAGAGGATTTTTTTTTTTCTCTCTTATTTTTAACCTATTTCTGGTTTTCTTTCTCAGTTTTCTTTGACTTCTTTTTCTGGAAAAGTACTGTGCAATGGAAGGTCTAGTAGGATTGCAGCCTCTTGCACCCCTAGAAATGAAGCTTGCATGACAAAAACAGAAGAAAAGTGGGGTATTTTGGGTAATGGTCCATGTAAGCTGCTGAAGTGGCATAGTATTCTCAGGATGAAGTCTCTTGGATTTTTGGGGTTTTTTAAGATTGAGGACAAAGCATCTTCCTTCCTTATTTCTCTTCATCTCCAAGAAATTTCCCAGCAAATTTAGGGGATGCTATTATTGCTGTCCCAAATATTTCTATTTTAAAATAGCAAAACCATCTTGAAGAACACATGCAACTCCCAACCCTTTTGTATCTGTCATAGCCAAGGCTAAAAGCTTGTCTGGCCATTGTAGGTCACCTGTATATTGGCTGTGAAGTCAAGCTTAATGCAGTTTACCTGTCGATAGGGACCTGAGATGACTTGATCTACTTGCTTGGCCCTATTTCTTCCTCCCCCAGCCCCCTTCCCCATAAAACCCCTCTACTATTCTCAAATTCTTAATCCAAGTTCTTCTTCATTCAGAAGCTGTTGCTCCCAGATGACAGAACAAGATACCATTCAGGAATAAACACCTAATTATTTCTAGTATTTTTCATATAAATGTTTTCAGTGAGGCCACTCACAAGTGAAAGGTCTTTCAGCCTTGTAATCATGGGTTTGTTCTCTATTGTGAGATTTGGAAAAAACCCAAACAACTTTAAATACATTTTCTATCTCCTTAAGCAGTCAGTTCTTTCCTGTAACCATTAGGATCCAGAAGTGTGTTTATTTCTTTAAAAGGAAGCTGAAATGCTCCTGTAACCTCAAGAGTAATTTTTTGTGAGAGTTGGGCTTTGTGCTTACTGGAGATCGTGATCACTTGGATAGGAGCCTGTGTTCTCAGGGACTAAAGATATGTGGTGAATACCTCTAGAAACTGCAGCACTGCTTTCTGTTTTCCCACACAGCAGGAATTTGTATTGAGTGTTGTTGTTTTTTCTGTTGCTCAGTGGGAGCTCTGAACAGCTCTGCCGGTCAGCTCTCTACCAGTGAGCAAGAGGGGGAGCCCTGGGAACATCTGCTTAGGGGATGCTGCAGTGAGTAGGCTGAGGTTCAGTGATCCTCAGGAGCACTCTGTCAGCTTCTTCTTCTGTGCCAGTTCCTGAAGTCCTGCTTGCCAGAGCTTTCCTCCTTTGTTTGTTAAATAAGCCCACATATTAGGGCGTGAGGAGAAACAAAGCCACTTCATCTGGAGATTAAGTGCCTCGCTAGTCCATTTCAGCTGGAGCTGGCAAGCAGCAGTGTCTGTCAGATCCCATCTCACAGAGCATGCCTGCTCATTGCTGCAACCATCCTCTTCCAGAGCCATGCTCTGGGGCAGTGTGTTCAGTCCGACCAGCACAGGCAGCTTCTGAGGGGCCAGTAGGGCCATTACAGTTTAAAAAATGTGTGTCTGCCCAAAACTGCATTGTAGTGACACAGTTAGCCATGCATTCCAGGGCTAGGAAGTGGAGGGCTGTGAGGTGACATCCTACGATGAAAGTAAATCTCATAGCATGCTGAAATCAATGGCAAAACTTGCCTCCATTACAGGATACGTGAAGATTAAACTCCTTAATTTTGTAAAGGAAAACCTGGCTTTTCCAGGCTGCCACAGGCTGGAAGAGAGGGTGGAAACTTAACAGATCAGAGCCCCAAGGAAGGCACAATGGAATAGCTGAGAAGGCACCTTGTGGTGCTTTCCAGCACAGGCAGCGGTTCTAATTTACAGACAGCCTTGGTGAATGTGTCTTTTCCTGTGCCACAGCAAACAAGTAGTGGCCAAACCCTCACTTGGAGAGCCCGGAGAACTATCAGTTAGCGCTTGTGTGTCATATCGGAATTGTGACTTTGTTGTGCCTTAGGCTATTGAACAAGCTGCAACTCCTAGCTCACCGCCCACTCACTGTGGTGATGGGCACTTAAGGAACACTTGAGCAAGAGAGTACAACGTCTTTTAAAATATTTTTCCACTCCTCCCTCAGGCCTAGACCTGAATTACAGTCTTTGCCCGAGAGGCAAAAGGCTTCGTGCCTCCCTGTGGGCTGAGCCAAGCCTTCGGTGTGCAGGTGGGTCATGGTTTTGGGTGGAAGCACTGAGGCAGAACGCCGCCTGCTGACTTGCTTCCTGCGCACCCAGCCTGTCTCTGCTCGCCCTTAGATCGCCCTACCGTCTCCAAACAAAATGCATCTCTGATCTTCGCGACCTTCTCCTTTTTCCCCGTTTACATTCTTTCAGCAAGAGGGATGCTTGGAACGGCTCTCTGGTTCCTCGTGATTCGTAGAAGTGGTTGAGCCATGCCAGGAAATACGCCAGCACACACAGGGGCAGGCGGGTTTCTCGCCGTGTGCCCTGTGAAGCGGGAGCAGCCCTCGGTGCGGCGTTGCAGCCGGCCCGGGCCCGCAGCCCCGCGCTGTGCCCGGCAGGGGGCGGCCGCGGCCCGGCCATGCTGCGGCTATGGCGGCCCCGGCCCGGGCGGAGCGGAGCGGAGCGGGGCGGGCACAGCTGCTATCCCGCCCGGCCGGCGGGCCGGCGAGCGAGCTGCTCGCCATCCCAAAGCTCTCTCCTCCGCCGCCGCGCCCTCCCGGCCGTTCCCGTCCCGCCGCCTCCGTGTGCGTTTTAGCAAGCGGCGGTGACTCCTTGCCTTTCCCTTGGCCGTGCCGCCCGCCCTCACACCTCCCCGGGCCGCCTGAGGGAACCTTCGGCCTGCGCAGTGAACCGCTTGGAGCCTGGCTGTGGCCGTGCAGGACCCAAGCGTGTCTGGAGCTCTCCGGAGCTGTGGACATTAAGAGATTTCAAGGACGTTTTCCCCCATTCATCCCAGTTATGTCCTCTGCTAAAATAGGTTAACGGTGTCTAATTAACCACTGCACATTGTCATGCTGCATAAAGATAGCATCCTGGCTGTTCTCTGAGCCCTGCCACTTTATCTCCATTTAGATCTCCGTGGTAGTCCATTAAATGAGAAAGAAACAGTTTAACAGAGATGATGTCTGCGTTGGAACTGCCTTTCACCCTTCAGCACAGAAGTTGCAGGCGGCTCAGCTGTACATCAGGGGGCTGTGTGGGAGTAAAGTCTCGGGTTTGAGGTTTAACCCGTTCTCATTAGTGTGGACTAAGGATTCCTCCTGGGCAGAACTGAGCAAAGACAACACTCGAGAGAGATCAGATCTATATCCTCTGCCCCAGGGCAGAGAAATGGGTATTCTGTACTAGGAGTGACATACCACGGGGTTACACAAGGACTGTCAGGGTCTTTCACCCAGTTTCACAGCTATTCAATACCTCGAAATAGAGAGGGGGTAAGCAGCTGTCCAAAGCCATAGGGAATATTCTGGGGTTGTGGTTATGTTTGGGAATGCTGACCGCCTCTCAGGGAAAGGGAGTTGAAAGGGAACTCTCCAGGTGATGGAGTGAGTCCATGTTCTTTGCTCCTCCAGATGCAATGGACTTGGGAGCATAAGTGAAAAAAACCAGATGTATCTCTGTCTCATAATAATGGGGAATGGCTGGTGTATAATACAGCAGACTGGATGTATTTCTGAGCGCTGCTCCTGGGATTGTTTTGTTTATTCTTACTTGAATGACTTTATCTGTAGTTCATATTCAATTGCTCATTTTGTAGGTCCTTATTGCTGCCCTCCCTGGGCTGTGCCTGCTGCTGCAGCAGATAAAGCAGGGCTGTGCACTTTTGTGTTGCTGAGAACATGAGAAAAGGGTAGGAAAGCTGTACATGCTGGCTTTAGTTTAGTCGGGTTCATTCCATGTCTGCTTTCCCTCACCACTAGAATGCTCACAAGATGAATGAAGAGGGTGCTGTTTACCCAGACCTGATATTCCTGAAGGAGGAAATGCTGGTCTCAATGTGTGGCAATTGGCATTGGTAAGATGAAACTATTCTTAGGAGTACTCCACAATCCTTAAAGCAATGTGATAACATCATGGAGAAATCCTGTGAGGCTTCCCACAGTACTTGGAGAGCAAAGAGACAAGCAGTTGATTGGTTCTGCAGGAATACTCTCTCCAGGTATAGCTTAGCCCTCAGCTAAGTTTATGGAATGGACAGAATTGAAGGCGGGGCACCTCTTGAAGGTCTATTAATGATTTCTCTTGCTGCCTTGAAGGTTTTTAACCTTAGGACACAAAATGAAGCTTGTCTTTCCTCTCAGTCACTTTGTTATGTAGATTTAGGTACTGCAATTTCGCCAAAAAAGCAAAAGATTTTTCCCCCGTCTGAAAAAAGAACTCAAAAAGTAATTTGGCACCAAACAAAATGAAAGAAAGCCTTATAAGCAAAATAGAGGAAATAGTAGGTTGCCTGATATCTTCTTTGCTTGATCATTAAGGCCACAGAGAGTGTAAAACATACAATTCGTTCCAGTGCTACAGAAGTTTAATACTATATTTTTGGGATAGTTTTCTGCATGTGGGTTCATGAACTGACTTGAAATGCTAGTTTCATTAAATGATGCTGTACCAAATCATATATTAACAAACATATGTGGTACAGGTGAGTGGAAGCAGATGTCTCTCCTAAAGAGAAGAGCAGTCATTTCTAGCTCCTGCTCTAGTGCTGTTAGTATATAAATGCTCTGTACATACTGCAGTACTGTCAGCATGAGAGACTTGCCTCACCCCAGTGCCACTGTTGGGACCTGTGGCACAGGGACTAAGGTGTTCTCCTGGGGGCACTGACCATGGGCCTGTAACTTGCTCTGGAAAGGGGAAGGAGAATGGTCTTGTTTGATGGGAAAATTCTAACACCTGGGCTCTGGGATTAAAGGGGCCAATACTATTCTCCCCCTCCCTGCTGATGAGTTTGTTCTCCAAATTACTGTTTTTCCCAGTGTCTGGGGCTGCTGTTTCATAATGAGGTATCTGCTTATTGTCCTGAATAAGTCCTTTCCTAACAACATGGAAAAGCTGAGAAAGCTTGAGCCTCAGAACATAAGTAAATGAGTCTCTGCCTCTAAGACTAACATGACTACCTTCCCTGTGGGCCACCTGGATATCACTCACGACAGGGAGCTTAGGAAAAAGAAACAGAAATTGCTTACAGAGATAGTAGTAGTGACCTTTTCTCCTGGGAAGTATGAACATGTGGAGTGTTTCATTCCTGCCTGGAGACAGGAGCAAAGATGTAAAGAGTGTGAGTACTGAGGAAGAGATTGTTACTTGGGGTTGGACAATCATCAAGAGTAACGGGATCATGCCAAGAAGATGTTAAATTGAACCCCCAGGAAATCATTTCACTGTGCATGGCTGTGCAACGCCATCATGTGGGGTGTGTTAGCTTGGAGAGGGTAAGGCCATGTGGGAGCCAGTTCTGTGAAGGCATAAAAGAGGAATAAAATAGGAGAAATCTTGCATCATGTTTCTACCTCTATCTTCTCAGAGTCTAAATGCCACTGAGCGCTTGTGGAGGGCTCTCTGAAGCCATCCATTTCTTTCTCCATACTATCAGGAGGTTCACAAAATGTGCTTTGTACTACCACTGGGGAGAAGGATGGAGCTGGACAGTTCATCCTCTCTGGAAGAGCTCTTCTCCCAGTTACATTGCATTTTTGCTTCTGAACAGAGGGCGCAGATATAGCTGAAAGTGCAGCTGCAGATGTCACCACACAGCTGCAGTTCTGATTATAGCAATTGATATTACTGGGCTCAGATCACTGATTCAGTGTAGTCTTTGGCTTCTCACAGACTGCAAACTCCAGAGAGAGCAGTAGAGACAAAGGACTTTCTTCTCCTTATACCCCTTCTCCGTATAGCCAGGCATCCTCTCTTTCCTACTCTTTGCTCTTAGAAGAACAGATTATTTACAGGAGAGGTAGATGAAGACTGTGACTTGCTAGAACAGAAAAGAGATGAGGAGAGGCCTGTGCCATGTCATGGAGTACTTTGAAAAAAGCAGTGCAAGGCAATGAAGCCTTACATTTTGGTCTGTCCTGGGACAGTGCATGTGATAGGGGAGAGCCTCATGTATTCTTTGTCATGGCACCCTGACTTCACTTAAGGGTGGGTGAATATTTATTCCCAACACATAGACATGAAACTTCACTCTGCAAAATGGCCAAAGCAATCAGCGAGTGATGGAGTATCTGCTAAAAAGAAACCTGGCATTTAATTAACTTTTCAAAGTGCTGGTTCAGCAATCTCCATGTTTTACATTTTGAATATTGAACAAGCGTCCCTAATCAGGTCTGAATTACTTCTGGGCTTGCTGGGGTGGAGAGCAAGGGAGCTGCCATTTGCCAGCACCTCCCTGCCATGTTATTATTATGGACTCCTGTTAACTCAGCCAGATCAACCGTCATTTTCTGCAGTGACTGCATGTCTGACCTGAGTTTGGTTAGCTCAGGTGGGACTCCTAACCCAAAAGACAACCAGAAAATCTTTATGCACAACCATGGGGAGGAAGAAACTGTTGATCTCTCAGGAGTAGGTAGACAAAGTATAGCACGTTCTTCACTCCTTAGTGCACCAACCTCTCTACTCAGGTATGGTCAGCTTTACCAGCAGCTGATGGCAAAGGGGATTAAAAAAGTATCTGAGAAACTACAAAACCGGAGAGTAGGGTTCTTGCCATATCTGGGCATGGCTGTCTTTTGGGACCCAAGTGGTTTTGTTTCAGTCTGTTGCACTCAGGGACTTTTTGATACACTCCCTTAATAGTTACTCAGAATTCTTTAATAATTTAAGGTGTGATGCATTATATCAGACCTCATGCAGGAACTGTTTTGCACAATAACAATCATATGGGGAAAGGTGAAGTTTTAAATTTTCTCTAGCCTTTTCTAAACATAAGACTTCCTTGTCTTGCAGGTCAGGAAGAAAGCATGCAGAAGAAGTAGAAGAGTAAGTTCCCATTGTTGCTGAGACTTCTTCCACAACTTTTACATCTGATCTGATCATCTGACCAGTACGCCAAGATCTGAAAGCTGGGAAGGATGCATTCCTGCAGATATGTCAGGAATTCATATCATCTGTCCTGGGATGGGACAGGGCTGGGCATTCTGCAGTTCCCTGGATATGGAGTAATGATGGCTCTGTCACTCCCATAAAACAGAAAGAAGGAAAATTAGAAAGCCACTGCTTTCCTCCCAGACCCACCCCAGCCCTACTGTCTGCAGCCTAGGGTTTGCCTTAGGTGCATCTTGCTTAAGCTGAGATTTCTGCTGAGCCCAGGAATGAGGGGTATGGAAGATCAGTCTTCCATGAGGGCTAAGCATACTTGGAAACTCTCTCCTTGACAGGTGGTGAAGTTTGTGGGGAGGAAGGGGACACAACAAGATGTTTTTCTGGGCTTGCAATTAAAATTATTTCTTGTGCTTTGCTGCAGCCATCGTCTCAGACAGCAGAGCCTGGAGGCATCAGATGATGGAGGAGGTAAGGTATCACCTACTTGACTGCAAGAAGTGCCTTCATGCACGTCTAGGTGCTATCCAATAAAGTAAGATAGGCATCTTGTAAGAAATTGCAAGGGAATTAACCACTCTGAGGATAAACAAATGTAGGAGCTGCTTAGGTCTCCCCAGTAGAATGAGGGAGAAAGGGTAAAGGAGATGGAGAGGGAGGGTGAGGAAATGAACTTGTAGTCTAACTCTGGCTCTTCATGAACACAAAATTATGAACAACCCTTGGAAAGCAGAAAAGTGGTTAGGACGCACTTTTCTCTGTAATTATCTCCATTGAGAATAGTGGACTGGGCAAAATGAGAGCTAAAAGCACAATAAAAGGTTAAGAGTGGGGAGAGAAGTCCCTGCTCTCCCCTGGTTTAGGTGGCAGTAGGCTCTGCTTAAATCATCTGTTATAGTTTATAGCAATATACGTGTTGCCAGGGGTTTCTGTCGTGATGGAATTCTTAATTTAAAAAATCTGCTTGCCCTAACCCAAGATCATAGATCATAAGCTAAACATAAACACTGGTAGGTAATCCCATCTCATCTCTGTACAGGCTGCTATGAAATCTACTGGACTCCTGATTTAGCACTAGTTTTCTTTATAGTGTATATTACCTGCTCTTCTAGGACTGGATGAGTCAAGAGGAATCTCAGGAAAAATCCACAATATGAATTTCAAGACAAGCACTAGACAACTGTGGGGAGCATAGAAATTCATTGAAGCCTATAGGAGGTACCTCAGTTTTCAAGGGCTAAGAATTTTATACAGTGTATAAAAAGGTGCATCTGTAAAATATCACCAAATATCAGAAGAATTATCTGGAGTCACAAAGGATCAGACTTCAGTATGGTTAATGGGATTAAATGAAGACTTACTTGGGTCTTCCAGACAGATTAAGTATTGCAACATATGACTGCCAGAAGTGGCACCTTTATAGCATTGACATCTTCAGAACAGATGAAACTTTCCCCCTGGGAAGTTCCTTGGGCTTCTTAAATTTCAGCATATGTCACTGAGGCTGGTAGTCTGTTCTGAACAGCTCTGTCTGTGTGCTTATGTGCTGTCCTTTTTGTTGAACCTTGGTCATGTACTTGGAGTATGACTATCTTTGCTAACCAGGCATAAAAATGCTTGCCACATGTTTGTTTGTAGCATGTGACTTTCAGTACTCTAAGACCTTGGGTAATAAATATAGAACAGAATTGATGCAGAGTGTGGTATGAAGACATGTTGAATCCTAATAGGCTTTGCTTATTTATCTGTGCCTGACCAGTGGTTAGCGGTTGAATTTGGATTGTTTGCAAACTGGCATTTAGCTTTGGATTAAATCTATGCATTAGAAGAAGGATATAGTATGGTTCCTTCCCAGGCAGTTTCTGGTACAAATACACAGGGTTGTGGATTTAATTTGCATGTAGAAAATCTCTAAATGGATGATGCATTGCATGGATGTGGTCCTATTTCAACAGGGAGATTAGGCAAACTGTTCTGGGAGAGGAATTTTCTATGTGGGCTCAGCAACTGGAGTGAAGAAAAGTGATATATAAACAAACTCCAGAACATTAATAAAATTACTCTTTTGAATAAGCAGAGAGATACAAATAACTGCCTTGTGTAGAAGGCAGGGAGTAGCATGCAGTGGCTGTGGCTGTGCAGTAAATTGAGCTGTATCAGCCTCTCCTTTGCATAGATCTGCACTTGAGTTTGTGTCCTTAACTGTAACAGTAAAGCTCACATTCTAAACATACAAAAATCAAGACATTGGTATATGGATCCCCAAGGATGGGTCACGGTTATTTTGTGCTGCATAACGTCTTAGCTTGTACACCTTAATATGAACAGGCGCAGTTGCGTAATGATTGCTGCTGTCAACCAATATATTTGGATCGCCTTCCTTTAACCTATTAGAAAGCTGAGCTGTACCATTCCATTAACATTGTTTGTCCCTCATCCAACCTTTTCATTAGAAGAATGAAGGACAAAACTATATGCCCTTAAAAAGGTGTTCTTGTGAATTTGAAATGTGCTCACTTGTGATCGTTTGTACATCACTAATAACTAGAGTTTGGAGTCCATTTGAGAGCGTGTTAAAAAAGTATAGGGGCTGTAGAGAACCCAGTTTGGCAGGTGGAGAGTGGAGGGAAGTTTGTAAAGCCAAGTGGAGACTTTTGGTCTTGATAGGCCTTGTAGTTTCAGAAATAAAAGTAAAATTATTTTACTGCTCCTGGCCAGTGTATGAAATAGCATCTGATTCCTTATCTCTGTGGGAGTCTGGGGAAGAAGAATGGACACTTTACAGGCTGTGTGGAATGACCAAAACAGTATGGGAGGTGGTAAGTGGCTAGACCAGACAGTGACATGCATGGAATGATCTGCAGTTTCAGCCGTTCGTTACAGTTGCACAGGGAAACCCAGAAGATGGAACACAGTTTTGAAAAAATGCAGTATCTCTCCAAAAGTAGCTCTGGATTATCTAATTGATAGCTAGGTTGATTTTCCACAGCACCCACTGCGATCTTAGTGCTCATCCTCCTGAACATGCTGGAACTCGTGAGGTACTCAGGCACAGCAGATGGGTGATGCCTCTGTTAGTGGGTATGTGCCCATTGGACCTTGTCATGGGGGACCAGGTCCTCTGCATGCTGAGAAACCTGCTTTAGCAGGATTTAATGCATCACACTTGAGGAATAATAAATGCTTCACAAGCAACACAAAAGTGTTTAATTCCTAAAGGACAGGTCTAGTTAAGTCGCTTTTGGCCAGGGGCAATTGGGGGCTTAATGCTTTGTATGTAGCAATCTGTGCAATCTGAGAGAGAGGAGTTTGAGGGTAATTGCTCAATTTTCTGTCCATGTCAACAGGGAAAATGAGCAGCAGTGACTGAGCTCTGTATGGCAGGAAAACTGCATGATATGGGAGACGTGAGACTCTGTGGAATTTAAAAGGTGCTATCTGCAGTGCTTCCTTTTCTGTAGGAGCCAAGAGCTTCTGCCACGTGCAGACTATCCTTTGTCATGAGGTGGGAGAGAAGATGGGACAACCAAGCTGAAGGTCTTTATCCTCCCTTTGCTCCTTTGTTCATCAGGGCATAGGGGCTTTACTCTGCTCGTGTGTCTCTTCCTGGCACATAGCTAGATAGGGCTGTTTCCTGTCAGGGCAAGAAATGCTAACATCATCCCCTACCTCAGCAATATGATTTGTCATTTGGCTAGAAGTTTCTTTGTTGTTTTTCTCTTGTCCACCGGTTCTGTACTGCTGCGTTGTATTCTCCCTGATGTCTTTCTCCTTATTACTTTGCCCTTGGATTTTTCTCTGCAGCACTTTATGGGAACTTATTAGCTAAGGTTGTAATCCCTCTCCCAGCTATTCCCACATAGACTATTGCCCCATCATCAGAAGTACTTTTCTTCTGTTACTCTTGGGATGCATAGCTCCTAGAGAACAGCTTTTCTTGGAAAACTAGGATGTGATGTGTGATTTTCTGTCTACAGGAACAACAGCTTGTTATTTTAAAGCAGATAGTGTGTGTGCATGAGACAGGTGATTGAAGTGAAAGCCTTACTGTGCTATATAGACAACTGGAACCTGACCTGCAGGTGAGGAAAGCTGCCAGGAGACAGTCGTCACTAGATATGTGCCCTCAAGGCAAAACCCCTTTCTGCCTGCTGGGGAGCCTCCTCAAGGAAGCAGAGCTGATGATTAGACCTCTCTCTGCAATGTCAAACCTCTAGAAGGACTTCTTACCCTTCTGGCATGTGCCAGCAGCTCCTTTGCATTTGAAGACGAGAGTCCAGACTTTGAACAACAGAGGAGAAGTGAGCAGATGCCATGGTCCCCAGTCCTTCTGGGTAGTGATATCAGTCAGATGGGAGATCCATAATTCACGGCCATAAAATATCCCAACACTTCCTGAGCTGCTTGCAGATATACGCCAGTGGCGATATTGCATCAAACAGAGCTGAGAATGGAGCACAGTGAGGGTTATTGTTGGCTCTCTTATTCCTGATCAATTTGTCAGTTGCTTCCCTGGTGTGCTGCTGTTTCTACAGAGCACACTATGTGCTGGTGGATTCCAGGGGCCGTGAGCTGTAAGGACAGCAGCCGTGGCTGAGTATTAGGGTAAGAGAGAGCAGAATTTGCAGGAACGGTCAGGGCTGTGGCCAGTGGGTACTTCATAGTCTCAGAAGGCAGTGTTGAAGTGATTTGGGGAGAGCTACATGGATGAAAAGTTCTGAGAATCAGTGAAATGGAAACAGAGTGAAAGACATATTGCGTTGGAGGTGGTATGAATGGGCTGAGTAGAAGGGTTTGGGGCAGAGAGTGTCAGTGGTTTGTTGGGTCTCAGGGACTCTGCATTGTGACTTCATGTGTGGCTCTGTCAGCATACCACAGCTCTCCCCTTTGCTGCTCCCCCACCCGATGCACTACTCTGAGTCTCTGTGCAAGGTCACTGAAGGGCAGACTCCGCCAAGCCTGATGGTTTCCACTGAACTGTTGGTCCAGGCCAGTTTGAAATCCTCCAGTAACTGCTGGTGTTGTGATCTAGAGCCTCTGGTGCTGGAGGAAAGCTCTCTCTTGGGAGCCACAGTGGGCAAGGGTGAGCAGAGAGTATGTCCCAAGAGACTGTCTGAAGTTCTATTTGAAGCAGCAGAGCCCTGGCCAAGGGGCAGTGGGCTCCTTAATTACAAGGAAGAATACACAGCTTGTTGAGGGCTGAAAATGGCAGTCTGGGGAAGCATCTTTTGTTGCTAAATTCTGCGATATGGTTGATACACAGTCATATTGAGTCTGTGATTGCTGAGTCCATAAATGTAGTTGACGGACTAGGTTTACCTAAAATACCCTTTAAGAAAAAGCTCTTGAAAGATGATTACAGAATTGAGACACCATCATTTAAAAGTGCCTGAGGCAAACTCCTTTGAAAATTGCAGCAGTGGAGGGACAGAGAGAGAACCACGTAGCCCTTGATTGTAGTATCGTTCCCACAGGACCCGTGCCCCCCTCCTCCTCAGTTTCTCATCTGATATGAGAGAGAGCAGCAGTAAGATTCCTCATCTGTCTTATGAAAATCCGATTCTGAGTGGCTCTGATCAAACCCGGCTGGCTGTCAGCAGCGGTGGCCTTGTGTGGAGGGAGGGAGGCTTCTGAGGAGTCGCTGGATATGGAGGTGTCATGGGTGCTGCCGATCAAAGAGGCATTTTTTAATAAATATATATAAGAAAAAATAAAAAAACCTAAGGATTTAGCATAAAAGAAATGTAGTTTGTCTTGTTTTTCCCATGTAACATGAAGAGGATGAAATAGAATCAGGCATGTCTGCTCCTGAACATACTTCCAAGGAGCATCCTGAGATGCTGCTTTCCCTGCCCCAGTAATGCTCTAATGCAAAGTCCCTTATCTCCAGCGTTGTTGAAGAGAGTTTTGTGTTTCTGAGTTCACTAGACCCTCTCAGGACACCTCACACCTTCTCATCTGATGCCTCACTATCTTCTGAGTATGTTTTAGCAGGGGAATATAGCAAAGAAACAGGGAGCAGCCTTTGAAAAGAGGAAGACACATGTTACTGGAAAGGAGGGCTGGTATAGCACTGTGTCACGGGGGTGTTGGTAAGACTAGGAGCTGTGTCACTGCTCTAAATGCTGATAACTTCAGGAGCATGGTGGACTCCAGGTCCTGGGCCTAGCCTCCAGTCTCTCCTGTCTTCTGCTGCTGCTGAACAAACCTATGCATTAAGAGATTCCTCACCTTTAAATCTGTCAGGGCCTGCTCCTACTTCTTGCATAAGTACAAGCCATGCACTACCACTTGTGAAGCCTTGCACTGAGCCCACCAACTCATATGACAGGGCTGCTCTGTGCCTCTCCTCACACTTCAGAGGACTGAAACTGGGCACAGCCTTTGTGTGTGTCAGCAGCAGCCTTGGGAAGCAGCAGAAATGCCTTATGCCTGTCCCCTGCAAGCTGCTAGATGCAGAAGCCATGCCACACCATGCAGTCTGTGAAAGCACTACACTATTGAAGCAAATAGAATGTCTCCCGGACCAGCTGACTGCCCAGCCAGTCATTCATCTAGCTGAGGTGCAATATTATGCAAGACAAATGTATAACCTTTTAACACAAGGCTGTTAATGCAAGGGTCAGAACTGAATCTGCTGTGTGACCTTCCCTAGATTCTGTGACTCCTCTGGCACTCGCTCACAGGGTGACTTTTCCCATCAGCTTGACCAGGTTGTGCTGTTATCATCCTCTTCTCAGAAGGGGGCTTTGGGATATAGGGCACTCAGGTTATCTTCTGCTTATCTCAGCTTTTGAAACGGTGCCCTGGTAGCTGTGGTACTGTCTGCTTTTCACTCTACTGTTTTCATCTCCCTGCTGGTTGATCAGGCAGGTACGCTGCTCCATGTTGGCCTACTAGTAGGGCAATTTCAGTCAGGGGAAGACATCCCTATGAAATTAATGCCCAAACATCCAAAGAAGCATTCTTTATTCTCTCCATTTGCCTGCTGCTCTCCTGAGAAAGCTTCCAAGAGGCTTCAAGCTTGTTTGTGTGTTCAGCAGAAGCTGTCTGTGTCCCTTGTTCTTTATGGTTTTCTGACGATTTTTTTGCCTGTTGCTTTCCATTTTTTTACTTCCTTCTTTTTTTTTTTTTTTTTAAATTTTCCATTTTTCTACTTGGAGAGAAAAATTATTTATTGCATTGAGATGCACTAATTAAAGCCATTTTCTGGTATTTGGTTACTGAAGTGTTTGATGTCTCTCTGACAAGACCATGAAATGCACAGAGTGTCCACAGGGACAGAATTTGCTGAACACGGTGCTTTGTAAATGAGGGGACACAGTGTCGCAGCAGCTCATGAATATGAAACGCCCATGATGCTACCTCAGTGGACTTGGGAACACAGATGAATCCTGTCATGTGCTAAATGAGACCAATTTCTTTCACTTAACTTCATCTTCAATCAGACCTTCCATTTGCCTGTTTAAAATTCCCCAAACGTGATGCAGAAGGTAACAGCATTCAGTAAAACAAAGTTTTGCAGCAGCAGAGATATTGTAATTATTTCGGTTTTACATTTTATGAGCAAGCAACATAAAATAAAGTTAGTTTCATTTTTATATCTGCTTGGTGGTGGAGACTCTCAGTTCCAGAAGCCACTACCTTTGTGTTCTCTGGATATGGTGGTGTGAGCACAGGGAGGGCAGCACAGTACTAACCACAAGAGTGTCCATTCTGAACTGGCCTTTGAAACACTGACCCAGTTGGGGAAAGTGGATCAGACTGTGTGAGATGGAGTCTTCTTTGTTTATGGGGGCCAGGATGGGCGCTCATGGTACTCTTAAAGCAGCTTAGGGAGCAAGCAGCAACCACACTCTGACTAACTGCAGGCCTGAACTGGGACATGGTTTCTAGATGCAGCTTTGACAGTGATTTATTTCTTGATCTGGAAGAAGTTCTATGTCCCTATTGATGTGCCATCTTGTTTCTAGTAGACAGCTTAGTTCTTTGGGGCAAGGACCAGATATTAATGGGAGTTTACAGGATTTTAAGACACCCGGTCTGCAGGTGTTGTTACTAAACCAAAAATCAGCTCTGCTTGGGAGGGAAGGTGCAATTTTCCAACTTTCAGGAGCAGCTGGGTATTAGATTGGTAGAGGTTTTCCCATCTCCTGCTTATTGCTTTCTGTGGTTGTCTTCTTTGCCTGTCAGTAAGTTATTTGCTACGAGGTAAAAAAAGTGATGGTTAGAACATGTACTTTTATATCAACACCTAAAGCCTTTCTTTCTGTATGACTTGAAAAGCTGCTGTTTCTTGCTTATTTTTTGACTGTCTGCATGTAGCAGGGGTTGCCTTCACTCTTCCCCTTCCATCTTCTCCTCCTCCTATTCACACCTTCTATCTTATGTCATTGGTGTCTTCCCATAACTTAGTCACAAAGCTCTTTTTGTGTAAGACCTAGCTAAGTTCAGCTGTTGAAATTAAATAATATGCTTAATTTTATGCTGGGACTTAAATGTTCTGGGACAATCAGTTTTGTGCAGTGACTTAACTCCCCAGATAGCCAACATTTGGTACTGGTATCTCCTGCCCCACCATAACTTCCATATGAGTACATTCATTTTGATCTCATTCTTTGTTCACTTGTTCATAATCATCTGGGAGGTGGAGAGGAGTTTGCATTTGTCATCTAGCGTTTGGTGCTCACTCATCTTGGCACAGGGCTTTGTTCACTTCATTGCTCACTACATTGCAATGACCTGGTATCTGTGAAGGTGTGTCCTTTTTTGCAGTCATTTCTGAGGTTTGCCTGCATGGACATGAGAGCCTGGCCAGTAAAGTATGTATCAAGGTTCTGCACCAGAAATATAGATTTATTCAAAATTACCTGAAACTCCCACACTAAACAGAAGAGGAAAAATGTGGGTCACAGTGCAAAGCGCACAAAGTGAGAATTTGTCATGCAACTTTGTTGTTGGAAAGAGATGCAGTGTGAGATTGGGAGGACATGGTCCTGTGAACATGTACTTATGTTCTATGTTTCTGCATGTACTAATGTTTTATGTAAACCTTCCCTGCAGCTGGTGGGAATATTAAAACTAGAGCATATGCCTACTCTCCTGCAGCACAATTGCCTGTGCTGTGCTATTCCCCCTGCATCTGACACTGTGCCACAACTTAGCTGTATTACCAGAGCTTATATAAAAAAAAATATGAGTCTCAAGAAGAGCAACAAAAATAATTAAGTGACTGGAAGATGAGTGGGGGTAAGGTTGGGTACTTGGTGATAAGTGAGAACTGAGACACTTTGCAAACTGTACAGAGAGAACGGAGAGGGATTGTGCAGAAGTGGCACTGTGGGAATTGGCAGAGGGAAGAGGTTATTATGAGTAACAAGTGAAATAAAGACCAAACTATTTCAGGAATTTTTTGCCCCTGATAGCAGTTAGCCCAGGGACCTGATATTTTCTTAAAATTTGAGACATTTCTGTACTGTTTCCCATCAGTCTCACAGTCATAAAGGGCATTGCTTCTGCCTAGAAATGGGCAAGGCATCTGCACTTTGCAGTAAGAACAAGCCTTTGTTGGAGGGGCTGGCAGAGGCCCCCAGAGCTTTTCCAGCTCTTCTGTCTGAAATATTTTCAAAGTGTCTATAAAATATTGGAGCCTTGAATTTCTTTTGGAAAGAATTTCTAAGTGATCGCCTGAATTTTGCTAATACAGAGTGGAGGTCGTGCTCTGCAAGGAGTTTAGAAATGTCTATGGAATTCAATGGCAATGAGATAAAATCAGCACTAGAGAACCCAGGAGTCTTTGTGAACGTGGAAAAGGGGAGGGACATCACTGATCAGGGCCCTAAGTTTACAACTTTCTAAGTTTATGACTTTTTCTAGTGTAAAAAGAGATCAACAAAACAAAAGAGAACTGGGAAGAGTAGACTCCTGAAATAGCTGTAAAAATGAACACTGAGTGAAGAAATTCAGTTTCCTGCAAACACCTTTTTACATTTCTGCTGTCAAAAGTGGATAAGAATCTGACCTTCTCCTTCTCTGTGGTTGAAGACAGCTCTGTTCCCAGGTAGTTTTTAATTTACTTGTGTTTACTAAGAAACGTTCATAGTCTGGTCATGAAAGGGTAAATTAGGAGGGGTTAAATGGTTTCTCATTCCCATGCTCATTTTCCTGGACTTAACCGGGTATCTCTGCACAGGGCTTCATTCCCTGCCTTGGACCAGTCTCACCAGTCTGTTCCCCCCTTGGTCCTTGTTGCTTATATACAGGGATCTTCTCCCACATTATCCCTGAGCAGACTTTACCAGCTGCCTCCACATGTCGGTCTGTCTGTCCCTGGAGATGCTTATGTCCCATAAGTGCATTTTGCTACAGGTTTCACCAGGAGCTGGGAGCCTCTGCAGGGAAGAGCCAGTGGGACAGCAGCTTCTACCAGATATTGTCCTCGCAAGCAGAAGTGGGAAGATCTGCCCAAAATGCCCAGCGACACACACTTGAGAAATTCCTCGCTCTTACCTCCTCTGCTTTAGGGACAGCCTAGGGGCTGCTGCTGCAGTTTCCCTTTAAATGTCTTTGGGAATTTTGCTGCAATTGGAGAACCTCTTTGCAGGCACCTGCTCCTTGGGTGGCTGGGGAGCTAGAAGGCACAGCTCTGCTGAAGCCGGCCAAGCTGTCACTCCTCTTGCCGTGGCCGTGCTCGTGACAGCCCGTCCCGCTCAGCCTTCCTCCAGGCAACCAATTAGTGAGAAATCCCACTGTGTGGCCAGCTCTGGACGGCCCCCACGCCAGGCCCGGCTGACCCGTGCCCTGCTGCAGCTGGGCCAGGCTGCCTGCTGGCCAGTGAGGGGGCACTCAGTGACGTGCAGCAGGGGAGGGCAGCTGAGAACCTGCGCAGCTCTGACAGGACTAGGGGCTTCTCAGGAACACCCTGCCCACAGCCCTCGGCACCAGAGGTGGGAATGTCTCTCCAGCTCCTGAATATTCATCTCAGCCTGGGCTGGAAAACGGGGTAAAGCCAGGCTCAGCTGCTCAGTAATATCCTTGCTGTGCTGCAGGCAGAGCTGGGAGCAGGCTGCTCATTCCAGTGCTGAAGGGCTTTTCCCTGGGCCAAACCAGCTTCTCCATGGTTTGAGGGCTCGGGGTCTCTGGAGAGCCTTTGTGGCCTTGAATCTTTAAAGGAGCTCTTTGGTGTATTGGTGTAGTCTGTTCTTGTTTTGTGCCTCCAGTTAATTTGCCTTTCTCCTTTTTTTGCACTGACTTTTTGCAGTGCTTTGTCAAATGACAGACTGCAATGCTTTCAGGGCCTTGCTTCTTTAGCAGGATGCAAGGGACACTCAGTTCTTTCTCCTATCCTCAATTCTTTTGTTTCCGGCATCTGTTTTAGTTGGAGTAGCCATTGCCCTTGTGCTGGGAATACCCAGTGACCTTCAGCCATTCCAGGATGACACTGGAAATCATTAAAAGGTTTGTGACAATACACCTAGACATGTGTTCCCTAGCGTTTGTATCTGCTAGACCACCAGCACTTCCTTCTTGAGGAAGGTCATGGGCCTCCGCACAGCCTGAGACCCCAACAGCAGATCCTTTAACATGTAGTTTTATGTGGATTCTCTCGTTTTCTGCCCCACATTTCATTTTTAATGGAGTCTTGGTGACTGGTGTCTGAATAAATGATAGCACATAACAAGCAAATTCTTGTCATTATGGCGACATAGGCAGCAAGGTTTAGTACAGGTGGCTTCTTTCAGCTTCAAGGTTGTGTTCAGGTACATAGTCCATGGCTATAGAGCCGTGCCTGGATTAATCTCTTCCTCTTGCAAGATTTCTTGTGATCTCAGATATCAAAGTTTTATTGCCTTGTTTTAATATTAAACAATGTATTTTTAATTACTGCTAAAGAGCCCTTTTGTGTTTTCCTCTAATAAGAAACAGGCTGTTTCCCAGTGAAGCAAGGGAACCTTTGTCTTCAGTGAGAGGAGAGCACAACACTTCCCACTTACTGCTGTTGCTTTCTCTTGTTGCAGACATTCCTGTGATCCCTGACTTGGAGGATGTCCAGGAGGAAGATCTTGCCATGCAAGTAGCAGCTCCCCCCAGGTAAAAGCACTGCCAGGTGCTCTTGAGGCTCTCATCAGCAGGGCAAACTGGCTAGTGAAATTAAACCCATCTTACTCATGCTCTTTGGATGTCAGCAGCAGTGCTGTTCAGCAGGATTTGGTGTAGTGTTTTGTGACAGTAGTGGTCCAAGATGAATAGTGCAAAATTCTTATTTCCTATTACGTAGAGAAAGCAATTACTGCATATTCTCTGTCTATATAAAAAACTTAAATTAGAATATTGTATTTGATGTTGCAAAATCAAACTCTCAAAAGTCGGGAATTTCTTGATTTAAGGTTGCCTGCATAACTCCAAATGTCTCCAATGCACATGCGTTGTCACACACACTTTAATTTTGATGGTTGTAGGCTGCTTTGCCCTCCACAGGATATCCTTCTTACTCAAGCACGTAGTTAATTTGCGAAGTACAATCCTGCTGTTTGAAGGTGCCATCTCAGTAGCCTTGGAGTCAGCTCAAGGGAGACCAGAAAGTTTTAACACATGGAAGTTTTTGGAGTTTTGTTTTAAACATACCAGTCTTCTTTCCTCTACTGGGCCTATTGCCAAGGTCACAGACTGGGATTTCTGCTGATCCTTATTTGGAGGAGTGGGATATCTTAGTCCTGGCCACAGATGCCTTTCTCACAAGTGTGGAGTAATTATTGTAATTATATAGCTGTTAACAAAAATAAGTGACAGTTTATAGTGGTAAATTTAAAATTGCTGTGTCTCTCACTGGGTTTCATTTATTTTTCTCTCTGTCTTTTTTTTTTTTTTTAAATAAAGCAATCTGATCCTCCTGTATTCATAGTTTTCTTGTAGTAGAAAAGTCAAGTTTTCATGGACAAACACAAGCAAATTCAATTAATAGAAGTCTTTTCTATAGTGTTGGATCACCTGTGAAGGCAGGTATGGTGCAACACACTACCCTACACTATGTTTTTATTGGAAGGCTACATTTTAGAAAGTCATATTTAATAGCTCTGGAGCTCAAACATGAAAAGCCAGAAATCCCTACTATTCTGTAGCTTGTATTTTGCTGCTCTTAGAGGCTCCTTTGCTAAAGCACTAGGGCTTTTTGAATGCTCACTATAGTCTTCTTTCTAGCCCTTGCAACTAGTCTATGGATCTTCTTTTGGCATGCTGGTTTATCTGAGGGAGTCCATGGTTGTTCTACATCCTATTTTTTTATGCATGTGCACAAACTGGTACATAGATTTGTCAATGACTGTTCATTTGCTGACTGAGCTGTGCTTCTGTCTGGGAACATCCATCCCAATAGTCTGCATGGGGGATGTGGAAGCTCAAGATGTCACCAGACTGCTGTTGGTGCCACCTGTCTCCTCACATGTGCTTCCACACTGACACTGGCTTGCTCTCTGACTCTTTTTGGCTGCAGTGTGCAGGTGAACCGAGTGCTGACCTACCATGACCTGGACAAAGATCTAATGAAATATGCTGCCTTCCAGACTCTGGTAAGTGGATGTTGCTATGGGCTGGCCAATGTGAATCCCTCTCCTTCCAGGCTCATGTCATCCTCCACAGTGATACTCAGCTGCACAAAATAGACAGCCTTATCATCCCAAGAACTTGCAGTCTCCCTGTAAGTCTGTTCCTCTCTGCAGCATGGATCTTGCACTTGTTTTTGTCTGTAAATAATGTGGATATGGTATCTGTTGCTCAGATGAGGCTTGTGGTGTTGTCCTGGACAAAGTGACCCTTATGATGCAAATGTGGCAATGTCTAACAAATGTATCTGGTGAAATGATGGTGCTCAGTATCTCAGTGTCTGTAAGACTGTGACTCTATGTGTTCATAGGATGGGGAGGTAGACCTGAAGCTCCTCACCAAAGTTTTAGCTCCAGAGCATGAACTACGAGAGGTAAGTCTTTATTTTGTAGAAACACCAAAAAGGTAAAAGCTTCTTGTGTGTCTCAGACTGTACTAGGAAAGGAAGCTTTGTCAGTGGGGTGAGAAGAGATGTGAGGAGGAGCTTATCCAAGCTGTTGGAGGTTTGATTTCCCCGGCAGGTAATTTTCAAGATGGATGATGCTTTCTTGATGTGAGTTTATGGCATCACTATGATTGGCCCCCTTCAGTATGAAGGAGCTGGTCAGAGATCTCTACAGAAACAGTGCTTTGTCTTTTGGTAGTACAGGTGGTTCTACAGAAAAGTACAGAGGGACAAAGGCAGAAAGCATTTTGGGTTTTTGCAGGGGGTTTTTAAAGCAGGATAGAGCAACCTCAGTACAACTGGGTTGGCAGGAGCTCAGGACTTGCAGCAAAGGATTTCTGCAGCTTTGAACTGCACATGCTTCAGCAGAAGTGCAGGAGAGTGGAAGGGCTCCTCTACACTCTGCCTGGGAGAGGTATCAACAAATATATCCTTTTTGGAATTTTAGAAGACGAGTAATTTTGTCCATATTTTAAAATTGTAGCAGATATTCACATTTCATTCTGGCTAGTATTCCTACTCTAGCCAGCTGAATCTGAGGCTTCCCTGGTCAGGGCAGTTACCTTTTGGTTTCTCTCTTTGCTGTTCTGGCATTATTCAGAGAACTTTGGATGACACCAGTAACATTTCAGCATGTTTGTCTTTTTTCCTTTTGATAGGATGATGTCAGCTGGGATTGGGACCATCTCTTCACAGAGGTGTCATCAGAACTAGTGACTGAGTGGGACCTGGGACAGTCAGAGAGGGAGGACCACCTCAATGTCCCATAGAGCTCTAACACACCAGATGTCTCATACATCTATCTCCTGTAAATAGTTAAGCACTTTAATTTTCTATTCACTTGTTTGTATTTGAGAATTTATTTCAGACATGAAAATAAATGGGACCTTGCTTCATAGAAAAATTGTCTTGGGAGAAGTTTTGGTTATTTCCTAATAAGAATTTTCATTCTTGAAAGAAATTAAGAATTCTGAACACAATAAAACATTTGCTTATAAAAGTCATTCCACCTCAATAGCACCTCTACAGATAACTGCAATGGTCGATCTTTTCTCTGTGGAAATGCAGCCTCTCTGGAGCGGACCATCGTACAATGGAGTGTGGTTTGCACTGATGGCTATCAGAGAATCGTAGGCTGATATGACTTGTTTTCATAGGACATCCAGGTTACCATCTTCCTCACAGCAGACACCTCAAGTTGTCAGGATATCTGATTTACATTTCATCCACCAACCTCCAGCCTTTCCTTGTTAGTTTTACTTCTTTCTTGGAACATTACCTCTGTATTGACTCAGGAAGCAGCATCACCTATTAAACTGCCACTTCTTACAGCCCTTCTTTATACCTTGAGGTTTCCCAGCTAAATTCTGACCAGGCATAACCTCACTTAGCTTTTGCAATCACATGAAACCACAGCCTGAATGGAGATTGCTTCAGGCATAGGTACTTTGCAAGGAAAATGTTCATTCCATGTGTGTGAAAGAATGGAGCCTGATGCTCTCAAACAAGGTAACTCCCTGGTGGATGTTTCCTTGGAATCAAGTAACTCACTGTTATTGTCATCTAAAGAAAAACTTATTTAGCTGTTAATACCTTGTCCCTGTAGATCCATGGTCATTATTTGCAGGAAACAGTAACATTACTTCTAAACCAATGTCCTTCAAAGCCTTGCCCTGTTGGAGAATTTTGCTATGTACTTCTGGGGAGAGCAGGTGCTGGGAGGAAGCTTGCTGTGCTGCTTTTCTTTGTTTGTTTGATTGGTCTAAGAGAGCAATGCATTCCCACTTTTGTGACAGCAGGACAGGTCAAATAACTCACTGTGAATTCAGTACTCTGCAGAATTTCAGGTGAGAGCTAACATGCCAACATCTTTACCAACAAAAAAGAAGGAGTTGGGCCCCAGTCTGGGGCCACAAAAATAATGGGAGGCTTATCTATCTTAAGGAAACACTAGGCTTTTTACAACCAAGACATCTCTCCTATAACTAGAAAACTAAGTGAGGCATAAGCTTGGGAGACTATTGTGTGGAAGATAATCCAAAAGTCATTCTCTGAGCAGAGAAACCTGTTTTGTTAGGAGCAGAAACTTCCCAGCTGAGCTAGCATCTACTTTTCTGTGACAGGATTCCTGGCCAAATAGAATTTAGCATGCTTTGTACATCCCAGGAAAAAATTTAAGTTCAGCAAACTAAATGAGTGTTTTTGGATACCTGCCTCAGCTGGGGACCCTGGGCAGGGATACTCTGGAGTGGGAAGCAGGTGTGTGGGGGGCCAGGCCTGTGCCCAGTCTGGAATCTTGGTAACCCAGCGATCACCTGGGCAGAGCTGGAGAGAAGGGCTTGAAAAAATGCCAATCTCATCTATTTTATGGCAAGAAGAGGTATCTTTGATCATTTAGTCTGACCTGCTATAATATAGGCCATGGCAGAGTCCATTGAGATGGGGCTGAGCTTTGCCTGTGTTTGGAAAGGCCGACAATGTATTTAACTCTTTCCAGGTTACTTTCTAATAGATTATTGCCATTATAGTTTAAAATCTGCTTTATTTCTAGACTCAGTTTTTTAGTTTCATCTTTTGTTTCTGGAGCCTGCTTGCTTTCACCTTTCCACAGCCATGCTGTCAGATATTTTCTCCCTGCTTCAGTATTTATGTGCACTGGGATCAAGTTGTCTCTTTAATTTCCTTCAATAAACTTAATAGACTGAGACTTGTTTCCATGTCTCTTCAATTCTTTGCACAGCTGGAGGAGGGGCGGTGGGTGTCGGGCTCCTGGCCCTTCTCCACTAAGCTGTTTCCACCCACCTTCCTTCCACAGTTCTGTTTTGGTTGCAGTGTTGGGAAGATGAATAAGACCTGTTGCTTCTTTTTTTCTCAAGTCCTGGTGCTGTCCTTACTAAAGAGGAACCATGAGCTGCTCTTTTGTGGTGATGCATCAGTGTGTATTGGCTGTGACAAAGCTGCCTTAGGAACCCGCATTTCTGACAAGTCCTGTGGAAAGGGCATGCAGGAGAGGAAATAGCCGGTGCAACTTTTTCTTGTGGACTGCAAAGCAGTTGCTCTGGTGGAGCCTCAGGTGAGATAAAAAGAAGGAGCAGTTTTCAAAACAGTGCCCTCAGTTCCTAGGAACTCAGATCAGCTCTCTGGGCTGTGCCTGGCCAAGGCATAGAGCAGTAATCCCTTGCTGGTCTCTGTAGACCCTGTACTGCAGAGGTGTAATGCAAGGTACAGTGGTGTGCTTAGGGCCACAAAAGGAATTTTTGGCAGAATCAGGGTTAGAAATTGTCCTAGGTTACAATGTAAAGATATGCCCAAAAGTATGGACAGTGATTTTTATCTCTGTGGGAGATATCCTCTGCTACTGGGCCATCTGTTAAAAACCAGGTAAGGCAATGTTCTTTATCTTTCCCATGACCCATCCTTCCTCCAGGGAGGTATCTTCTGCTAATGGGCCATTGAGTCCCACTGCATGACTGATAAAATTACCCATTGTGAGATGCTCCACTCAGGGGGAGGAGCCAAGCGTTTCCTACCTAGATAAAAAACTGAGATTTGGAAAACCAAAGCAGCCCTTACCCACTGGTTTCCAGAGGACCAGAGCTACCAGACCTTTCTTCAGGATCACTGCTCCAAGAAGACCACTTCATCTGGACTGCTACCACCGCCCTAACTAGCAGGGTGTCAGGTTGTATTCTGATTCTGTCCGTGGTTTTTCTTTTGTACTATTGCAAATATTTTATTTCTCTTTTTTTTCCTATTACGTTGTATTTCTGACTTGAAGTCTCTCACTGGTTTTGCTTTCAAAACCATTACCTAAATTAGGGTTCCTAATTCAAACATGGCTTTCATATATCTGGCAAGTGTTTTCCATCTTCAATTCAAACATGGCAGTTCAATGTAGAGCAGTCTTGCTTAGCCTTTGTTCTGCTCTGTACTTACATTGGTGAGGAAGAGCTGCAAACCTGTCAAAGTGTGTGTGTTAACAGAATGTTTAGCTCACATGAGCTGACATGAGGTGTCTGCCCAGGGACTTACTGGGATTCTGGATGGGTGTAAATATCTACCTGCAGATAGCTTCTGGCAGACTCAGTGCTCACTAGAACAATACTGGGCAAATGGTGAGCCTCATCATAGATAAAGTAAAAGAAGTGCATAAAGGAAGAATTAAATACAGGTTCTATCAGTTTTAGAAATCTCTGGTTTTGCTTTTAATAATACATATGATATTTATAGGCTTACTTGGTGGAGATGCTTTACTAGAGTACAGTTTGTCAGTGATGGGGGAATACTGGGGCTGAGACAACCTAGGAAATGCTGGAAAAAATGGAGGAAATAGAAGCTGAAAAAAGCCAGATCCAGCAACTTTCCATTATAGAACCTCTTAGCGGGACTCTGGCTGGCTGTTTTTTTAAGTGTGATAAAGTGAGTGGAAGTGGGGGGAGCTCCTATGTTAATAAGTTGGAAAGGCACTGCTGTTCCTGTCTCCAAAGCATCTCAGGGAAAGTGGAATTAATTCATGGCATATGCTCCCAGCATCTGCTGCGGTGACCCGGAGTGGCGGAAGCCGAGTGCCAGGCAGTGTGAGCCAGAGCCTGCATTCCCAGCTCCTCTCCCGGGCCTTGTGCAGTGCTGCTGCCTGTGCTTGGGCGTGGGGCTGCTCCTGTGGAACACACCCAGCTGCCAGCCTGGCTGGCCTGTCACAGCCCAGCACACACGGTTTCTGCCTCTGAAGAAGGAGAGGTGCTTTAGGCTTGGGGAGGGAGAAGGGGATGCTTAGGTATAAAAAAGACCAGTTTGAATGAAAGCTAATCCA
The DNA here is from genome assembly GCF_029582105.1 of Oenanthe melanoleuca. NCBI lineage: Eukaryota > Metazoa > Chordata > Aves > Passeriformes > Muscicapidae > Oenanthe > Oenanthe melanoleuca. The sequence continues at coordinate 39,054,164 of NC_079339.1, forward strand.
GTTTGTCCCAAACAGCCTAAATTCCTCCCACAGCATTCCCTGACCAAGACCAGTCATCTGACTTGTTCTGTCTTGCTGTGAGGTTCTGAGTCCTCAGTTTTCCTCTTCCTTCTTTCCCACCAAATCTTTACAGATTATTTGATCCTCAAGAGAGAGAGAGGACAGACATATTTGGTGTTAGATGGGATTTCATTCTCTGTTTAATGGCTTCTGGGAATAACTTTTCCCACCTTATTTCCCCTTGGCTGACCCAGACCACTAGTACAGAGTGCTGTGGTAATCTTTGCCTGTGCTTCATGATCTGCCCATGAGCTTTCCCGCAGGAAAGGGCACCCAGAGCCAACCCTCCAGGCTGCTCTTCCTGCAGCCACATCCTTCCACCTTTTTGGAGGACTGCCTGACATATGGGACACTTCCATAGCCTGGAGAGCTGGCAGAGCTAGGAGAAACTGGAATGGTGGGTGATCCCCAGGCAGGGCAGAGATGCCCCACGCTGCCTCTGTGCTTTCCCAGCAGCTGCTCCTTGCAGCTTCTCCACTTGTGCTCCATTTCGAAATGTGGTGCCCCAGTCCTGGGCTGTGCAGGGATGGTGCTGTGCTGAGTAAGGGCCAAGGCAAGGGAACATGGGAGATCACAACTGGCTGCTCTGGTGAGACCAGTCCTCTCAGGGCTGTGCTTTATCCAGGGGGATGACCTGCACTCCTGGCAATCATAGCCTAGGAAGGACCCTGACAGATTAGGTCATGAATGCTGTGGCGTGGATGTCCAGAGTTCCTGAGCACACTAATCTCTCTGCCACGATCCCTGGGGAGATGAAACATTTCCTCCTAGTGCCCTGTTACTTGTGTCTGCCCCAGCAGGCTGCTCTGCACAGACCTCACTGGGGCCAGAACAGCTCCACGCCATGGGCCCTCTTATCAGGCTCCATCTCCTGTCACTTTCAGGACCACTTCATTATCCTTTTATTAGCCCTCTTCTCCTGCTTATCGTTATTAATAATCACACTGGATCAGCTGGAGTGCTGACAGCTGCCCCTTGTCTATTCTTTCTGTCTATTTTAATCCTGCCTGCTTATCTGAAATAAACCTGATCCTTTTTCTTTTAATTAAAGAAATTTGGTGAGCCAGCCCCTCCTCCATGCAGAGATAGGACTGATCACACCAGTGATATGGAGGGAGCAGGAAAAGGGGCAGATTACTGAGTGACTGTTTTCCACAGCCCAAAGATATGCGATGTCAGAATAGAGGCTGGAAGAGATTGAGGCACGTGTGTTGTGAGAATAAACACAGCACTGGGTCACTGTGAGGTACTTAATTTGGGGTCTCTGTGTCTCGTCCAAAGTGTTGATGCAGGGCTGTGTGACTACACTGCACCAGTGCAACATGAACAAGGGAGGTTTATTCACCTGTCTCTGTTTAGCATGGGTGGCAATAGCAATGCCAGGCTCAGAGCAGGTGTGAGTGGCCAGGGCTACTGAGATCACTGTAGTTCCTACAGGGGCTAGAGGAGTTTTTCTCAGTGCTTTATAGTGCTGCCAGAAGATGCAAGTGCTGGTCTTCACAGTGATGCTCCTGCTTTGTGCTCCCACAGGCATTGCTTCCTGCGGCCAGCATTCTGGTGTTTTAAAAATGCCTCGCTGGGCAGTTTGCTTGAGCTGAAATATTTGTATTGTCTGTAGGGACAGGTCACTCAAGGAAGGGCTGTGCAAATACGCTGGGAGAAAATTGTTGTGCTAATTCACCCTTTTATGAACCCATAAACTCAAATCTGCATTCATTGCAATCTGCAAAGTGACTGGAGTGTGGGCTGAAATGCTTAGAAAGTGTTAATCAGGGGTGCATAACAAAGCAAAACTCTCTGAAGTGCAGCAGCAGGAGCTTGGCCATAAGCAGCAGGAGTATTCAACCTTAGTGCTAAACAGGCTGATTCGTTGGCTCTCAAACGCTTCGTTTCAGATGCACAAGTTGCAGGTGACTGAATGCGTATGTGCCCTCTGCTACAGAATATGGCAACTGGCTCAGATTTGTAGGGCTGTTTCACCTGAGAGGCTGTGGGCCCAGGAAGGGTATAGGGCAGAACTTCCTGATGCTCAAGTGAGAGTGTAGCTTTGAAATCCTGTCAAGCAGAGCCATGCTGGCTTCTCTCCCTGTGCTTCTGTTGCTTGTGAGTATTGCAGTTGACTGGGATGAATGTTAACCTGAAGTTCAGATGCTGGTGATGGAGCTACCACAGTACAAACCCACATATGTAGTTTCAAAGATCCTTTAAAAATATGTGATTCTCTAGCAATCAGAGGCAAGAATTGTATATGGTGACATTTATGCTGTTGCTTCTATGTGAAATGTCCTGCTGCTTACAGAAAATTTCTTCATCACTACTTAATGTTGAACAAAATGTTTGAAAGATGAGAACATACAGAATTCATTTGCCTAAACTGATATGCTATTAACTGATCAGCTTTTCTTATCTGACCCTGCTCCTTCAGCAAAAGTCATTCCTTTTTTGGACTCAAGTAAGGAAAATTCTCAGGATGGTTTTTGGCCCTGAAATGATGAGGGACACTGTATTTGGTTTTGTGGGACAATTTGAATAAGCCAAAAGAAATGGACTTGCAGTCTATGTGATAGACTGAAGTCTTGCTCTGATCATTATCCTGATCAGCAAAGCTACTCACAAAGCCAGGAAAATGCCTTGTAAAATTGCCAAAGAATTTGATCCAATTCAAGCAGCCTCAGTGCCTGGAGTTCCAAAGCCAAACTGTAACTAAGCTTGTGGCTCCCTGTGGCCTGCAAGGTTGTATATACAGGTGGCTGTAGGCTTGGTGAATCAACCTTACAAATAAATGGGCATTAATAGTTCAGGCTGTGGTAGCTGTACCTGAGCTCACACACAGCTAGTCCAGGTAGCAAACCCTGTCTATCCCAGAGGGACAAGAAACAGCCTGGACTTAACTTGCTAAGTGCTGTGAATCCTCTTCTTTAGGATCTGATCTAGTTCCTTTAAAGCCTCTCTAGTACTGGCCTCTGTATTGCTCCACAGAGATACTCCTACACACTTCCATGACTTTCAAACCCATAGTCATCAAGGCTTAAGATCCTGTGTGTCCCTGTGCATAGGGGATTAGATGCTCTTCATTTCATACAAAGGGACCAGAATTGTAGGCTGATCATTCAAATTCTCCAGGGTCCCACAGTGAGACTGTGACACAGCTAGGAACTGAATCCAGCACCACTGTCCAGTTTCACAGCCACATTGCTTCGCTAACTGAAATTATGCACAAGGCAAATATATTTGTTTATTTTGATTTTCAGCCAAGGGCTGGTTTCAGGCTACAGATCTCCTTCCAGATGTTCATAAACACAAAGTAAATCTTTATAGTCTCTGTACAAAACGTCTTCCCCAGGAACAGCACCAGCACGTTGCCTACCTGGTAGTATGCCCGCTGAGATAGGAAATCATGTCCTGCAACAACTGCTTTCTACCATAAGGCTGCTCTGCTTATCCTAGAAATAGCCAGGGAAAGGGATGAGTTGTGAATAGTTCAACTGTTTTCCAGTGCAAACTCTGGAAGTCTGGAGCCACTAGGGTTCTTCAGCCTGCAGAGAGAGTTCTTCTGCTGAGTTCAACAGAAGATGACCGTAAAGTAGGGATGGAAAATCTTCATGCTGAGAGATGCATAGGCCATTCAGAAAGGCTTTGGCAGGTTATACAGTAGCACATTGCCTTAAGATTAGCAAGCAAATGTTTTTTGTTTGGTTGTTCAGTTGTTTGGTAGGTTTAAGTCACATGGTGATCAAGAGCCTTCAGCAAAACTGTGGGCCCTGGCTGTTCCAGGGCCTGTAGGCTCTTGTCAGAGGGTATCCTAGCCCCAGTATAGCTCTTAATCAAGTAGGACTGGTTGTGGCACTGTCTGTGACAGCTTCTTGTGACATAAAACAGACAAAGAGAGAGCTCTGTAAGATACCTGTGACTTGCATGACATGCAAATGAGTATGGAGTTTGGAGACTATTTGATCAGTAAAGGCACATTACACAAATGTACCTGGAATAGTTGTATGGGTATAAAACATCCATCCTTAACTTGTCAGATAAACAGGTGTTTTGTTTTCGTAAAGTGTACATATATCTGTGTCATACTGGATACAGGCCTTTCCTTGGGTGGAGGGTGTCCCTGTGTCATACAGAGCATACCTGTATCTCACCAGCTGAGCACTGTTCTGCCTTGTTGGGCCCACGGACTGTTTGTCCATCAGTATAACATGCACATGCACCAGTGATAGCTGGGGTTGGAAGTATTTATGGCAATTAAAATGTTTTGCCTGGAAGCTGTTTTGGGGCTTTTTTGAAGTGAGGATTTTCAGACTTCAAGGTGTTAACAGCCCCTCTAAACGGTTTTGTTTTTTAATTGCAGCAAATGACTGTGGAGCCATTAAACATTCGCCTCTCTGCAGTTGTTTCTAAGCCCTTTCAGTCCTTCTTCTATTTATTCTGTTTAATTCAGTCAGGTAGCTTCAGGGCAGTGAAGATCAATACTTTACTTTGATAGAAAAGAGTCAGGTTTGAAACATAGAGATAAAACTGACACATTTTGTATAAATTTAATTAAAAATGCACCTTTAGTGGCTTGTTGCAAGCACAAAGCCAGCCCTCCATCTAGCTATAGCTCTGTCTCACTCTCTGTCTCTGTCTTTCCTTTCTTGTTCCTAACAGGAAGATCTCTGAATCTGCCTCACCAACAAAGCGCCTCGTTTTATGATTTTTGTCTTGAAAGTTTAGCACTGAGGGAGCAGAATAGAAGGGATGTGAAATTCTAAACAGACCTTCTGCTCTGTCCCTGGTCCCATTCCTTTTGGTGGTTTTGGCTGGGGGACAGGGAAGGAACCAGCTCCCCAGTGGAGAGAGGAGGGGGAAGAGACAAAATGTTGGTGGGGCTTTTGTTTTTTTTTTTTTTTTTAATTTTTGGGGTTTTTTGTTTGTTTGGGGTTGGGGTCTTTTTGTTTTGGTATTTTTTTTTTTTAATATTTTTTTTGAAGGTTTTTTTTTTTGTTATCATTGTTTTTTTAAACCCAGCAGATTGGACACCCTGGGGCACTTTCTGTTTGGATTTGTAGCTTTCCTCCATTCCCTCCCCCTCTTCTTGCTTTGTGTAACTGAGAATTATTTTTCTTACTACCTGTGCATCCCTGATTGCACTAGGACAGTACTGGCCACAAAACAGTGTCTTTATTTTTTCTTTCTTTTTCCTCCCTGCTCCCCCTAATTTCTTCCTTCTCCCTCTATCCCTAACCTTGCTGCCAGTGGGCACATTTGTCTTGTGTTTTATAATATGGCCCCTTTCACCCCCTTCCCCTGCATCTCTCTCTCTTTCTCTCTCTCTCAATCCTGTTTGGCTTGGTTCATTTTTCACTTGAGTGCCTTTCCTCCCAGACTTCCCTCTGCTCCAGCCTCCCTCTGCTCAACACCAATAAAACACACACAACACAGGTAGAACAAGGTGCCAGGGCTCAGTGTGACAAACGACTCACACACCACTCAATAACCAGGGCTGTAAATTGCCCTCTCTTCACCCTCTGCCGCCTTCTGGGGACAGCAGCTTGGCTGGGCCCTTGCAAAATGGGCTGCCCTGATACAGTGTGGGATCAGGAAGCCCAGTGGGAATTGGACACTGCCACCACCGGGGCAGAGACTTTTCCAGTGCTGTCTTTTGAGGTTGTGGGATTTAGTGTCTTTTATTCACTCCCCATAGGGCCATGCAGCCTAAGGGGTCCCAGGGACCTGTTGGAAAATGGGAGTTGTGCCAATGTGGGGTGTGAATGACCTGCCTGACCTACACACCACCTATTAAAGTCATATTTTGTGGCTGAGAACTATAAGATTTGTTCCATCTGTACAAGATTTGGGAGGGTTTTAGAGGGAAGGATGATCTCTGAGGGTGTCTCTGTTCCTGGGCTGGCAGTTCTGGCTGAACACCATGTCAGCTCTGAGAGCAGGGCCTCCATGGCTGGTGTTCCCTGTGTGTGCACCAGCCCAACTTAAGCACCTCAGACACCTACTCCCTACTGCTAATCCATGGCCTGGCCTTCCCTGGGAAACAGCATTGCCCTGGCTGTGCACACTGCACATTGTGCTGCTGCAGTGCTCACATGGGCTTGGAGATAATGCATTTGTGTTCCAACAAACTTACAGAGAGAAGTAAACCATCACCTGAGAAAAAGAGATCACCTGTCAAGGAACAGGCGAGGGCAAACAAAGGGTAACAAAATAAATGTGAACAGCACCTCTCACGAGCCATCAGCACCTGCAATTGGCTTCGTCCTGTGTCTTTGAAAGCCCAGTATGTTTGGTACATTATGGATGGTGTGGAGAAGGGGACACTAAGCAGATCTCATTGGGAGAGGCTGGACAGAAAGAAAGGAAAATATCTAGAAGATGAGCTTGACCCTCATACATGGGCCAGGTGAGCTTGTGAAGAAGGCTGAAGGACAAAGAGGCACAGCTGCATATACTGAAGAAGCAGCAGCAAAAATTAACCTGGATGATGGGACAAAGGAGAAGGGATATCTGCCTGCTTCTCCATGGCCCAGGGGATCTGGGAGGTGTGGGTGGCTGTCTATGGGTCAGCATGCAGGCAGTGCCCAGCTAGAGGCAGAGCAGGGGCTTTCAGATCCAGTGGCAGGGAGCAACGTGCAGCTGCTGCACAGAAATGTACTCTTTGAATTCCATTGTGTCTGACTTCAGCTGTCAAACTGCAATTGCTGTGAATTTTGCTTGAGAATCAGAAGGTACTGTACAGGTGGTGCTGAGCTGTTCAACAAGATGCAAAGGAGGGTCCATGCCCAATGGATTTCAGGTGCCAGCCCCTCTTGACTTATATAATTGCCAACTCTGGCAGATGTGCGTGTTTCCTGTTACTGGTTTCATTTGGCTCTGGGATTCCTCACCATCTCTTCCTGAGTTAATTTGTGGCAGTAATATATGTAGAACATCCAGCCTCATACTTACAGGAGGCTGCATTTCAGCTGGGAGTGAGGAGTGTATTTTGTAATCTTTTTACTACTGCTTTAGCTTGTCACTGTAAACGGAAAATACCCATCTTTGTATCGCTCTGTGCCTCAGTCTTACTAGTGTCTCTGCTCTGCAACTCAGGCTGCTCAGTTTTACCAGCAGTAAAAGCATTTAACAGCAGTAAAAGCAGCGAGATTCCTTGCTGAGCTAAAGCGTGATGGGTTAACTCTGTCAGTTTGCCTACATAATATCGGCTGGAATACCAGCTCTAGTTCTCCTGAGTGATTCGTGGAGGTGAGTGCTGAGGGCTGGTTTCTCAGGGAGTGCGCCGGCAAGGAGCGTGCCGCACAGTGCGCGTCTGCAGACGGACAACTCTCGCGTCTGCTGCCTTTAATCATGGCAAATGAAAGTTTCTAAACAGCGGAAGATGCCAGGCTTTGTGTTCTGCCACCGGAGCTGCCTCTGCGCCGCCGTCAGTGCCGGTAATTGCAGACAGAAGCTGCTTTGTGTTAAAATGGCATCGGTAATTGAAACGGAATTCAGAATCAGGACCCTGCAGGCAGCGCTCGGTGAAAGAAGAAATAAAGATCGTTTGGGTCACATCTTTTGTAATTTGCGTTTAATAATCGTACCAGGAGGTACATACAAAGGAAGAGGAGAGATAAGACAGCGCACTCCCCCTCCTCGCTCTGCCTTGCAGCCTTCCCACGGAATGGGGGAGCCTGGTGGGAGCCCGGGCTGGGTGGTGGGAGAGCTGCCGCTCCCTCCCGCCGCGGCTCGGGGCTGCCTGCTGAGGCCGAGGCGGGAGAGAACGGCTCCTTGGCTTCCTGCTAAACTGATGCTCGAGTTCTGCTCTTATCGTTAGGCTGAGGATTTATGGGCCCAGGTGCTGGCTCTTGCCCAGTGGGTCTGGCTCAGTTCTGAGCATCGGAGGGCACTCCACTGGTTTGCAGTCTCTGAGTTTCCCATCGAAATGGGATCCTTTTGGTATCCTTCAATGGGCTTCTGCAGTTATGCCTATATGAGTATATTCAAGCAAATGCAAGCTGTAGGACATGGCTCATGCTGAAATGTCCCAAAGTTCTCCCACCATAGCACAATAAGGCCTTCTCTGTTCTGTTTCTGGGAAATGGAATATTGCCTGTGTTCCCCACAAATTTCAGCCAAGCTGTGCCTGAGAAGGCACAAACTGGTGGGTACCAGCACTGTGCCAGGAGCCTGCCCATGCTCAAAAAGCCCCAGTACTAGAGACTGTGACCTGGTATATTCCTGAATTGAGTGGATGCAGCCTTGTGATTTCCTTCTTGACCTGTTTGGTGAGTGACTTTTGACCTCAGGATATTGGAGAATTACCAGGGAGAAGCCATGTAGCAATAAAAATATTGCAGAGATGCTCAGGAGAGGACTGCTGTACAGGACACAAAGATCCTGTCAAAGACTGTGAGGAAAATGTAGGTGCATGCTGAGTGCAGCTAACCTCTGTTCATTTTGGCTTCATGCTGTGCTTAGCTAATGGTTGTTTGGCCCTAGAAGAAACAGTCTCTTTTTCCTTCATATTAAAGTGCACAACAGTGCTTGTGCTGTGGCCAGTGCTGTTTCCAGTGTGCCTTTTAGAGCAGGATAGTGGGTTGAATGGCCCTTTGGCCTAAGCTGGTACAGCCTGTTTCTCTCATGCTCCTGGCAGCTTGCCATGGTCTGCTTCTGCTGTGCTTACCATGGAGGTTGGGTTGAAGGCCCCAGAGAAGCCCCAGCAGGGTGGTGATACAGACCTTCTCTTTCAGCCTCAAACTGTCCACAGACATTCAGCTGATCTTAGAGTGCCCAAAGTGTGCACTCATAAGTCTCTGCTCTGAAGATTGCATCATCCAATACAGGGTTGCCTTGTTCCCCTTAACCTAAGCCCCTGTTCGTGAAGGAGTCAGATACCTCCACAATAACCTTTGTAGTGGTCAAGACCTATGACATATCATCTAGAATGTGAGAACCAAGATCTGGTTCCGTGATCATATAGTCTACTGATCTGCCCTGTGATTTCCCTTTGCTTTGGCTCTGTTGAGCCTTGCTGTAGAGCAAGTATAACTCAAATTTCTTCTTCAGTAAAAAAACCCAACACCACGTTTATTTCTTTTGTCAAACCCAACCACAGGAAACACACACCTAAGAAATGGCAGTTTCCATTCACATACATTCCACTTTGATGTTTTTAAAACCCAGTGACAACCTTGGAGCTACACTAAATCCAGAGGAGATGAACACAGATGCAAGCAGAAACAGTCCATTCCATCCTTGAATAGTTGATCTCTTTACCAAGATTTCTAGTTCATTATGAGGAACAAGCTCAGCTCTGTTTATCTTTGTTAGTGTCCTGTTAATTTCAGTGGACAGAAGCACATGTTACTGCCTGGGTTTATTTCATGCAGTGTACCAGTAGGCTTGGCTCAGGGATAGGCTTCATTGTCACCTTTGAGGTTACAGAGGAGACATGTCCAATGTCCAGCAACTCCCCTGTGCTCTGAATTGGTGCTGTAACCTCATGGTTTCCCATGCACACAAACTCTGCATTTCTTCTTTAAGCTGCTTCTGGCAGCTCCCCATTTCACAGCTCTCGCCTATGGCCAGGAAGAGCATCATCTGTCAGCTACATCTGGAGCTGCCATCCTGCTTTCTCCCACAGAGCCCAAGGGGTCCTTTTCAGAGGGCCAGAGCAGCAGTTGTGACAGGAGAAATTTAGGCTGGGTAGATGTACCTTGACTTCTGCTAGTTGTAATGGCACGGAAGAATCTTCTTAAACTTTAAGAGCCAATATCCTGATTTTTATTTAGCCTACAAAAGGCTAAACATGACTTGGTATCCCCCTGCTCAAATGTTATCAGGAAGTACTCAGAGATAAATACCCAGACACCTGGAATCAGATGAGGGAGAGTATCTGAAAGAGGTAAAGAGTTTTTCATTGTGATGGAGAGTGTCCAAGCTCTGTGTAACTACATGCAGCCACCCAACCTTTCTTTGTGCCTGAGAAACTAAATGTGAATTAGCCTTTAGGTGCAGCAGCAGAACTGCTGGGGACGTCCCTATTTGGCTGAGGCGATCTATACAAGGAACTGTGGATGATTTGGCCTTTTCTCTCCAAGCCTTCCTGTCACTTCATATATGGCAAGGATTTAGCAAGCACCACCACATTAATCCTGCATTTCAGGAAAGGACAATGTCACAGCCCTGCAACAATACCCAGGTGAGCTGCACTGCTGCATATGCACGGCCTTCTGGCTGGGCACGTGTGTCCTACAGTGTCATGCGCCATGGTGAGGTGCTGTGGCAATACTCCCCTACTACTCTCTTTCCTCCTTGGTTCAGTCTCAAGTCCTCAGGTTTTGGTTTCTCCACACACTTCATCAATGGAGAACTAGAGGTCTTAGGTGGGTGGTCACATGTTAAGTGACAGAGAGAAGACAGATCTTGAAGAAGAAATGAGCCCTTCAGGCCTTGCCTTGTTTTAGTAATACTCTAGGGAGGCAGTTTTCATGGACCTGCTGTTTGGCCCTCTGACAGCTGTGTCTCCTTTATGCTGTTCTGTTAGAGCTCCTTTTGTGTTGTTGCAGAAGATGTTGTTAGCAGGAGGAGACCACAAAACTGCCGAAAGCATCTTTCCTGTACATCTTTCTCACACACCCCTTCCATCACTACCCATCCTCACACTGGGATTACATCTGCACTTCCTACACACTCATCTGGGAACCCTATACACACACACACCTACACACACTGACACAAATGCACCAGAGTCCTATTTTCTGTGTTCCCTGACCTTCCTTTCCTCCTCCCATCTGTTTGTTGAATAATTCCTGGCTAAGTAACTTTCTCTGGGCAGCCCCTGGGCTGGGGCACAGGGACTTGCCCCCTCTCCCGCCTGGCTGTCCAGGGGGCCTTTGAACATGTGTTTCTGGGAGGCAGACACCAGCTGGCTGGGTGACATTTGCATAGTCAGCTAAAAGCCCATGAGCTGAGCTGGGAACGTCTGGAGGAGCCCGTGGCAGGATGGAGGGAATAGGGAAGCGCTGGTCAGCTCGAGGTCAGCTGGAACAGATTTCTCAACAAACAGACAGATGGTGAAAGGAGATGAGGGGTGGGGGGAGCATGCAAAGGCTCCTACATCAAATATATAAGTCACCACATGCAGTATAAGTAACCAATGTGCCTGTGGGCATGGCAGTCACTGCGCTATTTCCTTCCAATCCCACGGGCTGGATGCATGGGACAAGCACAGGCTCTCATTGCTCTTTGTGCCAGGAAGGGGAACAGGGTGGACCACAGCAGGGAGACACATGGGACTCCAAGGGGTCCCGATGCTGTGAAGCAGCAGCAGGAGCTGGAGGCTCCATGCAGCCTCCTGCAGTGAGCCAAAGGGGCCATGTTGCCAGAGCTCTATCCAGGCACCAGCAGGGCTGCGTGACTGTGAGGACTGACCCACAGTTTATTCTGGCCACACTGAGCTCACACAGCATCACTCAGCTCAGCAGGTTTGAGACTGGGGTTTGTGCAGTCCCACGGCACAAGGTACCCTCATTGTACAGATCCCCTCATCCCTGTTGTTCCTGCCTGCTGTTTGCCCCAATTCTTCCCCTACTCCAGCTAATTTCATTGGACTGAAAATAATAAAGCAATCTGTATGGTTTTGCTCCTACAAGGACATGTCTTTGCCATTCCAAAATAACAGCAAAACATATTTACGAGCCCCTGTGCTGCCTTTGCCCTCTCTGCTGATCACTGTTCCCGGCTGCCTGCCTGCTTTCATGCTCTTTTCCGTCTGCACAGCTCATTCCTCAGGACAGAAAATACACTTTAGTTTTTCATCCCACAGCACCTTTTGGAGCACTGGAGAAAAAAAGCACTCCCTTAGCATGGGAATTGCTCAGGAAAAGAGAACTGACTTTTGTCCCCAGTGCTTAAAGTGGCCACAATTAAATACTTCAGGATAAAAAGGACAGGAAATGCTATAACGGACAATTAGGGGCTAGGCTGCCCAGAGATTACTGTTTTTCTCCTTCCAATATGTTTAGCAGTTGCTACATGTCCTTGACCAGAAAGGTTCACAAATTACATGTTGTCTTTAAAATGCTGGGCTTACATCCTCCATGTACCATTGGTAACTGCTAGAGGCTAGTTATGTGCTGTAGTATGAGGTATTCCCATTACATACCCTGTTTTGTTTTATTCTTCAGGAGAAATGGAAATGCAATGCATTTATGTAATTTTTAATGCACTTTGGGTTTTACTTTTTTTTCCCTAATGCTGTTGCCTAGATGGTGCTAAATCCTCTCCTGAGGGATGCAAACACGTTACACATGTTCCCCATGATGACTGCAGGCTGACAGATGTTACAGGAATGTGTCAGGAAGGCTGTCCCTCAGGCCAGCTAGAGCAGAGAAATTGCACATGAACTCCTTATGTGTATGATCCCATCCCATGTAAAGGGGATCTGCACATTAAGCAAAACTGACAAGGTCCTGATGGCACCAATAGGCCTTAATTGCCCTGATCTCACCTGGGACCCACACCCAGGAGCTTCATTTAAGCTCAGCCTGGGCCACTCATCACCTTCCTGAACTGTGCTGTAGTTCTGGCTCTCTCTAGCTTGGCCTCATTTCCTGACATCAGACCTATGCTGCAGCAGTGTCCTCAGCCCCAGCTCTTGCTGCTCCTGATGGGACTCCCTGGATGAATCCTGGACCTGGTTCATTACTGGACCATGGGCGGGCCCTGTAACAGCACTCAACTTTGCCTCTGAGCACCTGCTCCAGTTCTGCAGGATCATGCCTTGATTGATCATCTTTGGCTATGATCTCATGCCAGAATTTCATTGTCACTTTTGCCTTGTCCTGGCTTAGCTTCATGAGCAGTCTCTTCATGATGGTGTTGTTTTTTTTTTTAAGTCCGAGTAATGGTGTCTCTTTTCTCGCAATTATATTCAGAGATTTCTAGTAGGCTAAGGGTGGCTGGTCTTCTTTTAGAAAAGCATTTCTGACTTGTCCTCAGTTTCCATTCCTTTTTTGATCTTCCAGTCTGGTTTGTTCCCTGTAGCCTGGAGATGCTGAAGGGCAGAAGCCACTTACAGTCTAGACTATTGTGGGCATTGGCCAATGATATAATCCTCTGCACTCTGAGCAGTAAACACAGAAATTCCTCCTGACTGCTCAGATACTGCCTTCAGCTTCCCAGTTAGTTAACTCAGCTTTTTATTTTAAGAACACCTATCTGGAAGAAATGGATCTTATCTTTCAACAACATTGCCTGAATTTCTAACCTATTGAGTACTTTTTTTAACTCATAGTTTATTAAATAACTGACTCCTCCAAAATACCAGGTTACATTTGATCTAGATGTTTCTGTTCTATTATACTGTAAATGAGCAATAGAGATGTCCTTTGCAGTCAGGAAAATGTCATGTGTGCCTGTAATTTCTATTACAAGATAGAAATAGTAATCGTTATTAGAGCTCATGATATATGAAGCAAAAGAAAATGTACTGCCATTGTTTTTCTCAAGAAGTCTTGAATTTGGTCCTCAGGTCCTTATTTATCACTTGGAAATATTTGCATGCCTGCTGGGATTTCATCAGAACAATTGCAAATCCCCCAAGTTTTCTGAATTCTCTCAGAGGAGGCTCTTCTGTCTTAGGCGTAAGCTGTTCTGTGCCTCATGTTTGTCCTCTAAACAGGAAAGAGAAATGAGAAGTGTTCAGTGCAAGTGTCCCAGGCAACTGTCAGAAAGCTGCATTTGTGTGGTGGGGTGCAGCAGGGCAGAGGGGGGGCTCACCACACAGGCTGTTCTCACCTGATACTTGTTGTTTGGGTCAAATGTGCTGCTCAATCTGAATGCACCTCTGCATTCTGCTGCACCGTCTGAATTACCACCAATGAAGTATGCACGGAAAGAGAAAGTGAGCTTGTGCCAGCTCTCTCTGCATACACATGTGCACACCTTATCACAAATCCTGCCAGCTCCTGGAAATCTGAGTGCTTTTGTACCTCTGAACTTAAATGTGTGCTTCCCACTCTATGGGCAGCTGCTGCCAAATGCCCAGCTCATGTTTTGTTTTATGAATCCCTTGCTTCTATGAGGCTTTATTATTATTATTCTTTGAGCTAAAATGGATCCATGACCTTGTGGGACAAGGACATTGGCCTGGCTGGCAGTGTACATGCTTTCTTGTGCTTGCACTCTCCCTCCCCTCCACGATTACTCTTCAGAAAATAAAGCATTCCAGCAAAATATGACTGCCCCTCTCTCAATGGGAGGTCACCAAGGCTTGGGCTAGCACAAGAAAAAGAAAGCCCAGGGAAAGAGCTGCTGTTTTTTGATTTACGTGCTAGCTGGGCAAAAGGAGAGACTGCTGAGCGAAAGGAAGGTACTATGGGAGCTGCTAATTGAGTAATCGCAGCTCAGAGCTGCAGAGAAGGTGGCAGGAGCAGGCAAGAGAGACCTTCTCTCCTGGCTAGCAGGAGCCCTTGATTTCTTTTCTTGCCATGTGTTTGAGAGCAACAGGACAGGTCTATGCACCTGGTCTGTGACATTGCATGGCACAATTGCTGTGCCTCTGCCATAGTCAGGTCCACCCCTGAATTTGCCTCTCTTCCTCCTGTTTCCTTTCAAGCCTTTCTCATACCTGGAGAGCTTTATGCACTAGTTGTATATTTGAATAAACAAACACTTTTCTTGGCTCTGTGTCCAGCCCTTGGTGGAAAGAGTTGGGAAGTTGAACAGCTTGCCTTCTCCCTGTGCTGGGCATGGGATGCTCATCATGAGCATGCCCTTATGCACACTCCACCATCCTTTCTGTTCACATCTGGACACTGGGGCTTTGAGGCTGAATTCAGCAGGGGCCAAAATCATTCGTCCTTCCTGCAGCTGAGTGCAAGATGCTGAAGTTGCCAGGGTGGCACAAGGGGGATATGTTGCCTCTTGGTGTGGCTGGGCTCAGACAGGGATCTGCTGTTCCTTGCTTCTTCCTCTGTCCACGCTGAGTTGGCAGCCACTGAAATCCCTTCCTGAATGTGAACTTCAGGCACATGTTCCACATTGTCACCAAGATGAACATCATTTCCCAGCACTAACCCACTCCCCACATGTTGAATCATATGCCTGATCCCAGGACATGCTGGAGCTTATGTAGCTGCAACTGGAGAGGCAGGGTGTGGGCAAGACCTGATCCCATGCCACTTGCCTTTGCCAGTTTTTCTGACCTCTGCAAGTCTGGCATAATCATTGCCCTGAATCTGAATAGCACTTCTCCACCTCCTCCATGGATGAGCAGATATTATTGTGATAAGCCTGTGTTTTCCTCCTACTCAGGAGGAAGGCTATTACTGCACTAGTCAGAGCAATCAAGACATTTGTTTCTGGCTGTGAGGGAAGCTCAGAGAGAGAGGACAGGCAGAGTACCTCCAGCATCACTAGAGGTCTCTCTTTATCTGTATGTGCTTCTCTGCAGGCCAATGGGAGAAAAATACACTTGCTCAGAATAATTTCTTTATCTGGTTCTTGGCATGTCACAGCCCTGTAGTGCATGCAAGCTCAGGAAGTCTTAGGACTGAGTTTTCCTTTGCTCAGTTTCTCTGGAGAGTGTCTCTGGCTGGGATCAGCCTTATGCTGATCAGCTCTCCCAAGCCCTCATCTTCTCCCAGCACCCTTCTCAGCACTCAGGGCTCTTCAGCTGGGTGGCATCAATAGCCCTTTACCCTTGGTCAGCCCACTCAGGCTCAAGAAGTGGTTTGCCAGAGCCATGATCTGAGCTTTCTAGGATCTAGTGAAAAGCTAGTCCTCTCCTGACTCCTCATCCTCTGGACAGGCGATCAGCAGTGTCTCAGCTTGACCTTCTCTCCCCATGCCTCTGCAACTCCTGTGTGCTTGATGGGTGCTGCAAAGTCCTCCAGCATCCCAGCAAAAAGCACCAGCAGCAAAATATTAATGTTGTTTGGAGTTGGCAGCAGTGGAAGGAGGGAAATTGTGTGACTGGTGCTAAGATTTTTGGATCATTGGTTATCCTCTTTCCCATGTCTCACTTCATTGTAAACCAACATGGTGAACCACATCCTCAAACAAAATTTTGCTTTGCAAGCTACAGCACAAGGCCTTCTCAAGAAGCTAGAGTATCCACTTTGATGAGAAACATTTGGCTGAACACTGTGGCTTGTTTTCCATGAACTGTTTGGTAGCAGGCAATGAGCCACAGTGCAGCGACTTCAGACACAAACGCTTCACTTTGATGTGAGGGCCTGGGCCCAGCACTGTGATGAATGAAGCTTCAACTGCTTTCTCAACATAGGATGAAAGTTTGCTTCTGTACTGTGTTTCCTTTTCCATATGGAGAGGTATGCAGCAGCCATCACTATGGTGCAGACAATGCCTCAGCATCAGGACCCCTGCAGCAGTTCTGCAGGGTGATTTTGTCAAGGGCAGGAGTTACTCAGCCTGTAACCAGACTCCTAGCAGGCAGTAGCTAGCTGGCCTTGCAGACACTGGACATTCCAAAAGCAGCCTTGGAGTGTGCAAGTAGACTTCATGTGGCTTCCACCTCAACCCTCCTGCATGTTAATCTTGTGTGTCCCCTAAATAAAATCACTAGTAGTGGGGGTGAAGGATGTACTGCAACTTTTCCTAGCTCTGCCCATCTCTTGTGCTCAGCTTGTTGTGCAATGTTCTCCTTTGTTTTCTTCCTTCTTTTTTTCTTTTAATTTTTAAGGTGAGACATGGATGAAATGTTTCTGCTTAAGTAAGACATACATACATGAGGTAGACTGTAAAGCCAGGCTGTTCCTGAGTTCTCTCAGTGCTCCCAGTATTCTCTGAGCTGCTTACTGCTAGTTCAGCCCTCTTCACTGACACAGGCTTGCAGCTCTGAAAGCCCAGACTAGCAGCCTTGCTGCCACCCCCCAAGATGACCTGTAGCCCCTGGTGGCAGTGATTCAGCAAGACAAGCCATGTGGATCTGGAAGTCTAGGCCTGGTAGGGGAAGTGAACTTTAGAGAATCCCTACCACGGCCTAGAAAGGTGAAAGTAGTGTAGACACAGGTGGTGCAGTCTGTTTGCATGTAGCTAGAGATACTGATTCTGGGATACTACTGGCTTTTTGGAAGTCCTTTAGATTAGATCTTTGTCTTGTTTTTCATTCATCAGCTGCTCGCCCTGATATATCCTTGCTAACCTGCCACTGAGCAGAAAGATGGACAATTCATGAAATGGCATATGAGTGACTTAGGAAACATGAAGAAACAGTTATCTGCAGCTTTCTTATGATGCATTTGACTTCTGAGCCCAGCAAAACAGTGGTTGAAATAGACTGGTTTGTTCATTGATTCATATTTTCACTATCTGCTCCTTTGCTCTTGTGCTGTGCTAAATGCCAGCAAAACCAGTGAGATTGTAATATCCCATGCCAGGAATTTTTTCTAAGAAGAGCTAACAAATGCCTGTTATCTCTCATAGATTATAAAGGTAGACATACCTGAGTCCTGTTCCTCATGGTGAGGTCCTGCCATCTGCTTCTCCTAGCTGTACATGAATTGATTATTTTTATTCTACCCCTTTGGCAAATATGCTAAATTGCCCACCACTACCTTTGCATCCTGCTGTTGGCTCTTCTTGAGGAGCACTGCAAGGTGAGATGGAGTTAGGTGTTCTGAATGCTGGAATCCTAGAAGTGTGTGAGGCCTGATGGTGACAGCAATGTGGAAACCTGTCTTAATGCACTGAAGAGGGAGAGAAATGATACAATAGCTGTGCACTGCTCCTCTCTGCTAATTCCTGAAAGGGTGAGGTGCAGGGGACCAAATTTGGTACTGCTGGGTCTGCAGCCCAGAGAACTGCTCTGAGTTGGCAGCAGAGTGGATGGTGGAATGTGCTACTGTCATTTGTCTTTCTGATAGATTTTTCCCTTGGATAATCTCTGTCTGAAAGAGCTCAAAAGGAGGAAAATGGTTCCTAGGGCAACTTTTCTTCTGCATACATGTAGCCTCACTCAGGTCAACCCAGAATCATTTACAGAATCAGCCAGCTTAGTAAACGCTAAGAACATAAACTAGATCTGCAGGGGAGGAGGGTGCTTTGCTTTCCCAGGTAAGAATTCTTGCACTGTGTAATAGCTAGGTCAAACATACCTCCAAAAGAACCTCTGGCAAAAATCATGTCAGATGGTGTCCTTCACCTGTGGATTTCAAACTTGGTGTTTGGCTACAATATGCAGGGTGAAAGAGAGTCAGTGCTTGAGATACAAAGATCATATGAATTTGTTGCTTGGGAAATGGACAATTTCCCAAAGAGGGAGAAACCAGTGCATCAACTGAGAGCCAAGACCCAGGAAGGGTGGGCACAAGGGATATGCCACATCTGTTCTTTTTAATGTGGTGCACTCGTACGTAAAACCAGAACGTATTTCTCCTGTGACTTCTCATCCACCAGGGAACTGGAAAACTTGAGCAGATATATTGTGAGCTGGGGAAAGAGAGGATTGTCACTCACAGAGCAGGCACTTGCCTTTCTTTACCTGCTTTCAGTGCAGTGTGGTTTATGCACAGCTGTCTAAATATGCCTGTTATGTATGAGAGAAGCAGAAAGAGTGACACCAGCTTCTGCTGCTGGATTCAGTGGGGTTTAGGAAGCCTAAAATTCTAGCTGTAGATATATTTAACCCTACTCTGCTGTGTCCTTGCATCTCAGAGATGACTGTACAAGTTTGCAGGCACACAGGCAATTATCTGCCTGCATTTTTCTGTGTGCTCATGTGTTGGTAGCATCTCCATGCACCCCAGTCTCTGCCTGGGGGTACAGTACAGTGCTGTAACCAGGAATGTCCTGGAGCCAAAGCTGCTGTGGTAATTACAGCAGATAAACTGCTCTGCTTGAGGGTTGCTGTCCACACCAGACTGTAAGGCAGGCAGCCTGGCTTTAGCACTGAAGTCTATTCATTTTAATAAGAGGGACACCCTGTGTTATTAAGAAGAGTGTTTATTACTGTCGCAGCACGCTGACAGCAGCTTCCATCATCGTTAAAAGGCAGATGTGGGGGAGGAGGGTAGGGAGCGATGTGCTCCTGTCTCAGAGGGTAGGACCCAGCTGGTGAGGAGGCTGAGGGCTTCAGGGCTTTCCCCTCTGCCCAAAAGAAAGTTGCCATTGGAGAAGAAGCCTTCAGGGAGGATGGGAGGAAAGTGTGGGGTCCTGTTCAGTCTAATCCTTAGGTTCCAGCTTAAAGTCTGTTCTGTGTGAGAGAGTGTTCCCTGCCTCATGCTGTGCAGGGACTGGGAGGCTGCAGGTAGTGGTAGGGAAACTGAGGAGGGCAGCAGCACAGGTACTTGATGGGAGAGGAGGGCATAGGATATGTGTAGGATGCTGATGTGGCTGCTTAGTCCAGGAGAAAAATTTCAGCACCTTTCTTCATTCTCTTATTTAGTGGTGGCACTAGTACTGAGCTGTATGGTTTGTACAGCCCTGTCTAGGGCCCCTCACCTGTGACAAGTGAGAGGACATCTTAGTGTACAAAAGCGGGCTCTGACTCAGGGAATGGCACAAGCAGACCTTCACCCATCGTTGTCTGGACACACCCCTCATTTTAGCAATTTTCTTATGAATGAGATATTTTCATAATGCTGGAGTTTGTAGGTCTCAGGGAAGAGTAGGACGAGCCGGTCAAGAGGTGAACAGCCAGCATTAGTAGGTGGCTTTGTTGATGTTTTCACTATGCAGATGAGACATGAAGTTTTAGAGGAGCCACTGCCAGTGCAGGACAGGAGACATGGCACCAGTGCAAAAGGTCTGCACACTACATTCCCACTCTGCCTGCAATGCTGTCACATTTCTGAACACCCAAGGTAGTTCTCAGATACAGATGTTTATGGAGCCAAATCCCTCCTGGTTGCTGGAATTCATCTTTCTTATATTCAGTCAGAAACAACTGCACCCAAAACTGGAAAGGGACTTCATTACTCCGTTCCATGATGAACAAAGGAAAGTCATCAAAGTTTTTGGGTTTCAGCTGAAGAGCTATAATTTCAGATACTACTTTCAGTTTTCAAACAAAAGAAGGAAAATGTACTTAAAATTTCCCTGTCTCCTTCCCACATGTTACACTCTCCCTAATTTCTTCTCCAGTATATTCAGTATATTCTTCTCCAGTTTATTCCAGTCCTTCTCTCTGGGCTTCCTTCACATTTCTACTCCTTCTGCATTCAAATTACTGACTTCTCTGAAAATTAACTACTAGAGGGATTACAGCACTACTGGGGACATAAGCTCTCCCTTGCCACTTTCCCTCCTGAGGAGTACCTGGATGAGAGGAACAAGATGACCTGAGTAGTTATAGGATGAAGTTGATGATCCAGATGGATCTTCCTGGTGCCCTTTGTCTGCTGCAGCACCTGTCATAGCAGGTGTCAGTGGAAAAACACACTTCCTCCAGCGCTCCATATAAAAGTTAAAGGCCTCTGCGGTCCCAAGAGGAGCAATTCTGTCCCAGCAGAGGTGTGATGGAGGACCAGTCCTTGGTGGAAACTCCAGATGTCCTGTAACTTCCTAATGGAAGCAGCTGATTGATGTACCAGTGATTTCATCCTACCAAGTAACAGGTGAGTGCGAGGGAGTAGATGGAAAAGAGATATATGGCAGGGCAGTCTGCAGGTGAGCAGAGGGCTGGTGGGAAGCTTGGAGGAATGTGCCAGTTAGGGAGAAGCCTACAACCTGAGCCAATGGTGTGTGCTCTGATGTGCAGCTCCTGCTGCAACTGTGGTCAGTAGAGATGAGGTAGGGTCCTTTATCTGTGTGACTTAGAGCCTTGCTGACTGCAGAAGCTTTTGCTGATCAGATGCCTCTAGTGGGTGGGGACAGCTCTGGCTGCTCCCCTGGCTCTCGCCCACCTTGCTGAGGCTCTCCAGCCATGTGTGACATTAATGCTCCTCTAGGTCTCGGCAGGTTTTGCAAGGTTGATTGGGACCAGCGCGTGTCACTCTCGGCCACTTCCTCATCACCATAACTCTGGGCTGAATAACAAGAGGCCGAGAATCTGCTAACGCAGGCCCCGGCAGAATGCCCCATCACTCTCTTTTATTCCTACTGGAGATTTATGCTGCCTATCTCCCTTCCCTTTGTCCACCAGCCGGGCCCTATAAGTCATGTCCCTGGGCTGACAGGTCACGTGTCCAGTGCTGCTGGCCTGTCACAGTGACTGATGCCAGGGGGTGATTAAAAGAGAGGAGGGGTGAGAGGTCAGCAGCAGGCGGCATGATGCGAGCGGGGGGATGTAATTATCACTCCTGTGACATACTGCTGGGGGCTTTCATGGATCGTCACCCGGGCTGGAGGTGGGGAGGGTGGTGCTGGAGAAGGGAGGGGGAGTGGATGGACACAAGGCTAGAGTGGGCAGTAGGGTTATGGGAGGCAGAGGCTTTCTGGAAGGTAAATATCTCTGTCCTGGAAAAGAGGAGTTTAGATAGAACTGGAGAAAAACTATCATAAAGCCATATAAATGAGAGAAATAATTTAGATTCTGACAATGGGAAGATTAAGAATGCTGGCTGGCAGATACAGGCTGGAGAGTCTAAGATGATGTTGAGAACTGTCTTAGCAGTGAGCATAGTTCTGAGTATGGTTAGACTCCAGCACTGCTGAGCTTTGGGGAAAGAAGTGAGAAGAGAGTTCGCTGTTTCTGTCTCTAGTCTGGCTTGGGTAATTCCAGGGTATGAAAATTTTGCATGGATTCTGTTTGTGTCTTCAAAGGTTCCAATGCTTAAACTTGAATTTCTTGTTTGGTCTCGTAACTGGGAACTACGTCACCAAGGTGTTTCCTAAGATATGACTTAGATACTCTCAGCCTCCAAGAGTGTACATGAGATTACTTTTGGTTCCCATGGTTTCAATGACTCAAAGTGTCTTGGTGAGCCATAGAATACCATGGGTATCTCACTATAAACCTGAAGTTTAGCATTAGGCTCTTGGACTGTGCCTGGGAAGGTGGTGAAGAACATATGGTGCTGTCATGCCTTCAGAATTGTGAGACACAGGAATGCCCCCATAGGATGTGGTTCATCTAGACCCATAGCCATCTTCTAACAGGAGCTGTGAGTCACAGCAAGATTCATGAGACAGACACATGTGCCCCATGACTAAGGTGTCCCCCTAAACTTTTGTAGTTGGATGATGGTGACATGGACAGCTGTACCTGGTGCCATTTTGAACCTTTGATTACTGTTTTCAACAGTACAGGGAATAACATCTCTTCATACTCAGGGGTGAATATGTACATCAGTACAGCTCTAGTTGTCTCTTGGAGGCAGAGATGGAACTTCTTTAAGAAGCTCCATTGGCCAGAAATAACTTATGTTTAGAGGAAAAATATCACTGAGTAAGCTAAAGTAAATATTATTCATGCAGTCTGAATTAAAAGATAAGTGTATTCTAAACACTGTCTTTCTGGACAGAATTACTGTCACACCTCATTGAAGCTCAGAACTTAATTTATCATTAAATTACCTAAACTTAGAAATAAACTCAACAATATTTGCAGTAGGTAATCTTCAGGCTCCAAATTGCCAGGCATCTTTGTCTTTCATGCAGAGAAATTAACATTTCCTTTAGACACATTCCCTCAGATTCTCAGCAGTATCATGGTACATGTACAGTGTCTCTTCTCTCTACTTTGCTTCATCGAAGCCATGCTGGGAGGCATAGACAGGACTTAGTCAATGCCTCATATTATCATCACCACTCATGTGCTACTGTGGCTCCACTGTAGGTTTTCAGGTTGGTGTTTATTTCTGGAAGGGACTATGGTAATAGGTAGTCTCTGTCACATTAGCAGAATGTTGTCAATGTATTTACAGGTAAAGAGAAAATATAGAAGAAAGGAATGCTAAAAATTCATTGAATTCAGCCATTATATTCTTACATGATTCCTTCCAAATTCTTTGCTACCTTGGTCTTTAAGAAAAATTACACATTTTCTAAACAAATTATTTCTAGACTGTACTACATATGTAACTAAAAAGATCTTTGAGCCTTCTGAATCTCCCTTCATGCAGTTTAAGCTACAATTTTTTCCTACCTTTCAAAGACCCTGCCTCTTCAAAGCAGATTTGAAAATTGCCACCATGTTTCCTCCAGTCTTCTTTTTCTCTAGACTAAACAAACCTGGTTACAGCCTTTTCCCTGTAGGCCAGGTTTTCTAAATCTCCAACCATTATTTTTAACTTCCCTGCAGTCTTTTGGAATGTCTGCTTTCCTATTTGACATTCAGTAAAGAGTGGGGAACAAGGAAGGGCCAAGAAATACTGGAAATCAGCTCAGCAGATATTGAAAATGTGAAGGGTGGGAACTGGGAAATGAAAAGGATGAACCTAATGGTGTCCACTGAGTCATCTCCTACTTGGTGATGCTGGAATAGATGCCTTTTTTTAGTGTGGCTTAAAGAAATCTTGCCACTTAAAGTGGTAAGGACTGAAACTGAATGGGCTTGGGAAATATGAGACCAAAAGGGAAAGAGTAGAAAGTTACTTGAATTAAAAAAACCTGCGTGAATAAATCTTTTGCAGATTTGAACTCTAATAAAAAGTGTGATTCCTTGTGTTCCTTTTCTAAAAGAATTCTAGGCAGTGACATAGGAAATGTTTGATAAACTGAAAATTTTAAATCAAGGAGGAGTTGCAGATGCGAAATCTGAGTATTTGTGTTGGAAACCTGGCTTGTAGGGCTGATCTAGGTCATTACAGCATGTGGACTAGAAAGACTTCTTCCACACCAAGCAAATCAGTTGTAATCTTGCACGGTAAGTGCAAAATCCCTTTTTTCTTTAGTCTTCAAACCCAGATTCAAATACATTTGGTGAATTTCAAATAGCGAATACACTTAAGAGAATTCAACTGCAACAAACAAACAGTCAGTGAAGAAATGGGCTAAATTTGGCAAATAGAGTGTTTGCTGGATATTGCTCACATAGGTTTACAGGAGACTGGAAAGGACAGCCAAAACAGCTGTTCCTGGTCTTTGCACAAAAGTTGTTTCCTTGAAGAAGGCATTTAGAGTCTCTTATTCTAGAGGAGAAAAGACGAGTGAAAGGGAAAATTTACTGATGATGAGCTCTGGCAATAGTGATGGGAGGCAAAAGGATATGGTAGTTAACAGAGGGACTGGATGATGATAGGCAGGGAGAATGAGAGCAACAGATAGGAGTGGGAGACACCAGAGGGGTGGGAAGCATGGGGGGAGGTGAGGAAGTGAGCCAGGAGAAGACAGCGTGACTGTGTCTGATCTACACTGACGAGTACCAATGTTAACTGTCACCTCTCATCTCCAAGCTAAATCACGCCTGGAATTGGAGGCAGCAAGGAGCTGATAGAGTCAGCCTTAGAGAGCCGGCGAGTCAATCAGAGCGGAGACGCGTGGAGAGACACCAGCTTTATAGGGCTCGGTGCCTTCATTCATCGCAGGATTTACACCTGTCAGCTCCCGCGGGGGGAGCGCGCCGGGACTCACTTTGGCACCGCTTAAAATGGGACAACAGACACATTACTGCAATCACCCTCTGCTTTCCTGTCCTCTGGAGGGTGTGTTTTATATTACAGGGAGCTCAGCTGCCTTTGTGAGTTGAATTTGAAGCTGAACACACCTCTTGCTATGCAGGAAGGGACTGCCTGCATTTCAGCACCTGGAGCTATTCCCCATGCAAACTTGCAACACCCCAGACCAAAGAGGGAAGGAGGGCTTTGCAGGGCAGGGGGAGGTGATGGGGTAACTGTTCACTCACTAAAATACTTCAGGAGTTATGTAGGCTGTGCAAACCTCATTACCTGAGTCTGACATAATATCTATTAGAAGAGGTCAACAGAGGCCAGAACAAGAGATCAGCCTTCCTGTCTTCTTCCCAGCTCTTCTCAAATACCTGCAGTGCTCCATAAAGATTCTCCTCTCCTTTCAAAAGAGTGCCCAGATCAGAACTCTTCCCTGCTGGCTAAATCCTGGGTACCAAAGCTTGTGATACAGGCTTTGAGCTGCCTGATCTCTTAATCCAGCTGTGTGTATTCATTTGAAACTGAAAGCAGCTCCTTTTTGTCGTCTGCTTCTCAGCATTAACTTCTCTTTGATGTAATTCTTGCTTCTGATGCTCTCTCCCTTCATGGGGAAGATTAGTGTGAAATTGGCCTGCTTCTCCAGAGACTGCAGTGTTAAGCCTTCAACACTTGGTCCTTATTGGAAATCCTTAACCCACATCGAGGAGAGGGGGAGGGAAGGAAAGGGTAAGAGTTCCAGATTTGACTCTGTCAGAGCTCTGATTCCTCCTTTCCCTTGAATGTTTTGGGAATGGGCAGCATGGATGTTGCAGCACTTAGGGATGTTCTCTGCATGATCCATGTATTTTAAAGCAGGGACTAAGATGCCATCCTAGCTGCTAGGCATATATCCTCTCAGGTTGAGACGTGAGGATTGCAATGCAGGGGTAATCAGAGAGAACTGTGACCCAGGTTGGTCAGAGTGACATGTTTTGGGAATTAAGCCACAAGATTGTCGCTAATCTGCTTTGAGGGAGTACACTTGGAGATGGATTTCCTATGTCCATGTGGTGGGGATGGAGTGCAAGAGAATGAATTTCTCTCTTCTTGGACAGATGTGGCCACAGGACTGCCTTAAACTTCATGTGGAGCTTTTTCCTCATGAGAAGACTGATGGGCTTAGTGTGGAAAGACTTCAGTGAGCTCCAGTACTGCATTTCCTGAGTATCTATGCCTTAGACAAGTTGCTTGTGAGCTTTTCCCTTTCCCACAGTGACAGGACAACATTCCTTACCCTCCCTTTCACCCTGCTTCTTGCTCCTGCCTCCCCCCATATGTCTGCTTTCTGCTTGTCTTCCATCATCCCACCATTACATGAACTTCTACTTTACTTCACCAACCACTTCCATCAGCCCTTGGACCTGTGCCTACTCCTTCCTCCTCCATCAGTCTCTTCTGCACCCACTGTTCCTCCCCACACTCTCAGGTTCTGACTTTTGCTGCATTCCAGCTCCACTATCCCCTCCTGCTTGGTCCTGCTCCATTGCCCTCCCCACATAGTGCCATTATCTAAGGAAGGGCCTTGAGCACCCCCCTTGGTTTAGCCTTGTGCTTCCTCTTGCTTGGTCGACCCCCTCCCCTACCCAGGTCTGCAAATCACTCCTTCCCATGTCAGCCAGCAAATTGGTTTATCCTCCCCCCATCCCAGCTTTCATTACCTTGCCGAAATGAAGCGATATCTCCTCGGCGGAGGCTTCCCGTCGCTGCAGCCAGTACCCAAATCATGAGAGCTGGCATAATAAATGAAGACAAAGTGCCGGCGGCCCGGGCCATCTCTCCCACTGCGCCACTAGCCGCTGCCAGCTTCATTATTCGCTTAAGTTGCCGGAGAAAATTACTTAACCCTGACCCGTGTATTAGGGCCCTGTATTAATGCTGCGACAGGCGTCTCTTACAGCAAAGAACAATTTATTAGAGCCGAAACAGGCTGCTTTTCTCTGTCATTTTTCCAATCTGAGCTTTGAACACACATCATTAAACTTGTCTGACTCTCTCCCCTTCTCCATCATTCCTTTTTTATTTTTTTAAACAGAAAGTGCTGTAGAGAATAGAGATTGTTCTGAACTCACTGAGTGCCTCAGACTTTGCCCCCTCCTTTCTCCCATTATGCTCTTTCCTCTATCTCTCTCTGTCTAATTCACCCTTACTGTTCTACTGTCGTAGTCACACATCTTCTTCTTCAAACTCTTCTTCCTGAAGTTCTCTCACATTCTGTGCTTGCTTACCTGTCCCTCTTTGTATGGGTGTCATACCTTCTTTCACTCCATAACCTTGGCTGATCTCACCTTTTTCTCTGGGCCAAACTGGAAGAAATATGCTGGGAAATGCACATTCCCAATGTCAGAACAGGGTCTGTCCCACTTTGCCCTGCTCTGGGATTTCCTGGAACAGCAGAGATCATCAGTGCATGGAGTTGCCTTATGAACACATTTTCAGTACTACCACCCTTACCCCTTCTCTCCAGGGGCTCACCCAACTATTGTTGTGGCCTCTACAGCAACCAGCAGTCCCCAAGCAGTGCGAGCACCAGGAAGGGTTTCAGAGGATGGGCTGGAGTGGGGGGTGGTGGGGGGGGTGCATCCTTCTTGCTTGCTAAAATATAACCAAACGCTTTGGTGGCATTCAGTTATGCTCTCTTCTTTAAAGCTGACTCTAGTCATTGAATTGACAGAGCACAGCCTTCAATTGGGATAGATTTAGCTCGAGGCTAACCATGCAATCTCTCCCCTTCTCTGTTTTCTGATGGGCTACAGAGGGAGAGATGGGAAGCAGCTGTACAAGCTTTTCCTCAGACCTCATTGCTGAAGCCTTGCAAAGCTGGTGACAGAATACTAAGGAAGAAAACATATAGTAGCAGAGGGTTTTTTTAAATACTCAATCATGTTTTGTTTGAGAGGCAAAGCCTAGACTTACTCACTTGAAGAGAACCTGCGCAATGTGAGTGCAGAATGATAGCTCAGACTGGGTATCCAAAGCTGGAGGCTACCAATTTATAGCAGTCTCAATGGAGTCTTGGCTGTTTAAGGCTTGGTGAGAGGGCATTTGGGTTCAACTGCCAGGACTGAGTGCTTAGCCCCTGGGTCAGATTGCCTGTTGTGCTGTTGTAGTTTGTCTCTAGAACCCCTCTGGCCAGAGGTCAGATTAGCTGAGGGGCTGGCATGAAGCCTATATTGGCCTTATTATCAATTTTATCAGTCCAGAGCTGATGCTTCAACATCACTGAAGACAACAAGAGTAACCCAGAATTTCAACATGCAAGCTTTTTATAATAAACATTTTTCTTCCTTTCCATTTTACTGGCGATTTGCAAGAGAAAACAGCAAGAAATATGCACTTTGTTAAAAAAAGCTAAATGTATGGGCTTTCATAAATCATTCTGGCTTCAAAGATTTCTAACTCTGGTTCTGGACCTACTCTTAACAGTCTGTTAATGATTTGCTCATTGCCAACAATTTCCTCATGGGAGTAAGTGCATGAAGAGAACCTGCTAAGGATGGAATGGATCTTGTTGATTACTATACCCTCCAGTTTGCTTTCTAAGGGACCATGTATTCCTCGACCTGTCCTCTATTTGTCAGCAATGAAACTTGATGCTAAATGGGAGGCCTTGCCTTATGTGGAGGGTCTGCTTCTCTCTGCTTCTGTCTGGATTGCCCTGAGGAGCTGGAGATTACTAGAACTCAACATATGGTCACACACAGATGGGATTAAGCTAAGAAGGGGTAGATCTGCCTGGTTTGGGAGTTGGGAGAGATTAATTGTGCCACTGTGTGCAGAACTTTATACACTGTGACAGTGAGCACTTCTGTCTGCCTTCATGGTCTCCTGTGTGATCTAGTGAGAAGTATTTCTGGTTTTACATCAATTTATTCTGAATCTTAAGCTGGATTGGTTTTCCTGCAGCCTATAGAATGGGACAATCCACCCCTCATCTTGAATCTAGAGGAATGGCTTTTGTTAGAGGAAGAGGAAAGTTCAGACCCCATCGTTTTTTTCAATCTGCAGCTGCTCAGTCAACACTCTGACTTCTCTGTTCCAGCTTTTCTCTCCTGTATGGACCTTGCCAAAGATCCTTTGTCATCTCAAAACCAGATTTTTGACAGTCTCAAGTACATTATTGGCAATAGACTAAAAATAAAAAAAATGATAATAACTAAAGCATTAACTAATATTAACTGTGGGAGTAATGGGTTATATTACATTATTAATTTAGCAGAAACATTATTATCTTCCTGTCCACTCAAAATTTGTCTGGGATACCAAAGTTTTATATTGAAAAAGGAATGAAAATCAAAGTGACGGTTTTTTTTTCATAGAATCATTCACATTCAAGGTGGAAGTTCAACTCTTTATCCTAGTCTCATCCCTTAGTGTTTATGTGGGCTGGATGAATTTTCAAGGCTGCTTACCTTCACAAAGAGGGAGAAAGTTATTTCTAGCAATGTCAGGAATCAAGGGGATTCTGTAGCTATTTGTCAGGGGAGTGATTGTGAGCTGAAGGACAGGAAATTCATGAAGACATAAACATGGTACATGAGATGGCTTGGGGGCTGGTGGGCTGTGTCATAGCAGTGATACCTCTAGAATAGAAGAAATATCTCAGGAGGCACACACAGAAAGAGTCATCCAAAAGCTGGATCACAGTACAGTTTGGGGTAGTTTTCCTTCCTTTGTACATAATTTCTGTGAGAGATTCAGTCAGAGGTCCTAGTTTTTAGCCACCTGTTGAGGGATCAGCTAATGCGAGACACTCTGAATAGCCATGCATGACCTCCTCATGAAGCTGGGTGGGGAGGCCAACACTTGTCGCATCTTCTTCTTTGGCCAAGACATTTAAGATGAGCTGTCAGATAGCCCTTCAGGAGCTGAAGAGCTCCAGTGGGCTTTTGTTTAGAGTGTGCAGGCTCTGCCACCATGTAAAGCATCTCTTCAGCCACTAAAGCTGCTGGTCTCTGGTACTTCTTCATTGCTTTTTCCTCTGATGTGAGTATAGGGTGACTGGTGGTGACTTGGAGAAGAGGAGTGGAGGAGATGGCAGTGAGGGTGAAAGGGGATGGTTGGTTGGTGCAGCTGCCCTTCTGCTGGGAGTCCCTCCCGAATTCCCTGCCACTCTCCTGCTTAGCCTGATAGCTCCTCCAAGTTCTCTAATCACCTTCTTGCTGTAATGAGCCTCTCATCTCACTGATGGAAATCAGGGTATTTGGTTATGAAAGGGACACTGTTAATAACACGATCTCTCTCTTCCCCACTCCATCCCCCACTCCCCCATCAACCCCCCTTCCAGTTCTCCACACAATTCTCTCAATTAACGATAGGCAGAAATTAATTTTTCCCCTGGACTGAAACAATTGCTTGGCGGAGGATTGCCAGCTCGGTTCCAGATAGGGACCTTTCCCAGCAGAGCCCAGAGAAAGGAGGAGAGACCGAGGCGATAAGCAGGGCCCTATCAGCAGCCACAGGACGCAGTAATACAAATGTTATCCTTAGAAATGTATTTAAAGAGGATATGTTTATAATTCGAAGGGGATTGTCAGGACTGCTCCCCTCCCCCTCCCCACAGATTCATGTTGCTGCGTTCTTCCTTACCATGAAGTACTCTCAATCCTCCGAAAGGCTTGGCAATGTCAGCACCCCAGGCTTCCCCAGCCATCCCAGTCTGAGGTAGAAGAAGGGGTTGCCTGGGTGCAGTGCTGGGAAAGGCTGTGGAAGGCCAGAGCACCCAGCAGGCAAAAGACAGGAAAGACAGCAAGTAGGAACTTCTCCAGAGGCAGGGGCTTGCAGCAGTTCTATTTGGGTTTTGAGCAGCAAGAGGCAAGAAGTTGACAAATACAAATAGGCTGTGCTGAAAGAAAGCAGTGGTAGGGGAATGAACAAATACATGGAGTTAAGGGAGGCCAGCCCTAGCTGCAGGCTGGTCTGGAGGGCAGGGATGTAGTAGCTGTTGTGTGTGACTGAGAAAACGCTGTCCTATGGTTGCTTTCTAAAACTACACATTGATGGGTCCCATATGTAAAATATCTCCATGTTTTAAAAAAAGCCATCTGGCTCAGCCCAACCAACAAGTGTGCTCCTGGATGAAACACCCAGCCCAGTTCACACACCCATGGAACAGGGCACCTTCACCTTCCCTCAAATAAGGAATGACAATGCACTCAATAAGGCCTTCTGGCAACCCCTGCCTGCTCACTTCATGCAGACTTGTGACATGCCCCACAGCTCTTATATAAGACCTGCAGTTCTTCTTTGTACCAGTTGATCTCACTGAAACAAACAGGCAGATAATCACAAGATGCAAGGACAACAGGAGAGGAACGAACAAGAGAGGCTGTAGAGGACTTTCAGGAAGCAAAATCTGCAATCATTATAACTGCAAAAGACATAATTCCAGCCTCCTCGAGGCTTTACCTGTCCTTGCAGGTGATCCCCACACCTGGATGTGCTGGGTTGCTTTGAGGCCTATAGATTTTGAAACACCGCTTGTTCTTGCTCCAGGCAAGCTAACCCTCAGTTCCTGCCCAGCCACATTAACATCCACAATGCTCCAGCCCTCACCAGCATCCCTGGTACCACTGCCTGCTCTTTGCTGCCATGGCAAATGTACTTATTTTCTGAACATCCTCAGGGGATTTAGTCAGGCCCCTGCGGCTGGCTGGTAGACTGCTAAGTGCCCCTCTAGGTGTCTCTGAGGCCGCTGTTTTTACACCAGCAGTGGCAGGTAGGCAGGCACTCCAGTAAGAATCCAGATCATTCCA
Organism: Oenanthe melanoleuca; assembly: GCF_029582105.1. Taxonomy (NCBI): domain Eukaryota; kingdom Metazoa; phylum Chordata; class Aves; order Passeriformes; family Muscicapidae; genus Oenanthe; species Oenanthe melanoleuca. The sequence goes on from NC_079339.1 coordinate 39,085,506, forward strand.
GTCCTACAGAAGTCCTTGATCAACTGTCTAATAAAGCAAAATTATAAAATAAAACATGCTAGATAAGAGATGAGTAGCTTCATGACCAGACTTTCTGTTGCAAGATTAAGGGGAATCCTGCAATTTATTTAGTGGTTCTTTAGTTACTGCCTTGCTTGCCCTCTGTTTCTCTTTTTATTTAGTTCTTGTTTTCAAGTTACAGCATTTACATCCTTCTTGCTGTCCTTCCTATGGAGGAATCCAAGTAAAGCTAATTTCATTTTATTAATTTATTTCCGGAGGAGCTCTGCATCTGTGACACCTTGTCTCTCGCCTGTCACAGTAATAATCACGTTTGTTTTATGTTGCCTCACACCTATATTTAGTGTGCTCTTCACAGTAATCAGGAGTTTGACTTGGCCATATCAGCAGGAGTGGCACCTTGTCACAAGTCCCAGCACTGTATCCTGCACATGGTAATTGCTCAGCCAACTGCTAGCAGTGATGGAGTCCCCATGAATCCTCACTGAGGTAGGATCTGCATCGCTATTCATGCTCAGCACACAATACTGGAAGGATACAAACCAGGTCCCACAAACCTTCTGGCTCCCCTTACCTCAGCTCACTCTGTCTCCACCATGCAGACTTTGTCCATCCTCTGCCACATGTGTGAAGACAGGCACCAGTCCCAGAAGGTCCAAAGCACCTACTGGGGTAGAAAGGGTGGAGGAAAATTTGGTAGACCCGACTGGCCTTCCAGTGCAGGGGAACAGTGTTAGACCAGAGAAGATCTGATTCGGTGAGTCTGAAGAAAAGATATATGTTTTAAAACACAAAATCAATTTGTTGCTGTACAGTGTGAAAACCTTTTTCTTTTGCCAGGCACAAGTGAAGTCTTTTGCCCTCATGTAGAGGTGCTGTGGGAAAAAAAATAAAACTTGAAATCCAGACCACATTTAATGTGACTAGACTGACTCACTGCAAGATTAAAAAACAACTTTTGCAGACAAGCCAGCCTCACTTTCTGTATTACTTCAAGTTCATCGCTAGGAAGTTCTTTCAGATATCTCCATGGAGTCTGTTGAGGACACTGGAAATTAAGCACAAGCCTGTCAAAGGATGTTGAAATTAAGCACAGGCCTGTCAAAGGATGTTGAAATGATCATCCCTAATCATTTGGACTATCAGGAATCCTTAAAGTCCACACTAAATGGATACCAAAGATGCTGGCAGCAGATTACATAAATGTAGGCCTGAGTTTCACTGCACCCTCAAAGATGCTTGGGAACCAGAGCATATTAGGAAAACACCATCTGGTGCTTGTAGAGCAGTTACCTGAAATAAACTGACCCTGTCTGTTCCAGAACTTCTGGCAAGAATCCTGATGTTGGGCCAAAAGCAAGAGCTTTGACTGTAGAGAAAAAAAGTATATACTTCCATGGTCTGTAAAAAAATGCAGATTGGATATTTGCCCTGAAAATGACACCAAAGAAGAGAAAACACCAAATTTCTTTTTTTTTTTTTCCCATAGTGTCTCTCTCCACTCCTGCCCTGACTCCCTCAGCAGCTTGTTTTCTCCATCCATTCCCAGTGCTGCCAAACAACTGCCTCAGATCAGCACACAGTGATGTTGGTGGTGTTGGGGTAACCTGTGTCACAGGAGCATGTGGCGACTCATTTTTCCAGGCCCATGGGAGTCACTAATTTGAACTGTTACTGGCTACTTTGGCAACACCCATGGAATGATATGGGAATGTGAAGCTAGGATATGACTCACTCTGTAAAGGAAGGACACAGAGCTGTCTCTGCAATTGACTGATTTGCTTGAGCTTCTTCATTGAAGCTCAGGGTTCTCCGCATGTTATTTGTTCTCAATCAGCGTTTCTCACTGTTGCCAAACTGATAATCCTTAGTGATGTTGTGAAGCCACCTATCCTGGTAACAGTGAAATTCTTCCCCTTTTTCATCATATTTGGTAGTACTAAAATATTCTTAATTTATAGTGGCATAGAAAGGGTTACTGTGAGGTTCACCACTAAAGCTATCACTAGATCCATTTGCATGGCCTTTCCTTGCAGAGGTTTGCATGAACCCAATGGTACAAAACACCAGAAAAGAAGCTGAGCTCTGTGTGGATTGTCCTCCCTAGCTATGTTTTTGGGGCTGATATTCACTGACTGTTGCCTTACATACATAGCCAGAGCCTCCATGAAAGCCTTGTCCTTTCCTTGCCATTTTCACCCAGCTTTTGTCATGGGCTGTCCATGCTGAGCCAGCCTGGCATTGATCACCTCACACAAATGTCCACGTTGGTGGACTGGCATCTCCAATGGGAGCAATCCAAGGCAGACTGTACCAGCTCCTGGGAGAAGTTCCTAGAAGGGTGCAGAGCCTCCCAGATGCCATTTCTGTTACTTTCAGGTGCTGTTTCAACTTGGACTTGGGAAACTGGGCTTTGAAGGCATCTGAGGGAGTGTTCTTCCAAGACAAGTAGACACAGCTGATTAGTCACGCCAAGATGCTGGGGAGTGTTTGGCAAACATGCACAGAGAAGGTCTCTCCCTCTGGCCAATGTACACCTATTTCTGGTAAGGACTGGATCTCTGAGAGAAGGTACATCCCACCACACCCACACAGATTGACAGCCCAAGATCTTCCAGCGGGCAACTTTCAACTTGACAGCCAAAGTCTTGAGAAACTCCTTCCGGGTGGTGGGGCAGGAAGGAAGCGTGGCAGTACAGCCTTGTCCACCGTGCACTTCTCCCTCCTCACTCCCTCCCTCCCTCCCTTTCAGCCCTGTCCTTTCTCAATACCCAGGAAAGATTAACTCCTCTTCGCACACCAGAGAAAGTTATTATCATTAATGAAGAATTAAAAGAGAGTGATTAATAAAGGGCCCTTATCTGGCCATGAGGAGGAGGCTGGACAATGGAAGGAAGATGGAGAAAATGAAAAACAATAAATATGAAGCGTAAAAGGAGGCGAGCACTGCTCCCACTTGTTAGATCGCAGCTGCATCTCCTGAGGGGGGAAGGCTCCAAATTGCTAATTACTGCCTCTGAAAAGACCTCGCTCTGATATGTTTTCTGCTGAAAGGTTCCCATTAATGAAGCAGCGATGATGCCGTTTCCCTTTGACTTGCCTTCAATTCCCTCCCTGAGCTTCCTCCCAAGCCGGGAACAATGAGGCCCTGGGAGCTGGCGGCTCCCACAGGCCTCTCGGAGACTAGGCCGGGGGCAGCCGAGTGAGGGGAGCCGAGCCGGCTGTGAAATATGGAGGGGGGAGATAAGGCAAAGACAGAGGAAAGAGGCTCACTCCCAGGAGCCCAGGGAAAATTTGCAGTTATTATGAAGGAGATGAGACAGATTAAAAGCCCTTGTGTTCTGCGCTGCCCTTTTATTTAGTGGCTTCATCTCTGAGATGAAAGAAGTTGGAAATGACTTTCTCCGCATTTTGCTGCAAGAAGCTTCACGGCACATTTTTTGACTTTATTCCTCCCTTTGTCTCTTGTCCCCTTTCTGTCTCTCTTTTTCCTTTTAACCCCTGGAAGGTTTTTCTGAGGAGTGCCATGGGACCAGGCAGAGCATTTGCTGGGGTAGAGCAATGACCCTGCTGCTCTCCCCATCCTGCTGGGCTGTATGGCTCTCGCTGCCCGCTGGGGAGGGAGCTGGGCCAAGGCACTGCCATGACAAGAGGAGAGCATCAGCCAAGCTTCCTCTCCTGCTTGCCTCAGAAATGTCCCTTACCACTAACACACCCTCTCCTGCCTCCAGGCCCAGCAGCAGTGCAGCACGGGTGACCGCAGCCTCTGGGCAGGAAAAAACCCCATCCTTACAAAGCCCAGTGGTGGATAACAATCCACGTGGGATAAGAGTGATGAACATTTTGTATCCCTGGAGCACTCAATGAGCAAAATTACTGCTGAAAAGTAGTTCCCATTCAGGCAACCTACAAAGTGCATAGAGAGTAAACAATTTGCCAGGGATGTGGGATGAAGTTGAATGTGGATTCAAAATTTACTTTTGCTGACCCATGTCAGGGGTAAGACTGTAAGACTGGACAGAAATACCATAAACTGGTCAAAACCAGATTATCCCAACTGTCTCATTATATTTCTTGAACTCCTATTCCAAATTTTCTGATTTTTCCCCATACACATCAGTGTTCCTTTTTGGCACCCTTTTAGTTCTTGGGACTCTTGCAACTGCAAGAGCACTTTCACCCTGTCTCTTGCTTTTGCCCTATCTCTCTCATAGAAAACAGACCCTGCATGTCAGTATGTTGTATTTACCCAGGCCAAATGCTGACAACATCTGCAGAAATTTGGGTTTGAGTATTGAATGTGGAAAAAAATAATGGACAGGTGAAGTAAAATTTATAGCAGTTGCAAAACATTTTGTTGACCTACAGAAATGGCAGAGAACTAGTTGGGAAATGAGGGGAAAATAAAAGAAATCAGAGTGGGCATCTGCTTCCATCTCCCCAGGACATCTGAATACAGGATTTATTGTACACAATTGTTTGTCTGGTTTGTTATCCTGCCTGGAACGGCAGCCAGTATCGAGTGCTTGAAATGAAGGGGTAAGAAGCTCTGAAGTGATGTTTACAGAATAACCTTCCCATCAGGGGAGTTTCTCTCTAACCCAGACATTTTGTAGCTGTTTTATATCCTGAAGCATGAAAAAGGATTGCAGCGGTGAAACAGGATTAGATTTTAGGAGGGATTTTCTCTCAGATCTGAGAGTAAAAAGAAAACCCCTGTATTGGAAATAGGAAACTGGCAGGGAAAACAAAATGCTGCTAGCGAGTTACTGCCCCAGAAAGGGTTAAAAACCCAAAAGGACAGAATTTTACAGGCAAATTTGTGCACATAAAGTAACTTTAATCAAGTCAGCTACTGGAAATGGGAAAAAAAAAATCTACCTAATGACTTCTTTTCTTCTTTTAATAGTTCTTTTCCAAGAAAATAATTGAGAACTACAAGGAAATGAAAATGTTAACGTGACAGCTCAGACTGGCATAAAGGACTGGTTAGATAAACAGCATGAAGAAAGTTCAGCAAAGCTAAATGAAGCTTGTCCTATTGGGGTGTAGGAATCAATGGCAAACTCAAGGATTCAGGAATTTTTGAAGTATCTTGACAAACTAGGGAGGGTGCCAGAGGACTGAGGAAGAGCAAACACAGTGCTGGTCTTCTGTGGTGGGAGCAGGGAGGCAGCAGTGGTCTTGGCAAGAGGAACTTCTCTTCCTGGCAATGTGAAGGAATAAACAGAAATGGGGGGAAAAAGTAAGAATACAAAGGACAAGAGATCTGTGAGCAATAGGCAGCAGTATATATTTACAGAGAATAAATCACATTGAAATAAGTCTGATTACTTTCTTTTGATTTGATTTACAAAATTAATGCAGAGAATACCTCGAACATAATATAGATATGGACTCAAGCAAAACCTTATATGCTGCATTGTAAAACATTACATGAAAAATGAGCTAGTATTGGCTTGAATGTGAGTGCGGCTATGTCACTTAAGAAAACCCCAAACACCCTTCTGAAAAAAAAACAAAAACAAACAACCCAAAAAAGCTAAACCAAACCCAAATAAAAAAACCACTTCCAACCCACACCCAAAAAAAACCCCAAAAAAACCCAAAAAAACCCAAAAACCGAACAAAACCCACAAACAAGCAAAAAACAAAAAGCCAAAAAAACACCCAAACAAAAAATCCCAGCAAAACAATCCCCGAAAACAAAACAAAACAAAACAAAACAAAACAAAAAAAAAAAAAAAAAAAAAAAAGAAAAAAAAAAAGAAAAAAAAAAAAGAAAAAACCCCACTCAAAATCCCCCGAGGACGCATCGTGAAAGCTGAGAAATAAAAGAGAATGTTACGCAAAAGTGGACGATGGCAGGTTCACACCTAGCTTTATTCTGATGGTTGCTGCTGCTGTGTAAATTGGCATGATAGGAAAAGAGATGCAAGCCTTAAGGAGGGGGGAGTAGCACTGTGAAGTTTAATTTAGGATGCGCACAACTAGCGCGGCAGTAACGAAACGGAGGCGTTCGGGTACCAAGTTTATTTGTTGTCCATTAAAAACAAGATACGATAACCAAGCAGCCAAAGGTTACGTATATGGGGAGGGCTGCCCCGCTGGCAGGTGAGGGATCCGGAATGGCTCCACTGCCGGCACCAAGCACAGTGCAACCACACAGAGGAGCACGGAGCCGGGCCGGCGCTGGCCTGGCCGGGCTCGGAGGCGAGCCGGCGCTGGGCTGGCCGGGCTCGGAGGCGAGCCGGCGCTGGGCTGGCCGGGCTCGGAGGCGGGCCCCGCTCGGGGGCGGGCCGGCGCTGTCCCGGGCGGGCCGGCAGGGCTCGGCGGCCCCGCCCGCAGGCGGGGCGGGCGGAGGAAGTGGCCCGGGGAGGCCGGAAGCGGCGCTGAGGAGGGGCTGGCGGAGCGGGGCGCTGGCCGGTGAGCGGGGTCGGGGGGAGGCCCGGCAGGAGGCTGCGCGTGCGGGACGGTCAGGGCAGTTTTCCCGGCTTCACCTGGTGGAGCTGGCGGGTGTCGGGCAGAAGCAGCGGCGTCTCCCCAGAAGAGGGAGTTAGTGCGGCCGGGTCGCTGAGGACTAAGAGAGGCGGCCTGCGGCAGCGGGTGGTTCACCGGGCTGGGGGGTGCGGGCGTTTCTGAGCCCGGTGGGGAGAGAATCCCACGCCTGCAAGGCACGGGTAGGGAGAGGGGTGTTGTGAGGTGAGGGGTTTGGCCGGGACTTCGGGATTGGCGCACTGACAGCCGTGAGGGGTAGGGGTGGTATTTTTCGGCAGTAGGAGTCGGGACTTGGTCTCCTACGCCCTGTTCTAAGGACCCAGGGTCCCGCGCGCCTTGCTTTGCTGCTGAAGTGATGCTAGCTTGCAAACTACCTGTTTTACTATCTGTTTTACTCCTAGCTTTGCTGCTTGTCTACTTTTTGGAAGACTCAATCTGTCAAGCAGGCTGACCCTTCTCTGTGGCTTTACTGACGCCGAGTAGCAAAAACTAGTTGCAGGCTTCCGTACCGTTTGGGATGTGTAATTGAGCATGCTGCTTCAACACAAAAGATGAACCTTAAGGCCTTTTCAGACACAGAGCACTCAACCCAGCTGCTGCAGGAGAGAGAGACCTGTGCCACCATAGCTAGAAGAGGGATTTAACTCTTGCAAAAAGAAGTGAGTGGTAGCCCAGGAAGTGGCAGTTGTCCTGCATTGGCTCCTCCCAGGTAACTTCAAAGTAAGTGTCTAACTCTGTTAATGTTACAAAGGCTATAGCATACTACAGTCCAGTGATGTGTTGGCAGCAGCATTTATGTCTAGTGCTGATTGTTTGTTGTCATTTTTAGTAGGCATTGCCAATGGATGAGCTGGTGCACGACTTGGCCTCAGCTTTAGAGCAGACTTCAGAGCAAAACAAACTGGATGAGCTATGGGAAGAGATGGCGCTGAGCCCACGGCAGCAGCGGCGTCAGCTTCGCAAGAGACGGGGTCGTAAACGGCGCTCAGACTTCACACATCAGGCAGAACATGCCTGCTGCTACAGCGAGGCCTCAGAGTCCAGCTTGGACGAAGCTGTCAAGGATTGCCGTGAGGTGCTGACAGCTAATTTCAGTGACTCTGATGACATGGCAGTGGTCAAACGACATCCAGCTCTTAGTGCCACCCTGAGGAGCAAGCAACACTTGTGGCATGAGTCAGACTCCTTTACAGAGAATGCACCCTGTCGACCTCTCAGGCGCCGACGGAAGGTCAAACGTGTGACATCAGAAGTGGCTGCCAGTCTCCAGCAGAAGCTCAGGGTGTCAGAGTGGAACTATGAGAGGGGCTGCAGGTTCAAGTCAGCCAAGAAACAGCGTCTTTCACGCTGGAAAGAAAATGCCCCTTGGACATCATCCAGTCATGGCCTTTGTGAATCAGGAGAGAACAGGCCCTTCCTCAGCAGCGGGGGAAGGAAGGAGCGGATGGAGTGTGAAGCTGATGATCAGAAGCAGGGCTCAGATGAAAACATGTCAGAATGGTGAGATCTCGGTTTCTTCCCCATGCTAGTCAGATGGCCGCCTTGTTTGCAGCTGCTTGTAAATGCTGTGCCTTGCTTTTTGAAGTTCTTAAAATTATTCAGTGCTGCTTTTTTTTTGAAGATGAGAAATATCTCAGCTGCTTCTAAACTGTAGATTTTTTCCAAGTCTTTCCAAGTACTGTATGATGACCCAGAATGCTCCATAGAAAAGTTGGCAAGCTGGTAGGTTTCTGGCTTCTGTTACACAAGGAGTTCTCTGAAATGTCTGTGGCCTGTCAGCCACAACGTGGCATGCTTGTGGCCTATGGTTTGGGGAGTAAACCCACAGCTGGCACTTGTGTTGGCTGATTGATATGAACTGATCTCAGTTTCTTGTTTTCAGCATTCACTATAAGTAGTAGTAGATAACAGATTGGATCTCCCATCATTACTGCTCACCCTCTCTGCAGGTACTGTGTGAACCTGTTTAACCTTGCTTGCAGTTCTACATTTCTACTCCTGATGTGATCATCAAAGCTTAGCTATGGGGAGAATGTGGTGAGATGATGAAGAAGTTGAGGGGAACTTGTGTTACTTACAGGATATGTTACCTGTGCAAGCAGTGGAGTCTGATGTCTTGATGTCCAGTTCTGGAGAATTTTGATGAATTTGTGGCAGAATCACATACAAGGGATTAAAATGAGACATGTAAATGTCATGCTTTAAATTTGTGTTGCCCTTGGGAATTTTTTTTCCCACAAGTGTGACCTTTATTCTCTCTGTCAAAGGTTTGGGATCATAAAGTTGCTTCTGTCCAAAGAGATTTTTCAGGTTTGAAAAGAGGCAACTGCTAAGAATCAAATGGAAGAAATTTCTTAATGAATGGCATCCAAAAAGCAAACATGATTGCTGGTTTTCTAATTATTATTGTGTAAGAACAGCAGACATTGAGGAGACATTTAAAACAAACAAACAAAAAGTATTCTTTTTCACAAAACATGAGATCTGGAACTCTACTGCAGGACATTTTAGAGGTCAAAATTGAAATACATTCAGAAGGGAGATGTGGAGCATAGATATATCAGGGGTTGTTAAACATTACAGCCCAGATGAAAAGTCCTGCTCAGAAAGTCCTTAAATTGCTGACTTCTAGAGGAACATACAGATAAGTCTGCATTTGTCATGTTCTCATGTTCTTTTCCCAAGCACTGTAATAATCACTATGAAAGGTTAGTGGATTTGGGAAGTCTAACTCTTTGATACAGTATGATTGTTCATATGTTGAGGTTCAATTAAGTGTTGTGACAGTCTAGCTCCTGCAGTTTGTCAGAGTGGACATGTGGCACTTCATTATTACTGCTTTGTGGATAATAGCTGGAATTGCAAACTTCTCAGTGGTGCTTTCTGGGCCCCTGTAAAAAACTTAGGTTATAGTAAGCCCTCCCTGTGGTCCAAGGAGCCACTATTGCATTTTTACTGGGTCAGTTGTGATTTGTAGCATTTAACTTTTAAGTGTGGCTGCTTTTGTCTTTTCTGAGTGGCTGTTGCTAAAAAGTGGATGTGAAGAGGAACTTTACAAGAGAGTTGTACATGGAAACTTTGTTAGTAGTTGTTAAAGTAGTTTTATCTTTTCAAAGCTGTTTGCTAGTAGTCCAGGAAAATAAGTGTGCTGATTAGCTCCTGAATAGTGCATGTCAGTGGTGATGGACTGAGAGATACCCTTGTGTGGCAGGGATGGACAGTATTCCTTGAGTTGTTTTTTTTTAACACCAGTCAGAGTCTGCTCCATCATGTTAAACTTGAACTTAAACCAGCAGGCTTTCATCCAGCCTTTATTTGTGCCAGCCTTGGAAAGAGTAAATAAAGAGCTGTGTGCAGACTGCTACTTGTGGACCATGCTGGGAGATGGCTTTGTTCTGTCTCAGTTGTCCCTTGCTCTCAGACTAATTATTGTGCAAGTGTATGCATCAAATGACACTTACCATCTGCTGCCAAATCCTTGGGATTCTCTCTGGAAAGCTAGTGCTTGGAATATTTGACCTCTCCAACACCACATGTGTGATCTGTGCTGTGACTCACTGGGGAGGGCCACAGTTGGAGGGAGGAATACATACAGCCCTCTTCACTGCAGAGTATGCCTCACAGCAGTCCAGGATCATGCTTTGGTCTCCCCTGCTCTAAATATAGCACTTTGCTGCTGGCAGCACAGTGAAGCTGGCTGTGGTTACCTCACTCCCACTGTGCTCTAGCTGTTTTTTCTGGTACAGTAAGAGAAGTACTTTTCACAGATGTGTGACAAGGGCATATCCTGATGAAGGGAGAAGAAAATTGGATGCCTGGGAGAGCAAATGGTGTGGTTGTCATCATAAGCTGATGGGACGAAAGGTGACTGATGCTGCTTGTGGCACTTGGAAGCAATCTGTGGTGATCTGGTGATTTACAAAACTTTCATACTGAACTGGTTCCACTACTGTTCACTCCTCTAACAGTAGGGAATGTGACAAATTGAAATGGGGTTTCAGGCAAACTAAGTTGTGTATTCAGAATGGATATTTTTTAACCTTATTTTTCCTCCCCTACACTGACAATTTCTTTGGTTTGTTATGCAGGAATGAGTCTGTAAATGCAGGAATATTCAGAACTTTATCTGCTTTCTAGAAGGCTTCTTATCCTAAGTCAGGTCAAAGACCTTTTTATTCAGTTGATAAACTCTCATTAACTTGTCTTGGATATGGGTTCTTAATGAGGAAATGTTTTTTTTTCTAGCTTGCTTGTGGGACTGTGTCCAATTTTTTGCTGGAGGATGATGAGCTGCAGTATTGTGATTCAAGTGTGCATGTAATGAAGACTTTGAAATTGTTTACCAAACATAGCAAAAGGTGAAAATAAATTGAGTGAAGGATGGATGTGCAGGAATGCTATAAGGAAATGATGATGGTTCTGAATTGGGTAATGATATAACTCAATGCCTGATCTATAAATAATTGTGGAAACAACAAAGGAAAGAAGTGGTTTTAGTTTAAGCAGTCATTTGTATATTTGTACAAAGGTGACAATTAGCTGCTAAGACTGTTAGAAGTAACATGCCTTTCTGTTCCTAAATGTTTTGAGATGCCCTCCAGCCATAAATAAACAAAGGCAAATTATATATTGAGTGCTGAAGTTTTTTCTCTTGTTGGTCTAAGCTGAGTACTTCCAGAATGGTCTGGGTTTGGGCAGAACAAACTATAGTACAAGAGCTGTCTAAAAATCCCTTTGAATACTGTATTTACTTGTGAAAGATATGCAGTTGGTCTCATGTGTTTTCAAGTAGCAAAACTCTTACTGTGACGTTTTCACCTGGGATTCTACTGCCCCACCAATGCTGTGAAATTTCGTTGGCTTAATGCTGATGTATTTGTTGTGCTTCAACCTGAATATGCAGCTTGGCTCCATAAAGCCACCTGCTCACTCCCCTGCAGGGATGAGGGAGGAAAATGGAAGAGTAAAAGTGAGAAAACTCTCAGCTCCAGGTAAAGTTGGTTTAGTAGCTAAAGCAAAAGCTGTGTGTGCAAGCAAAGCAAAATAAGGAATTCACTACTTCCTATTGGCAGGCAGGTGTTCAGCCATCTCCAGGAATGCAGAAGTCCATAATTTCTAACATTATTTGGGAGCACAAACACCACAACTCAAAATGTCCCTGGCTTCATTCTTCTTTTTCCCAGCTTTTATTGCTGAGCATGACATTATATGATGTAGGAAGGATATCACTGTGGTCAGTTAGGGTCAGTTGTCTAGCCTGTGTACACTCACATCATCTTCTGTACCCCAGCCTGTTCACTGGTAGGGCTGTGTGAGACAGCCTTGGCACTGTGTAAGTGCTGCTCAGCAATAACTAAAACATCCCTGTGTTATCAACACTGGTCACAAATCCAAAAGATAGAACCAAAGTGCTACTATGAGAAAAATTTAACTCTGTGCCAGCCAAAACCAGTACAATGTTCGGGCCCGAGAATGTGACCATCGCTCATCCTGAATGCCCAGTCAAGTTCCTTTACCCTTTGGAAGGGAGCTACTTTGATGACAGTCTGCAGTTGTATTCATGAGTCTGGCTAAGCTGATGAATTGGAGGCCAATCTCTCCATAAAAGAAAAAAATTCCTCTCTCTTGGAAGGCAAGTGACAAAGACAGAGTGTTCCGCTTCCCCTCCTTCTCCAGCCCAGCCTGACCTTCTGCAGCCCCTCGGTGCCTCTTGTTTTCTTATTTTTATAGAAAATCAATATCCCTCCTGACACAAACAATAGCTCAGGCAAAAGAATAAATGGGGGAAACCTGAGATCTCTGTCCATCACCTCTCAGTTTAACTCCCCCAAACTATTTAATTATAAGCATGCTTTGCTCCAGGTGTTTGCGACAGTGAAATTGCTAAATGAGGACCATTTTAACCAAAGATTGGGTGATCAATAACACTCTATAGCAGTAGCTTGTCGGATCAATAGCATTCATTATTTCATGGTTAAGGTAAGTAGCCTCCTTTGCAAGTGGAGGTCATTAATCAGTGCTTACTGGACCTGCAGAAAGGCCTGCATAGGAGTCTAGTTTGTGTTCAGCCCTGCAGTGTAGAAGGGGGAGTGAAGAGGGTGAAATACCTGAAAGTTTTGAAAGTTTTTTCCTGTAAAGCACTGGCAGCGATGCTTATCTATGAGGAACTAAAGAGCTCTCAGTGCAACAGGATGCTTAAAGGACTGTTCATATGACCTGGATTATTGTCAGTGCTTTTTCCTTTCTCAGGCACTTTTCCTCTGAGGATGCTAAAACCCTTATGAAGCAATCACTTGGTCCTTGCATCTGCACCTTATAAGGATTATTTATCCAAGCTTCAAAGGGAAAGCAGGCACGCTAAGAGATTGGCCTAGGGTTGTACAGTGAGTTGGTAGGAGAGCTTGGGAGGAAACAATTACTTGGTGATTCTCAGTCCTTGGCCTTAATTGCTGTGGTGTATATGTGGGAGGATGAATGCATGGCCAAGCTTTGTAATGGATTAATTTGGAATTTGATATTAACTTACATGCTGAAAGGTGAGAATGCTGTACAGATTGTTCATCCTTTAAGTATAAATGGCCTTTATACAATGATGAAGACGTGGAGTTTTAGATATCCAGCATGATGAGTTAACTTGGCTGTACTTTAAGAGTGCATTTTCTAAGAACAACAATATGCTCACAAAATAGAGTTTTCTTCTGTGTCACTCTTTGGAGTGACATATTTTGTGGTCCCTCATAATTCAGCCTTGTCAATCAAGGAGTTTCCAGTTGATACTGGTCTCTAGTGTGATCCAGTTTCCCTGGAGAAGCGGCATCCAGAGGTACTTTCAAACAGCCTTCCCTGACTGGAGACTGATTCTAGTGCTGACTTACACCTGCTGTTCACATCTAAGGTCTTAGTGCTCAGGGAGTAGGCAGTAAGTAGTTTCTGCTTGTCCTAATATCTCTCAGCTTAATCGGAGAAAGTATTGCCTGAAGTGTCCAAGGAATGATTTCAGGTCAGCATTAAAGCTTTCAGATGCTTGGGACTGACATGAGCTTGTATTTCTGCTACAAATACTCATCTAGCTTTGCAGTCAATTAATAGCTTTCTACACATTAATTTCTAGCTTTATTCTTTTGTTCAAGAATGAAATCTCCTCTAACTACTTCAGCAAATGCTAAGCATGCTGTGACAAGGCTGTGTTCAGCAGCAGCAAGTCTGTGCTAAGGTATTTAGCTGGAGTGTTGTAGATGTCGCAGCTGCTCTTTACTCCTTATAAAATAAAAGTTGTGGGCGTGGGGAGGCTGTTTGTGTGACAGTGTAACATCTTTGAGGAAAAGGAATCTGAACTTAAGAGGGTTTTCAGTAGCTGTTAAGTGACCCAAGGACAGTTTTTTAACTGTGCTTGATTTCCTGGTGAGTATTCCAGATGATGCCATAGGTAGGTTATTAATTCTAGTACCCCAGGCAAATGCCATTTTATTAATGACTTCTTGATAACTTAGAACTAGACTAGATACAGGATTCTACTCTTTTTCAAGTGATGCAGCATTGATAAGTTTTAATGGAAAGCAGTTACGTTCTGTTCTAGAGCCAGTTATGTATCTGAAATGCAATTTTTGTGAGACATGTAAAGCATTTTGATCTTGGAGAAGCTAGTAAAATGTAGCAGAGTGGTTTTTATATTGTGCCTGATGCAATTGTAACCATGGTTTTTTTCTCTGTTTTTGTTCCAGTGAAACCAGCAGTGTTTGCAGCAGCAGTGATACTGGCCTGTTCACCAATGATGAAGGCCGCCAAGGTAACAAGTGTCCTGTGATTTTTCTCATGTGCTGCTAGAGAGTTTCTTACTTTCTTTACAAATGCTAAGAAAGATCTATGTTTGAAGAGAGACAGAGAGGGATTTATGTGAGGAAAAACCAGTGGGAGTGAGTGGCTAGTAGTTAAGAAATGAGGTGAAGGCTACAAATACATGATTTTCATAACACTACATTTTTCCTGTTGAAGTACTTTGTATATCAGATCCATAACATTTGTTGTATAAGAAGCTATTTTTGTAGAAAGGCACAGACATACAAGAGGAATTTGAGAGCTCTACATAATGAAAAAGCACAGCTTATGATTGTTTCTGTAGGTGTTTTAAATTTTGTCTACCCATCATTAGTACCTGAATCTGTTAGTTGTTTTCTCTGTGAGCAGGAAGAGAAGATGGGGAAAAAAATTACTTAATACTAACAAGTCACTTAATAGACTGTGCTAAGAAGATGATGGTAACACGTGATAGGTTTTATTTCTTTAAATATGTGTTCCTCCCTTGCTTTTGTGTGTGTTAGTTGAACATGGTATTTTCAATGTCTGTTGTAAAAATGGTATCTTAAGAGTTTTGAGTGTGAAGTGCAATCTGGTTTTATTTATCAGCCACATCACAGTGTTCAGTTGGTGGGGGATGTGGCAGAAGTAAGTGTGAAATAGGTTGTAGTAGGCACATGGGCATTGAGGACTATTACATTTGGAGCATGTGGAATGTGACCCTAGAGACCTGCAATTCTCTGCACTCTGATTCTGTCACATTTCACAAGCTAAGATTTGGATGAGGTCTCTTCTGGGAATATATGAGTGCTAAAGGAAGTAGCACCAGTAGCTTAATAGGATATGCTGCTTCCACTAGCTTGTTAATGGCCCAGGTACCTGTGTGAAGCAGCACAATGATAGCAAACATGCTTCTGTGTTTTCTGATGGTATTTTAGGCTGTAGGACCAATCTGTGATCTTAGGGGAATAAAACTTTCCTTGAGAGTAGGGATTTCAAATATCAGCTTTGACCATTGCTGAAAGAGTAAGTGTTTCCAGACTCTGGTTCTTCAAAGGCAACAGAAAAGTAAAATCTTTCGCCCTCTCTTTTTATTGATGATTGTTCAGGGGGAGCTGAAATTAGTGAGCACTTTTATATCAGATGATGAAGCAGAGTGGTGACTGAAGTGTTTTACTTCATCATCTGAGACAAGATTGATGGAGACTAGGTAGTGTATATACATACTTTTCTATATGCTTGCCCTATATACTTGCCCTGATTTTTTTACCCTGTTTTAGACAGTAATTTTTGGCTGCTACTAGAAGTAGGATGCTCAATATATGGGAACATGTAGAAATATGACTTAGATAAATTAATAAAGTCCAACAGCCTTCCCTCTCTAGGTAAGAGAAGTGGTTTGACATCCTTGTCATCGGGTCTCTCTGTGTTCAAACAATTTATACTGTGGTAGCTTTCAGGCCAAGATGATTTAGCTTACAGTTATATTAAAATGGTTAAAAATATTGTTGCAATTTCAGACTAAATAAAAAATATCTAATTTCTCTTTTTTTCTTGACAATTCTTAGTCATAAAGTAAATAAAAAAACCAACGGCTTTCCATGGTATTGAGATGGAGAGAGCACAAAAAGAGTGCTCTTGGTCACAGATCAGCTTATAAATAGTTTTCCAGCACAATTCCAGGCTGAATCATGCGAAATTTAAGCTGGCAGCATTCTTAAAGAAATGCAGTTTTTTCCCCATTGCTAACTAAATAAATCGTCTTTGCAACTGCATACTTCTATGAGCAGAGAATGATCCTAGTTCATAATTTCATTATAAAGTGGGGGTTTTTTGGTTTTATATTTGTTAAATGCATTGGGATTTCTCACAGTGAAAATTACTGAATATTAGCTTATGATGCTGATTGTTGAAGTTTTTCTTGTGAAAACAGTGATTTGAGGTAGAACAGGGGACTATACTCATAGACCCAAATTTATAGGAGTAGTTTTGCATGAATTATGATCCCTTAGAAGAACTATCCAATGTTACTTAGTTTTAATGAAGTGGAGATATTTATATTTTAAGTTATAGCTGGTAGGTCAGCTTGATACATGACAGAAAAAACAATGTCAGAGCTTTGGGATAAAGTGTTCTGGCTGTCCTACCTGTTGCTGATTAGAGTTGGTTTTGTGCATTGCTGCTTCTGTTATGTGCAAGATTGCAGCATTCTTACTAGGGTGAGTTTTTTTTACTTTCTTGTATTCTTGTTTTGTTTTCTTTTTTTTCTGTTTTCTATTTTTCTTTTTTTTTTTTTTTTTTTTTTTTTTCCTAGCAAGATGTATGAGTAGGCATAATGGGCTTTGGTAAGGAAGGAATAATGTAACTTAGTGAGGAAAAGAGAGTAAGTGGGGATGCTTGAGTTGAAACTTAATGGTAGGCAAATGAGAATTTTCTGTAAGGTAGGTGTGTTAGTTTTTAAGGCAAGATGAAGCACCTTGCAATTACATGGGCTGTTTGTGAGTTGGGCTACTGTAATGCTATGTGTGTCAGGTTCTTTTTTTTCATATGCTTTTTTCCATATGCTGCTCGTGTGCTACTGCTCTCAGGAATTTCTAGCCAGGCAGATTTACATGAGCAGTGTCTGATGCAGTTCAGTTTTAGACTGCAACTGCATTAACTACAGCGACCCATCTCCATGGAGACTTTGCTCATGACTTCTGTTGCTGCTGCTTTAGTTTTGCAGAGGGTTTGTAGTTCTGAGAGATTCTAAGAAATTTTGATTGAGAGCAACTCACAGCATGGTTAGTACTTACACTCAGAGTGACCATTTCTGATAGTTATGTGTTTTCGTCTTAAGCTGCTGTCTTAGGAGACCAGGGGTCTTTCTCATCAGTATGTTTCTTTTGCTTACTCTGTGAGCCTGGTCTTCCCCTCTTGTGAAGTCTCTCCTGTGACAGCCTGTAACATGTGCCAAATGATTGGCCTCTACCGGTGTCACAGTAATTACTTCAGAGAAAGAGTACTGCATAAGACATCACACAACATTGAACTAAGGTTGATGAGATGCAGCAGCAACAGAGTGCTAAACCTGCCTTAGGCAGGTCCATAAAGAGGCTTTGTTCTATAGGGAAATTGTGGAGACTGATGAGTTGGATAGTTTAAAGCATTTAGTGAGGCCCCATAGTTACTGAGGATCATTGAAACAGAATACAAATATAAGGCTCTTCAAGAATTCCTAATGAGACTTCAGCTGTTTCACATTCAGGTATGCCTACTTGTATTTTGAGGGACTGTCACAGGGTACCTTGATGTTATTTGTGGCTAATTCTATCCTATTTCTTTAGGAGATGATGAGCAAAGTGATTGGTTTTATGAAGGAGAATGTGTTCCAGGATTCACTGTCCCCAACCTTCTTCCCAAGTGGGGAGCTGATCACCGATCTGAAGTGGAGAGGATTGACTCAGGCCTGGACAAACTCTCTGTTTCCACCTTCCTTTTGCCCTCAGGGCCAGCTCAGAGAGGTGAGGTCCATAAGGAATAGTGTTTGAGAACTTTTGATATAATGGCAAGAATAAATTCTGTTCATAGGTGTTGCATTTAAACTGGTATTGGTGATCTGTTTTGGTATTTTTTTTTAAGATCAAGTTAAGAAAAAGATGCACTATTGGTGAGTTTACTGAAATAGTCATACCAGCTGCCCACTGGCAGTCTTCCTTTTTTTAAAAGTAAGGATTTTATTTGATTTGTGAATAAATTGGCATATCTACATCTTAGAGACTGAAAAAGAAGAGACAGAGGATGTGATTTGATTAGTGAACTAAGGAGTTTTCCTGGTGGCTTTGTCAGGAAGAACATTCTGTGTTCATTGCTCGGTTTTTCTGCATTTGGTTTTCAGGATTTCATGCTCGCCTGAATCGCCTTCCAGGAGCTGCTGCCCGTTGTCTCCGTAAAGGTCGGAGGAGGCTGGTTAGCAAGGTATGCCCTTTTGAAAGATGGTAATTTTATATTTAAATTCTGTTCAGTCCTGATGTACTATTCTAAGATACCATGTAAATTGTTTTCTGCAGAAACTGGTCCTGTATATTTTTTGTTTCATGATTTGTTTAACTGCTTTGACTGTCAGAAGATGATTGAGTGACTAAGTGAATTTTAAGGCACATTTGGAATGACCAAGACAGCTGATCAGTGCTGAAAGCAGTAGGAAAGGAGGCCTGAAGAAGAATGACAGGGAGCATAAATATCAAGAAGATTTAGACAGAATGTAGGAGAAAATGATGATGGCATGAGACCTGTGCATGCTCATCTGAGACTACAAGGGCAGAGAGGTGCCTCAAAGGTGAAGGAAGGCCAAATTTTATATAGGGAAGACTGATATGAATGGCAGCAAAGGAAGGTGGTTTTATCACTTGCATTTTTAGTGGGAAGACAGGAGCATATAAAGGTATATGCAGTAAATGCAGACAAAGCTGCCCAAAGTCATTGACTAGTTTTATTATATGTAGGGCAAACACCAAACAAAATATTTTGTTCTTTTTCTGATAGAATAAACAATACTTTGCAGATGTCTGTCTAAAAGAGAGGGCTACACCTGGTTTGGTCTGCATCATGGAGTATTGAGCACTACTGTTTGGTGTAAAAGATGATTCTGAGAAGGAAGTATTTGGCTGTGTTTGGCTTTTCTTTTCATTGTAATGTGCTCTGTGCTTTTGAAAACATTGGCATAAGTTCTGAACTGGCTGGCTGTAGTCTGTTAACAAGGTGTGTTAGGGGGGCCTGGAGTCTAGAGGAGTGTGACAGCTGCCTTCTGTTCAGTCATACTTGAAAGATCCTTGTCTGCCCCTTCTTTCTTCCACTCACCTTGCTTAATTGTAACCGGCATTCAAAATATGAATCGTCAGCTGGCAAGAAACTGACTACGTAGGGTTCCCGAGGCCACCTGCAAGTGACTGGGCCTGGCGGCACACCTCTAATGATCCAAATGAGAAGGATAATATTTACTTGTTTAATTCATCTTCATCACCTTAAAGGGATCTTTGTCATTTGCAGTGGAGGTCACTGCTCCCCCTTCCCCATCTCTCTCGAAATTGTAATCATAAATAATGAGTTTCATTCAGAGCTCCCCGCCAGCGAGCTGCTAATTACCAAAAGTACGGCTTGTAATTTACACAGTAATAAACCGTAAATTTAAACATTATGGCACTTTAAGTTAATAATTTTCCTGCTGTAACAAATAGCCCATCTTTCACCCCTGCTGCTACAGCTGCCCCCAAATCTTAAGCGTGTTTTGCCTATATACCTTGCACAAACTAACCTTACCTATGAAATACTTTTGCCCTCATCTTCAGCCCCTTCCTGAAAAGTATGCTTCTTTCTTGGAGGCAGTTGCTATGCAGATGTGAACAGCTGGTGCTTCAGGCTGTGTGTGTACATGTGTGCCAGCATCGAGCACATACACAGGGCAGTGTCTTGCAGGAAGCAACATGCTCCTAGAGCAAATACTTCCTCCTAGGACCTACCTGTTCTTTAGTTGCTAGAGGTCCTGCTGCTGAATTGCTGTTTTCAGAAAGGGCAAAAGCATCATGCTTTCACTCCTAATTTATTCACTGGTGGTTGGTGAATCCCCACTGTTAATGGAAGAGTGTAGTGTCCTATCTCAGCCTGTTTCTAGCCCAGTAACACGGAAAGAAATACTCCCCAGCCATCTCCCCTACCCTCATGCATCCTTGTGCTGCATACTTTGTTCTAGTCCAGTTTATGGTGTGCTCCTCTGCAAACAAATATCATCGCTAAAAATAATAAACAAGCCTCATAAATAAAATGGAATGATTTTCTGCCATTCTAATTAGTTAAATCATCTCAGGTAAAGTTCTAAAAGAAAGGAGTGAACTTGTTTAGCTGAGAGTGGGCTGGTAAGGAAAGGATGTGACCAAGGGGAGTAAGATTTATTCTTACTGGCAGCAGCAAGCTATTCTCTGCTCACTGCCTGAGAGTTTGCAACCTTTTGCCTGTCTTTGTTTCAGGAGACCTCCATGAGCACTCTGGGCACCGAGAGGCTTGGTCATATTGTTAATGATCCACGCCAGAAAGAGTAAGGCCCTTAAGAGCTGTTGTATAGAGCTTTGGGAGGGGAAGAAGAGCTATAGGATCCTCTTCTCTTCTGGGGGTGAAGAGCTGGGTGGACACTTAAACATTACCTGTGGAATGGGAGACAGTATTCTACTGATGGCTTCTCTGTTTTCTTACTCACGATTGCTGGCTGACTTCCCCTTTGTTATGTATATGTTTATATAAAGATACCTCAGTGTGTAGGTGCTACTCAAATGCCTTTTTTTACAGTCAGCTTTTTTTTTCATCCTCCCTTAAATGTGCCATTGCAGTAACTGCAGATCTTTTGAACATTAAGAGAAGACTGAGCCCCATGTGTTAACTTTTAAAAATGCTTCTTTGTGGAGCTATTCTATGGGCGCATACCCAGACTGCAGAAGTGATGCTGACAAGGCAGCTGTGAAATTACTTTTTCTTTCTTTGGTGTTATGTCTCCTTCCCCAAGTAGTGTATTTAAATTGTAGTCAGAGCTGGAAATAGTCATGGTGCTTATCCTTTGGCATCTCCCTAATGCTTTTCTGGGGAATGGGTAGGTAAGGATGGCATGTCTTGACTGTAGTGCAGTGGGTCCAGCCTTCACCAGCTGTTGATACCTGATTTTCTTCCTTGGATGTGAAATTTATTGTTTTTAATATGACTCCTGATGATATTTAATCTTTTTCCTTCTTCCTCCATCTTTGTTCTTCTCATCCCCAACCCTCCCATTTTTTCCCCCCATGTTCATTCCTTGGCATTGCTCCCACCTGTCCTTTCGACTCCGCCTCCTTCCAGTTTTTGGTTACCATCCATGGGGAAGAGAGATCGCAACCAGGTAAGGTCACTCTGCTTTTCTTTTTTTATTATTTTCTTGGTTTCCTTCTCTCTAGAAAGAGCACAGTGCTGGCTTCTGATTTCCCACACACTGTTGCCTGTGCACTTGAGGTAAGGCAGACCTGTCCCTTCTCATTTTGTTAACTGATGTCTTCTGGGCTTTGAACACAACCCATTTCTCAGGCGTCATATTGTCTATTTAAACTGAATAGCTCAGGAACTCCTTTTATTTATCTCCCTGTTTCAGGTTAGTGTAGGCCATCCTTTCTGGCAGTGAGTGGGAGGTAAAATGCCTCCTGACAGGGGGAGCTTTGGCCTCTCAAAATTCCATAGGAATTGGAACATTTTTCTCTTTTTAAATGCTTCGTTTTGCCTTGTTTGGCTGAGGCTTCTACCCGAGAGTCTCATTCACAGAGAAGGGAAAAAATTGTGATCTTACATTATGTAGTTAAATAGCAGCTGTAACAGGAAAATATAAGAGGTAATAAGCAAGAGAAACAGGCATTCTTGTAACTGAAACTCTTGCATGTGCACTTTTATATTTTCCAGTGAGTCTTTCTTAGCTTGAGTGCTAGGAGTTTTTTTTACTTTAAGATATAGAAGCTCAGGTTTTTAATAGCAAAGATCAAAAAAATACTCTTCCATTTGAGCAGCATATTGTAACAGTGCTCCTGGCCATGCACACTCCTTTCTATTACTATGTGAGTTGTTTTATGGTTGGTGAGCAGTAGGACTGAAATTTATTTTACCTTTCAGGTGACTAAAAATGTGTATATGGCAAGAAATAATTTTTAAGCCTTTGTGCAATTGTGTATTTTCCATTAGTGGCAACATTTTACAGATTGCTTTTATATTGCTAAAGATAAGAGTAACTACATAAAATTAAAAATTACCAAAAGTTTTTTACTTTTGTTTGTCTTAAGTGAACTTGAATCAGCCATTCCAGTAAGAGATGGCTCTTGGTGATTCTCTGTACTGTGCAGTTGCAGTGTTACTTCACTGACAGTAAATGGGCAGTCCCACTTGAGAGGAGCTCCCTGATAGCAGCAGCTTTGTGGTGCATCTTCTTTCTCAGAAAGGTGGAGGGAAAAGTCCTAGTACTGAGTTCTGAAGTTACAGATAGCTGGTATGATGAGTCCTGTTACAGGTGTGGATTGTTCCTTTGTCCTTATTTAAAAATGCACCAGTGATCCTAGTAATACAAGAAAAGTGTTCTGGAGACTGGTGTAGCACTTTGCAAAGCAGATTGAAATTCATTTCCTGCTTGAGGTGTTAATTATAAATAAAGAGGAAATGCCAAATGGAACTATAAAGCAGGTACCCCAGAGAAACTACCAGTCTAAAGTTTCTGTTTACATATTAAGCAAAGTTTGTTCCATGCATCGATTAACCAGATTATTCAATTTCTGTGCTGACCATTAGAAATCCTGACCATTGCATCTTCTACAACAGTCTTGTAGTCTTGTGCAGGTTTGATGCCTTCAAGATTTGTCTAATGTATGTCTAATGGAATATCTTAGATTAGCCTGACCATGCATTGTTTCAAAAATTTGTTTTAAGCAGTTTGCAAAGACAGCTTGTGAGGTTGGAGGAGCGTGGAAGGAGCAACTCACTTACCAGGGAATGAATTGGGTGCTCATTGTGAACTTAACCTGGTGGATCTGAGTCTTCTAGAGGTCTATTTCAGTGATATACACAACCCTTGGGAATACAGGAACTGCTCCATGGAAACTTCTGTGCTTGCACGATTCATAACAGTGACTTTTTTTCTCTGCAATGTGAAAGTAGACATGAGGCTTTCTGAAAGAGAAGCATGGCATGCAGCAATAGAGCACTTATGCTCTTAGTCAACCAGCATTTTTAATAATGTAGGTTGGAAGAGGAGGAGTGTGCTGAGGCTGTCTGTTGTGAGAAGGTGGTTATGAGACTTGCTGTTTGTGCTAGCCTTTTGACTGCAGTGAGAGTCTGTTCTCATCTAGTCTTAACCCTTGAGGTGCCAGAAAGGTCTCCTTACACTGTGTGAACAGAACAGATCTGAGGAGCTTTATCTGGACACTATTTCTTTTAATGCTTTGCTTAAATAAAATCTCTTGACTTTCCAGTTCAATCCATTATCTCCTCTGTACTCTCTGGATGTGCTTGCTGATGCTTCCCACCGAAGATGCTCACCAGCACACTGCACTGCCAGGTAACTCCCTTGCACTGCTCTCTTGGGGTTGTCTCACTTCCTTCTCCTGGATGTCTTCAGTAGTACTGTGTGATCTGGACAGTACTCATGAACCTGGAACTTAACACACTTTTCCCTGGGCAGTCCGTGTCCAAACTTAGCACAAAATGTAGCAATGCAGCTTATTTGAGAGTTTCAATGAACTAGTGCTTACAGTATATGAAACAGTGTATAACAGACAGGCAGAACGTACTGTTCCTCTAGAAATAACTGCAGTGTATTCTGAAGTGTAAGATGAGTTGCTGCAAGTCTGTTTTATAGGTACAAATGGACATGGTATCATTACCCATTATTAAATTTGGAACAAGATGAGAGGGAAAATGCTGACAAACTGGTGTGGGTGACACGCTGAAGCATTTTGCTCTCCTGGGTGTCTTAAATAGACCCTCTGGGCAGATTAAGAAGTCACCTGAGGTGACCTCTAATGGCTTGATATCTCTCTATAGCAATAGCTGAAATTTAGATCTGGTTTGACCAGATGTTAGGTATATTTGAGTCTGCATAGTTCAGGTTAATATACTATTCAGGCACCTTCTGCTGACTAAGCCTAAATGAAATTCAAGTGTTGGCCTTAGAGGTGACTCCTGTTTTTGTGCTGCAGGTGACTAGCTAAAGGTAATGTGCCCTTGAGCTCTTTCTCTGTGCAAGTAGACAAAGCCTTGCTTTGGACACAATGCCGCTTATGTGCTTGTACCAGGGACCCAATCTGAAGGAAATGTCTGGACTTTCAGCTTCATGGCTTTCTTTCCCTTGTTAATTAGCAAATAGAGCATGAAAAATGTGCTAAGGTTGTATGTGTCTGAACAGAAGCTTGGCACCCACCCAGCAAAGCCTCTCTTCCCACTGGCTTCTGCAGGGAATTTTGTGCTGTCGCACCATGACCTCATGCTGCTGTAGCCAGCATGTTAAAGCTGGAAAAGAGGAGGGAGGAAGAAATCCTCTCTTAAATGTTCAACAGATGAGAATGAAAAGAATTCAGAAGATTGTGCATCAGCAAATTGATTCCTTTCTGTGCTTTTGCCCCACTCTGGGGATGTTTTCTGCCTGTGAACCAAGAAGATTGAAAGGTTTCTTCATTTTCAGCTAGGATAACCTTTCTTTTACCTCCAGTGTTTTACTTGGTGCTTTATAGAAGTTTGTCTTCCAGAAAGGTGAGCTGGACAGATCCTGCAAATTCAAACTGGGCAAGATCTCTACCTTTTTGATGGACAGTAAAGGCCCTTTCCAAAGCCAAGCTCTTTGTAAGGGATTTCTAAACCTGGAGAAATTGTGTTTGCTAAGTTTTTCTGGGCGTATAGTCTAGTTAACCAGTTAATATATATATTTGGTTCACTCCTCTAATGGACAGGTGGCTGGTGTCCTGACAAACATAATCACTGATGAATTGTTACTGAGTTGACATAAAATTTTACCATTCCAGTTGCAGTATTGTTTTTAAATGCCTGAAATTTGAGAAAATAGTTCCTGTTTTAGTCTGAAATGTGCTCAAGAACCTTTATAGGAGAAAGAAATATGAAAAGATTGAATGTGTTTTGTGGCCCCATGTATGTGGCAAGGGTTGAACTCTTTGGAGCAAGGAGCTTGCTTTATGTAAAGATGCTGCTAAGGGCACAGGAGGATGTTCCTTCAGAGAAACATTTTCTTGATAGTAGTTCTTTAGCTTTACATACGAAATGTACTCGTTAGTAGTCCATTTTCTTACAGGAGGTTCAGCTGTTCTCTTTAAGCTCAGATAAGCTGTTGCCCCAGTTAACATCTCCTGCTTTTGCCATGTATGGAATCAATATTAGTAGTCTGTGCTTTAGGAAGCTTCTAACAGTTTGCACCTCATCCTGGAGCAATTCTGCTCTGAAATTTGTCGAGCAGAAATTTGCCGAAATAATGGGATGCGTGTGTGTGGGAAGCAAATCCTCTGAAATAATATGAAACATATTAGAAATGGTCTTGATGTGACCATCCAGTTTCTTCAACCTGATGTCTGCTGTGCCATTCAAATCTCCTTGCTCTGCTTTGTTTGTGCTATCACAGAGTGTGTCCAGTGGAGTATATTTACCAAGTGGAGTATTTTTTTCTGGTATGGAACTGTTTTCTTTGTCTCAATGGTGGATTTTGGTGCAGTTTATCTGGAAACTGGTAACCCAGTACTTTAGTTTAGGCAGAGCTGAAGGCCAGAATACTGAGCACAGCTGAGAAAGAACCTCCTCCTTGACACTGACAAGCCTATGTGGAAGGTTCCTTGGGAAGTCTTGTTTGAAAGGCAGTATAAATCGTACACTACCTTTCTTGATTTATGTCTGTGATGAGAAGAGCTTTCATTCAAAGTGTATGCACAGCACTGGGAATTTCACACCCATCATTAGAAGCAGTTTTGTGTGTGTGGTGACTGTTATCATTAGTGGTATAATTTTATTTTGTGAAGCAAGGAGAGTTTTCTGCTTTCTTGCAGTCCTCTCAAGGGATGGCTGGTGTATTAATTTGCTGTATTGCCTCCTGGCTGTTCCCAGACTGTTTTTCCTCTTCATCATGGAATTTTTAATGGCTCTACTGCCTCTCGGGAGGCATGCAAGGGAAGAGTACCTCAGGGATCTCTTCTTTTTTCACATGCCTATAATTACTCTCCTTTAAGAGCACAAAACGTTTGCTAATCATGTCTTGTCTGTTAAGGTTTCGACTTCATGATGCAGACTGCTAAAAGTAAGTGAGTAGAGACTTACATGGGCAACTCAAGGGATCCTTCCCTCTTTCCCCTCTCCCTGTTTGCCTCCCTGGGAGGAGCGGTCTGAACAGAATTTTGTTGTTGAGCTCCTTCTACTTAAGAGAATTTTGTATAGGCTGAAGTGGAATATCTTATTAGATGTTGGTTATTCAATATTCTGTAGCTGAGATGATGTCGTAGGTTGTTGGTAGATGGAATGCTATTCCCTTGAGGCAGGGGAAGAGTTTCAGAAGAGCCTAGAGCCAATGTTCCCTTTAGTTTGAATAGGCAGAATAAGAGAGGAAGGTAGAAGATAAATTGTCTTTAATGCCATTCATTATTTGCCTAGCCTCAAAAATAGGATTATGAGTGAAAAAATAAAAAAAACACCAAACAATTAAATATTCCCACTGGAGATCATAGGAAAAGTGGATCTTGTACGACAGGTAGATGTTAAAGGTGGAAAAATTGTATTAGACTTTTTAACAACACAAGAAAATTGCTTTGCATATACTCTGTTAATACTAACTGTAAATCTAGAGTTTAATCTGATTTAGGAGCAAGTCTGTCATCTTGCCTGGAACATGGGATAAAGATGTAGAGGGGTGAGTGATCTCCTCATTTACTCCAAGTTGCCCCATGCTCTGGATTTGGTGATGCTGTTAAATTGAACAAACTTGAATGTCTCAAATTCTAGTTTCAGCTCTAGAAATACTCATGTGAAAATAAATATTATTCTGTCACTTCTGTATCTGTGCACAGAGATCTTGATATTTGTGCCTTTTACCCAAGCATGTGGAGATACAGGAATTGCCTGCAATGTCAGCTCTTTTCTGAGGCAACTGAAGGAGTGAACAGATGTCTGCAATTTCATACTTTCCTGCTTGAGCAGGACAGTATCCAGTTCATTCTAGGCAACCTTTCTCCCTATTTTTTTTACTCTTATTTCCATTTAATTGGAGGATTTTCATGTCTTCCTTTGCTAAAGCTGGCTAATATTCCAGTTGGGAATATAACTGAATTCTTCTGACAGGCATGCAGTGAACAGCAGCTATCAGTGTAGTGTCACATGCAGTTGACTGGAGCCTAATATTCCCATTTTGATGAAACCTAATTCTCTGGAGTGAAAAATAAATTTTCCTTGGCTTCAGAATTTTTTTTTTTTACTTCCTATTTTAAATCTGTGTACTCAGCAAATCTGGCAAACAGTGTAGTCTTTCTGGCACAGATACAGTCTGATTCAGTGTGAAAATAGGGAATATAATATATGGGATCACATCTTCTCTGCTTAGAGTGCTTACATGGAAAACAAGAAGAAAACACATTCACTTGCATTTGCCACATGCAGACTTTTAGGAATGGAATTGCCACATTATTATAATGCTTATTTGGGGAACAGACTGCTGCTGTTGAAGATCTGTGAGTGTTGGATGATTGAAGAAATGAGCTGACCTATTAGAGATTTTGGAATCTGAAAATGTGCTCTACAAGCCTTCCCAAGAGGCTCTGCAGGGCATAGGAGACTGCTGTGCATCGGGAATATCTACACTGGGATGTGATAGCAAGAACCACTTGTGCGTGTGGGAGCTTTGCATGCAGATGGGATGAGTAACTTGTATTGATTTACACATGTTATGTGCAGATTAGACTGGTGCCCATCTGGCTCTGTAGTCAAAGAGGAGGAAGAATTCTGCTTTTACTATTAATTTTGTGAAGCCACCATCAACAGCCTCAGGTAACACCTCAGGGCTTAGAGAAAGAGCCTTTCATTTGGTTTGTGTTTGCTCTGAATACAGCATCACAACAGCAACAGCTGGGCTGTGTGGAGTTCTAGTAGCAGTATCTTTGTTAAAAGGCAGTCTCTATTAGCATTCACTTTAACATGAAGATAATAACATCCCTTGTTTTTATAGTATAGACTAATGACTGGCTCTCACTTTCACTGTATAATCCACATGCTTTGCTTCTTCTGAGGATAGGGTTGGAATAAAGAGTGTAAGCAGACAAGCTGGATGATGTGAGATGGCAGCAAGAGGCATACACACCACTCGTGTGCAATGTGACACTTGCCTCCAAGAAGGCCACAGGTTGTCACATTTAGCTCTGTATGGTCTTTTCAGAGACCTTTGTTGGGAGACTGAGCTGGTTTTTACCCTGAATTTTAAAAGAGTGGCCTTTATGCTACAATTTAGACTTCATAGATAGTGAAGTTTTCAGGGTCCTGATGCTGTTCAGAAAGATTCTTGGTGGGCTGGTGTCTGCTTGTGCTCTGTATCGTCTCCCACCGATTATATTGACAATCCTAATTTTCTGTTGAAATACCACAGTAGATGTAAAATAGTGGCAAGCTCCAGTGCATGGTCATCTCAAACTGTAGAAGTGCAATGGGAGTCCTGTATGTGCAAGTAATGGTCATTAAAAAGCATGTAAACAAGTCATAGAATAAATATGTGGAAAATAAATGAAAGGAAGCATCACTTCTGACACATTAGAGAGTACCATGAATTTCATCTTGCTGCATAACAAAGCCTGTTTTTTCTCCAGCATGACCTGCATGCAGAACTGGGTACCATAAGTACTGTGTTAAAAACAAAAACAAAAGACAACAAGTATTTCCTGAATAATTCCTCTAGTTTGTGATTACAAAAAATATTATCTCTGTCAAAAAGACACTATAGACTTTTCATATTGTTGAAAGCTATTTTTCCTATACATGTGTAATTTTTCATTCACTAACTCCTGGCAGTGACTGCTGTGTGAGTTGAATATATTGCAGCCAACAAAACAGCCACATTTTTGATCCTGATATGTTTCTCTGAGTATGTTCTCCTTTTTCTCTTCCAGGGTTAGAATTTCAGTCATCTCTAGATTATAAACCACATTTTCTTCTTAGTCTCTGGTCATCTGACTGATCCACCTGTAACTAAGCACTGTGACTTTGTTTTTTTCTTATGATAAACCTGTCATAGTCCAGAAGAAACCAGGGAATTATTTTCTCATTACATGTTTAGGCAACATTGAAGAAAGCATGGAGGCCTAGCAGAAGAGATTGAAGGCTAGTAAGGACAGTGTAAGTTTAATTCTAGTTTGTAAGTTTAGGCCCAGATCTTTCATCTCACAAAGTTCTGGTCTCACACTTCTTCACAGAGAGGGCTGTGACAATGCACAAATATGCATTTTTCTGTCAGTCTTTCCTGTTCTAGTCCACTTTAGAGTAATTTTTAACTGTTCAGAAGAGACATTAAAATTCAGCTTTGGAAGGAGAGCTAATTCATAATTGCAACTTGTGATATTTTCCCATTTTATAATTCAGCCTATCCACTATTTTGCGTGCTGTGCATATCCATGACTTGATTTTCCTAATGGTGGTGGTGTTTGTAGGAGTCTATAGGAGTCTGCTGTTACATTGGGATTTACTAATTCTATTTTCTCACTGATATCTCACCTTCATGCGAGCTAGTGATTAGAAATTTACATTGAAAAGTGTGATATCTACCAAAAATCTGCATATTTCACAGGTTATACCTCAGACATCCTTTCTGTTCATGTCTTAATGAGGACTGTCATCCCTGAATGCAGTCTTCTGCTCTTCTCTCTCCCAAGGTACTTACCACCTGGAGATTCCCTGCATGCAGATTTATGGTGCCTATAAAGTTCACCAGCCACTTGAGATGACACTTTTACCACTGGGTCAGTCAGAGCCAGTGAGTAATCAATAGGCTCCTGATTTACTAACTGAAGTGAGAGTGATCAATAAGGGATAAACCTGAATGAAAAACATGTTACAGAGACAATTTATGACCACTAAGCCTTTGTATCTTAGAGGCAGGGCTACTAGATACAGCATTCTTGATAGCAGTCTTCAACTGAAGGATTATTTGCTTTTACTTTCACTACAAGAATGGATTCTGAGATTCTTTTATTTTCATTTTTCTTTTTTTTTACCTCTTGTGTAATCATCAGGTAAGGGTATATGTTTGAGTATGTAGCTGAGAACCAGGAGCTCTTATACAAAATCTAGCTGTAACATTTGTGATTTGGGAAAAATTGCATAAAGCCTCTTGGAAATGATGGTACATACTTCTTTCCTAGTCCATAGTGATTCTCTACCAAGGATGAGCTGGTTAGTATAAATCCATAAAATTAAAAAGGGAACATTTTAAAATTATTTCTGTTGTTATTGTTATTTAAAATTAATTGGATTCTTAGATACAAGTATACAGTCTTGCAGTTAGTAATCTAATGATGTGTCACTGATGCAAAACAAAAAATTGTTTCTTTTCTTCAAGTTGTGTGTTTAGATGTTTCAGAATACTTGGCTACAGCTATGTTAAACACTGTATAGCCACTATTATAGTTATGTACAAAAGCAGTTTTCAGCATCCACAAAGTTACTTAGAGGTGAGTCCCTTCAGTGTACAAAAATGGGATTTCTATGTGCATTCTGTAGTTGTGCCAGTATTTTTGAAAGCTTTTCACTTCCAGGGATGGTTTCTCTAACCACCTTCCTGGGCATTTCATTCCAATGTTTGACAGCCCTTTCCTTGAAGAAAGTCCTCCTGATACCTGACCTGAACCTCCCCTGGCACAGCATGAGACCGTGTCTTCTCATTCTTCTGCCAGTTGACTGGGAGAAGAGACCGACCCCCACCTGGCTACACCTTCCTTTCAGGTCCTTGTAGAGAGCAGTAGGTTCTTTCCTGAGCTCCCTTTTCCCCAGGCTAAACAAGCCCAGCTCCCTCAGCTGCTCTTCATAGGGCTTGTGCTCCAGAGCTTTCAGCAGCTCCATTGCCCTTCTCTGGACACGCTCCAGCACCTCAGTGTTCTTGTAGTGAAGGGCACAAAAGAGAACACAGGACTTGAGGTGCAGCTCCACTGAGTACAGGGAAAGGATCCCTTCCCAGGTCGAGCTGGACACAATATTCTTGATCCAAGCCATGGGTCCACTGCCTTGGCAACCTGGGAGTTGGCTGGCTCCTGTTCAGCCATGATCACCTGGGAGTGTTGACCAGCACCCCAGGCCCTTTTCCTCTGGGCTGCTTTCCCACCACCTTTCCCCAGCCTGCAGCAATGAATGGGGTTGTGGCCAAAGTGAAGGACCCTGCACTTGGTCTTGGTGAGCTTAAGTGAAAGTGCACTCGATCCCCTCAGGAGACTTCTTTGTCTGGTTGTATTAGTATGTGATCCCAGATTTGAAAAACTGGCTGTCTGTGAAACATAGCACAATTTAGAAATTTTTGAAACTGTTCTTCAATGTCAGATTTATAGGACAGATCTTAGAGACTTCTTGTAGAACTTTTGAATTTTGTTGAGAAGATGGAACAGTAGGTATTTCCTTTATTTTGTGGTTGCACTTTTTTTTTAGGTGAGTACATAGACCCAGCAACATTCAACGATTTAAAGACTAGTATAGGAATTTCTTTGTGGTTCCTACACTGTTCTGTATAGATACAATAGCACCATTTGGTTTTGCAAAAATACAACATTTAAAATGATGCATATTGTAAATATGTGGATTTAGTTTTTTTTAGTAGAATTTTGTCATGGAAATAAAAACACATAAAGTTTTTCCTTTGTTATATTTCAAAGGTTTTAGTACGTAATAAACGTGTTTAATAAACTTTCAGGATTTAAAAAAAAATCAAAATAACAAACTTTGAAGAGACTGAAGCATTTCAGCACTTAAATCATCAAAACTTATATGGTTCCAAATTTTACACCATGTAAGCTGCTCACAGTCGTTAACTGATTTTATGTTCATTGTAGTTCTGCATTTTGCACATCAAATGTGATGATAAGAGTGACCAAGGAACTTGCCAAAGGAAGTCTGTTATATTGGACAAAGAAGGGATTTGAACCCAATGTCATTGCTAAATTATGCATTTATATTCATTATGGATAGTATTTGAGGAAGTTCTCTGGTCTGCTGCAAAGACTGTTATTTCTGAATTAAACTTCTCTGCTTCCTACAGGTATATGACTTGGAGAAGTTCTCAGCTCAAGTCAGTTCCAAAAATACAGATTTTTTTTCTTAATTGGCAAATGATTAAACTGAAACATCCATCACTAGGCTTCAGACTTAAGTGTTGATATTAACAGAATAGATTCAGTCAGTTTAGAGGTGCAGCAAGATTGCCATTAGTCAGATTCAGCTGTTTGCACACTGCTTTGATAAGGAAATCATCATTTTAAAAACATGAGGGAGTTTTGCATTCCTAAGTTTATGAACTTACTACTACAATGAAACAATATGCATGGACATTTGGCGTTATAGGTACATTCTAAGATGACTCTACAGTACCAAAAAGATTGCAGAATAATTTCTGATGAAGGAGCAAGTATCATACATTTTATATAAAGAACAATCTTGCAGACACTTCTTATTCTAGCATAGAAGTAATGGTAGGATGTATGTCATATCACTGCTTGATCACATCTTTATGTATGCAATGAGTTAGTCTGGAGTTAATATAAAACCAGATCCTTTAACAGCTGAGAAATAATTACTCTTCTGAGCATTTTGTGTGTAAGCTTTTAAAGGAAATGGAAGCATAATTTATGTTGACAAAGAATTTTAGCAAAACTCCTTCAGAAACTTTTGGGTTGGGCTACTTACTAGTTAAGAAGCTGATGGGAAGGTAGGAGCTGGAGGTGGGTGGTCAGTCTTACAGAAATGGGAGATTGGAATGGAACTTATTTTGTTTTATTTCTCCATAGGCAAGCAAATGTGCACCTGGGACCTCCATGTTCAAGGGACATCAAGAGGAAACGAAAGCCAGCAGCAGCCTCCATGTCTAGCCCAACATCAGGTAACCTGCCAGCATTTTTATAGTCATGTCCCTTTTGAGCAAAGCACCATAGGCAAAAGTAGTGTTACTTTGGTTTGAAATTGAAATGTGTGAGAGAGCATATCATGAGTTTTTGCATGGCATCAAAAGCTGCCTACCAAAAAAATTTTTGGCAGTGTAGCAATGTTAAGTTAATATAATTTGCAGTCCTTCACCTTACTGTGAATAGTAATCTGCTTCTTCATGAGGCGTTATTTCCACTGTCCTAAATTATGTAGTTCATGGTAATAGGCAGTTGATCAGTATGCACAGTGTGTTCCTTCAGTGTTGGGCTGGCATTAGGTGGTGGCTCTGATGCCCTTTATCAGGGTATTTGTAGACAATTTTACAGGAGCAAAAATCTGGCAATTTTTGTATCATCTCTGGGTGAAACCACTTATTCCCTGGGAGTTGTCTTATTCTTCTGGATGAAAATAGTGTTTTCTTGTTATGGGGATGTAGTATTAAAATGCTGGTCAATTTTCATGTGGCTATTCTCTGAAAAGTCACTGATTAGACACCAGAATATGAAAAAGCTTTAATCTGGTGACCATGGTGGGTTTTCTGTCCTTTCACATTACCCTGTCTTGTGGCTATCCACTGACATATATTCTTACAATAAGTTTATTAGATAGCTATTCTTGTAATCCAGTAACAAGATAGTGGGTAAGATGATGGGAAAAAAATGGAGATGTGAAAACAGTGGGGAAGACCAAATAAACTGATGATTAATAGGAGGAAGTTTGTGTTTCTTCCTTGGGCTGGTGGCTAGTCAGTAATGAAGTAGAGAAGAAAGCTGAACTTCCTCTCCAGGCCACTGATCTGGTTTGCAAACTGTCAGAAAGGTTCTGTATTAAAAAAGAAGAGAAAAGAACATTAATAATCTGTTGTTCAGCAGAAGTCTCTTCTATTGTTGATTATTTAAGTTATTCTTTCCTGGCTTATAAGTTTTCCATTTTGGGATGTTTGAACTTCTGTAGTAAAAGGGATAGTATTTGAAACCACAGAATCTTAGCTCTAGAATACTAGATTTTCTTGGTATAAGTGCTAATGTCTCACTGTCCCCTGTTACCTGTCTATTTATTTATAATTCAGAGTATGTATTCTGTACTGCATTGCTGGTCACTTTCTGTAAGAAGAGCTTCTGTTTCCAGGCCTATGTGTTTTAAAATACTATTTAAGCTGTACTTACCTGATTAAGCAAATTGTATAGTGAACACTTTTTGAAGAGTTGAGAGTGCATCTGAAGTGGAAGTTAGCTCTAGAAAATAGCACAGGGCTTTGGAAAGCTTTCTTATTATGGATGTGGGAGAGAGGATTATTATGTGTTACAAAATAAGGAAGAAGTGTAGTTAGTAAAGTACAAGGCAGTGTGCTTATGCTGATCATCAAGAGACAAGGTCTGCAAAGTCTTTAATGGTAAGAAATGGTAAAGATCTCTTCCTCAGACCCTGTTTAGAAATATCCTCAGCCAAGTGAACATCCATGGGCAGGGTTTGCTGCATTTGTGGAGAGAAGTTTTCCACTGGCTTGTGGAAAGAAACTTTTATGATTGGGTGACTGAAGCTGTGTCCTAAGTAGTGTTCTACTACAGACTCCCAATTACAGCTGAAGCAAAACCTGGACATGTAACTTGGAAACTTCTGGAATCTGATGTCATTTCTGTCAAAGGAGATTTTGCTATGGAATTACCAATGCCTAAAATGATACATAGTATTATTCTGCAATCATGTAGAATTAATTGGACACTCTTACATTTGTTGGATATTGATGAGATAAAGATTTTTCTCCTTTGGCATGTATCTACTCACCCCCATATAAATGTCATATACTGGGGTTTCCATGTGCCTGAGGAGTCATGGCAGCCTCATTTTTTTTGCTTCTGGGGCTTTTTATGTTTTGGTGTTTTACTTTTGCAAAAGGTGAAGCACATGTAAATCAAAATGCAGGGCCTGTGCCTGTCATGCAGGCACAGAGTGCTGGATTTCTTCACCTTTAAATAGCTTCTTCGCTGCGTCCAACTGCTCTCGTCTCACTTGTTGACCAGGTCCTGCTTCAGTGATCTCCTTTTTTGCAACCTGAGTGCCCCGTGGAGGTGAAGGACACAGCCTGAGCTGGCTTCATCAGTCAGCAGAACAAATGGGCTTGCTCTGGCGAACATCGGGCCATCTCGGATTCCACCTCTTTTATAGAGATGAGTGATGAAGAGGGGCTCGTTCCGCTTTGCCGCTGTATTAATACACATCAGGGGCCAGCTCCCGGCACTAAATCACGCTACTGCATACATCTGTTATCGGACTCCTCACCAGTGTGATGAACAAGACTGCAGATAGAGGCTTCCTCGTGTCATTCTTTATAGGATTTTCCTAAAAGAATAAATAGCTCAAATCTCTGCCAACACTATCCCCTGTCATGGTGATGAATTTAGCTTCTTTCTTAAACATGCAGCTACAAATCTTCCCCTGTCGCCTCACCCCCCCCCCACCATCCGCAGAAAGTTTTGAGTTGAATTTGGCTGAAATCAGAAGATGCTAATAAAAGGCAGATGAGATGTGGGTGCTATTTCACTCCTCAGTGCAGGAATGAGAAAAGGCAGCTAGAGATAATGTTTATTTGGGAACCAAGCAACTAAATTTATTCCATGTCTTCTCACATACTTTCATGAATGTGAGTATTTATAAGTTCTGGTAAAGTATCTTTTCCCAGAGACCCTTGTATGAACATCAAAAAACTGTGTTACTGTAGAAGTGCCTTGGGTCTCTATTGTATTGCTATATTATTAAAGTTCTGATATTTATCCTGCTCTTTGAGACTAACTGGTCTAAATAACTGAGCTGTTGAGGACAACAAAAAGTGGGTAGAAAATTCAGAATTGATTTGTACTTCAGGAAACGACTTTTATCAAAATTAAGTTGGTCAAACTTAAGCAAATACTCAGAGAGACTGAAAATTTAATGTTCTCCATACTACACAGTCAAACAGTGTGAGCCCTGAAGCATGAGGCCTTCACCAGATAAGAACAAAATTCTGGCTAGTGTAATTTGGCAGTAGAGTAAGGAAATCTGAAGGAAGTTAAGGCTGACTGTACTGGATTAGACCACAGATTTGTCTAGCTCAGTGACCAACAGCCAGTGCCTAAGGAGGAAGAAGGTCTGTGGTGGTGGAAGTCCTTTGACTTTTCATTCATCTGAGACTTCCATGGCATGGATAATGTCCTTGTGTTTAGTGTTACTTTCCATTGCAGTACAGTAGATTTTGAATACTATCCCCAGTGGCACAGTAGAGCTTGTCTGAGAAATACTGCATAAAATGTTATCCTTATGGAAGGTGTGCTCTGGTTTGAAAGGAATCTGATGAAGACTGTCATCTCTGTCTTCATTTTGTCAGAATAGGCCACAAGTACAGATGGTTGTACAATAAATGGTGAACAACTACGGATCTCTACACTGATGTTTTTAATGTTCATGTGGTTCAATCCTCTATGTATGTAGCAGTGCACGTGGTAACTGACATCCTAATCAGCTATTACAGTGAGTCTGGGGTAAAAATCTGTGTAAATAGATTTTTGTCAGCCTTGGCATGTGTTCACACATAGCTTGTAAAAAAGATGACAGTTAGCAGCCTGTGAAACTGCTTACTGGCGAACAGTCTGAGGAGTAGCAATTTGGTGAATTTTCCCTCTCCTGTTCTTGCTATTTATTCACTGTTGTCATACCCAGAAACAAGAAGCCAGTTTCAGTCCTTTTCTTTTTATAAGGAAAGATGGAGAGCCTGAGTGGGGAGGCTGCTAGCAAAGAGCATATAGTTTATTTAGTATTGGTGGTGATTGTGAGTTTAAAGACTGACTTAGCTGTTGGAGTTTTTTTCACGTTTCATATGACCTTGAGATGGAAGAAGATGATGGGCTGGATGTAAAATTGCAAGGTACTTTTATCAGCTGTGTTGTAGCTATATGGGAATGACTCACTGTTTTGGATGTACAGAAGCAGCATTGTTGGGGTTCCAGATCTACTGAGTGTGGAACCTCAAATGAACCAATTTTTATTTAAACTTCAAAGCAATCTGTTCTGTAGTTGAGGCTTGCTGTGGCCTCTTTATCCTTCATCCACTACAGAACAGCAGATGCAACTTGTAATTAAAACATACAAACAGCTATTATCTATTGTGGGACTACAATAAAGAATATGTTTTATATTGAAGTAGTTATTAAAAAAATTCTACTTTCCCCAAAGACTCCTATGGCAATTACACTCATTTACCTGGCCCTGTTCTGCTTGTGAGGATTGAGTGATCCAGGATACTGAGAATTGGAGTAAACTCTCATATCTCTAGGTTTTTGGCAATCCTTCTGGAAATTTGGGTGACTATGGGTTGAGCTATGGATCTGCAAATCTCTCTCGCTCTTATAGCCTGTCTCATTTTGAAGCAGTGAGAATGGATGTCAACCTAGTTTGGCAAGTAGTTTCTTGTCATAATATGCTGATGTACCCTTTTGGATATATGTGGAGGTTCATGGTACTGCCCTTACTGGGTGAGAAGAGGTATGTTTTACTCTTTAGGTGAGCTAAGCAACCTGAAATTTGCCATACCTTCAGAGACTTTGAAAGTCTCAAGTAGAGAATTAATTGAGTCTTTGCAAGGAGTCCAAGTTATTTTAAGATGAGTGATTGTGAATTGATTCACTTTAAATATGGGACAGCTAAAACTTTTGATTTTCAACAGGAGCTCTGACTAAGGGAACTAACTAGTTAGTGGACTGGGAATTTGGAGTTTTGAATGTGTGATTCATTAGAGCAAAATTGTTAATGCTATCGAGAACCTCTATTTCAAAGGAATTTGGATGGAGAACTTTTGGAAATTCCATAAATAATATCTTCATAAATAAAATTATATATATGAGGGGTTTGCCATGAAGTCAGTTGTTCTAACTTTTTTTTTATTGCCCTTTCTTACTATCTTCCTCTGTTCCCCCTTTCCTGCAATTTTATATTCCAGCAACTTTATCTGTCCACATGGATGCAGCAGAATCAGAGCTACCAGCAACACCATCCTTGAGATCCCAGAACTCTGAGTGGACTAGGAAAACACCAGCAGCTGAGAAATCTACTATTGCTGCCTCCAGTAACTTTTTTAAAATGCCACCAGAGAAGAGCCCTGGATACAGCTAAAAGGAAGCATTGCAACTCTAAAAGCTTGCTGGATTTTGGAAGTGTTTGATTCTGGTGTTTGTCTGCACCAAACATCCTGTTTGGCAGTAGTGCTATCTCCAGTATTGGTGCGTGATGCCTGCCATCATCCAGGCTGGTCTGTGTGCCTCACACACCTAAGTCATGTTTGTGTATCTATGCTTAAGAAAAGGTAATCAGTGTTGGGACTGCAGTGGCTTTTAGAAATTTTCCTGCTATCACTGTATTTATTATGAATTCATCTCTTTCCCTGATTACAGCTCACATGTAATGGGTCATGTACAGATTCTTCTGGTTTTCAGATCTTTTTTTGCCCCCTGGACATGTTGCTTGTTTGTGTATTTGGCATTTTCAGGGTGAAAGTCCCACTGCTATTCAGGGAGGCAGGAGTCTCCCTTTGCTTGCTTCCAGGCCAAAGGGATTTCTTGGGTGGGGAATGAGGAGGGAATACTAACACATTGAAACATGGAACCTGAATCCTGTATTAGCAGAATGTTTTCTGGCCATGTGCTAATGGACTCAAATCACATTGCTTCTGGCAAAGCAAATACGGTGCTTGTCCACGTAGAAATTGCCATCAGCTCACTGGCAGCATTGTCCATTAGACCTTTTCCTTCTCCCTTGTTCTGAATGTCTTCAGTCTTTCTTGTGTATTGCATGTTCATTCCTAAAGCTCCTACTGGATAAGGATTTGGGAGAACTACTTGGACATAAATATGCAAGCTGGTGTCCTGGATAGAAACCTGGACTCTTGAATGTTGTTGCAGTATGGTAGAAAATTATACAAAACATCCATATCTTAGCATATAAATTAAAATATATCTGTTAGTGTTTTTAAAGGATGCTTGTTGAAGTTAACATGCCATTGAACAAAAAAGCCATTTGAAGTGTCACCTGAGTTCAGAGCATTATGGGTATAGATCAAACTCCTTCTGTATTATGCTTTCTCTCCCTTCAAAAGTATTGTCTGCTGTACCTAGTGGAGGTGTCTCCACATGCTGATGATTGCACATTACACTGCAGTGTACACTAAAGAGATTCTCTTCATAGAACTTCCACTTGGTCTGCTGTTACCTTCTGTGTTGCACAATATATGGACAGGGATTTTTCCCTCACTTTAATAACTCTGGAGCTTATCTTGTTTTCAGAATATGTACCTGTATAGCATGTGCCAAGGAAAAGGTGGCCTCACAACTTCTTAAGCCCTTTAAAAATGGGATCTATTTGTATGAATGGAACTTTTTGCTTTCCTCATGTGGCGCTTTCAGACAGGAGCATTTAAACTTGTAAAATCAATTTTGATTGTGGCGGTGCATCTAGCACTCTTAAACACATAACAAAATTTGTGTGATTTTAGTGATTTTGCAGTGTTCTGCTCTCTTATGAGTCAAATGACTGAGGGACAGATTTGAGTGGGGGACTAGGAAGCAGTGATTTATGTGTATTAAAATAGGAAATGGTCATAATATACACAAAACAGAAACTAAATTACTTGCTAAATCATGATTGACAAATATGGTTAGTTATACTACATGCACACTGTGTCTGATCCCCTAATACCTACTTATTCTTGGGGAGACATCCAAATTGGATTTATATTTCGCAGCACAAGCAAACTGTCAGATCTGTCACTATAAATCCTTCTCAAAACTATTTTTTTCTTTTCTCTTTTTTTTTTTTTTTTTTTATTTGGGTGGTATATTTTAAAAGTAATAAGAACAGGAAATTCCTTTTTACCTTAATGAAGGAATACAGTAGTCCTTTTAGAATACAGGACAAGCTGTAACAGTTTGTGAAGGAAGAAGTATTCCTGTTTTTAAAGTTGTCATGGCTTTGTCTTATTTGCAGCTATTTTGAACAATGGTGCCTAAGGGGTAACACAGCAATTTTCAGCACTGAAGGGCTTGTAATCTAAAACATCTGAAGAGAAGGTAAACCTGAAGAGTAGTAGCTTGACTATCTAGTACTCATGAATACAGTGAATGGGAAAGGTGGCCACGTTCTCCTGACAACTTGCAGATAAAATTTAGAGTTTGAAGCCTTGTAATCCACACTGCATGCTGCTCTGATGATAGGGAGGGTTCCCTAAAAGAGCATTTGTGAAATTGAGTGATTTAATCTGGAGTATCCTCCACAACCTCTCTTAGTCTGAGTCTATTCAACAGAGTTACTCAGATTATTGATCATTCAGCTAAAATTTTATATTTTAGCCATTGTATTCCCTTTAAAAATCAATTGTGATATATCTTGCTACACTCTGAGTATTGTCTACAGTAGTTTTTTCCTCTTCTGTGATTTCAGGATGCTTTAAAATCTTTTCCAAGAAAGATGTTAGGGAATCAAGAGCCTCCATCTCATTGTGGTGGTGGAGGGGTGGGTTGCAGTGCTTCATGTGATTTTTCTCTGGGGGCAGGCAAAGAGAATTGATCAGATTATCCTATTGAGGTCAGTTGCAGTGTTACCTGGTTAAGCCCTTACTTAGGTTGTAAGCTCCTAGGAGGTATTTCTTGCCTTTAAAGGCTGATTGTACCTGTGGCAGTACCGAAGAGCAGCTGTGGCAGATCTTGTCTTGACAAGCAAGCCATACTTCCTGCTAGGGCAACTTTCTGGAAGTTCCAGGAGACTCCAATTATTTCAGCTGCCCTGTCTTTCCTATTTCTAGGTTAGAATCCATTTACAAGTCAGTCAGATTCTCAACCAAATTTGATTCTCCTGAGTGGTAGGCAAGCTAAATGGATCATGTATCTTGTTACTCCAGGGTATTTAACAAAATATATCTTCAGACTTCAGTAACTTGATACTTAATATCTACAGCATTCTTAGATGAATAAAATAAGTCCATTTTTTGCCTCTTTTTTTCATCTAAGGCAGATTTCTTAGAATGAACTCTGTTGCACAGTACTCAGTGTGAAGGATGCTGCTTCCCATGTAGATTACTTGAGTAGAAAGGAGTAATAACATGGCTTGATTTGGTAGCTGTGCTTCTGTGAAGGTGGTCCAGTATGTGATTATTGCTTCAAAGATACACAGCTCACTCATTTTCCACTTTTTGTCCATTAGGACTCCCCAGTTTCAGTTTTGTCTTCTCTCCAGTTGTGTTTCTCTTTGTCCTTATGGGAGACTTCAACTTTGCAGACAGGAACAGGGAATACCATACTGCTGTGACAAGCAAGTCTGGGAAGTCCCTGAAGTAGATTGAAGATAACTTGTAGTCACAAGTACTCAGTGAGCCAACTAGGAATGATTCCCTCCTAAACCTGTTGTTTATTAATGAAGAAGGACTTTTGAGAGATATGATGGTAGGTGCCTGCCTTTGACACAGAATCATGAAATGGGTAATTTTAAAATTTTTGATGTAATGAGGAAAACAGTCAGTAAAGTTGCTACCCTGAATTTCAACAGAGCTAATTTTAGGTGACGCAGCAAGCTTGTTACTAGCAGGCTGTTCCTTGAGTGCTGGTCAGTTTTTAGCAATCACCTTTTAAAAGCACGAGAGCAGATGATCTCTCTGTGTTGAAAGTCAAACAAGCCATGCAGAAGACCACCTTAGCTGAACAAGGAATTCCTCTTGAATCTCAGGAAGAGAAGGAGATTGTGTGACCTCTGGAAGCAAGGTCAAGTTTCACAGAAAAATTCCAGAGCCTTAGTTCACATATGCAGGGAGAAGATATGAAAGACCAAATCTTAATTAGAGTTGAAACTGGCCAGTGTTGTGTCAGATAAGCAAGGCTTTTTGAAGTACATAAATAGCAAGAGGAGGTCTAAGGAAAATACTGGAATGATATTTGTTGTAGATGATCACCTGACAAATTGGATTGAAGAAAAAGTGGGGGCATTCAGTACATTTTTTTGTCTTGGTCTCTTCTAATACTGACAGATCTTGGGCTGCCCTGTCTTCTGATTTGGAGGACTGTTACTGTGGGAATAGTAACTTTCTGTTTGTGTACATGAAGACCATAAGGGACCAGTTGAATGTAAGTCTGTGAGGCCCAGTGGGATTCATCCCAGAGTACTGAAGGAGCTGGTGGTTGTTGTAGCATGACCTCTCTCAGTCCCTACCAAAGGTTTGGGAGTCTGGGAAAGATCCATGCTTACTAGAAACTATTCAACATTATACCAGTTTACAAGAAGTGCATGAAGCAAGACCCAAGAAACACAGACATGCTAGTCTAGCCCTAGTACCTGGAAAAATTATAGAGGAGATCATACTAGGGGCTGCTGAAGGCATTTCAAGTCCTTAAAATCATAGAATCATAGAATATTCTGAGTTGGAAGGGACCCACAGGGATCATCAAGTCCAACAAAAAAGGTCTAGTGGGTGATGTGATGGTTGGCAGCTGTCTTAGGCATAGTGACCATGAAATGTTAGAGTTTTCAATACTGAGTGAAGTAAGGAAGGGCACCAGCAGAACTTCCACTATGGACTTCCAGTGGGCAGACTTTGACCTGTTTAGGAGATTGACAGAATCCCTTGGGAGTCAGACCCGAAGGGCAGAGGAATCTGGGAAGGCTGGATATGCTTTAAAAGGGATTTCTTAAATATATTCAGTAGCAGCACCATCTTAGTCCTGCTTTGGATGCTCTCTAATAGCTTTACATTCTTCCTATATTGTGACACCCCAAACTACACATGGGACTCAAGGTGAGATTGCACCAGTGTAGGGCAGAGCAGGATAATCCCCTCCTCTACTAGATCATGATGAAATTTTAAATCAGAGCAAATAATAAACAGTAAGTTGGTGAAAGACCTGGAAGGCATTATGTGGGAAGTGGTGAAGGAATTTGGTTTTGTCTGGTTTTGAGAAAAGAGACTGCTCCCTACAGTTTCCTGAGGGGTGAAGTGGAAAGAGAGGCACTGGTCTCTTTTCCCTGGTATCTAGTCACAGGGCATATGAAAAAGGTTAAAAGCTGTGCCAAGGGACATTCAGACATGGCATTAGGAAACACTTCTATACCAAGAGGATGGTTAACCACTGGAGCAGGCTTCCTACAGAGATGGTTGATGCCCCAAGCCTGCTGGGGTTTAAGAGACATTTGGACAATGCCCTTACTTTAATTTCTGTTCAGTCCTGAAATGATCAGTCGCACTAGTTATTAATTTTAGGTTGAACTATTTTGTTTTAATCATAACTTCATGATGTTATTGTCTTTCCATTCCTCCAATCTGTCCAAGTCCCTCTTGGTAGTATCCCCACCCTCCAGCATATCAGTGGCTCTCTTTCTCAACGTGCCATTATTTCTGATCTTGTTGAGAGTATGTTCTGTCTTTTTCCACCAGGTCACTAATGATGTCTGAACACTATTAATCCCAGTATTGTCTTCTAAGGCATGCTTTTCATAAATGGCTGTCATGCAGATTTCAAACCATTGATTGCTTAGCCTGGCCAGCTTCTCTCTGATCTTTCTTACTGGATGCTATCCAGTCCATACCTCCCCATCTGGCTCTAAGGGTGCTATGAGAGACTGCATCAAGAGGCTTACTGAAGTCAGTGGAGACATCATTCACTGCCCTCTATGCCTCCTCAGAGCCTGTTGTTCCATCACA
This sequence comes from Oenanthe melanoleuca, assembly GCF_029582105.1. Lineage (NCBI taxonomy): Eukaryota > Metazoa > Chordata > Aves > Passeriformes > Muscicapidae > Oenanthe > Oenanthe melanoleuca. The sequence continues at coordinate 39,129,196 of NC_079339.1, forward strand.
GAAGACAGGTTCATAGGCTTGATTTTCCATTATTTAATCTGTCCGTTCCTAGTCACCTCTTTGTCCTCTGGACACCTAGAAATGGCTTCCAAAACTTGCTTCATAAAGCTACAGGGGACTGAAGTAGGGCTGACTAGCCTATGACTCCACCAATACTCCTTCCTGTCTTTTTAGATAGGTGATGTATATATACATACCCCTTCTTGTCTCTGGGGACCTCATGCAATTGCAAAAGTTTTTCATAGATGGCAGTGACCAATCTCAAAATGATATACTTCTGTGTATAGGGAGAAGATGGACATTCTGTGAAAGAGAAGTCAAGAGCTGAGGGAAGCACATTTTCTAGTTGTTCTTTTCACATTTCCAGTAGTTCCAGTGAGCTCTAGAGCTCTTAATGCCCAGTTTGGTAGGTACTGGAGAAGACTGAATTAAAAGAGTGTAGTTTCTGTCCTGATGGATTTATGATTTTAAGGTACAGTAATGGGTGAAGAAAGCAGCAAAACAGAAGCTGGAGAGAAGCTTGTTAGAGGCTGGGACTAGTGCTACTGAATGATAGATTAGCTTTGTGATTGTGGTATGCAGAGGTGTGTCTTGCCAGCTTCATTCTTGGATAATGACATTGAGTAGGTTAGTGCTGTCCTTCAAACTGTAGATGCTCTTGCTATTATTTTGTGGATGTTGCAGAGACTTGCTTAGTGGGCAGAGGATGAGAAGGGAAATTGTAAGAAGGGCAGCAAGAAGCATGATGGAGTGCCTCTTTTATTGTAACCCCTTCTGCACTGAAGAAGGAATATGCTACAAACAACAGTATGTGTGCCTAGATATTGAAAAGAAATTATGTCAAATGGATAAGAACTTAACTTTATTGTCTTGAGGAACAGTTTGTAACCAGGGAACTTTTCAGTGAAGCAAAAGTGAAGGATACTGCATTTGTTCAGAATATGTATTTTAATAGTTTCTCAGGAGACTATCCAAGGAAGATGAACTTCTGTTCTCATTGTGGTACTTCATTACTGTGTCTTTGTTTCCTGTATTCTGTTCCAGTTTGTGTTTTGTGACTGTGACATCCTTTTGTACCATCAAATGCAGGAAAGATACTTTACAGTAATACTTTTTAAGGCAGAAAGCATAAGGGGACACTTGCTATACAGGAGGTAAAACAAGATTATTTTAGGCCATTAAATTTACCCAGTACAAGGCTTGAACTCAGCACAGAGGGCATAATGTCTTAATTATACCAAAGCATCTCATTTTTAAAGAAAGTAAATAGTGCCACAGGCAAGTGCAGGGAGACTAAACTGGCACCAGTGCCTGGAGACCCACGTGTGGCTGTGCCTCAGTCACTTGACATACAATACAGATTTACATTGTAGAGACAGAAGGAACTTTCAACATCCTTCTCAACTTTAATGTGGCTAGAATGCCTTCCCAATTGGCAGTCTGTGAGTCTGGTGAATTGAAAAGAAGTGCTCACTGGCATGCTGTGTGAAGAGAATTCTTGTACCAACTTAAAAATTGGTAAAACTGGAAAGTGGACTGGTACAGCCTGTTATATCAGAGAAGGATGCAAAATATATATACTTGCAGACAATATTCAGGAAAAGTGTTGTTGAGCCCTGTGTGTTATGAGCTAGAGTATTCAGTGTGCTAAAGCAGAGATGCCAGTACTACAAGGATGATCAGGGTTGTGCAAAGCTGCCCTCTTGTCCAAGTAACCTCTGAAGGAAATGGGATGAACAGCATGAGAAAGGCTGTACTGTGTCAGGCCAAAGGTTTGTTTGGATAGTCTGTCTCTCACAGTGACCTGGTTTGGATACCTGGGGGGTACTGTAAAGATGAAGCAGTAATATAGTGATATTTTTTTTTGTGTTCCCTTAGCCCAGTATCCTGCCTCAGAAAGATGTACAAACTTTCTTCAAGACTGGGGAAAAAATTTTTGAACTTCTGGTTATAGTATTTATCCTACAACTGGATTTAAATATATTTTTACAAGGACACATCCTGATGATGAAAACATCAAGTAAGGATTAGCATATATTTGTTTGTAATGAGTTTTCTTATTAATTACCCTCTTTATAAGTAAATAACATCTTCTCTTGGATTTTTTTTTTCCTTAATAGCAACATCCTGACATTGTTTCTTATAATGCTTTTTTTTCCCCAGCAAGGTTGAAAAGTTTCCTTCTTTACAATGAGGCTTCTTTGACGTGTATTTGTATGCCCAGTCAACAAGTCCTATGTAATCCACTAACCCATATAAATCATTTTTCATAAGCTTCATACTGTAAAACTTGTCATTTAACCTTTAATTGTGCTCCTGCATGAAAATCCCCTATTCCACATCTGTATACATTCAATTCTAGTGTCTACATTTGAAGTATTCTTACTTTATATTAATATTCAGAGTTACAGAGTAACTGTAAGAGTCACTTATGGTACTCCTTATAGAGTGTTCTAATATTGCTATTCAGGCTTCATATACTCATATATCCAAATATGCTGCTAGTCTGCTGCCCACATACTGCTGTAACACTACCATAGGAGGTGATATTCAGGCAGTTGAGTCTGAACCTAAAGTTCTTACCACTGCTTTTCAATGTACAAAGTCCTAGAAAGTAAGAAATTTTCTTTAAACTCAAAAATTTCTTGCATTTCCTTTAGCACTATTATAGCACAGTTTTGTACCAATCATATTTATAATTTGAAATATTTAAGAGCTCAGTCTGTTTCGTTTTATCAGAAGAGCATCAGAGGTGTCATGCCTGTGTGGTAGAAAACCTTTTATGACATTGGAAATACTAAGTAATAAACCATCTTTTGTCTTGCAGATGGGCATAAAAATTAACTTGGAGCTAAAGCCTAGGTTGCCTAGATTGCCTAGATTTGTGCATGTGAGATTTCATTGATGGAGGCATTTCTAAGAGGGCCATGATCAGAGTCTGGTCTGGCTTGACCAAAGCCCTTGGGCACTACTGAAGTCCTTGAATTTTCCCTCAGGAGTTGACAACACCAGATAGTGAGCCAAAGGTACCATCAGTTGCATTTTAACTTCTTCCTCCTGTCAAAGAGGGTTCTTCTAGAGATAGCCCACAAACAGCTCTACTCAAAGTCTGTGAAGAGCTAAGTTGTGCATGTCCCAAATATTTTATGAGGTCATAAGATTTAGCTGTTTGATAGGGGTTGGACTCTGGGTTCTTGGGACTCTATTTTAAGGATAACATGTAAATAAGAAAGATTCCTGCTTGTATCCCTCTGTTTTAAATAAGATGTCTATTCTCTGAATGAGAATCTGTGTTCTGATTATAGAAACTGGAAATAAATCAATATATGAAAGAAGTGTTTTATCTGATATGAAGTGAACTGAGTTGACAGTGGGGAAGAGAGGTTCCACTGACATCTGACTAGATTTACAGTATTGGGCTCTCCATTAGTCTGCAAACTTCCTTGACCGTTCCTGTAAGTAGAAAGTATAAACTGTAATCTGAAGGTCTCTAGGGAGTTACTATGCTTTTCTTGCTTTGAATTGCAAACTTGAGTGAAGGACTTGAGGTAATTTATCATGTCTGTTCTTTGGAGTTTTTTTTGTAATGATTTTGTTTCCCAGTTTGCCAGGACATTGTCTCTAGACAAGTGAGATGCTCCCTGTTTGGAATTTGAAACAATTCCAGAGTTTCTTAAATAGCCTTTCATTTCTAAGCCACTGCTTCAGATCTGCCCAGTCCCAAATGGGATTTCATTTAAATGAGCAGGTCAGTTTCAATTGATAGTTTAATGGATATCAATTCATTTTGCCAACACTAACATCCTTTTAAGATAGACTGGCATCATTGGTTTTTACCATGATAACAGTGACTTCAAAGATCAAATGAACAGAGGACTTAGAATTCTTTTTGCCTTAGAATTTTTTTTGTGTCCCAGTATTAATAGTTATGCATATTTGTGGTAGGAACAACAGAGGAATCCCTTTACCTTAACTGTTCCAATGAATAAACTGTAAAAATTAGTTCCAAAGTGGACTGAATGTTTTTAAACAAAAAGATCAAGAGCCTTTGGAAATGGCTTCAAGTTTTTAACTCCATGTTGGGAGAAGAAGGCTATTCAATTTTTAAAAGTGATTATTTTCCTTTCTCATCTACAGGCTGCACCTGTGAGAATTGGCAAGTGTTCCCAGTGAAATGTGCTGATTTTTGTTAGGTATGAGGAGTTGGAACAAGGAGCAATAGGTTTTTTTATGGGAAGGGCTCAGATTTGGCAAACTGTTGGTAATGTCAAAAATTGCCGTGTCTAAAAATTAGCTGTTTCAGTCTTACACCTACTTGCAATTTTGTAATTTTAAAATTTTGAGTAATGAAGCATTTCATCTACTAATTGGATTAATTTCTATTTCAAAAGGAAAAGCTGAATGGTGGGGTTTTTTTACATGTCCTTAATTTTATGTCCCAGGGCTAAGAATTTTCTCAGTTCAGCTTGAGTAACTGGTGGCAAGTTTGATAACAGTGCTGACTGTGATGGTATTTTTCAATTTTGATATTTTTCAAACCATTTCTTCATGCTTTTCCAGCTCATAAAAATCAACTGAAACTACAGATGAATACAAGTAGATTTCCTATGTATTAATGGAGAACTTCTCACATGTTAATAAAAGACTGTTTCAAATCTGGGATACAAATTTTGTTCTCAACTGGCATAGAGCAATTTCCCAGTAATAACAGATACTTAGTTTTTCAATGAAATATAGTATAGGGTTTCAAAGTGGTAAACTACATTAAGTTAATTCATTTTTATTGGGGGAGTGACAGGGAGGTGTTTAGATATGAGAACGTGAGCAGATCTTAGGAGTTGCTGCAATAGGGCAAATGTAGCAAACAGAGTTTTCAAAACACACTTTAAAAATTGTACCTGGAGGTTGGAGAATTGTACCTAAAGATTGGAGAAATCTTCCTCTGAGAAGTGCCATAACTCACAGACTGCCTGCAGGTGCAGTGATGGCAGACTAGTGGTTCTGATAAACTGATAATGCCAGCACTGACACCAATGTTTCCCTGGTATTTTGACACCAGCTTCCTGAGAGGTTCACCAGTGTTGCCTTAGGGATCTTCATCCTGCTTCACAACATAGTTTTTAAGTGCTTGGACTCACCTAGCCCTCCTCCATGGGGAAACACATTCCCGTTTTGAGCCAGACACCTACTGCTGAATGTTGCATGGTGAGTGAAAGAAGTCCTGTGTTTTCTTTCTTGGCTGCCCAGTGAAACAGCAAGGGGAGCTTTTGCCAATCTTTTATCCCTTGCTGGTTCTTGACATGCAGGGTTTGATTGCTGGGTGGGGAGAAGGGCTGTGAGGTGTGGCTGTTGTCCTGCACTCAAACAGTGCAGGGGCTACCTGGGCAAGGTGACATTTCACCCCCCTCCCTACTCTGATAGGCTGCATGACTCTAAACCATGGGCTTCATCTGCTTGGATATGTATTCAGACATTTAAACAAGAATCATCTTCAGCACCCCCACCCACCCCTCAAGTAGCAAATAAAACAAATCAGAAGATTTGTGCTCTGATGACAAGGCTGCAATTTGAGTGGCCCATGTTGCTGTAACCAGTGCCCTTCTGCATGGACAGTGCAATGCAATAAAGCACTTGCATGATTTTTTGTTGGGTTTGAGGGTTGTGTGTCTCAGCCTGTCCATCTCCCCCTTTCACACAAGCTTCCTGCCTTAGTGTAGGACAGCTGAGACTCTCTGAATGTACAGCTGCTGGCTTGGATTTTTTTTCTTCCCCTTACTTAGGCTGACTTCAAGCCTTATTTACTGCACAGCATCCAGACTCCACTCTGAAGAGGAAAGAAGTAATTTCCTTGTTAGTGTCATCAGGGTACCTCCTGCTATGACAGCTTAGAATGTTAATGAATTTCTGTGCTGAGCATTTGGGTGTTATCATCACTTGTGTTGCATAAATGAGGAATTTGGGACTGAAGCAAAACCCAGGAGTTATCTCTGAATTTGAGGGGCCTGAGATGAGATACGCAGACACTGGCAATTTTCAGGGACTGACTTTGTACCCTTTTGTAGGTTCAAATCACATTTCCTACAAACTTCCTTAGCAGCTATAAGTGCTCAGAGCTTCTGCACATCCAGCCCCAATTACTGATAAGGTGAGGAGCATTGTCCATATTGCTGAAGTCTTTCCATGGCTTCTCAGCTGACAGAGAGATGGCAGCAGGCAGGATCTCTCCAGGGCTGGTGGTCAGTCACTTTCATCATGAGAACCTGGACAGCCTCCTGCTTTGTCCTTTCTGTCATTGGGTCTGACTCCCTTGTGCTCATCTCCTTCAGTTCCTGCCCTTCACCTCTCTGGAGACATGCCTTCTATGCTCTGTATAAAGTTAGAGTCTCAAAAATAAACAGTGTAATCATTTGATTTAGCATTATTATAAAGTGTATGGACCAAGGGACAATTTAGGATGGCAGGAAAGGGATTTCTTCCCTTTTGAGTATTTTAATCTGTAACCAGATATATGTGTATCTGTGCATATATATTATTTATTTTTGAGCTAGGACTTCTTGGTGTGTATTCACTTTGTATTGGAGTTTCCTTACAAAGGTATTTTAATTTCCCCAAATATGTTTTGTCTCTGGAAATACTATGATTCCTGGATTTGAAAGGAATTGAAAGAGCAGCCCCAAATGCATAGTATCCTAAAGAATCTGCTGAGAATCTGCTATGCTGCTTTGTCTGCTACACCTCCAGAAAGAGGAATAGGTAGGTGAAAACTTGCTATGGAACAATCACACTTCCTAAATTTTTACCTGAACATCATAGGATGAATGTCTTGCAGTGATACTTCAAGTATTGTCCTCTTGATTCTTTTCTCTAAACCACAGAGTAATGATTATCTAGTGAAGTAAACCTGACTGTTGTTTAGCAAATGATAGGCTGCCTTCTAATGCCCAATTCAGCAAAGTTTTAAAGTATCAGAAGTCTTAATGTTTAGTTTGGGAAGAATGCCCTTAGAACCAGAATCAATCATCTGACTGTGCTGTATTGGGAAAAAAGAGAAGGGTACAAAGAGAAAATGGTACTATTGTCTTTATTATCCTCAGTCTTGTTCTGTTCTCTCCATGGACTCTTGGTTTACATCTTCTAGAGAAATTAGCACATGTTTAAAAAAAACCAAAAAGACAAACACAAACAACCTCCCTCTACAAGCTTTCTTGTGTGTGTTTGTTAGATGTGGGTTGGCAGGCTCTGTTTGCAGCTGAATACCCATTTTCTCATGTAAACAGATTCTATTAAGCTGAAACATGAAAATCAGAATGTTTGAATTTCCATTAATACCATTTTGGGACTAGACAGATAGCTGCAATTGTGATTTTCTTATCCTTGCAGTGAAGTACTGCAGTCCACATCATTCCTTGCTCACACATTACACCTCACACCTGTGCTAAGTGGGCATTTTCTGAGCAAAGTGCATTGTTTGCTCAACAGAAGCATAAAAGATGACACATGTTATGTTGCTGTATACCTTACCTTCTCTCTGCTAATCGCTATGGATAAAGTGATGATGATGCATGGTACCATATGACTCAGAAACAATTTTGCTGAAAGCCACAAATTTATTTCAGGTAAGTTACATCCCACGTCTGTGTATACTTAAATGTGTTTATTTGTTTCTGGGAAGAACCCAAATGCTTGTCACAAATAACTGGCAACTGAAAGCATCAGAACTGGTCTATTTAGAATATGTCTGCTCTCTGTCATTCTGCAAGCACCTCAAGTGTTTAGGATATGGATGAGTACGACTTCTACTGCTTGTCACTGAACTACTGCTGGTAATTGAAAATTGGAATACAGTGTTCCCTGGAGAGTTCATCATGGAGCTCAAGAGGTTAATATGTAGTTATGTGATGATACTATAATTTTATATGCATCTGCAGATACTGCTAATAGACATTAAAGTGGGCATTTACATCCTTATTATGGGTCAGTACTTGATGTCATAATAAAAAAGTCACATCAGAAAAGTACAGGGTAAAAATCTGATTATGCACATTTTGGAATGTAAATGGCTTTAAAATTCAAATTGTCACCTGGTGGGAGGATCAGGAAGGAGTCAGAACAAGGGCAAAGGGGCAAAGCTGTGAGACACAAGGGGCAAGATAAAGGAGGAAGAAAAGACAGTCAGGAGTAGGCTTTTGCTTGGCTAGTTTATATCCATATGAATACTATACCCCATTACTTAAGCCCTTCATGTCATCTCATTAAACATAAGCTTGAGTGAAAGGTGGACTTTGTAATGGGGTGTGAAGGTCAGTAAACTCCAGATCTTCTGTCTTTCCAGAGTTCAAATCTGCTCAGTGCTGTAAAGGCTAAAACATCATGTGAGTTAATGCAGGGTGTTCATTTGGAAAGCAACATCAAAGCTAATAAAGTTTTCAAGGCAAGACAACAGCTGAAACTCTTTCATAAGCCTGCCCTAAGTACATACACAAGTAACACTGCAACTACTGGCCCCAGAACGTGAGGAGGGGAGGGTACTGAGGAGACAGACTTTGAATTCTGAAGGGCTGTCTAGCTCAAAATCCGTGGAGAAGTACCATGAGGACTAGAGCAGGGTGTATGATGCATGTGCAGCTGGATACATCAGGGTACAGTGAGGCCGGGTGCAGATGCACTCAAAGGGTTTCCAACATCACCTTGAGTGTCTGTAGGAGCTGAAATGTAGAAATTTGGAAATTTCTATTTCTGCACTACTTTTTAATCAAATCACATTCTAAAACACCCTAAAAAGTCTGCAGTTGACTGAAATTTCAGGGATTTTGTTTTCGTTGGAAGTACAGGATGCAAGGCCATGAAGTGAAGTAAACAGTTTATGACTGATGGAAGGAAAAGCCTTATCCTTCCATCTCCACTGCATTGTTTCTGCATCCTTGGCTGTAAGCTCCTGCTGCTTACCTTTCCCTCCTTTGACTCCTCTGAGCCACTTCAACCACTTAAACCTGATTTCTGCTGGTTTTGTCAGTTGGTTTGGCTTGATTTATGTGCATGAAGAGTGCTGGGGGCAGCCCAAGGCATGATGGCAGGACTGGGACTGGGGAGTTGGGTGGGCTGGCAGAAGGTCCTGGCAATAATGGTTTGAATGAGGGAGACACACAACTGGCAAGCACCAAGGTTTTAACTTTGACTCAACTGTTTACAGGTCTGTGCCCACCACCCCATGGTCTCCAGGGATCCAGCAGCTCATAGGAAATCCACACAGTGCAAGGCTGCAAGAGGGGCTTTGAGGGGGTTCTAAAGCCACATGGCCAAAAACTGCATATGCCTCTTCTCCCAGATGCTCCTTAAGGGTTTTAACACTCTTTAGTTGAGAAGGGACATTTCCTGTGACATAACTGCAGATGCTTCCTAAATAGGGATTATGGCTGAAAGGGACTTGCCTGCTCTAGAGAACCCAAAGCAACATTTACATGGATGTCTTCTCATTTGGGGTCTGATTTGTTTATCTGTGAAGCACAATGAATAATGGGGCAAAATTATTGAAAATACTTGGTCTCTCTACATCATGTTGCATGTGATGAGAACCAGCATTTCTGGTAAATGAGAATGTTATTAAAAACACCATCCATCTTTTGCAAAAGCTTTCAGTAGAAGTACTGAAATGGTGAGGCCCACAGCCTGCTCTGCAGGTTTTTGGGATCTGATATAAGGTAATTTTCTCAGGAAAAACAGGAGGCACAGAGAGAAGTTAAAATTTTGCAAGGATTATACGGCAGATCTGTCACAGACCTGAAAGGCTTTCGTAATTTCATCACTAGAGGCCTTATATTTCTGTGTCCCTACACTAATGAGGTGCAAATAAAACTCCAAGATCCCCTCCATTCAGAAGATCAGTGAGACACTGAGCAGGCTGGTGGCAACCAGTCAGCTACTGAGTCATTTAGTGATTAATGGATCCTTGTTTGTGAATGGGCACGTCCCTTGGCTCAGATCACTTTAGGCTGCTGAGAGAACAGGAATGGAGAAGTCCATCCCCCTGTTTGCAATTAGTATTTGTTATTAAATGCTGACAGTGTGTTCTCTCCTCTCATGTATCTCATCTTTGTTTATGCACTGGATGTTGGCACAGGCTTCTGTGCTGTAATGTCTTGAATTAGCTGCTGTTGAAAGGAGTCCAAGGAGCAGTGTGCTCTGAGGAGGACAGGAGGGTGGGAGAGTGGCTTGGCACCAAAAGAGCAGGAGCAATTGTGAGGGAAGGATGAAAATGGGTTTAGTTAAGTGGGAGGCTGGCAAGGAGCAAGCAGCAATGAGTCTGTGCACATCTCTGCTCTCATATGTAATGCCAAACACTTTGATGGGAATAAAGAGCTGGATAGGAAGTGTAATCGATGGCAGGAAGGGGAGATAGCCTTGGAAATGGTTTGGTAGAAGGTGATTTTGGCAGGCATGATATCTTCAGGCAGGTACGTAGATGGTGCTTGAGTTAGAAAGCATGGGACCTAAGAGAAGGAGACTGGAATTAGTGGAGATCACCATAGGGATAGAAATATATAGAGAACTCAAGCTGTCTGTGGAGGATGAGAAAGAGACTAAAAGCAGAAAGAATGGAGAAAAAAACCCTGTAATCTCTGAACCCCCAGCTGATTTGAAGGGCATCAGTAGGTGTGTAGAACAAGAGAGTGGCATCAGCCCTCCAGTTGGGAGAGCAGACTTATTCCAATATGTGGGTTTTACACAGCACCTAGGAGGTTTAAGATGCGACATCTGGTTTAAATACTAAGGCAAGTGCATTGGCTGCAGATCTCTGCCCTTCTCTGTGATACTGCAGGAGTGTGTGGCACAACAAGCAGTCTCAGTTGACCATTTTGTAGGTCAGGTCTTTCATCTGTTTGTGTGATGAGATAAAATGTGCCAGGATCTACAAGAAACAGGTATAGTTTGGTTATAAGAGACCAGGACTTTGAGCTCTATCTCCTGCAGCCCATCTGCTCAGAATGGCTACAACAGGTTATTCTAAGATGAGAAGGAAATCCATAGTGAGTTGATTTTTCTTTCTCTAGGAGCTAGGTACCATCTATGTCACTCCTTTCCTATTTTCTTCAATAGGGGGATGAAATTTTAAATAGGAGTAAACAATTAATCTTGTTGGAGTGCTACTTGATTATAACACATACCATGTTTCTTCACACAGTGGGAATTGAGGGGGAAGGGTAGCACGAGGCCAGGTTTGCCTCCATTGGATGCACTCACTCACTGTGTCAACCTGTGACCTGACTGGTTACAGATTTGTTTGGTCCATCTGAGTCACACTACTGAAATACAGGTATCTTTGGCAGTTGAGCCAACTAGAACCTTGATGTTAGCTGGTCACCTGGAGTGAAGTGGGACAAGCAGCATTCTCAGGTACTGTTTATTGATCACCAGGTCATCTGTGTGTAACTGCCTCTCAGTGTTTTGTGGTTTTGTCCTGCAAATATTTTGCTTTAGTCTCTGCAAACTTTGCTCCAGAGTATCTTTGACAGTGCAGCTGACTGCTTCTAGTTACTTCAGGTGTTTTGGATGCACAGCTCTGTTAATCCAGAGCTCATTTGTTGCAGCAAATTGAGGTCCAAATCACCAGAAGGACACCTTGCTCCAGTCAGTACTCACCTAGCCTAATTGGAGTGAGCATCTTTATCTTTTCCCATCTCTTACTTAGCCTTTCCTGGTCTTCTCATCTCTCTGATGCTGCTCTGCCACTGCTTCTTCCCCATAGCCCACATTCAGGTGTGGCTCTTTAAAAGCAATCTCTGTCAATATTTGTCATTAATCTATTTCCATTTTTATTTATAAAAGAAAGAGAGAGTGAGAACAGAACAGCAGCAGGAGCAGGGCAATTGCAGATGAATAATGAAAGGATTCATCACAGCCACACCAGGATATATATATTTTTTGCAGCCAAGCGAGACGGATTCCCATCACAGCTCGGGGACTCGTTCCACACAGCCACTCATCTTTCATGCAGGGGGGAAGGGAAAGGTGGAGACAGTATCATTATGGATGTAACAGGGCTCTGAAGTGACTGGTCAAGGTTGCTGCTTCAGTCACAAGGAATCTGCTTACAGGAATTTTCTTTCCAGCAGGTGTTATTGCCTGGTAAAGTGGCCTTCTACAGCAGTCTGCCACTTGTGAAAGAGAGCATTAGGGTTTGCTAGCAGGGATGCTTGGTAAGTGTTTGAGTCACCAGGAAAGGACAGAATGTCCAAGGGAGGATTTCACAGGAGTGACAAACTTGTCTGAGACAGAATGAGGGATACATTGGGTAATGCAGGTATCACTTTCTTACATTTTTGTCACTTGAGCCCACTCTCAAGTTCTCTGTCATCAACAAACACCTCTCAGCTTGCCCTGCACCATCTAACTTTGCAAATCCATCTGTCCTGTTGAACACAAATGCTTTGTTCTTCTTGTTCCCTTTTAGTAGGTTAGATAGATGGAAATTTGTCAGATGGGAGTGTTGAAGCATTCTGGGGTCTGGAAAAGAAGCCACAAGGAAAAGAACTGCCTTTTATAAAGGATGAAAAAACCCCAACAACCAACCAACCAACCAACCAAACCCAAGAAACTACCCCACAAACAAACACAAACACCAAATGTCTGAAATATATCTGATTGATTGGGGTGTGCACACCAATCCAGAAAGGTCTCTGTTTTCTCCTGTCTCCCAGGTCCAGGGTAGCAGTGCCAGTGCTTCAGTGCTGTTCGACCTCTGTGTGCCTGGGTGCACCCAGATGTAGTCACAGCTGCAATCCAGGCAATGCAATTGCCATTCTGAGACAGAGATGAGCTGCACTGAGTAATACTTGGATGCAGAAGTGCAGGTACTGTCCACTCCTGGGGCTTGGAGGTCTGAGATTCAGGAAAGAGCATGTGACTACATTTTTGCATCTAGGAAAGAATAAGCAGGTTGATTTAAATGGCAGGATGGTCTTATTTTCAGCTGCTATAATGACCTGTATTGCTGGTTATCAGTTCCACTTCCACCTCTGGAGACTGCATCAGCCCGTAAAGAGGAAAAAACACCTTGTCCCAAGGCACTGTATATTTGTCAGGCCTCTTTGCATCCTGGAGTACTTCATGCATCTCTCTGGCAAGGCATAAAATCAGAGTATTCCTGTATTAAATGCTTTTTCCTCTCAATTAAAGATATAGAAGGCAGTCCCAATTGGATGGGAGGGTCCAATGCAATGCTACAGCTGAAGAGATCCTTGAAAGAGTAAAAAAGCAAATATGTTGCTTTGGTGGACCCTTAGGACTGTCATCTTGGCAGGGAGAAAAAGACTTGTGCCCTGTTCTGTTCCAGAACCTCAGTTTTTCCTGTATAAAATCACAGCTTTGCCAGCAGTAGGGGAATCAGGGGAAAGTGACCTTTTTTCTCAAGCAGCCCCTCCATTTCCCTTTTGTACCCTTGGAATGCAATGCAGTGCTTAGAAGCTTAGACTCAGTCTGTTTTTTTCACCATTCCAGGCCTAATGCATGTCTCCCTTTGGGAAACCATTTGGTCTGTTTCCTTGTATTCTGGCACAGGTTTATACCATGTCATTATGACCTGGGTGTCAGTTTGGCTACATGATCTAGCTCCATTTACACATCCTGCTAGGCCTCCATTTCCATCCCTAGATAAGCACTCTTAGTTGCTCAGCATTGAGAAGGATTTTCTATTGAATATGGAAATTCTCAGGATATACAAAAGGAGGAAGCTTCTATATGGCATGTCTGCTTATTATACAAAAAAAAAAAAAAAAAAAAAAAAAAAAGCAAAAAAGTGCTTCAGCCATGATAGGTCTCACTGTTGCACAGCTGCAGAAGTTGATTCTTATAAAGCCTGTGGTTAGTGGCCTCTTACTTTTTTTCCTGAAGCTACCTTTTTTATTTTTTTTTTAATCACCATAGGATCAGGTCCCTGAAAGTGTTTAAGAAACTGTTATTGCTCATGGTTGCCTCCTGACCTTGGCTGGATATAGCCAAGTGTTTGGACATTAAGTGAAAACAAAAAAATTTATCAGCTTACTTGTGTTTACAAAACTGGGTTTCATGGGCAGGTGAGAATTTTGAGTGGTTCTAAAAACGCTGTGGTCCTTCTGTTTTGCTTGGTGGCATTACAGATTATTAGTGGAAAGCTTGCTTTGTCACAGCCTGGGAGATTGCCTTGCTTCTAGCTGCTGCTTTCCAGGCAGATATAAACATGCTGTGGAACAAATGTGTAGTAATGTGTTTGTGGAGGAGAAGGTTCCCTTCTGACTCCTGCCAGTGGATGGTTTATGAGACCTCATCTCTCTGGTCACCTTTGTCCTGCTGATACTCTGACTGAATTCTTTTGTTTCAAGCTTTTAGTGGCTCTATGCAGTGACTAACTTAGGCCATTCATTATTTGCTCTCCATGTCTACTCTGTCTAGACCCCTCCTCTTCCTCCAAACATTCCCAACCAATCCAGTAGCTAGTGACTGCATTCTGTTGAAAGTCCCAGCTTAAAGGGCTTCTTGCTGTGTACCCACTGACACAGGCAGTAGCACCATGGCACAAGGTGATGACCAGTTCTCTATCTCAGGCTGTCACTGAGATATTTTGAATTTAAGTAATGAAGATAGATTTTCTTTAGCTTTGAATAATCTGTAAAATATTGCATGTAAGAAAATTATTTGTCTTGCCAAAGGCTTGTGATGCACCAGCATCCAGTTTTTTTACTGGAGATGTCTTCTCCCAGACATGCAGGCTCTTCTCAATTGGAAATATTTAACACCCTATTAGTTTCTGATGTGTGCTTTAATATATTGGTGATCTTGATGTTCCCTGAGAGGCTTCAAATTATGAGGATATAACAGGTGCAGGTTTGCATAACCTTCTTTGAAATGCTTCACTCCATCTAATCCAAACTTAGGTTATTTTAGTGTGAATGTGCTGAAAAATCTGCACGGTATCAAGTGAGTGGTGGATGAAGAGCTCTAAACTCCTCCAAGAAAGATTGTCTGAAGAAAACTGGCCTTCTGGAAAAGTAGTACTTCAAAGAATCTGAGGATCAAGGTGCCCTGAGCTACTGCTGTAGCCTGTGGGACCAGTGTAAACTCAGTCTTTCCTCTCTTTCTGTACCCCTATAGTCCCTAGAAGGTTTTGGTCAATATTGAAGTCCATCTGCCCCTAAGCCTTTACAGACTTTGAATAGCAGCATTTTCTGTTCAGAGAACATACTGTCCAAGCAGAGAAGGATGTGGATGTAGGCCACAAGTAGAAAGGTGAGGAAGGGCAGGATGATACATGATCTGTTATGACATCAATGTGGAATGAAATGGCAAAAAAGAGATACTGCTAAACTGTTGATTGCTGAATTAATTGTCCTTAACCTTCAGGAGCTGAGCCAGAGCATCTTATGATGCTAGCTAAGGCACACTGAAAGTGATCAGGGAAGATACATGTATGAAGATATGTGCACACAGGAAGAAGAACCAAGATAAGAGAGAGATATGTTTTGAATAGAGAACTAGCTGGAGAATAGAGCTCACATTTTGGAGATGTTAACAGAGAAATATGCTTTGGGTCAAAAGATGAGTAATTTTTTGTTCCTTATATCTTAACCTATTGTCATATTCTTTGGGTTTTTTAACCATGAAAGCCAGACTGCCCTGCTGACTGTGTGCATGCATTTCATTGTGTATGCCCTACCAAAACAGTGGGAGCCCCTAGGGAATGGTGTTTGGCTTCCTCCCTTGTGTTCTTTCTTTTGGTGAAGGAGGCACAAGAGGAGACCCAGACTCAGTATAGATCCTGCTCCGATTTGAGGCCTGAGTTGGGGAGGTGCTTTGCTGGTGACAGTGGCATGGTGGTAAGTGTTTTTCTGTTTTCTGTGGTCTCCATTATTTGCATTTCAAAACTGCTTTCAATTAATAGGTCCCTCTTTCTAAGAGCAGTGTAAGAGGCCAAACTATTACCTGTGAAATATTATTTTCTGGGCCCATGCTATTGAGTGGCAGCAGTTCAGCAGGGTCTTCCCTGAAGAGGTCAGTAGCCCCAGGTGTTGCATTGCCAGGGCTGCTCTCAGGTGATTCCTTCCTGTGTCTGATGGCAGGAAAGCAAAGTGAATCTTCCCTGGCTGATTCCTGCAGCTGTGAGAAGAATTGAGGAGTTGTAATGATTTCTGCCAGTTTCTGCTGTACATTTCTGGTAAAGGACCTAAAGGCAGTGCTGGCATCAGGGGCAGGGAGCTCTTGAATCCTCCTCTGCCTGGGTCTGGAAAGTTGTAAAACAATGAAAAGAAATGTTTCAGCTGTTCTTGTCTGCAACAGCTATAGTGGCTGATGGGCTCAGCTTAGCTAGGACAGAAACTTTAGGTTCTATCTGAGGAAGCACTTGAACTCAAAAAGCTTTATACAGACTGAAAGTCTGGCAAATGGGACAGGCCCTCCACTGTTTTATGTCTTGTTCAAGAGCAAATATCCCAGGTGCAGAGACAGTTTTTTCAAACAAGTTACCAAGAAAACACAGGCAACTTTTCTAATACTTTAAAATACACAACATCAAAGCAATATTAGCACCTCATTGCAGAAAGTGAAAAAGAGATCAAAAGTTATTTTCCCCTAGTTGCTATTAATGGAAATTACCCTCCTTCCTTACCCCTTTCCTCTTGCAAATCACTGGAGTAGAGATGATTCAGTGGCAGGGTTCTGGATGTCTTATCAAAAGCCAAGGCATGCCTGGGACAGTGAGACTGGATCATCCTAGCAAAAGATGAAGAGCTATTTGAAGGTGTCTGATCTGTGTCCCTTTTGAGGATAGGCAGAGTTTCACCCATTGTATTTGGAATTTTCCAGAGGTGCTGAATTTCCATTGAAATTGCAGGGAACACAGGTGTCTTCTGTAGGCTGAACTGAGTCTTACCAAATACTCCAGCTCTCCTAAATAAGCTGTTGTCTTGCTGATCTGTACCCAGAGCCAAAGGCTGCAAGAAGCATGTGTAAACAAGGTGTCCCAATGTGTTATCTGTCAGTCCCTGGATTTCTGTTTGCCTCAGGAGAGTGGTGAGAAGCTGGACTGCTCAGTTTGACCTTGCTTTTTAGCTTTTCCCCTATTTTTCGGTTTGTGTGTTTGTATGGTTGTGGTTTTTGTTTGTTTTTCTCTTTGCACGTGCCTCTAATTGATCTTGAAAAGAAGGGACAGTTAAAGAAGATGTTAAGGTGAAATGAAGCCATAACTGTGACTGGAGACTTTTATTAAGTGTGGCAAAATTCCCTGGGCTGCGTATAAATTGTTTATTGATTTTGGTATGGCTGGATGCTCTGGAGTAATCGCCTGCAGAACCACTAGAGAGCGAGCAGGGAGGCGAGGGCTTTGCCAGGTCTCTGCTGCTTCCTGCCCTGCCTGCTCCACTCCTGCCTGTGCTGCTGGTCTGCTCTTTCACCTGCCAATGTGCAGCCCCAGCTGGATGGCTCCTGTGGCCAGCTCCTGCAGCCCAGGGTGGGGCTCTGCCCTGCTGCTCCAGAAATGGCAGTGAAAGAACATAGTAGGGAAGGGACAGCTTTGGATAATGGATCATACAAGTAACACTATTGCTGAGACTTAAACTGCCCTTTGGCTCTTCCACCTGTTGGCTGTTACAGAGAGAAAGCAAGGTTAGTCATCTCTGAGCCTGCCATGGGGCAGGTCAGTTTTGTGACAGGGCAGAGATGAACATGCTCGTGTTTCTCAGTAGTGTCTGTGCTGTGAGGTTTTGCCTCAGTATCCCCTGCCTGCTCTCACATGCCCTCCTCTGCCAAAACTGCAGGATGCTGTGTGCAGAGAGCCAGCCTGCCTCCCCTGCCAGTCTGTAAGCCCAGGAAAACTTCAGCCCCTCCTGATTTTCCTTTGCTTTTTGCTACAACATTAGGATGGTTTTGCTGCTCTATTTCAGTAAACTACTTTATACAGAGATTTTTCTCATCCCATAAGGGGAGCTGTCCTGGCAGAACTGGAGTCTCTGTTCTGTTCACTTCCCATGGAGGTGCCACACACTTTCCATGTTACTTTTGCACAGGGCAATGAAATCCTTAATTGCTCCTTAATCCATAATCCTTAATGACTAATGTATATTCCTAAAATATACTGTCTCTTCAGGTCCAGGGATGACATAGAAAAGGAAGCAATATTTTTTTGACCTTTGCTTGGGAAAGTGAGTGAATTTTCTGACACCTGTTGCACAGCTGATATCCCCTCTTCTTCTACAGGTGAGGTGCTGGTAGTTGGTGGGAGGTTTTATTCTGTCTGTCATTCAGAATCCATATTTTTATCACCTGGTAGCATGGATTGGTTTAATTTTCTTTCTTCTATGGAGGACTTCCAAGGCCTGTAGTAGTGTGGCCATTCAGTTAATGATACTCAAATGTAAATCTCTCTGTGGAGAGAAGAAAGGGACTTGTCCACCTGTTAGGGCCCTTAAAGTCAGCTGAGCTTTAGTCAAAGTGTCAGAAATTCTTTTTTTAGAAAATGCAGCAACAAACTCTGTTCCTTTCTTAATCATCTAATCTATATATGAGAGGGAATATGAAGCCAGAGTAAAAGTAAGATCCTCTTTTGCATCACTTGGCAAAATTTTCAGGAGATCATATAGATTCAATAAAGAAATGTTTTTTGCTTTGCATGTACCTAATGTTTCTTTAATGAAAAAGAAGAGTAAATGTGTATTAGTTTAAATTTTCTTTTTCTGGAGGGCATAATGTTAATGGAAGGAAAAATATCTCTAAAGTGTTGGCAATTTTACTCCAAGGTTTGAAAATGGGATAAAATAATCTAAATAAAAATTTGCATCTACCTAGAGAGTTCTCTGACAAAAATGGCACATGAACATTAGGAACAGCAGTAACTGCTTCAACTCTGATATTTTTGATTTTTTTTACCCCTGTAATAAAGGTCAAAATTTTAACTTACTGTCAAATAAGGGCAGTGAATTATGCTGATGTTGGTCAGTGTACTTTGGCTAGGAGATGTGAATGCTGTAACAGCATCTGCATTAATCTACACTGGTATTTCAAAGCATTTACTGTGTATGTACATCACGTAAACTTTTGTAATGCTTAGTTGCTTGAATGAACTAAGATGACTGATTTATTCCCTCTCACAGCAAAAAAAAAAAAAAAAAAAAAAAAAAAAAAATTCATAGTTAAAGCTGCAAAACTTTTTGCCATGGCTTGAGTTCCCTGACTACAAAGTCTTGCTCACAACTGCTGTAGATTTCTGATTCTGTTGCTTGTCTTGGAGATTTTTGAACCCCCCACCTTGGGAAGAATAGCCTGGCTTTAAATTCCTCAGTCCTGCACTTCAGACTGAAGGAGTTATTTTTAACCTGTCTTGACCTCTGCCTGAGCAAGAATAAAATAGGGATTGGGCAGAATATGACACAAATCAATAGGTTATCCCAACAGATATGATCTTTGGCACCATTTTGCCTTGGATACTTGCTGCAGTAACAAAGATAAATGGTGATTTGTTAACATTGTGATCTAGGGACTGGGTGGCTCAGTGGATCGTGTGGTGGCCTCTGACCTCTGGGTCTCCAAGCTCTGAACATCAAGATGAAATCTCATTCTGATAGTAGGAAGGAAAAAAAGATCCACAAGGGTTGGACGATTTTGGTTCATTTTGGTTCAGTGCTGATCAGTGCTCCAAAAAACATCCCAACAAGGATTGAATAGACAATGCCTCCTGACAAAAGGGAGCAGGGGAAATTGGATGGGAACTGTTGCAATAGAGAGCTAGTGATAGTTTCTGCAGCCTAAGACTTCAGTGCTTTTATGGAGTGATGCTAGGGCACTCAGAGCTACTCTGTCTCTTTGCCTACCTATCAAAGAGGACTTGCATTGCAGACAATTTGTGGTGGCTTCAAGGAAAAATAAAATTTGTTGTATGAAACAGCTTTTATTTCGTTTTCTGGGACAGTGTCTGCATGTCCTTTGATTACTGAAAGCTAATGATGACGGGTGTTTTGGGGAGCTGAAGTATCAGAAACCTCCCATACAGTTGTGATCCAGCCATGTCTCTACTAATCTTGTGTGATCTGTTCCATATCTCTAGAGTCCTCTAGAATTGCAGGTCCTCTGTAGATAGGTGACTTTTAATATGTACTCAGATGGACACAGTTTGGCTTTCAGCAGTCCAAGATGGTGTATTCTCATCAGGTGAAAATAGAGTCCTACAACAGAATTTCTTCCAGGACATCTGCAAGGATTGGTAAGCAGTATTTGAAGACAATTCTATGTTGTAACTTATCTCATGAAAAAAAACTTACCTCATGCAAGCCACAGAAAAGTGAGTTCTCCTCTCCCTTGGCTGGTGTATAATTCCCCTGCCATTAGGAGGCAGTGTGGCAGTATTTCATTCTGAACTGAATCCATCAGCTTTTTGGCTCTGTATCTCTTTACAGTTCTTTCTACAAGACTGGCACTGTGCTCTCAGGTGCTTTACCATGGTGAGCACATTCTCTCAGTCTTGACTAGTCAAGGGGATAAAAAGCTTGCACCTATGGGGGACAAGGGCTCTAGAAACTGTCTCATTGATGTAAGCAAGATGTTTACACAGTGCTTTTAATCTTTCTCATATTGTAGATCCTAGGGTTACATGAGAGCTCATGCTGTGCTTGGGAGCCCCAAATTTATCTCTGTAATAGTCCCCTGCACCATCTGTCCCTCCAGCTTTGTATTTTGCATTGGACTGTGCATTGCTGGGTTATAGAGAATGATGTGAGTCTTGTAATTGAAAGCAACCTATTTTCCTTGTTTTAACTCATCCCACCCATCTGTAGGTTGTACCAATACAACCTATACAAATACCAAATGAGCTGGAATTGCAATGGGTCAGTGCAGACTTCTGCTCGTGCCTGTGTGTAATGTCATCTTACTCTTGACAATTGCTCTTGAGTCTCAAATGGGGAGCCTGTTTTTAAACTCAGCACAGTGTCTTCCTTGTCCCAGACCAAGGCACATTTTTGTATCCTGCCTGTTCTGTGTCACATTGCTCCAAGTCTGTCATGACACTTGTTTCTCCAGAGACAGGGGCTTCAGCCTGCCCATAACCAGAAACCTCCAGCTCCATCCCTTTCCTTCCATGGGAACATAGATTGCCCTGCCATTCTTGTGTGTCAGTCCTCTGACAGAGGGGCTGTGTTCCTGTCTCCTGCAGCCCAGCCCAGAGCTTGTTGTGGCTCCAGGATGTGCAGAGTGAATGCACTGGGCAGACTGAGTGAAAGCAGCACTCCCAGTGCCTTCCCCCTGCAGCCAGCATGCCACTGTCATCAGACTGCCACAGCTGGGGCTGACCTTGGTGCATGCACTCAACAGGGTGGTTTCTGGGCCAGGAGTATGTTAGGACCTGCACAATACATGTGAAGTGACACCTGAATGGCCATGGCTGTAGCCTTGCTGTAGATGTCCAGGTGTGCTGCACTAGCACAGCTGCCTTTGCCTAACAGGCCTGAATTCATGTTAAAAAAAAAAAAAAGCCCCAATCAACAAAAAAAGAAAGAACTGGAGAGAGAGGCTAGCAGCCTAGCAAGACCTACTTTTCACTATATTTTTAGCCTCTGATTTTATTTTTCCCTGTATAAATCTGTATTAACTGTTTCATTGTTTGTTCAGGTTGAGATCAAGTTTAACTGATCTAGAATTCTCTGCCCACATCCCCTTTGTTCTTCTCAAGCTACAGGATTTTCTCTATCATTACTTCAGTCATGTTTCATGTTGTGTGGGGTTTTTGTTTTTAAAAAGGTGTTAAGTGATATCACTAGTGAGTTCTTTGGAGTTCTTTGAGTTGTTCCAATTGCAAGTTTTTACTTTTGAAAGATACTTCCTCATGTCTTGAATATAAAAAACAAAGGATTTCCTTCATCATAAGATATATGGCATGAGCCATCTTGTGTTCTTTGCGTTTTAGAGAGAATTGGTAACTACAGATTTCTGCCAACTCTCCAACTGTCTAGGCCTAGAAAAGGATATTCTTTCTACCACAATATTTAGTTTTATAAGAAGACAGTCTATGTGTGTGATGCTGGGAAATAAATTTTTTTAAAAGATATGAAGATAGAAATAAACTGCTCAAACTTTCTTGTCATGCAGTTCTGCTTAAGGCCCAGTTTACTTTGCTCTCATGGAAATAGCTTTGCATATTTCTTGGTACAAATAGCCTTTTAGGGGTTTTCTCCTGAAGGATTTGTGTTCTTATGGAGAGACATAGTGAAGAAGTTGGTATTTGTAGAGCATGCTGCATTCAGGACGCTGGCAGAGTGGTCAGTGGTACCTCTGATGAGGCAAGAGCCATTCCCTCACTGACACTAGAAAAAATGGCAGTAGTTGGATGGGTTTGGGGGTGGCCAGGGCAGGCCATCATCTCAGAGCAGCTGTTTTTCTCTCTGGTCCTGGACCATCTATTCATGGGTGCCATGGGAAGAGCTGCTCCAGAGGCAGTAATTGCAGAGCTGGTGGGAAGTAGCAGGCAGGTCATGTCACTTCCTCACCTGCTCCTACTCCAGAAATACCTCTGCAACAGATTAATGTCTTCTGCAATCTGTTTGTAGAATCACCGAATTACAAAATAATTTGGGTTAGAAGGGATTTCAGGAGGTTTCTGATACAGTCCCTTGCTTAAGGCAGAATCAATGCTGAATTCAGACTTGGTTGCTCAGATCTTTATTTGAGTCTACAAAAACTAAGGCTGTACAACCTGTCTGTGCAGCTCATTTCAATGCTTACTTGACCTCAGGCTGGAAAAGCTTTTCCTCTGTCCACTTTGAGCCTCTCTTGTTTCCAGTTGTATGTGCTGTGTACTGCCAGTGCAGAACCCACTGTAAAGAGCCTGTCTCTGTGTTCTCCATAAGGTGCTTATTGAAAACCTGATGTTAGGTCCCTCTAAAACCTTCTCCAGGCTCAACAAACCTAGGTCCCTCAGTCTCTCATCACAGGGCAAATGCTTCAAACTGCTGATCCCCTCACTCTCCCTTCATTTACTTGGAGCAGTTTATCAATCTCTCTCTTGTAATGGGACATCTAATCTAGATAACATATTCTAAATGGAGTTTGGCAAGTGCCAGGTGAAGTGGAACAACTACATCCCTTGAACCTGTGTGGCTATGGTCCCCTGAGCACCATGCAGGGCACTGTTGGCTGTTTTTGCTGCCAGGCCACACGGATGGCTCATATTCAGCTTAAGATTCATCAGGCCCCCAGGTGCTGTTCAGCAGAGCTGTACCCAGGCAGGCAAACCCTAGTATGCACTGTCACAGTAGATTATTTTGTCCAAGGTATAGGGCTTTGCATTTGTCCTTGCTGAATTTTGTAAGGTTCATGTTAGCCCTGCAGCCTCTCTGGGGCATTTTGGATGGCAACCCCTGCCTTAAGCATATCATCTGGTCTCCCCAGCTTGGTGTCATGGGCAAGCTTGATAAGAGTGTGCTTTGTTGCATCCTCTAGGTCATGGATATAGATGTTAAACAGGACAGGTCTCCTGCATGTATCTTGTTACTGGCCTACAGGTAGGGTATAAACCTGGCCCTCTGAGCTTCATCATCCAACCTGTTTTTAACTCATCTGATAGTCCACTCATAATGGTTTACTGTCAGTCTTGAGGCATTCTGGGAAACAGTGCTGAATGTTTTGCTGAAGTCAAGGTAAATGCCTTCCATGCCTCTCCCCTTGTCCTCAAGTGCTATCATTTTATCATAGAAGAGAATCAGGTTGATCAAGCATTATTTATTTTTGGAATATCCACACTGACTGTTCCTAATCACCTCCTTCACCTTTTTCGTGTCCCCAAAATACATTCTAAGGGGGCTAACTGATGATTTTCCCAAGGACACAGGTGAGGGTGATTGACCTTAATTTATTGGATTTTGGACCTCTTGAAAATCTCCATAATTTTCAAGGTCTCTTTGTGGAGCCTCTCTGCCTTCAAGGGAGTCAACAGCTCCTCCTAGTCCTGTACCTTCAGCATCCTGAAGATGTCAAAGGACTGGACCAAGGATGGAGCCCTGTGAGACTAATTTGCTATAACCCTTTATGGTTCATCCATGAGCCAGTTGTGTACCCATCTCATCACTTGTTTATCCAGCTGCATACTGGACATTTTTCCCAGAAAGATACTGTGAGAAACAGAGTCTAAAACTTGACTGAAATCCAACAAGATTGGGGTGGCTTCCCTTGATCAACTAGGTAGCTTGCCTCTTCATAAAAGGAAATCAGATTTGACAAACAGGACTCTTGTGAAGCCATACTGTCTGTGACCAATGACTGCATTGTATTTCAGGTGTTTTTCAGCACCTTCCAGAATAATCTTCTCCATAATTTTATCAGTCACTGCAGAGAGACTGATAGACCTGTAGTTTCCAGCATCATCTTCTTTGCCCTACTTAAAAATTGCTATAGTGTTAGCAGCTTCCAGTCAACTGGAAGATTCCCAAGACCATTCAAAAAATCATTGAAAGTGGCTTTGCAATGACATCAAGCTGCTGTTTGAGTATTCTCAGTGAATCCTGTCAGGCCCTATAGACTTGCAGGGATACAGCTGGAACAGCAGATCACACACAAGTTCAATGTCAGCTTGAAGCTGATTGTTCTCCAGTCATGGTTCTCCAGCTCAGGGCACTGTGTTTCCCTTAGCCCATCATCAGTGCTGAAGACAGAAGCAAAAAAAGCCTTGAACACCTCTGTCTTGTCTCTGTCCCTGTATGTGAGGTGACTGTCCTCATTCTGTAGTTGTCCAGTGTTATTTCTGCTCTGCCTTCTGTAATTAACATATTTTGAAAACCATTTTATTTCCACCCACAGTAAGAGAACATCCACAAGAAAAATGTACTCAAGGGAGGATAGATGGAGATTACTCATAGGAATGGTGGAAGGATTTGGGTTCTTGCAGTGGAGGTATATCCTTGGAAACTGAAGTGTAAAAGAAATAGGAATAATGTAGAACATCTTGGGGGCAGGTAAGGGCATCTGCAAAGATTGCATGGAGAACAAACTGCGTTGGGAAAGTGCTTTTGGCTTTCAGGTGTTGTTGCTTATTCACTCATGTTTTCATTGACTAATATTTTACAGGAATCTGATCACTGGTGAACATTTGATTCAAATATATGAAACCCCATTAGCAATATGTGGTTGTTCTCCAGATAGGAGGAGGAACGAAAGGGGTAAAACTCATCAAATTATGATGATGGTTGTAAAAGAATTATATAAGCTTGAGATAGAAAGATCTGGTCTTTGCCATTGCAAAGCTGGTTGTTTAATAGCCTGACTGGCCAATGAGGTGGGACAGGAATCACCAAATCACCATGATTAATCCTTTTGATTAGATAGGGAAGAGGTGGTAAAGTGACCATTAATTAAATGTGCAAAGGATACTAAATTTGGAGCACTGTAACCAATGCCTGCAGTGTGGAGATATTAAAGGATTTGAAATTAGAAGCAAAAATAAGAAAGAAAGGTCGCTGCTGCCAGAACATGTGGAAGTAAAAGAAAACTACATTGAACATGGTGTGTGACGAGAAACCTAAAAAAACATGGTGCCAGAAGAAGATGCTGCATGTCAGAGTGTTTATTTGGTGTCTGGAAGCTGGTAAGTTGCTGTCCATTGGAGGAAACCTGAGACTGTGCTCCATGGAGAGAGAAAAGAGGGAAGCCTATCAATTTTCCTTTGATGGCTCTTTCTACCCTGCAGTGCTTTCCAGCCTGACCTCTGCAACTGGATCTGTGGCCAGTGCAGTTGTTCTGCCTCTGGGTAACACAGCACACCTTTCCACACCTTACCTTACCACACCTTTCTCCTCATCTAGAGAGACAAAGGAGGGTGGTGTAGCTATAAGGAGATGCAGGGGAGTTACACAGAAGGGAGCCATCCAGCACTTGACATAAAGCTAGGTGGAGTGACATGTACAAGTATACAAGTTATCATGACAATTTGTACCAATTATCTCCCTGCTCCTAAGTCCTGTTTCTCAGCCTGGCTGATGCTTCAGAAGAGTCCAGTTTGGGGGAAAGGTGTTTTTCTCTGTCTGCTGGTCTGAGGTTTATTTCAGCCTCCAATTTTGGGTATTCTTTGGCTTTTCTCCAAGAAGGTGGGTCCAGCTGGTGGCACATTGGCAAGCTCAGGGGACAGCTTTGAATATTCTCGTCTCTTTTTGTAAGTACTTGGATATAGAAACAGCTATTGTCAGTACACAAGCCCTAAAGACAAATCACCACTTAAGCCAAAGAGCTGCCACCCAATTTATCTATGGAGGTTGTGGAATATTCCCTCAGGTGACATCTAGTCACTGGTGTGGGCTTGGGTGCACTGTTACTCACTGATGTTCAGAGTTTTACCAACTTATGAATTCTAAATGAATCTCTGACTGTCCTGATGATAATTTTATGTGAGGAGGCAGATTGTTCTAAACTACTGTGATATTCTTGCAGCAAATTTTGGCTGCTGTCAGTGAGCAGGACTGAAGAACCTGTATAGATCACACCATAATTCAAATATCTATCTGATACCATTTTTAATCCTGCTTAAGTTGTGCTACTTAACTCAGTGCTACTTGGTGGGGTAAGTCCCATGAGTTAATGTGGTTTAATATGTTCTATATTCTCCAGAAACTTTTCTCTCTCAGCTTTGCATTCCTGTTTCTGCTCTCTTCCAGAAGATACTCAGTGCTAACCAGTTATTATGGGTCTCTCTCAGGGCATGGTTCCCTTTTGTTCTTTATGATGGTGTGTAAGGAAGGAAAAAGATGGAGAACAGAACATTTCTCCTGAGACATTCCCCTGGCATACTACTGGAGACAGTGCTACTGTAGTGCACAGAACACAGGGACAAACATTCCTGTCTATTAACACTTAGTATTTCCTTCCTGGTGTATCTGAATAAGTAGTGGGTTTTTTTTCCTGCTTTTTTTCTTTTCCCTTGCCACCATTGTGAAGTGAAAGGTCATTTCCATTTTACTGCCTATGTTTCCTGTATTAATTTTGAACTTCCAGGCATATTGGAGTGCTCTCTGAGGGCAGTCAGCATTGCCTGGCTTTGATTGATGCTGAATTTCACCAACAGTTTTCTGCTTTTCTATCCAGCTTTGTCACTCTGAGGTTCTTGTGAGTTCACTTCTATCTTGATTAATTTAAATGAAGTTGTCATCTGCATTTTTCTACCCCCCATCCTTCTCAGTTTCTGGGTCACTCACAATATTCCTCAGTAGCTCCAGCTCAGACCCTGGTGTGACTAAGTTTTTCAGCTGTATGTGTTCTGAAGAGTAGCTGTTCATTCTATACTAACATTTACAGTTTAATCCACTTTCTCATTTGTGGCACAACTTTCACTCCACAGATTTTGGTTTTCCAAGAATGTCTCTGAAAAAAGTGTTACCTGGAGGTCTAGATTGTCACCTCTCAAAGCTGTTGCAGAGGTACTTTTAAAGAAGTCCACTAAACAAAAGACCAACTCTTGTCCAGGAGTGAGTGCACTGACTAAATTAGTACTGTAAGTTAATTATTTGTATATTGTTGTGTATAGTCTATACAGTTCTAATTCTTTAAGCTCATAATTCTAACTCCAATTTCCATGGACACAGGGACCAGACCATTGAGTCAGGGAACTGAAAAACTTTCCTTCAGTGTGGATTGACTCCTCCCTCACACCCTTCATGGGTTAGCTCAGTCATTTGTTGTAGAGAGCCATCCAGGGACTCACTGGGAAAGGTGTGACATACAGAGAAATGGCAAATTCTTCTTGAGCATTAAGTCATGTTTAGATGCTCTGACACCAGCCACAGAGGAGTCAGAGGCTGGTATAGTCCTCACCCATGGGATGTGAAAAATAACACTGGGTGATTATTGAAGAGATTTATCTTTGCAGTCTTTCTCCTTGAGGAGTCTCCCTTAGGCTAATTTCTGAGGGAAATGAGCAGCCAGGAGTTAGTAGAAGGTTGATTTTGTGGGACACTTCACCACTGAGAAGTCATTTTGGAAGTGAGGTTTTTTCAGGACTTATGGATGGATGCCCTAGGTCTATTTCATAATCCCATGCTTGACTCTCCCTTCATTCTGGTGCTCCTGGTTCCCTGCAGTACTGAGCCTTACAATACTGCTGCTATTCTCTGCTCACTGGCATGTGCCTCCCAGGTGCTCATACCCTCCTGCTTCTGAGGCTCACCCTGTGATGACAGCTGCTTGGCTGCCTATCAAAGGCTCCATTTAGAGCTAGCCCAAGAGCAGACAGAAGGCTGCAGTGTTACACCCCGAAATCTGACACAGTGTGGCTTGCCTGCTTTTCAGTGGGTCCTTGACAGCCTTTCAGCTCATGTCTGTCAGACCCCTGCCAGGCACACAAGTTCACTTCCATCTTGGAAGAAGGGGAGAGAGAAGTGACATTTCACCGAGCGGTGGGCACGCCGGGGATGTGGGAGATAAGGCAGGATCACAGAAGCAACTGAAATCCCAGCGGATATTGCGTTGCTGGCTGGATTGACAGGTTAAATGTGCTGCTGGGACAAGTATCCCTGCTCCCTCTGTCCCAGAGGATTGTGAGAATCAGTGAGAGCAGCACTCAGTCCTAATGAATCTTGTCCTACGTTGGGACCAGTTCTGTCACAGCCTGGCAGGAGGATGTTCATGGAGAATTTGTTTCCAAAT
Organism: Oenanthe melanoleuca; assembly: GCF_029582105.1. Lineage (NCBI taxonomy): Eukaryota > Metazoa > Chordata > Aves > Passeriformes > Muscicapidae > Oenanthe > Oenanthe melanoleuca. The sequence goes on from NC_079339.1 coordinate 39,157,828, forward strand.
TTCAACAGAAACTACCAATAGAATGGCTTTTTAAATAAATAAATTCACTTAGCAAACAGCAGCAGTAAATGAACAGGAACACTGATGTGGCCAAGGATGAAATATTAGCATTTTTCAAATCCGTTTAGTGAAGACAGCCCCCGGGCACTGGTTCAGGTCCTTGTGTTAGGGGGCTGTTTGCAAAGCACTAAGCTAACTTACAGCCAAAATCTGTCAGCTTCTTCCTGGAGCTCAGGAGGGCAAAACTTGTCTGACTTGTTGACAAACTAAGTCTGGTCTAAAAACTTAATAGCTTTGCATTTCTTTCATCTCAAGGTGCTTAGGATACACCAGTCAAGAGCACAAGCTTCAGGTAGTGTTTTGGCTGCTCCAGACTACAGGCAAGGAAAAGGAGAGAGTTTTGTTCAAGAGCAAAGTGAGGTGACTTGTTTGAAGAGCATCACTTCAGTGACTACAGATGACCATGATGTACTGAAAGGCCTCCCTGTTGCATCACAGCAGTGAGCAGCAGGTTCAAACAGCCCTGGCTCAGAGAACCTTCCTGCACACTTATCCACTGCTCCTGCCCATGGCTGAATTTTCTGGGGAAGTTATTTGTTCAAATGCTAATCTTGACCAGTTCACCAGTTCTGGTGGACTGGAGCAAAGTGTGGCATGGCTGGAGGCTAATGTCAAGCAGAAGTTTTCCACTCTTGGAAAGATATGACTTTATCCTTAGGTAAGGTAGAAGTTGTATGGGGAGCCTTTTCTTTGAGGTTATTTGTTCCTACCTGATCTCTACCTGTAAAGCTGTGCCAGCTGTGTCATGTGAGTGGTAGTTTCAGCACAGCATCCATTACAGAAAGTCTCTTGTACAGAAGCTGAGTCTAGGGCTCCTGACCTGGAGAAAGTGGTGTCAGCCCTCAGGAAAGGGATGTCAGAATGGAATTAGGGTCTTCCCAAGGAATTTTCAGTGTAGTCAGTGGGGAAACACTGGTGACTGACCAGTGTGTGACCAAAGCTCTTACCTGTAGGTCCCAGACCAGAACACTATCCCAGGCAAGTGAGTGTGTTTCAGGAGAGAGGGAGAGTGCTGGGGTACAGGGGAGTCAGTCCTGCTGGGTCAGCAGTAATGAGCTAACATGGTAGAGCCAGGGGAACAAAGGGCTGTGAGAAAGATGCCTAAGGCCAGGTGGTTTGCAAGGGCAGGGAGAGGAGGTGCACGATGCCTGGGGATGAAATATTAGGCAGACAGGTTGATACAACAGTGGACAGTGACTTGCTGTCATCCTGCAGACAGTGTGGCAAAATTGTGCCCTGCTAGCTGACCTCTCCACTCTCCATTGCCTGCCCACTCCTATACTTGGCAATGGAGGCACTGCCTTTGTTTTGTGCTGTGATCTTGTCCTTTCTTCCAGATACTATAATTCTGCAGTACCTCCTGCCTGTTGTAATGCCCAGACTATTCAGCCCCATATCTAGTGTGTGCTGTCCACTTCCTTGTCTCCCTTGTTTCACAACCACAGTCCCATTCTGCATCCCTATTGCTCACTTCTGCATGCAGCAGTGCCCCTTGCAGTGCCTACCAAGAGTTTAATAAAGATCTACTGCCTGAGTTACCTTTAGCTTTGATAAACTAAAAAATGCAAACAGCTTGTAAGCAGCATTCATTACCTTGCACGCCTTCAGCTGCTTATTGGATACACATCCCCCTCCCTCCAGCATCTCTGTCTTTTTTTAATATGTTTTTTTTTAATTTGTTTTGATGAATGAGTGACAACCCTGACACCCGATTCGCTGAGATTAATAGAAACGACACAATATTTACGTCGCGCCGACGAGCAATTATCCTGCCATCTATCTTTGAGATTATCTTTCTGATTGAAAACTACTCATCCGTGTAATCGGAATTATTTGGAATTAGAAGGGAATTTATGGCCCCTCTCACTCTCCCTCCTATTTGCCTCTGTCTCCATCCTTCTTCCCCCTTCTTTAAGAGGGATCCTTTCTTCCTTCATTCCTTCCATCCTTCCTTCTTTCAGCCTTGTGGATGGACATGTGTGCTTTGCTGTACAAGGGTGGCTCTTTCTGGAGATGGGGCAGACTGGGCCACACTGTGGCCAAGCAGGCAGTGGGGATAGTGACAATGCACTGGGGCTTGGACAGCAGCTGAGGGGTGAAAGGCTCTTCAGGAGAAGGCTGGCATGGGAAGTGGATATGTGAGGATGTGATGCTGTGAAGGCTGAGCAGGCAGCACTGCTGGGACAGAATAACTGGGGGCACTGCACTTATCTCACTTATCTTCATTTTCTCTGTTTTGAAGATGCCTTTCACTGGCCCACTGCTTCTTGGTAAATGTTCTCCTTGTACATTTCTTTTATCTAAGTATTTTTCTGGAAGTATTTTTCCAGGTCACATTGTACAGGAGAAGGACCTGTTCTTGTGGGTGTCTTCCTGCATACTGTGAACCTTTCTGTAGCTGCTGCTGGTGTTTCTGCTTCTTCAACAGCCCCTGGAGACAACCTCCAGTGCTGGGAATGGCTGTCTTGCTTCAATACTGTATCCCCTAACACAAAGCTGTCTGTGCAGGGCTTCTAGGAAATATATTTGTCATAGCTTTAAGGAGCTGGTAGATGGTAAAGCACTTGTACTGTTTTTTCTCACTGGGAAGAGTTCTGTCTTTTGCATTTTTTTCCAGAAGCACTAGTGTTTCTCACACTTTATTTTATTTTTTTTTTTTCTTCTGGCCTGTGATGCAGAAGAAGCAAGTAGTCATGTTGTGGCAGGTCACCTCTAGGAGAAGACACAACTCCCCCTTGTTGGTGATTCCAATACAGGACAGTAAAATTCTCATATGTTTCTTCTCTTCTCTGGAAGCCCATGTCTGAGCACAGTCCTTAATGACACATTTGCTACCTTTCCCCTCTCCTGGGTGAGGGCAGAAGTGGGACTATCCTACTACATCTGGAGAAAAAAATCTGTGCTGTAGCTCAGTCAGCACTGAGAACTACTCCTTCTCTGTAGAATACTTCAGAAACAGTGCTTGATTTTTTTTTTTTTTAATTTTTTTTTTTGCAAGTGGCTGTGGCAGAAACTGAGACAAGAAAGTGGATGTCAGGGGAAGTCAAGCAGCAAAGACATTTTAAATGGATACAGGGGCATCTGTGTCCTTTGAGAACCACAGCATGTAAAGGTGCTTGGCTTGTGTGAATCCTGATGGAGAAGAGAGAAGGGAAGCACTGCAGGTTTCTGAAGAAGTACCATGTGCTAAAGGAGAGGCACAGTCTGAGTGCTGAAGGAATTCAGCCTGAACTCAGCACCAGCTAACACAGAAGCCAGGCTGAAAAGATGTTTGATACAGAGAATAGTGTAAACAGTTAATAACACAAGGATTTGGCAAAGGAAATGCTCTGAGGTACAGTTGTTCCATCAGCTCGAGAGATGTAGGCCCAGATGGGAATCCCAGATCCTTCCGCCCAGAAATACCCAATGTTGTTATTAATTAGTATGGAAATGTTTTCCTTTCTTGAGAGAGGGCTGTTGAATTGCCAGTGGGATACTGGGGGGATGGGTGTGTGCATGTGTGGGGTAGCCTATCAAGAAACCATTAATTAGGTTACTTCCCACTGCTGTTGACATGCAGGGGAAGGGGGTTGTTTGTGGGCCAAAATAAAAAGGAAAGAGAAACTGAAAGACTGGGATCGAGAATGGAAAGCATGAGGAAAAAAAATGAGATGGGTAGGACAAAGCACACAGGCTGAAAGAGGTATGTGTAAAAAGACATTCCTAAGATTCCCAAAGCAGAAGATGAGAAAAATGAAAAACCAGGATATGGTTAGAATCAAAGGGGGAACTCCTTTGAGACAGCAGCAGCATGGGTTGGACACAGCCACAAAAGGACTGACTGATCCTCTCCTGCCTTGTTACTGGTTTTGTTGTTCATGCTTCCACAAACTTGGCACCAAGGCTTCCTCATGTCAGAGCAGTGATATTTTATGCCAAATGTCACTATGAAACAAGAGAGAATTTAGATGAGAAACTTCTTTGGCTGTAGATTCCTTTCCTTTACTGGCTGGGTCTTTTACCCCCCTTCCTTTGGAATGGGATCTTTATCAGCTTTGATGAATAATCATAATATTCACTGGAATTTTTGCTTGGCTTTCTATATAATATCCAACCACTTAGTACTCTTATCAAGGTCTTTCTGCAGTCTCTAGCTCTGTACTTCTGATCATGTACTTCTGGTTCTGTCCTGGGAGAGGGCAGAATGCAAGCAAACCCCAGCAGAAAGCAATAGTTTAGCCCTGTATGTAAGCAGGAGGTGCTGCATTTGCAGTTCTGAGAGAGTGCCAGAACAAGAAAGAGACGAGAAATGTATGTGAGATTATGGGTTAGAATAAGTGAAGGATCTATTCACAGAGGGGACAGAAAATGGAGCAAGTGGGTTACCTAAAAATATCAGTGTAGGCTCTTGGCTCCCTGGCAGAGGGAAGAGATCAGTGCAGTTGTGATTATTCAGAGAAAGTGTTTTGGGTTTACAAAGCAGGAGGAATGGAGTGATAAGACAAAGACATAGAATTGATACCTCATATGGGACCAACACAATCCAGATCTATTTATCCTGTGATCTGCCTCTAGAGAATGTAGCTGTCTGCTGCATTTTCTTCCAAGAAACCTGTCTAGAAACATGTCCAAGAAACATGCAGAGGATCTACCCACCCTCCTTGGACTAATAGAGCACAGAAGGAAAACAGCTCTCCAGATTGCAGATACCATCACCACTTCAAATCCTCAAGAGATCTAGACTGAACAGGGGTGGTTTGAAACACAGCAACTGGTAAAAAGAAGCACTAAATCTGGAAGAATAATTTGGCTTTCAGTTTCAGAGGTTTGTGCACAGTGGTGACAATTTATCAGCACGTGAAAGATTGTTGTTAGTCCATGCTCATTTCGGGGGCCACGGAAACTGTTAGCCCCAAATCTGCCACCAATTACAGAATCCAGGAGTGCTCATGAAGCCCTTGCCTACTCTCTTCCTGTGCTTCCTGTAAGGCAGACTAGGGTTGAGGTGGGATGATGCTCACCAGCAAGGAGGGATATGGCAGCACAAGAAGAGGGAAGCAGGAAGAAGCTGAGCACTGCACAGGTGAGGGCTCCTGATTCCACATCCAGCTCTTCTTGGCCTTGGTTCCTTGTGGGTGTCACTTGTCTGTCTGGATTTGTTTTGTTTTGTTTTCAAAGAAAATTAATACAGATAATTGTGTTCCTTAGAAAAATGCCCTGTCACTTTGCTTTGAATTTATTATTAGGCCTGCTTTTCTAAGGGAATACTGAGTATGTGATTGCACTGGTTAAGTCTGTGTAGCTTTTTAATCTGTTATCTAATTTCAAATGCATTTTTCTCCCAGTCAGACTCTGAAAGGTTTTAAGTTCAGACAAGTTTCATGAAACAGGTGACAGGTAGAGACCTTGTTATTATACCTTAGGGAAAGACTGCAGGATGAGCTCATGCTTATTAGAGTTCAGGAAATCCACATGGGACAGGGACTGTCCAAATGCCCCAATTACAGAAGAGTTCAGTTGAGGCTCACATCTTACTGTGAGTGCATCAGAGGATCCATTGTTTGGTCAGTGTCTTGCAGATTCTCTAGTGAATAGTAAGGTATGAGCTTCCTTCTTTTTGGACATTCATAATCCTGCTAATTCATGTGGATTCCCTGGAATTTAGTACGAGGTGAGTAACAGTGCAGCCTCAGTATAAGAGAGTTAAAAAGCCAGTCAAACACAACAGAGAAAACTCTTGCAAACAAGGCATCTTTGTTTCAGATAGAAGATTCTTAAAGAAGTTGAAGTGCAAATGTAAACTTGCTGATGTCTGTACTGACTGTATCTTCTGCCCCCAACTTATGTGTGCCCCAGTTTCCACCAGACTCTTTGAGTACTGGTTTCACTGTGATTTTGGATCCCAGTATGGTCAACCTGGTCCAGTTCTGCCTTGAATATTACTTTGGTACGACATACTTAGTTCAGCATAGGTTCTTTGGAGAAGTAAGCTAGACTAACATAAATGTGGTTATAGTTACATAATTTTTTTCAGTGAAATATTCTTGTAAAATCATTCCTGTGAAGTGAGATAGTTACACTTGCACAAAACTGATGCAGACCAGGCCTCAAATTACAAAGTGTTTGCAGTAAAGACTATGTTTGCATACTTACATATGCGTGGTGTTAAGTGTCAAAGGACTACAGGTTCTGAATGCTGCTTATAATAATAATAAGACCAATAACCTAAAAGTCAGTCTGGGGAGTCACCACAGCGTGTCTGTAATTAGTTGAAGTAAAAATTACCATTTATGAGGCATCTGGAAACATTGTCTCAGAGAAGAACAGTACCTATGTAGTCATCTCTGTCCTGGCACAGCCTTAATGACATTTTTGTCCATGAACTTCCTTACTTTTGCCTGCTCTGAAGACCAAATAAAGGTAATGGCTGGAGAGCTTCTGTTTGCAATCTTGGCATTTCATAGAGCACTGAGGCTGCCCATGACTCACTTAACAATGTTTGCAAGGGTAGCAGGGAACATTTTGCAAACATGATGTAGCAATGCAGAAGCAGTTTCTCTGCAGTCTCATACATCCTGAAGAAGGACCTGAGTAAGAGTTTGCATTTATGGAGAACCTGGCTGAAGAAATCACCTTTGAAGGAGGGAATCAGTGAGCAGTGCAGGACAAGGAACTGCCTCCCTGTGGCTTTGGGCATCAAGTCTTCTTTGCTTGTTTGCTCTTTGATTAAGATTTTCTAGAATGAGTAACAATTTCTCCAAGTTACTGCCACCACTCAGCACAATAGTAGTTAACAGAAGACTTGCAAATAATTCTTTAAAAATCGAATGTTTTGTTAAATTTCGTGAGAGAACCACAGAGATTTAGGAAAATATTTCCTTGAGGAATTTGCTAATACCATCAAGAAACATGAAATGCCCCATGATTACAAAGAGCAGTCCACATGCCATTTTCTGCCTAATGACCAGTGAGAAAATGGAAAAGAAATTAACATTTTTTCTTTCCCAAACAGGAACTGTTTTCTTTGAAAACTTAGGGAGGGAGACATGAAAACATTTCAGCAGGCTATATGTTTTCTAACATCCCATTATTACAAATTTAAAAATGTAAATTGTGTCATCTGATAAAGTGGCAAAAAGAAAAATTTTTTGGGAGAATGACACATATGTAGCTCAACAGCTTTGAAGAACAGGCTCTGTCCTTCATGGGGTTTCACCAGGCAAATGAATCCCAGGATCTCACGGCAAGGCACATAACACATTCAAGAAAGAGAGGTTCTGTTCTTGTCTATATTACTTAAGTTGTATTAACTCAGTCATAACTCAGCCTTGATACAATCTCGTGGTGATTTGCATTTGAATGAATACAGCCTGGATCTCATCTGGATATGAAATCCAAATGAATGAGGCTGACTTTCTGCTGAAATCCAAACCAGCTTGTTAGAAGTGTGCTCAAATAGCCCTAAACAGCTTTGTTTTGCTAATGTACCTTTATTTGCTGTGTGGCATCAAACAGGACTAGTGGAGTTCCTGTAACCTAGCTGCAGAGTGATTCTGCTGCCCAGCCTTGAAAACACGAGTGGGGCAAATCCAACACTTCTGGCACAGAGTTTATTGTGCACAGAGGTGATAAAGGAAGGCTGTGATGTCATGGTGGGCTTTTTCCCCCAAGCTTGTAAGCACAGGGCAGTTGTGTGGCACATGATGTGTCAGGGCAGAAGCTGCTGGGAGTGCTTTAGATCTTCCTGCCCGTTCTCAGTGGGCAGTCACAGCAGGGCAGCCTGTGACTGTGTGAGGCCACCCCATGACACATTCCTTGAGGGAGGGAACAGAAGAGCAGCTGGCCTCACCTCCCAACAGCAGCAGGGCCCTAGGCAGAAGTGATGGAAGGGACTGGTTATTCCAGGTGAGGACATGTCCAGGTGTGGCAAGAGCACAGATTAAAGCAACAGCAAGGGACTGAGCAACCAAATGTCTGCATCTGGAACACAGGCTCGACAGAAACCTTCCTCAAGCTGCTGTTTCCAAGGGGCTCTGGGTAAATCCACTTGCAGTTAAGAATTTGACATGTTTTTTCCCCCCTTCTCACTGTTAAGCCTTGGTGAATGTAATATCTTTTTACAGGGGGTAGGTGGGGTGGGGAGGAGGAGGGGGGTGTGGAGGGCAGCATAGCTTGCTATGGGCTGTGCTATACCTGACCTCCAGCTCAGGTTCCAGCAGCTTTGCATAGTTAGTGATGAGCTGCAGGACAGCTTTGTGCCCAGAAGTGACCCACAGCACTTCCAGGGGCACAGAAGGGGAGGAGGAGGGGGAAGAAGGCCACAGAGGCATTACAAGGGGGATGGTGTTGGTGTTTTGGCTCTTTCTCAGCCACATTCTGTTGGCTGGCAGCACGTGGCTCTTTTGGGCTGTGGGGACAGCTGTGTGCACTTGTCTGAGCACCTGGCACCTTGTCCTGGTACCCCCTGGCACTGCCACCTCTCTGCTGGGCCCATGTGTGCGTCCTTTCCTTCCCATTCTCAGCTCAAAGCATCCTCAGGCCAAATCCTGAGCGACTGAAGGAACAGTAAAGCCCTGCAGTGCACAGGCTTCCCTGCAGCTTGTCCCCTCTGTGTGCTCTGGCCTTGCTCCTTCAGGTGGGATGAGCTCCATGCTGAGCAGCTGAGTTTCTGGCTGCCTGGAGAGTAGAGGAAAGGAATGCTAATTCCTTTTGTGGAACTATTCCTTCTTGCACACCTAAAAAAAGGCTCTCTCCATTTTCCCCTTCCCTCTCTCCACTCTCTTAAGAAAGGAAATGCTCTGAGTTTTGAGGTGTTCCAGGCTGCAGAGCAGGAAGGTCCAGGCTGGGAGAGCTTTCAGATGTGACTGGTAACACTGAGATGAAAAATGACCTGAGGTGATGGAACGAGTGGGCAAAGGAGACTGCAACAGATTTGCAGGGAAGAAGAAGAAACCACCTCACTTTCTAAGAGAAAGCTGAGCCAAAGTTCAGCAGAACTTGCTGTGGTTAGCCTAAAGAAAGAAAGAGAGACAAGGGAGAGAAGGATAGTACCTGGGTCTGTACCTGTTCAACATTTTAAAAGGGTTTAGAGCTCCCTGCCAAAGGCCTGGCAGCCAGACACTGGGCTCAGAATTGGTTTTAGATGGCACAGAGCTGAGAGGCTTTAGTTGGAAATGCAGGTTCCTGTTCCCCTAGAGGTGCAAGGGAACCTTATAGTAGCTTTATGTGCTAGAGAGATTTCAGCCATTTTGTGTTTGATTTACCCACAGTGAGGGAGTGTTTTATGGTGGCAGAACTTCACTGCCAGTAAGGGAATGGAGGCAGGCATCTGCATACACTTTGCTGTGTCTGTGGAAGCCATGTGTGCCCTCAAGTGCCTCCCAAACACAATTGTTTCATGTCCTCATCAGTCAGGAGTTGTAGTTAGGGGTTTGGTGTGATCTGTGTGGGAGAACAGTCTCTCCCATAATATCAAGACAGTTTCTCATCCTGTTCAGGGTTATTTTTGGTTGCCTGTCTTCTCCTACATGTCCCTGTGGCATATCCAGCCTGGCACAAAAGCCCTAGGAATATCACCCAGAGATCACCTGGCCAGGAGCACTTGCTGTCAGGTCTTGGATTCAGAGGGAGAGTTACTGAATGAAGCAGATTATTTTTTTTTTCTGTGCATTGTGACACACTGTGGTGGGCTGAGCTTGGGCAACTGTGAGCTCCAGCTCCTTCAGGGAATATCCACCTGCTGCACCATGCCCTCAGCAGGGGCATGAGGGGCCTGTCTGCTTCAGCACCTGAGTGCCTCCTCCCCTCCTGCTCTGACCTCAGTGGGGCTGTGCAGGGTTTTCTGCCCTTTCTTAAACATGTTTTCCCCTGGGCAGCACCAGCTTGTCCAAGCGGCTCTGCTGTGCCCGTGGTGGGTGGGTTGGAGCCATTCAGAACAGCCTCTCCTCACTGGGGTGCCCTGCACCCCACAGCCAGCACCTGGCCACAGACACCTGGTGTGGAGATGCTGAATGACACTTGGCTGATGGTATTTGAGGGGTAAGAGCTGCATCTTCTCCTTAGACTGGTGAGAGTCCCTCTTTTGGTGCAGAGATGAGGGCTCTTTCTGACACAATTAGTGTGGCTGGGAGGTCAGGCAGGACTGAGATCAGTGGTGTTGCTTTGGAGTGAACTCACGTAGAACCCATTGCAGAATTAGTTTTTCCTCACTTTAGAAGCTGCAGAATTTGCACAGCACCTGACTTGCTTTTGAGAGCTCTGCTGAGATGTTCCAGCCTGCTGGCATGTCCTCAGTGGGAATGGGGGCAGGTGACACCCCTTCTTCCAGGCTTCTCCTGGAAAAGCTTATTCCTCCTCTGGGGGTCTGCAGGCAGAGTATCCTCTTCCTCTGAGGAACTTCAGTTATTTCCCATCATTTTTATTTTTAAAAATTACCTTTTAATCAAGCAAGATGCACAAAGAATATGGAGCTTTTCCCTGGAGAGGTGAAGAGAGAGCACCAACAGCTCCCCTGACTCACAAATTTGGAAAATGGTGATGATTTTACAAGGAAGCTGAGCTAACAGTCTGGCTGTAAGGAGTTTAGATCTGGAGCCAGACATCATGGTTAGGCTGTCTGTGGTTATAATGTAGTTGTTTGGGTTTTGTAGAAGTTGTCTGATGGAATCTGAACTAAGAACAAAACAAAAGCCCAAGGGGGAGCTGTTTCTGCCAGTCCTGGTCTCTATTTGATCTGGCACTAGAGTTGATTTAAATCTCACTTTGTCCTCCTTGTGCTGACATCAGAATTGGTACTAGCCCTGTTATGACATTTACCATGCCTCCTCTCCCTCCCCACCACTCCAAGGTCACTGGGAACATGAAACAGAATCTCCTGCCTGAAGCCGACCCTGGGCTGCCAGGCTGCTTTGAGATTTGTCTGAGAGCACAGCTAATGCCCTGCCAGCACAGGTGTGGACTTGCTGGTGCTAAACAAGGTCCTGAGCAAGTGGTACAACAGCCATGATGAGTTTCTGCAAACATCTGCAGAGAATGGAAAGTGCAGAAGGCGCTTGCCCCAGATGATGCAGTGGAGAGCCCAGCGCTGCAGGAGTGCAGTGCTGCTGGAAGGGGATGGTGCTGGTTTCCAGGGAGGGAATATTGTGGTTGCATAATTTAGGCAGGAGTACATCCAAGAATTCTTATTCTGGTTTTTTGATTTTTTAATTTTTTTTTTTTCATGGATATAAACACAGGCTGTGTGGTAGGAGTGAAAGTTTAGAATGGATCTAAGTGAGGTAAGGGTAGAAGAGACTGTATTTTCATACTGTGTGTGATAGACTGACAAAGGCTGTGTATTTAAATGTAATGCAGCATATGATTGTCCCAGTGCTTGCAGGCTTTAGTTAAATCCCTACAGATTTTATTTCTGTGTGTACATGTAGAACTGAATGCTTGCTCTGGGTAGTTTCTGAACACACTCTGGTATGTGTTTTGTTGCTCAGGCCAAGCTATTTTTCATAAGTGCATTGTTATTACTGGTGGTCTCAGAAAAACAAGGGAGAGGAGCATTCTTCTGTGCTTGCTCTTGTTCTTCAAGCCAACGGCATAACCTCTGCTTGAGCAGCCACAGATGGTGCCTCTCCACAGTCTAATTCTACAAATAGCTGTGCCATGTGAAGACTTTTCTTGACTTGATTTGGGTGCTGCCTAATCCAGGGAAGTTCCTTAGGCCTAGCCTGATGTGCTTTACTTGTATCTATTCAGAAAGTTTGCATATTCCCTCCTGCCACAGAACTGTTAGTCTTAATCTCCAGCTGGCCAGCAGCTGGACAGTGCTAACGTCTTTAGCTGGAATGGTTAAATCTGGTAGGGGCTCTGTGTTAAAATCTTAGTAATTTTTATATTCCTGAAAAATAGCAAAATACATAGGAACTAAAGAAGGAGCAAAGTTTGCAAGTGTATTAACAGAACAGTGTGACTTACCCTGCTGATGACAGAGGCTTGACATGGTAACATGGCATGAACCATCCTGGAGGATACATGAAAAAACTGGATACAAACATATGACCTTTGTGTTCAATGTGTGCAAGAAAAATGCCCTGCTATGGCTATTGGTTGCACAGGAAAAGAATATTGAAGCACTATCAAGTTTATGGCATTAAAATAAAATAAGGAATTAAAAAACACTAATCTTGCAATAATATCAGCATTTCCCTCTTGAGCAATCGCTGTTTTTTAGACTACTTTGTATCAAAATGCATAGTATATTTAATCTCCTATTAGATATGAGTCATACTATATGTGCCAAGAAGAGAGTTGCTACTCAAACTTTTTCATTCTTTTATCTTTTACTTCTTGTCTTGTAATTTTCACAGTCTTGGAAGAGGTTTGTTGGTTTGGGGTTTTTTACATTAATTTCCACTATGAATAAACAAACAAACAAACAAACATTTTAAAGAGTTATTTTTTGGTGTGTAAGTAGTCCCTGTTTGAAATCTGTGCAATTCACACCACCCTAAATCCAGCAGGGCACTAAAGCAGCTGTTTAGAAATTTTGGGTTTGTGAGGATCTTTCAAAGTAGCATGACTGATGAAGAAACTTCTTATTGTGTGTTATAATTATTCTTCATAGTTTGTGGCTAGCCTTGGAAACTGCAAAGCTGACTTTCAGTTTATCTTTTAATACTTGTATTCATACCTGCATTTCCTGATATAAAAGGAGCAGTGACTCTGAGCTCTAAACTTACAACCTGTAAATGAGATTTGCACTAAGGCAATTTGGGGCACACAGGAGAAGGGACAAAGATTACCTGTATGGTTTAATGTAGGGGTGGAGGCAATTGGAAGATTACATTGATTGGACAAGTATTTTCAAGCTTCCACTGTTTGGCCCTATCTAAAAAAGGTATCTGTGAATTTTTGTTTGTTTTTTGTCTGTAAAAGAGAAGTATATTTTTCATTCCTCTGTAATACCTTGTACTTGAGTTCCTCAAGGAAAGGGGTGAACCTTTCTAGGGTCTACAAGTCACTAATGTTTATCTTTGTAAATTTTTTTGTATCTGAAGGTGCTTTTGAAACCTTCTGGATTTCTTTTTGCAGTGTTTTGAGTGGGCACTCAGTCTCATGGCCTCCACTCTTGGATCCTTTCCCTGCCTCGCCCTGAGTCTGGAGTCTGGAATTAGGTGGTGTTTGTGCATAGTGGGGTGGGGAACTTGTGTTTGAAGTTTTATCTAAAGCAGATCTTCTCTGCATTGCTGGGTACCCCACTGGGGTGCAATTAGAGTCATACATCCTGCTGTCTAAAGGCAGAGAGGAAGGATGGAGGAATGCTGACTCCATTCAAAGTTCATTCATACTAGTTGACTGTGGCATGCTGTCAAGAGCTCCTCCCTTCACCCTGCAAGCAGAAAGTGGAAGAATGGGGTACTAGTTTATGCCCAGGACTACTTCTGCTGTGTAGGTACAAGATGATAGTGATAACTGGACATGGACCTGAGAACTGAATAGAACTTCCTAGCTACCTGCTTGAGGTGTGCCCAAAAAGTTCTTGTGACTCAGACTACATCATGGGTTTTCCCACCAGAGCACCAGTTTAGCCCATGACAATGTAAGGGGGCAGGGAATGCTTTTCCACAAAGCTTGACAGAGTAGTATTTGAAGAACTTTAGATGTCAGCAATGTATAACAGCAAAGAGCAGTCTGACAGTTAAAGCCGAGTTTTTCAAAAGTGACTTTTGGATTTAGGTTTTGGGACCTTCATCTGCCATGCCTCAGCCTGATTATTCTGTGTACTGAGTGTCTAAAATTCCTTCTGATGGCAATGGGTAGTGTGAAAGGTTTTACAGCTCTTAGTATTAAAGCCCAAAATATCTTGTACTAGCCAGCCCAAATGAGAGGGCAAAAATAAATTTTTTCTTTGTTTATCAGGTAATTTTTGATCTGAGATCTCATTCAACTAGGTGAAGGACCAGAATCCAGCAGGTAATTGAGGGTGTGTTTCCATGCTGGAGCTCAGCCTGTCACATACTTTTTTCACCCTCTTCATTTGTAGGTCTTCATCTGTAGATATCAAAGTGCTTTAAAGCACAGTGTTAAGCATTGTTATCTCTGTTTTTTTAAAGCTGAGGGATATGCAGCTGTGGTAAAGTGACAAGCCAGACTTCATACAGGACAGTAGCTCAACTGAGGAAAATGACTAATCATCATGAGTCTTTGCTCAGTGCTCCATCAGACCCCTCTCCAATGAAAACAGCATATTTTGGTAAAACTCCTTACTAAATCCTACCAGCTCAGACACAAAGGACACTGACATGAGGTGAATTAAGCATGCAATATGATTTGGCCAAAAAAGAGGAAATCACTATATCTTCCTATATAATCAGTAGCTGAAATTGAAAGAGACCATGGCTCTGATGTGGTGGGTCCTTGCCTTCATTTGGGATAGCTGCTCTAGTTGAACTAACTTTCTTTACTCCAGTAAGAGCAGCAGCTGCAGTGTGGTGTAGGCATGCCTAAACTAGCTTAAATAGTTCAGGTAGTGCTAGCCACTGAGCCAAAGAACCATGGAGTTCAGCATGGGCTTGGTGCCTGAGGATTTTATCCTGTTCTTTATGGGTTTAGAATTTCTTTACCATCTCAGCTCAAGCAAGCCTAGCAATATTCTGAAAAGAAGCCTGGTGGGTCTGGTACCCTGTCTGCACTAGGACAACTTCTGGCAGAAGTGAGTGTGGTGCTTGGGTTGATTGTAGGAGATGTTGCCAAAGACAGCAGTGTCATGGAAGCTGTTTTGCCTCTCCCTGTCTGCTATTGTCCCTCTTCTTCCTCACTCTTCCACTGTCTTCATAATTTTCTGCCTTGCCTTTTAATACATTTGCTATGAAGATCCCTATCACTAAGGTTCTACTGGAGATCATGAATTCTAGAAGCTGATGAAGGCTTGGAGAAATTTGCCTTACCTAACTGTGGCTCCAACAGAAGAATCTGTAGGGACTAAATATGGGAAAATCCAGGACCATTGCCCTTGTGTCAGGTAATGAGGACCAGACCAGAAGAATTTGTGATGTGTTCTCTCACGTCACTCTCCAGATGGTGGGCTCCCAGCTCAGCCTCTGTAAAAGAGTTTTGCTGATATCTCTAACTCACTACTTTCTCCTGGCAGCCAAGGACTTAAACAGAAATGAAGGTTCAGGTCCTTGAGAGCTAAGCAACTTCTGCTGAGTCAATAGGGAGGTACCATCACTGCCCTCAGTTTTGTTTGCAGGAACAGCCTCATCAAATAATGTTTGTGGGCAGAGACCCTAAGTAGGCTGCTGAGCTGTTAAATTGCCAACCTACCCATAGTTTATTCTGCAGCAGAAATACAAGCATGCCTGGACCAACCCCCAGAACTCAGCTCTGAGCTCCTCTCTCGTTCTGATAGAATTCCCAGCTTGTTTTGAAAATGGCATTTATTTTTGTTAAATTGCAAAAGAGTTGGATGCAGTCTGCTAGTTGTGTTTTGCCTCTCCTTCTTTGTGCAGTGAATTTTGTTCATTTGCTTTACATGCCTCAAGTTGCTGTAATGCTGCTGGGAAAGTAATTGCCTTGCACTTTCTCTTTCTGATGCCCACGGGTGACTGTGGGGGACTCCTCCCTGGGCACAGTGCAGAGTTAAAAGCCCAGCTTTTGCTGCTGCCTTGCTTAAGACCTGGTTATTTCTTTCCTTTTTTTTTTTTTTCTTTTTTTTTTTTTTTTTTTTTTTTTTTTTGTCAGCTGCCTGTTATATCAATCACAGAGCTGGGATCTATTTATAGGTTGGGACTCGGAGTACTGTGTCCTAGTCACAAAGAGAGGCAGAGACGCAGAGGGGACTGTCGGCTGGTGCAGGCAGAACCAAAAGATATTTAATCAGCAATTAGAAACACCTGAGGGCAAGGGAAATTCTACTCCAGCCTCGAGCCTCATCTCTCAGCCTGCAGCATGTAAGTAGCGAACTTCTATCTTTTATTGCGGTTATGGGCTTGTGCTTTGTTTCTATTTTTTTTTTTTTTTTTTTAAATCAAAGCATTGCTCTGCACAAATCCCTTTATCTGGTCTAAAAATTATGGCAGCTTCTTGATATAGTTAAAGGTAATAATTTTTTCGATTTTCACTCTGTTAAAGGAAGGTCAGTGCGACCCACAAGGAGAGGAGTTGGTTCAGAACTTTGTAGAAATCAGGCAGTTTCTCTGTCTGTGTGTGGCTTTTTCCTCTGGAAATAAGTAAATGAAAGTTTGAGTGGAACAGTTTTGTTTTGGGAATAGAAACAGTCAGGTTTGCTGGCATTCCAAAAAGGTCAATGTATAACGTAACTCTGCTTAAGGGCTTACCAAGGACAGGTGCTATTTATCCCATGCTGGTAAAGGCAAACCTGGAAACTTTAGCAGCCCTGTCTTAAAAGAACCAAGTGACAACCTTCCCCTATTAAAAAACCCCAAACCCAATACCCTCCCCCCAGCTGCATAGCAAATATTTTCTTATCAGGCACATGCAATGAAATTTTTCTTTTACTGAAGACATTTGTCATGAGCACTTGATGTTTCTTTAATTTTAAAAGTCCCAAAGCAACTGAAGTTCTTCAATGACAAAAGAGGGGTGCAAGTCTTTGCAAAGTTGGCACAGTGATAATCAAAGAGGGAAGTTACTCTCTCATCACCAACGAGATATTTGCTTTAAAGCAGCCAAGATGTAAAATGTTTCAACAATGATATATTTTTGGAGTATTTTTATTAAGAGAAATATTAAGAGAGGGAGAACAATAATTAGTCAGAAATAGGTTTAATTAATGGCTTTTAGTGGAAATATGAAGAGATGGAAGAAATAAGGACTCTGAATTTTTTTGTCTGTAGGTTTTAGTATATTTTTGTCAAAATATAAGAGGTTTTTCTTATTGCATATTTTTCCTTCAGAGGTTTGTGTTATATCTTTTTACAAAATTTAAGGTTAATGTTTATTTCTAAGTTTAGGAAAATAACCTTGCTATGTCTACCCCAAAACCTTAATATTATGATTTTAATTTTGGTACGTCAAATTTTTTAGCATTAATTTCTCATTAAATATATGTTCTAGAAAACCTTCCCCCTCCACAATTTACCACTTTTGAAGGTAACAACAAATAAAATTAAGCTAAGCTTAAAATAATTTGGAGAAAAAAGTGTCTGATAAAAACAGAATAATAAAATCAAAGCTGCCTCACAGTTAAAACATCAGGTTATGAGAAATACTTGATAGATTAATTTCTTGGATTGATTGTAGAAGGGTGACAAATAGGTTTCTTCTTTAGTTCTTTATTTTG
Source organism: Oenanthe melanoleuca (assembly GCF_029582105.1). NCBI lineage: Eukaryota > Metazoa > Chordata > Aves > Passeriformes > Muscicapidae > Oenanthe > Oenanthe melanoleuca. The sequence continues at coordinate 39,175,163 of NC_079339.1, forward strand.
CATTTCTTCAATTTATATTTTATAATACTTGGAGCATTTAGCTTAAGTACTAGGAATAAAAAATATTGACTACATATTTACAATTTTCAAGTTTTTAAACATTGATATAAATATTCCATCATTCTGATATAAGGAAGGCTTTTAGGAGAATATGGTTAAACCAGGTGAATTAATAAGCCCCAAATAATGCCCCAAAAGATCAGTACAACACACTACCTGCTATGAACCTTTTTTTCTCACAAATAACACAAAACTGTGATCGTTGTCATCATATGAAGCTTCATTTTGATTATTAAAGCTTTTTGCTTTACTTAAAAATGAACATATTTAAATTATTTAAGTCCTTTTCTGTTTGTTTTGCCATGATATTACATTTATTGCTTCTCTGTAATAATGCAATGTTATTTTGTAATAAAGGGAGAGCAGATTTTTCTGAAAAGTATTACAGGACTAAATTGCTGACTCTGTAACTAACAGAGACTCTATCATATAGCTGGTCTGAAGTCCCTCTAAGAATTAAAAACCAAGAGACATCACTGAAAAAAAGAAGATTTCATTATTTTCTTCCCTACACAAAACCAATATTAGCATGACTGGAAATTACTGCAACCCCCCCCCGCTCATTTACCATACATTTTCACAGAAATCTGAGCATTCCCAAAGAAGTCTTACAAATATAAAGATATAAAAGATTAGGCAATCTTAAGAATTTGTTTCAACTATTCTGTAGTTGTGTCCACATAATTGCTGGACTTTATCCTTATCTTTCAACCATATGTTTTGCTCTCTTACCTGCCATATCTTTTTGTTACTGCTTTTGAAATAAATAACCAGGCACCTACTGTCCTGCAGCATATAGGACTTTATATAGCATATAGCTTCATAGGGCCACTTTTGTTTGGAGGGAAGGAGTGACCTGTGGTTAAAGAGAAGACCAATGCATTATGTAGTAGAAAGGGTTTGTTATTTGTTATTTAGTTTCTGCTTCACTAATGATTCACATTTTGTGGACTAAGCACCTATTAACCTCCAAACTCTCTTATGCTTGTACATATGCTGTTGCATGATTTTTTTCTTCATTCCTTAAAAAACCCCAACAAACATCTTTTGTTTCATCCCAGTTTATTTGTTTCTTTGACTGCAAAGTAATGATTGACATGCAGATTCTCTTTTCCACGCCTCTCCTTTCATTGCTGAGTATGACATCTCTTGGGAATTATAAATAAAACCTGTGCCAAATCTGCTGCACAGGTGTCTGGAGTACAGCATGCTCAGGTGTCTCACTGTAAATCCCCGAGAATATGAAGTAAACACAAGCAGGATAAAAATACTCTTCCTGAAACAATTCTGTGTTTTGAGGGGCCTTCTGCATAAACCCCCCAAAGCCAGCAGCCAGTTATTACAGACTGTGTAGCTCTCTCTCTCTTACCTTCTTTATCTCTTTACCTGTACATCTGTCCATCTATTTCTCATCTATTTTTACATTTCATTATGCTGTGCTTGCTCTCCAGCTCTCTTCTTTTCCTTTCCTGAAGACACATTTCTATCTGGCACAGAAAATAAACTCAGATTGCGGGTAGTTATGTTAATCTAATTCAATCCTCTGTGGGCTAGGAGTGAAATTCTAATAGTGGAGCTGTTGAGGGCTTTTTTGTTAATGGCTTGGGGATTACATTGAGTTAAAGGCTCATTTCCTAATCAAACAGAGAGGGAGAGAGTGACTCCGAATATTTATGAGTCTCCCAGCGCGAGTTAAACATTGAACTCTAAAAGCAGGATTTCAGTGCTGCAAGAAAGAGTTAAAACCCCTCAGGGCTGCTGTGGAGAGGGAAAAAAAAAAAGGAAACCAGTTAAGCCATCAGCATTTTCAACTGCTGTATAACTTCAGTTTGAGAGAAAATAATCATCTCACGAGCTAAAATGGAAACTGTAGCAAGATATTTAAAACAAAGTCAAGTGATGCTTCAAAAAGGCTCTTCTTCAGTGAAGCAGGATGCATGCAGTGCATGCAGCCGCCTAACAGAAACTCCAAATAAATACTCTTCTAAATGAGAAGGATTGGAGGGTGGGTTGCCTTTTTATTATTAATGCCTGGAAGACACAATTTAATTTTTTCATGCTTTTTATTTTTGTTTCTACTTCACTCTTGGGTCACCTTTTCTTTTTTTTTTTTTTTTTAAAAAGGGAGTATGGGTGGGTCAATATCTAAATTGTCCTACTTCTGTTCTGTAGACTGGTACCTTTTGAGGCATTTTTTCTGTCCTTCAGTTCAGCTGGAGTCTAGCATCAAATAGTCTAGTTGAAGAACTGTATTTGCTGTGACAGGAATGATTGACCAAATTAATGCCTGATTGCTTTTGTGATGAGTTCATCATACATGCGTGGGCAGCTCGGGCAGACCTTTCTGTTGCTGAAAAGGAGCACGCCTGCCTGCCTGCAGCAAGCCCAGGACCTCTGTGCTGCTAAGGCCTGCTGTGTTGTGAACTAGCCAGCAATAAGCTTTGTCTTCCGAGCTGGGACTTAGAAAATCTGCAGCAGGCAAACTGCACAAAATCAAGACTGTGCCATGATCCTGCTCTTTTCTGAAAAGAACTCCTGGAAAGGAATGGAGTTGGAAACCTGTTGTTTTCTGACCCATGGCTAAGTCATATCTCTGCGTTCCTCAGTTTCCCTGTTTGTAAAATGATATGTGACTGCCATCAAAATAACTCCAAGATCTATAAAGAACAATCTTGTATAAATCCCAAGTGGCTGATTTGCCCATGGGAAAAACTGCAAATCACTGACATAGGTGCATAGTTGAAAGCAAGAGGATTTGTACTGGGAACAAGAGTTGCTCTCCTTCACTTTATTTGTTGTCGTTGTTTGATTGCACTTTTAAAAATACATTTTGTACTAGCCACCAATAAGGTTTCCTGATTTTGGCATAACAAGCAAATAGAAGACTAACATCTCATGTAACATTCAGTGGTGGTACCCTATACACTCGGTCTGAGTTTAGTCTTAGTGACCCTTGCTGAGATGAAGCTCCAGGTTTATTACTCCGTGGTAAACTCTGGCTAAAAAAGTAAGTTGCTGTTTCATCTGGAGCCATGTGTATCAATGGTCATCCTGTATGCACCAAACTTGGCATTTTTGCTGACATGTCTATCTGGATGTAGCACCTTGAGGTAAGATTTGGCACCTTGCCCTAGTTTTAAAATTATTTAAAACTGCGACCTGATGTGAATGCCTGAGGCCCCTTTCTCTCTGTGCTCTGTGCCTGGATCTGCTGAGGAGAGCACCATCAGCTAGAGTGTACTTTACCAAATGCATTTGAAATACATATTAATTGTGCTCTTTCCCTCTAATCACTGGAATCTACAGCAGATCACTTTGAAACAGAAGCTTTCTGTGGCTGAGCTGAAAACTGTGTAGCATGTTTTTTTCCTGCCTTCTCCTTCCCATGGCAGTTTCCTTTCTTTTTGCCTCAACCTTTTCCTCTCCTGCACTATTCTGCTGTGGCCAGTTTATACTTAGATTAGCAGTTTATACTTAGATTTCCCTTGCTGACCTTTCAGGCAAAATACACTTCCTTCTTCTCTTTTTGTCCTTTCCAGTGCTATGCTGAATCTTATGAATGACTTGCTTCTGTTTACCCTAAAGGTGGCTGCATTTCAGTGAAGCTTTGCTAGGCATATATACAGTTTATGAAGAACTGGGAAGCTGAAAAATATTCTTCAATTTTCCCAAGAAAGCTACTGTGTTCTTGCATGCTACAAACTACTTTTAAAAATATAGTAGCATAGGAAATGTCAAGGAAGGAGATACTGTAGTTCTGAAACTTTAAACGCATAGTTTAGTTGACATGATATCTTCAAAGTAATGACACTTTTAAAGTCTCAGCACTCCTGAAAATCTCTAGAAAAAGTGATGCATCTTTAGGGGAAATTACTTTTTTTTTTGAAGGGGTGAATCTTGCAACTAACTCTTGCTGTTTGGATACTGGAGAGCATATGCCCAGCATATATGAGAAGGAAGCATAAGTGGCTATTTTTATTCATAAAGGAGTTGCTGCCCTTTCCTTTCCCTCAACCATGTGAGATGCGAATGATCCTGCTCACAAGAGTTTCACGCTGCTCTCAGAATGGATTCTCTTTTTCTTCATAATTGTGTTTGCTGCATCAGCAGGAAATACACTCCACAAGTTCTTCCTCCAGTCTTCTGTGATCACCTCTTTGTAGTAGGCCTGAACAATGGCTGGTAGACATCTATTTTAGCCATGACTAAAATAGGCATTTAATCGACATCCCCCTAAAGCTCACAGGGCTTAGAGGGTAACTTTCTGGGGGAGAAGAGAGTATGTCTGCCACCAGGCTTGCCTTTTTTTTGTTTGCTTTTTTTATTCATCCTTAGACCTTCCCCCACACCCCCACCCCCCCAGGCTTCCTAGACTTTTTAAAATTGCAGTTATTATCACTAGCAGAGTTTTATACTTCTTCCCTTTAAATAAGAATTTTTTTTTCCTGTTGCATCATGTCCCCAGGGCCTGGTACAGGGGGTTTCAAACTTTCCCTGTTGGTGATGTGAACTCAAGTAGATTGGTGAAGAGATCATGTGAATAGGATTTTCTCAGTCATGCTTTTTTTGATCTACAGTCTGTAGCACTGAGAGTGTGGCAACACTCAAGTTATAAATATTGGTGAATGCTATCTTTGCATAGGGGAAAGGGAGACAAGGATTTTCTGAGTACAACATTGGCTAGGAAGAGATTACTTGCATCAGCATCCTCTCTAATGCTCAGAAAGACATTCGAAGAGCCTATCTCAAGTCCCACTGCTTTTTAGGTGGAAACTGCTGTGTGCAGCTTTAAGCATGTTCATGCTGATCTTTAGACTGTTTGTATCACTGCTGTTCTTCAAGTCTAGCCCTAACAGGCTCCCTGTTCAGTTCAAGGTGAGCCTCCTCACTGATGAGATGTGTTTTTCCCATCTCTAACTGGGTTCCTGCTTCCCCATTCCCAGTTGTCTATGGAGAATTGCATGATCCCAGCAAAAGCTTTGTGTTACTTCAGACTTCAAGTACAGTCCTGTTTTGCCCCCTGTAATCTCTATTTCCTTTTTCACATTGCAGATAATCACATTATTCTGCCATTCTTCCTGAACTTTCTTCCCATCCTTCTTACTCTCTTTTTGCTGCATTGGATTGAACCTCACTTTTGTGTCTGCAAATAGGCTCTGCTCTTGTGACTCTCTGTAATGACTGTTCATGCCATCTACTGCCTGTGCAGCCCTTTCTGTGAGTGTCACCTGGTGCTCTGGGGCTGCCTTATACTCCCTGCACAGAGAAGTAGTTGGGGATAGAGAGCTACAGCTTCTTTGGGCCCTCTGTCCTGTACAAAGGAATCAGATGTGAGGATGCCTCCATGTGCTCCAAGTATATCTAGACATGTTGCTACTGTGCTGAAGTGATGGGCCATACCTCTTGGTAATACCATGTTGGCCTGGATACAGCAGTTCTAGCCCTGTAATCTCTCCTGGCACATGGGTTTGGGAAATGTGTGTTTAAGGAGGACAGAATTAATGGGGCTGCTGCTATGTTTGTGAAGAGTTAAATGACGGGGGATGAGAGTCACAGCTTCTCCTGGGGAATAAGGACTAGCCAGAAGAATTGATTGTCTTGGCTTATTGATCCTTCAGGAAACAGCACTGAAGTGATAATGCTGTTCCTGCCACTTTGAGGCACTTTGTACCAGCAACAGCCTCTGTTTACCTAGGACAGCGCAAAGGAAGACCTGCACTGTTGCTAACTCATTCCAGGAAAAAACCATGCCAGACATGTTGAGTTTGCCACTTGTCTGTCTGCTCCCAGGGAGAGGTGACTGAGCAGAGTAGCTCAGAACATGTTTGTATTTTACAGTGCTCAATGGAGATTGGCTGCAGATGGTAGCTTGTGAATTGCCATACTGAGCTTTGCTGGCAGTGCCTTGGTCTGAAGCACTGGGGGGACTAGATTGTCTCCAAGGTCCCTTCCAACCCAAACTGTTCTGTGATTCTCCAGTCTCAGGCTATCATGTCTCAGGATATCCATCTCTCCCATCCCTTCCCTTCCCTTCACCTTTCTGGTCAATTGGCAGTCCCCACTCAGTTGGGCTTGCTCCTAAGTTGAACCAGGGTGGTCCAAGTGCTTTTCATCCTGTGATCCCAATGCCAGCTCCTAGCCAGGAGCCAGCCCACTTGTGTGGGCCGATGGGAAGTGGATGATGAAACATCCCACCTCCTTTGCACTGATGCACCAAACCTGCCCTGAGAAGTCAGGAATTTCTTTCTGGCCTCAGGGTGGCAGAAGAAGGAGCACCCAGCTGCTGCAGGGGCAGCTGGAGGAGCAGTGCTTTCAGTCACTCAGCCACACCACCCCTGTGAGGGACAAAACCTGCTCCAGGGGCACAGCACTGCAGAATTCAGCTCTGAGCATCTGCTGGGTGCTTCTACAGCCAGGGGCCTGTGAGAAGGGGAGGCCCTGGCTGTCTGGGCTCTCAGTTTCCTTTTAGCACAGTGGGCTGGGGAAGCCCTTACTCTGCTGCCCCTGAGACATCAGCTGCAAGCAACTGATGAACTGAGCTTGGCTCCCACTGTTAGCTGGACCACTGCTGATAACTGCAAGTTTTGGACTCTCACCTGTGGAAATAAATGAGCAGATTGCTCATGATGCTCCCTATCTCCTCTTCTCTCTGCTTTGTACTTCAACATGCTTTGCACTGTTTTTCTTTTTGGATGTATTGTTGTCTTTTGAGGAACTCAGGCAGGTCTTTGCAGTTTCCCATGGCAAGGTCAGAAGACCAAGAAATCTTGGGGCCATTTGGAGCATGTTGCAAAATCTTGTACAAAGCTAGGAGGGCCAAAAGGCTATTGGGAAATGCTTCTTTGTCAAGTCAGACCAGCTTAAATATAGAGATATGCAAATAAAATACAGAGCCATTTAATTACCCTACATATCATTTCTGTACTTCATCCTCTTTGATGTTGCCAACAACTTTATTGCAGCACTTGATGTTTGACTTTACATCTTGACCAGGAGAAACATGATGATGAGAAAAATTACAGGTTTTTTTTAAAGAAGAAAAGTGTCTATACCACAAGATTTCAGGGAACAACCAAAAAGCAATGCCAGCTATATTCTTAAAAAAAAAGAAAAAGAAAAAAAGAGAGGTTATATTAATAACCCCCAATGCATAATAGAATATATAATTATGTTTCTTTTGGGACTTGATCAGTAGCTGAACATTTGAGGCTCACAATAATGAATTTAATATAGTATGCAACATCATATGTTATGTAATGCAAAATTATTATCTACTACTTAATAAATCTCATGCTGTGACTGTTCTACTTCTTTTAAACTAGCTCTCAGACTATAGTGATGAGTTCTACTGGCAGCTTTGGAGGTTGCTTCTGCTTTGCTCTTGTTGTTTGCATCATGACACATTCCCTACATCTGGGGCTGCTGCATTTAGCCATGAGACAGCTTCTGTCTGAAAGAGCTTCCAATTTGATTCAAAACAAGAGATTACAAGGGGTACAGTCAGTCATGAAGTCTGTGGCTAGAGGAAAGATGAGAGCAACTGAGATAGGAATTTGTGGTAATGTATTGCTGAAAATGTGGCTTCTTGGGAGTACAGGTGGCTTTGCTTGATATGAACTTAACAAAAAGATACCAGAAAGAACATAGGCATATATTTTCCTCTGTAACATTTGTCTAATTCTTTACTTTGCAAAATTATCACCTCCACTTTCTTAGTTAAGAAGAGAGCTCTGCTACATGTTCTCAGTGTCTTTACACACATACATCTTTTCATCACTTTTTTCAATGAGGCAGTCATCTTTCTCTCTAAAAAGGAGTGATTTAAATAAAACAAATGAAACACTGTATCACATAATATTAATCTTGTGATTTTTTTTCTGTGTCACTCAGTGACAAACCATGGGTGGATTCAAAAAGATATCCCCATAAAGGCATTTATTAGGCATGTGGACTCATTAGTGGCAAGTACATGTTGTGGTCTAGAGGGAACTTTCTAAGCCACAGGCTGCCAACATACTGATTGTGAGCTCTGCAAAGGTCCACCAAGGTTAAGAACAGGTGAAAACTCTCCTTTCTTATAGTCTTTCCCTGAGATCATGTTAGTGTTTGATATCAGAGGTAGAATATGGGACTAAGTGATACCTTAACTTGACCTGTGCAGCTCTGCTAATTACTTTCCTTGCAACTGGATGTCACTTTTTGCAGTTGTTTGTTTACAGGATGCTCTGTTACAGACATGTAGAATCTGTATTTTGGGACATCCCATCTTGCTTACCCTGAATGTTTTTCTCCTGCTATAGCTAGCATTTCTAAAGCTGCTAAAGTCCCTAGGATAGAAGAGCTGTGCCATTTTGAAAGTAGCAGTGAAGAGAAGATTGCAGCCATGGAGCAAGACTGAGCTAAGCAGAAACAAATCTTCCTGAATGGTGCTGTGCTCTCTCCCACTGCATGGCTCTTGAGGTAACATTTTCAGGACAGAAGTTAGGCTCAGAGGGAAAGAGGCAGTGGGTGAGAGAACCCTTTCAGGTGTTTATGTTTAAGACCACATTCTGCAGCAGCTGGGAGTTTGTTTCTGTGTCACATCCTTTGCCCTGTAAGGCTGAGCTCTGCAGAAGGTTTAGTCACCTGATGGGTTTTGGTCTGGGGGTGTGTTGAGGCAGAGGAGGTTTGCATTGCTGTATCATCAGCTGGCCAAGGTTTCTTGAAGCAAATGGTCACTTCATTAGAACAGCCAGCAGGGCTTTGACTTGTTCCTTGTCACTTTGCCAATGGCTTCTGGCTTCAGCTTTACCATCTGTGAGTGAGAGGGGGTGATATGCCCTCAATGCCTTCTTCTGCAGCACAGCACATGGGAACATGTTTTACCTGACAGAGACACAAAGAAGATATTTTGCTTTTAAGATGAGAGGACAGTGTGAGAGAGGAAGGACCACAAACATCTTGCACTCAGTGGTTATGTGGTGGAGCATGTTTCTTGTGCACCATCTATCCTGTGAGCCCAGAGTCCTGATGATGTGCCCTCTGATCTGCTGAAAACTCTGGCTTGGTGCTTTGGCTTTTTGTTTTTCTTCTTTCCCCCCAGGATTTCTTGGGCCTTTACCAATGCTGCCATCTATAAATTTGTATTTGTGAACCTGTGTAAACTTGGAAATTCATGTAGTCTCATGTAGTTTTGCTGCTTTATGTCTTCAGTATGCCTTGGGGCTCCTGAGCACATTTACTTTCGTGGGCCAGAATTCACCTCTGTGGTGAGAGGACAGCTGAGCATTACTTTTTGGGAGCTAGAAGAGGCCAGGGAAGGGGCAGCAGTGCTTCCTATCCTGCTTCACATGTAGATTGTAATCTTTTGCATATTTCAGTACTTTGCACTGGTAGGTACTGATGTGCATGGAAATCAACCCAAAATCTTTTACGCTGAAGTCTTGATAAACCCCCAGACCTGGGAAACTTGTGACAGGCCTGAAGCATTGGGGAACCATGCTAGGTTTAGCTCTCCAACTCAGCCAGAAATATTCCAAATTTCCTTTCTTTTTTGAGCCCATCAATAATGTGGGGCAATTATGTGACTATGAAGAATGATTTAATATTGCACAAACATCTTTTTGTATCATTTTCTATTTAAAAGCGGAGCTAAGCAGGAATTTATGCTGCTGGTTTCCCATTCATCTGGGAAATGCTGCAACTTCAGTAAAGGCACATTTCTGTGGAGAGGGCTGGAGCTGCTAATTTGACTGTAGGAGTTTATTTCTGGAATGCAGCAGTGTTTCACCAACGGAGCAGCTGTCCTGGAAACACTTACCATATGGGGTCATTTTCCTCTCTGTGTGTAATCAACAAAGCCACCCCAGTTAGTCTGAATCCTTTCAAGTCTCCTAAACTAGACCATAGGAGTGCACAGAGGTCTACAGGACTCTGACCTCCTTCACTTCCTTCTCCTATCATTAGGGAAGAAACAATAGTCCCATAGTTAAATGTCCCTTAAAGGAGGAGCCTATAACCTCTTCTGAGCATGGAAAACTGTTTCTTAAAGGTAACATACCATTGATTTGGTAGGGAGGTGTTGGTCCTCCATTTTCTATGTGTGTTTTGTGACAGTAGCTACAAATCTCCTAAGTTTACCAAATATTCCAGGTTGTGAGATCAAAACAGTCAGAGGTGAAAAAGCTTCTTGGGTTATTCAATTTCTTTTGTTCTCTTTGATTTGTTTTTCTTGCATAGCTTTCTTTCACTCCTGTTCACTTCTGGGATGTCAGCTGTGCAGGTAAATTCCTTCTATTACAAGAGAAATTTCCATAGTTATACAGTTAAAAGGACTTCCTATTTTTTTTCTTCTCCCTAATTCTCTCTCATGTTGCCTAGTTCCTTCCTCACTGTTTACACTCTTTGATTCTTTTTGGATTTAAGTCCTGTCTCTAAATGCTCTTTGCCTCCAGTAGACTCTGTGGGGTTGTTTTTTTCCCCCTGCTACAACCTTGCATCCATCTCTTGAACTGCTGTATAATCCTTATTGTGGTTCTATTAAGAGTATTTTACTCTTTAGGTTTGGTGACTCCTTTCTCTGTTTTAAACCTGTCTTCAAGGCCAGTCAAAGGCAGCAGTTCTTTGTGTGCAGGAGGACATTCTCTCTCAAGCCTGGACAAGAACCTTTTCAAGAGGCAAGTCCTGCACCTATGGTCTGGGCCAGCCCTGCTGCAGCTTTCATGGGTGCATCACTGGGGCTCTGTAAGGGCAGTCTGCATCTGCCAGGATTCAGGGATTGCTTCAGTCAGGTACTTGAAACTGAGACCACAAATTACTTTGATGGTTGCTGTCTTCTCTTTCCTCAAGCAATGCTAGTGTAGCTTTTCAGATGTTAAGTATGACTTGGCTTCCTGAAAATTAATAATATAATCAAGAACTCCTGCTCCTACAATGAGTTGTTTCAGAAAGTGATTTCAAAAGACATCTCACTGAATTCAGCCAGAGTATTTAATAGTTTCATTTCAGAGTAAAGAAAACTCTAAAAAATATTCAGTAAATGCAAAATATCTTTTTGTAAGCTCTTTGCCTTTCCTGATAAGGTGAACATAAATTGTCCTGGGTCATCCTTATGGAAAGATAGAATCCAGAAGGATAAAAAGGCTGGTGTGATCATATTAGAGAGAAGGCAATATAGCTTTTCCTTGCTGAGAGCCAAGGGCAGTAAGTTGTGGTAGGAAAGCAAGGTTGATGTTTGAGAGATGTTGCAGAGGGGACAGGTGATCAGTTTTTGAACACAGCCTGCAATGACACAAATCAGAGGGAGTTGGGGAACAGCAGTGTGTGCCTTTGAGAAGCCTTCAGTAGGCAACAAAGTACTAAATGAACATGGAATGGAGGAGAATAGAACAGTGTTTCCCCCACTACTATGAAAGAATCTGAATGAAATGATGAATTTGTTTTACCTAAAACTAGAGCCATGTTAATTAGCAGAATATGTGAGAAATGGAAGAACAGTTTTTCCTCTCTTGTTTATGAGCATGTGTTACAGCAGAGTTCTCAGCTTGACTTCAGTGCACCCACACTGAAAATGAGTTCTGTAGAGTGTAGGCAAACCTTGATAGCAAGGCAAACATGTTGGCTTGACTGATTGACAAAGCAGCTCCCTTCACCTTTTGTAACCATGATGTGATAAATTTATAGTATTTGTTCTCATTGGCAACTTGCTCTATGGAGCTTGAACTAAATTTCAAAACAGTAAAGGAGATTTTGAGAAACTTAGATCTCATTTTCCTCACCTCTAACCAACCCAAAGATTATTGAATTCAAGACATGGATGAATTTAACTGACCCCTTTTCTTGTTTGCAGCATTTGCCATTAGCCTTTACACATTCTTTGTATATACTTTATACTTTCTGGTGGATAAAGCATATGTCCTCTGGCAAAAATGTGTAATTTTTCATAGCAGCATTACTATAATGCCTAAAAACCTGCCTTATGAAAGCCATGTATGACTTGTCTCAACTGAAGCTTATTGGGAACAAACAAACAGCTCAAACACTGAGTGAACAGCTTCAGCAAAGCAGATGCTGTCTTTGAACACTTGTTTTGTTTTCTACAACTCCTAAAGAACCATGAGGAGTCTCAACAGGTTTTAAGGCAGACCCACACTACTCATGTTTTAGCCTAACTGCATTAAAATCTGAAATCCACCTAGTAACTCCTGCACTTGTCTGGGCAGTTTCTCAACATCAACATCTTCTAGGGAGACATACAACCTTGATTTAGAGACATTGAGATAGAATAACCAGCATGCCTCATGACAAGTGATCCCCCTGGCTGGTTCTGGCTGTTTAAAAATGTCTTTACAGCTAAGTGAAATTTGTCTAGTTTCAGATACCAAGAATAATCTTGTCTTATATTCTTTTAAAGCTAGATTAAAGAACTTTCCATGATTAAATTTTCCCCCATTTACAATTAGATCAGGTCAACCCTTAGCCTATTCTTGGAATTAAATTTATTATGCTTCTCAGATCTGTCATTGGATAGGTTTTGTTTCAGGCAGGTATTAGTTTGACAGCACCATGCTTTCCAGTTCAGTAACTTATGTCTTTCAATCTCATTCTGTCTCAACCATGTCATCATTTATCTACACAAATGGGGACATTTTCCAAGAAAAATACCCCATATATGAATGCTCTTAAGAAACCCTTTGACACTGCTAATGGTTTCACAACTTTCACAACTGCTGCATGTCATATGCCATGTACAGGTATTTGTGTTCAGCTCCACTTCCAGTAATCCTGCCTGTGGTTGGTTTAAATTAAGCTAACCTTGTGGAATTTTGAACCCAGACCAGTTCCTCAGTCTGAGCTGTGTAAACACATGTGACAACACAAGGGAGGAGGAGGCAGGACAAGTGTGGCTCAGTTGAGAAGGATGGTAGGATCTCTGCTTTCTGCAACAGAGCTGCATTACAGAGCTTATGTAGAGGGACTTCATTTTTCTACAATTCAATCTGTAAAAGTTATGCTCCCAAAGGAAACAAATAGGCAGGAACAGAGCAGTTTTATGCTCTGTGAATGTAACACATATTTGTGTCAAATTAAAGGAAAATCTACACTTCTGCAGAGGGCAGGAAGAGATGTTATTCATTGGTAATTTAAAATACAAAATCTTACACTTAAATCCACTAGAGAAAGAAATTCAATACACTCAAAAGCTTTTGGGGTTTCCCCATACTCTGTGTGGCAGAATGTGGTTATGTTGCTTCAGGAAGAATTTGGGGAAGAGATCCTACTTTGGGTGCTTTTATGTTCATACTTTCCTGGGTTTACACAGGCATGAGTATTAAAAATACAGTTACTGCAGGGAAGTTGGGCTCTGAAAGAAAGTGAGTTTTACATGAGGACAGAACCAGTAGAATGTTATTAAGGGCACAATAGAATCAGTCTAAGAGAGATAATGGGCTTTCTTCTGTCTTTCAGGATTTCAGAACATTTGGTTATTTCTTCCAACATGTTCCCCTGCCCTGCCCGCTAAAATTTCATGAGAAAGCCACTTTCTTTCATCCCCCTCAAATGTCCATCCATAATTTTACCATGAGTTTTATTCCTTTTCTGTTAAATAAGAATTTGATTATCAAGAGTGCAATGGTAAGTGCTTTACCAAAGAATTCCTGAACCAATTGGTAGGTATATTGAATTGCTTGTACATTGAGTGTAGCTGTATCTCTACAATGTAAATGCTTGGATTGTGAAATCAAGGTAAAGAGGCTTCATACATCAGAGCAACAGCTGCTGCAGTGAAATGTACCCTTCTTTGTACTTTCTCTGACTGTGATTGTTTGTGATATGGGCAATCCAAGACTTATGGAAATAGCTTCTCATCTGGTGTAAACTGGTACAGCTGCAGTGAAAGTAAATGAGCTCTGCCACTGCACATCACATTACAGTTTGGCTTCTGGTGTCACTAGGTAGATATTTCCTTGCTTTTAAGTGGTCAAGTTTTATACATGCAGTAGGTAACTACAGGGCTGTCAGCAACCTAAAGCAACCATAAGTATGGTTTGAGGCCGGGGTTTCACTTTCTGGCTGTATACTTGCACGAGAGGAAATACTTCCATTGGGTAAGTGGAACACAGGTGAAAAATGAATGAGAGAGTCTGGGGGAATGGTAGTGACAAACAAGTCTCACCTGTGTTGGCAATGTAGCAGGACAGGCTAAGGGAGCAGGGTGGGCTGCAAATGTGGCCTTTGTATGAGACTGGACTGTGTTGTGTGCAGGCAGGACACCAGGAAGCAGGGAGGGAGTGTTCTGGTGAGATGTTCAGCTCTGGGCACTAGCAGCAAAAATGCAGAGGAAACTTGGAAGGTAGTGAGAGAAGAACAACAAAAATGATAACAGAGCTGGAGGGATTGTTTTTATGAGGGAAGATCAAAAGAACTAAATATGTGAAGCTGGCTAAGTGATGACTAAGAAGGGAACGTGAAAACTACCTACAACTGTTTGAAGGATATAAACACTAGAGGTGAGCAAACAGCAGGGACAAATAGTCTGTGAATCTGAAAGTCATTTTCAGTTCAGCTGTGTTTCTGCCTTTAGTGATCACTTTTTGTTAAGATCTGTGCTTTACTGAAAATATTTTCAGGGAATATCACACTTGTATATTCAAATGCTTCTGTATCTGCAAGGGAATTCTGAAATGTAAATTCAGTCTTCAAATTTGAAATTTGCTTTAGCTTACATAAGTCACTTAGTGTCTAGTTAGACATTGCACTAATTAACAGTAGGCAGTTTTTTTTGCATGGCAAGTCAAATATATGGTTGAAAACTGTATTTTCAATTTAACATGGTATTTGTACATTCCCCTGATGCAAGTACTTAGTTAACCAAATAATGCAGGAGAGGTTCCAAGTGCTTTCTATCAGCTCAGTAGAAAAAGGTGAGACACTTGCTTTTGTTGTCAGGCTGTATTTTATAAATGGTGATATTTGCATGTTGAAATGTTGGGGGAGGTATTTTTTTCTTTGACAAGAGTTAAAAGTAGCTACACCCCAACACCACAGCATGCTGTGTGTATAAGGGCTGTTGGTGCAGTTTTGTGAAGTTGTTGAGGTGTGCTTGTGCACTGCCAGGGAGGTCTTTTCTAATTTTTTGGTGCACAGTTTGTCAGATGAGAAAGGTGAATTTAGCTCCTCTATCCCTCCATGGACATTTAGAGCAATTGAATTAAGAAGAAATTTCAGGATGAGTATAAGAAAACATTGTGTTCATGGTGAAATTTTCTCCTCCTGGAGGTCCACTTGTTGTTTAAAGCTCTTGGGCAAAGCAGTGGAAGCGGTTCCTGGGCAAGCCCCAGGTGAACTGACTAATTTGGTAAGTCATTTTCAACTTTGGTGATTTGTGAATTCAGGCATTAAAATTCTGTGTTAATACTCATCAACAGGCTTTTCTAAGCATCTTTCCCTGTTAATGCAGGATTGATGCCTGCTGCCCAGTGAATAACAAGAAAGATATGGCCAGCTGAGTAGATACCCACAGCTGTTTCCAGAGGCGTTTTCTTCAAGAGTGAGTGTACGCACGCATGCGTCAGTGCGTACTGTACACAAAAACTACAGGCTTTGACCTATGCAAACACACTGCAAATGATTGCTTTCTATAAACAAATTAGCATACTTTGAAAGGTGAAATTCTCTATAAAATTGTCTGCCCCGTTGTTTATGGTGTGAGTAGAGGATGCACTACATTACAGAGGGACTCGCATTTCTCTCTTCTCCCCCCTCTCCAAATGGACGTGTGCTCCGTCCGCTTCACCATTGTTCCTGGCAGCCCGATCCCAGCAGGGGTTCCCTAATTAGCAATCTCTTCATTTCCAATCAAAGCACAAAGCGGCCCCAAAAGCCTCTCTTTATGAGGGAGCTGAGCGGTGGCTGGGGACGTGGAGTGGGATAATTGCCTTCGCCACTGGCAGCAGTAAGCAGCCTGGCTAATTCATTATTGTAATAACTTTGCTTGTCCTTGGGGAGGGGGGGCTAGGGTGAGGAGGACTGAGCCTGGCAGTGCTAGCTGAGGACAGGGGGAAGGGGGAATCCAGCCAGAATAGAGGAAGAAGATGGGAAAAACTGGCAGGAAAGAAGAAACCTTTCAAGGTTTTTCTGCCTGCCCCCCTCTTAAATAAATTTGGGGTTAAGTTAATTTGTGGCATGGTAGCCAGTGCTCCCTGAGCAAGACTGCCACGAGCACCCTCTGCTCTTCCCTTGCCATGGTCACAGAGAGGGATGTCTAGAAAGGGGTGTAAGTTGGCCCCAGGAGTGCTGGGGAGGCTGAGGCTTGGAGGACTGGGAAGACTCAGGGGCTGCCTCTCAGTTCAGCAGGAAAAGCTGACACTCAAGCAATGATAGGAGGCTGAGTAACTGAGGCACCCACAGTTCGTGGCTTTCAGTGATACACAAGAAGTCGCTGGTCCTTGTGTGGAGATTGCATGTTGTACAGCTTCAAAGGAGTCCAGAGCTGACAAATCCTGTAGCAGAGCTTTGTTCTTATCTGTTGTCTCTTTAAAATACATTAAATGTATGTAAGACTGGCCTGTCCTTCTGTGGGCTGCAGATTTGTGTTTGCTGGAGCTCTGTTGGCTTCCAGGAGCCTCAAGGCTCTGCCCCTGTGAGCAGAGCACCAAGCTGAGATGCCAGTGACTGACTGAGCTGCCAAAGGGAACAGACAGTGGAGGTGGCTACTTCCCCTTCCTTGAAGGGAAGTGTCTGTCATGTGGCACAGTAAGTTTATTAAGTTTTTTGGTTTTGAAAAGTATGCATATTTTAAGCAGGTAAGACCAGTTATACAATTTCAGACCCTCTAGTTCTTCTTTTATTTCTTTGTGCTTGTCTCAAATTGGTGTGGCAGGGTTTTGTTTATTCCATCTGACTGATGGGACAGCTCCTTTTCTGAATTCCTTTGAGCTGATACTGCTGGGTACATTCATGAAGCCCATCACTCTGAGATGGTCACCATTCATGTTTCTGCACTGAAGTGGCTGGCAATGAAGCTATATGTTTTACTGTCAGAGTTTTTAAATTGAAAATTATTATTTCTGACATAAAATAAAACTAAAGAAACAGTGACATCAAAATACAAGTGCCAAACATGCAAATTTGTGTGTGGCAGGAGCAGTTTGAAATTAAATCATGCCCTTGTGATAATTAGCAAACACTTAATTCTGGAGATATTTGTATTGTATTTGTGTTGTGGAGAGGGATATGAAGCAAGTCCTCAGCCTGAGGGGCATTTCAGTGATATGTAACAGATCCTTTGAGTCCCAAACAGTTTATCTGCCCAAGACACAAAATGTTTGCTGGGAGATATTTTGGAGATAGTTGAGTAAGGTAATGGAGAATTAATAAATATTTGGAGCAGAATTTGTAGTTGTTGTCATCCAGATTCTTGTGAGCAGTGATGTTTTCCCAGCTGCCTCATGCTAGTTGCTGGCTAGCAGGTTTCTCCACTTCTCAAGCAGATACTCAACCTCTTGGACACTGTGCTGCACACTGCCAAAGGAATTTCAGCTCAGAAAGTTGACAAGCAAGAACAAACTTCCTCTGCCTGGTACTAATGTCCACAGAGAAAACATGCCTATTCATTTTTATTCTTCCATGATCAGTGCTGTAGTCCTGACTGTGTTGTTCTTTTTGCTGTCTGATGTAAAGACTATACAGGAAGGTACATTCAAATAGGCCAATGAGTGCATACAATGAGACTTATGGGGAATTTCAATGACTTGCTCTGTGTCCTGTGCCATTTCTCTGCCTCTGGATCCTTTTTGTCAAAGGATTATTTTAGCAGTGATGGGGGATTTGCATGTCTCCTGGTTTGCCCAGTTACTAAGTTGAAGCAGTAACAGCACATAGGATTAATATGTAGATAACTCTGCTAGATAAGAAATTATTCCCCTTTGTACATTTGTGGGATTCTCCATCATGTGGTATGTCCTACCCTTGCTTTGAATTTATCTCTCCAACCCATTTAGAGTACTTAACTGTGTGGAAAGTGTGGCAACCAAGAGTTAAAACCATGAGTGGACAGATTCTTTGAATTAATTGTTTCCTTTCCTTGTGCTTGGGAATGAGGATAATCTTGAATCCTGTTTCTGATGGTTCAAGAATATATGGATATTAAGAGCTTTTGGTAGATAAACTGGGGAAAGGCAGTTCAAAGAGTTGAATGACAGCTGACATGCAGCACACTGGCCTAAGTTTGATGGGATGCCAGGGTAGGGACAAGGGTTGATGAATTGAAGTAACAATGAGTATTTTAGTCTTGACTTCACTTTTAGTCTGAGACCCTCAATTGTTGCATTGTTAGCAATTGCTTGTGGAGAGGTAAGAAATTGTGGCAGTGGGCATGAGAAGGAATATTAATGATCCAATTTCCAGCTGAGTTCCACTCCAAGGCTTTGCTGGGTGATGTGCATTTTTAATCATAGCAAACCAGAATGAGAAGGAGCTGCTTGCAGCAAGGCAGGCCTGAGTGTGGAGCCACAGTGTGTGGCACCATCTCAGACCTCTGCCTGCTGCTCAGGGGAGACACAAGGCTGCTCTGCTTGCTTGGGTGCCACCACAAACTAGGCTGGACTGTGACAATAAAACCTAGATCACGTTAGAAGTGGAACCAGGGAAGAGGTACAGTAACTGTCTTGAATAGCCTAAAGCTCTTGGCTGGAAGAAATCACTGAATTCAGCTGGAACTTTGGACCAAAATTGGCCCTGACTCAAAAGGAGCAGAAATATAATTTCTAGATGCTAGACAGCATTGTGCTATAGGCATGCTGAATTTCCTGCTGGCTATTTTTTTGCAGTCTTGATGATTTCTGTGATAGAGTCCTCTCACTTGTTTGTGTTTCTGTTTTACTGAGTGATATACCCAACAATTGCTTTGATCTCTTAGTCTTAGATACACAGAATTTGGGAGAAGCCTGGTAGTTTTCTTAGCTTGTTAGATGGTTTTCATTCCAAAAATGAAAAATTTTCATTTCAGCTACAGAGAGCTTTGCAATACTGCTTTGGGAGCCCATCATCACAGGGTTCAAGTTGCTTCTGAGGGATGTGCAGGCCTCCTTACCTGGGGATCAGAATTCCATGATCATTTAGCAGTGGGACATGAACCTCTGTGCTTAACACATTTGGGACTGTGCTAGCTGTGGACCTTAACTTACCTGCTGTGCTTCAAGTTCCATGTCTCAGGACAACTCCCTCTTTATTTGTTCTTAATATTTCACTCTGTCTTGGTGACTTTGTAACTTCTCTGTTTTTAGAGGCTGGCAGTCACTGGCCCTGGTGTTTGAGTTCCACAGTTGTCTAGTGCAGAAGCACAGCCTTTTTGTGGCAGAGGTGTCTGACACATCTCAGTGGCAGAAGAAGCAGCAGCCTTGCTTTCTCAGAGCAGGAGTGCATTGTTTCAGTGCATGCTAAGCAGGACAGTAATTCCACCTAGCAGAAGGCAGGGGTGCCACACTCTCCCACTACAGTGAAGGAGTTATGGGAGGAAGAAACAGCTGTCTCACATCCCCTCAAGTGTATATTAAAGCCAGAAATTAGAACTGATTTTCCTCTTAGAGTTTTCGGCCACTGTTCAGCTGCTTCTCTGTATGTTAGTGCTAATCCAAACTAGGGAAAAGGGCTGAGGTACTGCATGCCCAGCCTTTGTAGCATCATGCTTTGTGAATCTGGCAGAGAAAAGGTGTCTGGTGTTTGATATCCCAGTACTCTTGCTCATTATTTTCAAGTAAACAAGATGAATCTGAAAGAGATATGGGAAAACTCCTCTCCTGACTTTTATACCATTAAACTGGGAGCTAACATTCTCTGAGATGGTCTGTGCTGATGGTCTGTATCATGCAAGCAAGGGTTAGAGAATTGCTGCAGAAAGATGGAATGCTTTTTTTCATAGGAGGAGTTCCTGAAAGAACACACACACCCCTGCAAAATATGAACCAGCCAGGCCACTAGGGCCTGCCACAGTGCCAGAGAAAATGCCAGCAGCTTTAAGACTTCTGTTTAGCTAAGGAATAAACATTACATGATTTGTGCATGAGGGAGGGAATTCACTGAAGTGGTTGAGGAGGGAGTGGAGAGGGGATGGGAGGAATTGCCTGTATCCATGTACTAGATGTTGCCTTTGGCACGAGGGCAGGACAGTGAGCAGTTTGTACATGTTGTGTTCATGCAGCAAGTCTGGCCCTGAGAGAGGCTCCTTTCCACTTGGCAAAGCTGCTTCGCTGCTGCTGCTTGACAGCCAAGCAGCCAACAGGCTTCCTTCACAAAAGGCTCTGCCTTTATAAATGTTTGGACCTGCAATTCTGTCAGGCAGTGGTCCCCTCCTGGCAGAGGCAGGGGACTGCCAAATAGATATAGTTTACTGTGATTTTAAAAATCTTTTTGAGGGAAGATGGGTACCATTTGCTGAGATGGGTGTTTGTTGCCCAGGCAAAGCTCCCAGTGTATTTACAGCATCTCTGCAAGGTCTGTGTGTGTGTGGTAGGTGTGTGTGTGTGCGTGTACATGCTTGTGTATGCCTTTATTTCCATGCTCCGGCTGCCTGCCTCTGATTTAAGGGCAGGTTTTATTCCCCAGCTGCCTCAGGGCTCCTCTTTTCTGATTGCATTAAAGTCTCTGTAATTCTCCCCTCATTAATGATTGGCATATTTTTACCTCTCACTAAAGGAGCTTGGAGGCAACTCCCGTGGGGCCCTGCTCGCCAAATGAAACAATTTCATCCTGCTCCAGAAACGCATTAAAAAGGGTTTGTCAGGATCTTATCGCTAGTTAGGGAAAGCTAATCAAATTACTTCTATTTATTAGCTGCTGCAGCAATGTGTCATTCCATCAAGTACAGGTAGTGGGACAGGAGGGATTGCGTGGGGAGCTCTGTGCAGCGCTGCTGCCTGGATCTGCACAACAGCATCTCTTGCCAAGGGAGGCTGAGGGCCAAGAGAAGCTGTGAGCTTCCCAGTGACAGTGCTTCTGTCACCATTGCCATGGGACCTCTCATCTGCTGCTCCTCCTTCCTCTTTCCCGGTGGACTCCCCAAAACCCCTTTGCAGTAGCATTCCAGGGCTTTTAACACTGAGTCCACAGCTTCTGTATTTGTCTGATCATTTCTTGCTGTTGCTGATTGTATTTTGCTACTGACTATTTGTTTTGAGATTATTTGGGTTTTTTGGCAAGTTTAACTTAGCGTTAAACCAGTCCAGGAATGATTTGTTCCTTTTCCTTGAACCTGGCAAGACAAGGAGGACAGTGAGGAGATATTATGGCAATTGTAATAGAAAGAAATTGTAAAGAGACAAATATTTTTTTACTTCATGAGACTTTTATGAAATATGTTTCTCTCAAGGTTTTCCTTATTTGTTTGTTTTGTTTTGTTTGGTTGGTTTGTTTTGTTTTTGCTTTTGTTTTTTTTTCCCAGTACATGAGGTCTGTAAAAGTAATTGCAATTGAGGGAATGGGAAACAAAGTGACCGAATCTGTTGAGTAAACTGCATATAAGGACTTAGATGGGACTCTATTGCTGGACTTGATTGCCTGAACAGTAGTGGTTTGTGAAGCAAGAGGTGTGAACTCAGACAGAATAAAGCTCACTCTTTTATTGATTTCACATGTGGAATGTGCATGTCCCTTATGCACATACACTGCACTTGTATTTGAAACCATGTACACACTCCCACTCTTGCACATGATCTTAATTCCCAAGGTGCTGTACCTCCTGTGGGCTTGTTGCTGTCTCACAAGGGACATAGAGGCAGGTGCCTGACATGTGCTTTCAAACTTTAGAAAGTATAGATCTGCTTCTGTTTTTTACTATTCCTTTCATCTTGAAACTAAGGGCAAGGAAATATCTAGTGTTTGAGATAAACATGAATTGGACAGTGAAAATGGGCTTGTTTCCAGGTAAAGTTGATCTCACATTAAAAAACTCCCACAGGAATAAAACCATGTAGTGGATATATTTGCATGAAGTGAAGTGTGTCTAAATATAGCTGGAGTGATTCACAATGACGATATTGCTGTGCACATCATGTAAATCTTTGCTGTTCCATTTTGTGCACACCAACATTTTCACTCTGGCACAAAATCCTGGGCCAGCAGTGGAAACGCAGCATTCTCCTGTATAAGCACACATTAAAACACTGGTGTGCACGTTGTGTGTGGTGCTGGTTTTGCTTAGGGAAGGTTTGTGCTGGCTCCCAGGATTCTGCAGCTGTATGTGCACAGATGCATGCCCTGTGTTCGCACTGAACTGATGGAGTGCTTAGAGGTTTGACAGGGCTCTGGCACTGCAATGATTCCTGGGTTGGTGGGGGCAGGTAAGTGCCCTGTTACTATACCTGTGTGGGTTGTGATGGTGGCAGTGGCTGCCAGGCTGTGGTGTGTTCCTGGGAGCGGCAGTGCAGCAGGATAGGGGAGTCCAGCCCCGTGCAGCCAGCCACGCTCCAGCATCCTCATTATCCACACAGTTCAAAAGGCAGTCCTGAGCCGAGCTGCAGCCCCACAAAAGGCTCCATCGATTGGCCTGCCCCAGCATTTCCCGGGGTCCTTTATATCTCTCTGCCTCGTCAGTAATGAAGAGGCCGAGCGCAGAGAGTCAGCAGACTCCCAGCTGCTGGGATTTCTTCATCTTCTCATCAGGATTTTAATTAGACACGTCCGAGAGGGCAGCACCGTGTGAGGGCAGGCGGGAGCTTTATCAAGCAGGCCACTTCTTTAATTACTGTTTACTGACAGATAACAAGGGAGGGGAGGTGGCAGCAGAGATTGTTGTAGGGGGAAGGGGGGAAGGACAGCAGTCCCCAGAGTGTGTACTCAGCAGAGAAGGCCTTTGCTAGGGATCCAGGGGAAATTGTTCTGCTCTCCCCACCCTGACATGCTGTTTACCTGTTGCCAGAGTGGGAAAGGTTCCCTTTGCCCCTTTCCTAGAGGGCAGAAGATAGATCTGAAAGGTGTTAAAGGCCAAAGACCCAAGGAATGAAGCGTACATTTGGTTAGAGAAAAATGAGAGAACTGGCTCTTCTAAGCTACCAGGATCCTCACCTGAGTGGTGCTGTGCCTTCCCAGCCCTGGGCTTCTGTGGATTTTCTGACACTGCACAGTAGGAAGCAAAATTATTTTCTTCTCCTGTCTGGAACTATCAGCCCTCCTCCCTCCCACTGCCACCATGGCTGTTTTGTCTGAAATAAACCTTCTTCCATATTTCCGTGTGCCTTCAGCACTGGTATGAGGGCAGTCTGCTCTGTGGCTGCTTCTCTCATGGACTTCATCCCTGCTGTCTTTCAGGCCAATTCTCCACCTGTATGAATACTATCTTCAGCCAATCCTCTTCTGTTTGGCCCCAGAATACACAACCTTTCCCATCTTCTGTCTCCTTCCCTTAAGGTGCTGTTTGGTCATCATTTGTGTCCTGGCTGCTGTGTCCTGCTGGATCACAGCCCTGTTTAGTTTTGTAGAGCTACATTTTGCTTGTTCTGTGTTATGACAAGGGGATGGAGTTCCCAGTGTGCCCCAAAGCAAGAGCTGGGTAGATCACTGCTCCCTGGCCCAAGCAGCAATGGTATTCCCGAGAGCAGTCCTTTGGTGAACTAAACTCTGCAACCTGTCACCCTCCACAAATTTTCTCTGAAGATCATGCCACAGTCTTGGCTGCATTTGCATCCACTGTAAGGCAGTCTGATGCTCCCAAAATACTGTTGCCATCCCAAAATGGAAGATGGTATATGCCAGAGCTTGGTTTCCATTGTTGCCAGTAAACTCCCACTGCTCTGAGCAGAACCAGATCTGGAGGATGTGCTTGGGATCAGCAAGGACTTGGTAATTGGACTGTTGTTCTTTCATTTTGCTACGCAGTAGCGAGCAGATTATAGAGCCCACACATTATAGATTTCCTGTCATCCCTCATGAATCAAGCTCCACTGTCTTATTTACTGTGGGCCAAGGCCTGTGAATAACATCACCGAGGGATGTGCTCCCAGCAGTTGTGCAAACACAAAGTACAGAGCCTTTGCTTGTGCCTTGGAGCTGTCAGCTCACCTTCCCCCATCACAACACCTATGGCAGAGAAGGGTCCTCTGTTCCTTATCTTCATGGAATGGCTCCTGGCTTCTCTGAGAACTCACACTTCGTAACACTGGAGGCAAATCTGTGTAATCTCATTAATATTAAATCCCACATTTTTGAGTTTATGACATTTCTGGTCACAATTCTGCCTATTGTGTATACTCATGCCTACATGCACCATGGATGTGGACTTTCAGTTTTCCAGGGAATCATTTTATATTAAATCTGTCTGGTTTGTACTCAAGGCACAGCACTGGACATAAGGACCATGGGAACAGCTCTCAGCCTCATCAAAGACTGCTAAGAAATTCTGCTGTTCTGCATAGAGGATGTAACACATGATAGACTTGATTTATCAGAATATATCTCAAGTTTCCCAAAATTCCAGATCAAGATTTTGAAAGTGTGAGAAATTGAATCCAGGTGTGAGATTTGCTGCACTCTCCCTTTCCCTACCTCTCCCCCACCCTCCCCTTTCCTTTTTTTTTTTTTTTTTTAAACTGCAGTGAGTTTCCCTGGAAGTGAGGGGAAATTTGGTTTGTCTAGTGCAAGCCAGCAGGATACTTGCAACCTTGTGCCTTGTTCTGGGTGTTCATATAAACTTTCTGGCCTTTCAGATGATAAATTTGGATGCCTAGGAATTAAAGTGCTAATTTGTTTCTTTTAGACAGGTTAATATTTCTGTCTTGGAAATCTAGATATTAGGCAAGATCTGGGGAATGTATCTTCAAATAGTAAGAGGCTTTGTCCAAGAGGAAGTGATTAAAGCCATTTGCTATGTCTGATGTTGACAGTGCTGGAAGTAAATGGGCTTTGATTGCAATGTGGGAGATTTCAGTTTGATGTTACAAACTGGTACTGATACAGAAGCATTAGAACACATTGTCTGAGAGAGGCTAAAATTTTTGACAGATATTTTTCCAGCCTGTTTTGAAAAAATAATGCTGCTATAGCATTAACCACTGGGATGGAAATATATATCTCACACATTACCCGGTCCTAGCCCTCTTTTTTGTGACTGTGAGATGTTAAGACATGTATGTCCAGCTGATGCAAGCATGAGATGTGTGCAGGTGCCTATATCAAATAAGCACTAGCATCTATCAGGGACCAGGGTAGTTCACAAAGGAGTACAAGTGCTCCACATTCCTTCACAGGCCTGCCATCCAAATGCTAATATACCCAACCACAGTAAGTCTTCAAAAGAGATGGCAGCAGCACTAGTAGCACTTTTTTTTTTTTTACTAGTGCATCCAGTGGGGTTTCATTTCAGTTGCTCATTCCACTGCCCCTTTCTACTCTTTGTGGAAATTTTTATCCAAACCAGCAATTTTTATATTTTAAAGAAAAAGTCCTGAATTATGCCTTCATTCCTTCTAAAAACAAATCAAGAAGCTTTATTTTCACTAAGCTTTAAATCAGGTAGTGTCAGTAAGTGGGACCACCAAACAGGAATGGAAAGACAGGGCAAGGGGGACTGGGCAAAAAAGGAGAGAGGGGGAAGCAAATAGTTAAAAGCAGTGGATGAGCAA
The DNA here is from genome assembly GCF_029582105.1 of Oenanthe melanoleuca. Classification (NCBI taxonomy): domain Eukaryota; kingdom Metazoa; phylum Chordata; class Aves; order Passeriformes; family Muscicapidae; genus Oenanthe; species Oenanthe melanoleuca. The sequence goes on from NC_079339.1 coordinate 39,200,815, forward strand.
GAGGCTAAGGCTATGGAGTGTGGGGGAATAGTGTTTGGAGGGGTGAGATGAGGGTAAAGGAAAGGGTTAGCATGGGAAGGCAGAGAGAATGAAGAGAAGGAGGTGGGCTAGAGAAGACAGAGGCTGGATTGAATGAAATGACTTGGATTGAAAGGTTGGAAGAGCCTCTGCATCATTATTTCTCAGCTGTCACCAGGGTTTGGAATTCTCTCAGTGTTTCATGCTCCTCATGACAGTTTTCACAAAGGAGGATGAGCTACCTTTGCAGTCTGTTTGCTCTATTACCTTGGTTGTAGTGGCCCACGTGATGGATTCGTCCCTTCTGATAATCCACAAAAGTGTCATTGTGATGCTTCCTGACAGGATTTCTTTGCTGTAAAAGTAACAACAAACTCTAAAACTGGCATTTCACATGGTACTAATGCAAAAACTGAATGATGTAGAAAGACCAGTTATCCTCTACAAGTGCTTCTGTCAGCCTGTGTCTGATACAACTCGTGTTTTAGCTACATCACTGTGTGCTGTTTCCTTTGCAGGACCCCTGCCTCATTCACTTCATGTGATGGACCTGCTCTGAGGTAAATCAGAGTTGCACAGTGAAAGAGACCATCTGTAGGACCCCTGCCTCATTTGTCAGGTGTGTACTGAGTGAGACAAGGGGCTGCAGGAGAGAAAGGGAAGCTTTTACAGCTGAGGCAGTGAAATTCTGACCTGACTTCTTTTCTGTATGTGACCATTTCTATATGACAGTTTTCAGGGTTTTTTTGAAGCAGCTGCTATGCCAGTGGTTGTTTAATTGTGTGCTCCTTATTTTATAGGGAACCTTTTCATCCCAAAGGGCCTACTTTACAGAAATGCTGAGTGCTTAAAGCTGCAAATTAACTGAATGAGAGTCCACAAAACCCAAGGTGCTATACAAGCTCAGATCAGTCAGGCTGTTGGTGTCTTGGAGTAGGCACCCAGAATTAGCAAATATGTTTTAACACCATCTTTGGTCATTCAGCCATAAAATGGGAATAAAAATACCCTCTCCTCTCATAGAGGTATGTGGAAATAAATGATCTTGGGGTAGCGAAGCTCTTGGACAGTGTAATGACAAGCCCATAGAAAAACACATAAGGAAATTAATAAATCTCTAGAGCCAGGTTTGAATAATGTGCAGTAAATAAGGCCTGAGGCCACACCCTCAACAATGAGCAAAAACCTGCATCTAAAGCAGCTGCTCATTACATAGGAAAAATCCCTTCCCAGGGCAGTCTGAGATGGGGTACTGTGAAAAAATATGATCCTGTAATTACAGACTCGAAAACAATGCATATGTACGTGAGGGTTAAGAGTATTGTTCACAAGTAAACACAATTGTGGTTTTTTCTAACTCTTGACTTCATTTGCAGCGTGCTCTATTTAACACACAGTTTTTGTCTTTGTTTCATGAGTCCTGTCAAGTTTTGCAGATCTGTGAGCTTAAGATGATCTTGTCCCAGCCCCTCCATTTGGATTAAGTGCTGTCATTTCATGCAGTTGCAGATCAACTAAATGCTCATTTCTATATTATGTATTCCACGTGTTGCAATCTCCACTGAGGTGCAGATTTGTGTGAGTGAGAAAGGCAGATCTGACCCTGTAATTTGCCATCATGAGCAAAACTGACACCCAGATGCTCTTGTTCTTTACAGTGAAGGAGTTTGGGATATTCGAGAACTTACAGCCTACTAGCAGTAATTAAAACAATAACCCCCCCCAGCAACAGTATGCAAGAGGACAATGTCACTAAAGCTAGGAAATTTCTTTAGAAGTCTTTGCTGTAACATGTGCAGGAAGAATGGCAAAGCTTAAGGTCTTACAGAAAATATGCAGAAATATAACATTCAAAGTACATAATTTTAAATAACTACTCTTTTGATGACTACTTATGTGCTTGTTTAAGAACAAATATAAGAAGGATATTTTACAAAGGTATGTAGCGATAGAACAAGGGGGAGTGGCTTCAAACTGAAAGAGAGTAGATTTACATTAGATTTTAGGAGGAAATTCTTTACTGTGAGGGTGGTGAGGCACTGGAGCAGGTTACCCAGAGAAGCTGTGGCTGCCTCATCTTTGGAAGTGTTCATGGCCAGATTGGATGGGGCTTGAAGCAACCTGGTCTAATGGAAAGTGTCCCTGCCCAGCAGTGGGGTGGAATTAAGTGATCTTCAAGGTCCTTTCCAACCCAAACCATTCTTTGATTCTGTGAAGTATGTAGTGACTGTATTAGGAATGCAGAAGTGTTAAACTCTATCAAGTTGAGAAGTAAAAGGTTAGTGGTGTTGAGATGATCAGTGTACAAACCTAATGCTGGTTAACCTTTCCACGCCATGTCTGATATTTGCTATAATTTGAAGAGAGAATGTTATGAATAGTAGAGGAAACAGACCTTTGTCATGTATCCCTGTCATGCATCCCATTACATTTTATTTGTAAGAATTAGGTTGTCTATTGCAGATGTCTAAGATGTCTAAGAAACGTAACATAAAATCTTTTGTCTTATATTTTCCCCTTTTTCTCTGTTATTAACTATTTCAAAAACTTGAAGAAGAATTTGTTGCCTATTTAGGCTGCAGAATATGATGCTTCTCTCAAGGATGACTAGTATTACTGTTGGCTGGCTGATGACTTGGAAAGCACTGGTTCCCACATGTGCTGCAGATAATGGTTCATTCAGGAAATAAAGTAAGGCAAACTTATCAAACATATTTTAACCTGTGTAAGAGACTGAATGAGTCATTTGCAGTGGCTTAACTGCTGAGTTTTAACAGTTTCATCAAATAAGTGTACCGTGTGGTTTAAAGACAGAACACAAAAAAAGTGATGCCAGGCAGGAACTCTCACAAAAATCTCCTTAGGCAGGGCCTGGCATTAGTGGCAAAAGGAGAGGAAAGAACAATTTAAAAAATACAACAGTCTGTTCTTGTAGGGGTCAGACAGCAAGAGGCAGCACGTTTGCTGGGTGGGAGCCATCAATGAGAGCTGATTTCCCCATGGGATACACAGACCTGGGCTATCAAAGGAAGCTGGGGCTAGGACAAACAGATGTTATGCCAGACACGTCAGCAGAGTTAGTCTGTTTTGCATAGGTGTCTGATCTTACTTGGCATGCTTTAAGCTCTCTTCTGAATCTCAGGGTGGAATAGAACCATTATGATTTCATCCTAACTGCTCTGTTCTCCGCATATGATACAACTCTTGGGTATTACTCCTAATCTATGCAAGCTGGAAGCTGAGGCACAGGGTGGTGGGTTGCCAGGGGCACAGTTCATGAGTGTACAGCCCCAGTCACACACCTCTGCTTTCCTTCAGCGAGAGCAGGAAGGGAGCCTGTGGGTCACTGCATTACCAAAGTAAACAGTCTTAGTCTACAGGTGTCTTGCTGATAGATTTAGGCAGTGTTAGTGCCCCCAAAAGGATGTTTTAAAACACCACCCTGAGGCATCCCAAGCAACAGGCACTCTGCTCTCTGGAAAACTGGCTTAGGGCAGAGGGGGTAAATGAGCCTGACCATAAGGGCTAGTGGCCCTCACACCATTGTGGCAGTGCAGGGTAAGATCAGGCTTTCATTTGCAAAAACTGTGTCTGACCAGAGGGTATGATCCTAACCTTGCTCAGGGCCAGGCAAGCTGGAGTCTCGCTCCTACAGACCTGCCAAGCAGAAAGTTTTTATTTCCTGCTCTGGATCCACGATCAGGAGGAACGAATAAAAGTGATTTAATCTTCAGTGTGAGGAAAATCACCTGACTGAGCAGGACACAGAGGACAAATGGGACAGGGGGCCTTAGCTTGCCTGGCCAGGAGGGATGGGAAAACAGAAGTGAGGCACAGCATCGGAATCGCTAATTGTTATTTATTATTAATTTTCTAATTTTTCCCTTGCTCAGATTCCACGACTGCTGGAAATCAGGGTTCTTCTGGCTGTCTGGGTGCATCTGTGACATTGACTCTGTCTTTGAGATGGGGAGCACCCTCTGGTGGTTAAGGATAATCTGACATTTCCTGGGATTGGCGCCCATCGTCCCTACAAGCCGCCAGTTAAGGTGGACAGGAGGCAATGCTGCCCTGCTGTCACTGTTGGGAAGGGTATTTGGGGTGCAAATATTCACTCTGATTTGCTAACCCAGGAATCTGATTCTTAGGAACCACTTCTTAGCGCAGTGAAAAGCCTGTAAGATGTGTTTGTTCTCCCTGCCCTGCTGTTGTGTAAAAGCCCACTTACATGCCCTTCTTGCTTTCTCCCAATGAGAGGGCAAATAAAGCTCAATTTACTTCATTAATTCCCAGTGGACACAAAGTCGTGCCCTGGCTCTGTCCCTAGGGACTGCAGTTTCCTGCCTCAGCTCTTGCTCCTGTCTCCCAAAAGCTCTAGTCTTGCACTCAGAGCTTTCCCTGGCCCATCTCTGGCTGATTTGCTCTGCCTAGAGTGCTGAAGCCAGGACAGTACAGTCCCTTGCAGGAACAGAGGAATTCAGCTCAGGTTTCCCTTCTCTTCCCTAAGTGGATTAACAGGCTGAAGGGATCGTCTCTGCCTGCCTGCTTCAATCTTCATTAGCGAGCATGTTTCGCCAGCCACAGTCACATCCTGCCCGGAGAGCTGCTTGACAGGAGTGGATCCTGCCCACAGCCTCTCACAAAGGCTGTTGCATCTTCTGAGAGGTTTTCCTTCATAAAGGGCTCTGTGGGCTGTCCTGGATGGCAGGGATGTAGGGCAGGAGGGCTGCAGATGTGCATGATTGCTCTGTCCACTGCTCACTTTACAAGAACTGATCTGCATCCTCTGCTGACTGCAGCCCTGCACTCTGTGTAATGCATGTGCTGCCTGAGCGACAGAAAACATTCCAAAGGAGCACCCACGTGTGCTTTTATTTTTATTTTCCCCTCCTATTTCCCAGGCAAGGGAGGATCCTGAATATACTGGGATGTCTCTGAAACTTTTGTAACCTGTCACTTCTGGATGCCCTTTCTTGGATGCTTGTAGGCAGTCAGTTTGAACGCAGTGTTTCCTAACATGTTGTGTGCAAGAACGTGACCCTACCTCCTCCTCAGCTGCTCCTTCATGTTGCTTTGTAGCAGTCATTAATGCATGTTGCACCCTTGCACAGGCAGTCATTTATTCCACCAGTGCTGTTGTCTCCTTGGTTCAGAGAAGGTCTTTTCTACACAAGTAAGATGTGCACTTTAAATTGCATTGATTTTGGAACAATCCATTTAAACTACTGAAAATCCAAATTGTGGATGTTCTCCTGCCAGTTTGAGAATGCTTTATTTTTGCTCATTTGTTGTCTAAATAGATTAAGTTTCAATAGTAATGAGTGCCCCTTGCAGCAGTTTAAGTTAATTTATTTCAAATTGTACCTTGAATTATACTGTGGTAACATTCTCATGCAAAGAAAGCCTGCAAGGAGAGGAGGTAAACACTGAGCATCACTAATACCATCAGGGGCTGCCCAGGCAGTAGGGAGGAAAATGTTCTTGTGTTTTTGTAATCTGACCATTGCATCACGAGAAGTTGGTTGCTCTGAAAGCAAGGTCGAGTGGCCAGGAACAGAATCAAAATGGATTTTTTTTGTTTTAGCAAGTTGGAAGGAAAATAAAAAAAGGCATATGGGTATAAAGGGGCAAAGGACACTACAGACTCTGAAGGCTTTTAGAACCTAAAACTGTATTTAGCAAACCTAGGGATGAATTGAATTTCCCAAACAACGTATGTTAAAGCACACAAATGAATAACCCCAGAACTTTTGAACTAGCAGTGTATTTGGTTTGGCCCTGTAAAGGCACAAGCCAATGGTCAAAGCAGAACAGCTCCCCAGAGAGCCCTGGCTTGCTGGTTCTAGCTCCCTGGGGGATGCAACCATCTCTGGAGCACTCCCCTCTCAGGGCTGTGTAGCTGTCAGTGCTTAATGATGTGCTTCCCAGAGCAGGAAACAAAGGTTACACAACTCTAAAAACACAGCCTGTCTCTGAATGGGCAGCAGAAGAATTTTCTTTTGGGAGGCCAAGATCTGTTTTATTGAAAGGAAAATGGATCTCTCTTATACTGCCCTTTGGAGGAATATAAGCTGCAAGAACAAATCTGGTTTTATATATTTACAAGTAGCAGAAATCCCTTTATGTGTGGAGAGGAGCAGACTGGGGAGGAGGCACTTAGGACTTGCTGAAACCCCTCATGGTTAGATTTTGTGCATTTTTGATCTTGGATCACTGATCTTGATGAAGATGATACTCTCTTTTTCTTCAGTCCTTTCCTTTTCAAAGGTTTCCCAAAGCACTTTATGCATAATGAGTATTTTGCTACCAGAACTGCCTTTGCAGTAGATTTGATGGCACAGTAGATTTGACGGTACTAATTTGAGACCAGAGTGGAGGAAAAACATTATTGCTGTGGAGTAATGCAAGATATACTAGCAGAGGCTGAGCAGAAATAAAGTGGGATAGTTGAATGAGATGTGTCTAAAACAGTAGTTTGCCATCTGCTCCTGCCCTTTTCATCTCAATCTCTGGCATTTCATCAGTAATGAATTGTAGGCAGACATGAATTGACACAGTGCAGGCTGTACCTCTCTCATAATCTGTTCAGTCCCCATCAGTGACCTCTTGTAACACTAGTTCTGCAGCATCTTCTAGTGAAAGATTCTGGTGGTTGTTGGTAGTTTACACACCTTTCTACCCCTCTCTGGCCCTCTGACCAAAGCCAGAACAAGAAGATTGTCACCAGATCTGGCTGACTGGGCAGATCTCTGTCTCTACAGCTTTTTTTAGTTCATTATGAAGAGTCATCTCTGAATACTGAATGGTGTTGTTTTAGGGAACTAAAAGTTGATAGAAGACTATCAACTCTGATTTTAGGGAATAACTCCTCCTCATCCTCCAGTTTTGGGAAACAGTAAGAAATTGCATTGAGAAAGACAGTATTGTATCTTGAAAAGGAATCCTTGATACCATATCAATAATTCTGTATTTCTATGCTGACCTTTTTCAATTCACATATTTCTTCATGTTTACTCTGCTAGTTTTTCCCCCCTTTAAGTTTAAAATGTTTAAGTGAGCTTTGGATACAGACTAGACTGATGTGCTTTCTGTGCAGTCAGAATCTGGTTGCATGTAACTCCAGGGCTGCTTTCTCAGACGTGGATTGAATTGAGGATGTCTATTGGGAGTCTCAGGTCTTGGTTTTCTCATTGGAGGTCCTTCCATCAGGCAGGTCTGTTAAATGCTTGCTGGGTCCCTAGAGACACTTGGTCTGTGTTTAAAGGGAAGCAGCTGAACCACAAGAAGAGAGAAATGGCTATGTACTCAAGCACTGTTGCTCTAAAGGGATCTTGCTGAAAGCTGTGCAAAGCTTGCATGGCAGTCTGGGTGCCTGGGGCTCTCCATGTGCTTCATCCCAGCAGAGATCTGTGTGATGCTCTTCCTGCTCTGAGAAAGATAAGTTGATGGCTCCAGGATGCTTTGAGCTTGAACTGTCTTTAACTCTCCTGAGGCCCAGACCAGGAAAATCTCTGGAGGATTCCAAGCAGCACCTGCCTTTTGCTCCCCACTCCTCTTAAAGCTTCCCCAGTGGAGAGATCCGCTCAGGGAGAGCAGGAAGTCCATAAATAAATAATTCTCTCTGTCTCTCCTGATCAGCCCAAGCAGCTGTGATTGCTCCTGAATGCCTAGGTTTCTTTCCTCTTAATGGCTTTTAAACCAATTTTGCCCTCATCTGATGACCCAGCTTCTCATCCTAGTTTTAGAGGAACAATTTCTTTTAGAGAGAGGGGCTTGGGGGATATTTATGTTGTGTCAAGAGTTTTGGCTGGGTGCAATAGTATAGCAGTGCCAGCAAAGCCACAGTTCTCTGGTTCTCTCAGGCTGCCCATACCTTATTTTGATAAATCTCTACAGGACACCTCTGAGGGTATTGCAGATAGCATTAACCCTTGTTTGAGAGCACTGGACACATGCCATTCTCATGGACATCCCACAAACATTTAATAACTCTTACACCACTCTTAAGACCCTTTATTTTTGGGACGTGTTTTACTGTTGGGAGAGCTAATCACTGAGACATCTGAGTGCTTATCCTTTGCTCCACAATGTGTAGGTAAAAGTCTGGGAACATAAGTTAGAAGTGTAGGCTCTCACTTTTCAGTTCAGCTGACTTACAGCATTTCATTAATGGGCATTTGACAGCTTGACAAATATTTAGACCTTTTATTGTTGCTTTTGTGCTTTGTGTGAACAAACTGTAATAGATTTTTAAAAAAGTGCTCCTTAAATAGCAAGTAGGTAGTCAAATCTAAATGTTCTTGGTTTGTATCCTAGTGCAACCCTTGGAAATATTTATTGCTCCTCTGATGGGTGTCATTTAGGTTTGTCTATAGAGAAGTATTAGCACTACCTCCAGCAGCAGAACCTGCCTGCCTGGCAGTAGGACATGCAAGGCATGTTTTGGACATCCTTACAGCTGGCCAGGTATCCTGTGGGATGTGTGCTAGCACAGCCTTGTGTGGTGTTGCAGGCTGATGACTGTCATCCCCACAGTGCCTTTGGAAGAGGCACTAGTCTGTCTGGATGGAATGCAGCTGCCCTGTTAGGGTTGCAGTGCCAAATGGGCAGATTCAACCCAAATGGTTGAATGGCTCATAAAATGAGCCCCTAGAAGCAAAGTAGCATCTCAAGGTGCTATTGTTTCCTGGAACCTTCTATCTCATTAGCAAGGCAGGGTCTGCTGGGTGCTACATCACGGGTGGTTAAAAACTCTGTATCTGAAGCAGTGACAGTCTTTCCCACTGTCTCCCTTCTGTTCTGTTTCTGTCTGACTTCTTGGTACCCTGGAAAAGCAATGGGTTTAACAAGAAATGCTGTCCCCAGACTGTATGGTTCCAAGGACAAACCTGGTAGCAACAACTTCTGGAAGATATGTCACAAAAGCCTACCCTTTACTGCATTGCTTCTGTAGTTAAGTATTATGAAATACTGCCAAATGTTGAGGGGCAAGATCTAAAACATGAGTTGAGTACTACTGAGTTCAGCTGACTGGAAATGTTTAATGGAAGATTGCTATGTTCAACAGAGGAACAGAGAGGGGAGGCACTGGTAGTCATTGATCAGCACTAAAATAAAGGTGTTTGAGAGATTAGCAGAAGACCAATACTGGATTATCTTTTGTAAGTGATGTGGAGACCAAGGAGACCTGTTGCTAGGAGGCTGCAGCACCAAAGTCACCCTCTGCCCACATGGGACTGAGATTTGAGTTTGCCTTAACAATGATACTGAAAAGTAATCCTTTCTGCTGCTGCCATAGGAACAGTGAAACTGGCAACATGTGACTGTGAAGGATGAAGGTATTTTTGCTGAAATCCAGTGACACATGTTCAGGTCTGTCAGGAGAAGACTTTACTGCTGCCCACAACTGCCTCTGTGCTGAGAAATTTTAAGACTTGTAACTCATTCAATGAGAACTTTTCAAAGACATCCAGGGGCTTGTACTTCTACACATGACAGAGATCACTGTCTTTAGGAATACATAGAGCAGCACAAGAGAATTAGAACTGAGCTGGTGAAACTTCTTTCCTTTCCTTTGCATGGAAGAGCTTTTTTTTTCTGATAACCAGCACCTGTCTCTTCATGACTGGCTTCTCTTTTGACACTATATGTTCATATATTGTGTAGCTAAAGCAGGCAGGTTTATATGGTCCTGAGCTGCCCTGCCTCTTCTAAGTGATGCTTTGTGGTATAAGCAAGGATTATTTTTCTCGTTATTTTTTCCTCTTTATTTTTTGAAAATGTACTGCAAAAACTTGATCATTCATGGTGTGTAGGCAAAGTGTTTGGATATTAATGATTTGTAGAGAGAACAGTGGCTTCCTAATGCATTTTACTTGAAGGTGCCTGAATGTGGTGCAGACATGTATCTCATGGTGGTACCTAAAAGTTAAAAGTATGTTAAGAAGTTTGAGATGGGGTTTGTTGGCAAAGCTGTCTAATCAAATAATCTGCCACAGCAAGTTGGTCCTGTCCAACAAGTGAAATAAATGTTATTCAAGTAATAAATAAACTCAAGAGGGAGCTGTGTAAAAAATTAGCATTGTTCTTCAAACACTCAAGTTAGTACAGAACAAATCTTAAGAAATGTCATGTACTTAACTGAGCTGTTTGGAGATTCAGAGCAGAGGAGAGTTGAGGTGGTTGTGCTGCTGATACAGGCTATCAGAATGAAGCTGGCCTGTCATGTGTGGTTCTAGACAAAACCTGTAGTCACTTACTATTAGAAACTGGAGTATTCTGAGGCTGGAGATGGTGACCAGAAGAGCAGTCCTGATTATCTGACATCTCTGCTTTTTCCAGACAGAAACTATATCAAGTTTGCTAATGTCACTTGGGACCTGCAAGTTCATCTCCCTGTTAAATACTTTTGTACAGATCCACTGTTGGTGAGCTCCTCTGACTGACCTGGTGAAGTCAATAGTCTTCTATAACTGTGCCCAGATGAGGCCAGATGGAGGTTCCTGCAGGGAAAGGAAGGTCTTTAATCCTTGCTTTCTTCATCCCTTACACCCTGGGAAGAAAAGTAATTTCACTGCTTTTCTTCTTCATAATGGCCTACCTCATATTCTGAAGTAACTCTGTTACCTACTCAGAGAACCCAGCTAAGAGGAGCCTGCACACTTACCCACTGTTTTTTGTCACATCATTGTATTCAAACTGCAGCCACCTCATTGCTGTTGCTGGGAAATAACTTATCTTGCATATGTTTCCATCACAGAGTAGGAAAAATTACCCTTTGCTCTCCTTGACCCTGAGTAGCCATATTTTCTTAACAATAGTAACTCTGAAGCATTTTGGTTCTTTAAGCTCCACTCCTTTTCTGGATTGAGACTCTCAACATTGTCAATGCACATGCCAAAAGAGTTTTCATTTTTGGCATGCAGCATAAGAGTAAGTAACTATTATTTCTCCTGACAAGACAGGTATTTATTTTGATCAGTTCAGTGAGAAAGCTGATACTGTGAATATTAGGGTCCTAGGGTGATTAGAATGGATGGCCTTGGAGTGCATGGGCTTGGAAAGGAAGCCAGCTGATCATCTCCCCAAGTCAGAGCAATGAATAGGCACCCCTGTTCTACTGACCCTCCTCCTTGGCCTTTTGCAATACTTGAAGCTAGTGTCCTTGAAGCTAGGGTAACTTTAGGAAAGCTGAAGTTGAAAAGGTGCTCTTTGATTTTATATCCCATCTGACAGGATGAACCACCATTCTAGGAAGGCCATGCTTGTGATGGAGGATTTGCAACAGCTAAGCAGAGGTAAAGATTCCTTAATGCCTTGTGTTCTCCTTCCTCCTGGTAGCTGAGCAGATAGCCCTGTGGATCCTAGGATCATGGAGGGGAAGGATTAATTTTTGCTTTAATGGAACTGAAAGAGTATAGGAAATATCAGTTACTGTGCTAGTAAATTATGTGTAGCTGTGAGTGTGAATAAAAATCACTTTCCAGTCAAGGTCCTGGCCATATTCTGCTTGACCACAGTAGCCCAGCTGAGGATTAGTGTAATATATAATGGAAAAAAAAACATCAACCGGTCCAAATTTGGAGCTGGATCACAGCTCTCCATTGAAATCTTCTAAGCTTACAAGATCAACATACCTCTCTAATTACCTGTCTTTTCTGAGGAAGGTTTCTGTCCACTTAGTTAAACAACAGTTAGGCAGAGACTGACTAAGGAGTAGGTTGACAAAACATGAAAAAAGATACACTGCTATATTTCTGGGCAAGTAGGATAGAAGTTCTTATCAAATACCCCAGCTAACTGATGATGCAAGGAAGAGCAGAAGGTGTAATTCCATCTATTTAATTTCCTCTCCTGCCTCTCTCTATGTTTCTTATTATAAATTCTTCCATAATCTGGAAAGAAATGCCTCTCTTCTGATTGTTTTTATTCTTTCCCATTTGGTAAAATACTCTCCACCTGCCTCTTACTCTGTTTTAATTTTACTGAAGTTAGATTTCCTTTACCTGGTTTGTCTTTGTGCATGTGTGTTTCTGCAGTGAACTTTCATTAAAGGTGTCAGCATGAACATGTTCTGCTGTAGAACTGAGTCCTGCTATTAACACTGCTATTAACATTAGCATAGACAAAAATGGGTTTACAGCCACACAAAACAGCACTGGCCACATACCAAAAAAACCCCACAAAAATGTTATAAATGGTAATTAAAAGAAAGCCTTGACTTTCATTGGCAATGTAGAGACTGTGCGTGTTTTAACTCAGGGCTCCAAACACTGTTATATCCAAGCACATAATTTAAGGTCACAGTTTTGGGACAGAGAATTCTCATTTAAAGCAGGACAGTAAGGGTTAAGATATTTATATTCAGACTCTTGTGCTACAGATCTGCTCAGACTGATCTGGGGCAAGCCACAAAACCTCTTTATGGTAGGATTTGGCAGTCTATAAGTTGTGAATTAAAACATGTCCCTAGACTAGGTAATGTTTGAAGCACATCTAAGGGTGTTCAAATGGGTGTTCATTGTTTAAAAATCACAACACAAAAAAACTATTTTCTGTTTAAATAGATGTTGAGCTTCATCATGATACCTTTAGATGGAAGCATATTGTTTGCAAGGAAAATTCTATTTTTACGGAACAAAAAATGTATTGAAGTTTGGTAGAAGACATTGTTTTTGGTGGGGGGAACAAACTGCTTTGTTTGGGTGAGTAAGGAAAAATAGAATAGAGCCCTAAATAAAGAAGGCTGTTCTCTAAGAGCCTACCAGGCATCAGGGACCTATGTTCAGAGTGCCTGTTTCTCTTTAGGGCTACTAGCCCTGCAAAGCAGAGGGGTCAGGGCATGTAACACAGAGACTTGTGTGAAGTCAGGCAGTTCTCTTGGCCTCAAAGGTGTGAAAGGCTTGTCTCCTGAATTCAACCCAATTACCCCTCTGTAACTTAAATGAGACAGAGGCTGGGAAAGATTTCTTGTCATCAATCTCCTCTTCCCCCAGCAGACAAGATTCAAAAGTGTATACACAAAACTGCTCAGCCCAGCTTAGGTCTCCTAATTATTATCTTTTTTTGCCCTGTACAGACAGCATTTCATTCACTTCCTTGTGAAAACAAAATAATAGAGCCTTCATAAGAGGGAAAAAACCTGTCCCAAACCCTAAAAGTAACTAGATCTCTTCCTCTTTTGCATTTTCCTTAGTAAAAAGGCACCTTATCAACAAGTGAAATCAAGTTTGTTTGGCATGGTTTCCAGGTTACTCCTATATTAGACCAAATGAAATTTCTGTCAATCAATCATCAACTTGCTAGAAGTTGATCATTATTCCATGATAAAAGTGAAAAAAAACCCAAAACTAAAACATTAATTTATCAAAGCCAGATTGGCCACTAAAGGCTGGAGAAATGTCTTTAAAGAAAGTCTCTATCCATTATATCTTGGAAGAGCCAGGAAAATTAGAGACATGTATCACAATTATTTTTCTCCTTTCCTTTTTCCTTTTTTCTCTTTTTCTTTTTCTTTTTCCTTTTTCTTTTTCTTTTTCTTTTTCTTTTTCTTTTTCTTTTTCTTTTTCCTTTTTCTTTTTCTTTTTCTTTTTCTTTTTCTTTTTCTTTTTCTTTTTCTTTTTCTTTTTCTTTTTCTTTTTCTTTTTCTTTTTCTTTTTCTTTTTCCTTTTTCTTTTTTTCTTTTTCTTTTTCTTTTTCTTTTTCTTTTTCTCTTTTTCTTTTTCTTTTTCTTTTTCTTTTTCTTTTTCTTTTTCTTTTTCTTTTTCTTTTTCTTTTTCTTTTTCTTTTTCTTTTTCTTTTTCTTTTTCTTTTTCTTTTTCTTTTTCTTTTTCTTTTTCTTTTTCCATACTGCATGTCTCAAAGAACTGATATTGCCTATCACTCCATCAACCTGTAGTGCTCTGATTGTGATCTGTGCAAGGTAATATTGATGGGACATTGTTGCTCTGCATTGGGACAATGTGTGGGGAGAACAGGTGACCTCAAAAGCCAGAGGCTGCCTTGTGAAAGTCATCCCAAAGGGTGACTGCAGTGAGAGAGCAGCAATTCCAGAGGAGAATTTGGTCAGGGCAGCAAATGAAGTCTGTGCTCACAGACCAAGCCTGGTGCTTCTGTTCCTTGTGGAGTTCTGCCTTAGGGATTTATCCTGAGAGCTCTCTTGCTTCCAGATCTACCAGCTTAATCTTACAGTCCTTTCTAACTTCGTCCTGGAACTGTTTTAAAAACCACACATATCTGAAGGCTAGCCATGTTGAGATCAGTGTTTCCTTCTTTATTCTTTGGGGGAAGAGAAATTGGCTAAAGCTGTGAGAAGAGCTCAGCTGTGTGTGGAGGTTTGCAAAGGATGAAGCCTTCTGAAGTTCCAAAATCAACTTGCAGGATTCTTGTTCTCTTTCTTAAGGAATTCAGGTTGGCAGATGAAGTCTAGCCAGCAGAGACTTATTCCTTTCCATCCTTCTCAGAAAAAAAGGGTCAGACCTATGCACAGGTTACTCTCAAGGCAGGGGAAGCTCAATTTGTCCATTTGCACTGGGTCAAAAGAGATTATTATGAGATTTCTGCACCACTCTGCAAAAGCCCACCTCACCCAGGTAGTTCTCTGTCAGCAAAAGCCCATTTCCAGAGTACAAACCCACTATTGTACTGTCTATATCAGTTAATTCAGCCTTATAGACCTTGTGCCAGGCAATCTCATGGCTCCCTGCTTGCATCACCTCAGCCTGGATACAAGTTAAAGTGCAAAATTAAACCATCAGCTATTGGGAGAGCAGGACCTGCCTGCCAAGCCATTCCCACTCTGGTCTCCCATTCACTGAGAGCCTACACCAGTGTTTATCTCTGCACAGTCAGGATCCAGCCAGGGTGCACCTTTCTGAAGAAAATTGTTTTCTGTCAAAATCAGCTCACTGCAAACACTCTGACTGCTCTTGAACCTGTCTGCCTAAACCCTGACCCTGTGTGCCTCCTCCTGCCTCTCTTGCTACTGTGCACCAGGAATCTTCTTTATGGGGCAACTAAGTCACCAGTCAGTCCCTCTCTGGCCTCAGCTCTCTGTTGGAAACACAGAGGTGCTGGTTTTGTCCTTGCCTCTACTTGGTCAGGTGTTCTCCAGTATGGTTAGTGAGATTCCTTACAGCCCTGGGTCCTACTAATGCTCATGCCTTTCTAAAGCTTGTCTCTTGTCTCTTTAACATTTGAAGCATCTTAGATTTTTTTGCTGTGATGATATATCACCTAAGTGTACAAAGGTATATGTGTACATGTTTCATTTGTATTAATTCTGGTCGAGGAAAAATGCATAATCTGAATTGTGCCACCTGCAACATTCAGGTAATTTGATTCTGCTGTACTTTTAAAACTGGGTATGTCTTCTCTCTGTCTCAATTTTTTAAACAAACCTGTTTTCTGTGCTGCTTTCATGTGTACCTTTTATTGTAAAAGACCTCTGTCTTGACATCCTTTAAGGACAGGTGATCAGAATCACATAACTTATCCTCACATGGCCTGGGGACACGTTAGGGCACACCATTAGTTTATATGCATTTGTTAAGATCTCTGGTAGAGGTAGTTACACTGGCTTTGAATTTGGATGTTCCTCTTTTCCAAATATTCTCAGGTTTCTACAAACACTGATTGTATGAAAAGTTGTAGCCTAGTTTAGCCTGTGTTTATTGCTTATAGCTGAGCCACATTGCCTTTTCTTTCATTCTCTGTTACTCCCATCATCCAAAAAGCTGTAGTCTGCCCTTTGCTTCTCCTGGAGTTGTACATCTTTGCCTCGAATTAGATTCTGGGTTTTATATTTAGAAATACCCTCCTAATTTCTACTTCTTAAAAAATAATTGTTTGCCTGGCATAAGAGCGTGAAGCTTTTATTCAGGTATAGTTTTAGGATTTTTGTTGTAGAAAGGCCTCTGGTTTTTGTCTACCTCCTAAGGATATTTTTATATATTTGACCAGCAAACATCTAAACATGAACTAGAAGCATAAAAGAGATACAAGTGAGGTTTGTGAGTGCAAGTTGAGAGGTAGAGAGTAGGTAGCAAGGGGCAAACAGAACCTTTAGTGCAGCTCCGTGTGAGTCAGGTTCAGTGCAAGACTGTGTGTGGCATGTGCCCGAGAGGTTCGTGTGCTTTTATGGAGAGGGACCTTCAGACAGGTGCTGGTGTGTTGCTGTAAATGTGCAGTGCAATTGTGTGAGTGTGGAAACGTGTGTGGGAACTGTGAAAGGACACAGACTCTAGCAGCAGTCGGTACATATGCAGAGCTTTCAAAATGTGTCCTTCGTGAAATTAGCTGCATGTGCTAGTTTTGATGTTTGTGAAGACCTCCAAGTGGTGTTTTTTTGTGCCTGGGAATGTGTGCTATTATCCTGAATGCCTGATTCTGATTTCATGTGCCACTTATTCCAGTGTAGTTTCATAAACTGCACTGAAGCGACAACTGAATTACACTGCTTTGAAACGGGATTCGGGCACTTTTCTGCACACGTTTGTGGCAGTGGATATCGGTTTGGGAGAACAGATTTCCGAGTGCAGCAGCTGGGCTGTGCCGCGCTGAGCCGCGGGTCTGCATGTGCACGAAGTGCGTGTTTGTGGACGCGTGTGTTACTCGCATGTAACAGCGCCTGGGACACGCGTGTTCCAGGGGCACGCTGGTGCCGAGCATGTGAGGTGCTGTGTGGGCGCACAGCCACGGGGCACCCTCTACCTCAAGTTTTGCATAACCCTAAACTCCACAGCCGCTGTCCACGACAGACAGACCGGTGGGTAAGAGGGAAGGGACGCTGCTGCTGCTGCTGCTGCCGCTGTTCCCGCGGCGGGACCGAGCCGGAGCTGCTATCCCGTGTCACCCGTGCCGGGGACAGTCCGGCTGCCGGCCCGCACTGCGCCCCGCGGCTCCGCGGCTCCGTGCCGGGGCTGCCCTGCTCTGCCCGTGCCGGCGGAACGCTGCCGGGGCTGTGCCGTGCCGGGGCTGCCCTGCCCTGCCGGGGCTGCCCTGCCCGTGCCGGGGCTGCCCTGCCCGTGCCGGGGCTGCCCTGCCCGTGCCGGGGCTGCCCTGCCCTGCCGGGGCTGTCCTGCCCGTGCCGGGGCTGCCCTGCCCGTGCCGGGGCTGTCCTGCCCGTGCCGGGGCTGCCCTGCCCTGCCGGGGCTGTCCTGCCCTGCCGGGGCTGCGCGGTGCCGCCGGCCGCGCTGCGGTGCCGGGTCCGGCGCCCCCCCGGCCGTGCCTCCCCCAGCCGCCGTCCAAGCCCAGCCCCCGTGCGGGAGCCAATAGCCGCCCTGCCGTCTCCATCCGTCTCCCGGCGTTAAAGCTACAGCGGGGCTCGGGGCGGCGAAATCCCCGGTGGCCGTGTCCTGCGCGCCGCCCGCCTCCTGCCGCCGCCAGTGTGTCCGCACGCGGGTGCGGGAGCGGAGGGAGCGGCGCTGCCTCCCGCCCGCCGCCCCTGCCCCACCGCCGGGCGCGGGCCGCCTCCTCTTCCCGGCGCTCCCCACCCTCCCAGCCCGCCGCAGTTTAGTTGCTATCTTGTGTTTTTTCTTTCTTCTTCTTCTCCTTCTTCTTCTTCTTTTTTTTTTTTTTCTCCTCCAACCGGGAATGCTCAAACTGGACTGATGGACATTTCCGAGCTGTGCATCTCCGACCCGCTCGGCTACCACAACCAGTGAGTGTGCCGTGCCGGGAGCGGGCGGGCCGGGGGCGGGCTGGCACCGGCGCTGCGTCCCGCTGCGGGTGGGATGGGGCAGCCGTCCCGCAGTCCCGCTGTCCCCGTGCCGCAGAGCCGCCGCCGCCCAGCCCCGCGGGCACGGCGGGTGCCCGGTGTCCCGGAGCGGGCAGGGCTGGGCTGCGCTGGCAGGGCTCACCTCCGCGCCGGCAGGGCTCACCTCCGCGCCGGCAGGTGCGGCGGAGCCCCTGGAACAGCACTTGGGGGGTAGGCGTGCTGGTGTGTTTCTTTCGTGCCGTGTAACTTCTCCCTCTAAGCTTCATCTCCTAGGAACAGGCAGCTAACAGTGAGCGCTGACAGTCCTCTCTGCGCAGTTTTACTTTCCGTCTGTGCTAGGATTTTTATTAGATGGATTACTAGGTGCCTATAAAGAGATGTGCGTATAAAATTATACGGAGCAGATCCCTTAAAGCACTGTCTTTTATTTTAAAAGTCTGTTTTTCATCTGAAATGCACTATGGAAATTCAGTTTCCCACAGACTACTGTTTTGGATAGCGTGCCCGGGAAAAGACTGGAGTGAGTCGGAGGGCGGGCAAAGAGACATCCCCGGCTGGGACTGGTGGCTGCTACCTTAGCACCTGCTACTGCTCTTTGTATTCCGAAGTGGGCTGTGCCTTGTAATGCTGTGTTTAAAATCACTTTAGCGTGTTAAGTTATGTTTGATCCTGTTGGGGAAGTTAGGAAACAAGGCAAAACCTTTTCAGCGTTTTCATCCAGCTGACTGGAACAATTAATTTTAAATGCATTTCTCCGATAAATCTCACCCTGAGCGGAGTCCTCTTTTGTGTGTTTGCATGTTAATCCGTGTGTCACCTATGCAGGTTTTGTGTCATCAGAGGTGGGAATTAAGTAATTCTGCCTATTTCATTGCTTTTGTCTTAAGAATACATTGTATTTAGTAAAATTAAAATAATTAAAATCAAACAAATCATCCACAAATACCCCTCTTTCCTCATTTCAGCTTTTATTTGTCTTTCTCTACCTTGTTTTCTGATATTACATCTGTCTTTACACTCATTTCTCTTTCGTTTAATCCCCAGCTTCCAGCAATTTCATTAAAATGTGACTTTGTATTGTTAATAGAAATTAATAATCTAACCCTTGTGATTTTCTTTTCCCCACTGGTGCTACACTTGTGGCTGTTCCACTTTGAATTAAAAATAAACAAACAGTTTCTTAAGGGAAATGTATTCTATATGCTGCTGGGAGTCTTAATATTAAGGCAAAAACAGAAGATGCATTTACCCTCATAAAAAAAGAAAATAACAAAATGGCACAATGAAAACCTAGATCTTCATCACTTACTATACTGTCTCTTAACTTTTTGCTTTTAATTTTTGTACTTTTGGCATTGAGAAAAAAGAAGTCAAACAACATGAAAATAGTAAAAAGTAATCTGCATATTGTATTGCCGTTCGCCCTTTTTAGTTTTTCATGGGCTTTCAGTCAGCTCTCAAAAATGTCAAGTGCACCTTACCCATATGCACAACTCCTTGGCTGCTGAGTAGACAGATGAAGGTGGCCCTGGGGGAAGTGCCACTGAGCCCCTGTGGCTTTACAGC
This sequence comes from Oenanthe melanoleuca, assembly GCF_029582105.1. Classification (NCBI taxonomy): domain Eukaryota; kingdom Metazoa; phylum Chordata; class Aves; order Passeriformes; family Muscicapidae; genus Oenanthe; species Oenanthe melanoleuca. Next base: position 39,220,115 of record NC_079339.1, read on the forward strand.
AGGCAGAGTGTGCTGCTTTTTGAGGTGAGAAACTGTTGGAGAGCTCTTTGTTCAAAGAGGTGCTTGGTTCTGTGTGCCAACTGACATCTTTAACATTGTTGACGTTTGGTAAAATAGAGAAATATATTTTAAAGTATTTCAACCTCAGTTTTTTCATTTTTTTAAAATTTAATAAGTACAACGGTGCAGAAAAGTCTGAAAAAGTTACTGAGAGAAGATATGAACAGCTTTAAAAATACAATGTTTATAAAGGTATATGTGCAGTGTGTCAGGTACTGATTTGATTTCCATTCTGATTTTATTAAGGCTAATTTCACATTATATTCCTGTAGCTGAGGATGAGTTGGCCCAGTCTGTATCTGGTTTAGAAGTATCTTTTTCTCCCACTGTAACACAATTACCCTGTGAACATACGAAGTAAATACAGGTATTTGTGCCTGTATCCCTAACTGTCTGCGTGAGCATATTATTCTTACTGTACTGATTTATTCTTTTGACTGCTAGCTATTGAGATGATTTTAAGCTATTTCCTTCCTTATTTTTTATTTTTAGATACCACTTTTAATTCTGTGGTTGGCATTTTTTGTCACATTAAACCTTAAATTAGGAACAAATTTAAAAATATTGCAAACTGCTTCTTGTTTAGTAGCTTGTTAAGCTGCTAAGCTATAGGAAAAAATATGAGGAAGATGCTGGAAGAGAAGTGGATGTGGTCACTCAATATATGATCTGTATAGTTCCCTGGAAACTGTATTTCACCTCACAATTATTGAAACAGCGGATGAACAAGGCAAAGGAGAGGAGAGGTGACTCCTTTCACCTTGGAGTTTGATGAGATCTTAATTTTTGTAAAAGTCAGACCCAAAAGGAGCCTGAACAAAACCTAAGCAAAGGAATTCCTTGCCTCTAATTTGTTCTTCAGGTTTTGTATTTATCTTCCTCAAGCAGTGAAAATTCCCTTTCCATTGCCTGTGTGCTAATCTAAGGGATTGCATCAGGAACCTGTGGAAGGTCTGTTTAGCAGGTGTGTGGTTTCTTGGTGCAGAATCTTTCAAGGAGAGTAAGAAAATGCTTCTTTCTAATTTTAACCTTCTGTGTATGTATTCTAAGGCCTTGTATGTTTTATTTTCTTACACAGAAATCCACTCTTTAGCAACCGCTTACTACATTTTGGTACTGACCTCTGGGAGAATTGTTCCTGGGGTAGCTGATGCAGCTCCAAGAAAGAAGTTTTTGTATGAATTGGAATTTGTTTAAAGCGTTTTCGAATTGGGACGTTACCAAAGGCAGTAATTTGTACCTGCAGTTTGTCTCTCAGGTGAGGGCATATGGTGAGAATACATTAGTTAAACTGTACTGACAGCGCCTGTCTGCGGTACAGCAGGGAGGGAAGGCGTCTGCAGACACCACAAATGTACACTGCTGTATAAAATGTGTCATTAGAGCCACACACAAACACTTGTGTGCATCTGTAAATGTTTGTGTGTAGGTGTACACACAGGGATACACACATGCATATGTATGCTCATGTGGAGTACTGGTGGTGTCTCCCTCATGCAAACCAAAGGCTGTTTCAGAAGAGAAAACGGCATTTTTACTTTCCTGTATTAACTTCTAAATCTCAGAGAATTTAGTTTTCTGCCTCTTTGTAGTTGCCACTAGGAATGTTGATAGGACTAAGAAATTGCCATTTCTGTTTTCTTATTAATATTCTACATGACAGATAGAAAGTGACCAAGGAGCCATTATGAAGGTAAAATAAAAATCACTGGCAAATGACAGCATCCTGCCAGATGCTATGTCTCTTACACTCTTTTCCTCTAAGGTACAAGAAAGACACACGAGTCACTGATACAATAAAAATAAAAATTATTTTATGGGGAGAAAGAAAAAATTGAAAGGAATAAATTACATATTTGATAGAGAGATGGAATGGTATAATATTGGAATTTTAAGGCAATGAAGGAGCAAATTCCAGACGCTGCAGCAGAGAATTAACAAAGTTGCTGTCACTGACCCTAATGCGTAGATTGAAGTAATGTGACTTGATTTCAGAGGTTACTGTAAATCTCCTTATTCAGTGAATGAGAGGAAATCTGAGTCAGAGAATCTGAATGCAACTGTCTGCTCTGAATATATCTCAGAGGCTGGGATTGGGAGGAGCTGTTAATTGGAGAGAATAGGATGGAGTTGTTTGTTTCGTTGACAGAATAAATTGGAAAACCTCTATAAGGAATTGGTGTAGTTACTGGGTTTCTGACAAGGTTCCCATCATAAAATGGGGTCTCAATACACTAAGCATAGTGGGCGCAGGGCTGATGAGGAAATCAGTACCTTTAGAATATTAGTATTAACTTTTCTCTCCTCTTCTAATTCCACTTGTAAAAGTAAACATGATCTAATCATTATCAATTATTGAGAAATATGGAAAGATCAATATATTTAAAAAATAGGATTTTTTCGTTGTATCGATTTGAAGTGGTCAATAAATATTGCATTTAGCCTGAGAGGGGAAAGACTTTGGAGAGATTGCATCAGAGAAAGTTGCTGTGATAGAGGTTTCACATCCCGTTTTCTTCCTCTCCAAGAGAATGTTGCTCTACTCTCTGTGCCCCTTCCTCTCTGTGTAATTTCCCAGCCCTGTTTCTGCACTGTTACTAGTGCTCAGAATTTCATGTGGTTTGAAAATACCTGTATTCTTCAAATTATTTCAGTTCAATAAGAAGTTTTGTGCATTGTGTCAGTGGGTCTCCTTACAAAATTTTCCACGGCTTGAAGGATACAAATTCTCTCCTTAGGGAACAGAAATGGGGAGAAGGTAAAAGATTTAAACTTGAGTGTGGATGAAATTTACGGGTTCTGTCAGGAGCAAGGTAGAATTTCTCCAAAGAGTGTAAAATGTCTAAGAGAGATTTAATTAAGGAAAGAAATAGTAAAAGTAGAAAAAAAAAAGTAGTGACAAAGCTTGGATAAAAAAGCCAAAATCTTTTCCCCATCTTCTTATTCTAACTTGTACTCCTTGCTTTAAGAGTTGGGGGTCATAGAGCTGCACATCAGCAATTCCAGTGTAGACTGCAGAGACTAGGAAATTCTTCCCAGTCAGACCTGTTCTTTATTCTGTGGAGCTACTGGTGGTAGCAATACAGCCAGGGAGCACAACAGAATTTTTAGTCTGCGCAGTGTGAGCAAGTAAATGTAGCATCTGCCCAGAGCCCAGCACTGAGCTTCTTATTTAATGCGCTGTAGAAACTGGGGGAAAGAAGGGGAAAGATCAGAGTTTCTGTGATGACCTATGAATCCGAATGGTTGGTTGTTTAGTGAAGGAACTTAATAAAGAAGATGCATGGTTATGGTGACCTTGCCAAAAAACAAAGGAAGCACTTGGTTTCTTTCTGTCTTTGCGGTATTAGCTGCAGTTGACTTTTGAATGTAGTCATTTCTATGTGGCTTGCATGTGTAAAGCACTTTGTGCCTGTCATTGGGAACAGAACACAATTTAGTATTACTTGTTAGTAACAGCTATAGACTTGGCAAGTTTTACTTCTTAGGAATTAAATTGTAATAACTTACTATTCGCCTTTGTTTCCATCCTTGTTATGCTGCCTCTCTCTAAAGCTTTGCCCCGTCTCTTCAGAGCAATAGAGATGCCCACAAAAAAAATGATGCTTGCAGCTGGAGTACAGTGCACTTTGATTCTTCCAGTGCTTGAGAGTCTGGCTGCTGGCAATGACTGTCCGTGAGGAGAAACATGTCTGCTCAAGGTGGAACGCACTGTATAATAATATATTTGTCGTGTTTGTAATTGCAAATGTAATTAGCAAACAAGCTCTGGGGGATTGAGGACTTGAAACTTTCACTGCACATCATTTGACCCTATCTTGACTGGACCAGAGCTTATATGTCACTGTTAACCCTTGCTGTTCTTGCAGAGAAATGCTCCTTCTAATGTGGCTGCTGATAAGTTTCCTGTCTTCTCCCTCTCCTTGGCCCCCCCTCGCCCTCTCTGCCATACCTCCTTCTTTTTTGGCTATGAGCAGCATTGTACCTGTATTTGCTTATACCTTCTTTTATTGTGATAGCAAGTGCTTATGTTCCTCCTGTGACACATGCACTAATATTTCCTTTCCTAGCACTTCTGACACAGCCTGGAAAGCATTCTGCAATGCCCTTTGTGAAGAGCACTGTGTACTAGTAAGTGCTTTTGCATACTGAGCTGTTCAGTGCATTCCTATCACCACAGGCAACGTTACTACTCAGTGCCCCTTGCACTTCACAGAGACAACTTGCGAAAAGCAGGTGGCAAGCTGTTATCACACAACCTGCGATGGCTCTCTGTCCCTGCTGAGCTGGAATCTTCTTGCACTCCCTTTCTGAATGGGGGAGGAATAAATATCTAGTATATCCTATTCGTTTTATGGAGTCCTGGCAAATCTCAGTCTAGTCACCCTTAGGATGACTTTTTTGTCCTACAAAAGATGTTCCTGATCCATACGGATTTAGTGAACGGCACAGAATCCGTTCATAAAGTCACAAACTTATGTGTCCGTAGGAAGCAAAAGGAGCTACTTCACTTCTTCATATTAATAGTATATTTTTTCTTTTTTTTTTAATTTTCAAGATAAGTCTTAAATTACAATAAAATTTGTGATAGGATTGTTCTCATTTTGGACAGAGTTCTATTCATTCTTGCATTTTTGTATACGTGAAAGGAAATCAGTTAAATGTAGAGAGAGGTGGCTGTTTTTATATAATTTTTGTCATGATAGTAAGGACATGCTGCAAATCTCGCATGCTGTTGATGGCTTGGAAGGAAAAGGAAACCTATTCTAGTTTCTTCTTGATAGCATAAGAGTGTTTGATGAATACTCCTTCTTTCTGTCCAGATTTTCCTTTTCCATTCCTGAAAATTGTGTATGATTTACCATTTATTGTAAGAGTCATGTATTTTTCTTAAATTAGCCCAAAATGTGGGTGATGCAAGTGGGACCTCCAGCTTAGAGTATCCTGCATAACAGGAGAAAATTTCTTGCAGCACCTTTTGTTTTGAAAGGATTGTCTGTGTTTTACTGCAGATCTTTTTACAAGAAGATTTTTTTCTTGCTGTGTGTCTGCTGGTCTGAAAGGCTGTTTGTGCGTACAGCATATTAAGAAGTGTTATTTTCTAGGTTTTCCCCCCCTTTTTCTCATGTCACTTTAAAGTTCCCTTTTGTAATAATGGCCCTCAATCTCCGGTGATGGAGCCGTCACTGTGAACAATGCTGGTGAGTGTATTGTCTCGCTGTCCTTTCACTCAAGACAAAGGTCAAAAGAACAGCTTAAAAAAAAAATGTTCAATTCTCCAATTATGACTTTGCATATGAAGATAATTTTAAGAATGTATAAGCACTTGGGTGAAAATAAAACAGAAACATGATTTTTTCCGTCAGTTTCCGCAAGTACTTTTTTAAAATGTACTGACATGAATAATTACAAACCAAATTTCTCAGTGAGATTTACATCATTGTACGTATTAAAAAATTAAAGAGCTGAAGGACACTAAAGAATTATTCTTCAATAGATTTTATTTTTCCAAAGTCTTCTGTGTTGTTTTTATTTTTTTCAGTCAAACAGACAAGTTTCTCTTTCTCAAACATATTTGTTCCATGGTTTAAGAAATTACGCTTATCTAGATGAGTTTTTCACAGAGGTGACCATATATCAGTGAAGAACATAGGATGTTACTGATTTCAGGGATTTGGTGTAAAACTTATTTTTATTGCACATAACTAGAATTAACAGAAATACATTTTCAATGTGTATATTTTCTGCATGCTTCACTTATAACTTTTAAAACTATTTCTAATTTACACATTAATTTTAAGGACTTGCTGTTGTTTTATTTTTCTTTTGTCAGGACCATGCATGGCATGTGATTGCCATCTAGTTTTAACCATTCAGAAAGTGCTGTAGAGACAGAGCGATTTAATTCTTTAGAACACATAAATTCAGTCCTGCTTCAGCTCCTTTTCAGACATATATGATGTTGATTCTACTTTTATCCTTAAGAGTTTAATTCAGTTTCTTCATAGTTTTTGTATTTCTGTTGATAAGGGTGTGTGTTTGTTTTTTTTTTTTGGTTTTTTTTTGTCATTTTTGTAGGCTAAGGAGGTAACAGTACAGGGAGACGCTGCAAAAATTCTAAAAGCATCAGTTCCTTTTGCTTGACACTCTGTAGTAGGCAATTTTTGCTATCAGGTTCATCAATAGTGCACAGGTATCTGGCTGGATGAAGGCTCTCCACACACCTGTGTTAAACAGCGACTTTGAGCAATGATGTGCAGCCCAACAGGGACTGCAACAGGGAGGAGGCCACAGCTGTCTTGTACAACTGAAACTCACCTTCAAAGCCAAGGAGATCCTGACATGGGAACTGGCATCTCCTTGGGCATCATGAAGGATCGTGTCTTTGCCTTCTGCGGGTTCTCTTGCCTTAATAGATCGTAGCAAATGTGGCCATATGAAAATTATGTTTAAGTGTATCATGCATTCAAAGGCATTATTTTACATCGATGGTACCAGAAGCATCTCCTCTGAAATAATTGATTCAAGTTGTGTAGGGGCACCAGGCACGCTGTGGAGGACTAGGATGAGCCAGAAAAGAATTTTCTTGCACAGAGAGATCTGTGAGTGCACGGATGGATGTCTGTCAAGGGCGTGTGTACACACTTAATTTTATGTAACTGTGCACATACTCTAATTTAACAGAACACACATGTATATAAACTATATAATTTTATATATAATCAAGTGTTCTTTTGGTGTTGTATAGTGAACTGTTTCACTTATCCATCCAATGTGTTTTTGGATGCATGTGGAAGACTTTCTGCGTGTGGTTACGTATTTCTGCGTGTATTAGTGTATAAATGTATAGAAAGAAATAAGGATAGGTCTGTCTGTCTTCACCACAAGATTGTTCCCAGTCTTTATTAATTCAAGCTTGTAAATCTGTTCATGGCTTTACACAGAAGGCGTTTTGTAAATGGAAAATGCTGTACAAATATACCATACAGAATACTGCCGCTGAAAAAATCGGTAGTTTCTCTGGGAAGATATATTATTATAGATAATACAGAATTAGGTGCTACTAAATAAGTGTAGTTAGATATGCTGTTTATAAATCAATGAACTGGTGTTTTTTAAAGAGGAGTAGAGATATTCTTTAAATGGAATATCACAGAGTAATTTTTAAAACAGTATGAAGAACATAGATCCAGCTATAAGATTGTCAAGATAAAGATGGGCTCGAGTGCCATAGCCATAAAAGCGATTTGGAATTTCTTTTATCTGTTTATTTAATTTTTGGTGGTTTTGGAAATTTTCTCTTTCTGTTTTCTTTTTAATGTGATCTTGGTTTAGTGAGCCACAAAATATAGTGTGCTTCCCCTTATGGAACAATTTAAAAGGTTATTTGATTATGAAATATTTTGGGGTTTTGTTTTAATTTCTTCACCTACAGTGTATCTGAAAATTGTCTTTTTATTATTTTTTAAAGTGTTCTTTATTTTCCTACAGAACAGTTTCTTTTTTCCTAGAAATTACATTTGGGGGACTGTCATTACAGAGCAAGTACAAGCCCTAATCACTGCCCATGATCATTACATCTCTAATAATATGGACTGTCTCTGTTGAAATTTTCCTTCTTGATTTCCTAGTCTAACATGAACTTGTTTCTTAGAATACTAACAAATTTAATTCCACGGCCTTTTTAAAATGACATAATTACGAAACAAAAACAAAAGCTCTCACAGTACAGTGATGTGCTATCTATACATGTTTTAATGTGCTAATTTTCCTTAGAATTTTCCCTTGGGTGTTTAGGGAAAAATAGATTCAGCCCTCTTAATTGTTTGTTGAAAGAAGAAAAAATACCTGCTTTTGGTTCGTTTACTTTCTCAACATACTCTTACTTTGCTTCGGTCTCTGCAAAATGTTATAGATTCAATTCCCCTGCTGGACCAAGAGTTAAAAATTAATTCATGAATAATAAAAGCCAATCAGTCTTGTTGAGTTTAAGAAGGATTAGAAGAAAGGTTTTTGTACAGAAGCAGTTATATATCTTGGTTTTGATATTGTTGGACTAATAGATATTGTACTAGGTCCCACTGGTTATCTGATGAAGGTAGCTGATTTGCAAATAGGATTGTTATCCTGATGACTAACGAGTTTAATATTGGATGGGTTAAAAGAAAATGGGCAGCTGGTGTCTGTTGTAAGTTCTTGACTCCCTCTTAGAAGACAATTACTTGATTCAGATGGATAGATTGGAAAGGGATCAGGTAAATATAAACTATGAAGAAATGGTTTCGTCTATGATACTGCAGTTGGAATTTTCAAGCAGAGTGATCTGACTTGGGCGCTGAATTCCACTGTCAGTGTGCCTGTGGTGGGAGCTGTCCATAATTGTTGAGAGACCTGCACAGACATCAGGCACCCTGTGCTCAAAGCATGTAATGATACAAGGCTGACACAGAAAAGCTCATGAATCCCTGGAGGTAGAGAAAGGATTTGCACACAAAATTTTGTGATGCCAAATCACCCGTCCCTACACAGTTCTGCTGAGTGACACTGGAGAGGGGAGAAGGAAGAAGAAGACATGGCTTCAGAGGAAGGGGGGCATCCAAAGTGTCAGAGATCTCAGTTTTATTATTTTGTGAAGGATTTGTTGCTAAAGGTAGAGTTTAGGGGAAAGACGGTGGCCAAAGATGGCTTTAGGAGCAGTGCTTGAGGCTGACATGAGGTGTAGGAAGAAGGCTGCAGCCCTTCAGCTCAGTTAGGTGAAAGTCTGGGGAACGGAAAAAGAGGATGTGGCTGCCCTGGGCAGGACAGGAATGGAAACATATTTTCAAATATCTGCTCCATAGGAGCTTCTTACGACTACAGACCCTTGTAAGAAAAGCATCGTGAGTGACAAATTGTTCTTGTGTATGGGGAGTTCACTGTCACATTCAAGAGCCACAGCATCTCTGTCTTTCAGCTGTCGTCGTGGGAAAACTTGTAAACAGAGGATCTCTGTGAGGTTAAAGACAGTGATATTCAGCCTGCAGGCGACTGGCTGTTATATTCGGGTAGAAATAAAGGCAGCCTAGAGAGGTGTCCATCTTTTGAAAGGAGAAGAATTTTGCCTCCTTCAGCGCGGGGCTGGCGGGTGTCCTTGTCTCCAGGTGCCCACGGCCGTGGCGCAGGTGGAGCTGGAAGAGCTCTGCAGCCATCTGCAGGGCTGCGCTGTCAGTGCGCCGGCTGCCGGGGCTGCAGCGCCCTGCACAGCAGCCTCACACCTTCCCTGCACGGGCCAGCCCGCCCAAAATGCTCACAGCCCTTTGTCTTCCTCCAAAAGGACACCTGGGTTTCTCCTGGGCGTCCTGGCAGGGCTCTCATTACTGCATGAAGAGAGCATTTCCATGTTCATGGACCTGATGGAGCCTCCAGGGAGGCTCTGTCATCCCTGCTCTGCACTCCCTCCAGCATCCTGCTAACACAAGTTTGGATGCCTGAAGGTGATTCCACAGGCTATGAAGATCTCATGGTAAGAAAGAGAAACCTTAGTGTTTTACATAAGAGTTTCATGCAGTCTTTAAGAAATACATTAACCTTCATGACTGCATCATTTGTGCTTATGTACACTGTTTCCAAAGTGGAGCTATCTCTTATATATATATATTATATATATTCTGATAAAATCACAGAACTGCTGAGGTTGGACAGGACCTTTAGAGGTCATCTGGTCCAACCCCTGGTTCAAGCAGGACCATATAGGGCTGATTGCTCAGGAGCAGGTCCAGGCTGCTCTTGAATATCTCCAAGGGGACATGACAACCTCTTTGAGCAACCTACACAAGTGCTTGGTCACCCACAGCAATGAAAAAAGTGCTGGCTTATGCTCAGAAAGATCCTACTATATTTCAGTTCATGGCCTCATGTGTCCTTTGAGCATTTTTATCTCCTATTTGAGTTTGCCCAATCATTTTATGGTGTCTCAAAACTCTTTCTAGTTTGTCAGTCACCTCCTAATAAAGTGACACATAAATTTTAGATCCATTTAGGCTAAATGTATGTGGAAGAGAAGTATCCCCTACCTGGTTCCTTGGGAATATAACTTTCCTTGAGATCATTGAGAACAGAATTGTTGGGCTCTGGCAACCTGAGCTAAGGACAGGTATGTTGTCTTAAAATTACAGTCAGGTCACCAAAAGCATCTATTATGTCTCATGAGGATATAAAGGAATTTTTCATCTAGTTTAGAGTATGGCTTATCCACATCACAATATAATGAATGTGTAGAGGTATTTATTTTAAATATCCTCTATTTTTTGTTTTTCACTCAGTAGCTGGTTTATCATCTTGTTTATCAGCTACCCAGTCTTGTCTTAACAGGTTAAATGAATAGCAATGAGCAACAATTAAATGCAGATTTAACCAGAAACCATCCATTCATTTGGTGGTTGCCCATTACTTTGACTGCTGCTCTCAATCCTTGTTGTCTTTGGTTCCTTCTGGAAAGATGCCATCCGAGTGGTCTCATTGTAGCTTTTGTGCATCACAGATGTGTGAGTTAGGACATGAATGTAGTCCACTGTTCATGATGTGGACTACTGAACCAGGGAAAAAACCTTGAATAGCCATAGAGAAAAATCTTTGAGGAGAATGCCATATTAAAATGACTTCTACCATGATAGAAAACCTTCTGCCTGCAATAATATAGTCAGTACTTGCAGCCTTCTAGAAGTGACTACTGTGCTAACAGGTTCTGTTACACTCACAGCAATAGGTAATTTATATCAGGTTACTTCATCTTCTGAGAGCAGCTAACAACCATGAAATGCTGTCACTGCTACTGAAGAAAGAGGCTGGTGTTGAGGATTTATATGGGAAACTAGATAAGCAGAAACCACAGGATGAAGAAGCCATCTACAACCCTATAGCATGCTTGGGGACTTTCTTTTTAAAATTGTATTCCAAGGTACTTTGAATATGAATCTGTTGTCATTTTTGCTACTGTAAATGACAAGGAACTCTGAAAATCAGATTGGTTGCACCAATGTAAAATTGATATAAGATTAATATTAGGCTATTCAGTTCAGCATCACAGTAGAAGAAGTAGTATGTGGAAGCCATATAAAAATCATATGGATGTGAGGGGCAGGAATCAACTAAAGCTTTGTATGGGAGTGGTAAAAACAAGTGATTTTCTTTCCATAAAACTCTGCCAGGTGCTATTAGTGCCTCAGATCACTGGCTGATTCTTTCAGAGTTCAGGTTTCATGCTTCTAGTGCATGAAATGATTCTTTCACCCCTTTGGGAATAATTTGGAATATGTTGGAGAAGGCTGCGTAGTGGTAATTGGGGAGCAGTTTGATGCATTGCTAAAATGCACAGAGGACAAAATGCCAAATGAGGTGTGAGAGCAGGTGAAGTGTGAACTCGCTGAAGTTGCAAAGAATGTTATCCGGATAAAAACACACCAGAGGTGAGTAAAGCAGGACTCCAAAGAAGCATTCCAGCATGTGGAGAATTCCAGAGATTTCCAGCGGATCTCCAGAGGAGAATGCCTTTTGCCAAATTTGTGAGGATGAAACCCTAAAAGAAGACTGCAAGAGGATAGCTGGGAAGAAGAAACTCAGCTCTAGTTTTAAGCTTCTTTTAAGGTATCTATATATATATAATGCCATCCACCTGAGTAGCAATTGCATCTTTATAGCAATAGATAAAATCAAGATAAAGAAGAAGGCAAATGTAATAAATTAAGTGTCTTAAGCAAAACCTCGCTGTGGGTAGGAAGTCTTAGTACCATCTGATTCTGTAGTATCCTGAGAGCTCTGATGCTGCAAGGAAATACAAGATGCGATGGAATTCTACTGCTCTACACTACAGATCCAAAGGAGAGCTGATGATTCAGAATGATCTGGAGCATTTTGGATTGTAAACAGTATAGTTCCACTGAACTCTGTTGGAGATGTGTTTGATTGGAGATGGTGGACTGGAGGAAGGACAAGCAAATAGAACCTGTGTCATGGAGCTCGAGGTCAGACTGGGACAGGGAAATGGTGACTGAAAAGCCAATGACAAGGTCCAGTCACTGTGGCTGCATTTTGACTTTCTGCTGCAGGGTGAAGGGAGTGATCAGCATCTGTGTGAGGTGGGGAAGAGGTGCATGTGAAAATCTTGCCCACACAAGCACACAGGTCCCTTCTGCCTGATAGCCCTGTCACATAGGCTGGAGTTTCAGCCTGTCCCCATGGTGGGGAATCTGAAAGCTGGGTGGTAATGGGAGCAAATTGCCTGCAGTAAGACATAAAGCAGCAGGATCTTCCAGAGGGAAGAGAAGCATTGGAATGGAGCTTCTGACATTGGGAAGGGCTGCTGTGTGTAGTGTCGTGGGGCCTGATGGAAGAGAACTGATCTCTAGGGATAAGGAGATTTATTGCAGTGTGTTTAGCACCCCTGCAGCTAGAGGAGAAAGATACACATTAGCAGCTGGTGGGAGGCCTGTGCTGCATTTCTGCTCCAGTGGAGAAGGCAGGAGTGACACATTGCTGTGAGGTGGGATGGGAGTGGAGCTCTGCACATCGACTGGGGCAATTAGAGGAGCACTGACTTGGCATGGAAGAAGGAAAATCTTGACTGATGTTTTTCGTGGGGATAGAGGTGCTACGAGATATCCCCCAGAGAAAAAGCTTAGTCAGTGAGCTGGAAAATGAGAGAACTGGGGACCACTAATCAATTCTAACAAATTTTCTTGCATGTTCTGCTGGCCACTGCTGGGTATTAATATGGTTTCAAGTCTTCATGCTGTGTTGCAGGATTACAGGTTGCTTACCTTTTGGCTCTTGCAGTGTGGTACAAGAGATGGTTTTCACTTTTCCCCAACTTTTATCTGAAGTCCTTCCTGTTGGGTGGGAAGGAGAGAACAAAGAACAGCACATGACAAACCTCTTCTTCTTGAGAAGTTCATGAGCTGATGGAATTGCTTTGTAGTTCCTGTTCTGGCAGCTCTTTGCAGTTGTGCAGTGCTTGCTCTAGAGATTGTACACAGACATGGGGAGGGAAAGGAAGGTTCTTTCCTGTTTTTACCTGGTTTTGAGGAATACTCTGCATCATTATTTGTATAAATACTTCATATGCCAATGAACATAAGGAGAGTAGCATGGTGTCTGTCTTCTACTTCTTGGTGTAAATTAATTTGCTGCCTCCCCTATGTGCCTTATGCATGCACCCTTTGCACACTTCTTGTGTGTCTCCAGCTGTGCTAAAGCAAGCAAGAATATCTTCTGTGAAGCTTGGTCTCTGTTGCAGGAGATGTTTCTTGCTGAACTGAGTCTCAGAGCATCTCCTTGGCTTAAGGAAGGTGCTGTAAGGATGACTTATGTAAAGCTGGTACATAAAACAGTGTAACAGGAACATGAATGTATTAAATCCGTGAGAGAACTCCAGTAGGAGTTGGAGATTTGGGACTGGACTTTTTGAGCCAACACTTATTTAAAGTGTAATCAGGACTAAAAGGTACTTTGTGGAGGTCAGTTGAACAGCATTTGTTCTGAGAAGCTACAGTGTTAATGGACAGGGAGCAATATAGTGCTGGACAAGAGAGTCCACCACCTGAAAAATTCGTTTTGAAAACGTCAGTTGTAACATCTTGCTTAAACAGTATTGTTGCCTACCTCCCGCTTTCTGGATTTAAAGGAGCAAAGTGGAAGAACTTCACAGGAGTAGAAGGTAGGGCTGAGCCATGTTTGCATGCAGTGGTGCTGAGCCTCTGTCAGATATGTCCTTTTCACGATGTGCATTCTGACGTTTCCTTATCACTTGGGGTGCAAGGATGTACCTTTTGCCTCCAGCAACCCAGCTGCCAGGATAGAGTAAATATTGCCTTGTGGCCAAAGGGTCCCGTTGGCTTCCAGGAGACACAAAACAGCAGCACTCAGAAAAATTAACAGCAGTAAAAGTACATTATACAATTCATCGATCTTTTGTTTTCAACACTGGAGCAATGCTGCTTGGGGCACACAGGTTACACCAGGGTCAGCACTTTCATTAGGAGAGCCTTGGTCCTCCACCCTCACCCCAGCACCCTGGAGGGGTGCCTGCAGTAGGTGCAGCTCCTGGCATGGGTGGGTGAGGCTGGGAGCAGCCGCTCAGTTCTAGCAGCGCAAAAAACCAGAGGCAGTTAGGTATGAGTGAAAATATTATAAGTTTCCCTGGTGTCAGCACAGGCCAGTTCAGATTTTAAAAATGAAATATGGCAGCTAATTAATCTAGATCACAGCTTAATCGCCTGTGGTGGGTTTAAAAAAAAAACATTTTTGTGTGAATTTAGCACTTATGAAAGAGAGAGGCTGGGATTTCTGCATAGACCAAAGCACAGCATGGATAAGCTGTCTCCTGCTGGCTCTGTTCGTGCTCCCCTGTGGTGGCCTGCAGCAGCCACTGCTGTTTCCTGCAGTCTGCCTTTCATATCCTCCTCTGCAGCAGCATCCATGCACCCAGTGTGACACACACCTCCCCTGAGCCTCTGCAGGTCCTTGTAGGAGCAGTCACAGAGGTCCAGAGGCACAGAGCAGCAGATCTGCAGGCTCACCCCAGGATGATACAGGGAATGGCTCTTCCCAGGGCCCAGCTGCTGTGCACTCCCAGTATTAGGGTGTGGTGTGAACAGGGAAAGGAACGGGATCAGCAGAGAAGGCACCGAGGCAGAGGTCAGACAGCTCAATAGATGAAGGATCTGACAGCTCTGTTCTTTTCCTCAGACCAGCAGCAGGCCTGCAATGGGGAAAAGAAAAACAGTCTGTCCAGTTTTATAGACTGAGTGCATTTATGTTTTGTACAGATTTCAGAAAGACAAACCACAAGTCCTTCATTGTGAGTCTTACCCATCATTAGTGAGTTGCTTTCTGCCAGTGTTTTCAGTGGATGTGGTCTTGTAGAGAGAGGCATCACAGGCACTGTCTGCATGACACCATCAGCCAGTGGGCTGGGTGAGGTGAGGACAGCATGGGGGAAAGCAGCTGTGTGTTTGAGAGATGAGCAAAACACATGGACCAAGCTGAGTGCAAGTCAGGGATCACAGAAAGGACCAGGACAACGTGAGACATGACTGTCTATTAAATGTTGTGGAATTACTAAAATAATCTGTCAGCAGAAGGACAATTTTCTACTCAACTCAATTTTATACTCAGCTCAGTAGAACTTCAACTCAAGTTCAGTCAACATTTTTAGGAAGAGTCTCTACAGTTAGGAGCAAACCATTTCCTTTTTCTTTCCTCTTTCATTCACACTTATGCTGAATTGTGGTCCTGAGTGTTCTTGCAGGTTAGCAAAGCTGAGCAAGAGCCAAGCAAGCAAATGTGGAAGGCAGGGCAAGAGCTGGTACTGCTGGCCAAAAATTCTTTGCTCTGAGAGCTGGCACCTTAATCTGGGATCAGGGCTGTCCTGATGTGTCCCTGGCACACATCTTGGCATTGCAGTATTGATTATTTGGTGTTTTCCAATGTTCTGATTAAATTTCAGCTCAGACGTTTACATTTTTCCTTATTTTCCATTATAGTTTTAATGGGACAAACAATTTTTTTTTTAAATTTATTTATTTATTTTTTTTTTTTTTTATTTTTTTTTTTTTTTTTTTCTTCAGAAGCTCTGGCTGCACACAGCAGAAGAGCTGCTGTGTGAGGCTTCAGAGATGGGGTGAGTGAAATGGTCTCCTAATGCACATACAGTTTTGAGTAGCCTTATGGGTGAAACATACTGCATGTTGCTTCTTATTCACTGTAAATCATAATTTCTAGTGTATTTTTATACAGTGACCTGAGCAGATAGAAAAGGAACTCTTCCATTTTGTGAAGTAATAACTGTAACCTAGGTGAAAAAGCTTTATACAAAAATGGATTGTTAATATTAATAAAATACAATGGTACTATTTTATACTCTAACCTTCAGCAGTTATTCTGACCTATGGAGGTGCAAATACTTGGTGATGAATTTGAATAAAAATATTATTTCTTATTTTGTCATTTAGGTGAAGCAGTCATACTTGCTGGGGGTGTGGGGAGATCTGGAGAATACAGTACTCATTCAGTCAGTGTTTTGACCAGCAAAGAAAGTCCTGTCCCAGCATAGTAAGTAGGGAACAATGTGATCTTCAGCTTCAAAATGCAATATTAGTGGATTGGCTTTTGTTTTGTAATATTTGATCCATGAGGGCCCTGTGATCCCTGGAAGCCTGTAAAGCAATTTGAAAAATGTAAGGAATGTGTAACAAGGTAAGAAGTAAGAGAAGAAGCAAAGAATTCACAACAGTGAGGAATGGGTTGTAGCAGGAAAAAGAAGGGAGAATTGCACATATCAGAAAGCACTTAAAAAAGATTCAATATACTCATATGTCCACTAGGCCAGAAACAATGAGGAAGGGGTTTGCCCTCTTCAATGTAACATTGCTCTTACACAGTACATACCCCCACAGCATCTCAGATGTCAGGTTTTGTCTGAGGAAGAGTAACAGACACATGCATTTTTGGAATACCTGTGATTTGTTCTTGCAAAACAGGACTTTGAGAAGCCTGTGGGCACACAATTAACTCATTTTAATTCAGCCTTGTGGGAAAGGGTCAGGGTCCCTGGCTCTGTCTCTCTGAAATTGCTTTGTAGAAGGGATGGTGAGTTAGCATTGACTGAGCATCTGCCACCGAGGCTCAGTGAATAATCCCTCTCTGCATCAGAGGAGGAGAGAGAAATCAGACAGGGCAAACCAGCAATGATTAGTTAGCTTCAGTGCAGCCTGGGGATGCATGTGGTCTAGGCAGGATTTATTTGGCTTTCCCAATTTTAATTTCTGTGTTTCTCTGTGAGCTAGTCAAGACCGGGCAACCAGCAAATCCCAGAGGTAAAAGAGCAGAGCTGAAATCTCATTTTTTCTCTTCCTTATTTTTTGTGGAAATTTCCCTGTTTTTGTTTTCCTTAATTTGTGATTTTGGGTCACAGAAAGGTGAGAGCATCCCTGAAGATGGCAGCACAGGCTCCCCAAATCCTGCAGAGATCACAGAGTGGAGTTAGTGCTTTCTGGCCTGGCAGAGGGAACCTTTCCCTGTTTCCTTCCTTCCTTCTCCTGCAGACAGTCAAGTGGATGTTTCTCCTGCCCAGGACTTCCTTTTGCTGTCTGGTTCATGTTCTCAGTGAGTGGAGATTACTTCTACAGTGTTTTGGTTTTTGTTTTGTTTTTGGTTGTTTTTTTCTAACTTACTAGGGCAGTGCTAAAATTTTAGCCTGAGAAAATTGATTTATTTTATTTCTTAGCTGTGCTGAAGCGAAACTATGTCTTTGTGGTGTTGTCATTTCTGAGAGAAAATGATCTTTCTCTTAAAATAACTGAAGCAAAATCAAACATATATCATAAAGGAAAAGAAATCGTGAAAACTGTACAAATGTATTTATATTTGGTTTTGGAGCAAATCAAAAAGTTTTTGCAGATTTTTTTTGTTGGTTTTGTTGTTGTTGTTAAAAAGAGATTTTTTTTTTTTTTTTCTGAAGTATTATGTCCCTACCAATAAATGAAGTACATACATTGCTCTTGGAAGCCCACAAACTAACTCCTGTGATTAAGTAGCTTTCCTACTTTCTGTTTCTTGGAGAGGCAGGATGCTCTAAAGCTGGAATAAGGATTGAAGCCCAGTTCCCAGCCCTTCTGTAACTTCCCTAGGTGAGCTGAGCAAACACCTCAAATCTCTGCTTCTCTCCCCATCTGTAAATTTTGAATCAAAACATTCTCTATCTTTTATTTTTCTCTGGAATGCAAGTTCTTATGGACCAAGACAGGTCTTTAATACATAGTACACTGCCTAACACTTTGGTTCAGTGAAGTGCTTTCATAATGAGAATAATGCCTTTAATAATGCAACCTCTCCTGTCCCAGTCATCATCCCACAAATTAGTTTGCTTTCCAGTTTTGCTTTGGTGGGAGAGAAGTTCCTGGAAGTGGGTGCCTTGTGCTGGGCTGTTTAGCTTGAATTTCTGTAGTAAGGATGAAAGCTTGTGAACTGTGCAAATGCATCAGTGCTGCCTTGAGACACATTTTTCAGCAGACAATACTCTGCCTGTTTCCTTATGTGTATGTATAAAGTTATATTGCACATGCCAGTCCTGATTTTCACACACAGATACTGGAGATAAGCACATTTTGTATTTCTGCAGAAACATCCTCCTTGGTGAGGAGATCTCTGTGATGCAGTGTGTGCGTAATCACTAATTTCAGACCTTTTAATCTTGGCATCTGTATCACACTGTCTGTGTCCTGTGTCTATTCATACTCTCTGCCAAAGTCATAAATGACAAAATGCTTTTCTTTCTTCTCCTGTTTACCTGTTGGCTTTCTCCTTTTGAGATATATCTGCTTAAGTCTGATCCAGATTGCCTTTGACTTAAAGTTACTGCAACTTATTTTTCTGTTTCTGAGAGATTTTAGAGTTTTCAGAGTTAATTTCTCTTCTTCTTCACCCCCCCATGGTTTCCCCCATGGTTTTTCTTCACATTGTCCCAGTAGTGGAATTGGCTTCCCAAGACTGCATCACATGCCTGTGAGAGCCACTCAGGGTTCACTTCTCTCACCTCAGCCAGGCCTCCCCCTATTCTGCAGTGTTGCTTTGTCCCAGGTTGGATGAGTTGAAGTGTTTGAATTTTCCCAGTGTGAATGATATATGGCTCTGCTATTTTGGGAAGCTTTGTAACCTGAAGAAGCCAATATTGATGGTTTAATTACTTCCCAGGTCAGTAAAGAGAGCAAAGCTACTACTTAGGTTTATCCAGTTCTGCAGTATCATCCTTTACTTGCCAAATTTAGGATCCCTATGACCAAAGGCTCTTTTAAAAAGAAGTTCTAATACGGAAACTTTCCTTGCTACCAGCACCAGAGGAGGTGGCCAGTGGATGACTGACACTGGAAGTCTGTACTGTGAGGCTTCAACAAATCTCTGTTCACTTCTATTTGCCTGATGTGCCCTGCAGCCCTGTGGCTCTGCTCAAACCCAAGCAACGTGTAATGCTCTCCACAACAGAAATGTTACTTCCTAGTTCTTTCCTTCCCCACCTAATGGCTGTGATTTAAGCACTAACCTTGCATCTTCACCTGCCTGGAGACTGCTGCCTCTGCAGCACTTACCTTCTTGTGACAGGGTGCTGTTCAGCAGCCTTCCCTCAATTTCCCAGGGAAATGGGAGCACACATCACTGACCCTGAAGTGCAGCAATGAGAGTATGATGCTTGTTTGGGATTGCAGGAGATCCTTTTCCTCATGTTTTCAGTTCAGTTTCTTTCTGTCCTAAAATATTCACTGGAGCTAAAATGTGACAGACTGTTTCTTTAATGAGAGGGGAAGAAATTGCTCTTAAAGAACTGAGACATCACTAAACGTGTCAGATACGAGAATTCTTCTTGTGCAGAAATCTAGGTGTCCTCAACTTGTCTTTCCTGCAGCCAGAAGTTCTTCCCCCCACCTCCCAAAAAAAAAAAAGAAAAAAAAAGAGATATCCAAAGACTGTCATCTTGTGTAATGTTAGGCTCCAGACTGATCTCCAGGTGAAGTAGGTATTACTGGATGTCATATAGAATGTGCATAGACCTACATTGGTAAAAATAATTAATTTTTTTCAAAATGTATTTCCATATGCGTGTTCTGTCTCCTGCACTGTTTTCTCTGCCTTTGAATACTGAGGTACTGTGGGAGGTTTATGCTGTTCCATGAGGTCTACACACAAAGCAAGAAAAGCTCCCCATGTAAGGTGCACATGGACAAGGCATCTCAAAGCTCCTGAGACCTGCTGGTCTGCAGTTCTGTCCTTTCTTTGTTTTCCAATGAGTGAGTGTACAAAATGGAACTAGAGCTTCATGTAGGACATGAAGCCAAGTCCTGAATATATCCTTCCTATATGTTTATCATACTAGAACATTATAAAATACATTGGGTATCTGGAAAAAAATACAGCAACTATTTGTAAAAACTGAGGGAGGTGTATGAAAAGAATTATTGTTTTTTTTCTTAATGCAAATTTTTTCCCTCAGGATAAGAAGGAAGTTTGTTATCACCATTTGAGAGCATGAAACAGACATAGAAGACTTTTTTTTTTAATTTGCAGAATTTTCTGAGTTTAATGCTATTTTAATAATTTTAAGGGTATAATTTAGATTCTAATATTTTTGGTGCTTAAATTTGGTGACACCCCTGTGGCAGGTTTGAAATTAATGAAGTATGGTGAGCTGGGCACTGCAGGGTAAATCTCAATAGACAAAGTCATGTAAATGTGGATCTGATCTGTAGTTCACTGGAACTCCAAGACTGAAATGTCCATGGGCTGTGTTGGCAGGATGGCTGGATGTGGGACTCAAAGGTACCCATTTCTCTCTCCCTCCCTCCACATGTGGTGTGTTTTTGTGGCTGTATCCCATAAAAACCTGGTTTTGCATCCCACCCCTTTTCTCCCCTCAGCACTTGTCAAAGTTCAACAGCCAGAAAGGAAGGAAGGGACTCCCAGGGGTCAGCCCTTAGGGTACAGCAGTGTCACCCACCCTTGGGAGCACTGTTATGCCTGCCTTTTACCAGGTGGAGAAAAAAACCAGCAAAAAGCAAAAAAAGCAAAAAAGCTTGAGGCTCCATGCCAGACCTGGTTCCAAGTCACAAGGTAGTAGCAGCCCTAGAGTGGTCCCTGTGTTTTCCCATCTGAGGAGCTTTCCTCTTCCTCCCAGTTGTGCTTCTGCTGCCCAGGGTGTGTTCCTGGAAGAACTGCCTGTGACACAGCAGATCAATGGGCACAGACCCAAGCCCCTGCTCCCAAGGATCAATATGATGTTGGAGTACAGCTCTGGGGCTGGCATTGCCTACTCCTTTCAGGTCTGGCATCAATTAGCTGCAGCCTGCAAATAGAAGTGGAGCAGTAACACTCTGCAACCTTGATAACCTGTCCTGAGGAGCCTGCCAGAGTCAAGGGGCTCCTTGCTGCCACTGCAGCCAACAGACACATTTCATTAGGCTGGAAAGGTTAATTGCATTGAAAACTGCTGTCATCCTCAGCACATGATCATTGTAGAACTCCACAGTGGTGTGAGTCCTGAAGCTGTCTCAGGGAAGCCCCTCTGAGCTCTGAGAAAATTTTCTCAGCAAGGCTTCTCTGCAGAGAAGTCAGACCCCTGTCTGTCACAGTTCTCTTGCTGAGGTCCCTTTACTTTGCTTAGAGAAAGCAGATGCATTTCAGTTTTTGCAGTGATTTTTTTTTAAATACAGATTTCATTAACTTAGCAAGCATCCTCTTGTCCTTTTGTTAGAAACAGCATCCTAGAAAGCAAGTAAAGACTAATGTTGGGGTCTAAGATTTGGCTTTCTAATTTGTTTGAAATGTTTCAAGGTATTTTTACTGAAAATATTAAAACAAAGCAGAAGATTATTCCATTATCTGACACAAAAAGCCTGGCATAACCAGAGTATTCAGAAATACCCTTATTCTCTGGTTATTGGTGACTGAGCAATAGCTGGTCTATTAAATATTTAGTTGCAGCTTCTTTTACAAACCCTTCTGTCTCCCTTTCATCATCACCTTCTGTGGACCATCTTATGCAACATTATTTTTCATGTCAGAATATTGGTTTCAGAGAAGGAAGCCTGCTGCCATAGATGAGAGCTTCCACTGCCAAACAGAGAGAGGAGGACAGAAAGATGTGAAGATGCTGAGCATGTAGAGCAGCTGCTCTCTGAAAGGAGTCCCTTAGCATACTCTGAGTCACATCTTTCTCAGGGTGTGGCTGTTGTGGCATCCCAGGTGTGCATGCCCAGCCTGGCATCTTGTGTATAACTGCAGGGCACCTGTGTTGAAGTAGGAACTCTCCTTGAATCTGGTCAGCTGACTTTTCACCTTGCCCATTTCTTATAAATTCTTGTGACAGGCCTAAAAGGGTTCATGTGTTCTCATTATGTGTAATTCTTGACATCTCTCATGGCTCTGTAGCTCCCCTGTCTCATCTGCCCTCTGTGCAGGGACCTTCTGCAGCCATTTGTCAGGAAGTGAATGAAAGAAGGGATTTAAAGGCCTGAAGTAGGAAGGGGAGAGGATGTGAGGGAACATATCAGATTTGGGAGAGCTGTTTTGTATTTTGAGGTGCTCTTCCAATGTGCACAGGGTTCTGGGTGGGAAGGGCACAGTGGAGAGCTTTCTCTTTAATACAGTGTGTGCTTTATCTCCGCAGACTTCTTGCAGACTTAGTTTAAAGATCTTAGCTCAATACCATTAGTGTATCTCTGCTGAAGGCCCTTTATAAAATTGATTAGAAAGTGGGCTTTTGCATGTGTGTGTGTGGGCTCTAATCTGATTTGAGTCCGAGATGGTATCTTTAATTCAGTGCATCGCGGCAACTAACTCACGAACTTCACCGAGAGTCAGAGCCCCTAATTTGGTTTGAGAATACATTAGCCAAACGAGCTCAGAAGGCCCCTTTTGGGGGAGAGGAGGAGGGGGTGTCTTGAGGGGGGCTTTGGGGGAGGATTGGGAGAATTGGCTTGACAGAGAGGAGTCGTGGATTTAAACAAGATCCTGGGCGTGATATTCCTGCAGTGGGTCCCAGGAAAAAAAAAAAAAAAAAAAAAAAAAGGAGGAAAGAGAGAAGATTGATTGATTGATGGCCTTGCACAAACCATGGAGAACAAAGTGAACCTCAAAGCAGGCTTAACCCCTTCTTCCCATGTAAACAGATAGAACTTGATATGCTCTTTATCCAGAACTGTCTTTTCCTCTTCTCATTCCTTCATCCTGCTCTGTGGGCTGCTGCTTTAAGCTGCTGCTTAAAACACTGCAGAAGTAATACTGTACTTTTGCTCTGGCAGATGATCCACACTGTCAAAACTTTTCAGAACTGATCCAACTTGAAGTAAATATTAAACCACACTTCTTCCTTCCTCCTTACTTCCTGAAATAGAGAAAAAAAAGGTTAGAAGGAAATAAATAGACCAGCACAGCTGGTCTTTGCAGTGGGACAGGGAAAGTGGTGCTTTGCTCCAGGTGATATGTAAAAGCCAGCCTTGGGAATTGTTAGACTAAGTGGAGTAGATATGTACATTCACTTACAGTTTTATATCTAACCTTCATTCTTCAAATCCCATATTCCTGTATGATATGTAGTGGGGGTTGTGGAGCAACTAGTTGGAGGGAGGATAGGGAAGAGAAGAAACTCTCCATATTCTCCACAACCCTTTTAAAATAAAGAATTATTTTAATTTAAGAAGTTGTTAAAATAAATGGAGGAGTAACTCATCCTAGATTCTGTTGGGTGCTATAGAAATACTCAAGATATGAGTAAATATTTAATTTGAAAATGTAATTAGTAAGATGTTAAACACTAAATGTTTGCTGTGTTAATTTGGTTTTATGGCTGAAATCTTGCACACACAGATGTCAGAAAACTCCCAAGTTCTGTCTCCTTTGGTAGCAGAATTGTAATCCTCCTGCACCTGGATCTTATTTCTTCTTGCCAGGGTTATAGTGTTCCAGGAGTTACTGCCTTAAGATTTTTAACTGGTACAATTTCATTTATTGCAAGGGAGCTTTACTGGGTTATACCTAGTCTGGCCATTGATATCATGTCTGCCTTATAATTTCAGTGGAGGCTCTTAAATTGTGTTTGCACAGCATTTACAAGATGTCCATTTGATTGCATGGGCAAGGCACTCCTGGGCATAAATGACTAATATACTTGCACCTATGTGCTTGTGAGTGGAGTTGACTGAGCCATTGTTTTTGCAGTAAAAGTGTGTGTTTTGTAGTAAGAATTCAGCATTTGTGTTTGTGACCCTCTCTGTGCAATAGCATGTTAAGGTTGGTTTAGGCAGAGTAACACCAGATCTCCTGATTTCAGTATATGGCAAAATGTTCAGTAGAGAGGTCCTTTGTGATTCATGTTTAAATTGCATTGCTTGAGTATAAAATCAGCCTCAACCACAGCTACACAGAGGACACAACATTCTCAGAGATGGTTTGAGACCCTTCCTCTAGAGAAGTGCATTTTTGGAGAGGGATCTGACAGTGCTTTCAGGAATGAGGAATCACAAACCAGGTACCCCAGAAATGGAAGACTTTGGCAGTAGATCTTGCTGCTCTTTTTTGGGTGTACAACTGGATTGATTCAATGCCTGAGCTCAGCTGTTGAGCTACCTTGAAGTAATTATTTTAGCCAGTCTTCATGCTCTATAGATAGTTTACCATATGCATATTTGAGATCCCTTTTTCCACCTTCTTTGATGAACTGCTGAGGTCAGCAATTTTATTTCAGTAGCATGCTCTGATGAACTTTATTTCTATACCAGCCTTCCCATCCAGACAACACTGCAGCAAAATAATCCAATTTTACTTGATTATTAATAATTACTCTCAGCTACTGTTTTTTCAGTTGATTGATTAGAATAAACACTGCTCTGGTGGGAAATACCAGAATCCATAACTCCTCTTCCTTTTTTACTGCTACTTTAGCTCAGGCTTCTTCAGGCACAATGTGAAGCAGGGGATTGTAATGCAAAGTGGCATTTTAAAATGTGCCTTCTTGCTGTTTTTTAACTAGGTGTGACAAAAATTCATTTATCTGGATTGGTGGAAGATTACAGGCCCTTAATAATGACTCTGGTTTGCAAGCCAGTGCTTTTGCTAAACACGTTTTCTCCTGTTCAGTGTTGAAGGTGGACAAAACAACAACTATTTCTGTTTTACCCTTTTAAACTGATCAAAGACTATAGGTTTGCAGGAATGTGCTTCCTGCTTATGATCTGGTCCCTTATCCAACTGGTTGTGTATCCCTCCAGGAAGGTTTCAGGCCATGAGTCTCTTTGGAGGGATCTCACCTTGTAGTTGAGTGAGGTTTTTGACGGTTTATCATTGTTTTTTATTTGAAAGGAGCATTTTACAAGGCACTCTCTCAGCAACTCATGGCTTGAAACCCTATCCAGCAGTTCTGCAGGGACGGAGGAACTTAAAAGTGTGTGCAGATTTGTCAGGAACTTAAACACCTCAGCTAAATTATGCACAAAAAATAGGAAGACTAACATTGAGGTTCATGTTTTCACCAGCTTAGTGCACAGTCAGGAACAACTTCTCCTAGCACTGCAATCCAGTCTCTGTAGCTCCCTTGCTGATTCAGCCTGTTTTGTACCATATGCTGTGAATGCCAAGGGGTGAACAGCACTGCAGCCAGTACCTCAGAAAGTCAGAACAGCAGCTCAGGTGTAGCTAGGAGCAGTGACTTTCTTACAGAGTAACTGCTGTTAACCCTGTGGACTGGCATTTTCTCTGTGAAGGTGGTTGGTACAGCAGGGGAGACAGTTTAGCTACTTGTAGCTGTTTTGATTTGCATCTTGGGTTCCTTAAATTCATTGTGGTTTGAGAATAGTGCTATTTCCAGGTTGGGAAACTGGGAAGTGAGAAGTTTGCTTTAACATGAGCAGAATGCTCATGCAGAATTGCTCTTTGCAAGCAGGAAAGTTTTCAGAGGCATTTTAGAGTATTAGATGTTTTTAAGAAGCATGTTGTTGTTGAATTTCCTCTCTGAGTGAACTGAACAGAGTGGAGAAGCCTGTTAGAGCTGGCAGCACATGACTTCCAAGAGATGCTCAGGCCAATGGCTGTCACCTGGAGATGGAGATGTATGAATGGATGCACTGTACCCTGTGATTTGTAATGTGTGGGCAGGGCCATCAATCTGTGCAGTGTGACTGGCAGGAGAAGAGTGTTTGTTAGTGTAAGTGGGAATTTCTGAGAAAGTCCTCTACTGGGAAAAGTTTGCCTTCCTTTCCTTTTCAGGAACCTTTGAAATAAAAGTGTGTTTGGAGAAGGAGTAGTTAAACACTGGAAGACAAGTCTCCAGAAATCCAGCAGAGGTCATGGGGTAGCTGCAGTGTTTGACATTCAGGTGATCTTTCAGATCCTGAGGTCCAGTCTGTGTTCAGATGAATAGGAATCACAGTTTTATTTCGATAGGAGTTGGGGCAAGGCTTAAATGAAGAGCCAGGATACTGTAATAACTACTGATTTATTTCCCCTGTAGCTAGAAAATTCTGGGTAAGGTTTAGGTGTCAGGTAAGATGCTTATACTCAATTCCAACATTTTTTTCCTTAGTGAGATGTAAAATAAAGCATTTTTTGTGGGTCACAGAGATGCTAAGAAGTAGCACTCCTTACCATGAGTGAATGAGAAAGAAGTTTCATTCAGACTCTCATCGAAGTGGATAGAATGTCCAGGTCAATTTTTGTAAACTGATAGGCAGCCAGGGTTTCAGAGTTTCTGATCACATGCCAGCAGTGATTTCATTGTGATGCAGAAGGAATGGGGTAACACTTAAATGGCACCAGATGGAAAAGTGGAACTGTGTTTCTCCAACAGCACTCAGCTTTCAAATCAAGGGGACTGATTTTTGGCTGCAGGATGCTCCTTGACACACGGTTAATCTCTGAGTAATATAGGATAACCATTTTGTATGAATTGAATGGCACAGATTCTGTAGTATTCTTGAATTTCCAGAACTTTTATGAAGAATTCCACCTTTTCAGATGATTTAGATGCAGTTCATTTCCCAGTCCCAATCTCCCTATATTGCCTGGCTGAAGAAGATAGCATGAAGTGTCAAAACATTTCTGTGTACATTAGGACACAGACATTTATTAATGCATATGAGTAAAGAGACCTACTGAGTGAAGCACAAACAGGACTGTGTAGAAAACAGGGAGGGGAGCTGCAAGGAAATTAAAATCTTGGTTCACAGAACATTTGTTGTTTGATGGTGTTATTTCATTGCAAATCTGGCTGCAACCTGAAATTTTAGGCAAAGTTGAAATTCCAATAAAATTCATTTTGAAGAAAGTTCCAATATTTTGTTTCATTTAGTTCTTGAAGTAGTGTGTGATTAGTTCACCAAATAACATGAGGCACCACATGAGAGGCTAAACACAGTGCTAGGAGCAAAGCAAAGTTAAACATCTAATTTTTTAAGGTTGTTTTCAAAATTCTACAGTAAAAAAATATTGCCAAAATTGACTTAGTTCTGTAATGAAACAGAATAGCATTTTTAAACAAAAATGAATTTTTGATTAAAAGTTTATAGCGAATTGCAAAGGAGAATAGAAAAATGGGTTGTATGGAGGTGTGATCAGGAGGCAGCTGGTGTGTGAAATAGCATGTGGGGAGATGGAGATAGGATTAGGCAGTATTAGAGATTAGGTTATTGTGCAGACTGGGTCACAGGGGACTGGGCTCAAAGTACAGTGAGGTGTAGGAGGAGGTCAGAATTGGTGTGTATTACTGAAACAGATTTGCAAAGCCAGTGTTTTCTCTCTCTGGCTAGCTTGCTTGCAGGAAAACACTAGCTACTCATACAACTTACACAGGCAAACTGGAGAGTGCTGCAGAAAGAGGTTCAAATTCTGCTGAAGATCAGGAGCTGAGGACATCATGTGAGCATAGAATCTGTCTGCCCATCATTCCTTTTGTGACCACCATGTGTGGTTACCACACTCACCTGCACGCTCCAGTCTTCCAGTCATAGTTGCTGTTTGACTCTCAGGGTGTTCCTGAGAGGCAGATCCTTGAGGACCACGTCAGCACAGGGAAGCAGTGTCCTGGAGAGCTGCAGTGGCTTGCTGAAGTCTTTAAGAAGATCGCATTGAGGTTGGAATTGGACTTTGAGATATTTTGGCTGCATTTTAAGGGCTGAGTACACTGTACTTCACTGCCCCACGTTGTCAGCACAGAGCCAGTGACTAAGAGTCACAACATGTACAGGGGTCCTTGGGCTGGGTTTGGGGCACGGTTACCTAGTGTGATCAACACAGAATGATTCCCACAACTCTGCTCCTAAGTGGGCACAGAGAAAGGCTGGGCACAGAGGCAGATCTGGGAGGTAAGATCTGCAGTATAGACTGGTTAGAGAGAGAGGGGTGTGGGACACTGACTTAGCTTGCCAAGGGCAGAGGGAACTGGAAGGCTGGGCACACAGAGCAGATGAAGTGTGAGTGTGTGGAGTTATAGATCCTGTCTTTATGCATCACATTGATTTCATTCAGTGTGTTATACTTAGCATTTCGTTTATATAATCTCAGGGTGTTACAGAGGTTTGTCTATTTTTAACTCTTGGACGACTGGAAGTTTCAGTCTGAAATCTGTCTCTTTATAAATGGGAGAAATTTGTCCAGGCCTGGCAAAAGATCTTTGCCAAACGCTTTCTAGAAATAGAAATAAATCATTTACTTGACTTACATTATCTTGTCAACTGGGAGCAAAATCCAGATAGTCAATTTGTGCATGGGGTGGTGAAAACACTGACCACTATTTGCATGCAATGGTAAATGATTGTGTCACTTTGTTATATTTCCTTTAGGAGTTTAGGAAAGAGGAGTCAAGTGCAAAACCAGCCACTTGGTGAAGTATGCCATGTGGCTAGAAGAGTTTGGGACTAGAAACTGTCTCATAACCACGTGGTCATGCCTGGCCTCACGTCTGGTGGCTGCTCATTGACAGTATTTGTGTTGTATTTCTTATTGTAGACAGGAATTGAGTGAAACCAGTCTGTGGATTCCCTGATGTAAACAGAGTGCTGAATTAATAGAGATCAACACCTACCAGAGATTTTAGCAACACCTCTGGATGCCCCTTTCTTCCTGTATCACCACCAGATTCTCCAGAGGCAGTCATATTTCCCAGAAGAATCCAGCAAGGATTAATAGGGTTTCTGCCCTGCAGGTTTAGATACAGAATGCTGTGTGTATCTTTAGGGCCTACTGAACCCTGGTGGAGCTGGGCTTCAGAACTCGCTTTAGAATTGACCCTGTTTGCCCTGATGGGTTGCAGTGCTCACTGCTGGCTTGTCACCAGACATTGATTTCTATTTCCCATTGCTCTGAACTCTTGCATGGCTCACACAGAGAGCTCAGTCTGTCTGCTATGAGCTGTTGGGGTTGTTCACTGGGGGGAAAGTCTTTGGCTTTCAAGATCTCTCACCATTAAAACATCTGGTAAAGCTGTCTTGCTGCCTCTCCCTGCCCCTTGTCCAGGTTGCTCACACCTTCTGTCCTGCACGCCTGTTCCCCTTCGGCCCACTGCTGCCTGTCCATGCTCCTCTCTCCGTGTATCTAATGGAGGTTGGTAATCCCGTTAGGTGCTCGCAGCGGGTGCTGCCGGATTTGCTTGCACACGCCTGTGCCAGGTCGAGTGTCATTGCCAGCAGCACTCTTGGCGGGATGAAGGTTGCATTAGCGAACAGTAATTGAAATGCAAAATAACATTTTGATCGAGCGAGCAGGCTGTTTATTTATCAGATCAATAGCCAAAATGCCCCATCTGGAGAAGTCAGCGTGATAACAAGTGATAGCATTCCAAGGGCAAAGGGAACAAGCACAGCAGGGAGGACATGCCGGCAGGGTGGGCTGGTTTCACTTGGGTCACACCAGGCCGTCAGCTGCTGAAATCTGCTCCTTTTTGGGTCCTTACTTTGAAGAGGGTGAGTCCCCTGCTTGTTGCATCAGCAAAGGTTTCCAAACCTCTGGAGGGAGAACAAGCTTAAATATGGGCTAGGACAGATTGCAGACATATGTAAAACCATGTGAGGTCTTCTTCCTCCCATGCTCTGAGAGAGACAGGAGTGCGCCCCAAGGTGCAGGCTGTGGATGATGTGGCTCAGTTATGCAGTGGGTTTTGATTGTTTCTGCTTTACTGCATTATGTTTGCTATAAAGGTCTGACCACTCACAGTGATGATCAGGAAGTATGAAGTCATAGTTTGGCTCCTATAGCAAAGCTACTGGCATCTAGGTGCATGCACATGATGAGGAAAGGAGAGATGTGAGAGAAGGGGGTTGTGTGTATTGGCACAATAAATTTATGCCTACAGAGAAACCCTACAGAATGAAGCTATGTAACATTTAGAGCTATCTCAGAAAGGAACCATATGAAAGTGTAGAATCAGGTGTATAGCTTCTTTGCTGGTGTCTACTGTCTGTCTGCTTTGCTATGTCTGTCAGCTTCTGCTTAGCTATTGGCAGGGATGCTAAAGAATGGAAGAGGAAGAGAAACTGAGGTTAAAGAGCTTACATGCTTGCATTCCTTTCTTTCATATCCAGAAACAGTAACAGAGAAAAATTAAAACTTCATGGGATAAGAAAATAATCTATTCATGATGACGAAAGGATTATTTTTGTGGGATTTTTATAATCACATTTAAACTTTCCTAGAGTGATGCCAATTTGTGAGGAAAATCGCAGTAATTAAAAAGTATTTTGCTTCAGAATTTGTTTTTGTCTGAACTGAGATTTTTAGGGGGGTTTTGTTTGGTTGGGGTGGGTTTTTTTTAAATCTAGAGAAAGGAACATGCAAGTTTTGCACAGTATTGGGGGAAAATATGAGTTTGTTCTGCTATACAGTTTCTGTCTAATGTTGATCTCATCTCTTGGTTCAGGCAAGTAAGAATACAGGATACTGTGGGACCTCAAGTAATGTTGAACTTGAGTGGACAGGAAGTTGCTTTGTCAGTCAAAGGAAAATAGGGGCAGTCAGAAAGATGGATGAATGAAATGGATTTACAATAAGTTAGGGGGGTTAGAAGCTGGAATTTGGGTCAGATACAGCTGCCTGCTTAATATATGCTGTGTGTGCTAAGAGATCTGCTAAATACTTATCAAAGGTGGGAGTTAGGAGACTCAGCAAAACTGAACCTTGAGGTTATTCTGAATAGATAGCTAAAGATAATCCTGTATGTTACAGCAGTGTAAGGTGTGCAGAAGAAAACCACTGTTTCCATATATGACCTATTCTCCTTTACACCTGTGGTGTTCATTAGCAGAAAAGGAGCCTGGTCTACAGTTACTCACAGTCACTTTGCTTTGTCACTGTATCATCTTAGAAATCTTTTCTGGAGAGTCAGGGTTTTAAAAAAAAAATCAAATTAAAAAGCACTAATTGCCTTTTATTATTTCCCCCGCTGTAATTTATGTGGAACTAATTTCAGTCAGTTTTTCAAGATCTGTCAGGTTTTGAGCAATGTTCTAATGATGAAGCATTTAGTTATAGATTTCTCTAAGAGCTACAGGTGGAATCTAGGCAAAGCCCATCTAATCTGTCTGGATTGTCTTGGCCAGGGTGGGAGAAGGAGACAGAATCCCACTACAGCTGTGTTGTTGAAGCATAAGAAACAGAAACCTTCTCAAAAAGTATTACCGGGTCAAACCCAGAGAATTTCTAAATGCATCCAGGTTGAATAACATCCAATTTCGTATTTCATCTCAATATACCTGAAGTCCTCCTTTTCAGTAAGCAAGAATTCCTACAGAAATGTCAGTTATCAAGTCGCTTTGCACATTGTTTCTAGGGTGATGTCTTTGATATGTATCTCCCATCCTAACTCCTTCCTCAAACGCTTAGAAAAATTAATCAATACCTCTGTGTCTCTCTTTTTTCATGCCACTGTTCACCAGGAATTGTAGGCAAGATTGAAGGGGGATGTCTTCAATGAAATGCAAGGAAGTGTGGGCTGAATAATTTGTACTGGTGGCAGTTTTCTCTCAGAAATGCTGAGAGGAAACTGAGTCAAAGGTCTCTGAGAGATGAGATGTTGAATCAGGCTGCCATGCAAAAGTAAATGTGATATGAATGGCAGTGCTAGAAGTTCTCCTTTCCTTGCTCATCTGAGAAGGTGGAAGCAAAATTCTGATGTGTAAGTGTTTGAAATGTGCTCTCCTGATCCTCCTGTGCATGGGTCTCATTCACAAGTGTCTGAAGGACACTGAAGGTGCTTAGAGAGATATAGATTATAAGTGCTCTAGATAGGCAGAGTATAAAGAAAGACACTCAAGAAGAAATGAAGGTCTGGCTGAGCATTTCAACAGGGATTGAGTTGCAGCTTTGCTGTGTGCAGGCAAAGTTGTTGAACTGCTGTGAATGTAGAAGTAGTGGAGTAAGTGAAACACAGAATGATAATGTTGGGGGGAAAGGGGGGTGGTAGAACTTGGATAAATAGTGAACAGCAAGTCAGCCCTGTCCTTGTTTTGCTGTGGTATCAACAATAAGTATAAGCAAGAGGCATTAGCTCAAGTGCTAAAGCAATTCACTCTGGAGGAAGTGTCATTTGGTACACCAGAGGGCAAGGTACCTTCAAAAGGCAGTGTGTTAATAAGAGAGTGAACTGATAATGTGTGTCACACCCCCAGATTAATTGTCACTTCATCTGTGTAATACTTTTTACCATTTACTAACAAGACCATTGTCGTAAGGGTGAAGAGAAATTATAGTAATGAGGAGAGGGATAAAGGCTAGTAGGAAATCCATAATGTCTTCTGCCCATGAGAGACTTTTTTATTTATTAAGTAACCTCCAGACAGTTTGCTGTGGCAGCTTTTTTCAGCATGAGCTAACTTGGGCTAGAGAAGATCTACTGATATGCAGCTGGGCTCTGGTTATGCAATGGGTCAAAGGGATAAAATATCTGCTGGGCATTAGACAAGCAAGTACTGTTTGTGTAAGAGCCAGAATGTGAGCACTAGCTTGTCCAAAGACAAGTGTGTAGTACTGGGGAGGGGAGGGGGGTATAGTATAGACAAATGCCTTGAAAACTGGCTGCCTGGGGTTTGCCACACTCTACAGAATAGGAGCACAACCCATGCAAGCCAGAGGGAGCCATCACTAGGAAACACGACAAAACTCTGAGAAATCAGATCTGCACTCCAGAGAAAAATAGTTATATCAAGCTGAGTTCTGACTCCTGTGCTTTATAGCAATGCAAATTACTGTGATTGAAACAAAAAGTCTCTAAAGCCCATGCACTGCTGTGTTTATATTTATGATCATGCCCATCATGCTGGTACTACCCAAACTCTTGCCTATTCTCAGAAAGAAATTAAGTTTGTCCTGGGAACAGAATGTGTTCCTGTATGATAGAATAAGCCCAGAAAAGATTCCTGATATGACTGAGTTACCCACAGTTGTCCACTGTACAGGAATAAAGTGGCACTTGGCAGATCCCATTATTCTTGGACTGTTGAATGGAGAAAAGCTGTCAGTGTAGATAAAGTCTCTAAATGATGGCTCTCTCATCTGAAGTCCATATGGGGTAGAGGAGCATGAGAAACCAGTGTGGGTGCTGATCCTTTTCCTCCCTGCTAGCACTTTAGTGGATGTTCTGGGTGGGGCAAGGGTGGGAGTGTGTTTGTGAGCTGTCCATGGTAAAGGCAGGTCGACCAACAGGTGTGGCTCAGCTCTATGACATTAACTCTTTGCATAAGCGACCTAAAATTACACTGGCTGTTACTGCAGCTGTCACATCTAGCCTGACACTTGGAAAACATTATTTCTGTCTTCTGTATCTAAAAAAAAACCTGACAGAATTGGCCTGTTGGAGTTGCAGCCAGTGTTTGAGAAGCTGACCTACATTGTTTGTCAGTCCACTGTGGACTGCAGAGCTCTCTCCTGTGGCCCACAAAAGACACAGAATCTATGTTGCCTATGATGTGCACATCCCATTTACACATGCAGTGCAAGTTTGTACCATATGGACTGACAAATACTGATAGCAGAAATAGGTGTGTAACACAGAAGAGAATGGATGTTTTATCTCTCTTACCATTGATGTTTCTGCAGATTGAAGCAACATTCATCGTCCATGATTGGTTTAAAATTTTCTGTGTAATCCAAACTGTGCTTTTGTCACCAGCTGGTGCCTGAAGTGAGCAGCTTCATACTGGCAGACTTCTCAGGTTTTGTCAGTATAACTTAAATCTACTGTGAGGACTTCAGGACTGAAGTGCAGTTGGTGACTTTATGACTAAACCAGAAAATACTGGTGAAGTAACTGAACTACATGGCAGAAGGTATGCTTATTCCTTACCTTTCTTCAGGAAACTGGGGTATAGAACTGATCTATCCTTGCATTTCTTATTGAAGATGAGGTTTCAGCCACTAAGGAGGTTCAGCAGTGTTGTCACTAAACTTTTTTTTGGTCCAGTTTTGGAATAGCAAGTGCCACTTGGAGAGTGTAGAAGGTCAAATACTTAGGTTTGCATGAGCACTTCAGTGCTCAGAAGGTATTAAGTTACTGAATTGTGTATACCTTTAGCTGATAAAAAGTTCCTCTGGGGGGAGAAGTTACCTTCTGGCTGTCCTGCTAAGCAGATGTGAGTGGTGGACATTTTTTTTCTCACTTATACATAAAGACTACTGAATTATTGTAAAGAGTTGAATGTAGCTAGAAATTACAGTTTCAGGCAAAAATAATCCTGAAGGATGTGCAATAAAATAGCCTCACCTTCCTCAGTCCCAAAGTAGTAATCCTTGATATGTAAATGAATGAAAATCGGAGGCACTACTGCCTTAAATTTCTGTTCCTCCCCACCTAGCAGTCTTTCGCTCTCTTACTATTGCAGTTGTTCTCAAAAGATCATTAATCTCATAAGCCTTTAATGGCTAAATACCAGCCATTGCAGAGAAATAGCAAAAGATGTAAGGCTGGAGAAGAATTGAGGAAACTTGTAACATTAACCAACATTGCTGCCCAAAGGAGAGAACACTTATGGATAAAAACCTAAAGCACAGTCTTGACTTGGTCTAAACCTGTGTATTTACATCCAGTGTCACTGAGGTCAGAGCACGCTTGTCTGGGAGCAGTTACAAGCACATAAAGGCTAACAACATTGTTAGTGATAAACAGCAGTGGGTTTATGAAACAGGAGCACAGCAGACAATAACCTTTCTTGATGCAATTAGATAATTAGTGGGCAAAAGGAATGCAGTGAATAGACTGACTCTGGACCATGCATGGGCTTTTGACACAAAGCTGTGCAAAATCTTATTAGGGAAATTAGATCAAATTGGTTTTGATACAAATCCTGTGAAATGAATCATGGATTAAATGGCAGAGTAGAAACAGAATGGCTAGAGATATTCTTGATCCTTCTGCAAAGATGGTGTCCAAAAGGAC
The DNA here is from genome assembly GCF_029582105.1 of Oenanthe melanoleuca. Taxonomy (NCBI): domain Eukaryota; kingdom Metazoa; phylum Chordata; class Aves; order Passeriformes; family Muscicapidae; genus Oenanthe; species Oenanthe melanoleuca. The sequence continues at coordinate 39,255,108 of NC_079339.1, forward strand.
AGTGCTTTGACTGTAGGTACTTATTAGTGACCTGGAAGAAACGTAAAAGTGATCACTCAAATTTACAGTTGACAGAACCAAAAGATACTAAAAAAATATCAGCGTTGAAAAAAGAAGAGCTAGGCTGAAAAAATGAGCATTGTGAACAGGCTTTGGTAAAACAAGCAATAATGAGCACTGTGTAGTTCAAAGATGATACTGGATCTACTTTGGAACAAGGAGAATCTCGAAATTTCATGTTGTGCAGAGCACGGTGGCAAAAGCAGCTTATGTTCAGAGAGGTCCCAAAGAGACAGGCTATCAAATTGTGTGAGCTGATGTGCAGTCTGATGTCTGGCAAAGCTGCCCAGTTGGTCCATATGTCCTCCTGGCTGTGTGCTTTCCAGAGTGACTCTCCCCTGTAGTGCTGCAGCATTGCACTGTGCAGTTCAGGGCACCTTGCTGCAACAGAGACCCAGAGGAGTTGGAACAAGTCCAGAGAAGGACCACAAAGATGCTAAAGGGATTAGAAGGAATGACCTATGATGAGGAAAGGTGAAAAGAACGAAATGTTTAGAACCTCTAAGCCTGTTACATGGGCACAGAAATAGTAACGGAGTTTCCTGTGCCAGCACGGAGGAGAGTTGGATCAAGTCTCTCTCCTTTTACATTCCTATTAAGGTAACTGGAGCCAAGCAAAATGGCTGTTCATCACTTTGAACTCCTTGCAAAAAACATTTAGCTGTTCTTCTTAAAGTTCAAGATGTTGTATCTCATTGCCAGGGGACACTCTGACTGTTTAAAAATCAGCACGGGATCTCCATGAGACTTGCAGAAAGTCAGAGGCCAGAAAAGAAAAGCTCTTGCTCTGGAATGGCTGGAGTCACCTTGGCTGTAATCTTTGATCCATCTTGGTGTTCAGGGCTTTTACTCTCAAGCATGCATTCACATCCAACCAGAACTCACTATGTGCTGCTGCCTGCTGGAAGGGAGCAGGAGAGTCCTCAGCTGTAAGGATGTAGGGGGCTTGTTTCTTGATTCACCATCAAACATTCACTGTTTGCATGCCTTGGGGAAGGAAGGCTCCTTATTTCCCCAGGCTCTTTCATTTTCCTTTATTCCTCCTTTGTAAACTTTTTTTTCATTATTATTTTGGTTTTTATTTTTTGTTTTTATCTTTTGTTTTTATTTTTTGTGTTCTCTCCACTGAAGGAAAGCTCTCTTGAGGTCATCCATGAATGCTGGGTTATTCAAGAAACAGAAGCTGAGGTTTGGGCTCCACTGACAGAATCTGCCAGTACAGCTCATTTCCCTGTCATTCCTGTTTCATAGTGTTTTCCTCTGTCTGCCTTGAAAATTAGAGCTCCAGCTGCCTTACTATGGAGTTCCACAGTGCAGAACAGTGTTTTATGGTGGTTTTGCCTTCCATTTGAATCTTAATCTCAGGTTGCTGTATCCAGTGATCTTCATTTCTTTACCACAGATGCACTTCTCAGGTAGGGAGAGGTTCCAGAGCCCACACAGCAGGTTTCAGCTTTGCTGTGAGATGCTAAGATCTAGTCTTAGCTAGGAAAGTTTCATCTTCCTTCACACAGTCAGCTGTCATTGCACCAGATCTGCAATATGTCTAAGTGCCCTGTGGGAATAGAGATGAATGCACCTGCAGCAATTTCTGAAACTGCTCCATGACCTCTAGTTCATTGTGGCCCTCCGGGCAAAGCATGGGCATTTATCAACTCATCACACTGTCTCTGAGAGGGCCCAAACCCTGGATTCCTCTCAGGTAACACCAGGCAAAGCAGCTGAGGAACGTGAGATGCCTGCCCATATTCTCAAGGTCAACAGTCTTGCCAAAAAACAAACTTGGCTGATCGATCCCAGAGATAGGAGATGAGGTCAAACTTTGAGGATGAAACAGAGAAGGGAAAATTAGGAGATACGTAGGTCAAATGAGATCATACGGATGCAGGACTGTGAATTTGCTGCATATCAAACATCTATATTCCTATCAACACACACACAGATGTGATATATAAAAGTGTGTGCTCCAGCCTTGCTGATTCACAGAATGTTTTGTCCTGTCCCCTGGCAGATTTGACCTCTTGGCAGAAGGAGCTGCCACAAATACCAGGTAAATAGGCTGAAACTGAAATAGAAATAGAAATTGCCCACATGACCATGGTGTGGTAACTTTAAACAGGCAGAGCTTCCAAGAGGAAAAGTCAAGCATCTCCAGTCAGTCAGAATTCTTTGGCCATGTCATCAGGAAAATGCATGTTTAGTTTTTCGTAAAACCTTTGACAAATTGTCTTGCTGAAGGGAAAACTTAACCTCTCAGGTTAATACTATTATCAATTAAAAGGTGTCAGAGACCCTACTCAGAAAAGAAAGAGAAGTCAATTTTCAGCATGATAAAGGTTAACATGCATCACCCACAAAGATCGGTATTGTGGAGTTTGATCCATGTGTTAATGATCTGGGAAGTGGGTGAACAATGAGACTGCAGGTGAAATCAAATTACCAAGGAAGGCTGAAGAGCTCCAGAGGATCCTAATAAAGCTGGGTGTGTGGACTGCACAGCGTAGTGGCAGATGAAATACACTGTTGACTATTTCAAAATATTGCACACCAGAAGGATTAATTTGATTTTTCATACATCTTAATGGATTCTAAATTAACTGTGGCAACTCAGGAATAAGATCAAGTGTTGCAGTAAGTAACTTCTGATACTGTTTGTTGAAGAAATGTTAACAATTTAGATTTTCGTTTAAAGAGGGAAAAAAAAGCAAACAGTGTAAGGAGTTATATAATACGGAGACTGAAAATAATATTGAAAATATTGTAACGTCACTAGGTAATTGATGTTGTGCCTTTGTCTTGACTACTGTCCAGACCTTCAGCTGGAGAAGTGATGGAGCAGTGCCAGCTTCATGCTGCTGAGGAGCTGGCTCAGTGAACTCTGTTCTGGACTGAACAGAAATAGCCAGACTAGAGGAAGTTCAGAGATGGATGATGAAGCAGATAAGAGATCTGCAAAAACTTCTATATGAATTATCTATATTGATAATGAAAAGCTGAATGAGGAGAACATGGCAAAACTACATTTCCTGAGAAGGAGAGTGAGGAGATGTTCAGGGAGCCTGGCAGGCTGCAAATACATTATAGGCAAATAAAACTGGGATTTGTTTGTTCATACACTGCACAAGTAATCCCATTGCTGTAAATATCATAAAATAAACATAAGTGAGTAAACTCATTGCTGCAAATATCATAAAATTTAGCAGTCTTCCAAAAAAGGACTGAACACTTTTATAAGGAATAAGATTATCTGTGACTAAAATAAATATGAAGAGCTTGAAAAGCTGGTAAATATTCTTTCCATAAATTTGAGAGTGTAACCTCTCTTTAAGAAATGGGAATCTGTGTGTCCATGCAAAAGCTCAGTACTAGTAAATTGAAGAAATATTAAGGTTTAAGATTGAGACAAAATAAACTTTTGATCAGATAATTTTCCTTCTGTTTCTAAGCTCATCTTTCAGTGATGATAGTGCAGCGGGGTGAGGTAAAGGGTGAGGTGGGGTAAGAGAAGGAGGCAAACTTGAAAATTAATCAAAAACTTCTGTATTACAAATGAAAAAATGAAAATCCAATTTGTGCAGGTCCTTTCTGCAGAGTCTGCTACTGAACCTTTTGCATAAAGCCAGGACAGCCCGTTCTTTATTAACCAAACATCTTTTTCACCTGGTCTGCCACGGGCAAGCTTGTTTCTGTCTGCTGTCTTGGGGTAGATGGTGCCCTGGGTAGATTGAGATTCAAACAGCCCAAAGTTATGATCTACACGAAGAGCTTTGTCTTTACTCTAGCGTGAGTCTGTGGGGAGCAGGTGGGCTGGTCTTGGTGAAGATATTCCAGAAGAAGAAACTGCACGAGTTGAACTGCCCGAGCCCACTGGGGTTGGACAGAGGTGGCAAAAGGAGGGCTCCCTTCTGACTAAAGCTGTTCCCTGTTTGCCCGGCGGTGTCTGAGTGCCTGTGCTCTGTCCCTGCAGGCTGCTCGGCAGAATGGCCACGGAGGAGCGGCACCTCTCCTCCAGCTGCGGCTCCTTCATCAAGACCGAGCCCTCCAGCCCGTCCTCCGGCATCGACGCCATCAGCCACCACAGCCCGAGCGGCTCCTCCGACGCCAGCGGCGGCTACGGCATGGCCATGGGCGGCCACGCCAACGGCCTGGACTCGCCGCCCATGTTCAACGGCGCGGGCCTCGGCGGCTCCTGCCGCAAGCGCTACGACGACTGCGCCAGCGCCATCATGGAGGACTCGCCCACCAAGTGCGAGTACATGCTCAACGCCATCCCCAAGCGGCTGTGCCTCGTCTGTGGGGACATTGCTTCTGGCTACCACTACGGCGTGGCTTCCTGTGAGGCCTGCAAAGCCTTCTTCAAGAGGACTATTCAAGGTATGGTGGGAGGGATGGAAACTGAGGCATTCGCTCCGTAGAAATAAAGGGACGAGGCCCCAGACATCGCTGAGACTGCGGTGTCATATGAAAGGGGGAAAGGGAGAATGGATGTAAAGCACCTAACTCTCCATCCTTTTGTATGTTTCCTCTCTCCTCCTGCCCAGTTCTGGTCCTTCCAAATCAACATGGACATGGAGTTAGGCTATGTGATGGTAGCCACCTTTGCCAAATTCCTTGCCTGACTGGCTACCAGATCTGGGTATCTGGACTAGTGGGTCTTCCTGCCTCTGCTAGTGGCACTGATACTGTAAGAATGTGGCAGCTAGTGGTGTAAGGCCTGGAAGGGAAATGCTTTGCCTTCTAATGGTGTTTTAAGGCCCATTTGAAGAGTAGATGCTTCTGCCAGGAGATGGAATTTACGTAGACATATCTGCACCTTGAGGTGAAAGCTCCAGCCTTATGGGAGTAGAGAAATTCTTTGTCCTACCCGTCCCTGATATGTAGCCATGAACTCCAAACCTCAGCACAAATCTGGACAGAGAACTTTTGTGAAAGTCAGTCTTTTTCTCCTTTTCCCGTTTCACCAACCTTTTTCATTAAGGTGCAGATTCTTTGAAGATAAAAAAACTAGGCACCAAAGATGATGAAGTTTTTGTCAGCCTCACTAAGGATGAGCAATTCCTTAGGCTGTTTTGAAAGCCTCAGTGCATGCATGTGTAGGTGAATTGCAGTGTGTTGCTCCTTCATGTACAATTCATATATGAGGAGTATGCTGTGTCCTGCCTGCCAGAAATGTACTTGCAGATGTGCACATGTTCAGCTACAATGTGATCAAAAGCAGCAGTGCATCCAAACAATCTCCAGTATGCATGGATGTTTGGGTATACTTATATACACATGCCCCATGTGAGCAAACATGCCTGGACGTACAGATATTCCCATATTTCCTCCACTAACTGGAAGGACAGGATCTTTCATCTTCCAGTGAAGGTGTAGTGGGTTTGCCCGAGTGTGGTGTGCTGACTGAAGGCAGGTCTACAGTCCAGGCAGCTGGGCATGGACTTGGCTGCTGGCTGGGGTTAGTCCACCACATCAGTACTTCCTTGCTTCCTGTGAAATGAAAGAAATGCATGTGTGGAGAGACCACTCACTTTGTTAATTGGATGGATCTGATTACACTCTGGCTGGGGATGTTCAACTCCTGAACAGTACAGGGTGCAGTTTATCCCAGCTCTCTGCAGAAGTCATTATATCTATCTTATTTTCATAGATTTTAGATATCTCTCCTTAATGTGGAAATACAGCTGTGGAAATAATTACTCTCCTCCACTGATACTTCCTTCTTTATTATGCCATGGCCATCTCTGGGGCATTGGCCTGATCCCTGGCAGGGTTTCTGTGAGTTGTCATTGCTGAATCTCTGTGATTGAATGTGAACTTTTACTTGCACTTCTGTCAGCACTGACTACATCCCTTCTCCAGCCCTTGGACCCTTCCTAGTGTTTCTTTTAGGCACATTCAGGTGCTAAAACAGGGACAGGGCAGCACTCTGAAGCAAAGTTCTGGAGTCTCCTAATAGAGGAAGGGACCAGATAATTAACTCTTCTTGGGAATGATTCTGAGAGATCTCTGTGGCAGAGCAGAAGAGACCTCAAGAAGGAGAAAAAGACATAGGAACTTTTGAAAAGTTTTCAGAGAGAATCAAAATAGAATCATGCACATGTAGCCCTACATGGAACCTGTATCAGCCAGGTGATATGTCAGCTGACTGAATCCCAAGAGGGGAGAGTTTTTCCCTCCACCTTCCTTTCCCTGGCTCAGCCATATTCTTTCTCCCTGTGGTTCCCTAATTGATTGCCTGTTAACATGCAACAGACGAGGGGAAAGGAGTAAGTGGAAATTTCTCTCACCCTGTCATCAGCTTGGGCTGGCAACTGAGGTACCAAAATGCTTTTATTCTTAAGAGTCGAGTGTGCTGTGCCTGAGGGAGAGCAATTTCAGCTATGCAGCTAAAGGCTGAACCCAGGGGAGCAGGCAGCAAATAAGTCTGCAGAGTTTGGTTGAGTCAAGAAAATGCACTGCTCCTAGGGCTCTGCTGCTGTGGGTGTGAATCTGAGTACAGCCCTGGGTGTGCAGGGGAAAAGGATTTAAGGATCTCATAAAAGAGAAGACGAGTGGCAAGAGCATTTCCAAAAGGTGTTTATCCTCTGTTATATTCAATAGCTGTTTTAAGCATCTAACAGACAAAGTGAAAACATCTTCATCCAGGTTACCCAACATCTAAGTAGGCTTTGCAGAAAGCATACAGATGTGTATGCTACATAACTGCTTTCCTGGCATCCTAGTACCAAAATGATTTGTACTAGGATATTAGTACCTTGCCATGATTCAGGTGTGGGAACGGCATTGACTCAGTGGTTTGAGCACCGAGATGGAGCAATAACCCCAGGATTTCCCAGATGCTCAAGAGATGAAATAGATACATTCATCATCAGGCTTTTGTGGTCTTGGACAAGCCACTTTTTGACACTTATTGACAGGTGAAAAAATAATGAATACTATGACAGTATTTACTCTGCTGGCCTTACATGTGCATGCTGCCATAAAATGGGTCTAAATCTGTGCTGAGTTACTAAACTACTGCAGTCCTATCTAGATACCCCTGGTCATGCATTAGAACTTCACATGAAGTCCCCCTTCCAACTAGCCTCCCCTCCCCTGCTACAAATTATCCTGTGCCTATTAGGGGCTTTTAGCTGCATTAACTCACGTGAATCCTGCGTATCTTGAGGCAAGAGTATCTTGCAACAGCCTTTTGATTCACTCTGCTGCTGTAGCAGCAGCAGGAGGAATGGACATCCAAGGTGCAGATCTTCTTTAAGCACTTTTTTGCAGCTCACTTTCTCACTTGGCCAGGTGAGGCCAGGCTGTCATGGACAATGTAAGGGCTGCTGCTTTTCAAGTGATGGGGAGAAGATAGACTGAGAGCCAGCATGGACATGACTGATTATCTCTGAGGTCACTAATATTGCTGTGTGGGAGTTCTCTTGTCAGTAGGATTTTTCCAAAGAAAAGTAGAATTTTTACCAAGTCAGATTTCCCCAAGAAAAATGTTGATGATAGGAGAAAAAAAAAAGAAGGCAGGAAAATGTAAACAGTTGATTCCCTTCTAGCTGAAGTGGAGTGTTTTGTTTTGCTGAACTAGGACAGGAAGACAGGATCACCCAACACACCTTAACCTGTCCCACAGGTTATGGGGGAGTGTCACACCTCTGTCCTTTCTTTTGCTGTGTTACATGGCCCAAGGATCAAGGCCTGGAAAGCTGTGTGTCATTTCCACTTTGCAGTGTTGGCAGTGCTTGAGACAGAAAAGTGAAAACCTGAGGTGAGATGAGAGAACACATTCTGGGCTGCAGGTCTTTCTCTCTGAACGTGATATTTTGAACCCCAGCATTGGACTTCCCAAGCTTTGAGGCAGTCAGAAATCCTAAACTGACCTGAAACATTTTCAGTCAGCTAGGTTGTCTGACAAAATTTTAATCCTGTTTCTCTGTCATTGTACTGTTTCATGGGATTATATTCTAGTGGCAGTTTACATTTACCTCACCTGACTGTGAATGTTGTGGAATGTGCAGTCTAGTGCAGATAGGAGAGAATCTGAATTTCAGACACACTTAAATGTGCTATTGGTGCTCAGGAGAGGTCTTATTTTTAACAAATGATTTCATATTAGCTGAATGTAAAGGAATGGGTCTGTTACATAAAAGATAGTTGGGTATGTTTATAAATAAAAGCTCTTTTAATTTCTGTTCCATGGAAAACCAAACTAATCCTTTCATTCAAATTTAGACAAAGGCAAATACTGGACTTTTCACAGGATAGAAATTCTCAGTCAAAGTCTATTCCTTCTCTTAATAGTTTGCTCAGTAGGTAGAGCACTATGTATCAGTCAAATACATATTTTCTTTTGTTCATTAATTGTTGCAACTGGTAGGTAGTTTTGCCTACTTTGAATATTAACTAATAACAGTGCTGTGTAACGATATGAGTCCTTTGTTATTCGATATACTCATGACTATGAGTACCTTGCATCTATTTTTCATCTTCAAACAGTGAAAATAAAGGCTATTTCTAAATTAACCCATTATTATAAAGTAAAAGCTAAAAGCTCAGTAAAACATTGGAGATTCAGAGAAAAGAGACACATTTGCCATCATCTTCTGGATAGGAAAGTTGTGTGTTATGCAAAGTGCCTGCGTCTGTGGATTCCCAGCTTGAGTCTTGCAAGCTTCAAACTCGGTCAGTGTAGCACCAGAACTGCTGTGTTGGGATGCCTTTGCACCAATAAGGGGCTTAAAAGCTGGATAATGCAGCTCAGAAGACTTGTAGGGATTTGTAACAGGCTTGTGATAAAGTCTTCTAGGGCTTTCTGGTTGTTGTGGTGCTTAGGGAGGCTCCCAGGAAGAGGAATGGTTGACAGAGTTTTTCCCGAGCAGAAGAGTGTTACAATCCACAGGCACACAGAAGGTTTTGTGTCCCTACAGCTGCAGCCACATCAGCTGGGCACTGTCCCATCCTTCTGTCCTCCTCAGAAAAATGCCTGCTAATTTTCAGGTGGGAGTTCACAACCTTCCAAAAGCTTCTAAAGCTTACCCAGGGAAAGCGCAGTATTTAATGATCTAGTGCTTGACTGCTGCTTACCATTCACAGATCTATCACTTGAATTTAAAAACCCATCTTCAGTGCAACCTCAGCTCTATTAGTCTAGGTATTTTGTTTGCCTCAGTACATCAGTACAGTGAGCTCTGTGTAGAAGGATCTTTTCTGTGGAAGTTCTGTAAAATATTTAGACAAACTTGCTGCCAACAGGGAGCCCCAGAACCCCTATCCTGCATGCTTGTGCAAACAGGAGGCTGATTTGAGTGAGGTTTTGTGAAATGTCCAAGCCCTCTTTTGTGAACAGGAGCCAGATGTGCCACCCTGAGGAGGCAAACAATGCTGGTGTTACAGCTATGTGTATCCTATTTTCCTCGTAGCATCATTTGAATCCTTTTCTTTGAAAGCTGAGGCTTAAAAAATAACCCTTCTTACCTCATGCAGATCACTGAGAGATTTTCCTCTGATTTTCATGAAGTACCTCTCCTCACACCAGGAGTTGAACTATGATGCCTTGGTTAGAAGGACTAATTAAAGTGAGTAGCAATGAAGAAGAAATGAGAAAAAGCAAGATGGACTTTTTTAGCAATCAGAAGCTGAAAATTATTTAAGGACTTTCTTAGCTATTTTTACATAGCCTTTCCTGAGTTTCCTTGCAGAAAGGCTTTCTAGGAAGGTAGAATCAGTAATCAGAGAGTAGCCTGTGTCCTCAGTGCTGTACTGATTTCAAGCTCAGCTTCGCTGAGGACTCTATCCCTAATTTAAGCAGGAGATGGGTGGGACTTTACTGTGCTCCCCAAGCTCAGGGAGGCATTCTTGTCTTCCCAGTCCATCCTGTTCCAGAGAGGTTGGGTGAATATAGGGTCTCTTGAATGACCAAGTTTTGATGTACAATTTTCAGGTGCTGCTATTATATGTGCACTAGAAATTAAGTTCCAAATTGTTTAATGGTCAGAGGTCTAATTTTGCAGAAAATAGGGTAGTTTTGCAGTTCTCCAGCATAAACAACCATGATCTGTCACTTTAATAGTCCTCTGCTATTTTGTAGCATGTCTCATCTAAAGGCTTTAAAGTACAGTCACACCCTAATGAATAAAGATTCCCAGTCTCTCCAGAAGGTAGGTTTGGTGCTCATTTCATTTTGCAGATGAGCAAACTAGGACATGGAGAGGAAGTGATTTGCTCTCCAAGGTGATATATGAAGGCTTAGGAGAAATCCAAACTCTGATCTGTTCACCTACCACTTGATTTTTGAAGCAGTTTTTTAGGAAATCTTGTGCCACGGCATCGGTGAGGTTCTACCATTTTTTTTCAGCTCAAATGTAAATATTTTCTTAGTAAAGGAAATCTCTCTAATAAGCAACAGCTCAAAGCAAGGCCTTGTCTTTTGAACTATCCCTTTTTTTGCCTCTTCCATTGGGAGCACATAATCTACAGTTTGTGACACACAGAGACTTCACTCACATTCTGTTGTTGCATGCAGAGGTGTGTGCACCTTTGTGTGCTAACACTCTTCTGCAGGACTTTGCAGCATCCCCAGCTGCTGCAGTGAAGGGAAGCTCTCTCCAAGGCCCCTGTGCTGGCAGCTGGGCTGGTGGTGTGACTGCCAGCCACTGGGAGGCTGTTGGAATTTCGATGAGTTAATCTCATCACTTTATCACAGGGCACTTACAGAAATTACAGGGAGCTGTGAGCAACTCACTGTGCTGGCAGGCAGCCCCAGGGCCCATAAAAGAAATTGAGACGCAGACACACATAAAAAAAAAAAAAAATCTGAGAACTCTGGTAAACTTTTGGAAACAACATTTTTTTCTGGTCAAGTTCTGCTCGGGTAATGCTGATTGTGCCTTCCCTGGTGATGCCCCTGCTTTCTGCAGTAATGGCAGGCATTGCCCCCAGCTGTGGCTCTCAATCTCTGCAGTGCACAGCATGAGTTTGGGCCTCTTATAAAGAACTGATATAAGGGGCCTGACAGAGAACTGCTTATTCAAGCTGCACACAGAGTGTGTATGCAGTAACTGGTACCTTCACATACTCTGACACTCTCCCATTTAGTTCTGCTGTAGGTTTTGTAGACTCTTTCCAGTACTACGCTTGTCAAAGGATCCAGGGAGCAGAGGCATGGGGAAGCCTGGGGATCTGCTTGATGCTGTGGAGGGACCTTGATCTTCCAGATCAGAGCTGTCACTTCCTCCCACAGCTGTAAAGGCTCAGTGCCCTTACTGTAGTGTCTCTGTGTTAGGGGACAAATTTTTGGGTTTTGGACCATAAAACAAGAAATCTTGCATTTCTCCAGAGCTCTGATCCTGGCGTTGGTGAGACAGGTTGGCATTCAAACAAAGACAAAACCTCCCAAAGTGAGACTGTGTCTGAGTTTTTTCCTAGGTTTGCTCTTGCTCTGTTCCTTCCTGTGTGGGGCACAAGAAGTATCTGATCATGAGATCAGGGCCACCATACTCACGGGTCTGTGATGTGCTGGAGCCCTGTGTCTAGAACAGGAATTGCTTTATTACCTTGAGATCTAGCTTGAATCTCAATTTCCAACTCTCTGAGAATGTTGATACATGACTTGCTATTGAAATTCAGATGTTGCACAATGACGAAATACATCCTGAATGGAAGCAACTTGTGCAGCACACTCTGCTCTTGCTGACAAACTGTATTTAGGGGCAGATGAGCAATGGGGAGAGGAATGGAGTGGCTGGGCTGAAGCTTAGGGGGAAGTTGCAAGTTTTGTGACAAAACAAGAAGCAAGAGGTGGAATGTTTATAGCTAGTGGGCTGACCACCTTTAGGCTTTGGGGGTTGTGTGTTCCTGGGGTTTCACTCAGCATGGACCAAGAATAATGAGATGAATCAAGTGGTGCTTTCTTTCTTTTGATTCTGTGCTCTGTTTTTCCACTCAGAGATCCAGTAGCTTTGCAATAGCTTAGTGAACCCCAAGGTCTACTTACCACCTCAGAGACTGATATGTATCAGATTGTTTATCTTTATTTAGAGGAGGGAATGGTCTTGCAAAAAACACAAAAATCCATTACAAAAGTAGGAATAAAAATCAATTCCTTTCCCAGCATTTCTAAACTGTAAACTCTACTTCTAATCTGATGCTATAGAAAGTCCGTACTGTGTGTTCTCTCAGTTCTTACCTACACTTCTCCCTACAGCTCTCATTGAACACTCAAACCTCAGTTTCCTACTCTAAACCATTAAACCAGCCTTTTCATTGTTCCACAGACTGTAGAGCTTAGGTAACTTTTTCAGTGCTGCCTGATTTACCAGTAACTAGACTGCCTTAAATGTATTGTCATTGTCAATGCATCAGTGCCAAGCTTCGATTTCCAGCCCAGCTCCAGAGCAAACATTGAATAGCCCTCTTCAGAAACATCAGCTCAAAGTGAATGGCAGGATGGAGACAGCTATTTCTGTCTCCTTTCTTCTAGTACCTAAAACTGTGATCCAGCATAATTCCACTTACATTCTCTTATCAGACACTTGCATCCATGTTTTGGTTATATTCTTGACTTATAATAAAATGTGATTAGAAATAAATTTAGGATGCTTCCTTCTCTTTTTATCTTATAGACAGTGTTGAGGTGTGATCATAAATAAAAGAGAATGAGGAAAGAAAAGATAATTCTCCGTGCAGAGGATGAGAGCAGGTGCACGAGGACTAATAAAGTAAAAATGTAAAGATTTGCCCAGAGAACCCATGTTCATTTTACAGGGCATCTTACCCACCTTTTTCAATGCAGATGTATTGCTTCCCTGCTACCTGTAGTATGCCAGGCAGGAGGAAACAAAGGAGGAAATGCTGTCTGAGCTCCCTGGTTCCCCAAGCAGGACAAGAAAAGGCAGGTGACATCCACCCCACAGACATGGAGCAAGACTGGCAGCAAAGGAAATTCTAGTAATGTGTGAACTGCTCCCACTCTCATCCCTGGACCTCAGGGAACAGGACAAGTTGCAAGGGGTGCAGCACAAGGGATGCTGACATGCCTGGAGGACACGTGCCTGGAAGCCCAGCACTGCAGTCATCCCCTTGGCTAGGTCAGCAGGGTAAAGTCTCAGGGAATGTGTGTGTAGGTGAATGAGCAAACACGCCACATTTACAAACTGATGGTGGAGGGAGTATCTGGGCACTGCAGCCTGTCCTGGCTCCATGGTGAGAATGATTCCTGGGTGACCATCTCTGTGTTTGATTGCAGGGAACATTGAATACAGCTGCCCGGCCACCAATGAGTGTGAGATCACGAAACGGAGGCGCAAGTCCTGTCAGGCCTGTCGCTTCATGAAATGCCTCAAAGTGGGGATGCTAAAAGAAGGTAAGACAGAGTCAGAATGAGCATTTTTCTCTGTCCCCACAGTGCCTGGGATTGCAGAATCTCCCAGGCTAGCTACATGTTTGCCCTCTTTGTGTTTCTGAGTGTATCTTTCTGCAGGCTTTGTAAGAAAGCCAGGATGGGCAGTGACTAAGAGGGCAGCCCAGAGAAGAGAGGGGTTCTAGGCAGTGCTCTCATGCTTGGGTATTATTTCTAGTACTTGCAAATTTGCCAAATAACTGGAAATTGGTGGTGCCAGACTCTTTCCTTTCCCAAAGAAGCCCTGGGTTGGAGAGTGTTTTTCTTCTTGCCCCCCAGTAATTTTTTAGTGTTGAGGAGAAGAGGCTCTTTTGTGATCATGACTGGGTTGGCAGCTCTTCATAAGGGAAGGATGGAGTTAATGCAGGGTTTAATGAAGGTCTGCCTGTATTATCACTCAGGAGACTTTCTGAAGATGGTTGGTAGCTTAGGTTTGTCTGGGAGCTGAGGGTCCCCTGCCCTGCATACTCAGCCTGTGTTTTGCTCAGCCTATTGATCTGTTCAGTGCTCTTTGAGCAGTGTTCAGCTTCTCTCCTGTGCTGTTTTTCCTCCCACACCCCCCTTTTCAGTCCTTGTCCATTCAAGAGGAACCACAGGGAATTCAGTGGCAATTAAACACATTCTTATGGATTGACTTTAAAGGTTTGTTTCCCTTGGGTCCCTCTGGGAAAGGCAGTGAGGGGAGGAGGGGAAGGAAGGAGAGGCACTGCACATAACCCTCTGTGTTGCTACACCAGCAGAGCGAGGTCCTCTCAGCTTAACCACAAGAAACAGCCACTGGCTGTGGTTATGCACGAGTCCTGTATGCTGGAGCCAAGATGCCATCATACAACTTTCCTCCAGGTCACAACATCACAGCAGCTGATAATAAATTGTACAGTATCAGTTGAGTGTGTATTGCTTCTCACTAGAGCTCTCTCATTTCTTGAAAAGCAGGTTTGATCGCAGCCAATAAGAATGGAGATTAGACATTAAACCCATTTTGTTCTTTAATGGATGTGGAGTTTCTGTGGTTAAATATCTTCCTTCCAGAGCATACCAGCTACCAAGGGGAGGGGGTGCAAGCTTCTTTAGTTTGGCCCTTCCCGACTTAGGTGTAGAGGTGATAGAGGATTTTGGTCTCCTGCTGGGAGGGAGGCACCTACTTTGTAGTTAGAGACCACTAGAAACCTGCTTCTCTTCATGTGGTAGTTCAGGGAGGGGATGTATCCCCTTACCTACTAAAGCAAATATACACTCGTGACACTGGCTTCAGTGGGATTGCAGGTTGTTAATGTATTGTAGCCTATTCATATGAATCCCATAAAACAACCTTAAATGCCTGTAGTGGCTCCAGTCATTTTGCATAGCAGCAGCACAGGTTCAGGCTTGCTGGCTGCCAGTGTCTCTGCTGTCCTGCTTCTGAGCAGTTGAGCCTCTTGGAGCTGGCAGCTGGGGGAACAGTCCCAGGAGCTCGTGCTGGTGTGCTGACTGTGTCAGGGCACCTCTGCTTCCAGTTATGGGAGTTCTGCACTTTTCAGAGCAGCATCCTGTGAAGGGTTTTATGTCTTAGCCTCCAAGTCCTGTGAAAGCAGTTAACTCCTTCCAGACCAGAGTTAGTCAGTCACACCATGCTGTGCCTGAACTCCCAAACCCTGTGGGATACTACTCATGGCAAACTGAAATTTGACTCTGTGTCTGCTTTTGTGCTGAAGTGTATTTAGTTATTCTTATAGAGATTGATCAGGCTTCATTAAAGACACTGGGGAAGGGTGGTTTGCTATTGATGTTAGTATATCTGTGATCCTGCCCATAATATTTAGAGCTGTGGAAAATACAGCATAAAGATTTATTGATAGCAATGGGATACAAGAGCACATGAAAATATCAAGAAGAGCAGAGGAGACTACCCTAGCAATCTGCAAATAGGGGTCCTGTGTCCTAACAGAGAGTGGGCAAGTGATGTTGGGCGGGCATCTTTTTTTCTTTCTTTTGCTCAGTATCCCAAGCAGAGAAATAAGGGTCATACTGCATTGCTTTGCAAAAGAATTGTGAGGACCAGTTAGTTAACTTTATGTGCAGTTTGGTGGAAGCACAAAGTATTAGTATACAGAATTCAGTCAATATGCATCTTTAAAAGCCAAATCCAAGAAGGGAGAAAAATGGTGTCACACTATTTGGTCTCCACAGAGCCAAGAGTTGCTAGAAAGAACAAATCCATAATTGTTTGAATTGCTCAAAATGCAGAATTGACAAGGGATTTCAGATTAGAAAAGGTTCATTGGTCTTTTCCATCTCTGATTTGTCATCCTATTAGCTCATCCATCCCTTTCTCTGCCAAGACATGAGAATTCCCAACTGTTCCATTCTAGTAGTTTAACTGTTTTTAAAAATCCCTGATGACAGGGTTTCCCCAGAGAGCCTATTCTGCAGTCTCCAAACTCTCATTAGGACAAGATATCTCTCGATATTTGGGCTATGATTATTTTCCCTTTTAATAGATCCCCTTCCTGCTTTACCTTGGTGTACCTCTCTCATCATCCCTGGGTTCATGCATGGCAGGAGGTTGCTAAGCCATGTTCTTAGTCCTGATTGATTATCAAAAGTTTGGAGAGAAGCAGTCTTTTGGTTAAAGGCAAGATTTGAAAATCAGTTTTTCTCTTCACAGTTTTATGCTTGATGTCCTTGGGCAAGCCACTGGGTTTGTAACTTAATGGGGATGTTTCTGGGTAAAGAAACTATCCTTTTTCTCAAGAAGAATATGATATTTCATTAAGGGCTTCATGATTTCTTCTCATTTTCCATTTTTGTTGCCATACATGATGTACATGCCACCTCCTTCCTGCTGGGCATGTGGCCTTACCTTGTTCTTCGAGCAGAAGGCATCAGTACTCAAAGATGGCAAAAACAAACAATCACAGCTTCAAGGTCTGCTTTACACTTGAAATGCTCAGCTTGGTGCTGCAGGAGACTGCATTATAAGGGTCACCAGACACCCCTTCTCCCCACACAGGCTGCAGCTGGGCAAAAAACTGTGAATGTAGCCCTTTAAGATCTGGGGAGACTGGCCCTAACACAGACGTGCAGGTTATTCAGGCAGTGCCGAGTGAATGAGGATCAGGGCAGGAAGAGAGCCAATGGAGCAATCAATAGGTGTCTCAGATATCCAGGCCACTTTCTTTAAGAGAGCTCTGATCAATGTATTGCAACCAGGGAACTGCACAGACACCAGAGCTTTGCTGTCTCAGGTTCTCCAAGCGTGATGCTGCAGAGCAGGCAGGATTCACTGGGGAAAGTGGCAAGCAGAAAGCTCTGCCCAGGGAGCCAAACTGGCTCAGATATCTGAAGTGTTGGCCTGTCTGGCTGTCTGTGTCTCACTGTCCCCTTCCATCTGTATGTGCCCCCAGGGAGCATTAATTAGCCCTAGCAGGCTTGTGTAGGAACCTGCTGAATCTGAAGTCCAGCATTCCAGCAGACTCCAGTCCCAGTGTTCACGGAAAACGCTGTCCCTGGAAAATCTGTGCTCTGCTGCTCTTTGCCTTGCTGAGCCACCAGCCTGCAGGCAGTGGAGATGGGCATCTTCATGGCTTTGTCCAGTAGAACTGCATGCCCCTCTGCTCTGCAAAAATCAGGGGAATCTGAGCAACCAGTGATACTGCTCACCCCAAATGGAGAAGATGGTATGTCTGGTGTGGGGGGATGGCCAGTGCAGGGAAAGTGTGCCCTGCACCTTACAGTAGAGGGGCATTGTTCAGAGGTGGGAATCCCAGGGTTTGTCCACCCCATTGCCTCTCTTTGTTCCCATCGCTGTCTGTCTTGTCCCTACAAGTGTACTACTAAGTGTAGGTCTTTAACTCTGGGCTCCACAGAGTAGATCTAGATCTTCCTAGATTTCTGGAATAATAGTCAGAAAAATTTCAGCAGTTTGGCTGCTCAAAACTCCTTTAAAAACTCAGTATACCTTGTCAGTTTTAGGAAGAATATACTCTTGCCATTCACGCTCTAGCCACCCATAACCTTTCTGTTCTACTGCCTTTTGTTTGTCTTCAAGAGGCAGATATAATTTCAGATTATATGAAGCTTGTGCATATAGGCTCAGAGGTTTCATTTTGAACATTGGTTTGCTGGTTAAACATGACCTCACAACTTTGCCCTCCACACCTTTGCTGCCTCTCTGAAGCTGGGGCACCCCAGGTCCTCCAGAACCTGGGATACCTCCTCTTCACTGACCTTGATATCTGTAGGGCTGTTTCTTCTGTATTTTCTTATGCCTCTCTCTCAACTGCTGAGCTTTGGGCAGTGGTGGGTCCATTTTGGAGATGTCTGGAGTTGACATGGGGCAGTTTCTGATGTCTTCTCACAGAAACCACCCCTGCAGTCTCCTGCCGCCCAAACCTTGTCCCATAAATGCAGGACTACCCATGAAAGGGAAATGATCTGAGATCATCAGAAGAGGGATGGGGATAACAGGTGAATTGCAATGAAACATCAAGGCCTCTCATTACAGACCTCATCTTTGGCTGGAGAGGCAGTATCACACATTTCAAACCATACCACACCAAAGAGAAGAGACTGGCTGGGTCATGAAATGCTTTTCATGAAGTGCATGCACAGGCAATTGTGCCACATCACAGCAGAAAACCACGCAGCAAAGAAAATATCTGAAAAAAAAAAAAATCTCATCCAGGCATTGAAATGCCATTGATTATTCCCCCAGCCTTTGAGTCCTGTTTTCCTTCTTAGTACCAGTAATGTATATTATGTTGCTGAAGTTGTCCTCTGCTCCCTGCCGGTGCTGAGATTTGTCTCCTCAGAGACCTGCTCATGACTGAGTCCTAAATACAACTTTCTGGGATGTATGAGTGGCTTCTGCCCAGTTTCTTGCAGACTTCACTGGTTGGCTTCCAAGAAAGAGGGCAAGGTCTGAAAGGACCCTGTGGATGTGTCCTGTGATAGACCAGGCATACCTTATTTCAGAAAGCAGAAGATAGGAGTTTGCAGGACTACATGCACTGTGTGTGCTAAAAGCAGGAGTGGAAAATCCTGGGATAGGAAACTGCCCTGTATGAGGTGTTTTACCCCACTCTGAACATCTCTGAGGGTAAGTTGTCCTCAGGCCCAGCCTCCTGGCTCTCAAGAATCACCCTTGTATAGCGAGGCTGAAGTCTACAAATAAAAGGAAGGGAGGCAGAAGAGTATATTGTATTGATCTGGATGCAGACAAGGGAGGCTTTTTAACAGCAAGAGAGAAGCTAGGGAATTGTCCAGTAAAGATATGTGGTTTCTCTCACCTGCATGACTCTTTCTTCCCCAAACTGTTATGCTGTAGTAAGCCCAGGTACAACCATTCCTTTCCCAGGCTTTGTTCCTTTGGTCCTAATGCATTTCGATCAGAAATGCTAGAGAATATATTAAAATTTAGCAGGGAACCCAAATTCTTTGCTACAAATCTCCCAAGCTCTTGGACTCCTATCTGTCTAATACTATTTCTGATGTAAAGTTTGCTGGAATGAGTGGATACTGACACTGCAGCACCAACCAGTGAACAGGCAAGAGAAGTCTACAGAAGAGAGTCACAGAGTTCATTCAGCTTATCTTTCTGTTAATTGTTCCCCTTTCCTTCCTCTCCCTGGTGTCTTTGGGAATACCCTCCCTCCCAGAAACTTGCAATAACCTGGTAACCCTTGTATTGCCTAAGTGCCTGCATCTCTGTGAATGCTGGAGGTAGTCCCCACTTCCAAGATGGTGAGACTGTAATCTCCAAATTTCAGAAGCAGCTATCTCTTAAATCCATCTCCTCTTCAAGACCCAGGCTGATTAGGAAACCCTGTACTCAGTGGAACTGCCCTATGTTTATTCCTAACTCTTTGGTTTCCCTTACCAGCTGCTGATGTCATAAATTTTTCACAAGGAGTCAAATCTGTCATCCTGGACAGACTTGGCTGTGTGATGTTGTAAATTTGATGCCATCACCTGGTATCTGAGCAAGGGATTCCAAGCACTGGTGATTTCAAACCACTTCCACTTACAACTTTTTCTTCATCTTCTACTAAAATCCAGATAACTGAATCAACAGCAGAGCTCATTTTCAGCAATGTAACCGAAGGGAGGGTGTTTAATTTCTGTTTTCAAGTGAAAGAATCTCTCAATGGAGCAAAGTGCTTCCAGCAGCCTCTCCCTCCTGCCCCCTTCCCTGCTTCCAGACCATGTGTTCTCAAAAAGATATTTGATTTCAGTGAAAGCTCAGCTGACATCCCTGCAATATGCTTGGGTTCTTGCTTTGTGCTTCCTGGGAAGGATGAGGGCTCCTCCGGGGACCCTGGGTAATTGGGTTAGTGGCCAGCTCATGTCAGGAAATTAAAAGGTAGCCCCGATCAGGTTGCTGCTGTGTGCAATTTAATGGCTTTGTATTTATAGAGTATTCTGCCTCCAGCCGCTGCCAGAAATATCACTATTGGAGGTATCCAAATCAAAAAAGAGAATGAAAAAATTATTTTTCTTTCTCTAAAATATCCTTGTGTTAAAGACAGACAGGCAACCCCCAGTTCTTTGAAATAGGATCTCTAGGAGCAGTGAGTGGCATCTTGATGACTCTATCTTCCACACCCAACTATTTTCCAAGGCATAAATTGAGCATTTTCAGTGTGGCTGGAGCTGAGTTGTGACAGAGAGCGTGTGCTGCCTTTGGCAGGTTGATGGTAATACTCCAAAGAGGAGGCTTCCAGCAGATGGACTGTTCACTAACTACACATTGGCTGAGTGAACTTGGTATCTGTTTTCTGGACACAAGAATGGCACATCCAGGACCATCCCTACACCTTCTCCCTTATCTAATGGATTATGAATCTATTTAATTTGGTTCCTCTCATTCATTTTTCATTTTGTGGTTCTTATCGCACCTAACTAGATCTCCATTCTCTCAAACGTTGAAGTCCAGGTTCCATCAATATACATCTAGGTGAGTTCAGAAAGGCATCACCTCTACTATTATAATTATTATTATAAGTATTCTTATACATTCTATTTATGTATTCTGTCACCAAAACAGTACTTAGTGCTCTTATAACACATACAGGAAAGAGGAAGCAGATAAAAACTGCAACAACCATCCTGGGAGATTTAGAACCCAACCATTGTCCTAGAAGCTTTTAGGCAGTTTTGACAATAGTAGGTAAGACCTTCAAGGTGAGCAAGAATGGGATGGGACTGAATATATGCCCCCACTGCTCTACATTAACTTTAGGCATGTGCACAATCACCAGTGTGCACAATCACCTGTGTGCACCAGTGACTCAGCTCTGCTGAGATTCTCAATCCCTTTCCCTGATTCACCTTTGAAGACTGTGCCTGCAGGGTATCCTGAGAGGATCTGTATTGAGAACTTCCTGGCACAGCTGTTCCAATTTAAGAATTCAGTAAGAAGTGGACAGTAGCTCTTAGCATTAGAAAAGCCACTGCTGAGGTGAGGATTTGAGGAGATGCTTCAAGGCTCAAGCAGAGTTGCTGTTAGAGGCTGGACAAAGCAGAGCATGGTGGGTCTTATTCCCTCACCTCTGTGGATCTCTGTCACAAGTAGACCTCTTTCCATATGATGGTGGGGGCCTCTCCATTGTGTCACATATCAAAAATTGTTGTTCTTGATCCATGCTTATGCTCCTCTACTTGTTCCAAAATCTGCTCCACTGAAATATACTGAGACAGAGAACTGGACTAGAGATAGCCCTGGCTTTACCCCAGAGGGTTTCTCGTGGTAGTCAGTGAAGAGAAGTATCTGCCATGATGCCTCCTCAGGTGAGTGTCTGGCAGTGAACTGAATGTGGAGGTGCCTTTTTCTCTGTTGCCTGTCAAGGGAGCCCAATGCACAGCAGGGAGCTATCAAAGTTAAATCACACCTGGGGCTGCAGATTCCTCTAGGCAGCAAACACTACTTTGGGGCTTTATTTCTAAATTCTACCTCTTGGAAAGTCAGTGGGGCTGAGGCTTTATCATCTTTTAGGTCCTGTTGTGAAAGGCAACCTTGGTCTTTTCTGAACAGGCATGTTCCTGTGTCTGTTCCTTTGGCACAGTGCCCCTCAGCCTTCTGCTGTGCAGGCATTGTGGCCCTGGGTAGCAGAACCAATAGAGCTGCTGACCTGCCTCAGATTGTTTGGATGGCTGGGAGGGGAAGCAGTCAAAGGAGAAAGTTTGCATGGACCATGGGCACAGGGTGAATATGTGCATGTGGGGCTTATTACAGAGTCATTGCAGAGAACAAGGTATGAGATATTCTTTATACCCATTTGCCCTTGAAGTCCTTGTTAATTCCTGAGTTTCCAGAGGGAGCAAAGTGAGAGGGGCTCAGCTTGGGGAGAAAGATGTACATTTGAGAGACAGCAGTGGCCAGCACTGCAGACAGCCCTGCAGAGCTGGCAGCCATGCAGCTGGCACTGGCAGAGGAGAAGGACTGGTTTGCAAGCTGTGAAGGTTTCACCTGACTCTGTATGCTTTGGACCAACCGTTTGGGACATGCTGTTTGTGTTTCTGTGTGTGAGGAGCTGGCACCTTGGGTCACCTGAGAGCCCCTGGGACCAGGTGTCATCAGGTACCACAGTGCTAACCTGTCTCTCTGAGTCCAGGGACTCTTCAGTCAGCCCAACAGCGAAGAAACTTTCCTACCTGACTAGCATAACCCTGAAACCATCAAAGGTGGAAGACACTGCAGCATCCTACTTGAACTGATCTGATTTCTCTGTAGGCTGTTTTAACACAGGAGATGGATTTCCATCTCTACTTCCCCTCATCCCCAGGATAGTTCTCCACCCTCTCTTTCCAAGTATAATTTCCAGGCTTGTTCACCTGCAGCAGCCTAGTCACTGGGTTCTTCTGGCAGTGCTGATCTGTGACCCTCAAGTTGCTTTCCTTTATTTCAGATGAGTTGGGTAATAGCATCAGTAACCTACCAGAAAGCTCTCTAGGGGCTGGCCTCTTTTGGCTACGGTGTTAGAGCCTAATAGTATAAAGGGATCTTTTCTCATTCCCAAGCTGGAATCTGAGTAACAAACAAGAGCCTAGCCAGTTTGCAGCCTCTCCATTCCTGTTAGGCAGAGCTTCTTTTTCCTACAGTTTATTTCTTTCTCCATCTTGGCAGGCCTGACTTTTAATGGTCATCTCTGCTTTCTGTTTCCTTGATAGGTTTCCTCCTGGCTCACTCATCCCATTACCACATGCTGTTGTCTCTCCTAGAGTTCAGAACAGAAAGGAAGAGGGAAATTTTGTAGGAGACACTTTGGATACAACCCTTCTTCCTTCCTTTTTTCTTTGCTCTTGGCCTATACATTCCAGCTTCCTTGGGCAGTGCCAATCCATATACTTTAGACTGCAGCTCCCAAAGATAGGTGCTCTGCTAGCAACAGAGCACCACGGCAGCTCAGACCCTGGGAGAGCAAGCAGTGTGGGAACTGCAGCCCAAGGATTAGGTGGGCAGTGGAACACAGGACCTGGCTAGTGTATCAGGGAAGCTCAGCAAAAGCAGCCCTGGTCAGCACTTGTCCTGTGCTCCCTTTGGTTGTGGCCTTCTTGGTCTAGACACATACTGTACCATGCAAACCCTGCAGCTTGGCTCCTCTGTTGGCTCTTTTGGCAAGATAGATCTTTCTGTTCCTATCAATCCCTGGGCATGTGATAGGACTCGATGGAAAGTGAGGTGAGGCTGGTAATTTGACACGACAGCTGATATTGGGCCTTGACTGCATTTCCCACTGGCCAGGGCTTAGCTTCACAGAGCTTTTAAAAGTATTTTTAGTTCCCAGAAAATAAAAGAGAAACTAAACCTGACTCTGTGTGCTGTCGCCTCTGCATACTCGGCTATTTTTACTTCCGACAGTCTCGGCCTGGGTCCAGCTTTTAAAAAAAGATGGAATTATTTTACTTCCATTAAGAAAAAAACCCCAAGGCCTGATGTTATCAAGTCGGTAAGGGGACATCTGATCCCAAAGTTGTCGGGCAGACGTCTCTCCAAGGGGCATGTCAGAGAAATGCAGGGAGCTTGAACGATCAGCAGATCAGCTCTCCCACTGCAGGGGCTTGGTGCTGGCACAGACCTCTCTGCAAGAGTGCCTGGAACACGAGTGGCACCCACAGGACGCTTAGAAAACTGACATCCATGCCCCAGGCAGGATGCTGAGCTGAGAAGTCCTGCACAAGTCCTGGCCCTGCCCTCCTCCCTGCAAGGTCAGAGGGTCTTGGACAGGCAAGGGAGCTGAGAACCACCTGCCAGGAGCTGGAACTCAGTTCCTGTGGTGTACACCAGGGTCAGCTCCATAGCTGGGTCAGATGAGGAGGATTTTTATTCAGGGTCTCTCAAAAGGTAACAAAATTGAATGAATAGCTGTACTTTCTTGCCATATGGGGAATGGGAGGAGAGGGCATGTTTCCAGAATAGATAGCCTTAATTTGAAGGAGCTGCCAGCAAGATAAGTTATCAAGGGGTGGTGCTTTCCAAACTTTGTCCTATACTGTTGATCTCAACTCCTTGCTAACACAAAGGGGGGTCCAGTGGTGGTGACACTTTTGTAGCATGTCTTCTGTCCTTTGAACTGGCCAGTTGTTATTCATATGAGCATAGTGTTTGTGCAGGAGCTTTATTTTGCTGCTGTCTTGTGAGGCTGCAGTACCAAATCCTATATAAGTCTTCAGTATGGACAGCTGCATCTCATGCATGGCTGCTGCACTTTGCAGTTAACACTCAGGTGGCTGCACATGTGGTGTGAAGCCTGCCCTTGTGATCACAGTGTGTGTGCCCCTCAGCTTTGCTCCAGCCCTCTCTCTTTCATCTCCCTTCTCCTTGCACTCTCTCACTTCCATTCATATCCCAGTTTACATTCCCCTCCAGTTCTCTGCTCAGTGTTTTCCTTCGTGCTGCTTCTTTGGGCTCACCCACCACACCTCCCCACTCCATTTTAATGTCTGTCCTTTAGTGTCCCTCTCAGAGCTGCACTGTAACCAGCCTGCTTGTCTTAAAATCAACCATGGAGCAAATCAAGCAGAGCAGCAGACATTAACCTGAGTACCTGAGTACTGATTTTTGGCCATGCCATTCCCTTCCATCTAGATATGATCCATTAAGCTGTCAGATCTTTAGAAAAAGGTTTTTACCATGATGCTTATGTCTGGAATGTCACAGTCAGGGACTTGGAGGGTTGAAATGCTTTTGTTTATTGCAGTACCTGTGGGTCTCTGCACTCAGCACTGGAGCTGGGATGTGCTCTGTGGGGCTCAGCCTGTTCACCAGCTCTGCAGCTGGAGTGATGATGACAGGGTGGAACCGTGGCTCTGCAAGTGCTGATTGAAAACGTTTGCCTCAAGGAGTGTCACACAGGAAGGGATACAAGAGGAGGACAAACAGTTGTTCAAAATTAACAAGCTGAAGTCCTTGGGCAAACAGACCTCTATCGGCTCAGTGGGGGAAGGAGGGATGGAGGGTAAATCTCTCTGCATCTTTCTTATCTTTTTTTAATGCACTTAAGTCCCTTGTGTCCTTATAATCTGATTGAGGGTCCCTAATACTTCTGCAACCTGTGCAGCCATCCCTCTGCCAAGCACTGAGGATGGCATTCTCCTTGGGAGGAGGAAACAGGCTCCTTCCCCCGTTCCCTCCCTATTCCTCCTAGTTCCCCCTCCCCACTGCTTAGCAAACTGCACAGCAAAACCATCCTGGAGGGCTGTGTGTTGGTTTCTGCCAGGCAAGAAAGGCATCTCCCTCTTTCCCTCCCCCTGACCACAAGTGTGAGGGAATGCACCCACCTGTGATCCTTATCTGGGACAGTCCTGGGAAGATGTGATTCAGTCCTGAATTCTTGGCAGCCTGTTCTGGATTCCTCTGTAATCTTCCAACAGTGTAGTCCTGACCCTTTTAATTTTCACACCTGGTTGTTTGGTTTACTGTCAGTTCCAGTAATTTGTGTCACTCCCTTCTCTCTTGGCTTATAGGTAGGTGTCATTCATTCAGCAAAGCATGGAATAGAGGCTTGTTTCTTAAGAAACCAAGGCACATTTATAGAGGGAAAGAAACCATGGATGGAAATGAAAATTTCCTGCTTCATCCAGGATTTTATTACTGCTGTTCCTCAGGGATCTCCCTCGATAACCTCAGGTTTGGGATTCCCTGCTGTCCTTTTTGAAATTGCTCTCTGAAGCATGTTTGGGCTCCCAGGAAGGAGTATTGTCCACAGGCTACCTGCCACTGGAAATGGAAATAAATGCAGCAATAGGCAACATTTTCAGGAACAATAACAAGTAATGGAAGAGAAAGGTGGGACTTAGGGATGTCAGTGAATTCTCCATACAGAGTAAGGAAATAGAAGATGTGGCAGGGTAAAGAAATTACTCAGTGTGATCTGAGTTCACCTATATCAGCTTCATACCTTTCTCTCCATCTTCACCATCTGCTGTCCTCCCACAGCAGCCACCTACAGCAGAGTCCCCTTGCTCTGCTCATTCCTGCTTCTCCTGCTCAGTGGGAGATACTGCTGCCAGACTGAGTGTGTTTGGCCTGCTAGCCTTGCTGCTTAGGGGGCAGTTGGTAGTCAAATTATTTTGGTGCTCTAGCCTTGAAGAGTATCAGGATCTAGATGTTGTTGCAAGTAGTGGTTTCAGGTGGTGCAGGTGTGGCTGGTGTGAGCATCACAGTAAAAGCTTTCTCTTTTCCCTGACAGAGTAAGCAAACATAGCGTTGAAATGCAGTGTGACAGACGTGCCCCCTTCCAGGGTAGAATATTTGCCAGCTGACTGCAGAGTTTTTTCAGGTGTACAGGTTGTTCAAAAAGTGTCACTTCAAAACTGATGAGTGTTTGCTTTTAGTTGTTTGTGTTTATGTAGCACTATGATTGCAAAATATTAATGGCTTAATGTGATTAGTAAGTATATCACATAATTGGTTCCCATGATCATACTAGATAAACTCCTGTGTGTTTCTAAGGAAGTACTTGTGTACTGTAAATTCAAATGCTCCTACATTTACCTTGAAAGATTTTTTCCTAAAGCTGTTTCTCTCAGCAAGACTAAGTAACCCAAATTTCACAGACTGATTATCAGAGTCCATATGGCTGCTCAGAAATAACAGGAAACTGCACAAATATCTGTAGGGTTTTTTTTCACAGTTTCTGTTTAACATCATTTTGTACTAATAGGACAACTTAGTTGCTGTTTCTGGTCTATTGATGATGTTATGGTTTTTTGCATGGTGACAATCACTGGTACTTCCCAGTCACTGGGAATTTTTTTCAGAGTGCAGTTTCCAATTTGGTTCACTGTACTTTGAAAGAGCTGCAAAAAATTCTTCAGTGTCTCCCTATTTCATCTTTATCATTGCTTCATTGTAGCCAAGGTTCTTTCTATTTATTTGGATTCTACCTTTATTACAGTTGCCTTACTTGATCAAGGCTGAAACATCTTTGTTGAATTCATAGTTCATTATCTGTTGGCTGTAGGTCACTTTTTTCAAATGTAAACAGTGAGAGGTCACAGAACATTTAACTTCTCATTTTTAAGAACAATCTAAAAGCTTATTTTTATAACTGCAAGTTTGATTGACATTTAAAGTCTTTATTTTTAAAAGCAGGGTCAAGTAGAGGGCATTGAGGTCTGAAGCTTTTCATTTGCCCATCAGATTTATAGTGATTCAAGAGTTTGAATGGGTTAATTTCTGTCTTCATTAATGTTTTGAATAAAAGTAAAGCTCAGAGCAGCATACTTAGAGGTGGAGGCAGTCTAGATGGTATTGAGATTGATGTGTTCAGCTGAGATCTTGAGTATTTGGGAGAGGGAAGCTCCCTGGAGTGTGGGGAATATCTTACTTAGCAGATTTTAGTATTTGCAAGGTTCTGTAAGGCACTAAGGAATCATGAAGACTTTTTTGGTTGTACCTGCAGGTGTTCGTCTGGATCGAGTCCGTGGAGGCCGTCAGAAATACAAAAGGAGACTGGATTCTGAGAGCAGCACTTACCTGAGCTTACAGATCCCTCCCCCAGCTAAAAAGCCTTGTACGTATTGGTCTTGAATTGTGGTCCTCTGAGCTGCCACTATATTTCTTTTCACTTTCTCCCAAAAGTACGGTGTAGCAATTGTCACTTAATGATTTCTGTATCAGTCAACAGCACTTGAATTTTTTCTTACAATCATAGTGTAGAATAATTAGACAGGCCTAGGTAGAGCTCAGGTACTGTATTAATTGTCCCTAGGTTAAATACCAGACCTTTCCTAGGAGATTATGTAAATCCATTTAGTGACATTCTGATCTTTTCCTTTACCCAAGCCATGTTAACAAAACCCGTCCCATGCTGATTTTTCTCTTCAATACTACCCATAACTCTAAACTTTTCCATCTCCCATCAACTTTTTCCTGATACCTCCTTCTCCCCTTACTGGACCTACCTGGGTCAATGACTGACAACATTATAGCAGCTTCCTGCTTTTGTCATCCCTGTGCAGAGCTGGTTTGGCATAGGCAGATCACTACAGCTTGTGTAGCTGCAGGGTGGTTTTCTGTTGTGACCTAAACCATTACTGAGGTCCAGGTGCTCCACAGTCATGTCTTATCCCAGGAGGGTTCACCTTCTGTCACAAGAGATACAACAGCTTCTCCTTTGAAATGTGCAGTGACTAAGATCGTCTCCCACTTGCTGGTGGCTGAGCCAGAGAAGATTTATGCCATGCCTGATCCAACCATGCCGGAGAGCGACATCAAAGCCCTGACAACCCTCTGTGACCTGGCAGACAGGGAACTGGTGGTGATCATTGGCTGGGCAAAGCACATCCCAGGTAAATGGGGAATTTCAAGGGTGAAACATGAACAGCAAAGCGAGCTATTATTGATCTCTGTGCTTATCAGTTTTGGCCTCAACCAGGACTTTTTCCTGTAGTGATGGGTGAAAAGTACTGTTACAAAAAACTGCTAGTGATGGGCAGTCATTGGTAACAAGCTCCAATGCAGCCTGTGATGGAGGTGCATAAATGGATCTCTGTACGTGTGTGTGCCCTGGGATTACACAGAAGGCTTTGATATGATAGAATGAAGTTCTCTGTCATATCTAGCATTGAGTGGCCCAGTGAAAGCACTTGGGAGACAGCCTTAGGCATGGTATGGTGGACTTTCATGGTTTTGCACCACATCAACATGACCTAGGTGTGCTGTGTTTACAGGTGAATAAGTATTATGGCAGTGACTGGACTTTATTGCTAATGACAAGGCAGATACACACCCTCTCAGCAGTGGGCATTCTTGTCCAGATTCAGGAAAGCTTGTCATAATGGATTTGTCACAGAACAAATCCCATTGCCATAGACATGCTATCCCCAGTGAATCTCAAGGCTTCTTTGTTAACAAATAATGAGGACAACTTATTGGCAGTGTGACTGTCTTTGGGAGGCTCACTCTATAGGCAGTGTGTGCCTGTGTGATTGAGTGACATAACAAGTGTCCCACACCTGCAGGTAGGGTGGATGAGGCTGAAGGAGCAGATATGGCCCTCAGTGTTGAGTTCTGGGTTCTTCCCAGATTTGGATTGGGAAGGGGAAATGCTCCCCTCTTTCTAGTCTCTCTCCAACCCCACCAGAAACATAGAGGTTGAATTTGTGTGTGGAGAAGGCTAGTCAGGGAACTTAGAGGATATCATTGGAGTTTACAAGGCTGCTTTCCAAAGATTGCTTCAGACATTCACTATGAACAGCTCACTAAAGCTATAAACAGC
Source organism: Oenanthe melanoleuca (assembly GCF_029582105.1). Taxonomy (NCBI): domain Eukaryota; kingdom Metazoa; phylum Chordata; class Aves; order Passeriformes; family Muscicapidae; genus Oenanthe; species Oenanthe melanoleuca. Next base: position 39,284,262 of record NC_079339.1, read on the forward strand.
TCATTTCAGCTATCTCCTGCCTTCTGTCCCCCTTCCTTTTGTCAGGAGAATAAATGGGGCTCTGATACAGGATCACAGGATTTACTGCATGCGGTCTGTGTCTTCCATTGCATGGGTCTGTGTTGTTTTGCTTTGCTTCTTGGCTTTCAGTTCTTCATTTTTTGGTAAAGCATCTTAATATGAGTGATCATATAGTTTTCCCATATATTTTGTTTCTGTTGCTCCTCTTTTGGCTTTTTGGTAGCTGCTTCTCTTTTACTGTAGAGTGTTTTTCCTGGGACTGAAGAGTTAATGGTTTTCTGGGCTATATGGATTATAGATTGTTGTAAAATGGGACTATGAAGTCTGAAGAAACTTTTTCAGGACAGTGTTTCTGAGATGTTAATCTTGGTGGTGCCCTTCTTACATGAGATCTGCCATATCTGCAAGGATTATACCCGTCACTAGTGCTGGAATCCATCTGGGGCTGATTCATCACAAGTGGGGTTACAGTGGTGATTAGAGAACTCAGCCTGGATTGCTCTACTAACCCAATACTTTGTGTTTACAGGAGTGGTTTTAATGCAATGCAATTAGCTCCAGTGAGGTGCTGTTGTACATCCCTCTAACCTTGGCTATTTCTCTTCACATAGAGTGCCCTGCTGTAGTTTCCTGCATTGTAGCTGTGGGATGAGCTGAGTTCCTACAGAGTTTTCCATCCTGGCAATACTACCCCAGAACTTGAGTATAGTAGAGGTTGCTCCTGCACTGTGAAAGGGACTCTTCCTCTCCTTTCTGAAATCAGGGCATACCAGCCATCATCTCTTTCTCTGTGTATTTTCCTTTCCTATCAAAGGCCCTACAACACAGCAACAGCCACAGTAATCAGCCTGGCACAGTTCAGAGCAGCAGCAGTATTTTATAAGGGAGTGTGCACAGGCAAGAGCTCAAGAATTGTTATTTAAGAGAGCAGTACTGAGAAAAAAAAATAATAAAATATAGCTCATAATAATTATACAAAAACTCTGTAGTTCTGCAACAAGTATGAAACATACTGAGTTATGCAGCAAGGGGGCAGAGCAGGGCAGGGCCAGGAGCCTGCCAGGTGTCTAAATTATCTATGCCTTGTATTTCTGCCTTCCAAGAATTTTGAGCAAAACATTATATTGCTTTCTGTGTGCATAAACTCTTGGTCAGAGAAGGATGGAGAAAGGAGAAAAAGTCACATATTCCTGCCTTGTAGTTACACTGGAATTAGTAAAAAAAGATGTGACATTAAAGTCATACCAACCCTGAAGGATCCTAGTTATCAACACAAACTTCTACCCCACAGGATTAGCAAATAAAATCAGTAAAACTTAAGCACACTTTCCTGTGATAACAATAAAACATGATTTAATCATGTTTAGCAAATGTTATTCACTCAACAACCTTATTGGCCATGAGCTCAAAAGCTACACCTATCCAATGTGGGGTTGTTCCCTTCTGTATGAGACCCCTCCCCACATTGCTGCCCTACTCACTCTCCCCCCATGGAAATTGTCTTGGAACAACATCCACCTTTTCTTGCTTTGGTGCAGGGTGACAAGACTTCTCTTGAGGGGCCATGATGAAGGCTCTCCCAGGGTAGCTGTTGTGCTGTTCTCACCAGGAAGACATTAGTACTAGCACAGAATGAAATATGGCAAGTGGAGTGACAGCAGCTGTGTCTGGAGTGGCCTCAGATCCTATAATTACATCTCCTTTTATTACCTCTGCTAATGGCCCTCCAGGATGACAGAAATGATAATAAATTAACAGATTATGAACTCCACTTGCCACAAATTATGTGATTTTCTTTTTTTTTTTTTTTTTTTTTTTTTATTCTGGGAGCTCCCACTGCCAAACCACTGAAATAATAATAAAAAAAAAATAAAATTAAGAAAACACCAACCTGAATGTCACATCAGCTATTGCAAATAAAGCACCTTTTCTCAAGGTGCACCTGGGAAGGAGGGAAATATGTACGCAGCTCTGTGCTAGAGCCAGGGGCTTCTCTTTTGGGGCAGTGGTAGATTAAGCACCTTTCAGGGTCAGACTTGAGAAAAGCAGCAAGAAATGGATCACTAAGGGCATTTTCTGGATGCTGGGCCATTAACAGCTCAAGAATGCAAAACAGTTGAATTCTAGCAATTCCTGAGAGCTGTAAGATGACAGAAAATTTCACAGCTAGAGGTTCCCCAGTGTTAAAATTTTATAATAAATAGCAAACCTGTGATTTTGACAGGTGAAATTAACATTTACTTTCCCTGATCTCAACCCTTATAGCATGAGAGTTATATGATTTCCCCTGTGCTGCAGTGATTCAGGGACAGTCCATTAGCCCTTGCACTCCACATGTGTGAAGCTGGAGGAAAAGGCTCCCAGTTCTGTCAGACACTTCAAGCCCAGGCTTGACACCATAGTGCTCTGTCTTCCCACTCGCCTGCTGGAGCTGCTGGCTGCCTGGGAATGCTTCTGGCCAGGGGCTTTCCCAGGTGGGTGGGGTAATTACAGCTGGCTCTTCTGTTCTTGGCAAAAGGTAAAATATGGTATCTCCTGTTCTCACCTGCCACAACAGCCTCTGGGAAAGGGCAATTAATAGAGATGCTGTGTGTGCAGGCTACTACTAGCATTAAATCAATTTTTCTTCTTAATTCTGTAGCAGAAAAGTACAAGCCATGCTTGTCCTGGATCCCCTTACTCTATTATGTGACTCAGTCTTTATGAAATGTTGTTCACAGGCAACATGGCAATGGCCTAAAACACCTTTTGTAATCCATGGGGAATGAAGATGCAGAAAGGCCAAGTGTCTGATCCAGAAAATGGATTTAAGGCATCAGCCCAAATGCTGGACTTATCTCCATGGTCAGAGCTAGGAGAGGGGTGACCAGAGGAGAGATCTCAGGTTCTAAAGAGTGGAACAGTGGCTGTGCACCTTTATTCTGATCTCAGGGCTAATCTCATGAGTTCCCTGTGCAGCAGGCAGACCTGTGGAGACAGGATCCCAAGCATTGGACCTGCAGCAGCCTGCACTTGGACTGAGTCAGGAGAGCTGCATTCCAGAGCAGCACAGTTGTGAGTGCAGGGCAGAAGGGTGAGATAAAGGACAAGGCACCCACCTCCCAGCCTGAGCAAGAGGTGGGATTCTTCAGGGCTGTGTGGAGCACAGGCTGTGCTGTACAGGAATCAGTCTTACAGTCATGGAGCTGGATTTGCAGCTCTTCTCCCCAGTAGCCTGAACTCTTTAGCTGTTCCCTCTGGCACTCCTCCCCAATGGTTTATTGATTCTTCCCTCCCACCCACTGCTCCCCTCAGACCTTGCACACACAGCACGTGACAGCTGATTGGTATCTGTTAATTAATGTGGCCTGGGGCCTCTTTTCTATTCAGTGGCCTGATAAGGGAAATTGGATGTCCAAGGGCTGCCAGGCCATTATCACCCTTTGCTTCCCCTGGCAACACAAACACAAAACATGGCGTAGAGATAAATAAATACCACTAACCTGCCCTTCTGCCTTCCCTTCCCCAGCTGAGATAGTGCAGATAGAAAAGGAGATCCCACAGTCAGTCAATATAGCAATCATCAGCTCTTTTGTTAATTGCCAACTTGATAACAAGAGAAATCAAATGATCATCATGGTGGCTGTCTACATGAGCCCCGATGTGGGGCCAAGAGCTATGAGCAGGGTGGGGTGTGGGATAGAGAAGTCCAGCTGAGCCTTGCATGCAGCCAGCAGAGCTGGGAGTCTTCTGCATAGAGGCTCATGAGTTCAGAGGTCTGTTGGTGATCACCAAGGCTTCATAAGCATCTGGGGGGAAAACTGCCTGGGGAGGCTGGTGGAGCATCACCCTCCCAGCTGAGGCATGCCTGGGTGTCCCATTCTTTCACAGCCCTCGGAACCTTTAGAAGCAAGGGGCTCCCAAAAAGGTACAATTTCTGCCTGTCCATGCTGGGCAAAATCTGCCTAGAGAGGACCAACACATTGTGTTTGACATTCCTGTTTGTAATGACTGTTACATCTCCCAGGATCCCATGGTCTGGCCTTCAAGGGTACCAGGTATGGAAGGCACAACAGACAATTTCCTTCCCATTCACTTATTTCCCCACCTTGAGGTGGACATTGCCTCTGTTTTTTGTCCTCTTCACTTTCTCAAGTGAATTCTGAGGCTGTCAGGGTCTATCTTTGCTCTTTTTGTATTTTGCGAGAATATTTGATTTGCTGTGGGGGCTGGTTCCATTGCTACCAGGTTTGGCTATGATTTAGGTACTTTATGACACAAAGGAATTCTGTCTCTGGGTAGGGTTGTAGGCAGAGCTGCTTGTATGGAGATTGGAGTGTGATGAGGAATAGAAGAGGATTTTGTTCACAAATGTATTCATTTTTGAACACATTTCGGTATTTTGTTGTGGCAGGACCTTTTCTTACCTTTGCCAAAATGTGAGATTGTAGTATACTCGTAATTCAGACCTCTTTTCTGCCATCTGGAGCTCTTTGCTCATTTTTCAGCTGGGACAGGCTAAATGGCTGCGATACAGACCTGCAGAGGAAGAGAGGGAAGGCAATGTGGTACAAAAGAGTACTGGTTCAAAAGAGTTGCTGCTGTGAAATAAGCAGTGGTCATTGAAAAGAGGTCATCACCAACCTTGGCTTCCCATAAATGCAATCAGAGGATCAGGACTCCTGTTTGAGGCTGTGGGTGGGCATGAGAGCAAAGAGAAGGGTAAGGTCCATGTGTGCTACATGTGTGCTGATTGCTACAGAGACAGGGTCACTTTAGTGAGTTGTTTGGGGTTTTTTAAAGCAGCAGGTCAGTAGGGAAGAGTGCCTGGTTTGAATCTCATGGAAACTAAGGTCCCTAGTACTGCACACCCATTTGACCCTGCTTGTCTTTTTCCCTGCTAGGGTTCTCCAACCTCTCCCTTGGAGACCAGATGAGCCTTCTGCAGAGTGCCTGGATGGAGATTCTCATCCTGGGCATTGTGTACCGCTCCCTGCCATATGAGGACAAGCTGGTCTATGCTGAGGACTACATCATGGATGAAGAGCACTCTCGTCTGACAGGGCTGCTGGAGCTCTACCTGGCCATCCTACAGCTGGTGCGCCGCTACAAGAAGCTCAAGGTGGAAAAGGAGGAGTTTGTCACGCTCAAAGCTCTGGCCCTTGCCAACTCAGGTACAGCCTGGCCCAGCCACTCTTCCAACCAGGCAGTCAAGGCTCATGCTGTTATTTGACCTGGGGAGAGACTAGAGCCTATTGCCCAGGAATCTCTGCCTGTGTCATGCAACATTCTCAAAGCTCCACTCTAAGCTGGAAAGCAGGGACAAATGAGGCTTCCTGCTGCCAGAGCCCTAGCTGTGCTCTGACCCTGTAGTCGGGAGTGGAACACACAGGGATGGACTGGTTGCTGGTTTCAGGCAGTAAAAGGGTCTGTGGAGGCCTTTTCCTCTAGCAAGCTAACTCCAGTACCATGAGCTCAGAAAAGGGATGTGAGCCACACCTGCATCACCTCAGCAGTGTTGGTAAGATACAGCAAATGGGGAAACTCATCCCAATTTCAAAATGCTGCGGGGTTGGAGCTGCCTGGCCCTGTCCTGGAGACGTTGAGGTACCAGAGACATTGAATCCCCCTTTATCTGGGGGACAGTGTGGATGTAGATTGCAGCCCTCAGTCCAGCAGGCTGCATTGTATCAAAGCCAGCCAGACACGGATTTGCTGAGGAGTCCCATCTGAAAGGGAAACTGCTAAAGCTACTGTGTGACAAGGGCTCCCTCTACATCCCCTGAGTCTCATCGACTCACATCAGATCTCTTTGCCAAATTTGCATCATGCAGGTCACAGAATTCACCCTTGCAGCCCAGCACTGAAACCAGTATCTATGCCTGGCTAAAGTCACTTTACAGAAAAACACCCAGTGTGAAGCTGGAAGATTAAAAGAGGGGGAATCTTCATCTTGCTTGGCAGCTGACTCTAATAATTAATTATTCTCTCAGTTAAAAAAAAAAAAAAAAAAAAAAAAAAAAAGAGTCTGGTTGCATGAGTTCAGCCTCAAAAGGATGATCTTTGTTGAGCTGGGTCCTATGACTTTGGGTCTTTTTATACCTGACATTACAAACTTCCTCTTCCATAGTTGTGTTCCTTGGCTATGGATACATTACTTCAAGTCTAAGAATCCAGGTCCAGGATTCTGTGAGGCTGCGTCACCATTTTACATCATTCTGTCCCTGTTTGCCATCCATCCACTCCTTAGCAGTAGCAATTTAAAATAAAATAAAAAAAATCCTTACAGCTCATTGATACAAATGTTGAGTAGCAGCTTGTTTTTATACTGATCCCTGTGGATTTCCATGAGAAAACTCCTTCTTCAGGGATGATTCACCACTGATAGCTACTGTGAGATCTGTCATCTAGCCAGTTACTAATCAATTGAAAGTGTTCTTTATTGATATTGCATAGTGCTAATTTTTTAATGAGAATGTCCTGTGGTCCTAAGCCAAGTGTCTTATAAAAACCTTAGTCTATTATATCTGTGCAGTTAACTTTATCAACCAAACTTGTAATCTCATCAGAGAATGAAATCAAGTTTGTTTGACAAGGCCTCTCTTCCCAAATATCATGTTGACTGGCAGTAAAATCACAGAATCATTTATGATGGAAAAAAACCTTTAAGATCACCACTTCCAACTGTTAGCCCAGCACTGCCAAGTCCAACACAAAACCATGTCCCTAAGTACCATATTTACATGTCTTATAAATGCCATCTTATTAGTCTTAATTGAATGTCACCTTTATTTTTTCCCTTTTTTTTTTTTTTTTGCTTGGCTCACATCAGTCTATCGTAGAAATTATCAGATAAGACCTAGGAAAATATGTGCATCATTAGAACATTTTCAGTCATCTTGAATTTCTTAAAAATACCAAGACTTCTTAATCTACCCTGGATGACCCTCAGCCAGTAATTTTAGAACTCTTAAAGCCAAGTTATCCAGCTCTGCTGAATTCTGTGAAGTTTGTCCTAATACCTTCTTGCATAAACAACAGACTATGAAGTCTTCATCATCTTCATTTAACACAGATAATAGCTTCTCTTTTCCAAATAAGAGAGAAATACTCATGCAGGACTTCTATCTACTCTGCACTACTATTAATAGGTTAATAATCTCCAGTTGAAAAGGACCCCCTATAAATGATCATTTTTCTTCTATTCCTTAAATATTTATAAAACTTCTTTACTGTCCTTAGCCCTTCTAGCCATGGCTTTTCCTTCTATGTCCTTCATTTCCCCTATTGTTTTTCTGCACTTCATAACTCTGTTCCCTTTTTCAATTTCTCTTATATTGCTTTTTTAATTTTAATTGCTGCCTTCACTTTGCCAGTGAACCAGGATGGGCAGATGGCCAAGGCTAGCCTCTCTTGTCTGTGCAGTGGTGGCTGTGGGTGATGTAATCACCCTGTTAAGGCCCTGTCTACCAGGAGGGTCACAGGATTAAACAGGGAGAGGCTGAAGTGCTAGGGTAGCAGTTGTGACAGAAGTGCCACACTGGGGCATTTAGCTGGCCCATGCTGTGGACACTGCTGTCAAGTTCTTCACAGTGCAACAGAAGCAGTCTGCTGTTGTTGCTCACTGTGCTTTCAGGACTAAGCCCAGAGTAAGGCTTATGAGACAGTCTCCACAGGAGAGGAGTAAAACTAAACAAAGACAGAACAGAACAACCAACACTCATCAGATGCTTTGGGGTTCCATTTCCAGTGCTGTAAAGTAAAGAAACCAAGGTAAGGGTCAGGAAGCACAGACCAAAGCATGTTCTCAGCTGGATAGAAAGAGTCACTCTGACTTCACTGGTTTGTCCAACTGCAGCTGGAAGTGTAGCTATGTAGAAGCATAATCCACAAAAGTCCTGCTTTGATATCTGTATTGAAACATAGGAAAGCAAAGAATGGGATTTTGTTTTTCATGTAATTAAAGCTTCTTGCAACATACAGGTAAGAAAGCTGGAATATGGCAAGTGTATTTTTCTGTTGTAACTTAACTTTGAACCTTCACATTCTTTTAATGCCATTTAGTTTTCTTAGTATATTTTTGACAGTGATAAACTTACAGAGCCTACATGTGTATGCTTGCCATGCAAACAGCCAATTCCTAAAATGGGAGGAGAGCAGTCTGGGCCAGGCTTCAGCTTCCTTGGATCAGAGATAGGGCTCAAAGATGAACACCTTGATTAGCACCTGTGCTGCCTAAAACTGCTTTCTGCCTTCCCTTCCACGTAGATAAATTCTGGGTGTAATTGCTCATGCAACCCAAGTTCTAGGGACTTATGCAGCCCTGTGTGAGCCCTTGGTTCTAAGAGTTCAGACAAATGAAAATAGAAGTGGGAGCTCACTCACTCTTTACTAGAGAAGAAGCTGACAGTAGGCTGATCTCTGATTCCTTGGTGTGACGCACCAACACCACACCTGCTGGGATTGGCAAAGATAATTCAAGGGATCTCTGTCTAGTAAGTGCATTTAGAGAGCTGAGGGATGAATTCTTAATTCTCAGAGCAGCAGTCCCAGACAGTCCCAGACAATATGATCACCCTTTTTTGATGGAGTAGAGGTGATGTAGACCTAATCTGTTACCCTTCAGAGTCAGCAGTCCAGTTTTAAGCATTCCTAAGTCCTCTTTCCTTAGGAATAAAAATTGATCAGCCTATGTATTGAGGAGTCCTCTAGGTTAGCATACAGCACACATTCATTTTAGGACATCCCTGAGTGGCCAAAATTTATTTCCCCTTTTCTTTCTGCAATGCATTTTAATGCTAAGATGGAGTGAGCAATGTCTGGGTCTGGCAAAGGGATGCATAGCAAATTCTAATGGGTACTAATGGGTCCTATGGGGTTCTGATTCCTGTGAGAAGCTGCAATAACAGAGTTAGGTGAGGAAGCAGTGGGCCTCATCCATTCTCACACCTGCCCTGTGCCCGTGCCAGCAGTGCTGGAGAAGGGCTCCTGGTATGCAGCCCAGCTCCTAGGCCAGCTGACCCTCAGGGACATGGTCAGGCAGCCTGCCCCCAACCTCAGTGCTCTGGTAGCTGGAAAAATTCATAGCTATTGATTTCGTAATTAACAGTTTATCAATGCCATCGACACCAGTTCACTGATGGATTGCAAGGAAATTAATCCTGCAATGTTCGTTTATTTTTTGCTGTCAGATGCCAATTCTGAGCTTCTTTCAGCAGAGTGTGGTGGGGGTGGGTAGGCTTTGATCTTTATTTCCCCAGTTTCTCTCTCTGTATACACTTAGTTATTTAGTGCTGTTAAGTCTTGCCACCTTTACAGAGGCCAGGTGGCAGAAGGGAAGTTTTGGGATTCTGTCTAGTGTACAGCAGCATCAGTACCCAAAAGCAGAGCACCCACTTTACCCTGAATCATGGCTCATTGCACAGTAATTCTACCACCTGCTGGGATCTGCAAACTCTGACAGTCTGTGATTACTTCTCCCCCTTGTGCCCCTAGCCAGAAGGACATTCAACAGAAAGGAGAGAGGACATTCCAGCTTTTGATACTTCCAGTCTTCAAAATGACCTCTGAGACTTGGCAGGAAACAAATCCCACTTACTTCTCTTGGATTGTGTATGGAAATTTTTCAGAGGTGCTACCTGGCTGGGACAAGTTGCCCAGCTGACTTGGCAACATGCTTCTTTCTCCCTCCTTTTCAGAATCAACCTCTGTGTCTAGCTCAGGTCGCTGTGATGACCTAGCAGCCCTCTTCTGAGCTTCTTGGCCAGGTCTCTTGAATAAAAATGTATAATGAATGTATCAGGAATCATTCTTTGGTAGGCTTCTTGGGGATATTTCCCTTTAATATCTTCTTAATTAGTGCATTCCTTCTAAACAGCTTCTTAAACAGCTTTCTTGCTAGACATAATATTTTCCCAACTGTTGTAATACTTTATAAATCATGCATCATAAATAGCATTTTCACCACAAATGTATCTTAAAAAATTCACAGTCTCTAATTTGTGTTGTGCTCTCCACAAAGATGACACATATTTCTAGAGATATTTTAGCACTTCAGTCAGCTTTCCTCCCCTTCACTGCTGTCACTCTGGGGAGCCCATGTCCTCACATTTGTGTTTGTGTGTAGGCTGAGCCAGAGCACTGGCACACTGCAAAGCTCAGGCTGTGATGGCAGGGGGTGCAACTACACGTGTGCATGTGTGCTTGCCATACTGTCTCTTCACTATTGCTTCTGTATTTGTTGCCTTGTGGCAGGAATCTTTATCAATAGGTTCAGTATTGATTAAAAGTCTCTGAACAATGAAGACAAGGCACAGCATCTCCAGCTGTGTCATGGTTGTAAGAAAGAAGCATGTATCAGCAAGATGAAAAGGGAGAAAACCTTTGGTGATGCTGTGCCTTTCTGCTCTTTGGTGCTTCCCTCTGACACCATGACTTACCCACAGTTTAGCAGTCTCAACCCTTACCAGCTAGCTACCTTCACTTCACAGACACACCAAGGAGCCTTGCAAGCCCTGCTAGCGCCTCCAGCAGCTCATAGAAATCCAGCTGGAGGCGTGGGTTTCCTTTATTTCAGCAGGAAGCTGCTGGCAGTCTCTGAAAGCAGGGGCATATGCACAAAGGTGGGTCTGGCAGCACCCCTGGGCACACTGGTTGTGACCTACTGGGGCTTTTCTGTCTTGCTGACACCCTTAGCAGCTGCACGGCAATTAGGCAGTTTAGACAGATGAAGCGCTAGAGCAGCGTTAATTATTCTTAATGAGATTGCTCCCAAGCGGCAGCGCAGCAGCTGCTGCCCCTTGCGGGGTGACTCTCCCCATAGGAGCACGGAGGGCAAGTGAAAGTGCAAATCACAAAGGCCCCTGCCTGACCCCTGCCTGCACTGGGGCGGCTGGGCAGCACACAGGGACGTGTGTCACCCACCCACCCCTGGGAGCCTTCCTGTCCCTGCACTGCTGGGCCAGCACACTGGGCTGCTGCCCAGCTTCGTGCAGCAGCACCACCCCTGCAGCAAGCTGGATTTTTCCGCTTAAGAAACAAACCAAAAAACACCCCTCACCCCCTGCCCTGGGGAGGGGGGAACAAAAACAACCCGAAAAAACTCCACAAGAACAGATAAGAAGGAAAGAAAACATCATTAGCTTCAGAGCCATAAAGGATTTCTTTTCTCATGTCTGACTTTTCTGTTTTGCTGTGTTTTCTCGCTCACCGCAGACTCCATGCACATAGAGGACATGGATGCAGTGCAGAAACTCCAGGACCTTCTCCACGAAGCCCTGCAGGACTACGAGCTGAGTCAGCGCAACGAGGAGCCCCGGCGAGCGGGCAAGCTGCTCCTGACCTTGCCCCTCCTGCGGCAGACGGCTGCTAAAGCTGTGCAGCACTTCTACAGCATCAAACTGCAGGGCAAGGTTCCCATGCATAAACTCTTCCTAGAAATGCTAGAGGCAAAGGTCTGACAGCCCCAGCACCAGCCGACAGTGGCCGGGGAACAAACTAGAAACAAAGATGCAGACAACGGAGCAATCCAAACAGCAGCAGCAGCCACCGCCGGCTTTTATCTCCAATCATTTATTATGGAAGAATTATTTAATGTCTATCTGTCGGCGTGACTGCAGAATCTTGTGTACAGGAGGGGGGAAACTTTTAATCAGTCACCTGTTTCTCTTTTTTTCATTGTTTTCTCTGTGGGAAATACCAGATTATGCTCTTGCACTTGTTGAGGCATCATCGGGGCTCAGCCCCTCTGCTCAGTGATGCTCTCAGCGCTGTCCAGGCTGCCTGCTTCCCAGCTCCCTCTGCCACTTCTGGAGGGGGAGTAGGGACAGAAGCAGGAGGAGAGGAAGAATAGAGTCAATATAAACTTTATCTGCTGGTGTTACAAGGGGTCAGTTAGAAAGGGAAGCAGCCACGGCCCTTCTTTTTGTCACCTTTCTGCCTCTTACCATAGAGTAGATGCTCCTTTGGAGAACAATGCTGCTGTACCTCTCCTGAACAAAAAGGCTGCCTCCCAGACTCCTCTAACACTTGTACATACAGGCCCCACTTCTTACTGGGAAAGATGCTCCTAACTGTGTAAGATATTCTGCCACCTTGTACAGTGTGTCATTACGCCTGGCTAGTCCCTCCCATGTACAACCCTGCAGGCCCCTGAAGAGGTAGGAGGTATGTCCTGAGAAAATGCAAGTCTTTCCCAAATGGCAAGAGAAAAGAGCTTGATGTTAAGCTTCAGTGCTGGATGGACTTGGTAATCTCTGCATCCTCTCCTATGTGGTGCTAACTACAATTCTTCCACACTCTTCACCCCATAGTGTATCACACCTGCCTCTTCAGCTCAGCTGAGTGCCATTCCCTACCTGTTCCTTGTGGCAGAGAACACAAGGCTTTGTCTGCATGGTTACTGCCCAAGTATAAATACACCCCACACCAGATCTTTCCTAGACTTCATTAGAGCTCCTTGACTCCACAGAGACTTTAGGCTTATTGCCAAATTCTAGTTAGGAATCAAGAGCAGTGCTTTTCAGAGGAGGCAGCTCTAGAGCCTGAGAGATTGCTTTCTTGTGGCAGCCTAGGGAAATAAATTAGAGGATGGCATGAAACCCCTGATAGTCCAACTGCTGTCTTCCCCTGCCTCATCCCATTATCCTCAACAGCAGGAAAAAAGCTAGCATAGGTTAAACCTGGGGCTGGTAAGAGGTTCTCTTGCTAATCAGAAAGCAAATACCTGACCTTGAGGTGGTGAGAGAAGAATGGGGGAACATTTATTTACTCCTCTTATGTAACCAGGTTCCTGCTGTCTCCAAGACCTGGTTTAGATCTGCTGCCTAAGCCATAACTGCTGCATTCCCAGAGGGGAATGTAGATGACTGACAAAACTGACTGTTGGTGTTCTCTGAAACTTTGTTTTCTAGGTCACTTAGTTTTAAGCCATCCTGAGCTGAGGAAACCTGAGTATATTGTCTTTTTTTGTGGTCAGCAGCATGACACTAGAGGTGAGAAAAAACCTCTGATCTACATTTGAGACACCACTAACTCTATTGCCTCTGTTCTCCTCAAGCTTCCACCACTTCCTGGCTTCCTCAGGAGAAAGGTGGTGTATCAGAGGAGTAACCTGCCCTCAGGAGGAAGTCTTCCAAACCAGGGTTGAGGTGTGTGATCAGAGACACTGGGTGCTTGTTTTCTGCTGGAGCAGAATGTGTCCCAGCAGGGCAGTAGTGCAGAGCCCTGCCCTGGCAGGCTCAGACACAGGGGTGCACATGGTGACCTCTCAGGTCTCATAGCCAGCCCACACCTTGTACTTAAGTTAGTTCCATTCCATCTCCTTTGAGTTTTTCCTGTGCTACACAGTCACTCATTTTGTACTCACTTGGTAAAGGAATTGTCTTGCTTCAGGCGTATTAGTAATCCATCAGAGACCTAAGGGGCAGAAGGCACATGGGAACTGGGACTCCTGTGCTCACAGCAGCAGCAATTACACAGTGGCCTCGTGCTTCGAGTAAATACTTGTGCTTCTCCCCCCCATTCCCTCCCAGAGGCATCTGGGGAGAAAATGAGAGGCTTTTGGTTGCACTCATGATCCCTGTACCCATCTGTGACTGAGGGACCAAAGTGAAATGCATGCCACCATTACAGAGCCAGCTTGCCATGTGCTGCACTCTGGCAGCTCTTTCTGGCTGTGGTATAATTGCTTTCACAGATGCTCTGGGTTGCACTGTCACCTGTAAGCTTGACTCACTTGACCACTGCTGCAGTGCTGCCAAGTGCCACCCAGCTGAGCTGCAGCACGTTGTGTCCCAGCCTGCTGTGCAAAGGTAGCTGCCCCAAAATGAGTTGAAAAGATCCTAAGAAGCAATTCCTACTCTGTTGGGCCCTGCTGGAAAGGTCACTTACTAACACACCAACACACCCATCCAATCCCCCCCACCCCACACCCAAAAAAAACCCCAAAACTACCCAAAAACAACCCAGAAGGCTCTTCTAGCTTTGTTGTATTTGAACTCAGGCCTGCTCTCCATAAAAGGAAACTATTTAAAAACATGATTCTGGAGAGCTGCTGAGTTAGCTTCTAGCTCACAGAGACTGCTGGCTGTTTAGATTAGGGCAATGGGAGGGAGGCAACTCCTGCCTTGGCACAGCAGTATGAAGATACCAAATACATTTTTTTTCCAGGAACTTCTTTCTCTGTTAAAGCTGCATAACGTTGGAGCCCACCTGAATATTCTCCATTGCTTGACAATAATATGCAGGGAAATGTTTGCATTTCTTCTGAAATGGGATGAGAAGTAAACCAGACAGGATATATTAAACTCTCTAACCAAGGAATGCAAACTCTTCTCCAGGAACTGGGACACAAACATCTGTCTAGATTTAACCCTTAAAAGGCTTGTACCATCCTAAATTGGGAAGCAGGTCAGGTCTCTTGAGCCCTGCAAGCAAGTGCAGGAGTCACAATCATCTCTTCCCAGTTACTCTGATCTGCTGTGCATCATTAGTACTATCCCACTGCCACAGCTGAGGAGCATTTCCAGCTACACAATGAGTGGGATTGCAGAGGAGTGTAACATAGTGTAGTCCCCCCAGTGCACTTTGAAGTAGGAAATGAAGCTTCAGCAACTGCTTAGGTCTTTGAATGCTCACAGTCTCTTTCAAAAAGGTCTGGAGATGTGGAAGGTGAGACATGAACTAGGAAATGGGTTCTGGGTCAGTGCCCTTTATGCTGCTCCTTTGTAATATAGGATGCCCAGAGTCAGTGTCATACAGCTGTCCTTCTTCATGGGGTAAACGTGATGGAGCTTGAGCCTTGGGACACTGATGGGCTCTATCTATCTAAAGAAAAGAGAAGCAGTAGAGGTATCAGTGACAGTGAATAAACCCACACCAGCAACTACGATAAAAGCAGCTCCAGCCCCTGATTTGCATGTGTGGATAACAAAAACCATGTACCTGTCAGCTACTACAAAAGGCAGTTCTTCCCAAGTGACCAGCACTTCTGTTTTGGGCACATTCTTCTCTGGGAACAGCAGTGTCTGACCTGTAATGCAAAACAAATTTCATGGGGATCAATTAAAAGGTAAATTACCACTCTGGATTTAGGTTTCTGGGGAAACTTGGGCATTACACCTCGCAGCAAAACTGTGAAGCTACAAGAAACGTCCCCACAACAATCAGAACCTTGCAGTATTGCTCATGCTAAGGGGGCATTATTTTTCTCTTTATAAGCTATGTCATCTTTTTTTTTTTTTTAACTATTATATAAAATAAAACATGCTTCACCAGAAACATGTAAGCAGCTATTAGAGGGGCAAGTAATTGAGAAAGACCCTAGAATGTACCTTGTGAGCTTTTATTACCAATTGGAGATAAGAAAACAGAGCTTCCACTTTGTATCCACAAGCTATAATCTATTGTATGGCCAAAGGCTGCTCTGTTGTTCTTGTGGCTAGGTTACCTGGAGAAGCCAGAGACAGAGGCTGTGAGTATGATGCAGGGAGTCATAGACAGTCAGTGAAATAAACAGTATCTACTTAACTATTATCTGCTCCTAAAAAAATAACAACCTGTTAAATAAACTGTATTCCTGTGGTACAGGTCATTTCAAACAAAACAAGAAATAAAACAAAGAAATGTAAAAACTAATGCAGACAGAGTAATGTTTATTGTGTTTAGGAACTGCTCTGTTCTGTCCCTTGGGATGCACATGGCTCCACAGAAAAGGTCAGTGGGGGGAAGACATGATCTGTCTGTATTTGCTGCAGAAGAGCAGGAAATCCCCAGCCCTCTCACTTAGAAATGCTCATTTAATGTTTTCCCATATGAAAAAAAATTCTCAGCAAGCTTCTAAGTTTTTGTGAGATGAGCTTTGCTGAAGACTTTTAAGACAGGTACTGTTGCCAGTCTTTGCCACAGACCAGTCTATTTCTCCCCCTTGCTCCTTTTCTTTCCATGTTCTGTATTTCATTGGTGAAAGGAATAAACAGGAGCTAGAGATGAAAAAATCTTGAAGTTGTTCCAGTGGGAAAAAAAAACCTCTAATCATAAAATAGACCACTGGCTTAAACCCAGCAGTGACATCATGAGTGTTGCAACCATTACAGCAGCTGCCCAGTGCTTATGAAGTGGATGCAAGTGCTAAAGTTGTGGCATTCACATTGATCTGGTGGTCAGGCAGTGCAAGAGGGAAAGCTCACAGCTGCTTAAGAAAGCAGAAGGAAATTCACTGTGCTAATTGGGGCAGAGATGTGAGAAACAAGGACCCCAGGTTTTTGTTCTGCCTCTGGTTCTGTCCCACCCTGTTTAAGCACCTCCATCTCCAGCACACCTCAGCCAGCACTGCTAATGTCCTTCTTTCAGGCAGTGGCACTCACTGGGATGATACATCAAGCCAGGCACTCCAGAGGCAACTCAGCCTGCCCTCTGAAGAGGAGGTGGTGGCTGAATTAGTGGTGGCCAGTGGGAAAGGCCTTGTGCTAAAAATGAGCCTGAATAAAAAAGTAAAATGAGCACAGAGCTGTAGTGGGACATGAAGTGTGACAAGCTTTTTGTACACTGGAAACAGTTACTCCCACAGTCAGCAGCACCCTGACTGTGGCAGAACAGCACAGTCGCTTCCAACTTCCCATACACAGCTCACAATCACACACAGCTCACCTATATTGCACCAGTCCTCTGAGTGTTGTATCCATTCACAGAAGGTTTTGATTTGGCCACTAATGGGTGCTACATCAGATTAAATATAGCAAAGGGATGTCAATTTGTGTCTTTTGGGGTTCTGAAAAGTTCATGGGGCACTGGGGCTGATGATGTCAAGAGATGGTAAGGATAGCCAGCAGACTACAGAGAGCTTGAGCCCCAACCTTCAAACACCTTTTAAGGGCTGCTAGCATTCCTTAGTCCTTTATTTTAAAGTTGTGGCTGCCTTACTGGCATTTCCTGGGCATCCTTCTTTGTCTAGGTGTGTTTGAGAGTTTCCTTGCTTTGGTTACTGCTGTTCACTCAACACTGGAATTAAAGAAAAAAAGAGAAGGGAATTGTCTTCATTGTAAGCGCATTAGCATTGAGATAAACTGAGGCAAGCCCTTATATTTCCTCTTACAGATGGGTTTCACAAGAAATACTAGGAAAATACTCTAATTTCTCTGATTAGCTGGAGATTAAAACATGTTTCTTTACATTTCTCAACATCAATGTTGAGTTCTCTAAACACATTTCTCTCACCAAAGTTAAGGGCATGCTTAACTGCTGGGGTATGTTCTTAAATTTCAAATATTAAAACATTAGTGCAGTAGTTTTTTGTGGCTACCTACACACAAAATAAAAGGAAAACCAGCAAGAGAACTGTCTCTACCAACTCAGGCTGTTCTATGATTCTGTGATGATTTTTCTCTTTCAGGCCAAGGCATTACACAGGAAATCAAAACAAACATTGGTTGAGGGACAGAAAACTTTACTGTTCAACTTCCAGTAATGAAAAGCTGGAGAGCCTGCACTGTGTGCCTTTCTTTCTTCAGAAACACATTTTCTCCCATTGCAGCATTTTTGAAATGACACCAGGGGAAAAGCAGAACACCTGCACTGGGGAGCAGGAGGACTAACCTAGCAGTGTGCTGAGAGTAGCAGCATCCAAATAATTGCAAGTAGAACTGAAGTTACAGGAAAGATCAGAACTGGCTAGAGGCTCAAAGCACCTTTTGCAAGATAAACAGAGGAAAGAAAACAGCTACCAATGACATATCACAGATTTGCTAAGGCTTCAGTGCTTCACAGAGTCCTTCATAAATATAACGAGTCACATGCCTACTGCAACCATCTCAATATTTGTGTTGGCTCAGACCACAGACCCATTTAGCCCCCTCTGATAAAATGGCCAGCAGCAGATGACCAGAGCAGAGTATACAATCATGGCAAGGAGGTATAATTAAGTCTCACACAAATTTAAGGATCAAAGGTCCTGCTCAATTTTCCTTGCCATTCACAATCTTCTAGGTGTCTTATTTCACCCACAGTCATTTCTTTTCGGGGAGGAAGCACGGCTGCAGCCTTACCCCTTCCCTGGGTACACTCAGCACCAATTAAGTCAGGAAAATGTGACAGTGAGAAAGGCAAATAGCAGCCTTCCACCACTTGATCTTGATGCTTTAAAGACAAAAATCTAATCCCTGAGGTACACAGACATATAGAGATCCCTCTTTCTGTGTACAGACAAATGTACCCACCCATTGCATTATTTATTTTTTTCATTCACAGCATTAATGGAGCTCACAATTGTTTTCTAAGTAACTTTGAAACAAGATTAGCCTATTTAAATCATGTTTTCCTAATAATAATAACAGTAACAGGTTTGAATACTTCCTCCTTTATATAGATGCAGTCTTTTCCTCAACTTTTTTTCTCTTTTTCATCCACCTGAAAAAGAGGAAGCTAATAAGGCACTTTTTCTGATGTAATCCTTTTATTATAATACAAAGGAATGTTTTAAACCCAGTATAATTTAATGTATTCCTTGACATATTGAAAAAAAATTAATATTTTCTTCCTATTGCACAGTAAGAAGTTGATTTCTGTTTAGAAGTCCCATTAAGCAAGAATTGGCATCCCATTAAGCAAGAATTGAGCTTGCTTTATTTAGAAATACCAGCCTCTTAATTTTAAGTGCTTAAAATCAGCACTTTAACCATTCTATACAAAAGCTCAGAAATAATTTCATTATTTTGATGAATGAAATTATTATACATTTTTTCTCTGATTTTAAGAAACTAATATTTTCAATAAGTTTGTTCATACATCCCTGACATAACTGGAATTTTTACATTTTAAAAAGCAGGGCAGTAATCAGATAAGGAGAAGCCAGGACAGTGTAAACTCAAGTCACTTTGCCTAAATTGGCAAGAAGCAATATAAAAAAAGCTGCATTTAATAGATCAGTTAGAAAAAAGCACATAAATCATGTTTTTGAGAAGGTTTAATTTATACCATATGCCAATTAATTCAAGTGCAATACATAAGTTATAAACAATCTCATTGGAGTGGAGAGTGTTATACTTGGAATGAAAATTATTTAACTGAAGCAAAAATTATAATCACCTTCAATAATTGCATTTCCAGCATTGCAAATCCCTTTCCATCACAACACTGGAAGCAGTTAATGCTGCAAATAATTTTCTATTACTATTTACATTATTAAACTCAAGCACATCAACCAAACTCTTGTTTATATTTTTGTCAGTAGTTAATGCTACCACAAATCAATGATCCTCTGGGTCAGTCTTAGGAAGTATGGTTTCATCAGGTATTTTTCAACCTAATGAACCTTTGTAACCACGGTTTGGTAATCACTTATGTCCCCTATTGGTTTTGTCATTACACCACAAAAATCCAGCAGTGTCCTAAGGGAGTGGTGCTTTCAGCATTGGCACAGACACCAGCTTTTAGGGGTGTATCCTCAGCTCTTCTGCTATCTTGAGCTCTTCTAGCCCAGATTCATTTTTTCTAGCAGCAGAAAACTCTAAATCACTCTTTCTGCACATTTTTTCTTTTCATCACAACTCTATGATTTCTCATTACAAGGTTCCTGCTCTGATCCAGCCTGTTTCCCTGGCTACCTTGGATATATTATTGTTTTTTACACTATTGGACAGTCTCTTTGTCTCCTGGGTTCCTCCTCCAGTCCTGTTTCTGGTACACTGCCAGAAACATGGGTGAGGAGGCCATATGTGAATAAACCATCCCCTGTGGCAGCCAGTCACACTGAACTTCTCCAGACCTCTGCTGGGATGGACTGTTCCAGCTTCCTTAAAAACAAGGTCCCTGTGACTGGCAGCCCCCTCACTGTTCTGACACCCTCCACTTGGAAGGAAAGTCACCCCAGCTAACAGTGTTTATTGTTCCCCACTGCTGAAGCTTTGCTCAGATGTCTTGGCTTTCCAGTGCTGCAAGAAATGCAGTGTGACCCAGATTACATTCTCCAAACCAAAGGAAGGGCTACAGGAGGATATTTGTAAAATTATACCACTGATGCCCTTTAGGTCAGGTTATCCTTTCCTATCATTCTCAAACTTATGTCCACAGCCAGATTAGATCACAGCAGCTGCTGCAGCAGCACTAGTTAACTGGACAAAACATGCCAAACCAGAGGAATACCACATTCATCTCAGGTTCCTCAGCACAACTCAAGAGAACCTCAAAATCCTGCCAGCACAAGCCAGTGAGGCCATGCAGCAGGACAGCACACAGCCACATGTGGTGCTGCCAGTGCTTTAACTACAACAGGTGCATTCCCATGACACTGTGTTTGCTTTGCAAATAGTTATTAATCCAAACTGAGTTACAGCTATTTATAGAAACACTATGAAGTTCACAATAAATGATCACAGGAAATAAAAACCTTCTGTAAATAAATCATAGATGCCTCCTAAATGTGCCTAGAAATGTAAACATGAGAGAAACAACCAGTAAAAAAGAACAAAGCCTGCCTGGATATATATTAGGCTCTGTTTCTCTATTTGCTTGAATCAAGAGACCAATCCCACCTTTTTAACAGAAAAGGAAAATGCCTGGATTACCTTAGGACTGAGTACTGGCATCTGCAAATGAGCAAGGGATAACCAAAACCTCAGTGGACAGGCAAATAAAATGTTTTGAGTTTAACAAATGGTAATGTTATTATCATAGCTATAAAAATACTATGTGAAATTTTAATTGATAGATAAGCAAATGTGAGACCATTTTGCAGTCTCCTCTGAGCCCACCACCCTGTGCTGCAAGCAGAGTAGAACTGTGTGAGAGGAATACACCCTGAGTGCATTCTGAACTGTGTAAACCAGATTGCAGCTGGATAACACATCTGCTCAGCACATGGAGCCATTCACTCAGCACTTCCTTCTGCCACCCATTGCCTATTGCAAGCATTTGGGCTTTTCATTCCATGGCTGCTCACTGCACACACAGCAGGCCCCTGGTTCACCTCTCCTTCCCCAGGGAATGGGGCTTGCAAATAAGTAAAAAGTGACTGAAAACCTAATATAAAAGATGCCTGGGGCCTCTCAAATTCTGGGAGACCTAATCACTGCGTTGGCTGAATTAGCTTGGACTGGGACTTGACAACTCTCTTTGGCATTGTTTTCATGTGGAACACATTCAGAAAAGGTGCAGCAATGGCTCATTCTGGAGCTGGTGATTGCTGTGTGTCCTGGAGCATGTTGCTGAGCTGCTCCTGGACATTTTCACAAGCAAAGTTATCTCCATAAGCAGGCTACCTACAGCTGCCTACTGTGTGTATTTGTTCCAAAACAAGGAATAAATAACTTACCCCCAAGTTGTCAATGACATCATGCTAGGCACTGGTGCTGTCACCTCCTTAGTAGCAAGTCCCATGCTCTGCTGGTTACATTAATTCTCACACAGGTCATCATGCCCTTTTCACTGAATCTGGCTCTGCACCCTCCACAGCACAAATTGTTCATCTGGCAAACTCAAAAGAGTCAAAGAACAGATGCAACAGGAACTGTCTGGGCTGTGTCTATGAATAGTTGCAATTCACCTGTTAGATGCCAAGGGACTAATCTGCACCGGGACAGTGCTTCACAAGGTGAGCAGAGCTGGCTGGATGTCCTTCACAATAGTATCTGTGTGACCTCCCAGCCATGATGGAGAAATTAAATAATCATGTCTTCCATGAGCACTCATCAGGTAACTCGTACCTGGCAAGTCAAGAACACATTATATCTCTGAAACAAACAGGAAAGAAAAAATATAATAATAACACATAGGGAACATTAAGCAGTGCCACTGCATCTTTGTGCTTCAGACTTTGCTGAGGAATCAATCACCCTTTGCAGATAGCTTTATGCTTCACAGCTACTGCTGCTAAGCAGGTTAAATAAATAAATACTCTCTCTTCTGTTACTTCTCTCCTTCACAGTCCCCAACCTCCAATTCTTAATGGGAGTAGGGAGACATGGGCACAATATTATTTTCTGTTGGATCATAGAATCATAGAATGGTTTGAGTTGGAAGAGGACTGTGAAGATCATCTACTTCAAACCCCTCTGTCATGTGCAGGGACATCTTCTACCAGACCAAGTTGCTTAATGCCCCATCTAGCCTGGTCATGGGCACTTCCAGGGATGTGACAGCCACAGCTTCTCTGGGCAACCTGGCCCAGTGCTTCACCACCCTCACAGCAAAGAATTTCTTCTTAATATCTAATCTTCCAAATATTTAATAATCTCTCTGTCCGAAAAGCAGAATTTAACCTATTACCCCAAAACTGTGTTTTAAAAACCAGGAGCAAAGAATCCAAAAAAGAGGAAGTGAGGAGTGTTAGAAGTTCTGGGTCTGCAGAACTTCTCAGAATCTGCTGAAATGCAGCCCAGCTCGTGCACATTTGTGAGACACAGGGTGTCTCCTGCTTCCAATTCATGTGGTTCCTAGGGCTCTTCTTTGTGGAGAAGAGATTGCTGTGTCTCTGCAGCACACAAGAGAAGCAGGCCTTAAAGACAAGTACTTGCCTAGACATCAAAAGATGGAGCTTCTCTGTGCCACACTGCACCAGAGAGACCCACTGGAGAGACACCTCTCCTAGAATTACCCTTTCCAAGTAATGAAGATGAGACACCTTCTGAGTCCGAAGTGTCAGGAGAGAAGATGTTGGAACAAGCTGCCGAATAACAGATAAATCACCAGCACAGTGTACCTTGTACATCCAAGAGACCTGTAGGAATTTTGAATGGAAGTGGCTGAGCTGCTGAAGACATGAATTCTCTCATTAAAGGCAGCTGTTATACTGGAGTAATGAAGGGTAGCAAATGCTGTAAGTTGTTCTAAAAAAAGGCATTTGGGACAATCTGGAAAGTCACAGACCACTGAACTTTACTCTGAATCAGTTAAATTGGTTGAATTATCAAGTAAAATAAGAATCACAGGGAAGGACTATCACCAAGAATTTATTTAGTTTTGCTCCAGTGTCCTTGCCCTCTTTCCACTGCTTCTCAGTACTTTAAAAGTCCTGTTGATTCTTCTGAAGTCTGCTTAAGTTATTCCTTTTTACTTTTTGTGCATTTGGCTATGTCCTGCAGGAAGAAAAAAAAAAAAAAAGGCTTTTCATCTTCCTTCTTTCCACCTAATTCTGTCATGGGGAAAACTGCATAAGGAAATATTTGTATTTATTAATGTCATAACTCTATTTCCATTGTGGGTACTACAGAGAAAAGTGGCAATAGAAGAAATCCTACCCCATGTCCCAGTGATCCATTATAAGTCTCTCACTTGTCCCAGACTGAACCAACAAGAGCCATATATTCTGGGGGGACAACTGCTTGAACCACTGCAAACTGCGCTTTACTATGTTAAGACCATGCAACCACCTGTAAGAATATTTTAGCAAAGAGTTTTCTGTATTAACCCTTATATGATTCCTGATCCAGATGGAGTCTTAGGATGAAACAAAAGGCCAGATCACCTCTTCAGTTTGCTTGGTAAGATACACTGAAGAGAATGGTCCAGCAAGTGCCTCAGTTCTGTGCCTGACTCAGGATTTGCTTTTATATTGCAGCACAACACCTTTTTCTGAACAAGTCACGGGAGGGAGCAGCAACCTATGAGAAATGCTGGCCAAGCTGTGGCCAGGCTGCTGAAGGCACAGCCAGGAGGTGACAGTCAGGAGCAGAGCATGGGGTAGATGCAGAGAATGCTCCACTCAGGGAACTGGGAGCAGGGGAGCTTGAAGCAGAGGGTAGAAACCAGCATGGGTTTCTTCTGGGCAGCCAGGCAATATGCTAGGTTCTTACCCATGGGGAAACATCAGAGGCTAGAGGCAGAGTAATAGGAGATTCCAATTAAAAAACTCAGGAGCTCGTGTCCTACAAAAACCCAGCTTGGAGGCACACAGGTACCCAGCCTGCAGTTGACATGCCCTAAAAGAGCACAGATAGGCACTATTACAGCTTCACATCTTCTGTTCAGGTCTTTGCACCATGAGTATTTGCAAACCCACCCTATTTTGAGTAGTTGTTGACTTAGATTAATTTAAGGTTACACAGACCCTAATAAACACTCATTAATTAGCAGATTTGCTTCTGGTACTGCAATTGCTACATAAAATCACATTTACTTAAGTAGAAATGAAACAAGCTTCCAGTTGTAACAGCTTTAATTGGTAAAGCAGAGCAGACAGGATTTTCCCCAACACCTCTTCGTGCAGTTCCACGTTTGGAAATGCCACCCTGAAGAAGACATAAAGGAATCATGTTGATCCCACATCACTTTAGCTATTTTGCATATTCATGTTCTAATTACTTAATGTCTCTAACACCTAATTCTGTAAGCCCCAAATGTCACTAAGTAGTGGCATTAATGAACATGTTAGATTCTAATTCACACTAATAACCCATATTGGGTCAAGCTAACCTCAGTGTTTACTCGGACAGTACTGTAGTTAAATTGTTATTGTAATTTTACTTCACATTTTGAAAAGCATTCTGAGTGAGCAACTTTCATAACTATGATGACTTTGTTTTTATTTCTGACTAATAAACAAGGGTTCCATAATTTTTCTGACTAGATGTTAGCTTCCATGCATCCACATGATGACAATGCAATTCACTTTCAAACTCCTAAGGTCTAAATTTCTCTGTTTGGATTTCTGGAAAATTAGAATGTCTCTGTAAGGTCACTGCAATGCTTCCTTTTCACTGAAGTCCAAAGTCTAAGTGGATATATTTGGATTTCTAAAGATTATGGCCTTTATGGCTTGGGAACTGGAGCATCTCTGTTCTTGCCTCTCAGTCACCAAGCACCTGATGCCTCACTAATTCCCAAGAGGTTTGCTGTACCATGGCACTGAACAGCTGTAATTATTCCTGGAAGCCAGCTGCCACTCAAGTGACAAGAAATCTGCAGAGCCATTCCCCCAGCCCACGTGGCTGAGCACTTGGACCATTTGAATACAACATTAAATAGAACAAGACATGGGCAATATGTTATTTTTGCAAAGCTGAGCTTGTCACATTTGCAAAATTAATATGGTGTGGCAGGAGATGAAAGGGCCACCTTCACTGTGGAGCTCCCACATCTCCAGAGCCAGACAGTGTGAGCCCAATAGTGCAGTGCCTGAAGTGTTCAGACATGAAATGGGCAACTAGCAGTACATGGCAAATCCTTTAAGATAAGCACAAAGATGAGAAAGTAATGGCAGGAATGTGTGAAAACAGGTATTTCTTACTAAACCTCATCAAAACTCTTCTGGGCCTCACTGGAACACTGTGCCAGCACTGGCAGCCTCTAGAGGCATCAATTCTGGGACCACCAGACAGTGGGTATAAGTGACATTTATTTATTTATTTGATCTCCACGGTGATCCCTGCACCCCAGGGACACAGGGGAGGACTGAGTGCCTGCTCCCTTGCACTCACAGCCTCAGCTGCAGATAAATCCCTGCTGCTGTTCAAAGGGGGCTACTTTCTGGGCAAATTTCTTTTTGTCTTGAAAGAAAGAAAACACTTAGGATATAATAAAGAAGATAAAACAACTGACACTTTGCAAAGCAATCTGTGATTCTGGCAGTACCACCTCATATTTATTTTTTTCCTTTTGTCCTTCCTTGAAGCAGAAGTTAAACACATTTCCTCCCTTGTACACTTTCCTCTTCAGAGCCATGGCTTAGGACACCCTCGTCCAAATCAGAATTTCACTTGGACATACCCTGCTAAAAAATCCACAGTAGGTGTAATAAAATATGGCACCTTTTGCTTCTTTGGACAATTTGCAAGATGGATTTTTTTATATACATGTATATGGGGGGGAGTGGGGTACATGTATAATATATAAATATAATTCCTACATATAATATGAAAATTGCTTGTGGATAATATACACATATATTCAGTGCTCCATGGTGCAGTCAGCTCATGTATTCCCAAGACAGAGACAGTGGTGCATATGATGGGAGCCTACTCTGAGCCTGAAATCCGACAAGGAAAGACTGAAGGAAGCTCAGGGTGCTTCAGGCTGTGCACCCCACACGAGCTTGACCTTCTGGTGAAAGCCAGCTGTGTGACACTGCACACAGCCCAGAACTCTCCACAAGCCACTCACAAAACAGGACACAATAGGTGTCAGTGTCATGCCCTCGAGCAGAAGGTGGGGTCAGTGACCTTCCCCTCATCCCACTGCAGTGTCCTCTGAGAAGGAGAGGCCATTCCAAGAAAGGGTAGGTAGCTCCTGTGCTGGTACTGGGAATCCCAGAGAGTGGCAGAGAGCCGCTCTACAGCAATTGCTTTGTTTAAAATGCAAAATGTGGATGTGTTTAGAGGAGGTACCAGCATCAATCACTGTATGCAAATACTGCCTGTGGAGAAGAGCTTCCCCTGTAAGTCACTCCTCAGTGCCCTAATCGAGTTAGCAGCAGTGACTGAGGGCATGTTGAACGCTGATGGGCCACTGATAGTGCTGTCCCAGGAGAAGATTAATAAAAGGCAGCAGGAGTACTTAGTCCCAGTTGGGCACAAAGTCAGGAGGGAGGTGAGGGGGTAGGACAAGGGTGTCTTTCAGTCTAGCAGCTGGTACCCATTACCACAGACACACAAAAAAGCAAAACTTGCAGCCTTCTCCCACAATCATTATCATAATTGTGGAGGAAGGTCAGTGCAGACCACATGCACTGACTTGAACAGATGACATTGCTGACTTGTCACAGGGGAACATGAATCCATAAAGGAGAGGTAAAAAACCATGCAACTCCACTGCTGTTAAGCTTATATGGACCTAAAACAGGGGTCTGCATCCAGCCCAGGGATTCACAAGACGACATGAGAAACTAGAATTGCATAGAAACAATGAAGGATTTGTTAAACATGTTATGAAGGAGAAGTGAAACACATTGTACACAGACCCCAACAGTCACTAGGGAAAAAACACCACAACTCTCATTGTACCAACTACAAGTGAACTTCAGCTCTGGTCCCATTCTGGCAGACAAACTGTAAGTACTGCTAATGATAGTCATTAATATCATTCCCTCCCTTTCTCAGCAACCAGAGCAGTAGAAGGAGAGTGTGGAGGGTGCAGAAGTTCTCAATCTTCTCAGTGCTGAGAGCAGAAAAGGAATGGAGCACTGCTTGCTAGGCTGGTTTTAATCCATTCTTCAATAGCAGTTTTACTGCCCCCCAGTTCCCCTTCTCTTACTGGTCAAGTCCTAAGATTTCTACCTTGCCACCTTCTCTCAGCTTCTCTCATCATCACCCTGGCCACATCACCCACACCTGCTTCTGCCCAAAATTGTTGCCAAAATCTTCTCCCACAGCCTCCCGCCACAGACTTCTGCTCTGAGCTCTTCTTGAACCATGTTTGCCCTCCTCAGAACATGAGTCATTGTCCCATCTTTCCAATATATATGAGATACTGTCAGCATTTTGAAGAGAGAGGATCTTCTCTTTTATGTGTCTGTAAAATGCTCAGAACCTTTATATTGCTCTATAAATAAGGATAGTAAGAGTCTAATGCTGGCAACTCTGGCAGATGTGTAGGAAAAGGATGATGGCCTGTCCGTGGAATGAAATCATTCTGCTTACGGGAAGATTTTATATCAAAATGAGCTCCTGCATGAGGTCCAATACCTATCAAAATCCTTCTCTGTCTAGCAAGAGCAAAGCTAGTGCTGTGTTAGGAAGCCAATTTGATGCAACAGTTCCCACAAGTGCATGTCTGGCTGCCAAGCAATACAGAATTACAAAGAGTTCACATAAGAAGTAATGTCCAGGCATACCAGACAGTGAAAAGTAACTTCTGCTTTCCTAGGAAACGTAGAAAGCATAGGGTCACCCTGGTCTGTGTAGAGCTTGATATCAGAGAAGGTGCCACCATCCCAGCTGCAGATTTGTGATGTATGCCCCTCTAAACCACTAGGAGGACACCAGACCCCAACCCCCCACAAAAGGAGCTCCCATCATCAAAAACCTCACAGAGCTGGTCCTTCTGCAAGCAGTCTTACCATCACAGGCTGGCTCTCCAAGGTGGGTGAGGAATCCCATACAGGGTGTGCACAGTATTTCTAGAAACACAATACTATGATTGTTGGCTTCTAGAGATGAGACTTATCATTACTGCTGAACCAGGAGTGAGACAGGGAAGGGAGGAGAAACAAAGCCTTCAGCACAGCCTGTGTTAAAACCACAAACTGTAGCAGTGTGCTGCACACCTCTAGCCCCAAACTACATTTTTGTAGGTTTCATGCTGTTGCTATCTGGAAACATTGCCAGAGGGAAGGAAGGGATGAATGGCAAGTCTTCTTCCTTCACCCTGTCATCTCCAATTCCTATCAGATATTTCTGCTTTCCTCTGAATTATTTCAACTTATCCACAGAAATTGATGTACCACTGAGCTGCAGTTAGGGGGCTGCCTATGGATTTGAGGAGATGCATACAAGACAGAAGATGGCAGGATGGTTTTTCAGTTATGTGCTAGCCCCACATATTCCACAGCTCTGACACATGCATGCTATAGCCCAAGCAGCTTTGAGATGCTTACTCAGGTGAAGGACAGGTATTTTACACACTGTGCCCCCTTCACCATCTCTAGCTAATCTGAATGATTATGTCCTTCCACAGGCACCAGCTATGTAAGAGTACCCTGGATTATCTTTGTGGGATAAAATAAGGTTACTATCAGCTCTTCACTTCATGATTGGAGCTGGTCCTCCAAAACCCAAGAGCTGAAACCCAGTCAAACCATCACCATTGATCACAAAAGTGATTTCAGGGAACAAAAAGGATCCTATGTCTTTTCTAGTACCCAGTGAACAGATTGTTTCTGGCATACAAGCAGTTTCACTACCAGGGCAGGAGTGGAGGGGGAGCAGAAAACCTAACATAGAGGGAAGATGGGTGAGCAGCAGGTTCTGGCTTTACAAGAGGATGATAAATGATAACAGCATTAGGAACAAAACCAAACATCTTTCATGCTGTCAAGAGCAGTGAAACCAGCAAACACCAAGACGTGGGCACAGGGCAGTGTGGTCATTTTCCAGAGAGGCACACAACAATCAAGTTACTTCTGCTCTGAATCAACAGACCAATTCATCTTCCCTGGGTTCCTGCAGAAAAGGGCAGGGGAGAAAGAGGCAATCATTTCTCTTCAGTTAGCTAAGAACTTCAGCTGCTCCATAGAGCATTAAATTCAATAGACAGGGTCAGGACTGCACTGATGCCGGTGCAGAAGACCTGTAAGAGGATGTGGATCACAGAGCTCTAGATGATCATGAACTTTTCTCACACTGCACTAGTAATTATCAAAGGGTACTATGGGAGACTGCTGTAAGGCAGATTGGCAAAAGTACTACAGAAAATGAGTATCACAGTGTCCAATACCATTCAGTGCTCCCCCAGATTCAGACTCCACAGAAAGCTTTGCCTTCCTGCAGAGGAGCATAAAAATCCCTTCCTGGGGCTTACCTCATCTTCACAAGAGGAGGTCACCAGAGCAATGGCAGTAACTAGAGAAGGCAAAGCTTCCAAAGCAATCACCTCTGTCAGCTTCCTAGGACCAGATTTGATGAATTAGTGTTCTGCTCTGTGCAGCTGCCCTTGTGGTCCAAGTCTTGGTAGTGAGGAAAAGGTGACTGATCAGCACAGAATTAAGAATGGGATGGGGTATCATGCCCAGTTTTGCCTTTACCAGGTCCCAATTGTCTCCTCTATGACCCAAGCTGGCCCTGCTCCCGCACTGAATAAACAGAAAACATGACACCCAGTGAACCTGTGTGTCTGAGCCAGGAAGGACTTTCAAGCACTACTGTTCTGACAGATCATTCCTCTCAATATTAGGTGGCACTGGAAAGTAATTGCTGCTAAACTCCAGTGAAAGTATATCCTGCTGAAGTCCCAATTCTCTTTAACAGAACAGGAACACTTGGTGACTCTTCTGCTGGCAAGCACATCTCATTTTACTCCACTAATGGCAAGAGGCACAGAGAGCTGCTACTGTTCTTAGCCTGCATCTGGGGAAACTGAGACTCTGCAAGGGAAGGAGCTTCCAAGGCCAAACACAGCAAGGATTCATATACAGGCTTTCTCAACTCCCTACTCTTCATACTGTTTTTAATTTCCTTCTTTAGCAAATGCTCTCTCTCAAGCTGATCTAAAACTTTTAACAACAGTCATGATTTAACCCCAGCCAGCAACCAAGCCCCAAGCAGCCACTCACTCACTCTCCCAAGTTTCTCTATTACCATCACTGTGTTCAGCACAAATCCAAAACACATCCTCATACCAGCCACTGTGAAGAAAATTAGTTCTACTCCAGCCCAAACCAGCAGAGCCAACCATATATTTAACTGCCCACAAACTAGGCAGGCACCCTCATCTCACTGCAAACAACTCTGTAAGGCCCCATCAAGCAGGAGGATTCTGCCACCCCAGCTTGGACTTGTCTTCTTTAGGATCTGAGGACTGCTGGCTACTGCCCCTCCTGCTGTGAAGGGTGACCATGGACTGCATAGAATGCACTGCTAAAGACACTCTATGATTAACAGCACAAGCAAAATGGGGAAAGTGTGAGAATCCAGTGGAAAAGGCAAGTTCAGTCTAGAAGAAAGCAATAGAAAGAAACATACTAATTCACATAGCAGGTAGAATTCAACTGAGCTTCCTAGAGATTTGTGTCTTGTGCTGAATTTATTATGCTGCATATCAAAACAGGTAAACTGCAGTCAGAGTTTTCCCCACAACTAAGATGTTCATGCATCCCCATCCCTTTTTCAGGACTTTTTATCTCTCTAGCAAGTGGTGAGATTAGAAATCTTTCACTCAGAGCTGATACTGAAAAACTGTCTGTCCAGAGAAATTGATGGGACCTAGCACATTTAAGATCCCTGCATCTCATTCAGGTTTATTTATTTGTGGGTGAGATGTTCAATTCAAAACTTATTGTGAGGAATGAATGAAATAGATAGATAATGACTGTCATGGACAGACAGTGTGATCTCTTGTTTCCTTTGGAAGCTGGGCTTTAGAGGAATTTAAATCTCCTCTTTATCCACTGGAGACAGAAAGTTTACCAAAAAATTGGTGGTTCTTTAAATTATGAAATTTGCATCATAAGAGGGAGCTTAAGGAAAACAATCACACTGTAAGAAACCAGCACTATTTCTTTCACAACAAAAATTTTGAGAAGAGATTGAACTTGGAATTATTATTTTCCAATTATAATGATGAAGCTTGGAAACAGTAAGACCCACAGTAGGAATAACAGGGGGAAAAAAATAAATTTAAAAGCAACAATCCCCCAGAATTTTATGGAATTTGTTTGAGACCCGTAAAAAAAATGAAAAACAGAACAGCCTTGCTACTGAGACAAACCACAGTATAGAAATAAAATTTGCTACTCTACAGAGTGAATTCCATCCACCTACTCAGTCTCTACAAAACAGTAAAAAAACCCAAAAAATTCAAATTAGTGAGGGCAAAATCAGGCCATCCCAAAGAGAGAAGAGCTTCCTCTGGAAGCCTGGCCAGTGATGTTCAGTATGCCTGTGCATTTTGAACTGTTGAATACATGTCCAGCCACTACTGGTCTTGTTATTCCAAGAAAGGATGACTTTCCATCAAAGCACCAGTGCTTCTCTGCAGGGAATGTAGTTCATCTTGGTCTACTGTCCACACTATTATTCCCATGTCATTGCAGCCTAGGTGGCTGTGCAGTGCCACACCACCTCTATGGCTAAGCACTCAAATCATCTAGTGCCTGCCTACCTCTCAATCCAACTCTGGACCTTTCTTACCACATAAAATGGATTTTTAAAATGCATCTTTAACTTAATGGAATTTATATGCCACTGAGGAGAAATTCACACCCTCCCCTGAAATGAAAGAAGGAAGAAATATAAAATCCTGTCCTTGATGTAACCTTTTACATTCAGCATCTCATCAAGGATGGAATTCATTTAGCAACAGCTCATTGTAAGTTTATGTCTATATCACAAGTAACCAGTGCCTTATCCATGAGCCAATTATAGCCTCCAGAACTGTACATCAGTATGGGATAGCCTGGTGACTCTTTTGTCACTCAAATAGTTCCCAGTGGTTCCTTCTAAAGGTCCCAATGTCCAATTTGATTTCTGTGGAGCACCACAAGGTTTGCTGTGTAGTTTTTCTGGATTGTATCTCTTTGTTCTGACACGGGGAACCTTTAATTTGTTATACTGGACCCTATTACCAGCGTTTTCACCATAAAAAAAGTGGGTTACAGTTGCAGTTATCTGCAAGGTCCCCACCTCAAGCGTTGTTCTCACGGGAGGTGCTGTGTACCCCACAGGAGCATACACAGGGTTAACATTCTTGAGTTTCTTTCCAGAGACAAATGGTTTGTGTTGAGGAACTGCTGCTGGGAAGGAAGAAAAAAAAAAGCCCACCCTTTTTTATTATTCCAAGGTGCATTTTAATTTGCACAAGCGACATTGTGTCTGTGATGGATTACACGAAGGGAAACATTACAGCCCAGCAAGCTTGGCAAGGAAAAAAAATAGGGAGATACGGGGAGGATTAAAAACAACCTATTGCAGTGCAGAATTCTGATAAGGGATCCATGGTGCCTTCAGAGCAGGAGCAGGTGGAGCTCAGGGTGCCAAGGAAGAGAAGTGGCACAGTATAGGGTGAGGAGAGGGGAGTGGAGTGGAAGTACAGATTGGAAGAGACTCCTTGGTCATGTAGTCTACTCTCTTCCATTATAGAAGACCTTTCATAAAAGATCAAGTTCCATCTTAAAATTTATTCTATTTCTTTTCCCTTGGAAGTCTATTACAGAATCTCACTTCTCTTTCTATGGCTAGAAACCTTTGTTTAATTTCCAGAATAATTTATTCTCAGCCATTTTTTTCTTGTGCCAACATTTTCTTAAGCTTAAATAGCTGTTCTCTCTCTTGAGGGTTTTTCAGTTTGATGTATTTATCAAAATCGTATCTCCTCTTTCCTAATTTTGCCTGGCTGAACTAGCAAATTTCTTGTTATACTGCAAAACGTTCCCCACATCACTGGTCATCCCAGTACCTTTCTGTGCTCAGTTCTCTTTGTACCCATCCCTCTGGGATGGTGGTGACTGGAATTGTATGTGCTGCTTCAGGAGTGGTCATACAGACTGCTGGACTATTACACAATAATCCCATTTCTCTGCTGGAAGCAACTCTATGCTGAAAATACCTCTTGGCTTTGGACCTTTCATCAGGACCATGTTGATCATTTCTCCAAGGCCAATGGTGAAGAGAAGGTCAGTTCTGAGAAAAGTTCCTTTCAGCATAATATTTTGACTTTCAGCAGCACCTGTTGCTGTCCCCCACTCAGTCACCCCTGTGATTCCCCCACTAATCACCTCGTGCCACCTTATCTAAAGATTTTCTGAACTCATGATAAACAAGCTCTAGCCAGTTATCTTATCAAAGCCAGCTATCTCTTTGCTTTTTATCCCATCTTCTGTTTTGCTCTTGTGAAGGCCCTTTAAGAGAACAAAACTACTGTATAAGCTAAAGAAAATTTCCTATTGCCAGCTAATGGTTTAAAGCACAATATTAGGTAATTCTGTCCCCTTTTGGGGTGAGCAGTGATGATGTGCAGGGGTCTCTTTACCATAATATTATATTTTCTTACAGACTCTTGGGGGCTCAGCTGCATAACCAGACTCTTCATACTTCTTTAATTTTTTTTTTTATTTAGCTTCTTCTTGTTTTGACTTAATATAAAAATAATTTCTCCAGAGATATTAGTGTCTGAAATTAAAGGAGATAGATTTCTAGCACTTAGGGATGAAGGCATTTAACAACAACAAAAATGCAGCTTGGTAGGTGGCCTGAGAAATGCTCTCCCACAGCAGGAGAGACTTGAGAAAGCAAGCTAAATTAGGCAGGCTGTTGGTTTACAAAGCATCACATTTCTGTACTGGGAACCATGGGGAATATTTGAAGTGACCACAAGAAACATTTATCTGTTAATTTACGGACATACCTTATTATAAAAATCCAGACATGTTCATAGAAAGGAATAAAAAATCTCTACCCAGAATATCCTCATTAATAAGCACATAAATGAAAAGAGCCAGGCTACCCCAAAATCTAGCTGAGCTCCAAATCAGAATAGCACTGAGCACCTGGAATCACCAGATACTTCACTGAAAGCTGCACAAGCTCAAAATCTTTCCTAATCAGATGTTGAAAGCCTATTGCCAAAAACCCTGGAGGCTTTTCCTCCAGAAGAAATAGATGAGCCCTCTAAGGTCATATAGCCATAGCTGTCTCTGGTGCACCACATGACTGGTTTCTGTTGAAAACTGGCCATCAGTGCATGATGCAATGCATGTACATAACTATTTATGTATCCTGCACTACTATAAACAAAATGGTGCTTAACCCATATGGGAAGGTGTGAGTACTTGAAGCCTGATGACTTCAAAAATGATGCACTCGTTTTCATAAAGCTATCATTACTTGTCATGAGCAAACTCCATCTAGTCTCACAAAATCATGCTGTATTCTGATTCCTTGTGCCTTGCCAGTAAGAAATGCTCTACTGCATAAATGTGTCTGGCCCTGACTAAAGCTACAGGCACAAACCAGCTGTTCCCTGGCCTCCCTCCATGTCTGTTCTGGGAAGTCACAGATTCAATTGTAAGGGAGGAACAGAAACCTGCATCCTTTCCTCACTTGATCAAACTGCAGAGTAAAACATCACAAATGCTTCTTTTTAATTCCAAAGTCAGTAAGATTAACTCTACATAACTGCTAACAAGAAGGTAACACATTCAAAGACAAATTCCAGAAATGCATTTTCCATTTTTCCTATTATCTGTGAATGTGGAATCCCAGTACTCTCTGTTAATAAAGAGTGTTAACACTGTTCATAACAGAGCAAAACTCTGTTTAACCCTGTTTTTAAACTCCAAGACTACAGACAGGTCAGTGTTACACTTGTGGTTGTCATAAGAAATACCAGAGTCAACTTCCAGAAAATGCTAAGTGAAAAATTTTTGTGGTGTATTACTTCTGAAATCCACTTGTCTCTCTGTACCTCGCTGTCCTTGTGACTAAAGTTTTTGTAAGCAGAAATCTTGAGAAACTGTTTCTCTCCTCATAGCATAAACTCCACTTCTTCCTCTGGGGGAGTAAAATGGGTTTCTTTAACTAAATTCATGCAGAAAATTAATAAGTATACAGAATTAATTGGAAAATACAGTGTCAGGTAACTAGAAAATGGCAGGTGCGTGTTGGTGTAGGAAGAGACTGCATTAGATGAGTCATTCTAACTATGCTTAGGCAGATCAGGTGCTGAGTCCTGTCCCTTTACAGTTGTACTGTCACTGAAAACAAAAGGAAGAAAACAGGGTATTTCTCTAGGTAAGGATTCTCAAATAGAGCCATTTTCCTCTATCCCAGTGTATCCCTAATCCTGTCAGCTCCTTTCTTTCCTAAGTGATGGTTAGGCAAGCAGGCAGTAAAGCCTAATTGTTTTTTCTTGTGATGGACATAAGAGGGGATCAGTTAAGGAGCTCCATGATAACCTTTCTCAGTGAGATTTGTTTCCAAGACAAAATGGATGTGGAAGGTAGTATTAGCCTGAAGATCTCTCAATATGGGAAGGACCCATTCTCACAGTGATGGTATCATAAACATTCAGTCACCTATGGAACAAATAGAAAGTTCTCAGCCCCCTTCTTGATGCATAAATACTCACCCAGCTGAGGTGGGAGAGACAAATCCTCTGTCTAGGACTTTGAGCAAAGTATTCTCACTGGCAGGTGACAGTACTGAGAACAGGAAGCCAGGAGAAGTGTAATGGCCATTGCTTCTGCCACAATTGCCCTGCAGACAAAGCCTCAGGTATATCTATGACCCCACATCAAATCTAGGTTTCAAAAAAAATATTCTGCTTCAAATTCAATGATATTCTACCAGTGAAACTCTCAGATTTGCTCTTGCTCCCAACCAGCTGAGCCAGTGCATTTTGAAGTGGGGAGTGGACAGTTGGTGTCACACAAAAGGAGGGTTGAGAGTTGATAAAGAGCACACAGTGCCCTTGCCTCTTGTCTGTGAGGACCCTGGGAAAGCTCCCTGTGGGATCCAAAGGAAGGTGAGTGAGGTGGGAGGCAGTCCAAGCAAGCCCAGCTGTCTCTTATTGCAGTCCTAGGTAGCTCTACCAGGTTCCAGACTGTACAGCACAACTGTCTGTCTCTGCCTGGACACAAAGCCTGCACATTTACTGCCTTGATACTGTGTCAGTGTGGTCCTGAAAAACACAAGCTGCAGGAAGGAAACAGAGATTTCTAGCAGCCAAATTTTCATAACAAGAAAAAAAGAACCCTTTTAGTTCTTTCCATGGCAGGTTTCATAAGGCCATAAAACAGTGTACCTGCCAGAGCATCTAATAAACATAAGCTTAGAATGCTTGATTCAAGGCTAACTAAGGTCACTCTCTCTCTAGGATGAGACTGCTGTGAAATAGTGAGGATTTCTGGGGAAAACTCTGAACATTAAATCACACACAGAGTTTTCAACAATGAGCAGAGCAAGGTAGTGGATCTGTGGTGTCAATGCTCAGTACATGCCAGATCCTTGGGAGGAGCCAGCTGGAAGATTAATCTACTATCAAACTGCCTTTTAAAATTATGTTCAAAATGTATAGGTAAAGCTTCAAGGATCTTTGTCTAAAAGAGACAGTCAGTGACACATGCTGCTGAGCGTCTGCTGGTGTGTCAGGTGTTAACCCAGTGCCCATATGACTGAGTAAAGTGAATCTCACTTGCCCTACAAGTCATGAAACAACTTATGGCTAATTCCAGGTGTAATGGATGACTTTGTCAAGATTCGGTCAAATGTTTTACATTATTAAAAACAAGAGTGTCAGGCTACAATTACTAAAAAAGTATCAAGTCACCCAGGCTTTAGACATTATATCCAAAACTTTTAAGCTTTCATGTCCATGGACTACTGTCCTGAAAAAATTAGTTTGAAGGACTATTATCCTGGAAAGATGAGTTCAAAGTCCTGCTCTCATTAACTTTTTGGTGACTTCTAGCACATTCTAGAGAGCTGCATAAGCTCTACTTTTGCGGCACATTTCAGGAAATTTGACATGTTGGAAACACCTTGCACAAGTACCATTTGTGTATCTTCCTCTTCTGATTCTTTGCCAACAAATTTCTGCCACAGTTCTATCAAAAGAGGATCACCTTTGTCATCTTCATGCTTACACAGGCCACATGCACTAGGACACTCCCAAGTCAGGAATAATTCTATTTACTTTAGCACAGTTTCCACTGTGATGCCAGCCCAGTACTGGACACCTGAAAATATCCTGGGGTATGTTAGGAAGAGCATTGCCAGCAGGTTGAGGGAGGTGATCCTATCCCTCTGCTCAGACCAGCTGGAGTGCTGTGTCCACTTCTGGGCTCCTCAGTACAAGACAGATGTGGAGCAAGTCCGGGGAGGGCAACAAAGATGCTGAAGAGAGAGAAGCATCTCTCTTACAAGGAAAGGCTGAGGTAGCTGGACTTGTTAACACCTCAAGAAGAAACAACTGAAAGGGGTCTCATCAATGTCTCTAAGTATCTGAAGGGAGGGTGCCAAGAGGATGGAGCCAGGCTCTTCTTGATGGCACCAAAGAACAGGACAAGAGGAAACAGGCAGAAACTGATGCACAGGAAATTCCACCTGAAAATGTGAAAAATAATTTCTTTACTGTGCGAGTGACTGTGCACTGGAACAGAGAGATTGTGGAGTCTCTCTCACCAGAGATATGAAAGAAATGTCTGGATACAACCCTGTTCCATGTGCTCTAGCATGACTCTACTTGAACAGGGAGGTTGGACCAGATGATCCCATGTGGTCCCTTCCAACCTTAACCAGTCTGTGATTCTATGATTCTTCTCTCTTCATCAAAGTCTGCTTTTTAGATAACAACATCAACAACCTCTTTCTCCATTATGCTTCTAATGATAATAAAGTATTATTATTAAAGACAGGTAAACAGAACACACTTCATTCTGACAAGTCTTGACCTTGAGCCAGCCACTTTCCCTGCTCATCAGAAGCATGGTGCTTTTTTTGGCTCTGTTTTCATGTGCACAGTCAATAGAAGAATTAAGAATTACCTTGTATTGCTCTTAATGGAAAAAGATGGGTGCATTGAAAGTACACAACATAATGCTGTCTTTTGGATCACAGGAAGATGCTGTAAGATGAAGCCGAATTTCCATCATCTCCAAGTAACTCTTTTTTTATGTATAGGATTCCCAGTCCAAAGTATACTGAGCTCAGAGTATCACTGGTCTTTAGGGTGATGTGGAGCACTATTATTGATTACTGAGTTATACAGTGAATGCCAGCAACCATTCTTTCCCTGACAGGACAGAGGGACTACATATGTATCATGTGGCATAGGAATGACTTGAGTCATGCTCAGTTAGCTCCTCTATTTCTTTATTGCAATACTCCTTCATCAGAAAATAACACTTATTGCTTTAAAGAAAGTGAATAAAATGAGAATAAAAGTGGCAAATGAGAACAGAGAGGATTTCCGTAACTCTTTCCCTGAAGAGGAAAAGATAAACTGTCCAATAAACATGAAGTGATGTATTCCCTTTGCCATTCTTGTTTTGCTGCACAAGCCTTATGTCAAGAAGCTGCACTATAATTAACTCCTGTTTTGTCTTACTGTTTATGCATAAAGGCATCCTTAGATGGAGATGGCAATACCCACTGCAGAGCATGCCACCTATTTTCTTGCTCATGGGTTCTGGCACCAGCCAATTCCTTTGTGTGATTTATCACTTGGTAATCCATCTCCTCCATCCATTATCCTGCACAAAAATCAGCTCTGGACAGCTGCTTTCTCTGTAGCAGAGCAGGCAGAGCTGTCACTTTGCCTACCCTGTTCTCAGCAGGGCAAGGGGATTTTCTCTTTTCAGATTCAGTAAGTTTCATGGCAATTTCATTGAATGTCTTACAGGTGGAAATAACAGCTCAGTGCACATTAGGCCAGACTGATGACCTGCATAAACATTTCCCTTCAGCTGGGATGGCTCTTCCAGCTTAGCAGCTGCCAGCATATACTAGATGCAAGTTAGCCCTCCTGAATACAGGCTATTTAAGTCTCAATTAATGAAGCATCTAGAAACTATTTTGCTACAATCAAACAGAGCTGTTGAGTCTATGCTGAACTCATAAATGTGACATACAGTGATTTCAAACATTCTAATGGCAGCCTATGCAAACATTCAGAAATAATTCATGTTGTGAAAAGAAAATGTATAGAAGCAAAACAATACATTATTGTATGCCAGTTCTTTGACGTTCGAAATCTGTTTCTAGGATTTTTATATATGCAACCCAAGTGCACATGTATGCAGCATCTGAATAATCCATCAGATTTATGATACTCTAGATTACCATTCATTAGCAGCATGAAAGGATTTT
Organism: Oenanthe melanoleuca; assembly: GCF_029582105.1. Lineage (NCBI taxonomy): Eukaryota > Metazoa > Chordata > Aves > Passeriformes > Muscicapidae > Oenanthe > Oenanthe melanoleuca. The sequence continues at coordinate 39,323,705 of NC_079339.1, forward strand.
ATAATAGAAAGGTATAGCTGTATCTTTATAGGTACAGCTACACCTTTCTATTATAACACATGCTCCTAAAATAGATGTTTGCTAATTAGTGCAACCTTGGTTAAGTTGATTTCATGTATGGAGTCATTAAAGCCAACAAAAGTTCCTTGTGTGAGCCTTTTCTAAATTACCAGGGCTTTGGTACAGGTCAGTCCTTCTGCATTTGTATGACAGCTACCTAGAAGTACTCCAGTGTAAATATTAGCAGTGGTGAAGGATACACAGAAAAGTTGCACAATACAATATAAATTAAAATTCCTCTGCCTGCAGCTGTGCAGCTCACAAAATATCTCCGTTCTGCAAAAAGTTCTGTGTACAATAAAGAAAAGGGAAAAAAGGAAAAAACCCTATATTTTTCTTCAAAGACTCAACAAAAAGCAACATATCCTTTCAAGAACAAGACTTTCACCTTTGATACAGCTGTACTGGGTCTAGAATTCATCATGTGCTTAGGGAGAAGACTCACAAACCCAAAGAGGGTTCAGGTTTGGGAAAATAATTAATTTCTATTCCTCTCCTTCAGCTCAGTCAACCTCATGGGGGGAGGTGCCAGAAAACATTACTGCCCTCCCTTTCTTCAAATTAAAAAAAGGAAAAAAAAATAGATGAGAAGGGAAAGGGGAAACAAAGATACAGAGAGAAACTGGGGAGGGGAGGAGTAGGGACAGGGAGCTGAGAAGCAAGAAGGAAAAAGCATTTGTAAAATTAAAAGGCAGGGGCCCATCAGATTGTGTCGGGCAGGGGAAAGCGTGTCGTAGGCAGGAGTAATTGGTAATCGGAGCAGAAGTGAAGAAGGGGATGATTTATGGGAGCATGGAGACAGGGGTGGAATAATTTTTGGAGCAGAACGGGGAACTTACTGAACGCCTGAAACTCAGCTACTTATCCACTCGTTCCCGTGATAAATTAGCTCTTGTTTAAAGTAACCGGAGCTCCATTTTTCATTCTGATTACTACACTTGATATCTCTCTCTCTCCTTCTGTTTCTCTCTGACCACTGCCCCTTAGCAGGTTCTCTGAGCTGAGGCAATGGGTTTATGGAAACTCTTCACCCCTCCATTACACTGTTTCCCCCCTCTCCCTCCCAATTACTGTAGGGTTAACTCTTTAAGTTGTTGCGTTTCTCCAAGATGCTTAAATTGTTTCTGAGGGTTGACCTGGGAGCATATGGAACATGATCCTCCATTTATGCTATGGAGGGGAGAAGGTGGGGGGCATGGCGGGGCCCAACCCTTGCAGGAGTACAGAATGAGCACAGTGGCATGTTGTGTTTCACTGTGTGCTTGCCATGTTTGGAAGGCAGCACCAGGTCTGGCCTAGAGCACATCATTAGTAGGAATGATTTATTTTATGGTACCACTCAAAGCCACCACACCTCCCTCAAGCACAAGGTCTCACTGGTTAGTTTACCACTTAAAACTATGTGAAGGCTCAGTTGAGGCACAACATGCCAGACTGAAACAAGTGGAAGAAAGAAGGTGGCATACAGTGCCACAGTGTCACATACAGCGACAGACTCACCAGAAGCAAGAGTAGATGACTACAGGAAAAAATAATTTTAAAATATGCTTTTAATATAAAATTGTAAGACAAATAAATACTAATAAATATCAAGTTTCTCACTGACATCAGAATTAGTTATTTCGCTGAAAGCATCAAAATATTGAAGTAGATCACAATAAAAGATTTGAAGGATGAAGTGGTTTTGCCAGTCATTTCAGGGAATACAAAAGAAAAAGTATAAAGGACACCAAAAAAGACAGATCAGCTAGGTTTCTGCTATCTTCCTTCATGAGTAAAAAACATGAAGTGCAAATTGCTGAGGATATTGAAGAATAAAGAACAGGAAAAGAAAAGGTAAGAGTTGGGCTGTTATTTCCATCAGTCTAAACTAGAGTGTAAAAGGAAGAAGGGGATATTCACTGCAATGAAAAGATGACAAAGTAATATTTCCAAACACAAATAATTTGTGCAATCTTCACCTCAGTTGCTATTAATGCCAGGAGCTTGGCACAATTGAAAAATGTAAGGCAGGTCCAAGGATAGATCTAGACCTATGCGGCCGAGCCCCTGCACAATTTCTGCATATACAGTCTCAGTAGATGTGACCCTACAGCCCAGCTGTTCCTTAACTTTCCACCTGCCTGAGTCCTTGCACCTTCTCAACTGATTTTGCATCAGTCCCAGCAAGACAAGGAACCAGGTTAGCAAAGGATGCCAGATCTGGCACACCACAGCAGCACACGACCTCCCATCTCGAGCAGCACAGCCACAAATCCTTGTGAAACAAACAGGCTGCCTGCTCAACAGCTCACACTCAGGGAAAACTCTATCACATACAGCAGGACACAACACTGATTAAACTGCACATTCAGTCCTAGCCCACGTGAGGGAACCCTGTTCTGATGAGTCTTGGTCTGTCTGATTTGCCTGTCTCCCTGCCCTGTGATGTTTCCCACACTGCCAGACCAAACACACTCTCCTAGGCACAGATCAGCTAAATCACACCGAGTTACACTCAAAACTGAGCTAAGTCTAGTAAAGTCTGCACAAACTTAACTCAGATTTCTCTTCTATTTCGAGAGCCAGCAGGCAATGTAACCACACATCACCATCTTTTTGCCAGAAATACTAATATTATGGATAGGTACTTTTGGACCTCAACAAAAATGTATTCATACCATTGTCTCCCAATACAAGGCTTCTTCTTATGGGCTTTCAATGCTTTGATTTCCAAGTTCAAGCAGAGCCCCTTCTCCATCACCTCCTTATTCATACAAACACAGAACTGTGTGTTAATGAGCAACATGGGAGCACTGAACTCCTGCTATTACTTATGTTAGTGTGAGAGGCATTCTTTGAATAAGAAATTACAGCTTGAGTTATGAGATGTCTAGGAGGAAAGTCTAGGTAAGGTAAAAAAATTGGGAAAAAAGTCCATAAGCTTTGTCATTATCAAAACTAGCAAGTGGGCATGTTGCTTGGAAACAGTGATGGAGCCTCTGCCTTGGAGGAGTTACAGACAGCATATGAGCCCAGACCCCCTGAACACATATTTACAAGTTCACAGCCTGATGTGGTTCTCACAAAGCTCACCAGAAAGGTATCTCTGGAAGACAAATGGGACCACCAGATATTACACCATTAGTATTTTGCCAGTGATGTCAACACAGCTACATTGCACAGGCAGAGACCACAGACCAAGGCCCAGAGTAAAAAGCAGCTGCAAGAGAGGCAACAAGCAAGGACAAGGTGTGCAATAAAAGGTGAAGATAATGACTGTGAATTTACTTTGAGGTGAGTATGCTGCACATCCTCTAACCTTGGAGGATCCCAGGGGGTTTTGGACAGGGGATGAGGGTGGTTCACAGTTGTTAATACATTTTTATTATATATATATTAAATTAAGTAGAGGGCAAACTGATCACTATGACCAGACAAGGACAGGGAGATTAGCCTTACTGCAGTGATGGGCAGTTTCTTACTCAGAAACCAGACAGCTAATCTACCCCCCATGTTTCAGACAGCACTCACTTTATCTGTACATGGGAGCCCAGTCCCATCTCTCTTTCTCACACCTTTGATAGCAAGCAGATAGATTTTCTGAGATTTCAAAAAGCCAAAGTATATGAAGCAAATGAAGGCTCTGAAGGTTTTACTTTTATAGGCAGCAATTTCAATGCATGTGTATCTAGCAGAGTCTTACAGAGGAAGAGTTACACCTGAGAATCCAAATCAATTTGATTAAATGTAGTTAAAATTTCCCATTCTGAGGCAAATAATTATAAATCTGTATTTTCAAAGAGAGAGAGAGCTCACAGCTGTAGAATAGGAAATGACACGTATTTAAATAATTTAATTTTTTCAAAGGAACTTTCAGGATTCACCCAGAACCAAAACTTCATATTCCATAGGATAAGTCAAAAATCAGTAAAACAAAATATCTGCTCCTGGAATTTCTGAATAAAGCACTAATCCAAGGGAACAGGGCTGGTCCATTTCAGAGAATGGTACTGGCTTTCCCTTACCCTGCTCAGTGCTGCTTCACAGGCATATATGTTTACACCAAAAGAATAGAGGCCACACAGCAGCTTTCACAAGTTTTGGAATACTTCAAGTAGAGCAGCATGAAGAAAGTATGTAAATTTTACTCTGGAGAGACCAGCTTGTTGCAGACACAAAGGTAATGATCTTGCATCTCCTACCACAGCTCATAAGAAGACAACTAGAAAAATAACCTTTTTATCCAATGCAGAAGTAAAGATCTTGTGCTTTCTTTAAGGAAAGGAATTAGATGGGTCCTAAATCAGCTGTATGGTTGAAATTCAACCTGCATGAAATTTGGCATTCCTGTAATTTAGACTGGCATCTAGACAGCCTGGGCTTTGAAAAACAAGTAGACATTCATTTTCTCCTGAAGGACTCTTAAGTGGTGAAAACTTACTTGGCAAGTCTTGCTAAATGACCATATGGAGGGAATGATTCCTTTGATAGCCTGTTTTATTTTGCCTTGTGGTTATTTTCTAAATGACCACTGTCATTGTAGTTTACAGCCATGGCTCCTTCCTTCTAGAACTACCTGAACAAAATATTATTAAGATACTTTATGGACAAACCAGAAGCAGCTGAGTGTAAAATGGTGTACTACTTACCTCTGGCACCTGACTGCCTTTTACTGCCTTGGTTCCAACGTAGTCAACAAACTGCAGGATCAGAACCAACCAACTGAGCAACTCTCCTTCATGTGCTGGCAAACTCATCCTGTTCAGCCTGGGAGCTGGGATGCAAGCAGGCATTATCTTTGCAGCCATTGCCTTCCTGCACAACCAGCCAGCCTTCAGGGGAACTTCCAGCACTCAGTGGGAGTTGTTGAAATATTCAGATGGTGTCAAGACATTTCTTCCTTACAAAGAAAGAATGTATTCATTTATTGGACAGAATCAAAATTCTATGCCTCTGCTTTCTGGCCCTCTCAAGAGTGAGAAAAATCACCATTACTCAGTGGACAACAAAAATTTCTCCCTAGTTATTTCCAGTGCGAAGTCGGTGGATAAAAAGTTTTGTGTAAACTTTTTTGGAAGAAAACTGAAGGTTCTTAGAGCTTCTTCCATTTCTGTTGGCCTTCTAGACAAATACTGGTATTCATATAATGTATCTGGTTAATTTGGGGGGCTGTAAAATACCACAGGTAGAAGGGAGAGGAAGGTGGAGAAAGGAATCCTAAGATACAACGGATATATTTATTTTTTTAAGAACTATCGTTGCTCTCTTCTATGCCCCCTCCCCTGGCAAAGGTGAACTGCATATCTTTAGTTAATAATTAACTTGTCATGAGCTCCATCAATATCCCATCATCTAAGTGACAGAGGGAAGGGAGGCGATGGGGGAGGTGATCAGCACGACGTGCCAGCTCTGCCCGCAGCCTGCGATCTCGTCTCGGCCATAATAAATAGGATGAAATGCGCTCCTGATAAATGCCCATGTCATGGAGAGATTTTACCTTCACTCAGAAACAATGTAATATCTCAGCTATTACCCAAAATAATTTATCAATGTGTAATAGCTTTGTGCAGAGCTCAGATAGGAGGGGAGCAGCGCTGCCCGAGATGGATGGATCCTACCTTCTGCTTTTAATTTTTAATGCTCGTAGGCAGCTTCACATTAAAGGCCAGGTGTCATATATAGACTTAATGTAAGAATGGAGTTCATGAATTCTAATCAGGAGAGAATCTCCCTCTCTCTTCTCTTGCTTTAGTCACTTCTCTTTTTTTTATTTATCAATTTTCCTCTCTTTCTGTACTCCCATCTTCTTTGCTTCCCTCTTTTAGTCCATTTCTTCCTCCCTGTTCTTCAGATATGTCTTATTCCCTGTCTCAACAAAGCTATTTGGGTAGCTATTTGCTACTTCCAAAAACTGTACCACCTCTTAAGGATAAGCTACTTCTGTCTTGGTTCTGGTGTCACATTTTTTACATAGAAGAACAAACTCAACACAGGTACCAGGTCAGTATGTCAAAATTTTATAACCAGGCAAAAAACTCTGGACAATAGTGATCAAGCATGGAAAAATCACAACTGAGTTAATCCAAATTTATTGCAAAATAATGTTATTGAAAAGATCCTGTCTTTTTAGGGCCAGTGGAGAAGGCACATCCCTTATACCAGCTGAAGCAACATGCTTCTTCAGCTGGCAAGAATACAGTACTGGGAAGTGTGGATCCAAAACCTACCAAATCACAAGGTCTCATTTTCCCAGTATTTCTAGTCTCATATGCCAGCCACATAAATGTTCTCTTTGCATTCAACATTACACACATAAACCCAGTTGAGATGTATCTCATCTGGTGGTCTGCATCAGAGGAACCTATTCAAGGACCTCTGTAGCAGCATGTACAGACAATGGGATAATGCCAAGAAGTGTCATGAAAGACGCATTATTAGGACTCCCATTAAGAAATACCATTACTGTGTGAATACACTACATCAAAGCATGACGCACCGTCTGGGTGAGACACACCTGAGAGCACCAGCAATGCATGAGAGCACTCTCAGCCCTGCACAAAGAAGGGAGCTGCAGGAAGGAAGGGGGGAGCACCACTTACTGGCCAGAATGTGCAGCAAGGGACACTCTTCACACAAACAGCAGACACAAAGATCAAAGAAGTGCCACAAGCTGCAAAGAGGGAAAGATCGACTGTTTGGAATTTTGCATTCAAAATGAAGGAAAATACAAACACACCAATGCAGTACTACCCACAGGAGGAGCACTGCCAGAGCTGCAAACCTGTTTAAACCACTTTGCTGGCTTGCAAGTTGCAAGGACACCAGGGCTGAGAGGATCTTGGGCTTGATTTCCTGCCTTCTATTAACAAAGGTAATGTTAACTGCTCCATTTGTTGGTTGACACTACAGGGACCACAGACTGAATTATTCTTGGGAATTCGATCAAAACAAAAGATTCCCCTTGTGCCTAAAAACCACAATGCCATAAAAGTCTTTGCTGGTGTGGCTTCCACGTCCTTTTACAGATAAACAGAGGACAACCATCTTCAGGCGCCAGTTCTCTTTCCCTCTCCATGCAGAAATCTTTCTTTCCAGAGCATGAAGAACTTAGCCTACCAGAGCAACACAGTTTCATAAGAAACTTTCTGTGAACATACCTTTATTTTCACCTTATTCCTTCCCAGCACTGCAAGTCACACAGTTCAGAGGGTCAGATCTGACCCAGCTAAAACAAGTACCATGTGCAAAACGACATTGGCTTCACACGGCTTTTCAATGGGATCAAGGATAAAGGATGGTGTCCCACTGTGGCAAATCCTTTCTGCACAGAAATAAGCCATGTCTATAAAATATGTTTTGAATTTTTCTCTAAAAAACAAGTTTTAAGAAAAAGTTATTGCATAATTGATAAAAGCCAATACTTATCTTTGTGAGTGACAGAATAAGAGACTGCAAATCTTTGAACAGTGTGGTACCAGAGTACGGGGAACGTGTGGCTGTTTGTGGGCAGAAGCCCTGGAAACTTCACACTGTCTATAAAGATCCCCAAGACTGCCTTATCAAGCACATTTTGCTCCTCTGTGTTTGTGTACAAATGTTCCATTGCAAAGGCAAGACACCAGCATGCCCTGGTGCAGCAGCCCTAGGACACCCTCTGTGATACACGATTATCTGCAGTAATAAGGACGAGAGCTGTTGTCTGAAGAGGACAGAAAGATCGGGTTACCTCCCCTGAACACTGCTCACTTAGTGGCTGTGGCCTGGCTCCAGGCCAGCAGGAGAGCAGCATGCCCTTGTCTGTGTTGAATGAAAGCCCATTGCCTGCTGCCAAGCAGCCTCAGGCAGACAGACTGCCATTCCAAGAACCCAGCTAAGAGCTCTAAATTCATTCATTCATGGTCCAAGATCTTTTCTAACCCCAGGAGGAGTGATAGACAAAAAAGGAAAGGTAACAGGTAAGTCCCCCAGGTACCTGTCTCTTGCACCATGCAGCTGGAGTTTAATCAGGGTCTATTGCTGTCTTATTCCATTGCTAACACTGTGACTCTAACTGCCTGTACTACAAATTAATTCATTCCTTCAGGCCTTGCTGTTCAGTAACTGGCTGTCACAGCAATCTCCCGAGGAGCTAATTGAGAGTTGTGATCCGTGCAGTATTTCCATTAGTGCTGTAATGACAGGCAGCCAGACACACACATGCATGCTCACACACAGAGCACAGGTTCCCCTGTACCCACAACCAGGAGCAGATAACAAGCCAGTGCCATCTCAAGTGTTCAGCAGCAGCTGGGAAAAAGGGAAAACAGGAGAATCAATGTCCATGATTCAGACTGAGACCACTAAACCACCTAAACTTGCTCTCAAGACAAGCTCCTAATTTACTGCAGGATCTTTCACACAGTCCTCTCCTGTCCAGTGGCACTGTTCCCAGAGACTACAGATCCCACCAACAAGTTACCTCTATTTGAGTGTCCCTCTCCACTGCATTGTGGCACCATGCAATGTAATCTCCTTAGAGATGCTTCTTGAGTAAGGGTGATTGCAGATGAAGCTGTGTGTAGCACTGTAGAAGACACTAATATTAGAGTCTTACAGGTTCTGCTTAACAAACTAGAAGAGATGCTAATTTGGGAAGAATATATTTGATCAGTTATGATGTGGTTCATTTAGGAATCTGGATGGCTCAGGGGTAAAGTCTGTGAACTTAGTCTGTTTTTTACTCGTTTTTCCTTTCATTTGTAGTTTCAAGCAGATCAACAGGAAAGCACTACAAGCAGCAACTCCTATAGTTGTGCTACCTGCTAGTAAAGACATAGGCATCATAAAGAACACGTTTTTAGGTCCCTTCTGGACTACAGCCCCATGGTTCTCACCTAGAAAGCAGAGGACGTGCAATTCTGAGCTGTCACTAATGATTATTTAGCAGAGTCAGAGGCTGAAAAACCTTTTTTTTCTTTTTTCTTAGAGGGTTGTGCACTATTTTTGAACTAACTCTAGAATTAACCCCAATGTATCTGAGGACTTGTCTCTGTAAAGGCAAATGTGTATCCATTTAACTTGTGGTAGAAGCTGGTCAGGTAGCTGCAGACTAGTTCAGTAGGCACTTCTCACCAAATGCTGTATTAATTCCCAAGTTGTGAGTGGTTTCTTTATAAATGAAAGGTGGTTTCAAAGTCCATTAGCAATGGGAAGGAAAATCACAGCAATTCTTTTGAACTACGTATTTGCCAATGAATTAATTCAAAGTGATCAGTGTGGTTATTCTAGCTGCCAAACAGATTGAAGTCAACAACTTTAGCCACCTTTAAGTTGAGACTTTTGCAACAGTAGAAATAACTCAGCCTTGGGTAGGGAAGTAGTTCATGCTGGAAAACTATCAATAGGTGAAGGTAACCTTGCTTGGGACAGTGCTACTCACACAGTCCCAGATTTCCAAAATCATCTTTTTGTAAGGAAATGAGCTGCAGATTCTTTAGAGCATTCTAAAGAGTAGACTATGCTACTCTGACTGCCACTGCAGTCCGGCTTTATAAAAATAGGGAAGATACCCATTCAAGGCACACAAACAGCCTTTAGGGCTCAAATAGAGGATTAAGTTAGTGAGCCTTAAGAAGTTGTGGCATATAATCCTAGCTTCATAATTGAGCATGTGCATGCTTCTGGCATGTGATTAAATGCTAGGTCATTTGACTTAACCCAGGAGAAGACAGCGTTAAGTGGAATTACCCCATGTCTGCTGCAGGCTAGTTGTGCTCACAGCTGTTACCACAGCTCAGCTGATACATAGCAATTTGTTCAGTTGTGCTATATGTTACTGCACGTACAAACCCTGATTCTGCCCTCTTGTGACAACATTACAGGAAAATTCCGTTATTTTAAAAGTCAGATGAATTTGATAACAGAAACACAAATTTTAGAAAACTTCCACAACTGCAAAGGGCCCATGGAAATTGGATTAACATAAGACATTCTGAGATATCCACATAGACCCACACTGCAATATGTTTGGCTCTCCTATGTCTAACCATAATTACAATTTTCAGTTGGACTTACCTGCAATAGATATGATCTGGCAGGGACAGAGCAGAAATTAACAGATCAGGTATATCTCCCTCTTCTACAGGTAATGAGGCTGAAAGCTCACCCCACACCAGGAACAGGCCTTACCATCACTCATGGTGAGCTTCTGAAAAAAGGCAAGAAGATATCAGTGAAGAAAGTTCCAAAAGCTCAGGGTCAGAGGAAGTCCTGGAACAGGCCACGCAGTAATTTAGGATGTGGCATGTCCTGTAAATCCATTTTAAGGATTGATCAGGGCATGCCTAAGGGATAAAAAGTGGGCTTAAAACTTATCTCTGTTTTCAGTGTTGAGAAAGCTGTGGTATAAATGGAAAAGGTCCTGAATTCTGATCAATAACTTCTTAACAACAGATAACAACTTTATGATGTGCCACAGAATAGCTTTGGATTCTGTGCTAAGTGCTAAGTCATGCTTTTTCCCTTCAAGTATGATAGAAGATGGTTTCCAGCTGAGGGGTAAGGGTGGAATGTGTAGATACAAGCAGTGATTTATTCCAGACTATTTTGAACTGATTACTTGAAGTTACAGTTACTGATTCAGTGAGCATTGTCATGTAAACTGATATCTTCATCAGTCTGACATGCCAGCACATATATTGTTACACAGCACAACAGGATCAGCCCAAACAACCTGAACTAAATCCTGTGGCCATTAGATGTTAAAGAAGCCCCTGTTCATGTCAGCATTTCACATCCCTATAGTCTCCATGCACGGCAGAATTTCGACTGCTTTGTTGCCTTGAAGTTTCAATGTCTGTGTTTCCTGAAACATAATCCTGTCAATATTTGCACAAGTTTAGGCTCATTTTTTTTTTTGCCATGGCTCACCAATGCTTGAATTTATTAATATTTGAAAAAGAAGAAGAAGACCTCAAGCCTGACAAAGTTTCAGTGCTCACTGCACTGTTCAGTTAAATCACTCAATCACATTTCCATTGCCTTCCTTTGAATGTTCTTGCAATAAGCAATGCTGTCACAAGCAGAAGAGCACTTGCACATGGGCTGTCCTACAACCCAGCCACAGGCAGGGATGGGCTGAAGGGGAAGCACACTTGGACTCACTCAGTACACAGGCACACAGAGAACACTTGTGCACACAGCCTTAGGAGAGTCTGGGAAGTTCTTGCATGGTGCAGTGGAAACCAATTTCTAAAAAGATATTTTCAAGTTAATGCAACAAGGAGAACTCTAGGCTGCTCCTCCAGAGATCCAAGTGTGAAAGCTGGGTAAGCACTCAGCCAGCAAGTGCACAGCTACTGCATGTGAGTGTCTGGCCCTGCAGAGCCATCCTGCTTCCTCCTGGAAAGGGTTGGCATATCCTGCCTGAGGGACAGCTGTGTGATGGAACAACGTGGAAATGTACAAAAGCAAAACAAGGGAATAGGTGTGATACTGTAACTTGTCTCATATTCTCTGTTGGATCCAGCAACATGAGGTCAGCCAGTCTCCATGGTTTTGTCTATCAAACCCAAGAAGAGCAGAAAATGTCTATTTGCAGTGAAGCTCATCCTAACAATTAATTTTTGATAATCCAGGCAATGACTTATGAAACTTTTTCATCCATATAAACCTGGCAGTGAAGTCTTGAAAATAATACACAAACACTTGTATTCATAGAAAGGGTTTACCAGTTCAACCAAAATCTCATTTTAAACCAGTTCTCTACCTTCACCAGCCAAAATATAAGGAGCTGTTCTCACACTCAGATGAGGATGTTGTAGTGGAGCCAACACTGATTTCACTAAGCAGATGTAGAGGTCATCTATCAGCTTAATTAGTTGTCTCCAACAGGCCTTAGTCTTCCCATTAAATATTGTATTTTCAGTGCAGCAGGGCTAGACAGTCTTGCAAGTGTCATCAATTGTCTGTAAGGCTGGATAAACCATGGGTCCTTCATACTCTTTATATCCAGGAGAGAATGGGTCATTGCTCCCCACTACAGTTTGATCTTTGCAGGATGGTTCTAAGCTTGAGGCCAAAAGCTCCAAAGGGAAGCAGAAGAAAAGGCTGAGCTGCACAAGGTAATGAGAAACACACACTGACTTTTCTAACAATTCCCAAGGCTAGCTACCCTATGAACATATCTGCTCTTCCTGTGAGAACAGGGGTCTTGAGAGAGGAAAATTTATCTTGATGCAGTGACCTCATCAAATCATTTGGAGGAAAGCTTTAGTGGACATCCAGTCCAGTCATGAAGTGGGACATCTACCATTACTAGAACTTGTCAGCTGTGCTTTGTCTAGGTGAGTCTTGGAAAGTTCCAAGGATTGAGTTTCCATCATATCTATGGGCAATGTTTTTCACTGCAGCACAGGCTCCCTAGGGAAATTTTCCCTATGCCTGCTTCAAATAACCCAGGATACAGGATGCACTGCTGACAATAGCTTGCAGAAGACCAAGTCTTACCCAGACTATTTCAGAAATGGTCAGCAAAAAAAATGAGTAAAATTAAGCAAATTTTGGAAGCAGACTCACAAATAGAGAGTACAAATGTATTTCTCATACTACCTGAAACTTAGTACTAACTACAGGAACTCCTTCAGGATTTCTGTTTTCAAAAGCTCTCTCAGTCAGCAGAACTGAAGAAAGATTATGGTGCTCTGATACTCCCTCTGACAGAATAAAGCAGCACAAAAACAATCAAGAAGACATTAAACAGTGTCTGACAGCAAGCCTAACTTCCATGGCATCCTCTGTTCAGTAGGGCGTTTTACAGAGCAGGGATTTCAATCTCTGATTATGACCTCTCATTTATGCTACTTAGTTCTCTAAGGTAGTTATCAAGCACAAATAAACTCACAGGGGCACAGTTGTCCCCTCTAGTTTTAATTAATGCCACTGAAACTCATCATTAGCTAGGTGTATGAGGGCAGCTCATACACATGCAACCATCCATCAAGAAAAACCCATTGTATAATACCAAATAAAGCATGTATTGACTTCAGGGAGTCTTTTCTTCAGGATATTCTCCTGATTCAGTTCAGGAGAAGGCTAAAGAACCAAAACTCATGTACATTATTCAGCTCCTCATCCACTTCTCTGGCTAAATCAAAGAACTAGTTTTAGTCTGCACTGCCATGTTCCAGATTAGCTCACTGCATAATTTAGAGCAGTTGTCTTACAGATCACACTTAGAATCACAGAATTAAGATTTGAAAGGAACCCTAGAGGTCTTCTGATCCAAACCCCGGCTCAAAGTAGGCCCAGCTTCAGACTTAGATCAGACTGCTCAGGGCAAATTATGAGTCCCTTCTGAAGAAGACAGCCTCTCTGTAACCACTCCCATTATGAAAAACTTTTTCCTTAGAGCTATCATAACTCCCCTGTTGTGGGTTGTATTCATTGCCTCTCATTCTTTATCTGGGACTCTCTCTGTCTTTTCTTTAACTATCCATTAGGGAGTTAAAGAGTAGAATTAGACTTCTTTTAGCTTTCTCTTCCTTGGTGAATAAACTCAGGTCTTCCAGTCTCTCATTTTATCTCATGTCCTTCAGTCCTGTAACCACCTTTGTCATTGTTGGCTGGAACTTGCTCTACTTTGTCAACGTCTTACCTATATTAAGAAACCCAAAAATGAAGACAGAACAGGAATTTCCCATTCTTCATAAGATGGTCTGTGGTAAGATAGATTTTATGAAATTAGATCCTTCATGTTTCTTATTTCACTTTCTTATTTCTGTTTTCACCTCCTTCCCTTATATTTTATAAAAGCTCAATCTCTCTTATGTAACAAACAAACAAACAGCAAATGAGAGTATCCATGGCACCATAGCACTCTGAGACAGACACATCACAACAAGAAAGGAGGAGGGGAAGTTCATACAAAGTACTGCCTTGCCCCAGAAGGCAGATATACAGACAGAAAGAACTCCAGCACAAGTGAAGAAAGCCCTCAGTTTGCTTGGCTCTTGAAGCAGAGGACTGGAGCAGCCTACATTTTGACTTAATTGTCATAAAACAGAGCACATGACAGCAGTTGGTATCTTCAAGGATTAGCAGCATAAACAGATTATATACCCTGCCATGCATGTGCATGTTGTGTTGCAAGAGCCACAGATGCTACATCTGACAATCAAGTTTAGGTGACAACACTAGGTGCCTGGACTACAACTTGATGCAAAAAATTAAAATCTCTGCGGCTCATTGTAGAGCAAAAGCTAACACTTTCCTTGCAAAATCGTTTTCTGTTTAATTTCCCAAGTGGAAAGTCAATTTTGAAAAGCATAGATACAATGTTTTCTTATCTAGATGTAGGTTTATATAGTGTACTGCTGCTGAGGAATCTTTCCTTCCCCTGCTAACACACTGGCATCAACTCTGCTCAGGGAAAGCCCAGTGTTGCTGACCAAGATCACTATTTATACTGGATGCCCATTAATTGCATTGCTTGAAATGATTTGCTGTGGGTTTTCTTTTTTTATTCTAGCTGCATTATGTCGTGATCTGATGACTGATTGGGTCCTGTGAGCAATCATGAGCCCAAGCCTATTGCTTCTAGCTTGATAGAGTGTATATCTCTATTTCATATTCAATAATGATGAATGGTCATGGCTTACATTTATATAGGGCCTTTCATCCAGAAAGATCCCAAAGCACTTTACAAATTGATTTACTGTGCAAACTATGGGGTTTATTCTCCGCTTCATAAGCTCGTATAAATCCCATTGAGTTACTTGCACTTCATCACAGTTCTTGGTATTGCCCAAACAAAGCACAACCAATACACCCAGCAGAGAGTCAGGGAACACTTAGAAAAATGTGAAAGAGTTCAGAACTTCAGCTCTATGTCTTATCCAAAAGGCAGAATCTTTAGCTGGAGAGCATCCACCTAACCCCAGAAAAGTGTTCTTTTCTACACTACTTCTAATACAGCTTCTTGCAGTAAAGCATTCCTTGGAGAGGACACAACCCAGAGCTGAGTCTGCTGGCTCACATGACTACACCCTCAGGCAGGAGCTGCTAAAACTCATCAGTTCCTTCTGTTTTAAAAAAATACTGTTAAACAGAAAACTACTAGCAATGAAACATCAGTAGCCATCAATATAGGTTGCTTGTGCTTCTCAAGAGTTAAAGAGAATTTAAAGCAAAAAGATTAAACAGGAAGAATGCTCAGGCAAACTTCCTGGCAAGAATTTTGAGCAAATGTTTAGGCACAATATGATGCTCTGCACTAATGTTTTGATGAAAATCACCCAGTTCCCTTCTCCTCTGTTTAACTTGGAGTGGAAAAGAAAATTCACCAGGTATGTGCTTGGGTTGATCAGCTGCTGTTGTTCCCTGGCAAAAGGGAATCCCAGATCTGGGACCTAGCCTTTACATTCCCTAACCTAAGGGATACAGAGTGAAGCAGGAAACTCATGACTGAGATGATAGGTAATCAACTTAAATATTTTTTTCACCTAGTCTAAAAGCTTTAAAGGAGCAACACCATCTCTACCTCCATGACTTTGTCAGAGAATTGTGAGGTGCATTAAAAAAAAAAAAGCAGAGATTCTCTAATAAACATGGTGCCTGTGAAAGTGAGATGCCAACAGTGGCTCTTGCCATGGTGTAAGCTGAATGCCTACCTTTGCTCCACCATGTCACTTCTGAAATGGCTAAAGTACAAATGTTGGTTCTAATCTGACCAAAGACTAAGTAATGCCAAATTATCCAATGTGGGTAAGAGACCCACCTCCTCACAGATTTTAACCAAAATTTGTTCTTTTGGAACAAAAAAAGAAATAGCTCATAGATATTTGAATGTAAAAGGTAATATTCTAATGCTAGAATTACATAAAACTTCCAGATGTTGACCATTGTCTTCTCTTTTTGGCCTATCAGAATTAGCATGCTGATATATTGCAGCAATAAGTACAGTCAAAAATAAAAAGAGAAAAAAGTCTTTCTCTCCTTTATTACATTATGGACTGTTTGCCATATTCTTTATTAACACCAGAGCTAAAAAGAAATACGGCACAGGTTAAGACAGGGCAAAAAGTTTTTCTAGAGGATTAACAGCATCAGCCTGAAAGGTCCCATGTAACATGCATTCCTGGGGCAGGTGGAAAATATGGAAAGATTTATCCAGCAGTTTCTTGATAGGTTCAGGCCAATTCAGCTGCTGTCAGTCCCCAAGCTGTGTGTGTCCCATCTCTATTTTGGTCAGCTCTAGCAGCTTGCCCAATAACTTACACAATACCCAAAAGATGTAAAATCTTTTGGACATCAAATGAGGTTTTAAGGAGGCTGTAGGTACAGAAGCCTTTCATCCTTAGAAGGTTTCATGGTCCAGTCTGATCTCTCCTACACATTCCTCTGCCCATCCAGCACTTTTCCCAAGCTCGTCTCTCCTCATTCTAGATTCTCTATATCATATGTTCTGCTGGATAGGGGCTCCTTTTTCTCCTTCTGGCCAGTATGAGAGGAAAGACTGTAAGAGCAAGGCTTCCAGTTTGGGTCTGTAAGATGACAGTGCACTTCAGATGTTTGGAGAAAAAATGATATAGAAGGCCAGATCAAAGTTCACTGACCTAAGATAAATTGATGGATAACATAATGAGGGCTGGTACTTGCTTGTTACAGACAGCCCTATGAGAATTTAGTTGCCAAACACTAGCAAGCAATTATTGGTCTCATATGAGCTACAGGAAAAAAAAAGTAAGTTACCTACTTTTTATAATGCAGGGATACTGAAGAAAGTATAATGATGGACCTTTGCCTTATTTTAAATCATAGAATCGTGGAATGGTTTGGATTGGAAGGGATATTAAAGACCATATAGCTTCAACCCCATGCCTTGGGCAGGGACACCTTCCACTAGACCAGCTTTCTCAGAGCCCCATCCAACCTGACTATAAACACTTCCAGGCATGAGGTATCCACAATTTCTCTGGACAACCTGTTTCAGTGCCTCACCATCTCACAGAAGAGATTTTCTTTCTAATATCCAATCTAAACTGACCCCCTTTCACTTTAAAGCCCTTCTCCCTTGTTCTATCAGTACATGTCCTTGTAAAAATTCTCCCTTGAGCTTTCTTGTAGCCCCCGTTAGGTACTGGCTGCTCTAAGGTCTCCCCAAAGACTGAATAACCCCAATTCTCTCAAGCCCATCTTCATGGGAGAGGTGCTCCTTCCTTCTCAACCTCTTTGTGGCCCTCCTCTGGGCCCTCTCTAACTGGTCTGCACCTTTCTTGTGCTGAGGACCCCAGCAGTACTGGGGTCCTAGGTGCTGTACTGCTGGCAGGGTCCCAGGAGAGCAGAGTAGAAGAGCACTGGGCACGCTGCCTTTGATGCAGCCCAGGGTACATTTTGGCTTTCTGGGCTGCAAGTGCATGTTGTTAGATCACATCAAGCTTCTCAGCTTGACATCCTTACCCCATTACCTTCACACTACAGAGATAAAAGGGTTCCTTAGCCAATAGTGAAAGTGTTCTTATTTGGACAAAGTACATGCTGCTGGCATATGTTCTACAACACAGTCAAGTTTTTCTAGCTGGATGATCCCAGAGTGACACCACCAGAACAGGGCACCAAAAGGCAACATAAGGCCAAACCAAGTAGTTGCCACTGTAGCTGCACCAGGAGTGTTTGGAAATTGAAGACCAGCACTAAAGAACCACAAATAAAGAAACTACAAAAGCTACAGTAACTTACCTCAGAGCCAAAGTTGTCTATAGTTTTAGGAGTCCTGAAAGATTATCAAGCACAGCAGAAGGTTCTCCGTGTTGGGAGACACTGTTCAATCTAACTGTTCAGCAAGTAGCTGTAAAGATTTTAGGATTTTTTTTGTCCTTACAAAACTTGTTAACAATGACAGGACATCTCATCAACAGTGAAGAGCAAGTGACATAAAAACAACAAAGTAATTGTAAATAAAAGAAATCACATAAAATTAATTAAATAAACAGGGATTTCCCAGCAAAATTGAAGAAAAATGCCTTACAAGAAAGAACAGCCAAAATGACAGAGATTAGATTTTACTGGCACTCAGCTATAAAGCTAAGGACCAAACAAATGTTGGAGACTGAGATTCTTCTGAAGTAGGAGGATCCTGACCTTCCATAGCAGGTGACACATTAACAGGGGCAGAGATACTAAGGAAGCCGGTATCACTCTCCAAAGCCTTGTTTATCCTAGGGATAAGGAGAAGATTCTCACAGTCCTCCACATGTGCCAGTCTATTCATGTTCAACAGCACTGAGCTCATGTGATATCATCACAGCAAAAAATGAAGAAGCAGGCAACATTTTTGGGAATGAAAACAAATACTTCCAAAAGCTTTTCAAGGAGAAAATATGACTGATAGTGCTTAACAACCTTAAATTTTATATTCACAAGTAAGAATGAAGGAAGATGATACAAAGTTTTCAGTTTCTTGGCCTTTGCAGGCAGATCTGTTTGGACAGAATGCAACAGTGCCCAGGGCAGTGCATACTGAATATCTCGGTGTCCAGTTTCATGAGCCTGAAACATTATTGTATCTGCCCATAGTATCTCCCATTTAGTCAACAAACTTTTCATCCTGCAGCTCCCCAGAGATGGCATGGCACCTGGATGCCCACCAGAGCCAGACAGATGTCTGGTAAAGTCCTCCTAGCTGAACAGGACATGGTAGCACCCAGATCATCACTACAGCAGGAAGGAAGTCCAAAAAAATATAAGCTGAGGACTGAGAAAATAGTGTTTTACAGGAGCTTGTTGCAAAAGAAAATGGAGAGCCACAGGGCTCCTGAGGCTTTTTCCTTCCCAAAGCAAGCAAGTGCCAGAAAGTACAAGTCCTGTTTGTGGAGGATGCTCTTCAGACTCCCAGCGTGGAGAAGCATGTTGAGCCACACCACCCCCTGCAGCCCTCCCTCCCTCTCATCCGCCGTAGATATACAAGGCTAAGTTGATGAGCTGTTCAGCTTAGTGTGAAATGTGTTACATTTTCCCCCCAGCTGCTTCCTGATTGCAGTATTTACTTTTAATCTCCTCTGCCTCAATGCCCGATAAAAACTTTGTCACATTAGATGGTGACAGATGGGAAAGAGAAGGGGGGGATCACTGCAAGGGAACGTCCTGGCTTCCCAATAATTTTTCACAACGCCAATTATGTCCTTCAGTGCTTCCCGGCATGTGCACCCATGTCAGCAGAGAGGGAAATAGAAAGGCATAAATAAAGACAAAACCAGGCACTGCGTGGCTTTAATCTGCAGAATAACATTTCTCATTTGGGTGAAATATTGTTGGATTCTCTCTGTGCTGGAAATGGAGACACACACACAAGATATACACAGAGACACAGTTGTGCAGAGTTCACAAGTGCTTTCCTCACGCGTGGGTACTGCTGTCCTCACAAGCAGCTCATCATTGTGATGAGGAAAAGTGCAGATACCTCCTGCTTTCTGAAAGGTATCCAAGGTATCCCTCAAGACAAATCTTTTGCCCTCTAGCCCAGCTACCACTGAGCAAGTAGGAGTAATGTGAAGATTCTCATCTTTAAGGTTTCAAAATGGTTCTTAGAAAGTTTCTGATCATTTTGTGTTGTACTTGAGGCTCTTTGCAAACTCCAAGCCTAATCCTGCATGCCACTACGTTTGACTCACTTAGATGTTCCATCCAAGATGAGGGGCTACAAAGGATAATCTTTTGAATGAGTTACTTCTTGCTTAGATTGAAAAAATGAAGAATGTAATAGCAACCACCTATATTGGTGGACATGTTTACAGTAGCAGATGAAGGTAGTCACAGAAGCAAAGAGAGAGAGCTTCAGGGGGAAGGTGAGACACAACTTTGACCTGGGCTGGGATTTATCTAGTCATACCAGTAGAAAAAAACCCCCAACCTTTTTGTTTGCCCTTTATGTACCTTCTTTGTAAACAAGAAAAAGAAAATCAAAATACAGCATTTTCCCAGACATCTTTTCCTTTGAACTAAGAGTGCTTTGAACCACAGCTACTACTGTATTGACAATTTAGGTGTGGATCCATGCAGAGAAAAAAGCTTGGTGACTTCCATTCCAAGCAGAATGGACAGGCAATGTCAGAGAGAAGTACATAATGAAAGAAGCACAGCAATAGAGATGATGAAGGGAGAAGAGCCTCAGCTAGAACAGAACGAGAGGGTGACTGTCCTAACAAGTGAAACCTGTCATGGGGATGTGCATAAATGTTCACAGGTAGGGCACATTCATGCATCTTCCATTAGGCCAGAACCTGGCCTGCAGGACTCTTGGTAAAAGCCAATGCAAGTGCCCTTGTCTACATTACATATGAAATAAGATATGTAAATATGTAAAAAAGTAAGTACTCCCAAAACAGGGGATTTCCAGGTAGCTACAAACTGGCCATCAGCCAAGGAGTTACTCATTCTGTCTCTAGGGAAAAAAATATGAATGAGAAGGGTCTGGGCTCAGGGATAGAGGATTTAGTAGATATCAGACAAAGGACTGTGAGCCACAGAAATTATGAAGAAGCCACTGAAAAAATGGACTATTCTGTATTAGCATCCAGGAAACAAACAGCTGGAGCTGGAACAGAAAAGACAAAGGACTGCAAGTGAGTTCTTCAACTGTGTTCTTCAACAGCAGATTTGCTTCACAGAAAGTAGCTAACTAGTAACAGAAACACTATGCTCTTAGAGCATCCTTATGGTTGTGCATTACCAGATTTTGGCAGTCATATCTGTATTTACGTGCCTGTCACTTTGGATGCACATTTACAGAATGCAGGTTTACAGAACTGATTATGCCATGAAACTCCTGCAGAAGCTCAACTACAGCAGGTTCAGCATATTATAGTGGCAGTGAAAAATGCCCTTTTCCCTACAGAGAGAACCAGTGAGGTCCCTGAAGAACTTGTTGAATGAGAAAGGCATAAATTAGCAGCCCCAGGCTAGCTAGACCTCAATGGATGTAGGAGCAAGAACCGCCATTTACAAGAGAAAATTAGTATGAAGCAAAAAGAAATGTCAAGGCAAAGAGATTTAAGGGAGGTAAAACTCATATGTGAATAATTTTTAAAACCCTGTTGCCTTCCAAATTATGACAGCTGAAGGCTGAGAGCTGTGCATGGGCCCCACAAAGATCCTATGCAAGGTATCTGTGATAGAGCTGCTGAAAACATGGCATCATGTTTGCAAGCAGATAAAGCAGACAACTGCTTTGGTGTGGAAACATGTTCTAGAATGACATCCTGTTTTTATAAATATATTGAGTCCAATCATTTATGGTTCACTATCTGATGAAAAATCTAAAAAGTATAATGTAGGTACATACAAGTTATTTCTTTTCATCTATCCTCCAAATTAGTTACTTAGCAAGTAAAATGCTCAGTTCTTCATGGCAAGGTATTTCTACAAAGAAAGAGAGGGGGAAAAAAAAGCAGATATCTACTGTTCTAATGTAATTTGATTTAGAAAGGTCTTTTTCTCAACCAGAAGAGCAGAATCACTTTTTTCTTTTCTTTGATTCTTTTTAGAGATCATCAGTTAGTTCTACTTGAATTTGTTCTCATTTGCAAATTACGTTAAAGGAGTGGGCCTGTCCTAGGAACCAAAGGCAGAAAAAATAAGTTCCTACTCACATTTTTAATTCCTTTTAAGTGAGAAGGAAAAGAAACCCAAATACAAAAGGCTCTTTCATTCCAAGTCCATCAAGCAGTACCCATCCCACAGCTTCTCCCCAGTTTAGCTGTGTTACCTTACACAGTTCAATGCATGATAAAAGAATTTTTTGCCCACGTATCTTAGAGCTTACCCTTAGACTGAGACTAAAGCACTGTCATCAAGAATTAGAGAATTTTTATGTTTTTCCTTTTATGAGGTATGTACATTTATATGTCATTCCCCCCCAAAAAAAAGAAAGAAATTAGACTTTCCTTCATTTAGGCACAATAAACTTCCTAATGATGGGAGGAAAACAACTGGCAGACATTCAGTGACTGTCGTTGTGCACCAAGGGGATTTCACATGCTACCCCATTAACTTCAGTCTCCAGAGGAAAGACAGGAACTCAGCTTCAGCATGTAGCAATGTATTTTTCTTTAGGGAATAAAAATGCAACAGAAACCAAGAGATTTGTTTAGAGAGCAGTAATTCAGGGGAATAGTCTTTGGTCAAAGCAGCTACCAAATTGTTAAGCAGTAAGCAAGGTGATTTTGTTACAAATGAGGTTTTAATTTTTATCTGCAGTCAATGTTTGTGAGACACGTGGGTGACAATGGCTCCTCATTATTCAACTTCAGTGAGGAAGTTTAGAGCAGTATCCAATATTGTCCCCTTGAGTGTCACAAAATCACAGAATGTTAAGGGGTTTGAATGGAACCCTAAAGATCATCTAGTCCCAACCACTCCCTGCCATGGCCAGGAACATCACTAGACCAGGTTGCTCAAGGCTTTGTCCAACCTGGCCTTGAACACTGCTGTGACTGGAGCATCTACAACCTCCCAGGCAACATCTTGCAGTGTCTCACTGCCCTCACAGTAAAGAATTTCTTTCTAATGTCTAACCTCCCCTCTTTCAACCTGTACCCATGGTCTATCACTGCAGCTCCTGATGAAGAGCTTCTGTCTGGCTTCCCTGTAGGCCCCCTTCAGGTACTGGAAGGTTGCTGTGATGTCTTCACATAACCTGCTCTTCTCCAGGCTGAGCAGCCCCACATTTCTCATCCTGTCTTCACAGGCACATGGCCCTCCTCTGGACTTGGTCCAACAAGTCCACATCTTCATATATCAGAGCACAGGAAAACCAGAGAGAGCTCCAGCAAGGTCTCTGAATATGCTGAAGGGATTAGCTAGCATACTCCAAGCCATTCAGCATGCAGTAGAAGTATTATGGAAACATACCATAATTGTGATCAGGACAACAGAGAAAAAATAAAAAAGGAAAAAAAAAAACCCAAACAAACAAAACAGACACACACTACAAAAATAAACATAATACAAATAAATAAATAAATAACAAAAATAAATTATTGTTATTGTTATTATTGTAGTTGTAGTATACCACAAACAATCAATGCTGTTGTTAATGATTCTGGGGAAACAGCCCAAACTGATATGAAGCAATAAGCCCAATTGCAATCAGTGGTCCTCAGATGACATCAGCAGACAGAAGCATCAGGACTGGACCTATGCACAGCTCCTCACCTCATACTGGAAAGGAGGAAAGAGCACAGGAAACTACTGGATATAGTCTGTGGATTTTAGGCAACCAGTGAACCAGCTGAACAGGAGGGGGCTTATCTTAAAGGCTGCACCCTCCTCCCACAGAACCAATGAGCAGCCACTCCACAGGCTTCAGCAGGATACAGCACTGAGATAACTCAGATGAGCAAAACTGCAGCAACAACATTAGGACTTAGGACCTCCACCCCCTACCTACAGGTGAGAAGAAAAACCTCTTCTCTTTAAATAAGTTTCAAAAATAAGTTTTGACCATACATTTTTGTCCACAGCTAGTTAAGGTGTGATTTTGAGTCCTGTGGAAAAAGAACAGGGACCCTATTTGCTTCTCAGAATTTGTGAGGGTGAGGATAGCAGGTTTCAGAAAGATTATCTCACAGCTCAAACTCGTTAATGAAAGAAATAAATTAACCAAGCTCATTTTTCAGGGAATTCTTGTGTAAACTGGAAATTTTCCAGTCTGTGAGCCCCGCACTGTGCTAACCCATAAATCACAGCAAGCAGGTTGTCTGTATAGTGAGAGCAGCACGTTTGGAGATGGAGGGGCGGGGGGCTGGGGGGAGAAACCAGCATATGTTCATGGAGAAGAAAAACATAAAATCTAAACAGGAGAAAAAATACCTCCCTTGCCCACCACTGGAACAAAATAAAAGGCTTGGCCTCAGGCACTGGAACATACGCTGTCTGCAAAGAGCCCCCCAAACCAGGGGAAGGCACCTGAAACAGGTCAGCTTTTAATTGAATACAATATTAATTACTGCGTGCACCATTAACGGTTTGTGGGATTTGACTAATTAATGTAATAGTTTCTGAGTCACGCTCATTAAATATGAAAATTACGCTGGTGAAAGGTATCGGTTTCATTATCAATCTTGTATGGACAGGAGGGGGGTGGGGAGAGTGTGCAGTGGAAAGATTCCCACCCTGGGTTATTTGTTGTTAGCTCCCTTCTCCCGGATTTTGTTCAGGTGAGCAGTTGGAAGAGCCAAAGTGAAAAAGAAAGAGACAAGGAGAAGAGGAAGGATTGCCTAGTGTCATGAGCTAGTGGCTGCAAGTCAGGACCCAAAAGCCATCCAGCTCAGAGTGAATGTGCCCTTTCATTTAGTGAAAAGAGCTGGGCTGTCTGCATGAGGCTACAAGTTGTTGTCAATTGCCATCATAATGCTTAGTTTCCTTCATTCCCCTGGAACAAACATAATGAGAGATATTGATGTCACATGGGGTACTTAATTCATTAACCCACCTAAAGCATGTTGTGGTTCCTTATTGGAAAACTACAGGGAAGGTAATTATCAGTGTCAAAACTCAGCTCCAGAGCAAATTATGCACTAAGGATATGCTGAGATACATGCCATGGGACACACTCCTCTCACGGGGCAAAACTGTTACAAAAGTAGGACCAGAGGTGTTATACCTGCTGTTCCTACCAGCAGCCCAGGTAGGGGCAGCACTGATTTACTCAAGAGGGAAGTGCCATCAGTTCTGTATGGGAAGAATACTCTCCTAGGATGTCTGGGAAAAGAAAGAAGAGAGAACAGGGTCCTCTGGTTCCATGCCTACTGCAACAGAACAAAATGTCACTGTCTAGATTGAAATTTGAGAATAAGTACACAGCTGAGACTCTGTGTGTGTGTGTGTGTGCATGTGTGGAGGAAACCCTCAAGAGTTAGATAAAAGACTAATCCATTCCTGGCTTCCAAGCACCCCAAATGGAGGTTGGATCACCATCCTGATAACAATAATGCTTAAATACTGCACAAGGAGCCTTAGGGTGGTAGGAGGAGCAGAGATAAGTCAGTGCTATTTTTTTTTTTTTTTTTTGTAGGAGTCCTCTTGACTGATTTTCAATGCACTGGCCCATATGTATGAGGGTAAAGAAGGGAAAGTGGATGGCTTGTACCAGAGCTGCATGACTTCACATTCATGCTACAGATATATGCCAGCCTGGAAAGCCCACATACAGAGAAAAGAAGAGAAACCAGCAGGTCAGGAAAAAGTAAGAAGAAGAAAATAACATCAAAACCTAAAAAATTGCTCAGTCTCTTATTCTTCTTAAAAGGTGGGGAGAAAGAACAAGCAGTAAACTTTTAGAAAGAGAAAATCCCACACACTATGTTTTTATCACATTGTCTCACAAGTAATATCTTTCTGATTTATGTTTCTTCAAAACAGATGCCAGTCCCAAATAGCATCTACTTGCCAGGAATCTGTGGCTGAGACTGAGCCTGTTGGACTGTTCACAGCCTATTCCTTTTGGGGCTAATAAAATGCACAACCAAGAACAGTGCAGGCTCCTGTGCTGCATCACTGTCCCTTCTCCAGTGCACATCTTCATCCCAGCCACTCACACATAAATGTTCCTCATACTCCAAGCCTCATGGCCCAGTTCCAAGAAAAGAAGTGTTGGCCCCTGGTCTATTTGGTTGGTTTAGGGGAAGGTTGTTTGATTTACTCTGCACAGTGTACAGAGAAACAGCATCATTCTCAGGAGGTTCAATGACAAACCCTTACTTGCAAACTTTAGAACACTGAGGTAGAGCAAGGTACTTGTAGCCATTTTGGTTAGAAAAGCAACAATCTAAAAGCATAAAAGAGACATCTAAGAAAATGTATAATGGAAAGGAAAGAAAGAGAAAGAAAGGATAAGAGTAGAAAGGTACATAGTCACCACCATGGGATTCAGTGATGAGACTTGATCGTTGCAATTTCAACGTCCCTTGGTTGAAGAGAAGGTCACAGTCTTAATCCAGGAGTGGGGAAGCCCACAAAACACAAAGTTCAATGGATTAATTAATATATGCTCAGGTTCCAGGTGGGAATGTCCAGGGGTGGGGAGTTTTACACTGTCTGATGTAACACACAGAGCACTTGGAGAGTCTGATGATTTATGACTTTTAAGATGTTACAGCTGCCTCTCACACTACACTAGTTGACCCAACTATGGCTTATCAGAAGGGACAAATACTTGCAGGTCTGCATGTGAATGTCGATACTTCTTGGGGAGTTTTCACACATTAACCACTTGTATGACACTTATATTGCCATGACAAAAAGCACTCATGCTAAAATCCCACTTCACAGGATCTGCTCCTCATTGGCCTCTTCCCTTTTTTGGCTCAAACCCCAGCTTGGTGCATCCTGTGGTGGGTGGTCAACTGCTCTGCACCTGGCTGTGACCCTGCACATCATCAGCAAATCACAGTTGCTTTTGCAAATGGTTGACTGTTTGAGCCATTGACCATTAATTTTCTAGTCTCACAGGAAGGCAGGTAGCTATAATCAGTTCTGTTTTATATACAAACTGTGAGTGGTCTGAGAAAACTCTAAGTGTTGAATGGACCTTTTTATAATTAAGCTTCTATTTTACACAATGGCAGGCCTCTTTGCAACCATATTAACAAGGATACATTTTTTCTCCAGAACAAGACAAATTAGTCACAAATCTATGGAGTGAGAACTAGATCCTCTTGTAATTCATATCCTACACCAAACAAACAAGACCTCTTCTGGACTGAAACAATGCTCCATACAGATTGTGTTTTCCAGTCCTACCTTCTTTCAGGTCACAGGGTTTCATTTAACTAGCTCCCAACTATTTTAAAGACTAACTCTGCTCTTTTGACTATATCAAAACAGCCAGGGCACTGCTGCCCTACAGCCACCTCTATAGCTGACTAAAGGTATTTTGGTTTCATGTCTGATTATATTTCAGGTATCAAAGAAGATCGAAGTTCCTCAGCTCCTGTTATTGCCTTGCAAAATGTAGTTCATCACAGCCATTAATAGGAAACTTTCAGCGCAGGAAGCCCCTAAACTGCTGGATTACCAAACACTACTGCTCTTCTCAAAGTGTGCAATAGTGCCATCATCAAACAGGATACCAAGACACATGAATTCTTGTTGAAAACTTTACAGCTGCTTCATACTGTCTTTGTTCCCATAGATTTTGTCAATGTGAATAGAGAGGACAAAGATGGAAAGTTTCCCTACCAACAGCAGAGTTAAGACACTCTTCTCTAGGAAGCACACTGAACAGCCATGCTCAGCCCATTGCTTCTCATTAGCACTACAACAGCTTTTATCAGCTCACACTCATTTTTACCCCCACTGACAATATCCTCTACAGACTAATTTGATCCTTTTCAGTTTCTCTCATTCTCCATTGTTTCAGGGGTTTTTTTCATACATCTGTGCTGATGAAACAGAGAGGACTTTCCAGAACTGGAGTAAAGGCCATTATTCTCTGTACAAAAGTCCTGGCTGGAAAAAGAAAACCCACACCCAACCCAGAGTACTTTGTGTTAGGGGAAAAGTCTTTGCAGCTATGAAAATATCCAGGTGGCAGCTATGTAATCAATAGATATTATGGCCTCTTGTATCTTCTGTAACTTTACTAATGAGTTCACGGTGTTTAATTAATTTAGCACTATACTGGTGAGATATGCTGTCACTGCCTGTCTGTTATCTCTTTCCATTTAATTTTAAATGTTTCCATAGCTCAAACATATCTCTGAATGAAAGTCAGTGCTCCCAAAAGAATATGGCAGTAGACACTTTCAACTTCAGCTACAAGAAGACAGCAGAGTAAGAACATTAAAGATAATATTCAGTTAAACTCTAAAGTGGGTAAGCACAGCTATGCTGAAGCTGCAGCAAATTAAGTTATTACTAAAGTACCAGTCAGATGAAAGCAGCAGCACTGCCCTTCAGATCTATAATGTTCCATCAGACATCAGAAAGTGAATCTCCAAAGGTGAGGAGGAGTTGATTGTTCTGTTATGTGATTTTGGTTTTCAATGTTTTGGGTTTTTTAAAGACATTTCTCTCACCCAATCATACAGCACATGTCTAAGTAAGTGTCTGCACCTGACAACAAATATATTTAGGAGATGACACCTAATTGCTGCCAGTAGCTAAAGATATGTTAAAACTGCACAGACCTTATTTCTGATACCACAACAAGGTGGCACTCACTTATCTAAGCAAAGTTCTTTATTATAACCTCTTCTCAGTACGAGGTCTGAGTGGATAAACTCAGACTGCCTTAAATTCACCCTTAAAACATCATTTTGTGCTTCTCTGTATTAAAAGACAACAAGAATTTGTCAATGTAACACACAAAGAAAAGTATAGTAAAGCTCAGGTAATAAACAGGTTTTTTCCAATTGTAAGGATTTTCGGGTTTAAAACAAGTGTCCAAATTATTCTGTTGAAAGCTTTTTAAGAAGGGTAGTTGAATTTGGGGTTTTTCCCAAACATTAAGATATTAAGAAATCAGCAAAGGAATTATTGAGTTTCTGCTTTAACTTTCAGTCAAGCAGTTTATTCACAAAAAATTCCTTGGGTGGTTCATCTTGCCTAAAGCCTTTGGAGTGGTTTCAGAAATATTGCTGTCCCATCAAAAGTACAGGACAGAGACCAATAGTGAATTCTCCAGGGCACAGGACTCAGTGGCAGAACTAAGAATACAAACCCACAGCTGTGACATTAAACTTAAAATAAACACATAATTCTAAATATGGGGATTAAAAAAATGCCCTATTATTGGATAATGGTTCAAAAGCAGAAACACATCATAATTACTGCTTTAGAGACTCTACAGTGCCAACATGTGTGACAAAATCCCCAGAAACAGCATGTTGATAGACATAACAGGATTTGAAGTGTATATATACCGAGTTTGGCCTCCTACTTTCTTGGAGAAGCTGATTAACAAAATTTCAATATGCAAGGGATGTATTGATCACATCATGCATTCTGTGATTTATGAATTTATGCAAGGAACATTCTGTCCTAGCAAAACCAGACAGCAGAGTGTAAAACAGTGAACTCTATCTAAGCCAGGTCCCTGAAGAGGAGCCTTCTTACTGCACAAACATGAAGTGTGAAAAGAAATTTAAGACAGGGAAGGAAGCCAAAGCCAATGGGTCTGCAGTCAGAACAGTTTGCTGTTCCATTTGAAGCCAGACAAATAACCATTCATCTTCTAATTGTAAGCAGCATAAAAAAAGAAAAGAGATTATTTGTATCCAATTGCTTCTGTGTTGTTGGGGAAACCCAAAATAGCAGCCGTCAGCAGAGCTAATGCACGAGGGAAAAACTGGGGTTTCTTTCAAATGTTTCCCTTTTCTCTAATATTGTTTTCAATCACTCAACTCATGTATAACCCTTTCCCTAGTAGTATTCAGTATCTGGACAGAAAATGAGGAGAGAGAGCATTCCTTTCAAAGTTGAAAGTCCTTGCACAGGGTTGACTGGCAGCACTTCCTGATCTTATTATCCAGTAGGAGTAATGAGTTCTCAGAGATTTGGGACATATGTTTTCTACCAAACTGAAAAGACAGCTTTAGGCAAGACTCCAAGAATAAGGGGGTAGCCTCCCTTACCAGCCACAAGGCAGTACTTTAGTAAACAGAAAGAAGAGCACAAGGCACCTTATAACCCAGTCTATTCCTATTCCTATGTAGTAGCTATATGTTGAGCCTCTCTCTTAAGGACCCTTTCAGTCAAGTCAGCTCTGTATCCCACAGACTCTCAAATAGACTGGGCCCATATGGAACATTTTCAGAGAAGGGAGAGAAGACATTAAGTTCTTCTAGCACTTGTTTAATGGGGTTTCTCTCTACATAATATAATATAACATAAATGGTGATGCTATCTTTATTCCTTCATACAAACATGGGAGAAAAGCACAAAGAATGGAACTGACCTGTACTGCAGTACTCTCACCTGCACTTTGCTTCTGCAGCCACTCCTACTTCATGTCTTTCAACAGCCCCACTTCCAAACAGCTTCATACAGGAAATAAGAATACAGATATCTGCAGGAATATATCTTCACATGTAGAACCCAAAAAACTCTCCTGCAAATCATAGAGGGCATATAGTTCACCACTTCTACCAGCTGCATATTTTCTAGAGATTTGTCCACTCTTATTTTATATTTATGTCAAGCACCATGGATGGTGTAACTTGTCTTGAGAAATTGTATCTTATGCTGGTTTTGGTTCAGATAGTTTCTCCTCACACCACCCCACCAGCGAGGAGTCTGGGTGTGCAGAAGGAGCTGGGAGTAGACACAGCCAAGACAGCTGACCTCAGCTGACCAAAGAAGGGGGATGTGCAGAGTTATGGTATTTGTCTTTCACAGTAATCATCACACATGAAGGAGCTCTGCTTTCCTGGAGATGGCTGAAGACTTGCCTGACCATGGGAAGTGCTGAATGAATTCTTTGTTTTGCTCTCCTTGTGTGCATGGCTTTTTCTTTACCAATTAAACTGTTTTTATCACAACCCTTGACTCTTCTGATTCTCATCATTTCTCTCCTAATCCTATTATGGGGAACAAGGGAGCAGATGGGTGGTGCTTCATTGCCAGCTGGGGTTAAGCTATGACATTTTTCCATCTCTGGTTCAAGATGTTTCTTTAGTTCTAGTATCCCTCCCAAGGCTTGACAAAAAAGATCAGATGCTAGTGGGAGCTTAAAACATTCCTCCTGTTTTCAGACTGAATGCACTTTCTCTCTCCAGCCCACTAATCAGTTCTTAGACTTCTCACTTGGACATATTTAATTTTTTGATCTGGAGAAGGAAGTGTTATATCTAGACAGAAACAAGAGGGAGAAACAGTAGCAGCCATTCAGGAAAACAGTCATGTAAGGCAATTTATTGATCTGAAAATGTTCTGAGGATTATCCCTTTCACCTGTTCACACAACAATATTATCATGATAGCAACATATAATAGCATATCTGCATCCAGCCAGGTGTGCTCTGCTTGGGTTCAACCATCTGGTCTTGCCAACACTTAAACTATGAGGGGAAACACTGCATGTCAGTACTACTCTTCTGGAGAAATGCTCAAGAATACTTCTCTGTTTTGCCCCCTATTTACTGAATTACAGACTCCCTCCCAAAATGACAGCCTTTACCCATCAGGAGCCTTTCTGAGTAGCAACAAAAGGCTTTACTGACTGTGAGCTGCTATACAAAGATATGTGGATCATTAACACAAGCAAGCCTCTGGCTTCACCATTCATCACTAGCTGGCTTGACACCTCCTTTCTGGTGACAGCTTTCACTGGAGAAAGTTTGCAGCTGGCCCAGCTCTTACTGAGCTTACTCATACCCACCAACTATCTGCACTCTCCATTTGTCAACTGTGATAATTTCTATTCGATCTGATACATATTATAAGAATATAAACAAATGCCTCAGGCAGTATCGTAGCTGCAATCACTTCCCTTTATAGCCATCATTTATTACGGGCGGACAGGTGGCTGTCCGGTGGAATGCCAAAGGGGCTATCTTCTGGACAATCATCAGGAAACACTGCCACATTTACATTCTTCCCAAGCAGACACAGAGGTGTGTGATTGCTGAAAAAACTTCACTATTTTCCAAAATTTCTTCCTTTCCCAGCCATGTAAGTCACAGAAATCAGAATGTTACAAGCCTAGCTCATGAACGAACACCAGATTTCAAATTTAGACTTATTTAAGATTTTTGAAAATAAGGAAGGGGTCTGGGGAATCTTTTTGTCCCCAGTTGCTTCATTTATGTCTTACAATTTTGATACAGGATACATGCTTTTCTTAACCCTGGCCATTTGATTTCTCAAAAGTATACAAAATACTGAGATGGCAGCAGTTTTGTTGCTCAATTGGCTTTTGAAAGAAAGCTTATTATGTACTACTCCTAGGCACATGTAGTGGTTCATTTCAAAAAGACCTTGGAATTCATATATTGGAATCATTTTCACCTTGAAAACACTGGCACCTGTAAACCAGATATATGTCACAACATAGGCAGCAAAAGTCAGGAGAGAAAGTGAACAGTATTGCAGAAACTGAGAGAACACAGAATATAATTTACATATTTGTGAAAGTCTAGAACAACCACATTTAACATCAGCTTGTGTATCAACACCAAAGGACCTCAGACTTAAACTGCTTCTGAAACATTGCAATTTCACAAGCACAGCATAGTAGATCATTGTATTACTAACTACCCATCATTCTCGAGATGACAGCTTACACTGATTGTCATAGCAAAATGTGCATTGTGAAGTTCATAAGAGCAGACAGACTCAAGGTCCATCACAACAAACATCCTGTCTCACCAACAGCTGCTTAGGAAAGTGTTCAGCAACTCTTCTAGTATTCAGTCCTTTCAGGAGTTAATAATGCCAAAGACTGTATTAAAACCATTCCATTTATTACCCTTCAATGGACTTGAATACCTAATATAATTTATACTCTTGGTCACCTACAACATTCAGTGAGAATAAATTCTACTGCTAAATGCAACTTGATACTTCAGAGTGCTTCCTTCTCATCTTCACGTACCTAGCACCCCCTGAAACCTTGAGATTTATTGGCTAGTTTGTTCAACTTTCCCACACACACTCCAGTGGCATTCTCCCAATAAGTACAGATAAGAGAATCTTTATTATTATCAAGCATAGTGAGTTATTATTTAATGATTCCCCAGGTTATCAGCAGCGTAGCCAAACTTTCAGGCACAAAGAAGAGCATCAGATTTCATATGCCAATGCCTAATGACTCCATCTGCAGACCAGAGCAAAAACCTTTGCCTTCTTTTACCTTTATTCTGCTTCCTTCAAGTTAGACATAACACTCTCTTATTTTAGGAGCAGGATCTGAAAATGCACTGTAAATGCCTGCAAAGCATTTTATGCATATGAATAAAGGTAACCATAAATATATTAAACATAACTCCCAAATTTCCCCATTGTGTCCTATGAAAGTTTATTCTGAGAAGAGCTGTGTACAACTGCAAGACATTCCCTGGAAAGAGAGAATAAATACAGCAAACACCTTTACTACTTCAGGATATGACCTGGAAATTAAATCAAGTTGTTTTAAAGCAGAGCTTCACATAAGCAGCTGGTACCTGACTTTCAGCATCACAGACAGCTTTGAAGGCACTACAATAATATTTCTGCGTTAAAAACACAGTCATTCTCAACATTTTGGGATGATCCTGTGAAACAAGCTTCCAGGATAAGCATGAAGCATGAACAGGTACCATCTGTGATCATGTCACTCAGTTGAGGATCACTGCTGCCAGCATGCCCAGCAGAGCCTACTGCACATCAATGCTCATTGCTGAAAGTGACTTCTGAAGAATAAGGAGATGCAGAAAGCACAGTCTGTTCCCAACATCCCGAGCCACAGAACAAACTTCAGCCTTGGTGCACACACAGCACTGCTGAAGATATTTTTTTCATGGGCTTATGCTGTTGGTGTCCATCCAGTTTCATTCACCAGCCAACCTAGGATATGTTAAGGAAAATTAATAATAATGTCAGTCAATATCACCTTGAGGAAACAACTCACTGAGTGCTACACCCACCTCAGAGCCAGTAGATGCATTTACTTTCACGTAAATCTCATGCAGGCCACTGGAATCACAAGCTCTTCAAGTAATTCTGTCCACAGCTCACCTCACATTTAGTCCTGCCACACCAGTTTTCTGTCATACACAAAACTCCAAAATAAAGCAAGCTAAGCAGAGCTGTGTACTATCTCTTCTAAACCCACCTTTGGCAGCTCCTTTCTTCCTTCAGAGCTGTAACATTCAGCAGTACCTCCCCAAGTTCTCTTTGGTACCCTTTTAATGAGTCTGTCATCCACAAATTAGCTTAGTCCCTCTTTGAGCATCCTAGTGCTCTCAGGTGCCACAGCCAAGCACAGTAGTTTGTCTGCTTTAAACCTCCTGTCAGCATTGTGGAGCTCTGCCTTGTTCTAGTACAGTAGAATTCAGCATGACACTGTTCTCCATTTTCCCTATATATTATCTTCTTTCATAAAGGCACCTTTTGAAAGCTCTTCTGCAGAGCTTTTTCCAGAGGCTACCAAGTATTTGCCACCTTTGCTGTGATAGGTGTTTGCCCCCAGATTGTACTTTTTACCACAGGGACCCTAAAAATAGAATCAGGCACAGTGAAGAGGAAATAATGAACCTACCCCGTTGCAGTAGGCTCATTTGCCAGTCTATCAGCTGCACTCCTCAGCCCTTGCCCTGCAAGAAGGAGCTGAATTCCTCTCCCAAAAGGAAAAAGCTGGGACAATGAAGTCAAGTGACTTGACTGCACTGAAGAGGGACAGGGTCTTTAGACTGGGGCTTTCAGTGTAATGGTTAGACCATGATGAGACTGTGCCCTGTGCAGAGGGCTGTGCCTATGACCAAAAGCACTCTAGTTTCTTACCAGAAGAATTAGGTTAGAAATATTCAGATTGGGACTGAAGGTGCAGACATTTGCATGCCAGAGATAAAGGCACTGCTGATGCCACCTTTGTGGTGGTAGATTGCTGAGGCCATCTCACTACAAAGAACTGGAATCCAAAGGCCAGTTTGCAGCAAACTGGGGAGAAATTACAGTGGGTTTGGCCCTGGCAGCCAGTTAATATATGTTTGGATACTATACCAACAATTTCACTATTTAACTAAAGCGTAGGACTCTTCTTTTCCTGAAAACCTTCCAAATAAGGAGGCTTCAGCTCTCAAGGTAGGCAGGGACCAGTGGCACTGTAGAGAGAGTTGCTCATGGAATCCCAGGGGTAAGTGAATAGCTAAGCCTGTACTGCATGTTGTGTACAGTGCATGGAAGGATCTCTAAACAGGAATACACTAAATCTAGATTGATTTAAAAGTGCTGGGGAGGCCTTTGCTAAAGATACCTGCAACATGGCTGATGCTCCATTGGCTTTTTAACAAAGCACTGCCCCAGACCACCTTAGTCCCAGTTTGAATCTGGACTTTGCAGGCAGGAAACTGAGCCAGGATCAGACCCTCTTTTGGGGCAATGACAACAGGGAATACACAACTTTAATTAACCTAACTACTGAAAGGAACCTAACTGTAATTAACCCAAACATAACACTGAACAGAAATTAGTGCTGGTAGTTGATAAACAGTGAGTGGAGTTAACAGGCAGTGATGTGCAGACTCCACTGATGTCTCTGTGTCTCTCTGGGATCGCTGTCACAAGCAGCACTGAAGCATTTTCTCACCTCCACCCTTCTCCCACAAAACAGTTTTCACAGCAGCTGGGCTGTGTGCACGACTATACACTGTCTGCCTCCATGGCTCTCCCCAGCTCACAGAACAGGAAAGACAGGGATCCAGGAAAGACAGGACACAGGCCAGAAAAAGAAGTCCCTACCAAAACAATCCAGCCCAAATGCTCACAGATCAGGCAGGCTCACAACAGCATCTCAGAGAGGTCACTGTTTTGGTTGACTGGTTCATTGTCAAACTCCCTCATCACCCATCCAAGCTGTCTTTCCCATGTACTACCTGTGATGCATCTATTTCTACCACAGTACTTTCAGAGCAGGACAAAGCAGTCTGACTCTGAGAAATGCTTTGCCAAAAGACAGCAAATGGTAGAAGCCATCCATTACCCTATTTTGTACAGCTGTTCGATTCCCCCTCCAAGGGTTTTGTATCTGTCCCTTTCCAAATTTATTTTTCCCCACTGATAAAACACTGTAAGAATTGATGTACTATGTACTATGACAATTATTATTTATACACTGACAAATGAGAGTTCTTGCAAGCCTTCCTCCAAATTAATTACCTTTGACATAATTACAATTTTGGGGAAAGTTTCTGCTTCCTGTAGAAATTTCATATATTTTATTTGAAAAAAAAAGATCTGCCACAGTGCTCTGTAGTGGTGGCCTAAGTCCTCACAAAAGCTTTCTAGTGGAGCAGTCAAGGTGCATCAAAGGAGACAGAGGCCACCAAAAAGCCCAGCCTACTGAGAAGAACAGCAGGAGAAGCACATGAGCTGTAATTTCCAGGAAGGAGAATTTAGCAGTTCAAATCTACTTAACTATTTAAAATTTATTTCATTCTGTGTGAAAAATTAAACCTCACACTACCACTACAGATAAACAGCCTGTTTCTGCAAACAACTCAGCCTGTTACCTGGCTCTGAAATTCTTCTATTTCTGCAGTAGTCTGTGACAGAGGGGACCAGAGTGAAACACAATACTCTTAGGCTACCACACTACCATTTTTGTGCTACCTATAGTCTATAGATTTTTGATTCTGTTCTTAAACATTGGTTCATGAAAAGTTAGGTGCTCTGAATTTCTAGTTGAAAAACTGAAACACTTTAAAATATAAACTAACATACAAACAGAATTACAAGATTGTTTATTGGTTTTGTTGTTTTGGTGGCACTTTCATTTTGCCCTTTTTTTCTTTTTTTTTTTTTTTTTTTTTTTTTTTTTTTTTTTTTTTTTTTTTTTGTCTGAGGTAATATTTTTTGAAGAGCAGAAAATTTGGATGTGCAATGCCCAAGTTTGTAAAACTGCAGAGCAGCAAAATTGGGAGAATGTTTAGCTCCCCCCATTAAAAAAAAAGCCTCACTTAGGATAGTCCAAGAACTAAAGGTCAAAAAAGACAAGCTCTGACAGTAATTCGGTACACAGTTTGACATCACATTGCAGATTCATTCACAAGTCCACAAACTCTCTCTTATTTGCAGGCATTTTTCCCACTAGGGAAAAGATACTGGATGAGAATATACTTGTACACCTATTTTTCACGTATTTAAATGCAATGTGTTTCACTTTGAACAGGCCACCTGGATTAAATAGAAGTTAATTAAAACAATCCCTCATTTTTTGGTGTTTTAAACTGAAGACTGGGTTAAGGAGGGGTAAAACAGGACTTTTTATTACTCTTAGATGGTGCTAAGAGGACCCATAAATACATCTCTTCTTCCTGTGATCCCATTCATCTTGCTGCCTTTCCTACTCCTCTTTGCCAACAATCAGATCCCAGTAAACAACCTCAAGTGAAATTTGCAACTGTCAGATAAACATTAAAAATGCTCCTCTTGTCCTTTCCCATTGATAGTCCCATTAATATTGTAATAGAACAAAAAGTTATGAAAATGAACGCATGCTGGGTTTGGAAGTGAATTATGCAGACAGCAGCTGTGAAATATATACACTTGAATATGCATAGACAAAGAGATACAGTGCTTGTGCTACTGTACACTGACTTTCATCTGGTGGAAATTCAACCCAAGAGAAATCAGGATTAAACTACCATAGGGTTTTATTTCTGTGAAAAATATCCTATTTACACAATTGTTCTGCCTCTTGTTTTTTTCAATCTTTTTTTGTACTCAGAGTCCAGTAGTACTTTTTCTCAGTATGCAAATCTCTGGTTGTATGTCTACTGTAATTTTAAAAAAAAACACTCTACCTCAAACTATAATGATGGAGTGTGAAAAAAAATTCTGACCTTTAAAGTCAAGCTTTTTTTTTTTTCAAACTTGCCCTTTAGACACTTATTAATTCAAATAGTATCCATGAGGAGTCTCAAAAAAGGAGTATTTCAGTCCTCCCAACACCACAATGAAAACATTGTACCTGATGTTGTGTCCATCTGAACCTTCACTGAGATCATTGACTGTTTTGCTAAATGAAAGACTTCAAGTGTGAGTTGGTTTCCAAAATAATCTTCTAAATGTCTTAAAACATTACGAGGTAATGTTGAATGTTCCATATATAAAGACACACATCCATATACATGCATTGTATTTTCCTGTCAGGCTTTTACATTTTCTGAGCCATTAATATTCTACTGTTTCAAGCTTTTCTGAAGAGATAAAAGCTTTGCAGGCTTTCACAAAATAAGAACTCTTCAAGGGAAAGCAGAATTTCAGATACTGGAGTTTTAGAAATACTCCCAGGTAGAGAGGAAGCTGTGATGGGTCAGTAACCATGAAGGAAGACTCCACAGAGACAAAGTCTGCCTGAGAGGCTTTTCCTGCTTGAACAAGACCTTAGCTCTCTGAACAAAAACATGCTGCCAGTTATATTGTTCTAATTCCCAATTTAGTGAAATTTTGCTGGGTCATTTCATAATGTCAGGCTGCATTCAGATGCTTCCAGTCATCTGTTTCTGAAGTCCCTTAATGTTACATACCCAGCATTCTCTCTCTTCTGAACCTTGAGCTTTTTAAATACAAGTCCTACAGGCTTAAATTTCTCTATGCAAGCCAAAAGACACTAAACTGGGAATACCAACTGAATCTTTCAAACTCCTGGTTCTCCACTGTTCAGGACACCTGCCAATTTGCATAGAAATCATTCCCTAGTTGAATTATGTTTATATTAAGCAAAGATTAAACAAAATAACAACAAATAGAATGTTAATTTTATAGTGTTTTTTACTTTCATAGAAACAGATTATCAACGTTTCTGAGCTGCCAACAATCATGAAACGCAGTATTTTTTTTACCAGTTTTGGAACATCATACAAAAAGCAAAATTGATTTTTGATGCTCTCATCAAAGTCACGAAAAAGGTCAGTCAGTCTTTAGTCTATCAGATTTCAACTTCTCTAGTTCCTTTTGAATAAAAATGTATTTCATTCATCCACTCTGAAATGCAGATTATGGAAAAATTCCTCTTTAGATTTCTGCAATTTTACTGAGAGATCACCAGAAAATAATCAACTTCTGGAATAAATATTAATTTTTTTTCTGAGTGGCAGTCAGGTTAGGTATTAGCAGTTCAGCTGGATGAAGTTAAAAACTCACATGAGATTGTCTATGCAAACTTTAAAGTAGCTGAGAGCAAGGGATTGTCCCACAGTCTGGATACTCAACAGGTACTGTGTGTCCTTCCACAGACAGACAATTCTAGCAATTTAACATAAATACAATGACTACAATTGGTCACACTGAAAGGGTATTTCCCCAAACACTTTACAGAAAATGGTCACCATGTTCCTGGTGTTTTGCTTTGTAATTTATTGCCATATAATCTTTGGGTTGATAGTGCACTACACTTCAAATTATAACCTGGTTTTACAAACTTTACTGGCTACCTTTCACAAGTCACCTCTGGGTACCATATTTCAGTGGCAACATTTGCTGGAAGAGTGTATACAAAGATGTCAACTTTGTTAAAATATTTTTGGTAAAGCTTGTGCACAAAACGACCTTTTTCTTCTAATTGCATTTGACTTGGATTTGTGACAAACTGTACAAAGTGTTTACTCATGTTTATTAATTTAGGGTTTGTATAACAGATTTCCTTCCTATATGATTATGGCTCTAAATTTTGCATAACCTGTTATCATTCTCACAAAAATACTGCTATTGGAATGTTACTATTGTAATGGAAATGTCATTTCTGATAAAGAAACAGGCTAACTGCTTGCTCTGGTGTCTTGCACAGCTACTCCACACTTCACAGCCAACTGACTTCAGCTCCAAAATTCCTTCCTGTTCAAACGTTGACTGAAGCAGGTCAGTTGAGGTGGATGAACGACCTTTCCACTGACTTGCCCTCATGCTGTCATTTGCACAGTGGCAGTAGGGCAATAATGATTCTGCTCCCCAGATGGGATTCTGTGCCTATACAGTATTGGTGCAAATTGGAAAGTGACGAATTAGGAGCAGTCTGGGCATGCCAGGAATGAGAACCATGAGAGCCTGTCACGGAGGTCTCAGGTAAGCAAAGGATTCCCCATGCCTTTGTGAAGATGGAAATGTAGCCCACAGCACCAACACAAAGTTCAGTCTGGATCTGACACTCTGCTTGTGGTTTGTGTTTTCTCCAGCCTCAGGGAGAAAGTGTGACAGAGTAGAGACAGAGTGTAGGGCAGAGCTGGGAACCTTCTTCCACTTACCAAAGCCTCATCAGAGAGCAAGCATCAAGGAAAAGAAGCACTAAGGTGATCCATGTATTAACTTCCTGCCCTCCAGGGTCAGCATTTCTTAAATCATACAGGACATTACATTCTCTGCATAGTCTCCAGACATTCAGCAATGGATGGCAAAGGAAGCTAAAGCTCTAATGGGATGAAGTGTCAAAGAGAGCTTTTTATTTAAAGAACTAGAGAAAAGAAAAGAAAATGGATATTTTAACTTTTATCTCAGAGTTAGTTAATATTCACACTTAACTGCTGAACTGGCTAAATTCTTTTCTTTTCTTAAGGACCTTTATAAATTTCATCATTAATAAAATCAGACATTCAATTAGCAGGGAATTTCTGATTGCTAACTGAGATTTCCCCCCCAACAGTTTCTCTTTTTCACTCTTTCTAGTCTCTCTTTCTATTTTCCCTTCCTACCCAAGTCCCCCCTTCCCTGAAAAACCAGGGGAAAGTGAAAACTGACTCCATTAACCTCTGTCATTACCTAAATCCATCTCTTAATTAATATGAGTTAATATGATTAATCAAAATAATGAGACAAACCTATTAAATTAGGGTGTTTAAATTACAAATGGAAGTGGTAAAGGCAAAGGGGCTGATAACGAATAGCTGCAGTCAGAGATGGGGCTAGCTCTTGAAATGATATGTGACAAACAGCAGAGAGAATCAAGAATGAGGGAAAATCAGCAAGATTCATGTGAGAAAAATATTCTACGTGCATACCTGTTTGAACTACAGTCCTGAAATCTGTTTAACTCCCTTGTTATAAGCCACAAATTAAAGTAAAAATAATGTCTATATCATAGATCATTGTAACAACAAGAGAAAGTGATAGTCATTTTGGGAGGTGATTATATCTGGAGTGTGAAGTCTTTCCTGCAGAAATCTGTTAGCAGTTTCAGTATCAGTCAAAACCATCAATAAAGGAAATAAATGTAGCACAGGACTGATGCAGAGAGAAAAGTGCACTACAAACCACTGCCTAAACAGTTAGACCTCATAATTAGTGTGAGTGTCCTGACCCTTGATTCCAAATAAATTTGGGGCCTGTTAGCCAGGTCTCCCTCTGAATTAGAATTTCTGCATGTTACCAGACAGTAATAAGGTGCTTAGTTCCTCCATATGGATTCTGGCCTATGAAATGGTGCTAACACAGCACAGGTAAAGGCTCTGATTTTGAAGACAAAGCTTAAAACACTCCACACCAAAGCCTCATTAAAGGCCATCCAGACAGGCTGTTGCTGACTTGTGTCTTCATATTTCATCACACTTTATCAGAGGAGCTGCAAACAATAGACACAAACACCTCTGATTTAGGAATGTCTTTGCTAAGAGGAAATATTTAAAGAAAATCCAGCTTCAATTTACAGTGTTAGTTTCAAACTTCTCTAAGTGTGCATGCCCAGCTATGAATCTTGTTCGCTTTCACAGGAGAGCAAGAGAGCAGAGAAGAAATAGAAAAAGTTGAGATTTCTCACTAAAAGTACCAACAAAAAATAAAAAGTTTGAATGCTATGATCAATTCCCATCCCCTTTGTTTCCTTAGAAGAACAACAACTTCAATGTCGTATTTTCAGACTTATAAAACCCTCCAATCTTTTGTGATCAACCTGGAGAAAAGAGACAAGAGATCTTAAAGTTCAGCTTCCACTTTTGAACTATAGTCTCTCTGACTCCTTAACTAACAATAGAAAACTCTGAAACATTTAACCATGATATGGATGGTGAACAAGCCAGAGAAAAATCCAGACCTGTCTCCTATAAACCTCCTGGCTTTGCAAGTCCCCCTAGGAGAGATAGCAGTTGGTCAGGAAACTTGGCAAAATCTTGCCATACATACAGCAGCTTGTGTCAGAGAAAACAAAACATTTTCAGACCCAATTTTACTCCGTTAGACTTATTACTTCAATGAGTACAAAAGGACCCTCTGCATCCATTTCTTTAGGATCTTTGATTGCAAGTCACTGCAGTAGATTCTAATTATCTAATGGTCTGTTCAACTCCTGACTTCTTTGCCAAGACTACTGTCAAGGGGGCTGGTCAATGCCAGCCATGACTCTGATCCAGATGTCCACTGGCAATAGCCTGAGACTATCTCATTCCAAAGGCCATGCAGTTATTAGAGAATGCTTCACAAGCAGTAGTGGGGCTGGATGAAAACCAGGGCTGCAGAAGTGACCTTGCACTTACATGATGCAATACCAAGGGTCTGGAGAGAACACATCCTTCCAGCTACAAGGAAGCACAACAATAATTCTAGGAAAAGTAAGGTGGTGAATTAAAGATCTACTCAGATGTCTTTTGACAGCATTGATTAGTAGCCCCAGTCCAAATGGGCACAAAGGAGAAGAAGCCATGCATCTGAAATAAACAGCCCTAGGAACTGCTCCAAAACGACAGCACTGGAAACAGGAAAAGTAGAGCAAATGTAATGATAAGATATGTTTCCATACAGCCTAAAATCCCAAAGTTCATACCTGCAAGTAAAAGCACCACACATCAAAACACAGCTCCATTCCTCCTGTACACCGAAAGGAAATTGGCAAAGGAAATGGAGAATGGTATTTTGCAGGCATACACTGTATTCAATAGAGAATGATTTAACCTCCCAATTTTCCCTATGATTCCAAATAAAATGTGTTCTTATGCCACATGCTGCAGCCCAAACACAAAACACAGTTGCAAGAACTCAAAAGAGAGACATGGGTTAAGCAGTTGCCACAAGTCTGCCCATCCTTAACATCTCTCTCTTTACCTACTTGTCAGCATCTCATCCACAGAAGTACTTACGGGCTGTGAGGTTCTTTTCCTTGTGTCTTTGGCATAACCAGCTTTATTAGGAAATACTCTGTTGAATTTACATGTTTTGCAGGAATTCACTGTCTTGAGGAAACATTTGCTAAAGAAGGCTCCCTAAATTTACATTGGGCAGCACAGAAACTTGCATGCAG
The DNA here is from genome assembly GCF_029582105.1 of Oenanthe melanoleuca. Lineage (NCBI taxonomy): Eukaryota > Metazoa > Chordata > Aves > Passeriformes > Muscicapidae > Oenanthe > Oenanthe melanoleuca. The sequence continues at coordinate 39,366,638 of NC_079339.1, forward strand.
AGGGACACCTACATTAGATGTAGGGGATCTGAGCTTGAGTTCTTGGTCTACTTTTCTGAACCTGAAACTTGACCTTAGCTCCTCCCTAGCATAGATAAATACTTTGAATGGTGCAATTTCTCCTTCTGGGAACAGTCTCTCCTGTTGGAACTTTTTCATTCTGTGTGAATTAATAAGTACTTCTTTGGCAAGGGCTCAGTCCAACAGCTGCTACAGTTCTACAGCTGCACTGGCCTGTGGAAAAGTCCAACTCCAATTTGCTGCAGCAAATACTTGCAGAATCCCACATAAGCATCCTGACCAGTTCAATACTGTCTATCCTACAAGCCAGATATATTTCTTTTCCTCTGACAAAGCTTTAGAGTGCTGATTTAATCACACATGGAACAGAAAAAAATATGACTCACAAAATAAGTCATTGGATTTGAGAACAGGAAAAATATCTGAAAAAAATCTTGGTCCACAGAGACACTGGCAGGCTTTGCTCTGTGCCACAGACTCATTACTTGCCTTACCACCTGCAAAGTTGCTCTAGGCAGGTTTGTTAGCAAACAATAAAAAAAGCTGCCATTTCCCCCAGCCAAATTAAGTAAAAGAAGAGGGCAAATGGAAGCAGAATAATCTGAGAAAGGTTTAAACATTAATGCTATTATAACAGTGCCATTACAGAGAATGAAGGCAAGGGTAAAGGGCACACAGCTGTTGCAAGGGTCACTGACCCTGGCCACAGCCACTGTGGGAATGCAGGGGTACTGCCAGGAATTCAGTCAGTTCTTACAATAGGATCAGCTGTTACCTGAGCTCAGCACACCCAGCTCCACAGAAAACACAACACAGGAGGAGAGGACATATGCCCATGTCCATTATGAGCAAGAAGCAGGATGGCATTGCAGTTCTTTCATGAGATGGACACATAAGCTTCTGGGTTTTCAAAACTGCAGCTTTGGCTGCAAACAATTTTTCTTATTCTCCTGAAATCTTCTAATAAAAAAAAATTATCAGAAAGACCTCTTATCAGCCTCCTCATACTGTTCTTTCTGCTTCTTCTATCTCATATCTTCCTGTGCCTGTTCCCATGTTTGCCTATTAATTTTTGTCCAAGGCTTCTGAGTATTTCCAGTATTGCCCCTTCCCTGGATCTGCAGACTCGTAGGTGCAAAGAGAGAGGACACAACAGAGCATTTTCTTACTTAGACTTACTGAGGCTTCCTTAGCACTCTTTTAATTTTTCACAGCTCCCTACATTGACTCCTACCAGTAGAGAAGGCCAGAAATAACCCACCTAAACTCTAGGTTGAGGAAGAGGGAAATAGAGCACTATGGACCAAACAAAGTCTTCAAAACAGTCAGGAGCTCTAGGTGTAGGAGAAGGGGCCAGAAAACAACATTGGAATACAGCAGGCTGCCTGACTTAGCAAGATGACTGAAGGCAGCAGGTTGGAAATGTAGCCTAAGCTGTTAAAAACTGAAGACTTTTTCTATGGCTAGAAACACTCATGGCTTGGGAGCACAAGAGGGAAGAACGATGGGTTTCTGCATGTTATATACAGATACAGTGTGTTTGTGTATACCTAATACATCACCTGGTCATGAGGTTTGTTCTTTTTGAATAATGCCACAGTGAAACACTGCAGGGCTGCCTACAGCCTCAGATGATGCAAAGACAAAGATGATGCTTAGCCAACAGGAAACTTTAACACTGTTCACTTCATGGAATCAAACTCAAGGGAGTGAAGACCATGTGGATGCCCTCCTTCATATTTCAGACCACAAAACTACACTGAATGAGTTAAAATGACTCTTTTGTTAAAGCCCTGGAGAGATGCTGAGGTTATGCAAAACAAAAAGCATCCTTTTAAGTCTTTCATTCTTCTATTGAAAGAAACATGCCTTATTTTAATATAAATTTCTCTACCACTTTTAATAGAAACTGTTTTAGGTTCCAGATATTGGTTCCTGTTGTCCTGAAAGGGTCCTCTGATCATAGGGGGGTAAAAGTCCCCCTAGCATTTTTTCTCCATTAAGGTATTTTTGCACTACCATTCTCAATGTTTTTGAAATTAACTGAGGTCTATTTTCTCATTCCAAGTCATCTTGGTTCCTCTGCTTTGATCTCTTCAGTTTTTCTACCTTCTTTAAAAAGTATAAACAAGACGTGTACGGACATTCTGCTAGCAGTCTGTCAGTGCCATAAATGTAGGGTACAGAGAACTACCTCTTCCTGCTCCTGTGGTCAACTCTAAGGAATGCAATAGCTTTTTTTTAAAATATAAAGTTACAGAATAGAGGACTGAAAGATACAGTACTTGCTCCCAAGTGTATTACTTTGAACATGACTGCTAATACACATTTTGGTAGAATTAACTTTCCTTGTGATGCTAATCACTTTATATTATAGTTATTCTCATTATTTATCACCCTATCTTGTGACATTGCAAAACTTAACACTCAGCTATGGTTGATAGTTACTTCCAAATCATGGACAAACCTGTTGAATAGCACTGAACTTGCTATCAGTTCTTGCCAAATCCCCTGGACACTCTCTCATTCAGTGATACTTCCCACAAATGATGCCTTTGAGCTCTCTTCACTAACCAGTTCCTAATCCATTTAACAGGCACTTTACTGATATCATGTAATGCTAAAATTTTAGCCAGACTATCACACAGTACTAAGTCAAATGCTTTATGAAAGTGTAAGTACCTCACATCTATACAATTGCCTTTAACAATCCATTCCTTGAGATTACATTATTGAGATCAAGTTTGTTTGACAAGACCTAGTTTCCATAAAACTATGTAGACTGGCATTAATTATATACCTATTCTTTAGCAACTGACTTCTATATCAGATTTCCCATTACTCCCTTGTTCTTTTTTGACTTCTGGCATACAAAGGCAGGGCAGGATGCAGTCACAGCATGGTTGGGAATGGGAGAAGTGCAAGAGAAGAGATATTGTCTTTCCCAAAGGCACCACTAAACAGTACTAATAGGAAATTGCAGCCTCCCTAGCTGTCTTCCATTCCTTATCCAGGGTCAATCTTCTCCAGGTGATCTTACAGTCCTTGAAACAGTAAAGAAATACTCAAATAGAACAAAAGCAAGTAACAGTAATTCAGAGATTTCCTAAGACCCATGACTTGCTTATTTTAAAAGATTTTCTCATTTTGAATGTTGTTTAACACTCACTGGTGGTAACTAATGGACCAGAAGGGCCAATGGATCCTCACATGGTTCACAAGCACACTATTCTTTCCAGACATAGAACAAAAGTATTTTTCGCATGTGTCAGGTTCTGCAGAGGTTAAATAAATACACAAAACTCAGCAGGATTTTTGTCTAGCATGTACAGCTTTGGAAGCCTCCTCCCACCATGTGTTAGATTATGTGATCTTCTACAAACAGAAAAGGCTGCCCATAGGAGATTTAATAGGTTTACATGTAAAAAAATAAAGGCAAAAATCACAGAGCCAGAGAATTGAAAAGGGATTTAAGCTCTGAAGCTTTGTAAAACCTTTAAAGTTTTAAGCCAGCAAATGAGAGCTAATAAACTAGTATGACCTTGCAACAATCATGTAACCTAGTTCTATGCCTTGGGGCCCCCATCAGTCAGTCAGGACTTTAAACTCTGAACCAACTTATAGGACAGACTAAGCTATATCTGAAAACATAGCTAAGTACTTTGGGGTGCTCTGAGAAGGACTGCAGGATATCAGGGCTCATGCATCAGACAGCAAAAGTTTCCTGCAAAATTTATTCCCTGAATAGAAACCTATACTCTGGACTTTAATCTCTCAGCATGTTTCTCAGTTTCCTAGGGGGGCCTCAAAACTATTTGGACTGGTGTCATCAGCTAACTCCTGTAGGAAGCTTGAAGCCCCAAACTGCCCTTCCCACTCCTCACTGCTGTAGTCTCTGCAGCTTTTGGCATTTACATCAGGAGATGAAGGAATTCTACTACTCTGCTGCATCTGAATACTCAGCATTTCCATGACCATCTGTTACTAAATGGCTATACAGCAAGAGTTTGGGAACAAAACCTTCCACTGAGGCAGAAAGCAAGACAGAGGGCAAGCTGGACAATGACAAGAAGCCACTCACAACCTTGCTTGAGCTATCAACCTCTATGCAAGCAAGTACGAGTACACGCTCTTCAACACCACAACTGCTAAGTGCTTTGTCACTGATGTGCCATCTATTTTTTACACTCTGCACTAGTGTCCAGGGATCTGTTTGTTCTCAGGTACTCCCAGACTCCCTTATGATCCACAGAGTAACTTAGGTGTGAGAAGCCAAAGAATACACTGGGCTAAAGCTGGCTCTGAGCTCAGCCCTTTCACCAGCACCAGTAGGAGTTTTGATGTTCTGAGCTGAACCATCTGGGCAATGTCACTGGAGAAAGAGCTCGTGGGCTTGTGACTTGTGGAGCTGAGCACCAACATTTTTTTGTGCAACAGAAAGATCTTTTATCAATACATTTTATGTTAGCTTGTCTTCCACTCATTCTCCCTCAGGTGCAAAGGCCTGATCAGCTCCCTACCTCAGTTACACACAGGACCAAACTGTAATCGAGGATTCCCTTGCCACCTTGCCATGACCATCCACCAGCACCTCCTTCTGCCTCACCACCGAGCTAGTGCTGTACACTAAACTGATGGCAACAGTGACACTGGGGCTGCCCTACATCTCTGCTTAGCAAAACAGTGGCATTTAATAGAGGGAAACCATAAGTGATTTTCAAAGATGTCCACTGTATTTTCAGTGTGCACTGGTCCCCAAAGCAGCCAACATTCCTGTGCTCCATTACATTCAGCCACAGTGCAGAACCAGGCTCTCCCAACACGGGCCAGACTCACATCATGTGTATTTCTATGAGTCCGTACCATAATCAACACGAAATAGTTGCACAGTTGTTTCACCCCTTTGGGATCCTGGACTGATCTTCACCAAGCGTCAGTCAATCTCAGATGAAGAGGAAGATTATTTAAAAACATTACTTTGAAAAGCTCTTCCAGATTTCTGAGTAATTTTTAAGTCAAAACACGATGCAGAAGAGATTGGCAGGAGGTGGTTGGTGTAAGAGTCGGTCCGAAGTTTCTCTGATCCGCCTCACTACCATCATCAGAGACTCAGAGCCCAGGACACCGCTCACTTCATTACAGGCCGCCCCCGGCAGGAAGAGCGGGGTTCACCGAGGGAACCCCCAGCACTGCCCCAGGCCGCTCCCGGCAGGAAGAGCGGGGCTCGCTGAGGGAACCCCCAGCACTGCCCCAGGCCGCTCCCGGCAGGAAGAGCGGGGTTCACCGAGGGAACCCCCAGCACTGCCCCAGGCCGCTCCCGGCAGGGAGAGCGGGGCTCACCGAGGGAACCCCCAGCACTGCCCCAGGCCGCTCCCGGCAGGGAGAGCGGGGCTCACCGAGGGAACCCCCAGCACTGCCCCAGGCCGCTCCCGGCAGGAAGAGCGGGGTTCACCGAGGGAACCCCCAGCACTGCCCCAGGCCGCTCCCGGCAGGGAGAGCGGGGCTCACCGAGGGAACCCCCAGCACTGCCCCAGGCCGCTCCCGGCAGGGAGAGCGGGGTTCACCGAGGGAACCCCCAGCACTGCCCCAGGCCGCCCCCGGCAGGGAGAGCGGGGCTCACCGAGGGAACCCCCAGCACTGCCCCAAGCCGCTCCCGGCAGGGAGAGCGGGGCTCGCTGAGGGCAGAGGGAACCCCCGGCCCTGCCCGCAGCTCTCCGGGGGCGCCGCGCTCCCGCCGAGCCAAGCGCGGTACTCTGGCGCCGCGCCGTGGGCAGAGGCCGAGCGGCAGGAGCGGCCCGCGGAGCTCCGAGGGGCCGCCGCTCCGAGGGGCCGCCGCTCCGAGGGGCCGCCGCTCCGAGGGGCCGCCGCTCCGAGGGGCCGCCGCTCCGAGGGGCCGCCGCTCCGAGGCACAGCTCCTTCCCGCTCCTCCTCAGCAGCGGGAACACACGGCTCTGGCCTTACCCTGCTTCTAAGCAGCAGTGAAAAACGCAGAAAGAGTTTTGTTGTTTAGGATAGTAAGGCTTCAACAACTCTGTTAGGAAGGATGCTGAAAGCTCCCTGTCTGTTGGTTTTGACCTCTCCAAAGAGCCCCCCTGTAGGAAGCATAGCAAAGGATGCAGGCCTTTTCCCGGGGAGTAGGGGAGAACAGTTTTTACTTTTTTTTTTTTTTTTTTTTTTTTTTTTTTTTTTTTTTTTTTGTGAATGGGAGATGTTTATTCATCATTAAAAGAGCAAGAGTCATCATCCTGATTTCCTTCAAATCACTTTTTAAACACACCTACAGGAAAGACTTAAGGGAAAGCAGTGTGTAGGCATAAATTTTGCTGACTGAATAACTGACTGAAAAGAGCTCCAGGCATTAAATGAGAAAAGTCAAAGGGAGCTGTGGGGAAAAAACATAAACCAATGTTACATCCTCACCAGAGGTACTCAGCCTGAAAGCAGGAAGGCTCCCTGGGCAAAAGAGGAACCCAGAAGGAAGGAAGAGGATACAAAGCAAGTACCCATGTACAGCAGTACAGGCATTTCAGTGTGAAACAGAGGGACAGCCATTCACCTCCTGGCATTACTCCACATGTACTCACAGCTGGGTCCTGCTGTCAACTGTTTGGCAGTAGAGATTTTAAAGAGAGAGAAAATAAAACAAAATTCAGCTACCAGTATTATGACAATGCAAGAGGATGGCCTGACAGGTGACAAAAAACAAAGAATGATGCAGACTGCATTTTAAGAAAACCGCCTCTGTCTTTGAATGAATGAGATTAATCTTCTCAGAAGAGCTGAAGGGACACTGAAGTGGTCAGTCTAGGGCAGGTTTTACAAGTCAAGATTTGTACCATTTAGTAGCTGAACACCTTCACCCAAATTCTAATCTAATTTTTGATCAAACCAAGGCTTTCAGTGTGTAATGGGCTTCCTTAATCTATCCTCATGTTCCACAATGAAGAGGAAAAAACCCCTGGAATTAGCTTAGAAGAAAGCACACTCACCTCTAGACAGAAAGAATATAATGATATTATGAACACCTACCTTCCAGCAGTAATGGGAGGGAGATAACATTTTTACTGTTTTCAGCATAATATGTGTACATGTAACCTACTCAGTACCTGCTCCTTTCATCAGCCACTGCTGCTGTCACTGGACATGTAGGAAACATTACAAATATAGGTAATTTAAACTTCTGTTGGACTGTAAACCAAAGCAACTGAAGTACAGAAGCATATTCCCTTTTGTTTTTTTCTTAAATAACCTGTTTAAAAATCAACTTGAAAAGAGCAAGTAGTACAGGTTCTCCATTGGCACTTTAAACCAAACCACTAAATCCACAAAAACCATTGTCCAAACTTCTAGATACATGGCTTGTTAAAAGATAAGGAATCTTATTTTGACAACAGAAGCCTTTTTTTCTTAGTACAGAGAAATGTTCAACTAGTTCAAAGACTTGTTCACTGAAAGCTGAAATATCAATTGGGAGCTGAAAAGCCAGAGAAGTTTTCTTTTTCTTTTACAAAACATTAAGAAAAATAACGTGAGAGTGTAAATTAAGCTAAAGACATGAACACTGTGTTCAATTCCCTAAGTATAGACAGACTTTTAATACTCAGTTTTTAGTAAAAAACTCTTTTCTTAAGCTTTAAGTAAAATTACCACCAAGAGTCTGAAAAGGTAACAAAAAACCCCAAACATTTAAAGCTATTTGTGCATTGTAATTGTGTTCCAATTTCAATCCAATTATATCTTGACATAAATTAATCTTCTGATAAAAAATGAACGCATAATCTTTTAGTATAATAAAATGCAAAAATTACCTAAATGGGTGCACATTAAATTACACCCTTGCTTGACTCAGACTGGTCCAGGTATAGGATATCCTCTTGGTCAGGGGAATATCATACAGAGTATACCAGCATAGATGAGAAAAAAAAAAAGGCAGTGGTGAACACCAAAATAAAATCAGTATTTCCACAGAAATTAAAATGTAAAATTGCACAACAAGGATCATATTTCCTGTTCCTCAGTTTAAGCCATCAATCTTATTGAATATTGAATCCATATAACCTTGCAAATTCCTGGAGTGGAAGTAAAATTGGACAAAGAAATTAGATTTTAGCTAAATTTGTTAATCCAAAGAACGAGAAAATGAATCTGATGGATTACATTAATCTTCCTGGAATTATATGTTGCTCAACAGTGAGAAAATTCTTTTATTTTTACAATGCATTTTTAAATTTCTACTCAGAAAAACAGAAGTTTATTAAGAAGAACAAATAGAGAGGCCATTTCCTTTCTTTTACTCCAGACAACTGAAAAATCTTACTAAGTACTAACATTTTTCCTGATCCCTGGCACTTAGGAAAGACAAGAAAAAAGGGTTTTGCCGTTGCTCTATGCATGTAAACACACTGGGAATTAAAGTTTTGCTACTTGACAGGCTGATCCCCCAGACTGCTACAGCTAAAAAGGATGCCTTGAAATCACTTAGATGCATCTTTCAGGTAGCTGGCAATTAAAATGAAAACACTAAACATCACTAAACTAAATACACCATCACATAACCCAAAAATACATTAATTTTATTAAACAGAGAATAAAACATGAAGTACTGTATTTTTCAAATCATACTGAAAAATTTCAGATTATACACTTCAAAGACTAGAACAGTCTACAGAGAGGAAATTCCAACTTCCAGAAATGTCTTGATTCTGTATCTTAAACTGTCAAACCTTTAATAGTCAACAGGTTGAATGATTTAGTACTTTAAATCAAAAATTAGTGTTCAAATGAAAGGTTTGGTACCTCATTTACAGCCAGGTGTAAACGGTTATTTTTTGTCCAAACTGTTAGAATAAATCATTTTCATTCCTCCATAGACTCCAAGAACTGTGAAAACACTTCCCAGCAAGCATCCACCCAAACAATGGCAGGGGACTCTGAGAATCAATTCAAGCAGTGGGTATCTAAGCACTGAAAGTTGAATTTTCTCTGGAGACATCAATCTTACTAGTTTACTTTCCTTCCTAGTGTCTCCCTTGGCCCTATGGGTCTCCAGCAGAGTGGCCCACCCTGGTTTCATCCCAGCTGAAGCAAGGGGTGTGCATCAGCTCAGACAATCAGGAAACTCCTTCAGAGCTCAGCAGATTCAGGAACTAACTCCAAGGACACAGGCTTTTTGGAGCATGCTCAAAATTTTTTCATTGATAGAGACAGCAGATCAGAACAATTTGAAGAAGAGTGCTCTGTAAAAACAGACTCAGAATCCCTCATTGGAGCCATTCACTTTTACTGCAGACCCCAGATTCCTCAGCTAGAGATCCCTTTGTCCAAATTATCCATGTGAAAGCACTGGGTGATGCTTAAATAAAGCCTAAATATATTTGTCTGTGCTACTTTATCAGCAGTTACATTGATTGTTGGGAACTCTTTCCTATCTTTTCTGTAGACTAATCTCACATTGTTAGTCTCATATTGTTACTCTTTAAGAAGTCTGTCTCTGTGATGCTTTGTCCATGTGACTTGAAAAAGATGTAGTGATACCCTCAGCTAATATCATCCTTCCAATCTACTGAAGAATCTACTGTTCCCTTCCCTTACAACTTTCTTACAGTAAAAACAGGCATAGGAATAATATAGGAAAGTATATAGGAAGGTATAGGTTATTATAGTATAGGAAATACAATATTTCCCTCACACTCTTTACCTCAGTTCTATTTGTTTACAAGCCTCATCTTTTCACTACATGTTTCAGAAACTCATTCTTCATTTTTGGCTTAAAGTGTGTGTGAGCAAATTTCTGTTGGACATCTTCTGTTCCTTTATACTCTCTTCTCTCAGACTCACTGATCTATCCAGTCTTAATTTGACAGATCTTTAGGATTCTGTTGACTCATTCACAGATAACTTAGTCCTTCTTCCCACTGTGTCAGCACTACATTTTTTTCAGTCCACATATTTTTATTTCTGTAAACTTGTTCAAATGAACTGATGACAGGAAAAGGATCAGTCAAGGAAATGAGCCATAGAGAGTTTAAGAACAGTAGGGTTTATCCTGATGCACAAGCTGGAAGAGGTGCATCTACCCAAGATGAATTTGTTGGTTATGATGAGTTGGAAGCTCAAGAACTGATTTTTGCATAACATAGTTAAATTTGTATCAAGGCCAGAAAGCTCCATCTGTGGTCAGGTCTACTAACATTTTATGGCCTGCCTTTTGTGTGTGCTTTTCTGATTGATGTGCATTTGCTGTTTCCCAGAAAGAGCAGATACTCTCTTGGGGTAGTGGTTCTGGTTATAATCCATTTTGGACACCTGCCAGCTGCTGTATTGGAGGAAATTTCTTTCTGAGGGTTCAAGCAAGTGAACACAACATGTATGAGAACAATAAATCTCTTTTTTTCTTTATTGCAATGCAGGAATCATTGAAGATAGGGCAGTCATTGTAAACAGCCAGGCAGATTCTGGCAATAATCTTGTGCTATCGTGGTCTTTCCTTAAGTTCTGAGAAGAGAACAGAAAGTACAGCTGGCCTGTTATTTCATGGGCCATTCATTCCCTTCTGAAACCAAATCAATAATTACAGATTGATTAAATGAACTTGCAAACTTCCTATTTCAGAATTCAGCTTGGGACATGACAGTATTCTCAGATGGCAACATCCCATGGAGAAAAATAAAAATCAATGGATATGACCTTTCTGGCATCAATGGATATGACCCTTCTGGCCTCTGTTAAGGATACTGCCTTGTTGCATTCTGCATTTTAAATTTCATTTTGCAAAGAAGTTAATTTTTTAATGGCATTCATTTTGAAACTATGGGAAATTATGGAACTGCTTTGATATGCTCCCTTAGCTACCATGGTCTAAATAATTTCTCACAGTCAGGCCCTAGTAGTCACCCAAGGTTTTGCACAAGTGGGCATTATAGACTCCATTGATAATTCCATATATTTTACAGAGCTGGACGAATCTTCAAGTGTTTCAAATACTTTGTGACAAATCATCCTTTCTCCTTAAAATCAACTCAGTTACATATAAACTGTAACAGCTTTAGGGTAAGGGTCAATCTGTTTTGTGGTTCTGTGGTGACTGGTCCCAGGTAGTCGTGGCTCATCTCTACCTGTCTGCATGAGCAAGTAAATCAAAAGAATAACTAACACACACACATTTCCACCTCACTGGATGTGTACAACCCAACTAGCTTCCTCTTCCAAAAACAAGTGAGAAACACAGCTTTAGCAATTGTTTAAAACACAGGCTGGTAAGAATGGCAGCAAAACAAAAGCTCCACAGATCCCTTTCAAAACTCCAAGATAACCCGTTATCTTTCACATCCTGCCATGAAAGATTCACACTGAGCTCCCTGTCTGCCTCCTGCCTGCTCCATGCCAGCTCTCCTTGGAAGGAGCTTTCCATACATCCTGTACTTCCAGCCTCATAAGGCACAGATGCTGCTGGGCCTTGGGAATGGGCTCACCCCATGGCACCAGCTGGGGAGATGTGGTACATCACAGCTGTACGACAGCCTTATGTAGCTATGTTAAGCAAAGCAGTAGCAGAAACAGCACTGCTAGAGAAGTAAAATTGCTTCATATGACTCCAAATCCCCCTTAGGTCTCTCCTCAGTGAGGAGAAAACTGCCTGAAACATCCATCACATACTATGGAGGTAGAAACATACCATAATGATAACTTCTACATTTCCTTGCCCAGATTTTTCTTTTTTTTCTCAAAGAGGAAAAGGAAAAGCATGAAAAGTACATCCCTTTCTGTTAAGCTCTCTTGCATGTAGATAGGTAGATAACAGTGCATTCCCCACTGGCTGGAAAGCACTAGGCTACTTTCCTTACTGAGAGAATATTAGCTGGTCCCTGCTTTACAAGGTTGCTAATTTACAAGGACCATGAGAATGTGACCTGCACATCAGAGAGCAGGTACCAATTTCTCTGGGCCCTTTGACTTGGGAAGGAGGATGTCCAGCAGTTCATTCCCTGTGGAATCTAGCTTGGAAGATGAAACAGTGTAGAGCATTATGGGACAGACAGATCCTTTTTTTAGGTAATCAGCATCAGCTTCATCAAAACCATATGCTTAGATGCCAGTGACTTCTCAACAAACACAGGGAGTCATCTCTACACGAAGTGAATAGGCAAATTTTAGCACATAAGCAGGAAGGAAGGAAGGCAGAGGAAGTCCAAGCATCCAATGCAGTTAGGAGTCTTTGTCAAAAACCTCCATCCCTCCATTGCTACAGATGGTATTTCTCCTACACAGGGCACAAATAAAATGTTTGTGTAGTGTGGATATGCATGGAGTTCCCTGTTCCCATTCCCTGTTCCTGTAGCAAGCACATTAATAATACATTGGGTATCTTTCAAAGCTGCATGCTTGTGTCCTCCACCTGTGTATAATTTAACAGGGGAAATGCCACATTCTGAACAATGAATGATACATTAAATAATAACAGTTTCCAACTCTAAAATAGTGTAAGTCTCCCTTCTGTTTGGGATTCAGTATAATTTCCATTGCCCTGTCTGTAGAGGTCACCTCCTTGTTATCAGTTCTGGCTAATTAAAAGATTAGGAGATCAGGAAAGTCACCCTGAGGAATCAGTTATTACTAGAACTAACAACAGCTGGCCAAGTAGTAAGAGACGTGTGACTAAATGTCCTAACCCCCTTCCCTTTACACAGCTTTTAAGTTTATCAGAAACTTCCAGGGACTGGGAGCAATTCTTAGCATGATTGGTTTTTGTTCTGTGGCTATGGAAGTCATTTCCACTCTCCCAGTGAATTTGCTGCTAATGGTGTTTCATCAAGAGCTACTTTCCAGTTGACTGGTATATGCCAGACCACGTTCCCAGTAGCACCTGTGCTGCAAGCTCATGTTTCCAGTAACACACTGAAAATTTATAATCTTGGTTAAATCTTCAGATGCACACACATGCATGATGAAAGCCATTCTACCTAAGTCACTGTAGCACGTTTTTTTCTTTACTATTTCAGGGCAGCATTAGCTACTGTACCTTTAGGCTTCATGGCTTCAGTGTCATGATGGCAATGCTGTCTGCTGTTCTTAGTGCCATAAAAGTCTTCACAGGCCTCTGACTGTTATCATCCCTTAGGATGAAGGGGTCCAGGTGTGCTGATGCTATTGTTCCCTACTACTGAGCTGTGTCTCCCCTATCTGGCCTTGCAATTGTTTCATTGATGGTTCACAGTAGGGAGCAATAGCCAGAGTTTAGACATAAACTAAGAGCTAGGACTCCTGGGGCAAAATCAGTTTATTTGGAGCAAATGAGTACCATGTGTACTGCAGCTTTTTTAATCATCTGAGGAGCTGAGCCTCATCTTTTTCCCAACCAACTTTCCTCCCTGGATTTCTCGGTCAGCTTGCCCTGTTCGACATTCTGTGATTTTGTGAGTTTATTCCATGCAAAACAGCAGCCCCTGTGTTAAAGGCTTCCCATAGCATTAACCTTTCTTGAAAGTGCTTTGAGAGCCATGGATAATAAGTACTATGAATTGCAAAATACATTAAGTATCTTGGAATCATTTCCACATGACTTAGCTCATAGTGGGCTTTCTCTCAGACACCTACTGTAAAACACTCTTAGTCACAGCCTATCTCAAGCTCATTTCTAACATGAAACATCCTGTAACGTTTTATGTTTCCCCCACCCTCAGTCACAATTACAGAAACATTCTAGCAGTGATATATATGGCAAAATAAAGCAGTTTTCCCAGATAGATAATGAGTGGTAAATTCTAAAGCTCAGTAGCTGTGAAGAGGTTTCTGAAAAACATGTTTCACAATCCAGGCAATGACTATGTTATACCAAGAAACCTTCTTGTGGCTGAAGTTTGTCAGCCTGACATGGGAGAAGTTCCAAGTGCTCCAAATGGAATCATTTATAACCCAGCAGAGCTGAGCCTGCCCAGCCATCTTCCAAGAGACCTGAAAAAGGGCAGCATCTTAAAACCTCCTGGCAAATTCCTGGAATCAGCATCCTCCTGGGAGACATGAAATATAATTTGAAGACCTACACAAAGCAATTTTGACACTTTGCATACAGGATACACTCTGAACACAAAATCAGGTTTCTTGAAAAAGATCAAGGAAGTACCTGAAGAGTCCTAACTTGTAATCCAGCAATATCCAAGATCGGATATGACACTACATGGTTATTTGAAGTATGGACATTATAGGAGGTGGGAGTTGACTGCTCAGTCAAGAAGTTCCTCTGTAGGCTAAGCTCACAGCAATGGGGAGAAGATTAAAAAGCATGCAAAAAGTAATGCAAGCACAGCAGGAATTGCTGGTCACATAATGCAGGGAGCCTACCTTGAAACAATAACCATAACAATGGAGCAACAAAATTGTGACAAGCCCCAGAATATTTCCTTCTGAGGCCTTTATCAAAAAGAGGATGTTTTCATAGCAATAGAAAAATAATTAACAGTCTGAAGAAGGTAAGTATGCCTTATACTCTCATAAAGTGAAGACAAGCTTCCACAGGAATTGAAAAAAAAAAAAAAATAATTAGTGTTCATAAATCCAAAGATAGCTAAATCCTCTCCCTCTATTTTCCTACAAACAATCAGGAATATAAATAGTTTAGCACAATTATTTCTGTCACTATCCATGTTTGATTTTATTGTGCTCAGTTTATAGGTCTTTGAAACATCCAGATCTAAAGATGGCCAGATCATTCATCTTCCCCAAACTAAGAGGACTGGCTGGCAGTAAAAAGATTGGCAGTCTTCTATAATAAAGACTTTATGTCTAGATCCCTAAATTAATAGCTGCAGCCACTGGATCAAAAGAATTTTGTTCTAGTAAAAACTGTCAAGCTGATAACTCTGGAGACTGAGTGGTCTCATTTATTCACAGAGCAATTAAATTATAGAAGGCACTGGGCAGATTCCTCACAGCTATGCCTTTCAGTTGTTACTCAAATAAAATCTCTGTTCTGAGGCATCTCTGCTGTGGTGAGGGTAGCATTTAGCACAAATCCTGGACTGCAGATGTGCAGTGGGAAACATCTGTCTCAGCAGGAAAGAGTGACATCCAGACACTTTGCAAAAGCCAAAGAACAGGCAACAGATGGCAGCAATTTTCATTCACCAGTGACTGGCTTGGACTCCTTTCTGGCTAACAAGTGTGAATGGCTTAATTATCCAGTCCAGTTCTCTCAGACCTCTGCATCTATCTAAAGCTGAGAAAACTGCACACTTGGTGACAGTTGTTTTTTAAGTTACCTAATAAAAACAAAGCTAGTAACAACACTCAATTCCCAGGCACTCAGCTGCTCACAGGCTCTGCCTCTTCCTCTTGTCCAGGGGCCAGAATGGTGACATACATGCTCATTTAAGAGGCCCAGGTTTTTCACTGGGGCTCTGACTTTCTGCCATGAGTCTGACAGAGGTACAAAGAGACCAACAACCAGATGATTCAGCCCCTATCAAAAATGCAGAAAATTCTTCAGTCCTCATTTTATGCACATATAATTAGCACATCCTGTGCCTAGAAACATAGAAAAAAAGCACATAAACATATGAGCACTCTGTCTATGAATTGCTAAAACTGTCCCAAATCCACAGAGCAAGACAAAGAAACATTTAGGATTCCTGGCAAGTGCTCCTCTCCCAGCACATGCTAAACAAAACCCTGCTATCTAACAGGGGGAGAGGATAAATTAACATAACCACCTCTCCATACAGCAATTAGCAAATGAAATCAAAACAAAGGAAATGTCCTCCATTCATCTTTCCCTGCCAAAGAGCAACTGACTGCTATATAATCCACAGCAATTAGCCCAATAATGGGAGCGCAAGAGATTTATCTTGAAGCAGGAATTAGGGAGGGCACGATTAATGTGCTGTACATCAAGAGTGCAGACAAAAGCTGGTGATCCCTCAGCACAGGGTTGTTTGAGGAAGCTGAAAAGCTTAGTAGCCCAAAACCAGGTTGCAACAATATTCCCCTTTAACATATCCTGAAAAAGTCTGGCTGGAGTCGCTGCATACGGGAGGATGGGAGCTCACACTCAAACATACACCAGCAAACTTTCAAGCCAGAGAAGACTGGAGAAGCTTACATATGGCTGTTCCTGCATAGCAGGGGGTTTTGTATGTTCATTGCACGACAAGATTCCTGGATGCCAAGGAGTTTAGGCGACCTTGCTCATCAGGATGCAAAGATCCAAAAGAGTGCTGAGATCTGCACTGTTAATCACTACATTCCCCCCAGCTCTACACACTGTGGGAGATGAGGCCAAGGAAAATCCGTATTAGCCATTGTTTGTAGTAACAAAACCACAGTGAAATCTCTCACCATCTATTGCCTTTCCTTTTATTTAGACTTTTTGAAATCACAGTGCTCTGCTGCTTTTCACTTTTAGTTCTCACCTGTTGTTTTTTTCTGCCTGTTTAACATGTTATTTTAGTGGAGATCTGGCTCAAGAAAACTGCAAAGCAACTGGAAACTGAAGAAGATTGAGTACTACAAAACTAGAAAAAAAATGCAACATCCAGGTTAGTGGATCCTCTGCCACAGGACAGGGAGGGGATTGGTAAGAGAAGTCTTAACACACAAAATACAGTTCTTGCCATTAGCTGAATATTTCTTAAATTAGAAGATATGGGTTTTTTTTCTTCCTTTTCCCTTCTCCAGAATCACATGAAAAGTGAATAGCAAACATGGAACAGCTTGCAGGAACACTACAAAACTCTTGCTTACATATGCATCAGAAATAGAAGGAAGAAAATTAAGAGGAAAAATTAATTATCTGAAGATAATCTTTGTTCTAAGCACCATTATTAGGTATCACACGCTTAAAGACTGCTTATTTTAATGTAGCATAGGAAGAGAAATTTAAGAAGATTTACAAAGATTAAGACCTCTGCCATAAATATCTGTGCCAAAATTTTACTATGAGACAGTAAACAATTTATAGTCTTGTGACATTAAGTGTAATAGGACACAAGGTAGTAACTGGATTCAACAAAATTCTTGTTTCAAGGATATTTGCAACACTACAGAAAAGGAGATTTTAAACAAGTGGAATAGAAAGAGAACAGACTCTGCATCATACTAAAATCAATGCTGAAGTGGTGTGAAAATACCTTCTTGTCATCAGCCTAAATATGGACTCACTAGACAAACCAACAGAGAATTTGTGTTGGGCAACTGGTCCCATAGCTGTTGCCTTTACAGAGGGCTTTTGGGTATTCAGTCAACTCAAGAGGAATTCTGAGATCTCTGTAATGGGATGTATTTTGAAATTATCATATTTAGCTGTAGATGAGAGCTTCACTCTGCAGGAACTCTACTGGTAACAGATTTAGCCCTTTTCCACATAGAATAAATGGCTTTAGAGTTTCCATCAACTGCTGTACCTTTGTACCCTGTCTGTGCTCCAGAACCATCTGATGTCTTTTCATACAGCAAATACAAGAGAAAAAAATACAGAAATTGAGACAGGTTGAACACACAAGTCATTCCTGAAAAACCTTGGATGGACTCACATTTCTAATCCTACAATTTTGCAGTTGATTTGTTTCAATAGAGCAGAGAATTTGCTTCCAAAATCCAAAGTTTGACCCTTAGTCCCCATGTGTTGTACTCCTAATTGGAAAAAATCATGTACCTTTCTTCCAAAGAATACTGCTTGTAAGTGAGAAAAGGATTTATCAGTGTTCATCTAGAGGAGTTACAAAAATATCAGACAAGGGTTAA
This sequence comes from Oenanthe melanoleuca, assembly GCF_029582105.1. Classification (NCBI taxonomy): domain Eukaryota; kingdom Metazoa; phylum Chordata; class Aves; order Passeriformes; family Muscicapidae; genus Oenanthe; species Oenanthe melanoleuca. The sequence goes on from NC_079339.1 coordinate 39,384,392, forward strand.
GAGCAATTTGAAAGACTCAGTAACAGTGATTCAGTTTAACTTTCTCTCCAGTTCCTCTTTAGATTTTATTTCTTCTCCTTCTCCTTCCTCTCCTTCCTACCCCCTCCCTCTCTTCCTGCTCAGAAAATCTGAAAATCTTTTCTCTGTTATCGTGTCCTTTAAGCTTCACGAGGAGGACATGTTCACTCCTGCAATATAATGTATAGATTCCCTGCATGTGCTTAGCATACTCAAAATGTGGGAATGAGGTGGCAAAAGTAAAAAAGGTAAGGAACCAGCTCCAGTGAGATAGTTGCAGTTATGCACCAACATGAAGCTTCAGCTCTCTTCAAGTTGTCAGAGATTTGATCCTTCTCATTTCCCTGAACTTTCATCAACTCACCCAGCAGGGTCACTTTGCCTTGGTTGTGGCAATCTGAGGTGGTGTCCCACAAAATCTGTTGAGCTGATTCTCTAGCTCATGTAACACTGTTTACCATTGCTCTCATAGGTATCTTTCCTTTTTTTTTTTTTTTTTTTTTTTTTTTTAACTAATTTACTGTGCTTCATCAGTGTTTATACAAAGAACAAAACACAGCATACCATTTCTAGGGTCCTTTTTCCAGCACACAGCAGTTGCTTCCCCGGCACTGAAGAGTAATGCATCTGGGACTGTTTGCTGTTCTCCAAAAGAATTAACATGTCTTGCCATCTCACACTGACAATCTAGACCTAAAAATATGCACGAGAAGACAACAGCAGCTGCCCCTTAATGCTGCCTTCTGAGGAATCCTTAATAGCAGCAACACCAAGAGATTGTGCCAGAGAATTCAGGTCTTAAGGAGACAATTCCACCTTCTCCCACAGTCTGTCACCTGCCTATTGCAGCTGATACATTCCCATGACACAGAGATCAGCACAGACCTCTCAACAGAGCCCAGCACAAGCTACAGCTGCATGTCCATCTGTCCACTTACAGCAGTCTTTGACAGCATTTCCATCAAGGGTAAAGAAAGGGTGGCATGCAGTCAGTTTGCCTGCCCCACTGCCTTACAAAATGGAAATGGAGGGCAGAACCTCAGAGATGAGCTCATGGCTAGTCTCCTAGTTGTTTTCCTCTTGGTGGACAGATCGCAAAGAAATTATTATTTGTCACCAAGTTTTAGTCACTGGGGTACTAGCAGACTTCTCCCTTGAGGCATTCATAATTCATATTTTCAATATCTAATCACCTACACATGGAGAAATGGTGGAAGCCATAAGAGCATGACCTGGCAGAATTCAGTCTGGCTAGACTAAACAAAGCTATAGCCACATAGGGCATTCTTGATCATCCATACTCTGCCCCTAAGCAGGGACACTGTTGTACCCTAATTTGACAGCAAGGAAATAGAGTGGTTTAAAATGAAAGCTGTTAGTCAAGGATTTCATCATAACAGACAGATTTGGAAAGAACAAAGTTCTCATTATATTGACTGCTGAGATTCTCCTTTGTGAAACTGTGACAAATCTAATAGTGAATGGGGGGATATTTTTTAATAGAGTCAACAGGCAGATGGATGAGATTTTAGACAGACAGAGACAGAAGTGTATAAACTTCAGCCAAACACAAAGAAAGAGAAACTGCCTGGGAAAATGTAACTGAGAGTAGCTCAGCATGGCTTGGTACTGGGAGCTGAACTTGCAGCTTTGACAAGGCTGACTTTAAGGCGACCTTCAGTGAAGCTCTTTAACAGTGTATGCTGGGCAATCGCTGGTAAATCTTTATTAATTTTAATTGGCGGCACCCATTTATAAGAACCATTAAAAAGGATAAATTGAGCCCATCCGGCGTAATGTCTTTTGTTAATTAGTTTGTCAGCACTGTTTTAATATCCCCTAATGACTTCATATTTCAGGCCTGACATTAAAGGAGACGCTGTGAGAAAGGAAATGGTCTTATCACCGTGTACATTTTTTTCTTTTTTTGAACAAAAAGTGTCCTTCCAGGCCTGACCAAGGTTAGGTGTCATTTAACTCAGATAGACAGGTACCACAAGAATTGGAAGGGCCCTATCACCCTATCCAAACCTCACCTTGCTACTGAACAACATGCTCTGCTAAGATTTTTCTCTCTTTACAGAACCACACAACAGCAGAAGGAATTAAAAGTCATTAGTCACCAAATTCCCATCCTCCATAGCTCATCATGGACTTGTCTTGAGTCTCAAAACACAATCATGTGGGAAAAATACAGGAAAAACTTGGTACACAATTGCAGCCATACCTTCCTCAATAAAACAGGTTAAATCCCACAGAGCTTTTCATTCACAAGGACATGCACAACACCAATATTCTGATCTGTCTTGGGAACCACAAAATTACAAAGGAAAATAAGAATAAGAGCATCAACAAAGAATGCTTTGTGTATGGATTTCATTTGTAAAAGAAGACAATCGAAAAATTATTTCCCTGGGGATGATGTTTGGTCTCAAATACAGGTGAGTGAGCAAATCTGTGATTTTGGTGTCAACACTTTTCTTCTTGTGCTCATCCTGTATTTCTTGTAATAGCACACTCAAATCTTAATCCTGGAAGATGAACTTGAATTCAGTTACGAGTGTTGGAAATACACTCCAAATGAGCACAATATTTTAGACCTTTACATCTCAAATAGGTTATGAAGATATTAAATTAGCTAATAAAAGCAATTTAGAACATTTTAGCCCTTTTCTTTGATATGTATGCACTTGATAATTTTTATTAAAGGAGGAAGTGCATTCAAGGAAGGGCCAGGAGAAGGATCAGCTGTAGCCATCACAGAAGATAACACAGCCCATTGTTGCCTGGGAACTCCCCTTATGAGATGAACCTTGTGTACTTAGACACCTTGGTTCTCTCCTCACACATCTGCCACACACCTTTGAGCTGATGAACACTGGAATTATTCATCTAGGGAAGCACTTCCTCACTGTGAGATCTGCAGTAAATTTTGTTCTTAGTTTCCTACAGTGACTTGTTCAACCAAGGGGAAGATCCTGAATTAATACTGACTTTTTGTCAGTGAAGGGCTGTCTCATAAGCTGGATTCTATTAGGTTTTTTTCCATTTAAGATTACAATAGGTGAGCAATATGAGGCAAACATCATCCCACAGTAGTTAATATTACATTTGATGCTTTGGTGCCTAGTGTTGGATTAATTCACATGACAGTGAAGTGAATAAGTGAGACACAGCTAATAAAAAAATTAGCTTTTCCTCTGTCTTACATAGCTTTGTAAATTATGAATATTTCATTAATTGTAAGGTGTTTACACTTAGGCTGTAATAGCAAAAGGAAAATGAAATCTTTAGCTAATAAAATAGTGCATTTTTCCCTTTAAATTTTAATTTTACCCATAGATGGCTCTTTATAGGCATCATACTGAGAACTGTAGAGAGATATGTTCTGTTTTGCTAGATCACCTTTCAGCAAAACACAAACAAGTAATTACTGTAGTGACTGAATCAGTTAATAGTTTTATTACTGAGCAAAATCCTTGCCTCAAAGTCAATTGAAATCTTGCTGTAAGGGTCTGGAAAACTAACAGGTTTTGCTTTTTCCATTAAAATTTAAGGTTAATGATTTTACAAGATTTTTTTTTTTATGGATGCACAGTCACATCATTTGAATATTAAAAGCTGCTCTTTGGTCTCCTGAAAGCCAACCTACCATCATTGCAAGCTTGTGCCACGTTTCATGCAGATTTAAAATTTTCAGGGGACTGCTAAAACTATGCCCTATGTGAAGCACACAGTAAAAGCATGCCTAGGGTGAAATAGATATTCCCAGCAGTCTGAACACCTCTTTGAATGAACTGCCTTTGCAGGGAATAAAAGTCTTGAGTTTTTTTCTCTAACCAGCCTGTCTCTTGTGCACTGGTGTGCTCTACAGAACTCATCCTTTCATAATCAAAGGTCTGTATAACACTGGCAGCATAGCTGCTGCCAAGTCTCCATTTTGCAGCTCTGACAAATACAAATTTACATAATAGTCTTTCATTCCTATAAAACATAGTTATTCGTGACAGGCATATTTCCAGTCTTCACCACAGAACAAAACCTCGTGTTTTCATTGTTCCAGTACTTCCAGCTCTCGTTGTACAAAAAAAATTATGCCTTAATTAGTTTTGCTATTGCTAGCTAGAAAGTGAAAAAAGACAATTTTCACCAGATGCATTCACTCAATGACAGCTGAAATTCACCTGGGAATTGAGAAAGAAGGAAACTAATATTCCTGTTCCCAGTCACATCTAAGAGCCAGAGAGAAGAGAGTAGCATCTACCCTTCCAAAATATGGCAAACTATGGCCTAACCCTTCCAGTCTATTTCCCTATATATTCCAACACTGTTTTCACCTGTTTATGTCCTTCCTGCTTTCGTATAAAACTTTCTGCCCTCCAGCATGTCACTGTTGATTCTGCTCTTCAGGATATAGATACCTTATAATGAAATGTCCAAATACTAATAAAATGCCTATATTTTAATAATTTTTTTAAGTTAGTGAATGTGCCTAACATATTTCAGACACTTTAATAAAATTTTAATGCTTTATTGCCAACTTTTAATAAATTATAGTTTTTATCCAAAATCAGAGTTGCCAAATAAAAAATAAAAATATTAAAAAAAAAAAAAAAAAAGAAAAAAAAAAAAAAAGAAAAAGAAACCCCACCCACATCTTAGTACCTAGGAAATTTGACACCCAGAGAAATAACCTGACCAATCTAGATAAGTCTGTATAATTAATTTTACAAATGTATATGAACAGATTTACAGGAAGGCCCCATCCATGACATGCAGACCCTGTATGTATCAGCTGAAGTACCCTGACTGATCCTCCAGGCTTGTTCTGATGCCATTACCTGCCCAAAATCATTGAGGAACTTAGGCAGATTTATCTGTATACTTGGATTACTCGATGCATATCTTGAAAATATCAAATGGAAGCAAGACAAACATCACAATCCATATTTAAAAGGACACTTTTAAAAAAAAAAAATAAAACTGCTGTTAATAATAAAATCAAACTATTAATTTCAATGACAGATAACTACACGCAATACATTCCCTTCACAAAACTCAGTTCCCAGACTGGAGCAACAGCTGGGAGGCCAACACCAGCCATTCCATCAGAAACAGAATATTTTACTGACACAACAAGGGCTAGCAGGGATTCAGAAGGTGTTTCCAGGGGTCCCTTGTCTCAGCTGGTGTTGAAGCTGTGGTTGCTTTCTGCCTGATTTTCTCCCATGGGAAAAAAATATAAAAGGAAACAAAATAAATCACATTAATTTATGCAAAATCAGAAATGTCACTGTTTGTGTTATATGCTCCTATGTCCTATGACCATTTAGCCAAAATGCAAAAATAATGAAGCATGAGTTGTGAATTTCTCTGTTAACAGAAAATCAAACAAATTCAGCAGAAACACTTTGTTACTGTGCTGGCTTTGCATGAAAAGTCACTTGATGAAGGTTCAGGAAAATGAGAAAGGAAATGAGAAGGATTAAAGGAAGAATTTCTGACAATTTCAAGAGAGCTGAAACTTCATGTTGGTGCATAACTGTAACTCTCTCACTGGAGATGGGTCCTTACCTTTTTTACTTTTGCCACCTCATTCCCACATGCAGGAAATTTACACATTATATTGCAGGAGTGAACATGTCCTCCTCGTGAAGCTTAAAGGACATGATAACAGAGAAAAGATTTTCAGATTTTCTGAGCAGGAAGAGAGGGAGGGGGTAGGAAGCAAACCTGAACCCCAGCATTCTGAAGCTGCACTTCCCTGTGACAATGCAGCTCTCAAGCACCAGGGCAAGGAGCTTGCAGGAGTTGAGAGTGTTCTTCCTTGGGCACCTGCCTGGAAAACAGTCTGCAAAAGAGCAGGTGCTTGCTGCATGACATTCCAGGAAGTGTTCTTCCCCTTTTGAAATGTCTTGTCTACTACAGGAATCACATTAACAATGTCTGTTCCTTAAAAATCAAACTTTCCCAGAAGAAAGATAGCAAAATAAAAGCACTAAAAGCTAAAAATACACAAACGCAAAACCTACCACCACTAAGGAATTTTTAGGCTATTATCTCTGTCTATGCTACATAAATAAAAATGAGGGATTTTATTAACACTGTCTATGCTATATGGAAGATTCTCAAAGAGCAGTGTATTTTCTGTACATGAAAATCCACTGAAAGTACTGGATTTTTCCATTTTCATGTAAATCAAAAATTTCTTTGTGTAAACTTCACACAACCAAAATCCTAGAAATGCTGTATTTAAACAATTCATAAATCTGATACCTTGCAGAATTCAAAATATTTTAGTTATTTTATTGTTTAATATTTTATGCTAATATTTATAAACATAAAAATGTGATTATTTTTTAACTGCTGTAACTAAAAAATTAATGTTATGGTATTGAAAGCCCAGGGATTGAGGGCTTCTCAAAATTTCTACTATGCACGAGGTACCAACACCCAGCAACATAACTGTGTCATAGGAAAGGCAAAGTTGAATGACTACTGCAAGTGCAGAGCTTCTGGTAAGAGAATTACACAGCAGAGGGAGCAATTGCCCTTCATCACAACAGCAATTGAGTCACTTTTATTCCTTACAGAGTTAGCACTGCTGTAGCTGCAAAGTACTCTGAGTTTGTACACCAACACAGTAGTTCTTATTAGATGAAATGTGAAAACTGAAAAAAGGAAAAAACCCTGAAAGATCAAAAATCCTCTTTGAGTACAGCTGAGTACAAGAACTCTGCATTGACTTCGATAGGCATTGGAAAAGCATCCAAGAGAAAAAGCAGCTGGTCTCTCTCTGTTCAGGAACAAAGATAGATAATTGCTAGTGCAAAACAGTGAGAGTTTGTGAGAAGGGAAATTATCATTCATTATAATAACCATGCTGAGTCTACAGATGATATTGACAGTTTTATATCCTGAGATACAGAAGGTGTTTTGAGAACAAAAACATGAGATCAGGGGTAAACCAACTGTGTATGTGTTTGTTCTTTACTAGTTTTCTGTGAGAGTTTGTTCTGGTATGTATTAATTTCTTAGTTTGACCTACAAAGCCTCCAGGACACAGTTTGGTGCAAAGGCTGAACAAGGTTACATTCTTGGCAGGGAGAATGTAGCAGCTAGAGACATGAGAGGTTGACTCTGGGGTGTTTTATTCATAGTAAGAAACAGAAAGACACTCCAATTCAGAATTCATCTGGAAAAGGTGCTGCATGTTTCACAGCTCTGTGTTTATAGAACCTCACAGAGAAGATGTGCCCAATGCCTTTACACAATTAGACACAAGACACTGTAGCTCACACTGTTCACACGTGAATATGGCAAAATCAGCAATAAGATGAGAGCAGGTGGACACATTCAGTGATTTGTATGAATATCTAACAGCAATACTTGCTCTCATTCCATTCTTTAAATCTTTGGTCTTCTAAAAGAGAAAAAACACAGGAAATTTCCATTTGTGGTCATCTGCTACCAGACTAGTCATACATGTTTAGTTAGACAAAGTGTTAGTCTTAGCTATCTTTTCTTTTGCACCCTTTTATTCCTCCTAATATAATAAAATTTAACATTTCAGCCTTCCCTTTGCTATTCAGTCAAAATGGTTACAGGATCTAAAACAGAGAAAAGGGTCTTTGCTCAGCATGGATTCCCAAGAAGAGCAATTCAGTCATCCATGAAAGAAATAACTCATCAATTTATTACAATTGATTGATTAAAAAATATTTTGGCTGTTTTCAATAAACTAAGGCATCTTAATATACAATACACTGCCAGAAGTCAAGAATGATAACACATAAGAGCCAGTTTTATAATAACCACACCACTGGAAGGTGACTTTCACTCTTTCCAGGGACCAGTGAACTGATACATGCTGCCTGCAGCACCAGCTTCCTCTAAAGATCCACTTCTCAGGATAGAGGGAGGATAGAGGGCGTCAATGTCCTGGAAAAATCAGAGAAGGTGCCTCCAGGTTTGGCTGCTCCAATGCAGCCACATTCTCACTGTGAGTACCCTGGCACACAGCAAGGGTACTAACTACCAAGAAACAGAAGTGTCTTTAGTTGTTCAGCACTGAAACCAGCAGGAAACATCAGAAAAACTACAAATAGGTGTGTGGCCAGCACTGTAACCCAAATGACCAGAAACTCCACAAGTAACAAGTGAGGATCTGACCCTTTGTAACAGCTGGTTTCAGGCCAAGAAAAAGCTGAACATCCACAGGGATGGCTGCAAACTGGCCAGTCTCCACTACAAACAGAGAAACTGCTGCCATTCATCCCACAAGTGTTCTTGGAATTTGCTTGCCACAGCTTTAAAAAAGGTCAGACAGAAGGTGCTCAAAAAAGAGTTATGTGTGATCAGTCTGGCTGTTATAATTGGGCAGCCAACTCTGCCTTGTGACAGACAGCTGGGAAATGCAGCTACCAGGAGACTGAATTGTATCCACATGTATGCACTCATGTTTCATGGAGCACATAAATTGTACAGCAGGAATTTAGGGGATGGAGCAGCTGCATTATGAGGAGAGATTTCTCTCCTTAATTTGAAGACATGCAGGCTTGAGGAGGATACAACTGAGAACTGAAAAATCATGAAGGCAGTTGAGAAAGTGAGAGTAGATTGTTAGTCACCAAACCTTGTAATACTACAAGTATGGGCACTCACTCAAACTGCATGCAAGATAGGTTTCAAACAAACAAAATAAATAATTTTATTTTGCAAACACAGCTGTAGTAACATTTTGGTGATGTGGGACTAAGAGACCAGTAGTATCAGCAGGCTAGACAAGAAAAAGCTGCTATAAAAAGAGATTTTTTTTTATGGACAGCCATTCCAAAATGGGTAAGGGAATGCCCACAGGTGTACCTCCCAGGGATTTTAATCCAGTGACCAAGGATGCTGAGGAACAACAAGGGGGACACACAAATGAATGGCCAGGATCTTGTCCTAGCTCTTGTTGCCTGCTGTTACTGTCCAAGGCAAAGATACCCATCTAGGTGGGCCTTAGGTTTGACAAAATAAGGTATTTCCTACACTTTTATGCACGAAGCCATGACTGGAGAAAGTCATTGCCACTGTAGGGCTGAGAGCCAGACTCCCTGCAGCAGAGGCAGCTGCTGTGACCGCCCATGACCACTGTCAGACCACATGCACTCTAAAAACCTGTGCAGAAGTCATAATTCAATAGGCATTGAGGAACTGCTTCTGCCCTGCAGAGCACTGAAGCTAAAATCAGAATTGTTTCTGTTATCTCCTGGTAGCTATAACTACTGAAGTTTTGCAAAAATTCCCTTGCTGTTTTTCCTTACATGCAGCTCCTGTCCATAATATTCCCTGCTCTAGAGGAAATCAACATGGCACTAGGCTTTGTCCCTGTTACAGTATGAATTTCTCCCCAGAACTTGCAACCAAACAAGAAAGCTCAATTTACAGCTTCATAAATGTGGTGTCTAATAATGGCATGTCCCACTCTCACAATGTAAGAGCAGACTTTTAAAGAAAAAAATCTGTCATTTGCTAGCACTCAAACACATGCTGGCTTCCTCTGAGCACAACAGACTTCACCTGCTTCCTTCCTTTTCCTTTCAGATGCCACAGCTGTGATGGATATGTTACTAACACACACAGCACATGTGCCACATGTCCCCTTATCTTCCTCTCTCCATTTCTACACCCCTGAAGTACAGAGAGGAAATTGAGCTGGCCAGAGCTATCTGGGTGTATGCAAGGCCCAGTCAAAGAGTCCTGAGACCAGATGGATTTACAATAGTTACTGCTCCTCCTGTGTATTAAATGCCATCTCCTTTCCCAGAATTTTCTATCACATATGCAGTGGTCACTTGTCTAAACCTGGCCAAACAACTTCACCCAGCTTCACACTATAGTGGATGAGTGGGTGGAGTTCTGAATATGGTTGTGACTTCCCAAGAAGCCATAAGAAAGATGGATCTAATTTTAGTGGAGCCCACTCCTTTCTCAAGTCTGAGGAAAAATCTGTTTCTATATTCTCTGAAGCCTGCAAGGCAAGTAGGAAGGCACAACAACTTCATCACTGAAATCTAAAAAAATATGACCATATACTAGCTCATTTCTCAGCATTCCAAATATAACCAGAAAGCATAGTGTTGTATAACACAAGAAGACAGGCACGGCCCTACAGTGATAGAGATTTTATCTAGCTCCCATTTCAATGGCAGCTGGCCAGCTGGAATTTGTTCATAAGTATTTATTTGATAGCAAGATGAGTTACACTGGTCCAGTTGCCTAAAAAAGAAATAATTGGAAATTACAGGAGGAAATAACCTATTCAAGCCATCAATTTCCTCCACCAGGCATCACACAGGTATAATCCACTCTGTACCCTTAGACAGAATCAATTTGACAAGGTTGTGTGAGATAGCAGAGAACTGGACTAGAATCCTTCCCAGTGAAGTGAACAGTGGACAGCATCAACTCTTCTAACACTGGGAATAACAAATAAGACAACTGGGCTCTCAGGAGTACAAAACAGTAAATCTTTACCAAGATCAGTCTCTCACAACTGAACTATTAATGAGACCACATCTCCCCAATCGCCTAGAAAATTTAACAATTAGAAAGCTGTATGATCCTACATTCATTCTGCTTGTGGCAAAGGGAGAGCCATGTAAAACTATTTCTAAAGCCAAACAAGGAATGAAATTGGAAAGAAGACACTAGAATGGGTTGAAAGTACCTGGGCCCTGGCACCAGACACCAAATTCATTCCTTGGCATCAGACATCATTCAGGAAACTTGCTGCTTACAGAGGCTGACAGAAGTAGTTGCACTTATTAGAAATGTTCTCTAAATTTCAAGTTTTCTAGATTCTAAGTTAATCCCAGTCCATTTTTAGGAATTGCTTTGCTTTCAATTGTCCTGCAGGAAAAATACTTGATCCTACTCATTTTCATTCCAAACCACTAGATGTCACTCAACCCATTTCTGTTTCGTGCCCACCACCACGGCAATTTGAAAAACAAGAGTAAAATTTTACTACGAAAAACAAAAAGCTAAAGAATCACTTCGGAGAAATAGAGAACGTGTCAAATAGGACACAAAGTTTTCCTAAATACAGCCTCTTTGCTAGCCTGAAGTAGCTTTCAAATACACATAGGTCAAGACGTTTTGAAGCTGAGACAGATTCAGCACCACTTTCAGCTGGAGAGGGTAAAAAGATCAACTCCATAGCTACAGTCACAGATTTATTTACTGTTCAATTAATTTCCAATTCAAACGGCAACAAACTGAACAACTTGGGTGGAAAGTATTGCCTCTCAAGCCTCTGAAAAGTCCACAGTATTCCCAAATTGTGAGCCTTGGTCCCTGCAGTATATTCCTTATCACAGAGCCTTAAAATGTTGAGAGCTGGGAGGGACATTAGAGATCATGCAGTTCCAGCCTCCTGCCATGGGCAGGGACACCTTCCACCAGAAAAGGCAGCTCAGAGCTCCTTCCAACCTGTCCTTTCTTGGACACTTTTGTGAGAGGGGCAGCCACAACTTCTCTGCTTCAGTGCCTCACCACTCTCATAGTGAGGAATTTCTTCCTTGTATCTAAACCTATTTTCTTCTTTCAGTTCAAAGCCATTCCTCCTTGTCCTGTAACTACATGCCCATGTCAAAAGTTCCTCTTCAAGCTCCAGGGGGGTCTCACCATCTCACCAGAGCAGACCAGAGGGACACAGTCACTACATGTAGGTATAACCACATCTCTGTAATGCCAAAAAGATCTTTGTCCTGCAGGCACCTACACATCTCTAATTCCTCTCATTTATTCCCCACACTGCATGCAATGCATAAATACATTCAAGTTGGGCACCCCACCCCTATTCCAATGAAGCTGACAACCTGCTGTCTCTCCCCACATACCTCATAAGATATTCCCTTGGAAAAGGTACCTTTTAGTTTACAGACAGTTTTAAAAAATTAGTTCACCTCTTTGCACTGTACCTTAACTTTCATGGAACCCCAACCCTACCTGCAAAACCTGCAATGATAAATTCTCTCCCCTGTATAAACAGATGCCACTGTGTGGCATCAAGCACATTTCACATGATACCTAAAAAATGCAATGCAAAACTGAATGTGAAAGTATAATTACTAGATTAGCAGGTTTCAGCAAACCAGGGAAGATATGATAAGATTGTGAAACAGTAACAGGGAAAAGTAAGGAGGGGAAATCAAGAACCAGGAGATTAACACTGACAAAAACAATGCGCCAGTTGTTAACAGTGATAGACCCTTTTTTTAAATGAAACTTTTTATTCATATTCTTCTAATACATTCCTCAATGTATCAGAATTTTAACAAATTCCTATATTCTTTTCAGTCTATGACATAACAGAGCAGATCAGTATAGTCCTACTGATCTGTGCATTTCTACTGTAACATCAATAAAACATTTCCAACAGTGAAAATAAACTACTTCTTTAGCATACTAATCCTTTTGCAATTAGTCCTCTCCAGCCCCCCAAACATACTTTGCTATAGGAATTAACCTACTTTCAAACAAAATATTGAAATCTTTTCACATGCACAGGGTTTTTAGTCACTTACAATTTATGTAGCCTAGAAACCATAATAAAGAAGGTTGGCTTGCTGCTTGGGAGAAAACTCACATTATGTCTCTGGTCTGTCACTGTCTGCCTGTGGGATCATGGACATGTTTGCAGTTCACAGCAGAGAACAATGCAGAGTGCTCTGAGCTGCAGATTCCCGAGCCAGGAAACACACATGGCACAGCCCTGCTGAGCCTGTGTGAGCCAGTCAGTGCGGGTGCATCAAGGTGTCACTGCATGGAGGTGCTGGCCTGGCTCTTGAGGTCAGGGATCACACTGCCTGCTCAGGTGTATTCTCATCAACAATAAAAGCACTTGCTGGTTCTCCGTCTCTTTTCTCCATTTGAAGAGTGAGAAGAATAGCCCTTCCATGTTTTGCAAAGATGTTGCAGGCACATAAGGAAACTAGGGAAGTGCAGACAGAATTGAGAACCAGAAAGGAGGGAATGCATGCAGAACTCTAAAACCCATGCAGCACTTGAACGTTGCTTTCCTGCAATAATTTTATTTTAGGCATCAGGATAATTAAAAAAAAAAAAAAAAAACCAAAACTATTACTACTAAATGATAAAGTTAGAACTGGAGACACTGAGGACTAAGCTGTGAAGAGAAAATTGATCAGGATGAATTTGACTTGGAAAATTGGAAAATGACAAAAAATGTCTTAAGAAAATACCTTTACTCTTGGAAAGTGCCACTTTATTGACATGTCTTGAAGAAAAATAAATTTCTGCTGAGAAAGGTTACTCAAGTTCAAGGAGGATTTTCTGAGAAAAGGGAGAGGCACCAATTCCAGAATGACAATCTGCAGCATTAATGATAAGACAGAAGTTCAAACAGCACGCACGAGACTTGGCACAGGGAATTAAACCTAAGGCTCCCCATGAGTTCCTGACCTGGCTAGTACAGGAGTAGTGTGTTTTGCATTTACAGCTGAATGCTCACTGTAACCTCTACAAGAAAGGTTCACATGCTAGACCAAGCTCAGCACACTTGTTTGGATGTGAGGAATGTTACATTTAGATTTCTATTTCACACAAAGCATTGTTGAGATTTGAACCTCGTCTGTTGGTATATTAATTATTCTGTTTCCAGTTCAATCTTTCACAAGTGTCTGTTCTGTATCAGTGTAGAACACGAAAAAGTTTTGTGGGATAGGAACCTGTTTCCTCTCCATCTCTTGAAAATAATATCAGATAGATAAAAGAAAATTAATAATTTTATTATAAAATTCTACTTTTGTCCAAAAGCTCACTGGAGAAGTTAATGAACTTAAAAACAGGTACATTTTTTTTTCCATTTGTGTTCCACACTCCCTTCAGGAAAAAAAGGCCTTTTGCTTACCAGCTAAGTACAGGGCTTTATACCTGTTATATTTATAGCCATATTCCTTTCAGTGAAGTTTGATGTGAAATCATATCAGCCTCTGGTCTTTCCTGTACACCCACTTTCAGCACTCAAAGCTGGGGCAGCTACAAGAGATCTGGAGAGGGCTTTTTACAAGTGTGTGTAGTGACAGGATGAGGGGAATGGTTTCAAACTGATAGAGGGTAGGTTTACATCAGACATTAGAAAAAAAATTATTTTCTGTGAGAGTGGTGAGGCACTGAAACAGGTTGCCAGAGAAGTTGTGGATGCCCCACCCTTGGAAGTGTTCAAGACCAGAGCTGGATGGGGCTCTGAACAACCTGATCTAGTGGAAGGTACCCTGTCCATGGCAGAGGAGTTGAACTAGATGATCTTTAAGATCACTTCCAACCCAAACCATCCTAGGATTCTATGATAAATACAGAGGTCTTATAAGTATTGGCTGACATTTTAAAGCTTGATTTGATCTAAGTCTCCTCTCTCTTAGGTGTGACCTACATATGAAAAGAAATCAGAATGGCTGCACCTGAAGAGAAAAATGTGTGGAGTCATTAAATCAGTCTCTGTTGAAGTCATTCTTAGCTGCCAACACAACCTGGCTTTTCTGGCACTGCTATGCCAATTGATCTCCCAGACTCACCAAACATTACACGTGCTGCAATCAAGGAACAAAAGCTTTGCTGTTGTCTGCACAGGTAGTCCTGATTAGAGCCAAGGCAAGAACAAATTCAGGGGCAAAGGTAGAATTTGTGCTGGGAGCAAAGATCTACCTCAGCACATGCAAACAACTCAGCAGCACAGTGACCTGAGCAGGGCTTTCTGCACAGCAGAGAATTTCACTGCATGTGAAGACATTGTATGGATAGGCTAAAGGGAGCACTGTGAGCTGGAGAAAACTAAACACAGAAATAAACACCATTTAGACAATGAGTTTCAACCCTTTAACTGAAAAGTTTAGAAAAAGGAAGGGAAAGGAAAGAGGAATGGAAGGGGAACAGGAAACAAATCAAACACTTTCAAAAGGTAGTTTACCTAATTTGTTGCAGGCTATCCACTGTGATACAAAGAGACTGAATAACTCAGAGGAAAAGTTCTGAAAAATCAATTTAGAAAAACTACAGGTGCCTTTGAAAGAAGCATTCCAAACACACACAGAATTAAATAGAATTTATATGTTTAAAACACTGAAAGAAACCCAACAAGGTTAGATAATA
Organism: Oenanthe melanoleuca; assembly: GCF_029582105.1. Taxonomy (NCBI): domain Eukaryota; kingdom Metazoa; phylum Chordata; class Aves; order Passeriformes; family Muscicapidae; genus Oenanthe; species Oenanthe melanoleuca. Next base: position 39,399,569 of record NC_079339.1, read on the forward strand.
GCCTCAAAGCTCTGGGAAATAAATTCAGAAATATGTTGATTTGTCACGAGGCTTTTCACAGAGCTCTTTCAGGAATACAAAAAAGGAAATCCAGTCCAAAACAATTACAAAAAAAGGAAGTTGGTGCCACAGAGAACCTTAGATCACAAAAAGTTAGGCCAAGTTGGATAAAGACAGCACAAGCCCTACTCATGCTCTAAGCAACATTCAGTGTTCTACAGAATCATGCAGTTTGGAAAAAACCGTTAAGAACATTGTGATGTTTCAGTTCACGCTAAGAAAATGCAATTAAACACTGGCCTAAAATTGCCATTAAGAAGAAGAAATCTCTGCTAAATGTTTTAATTAGTCTTATAGAAGATCACAAAGACATTGTATTTGAAAACTAAAAAAAAAAAAATAAAAAAAAAATAAAAACAAAACTAAAATGACAGCATAAAAACAAATTACTGTCAGAAGTAAAAAGAATTAAATATTAATTAAAATCTAGAAGACATTATAAAAGACTCTAGAAGACTATCACTCAGTATCCATGTATTCCATGTTCACAGGAGCTAATTCTGGATCCTCTCTAATAGAGACAAAACTCCCACTTCATACAGAAAAACAGAGAAAATAATTTATTTCTCAAGTGGTATATATGTATATATACACATACACCACTTGCATACTTTTACCAAATATCTTATATCTTAAAAAATAACTTATTTATTCCAATAAGTTCTGCCTAGATTTCAAGCATTTATCAATGTTATTTATTTCTCACTAACAGCAAAACTTAACTCTGTCTTAATGAAGTTTCACCCATTTAAACCATTCTCAGGTTTGATACACACACAGAGCATTTGCACAGTCTTCCTCTACAAAGCACAGGTAAATGAACAATTTACCTTGTCATTAAACAGCAATTGCATGCCTTCTGGTCCCTCATCATCCTAGCCACAGCCATGTGCTGCCAGAAATGAAAGGCAGTGTTTAATGAGCATTACAGCAGCACCCATGGCACAGAGCACAAGCTGTGCAGAGGGAAAGTGAAGTCTCTGTCCTCTGCTCTCACCTCAGTTGCTTCCCCTTCCCACTGCAGGGACTGGCTCACTTGGCAGGGCTCTGCTCTGTCCTTTTTCAGCTGTGCAAAGCTTAGTGCCATGGCATTGCCTTGAAATGCAGATCCCCTGCTATGGACCAATTGTTTGAGTGATGGTCAGAAGGGAGGGATGCTGCCTAATAACTATCCAATACAAAGTGAAACAAATCACCTGATAAGCTTATTTTTAGGTCTGCTGATACTTATCAGCTGTATTTCCTCCAATTGAAATTTGAGAATATATTTTAAGACATGAAACATACAAGAATTGTATTTCACTTCTATTATGACTATTTTTCTTTTAAGAAAGAATAGTTGTTAATATGCCAAAAATGCTAACTAATTTTTACAAAATCTCTGGCTGCAAGTCAGGGTTATTAGCATTTTACTCTAACAGGAGGAACTATGAGGCAATATGAACTAACAGCCATGGATTAGTGCTGGAGCTCAGAATCAAAACAAGCATCCCTGCCTCTATGGACAGCTGTGCCTAATTTCAGCCAGGTGAGGCAATAGAGCTCTGAAAGAAGCATTTAAAGTCTTTGCACTGTGTCTTTTCTGCTGTGTTGTTACTGGAGATAACTTTGCCCCTCAAGCAAAATGCAGGTGATGTCCTTGTGCCATTGCTTGACTGGCACACTCACAGTCCCATGTCTCTAGAGAGACTGAGGACCACGGGGGCAGAAGGGACTGAGGATATGGGAGGTTATGAACTGTTCTTGTAAAATGTGTCCATTCAGGGGCTGTAGAGTAATTCCTGTCCCAGGCTTTGCTGCCTCTTTAGATATAAGGTGTCAATTTCAACCAACCACCAGTTGCTCATAAGTAGAAGGCAAAGGTGATAAAAACAATAAAAACCTTACAGAGGTGATAAATCTGCAGTGCTTAAGGTCCCCATTCAAAATAAATCCTTATTCAGTGACTTATATGTTTTAGTATCACAGAAGTTAATGTAGCCTGTATGAAGTGATGCTGGTGATTTGTTTGGAAGGCAGAAGCAGGGATATACATTTAGCCTAATTTCCCTTTAAAAAAAAAAAAAAAAAAATCAACCTTTCAGCATTTCGGGCAACGTCGAATTCAACAGAAAACTGTGTTCAAGTATTTTGCCTTCAGAAATGATCCCATGTGAGCAACAGCCTGCAGAGCACTACAGAAGAAGTGGAATTTCTCTCTGAAATCCTCTACCCAGCTCTGTAACCTGCTAACCCTGTTCTCAGGGCACATCAAATTCCATGGCAACCAGCATGTATTTCCCCTCATTTCCCCACTCTGATGCTGAACCGCAGCCTTTTGTTTGGGGTGCTAAATGCAAGTATTTTGAGATGCCCTTCAGAGGGTTCCTCAGCAGTTGACCCGGTAATCTGTACCCATTTATTGGTGTAATTTGTGCACATTTAAGTACTTGGTGTTTAAATTACATAATACTTCTGCGTTAGAGGTTTCAACATGAATTAATACTAAAGGATGATGAGAAAACACAGCCACTAGTCCTGTCTGTGGCGAGGCACAGCCTGGCTCTTACAGGTGAGGACACAGCCAGTGTAGCAGGTACACACTGGAGAACAGGCTTACAAATCTCCTGCAGCATGTGGAGAACCTCCCGTGGGAGCTCACACTTCTCAGCACTACAAGAGAGCTGAAACAAAACCAGACGATGTAGCAGAGCAAAACACTCGGTGTTTCACTTAGGGTGCATCTCCAGACCTTAGGTGCGGTGTATTTTGCTTCTTTCCTGGCGGGCCCCTCCCTTGAGGGGGTCGGGCTGTATGCAGCACAGCCCTAGATAAGCGGCGCGGTTCCACAAGAGCCCGTTCTTCACCATTTGTTTGGGCCACAGGAGCATCCAAATACGCTCTCCACCCAACACTGCTTCCTACCTGGAAAGCTCATCCCAGCTCTTCCTCTCCTCACAGCTATGTCAACACGGGTACCTGCCCTGGCTCCCAGCAGTGCTTTATCGCTGCGGGGCCGCCCCGCAGCCCGAGCGCAGAGCCCGCTCGCCCGCCCCTGCCCCTCACGGCGACCCTTCAGCACCGCTCCGTGACCCCACCCCAGCCCAGCCCAGCCCCAGGGCCGGCTCCCACGCTCCCGCCTCGCCCCCTTATCGCCGGCCGCAGCCGCCCCCCTTATCGCCCGTATCCGCTTATCGCCCGAGGGCAGCGGCAGCCCGGCGGTGGGCTGTGGGCGCTGGCTGAGGCCCGGCCCAGGGCGGAGCGGGCGGAGGGAGCGGCACCGGCCCTGCCCGGCCCCGCCCCGCGCGGCTTTGTTCCCTCACGCAGACCCGCCCGGGAGGCGGCGCGGCGGGGGCGCCCCGGGCAGCCCCGCCCCGCCCCGCGCGGTGCCCGCCGTCACTGCCGCGGGCGCTCGGGCCGCCGGCGCCTCCCCCGCCCGGCGGCGGCCTGATGCGGCACCCGGCACCGCCCCGCCCGGCTCTCTCTGCCCTTCTCGCGGCGAGCCCTCCGCTCTGATATCCCCGGGGGCGCGGCGGGGGCGGTGACGCCCCGTGCCCGGAGCGCCGGCCATGCGGGGCGCGGCCCCCGGCGGCCCGGCGGCGGGCGGCAGGCGCTGAGTGCGGGCGCGGCGATGCCGATGCCGGGAGGCGGCGGGGCCGCGGCGGCCGGGCAGCCCCCGAACGGCGAGGCGGCGGCGCCGCGGGACGAGGAGCAGCAGGAGGAGGAGGGCGACGAGGATCTTCGCGACGGCGGCGTCCCCTTCTTCGTCAACCGCGGCGGGCTGCCCGTGGATGAGCCCACCTGGGAGCGGATGTGGCGGCATGTGGGCAGGATCCACCCCGACGGGGACCGGGTGGCGCAGAGGATCCGGGGCGCCGCCGACCTGCCCAAGGTGAGACCCCCCAGCCCGGGGCTGGCGCGGCTCGGGGTCCCGGCGGAACGGGGCGGGCGAAGGGAACGGGGAGACGGCGGCATCCCGCTGGGAGGAGGCGCCCGCCTGGCCCCTTAGGAGCCCGGTCTCCCCGGCTCGGGAGTGATCCCTGGGAATAACGGGCCCCGGGACTGCTCGTGCCGGAAGCAAAGCCACGCTCTAACTCGGAGTCTGAGCGTGTCTGCGGGTCTCTGCCCTGCCTGGGGCGCCAGCAGAACCCTCTTCTTCTGCGGCCTTGCTGGGAAACGGACTTCAGGTAGCTGATGTGGGAGCAGTCTGGAGAGGGAGGGGGAATGGGCAGTGCCTAAAGACTGGATAAATGATGAAAAGATGAGGAGAGTTAAATTTAGACGAGTACAAATTCTTGAGGTGGGAGATTGAGACAGGCGGAGTTGAGCCTTTGAACCTGAAGAAATTAGATTTGGGTACAGTCTCCCACACCAGAAGGCATTCTGGAACACAACTGTATCTGTCAAAAAAGACTTTTGATGCCAAGTGTTTTAAGAGGAGTTAGCAAACACTTGCAGAGCTTATTGCTGGCGTAGGGTCAGATGTGATTTCCGAGCATGTTCCTGGCCTTGCTGCAGAGAACTCTACGAAAAGAGGAACCACTGACAATCTCACTGAGCTTTGTGCTGTACTGAAACATTTGAATGTGAATTCTTGTGATTGTTGCTATCTGTATTGCATCTCAGCTGGAGAAAAATCTCTCCCTTTTATTGTCATACTGTGAACAAAAGACACTGCAAACATTTGGTATATCACTCCACTGGTGGGTTGTAAGAGTCTTCCCATCACTCTAGTAGAGAAAATTCAGATACAAAAAAACTGAGCTTTTTCATCTCAGGCTTTTTTAGCAAGGACTTACCTCCTTGGGAAGGTAATTTGAAGTATGGAAGAACATGCTATTATATGGTGCACAGACAATCCATACTGCTTTCCATGAGGAATTCTGGAGAACCATGTGATGCAACATCCTTTGTGCAGTAAAGAGTCATAGGCATCTGTGGCAGCAACTGGAACAAATCCTGAGTCCTGATTACAACCCCTATTCTAACTCCATTAGACTTTTCCTTCCTTTTCAGATTTCCTTCCTTTCCTCTGACTTTGTCCTGAGCCTAGGTGAAGGCTGAAAACATGTTTCAGATCAGTCAAAATACACACTACCTAATTTCCGAACCATAAGGACTTATTTGGCCAAAAAAGGTGAGGGAAATGGAAGAAAGAAGCTGACAAACAAGACTCCAGTATATGACAGGGGGGATAGTACAGTGTTCAGTCCCTTGTTTTGATCTTATGTGAAGAGCTTCCACTGTTCTCACTGTATAGTCTTCATCCAAGAGGGTTACAGTTAGGGAACACAAGTGGTCTGAGCTCTTGCAATAAGAGGCAAAATTTGGCTGTTTTGTTTTGGGGGTTGTTGAGGGGTTTTGTGCATCTGCTAGCACCCCTGGGAAATAGATCTATAAACTTATTCAGCACTCTGCCATCTGAGATCCCATTCCCAAACTCACTGAGCATACAGCTGGGAGGACACTGGAATTCAGGAAACTGCAAGCTCTGTTTCCTTAGCTCCTTCTCCCCTGTAGGGATGTATTTTTTTATTTTCTTTTCTTTGGCTGCTTATTGCCACCTGTCTCCTTGCCATCAAGTTTTTTTGAAAGGCTGGTGCAACAGATGAGAATGAGGGCAGTAAGTGTACTCTGCAAGGCTAGCTCCTTTGAAAAGCCAGGTTCTCTCCATGTACTGTAGGGTGAATTGTCCTTTTTAGGCGTTGGGAATGGGACAGTGACTTTCCTACTCCAAAATTTTGGCCATGGATTGTAGCCGTCATTGGGTGTTGGGGGAAATAACTCTCAAAAAAGTGGTCAATAAACTAAAATACAATAAAATGATGGCTGCAGGAGGCTGTGATTAGACACATGTTTACAGATCAGCTTGAGGGGCTGTGTCTCTCACTGGGGTCTGAGAGCTCCCCTAGTCCCTCTTTCATTTCAGGAGACTTGGGGTGAGTGGGCATCAAGTGAGCAGGCTTGGGAGTGCCACTCTCCTGTAGGTTGTGTTCTTTCCAGCAACAGGGTGGGGTATTGCCTTGCTTCAAGCTGCTGGAACCATCAAATGGCTCCTTGCTGGAAGTACAAAGTGATGTGTGCTTGGCTCATAAAGAAATTATGGATTTTAAATGAGATGGTTATGAGGGCAAAGACAGGAAGAGTTGCATCTAATGGATTCAGACTGAGAGAACCAGAAAAAAATAATCTGTTTTTTTCATTTAGGCTCTCAAGCAAGGCTGATATTGCTCCTGTGTTATTTGCAGAAGGAAGAGTGGGGAGATGCTTGGATACACATAAGTGCCATAAAAGAAACTGTTGCTAAACCAGGCTGGCCAGAAGAGCGCCTCTGTGATTCCGATAAGGGTGGAGCTTTGCCTGTGCCTCGCTCCCATCTGCCTCTCACACAGCATGGCCCACTTAGTGTATGAAAATATTGGTTCTTCTTAGGATCCCCTTTCTAAAATGCATCTATTCCCAGTCCCATGCATATAGACAGCCTGCCAGGGTACATGAATCTAGGAGTGGGGTGATGCAGCTGCTCCACACAAGTGATGAAGGATCAAGGGTGTGTTCATTTGGTCTGCTGAGCCTGGCAGAGGTTATATACTTTAGGAAATCTGGGCTCTCTTCCTTGCTTTCTCTCCAGCTTTCAGAATAGCTAAAGGGAAGTCAAAATAGATCTGATTGCCTATCTTTTTTGTTAAAAATAAATTCCTCTCTGCTTTCTGAAGGACTGTGAAAATACCTAATATTTATAGCTCTTTTGAGATGTGCAGTGTATGATGCTGGGGAATAAAAAAGTGTAAGGATCTCTCATCCTGTCAGTGTGGAATTGAGGGATGGAGACCTTATTCCTTTCCTTCTGCTTCTATTGCCCTATTAAAATGCTATAGACTTGATGCAAAAAGAAACTGTAGCCCAGTCTGGGCTGCAGGCCCAGATCTGGGAGAGAGCACAGTGTACTTTCATCAGTTTAATTACTTGAGGTGCAGGAGGCTCTTCCACATTAACTAGTCCCCTGCTGAACTGATTGCCATTGTGCTGCCTCAGTGTTACACAGTCCTTTCAGGAAAAGGAGATCTGGGGGTTTATACTAGTAAAGGGAGGAGGAACTACCCAGAATCATTAGTCTGTGCTGTCAACACGCACTTAATCTGTCTGTCTCCTCAAAATCATGAAAGCCTCCATGCTGAAGAAATGAAACAAAGTTAAATAGTCAGCCTGCCCTGATTTTTACCTCTTTCCTTGTTTCTGCCTGGAAATTATTTCCTGTGAGTCAGTGTGTCACCTCACAGCATCCAAACTGACTCAGCTCATGCATTTCCAGAGATGGCTCCATTCCTGTGCCACTCTCTGGAGCCTTCCCTGCTCCTGCTGCAGCTGAACAAACCCAGTTTCACATCTGCTTCCACCGTGCCTGTGCTGCCCCTTGTGAATGAGGCAGCCACTGCCTCTGCTTGATGGGGGAGGCAGCACCAGCCCATCCCAAGGTTCAGCAGTCTCTAGTCCTTGTACCGTGGGGGAGCACAGGCAGAGTGCAACCGTGTGGCAAGCCAGCACAGGGAACTGATCTGGCTGAAAACTACCCATGCTTGCTGGCTCAGCTTTCAGCTGCTCAGGTGCCTGATCTTGTTCACCAGATCTGTTGGTCACTTGTACCAACACAGGACAGAAGAAGGAGGTATATGAAAAAGAATGGCCACAGAAATATGTGTGAAGGGCACACTAAGTACCACTGGCTACAAAACCATGTCCAGCAGAGGCAGTTGTCCACAGCAGAGTGGAAGGCTCAAAGGAAGAAAAGGCTCTGACTCACTCTTTCATAGCTGTGGATAGGCCAGCTCTGGGGAAGTCTGAGGAGGAACTGAAATGTTAAAAGCCAAACAGCTGAGAAAAGATGCAGTCTGATATTAACAAGGTGCATGCAAGGCATGAGCTATCCTTCCGAGAGAAAATATTAGGCTGCTTCTCAAAGCCTGCCAGTCATCCCAAACTTGTGTCTTCTTTTTATCTGTCCTGTGGACAGGTCCCTTCTCTTTACTTAGACACATTTTCTCAGCTGCTGACAAGACTACAGTTATCCCCTGTGGAGCAAATAGTGAAAATGGTGAGGAAAATCTGACTGGACCCATAAGGCTGAGGCCTCAGAATGGGACAGCAGTCTGAACGGTGAACATCCAGAAGTCATTCTCTGACCATGTAATTCAAAACACCAGACACTGCAGGGCAGGGAGTCATGCTGTCAAGCCTATGTCCTAGTCAGTGCCAACTCATCTGAAATGCCAGGAAGCAGTGAAGGACCTTGGAAGTAGTGATTTATGTTCTGCTCCTCATTTCAGATTCCCATACCAAGTGTGCCTGTGTTCCAGCCGTCCACCCCCATCCCTGAGCGCCTGGAAGCTGTACAGCGCTACATCAGGGAGCTTCAGTATCCTTTGCTATTACCCTACTCACTGGTGTGATAACCCTGGAAGAAAGAGCAAGAGGACTTTCTTTCCCTGTGGCAAACAGAAAAACTCCTTCTGTTGTAGCTGGAGGAGAAGCGACACTTGTTCCCTGAAAAGAGGAAGCTGGACTTGGGACGATGTTTTTTTTGCTGCTCCATTTCTTTTCCTTTTTTGCCCAAGTTACCTTCTGGTTGTGTTCATTGCATGTAACAAATGGGCATGTTGTCAAAGGCCTTTCCCCACTACCCACTCTTCTAGGTCAGGGGCTTTACAGTGATATTTCATTAAAAAACACACATATCTGAGATCCTGACAGCCAGGTGTCTGATATACTACAAACTGCACCACCTCATTGTTAAGGGTGGGTGAGTTGTGGTGCTGGGCAAACCTTCTCAGGTCATCCTCCTCAATCACTCCTCTATCTAAACAACACTCAGCCACCCTGCTTTTGTGTATCTGCTGCCCCTTTATATGCAGAGCTGCCTGTGTGGCTGTGTTCTGGGAAAGAGAGTTCTCCATTCCTGTTGTGCTGGAGAGCAATATGCCATGCAAACACAGTCTAATCTCATTGATGAGATACAGATCTAGCTCTGGCTTCAGTTCTAATTCAAGGTAAGAAGGCTGACCTTTTGGCATCTTTCACCCATCCAGGGTGGTTGTGCTCTGGATTGGATCCCTGTCAATCTTGGAATAAAGTACCATGAATGTTTCATTGCTCCATTATTATGTGCAGATTGGAGCAGGAAGAGATTTATCAAACTATTCTGCCCTGATAATTGGAAAGCTGAGCAGAGCATGTGCTGTCAGCATGAATCTTTGGGAATTGGAGTGGAAACCTGTATGTGGGTATGAGGAAGAGAAGAATTGACAAGGAAATACAGTGGAAGTAAGGAGGAATTATAAATGGGAGAAAATGCAGGATGCTGCTACATTTGTGGGATCATGACTTTGCTGTGAGAATAGTAAATAATGTGAAAGTCCTTCACACAGGTTTTCTTCAAACTCTACTTTTCAAGCTGCCAAGCCCTTAACTTCTTGCTTCCAGGTACAATCACACTGGGACACAATTCTTTGAGATTAAGAAGAGCAGACCTCTGACTGGGTAAGTGCTGGCAGCCTCTATAGCATTTAATCCTTTCTTTGTTGTTGGAGTCCTGCTATACACACTGCTTTTTCTCCATCCCATGCCCAGGGTCTAGTGGCACTCAGGGCTTTCAGTACTGCAGCTGCATGCTGCCTTGGGTAACTTTGTTGTCTGTTACCTGGGGCATAGCTGGGCAAAGCTGTGTCTGGTCTTCCTCAAGAAAGAGAGTAGGGGCTTTCTTGTCATGAATCAGTAAATCCAGTAAACCAAAGATAATGTATTGCAAAAATGTGCATATTCTGCCTGCTTCTAATTGGAATGTAATTATATGAACTTCTGAGGGAATCTGAAATTAGGTCCTGGTCTACAAAAGCTTTGTGAAAGCCAAGTATCTTTACAGATCTGACTTAATAGCTCCTGTGAGTGCCTCTGCAGAATCCAGGCTCACTAAGCTTTTGGTGACTCACACTTTGAACGAGAAAGGGTATTCTCCTCATCGCAGATTTTGGGAACTGCTGTGTCCCAGAAGTTCCTGGCAATAAGCACCTGATGTTCATTGACTCACTTGAAGAACATATGGAGAATCTCCCAAGACTGGCTTCTTACTGTTGGTCTAGTCCATAGGTTTATGTAAGTCTAATGCCTTGTTTTGTAACCAGTCCAATGTCTCCTCCATGGTACTCACTGAACAGAGACTAGGGTTAATGCCAGAGAAGAAGGCTTTATAGTCTTGAGCCTTGTGTGGCAAACCCTGCTGGCTTTTGGTCATTTGAGGGTTTTACTTGTGGACACATTGGTGCTGTGATGTCCCTGAGAACCCAGGCTGGCCAGTAAGCAGTTTTGCTGCAACCCACTGAAGTGAATTCCTTGGAAGCAACAACAGCATGTGGCAGAGACCTGGTTTGGATTTAATATCTTCTTAAAGAAGATACTTTGTTCTGTTCCCTATCCTCTGTGGGCCACCCTCTCTCCTGGAAACCTACCTTACAAATATAGTGCAAAAGGGCTGAACTGGCCACATTGCATAGCAAAAGCCCTCTAACTTTCGTCCTCATCTTTCCCTTGTCCCACTCTGCAGGCTGATGGACCTGGCCAAAGAAATGACCAAAGAGGCCCTGCCAATTAAATGCCTGGAAGCTGTGATCCTGGGAATGTATCCTTTCCTCTTGGAGTTGTGCATGTCTGCCCATCCTTGTGTTTCTGCTCTGCTCTCTTGCTTGTGATGCTTTGAGGGTAGTGATAATACCAGCACCAACCCACATTCCTCTTTTTTTCCTCCCCAGTTCTCCCACAAAACCCCACCAATAAAATCCAAATCCAAGCAATTCTCTAAAGTATCAGAACTAGTCCTTTGGAGTTGCTTCTCCTTCACCAAGAAGGGTGCTGCTGCCCTGGTCACCCGTATAAGATTGTAAAAAATAAAAGAACATCTAATGAGGAGCAAAAACACTACATTTAGGTCAGGAAATCCTTTGTGGATAGCATTGTTCCCCTACTGCCTGCATGTGTTCTGCATTAAAATAACTTACAGGTCCTCCCCAACTTCTAATTACGGTGTATGTCATTTACTAGCTTAGGCAATACCTTTATTAGTTCTAGAAGTGTGTTATCTTTAAATACACATCTTTCCTAGCTATCTTCCAGGTTTAGTTTGTGGTATTTGGGCTATAGGTTCTTCATGCACTTGGAGGGGCACAGATAGTGAGTGAATGGTTCAAAAGTGGAGGTTGATGAGTTTTTATCCCGAAGGTGTATGAAACAATAGCTAGGGAAACAGATTAAAACAAACCGAGAAATAATGCTGCAGTGTTAACAGTTTGGGAGCTTTGGAATACAGTACACTTAAGGTGCTAGCATTGCAACTTTTGCATCAGAGAACTGCCTCAAAAATAACTTCTCTTTGTTGATTGTCTCCTTGAAGAGGTCAAGTCTGTTTTCCCTATAAGCCAGATGAAATTAGGGCATCCTGCAATGAGCTGGTCTCTTGACCTGGTGAACAAATCCTGCCTATGTGATGCCTGAATCAATGGGGAGTCTGCTAAGCAGGCTGGGAGGGTCTGGAGCAGGTAGGACGTGTCTTGTCAGGAAACTGTTACAATGGTTATTTCCTGAGTAGCGGCTGCTGTCAGTTACCTCACCAACAACATGACCACACTGGACCGTTTTCCCATCAGCTTCAAAACCCACTTCTCAGGGAACTACTTCCGACACATCGTGCTGGGGGTGAACTTTGGCGGCCGCTATGGGGCACTGGGCATCAGCCGACGCGAGGAGCTGATGTACAAAGCACCTGTCTTCCGCACACTGAGCGAGCTCATCTTTGACTTTGAGGAGGCCTATCGCCGCTGCTGGCACACGCTGAAAAAGGTGAAGCTGGGCCACTGTGTGTCCCACGACCCACACAGTGTGGAGCAGATCGAGTGGAAGCGCTCCATCCTGGATCTAGACAAGCTGAGCCGTGAAGACTTCCGCAAAGAGCTTGAGAGACACGCCCGTGATATGAGGCTGAAGGTAAGCAGCAAGGATGGAGGAACTCATGGCCACACTCAGTGTCTTGCCTGGCTGCTGCTGTTCTGAGGGAATGAAGTGACAGGAAACTCTCCTAGATGTGTGGAGTAGAAAGTGAATCGGAGGCTGGGGCCTCTTTCTTGCTGAATACCACCCCACTATATACAGGCTGGTCTCCTAATGGATGCTCATGCAGTGCTGCAGCTGTGATTAAGTTGGACTGTATACAGTCCTTGGAGCCATAGCTGTCACTGTAACTTGTTTTTTCTGGCTTTTGCATTTTCGATGCACTTGTCTTGTCTTTTTGTCTTTTTTTTCCCATATAATAAATCATTGTTAATTTTTGTGGGTTTTGCTATTACTCATATTGGTTTTCTGCTCATATAGCTCTTAATTTCATTTTTCTGGCAGATTGGGAAAGGAACTGGACCACCATCTCCCACCAAGGACAGAAAGAAAGATGTCTCCTCCCCACAAAGAGGTCAGGCCAGCCCCCATAGGCGAAACAGCCGAGGGGACCGACGGTGAGTGGGGCTGCTGGGCAGGAGACCTATCTAAAACATCTGTTTTACTCAGACTCCACATTGCTGTTTGGATTTGGATCCTTCTCATGTCCTACTGGGTTTCTTTAGAAGTGTATATTTCTCTGACCTGCAACAGCATTCTTCCCTAGTCAGTACCACTGTGAGTTTATCATTGCTTAGGGAATTGAGGGGACAGCTGGGTTTTTTTTGCTTGCCTGTTTTGGCAGGGAGGAGGAAGGCAGCTCAAACAGACAGTGATGTTGGTAGCAGACTTTTAATCTTATGCATGGGTCTGAGCTCTGGTGTCTCACAGACTTGTGCCTCAAAGAGATTCCAAAAATTACTCTGCTGTCTGCACGAGTATTTTCCTGATAATAACCTGGAGTTCCAGAGTGGACCTCCTACTTCCTAACTTTTATTCTGTTCTGTTGAGATCATGGGGAGAATTACTGGAGGCTGCAGAATAGTCCTGTCCTCAGTAGCACAGGACCAATCTGAAGCTCTGTGTATCTTTTCCTGTGCTGCCATCTCTATGTGCAGCATCACCTGACTGAGAACAGTTTCTGAAGAGTTGTTACCCTCTTTGCTCACAGGCCATCTGGTGAGAAGAAGCCTGCTGATTCCAAAGCCATGCCAGACCTCAACGGGTACCAGATCCGGGTGTGAAGAGAGCTGTGCCTTGTGTGCCTGGCTCCATGGACTTTTTGCTGGCCACAGTTGGGACCTGGATCCACCTGCAGTGATTCTGACAAATGGGACAGGGGAGTGGGAGCAAAAGAGTGCTGATTTTCCCAGGTACTTACTAGTGGGCCAGTCCCAGAGCTGGATCCCATGGGTCCCAGAGGATTCGCCTGCCTGTTTCTGGGAGAGGTGACCATCTTAATTCACTTAAGTATTTTTAAAAAAAAAAAGAAAAAGAAAAAAAAAAAAAAAGAAAAGGAAAAAGATCTGTACATTACTGGGTGTTTGCTTCAGGAAGAATATTAAGTGAGTGGGGTCAGTGGACTTGCTATCTTTGCCTTGACAGCAAGTAGATGAAACATTCTTGTCAACAGTACTTCTTTCCTGTCTGCACAGAAGTCTTCAACCCCTGCAAGGCCTGCAGGGCTGTGGGAGAAGTGATGCTGGAATTGGATGGCCCCTGAATCTTGTACAAAAACTCCTGGTTTTGTCATTATGAACACTTTGTTTATCATCATCTCTCTTGTGAGAGATAGGTCTGAATTTGCTCAGCCTGATTTATTGACCATACAAAGTCTTCTCATCCAGAAAAAACACATCTAGTATGTTTAGTCCTGGCTGTTTCAAAGCACTTCATTGTCTCTGAAGGGGTACACAGTGGAATGGTGGTGAACTGTTGCTGTACGTCCTTTGGTGATTGAGTGGATCAGGATATGCGTATACCACTGCTACATGAAAACAGGCACAGAGACCTCAATTATTCCAGCAATGGAGATGGGGCAGATGGGGGCTGGTGGAAAACCTGAACTTCCTATTGTCTCTTCATCAGCATTCTCTCTATCAGCTTCTAGTGGCTGCTACTCAGAAAGCTTGTGGCAGGCACTTCAGTCACTGAGGTACAAGTTTTAAGAGTAAATAGTTCAAGAAGGATGTAATGTGAAAAGGTTTTACAAGCATTTTTTCCTTTCCACAAGGCTCTTGCTCCTTCCTCCCTGTAGTGTTAGTAACAGAGTTATATACACCTGTTTGTGAGAAGTCTGCTGGAGGAAATTGCAGCTGCTTTCCTGACAGCTCACCCTGGAGCCTCCTGAAAGCAGTTCCCCACCCCAGTGCCAGAGCTGTGCTTGTGTTCTGGCTCTTTGGATAGCTGCAGTATTTAACAGCACTGCTTACACTAACCTTCCCCAAAGGACTGGGCTGGTTCTTTCTGCCACTTGTGGCCTTGACTTCCTATTCTTCTTTTGGGGGAGTGTTGTACAGCTGATTAAGCAGTGTAATGCATGTCAGAAATCTGGAGTGTTGTCAGACCTCTCTGTTTGAGGCCTAGGGCATGAAAACAGTGGGATTTCCAGAAGTTAGAACAGCATGGAACTAGGGGATGCAAAAACTGAGATTGAAAGTGGGAGTATCCTGGAGAGAAAAAGTCTTGTTTTATCACAGCACTGATAAGGAGCTAAACTTTCTGAAATACCACATATTTAATTTTGTTAGAACCGGGCTTATTCTTTCCTTTCTTTGTTGGAAACACGATGGAGCTTAGCTCTACTACTTTCTTTGTTGCAGTATTCCTGTGCCACATCCTCATAATGAGTAGAGCTATTTTGGTGGCAGAGAATGGATTCTTAACCCCAAACAAATCAGCTCTTCTGCCTAGTTAAAGCAGTTAATCCTCGAAGCACCACCCACAAGCTATTTAACTCACGCCTTACAGGTTCCTAATTGTACATCCTTAACTGTGATGTAACTTGCAAGGTATATCCATACCACTGCAGTCAGTCCTTCCAATCTCTATTTGTAGTCTGTTTTCTGCTGTGCTGAAAACATAGCCAGGAGGAAAATCTGTAAGAAGGTGTCAGAACTTGCTGCTGAGCCAAGAGAAGGTTAATCCAGAGGAGGATGCCAGTTTCCACAGTGCAGTGCAACACCTGTCCACTTCCTTATATTCCAGCTACATGCAACAATTGAAGTCAACAGCAGCAGTGAGCCAAGCACCTAATTGAATGTGTCCTCTGGTCATTTTTGTGTGGCTGTAAATTACCATATTTAGTGCCTGGATGCTAACGATGACGTTAGCTGTAAAGGCACCACAGTTACTCGTAAATAACATGGGCCACTCGGAAGCCACAAACTGCCTTTGCATAATGTTTGCTATGCAGCAGACTGAAAGTTCAGATGCCACTGTGAATCATAGGATAAATACAAGCAGCAGTCAGCAAGGGAAAACTGGCTGTCAGGTTTTATTAAAGTGGATGAAATCCAGAATTTTTTAAAAATTATAAAAGATGCCTAGAATGCATCTTCACCATAACTTTGTTTAATCGACTGGTTAGTTATTTCAGAGTAACTGGAGAGCTTTTGAGAGTAATTACTATTTAGTACAGAGAACATGGAATAACTGGACAGACCTGAGCTTTTTTAGATGGAAAGGGGAAATGTGGGGGTAGGAGGAAGACTTTACAACAGATGAGACAAATGAGGGGTCAGCTGCAAGTTAATGTTTTCTTGAGAGCAGGGCAACAGGGGCGTTCAGCAGTGTTAGATCATCAAGGCAGAATGGCTTAAAACAAAATGCTTGTTTGACTTTGTAATTAAGTGCTTTCCTGCAGGATGTAACTGAGGCCAGTAGCTTAGAAAACCAAAGGAAATGGATGTTTAAGATATGAATGACAGGTAGAGTTCAAGGTCTCTTAATCCTCAGCTGCAGCTAGATAAGAACATCCTCTTTCAAGATTTAGTTGTACAATTATATATGTTAGGAAGTATTTAATTCTTTGCTTGTATCAAACATTGATTAACTTCTCAAGGTGGACACAGGAAGAGACAAATGCACTTGGCTAGGGTTACTATACTTCTACTGTGTTTCTCTGTGTTGTAGAATTCCTGCTGTAGAACTCCTGCTCCTTACTGTTTCTGTATCTCCAGTTTAGCAGATGGTACAAGAAACTGGAAAAGGACCATAGAGTTCTCCCCTTCTTGCTCTTGCTCCCCCCATATTTGTAACAGGATGAATCACTTCAATACAAAGCTTTGTTTCCTTCCTAACAAACAAGACTACATTCTTCCATGTCAGAGAGGATTAATGCAATCTAGCTTTATGCTGTAAGAAACCTTAGGGTACAGTGCAAGACAAACTTTAGCACTTAACTTCTTTCCTCCCCCATCTACTTGCTCTGGTTTCTGGTCTGTCTGCCTTTAACCATAAGGAAAAAAGGTTGGTGATGAGAGTCTTTTTCACTTCTGCAGGCTTTAGAGCTACAGAGGAGGAAGGACAATGTAACTCATACTCCTTTAGTGCCTGCAGAACAAGGAAGATGGGTCTCAAGGAGTCCTATTAATTTTTTAATATTAAATATTAATAGGGTCGCTCATGTAGCTCTGTGATGTAAATTTCAGTGTTCAGTAGGTGTCACCTGATGTCTGTTCTGCAGTACAAGTCCTGTGAACTCTGGAAAGGAGCCTTGTTCATACACTAGGAATGGATAGACACTGCCTGAGTTGTATGTAAAGCTGAGGTGAGCTTTGAAAGACTTCAACAAATGCTGACCTATTACTGGCAAAACTATTCTAAATGTAATGCAAACTTTGAAATAAGAGCCCCTCTTTATACTTTTATGTAGGTAGATAAGTCCCTTGATACCTGGCCAACAGGAGATTTTTAATGGGCAGATTCATTAGTGAGCAAAATTTTGTGCTACAGCATCACTCTGATACAAACTTTGTATATTAAAGAGCAGGGTTGGGTGTCCATCAGTGTGACACACTAGCCTTTTTTTTTTAACTGGTAGAAGCTAAAGGAGTCATTAAGAACGTGAGGTGTGTTAGCAAGTGTTTTAGGTGGGAGTGGAGTGGTTTTTTTTTCAGTTACTATTTTACCTGTGGGCCAGGGTATGGGTCAGAACGTAGATTCTATAAGAATAAATGACTCCAGAACTGTACATGTGTTCGTATAGTAGTTGTATTGCTGTTTTCAAATCTGCTTAACACAATGAATTTTAAGTATTTCAGGTGAAAGCCTTAATCAGGTGCCTGCCCTCCCTAAGGTAGGCTCATGTGTGGTGTTCTATAGACTGGAACATGACTGTCCTTAAAAATTCAGAGTTAAAGAAACCGTAACGAACAGAAGCTTCCGTTTGCCAAAGGGCAAGAGTCTGGATTAGATTGGCTTGACCTTGCTCCAGTGGCTTTGGCTAATCACTTTGAGTGGTTGCTTTAGCTACCTGTTTCTTCTGAGTGAAGTATTTCAAGTGGTCCTGATGCTTGAACAGTAGGTATAGGCAGAGGGTGTCCCAGGTGTACTGTGTGTGCAAGGGAAGCTGAAATAACACCACACATTCCAGTGGCCTTGCACTGTTGTCCTGACAACATTTAGACCTGCATTATGGATTTATAATTTTACTTAATAAAGCAAGTGCTATTCTGGCTTGATGTTTGCTCTCCCAGAGCAAGCTGGAGATGACCCCTCTACAGCCAAGCTGAACTCCTTAGGGGAATTTAATTAATTTTTGTGTGTCTTCTGAGCAGTTGTTTACTTGTATCACAACCACTCTTCTTCAGTGGTGCCCTGGCCCTTTCTGCTCAAGAGCAACTCTGTTTAGGCCCAGAAGGCTGCTGAATCCCCCATGATCTCTGCAGAGCAGAGTTTTCCTCCAGGTCAGGGTTGAGATGGTGCTAGTGGGACCAGAGCAGTCCCCTTCCATGCGCATCAGTATTCTACTCCAGCACTGATAGGGTGCTCCAAAATCATTTACATCTTTATCACTGGTACAGCTCAGAACTAAGAAATTGAAAGTTTCTTTCTTTAAGAACAGTATCATGTGTGTCTTTTTGTAATTAATCAGTGTGGTTCTGTTTCTTATGTAGCCAACACAGAATTTTTATTTAGATTTAGTTTTTACTGCACTTCCCATGGCCCTCATGTTGATACTTCTTCCTGCTTCCTTTGACACTTAAGACAATAAAATTCCCTCTGTACTGCTCTCAGCTTGTGCAGAGAAAACAAGTTGTCTGTACTGTCCTTCTTTCTGCTCTAAACTTTCCCATTATATGTCAGCTGAGAACTCAAAGGGACAGCCTTGAGTGATGGTAACAGGCAAATTATCCAAAGATGTCATTTACTTGCTACACTAATGGACATGGAAGAATCCTCATCCTCCTTTAATCATCTGAACAGGTGAGTATGGCTGTGCAGAGAGGCAGTTACCAGAGTAAGTATATATGTGGCTGTTTAGCAAAGATCAGAATTCACATTTTCGTCTTGAATTGCTATCAGTCAGGCTGGATGGGGAAAAAAAATTAAGTGCAGGCAGCATCAAAAATTTCAGTCTTACAATACTGTAACAAACAATACTGTAAGGGTTAATACAAAGCTCTTCTTGCACTGCTCAACTCTTCAATGTACAATTCAGTCTCCCTTCCTGGCCTGAAAGCAATTCTACTCAAAGTCTGTGTTTAGCGACCTTCCAGACTAATGACCTCACCAGGACTTCTCAAGACAAATGCTGGGTTAATAAAGGACAGTCAGCTGCAAGATTCAGTGCAAGGATCCCCAGCAAGGGGATCCAACTTTATTCAGGCTATCATCTTTCAGGCATAACATACCCCTTCTCTCTAAGGAAATGAGTAATAGCTGGGACCAGGGCCAGGATGTAGGCAAGCCTACAGTGTATATAGGAAAGGAATAAACATTCTCTGACCTGTTACTCCAAAGAGAAAGGCACATGTAATAGTCCATCTTAGCCAAGTTAATTATATTAAAAGCTTCTGCCCTGAGGGGAAGTAATTGCACAGTTCTAAATATCTACTTCAGATGCTTGCTTGAAAACACTCTGTGGTCCATGTCTTACAGATTTTGCTTTAAATCAGTAACTCCTCTATCCCCTATGGATTTATAGATCAGGGTCATTGCTAGACAGTGGAGTGAGAACAGCAAAACAGTGAAGTGGCCACAAACCTTCTGCTCCTTCTTACATCAGGCTTTTCCCCTGCTACTGGTTTTTCCCACACTTTTAGGTTTTCAAGTCAGTTAGAGATTATGCTGCTTGGACCTTAAGTGGGAAATCTTTATTGTGGGGAGGATAAACAACGCGTTGAAGCAGAAAACAAAAAACAAAAAAAACCCAAAAAAACAAAAAAACCAAAACCAAAACAAAACAAAAAACCAACCAAACAAAAAAAAATCCTGTTAGTTTTTACACTGAGAGGCCCAAGATTAAAGGCTCTCACATGTCTAAAAGCACACAGAAGTTCATTCATGTGAGAGTGAGATCTGAGCCTTAAGAGTACCATCCATGCAAACACTGCAGGATTATGGGAGGCAAAGGCATATGACATGCTGTGGATAGCAGGCCATTACAGAACTAAATTAACTAGCCAGGTTTGCTTTCCTGGATTATACTTTTATTTTGGCAAAGAGTGAGTGCCATCCTATCTCTAATCTCATTTTAAGAGAGGAAAGGAGGAGAGGAATAACTACAGAATAACTACTGCATTGATCTACTCCCAGTTCAAGAGCAGTTCCAGCTGTGGCCAGCTCCACTGGCCAATAACTGAATTTATATAAGTAGAAGGCTTTGCATCCAGAAAGAAAAGAACAAAAAACTGAATAAAATTGCTAAGGCTTGAAGCCAAGTTTTGGGTTGTTTTTTTTTTTGGTATGGATAAATTAAAGACTGGATGGAACAAATACATCTTTTGTTGTAGCACAAGCCAGTTTCTAGCCTAGTCCTTCTCCCATTTGCCAAACTCTGGCCTTGAAAGCTGCTGTATTTATCTTATCAAAGTTCAAAAAAATTTTCCAGCTATTATATAAGAGCACAACAATGTACATTCTAAATCTGAAAGAAAATAAATAATTTTTTTAATAAATAAAAATAAAAATAGCTTCAAGACTAGAATGACATTTTCAGTGGAAGCTGAAGGACAACTTGCCTTGACAGGAGAAGCTGAACATTTACAGCTGACAAAAGGAGTCAGAGGCATGCCAGCTGTTAAATCTGTCATCTTGGTTATCATTGTAACAGGTGAGTTCTCTTCAGAAACTCAGTATCATACTTAGAAACACAATGCAGTATATTCAATTCAGCACCTGCATTTCAGCATGACAGTGCTATGGGAAGCACTACAGGCCAGGCAGCTACAGTCTGGTAAGAAGCAGGTCACAGCCAGCAATTCAATTAGTCTACACAGCAGGAAGCCTGAAAGGTGATGGTATCCCACTAACACTTGTGTGCTCCCCCTTTAGGTAAGGGTTCACCTGCATTTGGATGACCCATGCAAATTTCTAAACAGTACATCCAATAAATGTTCAATACTGAGTTGGTGGCAATGGGAGCAGATATTGGACTGTAGTAATACCATCATCAACACACCGTTAAGAGCAGGACTCATACCTTGATCTGCTGAGATACTGAACTTCTTAGGACCTCTTGGAGACTCCTCAGAGAAGAGAAACTAAGGTCAAGTGTTCTTGAGTTCTGCTTTCACAAAGCAGGTGGTGTACAGAGCACTAACAATAAATCTGAAACTTGGAGTTTTTTGTTTTATATAACAAGTGTTACTCCCATCTAAGTGTTAGTTTCAGAGCTCCCACTCCTCCCACTTAATTCTTCAAGGGTGAGGAAACCCACTGTCTTACATCTTGACACCATTTAAATGTTGCATTTATAATAAAATTTAGCCCTAGAGAATTCCACCCGTAACTTTTAACTGAAGAAATACAGCTGCAGAAAAAATAAACATCAGTAACTCAGAAACATAACTGGACAGAGCAGTCATGGGAAAACAGCTGCTGGAGAGAGAGCTCATAAGATAAAAGCATGGAGAAAGAAGACCTCAAACAGCAGCCAACTTTCATTTATTAAGAACAGGAAAGAAGCTAGAACAATTATATTGTTTACCAGTCCTCCCATCCCATGTAATTGGGAAAACTGATTATGAAGGGCAACCTCCTGAAGCAACGAACTTAAAACTGAGAAAATGAAGGAAGTCCAATTTCTAACTAAACAGCATAACTAATACAGCCTAGCAGCTGTGGTGCAAACTAAGCTTTTTTTTAGCAAAGATACTTTGTCAAATACTTGATTGCCTCTACAGCTGCACGCTCCTGCAGCTTAGGAGGCTGCTCACAGGAAACGTACACACACTGCCAGTGGTCTCTGGCATCACTTCCCCTAAACAGCACCAGCCTCCCTGAACTCTACATCACTACTAAGGTGATGTAGCTGTTAATTACCTCTGTGACACCGTCCCTTTGTGAGCATTGCAGATACTGCTGTTCTACTTTCATAACCATTTACAGACTGCTCTGTAATCCATCAGAAAACTGTGTTAATGACAACTCATCATGCATTTAGGTCCAGAAGCAGTTCTAAGAGCTACATCTGGAGTCTCAGCTCTGAATCCCATTACAATGCTCATTACCACAGGCTCTGATTTTATCTGTGGGTGTTAATCCTAAAGCATCACAAAACACATTATTTTCCCCCAACATCTATATGCTAGTTACAATTTTAGTTAGGAACTTTCTACCCACCCCACCTCCAAACCTCTCCTATAATCCCACACAGCCAAGTGGCATTCACAGGTCTCCAAGATCCATGTGATATTAACTCCAAAGTGTTCTAGAACACAGGGGTCCTTGTTTTCCTGAAACAGACCACCTCCATAAGAATCCATACAAGAGATAAACACAGAGATCAAGTCTTCAACTGTGCCTTTGTGTCTCTATGCAGTCACTAGCAATGGTCCTGCATTTCTGCCATAGTTTCACTTATAAGTGCCCAACAAGGCACTTGCTGGCTCAGGGCACAGGGCTTTGAGTCAGTCTGGGAGCACCATAACCTCCAGAAAGAAGAATAAGGGGACTTGTAAACATTGTCCTGTGGTTTCTCTGAATGTGACTCCATATCCAGTATTCAAAAACTCAACAATTCCAAGTGCATACCATATTATTTCATGCATGGAAAGGGAAAGCATTAGTTTGATCTGTATTACATTTCCAGCAAAGTATAGCTGGAACCTTAAAACCTCCCTGAGATGCTTCCACGCAATTTGCCCACAAGTCAAGGTTTTGATTTACATAAAATGGAAAAAACACTTGTGATACTGGAACACAGGTCCCCCAGCTGAGTTATATCACAGGACTGGCAGGATGCTTCAGGCAGTGCAGGGACAACTAGTTCATCTCCTGGTGTATGGTACACACCTCATGGGTCTCTTATGGCAGCTTTCATACACACATACACACACACACAAACACACACACATATAAACACTTCCTCACCAACTGACCTCAGACTCAACCAGCAATTACAATAGAAGCAGAAAGCTAAAGTTCTAAGTGCCAACATCATGTGTCACAGAATTTTTTGTGATGCTTTTGGTTGGTTGTTGTTAAACCTTTAGTGTCTTCTAAGGTTCCTATTACAATGTTAACAGCAGGAGGGAGTCATTTGCAACCAGGCTGCCTTCTGGCAACCTCTTTCTGAGCCAGATAGAAAGCAAAGCTCTCAGTTCACCCTTTCCTTCCCTCTCTTTATAAATACAACCACTTACAAAATCAGAGTAAGAGTATTTGCAGAAATTGAGATAAACATAGTCATATAAATGCCACACCTCTGCATCCACCCCTCCCCATGTACCAGTGCCATGCCAGAACTATTACCTACTGGCAAAATAATTCACATCCCCCAAGACTGCTGTTCACTTACAAAAACTCACAAATGGTAGCAAAAGCCATCCACACATCAGCAGACAAATACCATACCATCTGGCAGGGCAAGAGGGGAATATGCAGTCCTTACACACTCATAAGGGCACAGAACACAACTCCCCCTCCCTCGCCCCCACATTGTTTTTGTAGTTTACAGAAGTGAGCTGTAAAAGATCAGCAGTATTGCTTTCTTAAGGAGGAGGGCAAAGGTTCCTGAAAGCAAATCTTTTTTTAGGGGTGGGGGGGTGAGGTGAGGAATGGAGAAGGCAAGACAAACCCAACGCCAAAGAGGCCACCTCTGGGTTTTAGGGAGATTAAACAAGGCTTATTTCTTCCCTCTCTTCAACGCTCATTACTCCCTTATGTAGCAAATTTGCCCTCTTTCACCTTGCAGCCAGCAAAGCCTTGTCCAGAAGTCTTCAGAGGTACAACTGCCAAAAATACAAGGTGCCACAGTTACTTGTGATATTTTCTTAAATTAGCAGGATTTTATTTTTCAATAAAGAAAGTAACATTTAAAATATCAAAGTCCCTCAATACAGACCATGAAGAACAAACAATGTTTCAAGTCTCCCATACCTTCCTCAGGCAAAAACCTGAGGTGGGACCGGATTTCCTGCCTTGTTTGTGAACAGAAGATTGATGATGTTTCTGCCAATATTGGTTCCATCTCTTAGGGAAAAACTGAGCACCAAATGTCAGGCTGAACTGGAGAATTTACTCTAGGAACAGGTGCAGCTTGACTGCTTTTGTACTGGCCAAGCCATCGCTTACAAAAGCACACCAACAGGACACCAAAGGTACGCTGGGATCCAAGTGACTGCAGTCTGGCTCCAAGTTACACAGCCTTCCCCTTCCTCCCAACACATGTCAAGAGACAGGAGTTGATCCTAAGGGTTCTATCTACACCTAAACATGGCTGGGTCCAGAAGAAGGATGCAGCATAACCTTCAGTCTGGCACAAATGGATGCTACAGGTTGGCTACTGACCCCTGGCAGGCTGAATGCAATAGGGAGTGCACAGAGAAAAAGAACAGGGCAAGTGACAAGAACAGCTCTTCCATCTGATGGCTCTGCTGACTCTCACATGCCTTCCATTTTCATCTCTCTTTTGGGATAACCACAGTTATCACAGTTAGCCTTCTAGTGTTGTCATGCCTTACAAGGTAGTTATTTCCACAGGATATTCACTGGGATGATCCTAAATATTTTTGCTAAAAATTACAAATTAGGTACCATTCTGAGACTGCTAGAAAGGAAAGAAGCCATCCCCAAGGCCTCTAGTCTTTTGCTCTAGAGCTGCTGTGGGTGGCTCTGTAGGACCCCTGGCTCTATTCCTGGCAATCCCATTCCCTGGTCCATCAGTCACAGCAAGCAGTTTCTTGTAAAAACTGTTACACCACACAAACCTTTCTGTCAGCAAGTCAGCCCTTACAGATCATTAAGTAAAAGACATTTATAAGCAGTAAGCAGATCCAATCTAAAAGGCAAAGCAACAACTAGCCCTGAAAGTACTGAACTACTACTGAGAAATTAAAAGAACTATTGTTTTGGTGTGAAAGAGTATTGGCATATACATCCCATGCTCCTTGGTAGCAATTAAACTAACCAAAAGCAGAGAGCATTGCCCCTCTTTTTTCCGCTCCTTGAAAATCTCACACAGGGACAAACAAACATGGGAGTTATGTTGGTTCCTGCAGCACAAAAACACTTCCTAAACAAGGCAGTGAAACAAGGATCCCTTTAAGAGATGCTAATGCCTGAAAACATCTGGCAGCCCACTGGGAACACAGTTCAGGTTTGCAGAGATGCAGAAAATATCAATGCAATAAGAGCTCTAACTCTCCCATCCCTGCTTTTAGTGAGGGTGTGAGGTGAGAAAAGGACTTTTAGGGCATGACAAGGAAAAGGGTTTTCTTGCAAGCAGGTTGTGCAATCCAGAGCCTTAACTGCTGTATCAAGAACAGCTTTTCATTGGGGAAAGGGAACCAACACTAACTCCCTCAGAGGCTGGAGATCTCCAAGCCAAAGCTAGCCAGCAGGCAGAGATGATCAGATGAACAAAAAGGATTTGGTAAGCCATTTGCCATCAAGAGGACATCTTCAGAGAGAAGAGAAAGACGGCCAAGCAGCTTCAGGGCTCCATCCTTGTACAGCCTGCGACCTGACAAAGAAAATGAAAAGAAACATCAGCCAGAGACTGACACTGCAGGTTAATTCTGCACACTCACAGAGGGATGCTTGTCAATCCTTTCTTGTTCTTTCCCTGATAAATGAAGACAGCCTGCATAAACACTACATGCACCTTTGAGCCTAGATGTGAAAGCAGTGAGCATCCTACAATACTGCTGTTCATGGTTTCATATACTTGCAGACATAGGAAGCAAGTTCAAATTCACCAGGTAGTTGCTCACATGAGAAGTTCCTTTTACGGACTAGCTTCAGATTCTCCCCCAAGGAGGAATTAATCTCTTCATTCCTAACCTCCAGGAATGTTCCCCAAACTTGATTCTGACATGACCCAAATCAGCTCCAAGAGAGCTCCTGGGTGCATTTACATGCAGTCTTTCATCAACAGAACTCCTGTTTCCAGCAGCAGAGAGAACATGCCACTGTAAGGGAACCAGAGTCACCTCCTTCCAAGAACAGCATGTGGTCTCAGAGAGACCAGAAGTCCAAGCCTTGCACTCAGGACCCAGCACCACCTGTTACCAGGAGCACAAGTAAGATATTTATACAGAAGAAAATAATCAATTCTGGTCTAGCTTACTCGAAAGTCTACATGAACCTAAGCAACCTCAATTTTTCACAGCAAAGATAAACTGTGTCTCCTCATGGTACATAATCAAATGTTATTTCCATCTTGTGTATTATTTCAAAGAGACATCCTGTAGATCCACCAGCTTAATGCAATGCACTTTCCATCTGGTCAGTCTCAGAGTCCTCTTCCAATGTCACAGGGATAAGCCCTGCACTGCTGCACTCACCCGCCTTGTCCTCCACAGGCTCTGCTGAGTAGAAAATGTAATCCACAGTGGCTCCAAGCCCCATGGGCATCGTCGTGACCTCTGGGCGTCCCCGGTGTGGCAAGAAGTGGCTGTAGACAGAGGTCAGGTTGAGGCCATGCTGGATAACACCTGAACACCTGCACATAAACAGTCACTGTTTACCAAGAAGGAAAGAGAATTATGCCTTTTCAGTACTGCAGTCACAGCTGAATGTTCCCTTGCTGATGCAACTGTTTAAACTACTCTTACTTGTGAGCATATAAAATCTTTGAGAACTATTCACTCCACTTACACCAAAGCAAGACAGATTGTGAGTTTCCTTTGTCTTCAATACCCAGTCCTATATATGCCTATGCCCTTCATTCACCAACACAATGCTGACAGAGAGCACCCAGCTGCTGGGACAATCCTGGATGGATTTAGCTCTCCCAGATAGCCCTCCTGTCTTTCATTCTCTCATTTACATCAGTCTTTGCATCAGCCAGATTTTTAGTGCTCAGGAAAACAAGGCTGAGTTTGAAGACTGGGGCCACTGAAGGTGCACCAAGTTACCTTGGGATGAATGGCTGGGGATCACAGTCTTTCACCATGGCAGCAGGCTTGGGCCAATGTGCAGGGCGGTCTGCAAAGGAGCAAAGAGATTCCAGCCAGACCTACACATATCCCAGAACAGGCTGCTCATCCCAAATCTGAGAAGCTTCTCCTGAAACCAAATGAATCTTTTTGCCCAAGAAGAGCACATAGCTTCCAGTCACGAACATCTTAAAAGGAAAATATCCAAAGGAAACACAAGCTGTAGCATTACCTCATGTTTTCCTTGAAATCACAGAATCATAGCTATAGAACAGCCTGGGTTGGAAGGGACCTTAAAGATCATCTAGGTCCATCCCTCCATCCCATGGGCAAGGATGTCACCCACTATATCAGGCTGCCCAGGGCCCCATACAACCTGACCTTGAAGATTTTCCACGGATGTGGCATCCACAACTTCTCTGGGAACCTGGCACAATGCCTTAGTATCCTCTATGTAAAGAATTTTAGGAAGTTTAAAACCATTTCCCCTTGTCCCATCACTATATGCCTCTGTAAACAGTCACTCTCCCTCTTTATTTATAAGCTCCCTTTAAGTACTGGAAGGCCACAAAGAGGCCCCAGTGAAGCCTTCTCTTCTCCAGTCCAAACTCCCTCAGTCTGTCCCCAGGGGGGAGGCTCCATTGAGCTAGGAGAGTGACAAGTTGGAAAGTCTCCCATTAATACCTGGTTTAGCATCTGTCACACCTTCCAAGAGGACCAGCTGTGGTGGTCGTTCACAGGCAACATCACAAAAGCGGAACTGCAGCAGGAAGTCACGGCTGTATTCACGTCTCCCTGCCGAGAAAAGTGCAAGTTAAAAGAAGAAAGTAACTGCAGCAAAGTCACATCTCCAGGGAACACCTACATATATTTTAGATCTTTGGGCCTCTTAGACCTCTTTGGTTTGAGAGGCTTTTGTGCCCAAGCACTATGATACTATGAGAATAGAAATCACCTAATAACCTACATGTAGAACAGAACAGACGTATAAAAGTAGAAGAACAGAGCACAGCCATTGCTGTCCCTCAAATGCTACAGTTATGGTCAGCACAAAGTAAGAACATTCTCTCTGAGACACCAAAACTTCAAGGGACTTTCAAGCAAAACAACTCCAGTGCAACTCCAGGCCATGTCTGCTGAGAAAAACATTTCTGGAAATCAGGCTGAATATAAGTTCTATATCCAAGATTTTAACAAAGCTATTGAGTGGGCTCCATTTTTTTAATCCTCTACGGATGCAGGGAACAGACATAATTGTAACTGGGTCTTAGAAATTATTTATTTACAGTGGTTTGCAAATAATATCCAAAACCACACCCCAAACAGTTGTAGATGAAAGCTGTGCCTGTTAAACATAGTTTACAACTGCACAAAAACATAAGTAGGAATATGAAAGAGATACATAAAGCAATTTTTACTGGTAGAGGAACATTCAGCTCCTGACTAGAGAAAGAAAATGGAAGAAATGAGGCTACAGCAATAGGTTCTGGAAAAAATTGTATTTAATTCATATATGAAGTAGAAGGAAAGAATCTTTGTCAAGTGCCTCTTGCAGTACATGCCCAAGCTACTCAGAGAGACAGCAAGGCCAAGAAACTGCCCATCCTCAGCAGACTCATGTTGTCAGTGCATACTGGAGCTCACCAAGTTTCTTTGGCTGGCACAGGGCGACATACTGGCACTTGTCTGTTACACCCAGGGAGCTTGGCCACAGCGGGGCCTGCAGTTTCCGCGGATACAATTGTTGGGAAAAGTGCTCCTGACCAGACACCTGCAAAAAGGGCAGACAAGGAGAGCAACCATCAGTGACACAGAGCAGATGTGGAAGCCATAGACAATGCACACATACACACTTGCCAAGAGCAAGACAGGAGAATGTCCTCAAAGAAAGGCTTGAACTAAACTAAGCTATTCAGAATATGGTGCAGGTATAATAAACCTTCAGCTGCAGGGGACAGATACAATTAGCTGAAAGTCACCTGACGATACTTTACAGGCATCTTATTGAAGTGATGATTTAGCTTGAACACCAACCATATACAGATCACAAATACACAGTAAGACATAACCACAAGAGACTATAGCATAAGCACCCACTTCAAACTTCTTTTGGAACAAATGTCCACATAAAGTTTCAGTAAGTCTTGGTGGAGTTGCATTTCCCTACACTTTGAGTCACTCAGGCATAAAAACTCAATAGGAAAGGGAAAAAATACTTTCAATTAAGTGGTCTATTATCACAAGTCTGCTCTAGAGAAACCAAAAGAGCAGTGGTGGAAACAACATGCACACACTTGTCTGCTTCTTTCCCCTGCAGTGCTGGAGACACTGGGGAAGACTGCTGAATAACTAAATTCAGTATTAAAACTATCTCCTCACAAGAGAAAGAATGCAGCCATGCATTTCTCTAGCAACATACAAGAAAGTGCTATCCAATCCCAACTCTGGCTGGAAACTACCTTCCAGGCTGGCATTCCATGGTAGGAAAGTTCACCATTTCGGATGAATTTGTACAGTGGAGAATCAGGTACAGAGTTCAGGTCTCCACACAAGATGACAGGATAGTAGCTGCCTTCAGTAGTTCTTGCAATTTTGTCAATCTCTGCTAGCAGCAAGGCCACCTGGGCCAGTTTGATATCTCCTCGACGGGGATTGAACAACACATGAGTGTTGGCCACACACAAAGGGCTGACTGCCTTCAGCCCTAGTTCCTCTGGGAGCACAGGCTGCAGCAGCAGCACCAAGCCCACATTATCCCGGTTGAGGACGTCCAGGCCAGGCCGGAAGTATTCCACAGGGCTGAGGCTGATCAGCTGGAACCTGCTGTGCTTGTAGCACACTGCACATCCATCTGTCTTTGTCCCAGTTCTCCGTTTATAGAAGCATGCAAACCCTGAAAAGAAACCATCACCTATTAAAAGGTTTATCCAGTCACTACCCTAGGCTCAGCAAGTCTGTATAGAAAAGGTTCCTACTACATTTGGGTACAGCAATATAGCAAATTCTGTTCTAATAATCACCCTTTATTGTTAGTCATTGGCGGTATTTTCTCTCTCCTTGTCCTTCTAGGGCCCTCTGTTTTGTTACTCTGATCTTTCAACTCAGAAACATAAATTGCAAAAGAAAGGATAAAAGTCTAGGCAGATAGTTCAGAAGGGCCAGCAGCCACCTGGCAAACAGAAAGAGGTCTCTTGAAACTGAGTACTTTGAAGATGTTAAGCAGAAAGCATTGCTTGGCCAGTCCCATGAGCTGGATGTCCAGACTCACAAAAGTAGGACATACCCATCTCCTTGAACGTTGGTTCCAGTTGCTCCCAGTAATGGTTCTCTTGCACCTCCTGGAGACACAGAACCTGGAAGGAAGGCAAAGACCTTACTTGCTCCACAAGTATTTGCTAGTTAGCTTGTTTTGGGGAAGGAAGAAAGTGGAAAAGCACACTCATATGCCAACCCTCCAAACAGAATTGTCATTACTGCAACTCTGTCCTCTACTTTTCAGATGAAAAGCACTAACTTTCTGGGTCACATTAGTGTATCATTCAGTTTTCCACTGATGAGATAAAAGATCCTTCATCCCACAAAGAGGACTCAAAAAATAGAGAAATTCATGGAGTCCTCTTCTATGCAGGCTTCCCCTCCTGTGCTGCCTTAGAAAACTGGTCCTTTTTCCTCTATTTCTGCTGTTTATAGAAATTAAGCCCTGCTATCAAAGTATGACTAGTTTCTACAATCAAAGCAAGACAGACACCAAAAACACAGTCTATGAAAGTTCTCACTCTCACAGCAATCAGTGTCCAGTTACCAAGCAGGTAGTATCTTCCTAGGACTTGCCCCCATCTTTTTCTTTTCTTAATACTGTTAGACCAAACAAGGAATTCAAATTCTGGTGACACTGATACAGGGAGGGCTCAGTCATACTTACGTCAGGATCCCAATGCTGGATCTCCTGCAAAAGGTTTGGAAGGCGGTAGTTCCAGTTCAGGATGTCTGGATGACAGTGTACATAGAGATCAAGGCCCTGCTCCACCAGGTCCTGGGCAAGGATGTTGTAAGACATGACTCGAAATTCAAAGAGAGAAGTGTTTTTTGAGACCTGCTCTAAGACACAGGGCTGGACAGAAAGATCCTCCCAGTCTCTCCATAAGATCTCTATAAGCAAGAGACAAAAAGCAAAGTTACACTGGGTACTTTGTTGATACTTTCGTTCTCCGGGGACCCAAAAAATTCTC
This sequence comes from Oenanthe melanoleuca, assembly GCF_029582105.1. Lineage (NCBI taxonomy): Eukaryota > Metazoa > Chordata > Aves > Passeriformes > Muscicapidae > Oenanthe > Oenanthe melanoleuca. Next base: position 39,430,356 of record NC_079339.1, read on the forward strand.
ATTCCCTAAACTAGGATAAACTAGGCCTCTGAGCAAACCCCCATCCACTCTGGTTTTCAGATGCTGTTTCTGGATATCTTTGGATAGCATTCTGTAGGGATAACACATGACCAGAGTCAAGCATACTGATACCAGACCTACTTTTTGGTGCTTTTTAGAGTACAAAACCAACATTTGAGAACAGTAAGGAACATGTATTGATATTCAGACCATAGTCTAACAGCACAGAAACCACTAGCTGTGACCAGCCCCTCCTCAGCAAAAACTCACTTTACAGTTTTCACTAGCAGATCCTATCAATTCCACAGGGACAATCACCGTCTTATTGACAGCAAGCTCAGACAATAGTCTGACCACATTCGCTACAAATGCCAATCCCAAACCAAACATTAGGTTCAGAGCCATCACTGACCATGGTAGGGCAGCTCTGTTGGGACAGGATAAAACTGCACTGCATCCTGAATGGGCTGGCCTGGGAGCACAGGTGGCACTGTCTCTGCATCACATGCTAAACTCCAGGCCAGCACAGCTGGGTCATCATTCAGCACTTCCACATTGATATCAGCACAGCCAGCTGTCTGGTGATCTGTCTGTGGCACCACAGCTGCCCAAGGGGCACTGCCTGCTACAGTCACTGTTTCCTCTGCTGGTAATCTTGCCAGTTCAGCCACTGCATGATCTTGCAATTCTGAAGAAGCCAAGGCGTTTAGCTCCGAGAGCTGCTGATCAGCACACTGGGTGACTTCTGGAGATGTATTCAGGTCACTGAGGCTGGTCATCAATAGCTCTGAACCTTCTAACCAGGCACTACTGAGTGTAACTGATACTTTTCTTGCTGCTGGAACACTCTCACTGGCTGGCAAATTCTCTACTTCTTCCTTCAGCCACTGCTGGAGAAGGGCTTCTTGCTCTTCTGGGACCAATCTTCCTGTGGTTGCAGCAAAGACACCTTCTATCTGGGTGGACGGGCTCTTTGCCAGAAGCACATTCTTTTGACAGGTAGAGAAAGCATCTGTCATTTAAAAACAAAATCAAAATAAGACAGCCAGAAATGCTTTCTTACTCATTCTTTCCTTATTTCAATGCATTTGCTGTAACTCTGTGCAATACAAGCATTCGGTATAGCAACCCAAGGAAATTACTTCTATGAGAAAAAACAGTTAAATCTAAATAACTTCCCTTGCCTCCTCCAGAATGCTAAGCCACAATCCAAGTCCAGTTATACTAGTCCAAGTCACAAACTGCACACAATAGCAATGGCTTTATCAGCTCTCAGCAACATATGTAAAGGCACAGTTCTCTAAAGGTTAGCTGATTAGGTGCATGGACTAAGAAGCCAAGTCTTCTAGACCATCACTTGGAGCAAATTTCTCTCCAGGGACTGACTAAGAAATAGAGGTCAGCTAAAATAAAATATATCACAAGAATGTGCTGTAGAAGAAAAACCATTCTGTTACTAAGAGATGGAAAAATGAAGACACAGAGGGACCAATATATGCCTTATTAGAGAGAGTACATGCACACAAGAGGTCCTGGTAAGAATTACAGATTACCTGATGACTGACGTGGCAAAAAAATAAAACCACTTCAAACTGCTTTAAATGTAATATTGAATATACTAATATTTGTGTGGTAAAGCAGAAAAAGACATCTCCTTTCACTTGCATCTATACAAGAGATGGCGTTTACATTTTGCTGTGAATTCTGCACAGACACTCATCCCTACTGTTAACTAGAAATTTCCGTTGTTTACAAATCACTTTTTTTCCCTGCATCCCTGTCAGTCAGCCACAGCAGTAACATACAGGAGTCAGCAACATCCATGTATAGTTTCACTATATCTTTTGTATCAAAGTTGTCTGTATGTGTTAGAAAAGGAGCTTTAGGAGCCATACTAGTCTCTGTCAGTTTGTAATTAAGTTCATTAGTATCAGAGACACCAGCGCACCAAGGCAATGTTTGCACATGCCACTGGCCAGGCACGATGAGTCTGTTGATAAACAAAAGGAGCTGAATTTGAGAGGAATAAGGAAAAAAAGAGGAATAAGCTCTCTGCTCACTATGAAAGAAGACAGCGTGCCAGTCCAGTAGTTGTTACAGGCCTAGGGACAGGATCAGGCTGAAGGTGGCTTTAAATGAGCTCAGTAAGCAGGGACTGCGAAGCAGCAGCAGGATCTAGGAAAACTAAGTGAAATAGTGATGCACACAAAACATAAGTCCATCCACGAAGTCACCTGCAGGTCCTTGGGGGATCACAGGTTTCTGAGCAGCCCATCTGCAAGGATCTCCCCAAGCCTGGAGAGCAGGCTGGGGGCAGGAGCTAGAGCCCCTGCGCAAAGCGCAGTCTGCCTCTGCAGCACAACAGCTGGCAGCTGCTCCCTCGAACACGCAGCTCCCCGCGCTGCCGGGGCCAGCAGCCCCGGCCCGGCACAGCAGGCCTCACCTCAGGCCCCACCGGCCCAGGGCCGGCGCCTCGGGGAGCTCCGGGGCAGCCGGGCCGACCCCGGCCGCCGGCCGCACCCTCCTCAGGCCGGGCGGGGGACGGCGAGGGACATCCCCGCCCCTCCGGGCCACCCCCGCCAGCTCCCCCTGCCCGCGCCGCCGCCCGCCCGGGGCCGGGTTACCTCGGAGGGCCTGGAGGAGCCGCGCCGCCGGCAGCAGCACATAGCAGAGCACGGTGCCGATCATGCCGCCCGGCCCGGCCTCCACCGCCCCCAGCCCGGCCCCGCCGCCGCGCCGGCCCCGCCTCAGCTACGGCCTCACGGCGTGGCACTCACCGCGTCCGGCCGCAGGGGCCCGCAGCCGGCTCGGGCCTGGCCCTCCCCGAGCGCCGCTCCCGGGAGGCCGCGGCTCGTGTGGGACAGCCCCGGGCGGGGTGGGGCCCTGCCTGGCCCGGTGTGGGGCAGGAGCGCGGCCGGGGCTCGGGGCCCAGGGAAGGACCCGGCAGCCGTGCTGTGACCCTGCGCTGAGTGACGGTTGCTTTACGGCCCTGCCACCCTGAAATCTGTAGTTTCAAACAAAAAGGGGTCACCCCCTGTTCTCCAGAAATACAAACAGGACAATTTTTTTTTTTTTCTTCCCCTTGGGAAACCACCATTTGCTCCAGTTGTTACACAGGCTTTTCGAACACCACTGATAATAGCCAAGGTTTTGCAAAGCAGCGGCGATGGGGTGGGGGAGACAATGGAGTAGGAGCGTGCCCTCACTCGCTGCTGCTGAGAGGTCATCACATCACATTGCAAAATTACTCAAAAAAATCACAAAAAATCACCTATGAGTACTCTGGAGTTTGCAAGTTGAGATCCATCACATGCTGAAACCAGACAGTTACATATGAAAAGTGAAGTCCTGGTTGAAGTCCAGAATTTCAATGTTCGCTTGACTCCACACTCAAATGTTTTCAACATTCAAAGGCAAACAGATTGAGTTGAGCACACTCCAACTTCTTTACACCAAATACATTTCTAAAGTGTAATCCTTTCAAACTCTAAGATGGGTACTTGCAACGAAGTCAAGATTCTTGTAATCCCTGCCTTTTGCACTGATGGGTGCTGCCAAAATGTCCCCTTGATGGTGACCAGATGCCATCTCATGGGTCATAATTAAATTAAACACTTGGTGATGTGTAGAAAATCACACTGTGAAAAGCCAGTGCCCACAAAAGAGAATAGAAGAACCTTGCAACTTTATTCGAGTAAAGGGATAGAATCCACTAGGCCATATCCTCTCAAGTTTTTGGACGACATAGCCTCCTTTTATCCTAAACTCCTGGTCACACATTGCCCTCTTCCTTCCCCCATTAGCTGAGGTATTAGGAAGGTACAGACTTCCTGAAGTACCTACTACATATTGCCCTAATGTTTAGAATCTCAAATTATCTGGATTCTGCAAAAAATGCAGCTTGATATTCATGAAGACATTAAGACCCATTTCTAGGACATTAACACCCATTTCTCCTAAAATCATCACAGCCATTTTTCCAGAACCTGATTGGTTCTTTCAGATCGAGTTGTTTGTGAAGACATTAAGACACATTTCTCCCATCAGTAATTGGCACAATGAGGGTCCACATCTAGGATCTGAGATGATGTAATGTATATAAATAATAATCCTACCACTCTTTTTCAAATCCGCTTTCATAAAATACCACAGAAGCAGGGACTTGTCTCCAATCCCACAGATGGTAAAACACTAGACTGTGGTCTCCTGTCTCCTGTTCCAGTAACCAATCCATCATTGGTTTCTGGTCAGAGAATGAGGATGTTCTCCAGAGGAAGAGCTCATGACTGGGTCATTTAAAACCAGCCTGTTCCTTTAAAGGAAAGATCTAAGACAAGATCTGCAGACCAAACCCATATCAAAATAATCTGACTGAAATCAGAGAAGAATGTTTGCTGATGCTACAAACAAGCAAGCAACTATGGCCAAATTGCCACAGTTTGACCTACACTAGAAAAATATTTACAAACTTTGGCAATAAAATCAAAGCTGGCAGTGGTCATCCACTTCAGGGTCAAGCCTTCCACTGGGTTTTGTGGTATTTGGTTCTTTATCCACATATAATCCTTTCACGGTCTCTAATGACTGGACTGTTTGAGAGGTCTATGTAGAACTTAAGGGAATAAAGCCACTAAAATTATCCTATTCTTGGGAAAATGGGAATATTTCTAAGTGTATTAATTAGTTCTGCTCAACCTTTATCAGAAAGCCTCTTCTGTTACAGTTTTGGTTTTGGCACCTTAGGAAATATCACAAAGTCATCATAAAAGAGATGTAAAAATAATAAGCACTGAAGCACTTTTGGCACCAACAGCAGTTGGTGGAATGAGTGAGTACTTGGTTCAAGGCCCCATTAAGTGCTGACATGTTTACAAGCCACACTTTATTACTGAACATACTGGGAATTTGGCAGTAGGGAAGTCTGAACTGTTCCAAACTAAAAAGGTGAATACATTCCTATCCTCATCTCATTTAACACTGTAACTGCCACAGTCTGGCTTTATCATGAAATTGCACAAACTGGAATATGAACTTAAAGGAGACAAGAACACTTAGCAGCAGCCTGGCATGACTCTTTGATACATTTGAGGGAGGAAGGGGGAAGGTCCACAGCTAAAACCATACCTATTCTCAGTTATTCTAAGCTGACTGGATCCCAGAACAATGGGGTTTCTGGGCACTCAATATCACCCTTCGGAGTCAGAAGGTGCAGGTGAGGTCACATAAGCATGGTGTGGCAGCACATGTCAACCACAGGCTCTGCAGGGCTTTCTCACAACACCAGGACAGCCCCTGCAAGCAAGACATAGAATTTTCCTGTTTATAAACAGCATAAATCAAAACCCAGATCCTTCAAGTGGCACCATTCCTCCTGGAGATGTTTTGACTCCAAGCAGCTGCACTTTTAGTGTGTGTGAGAAACAAACAGGATTTAGGATGTGGCTGTGAACTCTTCATTTACAGAAGAGAAAAAGCAAATGAACCTGTGACTCACTGGTGGTGACACAGAGAATGAGTCTGAGAAGGATGCAGGTGCAGGGTTTACTTAGTGGAAAACTCACTCCAGAAATTGTCAGAAATAGCCAAAGAAAAATCAGCAGCAGCTGAGAGAGACTGTGGTTGTACCAGGCTGATCACCAGTTGGGAAGGCTTCTCTCCCTAGGCCAGGCAGCAATGAGAAGAAGGGTGGCCAGCAGGGATGCAAGGTACCAGTGGCCAGAGACGCGAGCTGCCACCTGGGAGCAGCTTGGAAAAAACAAAATTAATCATTAGAGTACTTGGCAGTACCAGCTTCCAGGACACTCCACCTTGCAGCCCCTAATGCCCATAAGAGATGGCAGAGCTCAGCATTTTTGGAGACCAGATCGTCTTTGAGCTCTTCATTGCCCAGAAGGACAGACAGGGCATGGGGCAGGGTTTTCTGAACCTGCTGCTCTCAGGCTCTACTCGTACACAGCAGAGTCAGGTGCCAGGGCTGCTCACAGCTCTTTGGCCTGACTTCCTAGCTTAGTGTAACAGTTCCTCTCAAAGTTCTAAATCTTCTTTGGCCTATCACTTAGTCATTACAAGTTATTTCTTATTTTCCTTTGTTATTATAGATGCAATTATTTGTTAAATTATGCAATTACTGTAAGGCATGGACATATAAGGGACAACTCCTCTAGGCTTGTTTTTTCTATATTTAAATAGCACATAATGCAATTTATGAAGTGCCAAAATCACTTCTGAATCTAACTCAGAAGGCTCAATCCACACACTGTGGGACTGACTAATGTACTGGGCACATGACTTGTCTCATGACTTCTTTACATGGGATTTAAGCCTATTTTTACTCTTCCTTTTGTCTTTCTCACACTAGAGTAATGCAAGTAAAACCATCATTTGACAAATAAAATCTGGCAGAAGCAAAGGGTCTTAATAAAAGAGATGCAGCTGCAGAGCTGGTTGAAGTGTGGTGATGTGGATGCCAGCTGGCCAGTCTTTTCCAGACACAGATCTGAATGAACAGTAAACTGCTCCACATTCCACATCAGTGCTAGGTGACACCCAGCAAGGGTACAAAATTGCAGGTTAATAGCCTGGAGCTCTAAAGGGAAGTAAAGAGTAAGGGGATGAAGGCCATAAAAGCAGTGACTTGTAATTGCTACAGGGCCACAGATGGGGCTGGAGGGACTCATATTCCACTCTGGGTTCTGCATAGGAAAGAGATAAATTCATGGACAGGCTCATGATGCCTGAATTGAAGCTGGGACCTGAACCTGGGTCTCCAGGCTGGCACAAAGCAACAGAGTCCTAACCATTCAAAATTCATCCAGGAAAACATCTCTTTTGTATGCCACTTCCCACTGCCATGGCTCTGTCACATCCCCTGATCTCTGCTCAAGACCCACAATGCTCCCTGAAGTTTGGAGGACATGTCCAGTGTCTTAACAATGAACTAAGGAAACTACCCTCCTTGTGAATTTTACAGTATTTTTTGGTATGTCTTTGTTTACCTTTTTGTCTTCCCAGTCCAACACAACCATTACACAATTAGAGCTGGATGACAAGTGCATAGGAAGGAGGTATATGCATAGGAGAGAGGTTGTGAGAGAATTTTTCAATAACTGGTACCTGATCTGGCATAGTTTGTAGTCAAAATTATTGCTCATAAAGTTCAATCTTCTGAAAGAAAACCAATTTTAACCAAAATGTACAAGCTTCTGAAAAGCAGAAGTGAGCATATAGTGGCAGTTTGTTGAGTCCAGAACTGTTATCTTTGTTAGCGGATGTGACAGTAATCACCATAACTAAGTCATTCTAGTTTATGCTTAGCCAACAGAAAATATATTTTGGTCAGGAAATTTCATTCTCCAATATGACATGGAGAAACTTTTCTAAATAGATTAAGGGAATAATGCAAACTGTTCAGACATGAACTGGTGGAAATGTTCCTTCAGTTTGAAACTGGAATATACAAAATGCATATTGATAGGCCATGGGATCTCTATTACACCCAAAGAAAAGATTCTTGGTGAAATGCCTCTTGGTTCACTGAAGACAAAGATCTATGTGAAACTGATGACTCTAGGGCTTCATTTGTGTTAGAAAGGATACAGGGTTAAATACACCTATAACCTACTACTGTCTGGCAATATTTTTCATATTGCTTGTCTTGTGTTATTCCCTTGGTATCTTGGGCACTAGGAAGACAGTAAAACCAATAAATTCCTTGAACTCATCCTTCTTATACTCCCTTCTTTTCTTCCAAAACATCTCTAATAAGCACCTAGACACATCAAGAGCTGAAGCCATTGCCAGTTTGCTTTTGGATAATTTGCCCTACCTCAATGTTTTTCAGCTCTTAGCGGGCTGTATGTGCACAAACACTGATGGCAGTAGAAGTGAAGTAATATATGTTTCATTCCAGTCTCTCACCCTGAAAATATTACTCAGACTATGGGTAAAATCAATTTCTCAGCTATGTCTCTGATGGGAACCCAGATTAACAGTGGAAATCTAGACTTTTAGTGATTAAATATTTGACCTGCTGAATTTCCAGCATCTCTGAAAACCAGTTCCTCAAGAGGAACTTAGTTAATTTCTGGAGCATCTCAAACATCTTTGGGTAATTCCACTCCATAGAGCAAAGTAGAATAGTGACTAACTTCCCTGTCGGGTCTGGCTGAGATGGAATTTTTCCCATAGCAGCCCTCATAGTTCTGTGGTTTGTATTGGTAGCTAGAAGGGTGTTGATAAATGCAGGAAAATTTTGGCTCCCAAAGCATCAAGCACTATCCTTTCAGCACCCCTCTCCCCAACCCTCCCTTCACCACTAGGCTGGTGGTGGGCACGATCTTGGGAGGGAACATAGCCAGGACAGCTGATACAAACTCACCAAAGGGATATTCTATTCCATATGACATCTCCTCAGCAATAAAAGCTAAGAGAAAGGCAGGGGTAAAGGGAAGGGAGGATGGGAAGCAGCAGCACATTTGTTATTACAATGTTTGTCTTCTGGACCACTATGGGTATACACCACTATACAACACCATGTGTACTAAAGCCTGACTTTCTGGGAAGTGTCTGGACATCATCTAGTGATGGGAAATAGAGAATAAATCTATTATTATCCTTTGCTTTAGTGTATGACCTTTTCTTTTGCCTTATTAAACTGCCTTTATCTTCATTCAAAGGGTTTTTTTCTGTCTTATTTTCTCCCCCATTCTGCAGAGGAGGGGAGTGACAGGCTTGGTGAGCATCTGGTGTTTAGCCAAGGTCAACCCACCACCAGCTTCTACAGCCAGATATGGACTGTGATGCACTGGAGGTTTCACCTAAAAGCACATCTTTCTTCAGACCCCATCACCAGAGGAGAGATCAGTGCATTGTTAACATACTTTTCTTCCCCACTAAACAACTTTGGAGAGGAGACTGCACCATACTTTGCTGAGTCATTAATAGTGAGTTACCTGAAATCCAAGGTCATTTGCAGCCCTCACTTGGCATGATTCACTTGGCAATGCCCACATGATTTCTTGGCATAATTCTGTTAAGTGCTTAGTTCAGAAATAAGAGAGGCTGAGAGGACACAGTGCTGGATGAACTGCATCAACATTTTTTCAGGACAGCTCTGTGTGTGTGGCTAAGAAACAAAGCTTCAGAACTGTGTAAGAGAACACAACTTCATTAAAGTTTGCAATTCTTCAGTAAATATTTTTACTGAAGAGTTTTGACTTCTCTGGACAGTTCCTATCTCAAAGCCCCTTAATCATTTGGTACCTTCAGAAGCTGCCCTAAAGCAAGGCCTAGATCTGATACTAGAAAGAGCTCTTGGTCAAGGGACAATGGTAGGAGTGAAACTGGGACAGGAACAGAATTGCAGGATGTGTTGCAGGCCAGACATGAGCTTTATGAGAGAAGTTTCCACAACACAAAGTCCTATTGCTTTTGCTGTTTTGGGAAGATAATCACTGTGATGTTATATGCCTGTCTGGGGACACGCAGTGCCACAATCCCTGTGCTGCTGGCGTCCCATGCACTGAAGATTTCAATGTATCTGATATCCCTCTTTTCCCTCCTCACATGGATGCCTTGGTATGGCATCTGACTTCAGCTGGCTGGAAGATCACATTACCTCTGCACACTTGTCTCTCTGTAGGGCAATTAACAAGTGAAGGAGCTGAACCACAGCCACAAAGAGTTCTCTAAGAAAGGAGGACAGCTCCTGGGATAGATGCTCAGTAACTTACTACTCCTGCAAAGCCAGGATGTCATGGTTTAGGAACAGCACTAAAAATGTTCTGGTTTCAAATACAGCATGAAAATTAAACACTATCACTGGCTCCTTTCCAATAATGGTGAAAACACTAGGAGAGATTATAAGATATAATTACAATTTATTGAAAAATAGTACGAACTACAACAACGTTAATAAAAGAGCATACAAAAGAAAGAGTATTTTAGCCATCAAATAAAGACAAACACTTTGCAAAGACAGCACCAAGCATGATTAACTTTCCAGTTAACCAACTCAAAAAAAAAAACCAAAAAAAAACCAAAAAAAAAACAGGGACAAAAGAAAACCTGGTAGGACCTGACAGGATTCTGAAACAGGCTGGGGGCCCCTCTACTACACCTGACATTATGGGAGCAGGATGGAATGCTTGGCAATTCCAGCTGCACCTTGGGCTCTTGCTGCAGTCAAAGTGGCTGCAGCTTGAGGTCCTCATGGAGCTGGGTTCCACTCCATGTGGCCACTGCTCTCTCCCTTTTTTTCTTTATTTTTGTTCTTTTCTCAGAGCAGCATCTTGGGTTCACTGGCTCTAACCTACAGAACCAAACCAGAAAAGCGGCAGCTCAGAGAAAGGGGAAATGGACCACTGGTGGCAGAGAGGGGCCAGCTCCACTAGGCTGACCCCAAAACCTGCACACCCCTGTGCCCAAGCCCAGCAAAAGATGGTGATCCTTCCAGCTTCCTGTTGCTGAACCCATGCCCTTGCCATGATGTGGTTGGTATGGAATTAAACACTGCCAGAAATTCCACCGCATTTCTCTACAACCATGACAAAACCCCAACCGCTCCAGTGAGAGAGAAAAGGCTGAGATTACCGGTTGAGAGAGGAACAATTTACTGGAAACAGCAATGAGATAAGAAAATTAAAAATAACAGCAACAGTATTAATAACAAAACTATACAAAAAAGAGGATGATTTCCATGCACAAAATGTCACTGACTGACTCGATGTGGTGTGATCCCAAAACAGGGAATGACGGACTCTCTGCGCCCCTGCTTTTCCAGGACTGCAAGTCATGCCCACCTTCCTCTTGGAGGTGAGAGTCCTGTACTTCCAACCCTGTCAGTGAGATGAGGTGGTGACAATAACAACCTCAACATGCCCATATGTGTCCAGGCTCTGCCCCCTCACAGCTACTGCGAAAAAATTAACTCTATCCTGGCCAAAAAACTGGACACAGGAGTACAGGCACCAGGGAGCTGGATGGTGTCAGCACAGTGAACATGCATTTCCTTCTCTAGCAAGAATGCCCCATGACCTTGTGGGTAGTACAAAAACAGGGCAGCCAGATCCAGAACTTTCTGGCTGGCTCACAGGCTCACCCTCATCACCACAGGTGACTCTATCAACTATGAGTCATGTATGGGAATACACATGCAGCGTGAGAAACCACAGTAACAGAGCAGTCTGTCAGAGAGGAAGGAGCTGAAAGAGAAGTCCCTCAGGGCATATAAAGCAGAAAATTGCAATCTACTAAAATCCCCTAGGATTGGAATCGTTGTTTGTTTAGGACCTACTTCAGTTTTTTGCAAGTAGCCCAAACCTAATGGTTTTAGCTATTGCACAGTAAGCAGCAAGGGACACAGATTAGGAAGGAAAAAAATTAAGGTGCCTAATCTGTCTGTTCAGACGAAGTGAGAACCCAAGTGTGCTAGTAGCCCTTCAGAGAAAAAGCAAACAAAACAATTAGTATTCCAGTAATCTCAGGTGCTGTTTCTACACTGTGAAAGACTTGCATGAATATCTGAATGCCTTTCTTCCCTCAGTATGTTCCATACACCTGCTACCATAATGGCCGCAAGCATGTGCCGTGAGCATCCAGTGTTCCTTGAGCATCTCAATAATGCAATGCCTTCCATTTCACTAACACCTTCCTTCTTCTGGTTCAGTATTTCCACTGATATGTTATCTCTTTCTAATAAAAGTCCATATCTTTAAAATATGGAACAATTAAAACTGAAGCGAGAGCAAGGCAATGTGCTCCTGTCTTGAAAAAGCCTGCAGGCAACACAGAGATCAGTACTAAAACTTTCGACCTTCCTGTCCAGAAAAATGCCTCTCCAAATTTCAAGGTTTTACATGTCTCCTCTCCTTCCAGCTCACTTGAGGCAGGAGCAGCAGAGATTACTGCAGAATCTGTTTCTTTCTGTTTTGTTTCTAAAAGGAATATTTTTAAGTCAGCTAAATTCACCATCTGCCTCCATACAATCTTCCATACATGGAAAATTTGGATGAGAAATTCTCCCTGAGAATGTGAAGCAAGTGTTGGCAGCAAGTCCTATGCCTCCCAGTATCACAGCAGACACAAATTAATTCACACATACCCTGCTCTAAGTGGAACTTACACCTTGAAGTGTGTGATGCATGTGAATTGGCATTGGCACCCATACAGCTGGGCACAGCTATCATGTGAAGCTGAATTCCTCTCTTCTGCAAATCAAACATGAGTAGAATGAGTCTTGATATTTTAGATGTGGCAAGGAGAATCCGGCCATTTTTCACAGAGAGAGAAACAGTCAGTATCTATTAATATAAGAAATACTCTCTCTCTCTCTCTGCCTTTCTCCTTCACAATGTAAATGATTTGCTAAGAATTTATTCAAGCACAGGATAAACTGTCATTGCCACAACAGAGCAATGCCACAGCACTACCTAAAATAGAGGAGTATTACCAAGCCCTGGCAAAAGGAAGCCAAAACTCTCTTCTAGTAAAACAGGGGTCAATAATCCCTGGAAGGGCAAAACTGAATAACCAGCTAAGATTCCTCCAGAGGTGAGAACTGAGAGTTAACACACCTTCTTAATCCAAGATCAGACTCTAGGAATTCAGGTCAGAAAAGTCAGATTTGCTTACAAGCTGCATTCTGAGCTAGATCTAACATCAGCATCCCGAGAGCCTGCAAACGATACCATGGTGGTTGAGGGGCATCTTTGAAGCTGTTAATTAAGGCCTGTCTCTGGACAGCCCTGTCTTTTTAAATCACTGCAACCACACCAGCCTTTGGGCCTGCTGTTTCAGATTACATAAATAAATGTGTCTGTATGCTTTGCTCTTAACCTGGCTTGAGGTAAAGTCACTATCTCACCCAGAGGCATTCCTCTCTCTCTGTGGCCACTCAGATTGTCTTAGGAGCTGAAAGCACAAAGGACCTAAACAAGAGCATGTCCTCTGCTGGTCAACATTAACAAAGAAACTTTTCTTTCTAATCATGGGAATGGGGACTGCACACGAGGTCCCAGGTGGGGGAGAGATGATGTTCATGCACTAAGAGAGGCACTCAGCAGTGCCAACCCTGTAACACCAGATAACCAGACCTTGTAGCAGGGAGATGACAAGGGCCTGACAAGGGAGATGATCAGAGCCTGAGCTCTGATCTGCTGTGCTGCCAAGAGGAGCCAAGCAAGTGGGAGATGTCCCAAGGGGCACAACCCCATCCAGAGGGGTTGTACTACTAGCAAATACACATTCCAATGCAGCCCATTGTCTCAGCCTCTCTCCCCATCACATGACTGAATATGATCCACATCACATCCTTCTGCATGACAGACGTAAAGGACCTGATATATGGAATTTCACACTGGAAGACAGAGAGAAACTGAGAGGGTAACTCCACCTGACTTGGAAGTCTTGCTGACTTTTGTGGGACAAAGACAAGATATGATGAGTTAACAGACAAACCCATTGAAAGGAACCACAGTTTTTCCACGTGCCTGCTGAAGAATGGGAAGAAAGGGTCATCCTTGAGGATGAGGATGAGGACTTGCCTTCTGCTAGACATGACTTCCTGATTCTCACCATGTCTGGATCTATGTCTCTTCTTTTACAGATGGCCAGTAATCCCCTGACCACAGAAGATGCCACTGCACTGGTCACAACCATCAGAAAGAACAGATCTCCCTCCAAATTCAAGGCTTCAGGACCATACACTATGTATTTTTAGGAGGTGAGTGGATCCCAGAACTGCCCCTTTCCAAGACTGTTCTGCCACTTGCTGTTTGTTTCATTTATGCACAGTCATTAATAAAAAAAGGCTAGTATTTGACAACTCTTCCAAGTGCCATGCAGAATCTGGCTTTGGTCTAGCTCTGGAGAGGTGTTTGTAGTTTCACCACATTTCATTCCCTTTCATTTTCTAACATCAGAACTAGAACAAGGAGTGAATTACCACTGGAGGATGAATTCTATTCATCCCCTAAGCTGTCTTTCTCCAGGGTAGCCTAAGATGCTAGATACTGTGAAGTACTTTGATACTCCATCAGTATGTCTAAGGAATAGAAGATGGATGCTTAAAGGCATTGAAAGCAAAGCATTTCTATTAAAAAAAAAACAAAAACAAAAACAAAAACAAAACAAAAAAAAAAAAAAAAAAAAAAAAAAAAAAAAAAAAAAAAAAAAAAACAAACACGCAAATCAAACATTCAAAAGCTGGTAGGAAGGAAAAATAAACCAAAGAGACCAAATCTTAGTATACTCTGTAGCAAGGTGGGAGCATGACACGTATTGTTGTAACCTCATGTGCTGCCTCTATTGTTTCTCAGGAGACTGAGAAAAGCTCCTAAGGTCCTGAGTGAGGGCAGGGGTTGTATTGCAGACCAACATGGGGGAGACACCTGCCTATATATTAGTCCAGTCCTGGCCTTCCCATGCATCCACTGGTTCTTCATGGGAGTAGTTACAGCTGTCAGGGGACTCAGGGGCCTCCATACATATTTGGGAGCAGTGTGATTAAAGGAAAGAGCATTTTTACAAAAATTAAATTTGGGACTTGGAACATAAACATTATATTCACACTTGGAACCAATTAAAAATAAAGTTGATGGGCAGTTTTGGATTCTCATGTAAAGGGTTTGTATCCAAGTTACATTCTGCATGTGACTCTTTGTTACTATGTTAATGAAAGAAACTAAAAATAAGCAGAATAAATAATATTCATCCATATTCTTTCCTGAGAGTATCAAGTATTTTTAGCAGAGATCATCTGAAGAACAGGCATTCCTCTAGAGTAAAGATTTTTTCCTGCATAAATTAAGATCAAAGAGAATTATTTTCCAGTCTGCAAGGAGTCAGGCCTCATTCTGCAAAGGAAAACTAAAACGGGCTGTATGGCTGTAAAGGACTGCATTACAGTAGACATGGTCCTGTTAGTTTTATTACTAATAACCTAAACAATCAATAAAATTGGAAAGAACAATAAATTTTAGCTAAGTTCTGAGAAATTAAAAGAGATTATTGAAATTCATTTCTTTAAAAGGAAATACTTCAGAAGCTTTGAGGCAAGGAGTTAATTTTCAACCTAAATCTCACTATGAATATGCTTTTTAGGGTTAACAATTGTCTCTTCACCTCACCCTTGCAATAGTCTAAATTACCTGGCATTTCATAAGATAAATGGTCAATGGCATGAATTTACAATTATATTACAGTAACTCAATCAAATGCTTGCAGGTAAACATCTAATCTGTCTGACAGATTTCATTCCACCTATGATGTAGGGAGATTTGCATTTCAGTTCTGAGTAATTGTAAATATATAGTGCCAAAGACCTTACATTGTCTTGAATCTTTGAGAAATTAGTAAAGTTGTTAATCCTTTACAGGAAACTTAAGGGAAAACATAAATAAAAGCTTTTTCTGCCCCTTTCCTCAGTGAGGCATGTTTATCTCGACTTCTAAAGAATGAATAATTAGTGTATCTATAAAAGGAATTTGGAATAAGGACATCTAGAAACGTTTGCATGGGTTTGACAGTACTAGCAATGGTGAAGCAATAGAAAGGCACATTTTTAACAACAGTTTATTCCTTCTGACAAGATTTCTAAGCATGACTGTTCCCTACATTCTTTTTATAATATACTCTTTATAGGGTTCCAACTTGCAGACACTGACAAACATTTTCAGAAATCATGAATCAAAGTAGTTGGCACATGCTCATCTTCAGCATCACAGTACACAGGAAACTATCACTGCATTTCAGCTGCCTGCATGTTGTTTTTCTGGGCTGGACTGACTGTGCCAAACATGCAGAAATGCCTAAGCTGGCTCCCCCCAGGTGCTGCCCGACTCCAGCACTGTTTGTTAGGCCAGATATAGTGCTTTGGCTGTGCTGCTCCTGAGGTTGCACTGGCAGTCCACCAGCTTTGGAACGGGCTTTAACCAGGCTGGCAGCCCTGGGGAGAGCCAGCTGCCTTAAAAGCTTTCCTGTGCTTCATTCCCAGGAGTAAGTCACTCTGCTGCTGTCCATAGTGCAATGGCTTCTTCAGAGAGCCACTCCACATCCATCAGACTCTTGGAGCTGAACGAAAGCTAATAAACCCAGCTAGACCTAGGCTGGTTCAAGACTGAGTTTGGGTATTAACAGCCAAGAGTCATTGCACAGTAGATGAAAAGCTTGTAGACAGATCTGCAGAACAGCAGATCTTAAGTTTCCGAAAAGAAACTGTAAGAATGCATTGGAAAACTACAAATACGCTTTAGGGAAAAATACAGTGCTTGAACCTCTCACAATGAGAGAAACAAAAGCGTTCATAAATTTCCTGAGCTGCTTTGAAACTCTCAACAATTAAGTATATAACTAACATAATACATGAACAATTGCCCTGTCATCACGGATATGAACAAAATCATAGTCATGACCTTTAAGAGAGCAATCAACACAAAGTAAAATTTGTCATAACTTAAATTTAGAGAAATAATCTACAGTGGCATCAATAATATTTGCATTGACAGGTTACTTTCTAACATTCCAAATGCCTGAATCAGGACACTGCACTACTGCCCATTCAGTATATGTTAAAACATAAAACTTACAATATGAGCTCTGAAATGCTGAGCTGTCACTACCCTGTTGGAAAATTCTTAGGAAAAAATTGTCAGGGCTTCTTCTGCTGACTGGAACTTCTTAGGGTTATAAAATGAAGCAGAGCTTCCCCAAAAGTTCTGTTCATTCTGTTCATCACCTGGCCCCTTCTGAGAGAGGATCGTCTTTCTTGTGGGCTATAAAGTTCCATTGGAGATATTAATCCTTTCAGGTCTTGGGTGATTTTGATTTTTTACTTTTCAGAACTCTATGGCACATTGTGGCCACTAACTGTTCAACTTGCAGTCTGCATTTTAATAGAATGGAGAGGAGACCCATCTAGGACAGTCTCAGGGACGAACAGGAATCACTTGAATTGCCAAAAATAAGAGGTCTTTGGTGTAGACATTTGCTTATGAACACCTACCTTGCATTAAGCTAATTTCTACACAAATGAGTAGATCTTTTTCTGTCTCAGACATGGAAAAAGAGAAAGATGAGAACTTATTTACAGTTGGGTCTCCAGGGGTTTCCTGAAAGTGAAGAGCAGAGATAGCAGAAGGCACCATCCTTAGGAGAGAATGGCTAATGTATTTATGAACACAACAAGGACTTTGTTGTTCTCTGGGTGTCCATACTGACTGCACTTTCCTTGCCCTATGTAGCTCAATGAGTTGGTAAATGAAACTTTCATCAAGTTGCTGGATTTAGCGTGTCAAATGCATCCTGAACTAGATGTCATCTACAGTAAGGTAAAAGACTTTATCACCAAGATCCCAAACAGCATCCAAATCCCATGGAAATTATTCAGGTGGGCTACTGAATTGTGTCCTTAGCTCCCTGTACGCAGTACACATGCTGCACACACTTGGAGGGTTGGAGGCACAAAGGGGTAAGTTTTCTTTCAAGTGAGAAATTCAGCCAAGTTCCCTCAGAAAAGTAAATGCACAAAGAGAATCACAATGTTCTCAGTACACACAGACTGACTGAGCAAAGCCTTTGATCTTCTGGAGAAGCTATTACCTCGGGATCTTAGAGCACTGAGGGGGAAAAAATAAGGAACATGAATAGATACTTGCTCACTGTGTAAAACAAATTGATTGATTTCAGGTATGATCCAAAAGAGTGTCCATCCTCATCCCAAGCCCACCCCAGTAGCTAACTTTAATAAAACACTTCTCTGACAGTTTTGCTTTAGCATCAAAATTAATGTGCCTCATAAAAGTAGGATATGGTATTACAAGGATAAGCTGAAATAGACATTACTCAGCTTTTCAAGGTCTGCAGTTTCCATGGATAGCAGCAGATGGTGCTGTCCTCCTTTCTGGAAGCCAACGCAAGCAACTGAGCCTTGCTGAGCTAAAACACTTTTGCACTACCAGCTTCACTGTGTTTCTTAACTGCTGTGCAGATTTTCAGCTAATTGGGTGAGAATTAGCTGTGGATAAGGTTTCAGATGAACTTAAGCAAAAGCTTGGGCTGTTAGCTCACATCAAACAATGCTACTGTGCTTCACAGCTAGTGACACTTGCACTACCATGCTTTGCAGTTTTTAATAGCCATTATGGTATTCAGGTATCCTCATTCAAACAGAAGCAGAATTCAAAGAAGAGTAACTAAAGTGATCAAAGATCTGGGGGACAGAACTTATCTTGATTAGACAGCCTAGCCAAGCAGTGGCTGCTGGGATGAGGACCAAATAAGCATATGCAATTATAAGGAAAAAAAAGCCAGGTTTGCTACTGAGTCTTGTTTCAAGGTTGGGGAAGAAGGAGGTATAACTGAAAAGAATGGAATTAACCTGAACAAAAGGTCTTTGTTCTGACAAAAGGCTGACTGCACAAGGAGTGAGAACTCATATCTCTCAGCGATGGGCTGATTAAGGGAGGTTGATGGAAGAATAAGAGGAGAACTGGAGGCAGGTATCAGCGGCTGTCTCATGGTCACGCCCGTGTTTTATCTCTGCTTCCAACAGAACGCTTTGAAAGAGCACAACCTACAACTTGGAGAACTTCTTTGGGAATATTGATAAGGATGGAAACATAAAGATGCCTGTGGCAGCCTTCTGGAAAGCCATGATGTAGGTGTGCCTCTGAAAGCATGGCCAGAATGTTCTTCTGGTAGGGTACTGCTCTAGGGAAACCTCCTTCTGCAGCACAGCCACCAGCCAGCTTTGCTGGTGACATCATGGTGCTTCTGGGTCCCTTCCCACTCAGACTATTCTGTGATTGTTAAGGCTAAAAGGCAAAATTCACTCATAGCAAAAGTTGAGCCTAGAATAAGACCAACAGAAATGCCATAACACCCAATAAATACTTTAGATAGCATCAGTGATAATGGAACAACTTTAGAATATCACAGACACCAACTGTTTGTATAGGGTACACAGAGTCTTGATAGATTCTTATGCTACAGGAAAGTGAAAAATAGGCATCTAAACCCTTGCCTGTACAATGGAGTAGACAGTTGTCTTCCTGCCAAAACCACTGTGGGATCAGTACTGATCCACATGGGATCAGTAGCAATGGTCAGCCAGACATTAAGTTCTTTTACAAAAATAATACTAATACTAATACTAATACTAATACTAATACTAATACTAATACTAATACTAATACTAATACTAATGGCTTAAAATGCCTTCCCACCACCATTCTGAACTTTTTCTGTCTCTCTTCCTCCATGCACCAGGCCATCTGCTCACCTATTAAAAGACAGCCAGGCCCCATTCTCATATGGAGGATTTTTCTGCTTAAAATTAGCACTTCTCTAATCAACAAAGCATCCCACTGAACTGAGTCCAAATTGGTGAACTAGTGCACATCTAGACTGGAATCAGACAATAGTTGTGGATTACAGGTGAATGACTCCTGGTTTGTCTTTCTTTATTTAATTTGGCTTGACACCAAATAAACCTAACCTTGTACATCCTAGGATGTGAAGGGACACATGCCTTTGGATAGTCCATTACTTACACAAGTAAAAGGTAAACAAACCTTGTATGCTTAGAAGTTCTGTTGAATCAAACTACAAGTCCTATTTTCCAATTTGATAAACTTGCCATGAGAATCCTGCAGGAATCTCAGAGCTGAATGGCATTTTCATTCATCCTAAACCTAAGATGAGAAGCATCAGCTCATCACTATCCCCCCTGCAGCCAGAGTAAGATTTGCAAAGACAGCATATCTGTGCTGTCAAAACTTTGCCTCCATCCTCAGGGACTCTTGTTTTTTTTCCTTCTCTCTGATTCCTCTTCTTAGGAGACCTACTTTTCCCTGGAAACCCACCTTCAAACTACAGAACTTTTCATTCTCTTGAAAGTGCCTCTTCCTTAGTGCCTGTAGCAATCATGTCCAAGTTCTGAGAGCCTGAGCATTCAGCAGCAAACTCCTAAGAGGTTGTCAGTTGCTGCAGGCTAAACTGCTTGTCATTGGACCCAAAAGTCCCCCTAGATTTTCAGTCAGTTCTGACATGTGACTCATCAGCTGAAAGCCCTGTTAATCATGCCCAAATATTCCCATCCCTCATCACATACTAATGGGTTTAACTATGCTATAGCCTAGTTTTAAAGATAGAAGCAATGGGTCAGTTTGCTCTTAGCCTCCTAATGTTTTCAAAGAGAAGGAAATTAATTTGTTGGATTCCTTCACATATAGTGGTGCCATACTAAAAGCATCCATGCTCAGATGCTAGATGTGCTTTAGCCTGGTTAGTCTTGAATCAGAGGTTACATGGGATTCCCAAGCACTTCAGGCACAACTTACAGAACTTACAGTGGTTAAGCAGTAAGCAGATAAAACTGTTGAAAACCAGTGGCCAGAAAAGACTTAATCTAGTGTCATTAATGTGGTAGAGTTGATATAAGGGAAAAAATAGATACAGATATATACCCCTTATCTAGTATCTTGATGCATTTTAGCACTGTGACATGTGAAATGGTAATATTCACCTTGCAGAAAGAATGAGAAGAGTGAGAGTTTGGCCACTTTGGGAAGACCAGCTTTCAGTGGAAAGGAAAGAAGCTAGCTGCAATATGATAAGTCTCTCTTTCCCAATGGAATTCCCATGTAGAAAAAAAATCTTTGAAATATCTTGAAACCTTTGATAGAGCTCAGGTGGCACCAGTGCCCAATCAAGATGGTAAAGATGACTGTTGGCATGATGGCACTGGTAATGTCTGCTCAGTAGTCACCTTTAGAAGGCTTTAACTCAATACCCCAGCAGGTCTGTGTCCTCTAATGCCTGTGACTCTCCCAGAACTGCCTTGTGATTGCAGTCAGTGCCACCTTCACCTACGGAATTTGTGGGGATTTGAGTTGAAGAATCAGAATAGCATTTGTAATGCTGGCCAGTTTGCACATGCAGGGGTATAAGACTGTGGGGTTTTCTGTTTTTTTCCTAATCATTCCTGAAAAGCCATTAGTGTTTCTTGACTATTGCTAAACACTGAGGTACATTTTCACAGAAGATTTTGTGGTTAGGGTTGGTGTGGACTCCAGCCAGCAATCAAGTCCCAAGCAGCAACTTGCTGACTCCCCCACTAGCACAGTCAGAGAGAATGGAAGGGTAAAGAGCTAGAAAACTTGTGGGTTGAAATAAAGACAGTTTAATAGGGAAAACAAAAGCCGCACATGTAAGCAAGCAAAACAAGGAATTAATTCTCTGCTTCCCATAGCAGGCAGGTGTTGAGCCATCTCCAGGAGAGCAGGGCCCCATCACACACGATGGTGACTTGGGAAGTCACCAAGACAACGGAAACACCATCACCCCAAACATCCCTCTCCTCCTCCTGCTTCTCCCCACTTTCTATACTGAGCATGATGTCACACAGTGTGGAATATCCCTGTGGTCAGCGGAGGTTGGCTGTCCTGGCTGTGTCTCCTCCCAGTATCCCCTGCACTCCCAGCTTCCTCACCAGCTTAGCAGCGCAGAAAGCAGAAAAGGCCTTGGCTCTGTGTAAACCCTGCCCAGCAACAACAAAAACACCTCTCTGTTATCAACCCTGTGTTCAGCACAAATCCAAAACACAGCCGCTTGGAGGAAAATCAGCTGTACCCACGGCTAAGCAGCACCGGAGCGTACCCGAAGGCAGGACTGGCGCTGGCGCTCCCCGAGCCGGCCCGCAGGCCCCGCTGGGCCCGGCAGTGCCCGCGCCGGCCGCCAGGTGCCAGCACAGCCCGGCCCTGCGGAGCCTGCTTCCCGGAGCCGGGAACGGCCTGCGCTGGAAACGAGCTAATCACCGTCTGCTTCCAACCCCCGGCCTGGACAGGCACACCTTCCACTAGATCAGGTTGTTTAGAGCTGTATTCAACCCGGCCTTAAACACTTCTGTAGATGGAGCATGCACAACTGCTCTGGGCAACCTATTCCAGTGTCTCACCACCTTCACAGCAAAGAATTTTTTTGTTAATGTCTAATCTGAACCTATTCTCTCTCAGTTTGACGCCATTCCCCCTTGTCCATCACTACATAATCTTACAAAATGTCTCTCTTTAGCCTTCTGGTAGATTCCCTTCAGATAATGGAAGGCCACAATTGGGTCACCGTGATGCCTTCTCTTTTCCAAGCTGAGCAGTCACAATTCTTTTAGGCTTTCTTCAAAGGAGAGGTGCTCCATCCCTCTAATTAACTTGGTGGCCTTCTTTTGGACTTGCTCCAACAGGTCCATGTCCTTCTTGTGCTGTGGAGCCCAGAACTGGATGCAGGCAGGGTCTGACCCAAGCTCTTCCCACAACTCCCTCATTGCTGCTTTCCTGTGAAGAACTACCAGCAGAAGCATCACTTTAACTGTTGTACGACGTTCCTCCAGCACCCTGCTCCAGAGGCTGGTGGTCAGCAGTGGCTGTGGCATGTTTTGGCTGTTCTCAGTGGGGCTGTGCTTGAGGAACTGAAGATACCTGACAACTGGTCCCTACTGCTGTGACAACTCTGCCATTGCCTGTTGGCCCACATGGGTGATGTCTCACTGCTGCCAGACAGTCTTAGTATCTCTTGGACTCACTGAAGTTACTGCAGCTGATCCACAGACCTGAGTGTAGATATTCTGCATTTCTGGGGCTGTTGCTTAAAACAGGTCTTGTCCTAGGATGTTCTTCAGTGGCTCCAAGTCTGTTGACCAAATGTTCACCATTCCCTGGCTGTGCCATTAAAAAATATCTGTGCCTCTCTCTCCCCCTCAGTCCCAATAAATCCTTTTTTGAATCTTTTTTTCAGCCTAAGAGGCATAAAATGAAATATCAACATATGCAGACTCAGAATTAAGGCCACAGAGTTGTGAACATCTAATTATTTTATATTTACAACAAAAAAGGAGGATTTTTTGCATGACACACAATTATTGTTACATAACAGAAAACAAGATTTGCAGCATCCAAGATTTTCCTTTGAAATGAGCCTCCTGGCTTATCAGCAGGCAGATGATCTATGGTCAGTTAAGCTGGATAAGGACTGACAAGTTTCTCACGTGTTTCCAGAGTGGAAAACAAGGAAGAGGGAACAATGGGATCTCAGGGTACCTGATGACAGAGAGTGAAGATCCTGCTTCACTGTCCTTACAGGACTGTTTGTTGTACAGGAAAAAGGTGGACTTTGGAGTAGAGGAGTAGTACATATATCCTGTTCGGTATCTTTAGTGTTTTCGTCCCAGTGTCTTGGGCTTGCATATGTTACACATGGATCTTTATCTTATGCAAAGTGCTGTTGTGCATTAGTCACGCATTACTATTCCACTTAGGTTTGCACAGAATCAGATGCCCAGCTAAACTGATTTGTTCAATTATTGCACTTAAGTTTCTAGATTAGCTACAGACATCAAAAATCTTCTGTAAGAAAACAACATAATCAAATAGAGATGGGAACTGGCCTGCAGCAGGTGTCACTTTTACTTATTTGAGTGTCCACTTAAACTCCAGAGCAACAACAATGTGGCAGCTAGATTGTACCTTTATACCAGGAAAAACCTGCAGGGAGATTGGATGGTTTCTTTCAGCTGAAGAGTTTGAGACCACATTTTCATTCCAGAAGGGCCTGTTAAATAAAAAATACCTATTGTGCTGAATGCAAAATCAAAAGAGATTGAATCTCTAGGAAGGAACTAGATTCAACATTTTGTCCTACTATGTGGCCTGATACAACTAAAATTGAGAGTGAAGATTTTGGTCACATGCAAGCAGTGTGGTAGAGGGGTGTAGTTGCAGTTCGTATTGTGCAGATCTCTGAGCATTCTCAGATCAAGAAAGCTTTTCTAAGCTTGGTGGCAGCATTTGTCCCCTTGCTGAGAATTCACAGATAAACTCTGGTGAGACACTGAGCAGGGGCGGTCGGGGAATAGAACATGAATTGCTCTGCTGATCCTGCACCTGTGAAATGGCGCAGAAGGAAATGGTTTGGCCAGCATAAATTAAGGCAGCTCTGAGACTCATCTAACATACCTTAGGAATTCAGCCTGCCAGCACAAAATTAGACAGTGTAAAAAGCTGGCTATACACTACATATCTTCCATAGCTTCTGAGAGTGACACAGCCAAGTGACATTGTCAGAGCTCTTCAATATTAGAAAGAAAAAACACTGTTTAAGTAATATGTTTTGAAAACACAACACGCACACCAGGGTGTTTAATGTGTTAGCCAGTTTAGATGAACCTTTGGGTGTTTTGCAAGGAAAATAATCTTTTTGTAATGAATCCCATCCAGCAGAAAGAGATCCAATTCAGACTAATTTCCTAGGCACCACCACAACACTTAGAACAACATTATAAAGACATCACTAATTAGAATCTTTGGAAATCTTAGAGTAAGTATAAAGACCAATTTTTATGACAAACTATCTCAGCTTGTTCACAGTGAAGACCTTTGATCTGTCTAGTTGAACTGGCCTACAGGCTTTTAGTTGCAAAGGAGAAATCTCACAGGCTGCCAAAGTGGGTACATTGATCCTAGTCTTCCCCTTTTAAAATTAGATCAATAGTTCTTTGTTCCAGTAGCCTCCCATCCATATAAGGAGTGTTCAGTGGGTATCAGTGGACATGTGCCCTATGCAAAAGGGTGCCTTGCAGCCATGCACAAAACCAAGCATCATAGGACTGGGAGCATGCCAAGTATGAGGTACTGGTCAGTGCAACTAAGATGCTTCAGGCTCCTCACCTGAATCTGTGATAGCAAAGTTACAGAATCTGAAGAGATGATGGAGTGAAAATTTGCAAGGACAAAATTTAATTTTTTCAGCATGAAGCAGCAGATTCGAGTTAATTGACTGGTGCTAATGGTTTTTACAAGGCACTGGTAAAGGTCAAGATCATAATAGACATTTCAGCTCCTGAAGATTTATGTTATAGTTGTTCATCCTAAGTGGATGAGTCCTTATCTGTCAACAATACTGAAGCTCTTGCATAGTTTCTTAATCCAGAGAGCCCAACCAAAAAAAGATTTCATTCTGAATTTGGCCCAACAGAAAATTCAATCAAACCATAGCTCATTCCTTGCTACCCTCTTTCTTGTAGGCTGCTGAGATGGCAGCCAGATACATGCTACAGACCTGACAGATTGCTCTGGTAGCCCTCTCTCTTCCAGACATTTCATGAAGACCTTAGTTACCTCACTGACATGCAATTACCTGTGCAGCTCTCAAGGGACAAATATGCTGGCTTTCACAGCCCTATGGAAAGGTACCTTATGGTACCTGATCAACTTACAGGAGGACAAGAAAATAATGTTCTGCCATGTAACCTTATTCACTGGATCTCCCTTTAGGGAACCAAGTATGTGCATTCCATGGTGGTCTGTATTTCTGTCTGGGGTCGCAGGATACAGTGGTCATATAATGGAGAAAATCTTTGGGATATGATCCTCCGTAAGGAACTGAGCCTGGATCTAATCATGATCTCCCCCTGCAAGAGAAGATCACGCCATTTCCACCGTCCTCTTGGGCAGCGGCTCTCCGCAGCCCATCTCCGTGTCCCTGCGGGGAGCAGCTGCGCGGGGCGCGGTCAGCAGCGAGCGCCGCTCGAGGGGAGGCGCCGCAGAGCGCTCGGCGCTGCCCCGAGTCACCGCCAGGGCACGGACGTGTCCATGCACAGGCTCCCGCGGGCAGCTCTCCACGCCTTAGCGCAGCAGGAAACCTGCTCCTCCACCCTGGAGATGCACCTTGGCCTGCTTTTCCCTCCTCCCCAGCGAGCAGAGGGCGCTCCGCCCTCAGAAGTGGGACCTCGGCACATTCCTGGGATGTAGCTAAACCACACGCACACATGCACACCCTAGGAGACAAAAAACCCGAGCTCGGAACTGCGAGCTGGGAAGAGGGTGGTGGAAAGCCTCGGAAAGGCAGGGCAGGGTGCGGGGCTGCCAAGGGCAGCCTGTGCCCGGTGCCGGTGCCGGTGCCGGTGCCGGTGCCAGCACCGCCCAGCGGGATGTGCCCGCTCCCAGCTCATTGTGTGGCACAGCGGAGGAGCCACAATGCCAGCTACTCTCTGGGGGGATGGGGGTGGGAGCTGGGGGGTGGAGACAGACACAGGCGGAGTCAGGGCTCAAATTCTTGAACCTTTCACATCCTTTCTGTAATTTGAAACATACTTGTTCCCATGCCAGAACCTTTTTTTTTTTCTTTTCTTTACTTTTTTTCTTTTTTTTTTTTTTTTTTTAATTCCTTCCTTGAGGCTGTGGAAATACATTCAGAGAGAAAAAAAAAAAAAAAAAAAAAAAAAGAGAGAGAGAAAGAAAGTAAGAAAAGAAACGAAGGGAAAAAGCAAGCCCACTACTTATCCGAGGCTCCAAAACAAAACAAAACAGAAACGTGAGAGCACGGCCCTCCCCAAGCACAACTGCTCGCGGGCTCAGATTTCCTTTCGGAGGGGTCATGGCTGCTGCAGTCACGGGTTTGGAACGCAGCTGGTCCTGCCTGCAATAAGGAGAAAAAAATCCCTGCTCTTCTGCAAAAGGCATTTGCCTCCTTTCGCTTCACAAGCTCATTGTGCTCAGACGAAGGAAGCCATTTGCAAAACGCTCGGGGCACTGGATCCCTGTCATATTCAGTGGGTCATTCTCCTTCATCACTCTCAGCCCCTTCCATCCACCCTCCCAGCTGGTCTGGGAGGGAAGGGACATATGCATGTCCCTCTCCTGTGCACTTCAAGTCACATACCTATAAGCACTTCCATTTATCTCAGACAGCTCCTATGATTAGTGTGGGGTGTACACATATGAGAGAGGAAAACTGACTAAGGTACTGTCTGAAACATTTCGCATGCCTCTAATCTCCCAAAAGGAACAAAGCAACATGGAGTAGCACGGAGCACTCTCTTGCATCAGCCAGGCCATACTGCCCACTCCCTTCCCCCTGGGTAAACCACAGCAGGTGATTGTGCTGGTGCAGCGGGTATTTTTGTTTGCTTTGTGTAAGGAAGTAACAATTACCAATGACAAAAAATGCCTCCTCGAGTCAGAAGTAACCTGAAGCTCCTGAGTTGCATACATGCAGTTGCAGTGCAGCTGCCTTGCCAGTGCTGCTAAACTGACAGGAGCACCTACCCCTCTTTCCTCCACTCAGGGAGTCACACCCTGGTCTTTCAAACCAGAAAAACAAGGATGAGGAGAGAAGCTTTCATGTTTCACTGCCATTATCATAGGTCATAGCTGTGTTAATGTGCTGTCATGCTGTTTACCTGGGAATGTATATGGATGGGTGTGAACAACCCTTCAGAAGGCATGAGATTTTCCAGCAGAGACTCAAGTGGGCACATGTACATCACCTGAAGCAGCTGGATGAGTGCCTCACCAGCAGTCACCTCTGTACATGGGGGAGAAGCCATCCAGAGGGAAGGGCAGTCCATGTGCACATGGATACAGTCCTTACATGCTGTACTATTTTGTCTGCAGAGCTGGGGCCAGTTGGAGAACTTGGAGAGTATGTATGTTTCTTCAGGTGAATAGTTAGAGAAGAGGGTATGGTACTCTCTAGAAGACAGAGATGGGGCAGATACATTTATTTCTTTTATTGGAAGGGTCATAGAGATCATGTAGATCACACATACAGTGTGATATTTCAGGGTTTCCCCATAGCCTTTCAGCCATGTGCCCCAGGTAGGACAGCAGTTAGGTTATGCCCACTGGGGAACTCCTCTCCTTAATCCAGATCCTGGCACTACAAGACATCACACTGATTCTTTGCAGATCAGCAGGAAACACCATGAAGCCCCTGTGTGCCTTAATACTTCACATTACACAGCAAATGCTGCCCTGGCTGCCTGAAACACTGCAGCATTTGGGCTCTCTCTGAGAAGATAAAGCATCCTCATAGCTTAGCTGTGTTTATCCTGAAACCCTCAAGACAATCTTTGTCTCTGAGCTGGTCATTTGGAGCTCACAGTTCTTCTGAATGTTACCCTCACATGGAAGCCATCCTGCTCAGGGTATCCCTCCCACCACTCTGAGACTCTCCTCTCAGCCTGGATTCCAGCCTTTCAGCCTATACAACGGTAGCATAGGTAATCACATTTCTATCGCTTTGCAAATAAGCCTTGGCTACAAACACAAATGCTCTGCTGATTTTTTCTTAGGCATCATGGATACTAAAGGGTTATTAGTGCTCTATTCAAGCCTATGTTGGCAGTCCCCACCCTTCTCTAGATTGTTATGCAAGCTCAGTTGGAGTTGCTATTAAATATGAGACAAGACCTCAGTTAAATATGTATTAAGTTACAGATTTCTAGGGTGTTACCAACTTTCTAGAGATACCACATGTGACTCACTGAACTAGATGACAGACTATGAAATAAGTTATTTCATCTGGTCATATTTATCAGAGCAGGTTTGTCCTGCCTTTTTTTACAGGGATCACTGTCTCATGAGTAGCAAGCAGGCAAAATGAAATCTGTTCTTACAGGTATTGCTTTCTGCAGTTCATTTCTACTGTATTCCAGTCCCTCATACCTGATCATACCCTGGTTAGCTGAAATGAAACAATTCAGTCCCCTCTGATGCAAAGATTTTGGAGGAAGACACTTCGATTTCTTTGGATCATTGTTCAATGGACAAATTCTGTAGATGGGACTCTATCCTAATCCAAATGGTGTGTTAAATTATGGAGAAAAATCAGCATTTGTAATTTTTCTAGAAAATAAAATGTCCTGGAGCATGCTCTTCCTCCCTGTTTGCTTCCCTGTTGCCATCACAAGTCCCAGGCACCATCTGTGAACCTCTGCCAGAGCTCCTGACCTAAAACAAACAGCATGCCAAAGGGAAGTGGGCTGGAGCCTTGTCTGCAGTTTGTCACTGTTGGGGTGCTGGGCACCTCTAAAGGGACAGTAAGTCCTTCAAAAAGGTAGCTGAAAATTCTCCTTACATAGGGAAACACCTGTCAGATGCTAGTTAAGAGAGGTGTCCTACCCATCTGGCCATACTGCAGAAACAGGTGGTATTTAGGCCACAAGCCAAGAGCTCCTTAGCTGCTCAAAGAGGGAACCTTCATATCCTCAAGACTGAAGCCAAGTAAGAGAAGTTCTTATCTTCCTTTGTCCCTGTATCAGATCCTAGTCTTAGGCCATGTGGCTGGGATAGACATGCCAATAGCTGCAGGCAGGAGAAACCTTCTGTTTTATAAATACCAGCTTCCACAAAACTGCCTTTTACATACTAGGCAGTGGAGAAATAAAGACTAACATGACCTCAAAGAAAAAAGCATGACATAGAAGCAAGGTGGTCTCTGGGTGACAGCAAAGATCAGGGTGGCAGGGATTCTTGACCCTTTAACACTGATTATGAAATGAAACATTTTGTCTCATAAGTCTGTTTCTCCCTCTGATTTTATCTTCTCTTTTAGAAAAACGATGCAAATAAAACTGAGCTGCCTCATAGCTTGTGGATATCTACTATACTAAATAGCCCTCCAAGGAGAGGAGTGAAAAAGGGTAAAGAACTAATATGAGGCTTTGCAACGACCTGTGTTCATGCCAGGAAAAAGTATGAGCCACAGTCCTGCTCCAGATCAATTCCCCAGCTTCTTCCAGTCAACTGTGACTTTTGTTAATGCCTGTCCTGAGGCTAGAAGAAGGCAAGGCCAACAGTTCAGTTTGCTTTGACAGGACTGAGCTCTGCTTGAAAACACTAGGAAACCTCCTGAGTCAGCAGCTCACTTGCTCCTACTCTTGGAATAGCTGAGATTCCCGGACACAGTAACTTGACTCTACTCCTGGCTCAGTGCAGCCACAAGCTGAAAGGCAAAATAAAATCCCCTCCTGGCCCATTAACGAGGCCTAATCTGGGTTCAGGAGAAACCAGTCTGACTGATGAACTCCCCTGGCTCAGGGGCTCTGGCTGGGGCTGGGAGAGTTATTCTTTCCTTATTCAGCAGACAGGAGGATATTAATGGAGAGCATATGGGAGGGGAGGGAGTACTGTGGATATTGCTGGAGGACAGCCAGACTGCATCAAAGCCCCAAAAAGCCTATTCTCCATCCGGGCAATGCTAAAACAGGCCATGGAGAGATGAGAACTCCAGCTGTGATATGGGGGAGTTAGGAAAAAAGCCCTCTGCTTTCCCCAGCTTTTTTACTCCCACTCCTGATGGCACAATGGGGCAGTATTGTCACATAGTCCTGTAGGCATGGTATTCATAGTGGAAGCCTTTCTAGGGGAGAGCACGCTTCAGCCAGGCACCCTGTCTTGAGAGTCATGCTACTTCAGGGAAGCAAGAACTGCCTCTGTGCTTGCAAAGTGCCATATAATTTATGGTGCTATAGAAATGATGAATTGCAACAGTCCTGCAGTAGAGAGATGGAAAAGCCCTGTTAACTCCTCCAGCCCATCTCCCAGAGCTGATGCAGTACTGTTGCCTCTCATACATTTCCTGTGTCTGTCTGGGCATGTTTAGAACAAGCAAGCAACTGAGGTTCATTTATTTTTCACTCCTTAATTCTACTTTAAAAATAGCCCCCAATGTGATCAAGGTAGTGTGGATTACCCAGCCACTTGGCTATGTCAAGAAGGATGGACCAGAGTGCATCAAAGGTGGCCCACATCTGCCTTACCTTAAAGACAAAATGGAGGACTGCCTAGTGAAGACTTGATCACAGCCTGAACTACAAAACTTGCCATTAAGTAGGAGGGCAGCTAGAATCAACTCTGGTAAAAATTTAGTGTATCCATTTTGACTCCTGACAATCTTAATGTAGCCTGACTAAGGCAGCTTTTGGGGATCCATGATGCTTGGCCTTGCATCATTCACCAGATCTTAATTAACTAAGGAGCCTGGCTTGTTTAGCCTGGTGAAGGGGTATATAATTGAAATCTATAAATAAATATTTCAGGGAGTGAACACATGGAGAGGACAAAAAAGCTATTTAAAGATAAAGGACAATGCTGGCACAAGAACAAATGGGTATGAAGTAGCCATGCATGCGTTTAGGCTAGGGATTGTCAGGTTTCTAATGCTGAACATATTGATGCTCTGTGAAGGCAAATGAATGGGTTTAGTAAGGCCAAAAGTCAAGCTGGTTTTAAGAAGCAGTTAAACACATTTCCTCAGCTGGTTGTATGAAATGGCTGGCTATGCAAGGAAAGGAGCTGGACTTGGGAAGCCGAGAATGAATGTCCTGAGGCATTTCTGGCTGCAGTAAGTACAGGATAAGTTCTAGCTAACCAGCTGCAGGGCACAGTAGGAGCAAGGTGGGAAAAAACAGAAGGCTAATAAAACCTGAGAAATTTTAACTGCACCTTCATGCTGCTTTCAGTACCTGAAAGGGCCTCCAAGAAGAATGGAGGGGGACATTTTACAAAGGAATGTAGTGACAGGACAAGGGGCAACAGTTTTAAAGTGCAAGAGGATAGGTTTAGATTGGCTATAAGGAAGAAACTTTTTCCAAAGAGAGTAGTGGGGCAAGGGAACAGGTTGCCCCGAGAAGATGTGGATGCCCAGTCCCTAGCAGAACAACCTGGTCTAGTGGAAGGCATCACTGCCCATAGCAGTGAAAGGCAAGATAAATTAATAAATTTATTAGTTAATAAAGGGGGGTTGGAATTAGATTATTTTTAAGGTCCCTTCCAACCCAAATCAATTCTATGATTCCATGATGATTCTATAAAGCATAGCAGGGACATTATAAATGCAGGTAACACTGGAAAGTGAAACTAACCCTCTCCAATGAGTAGGCTGGCTGGCTTGGTTTAGAGAAGTTTATGGGAACAGGAGGAGATTACGAACAACAGGCAGGAAAAAGTATCTGTGTTCTGTTTGTGTGAAAACCTAGGCAAGAGAAAAGAAGAAAAGAAAGAATGGTTTTCCTGTGAGCAGTTGAGGTAAGGAAGCCCTTAAATTTTGTTTTGCCATCCTCAGAGGCAAAAAGATCTTCTGAGCCAGAAAACCTTAAGCCATGAGAACATCTTGTCATGTTCTCCAGTGAAGTAACAGCTCAGTCTGACCTCAGGCTGAGACCAATACATGGTCTGCATGCAGTAATCCTTTTCTGTGAAGTCATTTGCCAAACAGACAGTGGGTGTCTTTCCCCATGGCTTTCCTGCAAACAGAATGTGAGAGACCTTGACCCTTGACTAATGCATGCTGGAGAGGCAGATGTCCAAATCTTAGTGGTCTTATCCAACTGGAAGCTATAACAATAAATCACATACTCCAGTTTACACCACCAGTGCAAACAAGATAATGGACCTTATACAAGAGAAAGATCTGTTGTAATACAGCATTTTGTTTCATCCTATTCCTGCTGAGAGTAGATGGACGTGCAGCAGAGAAGACACAGCTATAGAACTGGCACGGACCTCTCGTACTGAGGGAATTTTCCTGTGGGAATCTCCTGCCTGTTTGAGTTCTCTCTATGCTCCATAACCAGTGCAAAGCAAATTTAGCAGAGAGCAGAGAATCCATCTTAAAATGCCTTAGGGGGGACAGAAAATACAGTATAAATGGAACTGCAGCGATGTCTCTTCTAATTCTTGTAATCTGTCACCTAGCTGTGGCAGTGATAGGTACTTTAGAAACCCACAGACAGTCTGAGTATGATTTGATCACATTAGTGGTGGCCTATGCATCAAGAGATCCAGAGGTTTTATTCAGAAAGGCATTAAAATAAAGACGGTTGCACTTTCAAATCTCTTTTGTCTAGAAAGAGGTTATCTCCTAAGGCTGGCTTTACTCCTGACATTTCTCATTCTTTGCTTTTCTTTACAGATCAGAAATAGAACATGAAATGCCTTGTCTTGCTATTTTCATCATTCTGCAGTCAGTCTCAGCATGAATCTGAGGCTATGAAGGTGGGAGGTGATGAGCTGAGTCAAGTCTGAAATATGGTTCCTTGCACTAGAAGGATATAGATGTGGTTTCTGTGTAAATCACCAGTTCAGGTCTTCTTGATACTGAAAGGTGATGACTGTTATGCTCTGTGAGAGCTGTTATGCTCTCTTGAATAGAGGTAGAGGGTTTCCATCCAATTACTAGCTAACTTTATGCAGTAGTCTAGGAAGCTGAGAACTGTGTGAATGAAAGCATCAACATTTTCACTGGGGAAGAGCAAACAGGGGAATTTTGTCCTGTCACTACAGGACATTGCATTTTCCTGGCTGTATGAAGCTTTGATATTTTTTATTCTCCATGTTTAACGTTCTTAGCCTGGTAACCCTCCTCAAGTTGAATCAACTATAAAGATAGCAGAGAAGATGAGGGGGAAAATTATTTTCCTTTGAGGGAGGGCTTTTATTTTAGATGCAAACCAACAGATTTTTTTCCTTTGACCTTCAAAAACCAACAAGAATTTATCGGTTATTTTCACATTTTTAACTGACATTTTAATTTTCTTCACAAAAACATTTCAAACATTGAGGACCTCAGTAAATCTCTAACGCACTTGGTGAAAAGTTTTCACACAGACCATAAAATTGTAACTCTGGATTTGTAGGATTCATGCCTATGGTCAGCCATGTCAAGCTTTAAAGAATCTACCACTTCAGCCATCACGAAAAGGCAGTAAATCTGGATTATGTATTGAAAGTGCTTAGGGAGTCTGGGTATTTATACCAATGAAATGCCAAAATATTTTACTGACATGCTCCATTTTTTACATTCTTCTACTAGCAGTTAATTTTTTTTATGTGTATATATATTTTTTAATGCTGACAGTTAAATTTTGGCTATTATTAGTTTGCAACTGGTTAAGCCTTCTCTTGTCAAAACAGGAGCCCGAACAATTTCAGACTGGCACATGGCACTTGGGCAGAAGATACTGGAAACATTACAAATATGTGCATGGCCTGGCCTGAATATAGTTAGAGCTACCGCTTTGGAAGATCTCCAGATGTCATACACAAAATTCCTGGCTGTTTCCATAGCAGTGATCCACTGGGGTGCTACTGCTAAAGAACCTCTGTCAGCCCCCAGTGTCCCCACATGGGACCAGAGCTGCGAAACCATGAAGGAAAAAGGGGTGACTCAGCAAGGAATCTTTCTTCTGCATCAGAAGCCTTTAGACCACCTGAGGGATGCAGGCAGCTAGAAATATAAACTGAAGCATCTGTGGGGTGTCCATCACATGGTGCCATTAAGAGAGGTCCGAGTCAACCTTAGTACCCAAAGCAATGCAGTCATGTTAACGTAGTGCTCTCAGCTGAGCTCCTTAGCCTCTATTTTAAATGTATGCACTGCACACAGATACATTTATTTCCTGGCCCAAATTAGGTCTCTTATCTAATTTGGAGCACCTCTGTATGATACTGCTTGGTGGTAGCACCAAGCACAGGCGCTTTCTACTGGAAGGGTGCCAGGAGCACATTTTATTTACGACAGGAAATCTTAGAAGAGGCCATATTCCTTTTGGATTGACAATGAAGTCACACAGAACTGGTGCATAGAAGATTTAACTAACTCAGATCAAGCTCCCTGAGGTTAAAGCAAGAGTGAAAACATGCTCATGGAGTCCAGATCCAGCCTCAGCCACTTGGTGACCCAACACTAGAAAAATGGTACGGAATTTCTGATGCTGTTTTTAAACAGTTCACAGTGTTTCATTCCTGACTGCCAGGGTCCCAATACCCTCACATGGGCCTCCCATCACCCTGCCCACAGCCCAGGACCCCATTTCAGGCCCTAACCAGCAACATCACAGGACGCTGGTCTCCAACTTCCACGAGGAAGCTGACATGGCAGCTCAGCCTACACCTGCCCCCGTCCCCAGGGAGGTGCCCAATGCCCAGGGCTGCCTTGGTGCCCTGGGCTGGGGTAGTGGGGTGGGCCTGGGCTGGCAGGCTATGCCCTGATACCCTGTGGCTTTCCCTGAAGTTCCCTACACCCCATCCCCAGGGGCCCACCAGCCCTTGCTGTCCCCTGGTGCTGATTCCTCTATGCTCGGTAGCTCTGGCTCTTTCTGACAGGTCAGGATATTAAGAAGAAAGATCAAACTCCAAAGATAACCAATTAATGCTGCAAAGCATAACCAAACTAATAATCACAACCATGGTCTCCTCCTCCTCAGAGCCCAGAAGACATACATAAAGGCATAACTGAATATAAAAAATATATTTAATTCCTGGCAGAAAGAGGAACTGCCTTTGGATTTGAAAGCCCAACTGCCCTCTCACCCCATGAGGAAGGTTTTGTTTTATTGTATTGTCTATTCCCTCCTCTAAACAGTTCTCACTTCCCATTTTGAGTCCTTCTGGCAAGTATTGATATGCTTCTTTCTTGCTATGGAAAGGATACCATGAATCCATCATCCTTCAAACTGTTTCTCAGCTCAATTTTGCTGTGGTGTCTCTGTGAGTTAGGTATGAACTCTAACAATTTAAAGATAGTTAATCCAGTATGGTTTGTTGAACTTCCTAAGTATTTACAAATATTTGGCACAGCAAGTAAGAAAAACTCAATCAAATTACATTCCTAGCTTTGCATCTCTCTCAAAGTACGACATAGTAGTTATGGATGACTTTACTACACACCCCAGGGAACAGCTTAGGTATCAAGCGGTTTTGGAAAAAAAAACCCAGAAATTCATAGATTAGAAACTATTCAAAAAGTCAACTTCTGTCACATTATGGCACTGGAGGCCATGCAGTGAACCCTTCCTTGCTCTTTGTCCTTGACTGCTCCCTTAAGTCCAAGATGCTGAAATGAATCAGCAGATCAAATGGCAGATCATGACTGAGGCACTTTCTCCAGGCAAAGGAGGCCCAGGCACAGCTGGACAGGTTTAAGGGGAGGCTTCAGTTTTGCCCTGAAGATCTTTCAATACAGTGCTGGGCCTTGCCATTCAAAAGCCAGAGGAACATCATGTTTACATAGTGTTATATTTTAAAGCAGATGCAGATGGAAGACAACTGTGTTCAAGACCTGCAGTATTACACAAATGTTTGAATAAAGGCATCATGTGCTGCTGACCCTGAGGAGAAGTCTGCTCTGGCAGCAAGAGAGCCACTAATTCTTAGGAGCTGCAGTAACATCAACATCAACATGCTCATGCTGTGGGAAGGCAGCCTTGTGTCGTATCTCAAGGCACTCTGAGGGGCATTAAAAAAATCCATACTGTAGCAATAGCATGGAACATAAGGGTGCTTGTAAGGGATCTTTATTTTCAGGCTACAGCCATATAATCTGAGCAAGTATAGATGGCACATATAGCCATGTGGAAGGTTTCATTCTTTCCAGCTGGTCCTCATTACCGTTTGCTTTCAGTAATTTCAACGAATACTGTAGCTGCCATTTCCAAGTCTCTGTCAGAATTTCTTCCAGAGAGAGGGATTCAGGTGGCTTTAGTTGTTCCATTTTTTTCAAAAAGAAATCAGACTTCTTCTCATACAGTGCAATAAGGGCACTGTGTCCCCAGGAGGGACTAATTCTCATTTCCTGGTTCAACACTGGAGGTGGGTAACTTACAGAAATAACTCTGCAGTCTGTGACTACTGTTTCACACTGGAGCTGCACTCTTAGGAGAAGGTTTGGAAATGAATTGCCTGTTTACAAAGGAAGCCCAGTGTAGTCAGGACTGGCTTGCTCCGTAAAGAGTACAGAAGGACTCCCACAGCACTACTAAAATAATAGGAAGAGTAACAGGGATTGCTACAGGAATGAGTCATAGGCGCACAGAAAACCCAAAGGAGGCACTCATTTTGTCAGATGCACAAAGGCAGCTGTCACCTCCTCCCAACAGTAATGCATAGACAGCCATCTTGTTTCTAGTCAGACTCAAAAATCCTTGTTTGCCAAGTAAGAAGGAACAAAAATGTGTTGAGCAAAAGATTTAATTTCTTGGTGTCTATGGGGAAATCAACAGACAATGGGAAGCAACATAAAAAGCACATACATGAAAGACTGTTATTTAAAACCAGTTGACATAGTCATTTTCAGTGGAATCTGGCTGGCTGTAGCCAGTATTTAATTCAAAAATTCTTCAGGAATGAAGGTCTTTTGCAGGCCAGCTTTATTTGGCTGGGGTTGGGTTTTGCTTTTTCCCACATCCCGCCTGCTGAAGTTAGAGGTTGATGGCAGGGAGCCCGATTCCTCTGCCTCTTCCTGTGCTGGACACAGCCAGCCAGCATCACCTCTTTGTTAAATTGTCTGCTAGAACTGCTGTATTCAAAAGAGGCTGGTGTGAGACAGGGAAGGAACAGGATCACCTGCTCTCCTTTCTGAGAACAGAGCAAAAAATTAGCTGAAGAATGATCCACAAGGAGTCAAAGAAGTTAAAGAAACCACATACAGTCCAGAGTGGGCTAAGTATGGTCCCATGGCAGTAAATGCTTTCCTGTTTGATAACCCAGAAGCCATTAAGGGCTGTAAAAAAGAGGCTTTCTTGCACATCAGACAAAAGCAACAAAACACTTGTTCCTAGAACCAGACATAGAAAGTGAAAATAATGACAATTCTAAAGAACCTTTTTGAAGAACTGACAAAAAAAAAATTACAGAATAATTTTCTATCCCATAAGAAAAGTACAGTTGAACTAACGGCACTTAGAAACTCTGCCTTTACAAATGAGGGATGCAAAAATCAGTCCTGCTCAAATGTTTAGCAACAGAATAGCAGGTAGAAAATACACAGTAAGCTGGTGTGATTGAGCTTCTCCCACACAAGCCCCTAACATGAAAACAGTAAGGTGAAAGCCATCCTTAAATCAATAATACACTCACTACACTCCTCTCTCTTGTACACCTCACTTGCTTTCATTCTGTCTCATGGGATGTTCAGCCCAGGTCTGCTAAAACTGAGGTATTGTCTCTTGTTGACTCTTGTTGGCAGGCAGGGGGGCAGGGAGCAGCTGATGTGGCAGCTCCAGATGTGCTTTTTCTATTATTTGAAACTGTTCATCAGAAAAACAAAAAGCTCACTGTTGCCATGGCGACAGTATCTCTGGCACTGATGTATGCAGTGGGCGGCAGCAGCTTCCCGGCTGCAGAGACGCCCAAGACCCAGCACTTCAGCAAGCTACTCACTGCTGAGCATGCTCTGAAGCAGAGGGCTCAAGCTTGCATGACAGGCAGGACTTCCCCGAGGTGGCCAAGAAAATGAGAAAGTGAAGGATCCAAGGATCCATGGATTTTGCACCTGGAAAAAAAATGTCCAAGTGATGTTAAAGTGTATTTGGAATCAAGGAAAAGCTGTACAAATCCCTGAGAGGCAGTACACAGAGAAAGCTGGTAGCCTCTTTTGAGATGAAAACATTTCCAGAGATTTGAATTATTGTCTTTATAGAGATAATAGTAGGAACAGTGGAGAAAATAAGCAAGATCTTTTTGCAGATGGAGTTGGGTTTTTTTCCAGGAAAGCAGTAAAAATGGTATCTTTTGAATCACTTAGAACTTACATCTGCACTTAGTAAAGGAAATGATCCTCTGCTGGTCCCCAGGAGACATATGAAATGAGACCAATTAGGATTTCTCCTGCTCTAAATATGAGGACTGTGCAAAGACATACTTTACCCTTATTATGTTTGAAAGTGAAAATGAATAGTGTGTGCCCCAGCTGAATTAAAATCAGGGCTTGCATTATGTAAAAAAACAGAGAAGATTATCTGTTCTGTCCTTAAAATCTCTGAAAACATGACCACAGGGTTACCTGATCAACTGGGAATACCTGTTATGAAGGCCAGTCTTAACAGTGTCCAGTTGATGATATCTCAGAGGACAGTGATAATCCATCTGGCCTTGAGTACATTGCATTATACAGGGAAAGAAATTTCCCTGAACCAGGGATATGATCTCAAAAATATGAAACTTCTACCTCTTGTGTATACTGTATTTACCATACCTGATTACCACTCTTTTCCCAGGCAGATATTGCTAGTGATCAGAGATTATCCAGCCTATTTTACAGCCCAGATCTTATAAATAAGCCACTTTCATTTCTGGTTTAAAATGGTACATCCTAATTGAACTCACAGAAATTACTTGAATTATAATAACATTTGGATTATATTGAATTATAACTTGAATTATAACAACAAACTGTTTGGGTCTGAAGTGGGCAGCAGGACAAGGATCCATGAAGTATATAGAGTAACCTCACTAATAAAGATTAGGCCATGGGATTGCTAGAAGAATTGAGCTGTGGTTTGTCCCATGACACAGAAATAGATGTGATGTGCTGGATGTGCTCACAAGAACACTGGAAAATGTCTGGACTTCTGCCCACTCTCATCTACATTCTTCTTCCCAAACCAGTTTTGCTTCATTACTTTTCAAGAAACTGAGAATGGCTGCTGATAGGAAGAAGCCCTATTAGCAGAGACACCCTCCTGGAGGTGGTAAGGAATAGACATTAGGCTGCTGTCTAAATCATGCAGCAGTCTAGCTGGCCAGGGCTTATTCCTCCTGACATCTGCTTTCTGAGGTACTGCCATCCGTATTAGATTCCGTCAAAAACCATTTTGCCACCAAGCTGAGTAGCTTCCTGGGACGTGTGTCACTGCAGGGGGCCCACCATGCCACATCCTTTGTCCTGGAGAGATGACATCCACCCTAACAGCAGGGACTGGTGCAGGTTATAATGCCTTTGTCCAGAAGCATTGGAGATACTCTGCATTTGGCAGGCTAAAATGGAACAAATCAATAATTTGCCGCTACAGAGTTAGAAATGCAGACACTCAGGACTCTTGCTCTGAAGGTATCTAATTCAGGAGAGTGTTCCCATCAGGGCTCAGATGCAGAGGTGTCTGAGTGGATAGCACCTTTTCAGATGAGTCCAAGGGAAATGTATGCTACAGGATGGGGCATGGAGAGTTCAGCAGGTAGTAAGGAGTGACCCCACAATCCAATGCTATTTTGGGCATGTGAAACAGCCAGAAGACTCATCTGGTTTTCAAAATAGAAAATCCTTTTCTGGGCCTAAAATAATACATGGCTGTATTGGAGAACCATGTGTTAATTGGTATTTCAATTTGACCAATTTAATTTCACTTCCTAAATTTTCCATATCATAGACAGTTAGATGCAGCATCCTGCTACTTCAAATGTTGCATAGCATTGCTATGCTCTGTTAAATAACTTCCGTCTTCCTTGCCAGAAATAGCTACGTTTCAATAGTAAGTGAAGAGATCTTAAAATTTATAGTTTCTAGAGCTTCTAGTTGGGATTGCTGAAATGTATAAACATAAACCTGTTCTGATTTTGCTGTCTGGAGAAGCAGCTGTTAATAGGGAGGAGCATCCAGTATGGTCAGTTTAGCTACTCCACCAGAACCTGTCAGGTAAAGGACATTTCTGCCCAGCTACTCTCTCTTTTTGCTGATCTCTGTATTTAGATGACCTGAAAGACACTACTCTGCAGCCTGAGGAAGACAGAATACTTCACAAGTCCTGTTGTAAACTGTGTTTTATGCTCTGTGACAGAATATTGAGTTAGTTTAGACCCTGAGCAAGCTGGTGGTGTTCCCCTTTCTTAGGAGCCAGCCCACTCAATAATAATGGAGGCGAGGGACCAGTCAGAGTCTCTGGCAGGGTGACCGGGAGGGTATTGCTGCTGGCAGGAGTGTCTGAAGCAGTGAATGTGCCCAGCATGCCAGTGAGCTGTGTTCACTCATCCAAGAGCTGATTTAGCTCAGAGGTGGTTCATGAGACCTTGGCCCCTTTCCAGCTCTAGCCTTTCCCCTTCTCTCAGGAATAGCAGCATGGGTTAAAAGCAGAAGGACTGAAAAAAGCACAGCCTTACTTAACCACACATGGAAATAAAGAAATGTCTACAGCAATATGGGGAAATAAGGGAGAGGAGGTAAAAGGACAGAGTGAGATAGAGGAGGGATGGAAGGAGAGGTTGGCAGGGGATCTTTTCCAGCCCTGCTTACAAGGTGTGGGATAATTCATGGCTCTTGTTTACACTGCTCCAGACCACATCACAGACATTCCTGGTTAATGGCTTCCATCTGGAGCAGCCATGTGCTGCCCAGCCTCCCCCTCACCATGCTGCCAGCAGAGGAGTGTCTCCCTCCAGACCTTCCCACCCTCCTACCTCTCACAGACTGCTGTCACGGAGAGGATTGGTGCACGTCCCGTCTGTCCCCGAGACATTACTGTCATGTTTCCATGACCCAAGACAAGGGGACTGGGATATACCTCAGACAGTGGAAAGACCTGTTCATGTGGGGCCCACAGGATGTGCTGGAGATGCAATGCAGGGACACCCAGTCATTCTGCACAAGCTCGGCCTAATTCCAGCAGGGATTATTAGCTCTGGCTCAGCATCAGCCCTGCTGGACCTGGGCTGCTTCCCAACAGGACCGCTGAAGTGTCTCCACATTGCAGCTCCCAGCACTCTGGGCTTGGGAGGGTTTATTAGCTTGGGCACAGTGCCAGACATGAGCTGCCTTTCTGCATCTCCATAGTGCTTGAACTGAGTTTCACTGTGCTCAGAGCACAGTGGAAAGACACCTGCTTGGCTCTAAGGAAGTCCAGCTCTGGTCAAGCTGGTACTAAGCCAGCTCCGGTGAATCCAGCAGGATTTGTGTAAAACCTCTCATGTGTCTTTGCATCATGGTTTCCAGCCCTCACAGCCCCAGCAGAGGGTCCTGAAACACCCTGACTATTTCTACCTGGGCCAGGTTTATCAGGTTGGATCAAGGATTTGGCAGAAGTGGCAGAGCTGCTCAGAGACCTGAACCTGATCTGGAAGCAGCAAGGCCACAGTCACACAGTGCAGCACAAAGCCTCCCTTTCTGAGTCCTGCCAGACCTGGTCTGGCTCAGCTTTCTCTGCATCTGCAGCAAAGACTGAAGTGCAGAGGCAGAGCTGTGTGTGGGCTCCATGACCAGAACAGAGAGGATGGTGGAAGTCAAAGGCGCACAGCGGAGCTGAATGGCCAAAGGAGACAGTAGCAAAATCTGCTGCAGATCTAAGTGAGCTGCATCCAGAGGATATTCTGAGCTGGCCCAGAAGACAGCAAATGCAGCCTGTAAACTGAATTTAGACTATCATGACACGCAGAAAATGCAGTAAAGCTGGAATAAAACCCAGGCTACCACAGCAGTTAATTTATTTATTGAGTGTCCTACAAGGTCCTGGAGGTGTGGTCATAGGTTAAAGGGAGAGACGCGGGAAGATCAGTTTCTCACTCTGTTCTCTTTGTTGGTGTCATGCTTTCTCTCAAACTCATTCTCTTGGCTAAGCAATACATTCCTAGCATCTGTCGAGTCTGATCTGCTTTAAGCTCCAACGAGAGGCAAAAGAGGAGCTGAGATGGGAATGAAACAGAATCCCATTCTGTGACGAGGCACTGAGACTCCTCACCGCGCCCCATGCGGGTTGTCCTGTCATAAATCATCATTTGTCAAATTCAATAAGCATCCTTAACACAAAAATGATGCTATCTCCTGGGAGCCTCAAGTGCCTGAAATTTTACGCAGATGTGGAGATACAAAAACATAAGAGAAGAGGGGAGGATGGGGGGAGGAGAAAGGAGGACAGATTTTGCATGGCAGAAAGGGTGTTCTTCTTTATCCTCTGCTCCATTCCCATCCTGTTGCCCTTCACCCCACTGCCACACGTGCAGCCATGTATGCTGTCTTCCTAGGAATGCTGCAGACCCCGCTCCTGGCACATCTTTTGCATACTCTAAAAGCAGAAAACAGGCTGTGTATGCAATATGGAAAATCCATCTACTTTGGGGGTCACAAGCCTACCACAAAAAGCTTCCCTGCTAGCCCAGAGACATGTGGATGGCAGGAGGTCCCTGAGGGATGGCGTCCTGCTTCGGACAAAAGAGGTCATGGGGCACTTTCATTAGAAATCATGCTGCTGCCATTTCCACTCCCTGCCAGCAACATGAGAGCTGTAGCCTCAGTTAGACACCCCATCCTTTATTGTGCAACAACAGGAGGCTGAAGAATAGGGCCACCTCAGGGGGGTTCAGCTGTGAAATCTCACTCCTCATTGGAATGTGCTGCACTCTGGCCAGAGCCAGGGACCAGCACTATTGTAAGGACAGGCTGAGTGCAGGCTGCTGTGACCACTGAAGCTTGAAAACAGGCTTCATTTATGCACATACAGGTTGCATTGCACCATACATTATCTATGCTTAAAATGCCACATATAAAAAGGAATATATGCAACAGCCATTTTGTCTCCCCATCAGGACTACAGTGCCTGTCTCCAAAATAGTGTGAGTCTCTGAATTTGCTTGAGCTGAAGTAGCAGACAGAGGTGACAGACCAGCATACCCTGCAGATCAGGCACCCATGGGACACAGATCACAACATACCATCACGATCAGCTGAAGCTTAGTCCAGCTGTTTGAAGTGCATCCCCAGAGGAGTCCTGCTTATGTGACACCCACCAACATGACTGACATCTGGGCCAGGGAGAATAAAGCAGGCTGGAACAGCCACACTCTGAGGCTTTTGCAAATGAGATTTGAGCACAGGGAGACAGTGCAGTGCTCCTTGGTCAATGGCAGGCTCGCAGGCAGGCCAAGCTGCACAGCTTTCTTTGACTTGCTCACACACCCTGTTGTCAGTGAATCGTTTAGGTTACTGCAGACAAATCTCTAACCACCTATCACCATTTATCCTTCTAGGATATGTGTGCTACAGAGCAGCCATTTTAGAAAGAGTGTGAAGTTTTCTGAATCCTTCCCCAGAGGGTATTTTGAATGCCTCTACTTGCTGAGCCACACATACACCCTGGTATCTCAAATTAATTGCTGAAGTGGCAGAGGGAAAGTATAAAACCACATTAAAATTCCAAATAAATATTAAAAATACCTTCAGTAGATAAATATGCCTTGACTTTGAAGGTCAGAGTATTGATCCATCTCAAGGCTAGAAGCAAGTACTTGGCACTGCACTTGTGATCCTCCACTTTTGGTTATTATCATTATTGGCATTATTGTCGCAGTAGCAGCACCTCAAGGACCTATTCAGGATCCAGATACCATTACAAAAGGGACACTGAATTCAAATGAAGAGATTTGTGATGAACAGTCTGATTCAAAACAAAACCAAACTCTACATGACAAAGCAAACACAGCAAATCTTTATGAAT
This sequence comes from Oenanthe melanoleuca, assembly GCF_029582105.1. Classification (NCBI taxonomy): domain Eukaryota; kingdom Metazoa; phylum Chordata; class Aves; order Passeriformes; family Muscicapidae; genus Oenanthe; species Oenanthe melanoleuca. The sequence goes on from NC_079339.1 coordinate 39,474,379, forward strand.
CAAGCTCAGTGCCACTGCCTCCAGGCTGCTCCCAGCACACTAGCCAGGATGTTAGAGGGGCTGTAGGGTCTCTGTACAGTACCACAGTCCCTTCTGGAGCTGGGCTGTTGATAAGGATTAAGCCCATCCTATAAGCAGCACATAAAGCACAGATCTGTGTGCTTGACCTACCTTTGGGGATGCTCCTCAATATGCTCCTCATTTTCATCAAAAACTTCTGCACAAGAAAAAAGAGAGGAACAAGGATATTTGGAACAAGGACCAGCCTCCTGATCCCACCACAGCTCTGACAACATGTCTGATGCCAGGTGGTCCCCAGCAAACAGCCACTTCACCCACAGGCAGGTGGAAGTGTGTGTGCACTGACTGCAGGCATGCACAGATGGAGAGTACGTGCCCTGAGCCATGGCTCCATGCAGGCACAGATGAGGGGCCCAGTGCAGCCTCTCCTGGCATGGAAGGTGTGATGTGCCTGCTGGGGGCTGGCCCCTGCATGCCCTGTGTGTTCAACACACTCACCCTGCATGGACCTGCCTTCTGCCCTGGCAGCTGCACAACTTGCAGCTGAAGGCAAACACATTTCTGCCCTGGAGAAATGCAAAGGACTCATTTTAATGTAGAGCACATGAAGAGCAGGGAAAGGGAAGCGCAGAGGGATGGGGTGCAGCAAAAGCAGTGGGAATTCCTGGGTACAAGGTATTTGTCGAGGCAGCAACCTGTGCTGATCACATTTCTCCAACAGCAGTGGGTTAACCTGAGTTAACCCAAGGAAAGCTAGCTTGGGTGTGCCTCTGTGTTCTGCAAATACACTCCACAAATTCAGTCAGAAGAGTATGCCCAGAGAAACCTCCTGAAAGACAGACTATGTTATTATATAGGTCAGTTGTTTCAAACATGGAAATGATTAGCTGAAACTGGGGGAACTAATCTTAAAGAATAAATCAAATCAATTCTTTCCCCAACCATAATTCTTTGAAAATAGATTTTCAAAATGATAAAGCTATCTTTTTTTTTTTTTTTTTCGCCTGAAGGGAGATACCAAACTCAATGACTGCTGGTGTTACAGGTCTGAATCTTGCCTAACTTCAGTTTTAAGCCAAGTAAATTCTGTCTGGTGAAAGAAGTAAATATTTTTCTTTAAACTACCTTCCAAAGAAAGAAAGCTTATGTGAGTGTGCTGCCTACAAACCTGTCTCCTTGTTACCCTTTTAACATTGTGAATAGTTGCAGTCCAATTCACAGAACCCTCAGGCAATTAAATCCCAGGAAAAACCTCAGGCAATAAGTTTCATGAAAATGAATGGCTGGATCAAGTATTGCAACCCAAATTAGTGTCTCCACAGAGTTCCAGAAGGGGGGCAAAATCTAACTGCAGCACACTCTGTTAGCAGCCAGCTGACCAGTGAACCTGTGGCCAGTTGGAACACAGGTAACTTGTGTATGTGCAGTCTTCTACCCAAGTGGGGTGTTGTAAAGATGTAGAGATGACATGAGCTACTGTACAAACTAGGGAGTTGTAGCATGACGAAGCATCACTCATTTGCAGAAGATTCCATCAGCGGCACCATTCAAAGCTGTTTGAAGGTCTGCACTGCCAGAGGCAATCTCAATAAAGACTAATCAATAAATTACAGTGTCTGTAACTCTGACATTAATGTAGGAGGGGAATGGAAAAGATGTATGTAAATATTTTTCACACGTGGTTCCACAATTAATGAACAAGGTAGTCACACCACACACATACCCATATATCTCTGTTCATATCCTTCATTTCTCCTAAGCCCCTAGGGTACTGATAGCAAAAGTTCACAAACACAAAGCAAAGGTCATGATGCTGACAAGATATCTTTATTGCTAGACAACTCCCCAACCCACCCATGATAAATTAAGGCCCTTATTCCTGCTTAACCCATAACCTTTGTAGTAGACCCTGAAGGTCAGCTATGGCAAGTTTCCCAACCTGGGGATGGGGGCAGGTATGAGATCCACACCCAGAGGTCCCTTCTCTTCCTATCCAATGTCCAAATCAGTTCACATAGCCTCAGCTGTATATCCATACCCCCACACACAACACAGACACACAGAACACTTGCACAAATGCACTGCAGTGGAGATAAAGCTAATAGTTTACATGCAAACACACGCCCAGACATGTGTTCCTTCCTGGAGATGCCCTCTCCCCCTCATGCTTTACACATTATATAAGAATTTTATTCTGTAGTATGCTGTGAGGAAGGCGGCATTTTGCCAGATTTCAAAATGGCCTCATTTATCACCTAAATCCCCTACGAAAGCTAGGGAATAGGGTTTGTAAAACAGCCCAGATTAATGAGGCTGCATCTACATCTTAATAGCTTTTGTGTGTGCACAGTACTTCAAGCTGCGCTTGTGAGCAGTGTGTATTTCTGTGGTTTATGGATTTTCCTTCTTCATCTTACCAGATATGTCTGTGTGTGCTGATGTTCCTGACTAATGCTGTGTGCCTACACTGCCTGTGCCCAGCACACAAACCTCCTTCCCTGGCTGTAGCTGGTTATGCTGCATGCAGGTGGAATTCTCCATGTGAGCACCTCCCAGTCTGCAAATGTGATCTGTGTAGGGAACCTGTTTATGCCAGGGCTTTGATATCCACTTTTGTGCATGTTAAAGTCACCACTTCAGTGCTGCCTCCTTAGGCAACACAGGCCTATATTTCTTCTCTGTGTTAGGGGAATTTCATTTTGATGCTATATATAAGAATTCTGGTGAAGTAATTAACAGAAACCTCCAGAGGATTCATTATGAAAACAAGACACCACGTGCCAGATTCGGAGGAACCTTGTACTCCTTGCAAACTCCTCCAGGCAAGCAAGATATTGCAGCTGCAAAGGGTACATAACCCAGGGCAGGGAACAGCAAGCACCAATGAGGTCTGTTTCTCAGTCCTTGAAAACAGATTTAGCAGAGAGCTGGAAAATGCAGCAAATTGAAAAACTACGTTCCAGATGGGATCACAAAAGAAAAGGGCATCAGTTCCATTGACAGTGAAGATTAATTTTTAAATTACATACCAAAAAACTCTTCCAAGAGCATTGGAGCTGTGTCAATCTAGTGGCTGAAATCATCCCTTATGTAGGACAGAGGGAACACTTGGAAATTCCCCTTACAGAGTTTACCCTACGGTTCTTTCTTAGCTCCTTTCCCTGTATTTTTTTCATCCTTTCCTTATCCATTTCTCCTTCCATGTCTCTGATGAGGAACTGCTGCTGCTCCCTTCCCTCCCCCCTCCCTCCCCCTGTCTGCTGTCAGCCATTTCACTTGGCTTTTTCTGCTCTTGCATTCACCAGAGCTGAATTCAGTGACAGCCTCTTGGCAATATCCCTTTGCTGGTGACTCAGGTAATTGGATCTGGTGCCTTGGGGAGCTGCCAAGCATGATGTCACAGCTCTGCAGAAAAAAATACCCTATGTAATTGCTTGATACACTAGCTAATGTCTCATCCCAGTGGAGGGAGGAACTCTGAGTTTGGGGGTTGCCAAGATTTCAGAGTCACGGGACTCTGTGGTCAAAGTGAATAAAGAATTATCTGTATTTTTTTGTTTTCACACGTTCTTGCTTGTTTATTATGTGCTGATTAACTCTCCCCTGGCCAGGGAGTCTGAATGTTCATAATAAACACTGCAGTCCCTTTATAAAAAGGGAAGGACTGAAAACCTTTCATTAAACAAAACAAAATGGGAATGAAACATCAATACAGTACAAAATTAACAGTTCTATGCACAATGGTGTAACCCTGCATCAGGGTTTATTCTGCCCTTTAATAACATTTGCATACCAGCACTTAAATGCACTTGGATCCTTGATTTTTTCCAAGATTGCAGGAAGTCATCTGTCTTTTCCTAGCTGCAAGCAATGGATTTGGAGGACAGGCTAGGGGTCAGAAGGGATCAGTGTTAGTTTCAGGGTAGATATGAGAATGTATCTGAAATCCATTAAGTGAAACAGCAAGATGAGAATGAGCTAATGGGTGATTCTTGCTAACACACTAATAAAATGGAACTGAAAGTTTCTGGCTCTTCCCTAAACTGCCCCATCTTGTTTGGAAAAGAAACCCTTGGGAATTTAGTATTCAGAAGTTGGCTGTTCCAAGTTCTGCTTTTCAGATGTTTTATGTTGATTTTCCTTCTTTTGTGGAGTTAAGGAATCCAGCCAGCAAGGATCTGGCATAGTGAGATATTTGGGCCACAGTTCTCTTCCCACAGTTCATCTGCAAGGCTGAATCCATTGCTAGAGGTACAGATTGCTGTGCCAAGAGAAGGGAATGGGAGTATGAGAAGTCAAAAAGGAAATCTTTGATTGTCTTCACTGCATGAAACATTTTCCCCAAGCAAAATAGGGCCTGGCTTTGCTTGCAAATGCCCCAAAAGACCTCACAAGAAAATTGAAGCCTTGTGTAAGATATGATCTACTCTCTATCTCCAGTGTTTACACAGTTAACTGCAAGAGTGTTTTTGTCCTCTCCACCACTGCAGCTGGAGTGACGTTGAATAACCCGAAAGACTTGGCAAATCCAGAGAAACAATCAATCATCTTCTGATAGGTCACATTTTCCTACTAGAAAAGATGTGTCCTGACTTTCCACCATGCTCTGGCCATTTCAGCAGATGATAATTACTATTCCACTAAGCTGGTTCTCACACAGGCACAAATATCATATTCCTCAGCTCTCTGTCATAGGTGTTTGTTCAGGCAGGTCACCAAATTTGGGTTAGGTCTCCTGCTGTGTTCTCTAACACCCTTGTATTTCTAATCCTGCCAGTCTAGGCTTTCCCTTGAACTTCTGTGGTTTTGATGAAGGGATGAAGTTTCCAAACTTTGCTGCATTATTCCAGCCCTCCTGGAGTGACTCATGAGTTTAGTTTCCTCTTTAGGTGTTAGACCTGTGCAGTATTGCAGCTGCTCTGGGTGAGCTTGGAAATTACTTTGAGAGAGTCTGGAATAAAGGCAAGAGGGTTTCAGTTCTCTCTTTTTGAGACTCTTGTCTCCTCACGCTCTGCCTTCTGATGGCATGCTGTTATATAGGGATCTAAATGGTATCCCAGCTGCAGGAACCTGCCATGCAGATGGAACCACTCCACTTCTGGAAAAGGTGTTAGAGGTCTTGCTTTGGAGAAGAGGCCACACCTCTCTAGCCTCTCTTTAGGACCTCAGGTAACCACAATGTGTTTAGCTGCTTGTCCCAGTGACACCACTCAGACCTTGGCAGCACAGCTGATATCAGCAGGATACAGTTCAGCTACCTAGAAGGATTGTCAGATGGAAGCCTCTTCAATTGTTAAGGAACTAGCAATGGCTTTAGAATGTTTTTAAAAGGAGAGGGAAATGCAAATTTTCATCACTTCTCATATTAGGGCAATTTAAATTCTAAATGGAGAACAATGTGCTCTAGAGAAGCCATTTGCTGAGAAGTCTGCCTCAAGGGACAAACCTCCCTCACAGCTGCACAGAGATATGGTCCATTGCCATATCCAGGACTACATATACAACTGATAGTGTATCCCCTAAAAAAAAAAAAATTTACAAGCATGTATGATTTGTGACATGAAACACAAATCCATACCATTTCAGCCTCCCAGATTTCCTCCTTGGATCAGCAGAGATGTTCAGTCTAGTCATTCAGATATTTATTGCTTCTGATTTATCCACTTGAAATTCCCAGTCCACCAACAGAAGTTGTGTACGGATATAAGGACTTGGAAGCAACAACTGACCTATGAATAATATTCATCAGTGTAAAAAAACCACTGCCATATCATGACAAGGCATCAACACAACAGGGAAATATGAACACCTTATTTGGGAGCTGGTGTGAACACAGAGAAAATAACACTAGCAGTAGAGCATACAAGGGAAAACAAGCCATTCCCAGTGAAAGAAGTGGATCCAAAGGCAGCCTGGCTAACTGCCCTCAAAACCACTTTAGGAGACTCCAGTCTGCCAGCCTGAAGACAGGGTGAACATATAGAACAGGGCACCAAGATCAAATCAACTGATATAGCCAAAAAGAACAAGCTGACTACATACTCAGCCCTAGGGCAGAGAACAATTACAGCAGCTGACTGCCTAGGCAAGCCCAGAGATCAAAGAACAAAGCATTATTAATTACTGCCATTATAATCATTAGCATAGTGCCCAGTAGTTCTGGTCATGGACCAGTACCTTACTGTGCTAGCCAGTGTGCAAACAGAGAAGAAAAGAACGGGCCCTACCCAAGGAATGCTGGGTTTCAATATCAAATGTGAGACAGCTACAAAAGGAATAGAGGGGACAAAGAAGCGACAGTGTCACATACAGAGGAAAGATGCTTGGAATCCAGACCAACAACTTGGCTACCACCAGGGCAGCCTCTCAATTACCTGGAAACAAGCAAGTAGCTTAAAGGTCTTTACAATGCACTCTGGTTCTTTTAAGTCACTAAGATGGTTTACAGAGGTGCCAGATATCCGTGGTTTGTCTCTTGAAACAGCAGCTGAAGGTAAGTTTTGGTTATTCAGAGTAAAGAGGGGAGAATGAATCTCCACTTGGAAAAAGGCTGACTGAACTCTGGGCCCTGCAGATGCTCGGTGATGCCTTCTCCATGCTTTCCCACACATGCTGCCTGTTCCAATGCTGCCCATGAGACAGAGACCACGTGTAATGTCCCCCTGGAACCAGGGGAATTGCACTACCTGTTCTCAGAGTAGTTCACATGGTTCTCACCTTCTAAAAGCCACATCATACCTGGCACTTCTTCCTCTCAAAGGAGGAAGGCTGAAAAGGCTGTTCATCCTTGGGTGGCCCAGGACTGGTCTGAGGCACAGCTGGACCTGACAACTGATTCTTAAGAAAGAGGATACCAGATACTACTCACCAACACTGCAGGGATCAGATGAGTGATATGCCCCTGCACTGGAACAACTGTCCCTGTGTCACTTCTCTGTCTTTCATCACTGACAAAATCCATTCTATTTTTAAAATAATAGCAGTCCATGATCTTCCAAATGTGTCTAGTCAATGTTGCGACTAACAAATGGTGATATTTTTGATCTTCCTTTAGTATGTCCCCATGAAGAGCTTACAATATTTCAGACATCAGTTAATGTAATCTCCCCATCTGTAATCTCTCATCTCCCTGTCATGGTCCATTACCCCTGTGTCACCAGCGGAGAGGATGGTGCCTCACACACAGAATGACCTACTCAGAGCCACACAACCAGTCGATGATGACTTTGGAATTTGAAAGGAGAAAAGACATGTCTGTCCACACAGGGTCTTCCAGCTCTAGGCAGAATTCTCCCACTCCCATGTGATTCCCTTATAACCACATCTGTGAAAATGTCCTGCTTAAAGCTTCCTTTTAATCTTTCTTCTGATGTTTCCACATTCTTATTTTGTAATGGTCATGCTCACATTTTGCTCCTTTTTCCAGTGCTCTCATAATCTCCTCAGATGTAATTTTTTCGCCTTTTAAAAAGATATTCCAGCCACTTCTTGGAACCCTCTGTATTTTATATATCTCTAGATCAGACTGTTAAATAGAGTCTATTCCTCAGTATCTGAATATCTCATAATCTCTTATATATTCACAATGACAATATTCCATGAAGGAGACAGATACTACTTTCTGCATTTTAAAAGTCAGGAAGCAGAGGCAGAGAGGGACTAACTGTAACCACTAGCCAGTGCTAAGTATTCATTGCAACAAAAGTCAAGGACTAGAACAATGAGACAATTTCAAATTCTAATATCACTATTCATTTTCTAAGACTGCTTTCTGAAATTATTAAGGTGCCAATTCTTCCATCTTTTATCTGCTGTCCTGAGATTGTGTCCATGTAACAAATCTTGAACGCACAGAGTCTCATTACTCCAGGAACAACAGCCTAAAGAACAACTGCACAAAAAGACACTGTATCTGTGCTTCCAAAATTTCCAAAATTAGATATCCATACAGCAAGTAGGAGGATAATTGCCTTAGTATTATTCTCCCCACCAAGGCTCACAAGGAACCAGACTTGGTTATAAGGGCAATGCTAATTTGTGTAATAACTCTTTTGATCAAATACTCATGCTTTCCCCAAGTATAGTCCTCAGCTGGCACTGCTGGAATCAGAAAATTCAGCAAGGTGAACCAATAATCTGACCCAGCAAGACATTTCTTACAGATACAAAGGTCTGGAAAAGTATAAAAATCTCATTTCTTTTGTAACCATTCTTTATATTGATTTTTGTTGTTGTTGTTGTTTATATTGGAATAATATTCACTGTGTCTCCTTTAACAATGATAAGCTCTCCTGAGGTCACCACTGATAACAATGTAGGAACTGCACCTTGGCCTGTGCCAGGCAATGCATCTGCAGCCTCTCTTTGTATGAGCAGCCCCAAAGGAAGGGCTGTATACTCTCCTTCCTTCAGTCAAAGCCTGCAGGCACTGTCCCTAAATGGACATCAGAATATCTTCAGCACAGGTACATCATCAAGACACATCAGTGTACCTGTGTTAGTTTATGGGATAAAAATGAGAAGACAGATGTCTACCTAAGGAAGCATTTAAAGACCACATGGTCTGGTTAGATGAGTAGAAATGATTATGCATGTCTGGGAACAAGGCTATTAAAAGGAGGAATGAGGACTTTCTGAGGCTGGCAAGCATCTTCACTGGCCACCTACCCAAAAGATCAATTAACTGCTTACCTCATGCACTTCACAAAGAAACAGAATAGCATACCAAAGGGCATTTCATTCTCTGGTATTCCATCTCAGCTTCTCAGAAATACGCCTTACAAAAAAGCAAATTGCCCTTTTGGCAGACTATGGAAGATGTCTAAGTGACCAATCTAGGCAATGTCCTAAGGTTTAGAAACCTAATGTTAGGCAAGGTGCATGCCACCCTGAATCTTTCATTTTGATTTCTGTTCAATAAGCTTCATAATACCAAGAAATTCTAGTGCACTGGAGAATATAACCTGATGTGTGCAAATATTTACATAGCTAAGTAGTATTGCTGTAGTATTCTGGGCTTCTTAGCCTGGCATTAGTTCTGTGAAACTGGGAAACAGTGAAATATAAAAAGAAGGTGACACAACTGATAACAAATAAAGTGACAACATGGAATATCTTGTCCCACTGAAAATATTAATGTTGGTTTAATGCATTTACAAACTTGGTTGGTAAGATAACTGGTACTGGTGCAATATATTTAGGTTTCTGTAAGGCAGCTGACATTGTCTTTTCTGGCCTTTGATAAAAAAATATCACACAAATCAATGTTGCCCTTACTAAATAAATTCAATTTCCACTCAACTGATGCACCATTAAAAAGTAATTGTAAATGGAGGATTATCATTATATGTGACTTATTTTACTGAGCACCTAAGAAATCTGTTTTGAGTGAGAAACCACTCAATATCTCTATTAATTAACTCAAAGAAAAATTGAACGTCCATTTGTGTGACAGAAGAATTGGTAATAAAATAAATAATGATGGGTCACGGTAGTTATAAAGATCCACTTGGAGATCTTTTTTGTAAAGTGGGCTTATCCAAACAAGAAGAAAGCTGAACAATGGAATGTAGCAGTGACCGAGATATCATTAAAAATTTGTGCTATAAAATGACAGTGGATATGTGTGTTTTATCTAGATTTTTACATTTTAATTGTAATTGATGTGTTCTAGTATCACAAACCAATTAATGATTAACTACACTTTTTTAAACCTTTATGACACGATACTAAAGCATGACACTTCCATGAATTACAATCCTATTACAATCTTATTGAGTCTTTTGGACTAAAGGTTTGTGGGCCTTCAAAAGCATGCACGTGGGAGTGGGGATTTCTCTCCCCAAGCCAGACTCCTTACACTGACATTAATATAATCTCACAGTGGTCCTAAGATTGCTCAGTATCTGTGGATATCAGAGTTGTTTAGTATTGGTGGCCTTCAGAAGAGTATATTACTGCATGATAGAAATATCAGAAAAGGTAAAACTTACATACCATTAAAACTTATGATTTGGAGTGCAATGCCACATGGATTCCTGCTGCCATCAAGTCAAATGCTCTCATGAGTGACATTAGAAAACAGCTGCCAACCCCCTGGTATAGGACTTTGTTTTGTTTATGCACTGCACAGAGCTAGACTGGCCTAAGCTGTACAAGCAGACACATCACCTATACAAGCATCTCTCTTTGTACTGCATGGAATTCCTTTCTCCATATGCTCATAAACTCTCTCTAGAGTAGCTAAGAGCCGAACAATGCATGGCATCCCACTGGGCTGATTTTCTTTCCCACGTCTCAGGAAAGGTAAAACCTTTTTCTTCATTGTAACTGATTTAATTGTATTTTCAAGCTGCTTCTTTCCTCACTCCCTCTCTCTCACTGGTTTAGCTCTTTTCACTCATGCTTTCCTTTCATCTCTTTTTTCTTTCACTTTCTTGTCTTTTCTCTGCTGTTTTCTGATCTGTCTTCAGTAAACCCAGAGAAAGGAGATTTATATCTTCAAGTAGAGTGATCTGTAAAGCCATGACCCTGTTTACAGAAGGCCTTGTCTTTCATTATCCTAAGGTTCAGAAGAACAGTGCTATCAACATGCAAAGAAAGAAGCTTTTCTAATATATTCTTCGATAGTTTCACAGGCAGCCTTGAAAATAAACATAAAGACCTAGAATTGATGTAAAAAGTAGTGGGGAAAGGCTGAAGCCTTATGGGGCTCTTCACATGACTTCTTTGAAGGCAGAGGAAGCAGCTATCCTTGTCCATATCGTACAAACAAACATTCTTACAAGCAGAAAGGATCAATTTCAAAGGCTCTGTAATTATCACTAGTGTGTGGAGTAAAAAAGTTTTGCAGAGACTAGTTGGAGCTTGAAGCTAGCACTGAAGGCAAGCACAGGAGTCTGAATACAGAGCTGCCAGCACCCTCTGTACCACAACCAAACCTGAACCTCTGCTGACAACTGTCCTAGATTTCAGTGACAAATAGGTGCACAGAAGCATCTCTTCAGGGGCCATTTTATTATCTTGTTTGAATGTGGAGATTCAACACCTATTAGTAGTTTGGAAGATCTGATCGCTCCAGAGATTGTATTTATAGGACTGGCTGAACAATGGCTGAGAACGAAGCAGAGCTTGACCTCTTCTTCAAAGCCACAGTTAAGATTTCCTGTCATCTGCAGCCTAAGCTGCTCCTGGGCATCCCTTGTCATCCATCCCAGCCATAGCAGACGTGTCTCAAATACAAGTGGTGACTGATGCTTTACAACAGAGCTAATGGGTCTTATGATACCAAAATGCCCAACATTGGAGAATGGGGGATGTACCCATGGGGGATGTTGTGCAGCATCTTAGATCAGAATGTACTCTCTCGTGTTGTTGGTGGTGAGCTTCCACAAGCAACACCCAACAGACTTCTCTGTACTCTGAAGCACTAGGCACTCTAGGGGCATAAAAACACTCTTGGTTAACAAAAAAGAGTGATTCAGATGTTGTAACTGCAGAATTTTTTAAGCACAGCATGCATGTAACTGCATGGAGTAGAAAGATGAGCTTCATCATACATGTCTTTCACCACCCATGCAGGCATACCATCATACCACAAGCCAAAAGCAGCTTCCGAGTCTGCATATGCAAGTAATTAGAAACTTCATATGTGTAGTGCTTTTTCCCCTCTGTTTTCTACACTATCTAAACCACCATATAAATTAAAGCTAGAAAAATTGTATCTGATCCCATTTAAACTGTTCCTTTACAGTCAGTATTGAGTGGCTTCTTCCAGTCCCCAAGCACTTTTTTCCAAGCAGTTCTCTTGTGTCCCTCGGGCTTTTCTTGCATTTGGTGCAATGGAGATTGCCCACATCCAATTTAAGCAATTTAGACTTTAATTATTTCTATATTGGCACGTATATGATTTCTTACCATCTTTCTCAAAACACTTTACAGGTAAGTTTACCGATATCTGCATTTGGCTACACCTTACATTTGTCTCCATAAACAAACTTCATATGCCGAGGGACTACCTCTGTGTTGATTTGGCCAGAAGTAGATTTAAATGTGATGCTGACCTTATGCAATAGTTAAAGCTCGTTCTTGAAAACAGCCTTAGGTGCTTATTTTCTCCTGCAAAAAGGAGCTATTGAATTGAAAACTGTATTTTTAAGGATCTCAGAAAAGCCCTTCTTCCTGACCTGAAACTGCCCTAAAATTCAGTTGGTTTACTTGGTTGTGAAACACATCTCCTGCCATGCTGGCCAAAACCATTTCCTGTAGGTCCTCGCCTGTCTACATCTGCCCACTGTTGGTCTCTTGTTTTATTATTAGACTGTGAACACTTTGGGGCAGAGAGCCTTTTTTTAGTATTAGAGTATACAATGGTCTTGGCTCATGGGTAGGACTCCAAGGTGCTACTGGGAAAAAAGTGATCACAAAAATCAAGCACTCTGCAACCTCATTTGGCAATTTGTAATTCTCAGTTTGGCGCCTCAACAAACACTCAACAGAGAAGCAGGAAGACTGGGCTCTGCAAAGATTAGTTTTACTATTAAATGTTAGTATGATTAGTTATTCCTTTGAAATCTGTGATGTGTCTAATGTCAGAGAGAGAAGACAGGTCCTATACCCTTAGGCTTTAACACTCTAAACATGATTATATAGCATGAGATTTGAAAGCCTGAGTGCATGTAGTTTGTTGAATGTCAAATGTGGAGCAGGAAACAAGGGTAACTGCAGCATCTGAGGGAGGCAAGCACCTCAGGTAAAAGGCAAGAGATTAAAAATATTAAATTGGGAGAAGGAAAATGCAGAATGCTCATGAACAAGCATTCCCTTCCTGTGCAGTGTGTGAAACTGTAGAACACTCTGAAACCTTGCAGGGCTTAATAAGAAATATTACCTGCTTCACTCCTGGGCCCTAGAACTGGAAAGTGCTCACTTTACTTGCCTGCTGATTGAACATATTTATTTACTGCATGAAGAGAATGACCTAATAGTGACCCTGCAAGGGGGTGCAGTGCACGTATTCTAAGCATGTCCCTACCTCCAAATGCAGCGGGGAGAAATATGGTGAAACGTGCAAGCCCAAACAGAACTTTGTACAAAACCACTACCTGGACCGTTTGATTTTTGAAATGCCTCCGTGAGTGGGAGGCAGAGGGAACGAGGCAGCTGTGTGCTAGAAGGAGCTCCGAGCAGCAGCGCGGCTCCCGCGGGGCCCCCGTCCCGCACAGCCCCGCGCCGGACCGCGCTCGGCCAGCAGGCTGTGTGCTCGCTCTGAGCTCGCCCCAGCTGCTGCTCCTCGCTCCTTTGACGTGTGCGTGTGTGTTACATGACTATAGAAGGAGCAATCAGTCAGCTCCCAGGAATCTTAGCAACAGCCGCGTCCCCAGAAAAGGCTCGTAGCAGCTGGAGCGGTGATGACTCAGCAGCATGGTCTCTCTGGCCTCTCGCTGATCCCTGGCAAGGACTGCAGTCCAAGTTCTGGCTCCCTTGTTTGGGTCACTGCTTTCTTGCTGGCACCAGTAGATGAATTCCTGGATCCTGCTGGCCTTGGCATTCGAAAGCAACCAAAAATTAGCTGATAGCTGCAGCCAAAAAAAGTTTTTTGTTCTCTTTTTTCCTTAATGACAAATTTTTTAAAAATCAAATCAAAACAGAACAAAACCGAGCAAAACCCGCAGAATCCTGTTAGTAGACTGTAACAGGAGACAAATGGCAGAGTTCATCTGTGGGGGATGTGTAGGAAAAGATGGTCACATGCCAGGAGACCCACGTCCCTTTGGTCCCTTGGGGAATGAAACAGATGGGTGGGTTGGGGCTGGGCTGGAGACTTTACAAAACATCACTAGAAGGTTTGTTTATTTTCTGTACCGAGAGTTGGAGGCTGTGGTGTTGAGTAATTCTGTCGACATTTCACCTAGTTCAAGTCACTAGTGCAATGAATCTATTTGGCCTCTAGTTGTTTTCGACTCCAAGGATGTTAATATCACAGCCTCCGTCCACCCTCCTGCAGTAATTCCATAGACGACCGAGAAGAAAAATTGGGATTAAGGAGTCAGGGGTCAGGACTGCGGCGTGTTTGCAGGGCTGGGGCGGTGCAGGGACTCAGGCGTGGGTGGCAGGAGGTCTGCAGGGTCTCGGCAGCGCTGCCGCCGGGAGAGAGGCCCCTGCAGAGCCGAGGGGGGAAGAGAGCGCAGAGAAGGGGCCAGAGGAGCCGGGCGGGGGCTGCGTGTCTGGATTCTTTTGGCACAGGGCTGCCGGGAAGCTTGCTGGTCCTGTGCCAGGCTCCAGCCAGCTCCGCTTAGTCCCTCCCTTTCACGAGCACTAAAAATCCATCGTGAAGCAAAAACATCCATGTGTGTGTTTAACAATCTGCCTTCTCAGCAGCAGCACCGCCACCCCGGCATCGCTGGCCTCATTACTGGGAGCAGGAAATGAGTAAAACACAAATGGCTGGGGAGGAGGCTGGAGGGGCCGCCCCGCTCCCGGCTATGGGGGTTGCTGGGAGTTGCCGCGCCTTGTTGCAGATGTCGCAGACCTCAAATGTCTGCCGGAAATTACAGCTCATGTCGGGCGGGGAGACGTGCGCTTCCCCGGCTGGGGAGCGCAGCGGGAGCCCCTGCCCGCGCCGCCCTCCCCGCGCTGGGGCCGGCCGTGCCGGCCCCGCCAAACCCAGCTCGTAAATTAGCTCCACTGGAGAAAAACGCACGTAGGAAAATGTCTCGGAGCAGGAAAAGGGAAAAAAAAATGAAAGAAAGAAAGAGGAGGGGAAAAAAAAAACCAAAAAAACCCAAGCAACCTGGAGAGGCCGTGGGGGGGCCGGGCCTGCTGGGCGGGCGGCCCGGCGGGGAGGCCACGGCCGCGGCCATTGCAGGAGGCAGGAGGAGCGAGGCGGTGCCCCGCAGCCCCGCGCAGGCCGGCAGAGCTGCCGGGAGAGGCCGCTCCCTTCGCTCCGCAGCCCGGAGCGTTCCCCCAGTAAGCGCCGCAGTGCCGGCTTTGCCTGGGTTCGGGCCGGCCGTGAGGGCAGCGGGGCCGCCCGGCCCCACACGGCGGCGGCGGGGGGCGAGTGTGCCGCGCTGAGATCCGCAGTCCTCGTAGCGGCCACCGCCCGCAAAAGGCTGGGAACGTGGGAAAGTGACGGGGTGTGCGCAGCGAAACGGGTTACAGGAGGGTGTTTTTTAAGTGTAGCAGAGCGTAAGAGCATTCGGATGCCCTGGGGAATGTCTGCCAGAACAGCAAGAGCAACACCGCAACTGCTTCGAACAGCAGAGAGCGGGGTGCCTCACGGTGCGATTCCAGCATTACTCACCCCAAGGATCAGGCGCTTCCCCACCCAGTTACATATGACCAGGAAATTACAGGCTGCGCTGCTCCCCGCCTGCCTGAGCGGCTGCCATATCATATGATACACACCAGAGCGGCGTCTGATGAAACAGCACGGCAGCTTAGTGTGCTCAGTGAAACGCTGGTGTTCTGTGGAAAAGACAGGCTGGGCTTGGTCAGACTCTCATTCGGTATCCTGAATGCATGCTCCCTCTTGCACATCTTGCCCTTAATTAAAATACTGGATAAAAATTAAATCCTAATCTTTCTTACACTTGCTGCTCACTGATTTTCTTTTGGTAGACTCCACAGCCAGCCGTGTGTCTTAGGTGTTTGTAATTCCTCTCTTACTTCACCCATCCAATTTGTGGGCAAACTAATTTTCTTCACACCCAGTGTTCACAAGATCCTTGTTCCTATAGCCATTATACCAAGGGCTCTGCATCTCTAATCTTTATTACAATAGCATTCATATCCCAAATCAGACATGCACCTCTCCTCCCTGCAGTACACAGCAAATGGAGCTAGAAAGGTCATCTCTGCAGCACAGTCATGTCCCTGGCTTGAATTTATCTACTGCTTCTTACTGAACTGAGTTTAAGGAACTTGTTACAATGAAAGTCACCTGTGCAGGACTGCGCATTCTTCTTTTCCATTATGCTTCTGTCTGTTCCCTCCACTAATCTTGTGAGCTTTTGCTAGCCTTGCCAGTCTCCTGCCTCTCTCCACCCTTTCATGGCGCTCTCTAATACCTCTTTGCTCCACCTTTTGCAGCAGTATCTCTACTCAAGTCAGCTTTCTGCAGCTAAGGTAGTTGATCTCCTACAGTTTTGTGTTGTATTGATTCCACACAGCAGTTAAAAGCTCTTTCTTCCATTTGTTTTTAAGAGCTACAGCCTGTGTGAATTTTCTGAAGTCTTAGAAAATAATAAGTCCTGTTGCAACCTACTTCCGAGCTAAGGGAAAGGATCTTGTCTCAGTTTTTTGTTTCAATGAAATTAAGTATATCTTAACTAGCTACCCATCCAATTTGCTTTTAATTGATCAATGTATCAAAAATCATGCACACATCTGACAGACCTGTTGTTGTAATTCGGTATCTGAGGTATAAGAAATTAAATACCCTGTAACTTCCTTCCTGCTAGTCCTCCTTTCCGGTCCTGTGACCTTCCCCTGTGACCTTGTATCCACCGGGGGTCGGGTATTCTGATCCTAGTCCCCTCTGTGTCCTCATCCCATTGGCAGCCAGCCAAAGCCACTCCCATTCCCTTCTCCTGAATACCTGGTGCGGGGAGAGATTCTCCCTCTTTCCGGCCACACCATCGCCCTGGAATAAACTGAGATTGAAAGAGCCTCTTTTGTATCCTTCTCCATCCATGCTGCGATACTTTGTCTGATCTTAAGTAATTAGGAAAAAGACACAGTGTATAGTAGCAACCTATGATGTCATACAGTCTCCCCCACCAAAGATCTTATGATCACACAAACCTTTCTTTGCAAAACCAGACCTAAATTGTGACTGCAAAACCATGTGCTGTTTCTCATTACACCCCTTCTACATTATTTGTTTTCCTTTCACTACGCTTGCCTTTTTATATCTTTTGCTCCTGAGGGCAGGGTCGGGGCTGTTTTCTATTCCTGCAGAGTGTTAAGTGCCTATGGGCATAACTATTTCATTAGTTAATAACTATTAACAATTTGCATTAGTATCATACATCCTGCCATGTCACACCAGACCACTGCTCAGCCAGCCAAACATGTACCTCTGTCCTATCGTGCTCTGAATCAAGTGTCCCCCAGTGAGGTGAGGCCCTCATGTGTGGTAGTGGTTGGACACACAATTCCAGTCTCATTTTGCAGTCTATCCAAGACTTGCTCATTCTTAATGAGTCCATTGCCAAGCCAAACTTGGATCTGAGCTCCTGCATAAAGGAGCATAAAGTCTAGGCTAGTTGAACTTGGTAGCATTATCTGACAGGGTGAGATTAGCTGAACTGTTCATAGGCAAGGATGATGGCTTGAATACCCCCAGCACGGCAGTGATCTAGGGTAGACAAAACACAAGGATTAAGTAGGAATCCTCACTGACCCCAGTCCTTCTGTGCCTCCCAGCACTGGGGGTTGGGGCTTCCTTTCACCCAGTTCCCGGTGCCTTTCTGTTTCTTAAAGATGCCTCTTTTTTCTTTAAAATACAGTATTTGCTTCCCTAATATCATGCAGTAGCAAATTCCACAGTTTATCTTATAATGCTTTGCTTCAAGGAGAGATAATATGTTCTTGATAACATCAACTGATTTTTTACATCCTGTATCAATCATTCTGAATTATGAGGAAGACTGGGAATCTCCAGGGAGGGTTTGATGGCTTTACAGTGGAAAGAATCAGGAATGTGAGACTTGGGTGAAGAATTTAGAGTAAAAGGAAACCAGGAAGACTTTTGAGACAAGGTGGACACCTGTATTATATTCTAAGAAATATTTCTTGTTTGTATATCTTATATTTCATACCCTGCACAAAGCCTTTTTCAGCAGAGAATCCTACACTGAGAATCAGCAGATGGATGATTCAGCACAAAAAATAACACAGTCAGGAGGGGGGGAAATGAGCTATTCCTTGAACGTTGTTCATTTATCTACTGTTTGGTCTTTGCAGCATGACTGCCTAGGAATGGGAAGGCAGTTTCAGGCAATGAAAGCAGTATGGGAAAAGAGATGGGACAAGATTGCATTGCCACTTGGGAAGATTGCAAGGATGATTGAAAGTGCTGTTGAACTGGGAAGAGCCAGAAACTGGACTGCTCATTGTATGCAGCTGGAAGCCATGGTGAATGAGCATTCTGCAAAGGCTTTCTACTGGGAGATGACTCTGGTCACTGTTCCTTCCCTAGCAGCTGGTCCCTGTAAGACACTGCACACTCAACAGAACTTACAAAGGTGGCTGAAGACCTGAAAGAAATGCTGGTGCACCTGATGTTTATGATATACTGTCCCAGGAGTTGTAGGAGATTAACAGCTGGCAAATGATGGCAAAGCTGGAATAAGTTCTCTGTTGGTGCTCTTGGGCAATATATAAGAAGAAAATGTGCATTTTAGTAAAGGCACACTTAAACTGTGTGAAGGAGACCTGTATTTTTGGAATGACAGGTCCTCCTCCATGTCTGGAGCATGACCTACTTGGTGACTGAAATATATATAGTTTATAGGCAGTGATTCCTCAGAAACAAATCAACTAAATGAACAAACTGGGTGATAAAGTAGAGCCGAGAACTGCATTGTCCTCCTCAGAGTCATAAAAATTCATCCCTTTTACAACTGCTGAGTGCTTTGCCAATATCATGCCAAGGTGAGAGCAGTGGGGGGAAGGGAAAGATATTGAAAAGGAAAATAAATAGGCCAGGTAAACAGTGCAGCTGCTGCTGCAGCAGCCGTGGTTGCCATGACAACGAGGGTGAAGAAGAGGAGGAGGAGGAGGAGGAGGAGGAGGAGGAGGAGGGAGGCGGATTGATCGATAGTCCTGTGCTAGCTCATCTGGCTTCCAGCCACGTGCTACTACAGAGGGAGAGAAAATCAAAGAGCCACACGCAGGGTGGCCAGGTCTCCAATTCAATAGATGGCAGCAGCTTGATCAATAGCTGTTGGAAGGTGGGTAATTGACTCCCCTTCTACCCAGGAGAAAGCGGTGCGCTGACAGAGATGTGTTCGTTAGCTACTGATTCTCAGCTCTACTTTATTACCCGGCTTGTTCATTTAGGTGATTTGTTTGTTTGCTTGCTTGAGATCCCTCTTCAGTTTGATTTCTCCCTGTACCTGTCAAAGATGAGCACCAACTGCTGCAGCAGAGCCAGAACTACCCCCGAGTTTCTGAGTTGCTTTCCCTCTCCTCTACTTTATCTTTCATTTGCTCATACTAATGCTTTTATCTCATATTGGCAAAGGTTTTGACAGGCAAAGCTGGAAACAGGGACAACCTTTTCTTCTGAGATTTCTTCAGCTTCCTTCCCTGGGGTCTGGAGGAACATGATTATGGCTCATCTAAACACAAAGAGCACAGTAGCCCCTCCAAAAATTAAATAATTCGTTCTGTTTTTGCACCTCACAAACCAGATGAATGATATTGAGAGATTTGCAACTATTATTTTTGTATGTTTGCCCTTCTCCAGAGGAATTATCTGCACAGGGTGACTTGGTGATGCTATCAGAAAAGACAAAAACCAAAGAGAGGTATTGAAGGAAAGGGCAGGAAATCAGGGCATGCTGAGGGAAAAAAAAAAAAAAAAAAAAAAATGAAGATGTAGAAAAAGAGTTATTTCTGAGGAAAGCACATATTCATGAAGTACTGAGATGGTGTAGGCTAATTTTCCATTGCTACCTAGATCAGGACAGGGAGCCTTGGCACAAGGTATCTGTTTGACGTTGAGCCTGTATGATACACCCTCATGCTGAATAAGCTTCTGCAGGTGTATTCCAATTAAACATATGGGAATTTGAGTGGCAAAACTAGGATTTAATGTTTTATATTTTCTGTGAAAGCAAGCTCAAACCTCCCTCACCTTCTTGGGGCACTAGGAACATAATTGACTTCAAGAGCAAAAAAAAAGGAAAAAAAGCCACTTTTTGTGGTGCAACACCTGTCAGCAAACTGAGCATAAAATGGTATACCTAGACTCTGAGATTCTCTGGATGGCAAGGGCCGTCTCTTTGCTCTATACCTGTCTATTATTCAGCTTGCTGGAGTCCTGGTCTGCAATGAGCACATGGGTTCATATAGTAATAATAAGAGCAAGAGTCCATTGCTGGGTAAATGATACCGCTTTGTAGAGCAACCAGCCCCTTAGGGTATAGCTAAGAAGAGGAAAACACACAAGAAATATCACTTTCTTCAGTTGCCTGGATTTTTCTTGGAGCTAACCCATCTAAATGCACTGATGTTCAATTTTATTTAGCTTCTGAATTAAAAATGAAAACTCGCTTGGAATTCTGCTTCCATTAAGTTAGTTGGCTGCAGTCCAGTTCTCAAGGCTTGTGCTTTTAGAGCTTGATCCAATCCCAGAGAAGTCACTGAAAATTGCTCCACTGATTTTAATGAGTCAAACCACTGCATGAGGAGTAAGCTATAATCTCTCAAGACTTTTTTTTTATTATTTCTTCTATATCCTTTGAAGCACCAGCTGGTGTATCTCACAGACTCTGAATGTAAATCACAGTGGGAAGAGGGGGCTGTGTGAGCGCAACTGCTCCCTGTTGCATAACCTAGAAGATGCAGGTTAATTCAGGCAATGCTTACAAGGTAGAGACTACAGCTCTTTTCATTCCCCGGTATATATGCCTCTGGAAATATTTACAAACTACCCAAAGATGCCTCTGTGCCTTACAGAATATTTTCCTTAGGTTCCTTTGTGAGTGGGAAAATAAGAGCATCCTAACCTCTGAGCATAATTTATGGCAGAAATAAATAGCAGGATGATAGAACAGCTCTGAAGTGAATTACTGAAAATATTCACCTGCCAGTTCTCCAGAGAAAGCAGGCAGGTGGGTGAGCCAGGATCAAGTCAGACTAAAAGCCTTAGAGGAATAGAATAGTTTCTTCTAGTCATAAAGGAACAAAAAGTGTTGGCAGCACCTGCAGGCTTTTTCCTCTCCTGAAGGAAGCTGGAAGGTTGTACAAAATATTATAGTGACAATGGAACGGTCTGTAGTCAAGATAAATAAAAGGACATATAATATTCAATATTGCAAATGCCTGCACTACCTGCCAACAAGAAGCATATGTATTTGCTGAGTCATTATGCCTGACACAGTCTGAAAAAGGAATGGGGTACAAGGAAGACATACATGGGAAAGGCAGGATGGATCTCTTACATGTCAGTAGGACTCCAGAGAATCAGCTCAGCAAGTCTTGCTGCTTAATGTGCAAATTCAAGGGCCTGGCAACTGAAACATAGTTTAAAATCTAGGAAGAGTTACTCCAAGTACTCTGTGAGAGTAAGTCCAAGGGGAATAATGTAACACACAAACAGTCTATGTCTTTCTCAAAAGGGACCTTTCCTAAAGGGCTCTCTGAGGCTGCATGGGAGTTGTAAAAGGACATATCCACTTCTGCACTTGTGTACTATCACAGCTGTATCAGGGCCCTGAAGACATGTAAAGCACAGGATTATGGTAAGACAAAGGATCCTGTATCCTAGAAAAAGTGACAAAAACAACTGCTAGCTGCACAGATGAAAGGTACCAGTGCAGCCGTTTTGCAGTGCACACCATAATCATAACCCAAGGCCTTGAAACAAGGATGATGCAGCAAACCCAGGAGAGTCTAGCACAGAGTTGTCTGACTGGAGATCTGTGGGCTGTGATCAGACCATGACATTTTCATTTGAATACCATCTTGGCAACAGAAGAGCTAGGAAAAGCTGATTAAGGAATCCTTTGAAGGCCATTTTTAGTTCATTCCTACAAACTCGAGCCACAGGCTCTCCAATTGCTTTTGTGTCCAGCTAGGAGGGAGAGGATAGTCTGGAAAGCTGCTTCTCACTGTACCTCCAGATCATCACAGCATCCACAAGGCATCTGAGAGAAAACAGTGCTGACTTTGGGTCCTTTAGCCCTGGAAAAAACAGGATACCTTGAGAGCAACCTGACAAACTGTTCTAGGGAAGACACAGAGAACAAAGAGTGCATAAGATGTTCATCTACTTTTAGAAGAGCAGACAGTGGGTATGAGAGACTGAGGCCCTGGTCTTGGTAAGAATTCCCTTTACCTCAGCCCCAAGAGTGATTTGTGACCTAGAGGACTCAGCATGCTCAGCTGAAAGTCTGGTTTTGTGCCTGAACAAACAGCTGTCTACATCCTGGGTGTCCTGCATTACACTCAAAATGTGAACAGAGCTGAAGTCTCTGACTTGACCTTAGAGTACCCTCAACCTGAGAAGCCAGGCCAACACTCATCAGTACTGTAACTTGAATTCTAAGCTCTTGTGCTGCCAAAATGCATTGTTGTATGATTAATGGATGCCATTAAACTAGAGAGACTCTTCAGCCAGCACTGAAAACTCAAGAGAAATACCAGATAGTCAGCCACAGTCAAGGGAGCTGAACCAAAAAAAAAAAAAAATGCTTGTGGTTTAAGAAAACTGACTTTCAGTCTCTTCAAGATTACTCCATTCTAAATTGTTAATACACACTGATCTACTTTAAGAAAGTTGGTAGGGCCACCTCGTGCCTGTGAAGCTCTCCAGGCAGGAGGAATGGTGAGTCCCAGCAAGGACAGGGCATAACAAGAGTCAGTCAACACTGGTGCTACCCTGACTCCTATTCCTAATGGGAAGGCAAAGCCTGAACATTTTGCTGCTACTTCAGATTCTTATAGATGTAACTGGTTACATAGAGAGGCTGATATGAAGAAGAGAAAGGTAGCATGCAGGTGGTAATAACTTCAGTTATGTCAGTGCACCTGCTCCACTGGTGATGGAATCCTTCACGTCTAAGGATGTGCACTAAGTAGGCCAAGCAAAGTTAGCTTCTAATTGCAGTCAAAATGGACTTCAGTTAGCTCATCTGAAGCAAATGTTGGTGATCATTTGGGGGTTTATAGTGCTGATAACCTTATCACTGGTCATAGACGCTTGAGTAAAGAATACAGACAGGAAGTACTACATATGTAGTATGTAGTATGCATACAGAGTGAAAATTGTGCTTATTAAGCAATTAAAATTTAATTTACTTGTGAATTTGGACCATCTCTTATGGGTTAGCATTGGATGATTTTTCATGCTATGCAAGAGGCCAGCTGTTTACCTCAGTGAGAATCCTGAACCAGGGAGGATGTGACAGACAGAGCCAAAGGAGTGGACAAAAATGCAACTCAGAGTCCTGGGAACCTGGAGAAAAGCAGGCAGCAGGTAACAGAAGTGTGTGAGGAGGGTGCAGGCAGGACTGCAGGTGCCTCCATCCCTGCAGTGCCACAGGGATGGTTTTAAAGCAGAGCCAGTTACCATAGCAACAGCACCTAGCAGAGCTGCCAGCCGTCAGGATGCAGCTCCCAAGGAAGGTAAAACCAGGCTGACCTATCTCCACACTAACTCCACTGGCAGAACAAAGCCCTGTCCCAGGCCAGGTGTGCAGCTCCCAGCCCAGAGTTTTCCCTATAAGGAGGAAGGCCAAAAGCTCTTCACTCAAGCTCCCAGTGAAAGCTGGATCAGCTGAACAGCAGCTCCTGACTTGCAGCAGTGCTCAACCTATTTTTGGATTCCCATAAAAGATACTGAGCTAAATGTTGTGGTGTTGAGGGATAGGTCAGAGGACAGGAGAACATGCAAAATAATTCTCAGCAGAAAAGAAAAGAGGGATCTCCCTTTTCTAACATATTTCCAGACAGTGCTTTTCTTTCTGCCTTTCTGTCTTGCTTTTAACTACTACTGCTTCTCTGCCATTGCTTTTTCTTCACCCTCCCTTCCAGTGCTCCAGCAAAATCTTCTGCTTTGTAGGCATGATGCCAATGAGAACTGATGTTTACCAGCTCTAGTAGGGTTCATTTTCTTGCTTACATAGTTCACACTTTCTCCCAGAGAGAAAGAAGTCATGAAGGAGGGAGGCTGCCATTAGTAGGATTAAATGTCAGACACCTGAGAAAGCTGACACTGAAGAATTGGTGGAGGCAGTTCTTCATGAACAGGTGGCTACATCATAAAAGCTCTTACACTGGATACTACCCAGCCCCTGGCTGGCAGCCTTGGTGGAAGGGCCAGTGGCCAAATGGGTCAGAGACCTCTCATGCCAGGCG
The DNA here is from genome assembly GCF_029582105.1 of Oenanthe melanoleuca. Lineage (NCBI taxonomy): Eukaryota > Metazoa > Chordata > Aves > Passeriformes > Muscicapidae > Oenanthe > Oenanthe melanoleuca. The sequence continues at coordinate 39,498,490 of NC_079339.1, forward strand.
GGCTTTTTCTAGGTCTGGACTGGACTGTACTGCAATGACTGAGCCTACACTCTCACAAATGCCTGCTTCTGCTCCTTCTCTGTTGTCTTACCTGGGATGTGAATCTCACATCTTTCAGCAGGATAGAATTCATCTTACACTGAACACCAGTGATAAAAAATACAGGGAAATTGTTAGGCTCTGATAAACAAACATTTTCAGAAACAATTTCATCTAACTGACTGGAAATTTGTGACAGTTCTAAGCTCAGGCAAATCAAGCAAACTGCTCATTCTGATACTGTGAGAGAAAGCAGCAGCAGCCAGAGAAATGGAAAGATCGACAGTTAATTGGAAATGTTACATCTGCTGTTTATGCAAAAGGCATAAATATTTATATCCTGAAGGCTGACTTTTGGGTTTGCTCCTCAGCAGGAAGATATTTACATTTTGAATAAAGACTTTTTTCTTTCTCCTTCTCAGTAAACGTGAGCAGTTTATTATTCCTTTAAATAGAAATCTGTAGCCAAGTCCTCCAGTCCTGTTAGTTACATGCATGCAGATTCCCTTAGCTTCAACAGAAATTACAGGTGTGTGCAGATTGTGGCATCCATCTCACTCTTTATTATAGACAGAAGGAGAGTAGTGGGACTGAAATGAAGGGGCAGGAACTGAGATCACAGAATTAAAAGGCAGAAAACACAGTGAAAATTCAAAGGCACCTGAGATAATAAACTGTTTTTCTAAATCTGCTTTTGGTAGGAAAATAATCAAAGTTTGCACCTTGAAAGATTTTATAACATTAGCTGTATAGAGCCAGGAAATAAATACTTGAAAAATTTCAGTTCAACATTACATTGGATTAAGTTGTCTTCACCACAGATATGTGATGAACATAGGATATTGTGGATTATTCTCTTTAGCACTTATCAAACACACTGGTCCACCCCTGAAGGCCAAAGCACAGATTGCAGTGCTGCCAGGCATCCACCCGTTGCTTGAAGATCCCAGACTTAGGCCTTGGACATCTCAAACTGTGTGTCTTGCCCCCTATTTAATGATAATAACTATGCTTCTTCCATGGACTTGAGATTCTCCAAAGTTATGATGTCATTATTTGAAAGCACTTGTATGAAACATGGTTAGGTTTATAGAAGGAGAGCCTGCTCCTTCTATACAAGGGAGATACCTGACAGGAGTACTGATTTGTGCCTCCATGGCACAGAGCTACCAAAAAAACTGCAGAGCATTCACATTCTCAAAGGATCAGCAGACCAGGCCAAAGGCATGGAGGAATTTACTTTCACCTCCTCTCTTGCAATCACTGGATCATTTTCAATGACTTCTGCCTGTCCTCTCACCAAAAAAAAAAAAAAAACCAAAGTGCATCAAGATTATGGGAGGATATTGGCATTCTCCTCTGCTTTGCCCCTTGTTTCTGAGATCCTAGGATCTCACAGCAAGATTTTATTTTAGTTTAAGGGAATTTTTGTGTGTGTTTTAAAATGCTTTGTCCTCTGGGAATATTTTTTCTGGCTCACATCGTTTCTGTTTCCATGGCAACTACAGCTGGCTCAGATGTGCAGTTGCCATGACAACTGTCTGGTTCCCCCTTTCGAACAACGCATTGAAACAGGAATGATATTTGCATCCCCAATGCTGTATGGAACAAATCTCTCTCACCACACATGGGGAAGACATAAGACAACTGTATAAAATCAGCACAAAATCCAATTTAAATCCTCTCACAGAGGGTTTTAGACAGCTGGCGATATGAGAGAATTGCAAAGAAATTGGGCTTTTCCATTGAAGGGCTTAGGGGGAGGCTGGCACTTGACTGACATTTTCAAAGTCTGTTCTGGGCAAAGCAGCATGCTTGGAAATACCCACATGGGAAGAACACAAGATATTCCAGAAACAGCTAATTCACGTAAAAGCTACCACATCTTACTTTCTGTAAGGTCTCAAGATAAATTATTATGTGTTAAGAAACACATGGTAAAATATACCTCAGTATTTCATCCTAAAGAACAAACCAAAGCTTGCATTACTCATGGTTGTATCTTGGATATGACTATTATTAGGATGCCTGGGACCCTCTTTGGTATCTAGTGTTACAGATTTGCAGAATAATAACACATATCCAACTTATGTCTCCCTGTCTGCATGTGTAGCCTCCCAGACGTCAGGTGGGAAGTGCCCTGCAGATGCATGGCGACACCACGAGGCACCATAACTCTGCCTGCTTATCATAAGACATAGTACCAGAGGTGCAAAAAGGTGACAATGATAGGATTTATTGTGTGGCATGTGTAAGGGCTTTAACTTCCCAGCATCATCTATATGTGCCTGCATTCACTTTGTTGTCTTCGTTTTTCTTTTTTTTTTTCCTATCTTGTTGCTGCTGTTAGGACAAATTGCAAAGAAAGGCATAGACAGGTCTCTCTGCAAGACTCTGCTGGTTCTGTCCTCTTCACTTGTCTTCTCTAGCTTCCTTAAGGATTTTGATGTTCATAACAGGTTAACAAAAGACAACAGCTGTGCAATGGAGTACTGTGGGGAAAATGAGGGTATTTCCTTAGGGAAGCAAGGAGTTGGCACCTTTCTTTTACACCATCAGCAGCTGTCCCTGTGCTGTCTTGGGCTTTGTCATGCTGCTGGGCTGAACATGATTCTCCTTGGAGGGGTGCAGTTGAATCTGAATGTTTTGTTTTACAGATGGTCACTGCAATAGTCACAGTCCAAAAGACTGAATTCCTGAATTAGTGCATGGCTTTGGGGTGAGGTAACTTTGGTATCTTTCCCATCAGCCAAAGCAATTTAAAAACAGTGCTGTTAGTAGAAAGGAATAGGAAAAAGCAGGAATAATTAAAGAGCAAAAATTACCACAGGGTCCAGGCAGCTGCTGCTAATTATTTATCTGCAGTGTACAGGTCTAGCTTCTCTTAGGGCACAGGGCTTATACAGTACACCTTATTTTTAATAAATTTTGCCCTATAATGTTTCATCAACTTCTACTGTCGTCTCCAGAATTTGGTCCCATTAACCAACAGAACATTGTAGACAGTCATGAACAAATTTATTCCACTGTCTAATGTCAGAGGAAGCTCATTATCCTTATGGATAAACAAGACACATAAGAGCCAAAACACTTGCCTAAATCAGGTGGTCTACAAGAGCACAGGGACTAGAACTCAGGAGACCCTCAGTGAAAGCATGGTTCCTTTTCACTTCATTTGTGTCCAGAGCTTTTAAGCAGTAACACCTCTGCAATCCAAATACAGTAAAAGCCTTCATGTGTAAATAACAGGTCAAATTTCTGAATAAGGTGTTAAATTCTGCATGGCTTTCCTTCCTCATTTTGGGGATTTTCAGCAAAACTCACCTTTCACTCAAGAGTGATGGAATCAATATATTTTTCCATCATTTATGTTGGAAGGAGCACCATAATACAACACTCCTTCAATTACAGAAGATGGAATCAATACATTTCACCTCCATTTATGTGGTTAAGGTCTAAGTCAGCATAGCCCACCCTGTATTTATGGGGGTGGCCTTAATACAGCTCACTTTCGTTTAATGGGGAGGAACTAATATGTCTTGCTTTCACTTCCAGGGGGTGGGAAGAAAAGAATCAATAAATCCACCATCATTTATTGGGAGGGATCTATAGATCTCACCTTGATTTACCAGGGAGATCAATATCTCAACCTTCATTAAAGGAGGTGGTATGTTGGACTAAATAAGGTTCATCTGCTTTTTAGAGCAAATTGACAGAATATGTCTCTCCATGTATAGGGAGATATTCAGTATGGCCTTCATATATTTGTATATAAGCTTTGTACACCATATGGTTCACCAGCTAACACAGGGGTACATGTATTTCACTCAACAATAGGACTGGAAAGTCAAGGGCAGGTTCAATACAGTGGGAATGTGGACTCTGCACAGTAGAGCATCTGACTTAGAAATCTGTTTATGCTTTCCCATTTATGAAAGGCAAAGATTCAATTTATATTATAGTGTGTGGAAGCCCCTGGATTCAGTGTAATATATCTTCCTCTATAGAAGACAGTCTAAAGGCAGTTCTTCATTTATGCAGAGATAGATTTGGTGGCCTCCCTAATTTACAAAAGCTGGATTCACTGTTCCTTATCGTGCTTAATAGGGACCTAATATGAACTGTACATTAATTGTAGAAGCAGAGAAAGGGATATGATGTATTCCAGGATGACAACATTGTGGCAGCCTATCTGAATGTCTGAGAAGGAAGTGTTTCTTTTCAGCTCCTCAGAGCACAGTGAAGCAAGATTAAACGGGTATATTGCTGTGAAGAAAAGGAAAGATGCACAAGAACCCAACCTACTTTTACATCAGACCTGTTAGTGATGATGGCAGTTTTCTCTGCTGCATCGAACAGTCTGCAGAAAAAGCTGATCTCACTGCATATTAGAGCTGCTACTTCAGGCTGCTTCAGGTTTCTTGTCTTTGTCTCCAAAAGACACTAATCACCACCCTTCATATCATCCTCCCTCAAAACAGCTCAAAGCACAGCTGAAAAGAGTGTGACTTGTCCTTTAATCACCTATTAAGCATCTAACACCACAGGACTCTTGTGGACACCACAGCAGGGAGCCTTTCAAATTTAGGCTACTGATTTGATAGGAGCTCAGATTACCAGTGAGTGACCAGAAATAAATGCTAGTTGATGCAGCCAGGGGGCTTGCATGATATGAGTTAGGGGGCATCAGTACAATTCCCAGAGGAGATATGTCAGAACAACTTAGGAAAAAATATCAACCCAAATGCCCACCTTGTTGAGTTTCTCAGCGGGAAGCCTGTGGACTGAAAGGACCCCAGAGATTGAACTGCCCTGTCACTTTTCATTATGTGCAGTAGCTGCACAGCATACAAGCACCTGCAGCTCCCATTTCAAGGTGAAAAGATAAAAAGCAAATAGACAGCACTGTAATATTACCATAAAAATACAGTATATTGAAAACATGGCAATGCCTGCTGACCTCTCCTTTTTCCCAGGCAAAAAGAGGAAATGGGCAAACATGAGGTGAGGAATCAAAAGCAGACTGGTTTTGACTCAAGCTATCTGCTTCTTTTGGCTGGTGAAAGGGTGCAGCAGATTTCTAGAAGGCAGATGGACGTGCCTTTTCTATCCCTGAAGTAGCAGGAATGCTTATTTTCATCACTGCATTGCAGCAGCATCACTGCTTCTCCATCCTGGCTGCCTGTAGTGCTGTACTTATAACTGTGTGTGTCTCTGTGCAAAAGGACTTTTCACAGTCTGCCATTTTATATGATACTGGGTTAACTAGGTAGACAGAATGTGAGAATCCCTATTTGCACATATTATTTCTATTACAAACAGGATAAATCTACAGTATGTCCTTCTGTTCCAAGGCTCTCTTGCTACCTTATTTTCTTGTCCCCAAAGACACTACCACTTCCCTTTTTTGTTTCTTTTCAATCCAGAATATAACACGAGTGTTTTTGAATCTCCCTTGCTTTATGCCCTAATTTCCTGGCTTTGCCCCCTGCCTTCCTTCTGTTTCTCTCTGGGGTCTTTCCTTAAGACGCCATTCCTTAGACCTCCAGTTAAGCTTCTCAATATTGCCAAAAAATATTAACATCCCCCAGTCACCTCTATAAACCTACATAATGTTGCATTATATCTCTTCCTGGTCTAATACAATGATAAATTAGAGAGAGAGAGAGTTATTCAGTATGCCACCCTTTTTTCTTAAAGCTTTCTGAGAAATCTTCAGCAGCTAGGGGATGGATGTGAGAGTTCTGACGCTACTGAATTCGTAAGGCACACTATACAGGCAGAGTCTCCCATGACTACTCAGATGAAATCCTGGAATGTGATTTGGAAAAGGACCAGCCATGTGGAGGGGATCCAACAGGCTACCTCAGAAATTATTGCAAATTCCATCCAGAACTGGGATAAAGCAAGGGAAGGAATAAGAATATCCTCCTTAGGGCAGAAGTGTGCCTTAATTACAGAATATAAGAGACCACACGGTATGATGATGGGCTTGTTAGAAGAATCTGAATTAATATCCAGCTTTTACATGCTGCTTTTTGTTAGAATTCAAAGTGCTTCACCAGTGGCATAAAAATGATGATATTTAGCCAAAACCAGCCAGTGGCAGGACCACAAATGGAAACCAGCTGTCCCAAGCGTCCTGGGAGAGTGTGCTAGCTCCTAGCCATACTTTCTCCCATAAAAGGAATAAGAAATTATTTCAGCTTCTTGCATGCACCAGCTGTAAATAAGCAGAAGGACTCATCTGAATTCTTTCAGGGGTCACCTTCATAAAAATACGTATTTTCTGTTGTTCTACAAACCTTTCTCCCAGGACTGCTTGGTAAAGGCTGCATGACAGAGGTATTCAGTATATATTCTCCCCCATATTTCTGCCTATGTCTACCATAGCAGCCAGAGCAGCTTGGGCACAACTTGGAGCAAGCCTAACCTGCAGAGAAGTCATTGCAGCTCTAACTGAAAGCAACACCAACTCCTCTTTGTCTTGGTATGAGCAGATGAGCACATTCAGAGCAGTGATTGAGAAGTGGTATTTTGTGATCCATAATGTATTTTAACCCCTTTTCATCATTAGATGACCATGCAGGCTTTTTGCACTCTTTCTGTATCTATTTGATTGTGCTTTCAGTAGCTGTAAACAGGGACACAATAACAGTCTTCAGTCTGCACGGAGTCTTGTTCTGCATTATTCATACACTGCCTTCCTATTTCACACACTTATGTCAGTCCTCACTCAAGCAAAAATCATGCTAAATGATTCACGTTCTCTTTCTCTGTGTGTCTTTCTCTTTTTCTTTTTGAAATGGGAATGAGAAAAAAAAAATTGAAAAAAAAACCCTTGTGATTAGACTTCTCTCTCCCTTTTTCCTTCTTCCCTCCCCAGCCAGACTCCAATTCCCAATGACATCTATATCTGGTCTCTTGATTTTAGTGTGTCTGATGCGAAGGAAATGGAGCAGAGGAGCCTTCATTGTTAAAAAGTCTCATCAGTATTGTCCTGTTATGCACTAATTAATTACAATTTCTGAGATTAAAGAAAGAAACCCCCCCATCTACAGATCTTTATCATCGTTGCTGCTGTTAGAGATCGATCTTCTTTCTCTTTTCCCTGCCCTGCCCTCAGGATATTTGCCCTTTGACAGAAGCTTTCACACCTATCTTAGAAGCATCCTAGTTGCTCCAGGGCACTTGCTGGGTGCTATGCAGTTCTGTTTTGCTACTTTTATTGCTTGACATTCATATGGGATTAATAAAGGACCAGCAAGAAGGCACACATTGTGGCATTCTGTATACAGGGATGAATCCCAGCTTTGTGGTTAGTCTTTTTCTACTTGCATATATGATGCAGCTGAATGACTTAACCTGCAGTTGCCTGGCTGTAACTCTCCAACACTACATCAAGAGATCACTGAGGTGCTGGTGAAGGGTTGAAGAAAGCAACCAAGGATGCTGGAGCCAGTTTTCACAGTTCACCCCACAGGGAATGTATCAAAGCCAGAATTAATTTAGATTACCATGCATGCCAGTGTCCAAGACTGCATTTTTCTATCTTAATATGGCTAAAGGGTTGCAATCATTCCCCTCAGAGCAGAAATCCCTACTGTCATCTATGATTTACGTCATGCTCAATGCACTCTAAAGCACTGCATCAGGGGATGTACTCTCAGTGCACTAAGAAACTGAAACTGCTGTTGAATGCAGATGACTGCCAGCTGAATAGACTTTCTCACTGGGAATCACCAGTGCTTGCCAAACTGCAGTGGGTGGCCATTGCTTTTCTTGGGGAATGTGAAAGGTTCCTTTGGTGCATTAGAGCCCCGAGTAAGACCAGTGTAACTGAGAGATACCTACCTCCCACTGAGATCCTGCAATGCTGTGGTCAGCAGAGACACTTCTGCTGATGCCCTGCCTGGAGTGACAAACAGGCTGAGTGCTTCTGGCAGGGCAAACTGCATAAAGGAGTCTTAGTTTAGGGGGGTTTTCCTCCTTATGGTCCTGAAATATATTTGCATTTTATATTTCATCTGTTGCATTTTACTGTCTGCTGCCAAAGCCACCTACTTTATTGGACCTGTAGAGAGTGAACTTTCCTTCTGGAGTCGACCAGTTAAGTACAGTTACCTTTTCTCTGAAACTGGCCCATGTCAGAGGATTATGGGGAAGATGGAGACAGACCATTGATTGTTTGAGTACAAGAATTATTACAGTAATACAGTAGTTTTCAATTACAGAATTTTGCTTTATGGAGACTTTGTAATGTTGCTGAGAAATTATCTTTTGTGAGGATTCATACTTCTTATCTAGAAATGAAGCAGGTGTGGCTTTTTGCATTGAGGAAAATAGGGAGTAAACCAAGCAAGAAGGACTTACTTGAATGAGGTTTTTTGCTGATATTGATAGTAAATGCTCTTTCATCTTTCTTATATTCTTCCTAGTTAAAGGCTTTTGAAACAAAGTGAACATTTTTTGTGGGCTTTAGAGTTTAGATGCCTGTAAGCACACCGCGGTGCTTTTCCACATTAGCTGATTTTTCTAGCAACATTAGCCAAAGGAAGCTGTCTGCTGCCAAGGAAGCTCTGCAATTGTGAAACTGTGAAGAAAGACACACCAAGAGGAATGGGAATTGTTTTATCCCTTCACACACCAAGACGAAGGGAAATTGTTTTATCCCCTCCAAACCCTGCTCCATTCTGTGCAACCTCATTTTCAGAGCAATCATTATCCTGACATCTGGGTATGCTCAGTTGGGTTTGCTCTTGCTGAACTATATCAATCAGACCCAGCCTCTGTTGCTAGTGATGCAATTTCTGAGTGGCTTCTTGGCTCAGTTCAGGGGTGGGATCCTCTTTTTTTGGGTTAGGACCAGCTTCATCCTGGCCTCCAACAATGGGTGGAATAGTTTCCTTTCCCTGCCTTTCTCTGCAATACCTTCCTCTGACTGCTTCTTTGGGGTGAAGAGGGAATGCTGACATTAGTGATGCTTTGTTTCCCACCCCACCTATTTTTTTGCATCCAGAAGTCCTCCAGAGACCCAAATCCATTTTTCCCACTGTGAAGCAATGCTGGGGAAGGAGAGGGGAGGGACTGCAGACTGATTTCCAGGGGACTGCACTGCTCAGCAGAGGGACTGTATCCAGGCAACCTGCTTCCCCTGCCCGAGACAAGGACACACAGCTGGGACTTTGGAAAATTAACAAGAAGCTACTATAAAGAGTGGGCTACATGGGGGCAGTGGGGGAAATGGTGCAGGGGGGAGCCATGTTATTTTGGGCAGGTTATTTCTGGCCTGGCATCTTCATGACATTGGACCCGGCTGCAGTAGCCAACCGAGCCACCCAGCTGCTCCTTTCCAGGTTCCCACCAAGAGACGGGAAAGAGAGTGGCTTTTTTATTGTCCCATAGGATGGGCACGGGGAAAGGGCTTGCCCTGCCTTTTGCAGGAGCCATTCCCCAGCACCTGAGCAAAGAGCAGTATAATACACTATAATCCTGCCTCCTGAGGCATAGTGAGAAAAAGCCCTGTATTGTCTGGAAAGCTCAAATCCTGCACCATTATGGATGGACAGACAAAACAACAAATGCAGGTAGAAGATGCTGTGAGACATCAGAATGGCCCATGCTGAGGTCCACCACAGACAAGCACCTCAGCAGTTAAAACCTCCTTTATTGCATTGCTTTCTACCTCACCTGGTGCAGGTGAGTCTTAGATCCTACACGCCTGCTTTAACCAAGATCCCAGGATTTGGGCCCAGCTTCAGACCTCATCTGATGTTGAGCGAGGGTGGGCTGCCAACAGCTCAGCAAAGCACAGGAAAAGCTTCTCAACAGTGACTGTCTCATTCTCTCCCCAAAGGCAAAGACCTGACTCTCTCCAGGACCCAGCACCTTCTTGCTTGTCAGCTGTTCATCGTTCACTGGCAAGCCCCACCTCATGGCAAGGTAAAAGGTATGACCTGTAAGGGGAGCTGCCTACATGTCTTCTCCTCTCGCCTCTGGAGCTGGATGTTAGGGACTCCACAGGGCATGACAAAACCCATAGCCCTTTGGTGAGAGATCCTCCAGGCTTCCAAACTGAGGGGACTACAATTGCTCTTCATTCCTCTTTTCCTCAATCATGCTCAGTGCATATTGTCTTTCAACTCAATTAGTCCACTTTGTTTACCACAACGCTAAGGTATCTCCCTATCTGTCTTCCTACTCTTTCTTTACTGTCTCCTCTTCCCTCCTTCATATGGTTTTTTAGATCTGAGCCCCATCACCTGTCTGCCTCGGCTGGCAAGACCGCTTAATAAGCATGGCTAGGCTAGGAGGGGCTCCTACCCACGGCCCAGGCATTTCCTGACCTTTCAAGTGCCTCTCTCAGAGGAGTAACCTCCTTTGCCTGCCCTTTGACTTTTTTCAGTGCTTTTTAACCTGTGACTGAGCAGCTCACAAAGTGCCGTTTGCCGAGGGGAGAGAAATGAACTGGAGGGAGGAAGGGGAGGGGCAAGGGGCTTGGAAAGAACATTAAGGAGCTAAAAATAACCATGGGTCAATTCTGAATGAGCCTGAGGCACTTCTCCTCCCCCTGCCCCCAGCTGATGCCGCAGTCAAAGAGAGGACAAGCAGCCATGAAGTATTCTGTCTTCAGAAGCGGCTCCTCTCCCTTCCCTCAGGGCATGCCTGCTGCCAGGACGGTGATTGCTACACTGCTATAGAAAGAGAAAAACAAAACAAATTAAAAGGATTCTGCCCCAAAATAACCCCTCTGCATCCTGGCACCACGGCAGCCACAGAAAATTTCGTGAGCCACAGATGTTAGGCAGGAAAAGACCTATTAGTTGCCATCGACTCTCCAACCAGAAGGTGAGAAAAGGAGAAGTTAGTGCCAGATTATTCCCTCCAGACAGTTTCAGTCAAGTATATCTGATAGGGAATTCTCTTTAGAGACAGCAGATAGAGACACAGCTCTCTGCAGCCTCCGCTTTGAACACAGTGACTTCCCTTCAGGTATCCATCCAGGTCTGATCCAGAATGGCACATAGGGATGAAGCAAAGATTATAAAGCACCATGACATAACATCTGGTGTTTGGTAAGATTTAAATAAGAACTATAAGAAAGTTTTGATTGTCCTAACCCATGACTTGCATGAGGAAGTTTCACCAGCTTGTATGAGAATTAAGGAGTAAGAAACACAAAGCAGAGGCAAGTGTCTCTAATGTGTCTGGGGAAAGTCGTACTACTAATTTAAACACACTACACATGGTATTTTAAAAACCTTCGTGTAAGTGTAAAGATATCAGAGACCAGCAGAGGTAAGAAATGCATGTGCAGCAATCCAGTCTTTAACTCTCATTTCCCTTCTTTCACATCCCTGATGATTTAGTATACCAGACACCTATTCAGCAAATGAGGACATCATCAGCCTTCCTTCCTGTCCAGTGAAATGAACCAAACTCCCATTTCAATGTCTAGTTTCCCTCTCCAGTCTTCTTACAGCCTGAGCTTATGCACAAGGGATTTAGAACTACTAAAAAGCTTGATGTTTTTTCAAATGTATTCCTACTAAATACAGTGATGCACACCTTGCCAGCAGATTTCACAGCTGAAGCTGACAGAAGAGAAATATCAGTATACAGATATAATGAATTCTGATCCAGATTCCATAGGAGAATACTTTATGATTGCTTATGCTTTTACTAGCTTCCTGTGATCACTCATATACTTCTCCATTCTTCCTGTCTTCTACACCATCTTCTTGTCTGTCCCTGCCATCCAACTTCTGCTCCTCTCATTCTTTGAAACTTGAGAGAGAGAGCTTAAGACAGGACCAAATGATACTAGCCAGGTATGGAGAATGCAGGCAATAGTGATGAGAAGCATGACCACATAGATTTGCCATGTATGGTGCTACATGCTGGCTTTAACTTCAAGGTCTGGAGAGCTTTGCTTCTCTAACTATTTACAGTATAAAACAAAAATAAACTAACAGCTCTGCAGTGGAGAGGAGAAGTGGGTGAGATCATCACGTATTTTGTGAATCTCCCTCCGTTTGACAATAAAATGAGAAAGAATAAAATTGGCTACAGAACTGGCTACTTCCCATTTGTCATCAGCCTGCTAAGCACAGGATAGTCCAAGGAAAACATGAAGTTCAGCCAAGCTGAGACTTCCCAACTCTCAGACTGAGGACATTCCCACTGTGTTCCCTGAACTCTTCTCTAATGGCCCTGCTTTCACCTGTGCACATTCACTGTTATGACATAAGGGTAGGGGAAACTGAACCAAATACATCCAGGGACTTGTGAACACAGCTAGTTACCTCTTCAGGCAGGACTAGCTCATGCAGAGCACAAAAAAGGCTTAAAACAGCCCAGGAGTTGTGGTGAGGGAGATAGTAAACTGTGACAGTGAACAGACCTGAAGGAACTAAGAGAATGATGTGGAGGCTCTCATCACAGGAACAATTCATCTAACATTTGCCATTAATACTGTCCTGTGGGGAGTGAGGGGATGAATGGAATGATCTAATCCTACCTTCCAATCCTGTGACCAACCTAATTAATCTCAGACATTGGTTTAAAAGGTAGTCTGCAGGATACTCTTAGATGGTGCTTCCTGGATTCATTTTCTCTTGTGTCTTAAAAGTAACCTTCTAGCTTTAAGAAGGTACTGCTTGACATGGCTAGGGAAGTGTAGGGCTGAAGCTGAGTCTGTGAGAAAACCCCTACTCAGCAGCACCTTTATTTCAAGTTCCCAGCACCTGACACTGGAAGGCTGCCATTCTCCTCTAATCCCAGAACACAAGCCAGACTAGCCTTTTTCCACTGCAAGCTGCCTTAAGATACCATCGTTGCCTTTTTTCAGAAAGGCAACCTGGACTGTATCAATGAGTGGTCTGGTGTCCAGCAGAGAAGTGTGACTCATTCTTTCTTTGTCACAGTCACAAAAGCCACAATAGGACATGTTGCCCCTGAAGGCAGGCGACAGGAGAGGATGACCCAGAAGGTCATCCTAGAAAACCCTTTCTTCCAGTCCTGTGTTGCTTGCCTAGTGAAACTGAGAGAGGAACAATGCTTTCAATGTTGAGAGAGAGGATCAAGAGACTTTAATTTGTCCCTGCCTTGCCACTGACTGTGAAGGGTTTTATGTATCCCTTCTGTTAGTTTACCTGTAAAACATGAGCACTAAAACACACTAAATATGAGAAAAGTGTAGAATTCAATGAATGGATAATTGTGTATCTTGGGAACAAAGTATGCACTTCCAGTTAACTGAAAATACCATTCTCTACTGCCACCAGCCTTTGTAAAGCACCATCATTGCTCAGAAAGCAACATATAATACAGAGTTAGCAGTACAGATCATTAAACTAGTCATTCACCTACAATTCTATATGCCAACATATTTATGATGTGCCAGTTGGTTTGGTTTCTTGGGGAGGAACGCACAATATTGAACTCAAATTAATGGAATCAAATACTTTACATATTTTTGATTAGAAATGCTACAGATGATTTCCAAGATTATGTTGTTAACAGAACAACATATGGCTTGCCACGTTCAGGAGGTTTTTATTGCTGCAGTTGGTGATACAGTTTGGGATCCCCAAGACAAAAGATGTTATATAAATACCAATGCAAAAGTATTCCAACAGTTTCTGCATACTTTGCATAATTGTTTATTACTATTACAATTTTTATTACATTCTATTATAACTTTTTTAAAAAGTCAAGTAATATAGTATATTAATTATGATTGTAATTATTATACTAGATCTCTGATATATTTCCTTTCAGATGGGACCAGAACCTCAGTGACTACCTCCCAGTTTGGGCAGTTCTATCTTCTCCAGCTTCTATTTGGTTTCAGCTGGATATAATCTGATTCCTTCCATAAGAGATAATGAAAGTGCTACTCTGTACTGTTAAATAATTGTCATATTCAGCCCTAAGAATGACTGCATTTCAACAATGGGATAAGCAATTTCTGTATTTTATCTGTAAACATTTGGCATATTTCAAATTTAAATGCTTACCTAAAGAGTTAATTTCAAATTTGTGCTTAGTGATCTTTATCCCTTCTCTTTTAATTTCTTTCTAGTCCAGATCCCCTGGTATAAGTGGGAGGAAGGATTACAGAACTCAAAGTGTCTTTAAGCTACTTAAATACTTCAGTAATTCTGGGGCTAGTGGCAGGTCAGTTTAGCTCTTAGGGATCATGCCAATGGCATCACCTGCTCAAACAAGACAGAGCTAGAAGACGGGACCTGCAGATCTGAGCATTCATGGGCCAGTTGAAAAGAAATCATGCACCAAACTAAGATGGGGAAGCACAGTTGCAGGATGAAAGGGCAGCAGCTGTAAGAACTGAAGATTTCCAGAGGCAGTTTTTAACCACTGGTTTGAGAATCAGCTGTGATTTCAACAGCCACATCTACCCAACTGGACTGAACCACCTCCAGCACAGAAAAAGCCTCAGGGAGAAGATGAAAGTTTAATTAATTAATGCTTGTAAAATGCTTTGGGACCCTCAGATGGAACACACTAGAGAAGTAGAAAGACTTAATTATTTTTACCACTGATATTATGGGGGGCCATTGATAATATCTTATTTAGATGCTATAGTACTTTCATTCTTTTTAGGCTGGATCTGATCTGCACCTGGTATTTCAGACCTAAGAACACCTAGCAGTAATGGTGAAATGATAATCTCAATCACTTGGTTTGTAAAAATCAAATATCCCTTTTCAGGGATACGTGCTCAACATTTTGTCAGACCTGCTGTGAAAAAGTAATCGACCTACAGCATGAGCACACCTTAAACCAGCCACTGAACTGTGCCTTTGTCTCCTGCTATAGCAGTTCTTTCTCCCTTATTTCCCTTTACATGATTTTGCAACAGGAAATGTAGCTATTAGCTAAATGGCAGCAAAATATTCATACTGCCATTATCAGAGTTAACCTGCTGAATAAGCACAAGGAGATACTGACTAGTGTAGCAGGACAGGAAAATAGACTCCAGATCCTTTCACCTCCATGTCACCAGGTCCAGCCCAGTCTAAATCGATAATTGCAAAAATGCCATTTGACACCTTTTTGGCATGCTGGACAAAATGAACTGGGCAAGGGAAGGATGGAAAAATCTCAGCCCAAGTCCCACTGGGACAAGTATCAACACTACAAATAGCACTGCTTGCCAGGTCAGAAAAGAGGCCATTGCATTCCTCAGGCACGTTACTTCCAGGGGGGCAGGAGGAATAATGTCAAACGTGCCCTATCCTGCACGTACCTTTTAGACTCCAAAATTAACTGAGTGCTTTCCATCATAAAAAATGCCCACTTTAAAGAGCAGAGGTGAGAAAGAGGGTATCAGTCAGACAGGGAGTGTTATTTGTGGGCACTTTGCCAAAAGCAGCTGCTTTAGGAATGTGCTTCAGGAAAGAAATGGGAATCTGGGAATTACTGTTAGTAACAATCTGTTGTAACTCCATGTTACTAAAATACATCTGCACCCCTGCACTCTTTCCATCCCTGGTTTATTTGCTGCAGGAAGCGTAGCTCATTTGGAGTGAAATTCAGTGGAATGAATGGCTGACTCTCAAAGTTACAGTATCTTAGATATCCTTGAGTCTTTGCTGTAACACTTGGGCACTGCCTTGTCCTTAACATATTTTTTTTATGATACCCTGATGCCCCTTCAGATGGTCTTGTAAATGCTGCAGTCAGTGTGGATCTTACTGCAGTTGCACATGCACCTCATATGAACAAGTCTGGATTTTTTAAGCAACTGTGTTTAGCATATCATAGAATTGTAGAAAGTTAAGTGCTGCAAAGTTATGGAACTAAAACTGAGGGCCTGAATTTGCAGCAAAGCTACCCTGAACTTTATCTCTTGTGATAAAGAGATAAAGCGCTTTCTGACTTTCACAAGGAAGGTTAACAGGGAGACAATTCAGCTGATCTTTGTCCATGGTTCCTTACAGGATGCATATCTGATAAATTATCTATGTTACATGGAATAGATAGCCGTGGGTTTTTCTTTATGATGCAAGATTTATAAAGTTTCTTGGTACTGCAGAAGTCCAAAGACAAGAAATGAGGACTCGCTATTTTTGTACATACAGAAGTTTGAATCCTGGATGAAACGGGTTTGCTCCTTGTAACTCCCTGTCCTGGCTGACAGGATGAGAAAATTCATAGGTTAAAGTGTTGAAGCTCAGGCACAGCAGCATAACCAAAGTGCTGTGTAACCACTGCCATGACAGGATGAGCAGAAGGAAGGCCCCAGCCACATTCCTTGAGAGCAGAACAGGAGCACTCAGATGGCCACAGCTCCTGCACAGCCACATTCATGTGTAGGTGCACAACCCTGACCCAAGCCCAAAATACAGTTAAACCTTTTTACTGGATGAAGAATCAAAGCGTGGAGGAAGGGACACCCAGACTTAAAAGCTATTTAGACACCTAATTATGCAGATAGATGCCAGCTAGTATTTTCAGAAAGCACTGTTCAGCAGCTAAGAGATCAGTAAAAATCTGCCCCAAATTAGCCTACAGCCAAGCAGAAAACCACAGGAGTCAAAGAGAGAGAGGTCACCATAAGAACATCAAGCTGCTGAGTGTCAGCTGGTCTGCAGGAAGCACCTTGGTGCATACTTCTCTCTTTTGGTAAAGGTGAAGTAGTGTGAGGCTACCATGGCTTCTGTTGTCTGTCAACAGAAAGGAATTAACTCTCAGGTTCAGTGTAGCATAAAGGTGTGTAAATGGATATGGCTAGTGTCTTGATACAGAGAGCACTTACAAGGCAGAGCATTACAGTTCCTAGAAAGAAATCCAACAAACTCAGAAAATAAAACATTCTGACCTACTTTCACCTCCACTAACCTAGTCCTTCCTTAAAAGCTTAAGTAGATATATTCACTTGTTGCTAGGCTCTCAGTAGCAGGATTTGAAGTCCAGGGATTCCAGTTATGCTTAGCAAAGGAGCATGTAGTGGTGCCCAGAATACAAAGACATTATCTCTCACCCTCATTCTCACAAATAGGAGGACTGATAGCTTGAATGCTTCTGCAGCTCTCAGTTGAGCTCAGCCTTTGTGAAAGCCTGTAAGCAGAGAGATGCGTCTCTGAGCACCCAGAACAAAGCCCACTAAACCTTCACGGGTCACAGCAAGGCCTTTCAGAGCCGGGTCACCACTGAACTTTGGCTAAATCACTCTGACCAACTTATGGTAAACGAGGATGATAACATGGTAATGTCTGACTTACCAGGGACATGGCTATGCAATGGGTAAAGGTGAGGCTAAAAAACCACACATACTTGACCTTTTTTCTTGGGTCCTCTGAGGACCTGCAACTCACACCCTGTCTGAGAGCAATGGTGGCCTCAGAGATGGAAAGACAAGAGGAGATGCACAGGATTTTAACAACAAAGTGTGTTTATAGTTCTACTAGAGCTGAATCCAGGAAATTTCATTGTTCACAGCATGGGCCATGACCGCTGCAGCCTGCTTTGGAGGCAGTGACCTCTGCCAAGTGGTGACAGAACTCGGCTCCTACGTTCAGCTTAATCCTGACCTGCAGCTCCACCTTTTAGCCCCTGGCTTCCCAAATCGCTTTGACAAGACACTGAACTCCTGACCTACAGAATCCTCTTTTAGTGCAGTCCTTATCCTTCTCTGTCTCTATCATTTCATCACCCTGAGCTCTGCCAAAGCCTCTCACTCTGGATCTGTGAGACCTCTCTTACTCCCATACTGAATATACCAGCAACGCTGTTCTCACCAGCAAACTCTTCTGCCTGACCCTTGCCAACACTCCTTGACCCTTACAGTACCAGTTTTGTTAGCCACGCTGATGGGTTAAACTGAACCCCTCCCAATTTAAAGTGCCTCTGCTGCTATAATTCAGGGCTCCGCTCACCGGTCCTCCAGCTGTGTTGATGCACCTCCCTCTTAAGAGGCTCTCAGCATACTTTATTCTTAATGGCTGTAGCCTGCAAAGATGCTGAAACAGGAAACCAAATGAATGCTGTGCAACCTTGGGAATGCAAATTCCATGTGTTCCTGAAGTCAAAGCAAGCCATTTCCTTCCCCAGTCCCTCCTCCCTTCACAGGCGTGCAAGCCACAGCTAATAGGAAAACACACAGGCACACACAAAGCTTTGTCCATGCTAATTGCCGGGAGCTGAGGCCCAATCATCCTGTTGACTAATTTATCAGCCACTGCTGACTCAGCAATCTGGGGGGGTAGTTTCTTTCAAGCCCTTAAGTGCATTGGGAAGTAAATGGCTCTTATTGTTCTTTCCTTCCCTTCACTCCGGTGTCTGTACTTGTGGACAATTCTTGCCCCGGGCTTGACCTTGGCTGCAGCAGTGACTGGAGGACTGGGAGTGCCACAGCTAGTGGGCCTCTCATTAAACCCTAATGGAAAGAACAGGCTCAAGAGTGGTAGGAGAAAGAGGGGGGAATATATGACCTCATCTGGAAATAGCATGTTCTCCAGCAGAGCAGGACAGAGAGGAAAGTGAGGAAAGAGCTGACCTGAATTAGGTGCCTTGCATGAGTTAAAAACAAGTGAGATCAACAAACTGTGTCGTCTGGAACAAACATTCCTAAGACAGCCTGAAATATGCGGGACTTCCTCACTGGGTGCTGCCTCAGCCCTTTGCTTGAACAGCAGATCTGGGCATGACTCCAGGCAAAAGTCCTCAGGGCAAAGGGAGAAACTGCTGCTGGTGAACTGCAGATGACACGGGACGAGGCAGAGGCATCCTTGGGCTGATGCTGCAGGCAGGACAGACACCTGCAGCCACTCCATGCAGCAGTGTGCAGTTCTGAACAGCCGTGCTCGGGGGCCATCCCATATCCTGGCTGTGTAAGGGCTCGTTTGCAGAAAAGCTTACTGGAAAATGAGACAAAAAGAGGAGAAGACAGAAAACAAAGTCCTATGGAATTTCCGTTACCCCAGACTGTTCATGGAGATCAGTTCCCCAAAGTGCACAGGTAGGACAGCCCATATTGCATAGACACATCTACCCCAATGCACAAAAACACGTATCTGTCCCCCAGCTGCACACTTTTTAAAGTGCAAAACCAATATGGAGGGAGAAACACTACCATGTGCTAAACAGGTGTCTCACATGCACCTATTTATTTGTAAATGAGGCTTCTGTTTGGGCATATCCCTGGTGTATCCCTGTCCTGAGCATACCCACTAGCCCAGCTCTGCCCATAGGCCTGACTCAGTCCATCCCTGACCCAGCAGCTCTGTCAGTACTGTGAAACTTTGACTTAGCTGATAGCAGCAGAGACAAATTCTTTCTTGGAGACTGGCAAGCACAGTGTATTTCTGCAGTCACTGTGGGGGGAGTGCTGTGAATGCAGAATACTTGTTGGCAGAACAGTACAGACAGGGATTCTGTTGGAGTTTTATCTGGAGGTGATTAAATAATTCATTATCAATAATATTGAGAATTTTGGCAATATTTTCACTGAACAAATATTCATAAATATGTTTCCATTATTTAGCTAGCTTTGGCTCTGTTACATTCCATTTAATATGCAGCTCTACCAGACTGTTTCTAGGTAGAAAAATAAGCTTGAGCCTGTAAGCTGTATGGATCCCAGTAAGTTTTAGCCAGTTTTGCCATCAGCAGGTGGCATTTATCTAATTGTCTCTTTGTGAGAAATGGCTTTGCTATGCAATGTTTTCTTAAGCAGCCTGGGAATCCCAAAAGTGTTTATTAAGAGACCTAGGCATTTATAGTATGTGCAATTTCTGTCTGCATTTTCTTTAAATTCTTTTGCTTGTAAAATCTCAGAAATACCAGGTTTGCTCTTTTTCACTTTGACCTGTATGCCCTGTTTATTGTACTTTGAAGAAATTATTCATCTTTTGGAGAGTATTCTCTGTGTCAGAAAGATGAGTAGGTCCTCTGAAGGTAACAAGCATGTTTTTTTCAGGGTCACTGTTTTGAGAAAGCCCTAGAAAACAAGCCTTCTTCTATCTTTCTCTAGCTCCAAACAAGATATGAAACAAAACTTTGCATGTTAGTCCTGTGGGTTTTTTACTAAACATCCTCAGTATAGCCTGCTCTGTTCCTGACTAACTGGAGTCTAGATCATTGTTAGGCTGTTAAAGAATTTGCTTTTATTCCAGGCTTTCTGAAGTTTACTTTTCCCATCTCTTTCCATCCATCTCAGTTTAGTTACAAATCTCTCTCCTCCTGGGAATTTCTCTGCTCTGCTAGTGAGTCTGCATCCTTTTATATGGCTCATAAAGAGCTCATGGACTCCTGGGAGGTTCAGAAGACTATAATGAATAACTCAAAAAAAATAATCATTCCACCACATAGAAATACTGAGAGACTCTAATTTCTATTGAGGACAAATCATACAAGCCAAACCCATTTTAAAGTAGAATATTCCAACAATCACTGGAAGACTTTTCAGAGATAAAAAACTTCTCACTGTCTTTTAGACTTCGGTTTTATTAAATGCCTCACCTAATTCATTGGAATCTCTCCTTATTAGGCATAATACCAAACACTAAAATATATCAGGTAGAGAGACAGATAAGAGTGATGAAGATGGGACCTGAATTGTCACAGAAAATTACTTCATAATGTTAAATTGGACTCATGGCCACAGTCCCATAAAAGTGGATATTTATCACAGAAAGAGATCCTTAGTCTTGACTGTACTCTATGTATGTATTAAGTTCAAGGACAGAGGTGGTTTTAAACTACCTTGGTGTCACCAGTCATAATGTGCTGGGTTCTCTTGATGTAAATTAGAGCAGGCAAATGAGTCTTACTAAAGGGGTTTCATTTTTTTCTAGATGTTGCAAATCAGTCACAGTCACAAAGTCAAGACCCTTTACCATTGATGGGGTCACAAAGCCTGGCAGTAAAATGTGCCACAGCACTTCTCTCTGTCTGGAGAAGTGAGACCCTCCAGCAGTCCAGGGCCTACACTAGAGCCCCATCTACACACCAGCACCACACTGCAACCTGCACCTCTTGAGCAGCTTCACAGTGTGAAAGCAATAAACTCCTTAGACTTCCTTGTAAATCAAGAGTTAGAGCAGACTAGGTATGCACTTTTATTCCTACTGCAAGAGTTCTCCAAATAAATGTTAGCTTTTCTTTCCTTTCCTGAGAATAAGGATGTTTCTCCAATGTATGAAGAACTGATGGAAAAGGAGAATCCTATCTTTTTTATTTTAATGGGAGTACTTTTTATTTTATCTATGAGAGAAAATAGTTTCTTCACCCATCAGCTTCTCAAATGAAAATTATGATTTCTATAAAAAATGTGAAGCCTAGTATAAAAAGATGAAAACATGATCCTGAAATTCTACAGTCTGTTTGCTTTCCCTTTTTCTTCCTTTCTTTTCCCTTTTCCTTTCCCTCCTAGTCCAACACTTTCTACCTTCTCCGTAGTAGGAATCAATTATTTCAATAACACAAGTTTTAGCACTGAAGACATCTGTAAAAACTGGGTAGTTTGGAGACAGGGCTTTATACCTTGCAGTGTGCTTCTATTTTAGTTGCTGCAGACATATCCTTCAGTCACAGCATGTGATTAAGTACACAGGTTACCAGACAATTCTGTACCCTCAGTATAAAACTGCATCACTGGGTTCCCATCCTCTTTATTCCACTTCAGTGAGCTGCAGTTTTCCCTCCTCCTATTTCCACTTGTGACAGCTTTTGCCAAGAACATTAAGTAGTGCATTGTCCCTCCCCATCCCCATCCCCATCCTCCCAGTCCCAACCCCCATCCTTGAAGAATGAAGTTACTGAATTGTATTTATAGGTCATCCTATTCTGACTGTATAAAACTAAAGGTTTACAAAATCCAGTTCTGCTGCTCTTGCTGTGGTATCTAGGAAAGTATTGAGAAGCACAGGCAACAGCAAACCTGGCCTAGTTTTGCATAAGGGACTTTGCTGAAGGAGGGAAGAGGAGCCAGTGCAACCCCTGGGGATTTAGGAAACAAGTAAGCAGCTTCTCATGAAAGGAAACAAGCAATTTTACTCCTGATTTTGTCTTCCCTTCTTGCTACCTTCCCTGTGTTCCCATCTGGCCTGAACTCTGTGGGAGCTTGGACAGCTCTCTCTGCCTGCAGTTTGACACCTGGGGTTAGCATGACCAGCCTCCATCCCAGAGAGATAGGCTTGTGGGGGTGATGTTTGGTGAACTCATGTCTACAAGCACTTTGAGGTCTTCTTACAGCCTCACTATAGAAAATGACTATTTTTAACTGCTGCTGTTTCTCCAACAGGCACTTCTTGGGCTCAGATCAGCATGATGCCCTGCCTAAAGCTCTCGTGCCCTTTACACAGGGACAGCTCCAGAGCAGAGCCTCCTTCACAGGTTATTTCTGTATCAGAGTTGCTGCACACTAGGCTGCCTAAATCCGGTGCAATCCAGGAAGAGGTGATTCCTCTGCCTGCCCTGCTCACAGAGCATTGTCACCTACTCTGCTAACCAGGCCAGATGCTGTGCTGCAGCTTTGCTTTTACTTGGGGAATTACATGCTAAGATGGTTCCTCCTTCCCATCCCCCATATCTCCAGTCACAAAAACAAGCAAATGCTTGTGAGCTAATCCTGTGCAGAGACTTTATTAAATAAACACAACTGGTACTGGTGACTTGTTTGTTTGGGGTTGCTTTTTTTTTGTTTTGCATTTGCTATCTTTGGAAAGCTAATCCTCTGGAGTCCACCCAGCGATTTCAGTCACCTCCAAATAACACTTACTAATAATCTTAATAAATCCATCTCCTAAGCAGCAGTCACTACTGCCTGGCACTGAATTACACAGAACACTCAGAAGCTCTGCTTCAGCTGATGCCCTTGTTCATAAGTGAAGTGGAGCACTTGCTCCATACATTCTCAAACCTCCTCTAATGGCTCTTTTGGGCAGTGTGATCATACATCAGTGAAGAGGAAGGCGGTCAGGAGGATGTGACTTGCAGCCTTCCTCTTTTCCTCCACCCTCCTCCAAGCCAGCTCCTGAGCATTTCTTACAAGGTTGCTTATACCTGGCTTAAGAGAGACATATAAAATGTATGTGTAGCCATAAGCAGAGAAACTGTTTGATTTCTAGGGAAAAATTAAAGCTCATAATCAAAATAATGGTCCTAATCAAAGCAGGGAAACCTTGGGACATATTCTTCACAATTTTGGTGGCTGGTCTAAGTAGTCATGGCAAGAGATGGGATGTCAGGACACAGACATTCTACTCTCATCTATTTACTTGGCTTTGTGAAGTTGTGACAGTAATAAAAGCAGAGATCCATCAGGCACCAAGACTGGATCATAAGCACTGCATGTGTCTCTGTTCAAACTGCAAACCTAATTTTTCCTTGGTTCCACAGCCTAGTTTAGAGTTCCTGAAAACTGCAGTGCTCCTGATTTTATCATTGTCTTTCCCTGGTACTTGAAGACCTTCATGCCTATGATGATCTCATGCTGAACATGCTTCCTCCACTTTGCTCCTGAAGAACCTCAAACTGGCACGCAAATTCACACAAAGATTCCTTCAGTAAGCCTCCACTTCCTTCAAAACAACTCTATAAGAGGCATTGTTCTGCTTAACTATTATTAACTCCTGGTGGTACTGATGGGAAAATTAAAGATCCATGTGAAATGACTAGCTTATAGCAGTGGCAAATCAGGTACCAAGGTAGAAAGAAGACTGGAGATTTCTCGCATTTAGATCCTCAGTCTACACAGCCAGATCCTTTTGAAGTTCTTAGTTTAATGATTTAATCACATGCTCTGAAATATCTGGATGACAGACATTATGCATATTACCACTTTAACTTGTCTGTATGTTTCCTTTAGAGTGGCTGACACTACAGGCAGCTTCCTTATTATACCACCGGTGAAATCCAATGCTAGCTGCAGTCTGGCTCTACTTTTTCTGACTGGTTTTCAGTATTCTGTGTTTCACAGGGAGAAGAAAGCTCTTGGGAAAGACACCAGGGTCTTGGCTTTGATTACACTAATTGAGAAGTGAGGCAGTTCCAAACCTCTACCAGAAGAAAGTGATAGAGAATTTCGTAGCACTGATGCCCTGTAATACTGGCACTGGCACAGGCAAGGCTGGGCAGAAAGAAAGAATCCTATTTCTAATACAAGCTCATCCTTATTTATGACCATCTCTTTAGAGTCAAGGCAAAGTTAAGCCAAACACTAAGAGAATTAAGAGGTTTGCAGTTTTTATCCTACATTAACCATTTGGCCTCACCCCTCCAACCACCCTTTAAGGATTTTATCAGCTAAACCTTCTTCCAAGACCACTTGGAGCCATTGGGGAACTATAGATTTTGGGGAGTTTATTTTTGTTCTTCTCTGTGTTGTGCTCTCTGAGATTCTGAGTGTCATAAGCAGAGGCCATATGAAGGGGAGAGACACCAAACCAAACTGCCTACAGGACCTTGCTGTATTAAGGACTACTATGAGTTGTTAAAAAAAAAAAAAATTACTGTACAAGAAACATGCTGTGAAAAAGGGACTGATTGTACAAGCAGGATAGATAACATTTAAAACATTTGTTATGGGAACAGGAGTTTACAGTGTGATGGGGAAAAAAGGTGGAGAAAAGAAAATATATGACTGGGAAGATAAGACAGAAGACTGTAGACAAAAGAGAAAGAAAGGAAAATAAATGGTCTCATTTTCTTTTTCATTCATATTTCTCAATTGTGAAGCACTTTCTTGACAAAGATATAAACAAAATGCAAGCTACCCCTACATTTCTTTTCCCCTCAATGTATAGTACAGGGAAACTCATCTGTGCACAGAAAATAAATGTAACTCCAACACTTAAAAGGAAAAAGACTGAGCAATGCAGACACAGAATGACAGATAAATATGGAGATGCACAGATACATATGGGCATAGAGCCACAGACATACAGCACCCACAGACATGAGAAAGAAACAACACGATAACCATGTGCATGCAACAGATCCCCACACACACACATCCTGAATAAAAGCAATAAAATGCTTCTAATTACTAGAATTTTGCACTACCAGACCAGCTTCACTATAAGGAAACAAAAAGCTCTGCTAGTCAGAGCCGCGCTCCGTGTGTCTGCCAGCCCGGCATGGCAGCATGCAAATCCTGCCGCATGCTCTCCCTCTTCCACCAGCCCGGAGTGCAGACACACAGCTCAGCCAAGGCCTGTCTCTGCTGTCAGAACTTTTCATGTGGTACTGAAAAACTCAGCAAGTTTCAGATGGCTAAAACGCTGAAATCACTGCCTCTGACTAATCTTCATTTTCTGTTTAAGCTGTCCTTCCCCCGCCCCCCCTTTCTGACTGCGTGCTGATTACATGCAGCATTTCCAGGCACAAAAGCGAACTGTATTTTAGCTATGTGTACATGACTGTACAATCTCCCGACCAGAGCAGCGTGTGCTTTTCTCGATGACAACGTTGAGACAGATCCCGAGTGTCGGGTGGCAAAAGCTGCAGCCAGTTTCCCATAAGTCTATTTCTGGTGCAATGCAAGTGCATGAGCATGGGGCTGGATGTATATTTAACTCCACATGCTTTAATCCAAAGAGGTCAGGAAATAGGAGCATGAATGCTCTTGTTGTGGCAGATGGGAATGTGTTGGATTGCCCACATTGTCAGGCAAGGGGCCCTGGGCCTGGAGGTAGTGCTGACATCATTGTCTCTCTCTGGGTTTTGCCTGGAGCTCCAGACACAGAGAGCTGTGCAGACAGTAACCCTTTCCTGCCTGAGCGCCCATCCAGCACGCTCTGCCACAATCTTCTCTTTGTCACTGTATCTGCAGCCACGGCAGCCTTCAAAGAAAATTGCTTTGGGCCTGCTACAGCTCTGATATTTCCCTTCCAAAAGAAATAAATTGTATCAACTCTTGGGGGAGAAGGTTAAATTTAATGGGAATGTGTCACTTCGGCTGCGGAAAAACACAAGCCCCAAAAGAAAGCCTTGGCATTTATCATCATTCAAGTACACAGATAGAAGTGCACAAGGACACAAACCTTCTGCTATAAACACCCGAACCTAAGTAAATTTAGGAACTACATAAAACCTTGACATTTAAATACCCTTGACTTAAGACAATCGTATAAAACCAGGAAAAGGAACAGGTTCCAGCTTCTTCAGTGCTTCCAGTGGTTTTCAGACCTTCATGAAATGGCTGAGGCTCAACTAGTCCAGCTATCACTTTGCTCTGCCTGCAGACACCCCTGTTTCTGATACTGTGCTCCCATTTTCCCACCCATACAGCCAGTCCCTGACACCTCAGCAGGTACCCACAATGTCAACAGCTCCCAGGGGACTCAGCACAACTGGGGATCAAGTGTTAGGTCTGCAGAGAGGGTCTGGCAATGCCAAGGGAGTATGCAAATAAATCCTATAAATCAAAAAAGTCAGCTCACACACAAACATCACTGTGCTTCCATGCATTGCTCCATAGTTTTTAGCTCTCTTACAGTTTATCTCCATCATCCAGACTGATGTAACAGCAATCTGGAGAATGTGAAACAGCAACACCCAATCAGTAGCTCTTGGGAATCTTTAAAAGTACCTTTCCTTGTATAACATTTTCTTCACCATTCTTCTCCATGGTGGCATGGAAACAAGTCATGAAAAAAAGAATTTTGCAGGAAAACAATTTCATTCTGTGTTCGCACTTTTCCACAGATAGCAATCCTCTTATGATTTGGGGTCATTTTCTCTTGCCTGCTCCTTTTTATTCTAGCAACGTTTGAAAAATATCCTTTAAAACAATCATCTCTAACTGTAACTAATAACAGAGAAGGACTAACTCCCCTTGCCCCAGTAATGCCAGAGAATCCCACAAAGCACATCGACCTCCCTTCGCTCCCCCCTGCTCTGCCCAGGGATTACAGCAGTCTCAATACAGGCTTGTCCATGCATGGGCTGTGATTCCCAACCACTGCATGATCTTTTATGAATGTAATTTCAGCCTTATCCACATTTCCTGACTTCTCTGTATTCCCAACAGACTTTTGATGTAAAAATAACCAACATTGTTAACACTTCAGAGCAGGAATTTTGCATTTTTACCCATATGTAGATGACCCTGCAGCAATACTGTGTCATAAAAGAAAAAACAATTTGGTGGTGTGTATCTGTGCATGCATTGAACTGCAGAGGGGAGTATGAGAAAGAAGACAGCAGTGGTTTGGAACAAAACATATTTAGGCTCTTGTATCAGCATTTGTGAAACTGAAAAATGAGACATCTTCAGTCTCAACTGCAGCTTCTCTGCAGTATAAATTAACCCCTGCCTGAACACAGGGCTATGAATTTACTTTTCACATACACATAATCCTCAGCTTCATGTGGGAAAAAAGGCAAAGGCAGAGCATATGCTGCTACCTGCTCTCTGGGCAACATTGCTGCTGTGGCTGTGGCAAAAAAATACTGTTTAGTCATAGTACCTTACTTCAGCTCCTGTTCTGCTGGGATCCACATTAGCCCACAGGTAGGTCAGAATTAGAGGAGGAAAAAAGTGGGGGCCGCTTTCTGCACCTGTTCTCCTAAACTGCAGATAACTATTGCTTGTCCACATGCAGTGCCTCAGGCAATGGAGCAGAAGACCGTGAGGAGATATTTAAAGTGCCTGGACTGCAAAGAAGTGTGAGGCAGAAAGGAAGTGTTAAACTTGCACTCAGCGTCTGACTTGGTCAGTCTCCATTAGATGGCAATGGCAAAACCTTGTAAACCTTAGGGATCCTCTGATAACTACCAAAAAACCCCAAAAAGTTCTGTGGCGAGTATGAGTTCAAAGCCTTCCTTTCTAAATTTCTGTCTCAAGTAATTTGGCGAGTACCACTCCACAAACCTTGGATTGGACTGCAGACCGGGCCAGCCTCATTCAGTTGCCTTTCAGCTCCTTCATCTGGTGCCAGTTTAGCCCGTCCCGGGCTCCCGGCCGAGGCTGAGCCACCAGCCCCGGTGAGTCAGCAGTCCCGAGCACAGCCTGCCAGGGAGCCTGGCTGCACCCGGGCAGGAACCCGCCGTCCCGGGGCTGCGCCTGCACATCCCTGCGGCCGCGCCGGCGGGGAATTCGCCTCAATGCACATGGTGCGGGTTTATTGTGTGTGAACCTACTCGCATGAGAGAGCAGTTTCGCCTGGGATCACCAGAGGGATTTTTTTTTTTTTTTCCTGCTAGGAAAGGGTTAACAGGAGTGCCCTTGCTGAGCTCCGTGTCTCCTTGCATTCCAGGGTAAATGGTGTTTTGCAGAGCCCGGTTACCTATGGCAACAGTGGAGAGGAATACTGCAGGCGATCTTCTGAATCACAGGATTTACAGCCCGTATGTTTATTCTGCAGTGAAACACTTCCAGCCCTGCTTCTGATGTGAGCTGGGAACCGCGAGAGGGCTTTACAGAGCCATTTAAAAGGCAATGTGAGCTGGAAGCGAGGCATTTTTAATCAAAGAAAAACACAGCAGAATCAGAGGAGTCTCCAGAATGAGCCCCGGTGCCACCAAGTACCTGCGGTCACACGCGGCACCATTAATAACCTGCTCTCAGCTCCGTGGCTGCTCTCCGCCTCTCTCGCCCTGCCTTGCCCTTGCTCAGCCGCCCTGGTGCGGCGGGCAGCCCGCAGCGCCCCGCAGCCAGCCCGGCCAGGGCGGCTCTCGGGCTCCGAGGCGCCGCGCTGCCGCTGGAGCCGCACCTGGGCTGGGCGCTGCCCCGCGGCACCGTCTGCTTTCATTCTGTGCACGTACTACTGACTTACTGACCGCTGCATGGGCGGTTCTCCTTACGGCCCGATAAACATCTCAACAGGATTTCTTAAAATCATCACTACTGGACAGAGTGTTTTGAGCCTGTTAAGAATTAAGCTTATTTACAACAACATTTGAAAAACAAGACTACAAATACATACTTTCACATATAATTTTGAAATGCCATTGGCTTCACTGAACTAACTGCATTTCACCTCATCCCTTCTGAGAAAATAAGCAGTTCCAGGCCTGGCTAAGCTGTGGTGGGAAGTCATCTGGGAATTCAGGAAGCTAACGGCACAAGCCAAGGAGCTGTGGTTGAATGCTTGAGCAAAGATTCATTTCACCTAACTCTAACCCTCAGAAAATCCGGAATCTGGTTTCAGCTGCCTCTGCAGTAAGCAGAGATAAATTCAGTTGCTCTTAGACAACTCATCCCACCTAAAAGAAATACCTGTGTGGATGAGTGTGTGCTTGCAGGTGCATCTTGCAGTACTGGAGACAGTAATGCAATCTTGGTACAATCAGGGCAGGTCACTGTAAACACAGATAGACAGACACATCAGACTGAACCCATATGGAAATGTCCAATTTATACCCTTCTTTCTGGAAATTGAATGCTCCCATATGTTACCACGTTTTTCCTAAGAAATATGCCATATATGCTACATATTAATCAAGCTATCTCAAAGCTTGAGAGGAAAACATTATCCTAGCTGAGTGAAGAGATGGATGTTTTGCAGGAATCTGCTGCTAATTTTTGAAAGCTCAGAGACAGGTCATTCCAAACTGTACTTGCTGTAACCTAGGAGGAATTTGCCTTGCTGATAAATATTTAACAGTCACAAAGGACTTATCTGCTAGTCCTTGTATGGACACTCTTTCAGTGGGCTCAAAGCAGTACACACCATTTCTCAGGGCCACAGTTCCAAGTACACTTTTTTTTTTCAGGAAGGGAAAGGAAAATCAAAAGTAAGATACAAAACAGTTGAATCACAGGGCTTCTGTGTAAGCCCTAAGAATTCAGAAATAGGCATATGTATTTAACTCAGATTTTTGTTCCATTTATCTAAAAAGAAAAGATTTACTTCGTCTTACTATTTGTCTTTCCCTCAATTTAAAAGAGAAAACAGAATCTGAATATATTGATCCATTGAAATTTATCTGGGAAATTGCTTTGCAGGCTGGACTAAGATAAACAGTAATTCATAATATATGCAGCAAATGATCATGCAAATCACAGAAAAAGAGAGAGCAGAAGAGAGTGGGAGGAAGAATTCATCCCTTAGATGTAAAATGAATGGGTCTTTAAAATAGGTGAAGTGGCGGGGAATCTGCTGCCTATCTGTACATTGCTTTCTCAGTGTACCCATCTATTGTACACACACATTAAATACAAAATTAAAATCTGAGTTCAGTTTTCCAATTCATCATTCCCAGGTTCATTTTTTTGTTTGTTTGTTTGTGGCTTGTATTCAAGCTTTCTTTATAGCGGGGAGATCTAAAGGGCTGCAGACTTTGTATTGTGCAATGAAATCACTCAAACTTCAGATGATTTTGGTCAGATGGAGGGAGGGGTCTTTCTTTTTCCCTACAAATCAGTCCTGGAATTTGCCTTGCATCTGGCTGAGGTTGTAAGGTTTTAGAAAAAGAACTGGCAATTCTGCTAGCAGGAGGAATTTTGTGTGGTTAAAGAATGGAGTTAAAGCAATCTTTCCTGCAAAAGCATGTGTGCACGCTTGTGTTAGTTTCTCATTCTCCACCATTTTCTGAAAACAGGGATTGGGGAAAAAGCACATAGACACATAACATTTTTCCATTAGCAGAGCAAGCGGGGGAAGGTAATGGTTTGGGGGGAGGGGGTGGTAATCAGAGATCTGCTTAGTCTTCATAGAAAGAAAAATGCCTAGGCGCCTGCTTTGCCATAAATTGCATCTGGTGGTTGGAGCTACAGCAAGTTATTAAAGTGACTGCATTAAAGTCATAATTCAGCAGGTCAGCAGCACCGTCTGCAGCCCCTCCTCCATCACTGCTCCCATTTTCTGAAGGGACTGAACACCGTTGCCTGAACCAGCTCGTGCTGCTGCACTTGGTGCCTTTTTCCCTGGGAGGGGAAGGAGAGGGGATAAAAAGAAGGCTAGCTCATACTACTGATTTATTTTGCTTTGCAGGGTCAAGTGGAGATGGTGCTGCACACCCAGGCCTCAGTAACAGAGGAAAAATCTCACTTCCCAAATGTAGCTTTCCTCCCACAGCAGCAGGGTGACTCCCTGGCTCCAGGCCTGCCCATTCTCCGTAAATTGTTCTCTCAGCTTCCTTGCTGGGCTGGGAGAGGTGGAGGAGGGGAGGAAATCAAGATGTCAGCATACCTCAGGGTCGGGTTGAAGGCAGAGGAATATATGTTTCTTGTGCCCGATCAGATGGAGGGATGGGAACAAAAACAACTTCCCACAAACCTCAAGATGGATGCCGGAGCAGGGCTGCAAACAGCAGCTTAGAGGAAGGCGCTCGCTGTCGAGGTCAGATGCTGGCTCGGAGGAGGCAACATTTGTCTCACATTTTGTCTTATTATAGTTGAGCTGCTCCCCGCCTCACTGCTACGATGAAAGCTGCCTGCAGATAATAGCTTCCATTTTGTTTTCTTCAATGAAAAATCAGGCACATACTACATTAGAACAAAAAGGTTCAGGTGGCCCCAGCAGCTTTTCTGATAACAAGCTTCTGCACATGTGACTAAAAAAAGACTTGGAGGGGAAAACCCCAATGAACCCCAAACTAAAGGGAAAGCAGATTTTCATCTAAGCCTCTCAGTCTAAACCGCATGATTTATTAGAAAACAAGATTTTTTTAAAGTGAATCACCTTGCAAAGATCCTATTAAACACCCTCAAATGCAAAAGGTCATCACAACTAGGGTTGGGTCACTTTTTGTAGATGTGACCCATTTCTCCCGTTTCCAAGGGAACAGAAGTGCCCTGGAGTCACCCTTGCACCCTCAGAAAGTGCTCTGGGGCTCTGTTTTTATTGGCCTGACTGTAGGGAGCACAGCAGGCCACAGGGTGCTTCCTTTCTTCGGATGCTAAATATTTTCTTAATGAATCTAAGGAAGAACACTGAAGCTGAAACTGCTGAGATGACAAATAGGTGTATGAGGTCATCCAGCAGTGCCAGAGAAAAATGCCAGGTTTTCAGTACACATTCATGGAACACGGAAAACAGCAAGCAAGAGGAAAAAAGCATGCACACTGCTATTCTCTTAGCAGCAAAGATTCCTTGCTTAAAACCAACATGCAAATGTGTATTTTTCTGCAGATTACATGTGTTAGAGACACTCTCATTTTTCCTTCTGTTTTTCACTAGCAGTATAAATATATACCTCACAGTGACTCCAGCAGAACACTGGGGGATGGGTTTCTTCTGATACACAGGCTCCACAAAATTGTCACACAGCTCCCTTGATGCACAGCCACACTTACACCCACGACTATGGAGGACAAGTAGAACATGCCACTGCCTTCTGGGTCAGGGTTTTTGTTCCCATTGAGATTTTATTATAGGCTTGAGATCCGCTGAGAATTAAACCCGCTGCTTGTCTACAGAATAGATAATGGCAGGGCAACCTTCCCACATCACTGCCTCCTGCCAATGCAGCTCAGCCCTGACCTGGCTACCATTCATGACTGGACAGAGTAGAGCTCGCTCTCTGTATCCCATTCATAGCCACTGATCTTTGCAAACAAGGAGCAATTTAGAATCCAATCTGATTTTTCTTTTCTTTCAGAAAAGAAACTAACCAGCAAAACAAGCAGGAAGTGAGCTGCAAGCCACAAAAATTATTTCAAATAAATTTCATGAATACAATGAGGATGACAACAAAGTCAGAGTACTAGTGATCTAAGGAAATTAAAGAATTAATAATACAAAATTAAAATACAGAATCTCCCATACCCATACAGAGCAGCTTCAAGCCTTGTGTGTGTGGCATTCCGCGGGGCTGCTCTGAAAACACCCATCACCTTAGTCTCAGTCTCTATCTTTTACTACAGCAGTAGTCACCATGCCCTAAGCACATGAGAAAAGTAAGCATGTGGGAAAAGTAAGCATGATGGCAGAGCTTGTACGGCTGAAAGCTCATCTGTATTTTGCAAGACTAAAAAACTGAAAAAATATATTGCCTCTGCCTACAATCCTCTCTCGAGCTCGCCCCCCGGTCGTGTCTGTGCTTCCGAGTACGCGGCAGTGCAGACAAGCCTCGATTGCCGTATTTGTTATTCCGGATGCCACAGCAATGAGACAGACATTCCTATGTGAGGTCTACGATTTTCCCCCAAATGTGAGGCTATTAGTCAAGCTCCCATCCCAACGTGAAAACAGTGCGCGTATTTCCAGTGTCATTTCCAGCAACAAGAGGGCAGCAGGGAGCCTCCAGCAGAGCTCGGGATCCAGCAAGAGCAGACGGGTGTCAGCTCCTTATTTCCAGTCTCCTTCGGGCAGCGATCATAGATTCATAGAGTTGTTTAGGTTGGAAAATGGAGGAAAGCTCACTTCTTGCGGAATACAATACAGCCAAACCCCAAGCGAATACACGAGGTCTTACCGTGTTTCTCAAGCAGATGGACTTACAAGCATCCTGCTCAGGCTCTTCGGGATATGTCATACTTGTTTCTTGTTTCTAAAAAAATCTGATGGCACAAATAATTTTTTTTTCATCAATTATTTATGCTATTTCACTGGACTCGCAAGGAACAAGTTAGGCTCCTCAGAATTTAGGTTTTCAAGAAGTCAGTTGCTGATCTTTCATATATATAATTTAACTTGGTAAATGTACTGGATCTCACAATTAAAGTGGGTTTTGAGGTTGAAACCACCATTTCAAACCTGCAAGTGCACCCTCACCAGTGGGACAGAAGGACCATGAATGTAATTTCTTTTCCTACAGGATTCACCATGGGGTCTATTCCTATCAAATTCTCGCCCCTCTGGCTGGCTGTCCACCTCCCTCACAGTGGATTTCTGTACAGAAATACACTCATGGCCATATCTCCTCATCCTCCCCTGAAATGCCCTATAGAGAAACTACCTGTGAAAAGTCCCTAAGATTTTGGAAGCATTTAG
This sequence comes from Oenanthe melanoleuca, assembly GCF_029582105.1. NCBI lineage: Eukaryota > Metazoa > Chordata > Aves > Passeriformes > Muscicapidae > Oenanthe > Oenanthe melanoleuca. The sequence goes on from NC_079339.1 coordinate 39,532,383, forward strand.
TACGCACAGCTGCAAAAAAAAAATACTTGCAGAGAGGCATTATAGACGTGTATGGGAAATTCATAAATCAAAGGCAGAATGTGATTGTTCCTACTGTTCAGTCAAAAATGTAGAGTAATATTTGTGAAGAAATCTGAGAGCAGCTTCACCAAGCAAACTACACTTCAGCCAAATGCAGAGCTGCTGTCATTCCCTGCGACAGGGCTTCTCAGTAAATCACAGCAGCTGTCCCTGCAGCGCCAGCAGCAGCTGGGAGCACAAGGAACCATTTCTTCTCTTTCCAGCGCAGAAGCAACACAGGAAAGTCACAGAGCAGCACTGAGTCAGGGCTCTGCGGCACAGTAAATTTCTGAGGCTGCCTGGTATTCTAGGCACATCCTTACGGCAATAAACTCCTCAGCATCATATCCCAGCCAGGAGAGAATCTGGAGCAGCTAAAAATATAGCCTCTGCATCTCAGATGCTTGCACACAGCCAAAGTACTGCCTGTGACCTCCACACCTTCCTCTCCCAGCACACACACACCCCCAAGGCAGGTGGGGATTGGCCCCAGTTCACAAGGCAAGGACAAGAGACAGCACTCAGTCTACATTGTGACTGGCATCACACACAAATTTAGGAATAAAACTTGTAGGAAGGAGAATTTCTTCTTTGTTGGTACATGAGAAAAGTCAGGAGGGATCTGTATTGCCTTGGTCTTTGAGGCATTTTGCTTAGCACAGTGAAACACCCCAAAGATTCTGGCATTAGCAGGCACTATAAATCTCGAAGACACCACATGTGTGACCGGATTATATATAGCTCTGCCTTCACATTACCAGCTCCAAAACACTACACAAAGAAGAAGATAATGAAATATCCACCTCTCCAGCCGTCACTCTCTAATCTGAAACTGCATTTCCAGGAGCCATTTTCACTCAACCACAGAGTCTAGGAACAAACACGTTCTCACCCTCCCACTCACTGTCAGACAGCCCCACAACTGGTACGCACGTACACAAGCACACACATATTCATTCTCTCCATTTCTTACTAAGAAATACAAAAAGTCTCATGTATTTGCAGTTTATCACATGCAAACATACGCATCTCTTCCCTTTCAGTCATGCAAATACACAATCGAAAACGCATTCTGGGTTAAATTCTATTTTCACTTATGCTATGCAAATATAAAAGCTGAATACTTCCATTAAGATAACAGATTTACAACTGTGTAACTGAGATCAGAATATGGTGCTGACTCTCTCATACATAAATTTCCATAGTTGCTCCTGAATTTGTCTTTTTCCTCAGCCGCCTCTCTGAGCATTAATCATTCAACATTTAAATCAGCCATCCACTTGCTTCTTTTTGCTTTGTCAATGAAAATTGTTCAGCATTAATTATAAAACTCATTCTCTGCTGAGGTTTTCTTGGCTTTTTTTCATTAGTGGGTGGAAGTGTCAATTTACAGTCATCTCATTCTGTCTTCAAAAATACCCTGTGTACCAGCTATACTGCAGAACCCATTCTCTGTGTGAGAGAGCTGTAAATGTGTATGCAAGATTGGGAATGCATGTGCATACATGTGTATATGTAGAAAAGATATGGAGATGGTGTTAGAATTAGCAAGGCTAAATGTTTCTCAGGCTTTATTTTCCAGTTTGAATCTTAACCATCTTCTGAATTTAAAGATTTTTAACCCTAGTGATACAGATGATTTCAGGTTACAAAGCAGAGTTTATGGCAACTGTAAATGCATTTGAAATAAAATATCTTTGGTGACAACACCACAATACAGATCCAATTTTTGTAGCAGTGAAACCTCTCCAGATTTGCTTTCATATTTTATAACAAAAAGGATTGGATATTCATGGTCCAGCATCCTGTGCAACTTTGCAGTACAAAACCAACCTAAGTGCCACAATGCACATGGTAAGATAATAAACCAATATGCTATAGCAAACAGCACATCACAAGGTAATGAACACAAGAGCTAGAGAATTTGGTTTAAATGGGAAACATTTTAGTGTATGGACTAAACACAGTAAGGACAGAGGCTGAGTAAACTTGTCTTTGCAGGTATGATATTCACAATTGTGAATGTCTTACTCTGTTACTACAAAGCAGAAAATACTCCAGTGTGTAAATGTTTTCCAATATTTTCATTATACTGGGATGCTGCAACCTATATTTAACCTCAGGGGAGGGATGTTCCCAAAAAACAATTCACTCCTTGGCAATCATTTCTGCTACCAGTTACATAAAATGTTAGACCATTTTAGCTGCCAAGAAAGGATTACAAAAAAGAGGGCGAAAAGGCAACCAGGAAAAAGCTGTATCTCTTCATAAAAATGTATTATGAGGCAACATAAGATATGAGTCAAGAAACTACAGTAATCTCCCAGGCAACAAAAAAGATGAACAGTGCAAGAGCAAATGCTCTTCTCCCTTTGGGATTCTAGTATGAGTTTGTCCTGTCCTAGTGCATTTACAGTGTCATGCCCTTCATGGGGGCCTTGTTTTGTGGAAAAAGATGATTCGGGCAACCAGGTATGTGATGTGCTGACTTCCTTCCCTTCCCTTCCCTTCCCTTCCCTTCCCTTCCCTTCCCTTCCCTTCCCTTCCCTTCCCTTCCCTTCCCTTCCCTTCCCTTCCCTTCCCTTCCCTTCCCTTCCCTTCCCTTCCCTTCCCTTCCCTTCCCTTCCCTTCCCTTCCCTTCCCTTCCCTTCCCTTCCCTTCCCTTCCCTTCCCTTCCCTTCCCTTCCCTTCCCTTCCCTTCCCTTCCCTTCCCTTCCCTTCCCTTCCCTTCCCTTCCCTTCCCTTCCCTTCCCTTCCCTTCCCTTCCCTTCCCTTCCCTTCCCTTCCCTTCCCTTCCCTTCCCTTCCCTTCCCTTCCCTTCCCTTCCCTTCCCTTCCCTTCCCTTCCCTTCCCTTCCCTTCCCTTCCCTTCCCTTCCCTTCCCTTCCCTTCCCTTCCCTTCCCTTCCCTTCCCTTCCCTTCCCTTCCCTTCCCTTCCCTTCCCTTCCCTTCCCTTCCCTTCCCTTCCCTTCCCTCTCCCTGGGCTGGTGGCCATTGAACTGTGGTGCCTGTTCTGTGTGTTCTGTGCTGCTGAGATGGAGTTGCAGTTTCAGCTCAGTTTCACAGGACTGCTGCCCACCCTCAAATTCTGCATTGCAACAGACAGCAATTGCCTCAACTGCAGAAAATACACAAAGTGAGACTCAGAACAGAGATCAAGAATGGAATTGGTCCTGAACACTAAACTGGGGAGGAGCAAGAAGCTGTTGAGAGGAGGGAGTTAACACTACCCAAGCTATATCCATTCTATGAAAAAACAAGAAACCTTCAATCTCCAAGGCTATCAGACAGTGCTTTTCACTCATACTGAAAAATTGGAAAATAGATAGTGTCTTTTTACTCTATGATGAAAAGATAATAAGTAGAAATCACAGTCTTTAGTCAAACAACAGAGCACCTCTCCAACAGAAGTTCTGCTTTAGCTCAACACTCAGAGAGTGAAGTGGGAATACAGCCCAGGGTTTGGATTTATTTTTTTTTGTACAGACCTCTGCATGTGCTGCTCTGATGAGGTTATCATACAAACAAAGAGGTAAGACAGCTAGTCAAGCAGTGCTTTCTCTCCCACCGACAGAACAGGAAGAAAAAGTTGAGTTTGATTCTCATTTAAATCAAAACCATTTTGTATGCCTGGGAGCAAAAATAATGAGCTCAAAGTCAAGTCTGCATTAGGGAGCACTTCTCTGGGATAGGTAACCTGTGGAAGTACCACAAATATGCTCCTACAAGTGAGCCATGCTTTTGTGCATGGGACAGGCTCACTAGGTGAGGAGACTGAAAGGGCTGTGGCCCCAGCTCTCACATGGCTTCCCACCCAGTGCACAAGCTTTCAGACACACCATGCAAAAGTGCTTGGCAAGCCTGCTTACCTCCCCTCATGCCTGCTGCTGTGTATTCCTACAGAAAGTAAGAGGTACTCCATCTTGTCTCCTTCTCTCAAGTGAAATAACCTCTTCCAAGAAAGGCATGTCTTCACTATTATAAACACACTGACACATTGAAATTCTTATTAGCAAAGCTACACTGGTCAGAAATCATCTGTACCACACTCATGTCAGAAGGGCTAGGACTGACCAGCCCGTAGAAGAACAGAAAAGAATTTTTCGCCAAATTCTAATTTACACCCATAATTTTTATAGTTCTTGCCAGCATAAAAGAACATTGGAAGAAACGTATATCATACCTGTTTTGACCCTGCTTGCACTTCTTACTAGTGTGAATGAGAATTTGGAACTGTGAGTCCATATGTGCCTCTAAATTGCTTCCAATTTTTCTACATGCTTATTTTAGCAGTAGTTGTCACCCATGTGTATGCAAATTAAGCTTGCAGAGGAGCTCTGAGTAATAGGGAGAAAACAGCCTACCACTGTTTATTAGACTACAGCTGATGCCACAGTAAAAATGCTGTTGGTAATTTTAGTTCCCTTCCTCAGGGACACTTCCTGCTCTTCCACATCATTATGAAAACTGCTGGTGACAACGCACTCGATCCCAGTCCTGGGAGCTCCTCAGAAAGACTCATAACAAAACAGACTCTTGAGCCTGGTTTGGCTTTTTTTTTTCCCTGCTTCCAAGTCTGGATCTTCCTTATCTTCTAGATCAGAGGTGAAATGCATGGCATGGCAGAACAAATGAGGCTTTTCTATCCTTTGCCCATGGATCTCCTTCTTCTAAAGTTACAGAACTTCATTCACAAGAACTGTCAGCTCAATGCCTTTCATAGCCATGATATTACCTGAAAGAGTTTTTAATGCACTTAGATTTTAGCATTGTATTTTCACACTTTTCATCTTAGTTTTCATTGTCTGATAAATCATCTAAGACTTCGAAAGCCACATTTTCCTTTGAGTGATTCTGTATTCTTCCACTTGGCAAGTGTCACATTCTTCTGTGATTTTCTTATGGCATTTAAAGCAACAGGAACCTTTTTATTTACTTCTCTCACAGGGCATTCACATCATTTCTCATTTCTCTAGAAAAATTTACAACTCCAGGGTTACTGCACCTGCAAAATCATCCAAAGAAGATTATCTGCTTCGTCTGACCTTCAAAGCTGGTGCAAATTTTGGTTTTAATTTAAGTGAAAATTCTGAGTTATTCAGATACATAGATTCAAGTTTTCAGCCACTTTACATATTAGGCATATACTAAATTTGAATGAAATCATTTGCACATGTGCAACCTACATTTATGCATGCAAATCAGGCAATTAGGTACAAAATTACCTGATTTGCATACATAATGCTAGAACTGAGCAAGTAATATGCAACAAAAAACATATTCTATTAATATTATTTTCTTCTCTTCTGAAATTAGCTGCAACTGGATTAGAAAATACTCAAGATATTCATCACTCAAAATGATTATTTGATGAACATTTCTAGGTCTACTGATATGCTAGCTAATTATATATCTGAAATTATGCCGATTTTGTATCATGTTTGGTAACCTAGCATGAAGTTTATAATAAAATGTGCAATACTACCTTTTTCATGTTTAGAATTCAACTTAAAATTCATTTGTACAAAATGAAATCTTGAATTCATGAATATTAAAGCATAGCAACACAAATCCCCCAAAATTTGCTTTTGAATTCAAATTGAATTTTTTTTTTTTATTTTTTTTTTTTATTTTTTTTTTTTTTCTGTTTGTGCAATGCAGCTGCTTTTCCATGCACACAAATATGGAGCTGCTGCAAAAGCATCTGAGTATGTAGAAAAAGAAGACAGTGCAAACCATCTGGAGGGTATTTCCTGCAGTACTGCAATTGTAAGCAGACAGGTCACACCTCAGAGATGAAACAAGAAGCTTTTCCTCACCACAGCAACACTAGAGGGGCCTGCCTTACTGGAAGGTAAGGGCATACCCTGGGAGGGCTCTGGTGATACCTTTGACCCTGACCTCTCCTCTCCCGTGGCTCTTCCTGTCTCCTACTGCACATGTACCAACACATCTCTTTTGGTTTGCTTCCTTTTGCTGTGCTCTGTCTTGCTCAGAAGGCAAACTCCTCAGGCACAGACCTGTCCTATTTGTCTACAAAGTCTTATGCATACTAAGGGGCTTTAGCTGTAGAATAAACAAACAATAACTGCACTTCTGCTGCGGTGCAGAGACATTTTTGCATGTCTCTAACTGTTCTCATGGGCTTATCTCCAAACCCCTTCAAGCAGTTCATTATAATTTTTAGGATGGGGTTTCCAATACTCTTTCAGGTAAGGGCAGATCTTGGTTCCTGTCATGGCAGAACAAAGCTCCCTGTAGCATCCAGCATTTCATTCCTCATGTATCCTGGCATTCGCTTTTTGAGCAGACGCCCATTTTACAGACATGAGCTTACAATAAGTTATCCAGTGGCAATCAGACCTTCCATACAAATACCCTGATACCCTTAAGAAAACTAGGCAATACACTTTGGAAAATTATTTCTTCACAGCATGCACAACTGCATAAGCCATAAATAAAACCTGCTACTGTCTGGATTGTTCACCTATCAGCACTGTGCCAAGTCCTACTGGTTTGATTTTTTTATGCCCAAATAGTACTTTCAAACATTTCAACATCCCCTCTTGGTTTTTTCCCTTTAGATTTAAATCATAAGCATTTCTAAGACATCTATGTCTTTGTCTTCTAAAAACTATGTTGCACATCTTTGGCTGATACAAGAATATAACAATAACGACCACCAAGGTACTTCACAAGATCCACATTTAAGAACTATCATCTTGCAACAACCTTGCTCCTCATTATCTATTGCCTCTGTCTATTGCAGGAACTTCTTTATTTCTTATTCATCAACAAATTGATAATGAGGGACTCTCCACCTCACAACCTATTGGTCAATTATAATTAATTTTATTTCCAGCCTCTGCTGCTGCGCAAAGTTTTGCCGCTCATAACTGTGAAATCATTTGGCTTTTATGTGTCTGTCAATCACAACAGCCTCAGAGCATCTCTCGAGCATTTAGACCAGGAAAACTCTGCATGTCTTCCTTTCCTTTTCATCCCCACCTGCTGAAGAATAGAGTTTGTATAACTTTCCTTTCTTGCCTTTTGTCATTGGCATCTATTTCAGGTTAAGGATCTCCAGATCTCCTTGACACACATCCCAAAAGAGGTACATTTCCAATTCTTGATCTTTCCTGACAGCAACCCTCCCTTTCAACACTCAGCAATTTCATTTCTAGGAGGACATTTATACAGAGGCAATTCAGCACCACCTCTGTAAGCTCAGGAATTTGTAAGAGGCATGGAAAAGTCCTGCAGGCCAAGAATGTAAGTGTTTCTGTAAGTGATAGCTCAGCTGGTTAGAGTACAGTGCTAATAACACTGAGGTTGTGGGTTTGATCCCTGTATGGGCCATTCACCTAAGAGCTGGACTTGATGATCCTTGTGAGTCTCTTCCTACTCAGAATATTTTGTGAACTCTGTGAGATATATTTCAAGCTCTGAAGGTAAAAAAACAACAGTAGTTTTTCTGTCCCAAGTAAGGTGTTCTGCATTCTAATCCTGACATCTACCACACTTTCAAGTGAACAATGACTTATGGTCTTTCATCACTTGTATTTGTCACAGAAATCAAATTTAACCTCACAAATTCCCAAAGAGAAAAAAAAATGTTTTGTAGGAGTTGCTATGCTTATATCACAAACAACATTGCTACAAACAAATTGCTAAATGTAACCTGCCTCTCCTAAGGACTCATGATCCTGGAGTAAATCAACTATGTAAAATCATCAAATCCAGCAGAGAAGGAGTCAGAGGAATTACAGAAAGGATTTAGTAGTAGGAGCAAATTTAATGGACGAATTTGTGTAGTTTGCCTTCTGCAGCAAGCAGATATGCTCAAAGGGGGACAAACTGCTGAGTGAGTAGACTTGGGACCCTGAGACAGGGAAATCCTTGGGGAAAGTAAACCAAAAGTTTGTGCACCATGAAGCACATCGATGGACAAATGGACAGTATCACTAAGAGAAAAACAGAGCAAATCTGAAAAATATACTGGCAAAACCAATAGGTAGGTATATCTCAATGGACTCTTGTGCTGTGAGAGGGAAAGACAGCAATGTCATTTATCTGCTGATGAAAAACCAGCAGCAGACCAGGCACTCCTCCTGCAGAGTCAACAAAAGCAACACAAACTGCAGCTTGCACTCCAGCAGGAGAGACTGCTGCAAAGTACACTGGCATGGGGCCTGGGGGTACTGCTGGACTGGCAGAAGGTGGTTTGGGCCAGCTTAGCTCAGGGCTGATGGAGTTAAAACATGCAGGCACACCTGGATCTCTGGATGCCTAATGCTGCTGCTGTAGAGGGTTAAAACTGAGTGGCTTCAGGAAACCTCCCCTCAACAAAGGAGGGCCTTGCAGCACAGGGGGTGTTGGAGTGTTGAGCTATTTGGCTCTTGTTCTGGCCAGGCTGATACTGGCTGCAGAAGCATACTCTCATGGCATCTGGGCTGCATTACATTCATGGGGAATGTGCTCATTTACACCCAGGGAACATCACTACCTGTGTGTTCAGAGTTGAAAATAGCCTTGGAATGACTTCCACAGGGCGAGCTGCTAGAGCTTAAATGGATTGCCACTCTGAGAATTCTTCCATGAGCAACATGATGGAGGAAGTGGCGTGGAGGCAATGAATTCATGTTAAACGATAGCATTTTGCTACCAGAGGTAAAGAAGAATTATTAGTCCTACACCAGCTTACAGAAGGTCCTCCAGAGAGCAGGGATACTCCAATGATACATAGCTGACATGCAAACTTGCACAAGGGAAGGGATTGTTCACTGGAGCATATACAGGTATGTGCCCATCATATGCAGATATATGTGGCATTTGAGACATGGAGCTGCTCAACAGAGCAGTTAAAGAAACTCCTGTCTAGTAACTGAGTGGTATAATGTTGAATTGAGACCAAATGGCCTTAAAATTGTGTGGGAACTCCACTGTGAACCAAATGAAAAACCAAGAGAAGTCTGGTAACTACATTGCCAGGATTCCTTAGGGAACAACAGCTTAAGAAGCTTAGTAAAAGAGCTATCCAGACCCAGACATCTTTAGGCATCAAAAAAGTTCATGTATCAGTACACAGACTCTACAACCCCGAAACAGAACATCATTGAGAAGTCTGTGTGGTAATGGGATGGGTCCCCATTAAACTCTAGAACTTCGTTTGGACAAGACCCTTACAAGAGTAAGGATGTGTGTGCTGCCAAGGACTGATGCCTTAAATGCTTGCAGCAAGTAATATAAACATGGAGACTCTCAGAGTGCTGGGAAGGAATCAGGCAACTCTACAAAGCTCATCTGAGGAGGAAATGGTTTGGAGCAGGTGATAGCCTATAGTTCCCATAGATTCAGACAAAGACATGAGCATGAAGGTCCTGCTTCAAGCAGAGAATTAACCTTGCTCTAATCTGATCCCTTGCTTCTAAGGTTTGAAGAATTTTACTGGCTTTAAGTATCTTCCATCTTTTCTGAGCTGGAGGACGTATCTGACAGCTATGCATGTGCATAGCTGAATACAGCTGTATTTACATGTTTTATGCTGGAAGCATTATTTTCCTTAAAATATTAGAGAATAAACCTTTAATTTTTCGTATGTCCTCCAATAAATTTGCAACAGAAAGAAAATCTGTGATTTTTTAAGCTACTTTAACCTGATGTTATTGTTTTCAATGAAGGTGTTATTAAGAACTTTTATTGTAATATATTTTATGTTGTAAATGATTTCCATAGCAACCTGATCGTGTCATATATTCTATTATAACTCAGAGGGAGAGGGGATGGGAAAAGCACAGAATGGAGACTACAGAACAAAACTTGTCCTGATTATTACCTGAATCTTGAATGTTCTTTTTAGTGCAATTTGTTTAAACAGTGTTTATTTGCAGGCAATGTTGAGGATCCAGCCAGGCTGCACCTGCCTTCCCAGGCATGCTCAAACACAGCCTAGGATTGCACATCTTCAAGGGAGAGCAGGGTGGAGTTCCTTCAAATGACAGAACCTTCTGCAAGGAGGAAGCTTCAAGCTGTAACTTGCAAAATATGTACAGTAAAAATCCAGCCATCAGAACACGGAAGATCTATGCAGAGACCTGCAACTAATCACACAAAAACCTGAAAGGAGCTGCTCCTTGCATTAAGCATGTGCAGCGCAGTTCTCAAGAAATGCTGTCATCAGTTCTAGCATGAGGAAAGACAGGTACAAAAGAGCATGAGAATCTCTGCATTGCTTACTGCTATTTAACTGTCACACAAGCCACTAGACATTCTATCAAGGCTGCTGACTAATGAATCTATCTTAGGCCAGGGGTCCTTGTTAGCACGTTACTAGATATCCACAGATCACACAATTGATACTGTCCTTGATGCCTGCACCTCTTGCTGCCTCCCCTCCAGCAGAAATGGTGCAGTGAGCACAGCTGAATGAACAGAAAAGTTCACTGCTGGAAGAGCTGGGTGTTGGAGTCAGAGAACCACTCAAAACCACTGCAAATGTTTGTCAAAAACGAGTATATACACTTAGCAAGGTACAGCTCTTGAAAGGCTGCATCTTTTTGATAAGATACACAGCATAATCTTTCATTGCAGGAGATGGGATACAATAAATATGCCAACTGGCCCTTCTTATCAAAGCAGTCTGAATTCTTCAGGGAGGAATTATCTTTACATGTTACAGGGAGTCAAGAATATCAACAATACTTGAGCAAGTAATAAAAAAATACTCCAAAGTTTACTGCTGCAGGAAGACAAGAGTTCTTTCAGTTGTTTCAATCTCAGATGTTTTATACTTTGTCTTTTTATTCTACAGAAATCAGTTATAGACACTAAGAGAGTTCTAAGAGAAAATGTCTAGCATATCAAGTTAGATCAAATAAACTTCCAACACCTACAAGTCAGTGGCCTGTATTTTCCAGTAGCAGACCAGATATTCAGGCTTCTCACTCCCTCCCTAATTTTGCCCCTAGCTCTTACATACATCAAACCTACAAAAGTGTATTGTCCTTACTCCAAGAGTGCACCAGTCTGGACATGTTCAAATGAAAACCTGAGCTACACTATGATCTTGTCTCTTGTTGCCATGATGTGTGCAGTGAAGAGTAAGATTGCCTTAGATAATCCGGAATACAGCAATTCACAGCAACCCCGTCCCGTCTTTGATTTGCACGGGGTGTGCTTTCCATCATAGCCAAAGGGGAGCTCCTACCTCTGGCACACAGGTATGCACTCTCCTTCACCCCAGCCTCTGTATGTTGCATCAGCAAGAACAGCAACAGCCTCCAGCCTTGGAGCTATCAGAGGGAAGGACGCATGCACAACACAGGCAACTGGCTGGCACTGAACGTTGTTGTTCCCTAACTCCTGTGTCACACCAGCGCTTTTCTGTTCAGCTGCACAGTTGTTGTAACAACATGCTTTAATTCCAGAGGAAGGGAGACTAGCATTTGGGGCAGTAACCAATGGCTATGGTCTCCCTTGTTCCCAAAGGCGTTTGCTGTGTGACCCTGGCTCAAACACTTAGGAATACCCATCTGGAAAATGGATAAACTAATGCGGTAACTTGGGGAGTAGCTTCACCCTTTCCTAGGCACAGCTCTCAAATATGGCTAGCAAAGTCCCAGGCAGCTTTACATAAAAAGCACTTGCTTAAGGAAGGGCAGAACGCTGTTTTGGCTTCAAACCGACTCGGGGCTGTTCCCCCGGAGAAGCCCCCCACGCCTCGCCAGTTTGGCAGCCCAGAAGCAGAAGCAGGCTGCTAAATCAGTGGTTTGCCTGAGGAGCGAGCGGAGGCTTGCAGCAGCATGGCTGCTTTCTCTGCACATTCCTCTGGTGACGCTGCTCATTACCCAGCATGCAGATAACCCTGAGTCAAGGCTTTGGTATGAGCGGCGCTGCCAGGAGCTGCGTGCTTGGAATAGAGGGTTACAGTTTAAACCGAGGTGAAGCGCCGTCCCCAGCCAGCTGCACCCTGCCTGCCTCTCCTACTCGGCTGGAGTCAGCCACCCCTTCACCTATTTGCAGAAAAGGAGCTTTCCAGTCCCTCCCCTCCACCCCATCGCTCACCCAGGGATCATTCCCATTGAGAAGCTCTCAGTCTAATAGTAATCCCGACGAATTTAGCTGCTGCTAATAAATCCCACCCTCTGCCCCTCCCAACCTGCCTCCATGCAAATCCATTTGTAGGTTACTTGAACAATAGCGGAGCTGTAATCAGCCCTCCCCTCTGGCAGCCTGCAGGGAGGGAGGGGAGGAGGATGATGACAGCGGGGAATTCTGCTCGGCTCCTTGAAGCTGCACAGACATGTTTCATGTCCCCATTCCCAGCCCCTGCGCAGAGGCGGGCAGGCAGGAGGGCAGGCAGGCAATCACATGGCTGTCTAGGTCGGCCCAGCCCAGCGGCAGCTGCATGCCCTGGCGACCCTCCCCAGCCCAGCCCGGTTTGATTCAGTTCGGTTCAGTCCCTGCCTAAGCTGCCATGCCGCAGCAGTGCCAAGCCGCTCCGCGCTGCGGTGGAGTTGCCAGGCTCAGCCTCCACTCCCTAAACAAAGTAAAGGGCCTTTGCGCTGGCCACAAAAAAAGGAGAAAGATACCCCAGTGAAGCAGACTTGGGCGAACGGGTGGCCTGGCACACCCAGTACTGTCGGGAGAGCAGTGCCAGCCAGAGAGACAGGCGCAGCTCTCCATTATAGGGTCTTCGGGAAGGACAGAAAACCAGAGTCTTCTCGCTGTTAAAGATGATCGTGTAGGAAGGGGGCGTTTTCCTGAAAATAAATTGCTATTGGCAGCAGTTCACATCTTTGCAAAGGGTCATAAAAGCAGCAGCGAGTGCATATGGCCGAGCAGGCCACGGAGAGGGGGGGAGGGCGGGGAGGGCTGTGAGCGGATGCCAAATCAGCTGAAACCTAAGAAGCTTGACCTTCCTCACCTCCACCCCTGCACCCACCGCCTCCAAAAAACCTTACAAGGACGCTTCGGGAAGGCAAGGCACACAGCAGGGAGGAGAATGCAGCCTCAACGCGGCAATAGGCAGGGCTGTGTGGCTGTGGCAGTGAAGGGGGAGAGGGGACACTTCAGGGTAGCTGCGTCCACCTTCAGCAACGCAGAGTTATACCAGCATGGTTCATTGCAGTCAGACCTTGGAATCTTGAACCTACCTAGCCCCAAGTAGCTCAGCCAGTCCAACCAGTCACAGACTGTACTGGCCAGACAGACTTTTGGTGAGCATCCTCCCCCTCCCATTCACATGTCTCACTGCTCCCTTCTGCTGTTCACCCTACAGCTGAGAGTGGTTTGCTGTCAGAAACAGAAATGACATGTAATCTCCCATGTTTCTTCTCATGGAGTTAGGCAAGTCCATTCCCAGGGAGAAGAACTGGATTCCTGCAGAGCCTTCCAGTCAGGGGTGGCTGCATGGGGCTGGGCTGCCCTGTGGCAAACACGTGGAGACAGAGATGTTTGTCTGGCTCATCAGAGGAGCCCTGTGGTAGCCTCAGTCAGTGCACACATAACTAATTCTTCTTTTAAGACATACATCTGGGAAAAGATCTTGTATGCCGTTCTTTTCACATCACCCTTTCAGCAGAGGCATTCCATTTCCCAAACTGCATTAGATGCTTTAGGGCAGGGGCTGAAACAACAAAAGCTTGGTTACATGGTTTTCAGACACTTTGAAGATAAACCCAGCAGTGCGTGTTTCTACACAGGAAGGTATAACCATGCCCTCTGTGTCTTCTGAGGGATGGTTGTAAGGACAACTCTGTAGGTACAGAGCTATGTTTTGGGTAGAAAATGCGTGCTGTAATGGATTCTGATGGCTGAATGCCAAGGGGGAAGCTGCTCTGCTTCAAGAATAGCCTTACAAGAGTCAGCACTACAGTGACAGTTCAGTACTCTGCTGCAGATCTACAGGATGTGTCACTTTGGCAGAGAAAGAGGCTGCTAATGCACAACACAATCCATCCTACAATGAATGGAGAATGACTGCATACTGAAAAAAAAAAAAGAGAAAATAGCAAGACCTAGGAAGAAGGGAAGCTGCAAGGCAACTACTGCATAGTAAGCTGGGAACCTGAGAGCTCTGAAGACAAAGCCCTTTCCCTTGAGGGGGAGAAAATCTCAGCTCACAAGACACATAAAGAAGCAGACAACCCTTTTTCCAGTGACTGCTGCAGCCCTGCAAAGCTGTGCTGGCAGCCAGCCTATTTGAAGAGATTGCAGTTTCAAAACAATGTTAGTCCTGACTAGTTTGGGGAGGTGAGCATGCTCATATGCACAACATTGCTAAGCAAATAAAAAAGATAACAAGGTTTGTATTAAATTACACCAGTTACCATTGGTAAACTCAAGCTCCTGTTGGAACTGTGTAGTATTTTCTCCAAATGGACATAGCAGCTCTTCACTGCACAAACACATCTATCTCCAACTCACACACAGCTGCCAATGCTTAAAAACAAACATCCAGTGACACACATGTTCTAACCCATTTCTAAGAAAATAGGCTACAAGGCTATTAAAAGAAATGTCAAGAATAATCTAACTAGAAAAAAAAAAAAAAAAAAAAGCAAAACACAACAACCCTCCCTGGGAAAATAAACCATTTAAATACTTCCCCATTACAAGAAGGAATGAAAGCACAATAAGTGACCACCTGGACAAATAAATTAACTTACACCATTTATTCAAGCAAACATTGGGCTGTACCTTAAATAACTGGCAAGTATGGGGGATGGGAGCATTACTGTAAAATACAGAAAGCAGCTGAATCTCTGTACATGAGACTCACTCGGCAGCTCCCTTTTCCTCCTCAAAAAAAGGTTACAACTTGTTTGTCAGCTGTGGACATCTTCCGAAAGACAAAAAACCTACGGAGTGGGTTCAAAGAAATGCTGGCTAATATGCCCAGACTGACTGCTTAATGAGCCAGAGTAAAAGAAAAGGTCACATGGTTACAAAAAACCTCCATACAACAAACACCCCGTAGCTATGGTTAACTTTAATTAACTGCAGTATTCCAATTCACTTCAAGCTTATTTTCCACCTATGTCTACTGCGCCTTACCTTTCCTTTGCCTGCTAAAAATCAATCTGATCAGTCTCATAAGTGGGCTTACATTTCAAAAAATAAGAGCTTTTCAAAAACGATCTGAAATTTTAAAAATCCACCAAATGGATCTTTTTCTAGCTATAACTACTGATAAATGATTTCAAGATTACAGGAGTGGTTCTGTTTATATAAATCAGGGTATTCATGCTTCTGTGATATAATTAAATGTTGAATAGCCAGTAGTTCTTCTCTTTTAATGGCAATTGCATTCACACATGAATATTACTTGTCCTTAAGTTTAAACTTGAATTTCAACCATGTGTACAATTTTTTTTCTCTGCCAGTCATGAGCTTACAATGTTAGTCCCCCTATACCACAATTTAAAAATAAACTACTGTGTGAGAATTGCATGCTTAGAAATAACTGAAAACGGGATCAGTACAAATTCATACTCTTAAAAAACATGTAAGTTGTATCCAACAATTAAATCATAAAGGTTGACTCTAACAATTAACTCAAAACATTCTTTTTCTGCATTACTTCTTTGATCCATTACAAAAGAACAGTATGTTTGGAGATTTTTAAGCACCGATATATCACTTGGCAGAAGAAAAATAAAGATATACACACACACACAAAGTCATTGTCTGAAATCACAGATATAGTGATGTCAAATACTAAATCTCAAAACATAACAAACCCCACCCCCTCCCCACACACATGAAACAGCCAGAGTGTGTATCTATACAAGACTGCAAACATCTGTAGGCACACTAAGCATATAGTCTCAAGGCTTCTACCATCCCTCCCATCAGGAATACAAATCAAGTATGTATTAAGACCAAGCAGATACCAAATGCCATTCAGACTTCCCTTTATATAACTATGGGGCTTTGGTAGAGGGGATCCTTACTATACAGTAAAACTAAGAGCTCATAACCTATGATACTGTTGCATTTGGAGCAGCTCTATGTTCTGCTGGTCAAACTGCAAAGAATTTCTGCCCTGCTGCTGGTTTTATTTCAGGTTTTCGCCTCTTTCCTCCATTTGCCTCACTGGAAAGGACAAAGTTCACATTAGGTTTGTTTGCATTTTCTAGCTAGCATGAGGCCTGTGTATTTACTTTGCCTGTTGATCACTTAACAGGTATTACACTACTCCCCTATCTCCAGAAAATGCCAATGTCACACAGCATAGTTAATTATACAAAGAATCACATATAATCATTGCCAAAAAGAAAGCATTCACTTCAGAGCTTAAAGGAAGCTTCCTTGCCTGAAAACACAATAAAGCCCCTGAACTGTTCATCAATCCAAGTTATGAAAAGCCAGTGCCAAAATAGGGTAGCAACCCACCAGCTGCAACACCAACTGTAGAAGCTGTTATTTCATGCTACCCTTTTTTGTGCTGTGTTCAGCTACAGTCCTGCCTTACCATGAGTTTGTGGCTAATATCAAACTTTGACAATTACTCTTAAAATCAACTAAAATTATTAACCACGTGATGCTGGGGCTTTTTTTTTTTTTGTGAAAAGAGGGCTTCATTTTAAAATCTCAAGCCTTGTTAAATTGGGCAGGCAATGTATGCGTCCTGTACTGCAAACAGCTTGCAGCTGGAGAGCTGGTGGGGGGGAGGAGAAGGGAGGAGGAAATGAGATGCAGGAACAGTAAATAGAAAATGCTTAGTCAGCAACCGTTACTGCAACTTTAAAGGTGAAATGTAAATAGGCACAGTGCCAAGATTTAAGTAAGTTTGATAACACCATCAACATCATCATCTTACTACATATAAGTGAAAATGTGCATACAAGTGTCACAATTATCACAACGAACTGCAGACTCTTGGTATAATGGAGACCTTGAAAAAGGCAACATGGCTTGCGCGTACTGCCTAAGCTTAGAGAAAAATAAAACTTGCTACTCAAGAAGTATTAATATCAATTGAATTTATTACAATTTACTAAGCTCCAAGGCACATTACAGTGTTCTGTTAACTACAGAAATGTATAAAGGACAAACAGAGCATGTTTCTCATGTACAGCATTTTGCTCTACTGTTCAAAAGCATCCGTGCATCAATAAAAGCAAAAACAAAAAACACATGAAGATTAAAAACGTTCAGATCAATAGAAACAAACTGAAACATTTTCCTTACAAACTTGCAACAAAAAAATACCCTCCCCCCATAGCCACCCCACCGTTTTTCAACGAAAAAACAAAAACGGGGGAAAAAAAAAAGTGAAAGACTAACACTCAGGGCTTGTAAAACGTAAGCTGTCACCATTTTTGTAGCAATTTTTTAGGCATCAACACTGGCCTTGGCAAAAAAATTTTTTTTTTGTCTTTTGTGTTTTTCTTCTTCTTTCAGAGAAGTGCATACATTTACAAAAATACACACCAGCAGCAGGTAATCGCTAAGGGCTATTAACTTTGTACCTAGCCAACACACTGCCAAAGAAATGAGAACAGGTATTATGTAGTAACCAAACAATATTATATTCTGTTTAACAAAAACCAGCTCTATCCTTCAAATGAAGAAGAGTACATACCTTTGTTTCAAAATATAGAAACATACGACGAAAATAATGTCTATACATAAGACTAACTTTTGCAGTTTGTTATATTCACAATTCTACATCTTCAGGAGTCTGAAGGGATTGGATTTCTTACTCAAGGGTCTCTCTCCTTTTTCACTTTAACGTCCCCAGCTAAAATGGTCGCGATCTCGCCCTGCATAAATGCCCAAGGCACATTGGAACCGACTAGGGGGCATTTCTCTCCACTGGGGCAGTAGACTTCGCCAGTCGCCCCTTGGGCCTTGATGCTCTCTCTGGAACAAGGGAAGCAGAACTTGTGGCTGGGCACAGAGGGGCACTGAACAAAGTGGGTGTCCTCCAAGCGTTCGTGGCAAATGGTGCAGCACAGGGGCCCGCTGTTGGCCATGGGGGAGTCCGGAATGTTTTGGGGGTGCACTTGGTCCATGGCGGGGTGGGTGCTGGGGGGAGGAGGGGCCACTTGCAGGTTCATGTCCCCGTTGCGGGAGGCTAGACGGCGCTGGCCCGGCACCGAGGCCGGCGACACGGGGCTGCTGCTGTTTCTGCGGGTGGACGTGGTGGAGTGCACCGAGCTGCCGTCCTTGGGCGAGTGGGCATTGCCCAGCGTGTCGGCCACCGACATGAGCGCGGCCATGGGGGACTGTCCGTTCTGGGGGGCGGACTCGGGTGGCGTGGTCCGGTTGGAGTGAGGCCCGAGGGGCGGCGGCGGCGGGGGGCCCCCGCCGTGCACCGCCCCGAAGCCCCCGGCCGACATGGTGAGCTTGAGCGCTTCGCTCTGGCTGGCCATCCACTGCTGCCGCTGCTGCTCGTCGCTGAGCTTCAGAGCCCCCTCGGCCGAGTCCGAGGGCTCCGGAGAGGCTTTCCTCTTGCGCATCGCCCCGCCGCCGCCGCCGCCGCCGCCGCCGCCAGGTCCCCTAGAGGCGGCGGCCGTGCCCTGCGCCCCGCCGGCCCCGGCCCCCGGCCGCGGGAGACTCACCAGCGCCGTGGGCAGCATGGGGCAGCTGGCGTCCAGGTAGGGCTGTGGCAGCATGTCGGCGCCCACCAGCTCCTTGAAGAAGCGCACGGACTCGGGCAGCAGGTCCCCCAGGAGCCGCCAGTCGCCAGAGCCGTGCTTCTTCTCGTACTCCAGGTACTTGAAGCCCGAGGAGAGGCCGCGGCCGAAGTCCTTCATACAGTCCTGGTACATCTGCTTGGCCACACCGGAGGCGCTAGAGAAGACGGTGCCGGAGCCGCTGGGGTACTCGATGAAGAGCTTCAGCTCATAGTCCATGCCCGGCTTGGAGACGGCATCGAAGGCAAAGACGCGGCCCAGCAGGGCGTGATCCTTCTTGAAGCGCACCTCGTAGGGGGTGCAGCCGGCCAGAGTGAGCAGCGTGTCCCGCACGATCTTGGGCTTGCTGGCCCACTCCTCGGCCCGATTCCGCAAACTCTCGCTGAGCTCGGCCAGCGCCTCGGCGTTGCGCTGCTTCTCCTTCAGCTCCCGCTCTTGGTCACTGCTGGATACCGAGCCCGGCCGCTTGCCGCAGGCCTCGGAGGACGAGCCGCCGCCTCCCCCGGCACCCCCGCCGCAGGTGCCCCCTTGGGAAGAGGCGGAGGGAGCGGCAGGACCCCCGCCGCCGCGGCCGCTCAGGCCCCCGTGCGGCGGAGGCAGCGCCACGCCGGAGGCGGCGGGGCCGTTCAGCAGCGTCTGCGGCAGCAGGTTGGGGGGCACGTTCATCTGAGCGCCGGCGGCCCCCGGGGGCAGACCAGACACGAGCCCCCCGTGCGCCCCGCGACGGGAGGAGGAAGAGGAGGAGGAGGAGTTGGGGCTTTGCCGGTTCAGCTCCGGCGGCCCGTCCTCAGGCGGCTTGGGGAAGCCATTGGGCCCCCCCAGCCCGTTGGGCAGGCGGGCGCCATGGCTGCTGCCCAGGCTGCCCGGCGGCGGCGGGTACTCGAAGCGGCTGCGCTGCTCCGCCGCGGCGGCACTGAGCCCGTAGCGGTCCAGGCTGGACTGGGTCAGCCCCGCCGAGGCCGCCTTGGAGGTGGCATCCACATGGTTGAGCTGCTGCTGGGCCGCCGCCGCCGCCGCTTCTTTGGCGGAGAGCGTCACTGTCTTCACGCCGACCGGCGGCGGGGGGCCCGGGGAGCGACCGTCCTGGAAGCAGCCGTGCGCCCGCTTCAACTGCCGGGCCGTCTCGATCACGAACTCGATGCGGTCGGCGCCCTCGTAATTAACGCAGCCCCGGCAGACGGGCTCCGTGAAGTCCCAGATCATGGCCCAGGGCATGCGGGGCAGATCGCATAGGTAGCATGACTGCCTCCGCGACGAGGACACCTGCGCGGCGGACATGGTGCTGCTGGCTGGGGAGCTGCTGCCGCTGCCGCCGGCGTAGGGGCTGGCTCAGTCTTCCCCCCCGGGCTGCAGGGGGGGGGGTGGCTCTCCGTACCTGATCCTGTTGCCCGTTTCAGCGAGGGGGATCGTCTGCTTTTAGTTCGCTCCTGCTGCTGGAGATGGCTTCTTCTACCTGGTCCTGCCGCTGCTGCCCCGGTGGGGTGGGAATCGCTTCCACTGCTCCTCCGGGGGGCTGGCTGGGTGGGGGTCGCCTTCTAGCCGCTTCTGTTTCCCTGCGCTCTCTAGCTCTCCGCTTGCTGCTGCTCCTCCTCCGGGAGGAGGCGGAGGTGCACGGAGGAAGATGGGGGGGGGTCACCTTCCACCCGCCACGGCTGCCTCGTGAGCTTGCAGTTCGGTACGTGCCGATCCACCGCCGTGAGCAAGGCAGGGGCACACTCGCACGGAGCTGTTCGGTCCCGGCAGCGGCGGCTTCCCTGAGCGCCGGCGGAGCCGTGCCAGTCCGGGAGCAGCGGCGGCGGCGGCAGCAGCGTGGCGAGCGGCGCCGCCTGCTCCTCACTCACATCCTCGCCGCTGCTCGCAGTCCGAGCGCGGGGTGCTGCGCGCCGCCGCGTGTGGCTGCGCGCCCCCTCCGCCGCGCCGCGCTCCCCCCGCGCCGCGACGCCCCTCCCCTTCCCCGCGCCGTGCTCCCGGCTCGGCTGCACCCGGGCGGGGCCCCGCGTCACCGCCGAGCGCCCGCGCCCCGCTCCCCTCCCCCCGGCCCCGGCGCGGAGCCCACTTGTTGCGCGGGGCGCGCATGCCCGGCGCGCTGCCCGTGCCCTCCCCGGCGCGGCCGCAGCTGGAGCGCGGCGGGGCGCGGGCAGCCTGCGCTGCCGGCTATGTTTGGAAACTTGAACGCCAGATCGCGCCCTCACCCTCCTCCCCGGCCGCGCTGCCGGCCCCCCGCCGCGGCACCGCGGCCAGGGCGCGCATGCACAGTCGTTGTCGTTGTGGTGGTGGTGGGTGGTGGGGTTTTTTTTGTTTCGTTGGTTGGTTGTTTTTTGGTTTTTTTTTTGTTTTTTTTTTTTTTTTTTCCTGACTGCGCTTTCTAAGTTCAGATGTCTCGCTTTCGGGATTTTGTAAACCCGCGGTTCGCCCCGCTTTGCTTCCGTGACGGCTGCGCGGCTTTCTGCCACCGCGACTGTCGGTGGGATTCCCGTGCGCTCCGGCTGCTGAGGCAAATGGGGGATCCCGCCTTAATATCCGATTTCGTGTTTCTCTTTCAGTGATCTCAGTGACAGAATGACACAGTTTTTGTAAGCCTGTGACTGCATCAGAAGCTCTTCCACTTTTGATTTGTTTAAACCAGCCATGTTTGCCAAGTGTTTAAGGTTGGGCTGGGAAAGATAGTGCTGTGCATTGCTCAAGGGTGTAGGAGAGGCCAGGCAGGTGAGTAATCGCTGTGATCTCATCTCGCTAATGCAAAGGGACATAGGATTTCCCCGGCGTTGTGAG
This sequence comes from Oenanthe melanoleuca, assembly GCF_029582105.1. NCBI lineage: Eukaryota > Metazoa > Chordata > Aves > Passeriformes > Muscicapidae > Oenanthe > Oenanthe melanoleuca. The sequence continues at coordinate 39,553,861 of NC_079339.1, forward strand.
AACACACGGCTTTTTTTTTTTTTTTTTTTTTTTTCTCCCCTTTCTTCTATTTCCCCTTTTAAATATCTAGCTAACATTTGCATAACACTGTTAACAGGCAAATTACTCAAAACAACCTCGGTTCATGCAAATAAGCCGGGAATTCATTCCACTGGGAGGAAAACAAAACCCCTCGAAGCTTGCCTTCTCTCGCCCGCGATCCCCGAAGTTGCCCGCTCCCCGCCTGGCCCCGCGGCCACGCCGGTGCCCGTGCTGGCCGGGAGGGGCTCTGCAGAACCCGCTTTTGCTCTCGTTGCAGTCGGCGGCTGTTTTTGCAAACATCGACATCGCTGCCTGCGTCCAAAGAATAATGAACTGTCACTGCGGGGACGCGGTTCGGCCGGGACCCGGCGCGGTGCGCTGCGGGCGGCCACCGGCATCGCGTCACTGGCGCGCAGCCGGGCGCACGGTGCCCGCGGAGACAGCGCGCAGCGGGGGAGGGCGGGGAGCGGGGAAGCGCTCGCACGCTCGGCGAACGCGGAACCTCTCCCAGCTGGGCTGTGCTGGATGGATTTCTTTCTTTCAATACCTCTTCCTGATTCCTTTGTTGCTAGAAACGCCGAAACCCCCGTCCATTGCAGGTTTCCCTCAGTGCTTTAAAAGGACTTAGTGTTTCTATGGCGAGGTGCCACGGCTCCCTTACTCCGGCACGCTCAGCAGCCATGCAGCACCGATGAAGAAAGATACCTTCTATTCTATTAATAACGTTTTGGAACTCACACGACAAAAAAACCTTCCTTTAAATATTTCATTTCATATCACCAATACGTGTCATTTCCATTTTTAGTTGTCTAAAGCATTTTATATGTGTGTCTGGTTCTAATCTATAAAGCTGGCAAATGAGTTTTATTATGTATGTGTGGAATTATAGGGAAAGCTAAATGAAATGCACACGTTGAAGTTACAGAAATGGTAGAACCAGATAAAATACAGTTAGAAAATCAATTGTGACAAAGTGACTTTTTTCAGGGGATGCTTGTAGAAGCAGTAAGTAAAGATGGAAAAGTATTTGAATTATGTGAGTCTCCTGTATGCAAATTGGCTGAAGAAGATGTGCTAAAGGAGACTGAATTTCACACGTAGAAATTTCACACCTAAACTGTGGACATTACAGAAGCTTCACAGAGGTATGGCAGATGAAAACTGGTCAAAGTAAAAGTCTTTGCTTCCAGCCACAGTGATTTAGTGATGGCTGCAGGATTTCTACATTAATATGTCTTTACTTGACTAAACAAGCATGTGTTCCTTCTGATTCATACTGGAATGTCAGCTCCTTTCCTATCCTTTTACTCCCCCATTATGATCTTCATATGAGGAGCAGAACTGGGCTGTGGTAAAAGGTCAGCCTCTGCTTAAAAAACTCGGGTTGAGAGAGCTAAAGCTTTCCCTTCATCCCGCATGTCTGGGAATGCAGAACTGCAGCATATCCTGACTGTATTTCAGTCCCCGGGTTACACAAATCCAACACATGACAAGGCACTCCATGCGCTTGAACTACCCCTCACCCTGGATCCTCACTCTACTGAATCCTCCTGCAAGAAAGCCCTTTTTTGGTAAACTCACCTCACAGGAACAGACTTCTTGGCTCACAAGAGCGGTCTCTATAGTGGGTGTAAATAATAATCACCTTAGATATAATCTAGCCTCAGAAAACCATTTACAGGTGCTGTCAACTCCCTATATAGTTGTGAATAGAAAAAGAGAGAGATTAGCATCTGTGACCCGACCAAACTGCCTTTACTCTTACTTGCAGGATACACAGTTGCGGAAATATGTTTGTCTTTCCGTAATGATTAAACTTTGATTTAAACTTTGGTCGTGGGCACGTACTGTACCCTTACGCAAGCAGCACTTAAGAATGAAGTGTCAGCATAGCAACAATATGGCCAGCAGCAGCAGTGATCTCTGCAAAGCTGATTGATGAAGAGAACTGCAATGTAAATGCAAATAAATGCCACGCTGTGGCACCTTCACAGGGAACGACTTGTCAGTATCAATCTAATCTGGGTAGGGAAAAATAGATTGAACGGTGGCAATGTAACAGGCTTCCCGTCTATGGCAGCACTGTCCTTGCGAGGGTAGCAGCAAGCTTTCCTGCTCACCTTCTGCCTTCTCTCTGCCATGTGAGTGACGGGACAGGAGCAATCCAGATCGGTCTTGATGGATTTATACTAAACACGTCTGATGTTTATTTAGCTCTGAAATAATCCAGGAATTAATTTTACTTTTGGAGGAAGCAAAGAGGAAGCCCAAACAATGAATCCATTCAGGTGTATAATCTGGCTAACTGAAAGAAAGAAGCAAGCAAACAAAAAATAGCGTAAGAATCTCCCAAACAGTAGATTGTTTAGTGAGATGAAGGGGATTCCGCAGCAAGGAGGAATGGAGCTGCGGCTGTGAACAATTGCTACCCAGCTACTGCTTTTTGTGCAGGAACACAAGTCAGCACTGTGCAGCATTAGGGATTCTGCAGGGATTGCCCAAAGTTTATGACTTGCCAGTAGCCCCAAGGGACAAGGACTACAATTTTCACAATCTGAAGTGAAATCTACTAATTCTTTCCTTTCAGTCCTAGGATAAATACTGCCATCTGATAATCCCTTTCCCTTTATTCCCATGACCATCTTTATTTGAAAGTACACACATGCACATATGGGTCTGTGTAACAATAAAATGGCAGGTGAAGCATTGATTTAAATGAAAGAATCAAAATGATCATACATAGTGACCAGGAGCTGGTCACTACCTTTCTTAATGCCACCAGCAGGTACGGAGAGCAGAGGATGCAACACACCATGAAGGACAAAGTGACGAAATCCAGGTGGCCTGGCTGCACCCCAGGCACTACTCCATGCCACTCCCAGACATGAGCTCCCAAAACACAGGGGCTACTGTTGATCTGGATGACAGAGGAGTACTGTGGATTATCGATCAGCAGTCTACTGTTAATTATGCAGAATATAGGACAGCCCCAAAGTTTGCAAGCGATAATAATTAGGAGCCCATGATCTCAGCAGCTTGGGAATGAACAGTCTGGTCTGGCTCTGAATGCTCACAGCCTGGGAATATGTTTAACTCTTTCCTGTTTGCTCTGCAAAGTTCTGGCACTGATCATTGCAGCCGACACAGCAGCTGGCTCTTCTGCAGGCACTCGCCTACAGAAATGGCTCTTTCTTTACTGATCGAAACAGCAGCTCCAGCTGGAAAAAAATACAAGAACGAGAAGGGTAGCACACTCCAGAAAGTGTAATTTACATGGATTTACCTCAGAATAGCAAATAAAATCCATCACAATCAAATGACTGGCTTCAAAACAATGCAGAGATTAGCAGTGAACAGAGCACTTGGTGGTAAAGAGAGTGTGTTCAGCAAATCAAAACACAAACACTTCAGGAAGAAGTTGCATAATTTTGTCAAATTAAAAGTTAAACAACATTGTCTTCTACTAGAAGCTGCCAGGAAGTGTCAAAACACTCAGTTACAAAGAATAGGAGTAGTTACATGTTTCTGTTTATCATTTCAGTTCTCATCTCATTGTAATTCTGGTTTTTTCCTACTATTTTTCAGGTAGTGAGCCTTGCTGACATGCAGAGTTTATTGCGTTCCCACCTAGGAACTCCTCTTAAGACACATTTCTTAGCGGACGTTGCGTCTCGTTTCCTCCGCTTTTCCCGGTCCCATTTCCACGCCGGTGCTGGATCGCAGAGCCGAGGGCACAGCGGGGCGGGGTCTGCCCTGCCCGGCCCTGCCCTGCCCGGCCCTGCCCTGCCCTGCCCTGCCCTGCCCTTCCCTGCCCAGCCCTGCCCTGCCCTGCCCTGCGCTGCCCAGCCCTGCCCAGCCCTGCCTTGCCCTGCCCTGCGCTGCCCTGCCCTGCCCTGCCCTGCCCTGCGCTGCCCAGCCCTGCCCTGCCCTGCGCTGCCCTGCCCTGCGCTGCCCTGCCCTGCCCTGCCCTGCCCGGCCCTGCCTTGCCCTGCCGTGCCCTGCCCTGCCCGGCCCTGCCCTGCCCTGCCCTGCCCTGCGCTGCCTGGCCCTGCCTTGCCCTGCCCTGCCCTGCCTTGCCCTGCCCTGCCCTGCCTTGCCTTGCCCTGCCCTGCCCTGCCCTGCCCTGCCCTTCCCTGCCCTGCCCTGCCCGCAGCCGGACGCCGCCCCACCAGTGCAGCCGCGGCAGCTCTCCCCGTCCCCCGCCACAGCCTCTCGCTTCTGCCCCGGGAAGCACTGAGGGGTCCCTCTGGGACACCCACACCACACCGATTTTTCTACAGCTGTCTTTAAGGTTTGAAAACCTGCCTGTGAGCCTAGATTTCCACTCGTTAACCTTTGCCAAATCTTACAGTGCAAAATAAGACACCTATAATTAATTCTGCTCACTCTGCAAGGGACTAGCGCCTGGGCAGTGTGTTCTAGGCTGGGATATGCAGAGCTGGGGCCTCTGCTGTTGTTATTTTTACTTTTTCCTGGACTGTTTTCATCTTACATCCTGTGGACGTAGTAAACAATCAACAACAATGAATCAACTGAATCGGTACATTTTTAAGGCTATTCCCACTGAGAGCCACTTGCACTTTCGTGACAGTTAAGAATCTGCCAAACATTAGCTTAGTTACCAGCAAGACAGGCTCCTCCCTCCCTTCACCCCATACACAGATTGTTTATCAAAACGTGCTGCCAAGAAAAATATCCCTGCTTTTGGCCTCCACCAGTGATTAATAACACTTGAGAACTGAACAAAACTTTACTGTGTTTTCCAAAAAATTAGGGAGGTGGGAAAGGGGGAAGAAAAAGAAAAGAAAAGAAAAGAAAAGAAAAGAAAAGAAAAGAAAAGAAAAGAAAAGAAAAGAAAAGAAAAGAAAAGAAAAGAAAAGAAAAGAAAAGAAAAGAAAAGAAAAGAAAAGAAAAGAAAAGAAAAGAAAAGAAAAGAAAAGAAAAGAAAAGAAAGAAAAGAAAAGAACCCTGACACTATCTTAAGTTATTTCACTCAGCATAACCTCCTTTTCCTTTCTAACTAGGCCATCTGAAAAGACCAAAACCACTTTTTCTCCAAGACCATGTTACAAATGCTGATTAATATTGTTATTGAAAGAAGGATGATATGGACAGAGGATAATGGTGAGAATAAAAGGGAGGTGGGGGCAGTTTCTTTTATTAGAACATATCAAGATGAGTTGTGGGGAGAAACCAAGAGGAAAAAAAAGATCATTTACTTTCTTTACAAAGACTGTTGGTAAAATTCCTAAGGGAGACTAAGTGCCAAAATTAACTGTCTTGGTGTATTACTTTTAGACACTACTGCCTGGGTGAATTAAGTCAAATCTTCAAGAAGCAGCCAAAGATAGCTGTAAGCTGAAAAAGAGGTTCTACATTTCCTTATTTTTTTTGTGAATTTGTGAATTTGTGGAGATTGTCTTCGCTCCAGGGTTTTTGCATCTCTCTCTCTCTCTCTCTTTTGCCTTCTGGGCTATTTTTACTATTTTATATTTGGCATTATAAACGTGTTTTGTAATGGGAAGGCAAGGTATGAAACAGCAATTGTTTAAAAAACCAGAAAAGTAAAAAAATGAGAATACATCCTCACATGCCATATCCATTTATGTGTATACATACATGTGAGTGTCTACATATGTATGTACATAATATCAGGTATTTTTCAAAATACATTAGTTAGTAAAAGATAATAAACAGCTCTTGAACACTGGGATATAGACTAGTGAAAACAGTTTACTGAAATTAATGATGCTGGATTGAACCAAACCTTCCTCCCTTTGGAATTAGTGCCAGACATAGTTTTCCTGAACCCTGTCCAACTGCCTGAGCGACAGACAATTTTCATTCTATTTGTGCTAAAGGCTTATGACTAGTGCTGGAAAATGAAGCCCTTGCCCTTGATCTCAGTGCAGATTAAAAAAAAAAAAAAAAAAAAAAGCAGCAGAACTGTGCCAATTTGTTTCCTCTGCCAATAGAAGCCCTTGTGCTTTGGGTAATGCAAAACAATAAAAAGTTCAATGAAAACTCTCCACTGAAAGGAAACCCACCAAGAGCCATGTATCTCTGCTACACTCATCAGTCAGTTTCCAAGATTCTCACAATGTCATCAAAATGCAGAGAGTAAGGGCAAAAAATAGTTACCAGCCAGCAACACTGTCTTATTTTTCTGTTTCAAATCTCACTGCTATGCATTTGATAATGACTGCTAAAAAATACTCCACTGTAAATAACCATCCTCTCCCTTCTGCTAACACCAATCTCCCCACATTCAGGTACTGCATGTAGATTTAGGGCTGTGCACCCCCTGTTGTCTGAGCTAATTCTATTTCTAAGGGATGAAATACACATTTGACATACACACCCAGAGTTATAAACAGTGGCTACACCGTAGTGCTGTCATCCAGTTAATCTCTGATTGCTTTTCTCTAGATTATTAATAAAATTAGAATCCCAAGCAGAAGGCGCTTGCTTTCATTGTACAGTCTGCACTTGTGACATGGTACATGTGGAAAATTTTGAGTGCATTGCAGTGAATGGTCTGGGGGTTAGTTTTTAGCTTCCGCTAAGTACCTGGCAGGCTGCCACGCTGAAGGATTCTGGGAACTGAAAGGCTCCCAAGTACAAACTGCCAGCATTAAGCAGTCCTGACAGCTCTGCTCCTTCCACACTTGGCAGCAGTTCAAAGTGCTCTTTCATTTGAAAGGCTGGAAGGCTGCCATGTGCAATGCAGATTTGCTGTGCCTGCTCTCATAAGGAACTGATAAATGCCGTTGCTGTTGCCATGGGGACAGGAGGCTATCAGAATGGCCTTGTGATCTGCAGCCTCTCAGCTCTGCAGGTTTGGGTTTGGGGGTTTTTTGGGGTTTGGTGGTATTTTTTTTTTTTTTTTTTTTTTTGGTTGGGTTGGTTTTTTCCGTGTGTGTGTGCGTATGTGTGTGTGTGTGTTGTTTTTTTTTCTCTCTGAGATGGTGAAATAAATGTTCTAGAGAAGGTTAACTCTTGAAGGACAGGAAGCGCTGATTTGAAAAGACAGGGTGAGCCTCTGTGCGTGGCTCCTCCGAAGTGCTGGGAACAAGATTAACACATACCTGCCAACTGGCCCTATTAGGGAACGACTGGCCCCAGGGTTTTTTGTTCGTTTGTTTGGTTAGCTGGGGTTTTTTTGAAGGCCAGGAGGGTGGAGGGAGGGAGGAAGTGAGAAGGAAAGACCTCCTTCTTGCAACGCAGTCTCTTCAGATTTCTCTTCTAGCACAGGATCTCCCAACATAATTAAAAGGCCATCCTCCTTCTTCCCCTCACTCTCCCTACACAGAATTTTCAGATGCTGAGGAAATGAATTAATCTACCACTGGATGTTGTAGCATGCCTGATGTCTTTAGCTCTCATTAACATCAGTGGACAGCTAGCAGGATTAGACCCATTATGTGCACTCCACGTGTGTGGTTACTCCGAGTAAAAAGAATGACCATATAAGTGTAGTATAAGACTGCATGTTTAAGAGCAATCTTAGTGATGATGCAAGTCCTGAGAGTGAATCTCAGCTTGTCCTAGTTCCCAAGTTTAAAATAAACACACCCTTGAGCTATGCACAGTTTGAGTGTGTGTAGAGATGAGTGTGCATATCTACTTCTGTAAAGGTGTAGAGAAAAATATAGGCAGCAAAGATTTTATTCAGAATTTATGCCCATTTCCCTACGTTGTCTTTTTTTTTTTCACATTATTTCTTTCCATCTCTACATCCATCTCTATTGCTGCAGCAATAGATTTGTCTTCCCTAAAGACATTTTGCTGCAGTCCAGTAAACTGAATTCTGTTTAACCAAGGCGAAGTCTGAGCATGACATCATAGCAGAGAACAATGGAGTGCATCACTCTCTCCCTGACCACGCAGCAAACTTCAGGGCAGCATTTAAAAAGATCAATATGGGCATGCATCTATGTTTACAGACACATGTAAAATGCAATATGCGTTCAGATAGTGCCACAAAAACAGGAAAGACAAAGCACTGGGGGAATTTTGTATACTCAAGTGTTAACAGTCTGAGAGCTTTGTTTAAACCTGGGGAGAAAAGTCAACCATCCCCCATGTGAACAAATCCTCCCTTCCTTCTCTAAACAGGGGTCTCTGCCTTTCTGAACTGTATACTTGTATCTTTCCAATACATCTGAACAGTGTTATATGAAATGAAACATTAAAACAGAATTTCACGCCATATTCAACAGATAAACTGGTTAATGATCTGCTAGTTAACCTGTAACTTTTTAAAATAAACACCACCAGTCTTACTTATCTGACTTTCACTCCACTTTGGTTTTACTTATTTTTTTTTACCACATTCAGTTTTAAAGCTTTTTGGTTGTGAATGTGTTAATCAAAGATTTGAATGAAGAAAGTAGTAATTTTAAAAACATACAAGAGAGAATTTTTAAGGAGTAACAGAGAAATACACACTGTAAGTGTGTGTACACACACATACCCACACACCCCCTCTACCTTTTCTGAATTCTCCTGTAGCTTATATTTTCAAGCTAATTAAAGCCTATGTGATTCTAAGTTTTGTATCTGACATCAAATCCTGTTAAAACAATCAGCATATTCAAATCAAGATAAAAGCTACTTGAATACATTTACAAAGCTGTTTCAAAATCACAAACAAGGCTGTATTTCACAAGCCTTTGTACCAGAAAGAGGTAGGCCAAAGAAAATATTTCTTCAGGATTGCTTGGTACTATTATTTAAAAAAAAAAATAAATAAATGTGAAGTTAACTGTAATATCTTTACCTGATTCTCTCTGGGTTCTTGCCTATGGTTGTCATGGTAATTTGATAATTCTGGCTTGCTCTCTCCACATTCTGTTTATCTCACTGGATTTCCTGATTATTCAGAAAACTCCTTTAAAAAACCCTCCCATCTCTCTCCCTCTGCTCCCATTCTGGCTCAACCCTGCTTTTTTCATTCATTTAGCATAGAGGAATTGTACTATTTTGCTACTAATCTGCTAGAGTAAAGTTGTTTGCTCCACTTACCTGAAAATGGAGATAATGAGATAAGCATATATACTAGAGTTCTTCTTAAATTATCTTCCATAGTCTATGATAGGGGATAGAGAGGAAATGGGGAAAGATAACTGCGTATAGATTTCTTGCAAAGTGCTTGGATCTTAGTCCTATAGATATTATTTAGGGTTTAACTGCTGCATTTCTGACAGCAGAAACGTGTATTTAACTGTTGCCTTTTCAGATGTGACAGACACATTTGTTCCTAGAGCAAGAGTCAGAATATATTCTCTCTATCTTACAGAGTAGGAGCAATATTTTTATTCAGGGGTTCAGGTGACAATTTATGCCAAAAGAAATAAAACTGATCATGCTTTGAATGCACCAGTGAAACTCAAAGAAAAATGCACACAGCTCTGTAATATTTAGCTTGGGTGTGTAGTTACAAAATGTTTATGTCATTGATATGTGCATATTTTAAAAGTTCTCAGCGTTAAATTACGTATACAAAATATACATGTACTTATTATAGATGTATACATAATATATTTGTATGAAGGTACATAAAATTGCTTTTCTGGGGGCTAGTGTTCTTCAGTTCTTCCCCAGAAAGTACAGGATTTTGTGATAAAAGCATGGAGTACCATTTACACCTATGGTTATTTTAAATAATTTGCTTGAATATTACATCTCATCTTATTACCTTTCATAGTCCTTATACATTTATCCTCTACGCTCTTCAAGAAAGGGAATGTATTTTATTTTGCTGATCAATACCTCATACAACTACAACCTGAAATCATAAGAATCTCAAAGAATTATTTCAAGGCAAGTAATTCACCATCATTATGAATCATTACTGAAACTATGGTCCAATTTATTACAATTTTGACACAGTAATTTCCGCTTTACACTGTCTTTACAATGTACCAATGGAATCTGCAGTCCCTCTGAATCAACTAGAAGTACCTGTAGCAATGAAAGCTACAAATTCTTCTGTGCTGCCTCTTTTGCTTACTTCTTCTGTTTCTTGTACTGTAAATTTGGGATTTCTTACTATATCCTTCTGATGGCAACATGCTGTGGAATCTGCTAAACTCAGTAAGCAGTCCGACTGTGACAGCCCCTCTCTCCCAATCTATTGCCATAAGCCAGGACATCAGTGACATCATCTGACAGTCTGTGACATCACCCTGTGAATCACAGGACTAGCAAAGGTTGCTGTTGGTGTCACAGGTGGTATTTGTCATGTGAGTGCAAAGTTCACACTCGATTATAACTGTGAAAATGCTGTTAAAATAACCCCTTGGACCTATAAATTTATTTGGAATTTTTTCAACTGTATAAATCCTATCTTCTTCTTACTTTGATTTTCAAATTTTTATTGTCAGTAAAATAGAAATTATTTTACTTTTATTCAATTCCTATGTAATGCAAAAAAGCAGCAATAAACACATTTTCTCTTACTTGCTAAAAACCACCTATTTCTGCTACTCAGTAGAAAATGTTTCAGTAAATCACATGTAGGACATCTAATGTTAAAATGTTCTTAAATTTACTTTAAATTCCTATTTATTAATGCATTTCTACAATGTAGACACTGCAGAAAGTCAATAGACCAAAGACTATATGCTTAGCACAAAAATTATGCCCTCTCTTTTCTGAAAAGAAGACTGAGCAGGGCAATGGCTCTATTTTACATTCTGCTAATGCCTAATTATTTTTATGAAACATATCCAATAGCATTTATTATTTAAACAATCATAAATATTTACAAAGAAATTATAGTCTTGAAAGCAACCTACATGCTGTTGCTTTTTCTCTTTTCCTAGAATGTTGTTTGCTTACATGGCTGCTAATTGTTAAAATTCAGTAATCTGTAGTGATCTTACTTTTATTTGTGTAAATTAGTAAGGTCTTGCTGCACAAATTATAAAGACTTTGCCATGCAATTGTACTAGGCTCAGCTATTTCATTTATAAGTCAGTGTGCTCCAGTCCAATTTTTTATTACTGTTATCTTTAGTTCTGTGAAGCCTTGGAGCATTTCCCAGTCTGGATCTACAGAAAGTTTCCCAGGAAAATGTATAAAGAGCCTGTGTTCTGCTTTACTCTGCAGTGCCTATGTGCTTTTGGTGAGCTAGGTCTTTGAAGACCCAGTCCATGCATGGAGTCCAGTCAGGCTGAAAAATTTAGCAATTGAGATATTTTACAATCCAAAATCTCTTTTAAACAAAGGTGTGGTTTAGCAGGACTGGCTGCTTCTGACTGCTTTCAGCCTCTTATTATTGCAGCTGCTATGATGTAAGGCTGAGTATGGTAGAGCTAAAGTAGCTGAGGCTCAGGGAGAAATGCTGAGAACAGCTGTTTTACTGTAAACATTAACAAGGGTTTGACTTCATTTGCAAGCTGGGAGCATTCACAGTTTCTGCACAAATAATACTTCGGGAATTTGTTCTAGATATTCACAGCACACACAAAAAAATTATCCCTTCTGTACATTACTGCAGATTTGAAAGAAGCAAATTCTCTACAGAGAGATGCATTCCATTAAAATCAACAGGGAATTTTTTCACATTAATACACAGCTTCACACAGACGATACAGACATACACACAGGGAAAGAAGCAATATTTATCTGCTTTAGCTATTTCTAAAGCTCCTATCACATTAGTATCAAAGTGCCAATTAGATACCAAAAATACTCAGTTGTAGCAGACACTGATGTCTGCTGATTATTACAGAGCTGCAAACAGAATTCTATCCAAGAGGGCAGAGAGGGATTTGAATGCTTTCCCCCTAGCTCGGTGCTGCAATTCATGGATGTTAGGAAACAAATTTCAGACCTCATTTCCTTCATTACATTCTCGAGGCTGCTTTATTCTGAACCAAATGAAAAATCTCAGACAAAGTGACCTTTGCAGGGAGCAGGGGACATTCACTAACATCACATGCATCTGCATATGCACACACAGGCATACGGGCCAGATCCTCCAGACACTGAAAGCTATTTTTTCACCACATTATCACTGCAATGGAGTCTGTGAGGCAGCTCAGCCAGCTTCTTGTGCATCAGCCAGAGCAAAGCCTCAGCTGGTTTGCAGCCACTGCAGAGACTGCAATGGCTCTTCCTTTCCTGAGCCCTTGTGAAAGGCATACAGTTTAGAAATGGCTAGGCCAAGCCTATTTCTCATGGATTCCCAATTACCAGAGTAGTTTCTTGGGTACAGTGGAAGCCCCTGCAAAATTCAGTAGCACTGCTGGTGTTACAGTTTACACAAGGGACCACACTGGCAGGGAGACAGCCCTAGGATGATGTAAGGATGGCTTAAAGCTGCATTTTCACCACCCTCTCTGAAGCCTTCCAAGAACTGCTTGGCCAAGGCTTGGAGCCTGGGCAACAGTCCCTACTTACAGACTCCTTCTAGAAACTCCCCATATTAAATACAAAGCTATATAAATCTTCACTATCTTCTTCATTTGTTGCTATTACAATTCACAACTAAGTAGCATTAACTCTGCTGAGCCCTTTGATAAAAGACCAAGGCAAACTTGGAATCCAGAAGGACTCGTTAAAATTCATCACTTCGTCATAAAGTTGTGCCCATGCTGTTGGATATGGAATCCTTCAAATGAGAAAAAAAATTACCAATTGGACATGTGATCTTTTTAATGTTCCCAGGACATTTCCCACAAATCTGGAAGTATTGAATTTAGTATATCTCTAATATGCAAAGCTAGTTAACTATATTCTGTTTTTAAACTGTGTGTGTTTATTCAGGATAAGAGGAGGTTTTTGGTGTCTGTCCGTTTTATAGTGTTAATCTCTTGTGCAGTGAAACAGCTACTGTCTCCTCCTCCAGAGTGGCAATGTTTCTTCAGATCATGATTTGTTTATATATTTTGGGATGAAACATAAAATTCTGTCTACCTGGTACAGCTGTAAATGATGCTTCTCTTGCATCCTTGTATACAGTGGAAAACAAAAATGTTCTGGGTGCCTTTTATTCCTGACCCCAGGTATCTATAAATCTCCAATTAGTGTTTCACCATTCATGTGTGACAATGGAGGCTTTGAAATGCACCTGGAAACATATCTCTCTTTTTTCCTTCCTTCCTTCCCTCTGACAGGATTTCAGACCTCTGGAACCACATCTGTTGTGAGTTACCTTTCCCTAGTCATACTTTTTATTGTACAAATGTTCAAAAAATACTCAGTTGTTTGCCTAGATCTTGTAACCAAAGCAAGGCCCCAGCCTGTCCTCTTCCACTGCCCATGCCTATAATTTCTTCTCAACTGAATGCTGAATGGGGCTAAAGCCAGCAAACTATTATGTTTGGAACCAGGTTCAATTCAGGAATTGATACAAATGAACCTGGGAAATAAGCTGCAGCTTGAGAAAGTAATAAAGCATGTTAGAGTGCTCATATGTAACTGGAGATGGAGTAGTTGCTTCCAGAACAGGGTCTGGAAAGTACATACTGGCACCTGTGTAATTTGTGAACCACTGTAGTCAAATTCTTTCCTCTGTGTCTTGGCAAGCCCAGTGATCAGATGAGAAGCTGTGGCCTGGCCAAAAGAGAGAATGCTCTGGCACTACCGAAAACTCTTTTATAGCCAATTTTTCCTGTGCTAGTAGCTCTTCTCACCACCTCAAAAATGCTTCCTGAACCACCAGCCCAAGCTCACTTTCTACAACTCAATGAAACATCTGTCTCCACCACTGGAAACATTCAAACAAAGAGTGTGATGAAGCACCTTACAGCACTGGGTCAGCAAAGAACAACTCTGCTCAAGGCTGGCAACACACATTGAGGCAGCTTTATCAAGGTATGGTGATTCTGAAGGGCACTGAATGCTCTTTTCCAAAGCTTCCTGAGAAAACTAGGTCCAAAATTTTGGTGTTATATTGAAATTCCTATTAAACATCTCTTTAAGTTAAAACGTTTGGTCTTGTTGCCAGTTCCCATTTAGTAATCTCACCTAGAACCCTTCTTGCCTACAAACATGCCAGACTCACAGAGCTGTCCACCAGAAATCAGATGAAACCAACAAACTGGGTAACTCACAACACTAGCCCACACTGTTTTTTTCTCTGTTAAAAGCAGGACTGTTACAGTATTCAGAGACCTGGGAGAGGCTGACCTCTACACATACAATTCAATGCTATTGATTCACAATCCAAACTATAAATACTTTAAAAAAATTCACCCATTCCTCCATTTATCAGAAATAAAACCTCATTTCTTAAGTGAATGTGTTTGAAAATCAGTCTGCCACTTCTGGCCCGCACTGCTGTCCTGCAACTCATGTAACCATCATAGCCCATTTTCAAATGTTCTTCATGCCAGTGAGACACCCCTGAAGAAGAACTGCATATATATCCCTTCCCAGTGCTCCCTTTCAGAATGCTGAACCAGTCAGGTTTAAGTAAATCACTGCAAAACTGTAGAAGTTTAGGTCAGAAACAGAACCACCAAAAAGTCAATCATATTGCTCACATTGCTTACCTTTCTGTTCTAGTAAAAAAAAAGGGGGTGGTGAATGGGTGGAGGGGGGAAAAATTCCTGTGATTTTCCTCAAACATCTTTCAAAGTCAGTTTTTCTCCAAATTTAATCCAAAACTTCATATGTAAGGGTATGCATTTATTCCAATCCAGGCAGTGTTTGGAGGAAATACATAAAACACCGACTGTATCACAAACATTTTTGTTAGGAAAACAACTCCAATTCTAGCTTGCTATTTGAAAATAGGGATCATCAAGCTTCTGTAATGGGAAAATGGCTGCATTCTGTAACAGGTCAAAACAAAAACATACCCTAGTCAAAGTTAAAGTCTGACCTGATTTTCAAAGCTTCTCATTTTAAAGCTATCCAGAAGAGCTAAAGGAATAATGGAGCACTTGTAAGAAGTAAGAAGCAATGCAAAAAAAAAAAAAAAAAACAGTGCTAAATACATGGGAAGGGAAATATGATGGAGATTGTGAACCTCTGAAACAGACTTGTGAGGTGACAGCCTGAGGATCACGTCCAACATAGTTACTCAGAACTTCAACCCCACAGTGCCAAAGTGAAAGGTACTGGGTTCATAGAGGGGAGTTCAGAACCTCTTGTTCTGTATCTAGACTTCCTATATAGAGCATGGGAAAAAGTAGGCACCTCTGAGAACGGCATTCAGAACATCTGTTTTTGCATTTTATCTAGTGACTATTTATATGAAATGTTTAAGGGGCAGGCCAGAAAGGGAATCTAAGGCTTTATCTGTCAGATGGGTGCTTTAACCAGTACAGTCATGCTTTCTCTTATGCTTTCTCTACTCCCTGTGACCCCACCTTCTCTTTCTCTGGACCAATGAACTTAAAATTATTTTCTGCAGCATGGCACAGTTTCAATAGGAAGGGTGGAGGCTGCCTGCCTCCAAAACAGCTTGCAATCTGGTGGTCAGGCCCTCTCCTGGGACGTGTGAGTTGGAGTCTCCTCACGCACAGAACATTCCTGTGCTCAGAGACAGGAAGCAGTGAGGGTGCACTTGAGAACTCACCTTTTTTTTTTTTTTTTTTTTTTTTTTTTTCTAAACTGTAGCTGCTATGATACAGATAATGAAAGGAAATATTTAACAATAACCATGAGAATTAGCAACACTTATAGACATCTTTAATCTTTGAGATTCCAAAACAAACAATGGACTGTGCTGAAGCAACTTTGCCCTTTGGACTTAGCAGAAGCACCCAAGAATGCAGAAATGGGCTTTCCTGTACTTCTTAAAATGTTGTAATGCATGTTTTTTTTGTGAGCTAGATCAACCCTGTAGGCTGAGTCAGAAGAAAATTTTGCTTGCACAGTTTCCTTTTCTGTCCACTCTGTGAAGACTTGTTAATATAATTTATGCTTTAACCTTCTTCAGCTCCTTCTGCTCTTCTTCAGCAAAACTATAGCAGTTAAGCACTGTGCAGGACCTCAGAGGGTCTTACCCACACATATGTACATTTGAATCACATGGCTTCCTGATAGTTTATTGTCTCTTGAGGCATAATGGAAGCAAAAGAGCACAAGCTTAGGCTAAGACACGAAGAAAGCTACTTCAACTTGTTACTGGAAATTCAGGAAAGAGCTTGAAGGAAGCAGAAAAGAAAGCATGTTGGATTTTGTCCCAGACAGTAAGAATTAATTACCAGACTTCCATCAGCATACCATGGGATCTACTGTAGCTACAGCTATGGCCAGTTGTCTGCCAGGTTGTCTGTTTCACATGGATTTGACAGTTTTGCAGGTTGATCCACTATGAATCTACTTTAATTCCTACTCTATTTAAACAAAAGAAAAAGAGGAGGAATTTCTCAGTCTGCACAGCACAGGTCCTGCTGGGAAAACTCCATAGAGCTCATAGAACAGTAGGAAGGGAAACTTCCAGAAAATGGATGGGTCTTTTTCTGGCCAAAGGAACACTTGCTGCTCAGATAATGACAGTCCCAGGCTGTCTCTTTGCTGCAACCAGGCAGGAGTCTTAGCGGGGCTACTCCATCATCCCTCTAGCTCCTGCACTTACATGAGATGCAGTTATGATCTTGCAGTGCCTTCATTTGAGTCAGCCTTTTTGTACCAATAGCTGTGCATTAGCAGACCTTGTGTACTGAAAGAACATAAGCCAAACCTATCCCTAGTTTTTTGACTCAGGAAGTTTATGTAATGCAGGAAGTTATGGTTTCCCAAGTCCTTTCCATAAATAGTGTCTTTGGTGAACATTTTGCTACTCTATGACCCAGTCAAATCACAGCCACTTAGATTATAAATAGCTTCATGTCTGTATTTAAATGTTTTGCTGAATATGAGCCTAGGTAAGATGTATCTCAAGATAGAAAGATTCATAAAATTATGAATTGGGAACCTTTGTGCATACCTTAAACAAATAACAACTAGTGATATTTTTCTAATAACTTCAACAACATTCTACACCAATTCCTTCTTTTTCCAGTTTAAAGGTAGAGTATTCAAGACTTGTGAAATATATGTTTTTACTTTAGAGTTTGCTGTAACTTTTGCTTTTGGGTTTGTTGTTTTGTTTTTTTTTTGCCATACTAACATATGTGGTTTTCAATATTATGCATTCAGGATGATCAGTTTTGGCTATGATAAAGGAGGACTTAATTTAAAAGACCTCCCTTTACCAGCAGAAAATCCCTAGCACAAAACAGGGGAGAAAAATTAATGTAACCTGTTTTGTGTCAGCCAAGATTACATCCTAAAACCTTAGCATGTATTCCTTTTTCCCCGATTCACACAAATGCCTACTGCTATATCTTATTATGGCATTAAAGATTTTGAATAATTTAGACTTTGAATACCACTCAGTTTGTCTCTCACAAGCAAACACACAGAGACACACATATGAAGTAATATATTCTCACCACTTGTAATTATGAGCCTTTATCATAACAATGGCTACACTGGGAAAACACATATTCTCATTGCATCTTTGTTAGACATGTCATTTTATATACCTAGGCATGTGACATGGGCTGCACACACTATTCCAAACTGGGGACCTTTTGAGAGGGCAATACATGCCCACACTCTCTGAGCATACTCTGAATAAGCAGATAAGAACAACAGCACAGGAGCTATTCTGTGGCCCTGCCTTCCAGTAGCAGCAGTCCCTGCAGCATGTGTTCCACTCTTACTCATTTGTGTCACAAAGCCTGTGTGTATGCAAACAGGACTTCAGTCGGTACTGTCCATCATCATCTGCTTTGCAACTTTGATGCATACTCATGGTGCCTCTTGCTGCAACTTCCACTTCTGCTGCTATGGGTTTGGATGGGATTAGACTTTGAGGAACTTAGACACAGAGTAGGATGGGACACAAGGGCTCTCAGTGGCTAGCGTTTGGGGCTGCAAGACTCTTCCTCACCCTGTACAAAGGGAGACTGTTCTCTTCAGAACAGAACACCTCTGTTACTTATCATCTGGCTTACTCCTATAGCAGAGCCTAACAAACTCACATCTCTCCAACAAATAGAGGATGGAAGATGAGCATGCGGCGGAGGACTGCTTCACATTCTACACAGAGAGGATGGACAATGACTTCACCACTTGAGATAAGGAGTCACTCTGTGCAAACAATTGGAGCCTGCCCAGGATGATCCTCATGTCCATAAGCACAGAGAACTGTTCACATTCCTGACTCCTGCAACCAGCTTTGCAGTGACAGCAAAATTGTCAGCAGGCCAGCTCAGATGCTCAGGTCCATATACCCAAATGGTGTTGCCCTGAGACCTGTCGTGGTTTGACACTGGCCAAATGCCAGGCACCCATGAAAGCTGCTCACTCACCCTCCCCTGTTGCAGCTGGATGAGGAGAGAAAAATTTAACAAAGGGTTCATGAGTTGAGATAAGGACCAGGACAAAACACTCTAAGAGAAAAACAGGCTCAGCTTAGAGATACAAAGTGAGTTTATCGCTAACAAAACCAGAGCAGGATAATGAGAAGTAAAACAAACCCTTAAAAAAACCCTTTTCTCCCTTCAACCCCTTCCTTCTTCCCACCGACAGCACAGGGAGACAGGGGGTGGCAGTCTTGGTCACTTTGTCACCCAAGGTTTTCTTCCACCGCTCAGAAGAGGAGTTCTCTTGTGAGACCATGGGGTCCCTCCCACAGGAGACAGTTCTCTGTGAACTTTTCTGACATGGGTCCAATCTCATGAGCAGCAGTTCTTCCAAAACTGCTGCAACGTGAGTCCCTCCCACAGGCAGTCCTCCCAAAACTGCTGTAGCATGGGTCATTCTTCCACGGGGTGCAGTTCTTCAAGGACAGGCTACTCCAGCCTCGAAGCAAGGCCTTCTCTCTCCACTGGGTCTCCCATTGGACCACAGCCTCCTCCAGGCATCCACCCGCTCCAGCATGGGCACCTCCCCATGGGCTGTGGGTGGATCTCTGCATCCCCATGGATCCCTATGGGCTGTGGGCGGATCTCTGCATCCCTGTGGAACCATGGGCCACAGGGACACAGCTGCCTCACCATGGTCCTTACCATGGCCTGCAAAGGAATTTCAGCTACAGTGCCTGGAGCATCTCCTCCCTCTCTTTCACTGACCTTGGTGTCTCCATGTTTCTTCCCTCACATATTCTTACCACATATTCTCTTGTCTGTCTGGAATTTAAACTGCGTCATTACTTTTGTTTTAACTTCCTCTTACATATGTAATCACAGAGGCATTACCATCATCTCTAATTGACTCAGCCTCGGCCAGTGGCAGGTCCATCTTCAGAGCCATCAGGAATTGGCTCTACCAGACAGGGTGGAAGCTTCTAGCAGCTTCTCACAGAACCCACCTCTGTGGCCCACCCGCCACTAACAAAAACCAGGCCATGCAAAAACAACACAAGATCCTAGGACAGTTACCCAGAAAGTGTGCTCAGAGGGAAAGGGGCCAAGGGATTAATTGTACCTAGTGCAGAGGGCCTTCAACAAAGTTATTCAGAAGAGATTTCACTTTCTGACCTCTAGAACCTTGCTGAGTACAAGCAAGAATACAAGGACATCATGACACAATGTAAGCACTGAACATGAGATTCCTGTATTTTCTGCATTAGGATATTGATTACAGTTTGATCAGTGCGATCTATCTTGTGCTTTCCTGGTCATGCTGTCCTACCAGACAGGGAGGCAAACATGAGTATTTCATCAAGCACTAAACTCCTGATGGATAGAGAATAAATGAGCTTTCGATCAACTCATCAAGGTTACCATGTCCTCCAAAACTTCTATACTGGGGCCCATGAGAGCCTTTCCATTCAGAATGGATGCTGCAAATAGAGTCCTACCTAGCAACACCTTAAAAACATCAGGGTAGACAGTGAGTCTGGCTCCCTAATGGGGGGACAAGTCAGAGTTTATTATGTAGCAGAACACACAGCATGCTCAGAAAGTGCATATATGTTAATAAATGGGAACCACCAATGGTCATTTCTTGTAGTCACTCTTTTCACTCCTTGATTTGCCTCGTGACCCAGCCCTTCAGCCTCTCAGGAGTGAGGTCTTACTCCCCAGGAACATTCATGGGCTCCAGCCCCTAAAAGGAAGCCAAAGGCTAATTAGTGTGATTTCCCAGTCACTGTGTTAATGTGCATTTGGTGGGAGCTCCCTCCTAGAATGCTAGAAAAGCTTTTCTTCTATAAATGCAGTGTCCCTCTGGGCACCGTAGGGAGCTTCTCCCTCTAAACAAGATGCCTATTTTGGCACAAAAAAAAAACCCCAAAGGAAATTTTCCAAAAACAAAGGGAGGTGAGGGGAACATCACATAAAGAAAGTGCCAGCACCTAAAAATTCTGAAAAACATAATAGGTCATATTATTGTAGGGCAATATTAATTTTGCAATTAGCTCATTACTTTGCAAAAAAGGCCAAAGAGAGCAATAAACTATTTATCCTTAGAAAACAAATAATTGAGGATTTGGGCATTAATAAGAACTTAGCAGAAGGGTTGGGAGAGGGTAATGTAGAGACTTATTAATATGACGAAAAGGGACAGAAATACTTTTACATTTTTCTATCTCTCCTCCCATCAATTCCTGCTTCTCACTGTCTACCAGCAAGACACCAAGTTTTGCAAGGAAGTATCTGCACTTGCAAGGTCAGAACCCTTGTCAAGATATCTCTGGAGACCTGGAACTTGATATCTAGCACAGGCTGAATCTTTACTGTTTGCCTGCAAATCAAAGCAAGTTTTTCCTGCCCCAAGAGCTATTAGCTCCTCCTTTAGTAGAAAACCTTTGCATAGATTAAACTTGTATTTTGTAAAGATGGGTAAGGGATGAGAAGATCAGTATGAAACAGGGGTTCATGTATGCAGATACGCACACAATAGAATAGGGCCTCTCCAAGTTTAGCATAGTATCGTGAACTATGCTCTTGCCTGGGTCAGGTAAAGTATAATGTGCCAGGTCAAGCCTAATACTTCTCAAAAATATCAATAAATGCCCAGATCTTCCTCTTCAAACAACTATCACTTTAACTGGCAGATCATCCATTCCTGATGTAGTAGTCCAGAGTGGATGCAGCTAGAAAATTAATTATACTTCTAATTAGTGCAGATATATGGTAACTGTATTAAATTAGAACTTCTGATCTAAGACAGAACACAAATTAGTATTTTGGTCAAAATTCAGAACTTTTGAAAATCTCACCTAATATGGGTAATAATACTGTATACTGCAACAGAGATCCCAATTAGCTTTTTATATTAAAAAAAAGAGCTGCCACTATATCTATTTTTAAAATTCAGTTATTTTAGTGTCTTTGAATAAATTGACAATAAAACACTTAAGGATGAACAGCACTACATAAATGCTAGTGAACTACAGAAGATAGAAACTAATAGAAATTGCAAGATAAAATTATTCCATTTTACACTTGCCATATGTGGTTTTGTTTCCAGCCAACAACCAAAATAAGTAAATTGTTTTGTTATGAGACTATATTTCATACAAAGGTCTTCAGAAATGTCACAATTTATAGCAACTAAAAAGGCTGAAAGGAGATGATCAAGATAAATTTTTCTGTTTTGAATGTCCTTGCTAACAAAATGTATTATACTGAATACAAAAGCCCTTTAAAATATTATTTTGCAACAATTAGTCTGCTTAGTTTGTCTATTGATTTCCCTAAATACTGCCAGTGAAACAAAGCTGATCTCTGCCAGGGTTGTTTTTAATCAGTTGTGCTTTCTGAGTCCCATGTATCTATGTACATGCATCCTGCCTATTACAGTTTCATCTTACTGGCAAGGTTTTGCATTTTTCAAGATCTGGTCAAACAGAGTGTTAGTTACCTAACACTTGATGTTATGATGCCTTGGTTTAGTTGTTTGTAACTGCCAAACTAGTAATTTGAGTTTAAATTTTCTGTGCCATTGAGCCTCAGGCTGATACATTTTACAATGTCAGCATAGATATCTCTGTCTTTTCTGATGAATAGCTTACAGACAATGGTATTGCTTTGTCAATGCTAAAAAATTCTTACACTTGTTTGCAGAAGGTCCAGGACCCTGATGCTTCAGAATTACATACCAAATGCTAGAGTAGCCCTGGTAGAGAGGAATTTTTTTTTATGTGTCCTAAGTAATTTGTGCTGGTAAGGTGGAAAATAACCTGACATAATAAAGCCTACAATGGCTAGCTGTGTATACTCAGTACATATTAGAGATTAGGACATAAATTTATGGATCATTTCATCCATACTGAGCACATCATACTAGAGGCTGAGCTGGGCTGATGGGGAGTTCCTTTCCAAATACAGGAGACAGACTTTAGAGAGTCAGAGCAGAGGGTCTGTAGCCATTAGGCACTTAGAGTACCAGGACACAGCTTCCCAAGTTCCATCATTCCTCAGGTGTCAGCAAATAGCCATGAAATCCCTTTGCAAAGTGGTTGTCTCATTTTGCCTTTAGAGGCTGGTTGTAATAAAGCATAGATGCCTGTTAAGGTCAGTTAGGTCAAATGGTAAAGGTCTGCACAAGCATATCTAAGTTCCAGCTCTACTAATGATCTGATATGAAACTTACTGTGGTTCCACACAACGGAATTAACAGGAGATTACACATAAAGAGATTTTATTAAAAGAATATTGTGGCTACAAAGTCAAACACTTCAAAATTTAAAATACTAAAATTCGTATTGCCATGAAACCTTAATTCATTCTTTTCCTGTTCACATAGAGCACAAGATGAGCAACATGGTCAAAACTGTGGGTATAATCAGGTTCCAGGAAATCAGCTGCATTATTTACCTTGTACTTGACAGAGGATGCTTACTTAATTGTTGCACTGAAGAGGACTATAAGCCTAAAAATAAGGACAATTATATCAAGTTTTTATCAGCCATTCATGTACCATGCAAATATTTTGAAAAATAAAATCTAGTTTCACGAGTGATGCAAATCTTTCATCATCAAAAGTGCTTCATGATGCATGAATTTAGGGCTTTTCTTTGCCTGTGTTTATCTCAAAGAAAAAGAAAATTACTTTCTGTTTCTAGGAGTGTGTGACTGGTACACGCTGCTCAAGTCTTCTGATAATATGGTTAATATACCTAGCACCATTTTATAAGGCAAAGTCATTCTCTGTGACAGAGCAAGTTGTGTATGAGTTCCCTTTCCCCTCATTATCAAGCCCTGAAGTTCCTGTGAACTAAATACACAAAGCAAACAGATTTCTTCATCTTCTCCTTGCCAGTATCAATATTCTTGGACATCAGGCTGATTGCTTCCTTCCTTACTGGCCTGGAAGGTCCCAGGTCCCAGACATTGTCACAGGACAGGGAAGCCTAACAGCAGCACAGAAAGCACTGTCTACAAAATCAAGCAGTCACAAATCCTAAGTGGGGACCTTGAACAAGAAATGCTGACAGACAGTGGCCAAGGATGTCTCCACAGTCATTTGCTGCCTCTGAGGATTAAGTGACTTGGATTCTTTATGTGATTTTTGACTCTAGGTTATACTGGTTATATAGACACTGCAAAATGTCTCTAAGATCTAGTCTGATCTGCAGAGGTCTTGGTAACTAGAAACCATAATCTTGTGTTAGGGTCTAGGCGATTTGAATTTCTAAATTGTATTCTAAATTCTGTATTAAGCTATTTATAAATTGTACTACATTGATTCGGCTTGTAGAAATCCTACAACTCTAATAAGAAATTCTGTGCTATCCTAGCCATAATATCATACTGATAAAAGTTTAGTGTTTAGAACTACAGTTTAGTGCTATCATCACTGTGCCAAGGGCCCCTAAAATAATAAGAATCTGTCTGTCCCTTTAGTGTATGACAGTGTTTTAGTCCCATCAAAATTAGTAATAAATTATAATTATTGTGCTATGTAAACAATTAGCTTCATCTCCAAACAGAATTCGCAGAAGAAAAAAGTATAGATACTAGGTTATACATACACTGCCTACACAGCAGCTTAAACTCTGGAAACTTCAACTCTGACCATATAGTGACTTGGATTTCATTTCCACCATTCTTGGTGTCACTTCTCTTTCATGGAATTATAGCTTTCCCTTACAGTGGCGATTATTGATTTTACACAAGTCTGCATGCAAATAATTAAACTGATCATTCTGGTTTATACATGATTGATGAACATTAAAATCCAGTGCCTCCAGAAGCTTGGAAATTTTCTCTCCTAGTGATGTTACAGTTGATCTTGAATTGGTCATCTGTTGTTTTCATCTTACTTACTATTGAAAAGACTAGCTGTTCATAGATTATCACATTAAATTTTCCAAAATCAAAATCCCGGGTTCTTCTGATAAAATATGCACTCTTTGAAATAACCAACTTTCTTCCAATAAAAAAGGTACATATTGAAACAACTGATTTTGTACCTTAGCTTTCTGTACTGTGCCACCAGAGAACTAAATGCCCCAATCAGAATCTCAGAAAGAATTAGTGGTGATCTGCACAAAGATGCATAATGAGACAGAAATGTGAAATGCTCTTGAACCCAGGGCTTGCATCTTAAAGGCGAGAACTTAGAGTCCCAGTTAGTGAGTCCTGCCACTTCTTGTCTGCCGTTTTTCTGGAACCATAAATCTTGTGCTCATTTCAGCACAAAGGCATAGAGCCAACAGGAAGAAAAGTGCTGTCCCTACCTCAACCACTTAGTTAACTGTTAGGGTAGGTTCCCAGGGAGGAAGAAGATAGCATAATTGAACCTTCTTAAGCAAACTACTGGCTCAGAGGGTAAGACAAGAGCTCTGGCACAAGGTAAGGTAACTACCATATAAAAGGCAGTTACACCCTACAATCTCATTTGAAGAAATTAGGTATGATTCCTTTTGTAGTTTTCAGGCCTGAAACTATTGTATAGTATAAAAATCCATTGTTAAACAGTTGCAATATTTCTACCCAGAAATGGCAGTATTTTAGCCATGAATAAGCAGCCATCTGGGATATATGCAACTGGAAAAAGGGAGAGGATGTGATTATTTATGGAATATTTTTCTATCACCAGGATGAATGACAACAGAAAAAGGTAGTATTTTTTGCCTATAGTTTCATATGCTGCCTAAAAAACCCAGGTAAATAAATAAATAAATAAATAATAATAATAATACCTTTCCCTAACTTCTTTGTTCTTTCCCCTGTGAGCAAATGCAGAAATTTACAACAGGCTTGGCTTTGCTATCTTGATAGGAAGCCATCTTCCCAAGAAGAAAACAAGAAAGTTATCAACAGAGTGGATTTTTACTTGGTGCTACGATGCTTTTCATATTAAAGTCATAAGCTCTCCCTTAAAAGCATCCATAATAAACTCAACAGGTAATTTGTATTTGAGGTTTGGCTCCTTCCCTTGTGACCATCTTTAACAGACACTTGCTTTTAAAATAAAAAGTGAGGAATGACTATCAGCTAATACAGAACCACATACATTCTCTTACTCGATATTATTAGATACTTTAAATCTTTTTTTTTAATATTTGAAAATGCAGTAATTTTTTTTCTTTCACTTTTTTTTCCTTTTCACTTGCATTCTTTTTTCTGTGAGCCATAATAATCAGAGGAGTGGATTGAGAGCTGTCGCATAGAGACAGCCTCCCTCAGTACCTGCCCTGAATACTAATTAAGTGCTTCCAGTATGCAGGCTGGGACATGGATTCAGTCTTACAAGACAGCCCAAGGCTGAAAATGAAAATGAAAAGCTCTAAACCACACTCAGCAGAACGGGAAGCATAAAGTTGCTGGGATGATGTATTGTGAAAGTTACATTCATGAATACAGTGGAAAGGAATAAAAGAATCTGCTGTGATAAAAGATGCAATGGATCAGGGAGATTTCTTAGGAGAGCTGTGTATGAATTCCAGCTTTCATTTCATCTGCAGTATCTGCCATCTCATTGTTCACTCCCTCTTTTATAAGTAACTGCTCAATATATTACATGCAATAGGAGTAGTTAGTATCGTACCTTGTGGCTCCCAACTACTAACCTTTTGTCGTGGAAAATCTAACAGTTCTGCATTTTAATATGCATCTAATTCATAAAAGTATTACCTTATATCTCTGATTTTAATAGCCTTAGTAACTTAGTCTGAAGCTTTACCTGTGAGATTCATGATTAGTGAAGATATAACTCTTTTGCTGTGTAGTATCCCTTCCCACCCTGGACCAGCAGAGATCCAATGGGAAGACTGAAAACATCAGACAGTCAGGAGTTTCCTGTGCAATTTCTGTGCAAAGAAGCTCAGATCAAGCAAAGTTAAAGCTGATTGTTGAGCTGCGGCAGAATGCAACGAGGGAGAGGTAAGGCACTGCTCTCAAATACTGTAAACTTGGTTATGGAAGACTGAGTTTGCTTCCTTGTTGAGAATCTTAGGAGTGAGAGATTTTGGTTATTTACATTTTGTTTCAGTTGTGTCTGTCTCTTGTGCCTGGAAAATAAGCTCTAGTTTCTCTGTTTTGCAAGCAGAAGCAGCTTGGGGTTCAAGTATTCTCTTGAAGTAAAAGAATATGACATTTTTTTCCTTCCAGCAATGAATGTGGAAGAGCTCTGTTAATGTGCATGTTTACCACACATCCAGAAGACATAAATCTCTTTTGATGAGCTGTTGGCAAACCAGAGCTAGAGTAGAAACGTCCTCCCACCTTTGAGGTGGAAAGATGCTTGGATGTCACAATTTCTAGGGACTCTTCTGGGTATAAATCTGGCAAGTGGACTGCCCTGGAATGAGAGATACCATCTGGATAAGCATATTCTGATGATGTTTGATTCCTAAAGCCCAGGATTGGATGTCCTGATTTTTTTTTTTCTTTAAAGAGAAAAACTCCGTGAGAATGAACATGGTTTACCATGAAACTGATGCTATAAGATCATTCTGGTGCACGAAGAAGCACTGTAGCCTGGATGACAGAAAAGAGAGCTGTTAATATAAATGGTAGGCTATAGCACACTGATTGCAAAGTTTTCTCTGTGTTGGCATTTTTCACCTGAGAAACATGGAAGTTTAAAATCAGTTCATTACCCTTTAAAGACAGGGAAAGTAGGTAGAGCAATACCACCCTTGGCTTATCTGAGAGTTTCTCAGTCTGCTCAAAACCAAAAGAGAAGCTTATGAAGAGATGGAAAGTCAGACAAACACCCATTGAGAACTATAAAAACATTTCCAGGGTGTGCAGAGGTGCAGTTAGAAAAGCAAAATCTTAGCTCAAATTGAAGTTGCCCAGAAATGTAAAAAAAACCACAAGAAAGTTTTCTTCAGGTATGTAAACAACAAGCAGAAACAGAAGGAAAATACTACCCATTTTTTAAACAGGAGAGGTGAATCCATCACCAACAACACTGAAAAGGAAGAGGTTCTCAATGCTTTCTTCACATCTGTCTTTACCAACACTGTTGGGGTGCATGCCTTGGGAACAAAAATCCAGGTTGATGCAGAACACAAATCTACCATCAGTAAAGAAGGAGTTGGTATGTCAGCTATTACAGGAGTTTGATCCCTACAAATTGATGGACCCTGACAACACTCACTTAAGGGTAAGAGAGCTGGCTGATATCATTGCAAGGCTGTTCTCCAAATCTTTGAGAAGTCATGGAGACCATGGGGCATCCCAGAAGACCAGAAGAAGGCTAATGTCACCCTCATCTACAAGAAGGGCTTAAAGGAGGATCTAGGAAGTTATATGATCAGACCCTATCAGTCTTACTTCAGTCCCTGGGAAAGTTATGAAAGAAATTATCATAGGGGCTATCACAAGTCAGATGAAATGTGATCGGGAAAAGCCAGCATGGATTCACCAAGGGCAAGGCATACTTGACAAACCTGATCACCTTCAATGGCAGAGTAACCTGTTCAGCAGTTGTGGGGTGAGCAGTGGACATTGTCCACCTGGATTTTTCCAATGCTTTTGAAATGGTTTCCCACAGCCTCCCCCTAGAGAAACTGATGTGATCTGTGTGGTGGGTGAGGAACTGGCCAACAGGCAGCACCCAGAGGCTGGTGGTGATTAGCTCCCTTTCAAAACAGCAACCTGACAAGTGTGGCTCCCCTGGGATTGACATTTGGCCAAACACTGTTTAAAATCTCCATAAGTGATCTGTAAGATAGGATCAAGCATACTCTGACAGAGTTTGCTAATGATACCAAACTGATGGGGAAAGTGGACTCTTCAGAAGGGAGAGCCAACCCTGCAGGAAGATCTGGATGGGCTGGAAAAGTGGGTTAACAAGAACCATAGGAAGTTCAAAAAGGAGAAGTGTAAGGTCTTGCACTTGGAAAACATAATCCAGGAGCGCAGCACAGGCTGGTATCTACTGGGTTGGGGAGCAGATCTGTTGAAGGGGTCTGAGAGTCCTTTTAATTTGAAAGAAGACTGTGCTACTACAGCAAAGATAGCCAACAGGATGCTGGGTTGCATCAAAAAGAGCATCAAAAAGAGTAGATAAAGAAGTCATTCATTATCCCTCTATTCAGTGTTTGTCAGGACACACCTGGAATGCTGTGTTTAGTTTTGGTCCTGCCATACAAAATAAAGATGTGGATAGGCTGGAGAAGGTCCAGAAAAGGGCCATAAAGATTATCAAAGGGCTGGGAAGCCTTCAGTGTGAGGAAACTTTAAGAGAGCTGGGTATGTTCAGCATGAGAAAGGGCTGAGAGGAGACTTTATCATCATGTGTCAGTATTTACAGGGCAAAGAAAATGGACAGTCCTTTTTTCCAAGGAGTTCTATGGAAAATATGAGAGTTAATGGGTACAAGTTAATCCTGGGGAGATTTCTGTAAGATACAAGAGGAAAGTTTACCCAATGTGAACAATCAACCGTTGGAATTGTCTCCTCAGGAAAGCTGTGGATTTGCCAGTGTTGGACAGTTTAAGATTTAGATGAACAGAGTGCTGAGCCATCTTGTCTAGACCATACTAGGCCAGATGATTCTCTGGTATTCTATGATTCTATTATTTAAGTGCTGCTTGGGTTTTTTTGATTGGAAACCAATCATGACTCTTGGAGCAGGCTAAAAGAAGAACACATTCATCAAAGAAATTTGGTCAGTGTTGGATCCAGTCTTTGATGCGTTGATGGAAAATGCATCAAGTCCAAACTTCAAATGATTATTTTGTACTTTAAAGTCTCTTTCTTTGGTATAGATCATATCCAAAGTGCATATCATTCTTCAGTATAAAATTAACAAAATAATGTAACCTGTGTGTTCTGCTGTGGACATAGCTTGATCTTCTGTCTACACTAAATTTTAGAAGCTGTCTAAGCACATGCAAACTAGAGCCCTTTTGAGACCCCAAGTAGCCTCTGTCAAAGAAAGAATCTGAAATGGGGCAAAAGAAAGTCTTATTTTAACAGAGATTCGGAAAATAATGCTTCCCAGAAGGCATAAACTACCCTACCCTAAAGATCAGTAAAACTGATCTTTAATAAGCAAGTCCTCTAGATATGCACCTGCAGACATTAACAACAAAGATAAAACCATTGCCAAGCATTTAATGATAGCCTAAGGACTAATGAAGATCTGAAGGATTGCAGCTTGAAAGGCAATGGTCACTGCCCACTGAGAACATGATGTACTTTTTTGTCTTACTGAGAAATAGGTGGAAATTATTCAGAAGCCTAGAGACACAAATTCATCCTGAATATTGAAAGGATGCACTACTGCTCCCTAGTAAAGCATGCAGAATTTCCTTTTACTGAGGTATTTGTCCTAATTGCAGAAATTTAAATCCAGTAGATACATATATTGTGCGTGGGCATTTGGGAAAAGAATACTGGAATATAAACTCTTTCTCCTGGCAATGTCTTCTAAGAGTGACATTTTCACAATGGCCATGTATTACTCTTCAAGGGTTTTTTCACAGACAAAGGCAGTTCATCACAGAATACTCTGAATTGGAAAGATGAGGATGATTAAACCAAATGCTTACATGAAAGGCACATACAGGAATCAAACCCACAACACTGGCATTATTAGCACCATGTTCTTATCAACTGAGATAATCTCAGCTGTTTCATGAAAAAGATACCAGAAGCAGAAAAGGACAAGACTTTGGTTCTGTTACTAGTCAGAATCCTTACTCTTTCGAACCTTTCAAACCAAATGACTCAAAGAACAAGGCAAGACAAAGCATCATCATGAGAGAAATAAAACCATCTTCTCTTTGGCTTTAGAACTCTCACTCATAATCATAAATACAAATATATCTATAGTCAACTTTGTTTCTAACTTTGGATATCAGAGGCAATTTTTATTTATTTTAGAAGGGGCAAAAAGAGGGACAATGGCAAGAGGGGTTTGGGTTTTTGCATTCTTTCTTAATTTGGTCTGACAGATTCTTGCTGTCTTTGAAACTAGCCAGTTTCTAAAAGAGGACTGCTAACTGCTGTTAATCCCAGAACTGGAAAGATTTCCTGCAACAGCCAAGTTTCATTAAAGCCCTGAAAACAGGCTGTGAACTCAGTAGCTTTCAGCTCTTCCTAAAAGTTGCCTGCCTTGGGCTGAAGAGATATCAGTTAATCCAGTTTCTCAGACAAACAGAAAAGGAATTCTCATTTCCCTATTTAAGTTCTTATACTAGCCTAGTCTCTGAGATATGAGTCAGAAATGTCTTCTGAGAGAAACCATCGTGTCTAAAGGCCATCAGCAGCACAAAATATCAAAGGAACATTGAGGAAATGTTTGGACACTTCCCTAGATTTTCTTGAAAAATTCCAGATACTTCTGAACCCGAGAGCTAGCCATGAACCACAGTGAGTCTGTCTGGCCATAACTACTCAATAATTGGCAGCTACAAGTATCAAGAGAGCCAAAGAATAAACCTTTCCTCCAAACATGTTCAATTGTTTGAACACTGTCTCTAGGGGCTGATGACACTTCTCTCAGTTTTAGACTTGCAGTCTTGCAGCCAAAACCACAACAAGACAGGATAGATGCAGGAAATAAATCAGATGCCACCCTTTTCTGGAAATTATTTTTCTGCAGCTATTTGGCAACATTTTTAGGTTTGTGGACCGGAAGGTTGTTAGACTGAACAACACAGGAGACAAAGATGGAACAAATTTCATCACTGGAATTGCTATGCATTCCTGCCCATCTTCTCCCACCCAGTTTAATATCTATTATCTCTCCTTTAGGGCTTTTTAAAAATTGTCTTTGAAAAAGCTGTACAAATGGCTGAGTGAGGAGACAGTACTAAATATCTGTGCCACCACATTTAGATAAATCTTTAATGAATGAAAGCTTTAATGATTCTTTAATGTTTAGAATATGAACTAAGATTTCTATTAATATTTTCTTCCCCAAAATAGTGGTGTTCCTTGTCCTCCCATAAATTATTTCCTGGTCTTTTCTATCTTGTGTTTGTTTTCTGTCCAAAGAAGGTTTGATGCAGGCCACAACAATCCTCAATTTGCACAATGCTCCATGAACCAGTAACCAGAAAGCTGTTGCCTTAAAAATTCAAAACTAGGAAAAGTCTGTCCAAAAAGAATGCTGAACCTGCCACTTTCCAAAAATTATTCTGCATGCTGTGATACAAATGAAAGTCACACTCACCCTCTATGCTAATTTTTACTCCACAACCCTCATTTTTTAAATTGACAAAGTAAACCAATGAACAAACCAACCTAAGGCATCCGTTGCCAGCCTGTCAATTCCACCTGGTTAATTCTTTCTACTTGTCCACTTTTTTGTTTTCTAGAAGGCACACTTAATGCCACCTTTGAAAGCTTTATACAGAATGATTAAACTTACACATTTGGTGGACAAAATAAAGACCTTGCTTTGCTTTTTTTTCTCCCCATGTCAAAACTCTTTCCCCCTCTTTCTGTATCCAAGGAAAAATGAAAAGGTTTTAATTGGTGACTTGCTGTGAGTATACCTGACTATAAATACACTTGCAAGGCATGTCACAAACCAGTCTGAAAATCATCTGCAGAAATATTCCCCTGAAAAAGGATAATGCCTGACTTTCTATGCACTGACAGGTATACAAACAAGGTTTGCTGCCAGAGGAATGGGTGACAGAGGAGCAGAATTGTAGCACCAATAGCCCATGCCACGGAATGCCTGGAAGAAAATTGAAGTCAGAAAGTGAACTCTAGAGCTACCTGAACTATCAGAAATGGCTTCAAAGGTGTTCTCTTGCTTAAACATGATTTTTATTAAGTGTAGTTTCAAAAGCTAGGCCCTCAACTCTGACGGGTTTATGACAGAAATATGGGATCCATTCATTTCAGAAATTTGGTGACCTAAAGTTGTCTTTAAACTTTGACTTCCCTTACACAAAGTAGTCATTTTCCTGGACCCTCATTTAGTTCAGAGAAAATGATTCCTAGAGATGATAAGGCAGCAGCAGCTGATTATTTGACATTTCCTTCATAACTACCTCCAAAGAAATCAGCTGCTGGTGATGGTGAAACCTTGGCCAGGCCAGGTTAAGTGGCACATTGCTACAGATGAATGATATGGTCAGTCTAGTTGCAAGAAGCTTTAGTCCGGGAGATAGGATCCAAGCTTGTTGACTAAACAGATCAACAGATTCAATAGACTGTTGGAGCACCTTCTCTTCCTTTCTTTGCTCATATTACTGGAGTTGCTTTCCGTCATTTCTTTGAGAATATCAAAACTTCTGCACTAGAATCCCCTTAACAGTTCAGTGTGAGTGAAAACACACATAAACCCCTTCCTGGTTCACTGCATTTAAATTCTCCCACTGTGTGAAAACAGGAAAGTAGCTCCTTTATGCTGCTTGAACTAACAGCTGTGACTTGTTAGACTACTAGCAAGAAGAGCTCTTTCTGTTCTTAGTAGGGGAGGCTATAAAATAGCAAATCGGGCCTACAGGACAGAAGGAAAACATTCCTCCCAGGGAAGGCAGCAAGAAACTAAAAAAGAAACCAGTAAGCCAAGGAGGTGGCCATGGCATCCCTATAACTTCTTCTATTCTTACTTTGTATGAGAATTCTTCCTTTGAAAGATTCCATGAAAAGCACTGTACTGGCCACACCTACATGATCTTTTAGGAGAGGTCCTATCTTTTCAGGTTTAAGTGGAGACGGTTGAAAGACAAAGTTCTTAAGCTAAGAACTGTATCCTGATGTATTCTGGATATATCGTATTATATATTCTGGCTACATCTGAATACAATGTATTCTGGATCCCTCAGGGAAATCTTTTCAATACCATATCCCATTAGCAGTTTTTAATGGCCTAAAGGCAGTATCTGTGTCCTGGAACAACAAACACTGGGAATGCATGTGCCATATTGAGAAAGGTCAAAATGTCAGGAACCTACCCTCAAGATTCTTTTAAAAAATAACTTAAAATTTTACAAATTTCTTTCTTCCATGAGAAAGGTTTTTTCTGAATACCAATGTCTAGTGTGACTAACTGAAAATAAAATCTCTGATAAATAAATTGGTTTAATTGCATTTAGATTGTAAGTTCAGTATCCTTCACAGGTACAACATAGGTATCCTTCATAGGTACAATATTTACCTCTATGCAAGTGTTTGGAATATTGTGGAAATTTATCTCAGATTTTTAAAAACAGACTGAATATTTTACTAGTAGCTCAGTTACTTCAAGAACTCTGTCAAACCTAGAAAGTGGTAGAAGGTAATATTTTTGTCCCATTAGAATTGCTCATCTGTCCTTTAAATTCTTCCTAACACCTGGCATTTGGGCTGCATTTTTCTTTTCTGGAGATAAAAATACTCATTTGTCTTAAATTACAATGTGAACTACTTCACTTAATGTTTTCCTTTACTATTTATCTGGTTTGGAGTTTAATCATTACAATCCCTTTTAAGGTAGGATATGTTTTTATACTTCATATTGTATTTAATAGTAAAGTCATAATAACTTAATAAAAATCTAAGATGATAAATGTTAATGTCCCAGCACAATGTGTTTTAGAAACTTCTCTCTGCAAGACAGCACAATAAAGATTATAAATTTCTCTGTCCCGTACTTTAAATCCAAACTCTCAAATGCAGAAAAGCATATAGCAGTACTAAACAGCAGTTCAGGGAGTGATGAAGTATAGCATGCCTAGCTCAAACTTTAGAGGGAATGCAGTCAGTCAGCTGGTAACTCATCACAAAGCTGTAGTCAGAAATTCAATTCTTGAGAAAAATGCTACCAAATGGTAATAAAATCAAACAAGAACTTGGGTTTATACTTCATCAATAAAATAGTAGTTTCTGAATCATATCAATATCTTATTGTATCAATATCATGTATCAGTTCAATCCTGGAACACAGAATGGAGAAGTACACTACAGGCACAAAAACATGCACAGTTTCCATCTTCCAGAAATCACATCTGAGGCCCCTATAATGGCAGGGGTTTTGTTAAGCTGAACTCAAATGACACTAAAGTGAAATACTCTTCATGAAAGGCACCCTCCACCCCATTCTGCTCCCTCAAGAAGATCCTTGCCAACTTGACCACTAAAACAGTTTTCACTCTGACTTGAAATCAGTGCAGAAAAACTAAAATCCCATCAAAGCTCATCTCATGGCCAATCTCATCAGAGAATGTTGGGATAGTGAAAAATATTTCAAAAATGAAATTACATTACCAGAAAGGAGTGAAGAAAACAATATTTTTTTTCTCCTCTTCCTCAGGCAATGAATGGAAACTCAGAAGCATGTTATACATTAATAAAATACAATAATTACATTTAATTACTACTGAAAGCTCATGCTCCAGCAAGAGATAAGGAACTTTATCTAATAAGAGTGTATGGGTGGGCTCAATCCTCTGTCCTTGCACATATCAGCCATAGAAACCCTTGGAGCCCATACTGAAACCTCGGTTTGAGCAGACAGTCACTTTGCTTTCCTGGATGTGCCTGATATCCACAGGACAAAAACCAGGCCACTTCTTAGCTTTTCCTTTTGCCTGTGCCACTGTATCTCATTACCAGCTTTTCTGGCTTTATTCTGATTTACTTAATAATTTTACAGCAAAGCTTGTGCCACCAAATACTTCCTGACACAGCTGAACATGGAGAGCAAACCTTCCTTTAGTGCTCTTACAAGAATGACAGAAAACCAAATGCACAAAGCCTCATTTCACAAACTTTGCTTTTTAACTTCATGACCATCTTTAGTCTGCTCTGAATATACAAAGCTTCACCTTGTAAGCCATTAAGATTCCTTGCACCCATTACTGCATCTGGGAGACAGTTCCAGAAGCTCATTTTTCTGATGGCTTGAGAACTTCTTTCAACTTCCTGTCTAAATGCATTATTGATTAATTCATATCCATCTAATCTTATCTTTTAACTTTAATTGTTCTTCTCCCTACTTGCTGTTTACCCCCAAATATATTTCTAGAAAGCAGTCATATCCTCTTTGAATCTTTCTCTTGGTCAGCCAAACCAAGCCATGTTCTTGTAATCTCCTCTCAACAGACTTTTTAACCATTTCATTAAAGGTCCTTGAAGACCTTTCCTGGGTTTGTTCCAGTTAAAATTCACTTTTTTCTCCAGTAAAGAAAATCAGTCTGATACCAATAATCCAGACAAGATCTAACATTATTTTGTCTTAATTGTATCAATGTTTTTTCAATATCCAAGTAGAAATCTGGGCTTGACATTTCTCATTGTGATGATTCCCCTTGACTGTCATGTCATTCTTCCTATCTCAAAGGCAGATTCTCCTCAATATTACTAATACCTCCTCACTCTCCATTATCTGCAAATGTCACATGTACAAACTGGGTTTTGAATTAGAGTCATTAATGTGAAATGAGTAAAGAGAATCAGTCACAAGATGAATTTTGAAAAATACCAGAAATCAATTCCCTATGTTTTTACAACACCTCTTTCAAAAAAACCTCACTGTAAGTCTTCAGATAGTTTTAAATTCCTAATTGTGTCCTCTCTGCTTAAATTAAGGTTTCCATGAACAAATGTTTTGCTTAAACCCAGATATATCAGGTCCACTACACTGCAGTTTTTGAAGAAGACCCTTATCCTATCAGAGTAAGATGAGGTTTGTCTGACATGATCTGCTTTTGCTCAAACCACCTCATATTTTATCCCATTCTCTATTTACCTCTATTTCCATCATCTTGATTGCTCCTTGCTTTCAAATGTTTTCTAAGACCTTGCACAACATCAAGGTCAAAACAACTCTTTTTAAAAACAAACAAATTTTGATATATGCCAATCTCATTGTACCACCACAGGACCGAAGGATTAATTAAAAATCCTTGCTAGTGTAGTTGCAATTTCGACTGCCAGTTCTTTCTGACACATAATACAGGTTTCCTGTTTTCTCAGGTAAGAACTCTGAATTTTCTATATTCTTACAAATTCGTGATAGTAATTTCTATTACCCTATCATTATTCCCATTGTGTATACTATCCTTGCCCTCTGAATGTAATTATCTTTATTCTCCATTTAATTCTCAAATCATGAAGACCACACTTATAAACCTCTTTTCATATTTAAATACAGTAGGTCACCAAAAGAACAAAAGTACACATCTCATATTAGCACTATGGTTAATGTGACATAAGAAATGGCCAACATAGCATAAAAGAGTATAAAGGAAACTCCATGAACATAATTTGACTCCATGAACATAATTTGGCTCCATGATATTAGAAGAGTATCACTGAAATCAGGAAAATATTCACAAGAAAGTATAATTCCCACCACTGCTTCCTACTAGAGGCACCAAGATTGTTGCAATTTTTCCATTTAGTGGGAAGAAAAACTTATTACATTGGTTTCATTCCTTATTTCATGAACAGAGGATGAGGAGGGAGATGCTGTAAAGGGAAATGAACATTTATGCCATGAAATTTTATCAAATAAGAAAGTGTATACCATATAAAATGTAAGTTCATAGACTATAAACAGAAGAGCACATGGATTCACTGATTTGTTATATTTGCTTCCTATTTTGTATTGCTTTCTTTTTACTATTACTATGCCTTGAGAAAAGCCCATTTAAGGACTTCTCCTGAGGCAGCATATGTCAGAAAAAAAAATCCCTATGCCATTATATGCATCTAAGAACAGGGAGAAATCACTAAAATCAAGTTCTTATTCTCTTTTATTCAGAGAGTTATGGCACTTCTTCTACTGCATTTTCAGCTTACAGAAATGTGAAATAAAATGGAGAGTTCTCGCAGTTCTTCAATCACAGTTTCCCATCAGCCCTGAGACTGGAGAACCATGTACAAAATTTGGAGAAATGGTGTCTCTTTTCTTTAATTCCAGCCTCTCCAGATTCCCATCAAGCTCTGCTCAGCCAACTTAGTGTGCTTGGACAAACAAGGTAACCGATCAATCTGACAATTAGTTAAACCTAATACCTGTTATGATTTCTTCCAAGTTAACCGAAAACAGAACAACGGAAAAGAGGAATTTGGTCTAAATGATTCTTTTGAATGTGGAAACAGACCCTGAATGAAGTACTTTTCTTCCACAATATTTTTAAAGCACTCTATAGCCATCTCAGATCTGCCTTCAGGATACTCTCTTCCTATTTAACTGCCTTGGCCTCTTTTTCACTCCCTTCGATCTCACTGTTCCCATTACAGGGTCACAGATGTTAGAGATACAAGCATTCAGAAGCTTGTAAATGACAGCAGTAGTTTTGTTCATATATATTCATTAGAATAAGTTTATAATTGCATGACCATAGTATTTCCATGGTAATATTCCAATGTTCTATCCAGGCAATGCCTTTTACACATTATTTATTTTCCACATGACTTTGAGCATCTAAGAACATGTAATTGGACTATTTCATAGCAGTTTGGAGAAAATTTGTTCAGGAAGCCTACATTCTGTTTCACCCCTTCTATATGCATGACTTAAAATTCTTTTGAGGTATATTTGTTAGTAAAATGTTGGGGTTTTTTCTCTAAATTCATAGGTCAGAAAAGACTTTTTAAATCCTTTACTGGGATTTCTAGTATATCACAGTCTATTAAATTTTATCTCATACCAAGGCTACTTACTTATTTTTCACAAATGCAGGAAAATAACCCCCAGTCCTGTTTTGGTCTGAAGGTTATTAATATTTTTTTAGAGAAACTTTTAAATCTTCATCTTAGGGGTTGAAGAATCTCCATCTTCCTCTGTAGTTTGGTCCATCACTGTTAAAAATTCTGAGTTTTGTTCCTTACCTGGATTTATTTGGATCCAGGTTCCAGAACAAAAGGATGCTACTGTACTATACCTATCTTCCCTAAAATGAATAGCTCTTTAGAATGTCAGTTTTTCTCTACAGGAAAGTATTTATACATTGTAATCAAACCACCTCTGAACAATTTCTCTCTCCCCCTTTCTTAAAAAAAAAAAAAGAAATAGTCAGACTGGGCTCTTCAGTTTTCAAACTACAAAATAATTCTCCATAATTATTTCTGTGGCTCTATATTCACTCAAAGTGCTCACCATTCTCTTTAAAATGCAAGTCTCATAGTTAGTCAGGCTTACAGCACCAATTCCATATGCAAAATTTAAATGACTTCTCAAGTGGTTCATTTCCAATTCAATTTACCTATTTTTGCCAAATCATTACAGTAGGAACCCATGTTAACTCATTTGTCCACTGTGATCTTGAAATCTTTTTCAGAATCTGTTTTCCAGGAAACAGCTCCTCTTCCTACAGAGGAACAGACAACATGCTTTCTGCTCATAAAGATATGATCTTGCTTTTGTCAGTGTTACAATATAACTTCCTTTGAATGGCCATAACTTACTCAACCAGTCCAAATGGTCCGGTAAGACTTCCCAGGCTTCACTCAGTATTCTCTATTTCTCCTATTTTTATATTATCTGAAAATATTAACAAATGCACTTGGTACCATTTATTTGTTAAAATAATGTGATAAATGTGGATCAGCATTAGCCATCCACCAGCCTACTAACATGTGTCAAGCCTGGTGCAAGGTAAACTCTATTTATGATGACTCCCAATTAACAATTATTTTTTGTCTTCCAAGTCCTTTAACCAGAGCCTTATTAACACTGTATAAGGTTCATTCTTGAATTAGGTAGTTTTTTGGTAGTCACAGTTCAACTGCCTTATAAGAACCTGTATATGCTTTCTCTGTAAATTAGTAAACATATAAATGTCAAACAGACTGCCTAGACTGATTTTCTTTACATCAACTTTGACTGACATTCATTGTATTTCCTTTTTTTTTTTTTTAAAAAACCAAATTCTTATTAACTTTGGATAGTATCAGCATGGATTGAAGCCAGGATAACAGATCTATAATTACTTGGGACAGTCTACTTACCTTCTAGAATGTAAGCATAACCTTACTGCTCTCCTAGTGTCATAGAATAAATAATTAATGAGTGGTGAATGCATATTCTATCCTATGGACCTATGTTGATCTCTGCAGTAAAAGGGTTCTAATCTTAAAATTCTTAGTACATGCTGCTGTCAGAGTCAGACTCCACTAATAAAATCACAAGTATAAATGCAATATAGGTCAGAGCATAGAAGTGAATAAGATGCACTTTGCTAGTAGATATCTGATATATTTTATGATAGCAAAAGAACACCAGGACTCAGGTTTAATTACATGTTCTGCTAATTAAATAACTTCCCTCCTTTTCTGTTCACTGAGCCTAGCTGGTTCTGTGCTTCTTATGTCCTGACAAATATTGCACCTCTACTTGACCTATGACAATCCTTTCTTCATCTTTCTGTTTTAAGTCAGGTAGCTTGCTTTATCTACTCTATTCCCACTCTCAGCAAGAGGAAGCAGCTTAAAGATGCAAGGAAAAATGTTTTCCCTCTGGTACCATGGTACACCAGAATAACAGTGTCTGGAAAAGTCATGGTCCATGTTAATCTGTTCAGAGAGTTTTGGGAAATGGACCATTTGTCCATTTGTTCTCCCTTTATAAAGGGGATCCAGGAGTAGGAAGGAAGATGAGCAGAGACAGAGAATGCTTAGGATATTTGGCAGCTGGATTCTGACAAGCCATTCCAGAATACTGAATAACTGTTTTTCAGAGATTAACTGTTCAACTAAATAAATCTGAATCACCAAGACACATACTGAGCTTGCTGAACAGAACTGTATATATTTTGCAAAACTGACATCTGTCAGAATTTGAGTATCTATCCACTGTGATTCATCTCCCAAATTTCACTCTTTTGACATAAATTGTGGCATCACTTCTTCCCGTACATGTCATGTACAAAGCCTGTTAGTGTTAAAAGAAGGAAGAAAAGTAGGCTTAGAGTCTACATTCCACATTTCTGCTACTTTTACCTAATTTAGACAAAAAACAGGCAAGTGTATGAATAATCAATTATGCTGGCTAAATAACATTTCTAATCATAAAAATTCTAGAAATAATCAAAGAATTTTTTTTTTCTCCCTGTGTGGTTCTAGCTGTTAATTGGATGTGCCATTTTTTTCCCTGTGACCATGGTTGTAGACTTGCATGTCCATAAAATTTCTATCTGCCAAACCCACATTGCAATAGCTTCTGTAAATGTAACACCTCTTTAAAAAAAAAATAAATAAATAAAAAATCAGTAAAGTCTGCTGTGTTTTGACCACATTTTGGGCTCAACACAAATTTGAAAGCCTGTATTGTTTTTTATTAAAGTATAGGGACCTTTTAGATCTGATTTCCTTTGACCAAAAAATGACATTATACTGCTTGGATGCTGTAAAATGGACTTAGAGGTGTGTTTAGGTAACTCTATGCTATGCAAGTCATTATCTTTCTGTAAATGAAAATCAGGTCCAAAATTTTGCCCATTCAGAGTTCCTCTGAATGTTGTTGAGAAGGTGCAGCATCAATCCTTTTTTTAAGGATATCTTATCTCAAACAAATATGAGATAGATGGTTGCAGGAAAATCTTTTGAACTCCCAAAATATGCCATATGATGGTGTGAAATGCTACATTATTTCACAACTGTACTATCAATGTATACCGAACACCTATCATAGAAATGTTTAAAGTGATTTTTAATGTAAATAGCTTTATTCTCCTTATTTCCACCACTAGAACAAATGAAAAGATCCCTCCTCTGGTTTTCTTTTGAACTCATAGGCAACATCCATACCAACTTGGACATAATATTCTTTGCTTTTCAGACACAAAATCGATAGCATTAAGCAGGAACCCGTTTTCTCTATGGATACTTGTATCCATTATTGGATCATTTCTCATGTGCAACGAACCATCTGCCTTAATGTCAAAGTTGATTATTTAAGTTGTTCCTTTAATTTTTTTCCTCTGTCTCTCTACTTGTAGTATCCAATATGAAACCACAAATTTAAATCTATCTGAATAAGAGTATTCAGGGCAAAGTGCTTCAATCACTTTCAAATTGCTCATTTTGTGCTACGCTGAAGATGATGTTTTTAGAAGAAAAGAAGGTTGCAGCTTTCTATCAAGTTCAAGTCTTTGACTTCATTTTTTTCTTTTCTTCCTTTTTTTAAGATGCAGTCACCAATTGATCTGTCATATTGTGGTTTTCAAAGATGAACTGAGAATGCTCTGAAAGGAGTTTACAGTTGAAGAGTTGCAGGAAGACCTAGAGTAGGGAATTACATTTTCATTGTGGCTAACTTTCAGTGACATTGAAAACGTCTCACTTGGAAGATCATCAAACCCATGGTTTTTTCTTCTACTTCAACAGACAAAGCTTCAACCATTTGATGTAGAAACTCTGAAGAAACTAATTTTCATTTTGAAATAAGTGTGAATTCTTTTTATCTTGAGATTTAACAACTCTTGACAATGCTTACATTGCACTTCAGAAAAATGAGCTGTTTTCATAACTGCAGTCTTTCCCATCACTTTTTCTCACTAAGTCTTTTAGTATTGCCTTTCTCAACCCAGGTTAATATACATGGAATTTTAGTTATAACTACTTCTAAGTTACCTATTTGTTGTATTAATTAAAAAAACTATCACCTTTGATAAAAATAAAAATAACCACTTCTCGGAGTTAACATTCTAAAGAATGGAAAAAAGATTTGCTAATCATGATCTTCGATGATTTATCTTCCATTAATTTCTAGCAGATCAAATCCATCCTTGACTACATGATACTCTTACCAATTTTCTCCTTCACTATATCTAACATTTAGCTTCATCTCTATTCTCCTGTGGTTAAGAATATAATAAATTCCATCCATAATGCTTCCAGTTCCGTAACTCTGCTTTGTACATTTTTCTTTTGTTTGTTTTATAATATTTATTTCACAAATATTTAATGTACAGAAATGTAGATGAATAAAAGCCAAACAAGGCCTAACTTCTGGAAAAGTATGTTATTCGGTTCTTTCTTTTTTTAAGAATGCTGATATTTTTCAAGTCACTGTAGGTCTGAAACTTGTTTTTTGAACAGTTCACACACTCTTCTGTGACTTACCATGTTACTGGGTAATAACAATAATGCTCTAAGTTCTTCTTTTGTAAGTAGGGCAGTGCTAAAGCCTTGTGATGTCCTTTGGTGAGATGATACTTCACACAGACGTCACAATTTTTACCTGAACTCCAGATATGACTTTCAGAATTTTGTTAGGTGAAGCCAAAAATTTCTAACTAAATTAGACGTCAGTTTGAAGCTCCCAATACAGTATTTTAAAAAGTTTGTGGAGGAAAAACATTGGAAAAGGAAAAATGAAGATGCCTTACAGTTGGTGGGTGACTTTTGGAATGAAAACATGAAACCTGTTTTTGGTTTAAATATCAACTGCATATAAGTCTAACAGTTTCTGCCCCAACTTTACATGGATACAGAGAAGCTCTTTCTGACACCTGTATTACAAAAATTGGAATACCTCTTTCCTTTTCATGGAATGTTATTGAAGTGAATGTTGAAAGTAAATGCTGAAAAAGTGCTTGATTGTGATCACACTTGTCTAAAAATTATTTGACGTAGACACAAAATTGGGACAGCCAAGGTTGGAGAAGGGCAAATTTTTGACATAAAATGCCACTTGAAAGCTCATCCCATCTATCTCTTGTCCTGATGTAGAGCAAAAATATCAGTAACAATTATGAAAACAGGTAATGTGAAAATAACAAACTCCAGTAACAGAGATTTGACATCATCTCTTCACAACATATGTCTGGTGCTTCATTATTTCTATTTATTCCTCCCAATATCTAACTGGAATTTCTCTAGCTTCATTTTAAAACTCTTATTTCTTGGCCTGTCTATGCTGAACATGGAGAAAAATTATTCTCCTTCTTTCTGGGGTAGCTTAGAAGCCTTATCTGATGGCATCTTTCACCTCAGACTTTTCTCGTAGACTAAATACCATCAGTTCTTCAAATTTCCTCATAAATCAAGTTTTCCTGCTTTGCTTAGGAAAACGTGGCATACATATGATATGCAAAGATGGTCAGAAAACCTGCTGAAGTCATGATACAAGTCAAGAATTTATTATTGCTCTTCCGTTCACAGATCTATTGGCCCAAAGCACAATGAAAACAGATTGGTTTTATGTGGGCTGCTCTCGACAGATCCATTCTGTCTGTCAGCCATTTCTTTGCTATCATCCAGATGTTAATATATAACTCATTTGATTATTTGTTCATTTTATTTGTTCTAGCATTTTTTAGGAATTTCAGTTAAAGTGACCGATGAAAAAATTCCCTGGCTTCTTTTTTATCCTTTAAGCACTACATTTTTCCTTTTTCAATCTCCTAGAGCCTTAGCAGGCATCTCCCATGTTATCAGAGAGGGCTGCTGACAGCTTTAAATAGTTTTGGCCAGTGTTCTAAATAAGCTAGAGTCCGTTTTATTAGTCTGTAAGATCATGGTCCTTACTTTTTCATAATAATTATATTAGCCACATGATTACAGCAGACTTCTGCAGTTAATACTGAAACAAAAAAGGCATTAAATTGATCTAAGATATTACTAGTTTTTTCTCTCAGCTTAGTACAGGATAGTTTCTCAGTCTTTCTCTTATTCCTTACAGAATTCGAGTAGGAACTCCACAGTCATAAACGGTAATGTCCTTTATAAAAACAGATTTTTTTTTAAGCTGGTAACTTATAGAAAGTTTCTTGCTCATCCTAATTATAACTTTTCTGTGCCTTGTTCTTTTTGATTTCTGTCCCCACATACTTATGCATTCCTTTATACTAATCCTAGTAATCTCACATAATTTTCATTTCCTGTATGACTCACATGTTTGAGGTCAATGTATATGATTTAACCAGATGACTTCTTGCTATATACTGGCTATTCTTTCCTTGCATTTGGATCATCAAATTCCAAAGAGCATGTTTTCCATCAGGAAGTGCTTCATTCCTTTATTCCTTTAAATTTCTCTTCCCTGACATGTGATCTCCCAGTATCCTGAGTTTGCTGAAGTCTGCTGTCTTCAAATCTTTTTTCTTCTACTTTGCTGTTCTCCCTCCTTTCCTTCAAAATGATCATGGGTACTTCCATTTCATGTTCACACAAGCTCTCTTTCACTCTCATGTTCTCATCCACATCCTATTTAGCACAAAGCTGCTATTCTAACCTTTCTAGTTGCTTCCTCTACTTTCTGTATCAAGGCTGACACAAAATACATATATTTTTTGCTCTCTCACTGTAAGCTGTTACATTCCTTTCCAGCTGAAGTCTACATAAACTTTTTTCCCTGTTTTCATGAAGTTTCATGCCCTTGAGCATTTGGCTAGATTCTCAAAGAAAGCCAAAAAAACACCCCAAAAAAGTGCTATCCCACAAAATCAAAAACTGAATTCAAGTCTTATACAACAGGTATTTCTGGCTTGAGATTGCAATGGAAATCTCCCTGTTTTGTCATCAGGTGTATGTATCCTCTTTCTGGACAAGTCACCATATGAGCCCTCATATTTCCACCAAATGAGCCATTTTTAAAATCCATTACTATGTTAGTTGAGTTGGAGTTTCATATTAAAAATCCCAGCTTTTCAACTACTATTTTCTATTCCCAATTTCTATGTGTGAAGAAACATTTCTGGATGT
Organism: Oenanthe melanoleuca; assembly: GCF_029582105.1. NCBI lineage: Eukaryota > Metazoa > Chordata > Aves > Passeriformes > Muscicapidae > Oenanthe > Oenanthe melanoleuca. Next base: position 39,598,851 of record NC_079339.1, read on the forward strand.
GAAAGGAGAACACGTCACTCAGGTTTCAGATTGCCTGCTTAGCCAGTCATGCAAGGAAAAACATCCATTCTCATGGAACTGTTTGTATTAGTTTTTTTCAATGAAAACCCTGAACTTTTCCCAATGTGTATTCATCATTTGGGTTTTTTTCTGCTGACTCTCATTCTGAGATTTGGAGTTTGCTTCTACATACTGTAAGAGAAACATAATGGTACCTATACTCCAGATTTAGGAGCATTTGCTATATACAGAAGGAAAATGGGAGGAATATTTGGTCTCAAAACTGGAAAACACGGTGTAAATCTCAAGTAATTTTCTCACTCTCCTACTTACGCAGATACTGTGTTTATTAAGAACATACACTTTTCATGTGCTTTAAATAAAGTACAGGTACAATTCTACTGAAGACAAGAGAGCTATAGCATGAACCCACATTAATTGCTTGAAATAAACTCTAAGATTAAAAACTTTTTCTGATGGTGACAGTGGCCTGGTGTGTGAACATTGGCAACTCATTTATCAGTCCTTTAATTTTTGGTTCCCCAAGTGCAAAATGACTATGACATGAGCTATCAAATTCATATAGTGTTTGTCTTAGAGAATATTTATAAGCCCAAAAAGGTCCCTACATGATAAATGCTACAGAAAGCAAAGGATTTTTACTAATGATGCCCACTCAGAATGATGCTTGCATCTTCAAGTTATCTTTGTGTGATAACTTCATCCCCAAAATCACTAAAAGATTTAAAAGCTTACAGAAAATGTTGAAATCAGGCAAATTTTCTCTCATCTCTGTAGAGCAGCAGCACTGAGAGCTCCAGCACACATCTGTCATCTGGAGGCCAAGCAGGCATTCCACAATTCCAGGAAATCAATTCCAAAGACTGTAGATTGTCAGTTGCTTGTACACTGGAGGCCATCCAGGCAGCAGATTAAATTGTATGAGAAAACTGTAGCAGGCTCTAGACTGCATGTAATGGAGACCCTCAATGACCTTTCCGAGGACTTGGGAAATATGCATTGAAATTGCCAGTGGGCCCTTTTGTAGCACCAAAACTGCATACTGAATTTCTCTTACTTATCACACAGTGTCATTCACAACTGTTTCTGAAGAGGAAAAACAAAACCAGAAAATGTAATCACCCTCTTTTTTCTTTCAGAAAATGTACAAGGTCACCAGAGATGTATTACCTTTATAACCACAAAAAGAAGAAAAAGAAAAGTTGGTACTTGTGAAAGCCACAGTCTTTAGCAGCCTTTAATGGAGCTTTAATGTTCCTGAATCTTTCATCCCTGAGAGACTTGAGCAGAATACACAAAACATTGGCCAAAATGATTGCTGATTGCAGGTTGATTTAGACAAGTAACAGTTTCAGTTTTGTTGTTGTATTCAGACTGTTAACCACCCTCTGTTTTTTAGGTTTCACCTTTTTCTAGAGTAGACCTTGACTATTCAAACCGTAAATATGGCCCTTTCACTGCTGCTGACCTGGGGGTTCAGGCTACAGTATAAAACTCTACTTGTCACGAACAGAAAAGCTGCATGTACACAAAGAATGCAAACCCCTTAGAAAATACAGATGAGCCACATGAAATCACGTTTCTTACTTCTGACCAGCCTATGGTTTCAAAAACTGGGCAGTTAACACCCCTGACTTCTACTTTCCCATTTATCAGCGGCAAGGAGGGCTGGTCATTTTATCTCACTCCTTAATAGTATTTTTACTCTTTAGGAAAGTTGAATGGCTTAACATATATTTGTATTCTTTTTGGGGTTTTTTTAATCTATAAAAAAAAATATTTTTCAGCGCATTTTAAGCAGATGGAATGACTAGATTTATTGGTGCTGAGTGCAGGTATTCAGAGAAGACCTCCTTTACATTCACTATGACAGATAAACATGTTCTTTTGCTTTGCTAAAAGATCACATGGAATCATATCCCAGGCTGCCTATAACTTAAGAGTTTTGTGTTTAGTTTCAAAGCTTTTAGGGCATCAGATTAAACAAGTTTTTGGTCTGACAGCAAGGCTCTACAATCTCTATAAGGCACATGATCAGAGAGGGAAGTGGTGAACAGGAACTGCCCTTACTATTCTCATGTTTTGTTGACTCTGCCACAGACTTCCTATATGACCTTGACCAAGTTTTTAAAACTATTTCCTAATTCCCTGCACAATATTCAGGGGTAATAATTCCCAATGTCAGAAGTATCTGAATATAAATTTATTGCTAAATGTCTTTTGTGCTAAGACTTCTAAGTAATACAGTCTTTCAAAGAAATTTACCTTTCTGCTAAAGGTGCAGTTGCTCTACTGATTATAAACTAACCTTGTTTATATTTTTAACCTTGCTTTATCAGAGGTCTTGTTCAGATACATCTGTATGTTGTACCTTATGCTTTCACTTACACATCAGTACTTTTTTGCCACTTACCTTAAATATTTTTACAAACATTTTGATCAGCTATAGCATGTTTGGTGCTAGCTACTGTAGAATTAGACCTCTTATGTTCTGGGAAGGAAAGATAGGAAGAAAGGAATGGAGCAGCAATCCTTGTACACACACAAAAAGGAAATCTATGGGCTAAATGACCAAAGAAAGGAATGAAAGGCATATAAATATAAAGAGCAGACTTTCAAAGACTGTTTTAGCCACAGGCCTTTTCATGTCAAATATCTGCTGTATCCAGGCTGTAAAAAGCAAAGCAGGAATTTCTAGGATTGATTTTCATCCCTTTGACTCATCCCTTTCCTTTGCCCATTTGCTCTCATAAGACAGGTCCAGAGTGTGCAACAGGAAACCAAGCAAAAACAATACAAGAAAAACGTATTTTAATTTTAGCCACACAGCTGCTTCTGGGTTCTTTAAATACACTCCTCTCTAAGTGCTTCCATACACCAAGATATCCAAGTGCTCTAGACAGGCTGTGTCTCAACTGCAAACTCATTCCACAACTAATCTCTGTCTGGCATTGTTACAGCAATCAAACCAAGCTGGTCAAATGCCCAGTTGGGGCAAACTGGGTGCTTATCCAAGGGCTCTTGGTTATGTGATCTGAAATTATGAGCTACAGTCTCCAAGTTCTTTGGGCAGAGACAAGTTTGTGGATAGGAATTAAACACAATCTCTTTTTTTCTTTATCCTCTCCCTCTGCACATTAATACACAGCATAAGAAACCAAAAATATCTTTTGAAGGCATGCCTGAGAGTGACACTGTGCCCTAGTATAATGTGACAGGTGACCTATTCTCCTTGTTCCAGGCTGCATGCAGCCTTGCTGTCTGGAAAACTATCTTGGGAATTTTAAGGCCTACCAGGAGAAAAATGGAAATCTAAAAGCTCAGTCACATACTCAGTTCTTCATCTTGGTTTGTTTTTTTCCCTACGGCTTTTGAAGGTGAAACAAACCTCCTCTGAATTCCAAAGGTTTTTTACTGCCATCATGTGGAGAATCTCCTTTAAAAAAGAGAAGAACTGTCTTCCCTAATAAGATATGATTTTTCCTGCCCTTGGCAAAGCTGAAAAAATCTAATTCATTCTTATATCTACACAGAGCTAGTCCTGGAGCCTCAAATGCCATAACATCTGGTAAATATTCGAGTGCCCTTAGTACATTTTGCTTTTGCCCTATTGAAACAGTTTATTTGTTGGCATAGCAGAGCTGGACAAGATTGTGATAGCCTGGATATGCTTGCCATTTCTGATATTCCATTACAGGTTTCTTTCTCAGGTCTGCAGGAACATACAAGCAATTAATATCAATACTATTTCTCTCCATGCAGTGATATTACAAAGAAAAAAATATTACAGCAGGGTATCACAAATCCAATTACATGAATTATCTGGGGATCAGAAAACAACATTTTTCAGGCATTCCTATTCCCACCATGCAATCCTCCATTTTATCTGACCACTATAACAATCACACTTGAGAAATCTGATAAACATAAAACTGTTCCGGAAGGTTAGAAATTTAGAGGGCTATATTAACTTTAATAAAAGAAGAAAAGTGTTTCTATATTCTAGGAAAGTCCAAAATTTCAAATGTTTTTAACAAAACCAATGACTGTATTTCAATTAGGACTGTCACCACAATTTAATTTCTTTTTAATTCTGTACTGTACTGATTAACATTGTGTTCACAAATAAACTACGTAATTTTTCAGTGAACGTTTCAGAGATACTGACAGATATGCCTTAAAGGTTTTCCTTGTATTAAATCAATACAATATGAAAGACAATTACTGTCAAACATTTCATAGAAACTCTGTTATTTTCCCAGACATACAAACAAGTGGTCCCATTTTCAAGACTGGTGAGCTATCAGTAGCTCCTCATGAATTCAGCACAACAGAAATCAGATTAGAAATCCAATTTATATCTTCTGTCCATACTGCTATACCACTTCAAATAAAAATTGGTTTTTAGTTTCTCCCTGACCATAGGTTGCAAACAGTAATTAGGGATCTCAGCAAGGTCCATAAACGACTCCAGAACAAAAGCATGTTTTAACTGATACTGGCATCCTCTTTGAAAGACTTCTTCAGAAGAGCTGCTACACCTACCAAGTTTTAAAAGTTGGTCTGAAGATCTGTGAAGTACTATCACCAAGGCACCTTTTTCTAGTGTCATAAAAATTTCTTCAAATTTGGCTACATTATACACAGTCCAGTGTAAAAATCAGCACTTAGCAGATTTTTCTTGATCTGCTCCTATAGTCCTCACAATTCCTGCCACACTAGACACAAACTGTTCAGTGTTTTGCTGTGCTAGTCAGTGCAGTGCAGGATTCTGTGTTAAAGGTAAAAATATATCCTGCTATACTCCCCTATAAGAGGGGAACATACTTTGTCCTGCAAACCGAGACAGTTCTGTATTTGTCTTTCAGATGGTTCTAGTATCTGAACGTTTCACAATCATACTGTTAGGCAAAGCTTCAACCACTACTAAGAGAACCCCCACACACCAGATTAGTTCAGCCATCTAACATAACGAGCCCACAGAGAAAGCAACTGAGTCACAGTGGCATCTGAGCTTCTTGGAAAGCCCACGTCCAGTCTATATCCCTGGCTCATCTATCCATACTGTGAGGCACAGCACATGGCTGTATCAATGTTACAACATCATATGATCTCCTACTGACTAGTCTGTAGGAAATGTAATCCTCCCATGTGCAACTAATATGGCTGGTCTTTAATCCTCCGCAGCACAGGTCTGTACCGAAGCTTCAAGATTCAAGTTCTCTTCTGCACGAAGTATGTTTTTTATCCTTGTATACAAAGTTATATATTCGTGCCTTTTCCTTTGCCTGTAAAAATGATGAAAATAATAGGCCAAAATCTTTCCCCAAATCGTAACCTCAAACACAGCCATGTCAAATATCATTCGCAAAAATTAGGAAAATACCAATTTGAGATCACTAATTCATCCTTAGTTTTACTATATTATACATCTATGTTATCAGAATTTCTTTAATTATCTACTGACATCTTGGTGTTTTTCTGCCAAACAAGGTGTCATTCAGTTGAATGACTAAATGGGAACAGGAATAAAACATGTAGAGAATTAGGCTGTTGTTTGTAGTATACCTGTCTTTTATTAGTTGCTCTTGGTACATGAGTAAAGAAGCACAGAATATTCTGAGTTGGAAGGAGCCCACAAGGATCATCAAAGTCCAACTACTCTCCCTGCACAGGACAGCCTCAAGAATCATACATTTGCCTAAAAAAAACCATTATTTTAAAGTAGGATTTGGGACTCCTTTTTGTAATCCTATATAAATTAGACAAAGGCCTTTTCACCCGGAAAAAAAAGTCCATAGGCAGTCCTTGATTGGACTAAATTTGTCCTTCTCTGTATCCGGTAATCCAAAGAGACTCACGACACCCAGTGGTTATCACAAGTAACGCAGGCATACGGAAGCCATGCAGAATGTGAAGACGCTTATCTCAGTTCTCAGGTTTACAAAATTAAGATGCAACTAGAAAAATGAAGACACTGGACAAGTTACAATCCATATTAAAGAGTCTGTAGAGATGGTCTTAGCAAACTCAACACTTATGAAAAAAAGCTCCCAAAGCCACCACCAATACAAACCCAAATAATTTCTGAACTCCAGGGAAACATGCTTCCGAGCAAATAGTAGCTCTTCCATGACAACACTGTAAATCCTGTAGATTTTTCCACTAGAAAAACCTCTGTCATGAGAAGATCTCCCTGACAGCATTGCACTGATAAAGTAAAGCTATCCTTCTACACCTGTAGCTTTCCACACACTATACTGAAGAGTAGATGGAACATGACTATGCTGGGGAGATGAGGAATACATGAGAGAATGTTATTTTTAAATTACCTTCATTCTGCCTTGTCTTAAATTGGATATATTTATGGTAAAGATGAAGTTGCAGATGGATATAACAATATGAAAGATGTATACTTTGAAAAGAATACATACCTAAAGCTGAAATTTAGAAGAAAAGGAGCCATTACTAAAGTACTTCCATTAGAGAAAAATCTTGTTAAATCAACTTCTGGGTGAAATTCTATGACCTGCGATAGACTGCAGGTCAGAGCACAACATGATCATTCAAGTTTACTGTTTTGATATTTATTAAATAATATATTAATTATTTACAAAATACATACATGGAATTTATTTTCTAAGAGATTTTGAGATTTAATATTGTTTTAATGTTCAACAACACACTTTATCTGCATGAATTCATTCTTTTGTTGAGACCAATGTAGACTTAAGAGGCATTGTTTGAACAATACTCTTCTATGTAGGTATTAAAATTACAGAAGTGAACAACAGAAGGAAAAGAGATACCTGTATTACAATATCATAACAATTAGACTGGTTTAATGAAGTGAGATGAATAAAGTTATTTATTTGCAAACTAAATTAATACAATATAGTACTAGTTAAATTGTATTTTTTCTGTGATAGCAAAACAAAGCAGTGAGTATATGAAGAAAAAAGATTGAGTACATGGTGTTTTCAGATCTAACTTTTCCAGTTCAGACAGTGTAATATGAAACCACGCTCTTCTGACCTGGCTATGCTTTACTTCCAAAGTTTGCCAAACATTTCTTTCTACTGCTGTATTAGGACAAAAGATCCTTTTTCCCACAAGCATTTATGAAGTCTATGCATCAACACCTTTATTAATCGTTCAGTAAGCACACAAGACCTATTATTTAACCATATCACCAGATAAAAACTTGCCTTTGTTCCTCTTAAGCCATGAAAGATGATTTCTGCATCTTCTCGTGAAAGAAGGGATTCAACACCTTTTTTTAATAAGTGTTGAATCACCTACACTGAATAAACATGCAGTCATACTTCACACACATTCTTTTCACTCTTTTCCTGTTGTATGACCAGAATAAACAGGGAAGTGAACAAAAAGTTAATACTTATTTGTCAAAACACTCACCTTTAGGATAAACAAATCAACCAGTTTAACATAAGGAAGAAGGAAAACATCCTGTTGCCACTGACTGAACTCACACAGTAAATAAGACCGTGGATCAATGAATCAAATGAAAGGAAAAGGGAGAGAAGAGGCAATGACAGAAATATTATTAAAACTACAAAACCAGCGTATTTGGAGGAGGAAGAATTTAGATGATGCTCAATATAAACCTAGGGTTTAAATCAATTCAGGGACAATTCAGGTGGTAAGATTTAATTTATTTAGAACAGAGGTTTACCTTGACTATCAAGAAAACATCTCTATTATATTTCATTCTCCTACCTGCTGTCCCTTGGATGAAGGCCAAATCTCTTCTGAATCATCTGAGCAGCAGGTTGTCTGTCCCAAACACAGGCTACTTGCTCTCTGGTGAGCCGTTTTCACCAAGCACCCACACATACTCCACATCCTGAGAAATCTGGCATCTGTGGAGGACAGTAAAGGCTGTTTCTGGGCACAAGGCAATTCAGAACCATGCCTGTGCAAATCAGATGATACAACAGCATTCTTAGCATGCCTTTCCTCAGAACTCAAAACTCCTGAACAGTCAGGGATCCAAATCCAGAGTCTAGAGATCACACATCTCACACTACAGCTTAGAAGAAATCAGAGCCAACTCTGGCATTTAAGTGCCCAAAAATACATCCTAAGAATAAGAGTCACTGTGTTCTCTCACAGCATTTCAGATTGGTAGGACTGAAACCACCAGTGCCACATTTTTTAAAATGACGGTGTCATTTCTTGTAACCTCAGACATTTTTGTGTTGCATTTGACAACTTGTTTACGAGACTATGCTGAGATTAAAGGTTCTTCTGTTTTTCATTCAGGAATATAATAGATCTGGTTGACCTCTTTAATAGGCATATTTCAGGTTCTTTAACCAGACCATCATAACAATAAAGTGTTTCTTTCCATTTCCATTTAAGGCATTCATTGTGTCTTTGCTCAGGTCTTCCATACAGCCTTTTCAGCTTTCTCTAATGACACGGCTTTCATGTCCAAATGCAAAATATTCTGACAGATTTCCGGGTGCTGGTAAGCATTTATGCAGCTCTCAGAACAAGAATAGCTACTCTAGTTTTCTCAATGAACCAGGGACCCACTTCCTCCTGTTTATTTGCTCTTGGTTTATGTAAACCAAATCCACGTATTTCAACACTTACCAACCACGTAAAAGTTGGTTGGTTTTATTGTTTTCACTCATAGCAGGAAAAAGTGATTCTTCCCCTGTACTTGGCATTGGTGAAACCACACCTTGAGTTCTGTGTCCAGTTCTGAGTCCCTCCACTCAGGAAAGGACATTGAGGTGCTGGAGTGAGTCCAGAGAAGGGCAATGAAGTGGTGAAGGATCTAGAGCACAAGTTCTGTGAGGAGCAGAGGGGGTGTTCAGCCCAGAAAAAAAAAATCACGGGTGACCTTATCCCTCATAAGGAGGCTGAAAGGAGGTGGTAGCGAGGCAGGGGTTGGCCTTTTCTACCGACAACCAGAGACTGGGCAAGAGGACATCGCCTCAAGCTGTGCCAGGGGAGGCTCAGGTTGGAAATGAGAAGGAATTTCTTCACAGAAAATATATTGGGAGGTGATGGAGTCACTGACCCTGAAAGTGTTTAAGAAAAGACTGGATGTAGCACTTAGTGCCATGGTCTAGTTGACATGGTGGTGTTAGTTCATTGGCTGGACTCGACTATTCGAGGTCTTTTCCAACCTAATTGATTCTGTGATTCCCTTTTCTGCCATCTTTTCCCTCTTTGAGATCTCCTTGATGCTGCTTTCCTCATATTTGAAGTGTCTGTCCGTGTTTCCTCTCTCAATTGTAGAGAGAGGCTGCACAAATGCCAAACCTTCTGTGTGGGGAAGAATCGTACTTTTTTGTACAGTACTTGGGAGGCCCAGCAGCAACGCAAACTCCTGGCTCCGCTCACGCCGCCTGGCTCCCTCACACGCCCGGCTCCCTCGCACGCCCCGCTCCCTCACACCCCCGGCTCCCTCACACGCCCCCGGCTCCCTCACACGCCCCCGGCTCCCTCACACGCCCCCGGCTCCCTCACACGCCCCCGGCTCCCTCACACGCCCCCGGCTCCCTCACACGCCCCCGGCTCCCTCACACGCCCCCGGCTCCCTCACACGCCCCGCTCCCTCACACGCCCCCGGCTCCCTCACACGCCCCCGGCTCCCTCACACGCCCCCGGCTCCCTCACACGCCCGGCTCCCTCACACCCCGCTCCCTCGCACGCCCCGCTCCCTCGCACGCCCGGCTCCCTCGCACGCCCGGCTCCCTCGCACGCCCGCCCCCATTGCCCGCACTCCCGCCAGCCCGCTCTGCGCATGCGCGCTGGGGGCGCGGCAGCCGCGCTCTTTCTCTGCGGCCGTGAGGGCGGGGCGTGCCCGGGCGGGTGCGGCGCATGCGCGGCGCGGCGCGGCTGAGCTGTGGCGGCCCCGCGCCCAGGTGAGGGGCGGCCCGGCCCGGCTCGGCTCGGCCGGGCGGGAGGCGGCGGCCGCGGCCGTGAGCGAGGGGCGGCGGCCCTGGGGCCCCGGGACTGTGCCGTGCCTGGTGCGCCTCGCCGTGTGGCGGGGCGGCGGCTCGGGCCCGGTAGCCCAGCGGCTCGGCCCGCCTGCGTGGGCTCTCCTCGTGCTGCCGGAGTCTGGCGTGTGGGCCCGGGCGGCGCTTGGGTGGGATCAGCGGGAGGGACGGCCCTGGACCACAGCGTGGGCCCCCGGTTCTAAAGGCGGAGGTCCTGCCCGCCGGGCCCGGGGGGCGGCTCCGGCCCGGGAATGGGCAGGAGGGTTCTCACTCCCGTGCCTCGGGGGAGTGGTACTTCTGGTTTGTTTGTTTTCGATTGTGGTTGTGGTGTTTTGCTTTTTTCTGTGGGAGAAGGTGATTTGTCAGCCCTTCCCAAAGCCTCACTGATGCAGAACTGGCAGACGAGGTGTTCTTACTTTATTTTTAGTCCTTTCTCTGTTTCTTGTTTTGGTTTGAGGTGGTTTTGGTTTGAGGTGGTTTTATTTTAGATTATCGTTTCTGTGTATAACTTTCTTAAAAAATACATGTGTTTTAGAAAGGGCTAAGTAATGAAACCACTTCTTCCATTGCAAACATAGCATCTAGGTTGCGCTTGTGTAACCTTGTTTGTTCCATACCTGTTAGCAGGCAGGCAGGTGTGGCAAGACGGAAAGTAAAAGTGATGCAAGAAGCTACGTGAGGAAACTTTCTTCTGCTGACCATTATTCCATTGTTCTTGTAATAGACAGTCATATTCCCATTTCAAAATTCAATACTGGTGCTAAGACTCAGGATTTTGGAGCACACTTCTGACAAATTTGGCAGGACCTGAATAAGAAACTTGTATTTTGGCATAGATTATTCCAGAATGTCTGTTGCATTTGGAGTAGCTTGTAGTGGATCCTGCTGCTGATGGACTGCTGGCCTGACTATCATGCAGGCTCCTGAGTTCCTGTTTTTGTAATTTAAATATAAAACTTAACATTGAGACATAACTTCAGTGGGTTAATTTATAGGAAAATAATTTCTACAAATAAGAGTAGAAATAATTTCTGCCCTTAATTCCGTCAGTTTTCTGTTAGCTAATTTCTTAATTACCTTCTTTAAGAGAAGAAGAAGCTTGGTCTTACATGATGCTGCCCACCCTCAGGAAGCAGCTGAAGGTTGTGACAAGTATGTAGTGTAGGAGGCCATAATGTCACTACATTTTTCTGATTTTCATAGCTTTCAGCCTTTCAGTGTTTTAATTCTGGGTGTGGGCATTTCTGAGGCTCTGTCTTCCCTAGGAGTGTATTGCAGTATGTGTTGCTCTTTTGGCAGCATAAATTTCTTTAGCCCCCAGTGTGCTTACTGATCACTCATTCTTTTCTTTGATGACTTACTCTACTCTTGAGAATGAAACAAACTGAGCAAAACCACAGCTTTGCAGGTTCAGCTGTATTTGTTCTAAGAGCTTTACCCAGCACAACTGTCTTGTTTTGCAATTCAGCCCTTGGGACAACAAAGCTTGCATAAGCTAAATAATGTCCTGAGTAATTTTAATTCTTGAAATTAATGTTTTTTATGAGTAGCCTTTAATTTTAATTTGTTTTAGCTTTTCAGGGTGGAAAGACACGTCCAATACATTAGCTTTTGATCTAAATTTCATTCTTCCAGCATTTTGAGATATTTCTTCAAGTCTGCAGTTAGCTGACTGGCAGTATAAAAGGAGATAGCAACTATCCTCCACTGTTGTCTTGTACTGATGGAACTTTCTTTAGATTCAGATCAAGCCCTTTTTTGTTCTTAACTGTTTTTGTAGTTCCTCAATGGAAGAGGTGTTAAAAACTGCCCACATCACTATGGAAGCACTCAGACAAAACAGTCATCCGCTGACACCCCTGAGGAATTGCTGGGCAAAGTGACGGAAATGAAGAGCTTCAACCAACGCTTCAGTATGGCGGCAGCTGAATCTGACAAAGACTCTGGATATTCAGGTTTAGAAAAACGCTGTATTACCCTTTTTGTGTGTTACTGTGCTTTAATTGGTGAGATTCAACAAATTTGAGTAACCCCTTCCAGTCTGTGTCTCATTACCTTGGAGGGCCTTTCTATGCAAGATAGATTTCAATAATCCTATCCTGCAATCATCCTACCGCCAAAGTCTTTTGAAGTGGAACATTACCAAGTTGTAAAGTTCATCCTGTGAATTTGAATGGCATGGGAATTTAGAATTAATGGAAGAATCTTAGACTCTAGAGTCTATAGTGGAGATGTTAAAATTACTTTTTGTTCTTTGCAGTGATGAATGAGTTGTTGGATTGTATTGCCCAGTGTCTCTTATGATCTGACCATACTATCAGTAGAGCCTGATAAACCAGAGAGTAATGGTTATAACATCAGTAAAATAATAGGCATGGTGTGCCATTTTAGTACTCAACAAAACTGTGCAAAAATGACCTTTATATGAGAAAAAAAGTACTTCTATGACAGATACATGCTTTACTGGGTTTTAGATAGGAAATTTCAAGACATAAAAATGTCTGCATTGCTAACTATGGATGTGGCAACACTCGAGCCTGTAGTGCTTCCCTGTTATCAGTTTTTAAGCAAAGCAACCTTCGCAATGCTATGCAGTCCCTTGGAGACTAAATACAAAAGACCAAAAAGTAATAGATTTTTGGGGGAGAAAATGGATAAGAACTGACCTGAAATACAAAGCCTTTTATTAGAGGCTGTCTGACAGCTCTCATAGCAGCTTTAATTTTGTAAATATTACAGAACTAAACTCTACTGTTCTTTGTGACTTGGTTGAAGGAGGCGGAATATTAGAACTGAAAGGCAGTTTACAGTAAGCATGCTGTGTGTGGAACAATAACAGCTGAATTCTACATGTGGCAGATGGAAGTTCCGAGTGCCCAAGTGCTATGGAGCAGACGGACTCTGAAGATGTGCTGAATGCGCTGTGTTGGAATGCAGAGGATGGACCTTGGCAATGCCCGCGGACCACAAGCAGCTCCTTTCCTGCCCTGTCTCCTATGGTCGTTATGAAAAATGTGTTGGTTAAGCAGGTAGGAAAGAAGTAATATCTTGAAAAATGTTGCGTGTTCTTAATTTTTTAAAAAACGTTTTTCCTTTCAAAAAAGATTTTGCGATGTTGTTGCAGTCCAGAAAATAACTGGTAATTTAAGAAGTTCTAATGTGATTCTCTGTTCTTTTGAGACGCAGCTGGAATCACTAAGATGGAACGTGAAATAGAGAAACTCTGCTCCATCTCCATCTACTAAACCTCTTTGTCTCAAAGGAATCCCCCCAAAATGCAGATTCAAGGTTGTTGTGTGAATAGCACCAAATAATAAACAGAAAAGGGTGATTTGCTTCTGAAAGCTGCTGTTGTCTTTTTCATTCAGTATAGATAGTGAAGTGAGATGATAGGTTTGTTTCCTCACTCTTAGGTTCTAGAAGTGCTTCATATGTAATGGGAATCACTAATCTAGAATGTTATAAATGAAAAAGCTAAATCCTTATCTGAAGTTAGCTGTGTTACTTCTACTTCAATAGTTGTTTCACTTAATTGCATGTGATGGCTCACGTTTCAGCTATTAAATTCCATATTTCTGTTCTCCAGTACTTTTGTAATGTATAGTTCCTCCAGCACAGCCATGAAACCCCCTGTGTAACTTTAACATTTTAACAGAATGTATGAGAAGTCCAAAGTACTGTCATATTATTAGATCTCCCGCTCTGTACTCACTCATTTTTGAAGCAGAGCAAAAGATCTTCAATGTTTTTTTTAAACTAGAATGCTTCTGAGAATACAGTGGGAAGGGGAAAAAAGAATATAGATTCTGATTCTTTTCCTACTGAACCTGTTATGACAACAAGCAAGACCTAATATTCACTGTTAGTATTTAGCAGATTATGCAGTTGTGGGCAAGGTGATTCTGTGCTCTAAGCATCATGCTTTATCTTGACAAGAAACAGTTGTATTTTATAGTCACGTTCCTAGATGTGTGGAGAAAATATTGTGTAAACAAATGCTGAAGTATTTATATATAAAGTCAGAAGCAGGCAAGCTCTTCACCAAAGACTGATAGCCTTTGGCCCAGAGCTCAAAAATTAAGACATTAGCTGTACCAATTCCAGTGTTAAACTCCAAGTTGTTTTGCAAATAAGAAGAGGCAGAACTTATAATAAGTAGCTTATATATAGAGAGATATTTTAAAAAAATCTAACCACACATGTATGTGTGCATATATGTGTGTGTGTATATATATAATATATACCCCTGGTAGTATAGCAAAAAGGAACTTTGGCAAGGAGGGGTTGGAGATGGATAAAATTATCACATTTGGTTCTCTTGAGCAGTGCATCGTAATATCTACCTACCTATGATTAAAGACAATAGTGTCAAATTGAAAAACATTTATTACAATAAAGGAAAGCAGCAAGTCTAGGTCAGAGTAATAATGAAAATGTCTTCCTGCCTTTTTTCATTGTGCCTAGTTAGCTCAAATGATCATCTTTTTTAAATGGTCTTTTCAAGACAATGCTCAGTTGGGCTTGCTGGCCCAAAAAAAAAAAAAAAAGGCAGTATACAGTTACTGCTGTTTATTAGTTTCAGTTTCAGTCAGCATCATCCTTCTGTCTTGGAACCACTGTGATCCTCTACAGTGGTGCTTACCTGCTGTTACCTGCTGGCCCAATTTCAGAATGTAGATAGCTAACATGAATGCTGCTAAAGAAAAATCAAGTGCAATTAGTGCTCTAGAACACAGTGCTGATTGTGGTAAGGTTTCTGTAAGTCTGGTAAAAGTCTTTAATAAGTAGGAAGGCTTTTTAGGCAAGTGACACTCATACATCAGGAAGTTGGTTTTCATAGCTTTCCTTAAAAAATGCAACAAAATACACAACAATTTGCAAAGTTAGTAAAATAAAAATGGCCTTCTCTACTGAGATTTTGAGTAGGAGAACAAGAGCAGAGTGCTATGTGAGAAGGAAAAGAAGAAAACAGAGATAGGAAGAAACCCAAGAGCAAGATAAACAGTTGCCACAGCTCTTTTGGCCTCAATGATTACTGGGGCTCTGCCATGCTAGGTGCTGTTCAGCAGTGCAGTAAGTGGCAGCATCTGGCTCTAAACCCTTGCTTCTTAAGGCTACATGTTCTGTCCTGTGTCCTGTGTATGTATAGTTACAGTATTTATATGCGTCCTCACGCCTTACATCTCCAGATATTTTTCTTTTGAATGTTCTTTCTTCTGTGTTAAGGTAGTAATATTT
This sequence comes from Oenanthe melanoleuca, assembly GCF_029582105.1. Taxonomy (NCBI): domain Eukaryota; kingdom Metazoa; phylum Chordata; class Aves; order Passeriformes; family Muscicapidae; genus Oenanthe; species Oenanthe melanoleuca. The sequence goes on from NC_079339.1 coordinate 39,614,090, forward strand.
ATTTTTACAGGTAGCTGTTCTGTACCCCTATTCCAAAAGCATCTTGCCCACTGAACCAAAGAAACATTATGTCAGAGTAGGTAATTGAATCTTATCTCCAAGTCTGAGTGTCCTAATCAGTGGGTAATACCTGCTTTTGGTAAGTTCCAAGTCCTTTACTGTGGGAATGGACTTTAGCAAAGCATGTTAGCTTTTGCCAATTTAAAACTTATGAGGCTGGTGGAAAGGATATGGATTTCAGATTACTTAATATAGTACTAAAAATAATAGGATGTATTTATGGTAGCTAAAAACTGTGCCTTCAGCAGGCCTGCCAGTTGTGTTCCAAGTTGTAAGGAATTGAAATTTACAGTATGTTAGTATAATTGTAGTGGTAATGGCTTAAATATAATAAGAAGAGAGATTTTGCTTTAGAAAGAAATAGTGTCTCTTACTAGACCATTTGGTGTCTTTGGAGAAAAACAATCGTGTTTTTGGCCAGAAGATCTCATGAAGATCTGTAGTAAGGTGTTGGAGGAAAAAGAGGTAATGTCTTGTAAAAATGGATGTTTTCCCCTGTATGACTTGAAAGGGAATAAAGCCTTAGTCGTTGTTCTTGAAATAAAATGCCTTTAAGGTTTATCAGTGTGCACTGTTTCACCAGAGGTACGAAGTTAAACTCCGCTGGGCTTACTGCGGGCTTGTCTCCTTGCATTGGTTGATATTCGGCCTCTTTTTTTTTCTGCTTCATATTTTAAACTTACTGAAACTGTGTACTGTACTTCAAATTACAAGGCTTCCTGAACAGCTGTTGTGTATCTTAAATAACTATTTCAAAATCTTGCTATAAGGAGAGATTTGAGAAGATTTGATTTGCTACCTTTCAACAAAGAGGGAGCCTGAATTGTTCCTAAAATGTCTGTGCAGTCCTTCCTTGACTCTTAAGATATTTCATAACAGAAAGTTTCATTGTTTTTCAGCTTTCCTGTGCACTTGTAGTTTGACCCCAAGTCTGGGTTGAACTTTGTAATGGACATTTTACAATATAAGCTTGCACTGTAATCCTCAGTTAGGAAAGCATATATAAATTCAGATTGAATTGTTTTTAAATATACCTGCTGTTACATAGTAAAAGGATTATGGATTACAGCTTTATTTTCCATTATGCTCCATTGTCAGAGAAAGAGAAGGATGAGTTTGATAGAAAGCTCTTCATAACACGTTAGTTGGACAGTGTATATCAAATGTGGAAAAATGGCACAGTCCTTCTGTTTCATTTTAGTTTGTTTTTATTGTCTTCTACAATGCGTTTTTAAGACTTGTGGTTTTTTCCTGTTTGTGCTTCTCAGGGGAGTTCATCACAGCTCCAGTCTTGGACTGTGCAGCCATCTTTTGAAGTGATTCCAGCTCAGCCACAGCTAGTGTTTCTTCGTCCATCAATCCCACCTCCCATTAATCCTCACCCTGATGGGAAAAAGAGAAATGACTCCACTAATTATCTTCCCATCCTGAATTCTTTTCCCAAAATAGCACCACAGCCCTGCAAAAGAGATCACTCTTTTGATCTAGGAGAATGTCAGGAAGCCACTTGCCATAAACGACTCTGCACAGAAGCACCCAAGATGGAGACTTCTCCTGTACTAATGAGCACAGGCTTGCCTACTAGTCCTTTTTCCCATGTACCAGTTAGCTTTAAGACCCCTCAGGATTCTAACCAGCAAAGTTCTTCAGCTCTGGTGACAAGTGGAAAACTGTCAGCTCTTCCTGGTTTTCATCGTGTTTCCAGTGACACTCAGAAAGTGCCAGGTTTGACTCCCCTTTTGCCTTTTGGAACTCTGCAGGCAACAAAGTGCACCCTTCACGAGAGCGAGAGTGCATCACAGACTGCAATGCCTTCTGCAGTGTGGAGCCCTCCATTGGTACCAGAAGAGATTTGCACTACCCCTGAGCTGCTCTTGCAACAACAAAGCAAGTGCAGACGCTTTCAGAATACGCTTGTTGTGCTACGCAGGTCGGGATTGCTGGAGATCACTTTAAAAACCAAGGAGCTCATTCATCAGAACCAGGTGACACAGGCTGAGCTGGACCAGCTGAAGCACCAAACACAGCTTTTCATAGAGGCTATTAAGAACAATGCTCCACAGTCATGGGCAGAGCTAGAAGCATCTCTAACAGGATCTGATAAGGCTGATAGCAGCCTTGAAGACCCTACTTATCCCAACATGTAGTAAAAATGTGCTTAGCTGTTGGTCAAGTTACTTTTGTGCCTCCTTTTTCCTGTCTCAAACTTCTATTCGAGCATTTTTGAGTCCAAGATTTGCAAAGTTGCATTGCCATTAACAATTTGTCTTTAGAGCTAATTGTAGGACTGGAATAGCATGGTGGGTTCTAGACAGAATGGGTACTTAGTACTGTAGTGTGACCTTGAATTTCATGCTTACTCTGTGGAATTTCTTGGGCTGAAGGAGTTCATATGTGCTCTGCTGGCATGTTCCCATTCTTGAAGTGAAGACAGTGATTTGCAGTATTCTGCAAACATCTTCTTATTACCCTCTTCAGATAGTTGTTTCTGAGAGTGCAGCAGCAGAACAGGCCCCACTGTCGGACCATCGTCAGTTCCAAGCAGGTCAAGGGAGTTGGTGTGAGGTGAAAAAAAGTCCTTCTCACATTCCTACCCCTCCTGCTTTTTTTTTTTATTTAGAGAAATCAGATGAATGTAGTGAGGGTGGGAGGTGTGTCAACTTGGATAAACTTGCTAAAAATTTTATCTACCTAAATTTGTACTTCAAAAGCAAACTCCAAAACATTTTTTCCTTCATATAGATTGTTAGCATTCCTAGGCTGCTTGCCTTGAGATGTTGCTAATACCACAGTGTTCATAAGATATTGACCTTGCTGGCAAGAACCACAGTAGTCATGTTACAAAAGCTATTTTTCAGACATTTATTTCGTTGCAATTAACAACACTTCTTGCTCCCTGCAATCTGAAGGGATTTTTTCCAGAGGTAGCTTGTGTAGCAAATTCAAAACGCTTTGTCTAAGAACATTAAGGAATATGGATTGTGTGTGATATGTTCCTTTCTGTGTGACGTTTTCAGAAACTCATGCCATCTAGGTGACTAGGTATTTTGATGCTTTGATTCCTTCTATCATCTGTTTCAGATTGTTAAAAAAAACAAACTTGAAAGTAGAGTGTATGTCTTGCTAATTTGTGACTAGACCTTTACATTTTCTGATGCCTCTAGGAATCAGTATTGTGGAAGACTGTAGAGAATACTTTTATAGTCCTTACTGAAATAGGTGGATTACAGAAATTGTAAGGGACTTCTGTCTTGTAAGGGATTTCACCCTTTTTATACTGATGAAAATAAATGCTTTACGTGTCTTACGAAGTTGAGGCATGTGAGTCCTATTTGTATAACCATGGGCCTAAAGAGAAGTGTTGTGGCAGGGTTTGCTCTAGTGGAGCTGTAGCAAACTAGTAGCCGTGCCTTTCATGGGGTCCTGACTACCTGCTGAAGACTGGTTCAATACGTGGGAATTGTTTAAAAGCATTTGTAGACTCTGTTCTGCCTTTTTTTTTTTTTTTTTTTTTTTTTTTTTTTAATGTACCTGATATAGTTGCGATACTACCATGTCTCATCACTCGCAGCCTGCTGAAATTGGAACTTGGCCAGCAAACCCAGAAGGCAGCACAGTACAATGTAATAGTGTAGGACATGTCCAATATAGACACAATCTGTCAGTTTTGATACCTGCACCAGATGACATTTGGCAGGAGAGATGTGATTATACCTTAGTCTGTCTATGAAAGAAGATCCTGTTTTCATCTGAACTTCTTACAAGGAGAGGAGGCAGTTCCATTGATGCAATACATGTAATAGGCCTAGAGGTGTGAGGTATGAGAAAGTGCATACGATATTTTTCCTACTTATCCTAAAGTTCCTATTCTACCTATTAAATAGAAAGGAGAATTTGAAGTTTAGAATATGTATTTTTAGGAAGCGATTGCCCTAGAAAACAAGATGATGGGCTTAGGGCACCTAGAGATGAAAGGGAGGCAGAAAAAAAATGAAGTCCTATTGTAGCTGTTTGAGACAAGGAAAAATGAGTCTACCAGCGACCTCCATTCTATTTCTACTGTTCTAATAGAGTATAAAGGAATGAAAAACTTGCTTTGCAGGGCAGTACCCTCTTAGGGAGATTTAGCTGGTGGAAATCTCTCATAGCCCTTAGAGTACCACATGTACTTCTTCCCTGACAGTATGGAGGATGGGCTGAAGTGGGTGTGCTTACAGCTAATGGGCCTTTCAGCTGGTGTAATTTGTATAAATATATGTTCAATAAATCTGTGAATAAAGTCCAGCAGCTGGTTAGAAATCTTCTACTGGGCATCAGTCCAGATTTAAATAGTACTTACTGAATGGGAAAAACCCACTCTGGAACTCATACTGTAACCTGGGGCTCCTTAGGAAGCATATCCCTAGATAATGGGAAACCTTAACTCAACATCTATAAAAAAAAAAGGATGTTGAAGGTCTCTGGTGATAAATATGTCATCAGGCACCATTCTGTTCAATTTTCTTAGCTGCCTTTATTCCTGGGAGCCCTGATAAAGCTTTAAAACATTAAGGGCTTTCCTTTCTTGGCTGCAATGTAATAAAATAGGTTAGCTTGAAAATACATTCAGGAAATTAGTTGACTACATCAGAACCAGGATAAGTCGAGATTCTGGGTAGGATCTGAAAGTGATCCAGTAGATTTGAGCAGAAGTGTTAGCCTCTGAATGGAAACAATGAGCTATGAGCTCACTTTTGATCTTTGAAGCAGCAAGACTTGGTATTAAGAAGTCAGCTGAAGACAGTTGTCTTGATCTAATGAGTCAGATGGCCTGCTGCAGCTTCAGCTGTTGCTGACAACTTACTAGTAGTTTGATGGGTCAGACAGACTGGTTTTTGTATTAAGTTTTAATAAATGTTGGTATTTTTGACTACTTTTACTATGTCTTTTTGAAATTCTACTGTTCTAGTTGGAATGTAAATATTTTCTGTATTTTCAAAGCCCATTGCTAGCTAACACCTCTGTTATAGAACATGACCTTTTTGCTAAAACTTTACAGAAATTGACTGTGAAATATGGATGAAATAAACTATATACTTGAAAAGTTTGTGGATTATTTAGTGCTGTTGAACTGCAAAGTCCCTGGTTCCAAAGCGTGCTTTAAATATAGCTCCACAGCAGCATGTTGCCCATGTGGGAAAGTGCAGATACAAAAGTGATACTATGATGTATCTCTTGAAGAGAGTCATGTGAGCTTTAACAGTATCTATGAATTAAAGGGTCTCTGGGAGGAGCATGCACAGAAATGGACTGTACAGAACTCTAAAAATATATTGTCGTGGGTGACTGCTGCCATCGATCTGTCATGAACAACCTGGAAGGATTTTTCCATTTCTGAGCTGTTGTCTCCATGATGACTGTACATTATGCTCACCGTCTGTGCAGGGTGAACTCCTACGCTGTGTCTTAATCCTGTCAGCTGGGTGTGCAGAAGTTTGAAATTGTGAAGTAAGAATCTTGGCTACTGGAAGAATTACTGGAGTAAAAAATGTTGCACTCTTCTCTTGAAGAAAATTCTCCAACTGAATCTGTATACCAGCTTTTCACCAAAACATTTCTTCAAAATGTGGCTGTCTTTATGTGGTGTTTCTTTTGTTCAGACATGACTCCTTTAGAACTAGGCAGTCATGCCCAAAACATCCAGCAGCCTCATGGCATGAGATCTTGTCCTAAGATACAAGAGATTCCAGTCAAAGCTCTTTCTTGGCACCAAATAAGACAACTTGAATCTCATTGGCTTATATCCAAAAAGGAGTGCCATCAATTGGAATAATTTTATTTCCTGAGACTAGAAACTCAGTGTTTGCAAATTTTATGTTCACAAATTATGGATACAATTCAATTCCTTACAATTCAGGAAATTCTCAGGTGTCTGTCTCTTCTGACTACCTTTTTCTTTACATGGTTAAGTTTATCTGCAGCGTGTTAGGCCTCTTCACCTTTATTTCACTGAGGCCAAAAAGGTGAATTTCTTCTTTCGGGTACATTGCATCTGTCTTGTTTTTCTTTCTCATGATAAAGATGGTCTGAAAGGAACAGTATCCCTGCAGGCTTGGACTGAGCAATCTCCTGGCATGCAAAATTTCTGGCATCCACTAGATTGAGCATAGTATGCTGTTACTGCTTTCATTTTCATAAATTCTTGTACAAAAATGTAGAGTCCCTCCCTCTTACACAATTTTACACTCTTGCTGTACCTAGGTGATGCTTCTTTCATGTGCTGATATAATGGAGCCATATAGTCCCTACTGTATTGCATGTCCAAAGTGCTCATGCCCACTTCTCCTCCCTTTTTAAATCTACCTCCTTTGAGGTATTTCTATGAGAAAAATTTAACAATTCCAGTGTAATCTGATTCAGAAGGTGGAAGGAAACACCATGTGTTCAGTCTGTTCTCTAGCTGAACAGTTTCCAAGACTTCCTCAAATTCTTGTTTGAACTAAAGCTTTTCTTAGAAAAAGCATCCTGCACTGATTTGAAAGCTCCTGGAATTAATAATCCACACAAATTGTTTAAAGTGTAATTACTATTAAACACATGCCTCTTACACTGAACCTAAATTTGTCATCTTTCCATATCCAGCTGTCAGATCTTTTGTCATCTGCTAAACTGAAGTGCATGGTGTGATGATGCTGTTTTCATTTTAGCCATTTACAGACTGAACAAGTCACTGTTTAGCTTTGTTTTATAAAATAAGTGAATAGACTCAAGTCTTCTGGATCCTGTTTGTGGCACTCTTCTTTGGATCCTTTACAATAATTTAAATGCATTTTTAATTGGGATGCTAATAGCAAAACAGGACTGCTAAAAGAATTGTACATTATCAACTCTCTGTACTTCTACTCTACCTCATTTTTATAACAGTCTTGGCCATGAAATCAGATTTGAAGTATAAATAATCCCTGCCCTTGTTGCTTCTGTGGTTGGTGAACCCCTGGTCCTGTATGTTTCCACATTCCTTTGAATGCAGTTTGTAGCCAGAAAACAAAGCAAGCTGTTTTTAGGAAGTGGCTGGTTGTATTCATTATTTTTCTCTGCTTCTCTCCTTTGAAACTTGTTAATCTTTAGATGAGATTTGAAAGGTAATTTTATCTTGTTTTTCAATTATTGAAAATAATGTTAAATAATATTATGGTAAACAACGAATTTTTAAAATAAGAAGATTGTGCTTAATGGATGTCTGTATACAATTCAGAAACCATAGTTGCAACATATTTCATAACAGCCAGCTAATTTTATACAAATCTGCTTTTGTCTGTCATGCGGCACATTTTTAAATGCCCATCAGTAGCATAAATACTACATGTGTGTTGACTTTGCCTTCAACCAGTTTTTAATTCTAGCTGATCAATATAAGGAGTCAGTTTTATCTGACCAACTCTATTTCTTGTAAGTTTCAGTAATTTCAGTTAGTTTTGCTTTCTATGTCCTGGAATGCTCAAAAAACATGGGTTATTCCATTATTTTCTTTCCATTTCCTGCTATGTCAATTTAAATCAGTCTACCTACTCTCTGAAAAGCTGATGCTGTATTAGTTCTTTCCATACTTCAGCCCTCTGAAATCTTTCCTAGAAGTGTGAAATTCATTTAAATAGTATTGGTGGTCTAGAGAGCTTCTTGATTAGCTCTGTCAAATTTTCAGTCGCAACTTATTCAGACTTGCTTAATTTAAAATGCGTAATAACTGTTGTTTGAAATGTTCTGAATTACTTTTTGAAGTGGAAATCCAGATACAGTTATGATCCAAGAGGAATAATGTATCATTTTCCTAATTGCTCAACAGGAATTTTTGTGAAATGCTGTTGCCATTGTGCATTGCAGCATTATAATTTTTATCTTGAACTGAAGCGCTGCCAGCAAAGATTTCTTCTGCATCTCATACATATTAAGAAATGGAGGAAATGGGCTTTTCAGGGCCAAAAAGGGAGTTTCATCAACTTCTTAATTGTTTTCTTCATGTTCTTCTGTGATTAAACTAATTTAGTTAATGGGAACTGAAATGCTTCTTACTGAAATGCTCACTTAAACAATCTTACTTTTTTTCTATAGCAGTAGTATGGATTTCTTTTCCGGCCACATTCTTAGGCCAGGACTAAGAAATCCAATGACAGCCAGAAAACCAATCCTTAGTGTTTTTTAACTAAGGACTGTTTGAAAAACCTTTACATTTTCAGTGGAAAACTCAGGTTTGTTTTTTTTTTAAATGGAGAAGTCATTTGGCTGAAAGCTGAAATGTTTCTTGGTGTTAGTCATAGCATTTATTTTTCAGTGAATCTCAAGAACTACAGAAATAGCCTGGACTGTGGGAAAGGGGAAGATGTTATTTCTCTAAAGAAATGAGGTAAACCATCTCCTTCACCTGGATGGTTTTGGGTTGCCTGTACAAGAAACAGGACCCCAGCTTTGATGAGTGGTTCCACCACCTCATCCTGATGGTGCAGAAGCCCACATAGCCAGTCAAAATGGCTCAGTTGTTTGCAATGGCAAAAGAGACTAACAGAGAGATCCCGAGTAAGTGAGGATGGAACAGCATCTCCTGAGAAAATTGCTGGCTTAGTGAATACCATTTTTTCACCCTAAAAATTCTACATAAAAAAACAAGTTTCATTTGGCATAAGACATCATGATGTTGGATAGGTCTTGTTCTACATTTGCCAGAGGCAGAGTTCAGTGCAGTGACTATTTTGTGAAATGGGCAGTGTTTAGTGTGCAAAGTGTGAAATATGAGTGGACAGTGGGAAAACTGTTTTACCCAGGGTGAATGTTAGCAATGCCTATTGTTTTGTGTTCTTGCTAAGTATTGTCTCCCATGCAAATGATAATGTTATACATATCCAAACATGCTCAGAAGTCAGAATAGGATAGTCTATATCAAAGTGAAAATGATTTTCACTGTTCAACATCCTATCACTAACCATGCTTGCAGAACACTTACATATTAATGCTTTTTTAGAACATTCTGAAAGGGGGTTGCTGAGATTAATTGTGTGATAAATGGCCAGAAAGTATTCCAAAGCATTTGATTACAAACTGATCCTTTTTGTGCAAGGATTAAAGTCAGAGCTTGATGGTAATCATCTAAATAGTAAAATGCCTCCAGATATATAGTGGGAGCTGCAGCCAACCCAAACTGGGACAGAGCAGAGCAAGTAACTGCACTGAGGTCTATTGCTGTAGTGCTCCTGGTCCTGTGCAGTAGCAGCGTTTGGGTAGAGAATGTTGAGATTATAATTAAGAGAGATGTTGTCATTGAGAGTGAAATGTGGGTACATGTATTAAAATGGCCCTGACTGCCTTCTAACAGCTCAGAAACAAGCTGGGCAATCTGAACACACCTCATGGCCAGAGCCTCTATTTCTTAAACTTAAAACAGTGGTGTTGGGAGAAGCAGAATGACTCACTGCCTCTCCCTGATCCTGGAGCCAGTGAAGTTATGGGAAGGATAATTGCAGTTTCTAAGGCTTGCTTTTTTTTCAAATTCCACTGCTTCTCCAGCATCTAAACACCTGTCAGCCTGAGACACTATAGCCATCTGATGTGAAATATGTATCAGTGAGCTTTGTTGGGTGAGTGGAAGAAGATGGATTCCTTCCATTCCAGGGGGCAGGTGATGCCTTGATACCACTTTTCCTGTTTCCACAATATAACATCTGTTTATCTACAGATGAGCACCTCAGAGGAGTGCCACATTCTTGCTTCATCTCACTGCTCTGGCAGTCAGCTCAGTAACAACCAAGTGCTCAGTAGCCACGCAGACATTCACTATTTCATAAAATATAATTAACAATAACCACTGCCTACCTCTCATATTAGTATGGGGAAGGGAGGAAAACACTCCATTGTTCTCCACACCTTAGATTATCTTTAGGCATGCTTTTTTAATTTCTTCGTCACACCCTGTTCTGATGCAAGATCAGTCCTTAACACAACAATTTTCAGTAAATGGGCTACTGCATCCATTTTAGGCCTCTTCAAAATCTAATATGATTAAAAATAAGCCTCAATTTGCCTGAGATTGTTTTCTGTTTGGGATGAGAACAATTATAGCAGCACTCAATTCTTCTTGGATCTTCATACATTTCCATGGTACCCAAGCTCCAGGTGAGTTCTTCTCTAACCTAAGCACAAATAACAGCATGAAATTGATACTGGTAATTGTGTTCACACTTAAGGTCCTACAAGTGCAATAAGCATTGACTGTCTACATATGAATTTCTTCCTTATTTTGAGATTTGTCCTGGTTTCTTTCTTATTAACTCAAAAAAGATCTTGATGAAAATGTGATATTTGCTATGTGTAGCATCAGCTCTCAGTCTTACTTTAGAGATTATATTAATGTTCAATATTTCCTTGGCACAAGAAAGTATTTGTTTTAATTCACACACTGCTGTCAATGCACTGTAATTTTCCATTGCTTTTCTACAGTCTAAATTGTCACATCAGGTAAAAGATAAAATAAGAGAACTTTGAGTGAGGGATTGGTTGCCATATGGCTGACACCTAAAATCTCGGCAATTTGACATGAAGAAAGTGGAAAAAGATGAAGTAAGTTTTACAAAATTAATGCCATAAGTAGGTGGCAGCTGTTAGTAAAGGAGAAAGAACAAAGGAAAAGGAAATTCCTAGAATACTGAACACCAATGTTACCAAAGATGTTTCTCACAGATGCGTGAAAATAGATTTCAATGTAACTGTCCACACAGTAGACCAGTTTTCCAAGTTCTTTTTCTAACCTATTTTTAGGCACAAAGATTTTTTTCCCCATTTGTTTTAGAGATATAAGCTGAAATGTGTCTTGGTGGTGAAGAGGAACTCGCTGCTTTCATTGAGTGCTCCTTCCCCTATTCCAGCCAAAAAATATGCTGTAGGCTTCAGTTTGTTGCTTTAATCCCACAAATCACACCCACCTCAAAAGCACTTGGTTCTGGCATTGGTACTGCTGCATGAAATAATTCAAACAATAACATATGGCTGGAATTGAGATGGCCCCAGGCTCAGTTTCTTGTTTCCCCTTGTAGAAGGCACTTTTATCTTCTCAGCTGTAAAATGATAAAAGCAAAACTTATTCCCTATTATAAAGTGCTTCAAGCTTCTTGTATAAGCATTGGAACAAGAAGCCATGGCTGTGGGCTGTCATGGCTCTGGTGCTAGATTTTCTAAAGGCTCAGCATTTGAGGGTTATACTAACCTACATTTTGTTTCATGTGAATAGATTAAACTACACACTCACTGGGTTAATTTCCCTAATGTAATTCCACAAGTGAGTGCAGAGACTGTTTTCTTTCAGTTTGGAAAACTGAAAGGAAAAAATATAGCTGACTAAAATCTCTATTTCTATGCCTATCCAGGGAAACTTTTATAAATATCTCAAGGTCAGTAAGTCTAGAGGAATGGCTAGAGTGCTAGCTGGCTGTGTTTCAGACACAAAAAAAGCCTTTTGTGGTGTAAACAGACATCTGTTGTGCCCCTCCATCATGTATTAATTTATGCCCACGCATTTAATTTTCCTTTCCAGCATGTAAACCTCTTCATATAACTGTAATAATGCAACACATGAAACTGAGGTCAAAAGCCTGAAGAATTTTCAGATGTCACATTATTCTATCTAAAAAGATACAATATTTGAAATCAGAAAAATGCCCTCAATGCAGTCCTGGAAGTTATTGAGTACTGCAGTCTAACCAGCATACCTGGAAAACACATGAGTTAAATGAAGGGTGTGAGTAGTGCAGTTGCAGTTATGGGATTATGTCTATGATAGAAGCTAAGAATATGCTCAAATCTTTTCTCCTGGACTGAGATACAGTTCTCTGCTACCTGTAGGACTGAGTGTTTTCATTATTGTCTTCATCTATGAAGCTTCTGTCCTGCTTGCTTTCATGTATTTACATAGTATGCACAATTTTGTTGGAGAGATGCTGGGATTTGCCAGAGCCTAAGGTAAAAGGATCAGGACTTCTAAGTACTGAGTTTTGAGACACTATATATTTTAAAAATAATCTCAGATGGCTTCTAATCTATAGTAGAGCATTAATGACTGGAATGTTTATACTCCTTGAAGAATCTGTTGGGGCACAGTCTTGCAATTTGTGCACTTATACAACCCAGATGATTGAGCCTTCCTCCCAAAATTCACATTTGTTAAAAGACTCAACATTTGGGTAGTTAACTGCAAAATTATTACTTTTTCTGATGTAATGCTGGAGCCTTCTGACCATCAGAGTAATGCTTCTTATGCCTCAGGGACTTCATGTGGGGAGTGAAAATCTGTACAGCCTCTTAACACTTCAACTTAAATATGAACTTTAATTTTAGGCATTTGCTGGAAACCTGAATTATGAATTGGATACATTTCCACTGGGATTTCAGTAAGTAAATTTTATCAAAGAAGTATAAAAGGTCATTCTAGTTGAATCATAAATAATAAAAGCTGAGCGAATGAAATGTCTCCTTTCTCATCTTTGGTATTTCCCACATACTGTAAAGGTCTCCCAATTCTTCCATGTAAATCTTTTCTATATGACCTGCTGTGTTTTATCACAAATGTTTTCATATATTATTTGGAAGGAGGGGGAAAAGGAGCAAGAGTAGAGAAGACTGTCTTAAAATTTAGTCAGAATTCAAAGTGATCTTAAATTTTTTATGATATCTCGGTTTGCATGTGTTTATGTAGCTGCTCTATTTGAGGGTCTTGACATCACCAGTTCTTAGCTGGCACCATTTTTCCAAACCATCTGAAAGTTGTGTTTTAGGAAGTTAACACACCCTGTTCATTTTAAGGTTAGAAAAAAAGTCAAACAGAAATATGTTTTCTTCAATTTGCACAGACACAGAGTGATCGTTCTGACAGTCCATAAAATTATTAAAAAGGGTAGAAAAAAAAGTAGCTTAAGGGTATCTTTTAGTCCTATTGAAATTCTGAGAAATAGAACTGTAACTCATCATTGAACAAAAACTACTTTAGGAATATAACATTGTGATATTCTTGGCCTTCTTTCAATCATTGCTGAATCATTGCTTCATTTCAATCATTTACAAACAGAAGCCATGTGGGACTCAAGCTCTAATACCATGCTTATGAGGAGAAGACCAAAACACTATTCCAACATATATCACCTATATATAACTTTATTTACACAACTATTTCAGTTTCATGTTACTTTTATTGAATAAATTAGTATTGATACTAATAAATATTTTGAACCCAGATGAGATGGCAAGAAGTGAAACACAGAAAAGGATAGCTCCTCTTGGGTTACAGTTGAACTACTGTCTAGGTAAAAAGTGGAAGCTTCCCTGGTTTATTTTTCCCACTCTAACTATTTGTTTTTCCAGCAACAGCAGGCACTTCCCTATTCACTGTTCCTTACCTTCTTCATTCTGTAGCACCCTAGATTTGAAGATTTCCACTACACCAACCAAAGTTTATTCCAAAGGCTGGCAGTGAAAGAACTGCTGTTTGGAGGTCTTTCCTGAAAATATTAATGTATAATTTTATTGTCTTAAACTGAACACTGTTTTTAGTTATGCTTGTTTGTCCAACATGAATTATTTTTCCCACCCTCCAAAATACATGAGTGGTTGTCACATTTTCCTTACATGCACCTTAGCTGTAGTTTCCTGAGCTAAATAAATAAAACAGTTTTTATAATCTTACAAATGTTTCTCAGCTTCTTAATCACTTACATATTTTCTTTGAACTCTCATTGGTTGGCTAACAAAGGCAAAGCTGAATATAATATTCCATTTTTTTTCTGCATTACAGAATTATGGAAAAGGTTTATTGTAATTTTTTTGCTTCAAGCCCCTATGCAGTCTAAAATGCTGCCATCTTATTCTGCAGGCTCATCTCAGTTTGTCCTTCATGCTATAATTTGCAGGCTGAGTTGGCATGCTCCTTCACTTATTTCATCCTTTCACACAAGATGCTAATAGCTGATTGGATGATGCTGAACAAGTTTTGTCCAAGTTAGTTCATGAGGAGTAGTTCATAGACAAAGTCAAAAAGAGATAGTCAAAGGGAGAAATGTGGTGTTGGCCTGTAGTTTGATATAGCTGGATCTGAGAGGAAGCTTCTGTCTTACAGGAAACATCCTTATCTGAACTCCTGCTCTGATTTTGTTAGTAATAAATTCAATTAATATCCCCAATTCAAATCTCTTTTATCCACGATGGTATTTGGTGAGTGATCTCTCTCAGTCCTAATCTCAACCCATGAACTCTTCCTTAGTTATATTATCTCTCCCCTGTCCAGATTCAGAGGGGGGTAATAGAGGGGCTTTGGTGGGTGCCTGGTGTCCAGCCAGGATCAACCCACTACACACTTGAGAATTTATAACTTCTATTTGTAAACACCTGGGGAGATAGAAAAATCTGGCTCCAAAAACCTTAAGAGACACGGGATAGGCATGCTGGAGCTCTGACATCACTTGCCAGTTAGATTCAGTAGGACAATCAATGCTAAAAGCTCTTTTGTGTAATGAAGACAAGGCTGCTGCCAGGATGGCTCCATAAGAGGACTGAAGCACTCTTTGGTCCATGTTTGCTGACTTTTGGTGTAATCTCAAGGATTCTTTAATCCCCTGGCTTTCCCAAAAAGAGCTGGAAAATCAAAAAACCCACATGTGGACATGTCATTATTAAAGACCATCTTGCTGTTTGTTAAGTTGGACATGTTTCCATAGATTTAAGTATCAAGCAAGACACAGAGACTCCACATAGGTTTAAATTTTCTTCTGCTTTCATTTGTATTGGACAAGTAGGTCGGTGCTTTACTTCAACTATGACAGTTCTGTCTAGTCTTTAAATAACTCAAAGAGAACTACCTGGACTCTGTTGTTGCTGCTTACAGTTTCGATCCATGCATCTCCTTCTTGTAACATAATTTGCTGTTCAAAGGAGAAAAATCCTTTTAGCTCTGCTGGGGCTTTGAGGTTTTTTGAGCAGAAAGTGATTAGCAGTAAGTTTTCTTAAGTTTCTTTGTGTCCATTCAGCCAACAATCAATGAAGTTAACTTGAATTGTGCTGTCATACCTCTTACTGCCTGGTGGCTCTCATCATCCCTACACACATCAAATCACTTCTGCTCTCACTGGGGCCACTTTCTCTGATTGCTCTCCACCTCAGCTTTTCTTTCAGTCCAGGACTGCTTGTCCTCCTCCAGCTATATCCTTACAGTTAATGAGTCTTCTCATTCATTCAGTCTGTCTCCTTGAAAGTATTTTTAGACTGTGATCATCTCCCTTGAGCTGGCTATTTCTTAAGATAAATGCTATTTCACGTCATCTTTTCTCCTATGTTCCCTGTGCCTTATTACTTTTACATTTTAACTCTATATCCTCTGAGGATATCTAATGCAGACCTTTTGCCGTGCAGGCCTTCAGAGCAGCCCAGTAGTGCAGTATGGAGAGGAACACCATCCACTACTTCCTTTTTATGAGATTCTTACTGTGCATAAGAACAGATTTCTGGTTTACTTCAGAGTTACATCCCCTTATTTCCTCTAGTGTCATTGCAAAGACTTCTGAGACTTAGAGGTGACACAGTTTTTTCAGATAGTCACATTTAAAATAGACAAGCCACTAAGCAAACGTCTGTGGTTTCCGTGCAAAGTCTTTAGGAACAGGGAGCTTTTAGTTCAGCCACTAGCTTTGCCAGAGAAGAAATCTGGTGGTCATCTGATTTTCCCAAGCCAGAGAAGCTTAAGTGCTTTATTTTTAAAACCTTTGCAAGTATTTAGACATTGTCACAAGAAGTCATGTTCCAAAATATATTTGCTATTGCAGCTGCTATGTAATGAAATGCAAATAGTAAGTAATGACTCTTTAAGCACAGAAGATGAGAATCTTTTATTATTTATCCTTAGAAAACTTTAGAACCATTGAACAGATTTAGAATTTGCAATATTGCCATTGAGCTCAGCCTTCATTTACTAAATGATAGCTAAGAGCAATGATTTCACTGTTGTTGAGCCCTGCTACATTTTCTTGCCAAGGATATACTCTTAACTGTTCCTGCAGAACCACTACCCCAAACAGGGCAGTCTTCACACTTGGGAACGAGCAGAGAAATAAGGCAATATACAGGGTCAGTCTAATGTTACATTTTTATAGCTCTTTCCATCCCATAGGATTGTAACTGTAAAGACTGCTTCCATCTGAAAGTCCCACCACGACTGCTGGAGTCCAGTAGTTTGCTGCAAATGAACCATTTAGCTGCATAAAATGGTGATGCAGCAACTTCCAGCCAGGAACACAGGTGTCTGACAGGAAGAATAGTTGTGTGTGGCTGTGCTGCAGTGACTCAAACTGGGAGCTATCTGTGCTTCTGCAAGGACTGAAATTTAGTGCTAAGTGCAGACAGCTGTAACCCTGATGCAGGGGCCAGGCATGATCCAGCCCTGATGTGAAGAGGCAGCAGGATTCCTGGGCAACTAATGTTGTACTGGATGGATTCTGTCCTTGCAGAGGAGCCCACTGAAACTCTTGAGTTGTTTTGCCCTTCTCAACGTGCAGCCCTAAGGAGCTTTACAGCCCGTGGCAGCAGGTGCCAAGTGCCATGAGCTGCCCAAGACTGCAGTGTCCCTCAAAAGCCAAAAGCAAAGGGCAAAGATGTCAAACCATAATTTCTGCTGGTGGGAGGTTGCTTCTGGCTGAAATGTTGAAAGCCTGTTTTCTTTAAGTCTAAAAAGGTGGAAAAGGTGGGTCAGTGAGTCTGTGGAACAGGAATAATCCTTCCAAGGCAAAGTGTATGGCATAAGACACTGGCTCTTGTTCCAGTGTCTAGGTGACTGTCTGCTCACCTTGACACCATTTGCCAGGAAGGAAAAATTTATGTCAAGATGCTGTTTGTGGGTGATGTTAATAGCTTAATTTTCCTATAGCTTTGAGTTGACAAGCTATGAGTTTCGCACTGTAATTTATAAATAGAAATTAGAATGGGTCTGCAAATTGGCTATTAGATGCATTTTTAGATTGGTCATTGCATTAAAATAGGGAGGTTGAAAAGACTTCTCAAAAATCACATGGTGAATTATTGGCAAAGCCAATAAACAAATCCTAATTTCTTCCTTTGACACATCCGTGTGTATGCTCTAACAAATGTACAGAGACAGCTAATGACAGCTAACTGTCAAAAAGCACAACACAGCTCATGTGAAAAATCAGAATACCTTTTATTGTTCACTGTTAGAGAAAATACAGCATATTACACATGGAAACAATGGTGTGTTTGTGCGAACACACACAGTGTGGAAGGATGTTTATCCTCCATGTTTTAGTTATCCAGCTAAGGGTTTTTCCAGTATATTTTCAAGGTTACTGTGCTGATCACAATAGACTTCGTTTGTTATTGATTCAAACATGTATTCAAGTGTAAAGCAGTCAGAGATGGTTACAAAGCCTTTAGGAATGAGTGACTCCGTTCTGGCTGGTGGGAAACAAAAGGATAAAAGCAAGGTGCATTCCACTATCAGGAATGCACCAAGAGCCTTTCTGAGGAAGAAATCACATTTTTCACGGCTTGTCAGCATACTCCCCAGCCTATTAAAGAGAAGCAATGGATTCCTCTCCAGCCCACACAAGCTGATTCAGTTTGCCAAAACAGAGGCTTCTGGTTGCAGCTGCTGGGGAATCCAGTGCTACGATCCTAGCAGAGATGTTATGATGTCCTTTGTTAATGCATCTGTAAGCATGGGATCTCAGCACTGATCTAAAGGGCTGCTGCTGCACCTAAAAACAACTGACACATGAAGCTGATGAATCCCTGTAGTAATTCTATTACCATCCTTAATGAAGTTATAACATGGATGATTTTACCCCTCTGCAGCAATGTGAGAGGGAATTGCCCTGGAGTAGCCTGTAACTAAAGTGTGGCAGGGATGTCTAAGAAAAGCATTTTTCCACTTGTTTTAGTGCAAAATGAAGTGCCCTGATGGGCTGGAAAACCTCCCTGTCTTCTGGGACTTTGAGCTCTTCACAGCACTAATGGTGCAGGTGTCCCCTGTGAGAGGGTGATGCATCAGGGCTCTGACACAGCAGCAATGCTCTAGGCATCCTCCCAAGCCCTTCCTCTGAGGCCACACTTCCCTCTGTCTCTTTCACAGGTATGCATAGCCTGTCTTATCACACAGCTTCTCAAACACAGCATTTTCATTCACCTTTGTGGTTTCCTCTCTTTGTCCCTCCATCTGACCATGATTTATCTGCTTGCTGCTCCGTGTCAGAAGGGCAGCTTTTCCTGGACTCTGCCCCTGGACAAAGGATTGCCAAAAATAAGCAGCAGAGCTACAGTCTTGACCTATCATTGTATAGGGAGTTGATCAAGAACAAAAATGAGAAATTCTCAATTTCTTTTTGTTTTCCTCCTGATTTTCTAGCCTGTGGAGAGAAGGTTTACCTGATGCATTAACCATGTTCATAGCCTATTCCTAGGACAGCTTGATTGCATTGCAGTTCTGTCATTAAGGGCTCGTCAGTATTGTGAATCAAGAATAATATCTTGAGATTGAAGGGACCCACAAGGATCACTGAAATCCAACTCTTTGCCCTGCATAGGACAATCTCAAGAATCACACCATGTACCTGAGATCATTGTCCAAACACTTCTGGAATGATGCTCTCATGTGAAGTTACCTCAAGTATATAGAGCCAAAAAGGCACTCCGCAAAACCCTCCTAAAGACTAGAGAGCATTTTTGCAGTATTCCACAGCAGCCCAAGCTCCTCCTGCAGTTTGTTAAGACTATATAGGGTGACTAATGGGGATGGGGACTGGGGAATTCAGACAGGAAGCCACAGGAGGGTCTGACTAAATCTGCTACTTCAAAGACTGTTGCCACATACGCAGGTGCAGTGATGTGACTACGAAGCTGCAGTATCTCATCTACATGGTTTGTGATTTCCATGTTAATATGCTAAATGTATTCTGTTTCATAGCCCATCCTTTCCTCCCACAGCAGCTGCAATCCCCAGAGATGGAGTAGCCAGCTCTGTAGTGATCCAGGAGACAGTGGGAGAGAACAGGGAAGGTGGTGCGTGCGTGGGATGCACACACACACACACACACATGGATTTTATTTCTCTTTCTGCCTACGGTAGCTACTCTCCACATTCTGCACAGGGATGAGAAGTCCTAGAAGCCACTTCTTGCCAAAGACTTCTTGCAGGTTCTCCCTCCAGGGCCGGGCTCTCACCACCATTCCTTTCCGCAGCTGGTACCGTGTCTGCCCACGCAGGATCAGCAGCATCTGGTGACAGCAGAAGCCAGCACAGGCCAGTCCAATCCCAAGCCAGAGGTAGAGCATGAGGATGACAAACATCTCAGAGCTAAGGAGAGCTCCTGAAAACCAGCAGGGAGGGAAGACAGTGAAACAAAGGGTTAGACACATCCTACATGTAGTGTAACACAGCCCTAGGAACCAACAAACCACCTGTTTTGTCTGGCCACAAGTGGGGAGGTAGGAACAAGACAGGCTGGTTGCTCTAACTATATTACATTATTTCCTTCATAGTGCCTGATGCAATGGACCTGCTGCAGAAATATTCAAATGATAGCAGTCTCTTGTACACTTCTCCTTTTGCTGGTAATGTGAGGATCTGTATTACAGAGACAAATTCAGCCAGAAGTAAAGCATATCTGTAAGACTTCAGCACTATTCTGAACAATTATTAATTTATTTAAGGATTTACCTGCTCATCACAGGGAAGCTAAGATTTCTAGGATTTTGAAAACACAAGTGGATCTTTCTAGCATGTAGATCCTTCTAGAAGCCTTTCTGTTTGTATTAATACAAGGCAGAAATATTTCAGATTTCTCTTTTTCTTCATCTCTACTGTATGACTATGTGTGCATACATATACATATATACATATATACATATATACATATATACATATATACATATATACATATATACATATATACATATATACATATATACATATATACATATGTTAAAAAAGAAAAATAAATCAATAATGACTTTCCTACCTTTGGGGCAATGCATTTTTCATGTGAACTCAAGAAAGAAACAGAAACCTTGCTAAAATAAAATTCAAATTCCTTTTATTAGCTGCTGCTAGAATACTGAAAATACTTTGAATATCTGAAGCTCCTAAATCATATATTTATATATTTATATATATTTGTGATGAATATGTTTGAATAAAAATATTCTGTAGGCTCTTTCCTCTACAATGATTTTAGAACTCCTTCTGGAAAATATTAGTATAACAGCAGGTGTCACTGAGTGCCCTTTCAGTGTGTAAGCAGATATAAACCCATTAATATAAAATTCTGTGTTGCCCATACGATGTTTATGCACATATTTTGTGCATATTGGTGTATTATTAAACAGCCATATTTACACACAGGCATATTTACACAAAAGAAATTAAATGTGTGTCAATACTGATATAAATAGCTGATCTCTTTTCACTGGTTCCTACAAGGTTTAGAAATAAAAAATTCTCACATGCTTCTGTTCCTCTGGAACACCATGGGCCCTACAAGACCAACAGTGATAGAGCAGGGATTGCATGGATAGTAGAGATGTGCTGCATAAAAGATGTACATGGGTGCTTCAGGTTTTAAGTTCAACAGAAAGGTCACTGGATATGCATCTCTTGGTTCCCTTATGCAGAGGGCTGGATTAGATGGTGTCACCTGGTTTTGCAATCTGTGAATCCCATCTTTTCCACCTGGCAGTGCTGTAAGTGAGAGATTGGGGCAGGTTCCTCTGAGGATAATTTATAAGGACACTGACTACAGCCTCAAGGTTTCAGAGGCTGTCTTCACTTGGAAAAGGTGCAGGAATCATTCAGTTTTCTACTTAAATGCAATGTCATCTCTCCCTTCTTATTAGATCCCATTCAGCTCAGCAGGCTCCGTATGCAACACAGCAAGAGAAGAACAAGTCCCTTAGGATAATGACAAATCCTTATACCAATTCTGTCAGAATGACTTAATCTACCAGGTAGGAAGCCCAGAGCCAAATATTGGATTTTCTGTCCCTCATTTACTGGACCAGAGTGAGACAGACTTTTTTTTTTTTTCCCTACAGCTCATACTGAGATGGGATATGGAGAGAGAGATTTTCTTCAGACCCTTTGCAAGAACACCTATAAGCTTCATTTATCTGACTTGCTGAAATTCAGCATTCAGGAAGTAATTACCCTTGTTTCCCCTTGAAAATATTAAGCATCTCTGAGCCATCCTTTCCAGATATGAGATTTTTTTAACCTTTTCTTCATGCTAGAAAAAAAGCATTTTTTATAATTTGTGTGGTCCAATATGATGTGTTTACAATAGTGTCCTCCATTTGCCCCTCATCCCCACAGATTCTTTTTTGCTCTAAGTGACCCAGTGTAATCTCAAGCTTATATTGCCATATATTATCCATGCCAGAAAAGCTGTATTGGAGGTTGTAGTTATAGACTTTGGGTCAGATTCTGAAATCCATGCTTGATTACAGTCTGGGCAGAATGAGCCAGCTGAAAACTTTCCCAGCATGAAAGCAGGGAACACTTAGTTGACAGGCCAGCAGATTAACCCTTCATCCTCCTTTACTACTTCTGCAGTACAGTGGGCATGATGGAGAAGAAGAAAGATAAAGTTTTTTCCCTGTTATCGCAGTCCTCTGTTTGGATCATACAACAACCCTTAAGTAATTTACATGAGCTGAAAAATGTGTGAACTACCCTTCCAGGTAACAAACAGTTCAAGACTGTATTTTTCTTTCCTGGAATGGAGGTTAAATGTGCAGGTAGAAACCCAGCAGGCCCTTCCTCCCAGGCAATCAAGACACCACATGTCTATATCTTGCTGTGCGAGGCAGCAGTTCTCAGCAGAACTAGAGGTTTGGTGGGAGCTGCTGGAAGCTGCTGCCTCTCAAGAGTGTTCTGGCTCTTAGCTCTGCACCCAGCCCCATTGTGTGGCACTCAAACACTGCCCACATGCTGTCTTGGCACCACAGCTGCTGCCACCAGAGCTGGGGCACTTCAGTGTCTCTGCAAATATATGCCAGGATCCACCTCTGTGCAGATGAGCCCTCAGAGTTAGAGAGAACTAATTCCTTGATAATCTCCTCCCATATCCCTGCTCCCCCTCCCAGACTGCTGTGCTGAGCAGAGCTTAGGCACAGGGAAAAATAATTTTCAGTGTTTTTAATGCTAGCAAAGCTCATGCAATATTATTTACAAAAATTCTTCTAGTCGGAAAAATTATTCCATAAAAATGTCATGGCAGGATTTCATGTTTATTGTCTTTCAGTGATAACCATGACAAATCTGCAAATTTGCCAAGTAGAGAGTATTTGTTTGTTTTCAGATGGCAACCCAGCCTGGAATATGAAAAGCAAGCTGGGGCCTCTCTGGCTCCTGTATTTCCAGCAATGGAGCCTCCACACTCAGATTTTAATCAACACTTCTGGTAAGAGTGCACAACCCAAAACAGACTCCCTTCTTACCGAGCTCAGCTGAACCTGCAAAGCTAAAATATGTGGGATACCTATTTTAGTCTAGTAAAAGCTGATGTAAGTGTATGAGGTAGGAGCTGCATGGGGGGAGATGGCAATTTTCAGCAGTCACTCTCAGGGCAGAGTACCAGTCAGTCTAGGCTGTCTGCATAATCCCTTCTCTGAGGTCAGGATCTGTCTAACTCTTGGGTTTGGACAGAGAAAGGATTGAGGTTGGAGAGTTTGAGGGTGTGTTGAAGGGTGAAGAGGCAAAGCTTCTTGCCCTGCAAGAGCAGAGGATGACTTACGGGAGCAAAATCAGGAGAGAGAAGGAGAAGGGTTGTGGAGATTTACAGAAAGGCAGGGAGAGAGGGGAAAGGGAAGGAGTATAAAGAAGGGTAAGGAATGGTAGCAAGGAGAAAGAGGTATTTGCTTTTGGTGTGGAGCTTTTGCAAAGAGCAGCACAGATAATTTCCCCTGGTTCTCTGCGGACTTGTGTCCCAGACTGAGGTCACAAGACACGGAGGTAATCACGTCACATTAACTTCTCTCTGGATTTCTGTTGCCTGAACCCCAATTCTCCTGTGCTGGAGATGAAAAGATCTCAGTAAATTTGCACTGCCAGGAGGCAGGAGGTGGGTGACAGTGAAGGGAGTGAATGGACCTGGATAAGATATACCTGCTGAGATATGGGTATACCTGCTGCAGATTTGTGGGGTACAAAAGCCTACAGGACCCCCCCACCTCTACCTGTAGGACAGGCAAAAGATCCTCTATACCTGCAGTGAAATCCATCTCCTCTGTCTACAACACATGTCTGCACAACAGATAGCTCTATTCTATCACCATCAAGTTGGTTATGGGGCATTTACCAGAGTCTAAAGCATTGGGAATATAGCTATGGATGTAACCCGGAGTGTAGCACTACTCTGTTCTCCAGTTTCTATTTCAGGTGAAGCAAAGTCTTTTGAAAAGGCTGGCTGTAGCCTCCAAAGACAGCAAATTGCCCCTCTTGCCCATTTCCATACCACACCTCCACACAGATGGCTATCCCAGGAAGAACAGGTCCCCCCATCCCAGGAGCCCGGGAGGAGGAACATGCTCCTCATCTCTGAGCAAGGAGTCCTTACCTGAGAAGAACTGGCTGATGGAGTGAGGCAGAAGAGTGAGGAAGGCCAGTGGGTCCGCAAAGGACATGGAAAGTGTAGCAGAAATGTAAGCCATGCCTGCCACCAGGGAGTCAAGGCAAGCCAGGGAGGTGTAGAGGCAGAACATGATGAAGTTTCGCATGTTCCTGCTCCCGATGCAGTTCCCTGTGAAGAAACAGTGGTGGTCATGCCTCTGGGTGATTCTGGCACACAGTCTACAGAAGTGAGTGCTGGGCAAGGCTGAGCCAGGGGACCTGTTTCCATCCAGCCAGTCTGCCACTTCAGCTCCTTCGCCCAAGTTTAAGTCCTTGCCCAAGTCCTCGGGGGAGCTCTGGATCACAAGGACGTAGTTGCCCAGGGCATTAGCTGAGAGGAAGAGGAAGAGGGCCCCATGCAGCAGAGCAGGCGAGAAAAGTGGGGTGGTGGAAGGGTCTCTGAACATGCTGGGGATGAAGACAAAGATCTGGAGGACGAAGGTCACTAGGGAGATGCACAAGAAGTAGGCTGGAGCGACAACATTGAGCAACCTGAGAACTAGCATTGCGGATTACGTTCCTGCGGGGGAAAGCAAGGAGAGAAGGAACATCACCGCTCCGGCTGCACACTTCATCCTTCCATTTCCTGCCGGGTCCCGGCCCCGCCGCCTTCGGGAAATGCCCTCCGGGGGCCGCTCTCCCTCGCCGCCGCCCCACGGCCCCTGCCGGGCCGAGGCAAAGGGACAGCCCGTGGGCAGCGACCGCTCCCGGCTCCCGGAGGAGACACTCGGTCCCGGCGCCAGCCCCCGGGGAACTCGCGGCAGCGGTGCCCCGGAGGGGCTGCAGCGGCTGGAAGGGGAGAGGCGGCTCCCGCCTTGTGCTGGTGATGTGAGCACTGCTCTGCTCGCCTAGCAGAGTCTCTGCCAGGCAGGGTCAGTTTTGGTATTGCATGAAAGGAAAAAAGGTGGTGCTGGAGGAGGGGGGAGTGAATTGGAAAGGAGGGGTGGGAGGAGGAGAAGGGGTGGGGGGAGAGGTTGCTCTAATCCACTGCAATACGGATCAAATCCAATGCTCTAATTTATCCCTTAAAGCCACGGATCTGCAGATTACCTCTATGATCGCTGCCCTGTTCCGCACGAAATTAGAAAATTAAACAAAACAGCTGGTCAAGTGCTGTCCGGCTGCAACCTGCGGCGCTCGGCTGCCGAGCCAGGGCAGCCCCGCAGCTGCAGCCGCAGCTCCGCCCGGGCACGGCGCGTCCCCGCCGGACGGGCGGCCAGCCCCGACCCCGGGGCTCAGCCGGCACCGCCAGGGCACAGGACAGCCCGGGGCGTGCAGCGAGCCGGGTGGCGGTGCGGGTGCCCCGGCACGCCGAGCACACCCACGCCGATAGCCTCAAGGACTCTCCAGCGCCGGTGCCCGCAGAGCCCCGGCGGCGCCGGACCCGCCTCGGCCCCGCGGCGCTGCGGGCTCACGCTGCCACCTTGCAGTCCCCTTGTCCCCAGGTGCCGCCCGGTACCGGCGTGTCTGGCACCGGCGGAGCCGCTGCTACAGCCATGCCGAGATCCCCACGGCAGCCGAGCCACAACGCAGCCCGGAGTCTGCCCTGCTCTTCCTCTCCTTCCTCCTCTTCCTTCCTTCCTGCTTTTCCTGTCCCTCTCCCCTCTGCCCCTGCCCCGTGTCTGTCTCTCTCCGTCCAATGCCCCGTGTCTCTCCCGGTCCCTGTCCTCATCCCTGTGCTTTTCAGCCCCGGACTTCTCCCTCCCTCTCTATATCTCCCTCCCCGTCCTGTTCTTGTCCGATCATCTCCCCTCCCGACCGCCCCGTGTCCCTGCCCGCGCCCCGGCCCGTCTCCTCCGTAGCTGTCCCTTCAGCACCACCCGCACCTGCCTCAGGTCCTTCCACCTCCCGCCGTGCACAGCCCGGCTCAGGAGAACAGAAAGGTGTTCTTGGGCATCTGAGCTCCCGACAACTCCCACGGGGAGGGCAGAAGGATGGGAAGAGGCGTTCTGCTGCTCCAGTCCGCAGAACACCATTCCCTCCCACAGTGTGGATCAGGGAGGCAAGGTGAAGTTTCTGTGTGTGCCAGTGCCTCCCCAAAGCTCTCCCAGTTGGAACCAGCACTGGAGGCAAGGGGAAATGTGGGGGGCAGTCATTGCGGGTTCAAAGCCTCCCTTAGCACAAGCAGGAAGGCTTTGATCTGGGCAGGCGGTGCCTGGGCAGTAGCCTGGTGCTGGTAGAAGTTTTGCAGACGTGTTTGCTCTCTGACAGCTACACACCCTCACCCCCCTCTGCCCACCCACGCTCTCCTTGTACTGTCTACACAGGCTCTGTGCACAGCCTCTCCTTCCACACACCTACGTGCTGCACCTCGCAGCTCTGATGAATAGCATCCCTGTCTCCCTCCTCAGATGAGCCACCCATGGCAGGAGGAGGGAGAGAAAAAGGTTATTGGGCTGCAGCTGTGTCCCAGGAGACAGTCAAACTCTGCACTGGTGAAAAGTCAAAGACAAATGCATTTTACGTAATCTTAGGTCCTAGGCTTACTGGCCAGCCCCTCAGCACTGACTCTGCAACTCCACAGGATACTCTCCCTTTGCCTGAAGGTTCAGAGCAAAATGAAAACTGTTTCACATCTCAGTTTCCAGGGAGAAAGGACTGGAGGAGAAAGCGGCTGTGCTTGTCTCCTGCACGTGCACTAGCGTGGAAGGTGATGACAGCAACCAAGTGTTCAAGGGCTCTTTAGTTCTTTATCAGAAATAATTTTTCTCCCAGCTAACTTTCATGATTCAACATTTCTGAGAAAAGCAGTGGCAATAACACAAATAAGTGCAAACCAAGCCTGTAGGAACTGGATCTGCAGTGACGAACAGCTAAGAAACACCTCTGGCAGAACTGAAGGGGAAGCTGCTCAGAACGAATCTAGTTTTCACTCCCACCTCCCTCATTCTCCTGTCACGACTACTGAGAATAAAAATCCTCCAATATTCCCTCAACTCATCAATTTAAAGTAGACAGAGCTTTGCAATAGAGATACATGACCCAGTCTAGGTTTTATCTTTAAATAATCAGACATGTTTTCTCCATATTTTAACAGCTTACATCAAAATAATAATAAAAAAAAGAAAATTACAGAGAAATCTTTTCATGTCATGAAAGACTCCCAACTGAGGGGACTGCATCTCATGAAAGACATTAAGCCTGCTTGCATAGGGAACATCAAAAGCTGCAGCCAAAGCAGGGGGAGGAAGGGAAGGGAAGGGAAGGGAAGGGAAGGGAAGGGAAGGGAAGGGAAGGGAAGGGAAGGGAAGGGAAGGGAAGGGAAGGGAAGGGAAGGGAAGGGAAGGGAAGGGAAGGGAAGGGAAGGGAAGGGAAGGGAAGGGAAGGGAAGGGAAGGGAAGGGAAGGGAAGGGAAGGGAAGGGAAGGGAAGGGAAGGGAAGGGAAGGGAAGGGAAGGGAAGGGAAGGGAAGGGAAGGGAAGGGAAGGGAAGGGAAGGGAAGGGAAGGGAAGGGAAGGGAAGGGAAGGGAAGGGAAGGGAAGGGAAGGGAAGGGAAGGGAAGGGAAGGGAAGGGAAGGGAAGGGAAGGGAAGGGAAGGGAAGGGAAGGGAAGGGAAGGGAAGGGAAGGGAAGGGAAGGGAAGGGAAGGGAAGGGAAGGGAAGGGAAGGGAAGGGAAGGGAAGGGAAGGGAAGGACTGGTTTCCACTGGAATGGAACATTGATGAGGCAGATTATTCCCCACATTCTAATTAAAATGCTCCTGCATTTTGATGGTTATGATTTGTCACTGTCAAAATAGTAGATTCATATTTTACAATATAGCCAAAAAAATCTTCTTTCAGTGCTGATATTATGAGCTGTTTGCAGGACTGGGGAGAAGCTGACTGGGGATGAATTTTCGTATGTATATCCATGTGTATATAAGAGAGAGATGGGTGAATAAGGAGATTAGCACAGAAAGTAAGCAAAAAATGAGAATAGTTAATTTGGAGGAAGCACTAGAAAGTAACAACATTTCCTGCATGAATTGGGTATTCTGCTGTAAAATCAACGCCATGAGACAACTTGTGTGCGTGACACTCAGAAATATCTTCTCACTTTTTCTTCTCTGAATTTGGTTGTGACCCAGGGGATAAAGTGTTTCCCCATTCTGCTTTTCAACCATAGGTAAAATCTCTTCACTCATGTGTCAAGATTTTCCTGTGTTTTGGTCACAGCAAGTATTATGCTATCTGCCTATGTCTGGAAGAACTTGGCAGCTGGGCATAAGAAAAACATGTAAGAGCAATTTATTGTTCTCATTACCTACTGAGCAGATGTTCTCCAGAAATTAGCACAGCATACCACAGCCAGTCCCTCTCTCACCCCAGCCTTGATGATTCTGATTGTCACCACTCCATTCTTTCCTGCTGGCCAAGTGTATGCAGGGACTTTCCCTAATATGGACTCTTTTCCAATATGTGCCTTTAGCAAGCAGGGCAAAAACCACTGACATAATCTCTACAGTTGTCAGTCAGCTGGTGATTTCATGCTGTCATTCAGTCATCTGGGCTACATTTGATAATGACTGGCAGATGACAGTTTTCGTTGCTTTGTGCCCAGATCTTCTAACTCTTTGTGCTCAGAGATCTCAAACATAATACAATACTGCTCCAGTTGATGCCATGTTCTGATACACCCTGCCCAACAACTTTGAAGGTTTCACTTTAAATTGCATCCTAAATTATGTATAATTTCTTCCATCTCAAAATGTGCATTGCCTTAGCCTGTGCTATTAGTTTATTGTTCAGGATACAGTCTGATGGTGATTTTTCTCTAGAATGAGTAATTTAACCTCTGCTATTTGCTGTGACATTTTAAAAGAAATGAATGCTCTCTGTGGTAAATCAGGTGCTGCTTGATTTAAATTGTCACTTAACTACAAGTTTCATGAAATGGTTTCTGGTTTGGTTTGGTTTGATTTTTTTTTTTTTTTTTTTTTTTTTTTAGGTAGTTAGCCTTCAAAATTTGAACACCTGCAATGTCTGGAGAGGCTTCCTGTTTGATTAGGTAAAGCTGAATGGCCAGGAAAAGTAACAGGGGCTGCCTAAAGTCTTCAGTTTAGCAATTAAATAAATATAGCATGGCTGAGCTGCATGCTTGTGTGCTGACCAGCTTCAAATCTGCCTGGGTGGAGGCATTAATACTGAGAGTAAAAGGATGCTCAGCCCTTTCCTCACTCAGATCTGGGTTATACTACATAGGTTGTCAGGACCTGATCTTCCATAAACACAAATCTAATGCTAAGGTTCTACTCATAGTGAGAAATGCCCTTCAGAGGCAAACTCAACCATCTTTCCCAATTTTCCATACCCTTGCTGCAGGTTTACCCATCCTTTGCAGAAAAAGTCTGATAAAGTCCTGAAGATCTCAGGTGATGGAGATTCTCCACCACCTCCAGGCAATTAATTCAGAAACTTGTTATTCATTTGGAATATTCCATGCATAATGTGGCACTCCCTTGCAGCAGTTTAAGGTATTAGTCCTTATCCCAGTGGATTCAGAGAAAGATAAATCACTGCAGTCTTTTACATACTTTAAAGTGACTACCATGTCTTCCCTAGAGGAAGCCATGCAAATCCTTTACTAATACCTCCTGTGCTGTGCTCCAAAACCTCAGAAAGAAAGAGTGAGGATCCTGGGTATTGTTCCTGTTGTACAAGCACCTGAGAGGGGCATTGAGCACTGAGGTCAGGCAGGCTGACAGGATGGCTTTAGGCAGCTGTGTTTTAAATTATGTAGATTGCCCATTGTGCTGCTCCAGTTGTGCTGAGGGGTTTGATGAGGAGGATGTTTATTAACAAAGGAAGAGATGGTAACATGTTTCCAAGGAGTTGGGATATCACTTTGTTCATGATGCTCTGGTCCATTCCAGCCAGCCCACGCAGTGGAGCAAAAGGCCTGTGTGAAAAAAGGCTCTAAGTCATAATTTATGGTGTGCCCTGCTGTGCCAGGAAAGCTGTTGCAAAAATCATCATTTCACTTATTTGTTGCTATTTGGTGGTGTCAGGAAAAAAACTTTTGCAGTCAAGTAAATTTCAGTGTGTCAGAGCACAACAGCAGGAAGAGAGAATGTTGATGAAGGTGGGAAGGGAGCGCTGTGGGAGGGAAGGCACTCTCTGGCCCAAGCTCAGGCCAGGGTTGCTGTCCCTGGCTGTGGTCCACTCTCTCCTCCATCCACTGGCCCTGCAAATGCCCCTGAGTTCTGTCCTCATAACGATGTGGGAATTCTTCCCCTGAGAGACCCAAGATTCTTCCCTTCCTATAGCAGCCTGCAGCTGCTGCCTTCATCAAGCCCTGCCTATAATACTGTCTCATCACCAGAGGAATGGCTGAATGCTGCAATAAAACCCCCTATGGAAAAGATCCAGTAGTGAAAAGGAGAAGAAGGACAAGAGGTGTTTTGTTCCTGCAAAGCTCTGAGCATCCTCTGCAGTGCCTGGGTGCTCTTGAATTCCCATTATCACCAGCAGGCCTCAGTACGAGACATTTTATCCTGACAACAAGGTGTCATGCTGCCACTTGATGGGACTCTTCTCCTTGCTTTCAGGATACTTTGACTATCAGGTAAAGTACACAATAAAACGTCTCTAAAAATATTTGTCTCAGCTGACTGATTTGGAGCTCCTGAACCATAAAGCTCAAGCCAACTGATCAGACCCATCACACCCAGGTGACTATCATGGAAAGTTATTGGAGCAAGGTTCCTGACATTCTGCATCATTTCCAGGCAGGTCGTTGAAGGAACAGAGCTCTTAAGAAATAGAAGATTAAACTAGTAAATGTAAATTGTGTTTATTGCAAGGGAGGATTAAACCCCAAACTAACAGACATGGACATGTGAGGGTGGTGATCTGAAGCAATCTCCTGTCAGTAGAAGCAGCTACTGCTCCAAAAATTGTGCACTGCCCTTTTTCATAGGTCTGGATTCTTCCTTCTCACCCCCAGCTGGCTGCCCAGCCCTCATCTGCCATCACTGGATGCTTTGAGCATTGTGTCAAATCTATACTGGGCACATCAAGATGCAGGAGCCCTGGTCTTCCTTTCTGCTGGTGAAGTGTCAAACACACCTAGGGAATCCTATAAATAATAAATAACAATAACACATGCACATATTCATAACCCAGTCATTGTTTAAGTAGTGAATATTCAGCACACACCAGATGGTTCTTCTTTCACTGCCTCCAAAATGGAAATGACCAGTTACTAAAGATAAAATATTCCTTCCCTCTGCTGCTTCCCTAGGGCTCCTACTTGTTGTTCTCTTGTAGAACTGTTGCTCCCTAGAGAAAAAAGCCTTTCAGCCTTGGAAACATTGAAATCAGATCTGAAATATGAAATGTTTCAGCAGAAGCTGCAGATAAATGAACACAGTGTTAAATCAATTCCAGAAAATAGACTTGGATTAATCCTCCTGCCTGCTGCAGCAGTGCTCTGGGAGAAGCAATCTCTCTCCCCACTGTCACATGGCTGCTGCCTCTGTTATCAAGATGTCCCTCCACTGGGTCTGTAAGAGCAACTCCTAAATTATTTTTTTGCTCTTCAAAAATGCCAGCTAGCAGCCAGTGTACTACATGCACTGCACATGACCACCACCCAGCCACACTGCAGGTGGCAATGATTTAAAATGACTGATTTTAACTGTTGCTACATAGAGGGCCAGACTCTGCCTCTTTCATTTCCACCCATCCCAGTGGCTGCAGTTTTAATTTATGATCCCTTACATAAGATACACTAACAGCACTGGGAGCAGAGACCAGGCCCTCAGCCACTCAACACCAAGTCAAACCATCTTGCTTCTTGCCTTTCCTTATCCCCATGTGCTACACATAAGTTTGCCCAGCTCCATTGAAAGAGATGGATCACCCCATCCCATCCCATCCCATCCCATCCCATCCCATCCCAGAAGGATGCTAGAAGGATGGGGGTGGAGGTGGGGCTGGGCAAGCTATCCCTACAAACGTTGGGAGCAAACCCCAGGCCCCTGAGGCCAATACCACCTCTGGCCAGGCAGGGCTGAAGGGCAAACTTTGTTCTAGAAATAATAACTCCCTAGATGAGCCAAATAAAAATAATTGAGATTATACCTTCTTTTCTCAGCTGTAGGAAAAGAAACCATGATTTGATCATGGGTAGCTGTTTGGCAGTTTCCAAGAATCACCTGATGTATTCACTATCAAACAAATGAAGACCTTAGCACTGCTTTGAGTAAGACTAAGGTTAAGCTGATGGCACTGCATCAAGGTCAACTACACATGAGTCTGGCAGAAGAAAGAGCATGCATGTGTCAGATGGTAATTTCCCTTATCCCCAAGCTTCTGGGCACCTCCAAAAGCCAGTGGCAGTCCAGTGACTACAGAGCCTTCAGTCAAATTCCCCCCCTTGCAGAGGTAGTGACTGAGTGAGGAAAACCAGAGGACAGCACTGGAGAAGCAGTGGTTTTCCTCAGGGGAGGACTGAGGACCACAGTGTAAATAGCAAGAGGGTGAATTATATCCCTCTGAAGACCCACTGAAGAGCTAAGGGAGGAAACAGAAAAATGAGGAGAAATATAAGGGAGAAGTTCCATAGTAGTAAGACTTGGACTTTCTCCAAACTTGTCTTCACTTGCTTCTCTTAGATTCCTGTCTGGTGGATTTGGGGTAAGCATAGCCAGTAGCTAAGTTTCCAAAATGCTTGCCAGAAGCAGAAGCCAGAATCTGCTTCACTCACAGCTTGGGAAAGGGAGCTGTCCCATGGAATTGGAGAGGGCAGCAGGCACCTTCTGCTCTGGGAGAGGAGGGAGCAGTGGCAGTACTGTGGACAGCAAGGACAAGGTCACTTTTGGGGATTCAAGGGAGCCAGGGCCAAGAAGAGCCCTGTGGAGAGCTCAGCAGAGGGAATACTGGCATGATGTGGAGGACAGGATGTAAAAGGAGCTGGGAAACAAGAATTGAAGAGATGAAGATGGAGGGATGGAGGGGATTTCGGTGTGATGCAAAAGCTGGAAAGAACAAGGACGGCTGGGGTCAGAAAGATCCAGCAGAGAGGCTGGGGTGGTGGCTGGGATGAGAGGGTCAGGGGGCACTGGCTTCCCTGGCACCCTTACAGCACTCACCCTCCTTGTAAAACATCCCCGGGCACCTCCCCCTGCCCGGAGTTCCAGCTCCGACACAGCCAGGGAACAGCTGCAGGTCCACGCGTGGCAGGTGAGTCTGGGGAACGGCTGGCGGGGTGCTGGGGATGGGCTGGCACATGGGGGGACACAGCTCCTCGGCTCGGCACGGCACGGCACGGCACGGCACGGCACGGCACGGCACGGCACGGCACGGCACGGCATAGAATGGCACGGCACGGCACGGCACGGCTCGGCACGGCTCGGCACGGCACGGCACGGCACGGCACGGCACGGCACGGCACGGCACGGCATAGAATGGCACGGCACGGCACGGCACGGCTCGGCACGGCTCGGCACGGCACGGCACAGAATGGCACGGCACGGCACGGCACAGAATGGCACGGCTCGGCACGGCACGGCACGGCACGGCATAGAATGGCACGGCACGGCACGGCACAGAATGGCACGGCTCGGCACGGCACGGCACGGCACGGCACAGAATGGCACGGCACAGAATGGCACGGCACAGAATGGCACGGCTCGGCACGGCACGGCTCGGCACAGAATGGCACGGCTCGGCACGGCACGGCACGGCACGGCACGGCACGGCACGGCACGGCACAGAATGGCACGGCACGGCACAGAATGGCACGGCTCGGCACGGCACGGCTCGGCACGGCACGGCACAGCACGGCTCGGCACGGCTCGGGTCTGGGCGTGGCTGGGATGCCGGGCAGGGCCGGCAGAGGGCGCCGGGGAGCCGCCGGGAGCTGCGGGCGGAGGGGGCGGAGGAAGGCGAGCAGTGCGCGGCTGCCCGCGGTGTCACACGGCGAGCGCGTCCGTGGGTGTGGGGTGAGACCCAGCCATCATCACCCGGGAAAGATCTCTGCCCTGTCTGCCTCTCCAGCCCCCGCCCTGCAGCCGTCACCAGCCTTGGGAGGGCAGCGCTTTCTTCCCGAGCAGGACCAAATGCATCATCCAGAGCAGCATCCCCCAGCCGCAGCTCCCCAAATTGCCACTGCAAGTCCTCAGTACAGGAAGATAAAACATACATCAGATGTGAACCCTACCCGCTGCAGCGGGATGCTCTTTTGCAACGTGGCTGAATACGCTGCACGAGTCCTGCAAGCTTTGCCTGGGAGGTGCAGCGCTTTCTCCTTGTTCATTATGTCACATATTGGTCACCAACAGGGAGCAAAAGAGCTGCTGCCTCTGCCTTTTCTCGCTATGCTGGAGCTCTCCCTGCAGCACTGGGAGCGCTGCTGAAGCACTGGCAGAGCTGCCAGCTGCTGAGCTACCTGGGAACGTGGATGAGGGACCAGACACCAGTGACCACCAGTGTTTTAGGATTCTGCTTGTCGTGGGGTGGCATTATTGGCCATGAATCTTTTGTCATTCACTCACGTTTCCCTTCTGGTTTCAGTTCAGTTAAGTGTTCCCAGCTTCTCCCAGGCATAACTCCAGCCTGATAAACTCCATATTATCTCCACCTGAGTGCTGCCTTCAGTGCAAGTGGAAAGGAAGGAAGGGATAAAAGGGGTGCCAAGAAGAGAAGCATAGAATCAGAGTGGTTTGTGTTGGAAGAAACTTTCTACGTCACCTAGTTCCAATGTCTTGCAATCAGCAGGGACACATTCCACTAGAACAGGTTGGTCAAAGCCCCATGCAGCCTTGGCCTTGAGCATTTTCAGAGATGGGGCCACCACAGTTTCTCTGATCAGCTTGGTCCTGTGCCTCATTACTCTCACAGTAAAGAATTTCTTCCTAATACTTAATCTAAACCCACTTTCTTTCAGCTCGAAGCCACTGCCCCTTGGTCCTATCACTACCTACTAAGAGTCCCTTTCCAGCTCTCTTTTACACTGCCTTTAGGTTCTGGAAGGCTGCTATAAGCTCTCCTTGGACCCTTGTCTTCTCCAGTCTAAGCAGCCCCAAATCTCTCAGCCCATCTTCATAGCAGATGAATGAAGTTGAATGTGATAAATTATACAAACAGGAAAGACATAGGTAAAGCCAGCAGCATGAACAGGGAAATTAATAAATAATTCTTTGTTGTTGACTAGGCTCAAATGTTGACCACATATTCCAGGCAGAGGAATGGGTGAAAGTAGCTTGTCAGTGGGTCAGAAGAGACACAAGGAGGCTTTGTGTCCTTCATAAAATGTGTGGCTTTGCCAAGGGAACATCTTGCTGCAAAGTGCTGTGGATGTTTACATTTTATATGCTTCTGAATCTCTTTCAAGAACAGTGTGTTTGCTGGTGAATGGGAGAGGACACTAAAGGACCATCATCCACCTGCTCTGTTCTTATGCTCTTCTCAAGGTGTTTTCTGCCAGCCACTTCCAGAAACAGAATGATAGGCTACACAAACCTGTTTTCTGACCTAAAACAGCCCCTCCTTTTTGTTTGTTTTTTTTGTTGGTTTTTGTTGTGTTGTTGTTGTGTTGTTGTTGTTGTGTTGTTTTGTGTTTGTTGGGGTTTTTTTTTGTTTGTTTGGTTTGGTTTGGTTTGGTTTGGTTTGGTTTGGTTTGGTTTGGTTTGGTTTGGTTTGGTTTTTTTTATTCTGGCACTATCCTTTACATAGAAGAAGGGCCAATGAGCTACTTAGTAAAGAAGTTTTTGTGGAATATTTTGTTTATGAGACAGCCTATTTAGAGTTAATGACTTTCACAAAGGACTGTGCCTCTGTGCATTAGCTAGCTGTGCTGCTGGCAACTGTTTTAGCCAGGGAGAACATCAGTGCATTGAGTGTTTGCTCCCAGGAAGGTTGGCATGTGGGCAGACACAGCCTGCGTGCAGAGCCCTGCATTTGGCCACAACAGTATGGTTCATTACATGATGTGCATCTTTCTCACTGCCTCTCCCAGCTCAGCCTGTTAGCTTACATCTTTCCCCTATTATCCGCTGTCATTCTCATTAAAACTACCATCACTTTCCCCTGATCTATCTGCAATCAGTCTTTCATTGCTCTAAACATCATAAAATATGCTATTTACTGCTTCAGAAGGTCAAGTGCTCAGCCTGGATCTTTTCCTCCTATGTCAGGAATTACCAGTTGCACCTCTTGAAGCAGAGGGATAATTTCCCTGAGACTTCCAGAAAACTCTGATCCATGACCTCCATTTCATGCTCCATATAACCATGTATTTATTTTATTTCTCACTCATACACATTTGTCTAACAGATGCAGATGTATTTTACACGGAGTAAATGAACTGTTCCTTTCTGCATCCATCTCCACAAGGAAGTGGCACAGTGCATCCTAGGCTTTGAGAGCAGACAAAGGGGTCCTTACACCATGTCAGAATGTCATGTTGAGGGTAGGTGAGCAGCAGGCCTGACCTCTGAGGAAGTGCAGACTACCTATTTGCAGAACACTGCAAGGATGTTTGATGCACAAAAGCTGGATTGGGGCTATCAGGTGCAAGCCTGAACATCCAGCTCTCCCCTCAGTCCTGCTACAAGGAGGTGAATGAACTGTTCCATGTTGCTAACACAGTATCAGGGTAGGGTAAAGTGGAGGAACATTTGATTAGTGGCAGGATGTTGGAGTGCAGAGAGGAAAGTCCCAGCAAGAAGCTGCACCCTTTGCTTGTGGTGGTGCAGGAGCAGTGGGAGCATCCACAGAAACACTGCTGCAGGCAGTAGTGGCTGACAGGCAGGAGGGCTGGGGATGGTATTTGTGAAGATGAGCATGCTGGGTTTAGGCTGTACTTGGACAACTTGAGCTGCCTGTGCTGAGGGCCAAGCTATGGTGTCTTTTGGAGCAGGGCTGGTGGTGTCTGGACACCACCCAGGTGGTGCTTATCTATCCTGCTTACCCAGGCCAGCCAAAGAACAGAGATACAGAGTCACAGAGAAATCCTGTGCCTGTGAGTACTGAACTACACTGTCCCACCTGACTGCCAACTGAGAGGAACCAATTAGCATATTTTAATGCAACTGATTAGTGTGTGGTCATGCAGCCTGGGTGGTGGGTGATTTTTGAAGCAGATTTGAAATTATAAGCATGCAGACACCAAACCACGAGGGAGCTGGCATGGGGGAGAGATGATTTCCCAGCGTAGTAGCTACGGCCCCAGTTTCTCAGCTATTCCCAATGGCAAGCTGCCTCCAAAGAGCCCTGAGAAGGTCTGGGGCGAGCACTTGAAAATTAAGAAATTAACTTTTTTAATTAACGGAACTGAGGTGGCTGGTGTGATGGCGGCTCAGCCTCTGCTGCAGCCGTTCTAGCTTCTCCTACGGCACGGCCTAAGCCCCATGGTCTCGTGTGGGAAGGGAGAAGCACCTTGCCTGTGCCCGGGGGTCCCCCCAGGCACCCAGCGGAGGGCACAGAGCCTCCCCGGCGCTGCGGGTGTGCGGCACCGCCTCTGCCGAGCCCAGGTGTGTGCGGGAGGTGCTGCCCCAGACCGGGATCTGGGAGCGGCTGGGGCAGCCCGGTGTGCCCGGCCGGACTGGGGCTGGGGTTCTGTGGGGCTGGGGCTGGGCTGGGCTGGGGATGGGGATGGGGATGGGGATGGGGATGGGCTGGGGATGGGGATGGGGATGGGGATGGGGATGGGGATGGGGATGGGGATGGGGATGGGGATGGGGATGGGGATGGGGATGGGGCTGGGTTGGGGATGGGGATGGGGATGGGGATGGGGATGGGGATGGGGATGGGGATGGGGGATGCCTCAGCCCGCGGCGGTGCCCGCAGCTCCCCCGCCCTCCGATGTGCGCACTGCTAGGAGCCGCTCCGGCAGCAGCTCCGTTTCCTTAGTTACGGCAGGCAGCAGATATTCCGGGAAGGAGGCAGGCAGCGCTGGGAAAGGCCGGCAGGTCGGGGGGGACACAGCTCTGGCGGGGCCAGGGCTTCAGCAACCCCTTCCACCGTGTCTGAACTGCGTGGGCTCCGCTTCCCGGGGCTCCGCCCGCTGCCCCAGTCCAGGTGGAAGGAATGCCGGCGCCCACGGCCGGGACTGGAGCCCTGCAGTGCCGCGCCAGGGGGATCCAACCAGCGCCGCGGGGTGAGCGCACCTCCGACCTCCGCAGGTGTGAGCTTCCACCTCTTCCCGGGGGTAATCCCCGACTTGTCCAGGGATGAGAAGAAATTCATTTGCAGCATGAAAATAATGTCATGATTCTATCAGCCCCCCAAGGAAATAAGTAATTCCATCCTAGAAGCGGTTTGCAGATAAGAAAGTCTCAGACCACATGCAGGACTGTGCTATGCCATTTTGGGCTTTTGCCCATTTCAAGCCTCACCTCCCAGGTTCTGAATTCAGGCCTGCCCACTCTGCAGAGCCCCATGGAGCCCTGCACTGTCTCCCTCCCCTGCACCAGGGAGGTCAGGGCTCTCTTCAGCCTTTGCCTACAGACAACCATTTGCCACTGGCTCGGGTGCTGTGCTCACCACACCCCAGCTGGCCCACTCATCCTGCTGTGGAGCAGCCAGCATGGGGATATCCTGGCAGTGCCATGAGCCATGCCAAGCTGGGCTGTCAGCCAGGGACACAAACACAGTCAAGCTGGCTCCAGGTGCAGGGATCAAGGACTAAAGGGTGTTTTCATTCCCTGACCCTTAAAGTTTGCTGCTGCTCTGGGCAAATTGCAGTTTTCCAGTTTCACTAGCATTACTTCCATAGGGGTTTTCAAAGGCACATCTCCAGTTAAAGTCCACACCTTTGCCAGTATTTGGCTCTAAAGCTCAGAGACACTGGTGCTGCCCAAGGGCAAACCAACAGTCTTTTTAAAAAACATAGACACAATAGCCTTTTCCCACGGATGTCATTGTCAGGAACAGTTGCATCATCTTGCTCAAAATGTGTCTAGACAAATTCAGCCTGAGTCCCTCAGTCTGCCTGGAGAAATCCAGCGTAAATATTAAAGCCATAAATGATGGAAAAGAGGCATTGCAATTGGGAGATTCATACAGACAGCAGGATGCAGTGCTTCAGTCCCAGCTGCTGAGCAGCTCCCTGTGCCTCATCCTCCTGCTGCCTCTGGCTGCAGCTCCACATCTCTCCTGCACTGCTGCAGGGTTGTAAGCGATG
Source organism: Oenanthe melanoleuca (assembly GCF_029582105.1). Lineage (NCBI taxonomy): Eukaryota > Metazoa > Chordata > Aves > Passeriformes > Muscicapidae > Oenanthe > Oenanthe melanoleuca. Next base: position 39,652,933 of record NC_079339.1, read on the forward strand.
CAGGAAGGAGCTATTGTGCTCCTTCACACACAGAGCTGGAGCTGAGCCACACACCACTCATGCTTCTCAGGCATGTGGAGGGCTTAAAAACCATGGGATGCCTGAGCCCTTGTGAGATTGCACCTGTAAGGCTCTTCTTGGGCCAAAATCATGGCCACTGAGGCCCAGTACATAACAGAAAATGAGGGAGTTTATATCCCTTTTTGGGCTGTTCTGTATTTCCTTTCTTGTTTATTATTCTATTCTATTCTATTCTATTCTATTCTATTCTATTCTATTCTATTCTATTCTATTCTATTCTATTCTATTCTATTCTATTCTATTCTATTCTATTCTTATTCCAACTAGGCACAATTTGGGCCAGAAGCAGGAAGAAACAAGTATCTCCAGGGGATGACTTAGACAAAGGCTAGGTTTGTCCAGTTTTGTGTGATCCCCCATGTCTTGGCAGGACAATGGAAAGGGAGAGGGTGTTCCTTTGCGACTGGGGCAGCTCACCAGCAGCAAGATTGCCAGATCTGCTCAGAAGTCAACATTTCCCAGCAGTGTTTGTCAATTCAAGTGATCAAACATGTTGACTTCCAGTTGAGTATGTCAGAGAAGCCATGGCTTATGAAAAGTAGTCTTTACTTGCTCAGAATTAGGGAATCAAATACTGGGGGCCCAGTGGTAGATCACAGTCACGAGGTATTTTAGAAAATCCCTATGGATTTGTTTCCCCCCCAAGCTCCCATTACTAAGCTGGCACGGTCGTCTCTGCTCTCTGCTGAGGTGGATAGTGTCCCCTGATGCTGTAGGACTGGCACTGGCTTGTCTGGAGTAAAAGGGCAAGCTCTGTGGCTTCTGCTCATCATACATATGGCTAAAGAAGATAGCAGTTAAAGAGATTTGGAAATATTTTTTTATTAAATTGTTCCCAAAAGTTTTAAGCATGTGTTGTTTAGGCTATGGTAGCTCCTGTTTGGAGATAAATGTCCTGTTTATGTGAGATTCATTTACATGAAACTGAAGTTTTATCAAAAGCCATCATGTTGTAGCCAACCTGTTCTCTGCACCATGCTCCAGCAGACCAGAAGTCAGCTGAGCACTGCCTCAGCCTTGGGGACCCTAGAAAAAGAGACACTACAGGGGACACCAGGCTTTCACCTCTTGGTTCCTCATGGTCTGTGAGCTGTGCCAGCCATTTCCACCAGCAGTATGAATGAAGACTCTTTGCTGGCAGCTGTTATATTATGCTAATTCCCTGATGCTTCTCTTGGTGATTTTTGTAGCTGTGTTTTTGAGATTGGAAGGTCCATTACTTAAATGGCTGGAGTTGAACCACTGGACTGTGCTTCTTCAGCCCAAAATAGATGAACTGAGCCAAAATAAGCCTTCAGAGGATGCTGCAGAACAACACTACTTACTCAACATCTGGAGAAGTCACAGATGTGCTATCCCAGATGTACATGTCCCCCATACAGAGGTGGGAGGTGAGAGCAGTGAAGAACTTGGCATGTCAGTGAGACTTCAGTCACATTCTGTGTTGAACCCATTCTGGGTTCCTTGGTCGCCCACTTGCAGATGTGTCTCTGACCATCACTTGGGAACAGTGCTGGCTGTGCAGACACCCAGTACTGCAGCCCTGAGGGTGGTTTCTCCAGCACAGAGTGCACTGCCTGCATTCTCACGGATTGCAGAAATGGGGAGCAGGCTGGGATGCTCATGGAAAGCAAGGCTCTTTGCACCTGGTGGGTCAGGTTCCTCTCTCTCCTACAGAGACCTTCTGCAGGAACAAGACCCCTAGGAAGTTTTTTAGCTGCCACCCCTGCTAAGCATCTGAGAAATGCTTCCTCAAGGGAAGAGGTTTCGCAAACGGTGCTGGGGTCTCAAATGCGCCACCCACCTGCCCCTACCACTGTGGGGCTGCCCCCGTGTGCCCCACCGCCCTGGCTGGTGGTCCCGGAGCCCCGCTCCGCTCGCCCCGGGGCACTCGCGGGCAGCCATCCCGAGGAGCCCGAGCCGCGGAAGCCGCTCGGAGCGGCGGCTGCTGCGGGCGCAGCCTCTCCCAGAAATAGCCCGAGACGCGCAGACCCGCAACGGGCGTTCTGCCGGCAGCTCCCGCCCGCTCCGCGCTCCGAGCGCCGGCCGCCGCCTCCTCCCGCTCGGACGCCGCACGGTAAGGCAGAGCGGCGGGCCGGGAGGCGGCTGCGGCTCCTCGAGCAGGGCCCGGGGCTCCGCAGGCCGCGGGGCCCGGCACCGTGAGGCGGGGGAGCCGCCCGGGCAGCGCGGCCCGCGGCCCGCGGCCTCTCCGCCGCAGCGGGGCGGGAGGGGGGCGGAGCGGCGGCGCCGCGGCCCCTTCCCCTTCCCTTCCCTTCCCTGCCGGAGCCGAGCCCCGGCCGGGGCCGGGCAGCCCGGGGGATCGCGGGGACGGCAGGAGGGAGGCGGCGGGCGCAGGGCCGGAGCGAGCGGCCGGGACCCGCGGCAGGTCAGTGCGGGCGGAGGCGGCGGCAGGAGGGAGCCGCGGTCCGGGCTGGGGGCCGGGCGGGCAGCGGGGCTGCAGCCGCGGCACTGGGCACCCCTGGGTGCAGGACGGAGCCGGGGCACGGGCTGGCGGTGCGGTGGCTGGGGTGCGGAGGAAGCTGCGTGGACTGACCCCGGCCCGCCCACGGCGAGCTGCGCCTGTGGGTGCGACTGCGGCGGGGGATGCTCTGCGCGGGTGAGCCTGCATCCATCTCCTCGGCAGCCCTGGGACAGCCCGCCAGGGCACTGCTGCGGCTCCGGGAGGCACGGACGGCTTTGGATCGCTGCTGCGGGAGATTTCTGGGTACTTGGCTCTGTTTAGACACCGTTTGCCCGCCTTTATCTTGGACCATGTACCGAAGTGTTTGTAACTAATGCTTGTGTCAGCCCGCCTGATGGGTGGCTGGGGCCCAGCGAGGCACAGGGGCTCCCCTGGGCTGCTGGACCAAGTCGGTGGCAGGAGCAGGGAGCAAGCCCCAGCCCCTCGGTGTCCTCTCCCAGTGCACATGCACTGGCCTGGGATGTGAGATAAAATGTCACCCCAGCTCTGTGTCATGTCATGGCTTGTGCTCGGTCCCCACGTCATCCTGACCACAGAATCCTCCTTCTGGGAGCTACTACACCTGAGGGTGTTAGATATGCTTTGTGCTGGCAGGGGAGAGCAAGGGGAACCTCTCCCAGTTTCGCCCTCCAGTTTTGTTATAATGATGATTTTGAGAGGGCTGCTAGGTCAGGGCAATCTAATGCTCTGGCCAAGCTGCTCTCCCCCAGTTTATGACTTCATCCAGATTTGTCCATGGATGAAGGCCCTGCCTTCTCCCTTGTTTGCTTCCCCATCCTCACTAGCAGCAGCAATGCTGCACAGTGGGATTGCTATTCAGAAACCTCCTGAACAGAAGGAGTGTTTTCCAGGAGAATGAAAGAGAGAGACCTTTGTCTGGCTGGCAGATGTTATTTCTGCATGAACATCTTTTTCCTTTTAACTGTTTAGCCACCATCTCCAGGACTGATGTACATGCCAGCCTTTTCCCCTTTCAGAGAGTTCGCGGGGGAGCTGGGCGTGAAGGGAAAACTGGGTGGGGAAACAAGGCATGAGAAAGCACTTTGCCCCATGTGGAGAGTTACAGTTCTTTAGGGCCAGTCAGGCTGCCTGTCTGAGCAGAAGAGAGACAACAAAATATGCCATTTGGGAGAAAAGGTGCTGTTGTATTGGTTTGCAGTATTTATTCAGAGGGGAGGGGGAGAAAGTGGGAAAAATAAGAAGCAAAATTACTGACTCTGATACCATACCAGAGCCTTGGCCTCGCTGCCTTCCCTGCTGCCCTGCAAAGTGTTGGTCAAGGCTGGGCAACAGATGGAGAGGGAAGCAGAAGCAGCCCCTTCAGGAAGGATTTGTATAAAGTATCCTGGCGAAGAGCCACTGGCAAACAAATAAGTAATAAATAAAAGCAGGGAGGCCACCAGCACCCCTGCAGCCTCTGACTCCATAGCACATATGGGCTTTTCTGGCTTCCCTGTGAGCTTAAACCTCTGCCTTCTTCCCATGGCTCCATCCTGGCTCCTGAAACTCCATTCCAATGCTTTCAGCTTTTTTTTTATTATTATTTCTTTTTTTTTTTTTTTTTTTTCCGTTTTTTTTTTTTTATGATAACATTTGAATTGCTCTGTAACGACTCTCCTCTTCAAAGCTTCCCCTGAGGTTAACTATTTAATCTCTGTTTTGGTGGTTGCTGACAATGGGGATGCTGATCAGGGGTGTGTGTAGGCCCTTGCAGATAAATACTGTCCTTCCTTTCCTACAGAGACTTCTGGCCCACGGGAACTAAGGCAGATTTCAGCAGAGCTTCAGAGCCTGCATTTGCAGAGTTGTAAAAGGATGAGTGTCTCTGCTTTAAAATATTCCTTGCAGGAAATACTCTCAAGAGACTTCGAGAGCTTTCCAAAAACACAAAGAAGAGGGAGAAATGTCTCTAACACCCACAAGTGAATTCAATTGATATTAAACTAATCAATCCCCTAAACTCCTTGGCAAACATCAGTGTGCTGTGTAAATGCTGACTCCTTCACGAGTCCTGCAAACACCAAAGCCTTCTACTGTGGTCACTCCTATGTTTCTTACTTACTTTAGTTGCTGTAAATGTATTTTGTGTACTTAGCCCTAAGTTTGAAGAAAACATTGAATTGCTGATGCACTGTGCTCAGAGCAAAAGCAGGTTTGCTTTGAGATTATTTCAGGAGAAGCAGCTTCAGTCCTAATTTCTTTCAGCTATGGCTTGAACACATCCAGTCCTTAACCAGCTGTCACAAGAGAACTTAGAGCTTTAAAAGATCCCACTTGGCATCTACCTGCACTTTAAGGTGATTAATTCTCCTTTCAAAGCTTGTTTGAAGTTGCTGCTTCAAATGTGTCTGAGACTAGTAATTAGGCTGTGATCACGCCTTGTTATTAGGTGGAGACAATGTCCGCAGTTTGCTCACACTGTTACTGCAACAATGGGACAGACAGAGAGCAGTGCACAGCCCTTCCCATCACCCGGGGCACTATTGTTGGTGGTTAATGGGTGAGAAAGGGCACGGCAAGTTCTCCTGGGTCTCTCTGCAGACTAGCTTGGATGGGGGCACAGAATTACCTCTCCCAGCCTGCTGCCCTGGTCCCTGTGTCACCTTCATTTAATATCATGTTGTCCAGCCTCTGAGGAGAGTGAACACCATTGTATAGAAGCATTTCAACACTGGCATCAGTTGTTTAATTCCAAAGTCCCCATGAGAAGCTAGGGCTACTATTTTGAGCAAGGAGGGGCTCCTTGCAGTCATAGTTTGATCTTAAATAAAGATGTGTTTAAAATGGAGTACTGGAGCAGAGAGATTCAGTGCTCCTGTTCAGTGGGAGCATGTGAAAACTTTGGGTGACCTGATTGCCCCCTCCCCAGCACCAAAGTCTTGTGTCTTGTCATCGACAGATTTGTGAGTGAACAGAGAGGAAGGTAGGATCTGAACAAAGACAAGCTCCACTGCACCCCAAGTACTAAAAGGTAGCTTGTGAGAGGTGGAAAAATATGTCATCATGTGATTTTGAGTTCCTCTGACAGAGACAGGAAAGTGCTCTGGCCCTGCTTCAGTGGAGAACACTTTGTTATTAGCTGGGAGATGGTGGTAGGAGATAGCTGGGGCAGGAATGGAGATTGAGACAATGAGCCCCTTGATGTGCTGAGTTGGATGGGCAAGGGGAGACCAAAACTGAGAGTAGCTGGGGTGTGGGAGTTAGGGCAAACAACAGTTTTGGAAAGGTAGCTGGGGAGTGGCTGCCAGCTGTTGCCCAGAGTGAGTCTGTGGTATCCTGGGGCAATGTCTGGGGCCTCTGCATTGGCCAAGCCAAGGTGACCCTGTCAGAGGAATCCTCTTGCTGTGCTGCCCATGCCCCAAGCTGGCCCACACCAAGATGACACGCCAGGCAAGTGGCACAGGCTGAGGTGCTGAGATCGTGTGAGGGCTGGCAAGCTGAGGGGTGACTCTTGACTGGCCATGGACCACAGGCACCTTTGCAGGATCCCAGCCAGCACTGGGATAGCCTCTAGTAACGTGGGGCTTGGGACACACCTGGCTAGAGGATCTGGTTCCAGCAGCAGGTTGGAATGCTCTTCTTGGCATGGCTGTGGTTTAGAGCAGAATTTTCATACTCTGAGATATTCAAAACCTGCCTGGACACAACCCTGAGGATCCTCTTCTAGCTGGCACTACTTTGAGAAGGGAGGCAGGACTACATGACCTCCCTTCAGCCTCCGTGCTTGTGAGCTTATTTGTCCTGTCTTCTGACAAATTCAGTCACCGTGGGGTAGTCCTCAAGGCAGCATTAGAGAAAAAAACAGAAGTTTGCCTAGCTTTCTTTTGTCTGTGAGCAGCATTTTGGAGGTCTCTACAAGACAAGGAGGCTGCCAGGGCTTGCAGGCTCCACGCTGAGGACATGCACTGTTCCTGTGTTTCTGGGCTTTTCTCAGGGAGGGCAGAACTATGTGGAAATATAATGGCAAAGAGAACAAACAAACCAAACTTTATAGACTTCAGACTAAACTTGGTCTGTGCCTTGTTTGGCTCTTGACCTGCTGCTGGATAGGATGGTTGAATTAAAGTCAGGACTTAAGTTAATGATCAGAGAGCCATGACCTAAGTACCTGTTTTTAATCTCACTGTGTTTGTACACTTCTGCTCTTTTCCTAAGGACAAGTTGATTCTCAGTGATGAGCATGATGTGATGCTTAGGGCTGAGCAGAAGGCTGCACTGTGCTTAAGTGAGTGGGTTTCTAGCTAACATATGTTTTTTTAGATACTTAATATTTATATTTCCTGCACTACAAAATGGTGAGTGATGCATTTCTTACTAGCTATCACTTGATTATTTATTATAAATTTGGTTCAGCTGTATTACAATGGAAAATGCTGTCCAATTGAAAATGCAGAATGTGAGCATTTAAAAGGTGGTTTCTAGTTGGTTAAATAAAACTGCTTAAAATGTACAAGTCCACAAAAGAAAAGAGAATAAGTTTATGAAGACATTATTTATATTTGTAATGAATTTAACAATACTGTACTGCTATACTATATTGTATTATTATAATACTATATCATAGGAACAAAAATGTTATTATAGGAGATACAAAATATAGCCAGTGATATAACCTGATTATTTTTCACATTTAAGAATTCAGAACTAGTAGAGATTGTCCTCTCACAGTTCATCTTGATTAGGCTTTGAAAGGCAGCCAGGCTTTCCTGCATTAACCTGCAGTAATTTTTCAGAACTTTTACTAAACTAATCCTTGTACTAAGTTAATGGAAACATTTTTTCGTTTTTATTTTCAAAAAAGGTCGCAGCTCTCAAAGCCACTTTTGCATGAAGCTTTAGCTTCAGGTTCTCAGCCACTGAGCAGATCCAGCAGCAAGGACATACTGCATGAATTTCTACTGAATTATTTTTCACTGATGAGAGGGATCTGAGGTCTTATCATGTAGGTTTTAAGAACTTCCAGTTTTAAATTGGCTGTCTTTTTAATTTAAAAAGTTTTTCATTCGGATAAAATCAGATTACTTTTCAGTCAGGTGTATGTTTCCAAGAGTCATAATTCTTTTATTTGTTCTGGTTCCAAGTCCTCTTTATTGCTTTTTCCTTTCATATTACTGCTGCTAATCTTCTCATCAAGCAGTTTCATTTGATTTTTCTGTTGGGAAGTTTTCATCAAACTTAATTTTCTTTTATCCAAGTTTCTAATTTCTTATGTTTTCTTCAATGAAATTTCATCATTTTATTCCTTCTTGAAAAACAAAGAAACCCCAAACAAAGGGAATATTGATAATAACTGTGGTAGTGGCTATGTAATCTCCTGAGAATTGTGCATTTTAAAGGCTTTCATGTTTTGCTCAGTCATTTCAGGAGTCAGAGGATGGATGTCTTTGCAAATACAGTCCTCTGATATCCTACACATTGGGCTAGAAAAAGCTGGCTGTGGAAAACTTCAGAAGCTGAACTTAGAGAAACTATGGTCATACCCCAAGTCTTGTCTTAGGTACATACATACACTTTGATGATTATAGCTTTATGTGTGCTCCAGGTTCCAGGACTCCTTTATCCTGACAGCTACATTTGAAGGACCAGCTGTTTATTTGGACAGTCCTTGCACAGAGTTAAACTTCAGGGGTTTCTTTCCCTCCATAATGAGAAGGTGAATTTCCAACCCCCTCAAAAGGCATATTGCAGTTTGTTTCAGCAGAGAAGAGATGCCACTCCACATTTCTTTGGGCCTTGTTTTTTTTTTGTTTTTTTTTTTTTTTTTTTTTTTGCTTTTTAGGGGTTTTCTTTTGTTTGTTTGTTTTTAGGTGGTTGGTTTTGGTTTTTGTTGTTGTTTTGGGTTTTGTTTGTTTTGTTTTTGTTTTATGGAAAATATCCTGGAGGCAGCAAAATTTCTGTACATGTGTAGCCTTAGAAGTCCAAGCTGGGAGCGATACTCAGGGGAATCCATCCATCTCCCCAGCTGCCTGTGGGACCCTCGTGGCAGTGCTGTGTCCTCTCCATCCCCTGGGGCAGGAGAAGGGCTGCACAAGCATTTGATGGGACCTTGCTGGCCCTTGGCTCCAGTTCTGCTCTCGGTGCTGCAGGATGGTGTGCTCCCTGAACCCGCTGGGAAAGCTCTCTGTTCCTCAGAGCTCACCACGTTTGAGAGGTAGAAAGCAGGGCAGTTGTTTGTGTCAGCAGGTGTCTCCCCCCTGACTGAGCAGAGCTGAGCTGGGTTTTGTGGCCATGCCCTGTGCGTGGCCAGCCTGGTGCTCTGCACAGCAGCAGCAGCAGCACTGCTGGAGCTCTCGGGTTCAGTCTGGTCCTGCAGCTCATTTAGCACTGGGTCTTTCCATGACATAGTCACCATTAGGAGGGGCCTTTCCAGTGTCTTCCTGTGGCTCCTCACACCTGGCTTTTGTAACTTCTCGGTCCCCTCCTTTCAGGGTGACAGTCATGTGCCCTGTGACAGAGCTGTGCTGCCAGGAGAAGGATGGAAAGCAGCTGGGCAGGGTTTGGAGACCAGTGTGTCCTGCAGGTATCAGTGTATCCCCATGGAAAAAGCAACAGTGTGGGATTCAGCCTCACTTAAATGTTGGTGCCCACTGCTCTGGGTTGCCTGTTCAGAGCTCTGCTCACTCTCCCATAGCTGTGGTTGGCACAAGGATGTTGGGATGAGCCAGAACCTCCATAGCATCTGTGATTGCACAGATTTTTATCTCTAGTGAGTGCAGGTGTGCTGCTGGCAATAGTGAAGCAGAGAGTATGTTGCTGCAGGATGTGTCCATGCTTTACTGGAAGTGCTGGTTGCTCCAGGGAGCCAGTCTGGGAGGGGATGCAGGAAGGGAGAACAGCATATACAAAGCCAGGCATAAAGCAGGAGCCTTGTCTGGGGCTGGGCCAGGATACCCAGCCATTCCACAAACATCTCCATATCAATGCTGCATCTCCAAACATCTCTTCCAAAATGGACACAGAGCCTGTCTGATTCCTGGTTGTGGCAGGGCCTCAATAGCTACTGGGCTGTGTAGAGGCTTGCAGTGGCTCTTGCTGGGACACTGATCCCTGCAGGAAGGGGGGATCAGAGAGAGGGGTAACATCCTGCTGACACTGGGTCCCCAAATCTCTTCAGCCAGCTGTATTCCTAGTGCTGGCTCTGCTGTGCCCAAACCACCCTGGAAGGACAAGGAGGTGTGAACCTGGGGAGGTTTGTTTTGCAGCCATCTTCTGCAGTGCCTCATGTTTAGTTTCCCATTATTTTCTGTTCCATGTGAGCAGTGTTTATGTGGAGGGTAGAGGGTGGCTGCCTGAGGGCCCTGTGCTGCTGGCAGAGTGAGTAAATGAGCACAGGGGCTGCCAGCCCTTCCCTGAGCTGCCTGTGTGAGCCTGTGTGCAGGGAAGGTAGGCTTGTGAAGGGGAACCAGGGACAGTCTCTGCCTTCCCTCCATTTTCCCTGATCCTAGACAGCCTTTTTCCAAGGCTGAACTGCCCATGGAGCATCTCTGATGCTGCTTTTTGGATGCAGCACATTTGAAAGGATGCAACCCCCCCAGCAAACCTGCCAGGCTGGGCTGGCAGCCCCTTGCAGTGTTGTGCTGTGTGCTCTTGCAGCAGAAAAAGCTTGCAGGTCGCTCTGTGAGTACCCTGCTGCCAAATCTGCCATCTGTCTCGCATCCTCTGGGCGATGCTCTGCCTCCCAGCCCACGGCTTCCCTTCTCCCTGTGCCTTGTCCCTTTCCCAGCCTCGCTGCTGTAACTGTCCAGATGTGACACTTTCTTCTCTGCCTGAAGGGAAAAAGTCCATTTCTTGTGTTTTTCTCCATCATGTCCATCACTCCCAGCACCCCTTAGGCTGGTGTGGGCAGCTGCTGGCTGGTGGGTATAGGCAGAACAGGGCAGGACAGCAGTGCAGTGAGTGCCAGCCTGCAGCATTGGCACAACAGAATCTGTTTGCACACCATCTGTGTCCCATTCATCCTCCCTGCTGGGCCACCTGCCTGTGATAGGTGTGAATTGGGTGGGGATCATTAACCCCAGTTCTTGTCCCAAAAGTCCTATGATTTCCTTCTTATCTCTGGTGCTCCAGGGCCATTTGACTCCCCAGATCCTTTCTGTGGAGAAGATGAGAGCAGGCTGGTGGGTGTGATGGGCTGCCTGCTCTGCTTGTCTCTGCTGTGCCCTGCAGCAGGTTCATGACTGTAGCTGTGCTTGGGTGTTGTGGGCAAGGGGAACTCCTGGGGATGATGCAAGTGATGGGGACAAACCTTGTCACCATACGTGAGCACCTGTTGCACTGGAAGGAGGTCGAAACAGTCATGCTTTGCAGAGCCACATGTCTGCAACTCCACACGTGCCTGGGAGAGCTGCCTTCCTTCCTGGCTGCAGCAGCAGCTTTCCTCTCATCTCCCCCAAAAGCTGTGTGGGCTGCAGAGACAACTGGATGAGTGCCCCAGGGACTGGAGGAGAGTGACTACCTACTCCCTCTGCTTCCCTGGTGAAAAGCAGTGCCAGGATTGCCCTGCATGGTGTACACCATCAAAAGCTTTCCCTTCCCTCTGATGCACTATTGACTCAAACCAGTGTGCTGAGTGCTAATCCCTCTGGCACAGTTGGATGCAACAAGCATGGCTGGTTGTGACTGGCACAGTGGCTGCTGGGCCATCCCCACTTGTGCAACTCACTGCTGCCAGCTCCCGTGCTCCCAGGGCAGCGTGATTCATCCAGTCATATGGTGTCACCCAAATCTGGTCACAGGCTGTGCACAGGTGGGAGGAGAGCCTTGTCAAGGCCAGGATTGGTGTGTGATTATGCTTATGAGCTCCTGCTGCAGTCCAAACCTCATTCTGCTCTTGGCACCAAGCACAGGCAATTTAAACGTTCTATCTCCACTCTAGATTTTAGATGCTCTAAAATCATGTTATGTGTGTGTGTATATATGTAGTGTAATCCACTGGTTTCAGGAAGAAGCTTCTGTGCTTGCAGAGAGGGGAGCTGGGCAGGGCAGGAATGTTTCTTTGCCTCTGCAGCAGAGTCAGCTGTGGAGGATGTTGTGACTCCTGTAAGATGAGGAGGGGTGAAGGGTGGAGAGGCTGATGGCAGCCAGGCACCAGGGCATCCCCCAGAGCAGTGTGAAGGAAGGAAGGTGCAGGTCTGGACCCAGGAGAAGGGGGTTAACAGGATGACCATAGCACTGCCCACTGGCCCTAGGCAGCTGTGTGATGAGGGTGCTTGGTGGGAGGGTGCTCCCGGGTCCCTGTCAAACAGCAGAATGGAATGGAGCAGAGCTGTGCCCAGCAGCATGAGTGCCAGGCCCTTGGTAGCCCACCATGTGTGCTCACTCCACATTGCTCAGCAGGCTCATGGGCAGCATTTGTAAGGAGGGCTGGCTGGAGCTCTGCAGCTGAGAGCAGCTGCACAGGGGCTTGGAATGTGCCTGCTTTCTCCACCAGCTCAGCAGCGACATCCCTGCCATCCCCAGGTGTGTCATGCTGTCCTGGCCAGGGGTGCAAAGCCACCAGAATTGCCTGGCCCAAAAAGCTTTCTATGCCTTTCATGCACAACCCAACTCCTCTCCTTGCCAGTCTCCTTCCCTCTGCCCTCAGATGGAGTTCCCTTGGAACTCCCCCTGGGCTGGCTGCTCCCGTGGCTAACAGTCTCTGCAGCAGGTGGCTTTATAAAAGGCATCAGGTAAACCTCTCACTCTCCTTTTTGCCTCCCACTGCTCCCTGCTCCCCAAACACTGGAAGGGACTTGGGGAAGAAAGACCTGCCGTTTCTCTGTTCCCATCCTGTCTTGTTCCCCATTCCAGGAACCAAAGTGCACCTGGCACCTTGTGGCATTGTGAAAGGTGCCTGTGACTCATTGTGACAGCTTCAGTCTGGGCCCTGACCAAGAGCACAGCTACTCCTGGTTTCTGCTCAGGTATCAGGAGGTTAATATTACAAGAGATGGGGCAACTGGGAGACTTTTAAAAAATGGTTTATTGCCTCATGGCACCAGCCTCATAGAAGGGTGAGACATTAAAGTGTTACATCCAATGCCATAATATCAGAAGCTATTTAATTCTTAGTTACAATGCCTTATGTTAGTTTTTTAGCCAACCACATACTTCTACGAAGCTTGATAGCATCTTGTTACACCAATTAATTGCTTTGCTTTTCATGGCTTTGCCAGGATGTGTAATTTTTCAACCAGTCATAGAACACTTCACAAACTTACATTGATACATCTTAAACTTCTGACTAACTTTATAACAGGTTCTATTCTTACTTAACATATTGCTTTGCATACATAATACATATTTCTGTTAGCTTAAAACATATTTCTACTTAAACTACAAACTTACATTCTTATTTTATATCTGTTTCACTTTTAATGTTCTAATTCTCCAAGTCTTCTCCAAGGTCTTAGGTCAAACATCTCTTCTTCACAAAGACCTTAAAATCCTCTGTGTGAGCACTGTAACATGGGTGGCAGAAGAAGCAATCTGCCTATAATTGCCTGACATCCCACCACAGTTGCAGCCTTGCTGAGAGGTATTGGCTTTGATCTTCAATCCAAAGGGGAGCTGCCTCTGCAAAGCAGGCTGTACAGGCAATAAGAGCCCAGAGATACCCTCTGCAGGAAAGTTCAAGCCTTTCCCTAGGTCTGGCTGCTGTCGTGTCCCTCAGTCACACAGGCAGCAGGGTCTGCAGTTGTTCTCATCTGCATGTATCATCATTAATTACTTGTGAGTGCAGGGTTGCTCTGGGGCCTGTGAACAGCATGCAACAGCCCAGCTTAGAGCAGGGATCTGATGGTGTCTCTTCAATGTTTTCCTGAAATACTGTTTTTCTGAATAGACCTATGTGTGCATGTGTATAGGTTGAGAACCCTTTTCCCACATGTCAGCTACCTGGGTCTCTGTTCCCTGAAGTCAACCCTGCTTTTGTCATAGTATCATACAAAAGTTTGGGTTGAAAAGGAGTTTTAAATGTCTTTTAGTCCAATGCCCCTGCAATGAGCGTGGCCATCATGTGCTTGATAAGGTTGCCCATGGCCCTGTCCAACCTGTCCTTGAATGTTTCCATAGATGGGGCATCTGCCACCTGTGTGGCACATGTGTTTCACCATCCTCAACTTACAAAATTTCTTTCTTATATCTGATCTGAATCTACCCTCTTTTAGTTTAAAGCTATGTCACTACAAGGTCTATTAAAAAATCTGTCCCTATCTTTATTATAATAAAGATCTTTATTGTAATGTCCCTTTCCTTTCTCTCTGCTCCCAGCCCTCACCTACCAGCAGGCCAGCAGAGCCCTTCTCTCTGCTTGGGTTGGGCCTGGTCCAGGTAATCCTTTGTGCTGAAGAGTGTTGATTTAAGTTTTATCAGAGGACAAGGGTGCATTATACTCTGGGGAGCTTGCAGCTCCATTAGCTCGTGTTTGCTTGGTGCACTGCACACACAAAGTGTGCTGTGAGGGTCTGTGTGCACAGCCAGAGAGTGAAATGCAAACCAAATAGGGGTTAGAGCCAACCTGCACTGGCAACTTAGTCAAATGTGGCAAAACTGGCTGGGGGGGGAATAAATAAATAAATTCTGCTCTGACTCTTCCTTCCCAGTCTCAGTGTGCTGGCTCCAGCAGCTGCTGGCTTGCACCTGTGTGGAGGAGGCTGGAGAAGAGCTGCTCTCTGCACAGCATCTCCCACGCTCTGGCCCAAACAAATCTCCCTGGCTGCAGATCTCACTGTAAGCACTGCTTGCTCCTGTTGCCTGGGGTTTGGCTTTATTCTGCCAAGGAGCACTGCAGCAAGTCAGCGTTGGTCTGCACAGCATACCTGCAGGAGAAGGGGCTTATGCAGGTGGCTGTTTGGAAGGCCACAACCATTGTCCTGCAGGGAGTCCCAAGTGGACTGGGATGCCTTCCTGTTCAAAAACTTCATGGAACTTAATCTGTCTGAGTGCCAAAAACCTGCCCTGCATGATGGTGCTGGGGAAGAAGGGGAGGGCAGGGAGCTGTGGGTGATGTAGCAGCCACCACAGGGACACATAGCAGGGGAGGGGTGTGTATTGGTTTGGGGCAGCATGACCCTGCACACGGTTTCCTGACGGTAGTGGCAACCTGCCAATCCTAAGAGCAGAAAAACTTGCTTAGCTCCCCAAAATGGGATCAGTCTCAGCCTCCTAATGGGTTATGTTATTTAGATTAACAGTGTTGGCAGGACAGGTTGGGAATGGCGAAGCACTGGGGGTAGGAGAAGCAGCTCCAAAGGCAGGCTCAGCACTGAGAGGAAGGACCTCACTGTGGGGTTTGCATCCCCAGGGCCTGGGTGGGCTCATGGCTTGGCTCTTTCCCCAGCCTTCCTGCCCTGGCTGGCAGTGAGCCTGGCTTTTTACTCCTCACCAAGAGAGCTGTGCCAGAACATACTGATAGGGAAGATGAAGTTTATCTCTACCATTTTAAAGCAGGTTTTTCTTAAGCAGTCATGCACTCACATTAATTTTCTGATTGAGTGGGTTTGTGTGTGAGATGGAGTAGGATCAATGAAACATGAGTCCTCATGACCTCTCTGAGTGATCATATCTTCATTGGCAACAACAAAGATAATATTTGAGCAGGTGTTTTTTACCTGTTAGGGATCTTCTGCTGCTGCAGAGTGGTCCTTTGCCTCCAAACCTTACTAACCCCAGCCTCCACAGCCCACAGGCTGTGTTGCTGCTTATGATATGGTTCTCCTTGTTTGAAAGATTTGCAGCAGGCCAATAGAACAGGCTGGTGTAGGTCCCATGTCCTGCTGGTGATAGGATGGGGTGTTCTGCTGGTGGGTTGTCTGTCTCATACCCTGACAGGGTGTGGGCACACCATTCACACCAGTGTCAAACAGCCCCTGCCCAGGGGTGCTGCTGCCCACAGCTGCTCACCTCACAGACCACAAGCAGCCTGATCTTCTCTTTGCTTTTTGGACCTTGAGGCCATTAATCTTAAGAGGGAAGGTTGAAGGGAGAGCCAGGGAGGAATACCTTGGGCCTCTGTGGGGTTTTGGAGGCCTGTGTCTCTGGTCCCATCCCCTCTGTGCTCATACCCCTTGGGGACAGATGTGGCCCCTGGTGTACCTGTTCTCCCATGCACCAAGCTACAGGAATAGAGAGGCCACCACACCCTACAGTGCCAAAACTGCTGGGGTGTGTGCTGAGCTTAGCACAGGCTGCTTCTGAGCCTTTTCCCATCCTGAGGTAGTTGGTTAGCCATGCTGAGTAAGAGGCAGTGGCTCGGGTTTCCTGCCCTCCCTGCCACTGCAGTCCTGCAAGGTCGGTCACTGCAGTCCTGCAGGGTGAGATGCTGGAGCCTGGCCTGCCTGCCTGCCTGCTCCTGTGCACACCAGGGCATGAACCTGAGCTCCCTGTTACAGCAGCCCTTGATTTTCCCTTCCACAGCCTGGCCACGATCTCCTTGTAATGGAAGAAGGATGTAGAGGAAGCAGGTAGCATAGATGCTTGTTTTCTAGGTCTAGGTCCTCAGCCTGGCATTTCTGTGTGGCCACAGACTGCTCCATGAGCAGCCCCCTGCCCTGGCTGCCCTCTGGCCAGCTGAAGTCAGTAATCCCACCTGTGCCAGAGTGGGATGCTGAGGCTGGATGAGCACAGGCATCCTAGGAAACCCAGCTTAGTCATCTCAATGCTCTCAAGACTGTTCTGATGTTTTGCTACTCCAGCTGTCTGTGAATCCCCTAGCAAATGAATTTGCTGGCAGGATGCTTCAAGGGAAAGACAAATTATGAAAAATTGCATTCGCATAAAAGACATGCCTTGTTTTTAATTGGAAATCTGATTCTCTGGATTAGTGCCCACCCAACCGGAGAGAAGAAACATATGCTGATGTATCAACAAAACAAAGGGCACTGACTATTCAAGGCAAAGTATACACACACTGAAAATGCTTCATAGAAATTATCCAGCAGATCAGTTTCAATGGCAAATCTCATACTGTGCATTCACAGGCCACAAAGAGGAGAAAGAATTGCTCTACATGTTTTCTGACTTTTTTCTTCCCTCTAAAGTAAGACCTATAATGGACAGACCATATATTGAAATTTCTGCCTTTATGTTATTGCTTCATTTTTCCCACCTGAAACCCTGTATACCCCTGTTTCTTGACTAGTCCACTGCTGTCACTTCTCCAGGACAGTGGCTGCTCTGAAGGACATCTGTCTGTGGTTGGCATCTAGAGGCCCTGCGTCATTCACAGCTAATGGGAAGCTGTCCTGACACCTTTTAGAGGTGGCACCCATCCAGCTCTGTTATTCACAGCAGTATTTGTTCCTTTGACCCCTAAAGATTGGGAAAAGCAGTGGCATAGCAAGGAACACAAACTGGTTTGGTAATGCTGTGGGTTTTGTTGAGCCTTTCAGATAGTACTGCGGAATGCCATCAACTGAATATTGCAAAATGCTGAATTTTCTCATTTTTCTCATTTTCTCATGTGATGTGAAAATTTTAGCTTAGGCGTTTCAACAATGACTTTAAGTGTGACCTGCAGTGTCCCTGTGATTTCTTATTCTATATAGCAAAAAACCTACCTCTCCAACCAGAGGGAGCTTGAACATATTCTACAGATCTGAGTTTAAGCTGTTCTTGGTGTATGTGAAGACAAATCTCCTCTCACTGTTTCTGCTGCATGCTGTTCCTAGAACATATACATGATTTACTTTTAGCTGGTTGCCCCCAATAGTTATTTTAATGGTAACACTGCAGCTATATAATTTGCATAAGCTTTTCTGAGAGCACCACCATAAAAGGTGAGACTAGCTGGAACAAATGGTTTAGAAAAGTAGTGATTTGATTATTTGGAGGAGAGTTTCTGTGACTGTCTGGTGATGAAAGGAGCAGCAAAAGAGCAGGGGAGTAGTTTGAGGTCACATTCAGAGGAGCTGTGATGCACTGATGTTTACAGGCTTGAGCATGACATGATGGCTCCTTTGGACTCCTTTGGAGTTGGAGATGCTTAAGAGAGAGGGGACTGGGTCTTCAAGTATCTTCTGCTCCTGAAATTTCTCTGTGCAGTCTGCTGTTGTACTGGCAGTGCTGTGTGGAGAGAAATGGGCTGGTTGGGCTGGGAGGGTGAAGGCTTGCATTTGGGAGGTTTCTGGGCAGGAGAGCTGGGAGCAGGAAATACTAGCACCATCTCCAGGAGGAACCCATTGCCTTTGGTCACCAGCAGCAAAATATCTGATATGGGAGAGAAAGGGATAGCAGCAAGGACTCGATAGAGAAACACAACTTGTACAGATCCCTGTGAAAATCCCCCTCAGCCTGCCATCCCTGACAGGATGTTCCTCCTACGAGTGTGAAGCCGGTGCCTAGAAACAAGCTGCAGGATCTCATTTCTGTGGAGTGGAGTGGTGGTGATGGAGAAGGGACTTGGAGGTTGCTAAGGGTCTCCTTGTTTGTTTGTTGATGGTCTAACAGCTCCCTTGGTCAGAGACACACTCTCCTTGTTAACAAAAAGGCAGTGAATTATTTAACAGCTGAAAATGCCAGATGGCAATTACTCTGGCTGCTTACAGGAGGAGGGGAGAGAGAGAGATATGCACATGGTGAGGAACAGATTGGGAGCATTTCCATAGCAAAGAGCAGACCCTGGCTAGAGGTCCTGGTGGCCCAGGTGGCAAACAGGAGGCAGACAAGCCAGGGCAAACAGCAGCTACTTGCCAGAGTAGCCCCCTCACTTCTTACAGGTCTCTTCATAAGGCCCCTAGTCAAGGGTCATTATCCTGATGGGACCATGCTGGCCTTGAAGTGCAGGACTCCCAACCATGGCTGGGAGACAGGCTGTGAGTGGGGGCACTGCAGGGAGGCTTTGCCAGCCCATCCACACCTGGGTGCAAATATCACCCCAGTTCTACTGGGATGCCCTTTGGAGAAGTATCAGCATATCTCAAATGACCTGGCACTTCTTTTGAGAGTCACACTAATGTTCAGCTGTCCTTGCTTGGGCAGTGATTTCTCCAGACATCGTAGTCTGGACAGATGGATGTGTATATGGACTGGGACCTCTGAGGAGAACTGAAGATGCAGCATGGGCAGGTCTGTAGCAGACACTGAAGCCCATGGCTCAGGTGATGTTGCACCATATGCACAGAAAAAGGAACGTGTGTCTGCATGTCCTGGGGAACTTGGTGCCTGTAGCTCAGCAGCTTCTGACATCCCTTCAGGGCATCTATGTAAGTAGTCAGATGCCAGCCTAATATTGCAGTAGAGTGAGACTCAAGCTATTCTGAGCTTGTAGCTTTGGTCCAATCATCCCAGCCGCTCTTAGGCTTCCAGTGGAGATTTTTCTTTGGGATGGAATTTATGCTTCAGAAATAAAGAAAATAGCAAGAGATTTTTTTTTTGTATTTAATTTGGAAACTGCAAGCAGCAAGAGTAGTTCTTAAATTCTTCAATTCTCTGGAGAGCTTGAGTTGACAGACCTTTTTTCTTTTTCTTTTGGTTTTTTTTTTGTGGCAACACTTGTGTTTGAAAACCTCCCTCCTCCCTCCTAAGCTTTTTCTTCTCCTGGATGAGGAGGTTAAAGAGAGTCAGTCTCTCAGGTATGTAATGTATGTCAGCTCCTGCACCAGCACTCTTGTCCTGCCCACAATGGTCAGCTGTGGGTTGAGGGTGTCCATCTGACTGTGGGGAGAGAAGCAGGTGCAGCCCTAGCAACCCAGTTGACAATATTATCATTGATGCTTTTTTCAGAAATTCAAACAAATGCTTCAGCTTCTCATTCCTGCCTGCTGACAACACCAGGGTGGCCATGACTCAACCCAGCTTCCTGGACTGAGGGGCAGAGGTGCTGAGAAACCTGTCTCAGGTATGACAGAGACAACCAAGTAGCATGGGGTTTAGTGGCTGGGGAAAGGGAGGGAAGTAGCTGTGAGATTTCTTCAGCAGCACCCTCTGCCTTGTGTCCAACCACCTCTCCCTGAGAGAGACTGGGTCTGGGGATGCTCTGAGGCCATCAGCCAGTCCTCTCCCCTCCCTACTCTTAGTGAGCTCCTTAGACCTTGATGGAAGAGAGCTGGAAGAGCCACGGCCCCATTTCAAGCAAAGGCTTCTCCATGCACGCTCCTGCCTGTGTTGCAGGGTGGGACGATGGAGAGCCCGTACTCGATGGAGCCAGCAGCGGATGGCGCCGGCCTCCCCTCGCTGGATGTGCTGCTCGTCCTGGAGCCCCCGGTGAACAGCACGGAGGAGCAGTGCTTCAGCGCCCGCTCCCGCAGCACTGTCCTGGAGGGGCTGCCCTTCGGCGGCGTGCCCACCGTGCTGGCCATCAACTTCATCCTCTGGCTGGTGAGCGGGCGGGAGGGGGCACTGCTGCAGCTCTGCAGCCTGTGCACTGACAGCACACAGTGCAGCCTGTGCACAGTGCACCTGGACGATGGGAGCACCGGTGTACCTGGCTGATAGGGAACAGGGATGGGTGCACTGGTGTGCCTGGCTGACAGAGGAACAGGGATGGGTGCAGGAGTCCAAGGGCTTTGCCCACATCATGATGGGCAGCAAAGGACACTTGGGCAATAGTGGTGAGATCACAGAGCAGGAACAGTTTGGGGTAAGAATTTTGCACAAGCTTGGGCTCACAAGTGAGAAAGTAGAAAGGGGAGATATGAGAAGATCCCATGAGGTGAGACCTTGCAGCTAAACTCTTCTCTTCTTCCAGCTTCTCCTTCTGGTCTTCTCATGTCTTCGGAAAGCAGCTTGGGACTATGGGCGCCTGGCACTTCTGATGGACAATGATAGGTGAGGAGGATGCAGAGCTGCTGCAGGTGATGGCTCCATTCTCTTCAAGAGGAATGGAAGGAAGGCCAGCACTGGCATGACACACCCAGTTCAGCAGGTGTTCCTGTCTTTCCTTCCCACTGGGAATGGCCTGGTGCCCCCCTTTCCCATGGAGACACAGCCACCATCTGCTGCACGGAGAGGGAAAGCCCAGGCCAGCTTTCATTCCCTTTAGCATTTGGTGACAGTGTTCTTGGTGCCACTGCAGGCCCTGGGAAGGGCAAAGAGCTGTTTTCCAGTGGGAACTGTGCCACTCCTGCCACTCTCTTGGGATGAGCAGGACTGGCTGATGGAGGGGGCAGAGGGAGACACACAGCAGTAACACTGTTCCTCGTGTCACTACAGCAACTTGCCTGGCCCATCCTTTGGGCTAGATGCAGATTCCACAAAAATAAGCAGTGTTCTAGTAAAAGTAGAGCCCAGACCATATTTTCAGGTGGGCTGTGCTGCCCACAGCATCTTGCCTGCCAGAGCACAGGTCACCTTGGGCAACAAAGCATCTTTCTTTGCACAAGCTGGTGCACACAGGCGGGGTCTGTGCAAGGCTGGGCAGTCCACAAGAGTAAGCTCTGTTAAAGTCCCTCTTCTGCCTTCTCCCCTCCAGTTCTTCTTGGCCTCTGAATCTGGAACTCAGTGTGGTGATGAATACATGATGTTTTCCCTTCCCTTCACCAGTGAGATCAGAGGGCAATCAAGATATAAAATGCAAGCTCTGATTACATTCCTTTTTCCTGTAAAACCATTTAAAACATCTGAAAACGGTGGAATAGAAAATGTCTGGTTCAACAGCCCCTTGTAATGGAGCTAAGGCTACATCTCCATGAGCCCGCCGTGGATCAGGGCCACAAAGGAGCTGGGGAGACTTGTTGGTACAGAGGCAACAGAATGCAGCCCCTTTGTCCCAAGCCCAGCAATAATCACTGCTCCAGCCCCAGTATAGGATGCAGGGAGGGGGGGGACACATTTCTTGGGCTGCTGTCCTAGGAGAGACTTCTCCAAGGGTGCTTATCCTCTCGTGTCTGCTGCTTCTCTTCTCCCTCACCCCTCTGCTCCTGCCTCGCTGCAAAGCCTGACATCACTTTTCTATGGAGAGCAGAGTGAGAAGGAGAAGTCCCCATCAGAGAGCAGCCCTCTGGATGCTGACAACAAGGATGTGGTGAGTGCCTGTGGCTGTGGCAGTGGGAGCCTGGGCCGGGCTTGTCCTGGCCCAGCCTGTCCTTTTCTTCATCAGACACCGAGGTCGGAAGTGTGAGAAGTTAAATCTCCTGCTCAGCACTCTTCAGTAATAGGGAGCTTCTGGAAGCTGGAGGGTTTTTAGTCCTGGATTCTTTGAGGCATTTATTTTGAATGGCAATTTGGAGGAGATGCTCCTGTCAGCAAGTATCTAACAACTGCACAGCTGTCCTTACAGCTGTGGGGATCTAGTGTGATGCATGGCCAGGGCCTGGCTGCATGCCTGCAAGGATATTTCCCACCCCTCAGGATAAAGTCCCCCACACCACATTTCCTCCTCTGCCACCATGACGAGGCTTTGAAGTAATCTTTTGTTTCTCTCTACCACACTAGGCTTTGCTGGAAACAAGCAGACACACACATTTTGCTGCCTCTTTCTATTTCTTTTTTTGGCAGCAAAATCTCAAAAGTCAGTCATTGGTACAACTATGAAAAAATGTCATGACTTATTAAAAAATCTAGGTAGAAAAGAAGCAAAAGAAGCAAAATCCTTGCAGGTGGCAGGAGGCCTGTTTAAAGGCTCTGTACCAGATGCTCTAGGCAAATGTATATTGCTCATCAAAAAATAAGTGAGAAGGACTACAGGGAAAGCCAGCATACTAAAGAGCAGATTAAAGAAGATTATTAGAAGTAAGAACACATCCTTTAAAAAGGATGTTCACAAATGAGGAAAATCTCAACTCTGCCAGGTTAGATGTAAAGTACACTAAGAGGGGAGAAGAGCAGTTTTGAGGAGAAATTTCTAGAGAGCATAAAAAGCCCAGAATCACAAAATCACAGAATTGGTAGAGGTTGAAAGGAACCAATGTGGGTCATCTTATTCAAGCAGTCATCCTAGAGCACATGGCACAGGATTGTGTCTTGAACCTGACTGTTTCAGGTCACTCCTGAAGCAGTGGGTTAATGCTTGACCTCAGCTTCCTCTGCAAATCCTTCTGCAGCCAAAAATGTGCATCTGACATCCATCAGGATGATTGATGTTTGTAGAGAGACTTCCCTATCCTTTACACCCCAGCCCCAGCAGACTCCTTGTTCCCACTCACACAAATTCTCTTATCACTACTTTCAGGAAGGTCGCATGGTCCCTCAGGGCTTTCGCCTCTTGGAAGAGAGGTTGTGCTCAGCTTCCCATCAGCTCTTCAGAGTTTTCTTGCTTCTCTTGAGGCAGCTGCCTTTGCCACTGGGCTGAGAATTGCTAAGCTGTCTTGTGCACTGCCTCCATTTGCTCAATCCCCTGGCCATAGGCACTGCACTCTGCATGCTTCGCCAGCATATGTTGTGTCCTGGTCCCTCACCAGGGATGTAAGGGTGATTGCCCTTGTCTCATCCTGACTCTTTTTCCTTCCAGGGATTCTGTTCCTGGCTCCTTTCTATCTACCAGATGAAGTAAGTGTGTGTCCTTGGTATTTTGGTCATGCCCCACTGCTGCCCACCCATGGTGAGCTGGTGCTGGGACCAGCAGTAGAGGAGAGCCCTCTTAAAATATCCAATCTGAAGAGAGAGCAGAGAGCTTACCTCTGCATTTCCTCCTGGCCTCTAGATGCTATCCCAAAGAAAAGGGCTTCAACCTCTCCTGATAGGAACCAATCCTGTAATGAGATGGCAGCTAGAGGGCTGCTTGGGTCCCCCATTCCCTCTGTGCTCAAATCCTTTGTGCCACAGTCAGGATGTCATGACTTGGTGTGGGTTGTGGGAGACTGGAGCAAGTGATGGGAGGTGGTGGGGAGGAACCACCAGCACTGACCCCCACCTGCCTCTCTCCAGGGATGAGGAGATTCAGAGCAAGTGTGGGATCGATGCCACCACCTACCTCTCCTTCCAGCGGCACCTGCTGGTCCTGCTGATTCTGGTTTGCGTGCTCTCCGTGGCTGTCATCCTGCCTGTCAACTTCTCAGGGGACCTCCTGGGTAGGTGCTTCCCTGGTCACAGGATGACTCAGGAATGCCATGCAAGCTTCCAAGCCTTTGGGCAAGCTCTGTGCTTCTGGGAAAGAAGGCAAAAAAAGCCCCCTCTGAGAAGCCCCCATGTGAGCAAGAGCCCACCATCAGCTGGGTGACAGAGGAACATTAGAGGCTGGGAAGTTCAGGGCAGTGGGGACTTGGTGGGGAAAAGAAGGGAGCAAAGACCAGAGCCAATAACTGCAATGTGGACATGCACACTGCACTGGGTTCCCTTAACCTTCTGCTTCTCCTCTTCCTCTGCAGGACACAATCCCACCCACTTTGGCCGGACAACCATCGCCAACATCCCAACTCAGTAGGTGCTCCCACAGGCTGGGGGACTGTGTGTGCTGCTGCTGTGGTGGGTACTGCTGGAAGCACCCAGACACAGAACAGCGCCATGTTGGAGAGAGGGACAGTCCATGTGAGCAGCACACCACTCACAGTAGCTCTTCAGTCTCTCTGACATGAGCACAGTCAGGGCAGCCAACCCTGTGGCACTGCTCATTGCACCCCACTGCTGGCAGAAGGGCTCTTGGGGATGTTGTGTGGCCTCATTTCTGTAGTATCTCAGTCAGCAGCCTGGGTGCTTCCCCTCTAGTTCCTGGGGTGAGTGTCTGATAGCTGGCTGGGAAGGTCCTGGTGGGTGGAAGGGGTGGCTGGGGGTGAGATGCTGAGTGCCAGGCTGGTCCCCACTGCTCATCACAGTGCTCACTGATCCCCACTGCCTCTCTTCCAGAGACCGTCTCCTGTGGCTGCACAGCATCTTCGCCCTCATCTATTTTATCTTCACCGTCCTTTGCATGGCTCACCACTCTGTCCACCTGGAATACAGAGAGAATGAGAAGGTGAGAAACCACCCCTTCTCCAATCCTGCCTTGTTCACTGCTTATGGACAACTTCCTGCTTTGCACAAATGCTGGTCCCAGTAGGTAGAGAGGTCTTTAGGAACAGCCTGGAACTGGGCTGGCAGGGAAAGGTATGGCTGATCTTCACCAGTTTCTGGATAAAGTAACAGACTGGAGGCAGATCTCTCTCTCTTGCTGTCTTGTGTCTTGAGACTGAAGCTCTGCTGTATCCATATGTCTGGGCTATGGCATTGTCTGGCTGTGCCCTCAGCCTTTGGGACTGGGCATTGAGGAGGTCTGTGTTGACTTGCCTCTGGGGTGGCAGCTGGTGCCCCAGCTCACTGCTGCATGGACAGGGTGGTAGCGTTATGTCCTGCAGATTCATCCTGCAGATCCTTTTGATTCTTCTCTTGCTCCAGGTTGCCCGGACGCTGATGGTTACCCACATCCCCAAGGAGATCACAGACCCTTCACTTATCATCAAGCATTTCCAGTGAGTAGCCATGTGCCACAGCCTTGCTGGGTGAGTGGCAGGCAGGTGGTAGGGACTGTCCCTGTCCCCTGGCCCCTGGTGCCACCATGCCCCTGTGCTTGCAGCGAGGCTTATCCCAGCTGCACTGTCACCAATGTCCAGTTCTGCTTCGACGTGCGCAAGCTGATGAAGCTGGATGCAGAGAGGTGAGTGCACGCCCGTCCACATTCCCTCTGTGGGAGGGTGTCCTGCTCCTGCCCACCACACCAAACCAGTCTGGGCTTATGGCTCTATGTCTGGTGCTCCCCAAATGACCTTCACTACTGGCTTCCTAGGCGTAAAGCAATGAAGGGGCGGCTTTACTTCACCACCAAGGCACAGAAGGAGGGGAAGATCATGATCAAAACTCACCCCTGCGCCCGCATCTTCTGCTGCCGCTTCTGTGGCTTTGATGAGGTAGGAGGGTGCGGGCAGGGCTGCACACCTGTACCGTGGGCAGGAGGAGCACGCAGCCTGCCCCTGCCCCAGCCTGTGTGCTGCCCCTGCCCCAGCGCTGGCTGCTCCCGCAGGTGGATGCTGAGCAGTACTACGGGGAGCTGGAGGAGAAGCTCACAGATGAGTTCAATGCTGAGCGCAACCGCATCACGCTCAAGCGGCTCGATATGGCCTTCGTCACCTTCCAGGACGAGAGGATGACAGCTGTGTGAGTGCCCCTCATGCAACTGCCACAGAGATGTCCCTCAGCCTGTTTGCCACAGTCCTGGGGAACTGGGCCACCTTGCCAGCTTTTCCCACAAAAAGCAGTCAGTAGGCCGGTCTCTTCTATGCCTCTGCCGTCTGCAGAGTTCACTGCCCTGTCAGCGCTGCAGGAAGGGTCTCACAAGAAGCGAGACCTGACCCCTGGCTCCCTCTTCCTGCAGGATTTTGAAGGACTACAGGCACATCCACTGCCGCAAGCACCCCCAGCAGTCCTCTGTCACCACCGTGGTCAAGTCACACCACTGGGGTGTTCGCTATGCCCCCGCACCCAGCGATATCATCTGGTGAGCCCCCACGGCAGGAGGGAGGGAGGGAGGGAGGGAGGGAGGGAGGGAGGGAGGGAGGAAGGGGCAACAGGCAGATATGGGGAAGCCCATGTCCATAAGGAGCCCATGTACATAGCTATAAGGAGCCCTATGCCCATAGCTACAGGGAGCCCATACAGCTGTAGGGAACCTGTGTCTGTATCTGTAGGACACTTTCCCAGGATGATGGGGGCTGAGATTCCCTCCTTTTGCCATAGCAGAAGTCAGCACAGGTGACTGGGGCAATCACCCCAGGGGTGGCAGGGCCCAGCCAGCTGATATTGGGGGTGATTGCCAGACTCTGATTTTTTCAGCCTGGTTCCAAAGCCTCCTAGTGGTATGGGCCTCTGCTGTGGCTGTTCTCTGGTCCAGGGGGCTCTGCATGTGACAGCAAAGCAGCATGAGCAGGGGAAGAGAGCGAGCTCAGAACAATGTCTCCCGGGATGGCTGGTGCAGATTGCAGGAGGCAAAGCTTCATGAAGCTATGCTGGGAGGCCCAGGACACAGGACTTTTCCTCCTTATTATATCCAAGCTGTGTTTTCCTCTTACAGGGAGAATTTATCAGTCCGTGGCACATCGTGGTGGGTGCGATTCATTCTGCTTAATATCTGCCTGTTCGTCCTTCTCTTCTTTCTCACAACACCAGCCATCATTGTCAACACTATGGACATGTTCAATGTCACACACCCTGTGGAGAGCCTCAAGGTAGTCCTTAACCCATGCCAATTTGCCTAAAAGGTCATCATTTCCAGGCTTATCTGTGACAGGGCGGGGCACCAGCTCTACACTATCCTAAGAGGACAAGCCATCACTAGGATGGGCATTGATGAGAAACAAGATCATGGATGAGGTCATGTGCTTGCTTGCTATCCATCCCCTTCTCTGTGTGTTTCCAGTGGCAGAGCCCTGGGGCAGCACCTGAGCTTTGGAAGCAGGCAGGTTGCTGTCCATTCAGAAGAAAGGTCTGGAAAGAGCTCAGGAGATGTTAGGAGCTGCCAACAGCACAGCTCCTTCTTGCTCACTGACCTGTGAGCTTTTGGGTGGGCACTGGGGCTCAGAATATGGCTGTGGTGCCTTTGGCTGGCCTCAAGTTCTTATCTCCTGGAACAAATGCCCCTGCTCAGGGAGGGCATGCTCCAGCCCACTTGCTGCACACACCATCCTGTGCTGTCACCAGCATGGCTGTGCTGTGGTGGGTTGCTGAGGGGGTGTTTGGCATCTCTCTTCCTGCAGAACCCCATCATCACCCAGTTTTTCCCCACGCTGCTGCTCTGGGCCTTCTCTGTTTTCTTGCCCTTCCTTGTCTACTACTCAGCGTTCTTCGAGTCTCACTGGACAAGGTAATGGGGCTGCCCCCCCTGGGCTGCCATGGGTGGGAGGAACTGCAGTGGAAGGGGAACCCGAACTGCAGGGAGGCAGGCAGTGAGCAGTAGGCCCCCACTGTGGAGCAAAGCCCCCTGAGTGATTCTCTACATGGAAAGAGCTCCAAGTTCATGCACAAAGGAGCCATTTGCTTTCTATTGTCCTGAACACTTTCAGGCTACTGACAAAGTCAGGTGGTTTTAAGATATATCTGAAGAAGTTCGTAAGAGGTATGGTGTGATGGTGGACTGGCAGCAGCAGGGCAATCCCAGGCATGCTTCCAGCCCTCCAAGGCAGAGATGCGAGTTCAGGACACTTAGAGGAGACTGCCCAGCTCCTACAATGTGCTCTCTCGGTCTTGACCCTCCATCAGCCCCGAGCCCTGTGCCTGGTCTGATAAGTCCTTGCAGAAGCTTTGTCACCACCTCCCTTCCTTTTTCTGAGGGAAACAGGAGGTTGTGAACTCACACTAGACACCCTTCTGCCTCTTGTTGGGTGTCTATACCAGCAGGGATGGTAGGAGAGGGCAGGATGAAGGAGGTAAGAGGCTGGGAGTACAAGAGCTTTCACTACAGCAGATTCCTCAGGGTGACACACCCTAGCTTTGGAGAAGCTTTGCAAGGCCCCAGTGGATGCACAGATCAAATGACACACCCAGCTTTGTGAGAGTAACTCCTTGGTGAAAAGCAAGACCAAGCCCAGCCCCTCACCCCACCTGCTGATCTTTCCCAAAAAAGTGCAATGTTCTTTTCTTGTCTTCCCTCTCTGCAGGTCAAGTGAAAATCAGATCACCATGCACAAGTGCTTCTTCTTCCTGGTGTTCATGGTTATCATCCTGCCCTCACTGGGTCTGAGCAGGTAGGGACCACCCTGCCATACTGCTGTCCCTGCTCATGAGCTGACAGGATCACACCCATCCCAAAAGGGCTAAGATCCCATTGCCACCAAAACACAGCAATCTCTAGGGAGGAAAACATTCCAGCAGTGTTGAGCCACTCACACATGGTTACTCATGGAAAACTTCCCTGCAGAGGAGTGGAGCAGAGCAGTTTACCAGGCTGCCACAGCTGACCCAAGAGGGCTGGTAGCAGTGATCAGCTGCTGCTTGGGTTCAGCAGACCCTAAAAGGACCTGGTCAGATATCTGCATAGCTCCAGCTCCAGCAATCCTGGCCATCCAGGAGGCAGGCACACACTGCACAGTGGTCTTGTGTGGCAGAAGGGGCTGCTCTGGCAGTGTAGGGTGCAGAGGGTCTTGCCCACTCAGGACAGGGAAAAGCACATGCCTGCTGGGTGTCTCTCACATCACTCTGTAGCTCTCCCTCTGTCTGAGCTGCTCCTCTTCTGTCCTCTCCAGCCTGGACCTGTTCTTCCGCTGGCTCTTCGACACCCACTTTCTGGATGAGGCTGAAATCAAGTTCCAGTGAGTAGCAGGAAGCTCCCAAACTTCCCAGACAAGCCACTGCCAGCAGCTCTTGCAGCTCCTGCCTGAGCATCCTCTCACTCTCATCTCTCTGTTCCTGGGGCAGGTGCGTTTTCCTCCCAGACAACGGCGCCTTCTTTGTCAACTACGTGGTCACCTCCAGCCTGATTGGGACGGCCATGGAGCTGCTGCGCATCCCAGGGCTCCTCGTCTACACTGCTCGCCTCTGCTTTGCCAAGTCCGAGCCCGAGCGGCTCCACGTCAAGCGGGTATGTGGCTCTGTCCCCTGCGAGCCTTCGTGACCCCCAGCACAGCAGAGATGCACTCTCAGGATCTCTGGAAACTCAGGCTGTCCTGGTTCTGTGGGATGCTTGTGGGGACTCCTTCAGGCCTCTGGGGGCTAGTGGGGGTGAGGCAGTGTGGGCCAGGGTGCAAAGACAAGTGCAGGCTTTGCAGTGACCAAGGCAGCAATGACACTGTTGGTTGTGCCCCAGAGCCAAGCATACCAGTTCCAGTTTGGACTAGAGTACGCCTGGACCTGCTGTATCTTCTCTGTTGTCATGACCTACAGCATCACCTGCCCCATCATCGTCCCCTTTGGTGAGTAGGATCATGCCCATGGCCCCAGCCATGCCAAGAACAGCCTGTCCCAGCCACCAGCAGCAGCCTGGGAGTGCAGGCTTCCTGCCTGGTACAGGAGGGCACCCTTGGGCATCATCCCTGCTGTCCCTCTGGCCTGGCTGTCCCCATTGCCCTTGCCCAGATGGCTTCTCTTGTCCCCCCAGGGCTGCTGTACATGCTGCTCAAGCACATGGTTGACCGGTACAACATCTACTACGTGTACATCCCCACCAAGCTGAACCAGCGCCTGCACGTGGCCGCCATCAGCCAGGTGGTGGTGGCCCCCATCCTCTGCATGTTCTGGCTGCTCTTCTTCTCCGTCCTGCGCCTCGGTAGGGAGAGCTCAGGCTGTGCCCTGCCACTGCTGAGGATCATGTCTGATGCTTGGGTTGACAAGCCACTGGTGTCACCCTTGAGTTAGGCATGGCATGGAAGGTGGTAAGGGGGGAGGTGTTGTGAAGACCTGGCAGATGAAGGTGGTGTCAGCTTGGGAAGGGGGTTGAGAGCTTGTAAAACCCAAAGCAGGCACCAGCCTGGGGCTCAGTTGGACATGCAGCAGGTTCTTGGAGGCTTATGTGCTGCCCCAGTGTCTCTGTGCTCTAGGTCCTACCCGGCCTGTCACCCTCTTCACCTTTGTGGTCCTCCTTTCCTGTATCATCTTCTCCTTCTTTGGCCTCTGCCTGAAAAAGCTGCAGCCACGGAAACCCTCTAGCTACCAGGTGAGCGCAGACAGACACTCATTCTGTTCCTTCACCCCAGTGCATCCCCTCCTTGGGCAAAACCACGATTTCCTCACGGCCTCCTTCTCCTCAGATGTCTGACCAGTCGGAGGGTGCCTTCAATGATGTGGAGCGGAGCAGCGTTTCCTCCACCCCTAACTCCAATGTGAGTACCCCTGCACAGCTCTTCTGTGGCCACCTGCTCTTGCTCCCCTGGGTCCTGATGGCCACTGCCCCCCGGGGCAGCTCTTTGTGGCCACTGTCCTGCAGGAGCCCGAGCTGAGCCTGACACCGGCGGCCTCTCCGGCACACCAGTCCTACGGCACCATGGGCAACCACCTGGAGCCAGCGGAGGATGGGGAGGACGGGGGCCTGCAGAGCTTCGAGACAGAGCTGGAGACGGTGGAGGGCGAGTACAGGAGCGGCCCCGTGATAGAGAGCCAGGCGCGCTACCAGTGAACAGGCTGAGAACAGACTGTGCTGAGAGGGAGGACGTGCCCTGGGGCAGGAGGGAGCCTTCCCTGCACGGTGGGGGCACCACGCTGTGGGGCAGGGGATGGCAGGACTGATGTGAGGGAGAGACCCACTGCATGGGCAGGAGGCTCTGATGGTCCCTCCCGCTGCCTGCACTGGCTGAGCCCCCTGGTGTCCCCCTGTCCCCACCTGCCTCCTCCAGCACACCATGGGGAAGAGGGGGTGCAGCACTATAGGGAGAGGGTCTCTCTGAGAGGCCATGCTTTTAGGGGCAGGAGGAAGGCCCTGGCCCCTCTGAGAGGAAGAAGCAGCCCAGACAGCCCAGATGAATGTGCCTGCCACCATGCTGTCCTCTGGGTCCTGAGTGGCAGGGGACAGCCAGCCCAAACCCTTGCATCTCACCCCATCCACCCACTGCTCAGGCAGCTGTCCTGCTGCCTCCCCTGCTGCTGGCCTGCAGGCTGCCACCTGCCCCTGCTTTGCCCGTTTTAGCAGGGACTGCTGACATGTGTGTGCTTTGGTGGAGGAGGTGGGTGTCCCTACATCTGCCACCAGAGCCCCTACATGAGCAACAGCAGCCCTGCACCAAGGCAGGCATCAAATGCAAGCCCAGCTCTTGCTTGACCTCCCACCCCATTCCCCCATCTTGCTGCACAATATCGTGCCCTTGGGCTCTTGGGGAGAAATGGGAGGTCAAGAGACAAGTGTATTTAATGGCTTTGAGGACAGCTCCCTGTCACTCCTTTTCCACACCATTGTGCTCATGCTCTCACTGGGGCTGCCCATGGGACCCAGAATAGCTCTGTCCTAATGCAACAGAACAGGGAAGACAGGTGGACACTGGCAGGACCTGGACTTCCGTGTCCTCCTGGTCCACCACATCCTGCCTGCCCTTGTCCACAGGCTGCAGCTGTGGGATGCTCTCCCAGTAGTCACACTGCCTCTCAAGTGTGAGTCCTGCTGTGATCAGTGTAAATGCGCCACTACCTGCCCAGACAACATCCCTGGAGTTTTCCAGCTCATCCAGAGTACCTGTGGTGGCCCCTGGGGATGAAGGCTTATCCTTATCCTGCTCAGCTCCCACCACAGCCCCCCCTGGGCATGCTGGCTCCTCACTCAGCCCTGCTTTGGCCTCAGGGCTGATTTTCCTGTCCCTGATTCTCCTGCTAGCTTCAGAGCAACTACAGTTACCAGGGAAGGGAGGGAAGTGCAGCTGTGCCAGCCCCAGGGCTGCTGGCATGGGCAGTGCTGTTGTGCAGAGGCAGATGCTCAGCCACAGCCCTGGTCAGCATTGGTAGTGCACTGGAAGGAGGGGTAGTGTGCCAGCTCTGGGGGGAGGTTTAAAGGCAGCCCAGCAGTGAGAGCACCAAAGGGACCCTTAGGACATTCCTGTGGGGCTGGTGGGTCTCAGCTTGGGGTTGGCAGTCCCAAGGCCCCTGTCCCACCCTGCTCCTGCATGCTGGGGCGGTGGCTGTGGTGCACTAGCCACAGAGTGGTTGCCTCGGGGGAGCTTTGAGCTCAGACACACCCTTCCAATCCCAAAAAAGTTCCCCGGGGGGTTTGTGGGCTCCTGCCCAGGTGCCCCCGTGGCTGCCCACAGCTCAGCTGGTCCCCTCACCGCCTGCTCCAGAGGCAGCCCCAGGCAGGGCATGGGGATGCTGGTGGCCTCTCTGAGGGTAGAAGCAAGTGCCTGCTAGTGGCACTGTGTCCTTGGGAGCTCGGGCTGCTGGTCTGATTGCCCTTGGCTGCCCCACTGTAGGAATGTGCCAGAGGTCTGTACCTTCTCGTGATTTATTGCTATGACCGTGCCTTGAATAAAATGACTTCACCCACTGCTGCCTGGTGTCATCACCCCCATGCGTCTTTCCTGGCACCCATTTAGGGGAACTCTTGCCACTGGAGCCTTTTCCCACCTGTGGGCTGCATTTGACTCTGCCTGGGGATGACCTGAGGCTTCAGTGGCAAGGAGACTGCTTGGACACATCCCCACCTCCAGACTGCACACTATGATCCCCATAAAGTGGGGCAGAAGAGTGGAAGAGCACCTCACCATGTCCCAGACAGACTGACACAGCCCTTGGCACCATCCCTCCATTGGAGATGGGTTGCAGTCCTGGCACATTCACGTGCCTTTCTTGCCCACCTTCTGTCAGTAGTCACTCCTGTGGCAGAGCTGGCTCAGAGCACCACCACAGGTGCAGATGCTGCTTGAAGGTAGCAGGAGGGTGACCTGGAGCCCCTCTGGGACCACAGCAAGGGTCAGGGGCAGGAGGAATCCAGCCCATCTGAGGATGGAGCAGGTATTCCCAGAGCTGAACTACCCACCAAGTCCCAGAGAAGGGGGTGAACACTCTTTTGAAAGTCCTTCTCTAGATTTTGAGAGAACAATGCTCTTTCTGCCCTCTTCCCTCCCAAAATACACGCTGTTTTTACCTGAATTCCTACTTGAATGATTTGCCTCTGGTTTCAGCAGGTTCCTCCTGCTGGCTCCTCCACAGCTTCCCCAAGATGTTCCCTGCCACTCTGGTTTATGGCACAGGGCAGAAGGCATGAGGAGGGCTTCCCTTTGGGTGAAACACTGGACAATTTAAAACCCATCCCATGCCCCCACAGAGGCCCCACACAGTTTGTAATGAGTGGTAAACAGAGTTAGCACAGGGTGCTGCTGTGGAGCTGGGCAGGAGCTC
This sequence comes from Oenanthe melanoleuca, assembly GCF_029582105.1. Classification (NCBI taxonomy): domain Eukaryota; kingdom Metazoa; phylum Chordata; class Aves; order Passeriformes; family Muscicapidae; genus Oenanthe; species Oenanthe melanoleuca. The sequence continues at coordinate 39,686,123 of NC_079339.1, forward strand.
TGGCTGGGAGCATCCCTCACACTGGGAAGCTCATCAAGGCTTAGGGTGGGATGACTCCCTGAGGGGGTAACTTATTTTATCAATGACCTAAAGGGGGTATGTCTTTGCATTCAGTTCTCTGCTGCTCTCCTTGCCCTTCACAGCCCGTCACACATTGCATTGTGGAACAAGCCCATCCTAAATGAGCAGCACGGCTCTCCCAAGTTGTTTTCCCTTCTCTCCTGTGTCAGGGCTGGGATTTGAAGCCTTTGGGAGATGCTATTACAGACCCTGAGCTGGCTTCCCCACTCTAGGCACCATGCTTCAGCACCAAGTGCCCAGCCCTCACAGGGTTGGAAATCCATCATGTCAGAGCTAGAACATGCTAGAAGACAGAACCTCCTGCACTCTCACCAGCTGCTCCCTGGGCAGGGCTGCTGGAATGACTCCACAATCCAGCTGGCAGGGTGGATGGTGCTCCATGGAGCCAGACAGGACTTTGTTATGAGGCCATGCTCTGCTGCTGCAGGTGACCAGCAGCAGGTGACCAGCAGCAGGTGAGCCAATGCTATGTCAAAAAACAAAAGCAGTGGCTGAACAACAGAAAAGGGATTTTTAGGCTGATTGCTTAAAATTCTGATTCCATTAGAGATTACTATGCTTGAGGAGTCTGAGCAATCAGTTAGTAGGGTGTCTCTCTTAGCCCCTCCACTGCTCACCCATTCAATCACCAGGCACAAAAGATCCCAACACGCTTTTGATGGTGGATGCCTTCTCATGCCAGTCAAGCTGCACTACACAAGTGCTCCCAGTGACCAATATCTTCAAAGCTAGAATCAACAAGAAACCAGTAAACCCCTCTCTCTGTCATCCTCTTTTTCTGGTTTGCTTGGGACTTTTATATTAAAATAAACACAAGGCATCAAAAGCAGCTAAGACTCACTGTTGTTTTTTAATAAACAGTACAGCTGGGTATAAGAGGCACACAGACTAGTTCAGTTCTCTGGGAGTTACACAAAATGTGGCACAGAAGAGCAGAAGTCAAGGAGCTGGGAAAGCTAGAGGGAGCAGGAATGGTTTGGGCAGTAAAACCCACACCCCACCCATCACACAGCTGCCTACTTGTGACATGGAGCCAGAAGCTGTCCCACTCCCCTGATGCTGAAGGCTGATGTCCCATAACAGGGTTGCAAACAGGACCTCCCCATTCCCAAACCTTCCTGCCCCATACCATCCCATCAAAGCTAGTGCCTCACCCCAGCCCCAGCTCCTCCATCCCTTACTGCTGGGTGCAGAATGGAGAGAACTTCACCTGACCCAGGTGGAGAGAGCCATGGGCCAGGGTGCACACCACCACACTGCAGGGCTGCAGAGGCACAACATGGTACCACAGGGAGCACAAGGAACCTGGGGATGTTCACTGCCTGTTTCACAACACCTATTGGCTTGCCTCCCAAACACAGCTGGAGGGATTTTTGCTAGCTGGAAGCCCATGGCTACCATCAGGCCTGGTGGCAGGGCACTAGAGACCCATCTCACAGACCCAGCTCACCCCATCATCCCCTCCACGGCTTGGACCCAGGAGACCTCAGTTCCATTGAGCAGGCAGCTTTCTCCTGCCCCAGAGTGGAGGGCATCTGACAATAGGAGGAAGGTGTCCTCAGAACAGGACCATCTCAGACCTCCTCCTGTCCTGAAGAAGAAACAAAAAAAAAAAAGAGGGTGCTGCCTATAACTGAATATTTGTCCTATGTCCTTGCTCTGGGGCTAGTGGTGGCTAGAAACATAGTTCTGCTTGTTCCATAGTGACTTCCCCATAAAGATGAACTCTTCCTCAAAGTGCTCAAGTTCAGCCCCTTCACAGAGCCCTCAGGTGCTGCCTCTCAGCAGTTTTCTGGGATTTCTTCTAGCAGATGCTATCTCCTCATTCCTGGGAGGGTGAGGAGCTCTGCAGATGGGCACTGTGAGCAGCTGGGAAGCGCTCCAGATTCTGACAGCATCCAGAATGCTCTGCTTTCTCTGGCCAAGAGCCAGAATTTCTGGGAGCTGTTGCTATGACACAATTACTACCTTCATCTTTATTTTAAGACATCTTTTCCTTGGATTTACTTTATTTTCCTTAACACAAAGCAGTAAACAGACATTGCTACTGCTGTTGCTGCATTTCAGATGGCTCCAAGGTTAAACCAGCAGACCAAATCAACACAAAGCCTTTCAGCTGGCAGCCTAACCCTGCCAAAACTAGACTCACCTTGGGATTAATGTGACAACAAGGTTTCCAACCCTAGGAAACCTACTGGGTAGTGGCCAACCTGACAACGGGAAAAGCCAGGGATCCCATCCAGGTCAGAGGCAAGGCAGAAGAAAGCACCAGGATTAACCCACCAGTAATGATACACTGATGAAGGGAGAGGGGGAAAACTCTCTGCAAGGCTGGAGGACTGCCACATGCTGTTACCAGCCTCACTCTCTTGCTGCTTTTTGACATGGATGGAGCCAAATCTGTCACTGCCACAGCTGAACCAGGTACAGCAGGACCAAGCAGTATCAGACTTGGCAGGGAAAGCACAGCAAATAGGATTTTGGGCAAATAAGCCCAAGAGGCCCATGCCAGCTCTCACCTACAGAGGATGGGCAGCAAGAGGAGGGAAGGTGAGCAAGCTAAAACCCGGAGCAGGTACGTGGGTGTTGGTGCTCCTGAAGGAACCTGGGGCAGGGTGGCATACCTGTGCTGTGGCACTGCCAGGCTTCCCTGCAGGGACAGGCCCTGCCAGCCCTTAGCAGAGGCAGAGACACGCTCGTGTTGAAGCAGGTGGAACCACTGAGAGCCCCCCAGCACGTGTGAGTGGCAGAGGCAGCCGTGGGCTGGTGCACACACAAAGACAGAGGTGGGGAGAGGCAGCGAGTGGCGTGAGACTCGCCGTGCTCAGGACCACGGCATGGTCAGGAACAGGGATGGCTGGCAGGATCTAGTCCCCTTCTGGGAGGGTCTCCCAGCCACGTTGCATGGCTTTCACCACAGCACTGTAGAGTTTGCTCCAAGCTTCCTGCACCTCTGGGCTGAAGGCAGCACCAAGGCATTTCTCCAGCATGTACAGCAAGGACTCGCCGACAGTCTGCAAACCGAAAGGGAGATGTCACGCTCAGCACCAGAAGATGACATGCAGTCTCTTGTCTCATTTCACCACCTTTTTTGACTTCTCCAATTGCAAGGCACCTGCTCCTCTTCCACCTACCAGGCCCCTCCAGTCCCTGGCTCATCAGAGGGGCCCAGGACCAGCCCACGTCATCCTCTTCCCCTGCTGTACTCTGCCCCTCACCATGGATGAATGGGGAGTGGAAGTCAGGGAGCAAGGGCTGACACTGACATGCACATACCAGGGGAGAGGTATACATCCAATTTCTGTGGCCCCCAGGGGCAGGTAGCTGGCCCTATCCCCTGGCATAGCAGTGGAGCAGCAGAGCTGAGCAATGCTCTGACGTCAGGAGTGTGGATCAGACTCCATGCTGGATGCTTCAGGCATGTCTCAGTGCCTCAGGCTTCTCCTCACACTCCTTGCACTGTTCCTCACAGAGCTGTGAGCAGCCCCATGCAGGAGCACTCCCACACTGAGCACAGGGCTGGTGGGGATCACTACCCCAAACAAAAGGGATCCTGCTCCCTCTGAAGAGAGCAAAAGCCAGCAGTATAAGGAATGAGCCATGTGTGGGTTAGAAAGCTTTTCTTCAACCCTTCCCCACTGCATTTCTGTCCATGCTTGATAGCAGGAGAGGAGTAATCAAGGGTTTAATGTGGAAGATGCTTGGGTGTTACTAGCATGGAGGAAGCAGGGGCTGAGGTGCAGCAACCACATCCCAGGGCAGACACAGAGGTGGATGTTCCCTTTTCCAGGTGTGGTGAGGTTTGCCCAGACAAACAGATGCAAAGGATCCAGGGCAAAGGCTGAGCCTGCAGCCCTGTGGCACAGGAGAGACTGCAGTGTCCTTAAACCATGATTCTCTTCAAACAGTGGACATGCTTTGCTCTCATCTTTTACTTCTTGGGCTTACTGGGCAAGGGCAGAAAACAAGGGGAGCTCAAAGGTTTCCCTCACTGGGGCAGTGTCACTACACTGATATCAGCACCTTGGACTGGCTGCCCTGAGCCATCCATCAGCTTTCTCTCCAGACAGCCGAGCCCAGAGGAAGGATGGGGACAGCTGAGGGTTGCAGGCAGGGGTGAACAAACACAGCCACAGAGAGACAAGAGACAACACCTCACCGAGAAAGACTCAACCTTCACACCAACTGCCTGGTGCTTCTTGCCAAGGTTGCAGAGATACTCTTCCAGGCAGGATAAGTTTTCCAGGTGGCTCACAGCAGCATCAATCACCAGCATCACCTAGCACAGGAGTAGAAAGGCAGAATGGCATTAACAGAAAGGTTCAGCTTCCCTCCCAGAGGAAACAGTGTCTCACCTTTTACTTCACCCTTGTCAGCCTGACCCCCTCCCAGCCCAGATGCCCTCTGAACTCTCCTTTGCTCTCCTTGGTCCATGTGACACACCAGTGAGGCTGGCAGCAGCACACACCACATCCTTCCATGGGACACTACAAGAGCTGCACAGCAAGCAGCACAGCTGACCACCCTGTCCCAGAGGGGATAAACAGCCCTACAGAAGAGCAGTTGCAGGTTAAGACCTAATGCTGATGCACTTACTACAACTCCTTGGACCCCAGGACTGGGGTCTGCATGGGAACCTCAGAATTTGCCAGGACTAGAGTTTCCAATTAGAAGCTGCCATAACAGTGCAATTGTGAATAAGGCCACTCCAATTCTAAGATCAGACAAGGTATTTTGAGGAGATGGGATGGAGAGTACAGCCAGGTCTCTTGACCTGGTCTGGCAAAACACATACCATAGTTTCCCAGGAGCATTAAGAGTCAAATGGAAACAGGACAGAAAAGAATTAAAGAAGGATGAAGAAGAAGAGATTAAAGCCAGGGCATGATTATCTTGGCAAAGCCAAGAGGTGATAGAATTGTGCTCTGCAATTTCAACAGGCAATTTATCTCCAACAAGAGCAAAGAACTATTTCAGCTCAAGGCAATAATCTTAACATTGCCAATAAAGAGAGGCTGGAAAATAACAAAAAGCTTGCAGCTATCAGTGGAGCTCAGTCCTGGAACAGCTTCTTAACAAGGAATAAAGCAAGCAAGCAGCAAACTGTTTTAAAGATGGAGTCTGGCACTTTATGAAGGCATCTGCAAGCCAAGGCTGTGCTCTGTCCCAGTGTGACTTCTCTCAGGGTTCAGCAAAGGGTTTCTGCTGTACCAGGTGTACTGGGCATGCATAAGCCTCTCCTCAGCATAGCTCCTTTCTGTGTTTGTGGGGAGGGAAATGTCCACTGCAGCACTGCCTCAGAGGCTCTCTGAGAGACCTCTGAGGGCCTTCTGGCTCTGCAGCTGCACCAAGAACCTCTCCACAGCAGTGGGTGCAGGGAGCCCAGCTACCTGTGCCACCTCCTGGCCAGCGTGTGGCCAAGCAGAGAGCAGTCCTCATCTGGACACAGGTGAGCTCCCTGAGCTACCTCCACAGTAGGAGAAGGATTCTTTCAGCCTTCATAGGAAGCAATCCACTCTAAGATGAGGCCATGGAAATCAGCATGGTGCCTCTTAGCCACTACAATCTGCATTCTCATCCCCTCCTCACTGTTGTAGGACACTTTGTCCTGGCCTTCTGCTAGCATGAGTAACACCCTGCAGCTACCATCTCAGGAGGAGACTTCCCAATGTGTTTCCTGGTCAGCCACACCACAGTCCCAAATCACTGCCTATGAGTTCCTCCTCCATGGAAGCTGTGCTCTGGCCACGCCACAGCCCCTCTCTCACCTTCCTGATGTGATCCAGGAACTCAGGGGCAGAGAGGCACTCCTGAGGGCTGGCAAACTGCTTGCAGTTGTACTGGAAAAGGGGCAGCAGGTCAGGATCCAGGTCAAACAGCCTGCAACAGCAAGAAAGAACAACCCATCTTCTCACTTCCTTAATTTAAAGTCCCACTCACCCCATCAGCAGAACACCCACGGCCCACTTCTGCCTCCCTTCCCACCTACTGATCCCTCTCCATCTGTAAAAGATCCAAAAGTTCTGAAAAGTTTTAGTTTGGGACAATCCAGATTACCTATAGACAAAAAACTTTCTGCTTCCCTAGCCCATAATCCCAGCTCTTAGATATATATTTATGGCACCTGAGAACTAGTCCCAGTCCTCAGGAGTTCCTCCCAGACTAGCCCTTCTCCTCCAAGTCCTGGCTGTTGTCTCAACTATTCCCATTCCCACTTTTTGATCCCCTTGGACCCAAAAGCTCCCAAATCAGGGAAGGCCTCCAAGCTCCAGCAACAAGGGGGACATGTACAAACTCAGCTGTTGTCCCACACCCCGACACCATCACCAGCTCCCATTTCCTCTGCCCCTGCTCCATCCTCCCTTGCCAGTGTATGTCAGGCACAAATGGGCCAGGTAGATATAACAGGCCACCAGTAATTCAGGCAAGACAGTCTCTCTTCTCCTGCACGTTAAACTACTGCACCCTTCTCCCCCACATTGTGGTCACTGCTCTAGTCCTGCTCTGGGACATTTGGACTCTTTTCGCTACAGAAGCTGCTCATCAACTCTCCAATTTTCCTTTTTAAACGGCTTTTCATTGATTTTTCCTTTTTTCTCTTTCCATAATTGATACATTAATGTGCTGAGGAGAGGCAACAAGCTGGGTATCAGCCATTCCACCTGGCACACCATTTCCTCTGCCCTGCGACTGAATGCCTCCCTGGCCAGGTCTGCGCCTGGGGCTGCACAGCGCTTCCCTGAGCAGGGAATGCTCGGGCAGCCCCTTCCGCACACTCCCCAGAGCCAAGCGGACACGCAGCCTTCGCAGAGCAGAAGTCTCGCTGCTGAGGCAGGGGATCAGTGGGCCGAAACGCACAAAACCCGCTCGCCGCTTGTCTCTCGCTCTCCGTCTCCGCGGGCAAAGTTCTCACTGGCCAAGGACGGGGAAGGCAGGGCAGCAGCGCGGAGCGGAGCCCAGCCCGGCCCCACGGCACCTGCGGCTGGGCGGCTTCGGCTCCGGCGGAGGGGAGCCACGGCAGGGGAGAGAGAGGGGCCAGGGGAGGGGAGCCGGGCGGGAGCCACCGCCAAGCGCAGGGAAGGGTTTCTCTGCCAGGAGCCCGTCCATCCCTGCCGCGGGGCGGTGCGGGCAGGCGGCCGGGAGCGGGTGCCGGTGGCCGCATCGCGCCGCTCACCTGCTGAAGAGGACGAGGCCGTGCTGCACGGGGCTGCCGCTCACCAGCCGCCAGCTCTCCCGGATCAGCGCTCGCTGCCCGCCCGACAGCGGCATCCCGCTCTCCATGGCGGGGCGGGGGCGCTGGTGCCGCGGCTCCGCGGACGGAGGGACCGGCGAGCTGCGCCCCCGCCCCTGGCTCCGCTCCGCCGGGGCAGCTCCCCGCGCCCCCGGGTCCCGCCCCCGCCCCTGGCTCCGCTCCGCCGGGGCAGCTCCCCGCGCCCCCGGGTCCCGCCCCCGCCCCTGGCTCCGCTCCGCCGGGGCAGCTCCCCGCGCCCCCGGGTCCCGCCCCCGCCCCTGGCTCCGCTCCGCCGGGGCAGCTCCCCGCGCCCCCGGGTCCCGCCCCCGCCCCTGGCTCCGCTCCGCCGGGGCAGCTCCCCGCGCCCCCGGGTCCCGCCCCCGCGCCCCCGGCTCGGCCGCACCGCGCTCCGCCCGCCCGCGCCGCCGGCGGGGGGAAGATCTCATCGAGTATTTCCCACTCGGGAGAAGGAAGGAAGGAGGAATGGAAGGAAGAAAAAAGAAATTCGAAATGCCCAAACTTCCCTATGCCGGGCCCGCGGGGCAGAGCAGAAAGTTCACGGTTGACATTTCCCGTCGTCCTGATTTTCCAAGTGAAGCAGCAGGGCAGAGCCGTACCGGCCAGGAGACCACCGGGGCCTGGCCACCTTCGCTCACCATCAGCACAGCTCCCCCTGAGCGTAACTTTGCCTGCGAGGGCCTCAGCGCTGCTCCACAGCATCCTCTTGCTCTTGGCCACTTCCACTGGGTGCCACGCAGCCACCTGCTATCTCCACAGGCAGATGCAGTCCAGACACTGCAAGGTACGCGTCTAATTTAAGGCTAATTATGCCAGCTGAAGCAGGCAAAGTTGTTAATAACAGATGAGAAGACATGACATCTTTGTCAAATGTGTTCAGGATGCACAGATTCTCTTTGCTGTTCAGACGCTGCTTAATTTGGCCCCAGGATTTACACAGCACAGAGGAAACAAAGCAAGAAAAGGCAAATGAGGTCTCAAGCAGCACAAGGGAAGTCAGGAAAGTTAAAGTTTCCAGAAGGACAAGAGCAATACAAAAGAGCAACTATTACTGAAACCATCACAGTCTGCACCAAAATAATAATTGTGCTGATCTTATTACAGGTTCTGCTTCTGTACATCAGACATTTCTGGTAATCTGAAGAAAAGACAGAAGTCACCGACCCATCCCGGGGGCACATTGATTCAGTGCAGGCAGAAAGGAGGCTCTTCTTGTGGGAGAATTGAAAACATTCCCTGGGAGGAGGCAAGTTCAAAGGCTCAGTGTGGTGTTCTCAGCCCCAGCTTGTTTCCCAGGGGCCTTTCTCCTATAGAGCTGGAGTGACAGCACTGGCTGCAGTGACAGCAGGAAGCCACCCAAGATGGCTCTGAAAGCACCAGAATAAATTATCTGTTTTCCCAGGATTTTGAGACCTTGTGTTCTCAGTCCAGACCAGACAAGATACTGCATAGGGAAAGTTCCATATGTGTTAAAGGAAGCTGAAGAACCCTGTCCTAAAGGTGGGCACTTGAAAGAAGAGCCCAGCAAACTAAAAAAAAAAAAAAAATTGAACTGTCAGATGGGATTAAGGGATCAGATAAAACAGCATCTTAGCTGTGTGGTTTTAAAGGGCATATTCCCACCGGGAGATAATGATAAGTCGCTGCCATGATAACCGCTGAAGCAGCAAGGAGCCAGGAAGGGCAGCTGGGAGAGCAGCGGGAAATACAGGGTTAATCCGAGCAGGGCGGAGAAGGGCAGCCCGGCAGCGCCAACGCAAACATTAACCTTTAGCTCTCTCGCGGCTGATCGAGCGAGCCAGCAACGAGCACGAAGTGTCATCCTTTGTCATCTGTGCAAGGTACTCTGACATTCCAGTCCCTTGTCACAACGATGCCGATGTGGAGCTTCACCAGAGCCTGGCTGGACAGTTCAGCCTGGCCCTGCTAACAATAAAGAGCAGAACAGATAGGCAGTGGTGTGCTGCCAGGGTACTGGAAAGGAGCATGGAGAGTCATCCCAGGTCACAGGATACTGAGGAGCAGAGTTGAAGCACATGTGCAGTCAAAGCAGCAACCAAGGCTGATTGCTCGCCTAACAACATTTTGAATATATTCAGAGCTGGCTGATACTGAAGGAAGAGAAACTCCACAAAAGCAAGTTGTAGCTAAGAGTGATTTGTTCCTGAAGATTTGTTGGGATGTGAGACACCTTTACTGCCATCCTCATAGGGCACCATATCAACTACCCTATCCAGGGCAACCACAAAGTACAGGTTCAGCCATTGTTCCTGATAGAAAGGGTGTCTCAGACAACAGCAGTGAAGCTGTGATGGCAAAAGAAAACAGTGGCTCTTATCCAAAATGCTTCCCCTGCACTTCACCTTTGTGCTGCAGGTGGCAGCTGAACGCTCACAGACAAGGCACAAGTGTCAGAACAGAGCAGATATAAGGGCAGCAATGAGAGTGCTGAGCCTGTTATGCCTTCCTTCCATGGAAAATAGGAGTGCCTCAGCTGATGAAAGGAGCCGTGGTCTGGCCATATCCCCACCCACCCATTGGTACCCCAACCCTACACGGGTATGACACACAGCAGAGGTCAAGAACTCTTCCCTGGCCCCCAGTAACAGCTCCTTCTGGGCAGGATACACTCAGGAGCAGTTTCCCCATCTTCCCTGACTGTCTGAACAGTGAATCCATCCCTTTGTCGCCTTCTGGCATTGATATATCTCCATTCTCTTAATAAACCCAGCATTTTTACCCCTGTGACAGTAGCATAGGTCTTCAGCACAGGAAGAAGGAGGTGCAAGGAGGGACTTGAGATGGGAGACAGGGAGAACTCAGGGATAAGAAACATTCAAACCACCATTCAAATTTAAAAGACTGGGGGTTTGGGAGAGACAGTGCTCTTGCCTGTGTGCAAAGCAGCTTGCCCCTTGTAGTTATGTGGCTCTCAGAGCTCCTCTTGCTGTCACAGCACTGAGGTGCTGAGAGCACATGTCGAGTCCAGAGAGGATTTAAAGTACAAGGAAGCAAACAAGAAAATCTCTTTTCTTGTTCCAAATGTATTGTGAGCCTTCAAGCATGAGAATCTCAGCAAGAGGTTGAGCACTGCAAATGTTTCCATGGTCTGAGGGTTTCCTGTGATGGTTCCCAGCTTCCTTGGCTCCATGTACCTAACCTGGCAGTTCAGCTCTTTTCTGAGCTGTTCTTCAATTTCTGCAAGACTATCCCTGGAGCTCTCATGAGTGAAGAGCAACCAGGTCAGCAGCACAGACTGCTCAAAAATCATCTCTAGACCACTTGAGGAAAGGGGAGGGAGGTTTTTTGAAAAATTCACTGACATGCAAAGAGGATGATAATGCTCTTTTGTGCTTTGGGAGAACATAAACTTATAATGTTTTTAGTTTACAGCAGGTTTCATTATAATCTATATCCACTTCAAGTTACAGTACATCAACTTTACTTGTTCAGTGCCTCAGTTTACCCACAAGGAAAGAAAGTTGCCCAATCTCATAAAACAGTGTGAGACAACTAGGAGTAAGCTCACAAATGCCAGCCCCCAGCCCAGCACTCAGGGCTCACAGCACCCAGAGAACAGCCCTCCCTGCCCAGGGAGGCCCTATCTGCCTGGCCCAGGGGTGACTGCTTCAACAGTGCTGCTGTGGCACTCTCAGTTTTCACCCCAGCTGCTGCACTAACAAACTCATATCTCCCTTTGAACTCCTGCTCATTTCCAATTCTGTATCTGTGAGTCTTCATGAATAATGACACTCTGATCTATCTGCCTCAGGCTCCCTGCTCACTTAGGATACAGAGTCCTGGGTTTGGCTAATCTCCTTTGTTTCCCCTTGTCCCCAGTCTTGAAACCATGGATTATGACAGGTTCTCTTTTTCCCAGACTCCCATTCCTCCCATCTCATCCTCAGGTGGATGCAGAAATCATGCAATGTTCCCAAAATTCTTCTCAAGTTACCCCCTGAGGCCATGGTGCAGCACAGCTCAGTAGCAAAGCAAGTCACGAAATACGGTTGCATAACAAAAATCAAAATTATGCAGGAGGAAATAATCTTGTCCATAAAATGATTAAGATGAGGTGCTGAGCTTACTTGCTGTCACCATGACTGTGGAGAGAGCAGGGCAGCACTACCACCCTCAGTGATGGGGGTCTGGGCAAAGGGGAGAGGGATAGGCAGAAGGAGGATTCAACAGTATAATAAAATGAAAACTTCTTTTGAATTCATTTTGCTAGACATCCTCAGGTTTATCTTGAATATCCTGTGGCCAGCTAGGAAGTATTTGTACAGGCAGGTGAAAACAGTCCTAGGATGACCAGACATGAAGTGGTGAGAAAAGTCCAAGGGGATCACACCGAGCTGTTGGACCAGGTCTGACATTGCAGATGCTCAGACCTTACCCCAGATATTATTCACCTTGGGCTCCCTAGCACAATGATAACCCAACACCACCAGGCTGACCATCCAAGAAGCAACCTCTGCCTTTTGTAAGTCACTCTATTAAAGTGAGTTCAAAAAATTCAAGACCACGTCAGTCTTGACACACAAGCTGAATTTGGTCATAAGGCACAGCTATGGAGGTCCCTGCAAAGCTGGTGGGATGCAAGCAAAAAGCTCTCCAGCCTCATTAGCTCAACATGGTGCTCTAGCTGATACACCTGGCAACTTGGCAGGCATTGTGTTAGCACAGTTACATGGCTTCTGTCCTACCCAGGGATGATGCACAAGGTCTTGGATCTTCCTCCAGTAGTCCTTATGCTTCTGGACTGGCTCATCCTTTAGCTGCTGAAACATCATGGCAAAAGCTTGTAAAATAATGCTTTATTCATTGTGGAGTCTCCTCTGTAGTTTCCCCCCTGGACTTCTTGTTTCAGAAGCACTGCTGCTCTCTCAGGTGGTCATTGATCATCTTCTCTCTGATCTCACCTCTCTTTGTTCTCTCCCTCCTTGCAATTTAAATTGACACTATTGATTAGACCATCTCTTATAAACATTTGACCTACAGCAGTTGTCTCCAGGAATAGCATTTTTGATCTATTTAAACAAAGATTTTGTGTTTTACTGCACCCATTCCTTCCTGTCAGGGCTGCGCCAGCAATCCCACATTTCAGCTTTGCACTCAGCCATCTGGTCTCAAAGCAAACCCCATGTATTGCTCCTTCTATGTGTGAGACATTTATAGCTTGAGACCTTCTTCTCCTCACCTAAGCCATTACAGCTTTGAGGCTTTGTCAAAAATAATTCTCCTGTTCAGTGGGAAATTTTTCACCTGCAAACTGTTCTGCTAGGTTCACCACTAAACCATATCCCCAAGTGTCACATCTATGTTGTTTTTGTACACTTCAAGGTATGGTAATTCCACCACTTCCAGGGCAGGCTGTTCCAATGCTTGGCCACCTTCTGAGTGAAGAAATTTTTCCTCATATTCAATCTAAATCTGGCCTGGTACAACTTGAGGCCGATTCCTCTCATCCTGTCACTTCTTACTTGAGACAACAGAATGGCCCCCACCTTGCTACAGCCTCCTCTCCTCCAGAGAGAGATAATGTCCCCCCTGAGCTGCTTCTTCTCCAGGCTAAACATCCTCAGCTCTGTCAGCTGCTTCTCATCAAGAGTTGTGCTCCAGAATCATTAACAGCTCTGTTGCCCCCCTCTGGAGATGCTCCAGCACCTCAATGTCTTTCTCAAAGTGAGTGATCCCAAAAATGAACAGAGGATTTGAGGTGCTAGTGCTGAGAAGGGGACAATTATTGCCTCGGTCCTGCTTGGCCACACTGTTTCTGATGCACATGAAGAATGTACCATCTTAATACATGTTCACATTCTCAACTGATTCTCCTCACTTCCCAGCTGCTTTCATTCTCCACCTTGAAATGGAAGTTATTGTCCCCAAAGCACTGCAAGGCACCAGCACATTGCCAGGGTGTGACTCAGCTGATCCAACACACATGTTTTAATAAGGACATGTAATCTAAACTGCCATTCTGGTCAATGGAGAAACCCAGGTACTTCAGAACCACCTCATCCTAAAATACAGGGTGAAAAAACTAGGTCAGGTGAATGAAACCTTAAGCCTACCTTTTGTCAGCTGTATGACAACAGGATTATTGGCTTTGGATGCAATATAGAGATAAAGCAATGGCTGCAAGAAGGATAAAAATGGGAAAGAAATTTACAACAATTATAATCCTTCTCAGACTTACACCCATTCTATAAACCACAAACTTTCTACTTCCAGAGCATGCAGTACATGGCCAGAGTTACAGTTGTTGGTGGTGTATTAGAAAACAACTCCAAAGTGTACAACCACAATCCTTGGATGTAAACCAGGCAGCAGTGGCAGTTGTAGTGAAGATGAAATCCATATGATTTCAGCTTATGGACCTAAGGAAATGGGTGTTGGAAGACATGGTACAGATTGGGAAACCTTATGGGTAAACCAAAGAAAATGAAAAGGAGGTCATGGCAGACTGAGGGCCAAAGGAAGCAACTTGCATTGAAAGTTTCTATTTAGTCAGAAAATAGAAGATTAAGAATGAAGACAGAGAACAAAGTCTATATTAAAACACCAGGCTGTAAAAAAGCCTCATTCTTGTTGAGGAACAGATAACAGGTTGATGGCTGGAATTTAGAAGCCTACAAATCTGGCAGGTTCAAATCAAATGCAAATTGGAATCAGTAACCCATGTGAGATCACTTACCTGCAGAAAAAAGCCATTCTTCCTCTAGAGGGCAGTGACAAGTAAAGTTTTACTTTGGGTATCATCAGCATTTTATGAACAATACTTCCTTTTTTTTTTTGTCATCACCCTACATTCTAGCACAGCTTCTGTATCAGCAGTGCTCCCTTCCAGAACAATAGCCCTGATCAGACAAAATCCAAAGACTAACTTGCACTGTGTGAAGCAATACAAGAAGTCAATAGGCTTTTCAGTAACCATTTAATAGCCTATTGTATCCCCCTGTACAGGCCACAGTCCAGTTTCTAGCTGTCCTGGCTGTCCTTCAGCAGCCCTTGAAACATGTCCAAACAGACTGGCTGGCTGTCCTCCAGCACTCATCTGGGCATCAATGTGTAGTCCCAGGTAAGGTGGCTTTGTTTTTTCCCAAGCAACCCCTTATTACACTGTACTCAAAAGCATATCCCAGCCCCTCACTACAGCCTTGTATAAAGCAAGATTCTGATTTTCAGTGTTCCAGTTTTATTCTGGATTCTCATATTTAGTTCACAGTAAGAGCCTCATTTGTACAAAACTGTGCACCAGTCTGGAGCGCTACACATTGAACATGACTTACAGAAAAATGCTAGGTTTCTGAATAAAGTGCTTCACTTGTCAAATGAAGTGTTCATAGGTAACCTATCAAAAGCTTGATTAAAATACCCATTAAACTTAACATATTATACCTATTTGTATATACACATACATATATAGAGATAGTACTTTATTCTTGTCCAAATGTACAAGCTTCACTTCCTGTTGTGCTTACCAATACATTGCTTGGATTGCAGTAAAATCTGATCTCCTAGAATTGCAGTCCAGCAATTTTAGCATACTTGTATGCTAGAAGCTTTAATCACTATCCTAGATTAAGTTCTCCAATGGGGCCCATTTAAAGTTCATGCTGTTACTTCAAGCATGTATGTGAGAAAAAAGAAAAAGGGGAAAAAACCCATCCCAAAATCTAAACACAAAGAGATTGCTTCAAAGAAGAGATATTTATTATAAAATTAAATTCCAAATTCTACCTCATTTTCCATTATCACCTGTACAAAACATATTTATAGCTCAAGGGAACATTCTCCCATCCACACCATATGGTACAGTAATTGCACTGTAGTTAAAAGAATTCAGTTCACAGACAATGCACGCACACACACCCCATTAGTAAGAAAGGTTCAGGATATAGAACAGAATTACCAAAGAACTCTCACTGCTGCTCCAAACTCTTGCTTAGCCAGGGTGGCTAAAGAAGCCAAGGATGGCTTTAAACTGTGTCTCTTGTAAAACACAGTAAGCTCACTTGGCAAAGTTTTAAAATCAATTACAAATTCAGCAGGAGTGGCATCTATGCTAACATGATCACCTCAGATATTATTTGTGATAAACATAGCCCTTGACATTCAAGTAAAAAGCAAAAAAAAGTTTACAAAGTGAAGCAACCAACCACACAACCAAGGTCTTAGTACTTTAAAGAAGACAGAATTTTCAGCCCTGACTGCTTGCAGCCAACAGCCCTACCCCGAATAAACTGCTCCTTTCTCAGCAGGGAAGAGCCTTATGTTCTTCTAACAGTCCACACATTTTTGCTTTCATGACACACTTGCCCATGTGTGGGGTCATGGGGTCACTTGCTGTAAAGCGGAGGGGAAAAAAAGTCTTACCTACATTCCCCAGCTGGCAGAGACACAGGGCACTGCTAAGGAGGTTTTCACATTGCCAGCAGGATCCTGAAAGGAGGAAACAGGGCTGTGCAGAATGCCAACCCAGAGGGTAACTCAGTCACAGCATGGAAGAGAAGCTGCTAAGTGTGGCAATAGAGAATTTCAAGTAAATGCCTTGTGTTTCCCTGTTAACAGCTGGTTTGCTCTCAAGTCCCTTAAAAATAATTCTCTGAGGGATTCAGGAGGGAACTATCAAGTAACATATTTGTTTATCCTTCCATAACAAGGTTCTGGTTTTGCTCTCAGACCATGTGACAGGTATTCATTCACCCAGGCTACTACAAGATGCCCTGTCGTATCCATTGTTCAGGCACCTGCATGAAATGGATGCATAGCCCAAAAATTAGGGGAAAAAAAGACATGTCTTGTTCTTTGGGCATTCTTCAAGAACCAGAGGGAAGATACAAAAACGTATATTCTGGCAATGCCCTTTGTGCATCAATCAGCCTTTCCAATCAAGATGCAAAAAGAAAAGCCTGTACAGACTAAAGAGTTGGTGGTGGCTCCCAGGGCTGCAAACAATTGTGGCAAACAGTGATGACACAAAATCCTCTACCTGGACCAAAGGCAACCTTGGCACAGAAACCTCCATTCCAATCCTCCTCACAGTCACATCTGTGTCTCATAGCATGTGTGGTCCAGTTCCTGGAAATAGGCCAGTCCCTGCTGCTGGAATAGATGTGTGCGTATCGATGTCCTGGAGCGACTGTTAGCAGAAACCTTTTAAGAGGGATGGATTGCCTAGGATAAAGCTAGATGAGCCTAGAGGCCCTCCATCTATCCTTCAGAGACTGAAGAGCTGAAAACAGAGCTTACACACAAAGAAGAATTTGAAGCAGTGAACGTGGCAGCCTGCAGCTTTTTGTGATTTGAATCCATGGATACAGTTTGATGAAATTCTTTGTCAGTGATAAAAAGAGCCCTGTCAAGCAAGGTTCAAAGACAGCAGCTGCTCCAGAGAACAGCACCTTCTGGCCTCAGAAAGCACTGTTAGCTATTTTCCACATGATTGAAGACGACTAATGAGCAGTTCTCAAAAAGAACCTGAACTCATTCCCCAAGCACAACTGGAAAAACTGAACTGAAGCAGACCAAATTCCATCCCAAAAGCAAAGAGTGCCTTGCACCCATTGCCTCATGTCTGTATCACTCAGATATTTCAAGAAAGAGTCAGGAATGAAATCCAAATTATTGTATTTTACTGACCTCTCAAGATATCAGTTACTATTATGCTTCAGCAATGGCCGGACAGGTTTTGTTTTAAGAAGCAAATACTGAAGGTCAAATTCTAACTGGAGTAATTTTTCAGTATTTTTCTCCTGAAAGAAGACAGAGCTACATCAATATACACTTACTTGAAAACACAACCCTTGCAGTCCAGAGAGTGCAGAGGAAATGTCTGCCCTCTAGTCTTCAATGTAGACTTTTCAATCCTTTTAACTCCAGATCAAAAAATAAAAATTCTGCTAGAAGTTGCTCCCTCTTGTGGAATAGCAAGATTTTTTTTCACTGCATGCCTCCACCCCCTTACCAGCACACAAGACCTAAGAAATAGTATCAATGTCAATCAAATGCTCTCAAGAGAATTCCTGAAGTGACAGTCCTAAAGAAAAATAAACCTTTTGTCTGTATTGAAACAGAAGCTGGACTTGTGTCTAGCAAGGTGGGATGGGAGCATTAAATTTGCCACCTTCAGCACTCAGCAGCCAATCCACATCCAAAAGATTATCAGTAATAAAGGATGGAGAGTTCCTTCCTAGCCAAGGAACAGACTGGTTCATCTTCCTTAGGCAACTCCTACAAAACTGACCACTTCGTAATAACTGAAGAAATCAAGGTTACTGACTGAATTTTTACATTTCCAAGGTTTAATATGATGAATAAAGGGTGTTAGAAAAAGTAAATTCAAAACACTCACAAATTTCTTAGATTTTTTTTTTTTTTTTTTTGCTAATGCTAAGGGGAAGTGAATAATTGTATGTAGTGGGGAAAACTGGACTTTAAATCATGGCTTTTGCCTGCTATTCTAGCAAATCCTCCCCATGACAATGGGAATACCTTACGGAAAGCTCATATTGAGGACAGCAATGTATTAAGTCGATAATCTCACCAAGAGTAGAAGATGCTGGATCACATTGTTACAAGGCAGCACTGCACTGTCGACCTTCCACATTGCCAACAGTTAACAATTTGTACTGCTGTCAGATCTGGCAGGTTCTGAAGAAGTTTGCAGCCTTCCCTCACATTCTTCTTGCCTATCCCTGCCATCCTTCTTGCCTTCTCACCTCTGTGAACCCCTGGCTCACACAGATAGGAGCACTTCCTGCAATAACAAGTGGAAAAGAATCATCAAACCCAGCAGCTAATTACTGCAATGACTTCCCACCATGTATAAGCAGCAGGTGACCAACTCAAACCTTTAGAATCAAAAGCACAGCTCCATCCCATCTGAGCTAGTATCTCTAGGAGTCAGTCTCTGGAGAGATGTGACACACCAAGCCAGAGCCTTACAAAGCAAGCAGCTGCCTTACTGAACAATGCTATGGATCTCTATTAAAGAGGAACCAAAGCAAGTCTGACTGGAGTCTAGGTCCTCCTGCAGAACAACTATGCTAATGCAGCCCTTCTGTGTGGTAGGAAATGTATTGGAATCCAAGATTTGGAAGGACAAATAAATGCACAGTCCATGTTTAGAGGCAGACAAACCCACCTGCTACTTTTTGTCTAACTGTAATTTTGATGCAAGGCTGTGAAGCAAAGCAAGAACTCTGAAATGAAAGGCATGAGTTAATTGAAACACACACAGAAGAGTTTTTCAAATATTACTTCTTGAGATAGGAACACAGCTGTGATCTAAGTGTCATTCATGTTGAATGCTACAAGACAACAACTTGAACTGTGACAAGAAATCGACACTGGATGAAGAGTAGGAAACTGAATAAAAGAAACATAGACAAAAATAGACCTAACACAGGACAAAGGCACCTGATAAATCAAATTCTGCTTTCTTAGAAGGGGTAGATTCAACATCCAATGGCTCTTGACACTTCACAGACAAAGAATTTTTGCCTGGCCTCATATATCCTTGTAATTTGATGTTCAGCAGTCTAAAGAAGGAACTTGTTCAATATGGGAACACTGAGCAGATACTTTGGCACCAGCAGCCAGTTTTGCAGATGCCACATGCATTGAGATGAAGCCTTCCCCTAAAAGCACAGGCACTGGCACTGAAATAGCTGGGAACAAAAGCTGAATGACAGCTGTCTGTAAGACCTCCAAGGTATCATTACAGTCTCTAGTACATCCCCATGCTGGTTTCCACAGCACACTGTGACTGAAAATATATCACCTGCCATTTCTACTGTAATTTCCTTGGCACCTTCAGACAGAACTGAAAGAAGCTACAAAGAGCTGAGCTGGAACAGTCTGGCCCCAAAAACAGGCCTGCTAGGTGAGTTGTATAAATTATTAAAGGTGACCAGAAGCAAGGCAGTATATAGGAATAAGCAATTTCCATCTCTGCAGAAGGCCTGGGAGACAGGCAAGGCACAATGGCTCAGGAGATTTCAAACAGACCCTTTCAGTCAAATTTTAAAAATCCAGGGTCAGAATAAAAAACCCTTCAGACAGCCAAGGCAGGTAGAATGAAGGTCCCCATATACTTACAGTAAGCTTTCAAAAACCTCACGATAAAAATGTTGTTAATCATGATAAAAGTCCTATAGTGCTTCAAACTGTAGTGGTGCTTAGATTACAAGAGGGAAGATACAAACATACACACAGAGTGTACATGCAACCACAGACAGCCTCCCAGTTGTACTGCTCTGGCTGCTGGAATGCCACTGCTGTTTGACTGACATACACTGCTTCAAGGAATTGGCATTTAGGCAGCCAGCTGTCCATTAATACAACCTAAGGATCCAGGACACGAGTCTTTTAACTTAAGGGGACCTTCTCATCCTCTGCATCTTCCAATGCAGGCAGTGCAAACAAATGCCAAAGTAACAGGCTTACTATATCCAGAGTTCTCCAGAGAGGGTATTTTATAGTCATGTCTTCAAAGCACCAGAATCAGCCTGACATGCAGCAGATCTCATGTTTCTGATCCGCTGTTCCCAGGCTTCCTTTGCTCTAGAATTCCCAGGAGTCCATCCACCGGAGCCCTGCCATGGGGCTGCTAGGGTTGGAGGCCATGGGTCCTATCATCCCATAGGAAAGTGGATGGAAGAGGTAGAAGCTGTGGAAAGAAACCAAATGCCCATCAAACACAGTACAGTCCTCTGTCTCAAGAAGTTCCCAGACCATGGGACCTTTGTCATCAGGCTGCTCTAAGCTCTACTGCAAACCTAATCTCTGCTGAACCCAATATACACATAGAACACAGTTATCAGATGTATTTTCTCTCAGAATCTGATAAAACCTACAATAATGGTAAATTCGCCTGTATTTGAGGAATATGTCACCATCATTGGGATTAGAACCACAAACCATTGAATGGTGGGTTTGGAGGAGAACAGTGTTCACATTGTGTCCTGCAACAAAAGAAAGATTCCCTGCAATGGAAAGATGCTTCATAATGCATTACTGGGACACAGATGCTGAATCGAATCAAATTTGAAGGTTTAGGATTGGCCTTGAGGATGTCTGACTAATTCAGTAGAGAAAAGGATAATTAACAGGCAGCAAAGTTTCTACTGACATGGCAACTGTCACACATTCCATTCATGAGAAGTTCAGCTTTTAGCTCTCACCTGTACAGGATGAGCAGAACCAGTGCCAGGAATCCACCTCCATATACCTTTCTAGCTGTAGTGCTGGGTGACAAGAACACAGCACAGAACTTCAGTAGTGCATCCCAGGTGATTCCTGGAGAGGGAAGAGGTAGAAGTCAGAAGAACAGAACTGATGTGTTCACAGACTAGGCTAATGAAACTGTTAACACTAAAAGACCATGTCAATTTTTAAATTCATTTACCTTGGTAACCTTCAGAATCACAGAGATCAGCCTTTCTACCTTTCCATTTGAATAAATGCAAAAGTCCCAAATGCTAATGAAGCTGTTATAAAATCACAGGATAAACTACCAGGGCCAAATTATAAACAGACATGACAGAAAAGCGTTGGCAGTAAACCAAGAGGAAAGTAACTTATATACAAGAATATATAAGAACAGTAAAATAGCAGAGATCAGGAACCCCATGTCTAAATTTAAATGCCCTAAGCACTAGACATGACTTCTTCTTCAGGGTGATATCAAAAAACCAACCAACCAGCCAACCACCACCAAAAAAGCAAAACAAACAGACAAACAAAAAATTGGCACTGCAAGCTGCTTTGTGAAAAACATTTTGAGTAAGTTAATGCTTTCAAGCACTTCGCAAAAGCCTATAAAAATAATAAACTTTCTTGGCTAAAAAAATATTCAATTTAACAGAATATCACCTTTTTCCCTACCTTGTCTTCTCTAAGACTCTCGTATTTACCTGTCAACATGCTGGAAAAAAGCATTGCAGGAAAGTAGTGGTGGAAGTAGAGAACTCGTCCCATCATAAAAAAAGGGAGATAATGAAGGAGCCAGCCCAATGTGATCTGCCCTCCAGCATGTAGCACAACTCTGGACAGTTCTGGACCACAAATAAATAGACTTCAGAAGAGAAAAACTCAGCTACAGTTCCTATTTGCAAACCTTAACATGCTCAGTAAACTCAACAGGAATGAACTTTGAAGGAAATCATGTATTGGTCTGAAATTGCTTCAAGCCTCTGCAATATGCTAGCTGCATTTCTTGTAAGCATACAAGCACTCTTCAGGAGAACAGCTATCAGAAGAGATACACAAAGACCTAAGTCTCAAGGTATGTCAGGAGGCTGACCATGCTTTATGTTAAGACCAAATGTGCAGTTTCTCCAGATGTGCATCAGACTAACCAGGTGATTCTGGTTTCTGATGATTTTCGCTGTTTCTGCAATGAGAGCCATCCTGATGATCACTCTGTCAGCTCTTCCTGGAAAGAAGTGGTACCTAGCTTGCAGAGCCTGGGGAAGGGACTAAGAGCTCTGTGTCTGTATACAGCTTAGCCAATAATCTATTATATAACTGAGTAGTTTCCCCACCACATTTTAGAACTGACTTTCCACAAAGAGATCTACAAAATGAAGCAGCCATTGATGTAAACAGGAATGGTGAAGGTATGGCTAATTAGGGGTTGTGAAAAGTTCTAAAATCTTGGCAATGGATGTAATAAAGGATAATTTTATGTCTTGCATTTGTCATTTGCTTTGCATAAATATCAGAAAACATTTCTTGTCTTAAAACACTATGCAAACTACCAAGTACAGAGCATATGCAGAGCTTGATAGCAGGGCATTGATTAATTGGCCTTTATCCCTCACAGCCAACGTAAGTAGCCATGCACTATTTTTGTAGAAGATCTGTGGAGTTCATTATTAAACTACAGCCATGAAGTTCCCATTCTTCCCTGTGGACACTGCTTGATAATCCAAGCTCAGTGGTTTCCCACCCTTGACACACAAAGTCCTGCCATCCACACATTTTTAAGGTTCCTGCAAAAGTCATTTATGAAAAGGAAGACTGACCTCACCTTTGAGTTCAGTTGTCAGCTGGACACCTCTCTTCAGTGCTACTGCAGTGCAAACTGTTATCAGAAGATATAAACCAATAGTGACCAGATTTAGCCACCAAATCACCTATATAAGAGAAGAAGAAAGATTTGGGACTTTATGCTGGACAAGTGCATGTGACATGCAAACATTAAGAGTACCATAAGAGAGACAATCCAAAAGGAGTAGGAAGAGAACTGGCAGAATCAAGACTAAGCTAAAATTTGCTAAAGACATTGGCTTGGAACTTCTCACTCCAACTTACCGGGTTTCCAAGCAAATAAACCCGATAATCCGTCTCATTGACACCAGAAAAACGCAGTCCCTGAGGAAAGAGATCAGAAGGGAAAGAAAGAGTTATTTATTAGTCCAGTCTGTATTTTGCACAGTGTCTAAGGTGAGACAAATTCCCATCCATGCATCTCAGGTACTACAAAAGTAGACAGCATCTTCAATGCAATTACAAGGTATTGTGCTCCAAAAGGCACTGCAAAAGCACTTGAAAATAAAAAGGAATACAGACTGATCAATATACCTGGTAGTTGATGGGCCAGTGCCAAGGTTTGGATGTAACTTCATTGTCCTTCGGTTTGAGGCCACTGTTTCCCTACAGATAAATCAACATAAAACTTAAATGAGCAGGTAGTTATTCTGCAATGTCTGCCCAGATATGTCTGTGTACACAAACATACATCAATACTCTTCCTGAGTGGAAGTTCTTTTTGACCTACATAAACACATCATCTTTCACGATGGTCACAATTAGAACTATGAATATTTTAATACTACTGTGCAAGTGAAAATGGTTTTTGGGTAGCAAAAGAGGCAGTACACTCTCATTTCTCTTCTTCAGCTTTTCCGCCACTGAGGATGTTTGTTGCATAAGCAAGACCTTCTTTCATTATAGACTTCTGTGACAGATATCCCTCCACTACGAAAAAAAAAGCCTCAGAGATTATTTCCATGGAAACTCATGAAGGTGCTTCCTTACCTGAGACAGTATTATCACTGATGGCTATGGAAACGCTTTACAAAAACACTTTTAAGTACTAACAATAATATGCTTGATTTTTTTTTCTCTTTAAAATCTGAGAAGAGCTTCACAAACAGTAGCAAAGAATACCCTTGAATTCTTTCTCAAAATATTAACTTCTCATTCTTCAGAAGAAGGATTGATGAGCTGGAAGCAGAAGGTCTGTGGCCAAGAGTACAAAGAACAATCACAGGAAAAGACTGCAAGAGCAGTCCACCTTGCAAATACTAAATCTTCTCTTTTTTAAAAATATATATTCAGAGATAAAAAGGAAACCAGAAATCAAAGCTCCTTGATGAACTTGAAAAAAATCAAGTTTTCCATTTTCAATCCAAACACTGTTTTTTTAAGTCTGTTTAGCTGATTTTCCTGCTTTTGACCACAGTAATATCCTCCTGCCTCACAAAGACTAATTTTCCTTTAAAGCCTTTCAGGAAGGTAGGGAAAACATTTCATAATTAGGCTGTAGATAGATCACATCAACAGCAGAGCCAGGGATTAAGCCCTGGCTTCCAAACTTGGACTTGGAAGATTTAGCTCTGAGACCAACCTTTTTTCTAAGTATAAATTCAAGTAGGTTGCTTGGGCATGCAAATTCTGCCCTAGCTTGCAGCCATCACCCAGATCTCTCAGAAAGTGATATTTCTTTTTGAATGCAAGAAAGAGGAAGAAGAAGATGATAATCTGGAATCAATTATATCCTACCCGTATCATAACCATGTGGGATTCTAGCAGAATTTCTGCAAAAGAAGGCTTCAAAACATCCAGGCTGATATTGGGCACTTTAAAAAAAAAAAAAAAAAAAAAAAAAAAAGAGAAGTTTGTATGGTTTACTTTTATTTGCCTTTTTCATAATAAACTAAACTCTCTCCTCCTACAACAAATCTGCTTCCAGAATCTCTTTTAGTTGTCTGTGCGATTCATTCATACTCTAAACACAGTGGCTTGCAGTCAGAAGTATCCCCCAGTGAACTTTACAATTGTTGTACTTTTAAATTTCCTCCTTTACTTCCAGGAGCAATAGAAATATGTAAAAGTCTGTGAAATAAATAGATCTGTATTTCTGGACAGATATACTCTTCACAGGTTGCTGTTTATCTGTAAATAAGCCATAAGCATGGGAATGTAAAATGCATTACAACAGAACAGGAAATTCTACTAAGTCAACAGCCCAGGATTTCTCTCCTTTGGTTTGCATACAGCTGCTCTCACCGGAGGAAGAACAGTAAGTGTTTTAACTCAGAACACAGCCCAAGTCACCCAAGATTCATGGGATGAAAACTGTGTTGAACAACCCCGGGCCAGATGAGCCTGTGAAACATATGTAACTCCTGGATGAGGCTGCAAGACCCACCTGTCATTACTGGCAAACTTAGATCTCTGTCACACACTATTCATTCCTTGATATTACTGCAAAGTCATCATTTAGCACACTTCCAGCAGGAGAAGGAAAAAAACCACACCAGAACAGACTGCATCCAAGATTTTTTTAAAAAAATCATTGAAATATTTATAACATGCTCATACCAATGATAACAATTCTCAACTAAACAATGTTAGAAATAACAGTCTGTATGTACTGGAGTGCTTCACACTTCTGTATCACATTAAAATCTCAAAATCCTTTAAAAAGTCTTTGTACTTCCACTACACTCCAAGCATTATCATCAGCTTCCAGTAAAAACAGTGAAATAGAAAAGCTCTGCATCCCTGCACATATTCAAGTTCAGCAAGTTTACACTTAAGCTGGGAAAGAACACAAATACTTCAAACACAGAATGCCAGCTACTGCTATCTGATAGCTCATCCCTTCCTTTAACAGCAAGCCAAGATGCACTCTCAATAGAAAAGGAAATCAATTACTTACATTTAGGGTTAATATGATCTTCAAAGTTCCAGAGGGAATTGGGTGTCTCCTTCGAGTATGGTGTGCAGGTGACTTCTACTTGTTCCCAGCCCCTGGGGATCAGCAGAACAGTTCATCACCACCCCACAGGAACACTCAACATTTCCATTTTGTGATTAGTTTTTCCCCATTTAGCTTTATACTTCTCTGCAATGCTTCAGCAGTTGCATTCTTACATGCTATAAGAACCATGCAGAAACCAAACCAGATCTGCAAGGCAGCTGACATCAAAATTCTACAGCAAAGTTGAACCACATTTCTCACTTTCTCTCCTAAAAAGCCCTAGATGGATATGTGGGATTTTTGAAAACTATGCACCTTGCCAACTAGAAAATACTTCCAATTCAACCCTTATAGTCCCTCCAAAGAAAATCACCATCATTCATTTAAGTCAATCCATATCTACAAGAACTGTATTACAGAAACCAAACAATTACCTTAGAGGATACTAAAAACTGTTCTTTAGTCTGTCATCCTATGTCTAGCAGGTCACATCAAAGACTTTGGGAGAAAGTGTATCAAATCAGACAGTAATATGATAGATTAATAGGGAATTTTCTATCAATCACCACTTAGCAAATTTCACTAATTAAGTAATTCATTAAATAATTACCATTAAATTATCAGAAGGACAGTGATTACTACACATTAAATAAAAAGACATTATTTGCAGTTAACCAGTATTTTTCCCCCTCAGCTGTTACTATCATCAATATTTTGTGGCAATAACTTCCATTCATATAATAAATTGTTACTGGGGAAAAAAAGAACACAATTCACAATGTTTTGTGAATACTCTTGATGGAGATTGGCTTTTTTCTTTTAACTGAACACATTATGTACTTGTGAGCCCAGTTTTATGGTGATGTTTAAATAGCATTTGCACTCCTGGCCAGGCAGTTGCCAGAGGTACCTGCCTGCTCCATGATTCAGCATCCCATAGGATTCCTTAGAATCTGGTTTTACCACAACATAGTGAAGGGAAGCCTAGAGCAGCAGAAAGGGAGGCAGCTCTTGAAACAGCAGCAACATGAATGCACAGCCTCTGCTTGAGGATCCATGTCAGTATCCCACATGGTGCAGCTTTACAGACAGGGCAGTTTGCTTGGCATCAGCCTGGATGTCTGCATACACCTCATTTGAATGATGAAGATGCATAATTCAAGGATATATAAAATCCCAACCCCTACTAATAGCAGCTTGTAACCAACACCTCGCTTCAGATGCTGCATGCAAAAATTGCCAAGATCTTCTAATCACAAGGTAAATTAATACCAATAGAAAGCAATTTTGAAGATTGTGGTACAGAACAGCATGAACTGTCCCAGTTTCCAGTGATTTTTGCAAACCCCAAGGAGAGATAACACATTAAATAACACGTCTATCATTCCCTCCTGGCCTTACCAGATGACAAGATCTATGTCCACGCCACTCTTGGATCTCTTAACAAGGGATATTATTTTTTAGAGCTGTATACCTTCATTGTAGCAGACTGCATAACCCTAACCCAAATCTTCCCCTCTGGTCTATTTTTAGTACCTGCTAGTTACATTTTTATTCTTTTTAAGAAACAGAAGAAATGTAGTTATTGCTTAGTCTACAAGTACCACTGAGTGAAGGAACATGCCATCTCAAGGCCCTGCAGGGGTGGATGGGGATTACAAACTATTTACCATTTTGGCAGAGTCTTTCCAGAGGATCCCAATACACACCCCGTGGCCACGTGGGTTAGCCGGACCTGACTCCGCAGGACTTTGATGAGCTTCCCAGTCTTTCTGCCGACCACTTCAATCCTCCAGAAGTCATTGGAGTCTCCTGTTCCATTCTATCATGCAAACATACCATTGGAGGAAAAAAAAATCAGAAAAATAGAAAAAATAAACTGAAGAGTGCCCAAACTAGAAGACACATAGAACTGGAGCACTGCAAACAGGAAATTCTGAAACTCCACTGGGTGCAAAGCTAAAAAAACTAGTCCAGACCAGCCTCACTCACACTTCACAGAAGAGATTCCCCATCAGGAAGACATCATTCTAGATATAAGCAACCACTCCCAAATACATCTCTATCTTGCCAACCTTAATTTTGTTTGCTTTCAATTCATTCTTGACTGTAGCTCAGACTTACAGCATAAACAGGGGCAACTTGGCTGCTTCACAGAAGGGGTTTAAGCAACAGACCTTTGCATTTAGAAATTCAGCCCTCAAAGCACATTTCATCTTTGTGATTCAAAATTCTGTCATCATTCTGTCAAAAAAACACTTGTCTATGTGACAAGGCCAAATACCTAAAATAATACTTGTCAGAGCAACTTCAAGGTTGCTCAGTTTGTCATTGCTGGAGTTGAATGCTGCCAAAGCTAGACTGACAGTAAAAGTTTAAATTATTTTTTAATCTGTGTTCAGGTTAAATAGACCTTAAATATGAGATAAGGCATTTCATACTACATCAATTTTTGCCTTGAGGATTGCACATGTCCATCTATCATTCTGGCTAACAAACTAAAAAAAGCAACAATAAATTCCCTTGGCATGATATGAACTCTTCCCAAAAGAAGAAGCTTTTGTTTTATCTTGCCTTCACTTACTATTCCATAGCCAGTGACCTGAAAATGCTTCCTTGTCAGGGGAGCCTCATGCTGGTGACTGTGCAGATTTCTAGAAGTTCTGAAATGAAATTAGAAGTCAAACCTTTGAACCTTATCCATTTGTGATAAAAACATTGGTTTGAGCCATTCAAAGATCTGCCAGTACTCTAACCACTGAATTCTAGCTGAGGGCACAGCAGAATACAGCCTTAACTGGATGGGGGACATAGACTGAAACTGTCACTTCCCAGCACGTGACTCTGAGCTTATGCCACACTGGGCAGTGACAGAAATGGATGACAGCATGAATAAATCCAACCCTCAAACTACAATCTACCATCTCTAAAAGGAAGAGATTTGTTTTGGTTTATTCTGGATTTTTTTTTTTTATTAACAGTAGAAGTGTAACACAGAGCCCTGTCTTATAAGAAGAAAAGCAAGATCCTGACCTTTTGTGATTATCAGTTTTACTTTTGCAGGGAAAGACTGTATCATTTAGGGGGAAATCAGTGGCCACCCTTTAGCACCAGCAGCCTGCAGACACAGAGCCTCCCACACTGGCAGGGTCTGCCAACGGAGGTAACCTGAGAAACCTGGCCACAGCCCGTCAGTCCTCGTCAAGGGCGCTGCTGCCATCGGCACGACACCGCTGTCCCTGCGACACCTGCCAGACCCCTCCCCAGCACCGCCGATTCACTCCCACGCCAGAGACCTCGCCAGGACTTAACCCATTTTGCCTAATCAAGATTTTATCATCCTCATTTCCATGTATTTGACAGTAAACTCACAAATTCAAAATTTAAAAAAATAAATCTTATAATCATTTTGGAAACCTAAGCAATGATTCGTGCATGCGCCATACTGAATACAATACACGATTTCCTGGCTCACGAGTTTAGAGGTTCTGTTAAGAAATCAAAGCTGTGAAAGCTCAGAGCATTTTGGCACTGTGGCATTAGACTAGATAAAAACTAAATATCAAGTCACTACAGTTCCCTTGCTTCCTTTTAGGTATTCCCTGCAGAAAGGGAAGGGATCAGCTTCCATTTTCATTCAAAGTGTTTAACTGCTGTGATCCCAGTGCTGGTGAGAACTTCAGAGGGTGGATATTGCCTATGAACAAGGGACAAGATACTTACAGCACACTGATAAAAAAAACCCTATATTCTATTTGCCTAGAAAATTCAGCATGGAGACAGGCAACAGAACGAGGGTTTTGAAAATACTACTCTGGAAAAGTTACCCTGATTATTGCACCTCACACAGCAGAACAAATCTCCCTTCTGCTTAGGTAGGTCGTTCTAATAAAGTTGTGTGGTTCTCTTTAAAGTTTCTCATTTAATAGAAACTTTTCAAAACATAAACCATAGAAGAAAAACTCTACAAACCTCACACTGGAAATTCGGATATACAGATACCTCTTTCACACAGCCTGCTTGTGCTGGTCTAACCACAATCTCCAATTCTGTTCAATCACATAATCTCTTTGAATCCCAAAAATCATCCTTACTCTTTATGTTCCAGACGAATAATATCTCCATGCCTCACAAACTCCACAGGGCTTGAGGGGTCAGACAGATCTGCTGAAGGAAGATGAACTGATTATATCAATGCACAGACAAACTTAGCAGGGTCTTAGTTTCTTGCTGATGCTCATGCCTCAAGCAGATAATAAAGCAAACAAAGTTGTGTTGACTCTAAGCCCGGTGTAAAACATTGCTCTAGACTCTTACCCTGAGAGCTACTCCATAGAATGTGAACTATAAATGACTCTTGCAACATTGATTATAGTTTTTCTTATATATCTACATTATTTACATTTTTTGCTCTTTAGACAATTCTTGTTAATTTTTATGAACTCATGAGGCAGGTAAAAAAAAAGGAAACTGCCACACCAAGCATGCCTCAGCTACATACACTACATAATCCAAACCAATGGCTTTCTGTACAAACCACAGATCAGCACATTCAGTACTCTTATCTTGTCCCAAGCAATCATCCACAAAAATCTGTCAAACACAATGTACCAGACTGTAACAGGACCCAGCCTTCCCAAGACTCTTAGCCACAATAACTGATTGCAAAAATTATTAACTCAGTTCAGACAAATTTTCTCTCTGCTGTTATTTGCAGCCCTAAACAGCTGAAAAATTGTCAATGCAACCTTCAGCTAAGAAAAGCTTATAAACACAGCAGACACACACAGTGCAAGTCAAGATGGAGACAACTTCCTCTTGTTCTTCCTCCTCTCCCCCTCATATCCATGAAGGATATTCTGCCCTAGAAAGAACTCAGAATATTGTGAAAAACAGAAGCAGTTACAAAAGGCACTTTACTGGTATTTGTTACCTGTATCTGAATCATGTTTCTTTATGACCCATAGGTTATTCAAATCTTTATGTAAGTAGGCAGTGACCTGAAATGACAAGTTATTCAAATTTTTATGTAAGTAGGCAGTGACCTGAAATGACAGGATTAATTATTTTACCTAAAAAAAAAAAAAGCTGTTGATAGTAGCCACACATTCACCAGCAAATCATATAGCCCATACTCAGAAGCACTACACTTCATGGTAGTTCACATAAACCAACAGCCTCCAAACACAGTCTCTCTCACCCTGTTCCAGAGACTCCTTCAACAACAACAGGATATCCAAAGCAGAACTCTTGAATAATCACTGACCACTACCTGAACCAGGAGACTGAAGCAGCACTGGTTTTACAGACAGTAGAGATTTAGGACAACAGGCTGACTGTGACAACCACAATATCTGCCAAAAGATCCAGGCAAGGTACGGATTCAGGGATAACCCATTACTATGTTACCCACACACACTACACAGCTAATCCTTGCCAGCCTGCTCAGCCTCACACAGAGTAACTGCATCTACTGCTACCATGGACACAAAGACCATCTTACTCCAGGCTGCTGCTCCCCAGAGCATGTGGAACTGTACTCCCTTCGCTCACCCTCCTCCTATAGAGCAGCAAGCCTGGCTCTGTGGGACCCCAGCCCAGTGCCCCACCTGTGCCTCTCTCTTAGCTGGGAGCCGATGGCCCAGGGGGTGGGTGAGAGGCAGAACACAGAGGAGTGTCTGATGATGGGGAAAAGTGAGAGCTGAACGTAGAATCCCATACCTTGACGTCAAGCCATCAGGAGTACGGGAATGTGGAAGCAGAGAGATCACTTTTTCCTCTCTAAGTCTCCTCCAAGTTCTAAATTCCCTTCCCCTCTCCAGAGCCCTGAAACTACCCTAGAACCCAACTGCTGTCCCACCACCAGGGCAGGGAGCACAGGGAGAAATCTCCACCCTTTCCCATTTTCCACAAGGAACTCCCATTAGTGTCCTCTCCAAATTGCCTTTCCCTGCTTTCAGTGTCATAAAGCGTGATCTGCACTCCAATTTTGCCTATGCTTGAGGCAGTTTAGCATGACAAGCCATATACTGCAATAAACATTAATGTCATGCTAGAGTATTAGATATTCTGATTATGACAAGCAGCAGGGAAAGAAGATTCAAGACAAAGTTCGCACTTCTGAAAACTTCCTCCTAGTCACAGAGACAGCAAGGAGTTAAAAACCAAACACTTGTGTTTCTCTGGCAACTTTCTTTCAAGGATCTCAGAACAATTTTTAGACACCAATAATCAAACTGCAGAATACATTTTGGTGAATGTGCAGAATCAGCAAAGATTTGTGAAGCTTGATGATGATGATGGACAAAAATAAGAAATCCACTTAATGTTTGTTCTTCTTAATTAGAGATAGTTACATGATTTCTGATTTCTACTTTCACTTAATTGCTTATTGCTTTCACTAATTGCATTTAATGAGAAGTCCCTAGTTCAGATGGTTTCCATATGGCTATATTGGCTTACAAACATACAGTATCTAATTTAATGAGCAAAGCATTACAAATTCTTTGGTGACAGATGAAGGAAGCAAGGCACCAAGGAAACGGATTCATGTAAGGTCACAGAGGCCAGCGGCTGGAGTAAAAACAATATACAGCAGCTCTATTCTCTTGCTTTTAATATACAGCCAGAAAAGCTGTAAGATAATGTTCTTGTCTTACAACCTTCCTTGAGGTATCATTCATTATGGAAGACTATTCTGAATTCCTCTTGGACTCAATTTATGGACAGTGCTCTTGCAAAACCCTGCTACTGTAAGTCACCCCTCTAGTGCAGTGTGGTAGGCTCTCTTCAAGCCTCCTTTTTAGTTAGAGTTCCAAGACAAGTGCACAGCTGTAGCACTGAGAAGGCAACAGATGCTGAGTAAACTTCTAGCTCCTATCAGTTTGGCCCCTAATGCTAAATGCAAAGAGTAAGTCAGTGGCTGTAGTCACAGGCAGTACTAGCACAGCACACAAACCTGCTGCTGGCGAGCCCCAATGCCCTCTGGATAGAGGTGCCAGTGGGAGTGAAGGTATCCCCCTGCCATCCGAAGGTTCTTCATTGTAACCACAGACCCATATGCCAAATCTGCATGAGAAAGGAGGAGGAAAAAAGACATAAGGCAGCTCTCCTGTATCTCCCCCAGGTAGTGTACAGTGCTCAATTAGGCATGCATTCTCCACTGTTTTGATGGAAGTTTGTTTCCTGTTTGACACATTATTCCATAGGGCTCATTGCAAGTTTTCTCCCATCCCTAACCAGGATTCAGTAAAACTGTTACATAACATTTGGCTGAAACACTTAAAACACTCCCACAAGTCTTAACATAAACAGACCTGGTAAGGCATTTCTTTGTTTGTAATTTCATAATGAGAGGTTTGAGATAGCTTCCCCTAAAAGCATACAGTCAAATTAAGGCGCTGCTGACCCCTGCAGCAATACAAGAGGGAAGAGAGGCAGAACTGATATACAGGCTGAAGACATCTTCCCTCCTATGCCCCCAATGCAAGTGAGAAAACTCAGTCTTGGAGAACAGACCTGATGCTCCCCCAGTGACAGCTCTGGAGCAGGAAAAACTGGGACACCATTTTTATTTAAGCTCTCATGTACACTGACAGCATCTGGAGTGCTTTATTCATTTGGATACTCACGCTCTGGAATGGAGACATTATGAAGATTGTTCCCAATCAGCTGGGATTGAAAGGCTGAACTGAAGAAACCATCCCCAGGACCACTACAAAAGAGAGCAAAGAATATGACAATTAGAAGTCTAAACAGCATATAAACACCTGTCATGCATTACCAAGTTGTTTTTACAGAACAAAAATTATAAAACCAGACTGGGCATCTGAAGAAGAAGACTGGGTGCAGTTCCCTTAAGAGGCACACTTCTCTAATGTTGTGAACCACAGCAGATAGAGACAGTCTTGCAGGAAGTTGTCCAGTGCAGCAAGAGCTTGAGGTCATAAAAATGTACAAATGCTGGCTCTGCACAAAGCTGTCTTTGGAGTTATTCTTACAAATAAACTGACCTGCTGTCAGGACAGATATAACAAAACCTTTCTCTCTGGCTCCTGTAGTCTTACTTCTGCTAAGAGATTAGTGGTGAGACCAGTCAACTTCAAACAAAAAATAAGAGATTTATTTTTCTATTCTTTCTTTACAGTGAAATGATTATTCACCTCATTTTTTAATGCTGGCATATGGAAAACATTACTTGGCCATTTTACTAGCTCCTTCCTTGTAAAAAGCATCTCTTGGCTGCAAGCATCCAGGAAAGAGCCCTCCCTTCAGGCACACTCAGACTCTTTTAATCACAGCCATTTTTCAGGAACGCAATGACTTTTTTTAATTACAAAAAGACAAAGAAAGGAGTTGAGATATTTTCAGGTCCCAGAAAGAGAAGAGAAAAAAAATGAGACAGGAA
This sequence comes from Oenanthe melanoleuca, assembly GCF_029582105.1. Lineage (NCBI taxonomy): Eukaryota > Metazoa > Chordata > Aves > Passeriformes > Muscicapidae > Oenanthe > Oenanthe melanoleuca. Next base: position 39,719,861 of record NC_079339.1, read on the forward strand.
GTTTGCTTAGGTTACTTGCTTGGCATTTCAGAGTCTCAAGATCAAATTCAATTTCACTGCCAGCTTGGCCAGCGAGTTGGAGAAGAGAATTAAAAAAAGACACAGCTTGTGGCTGTACTTCTGACTTTGAAAGTGGAGCACTATATAACCAACAAATAGCCTTTAATTCAAAGCAAAGACAAGCAATTCTTCTGGATAAAATGTTGTGAAATACCTTCTATTTAACACTGCAAAATGAACAGCAAACATAGCTGTGTAGAGGGCAAGCGGGAGCACGATGAGGCAGAGTACACGAGCCAGTAAATGCTTCCCAAACATGACCTGCAACAAACACAGTCTGGATCAAACAGTGCAGGAACAACTTCGCTCCTTATTTCAAAAACTCTGAGCAGCAGTCCTATAGCTGGAGCTTGCTGTGCAAGAAAGCCCACCAGGCTGCAGAATTACCTCAAAGGCCCAGAGAGAGGTAAAAGCTGAAGCAGACCTTGCTGTGTATCGCCAAAAGCTGGAGCTATGGTACCTCAGAATCCTAGGGTCATGGGAAAAAAAACAAAAACAGGCAATGGGAGATTTTAGCGTTCCGAAGTGCTGAGCATCCCTAACTTTGGCAAAGGAGGCTGGGTAGCCCACACTGAAAATACTTTGAGAGCAAGGACCTTAATTTGTACACATCTTGACCCAAAATCTCAGCAAAGGCATGGCCTTCAAAATAGTAACTACCAAAGATAAGCAAGAGGAAAAATGAAAATTTGTTGCCCCAATAAGTCAATGCAAATGTGAAAGTAACCAGGACATCCTGGGGATCCAGATATGCTTCACTTACAGAAATCACCTTGCTTAGCAAGGATGCTCTCACACTGCAACTTCTAGTACTGCTCAGCCAGAAGCTACAGAAAAATCAGCAGCAAAACCTTTTCTTCAGAATCCCAAAATGAATGCACATATTTTATTTCAATTAATTGAAAACCTGTTTTGCAAACAGATGCCAAAGAAGCTATTACATTTTCAGAACCTACTGATACTGCTGGTAGTGGTAATTGATTTTATTAAAATTAGCAAACCTAAATTAAACAAAGACATTAAATAATGTAAAAGTCGGTAGATAATAAATAGTTGTGGAAGAAGAGAAAAATTAAATAGCAAAAACTGTTTTCTAAATGCCCACACTAACTTCAAAGTGGATGAAAACAGATCCACTTGCTAGTCTCCATATTTTTTAACATGATATTTATCATATAATCATTAAGCTAATCTTTCTCCATCCCTTAGTACCCAATTAATTCAGAAGGAATAGAAAAAGCTGAACACATTGCAAAGCTCACTGAAGTCAATACAGGAAAGAGCTGCTCAGTTCAAGTACTTCAGCAGAACACTTAATAACCACCGGACACTTAGAAAAACGCTGATTGATGGTACATAACCAAATATAGGCAGTAGAGAGGCATGTGAACCTCCAGTTCCCTACTTAAAAAGGCCTCAATATGCTTCAATTTTCATGAAATTGTCTTCTTAAACTAAAGACTTCAATGCAAAGTCAAAAAAAAGAAAAAGAAAGTCCATGTGAAAGACAGCAGTGAGCAAACCAGAACAATGGAAAAATACAAGTTGAGAATTCTAGAAATCATGTTAGTCCCCAAAAAATTGCATGTACATAATCATGAGTAGCTTCCTAACAAATGCAGAGATAAGTTATTCTGGTTTTCAGGACATTAATCCTCACCGTTTTTTTCCCCTCTCCTCAAGCACCAGGGTTGCCAAATAGCTGGCTTTGCTGCCTTTGCTGCCAGCACCACAAATGAAATCACTGTGCAGCTGTCTGCTGGCAGAAAGCTTAGACATGATGGATTTGTCCTATTTCAAATGCAATTAACTGACTTTGCTCAAGAATTGTTTCTCTGGGGTTGGAACACTGAATCTTTGCAGCCCATATTGATTCACATTAATCAAAGAAAACAAATCACACAGGAGTAACAGAAGTCCCCCTCATGTCCCCACTGTTTATAAGACAAACAAGACAAAAACAGTAAGTAAAAGAAATAGAATTTTCAAGCTTCAAAAGAGGCTGAGACAAGAGGAGAACTGAACACCTTTTAAAAGATATGACTGAAGAATTTTTTTCCTGCCAGTTGCAAGACTGCAAATGGTAAACCAAGGCATTTCTCCAAATAGCAGATTTCACGCTTTGCAAACACAAAATGCAATATATTATACCAGGACACTCAAACTTACTAGCAAATTTTTTAGGGCTTAGAAGAACTAAATGTGTGTGAAATCAAGCAGGCTATGGCTGCCTTCATCCTCCTAACTGGCTATGGATACTGTATTGCAGAGCATTTCTATGACTTGTGATGCTCCTGCTATGCAGCCTCTGCCCCCTTACTCTCACAAAGCAGAGCCTGATCTCATGCTGCTTATGCAAACTAAATGCTGCAAGACATGCCTGTCTGCCAGGTAGCACATACTCGTTAGAAGGTCAGGTAACAGTGCTGAACAACATCTTGCATTGGGCCACTCCCATATAAATGTAAAGCCATTCCCAATGAGCACTTCTGGCTTAGAATGAAAATTTAGCGAACTGGAATGGTAACAGTTTCTCTCAGGAAACAGTAACAATATTTCTGCTGTGCTTGCATGCAATTGTGTCCTGCTGATATAAGTGTGTTAGGTTTTTTCAAAAGCCTGGCAATAATTTTTCATTATAACCTTAATCTCTATTTTTCATCACCCACACGAGATGCCTTTCTTTGCTGCAGACAGAGTATCTCTGTTTGGGTACTTTCAGGGTTGTCAAATACTAGGAGAATTACAAAGCAAACAAAACAAAGAAACTCTTAAAGTAAAGAAAAGCCTTTGAAACTCACCAGTGACAGGCTGAGGTTCCCCAGCAAGTCCCATAGGTCATAGATTGTGTTCAGGCCAACCAAGAGGACTACAAAAAGGCCAACAAATTTTACCCCCATTGCTCCAGCAAGGCTCACACCAGTCAGACTCAGCCAGAACCACCAGGAGGCAGAAAATGGCCTGCAGGACCAGTAGAGCAAGTCAGTAAATAAAATGATAGCTACATGAATGGGCAGCCTCTGATCACAAAAATAAATAACAAATCAGTTTTTCATTTAGTTTAGAGTCACACAAGGATACTGGTTTCAGATACAGGCTTGTGAAGCCTTGATACAGGCTTTAGGTACACTTAAGCTGGGACCAACCCTAGATCTCCCATTCAAGGATGGAAACACAGACATCATGTATAGGCTAAAATACTAGTGTGAAGAAAGTCTGACCACATGGAAGTTCTGAGAACAGAAACAAGAATTTTGCTCCATAAAGTGCAATCTTACTTCTCTCAGAAATTTAAGGACATGCAGAAGAACAAGAGGCAAAGAGCAGCCACCCTTACTAAAGCAAGAAAGCTTTAGCAGAAAACATCTATCCAGAACACAAACAAAAGCTGCAGCAAAAAACAAACAAATTATTAACTGACATAAAACTGAATCATAGAAGAGAGATGAGAAAAAAATTACAGCAGAATTTAAAACCTTTTTCTTTCTGATTCCTAATGCCTTGATGCTTTTATTTCAACTAGATAAAATCCCCAGGACCTGCTAAGCAACACAGTAGCTAGAGTTGGCTTTTAATTTGCAGAATATCAACTACTTTGACAAGACGATTAGTACTAAGATATGAAAAATAAATTCAAGTTAGGGCACACAGAGCTGATCAAGCACTGCAATTTAATGCTTGTATTCCCTGAGGAATGTGCTGTAGATAAGGATGGCCTTGGATACCATACATAATGCTGCAGGCTGCATTTCAGCCACACAAACTGTAGACACACTAAGACTGATATGATCAGTTATTGAATGTTTCATTAAATTAAGAACTGCTCTTATATAACACAGAATTTCGACTTTTAATGTCTTTGGATTAAGGATGCATTTCAAAGAAACTATTCTGTGCAGCCCAGCCACAAAGAAGCCTTCTGACATATCCCAATACCTGTAACAACCACCCTCTCTGGATGGCTCTACAGCAAGTGTCCTCAGCAACTTGACTACTTTATTCAGAATCCTCCTGCCTATATTTCCCTCTAAGTTTTTGTAGCCATTTCTCTAGACCAAACAAATTACACTATTTACCTCAGACAGCAGGATTTTTATAGGTGCTTACAGTCACAGGTAAGTTGGTGTACTCCAGCCACAACACTTTCTCCCTAACTACACAAACCCTCATAGTAAAAATTTCTTTTTGCTACCAAAAGTCATTTTCACCTTCAAATTTCCTGAAATAATCTCATTTCAGCAATTCACACATCACCAATGGCAGACATTACTTTAACTGTGTGAAAGTTAAATACCTATAGTTTAATAAAATTATCATCCTTATCTTACCTGTCTGCACAACTGTTACATTTCACCATACTCAGAACAGCTCCCATGAGAAAGAACATTAGAATGGGATCCAGCAGAATATATTGGGACAATGTAATACAGCCTGTATCTGCAAAGAGACACAATGTCAGAAAGACTTGCAGTTCCAAAGCGAATCTAAGATTGTGGGAATTCAGTTTCTTCAGTGTTGTTAAGACAAGAAGAAGGCGGGAAATTTTAGAAACAGGAGGAGATCACATTTCATCTGCTACCTGCATAACAAAGGGAAAAAAATCCAACAAAACAAAAATAAAATACAAACACAAAACACAAAATACAAAAACAAAAGGCAGTACAGCAGTATCTGTGAAATACCATTTGCAAAGTGCTGATAACATATTCAGATGGAGAGGATTACAGCCAGCAATGATCTACCTAAGGCACCACCACAGTGCCAGAGGAGGCCAGAGGAGTCATCTTTCAGATGGTACCTATAAAAAATTAATATGGCTTTGGTACTTTAAGACTCCATTTCTCAATACCTACATTTCCTCACAAAACCCCTATTTTGGTAACTCCATTTGCAGGTCAATTTCTCCACTTGGCTCAATTCAACAAGGAACTTTATTCATTTCTTATTGTGAGCTCTTATAAAGTAATGCAGGAGCTGTTAAACATCTCTATAATTCATACAGGAAACATTAATATGTCACTAGTGGGCAAAATCATTCCTGACCATCCACCTTATAAATTTTTTTAAAATTAAAGTGCCATCTAATCCAATACTGCGGTTATGTAAATAACAGAAGTACCTATGAACTAAACAAAACTGTAAAGTTCTTAAGGGTACCACCAATTAAAAAGCCTCATACATATATCCATTTTAAAAAAAAGCAGAATTACTTTGCTTTTGAGAAAGTCTCTCATTAACCCAAATATCTCCTGGTTAGGTAACATATGGTAATCCAGAAATTAAATTATCTGAACTATTGACACTCGATTTTGCTGTAGCAGGAACACCTACCAAAAATAAGGATGAAAGCCGTAAGTAAGGCTGCTGGCAGTGACTTTGACAGTTCCAACACTGTGAGGTAGGCAAAGGGAACCAGGCAGGAGCCAAGAAATGCACAAAACTGCAGGAAAAGATCATGAGAGAAGTTATAACCCACCTATGGTGAACAAGAGCTCACACCCTTTCCTTTCCTTCATCTTCCATACTTAAAACAGGAGGTGTTGCTGCAGCTGAACTGAGTCACAAAGAACATCAGACAAAATCCAGCTGAACAAAGACATTGCTCAGAGGACAGAGGCTTACTCTGTTCTGCAGAGGTGTCAGTAATGACAGCCAGTCACACTCTTGCTAGACTACACCAGATATTCATAAAAGGATGTGTCAAGTAGGTCCACTACACATCCACTACACTCAGCCTTTTTTAACAAGATACTAGATTATGAAAGCTAAGAACAAAACACACTTGCACCTTGTATCTTTAGCAGACCAGAGTCCCTTCTCCTACACAAATGAGACCAAGGATAGTTGGAGGAGAAAGAGGAGAAATCAAAACAAAAGAAAACAAGACCACAGTAAAATTCATTATCTTTAATGTCTGTTTCTAACACCGCCCCCACCTTTGGCTCAGGGAAATCTAAAGCTGTGAACTTCTGGAAACTAAACTAAGAAAACATGCCTTCCCAGTTTTCAGTTTTCTTTCTAGGAAGTAGCAATTGGTCATTCTTTCTCCTTCTGACTTTTCTGTCAGTTATATGGCTCTTGGTCTTCCTAAATAGCAGTACAGCCAGGGTTTCAGACCGTATACAACTCTGAATTCTGCCCTGCTGTCCCAGGCTCCACCAGCATGCTCAGCTCAGGGTCACTCGTGGTGGCAAGCTGCAGGTGACAGTGGATGATTCTGGCTTTTTGATATCCTTGGCTCCCCAGCAGAAGAGCCAGGCACAATGGAGCGAGAGAAGCTCAAACTCTGCAATGTTTGCTTTGCAGAACAGGCAAGATACCTATCCCTTACAGAGTGAAGTCTCACTAATTAGCAGGAAGAGCTGGCCTCAATTCTCACCTTAATTTCTTACCTGGCCTCTCACAGAAACACATTAAGACTTATTCTTACAATTATTACAATAGAACCACTAATACTTTTCAAAGGAGCTTAAAAATAAGGCTAAACAGACCTCTGACCTGATCAAGGAGAGCTGCTCTTGAGATGCAAGACTCTGTATTTATTGAAAGGCACAGGGAAGCTAACCAGCTTGACCCTAGCCTGTAGAGCCTTACCCCTCTCATCCCTATGTAGTTGTGCTGCTCATATCGATCCCCTGGCTTTTGGAAAGGAAATGTACCATCATAGCCACTAAGGTAGCCAGCAAGTCCAATCAGCATCTGAAGAGGAAAGGTGAAAAAACTGGTCAGAAAAATCACATTGGAGGAAAAAGTATCCAGGCTAGCAGCAGGCAAGATTTTTATAGAAGCCACATTGATCCAAAGGACAAATAATTCAGACACATCATCCAAAAAAGAGTTTATTTAAAGAAATTATATGCAGACATACTGCCCTTTGTCTAAAGACAAAATCAGAATTATTTTTGTAACAGACTAAGGATGACTGCAAGCTCAAGAAAAATACCAGGTGTGCAAATGAGCAGAGGGAATTCTGTAGAGTCTCCCTCCTTTAGTTTCAGAAGACCCAGTCTGAAAGGAAGATAACCTTGATGAGGCAGGAGGATGCAGTTTCATCCACACTACACACTGTTGCTAAAACAAGTTCATTTACAGAACAGGAAATCAGAGCTCTCAGGGTCATTTGTGACAGGCATCTCATTTGCTCACAAGTTATCAGGAACTGTTTGCTTCCTTTAAAATCTAGGCTTCTATCACACATACCCTCCAAGTGTCACACTGATCTTTTCATGTCAAGCCTTTCAAAAACCCAACATGCAAATTGTTTGGTCTTCATATATTTGAAGCATTTTTTGTGAAGACAAAAAGTTGCAAGTTGAGGCTCTGGACACAGAATGCAAATTGATGTCAACAACAGTTAGGAAGGACTTTGTTGTTCATCACATCCTTTGCCAGAAGGCAGAGGCAGACTTTTATTGGCCCACTCCTGTGGCTTCTGAAACATGTAACAGAAAAGCAGTTTACCTTCCCCAAAGGGGGATGGACATCAAAGAAGAAGGTCCGATTAATGTAGTAACTTCCCATCTTCCCAAAATGAGTTTCATCCCAACTGGAAAAAACACACCAACAAAACACAAACTACAATAACCAATCTGCTACAATACCAAAAAGAGTAAAAAAAAAAATCCAGGAAGGTCTTTATACTTATGCTTTTTATAGTATAGAGGGTTACTGCCGTACATTCCATATGCGACAATGCATTATACTCAGTGGGAATCATGGAGAACACTGCAACCATTGTAGGAAAGGTCTTTTTAAAGAACAGTTTGATACTATCACTACAAGACCTCTGTTTTGTCCTTTTGATTCCAAATTGACCTTAGCGAGGTTAAAAAGAGGTTAACAAAAAGATCTCCAAAACCGACCAGCTAGGAGCCGATGTCCTCTCTGCAGCAGGTCCCGAGAGCAGCGCGGGCCGGGCCGGCCTGAGAGCGCAGCGGGGAGGGAGCGGGGCCGGGCCGGGCCGGCCTGACAGCGCAGCGGGGAGGGAGCGGGGCCGGGCCGGGCCGGCCTGAGAGCGCAGCTCTTCCTTGCGGCCCTCACTGCATGTCCCATCCTTCCGCCTGCCTGGGATAAACAGGGATCTCTGCCACGCCGGGCAAGGCCGGGCCGGGGAAGCGGCGCGGGCCGGGAGGCAGGGCGCGGTGCCGGCCGCTGTGGCCGGGAGGAGGCGGACACGCACCCACCCGCATCCCGGGGCCCGGGACGTGCCCGTACCATACGTGCGGCGGCTCCCGCAGGCGGTGGAAGCGGGAGGCGAAGCTGAGCAGGGTGACGAGGGCCAGCGCGGCCGGGCGGGTGGCGGCGGGCGGGGCGGCGGGACGCGCCGTTCCCCCCGGGCCCCGGCGGGGCTCCCGCTGGCGCGGCGGCATCCGCGGGCATCGGCCGCGCGCCGCAGCGCGCCGGGCGCGGCGCATCCTGCGCAGGGCGCGCGGGCGGCGCGGGGCACGCCGGGGGATGCAGTCCCGGGGGTGCGGGCCGGGCCCCGAGCGAGGCCGGCAGGGCCATGAGCGCCGCCGCCAAGGTACGGGCGCTGCTCCGCGCTCTCCCCGCCGGGCGGGAGGGGAGCGGGGCGATGGCGGCGCCAGAGCCGGGGGAGCGGGGTAGGGGGCGGCGGTTCGGCCTTGTCGCCGGCTGTGGCGTCTGGTGCCCCGGCACCCCAGGGAGGCCGGGAAGGCTGCTCCCGGGGGATGGCGGTGCCCGGGGGATGGCTGTTCCCGGGGGATGGCGGTTCCCGGGGGATGGCGGTTCCCGGGGGATGGCGGTGCCCGGGGGATGGCGGTTCCCGGGGGATGGCGGTGCCCGGGGGATGGCGGTGCCCGGGGGATGGCGGTTCCCGGGGGATGGCGGTGCCCGGGGGATGGCGGTTACCGGGGGATGGCGGTTCCCGGGGGATGGCTGTTCCCGGGGGATGGCGGTTCCCAGGGGATGGCGGTGCCCGGGGGATGGCGGTGCCCGGGAGCACCGCGCCCCAGCGTCTCCGCTGCCCCGGCCGGCACCCGTGTCTCTGTCGCAGTGGAAAGCAAAGCATTTAAACCCCGTGCTAAATAAAATGCTTTAGTGTGCTAATGCTTTTCGCGGTGGTGTTTACTTAGCATGTTTTATTCGCGTGCACTGTTCACAGCAAATCCTGCTGCAGAGATACTGAGAATTTAGAGCAAATCTGTTGTTTCGGCTGTACATTTGAACGCAGCAGAGTCCGAGCAGTGCCTTTCAGGCCCCGAGGTGTCCCCAAGGAGCAGGGGGTGTGTGCAGGCTGCTGGGCTTGATGGCTCAGCAAAGGTGAGAGATCGGGCATTCCCAAGTGCATCCCAGATACCGCCTGCAAAGAGCTGGGATCCAGAGCAGACAGTGAAGAAGACAGGGAACCTAAGAGGTCAACACAGAGTTTTTTTGAAATGGGTGTTTCTTCTGTCTTTCACAACACAGAAGCACATTTCCCAATTTTTTACTCCAGACTGGTATTTAAGTGCAAACTTTCTACACTGGTTGCCAGAAATGAAAACAGAACCAAAGCAGATCTCTACGTAGACATCAAGCAAATCCTATCCTGCTATAATCTCAGCTCCAGCTAGTCTAAACTGCAGGTTTTGGGGATTTTATCCCACAGGATTGTAAATGCAGGAAATTGTTTTCTGAGACTTCCCTGGACCCTGCTCAGCATTTCCTCTGAGAAAGACACAGTGTCACTCTGGGGTCTATCCACTGAGGACAAAACATCTCTGCTGTCTCTAGTCTTTACTTAGCTGATTATTTTTGCCTGTGATCTACACTGCTGCTAGGAGCAAAACAGTATGAACTGAAGAGATCATTCCAAGCCCCAGCCTCTGGAGACAGTTCCCAGCTGAACAATAGATTGGTTTCCATGTTCTTTTTAGGTGCCTTGAAATTGTAAAGCAAAGCAATTAGCTTAGCACAGTTTATTCCAAATGATAGCATAGGCTGTAAAACCAAAAAAGAAGTGCAGAGAGAATCAGGAGAAATGTCTCTGCTGGCTGAGAGGCCAGAGTCCAAAACAGATGTGGTGTTCTGAGCCAAAAAATCATTAGCAAGGTCCTCAGGAAAAGCAGGTAAAGTTAGTATCCCATGAATGCTCTGTGCTTCTCTTTTGAAGCCATAGGCTTTGTTTCTTTCCCTGAAACTCAGCAGGCTAGACATTTGAAAAATGAACATAGCTGATGCTTCTAATGCCCCAATAACAGAAGAGAATTTCAGAAAATCAGTAAATACTTTGTCCACTAAAGTTTTACCAGTACTGCCATCACTTTCCTCCTCAGTTATAAATCTGAGTAATTTAGTCAAAGACATACCTCATTTGAAGTTGTTTGAGCCAATCTAAACTGTAAAAGAAGCACGACGTTTACAAAGTGGACTGGAGCACAAGGATATCAGTGTCTCTGGTTTTCTGTTGACAGACTATAATTAAGCATATCCCTGCTTTCTTTTGTCTTGCTGCCAGTCTCTGGAAAAAATTTTATGCATTTTAGGAGGGTAGAGACACAGAAAGATCCATGCCATAGGATCTGTGTAAGCACGGAGAGACATGATTATAGGCTTATTTAGAGACATACATGGGTACCAGTTTCCTGTGTGGAAAGAAAGGACAGTGCCACAAAAAAAAGCAATATTTTATTTTACACTAAGTTCATCTGAGAGCAGAATAGCTACTTCTCCTATATCTGCAATGTAGAAAATCCCCTCTAATGGTCAGTACTGGTAGGAGGGGGGCTACAGGAGCACAATAAGGAATCTCCCTGCAAAGGCAGCCCATTCACAGAGCTAGCAGTCATTCCCTAGTGGAACAGAAATTCTGCATGTAGCTTTGGTTTTATTTTTTTTTGTTCTCCAGGGTTAGATTTCTGCATTGGCAACTGGTGACAGCCTGGGAGGCTCTCCAGATATCTTATTTGTTTCTGTATGAAAAGCTATGAAAATAAGAATGGTTCCCAAATGTGCTTCTAAGCTTAAATCTGGTTAATGATTTTGATAGCAGGGCTGGGAGAGGTGACTCAGGATTGAACCTGACTGGCTGGTTTTTGGGTCCTGGGCACAGACTGAGGGGCATAGTCCTTTCCTCATTGGTTTTAGGAGATAAGCCTTCCCCCTTTCCATCTGAGTTAAAAGGGAAAACACAGAGTTGTTTTTATTTTGTGGAAACAACTGCACAACCATGGCATCTGAAAAGGTGAGAGTTTGGACAGGGTGGAAGCATCTGGGAAGGCTGCCTTAGTGTTATAGTTCAGGTAGAGATGAATTGTCTGTGGCTTTCATCTCAAACAGCAGAAGCTCTTGTTTGGAAAGAGATCTGGCTTTTCCCTGCATGGCTGGAAAAGCTGTTTCATGCCATGCAAATACCCAGTGCAGGTGCTTGGCACAATCAGTAGAAATTTAAGATAGGATAGAAGTTAGTAATATTGGACAGAGACAAAGAGGGAAGCTTTATAGGGAATAATTTTAAGGTCATTTGTGCATTGCTGGAAACATCAGGTGCAGCTGGATACTGAAAAAGCTATTATGAGAGGCAGTGATGCTACCTGTATGCCCAAATCAGGAACAGCTACTTGCAGAAATGAGCTCTCTCTCCTCCAAACATTGCTCTCCCCTGTCTTAGAGTTCCCGAAATGCCTTCTGCTCATGCATTATTCTCCTTATATACAATATTCTGGTGCTCCCAGCTTATAACTCTGATCTTTCTCTTCTCAGCCAGTACTTTACAGCTATTTCCGAAGTTCCTGTTCTTGGAGAGTGCGAATCGGTAAGATTAAGTGTTGATCTCTCTTTTTTTTTTTTTTTGTCTCAGTATTGCAGTATCCTCCCCTTCACTAACCAAATTAATCAATCACTTATTAACAGAGAGGTCAGCAAACATGAGCCTGGAACAGTGAGGCATCTCCCCATGGGGAGGGAGGGGAAGACTGCAGCTTACCTGGAGCAGGTGGAATAGAGGAGAACAGATAAGAGAGCTTCATGATACTGCCTCAGACTCTGGCCTGCCCAGGTCTTGAGAGCTGAACAAGTCTGGGAATGGTCCCTACTTGTACTGAGACAGAAAGGTTTTACAGGTGAGCACATGGTCCCCTGCCTTCCATAAGCCAAATCAGGAAGGCCTGTGCTGCAAAGAGTTGCAAAGCTTATTTTGAAAAATGTAGTGGTTTTGCTAGGATTGATCTTCAGTACTTTGGTCCTTCATTTGCCAGACCACTGTCTTCTCAGTGGACTCAGGCCACCCTCCTTGAGGAATAGGGTCTTTTTTCAAATGTAGATGCTAACATTTCCCTGCGCCCACCGCCAATGAAACTGGTCCCAGTGCTGCTGTCTGAAGCTGTACACTCTGCTCTCCCTAGCACTGGCTCTGAAAGGGATTTCCTATGACCTGGTCCCAGTGAACCTCATTAAGGATGGAGGACAGCAGGTAAGGATAAAAATACCACTGCTCTCTCCAGGGGTACTGAACTTGGAGATCATTAGGAGACTTGGGATTAGCACTAGAAAGTTCACAAGTAAAGTTACTGAATTCCTCACCACTTCTTTGTAAGTAATAGTTGCTTTCAGCCATTCAGTATTCCCTGGCATGTGAGACAGGAGAAGATGTCTGCAGGAAACTAGAGGCTTTTTCTTCTCTCAGACATTTGTGACTGAATCTATAAGGCTGAAGATCTTTTGCTTACCGTGATACAGCTGAATATATCTGGAGCACAGACTTCAGAGAAGCTGCCCTGCACTTTAAACAGACTCAACCTCATTCAATTAGCACCAGAAAATGCATGGAGGTGGGAATAGGAGGTGTCCAAAAGATGTTAAATGATATTGCAGGGGGCTGTAAAAGGTCTGCAGAAGGAACAGATGGGTTGCCAAAAGAGATCTTCACTTGGGAGTCTATAGGATGGAGTTGTGTACCTCATAGTACCACTGGCTCAATGGTCTGATATGGGCAGACAACTGGGACAGTAATGGTGGCACTGATGCAGTACCACCCATTCTGGGCATTGCAGTGATGATTTATCAAGAGATAAGGCAGTCTGGCCCTGGATGCAGTGATCCCTGAGCCCCAGTGAGAGCTTGCTGTAGGCTAATAGTACAGCATAATTTACTGCAAAGATTAGTATTAAGGTAGAGAGAAGAAAAGGTAGGAAAAAATTTCTGGGCTCTGGAAGAAGGAAACAAGGAAGAAGAATTTCGTATTGCTGTACAGTAATCTCAGGTTTGTTTTCCACAGTTTTCTGCTGAATTCAAGGCATTGAATCCTATGCAGCAAGTGCCAGCCTTGAAAATTGATGGCATCACCATTTCTCAGTCAGTGAGTTATCAGCCAACTCCCTGTTAACCTTTCACTCCAGCCTGCTGCCCAATCTGGATGGGATGGCTTTATCCCATCTTCTTCCCCAGAGCTCTCACCTATACATTGGAAAGGAGATGGCATTTATGATCCCATTTGGGAACAGAAATAGCACATAGTCCCTGATGGAAAACTACTGTCAAGGATTTAAGTTCATTTCTGCTTTGGTTCATAACTCCACCTTTCACTAAGCAGTTTGTAGTCTGACTTCAGTGACTGTTTCATGGTTTGCCTGAAATTACAGTTGTAACAAATTACAATAAGGTCACAGGCAGAGGGGTTATTCTGTTCCTTGGATTAGTAACAGGCTACCTTCAAAAGCTGTTGTATTCTCTTGGATCAGCTCCCCTTTCCCAGGTGTTCAGGATGTGAACTTGACTCTCCAATAACTTCCCATTATCTCTTTGTTCATTACAGCTAGCTATAATTAATTACCTAGAAGAGACACATCCTAACCCCAGGCTCCTGCCCCAAGATCCAAAGAAGAGAGCCCAAGTCAGAATGATCGCTGATCACATTGCCTCTGGCATCCAGCCACTCCAGGTACTGCTTTGTCAGATCCATGCAAATGAAAAAATCAGAAAGGATTTCTGTCTCTGAAGTTCTCATTCTCCTTAAATTGTTGCCAGCCAATGGGGTGGCAGAACTTCAGTTTGGTGTGCTAGCAGATAACATCTGCTTAACCTCTGCCTGATTTGCCAATGGCAACAATACAGTATTTCCAACACAGCAAATCCTACAGGATCGCAGGGTTCTGTCCAGAAAGAGATGAATCCATATGGTTTAACTGCTGAGTCTAGGATATTTTAGGAAGAGGAGAATTGAGCGTCCCAAAGGGAAGAGGCAAAGGGATACCCTGGCAACTGTTACAGAAGGGTAGTGCCAAGAGAAAGATACAGCAGGGTGCATGATTTGGTGCAGGTGAGGTCAACCAACTGAACTCAGGCCAGGGTTCAGCCGTGGCAGCTCCTCATCTCCCTTCTTCTCCACTGAATGACACAGTGGGTGAGATCCAGCCAGCTGTAGTCTTCTAACCTAGAGATTGCTTTGTCTTCACAGAACCTGAGTGTCCTGAAACAAATGGGGGAGAAAAAAATGGAATGGGCTCAGAACTGTATCACATCTGGCTTTCAAGGTACATCCCACATACAAAATGATCAGTATTTTGGCTGACCTTACAAAATTCTGCACTGCTGACATGCTACTTGCCTTTTCAAGTAGAAACACAGATATTCCTAGAGTAGTGTGCTGGGGTCCTGCCTTGCTGGCAGAGACAGTGCTCTTCCTGCCCAGTCTCTTGTCCAGGTCTGGTAGCTCCCCAGGATCTTAGAGGAAAGATGTACACAGAACATGGAATTTTTGCATTTTCCCCCTCCCCGGTCAAGTATTTCTAAATTATCCTCACAGTATTTCAAGCGCATTGTCTGAAGCAGCTGAAATCACCCTGTGTCCAAAAAAGCTGAAGGACCCTAAAGACTACCATAACTATAGTAAGATTTTTGTTCCTTGTAGTTTCTGTCCCAAAATGCTCCTTTTTCATACTCTGCTCATGGTTAAGATGCCTTTGTTCATAATTCCCAGTCTAGAAAGTGCTTTGTGTCCCTTTCAGTTGACTTTCCAATGCCTCACTCCAGTGTACCACCTCTCTTGGCAGCACTGGAGCAGATTCTGCAGCACACTGCTGGACGCTACTGTGTGGGGAATGAAGTAAGTATCTGAGAGAGCCCTGTGTGCCATCACAGAACTGAAAACCCCAGTATCATCCCCTAAAATAGGAAAGAAAATTAGTTGAGGAAACAAGAGCACAACTCCATCCAGTACCCAGAATTACATGCAGTGCCTTTACCATAACAAAAAACAGCTGCATGGATCCTACTTAGGCCATTGCTGACTGGGAGAGGAGTTATGGAGATGTTTACTTTTCCCTGCCTATAACCTGCTAATGGCCAGATTCTGCAGCTGTATCTAGGATGTGGCTGGTACTAGACGATGTGGAAAAAGATGATATATCATTTCATTTTTTATGGGATTTGGACTTCAGCATAACCTGTCATAGGAGCAAAGTTTGGCTCAAAAAAACATTGATTCAGTTCTTAGCTCTTAGTTCTATGGAACCTTTAACCAACTTGTATTTTTCTGCTCTGATCATCCAGTTTTAGTATGGACAGATTTCACAGAGCTCACATGAAAGCTGTTCTGACCCTTACCAAACTGAGGCAGCTCAGGCCTTTTCCATTTGTTAGTTCTGCTGCCAGACAAAAGATCTTTCCTATAAAAGCCTTAGAAAAAAGGAAGGCACCTGCATTATCCTGGGATGCTGAGGATTGTCTAGTAGCAGCCTTATTGGTAGACAAAGGCTACTTACAAGATCCAATGTTGGAGAATAACGTGCTTTGAGAGGCACCCAAGGCTTTGTGACCTGGGCAGCAGGGTAGGGGCAGCTGCCTCTGTGCAGGTAGGCAGCCAGCAGCACTGTTCTTGAGTGTTCCTTTAAGATTGCAAGTCCCTGAGCCTCTGCAGAGGCCCTTTCTACATATCAAGTCTTGATATTGGCAGGACCTGCTTGATACTCCTGCAGTGCAAACAAGCAAAATTTACTTAAACTTTTCCCAGCCATACAAACACCCCTCTCCCTCCATCACCTCCCTCTGCAGCTTGCCAGCAGACCTGTTTGCTCAGAGGCAGTTGCCATAGAAACACAGTGTGCTTGAGGTCATAATGATCAGCTGGTAAATATAAAGCTCCTTAAAAGCTGATGGCTTCTACTAATGACTGCAATGAAGTTTTTTCTTGTACTGTTGCTGTAGTATTAATGTTGAATTAAAGAATTAGATCATCATCACAACTCCTCTATACTGGCTAATAAAATAATTTCTGTCCTGATCTCAAACACTGGGAAATGTGAGGGGACGGGCTCTGAGTTACTCTAACCCCTTTTCTCTGCTATATTTGCAGGTCTCCGTGGCTGATCTGTGTTTAGTGCCTCAAGTGGCCAATGCTGAAAGGTAATTAAGGCTTACACACCTACTTATGCTGGACTGTCAGAGCTTACCTTGTGCCTGTTAGAAAGTATCCCTCCTGCCTGCTGTATCCACTTATGTTTCTTCTTTCCACTAATTTTCCTATTTCATAAATACTGTCTCTTTCAGAAGTAAGGAGTTGTGGTCTCCCTCCTGTAGGAGACCCCTGAGGAAACCTGAATTATGACCTTAGGAAAGCTGAGGTTGCCCACACTCCTGTTCTCTGTCCCTCTTTGAGGAAAAGATTAATCAGACTTTATTTGTTTAAAGCATTAAACCCATACAACTAGTGGCTGCATGATTCCCAGGAAAAGCATTGTCTTCTTACCTTGTGCTGCACATTATGTAAAAATCTGGTGAAGATCACACAATCACATAATCATTGGGATTGGAAGGGAATTCTGGAGGTCATCCAGTCCAATTTCACTGCTAGAGGAAGTGGCACAGGATGGCATCCAGCTGGGTTTTGAGTATCTCTAGAGAAGGAGACTTTACAACATCTCCAGGCACTGATAAATTTCTCTAGCATTTGTTTTTAAACCTACAAGGATGAATCTTTTTGTTAGTGTAAATGCCTGTGAGATTCTCCTATACTAGGCAGGCCGATCATGCTGCTTTGCACTTCTGCTAACTGCTGCACTGGCTCTCCAATTCACAGTACTTCACAAATTCTTTCCCTTTTACAGATTCAAAGTGGACATGGGTCCATATCCCACAATAACCAGAATAAATAAAGCTCTCTTGGAGTTAGAGGCCTTCAAAATAAGCCACCCTTCCCGGCAGCCAGATACTCCTGCAGAGCTGCGAGCTTGAAGCCTTTCTGCTCATTAAATCTAGAAAGCTGGCATGATAAAGAAGACATCTACAGTTTGAGTAGAACTTCAGTGCCAGTAGGAATCCCTGTCATCTGGGTGGGAAGGACAGAGGACAGGAGCTATGCCTGTGCTGGAACACCTGCAGCTACTCGTTTTTTTTATGCAGTCTATCTCCATGAAGCAGATTAAAGCAGAAGTATCCATAACGATCAGAAGTTCCCTCTGTATGGATTTGGGTAGGGGAATGTGGCCACAAACAACTCTGAGGCATTGAGCCAATCCTGTATTCTCTACAGGGGCTACTTCTTTCTACCATCTACAGAAAGAGCATCAGGGAATCAGTGTACACAGTGTGCTTATCCTTGGAGCTGCCTTAGAGCCACAGCACAGTCATCAGTTCCATGAACATAAACATTAAGATCTAGTCTCTGATGGAAGATAGCTTAACCCTTGTTGGGGTCTTAAAACAGCCAAGTCAGCGACTCTGTCACCCCTTGCAATAAGAAGTGCACAGAATTTACAGAAGGTCTGCCTAGAGCAAAGCTAGGTGACTGTGCCATAGACAGCAAGGCACAACCAGCTCTCTCCTCTACACTGAAAATTATGTTCTTTTCCCCATCCTCAGATACTGCTTTAGGTGTTTTCCTAGCCTTCAGCTGCAGACTGTTGCCCAAGGGAATCCTACCCCAGATACCTCCAAACCAGAATCATGCCTGTGAGGACTTTCCAAATAGCAGCAGTAAATACCATTCCACTCATCCTAAATGAAACCAAACATCTCTTGTACCAAAGTGGCATTCACCTACATACAGATTCCTGGACTGCCATGTTGCTTGGACTCATTTATTGCCATCCATATCTGTATTTAGGCTGGTGAAGAGCCTTGCTGTTCAGGCTCATTCTGAGAATCATGCATTATCCTAGGTCCAGCTGGATCTTGACTGTGGTGTTATAAAAGGTCCCAGCACAGTTGGAGCCCCCAAAGACCAACACTGTGTGCAGGTTCTGCTCCTCTTTGTTTTCCTTGTCCATATCCATCAAGTGGCGAGGAGTCAGGTCAAGCAACGTGTGGCCAGCTCGGGGAACAGAGCAGAGGTCGTGGTGGATCACTGTGCTCCATGAAAGAGTATCTGAAGTGGAAAGGGGATATCAATACTGACAAGCCCATTCCTAGTGCAAGGGAGAAACAAATGGACTAGACTAGTTCAGAAACACCACTGCACCCCCAGAGTCACCTTCAGCTATCAAAACAGGGCAGGAGAGTCACTCACCTAGGTGGAAGACAAAGGCATCATGCAAGGCTCCTCTGGCATTGCAGCCTCCACTGATCAGAACCTTCTGATCCGACACAGCCAGAGCTGCATGAAAACTGTGACCAAAGCAAAGTCAAAAGGTGAGTCCAACAAAACCTGCTGGGATGGCCTCAGTCAGCAATGGGCAGAGATGGGCAGACTTGGTAATGAAGTTGGGGACTTAAGCTGCAGGAAGAAAGTTGACCTCTGCTTCTCTCTGCCTTGACTTGCAGAATAGCCCTAAAAGAGATGTTTGCCTCTGCAGGTCAGGCTACAATCAGGCCTGAAAAGTAATTCATTATCTCAGAAGGAGCTATCAAAACTTCTGTGCTTTGCTCTGTAGGGTGAGATAACAGGCTAGCTGGGCTCTGCATTGATTTAGACCGTTGTTCTGGTGAGCAATTCTGTCCCTTTAGGAACAGCATAGTCCTGGTACAGGAGTTTCTTCCTCTGTGTGGCACAGTACCTCTCCAGGCACTGTGAAGACCAAACAGCAGGCCATACAGTTTACTAGTACACTGCAGAAAACTTATCCCAGCCTGAAAGACAGATTTCCAGGGAGACTAAGGACTATCCCCCCACAGCATACAGGCACCAACAGGGACAGCATAGGAATTCTTGGGCCCACAGCAGAGAGAAGATCCACTGTATTTTGAATAGTGGGACAGAGATATGCAGCTGGGTCTGATCACAAGCACTGTTTAAACCTTCAAAGAGAAATGACAGAAGATAGCTCCTGGCTCTGCAGTAGAATCTTACCAACGTGCAGAAGGCTGTCCTGCCAGGAGGGGGACTGGTGTGTACTCCATGAAACCTGATAGACAGAAAAGGCAGGTGAAATGTCCAAAAACCTCAACCTCATAACTAGACAAAAACTTAGATATTCTGTCACATCAACAACCTGCCTTCCCTATTGCCCAGCTTCTTCCAGAAAAGATACTGTTTTTCTTCATTCCCCCCCCTTATTGCCCCAGAAAGGGTTTTTTTTTAAACCCATAGTTTTTCATCTCTATTGCCTAGTCAGGAGTTTCTATAATGTTATTGCTGTTTTCCCACTGAGCACACCTCACTCCCAAATCCCTGTCTTGAAACAGACCTTCCCAAGGCAGCCAGATGGCACAGACTTTCTTACCCAGATCCAGAATGTGCATGTCACTGAGGTAGAGAGAAGACCTCTGACCTCCAAAAATCAGCAGCTTGTTTTTCAATAGAGTAGCTGAATGCCTGGGCAGAGAGTAAGCAAATTAATAAAACAACTTCAGCATGTTCCCAAAACTTCCATTTTAGCCTTGGCCTCTTCTACTGGGCTGCCATAGCTTCAGTCTACACCTGGGACAGAATCCCTTCAGAATTCTCAGGAGGTACTGAGAATACCATTGCTCCAAACACAGCCCTATCTTAAGGGGTACACAGTGGAGAACAACCACCTAGTATTTAGGAAATCCCACTGGTGTGGGAGGGAAGGTAAGCCAAGGTTTCCTGCACTGTTTTGGATAGCTGGAATTAGAGCACTCACCCAAGCCTAGGCAGAGGCTTCTCCCCTTCTGAAATGGGCTGATACCAAATTTCATGCTCTGGATTGAAGACATAGAGCACATTGCTGCAGGGTGCAGCTGCCAGTGGTGCCTTTCTGGGGAAAGTCCCTCCAAAAACAAAGAGCTCCTTGTGGTAGATAGTTGCACTGTGGTAGGTGAGCACTGGTATCTTCCCTTTAGCCTAGAAAAAGTTCAATATATATTTGTTACAAGAAGTGCATTATTTGCTGTATAACATAGGAAAGGGGCCTACATTATGCAGTGAGTTTGACAAGTCTCAGTTTTTACTTTATTGGTTCCCCAGCCAGATGTCTGCTGCACAGGCAGACAGTATATTCTTTGCATGCTCTACACCACCAGAATGCTCTGACAGAAAAGGAAGTCAGCCTCTCACACCTTCCTTGGAAGATGTCAGGGAACAGAAAGATCTCATCCAGGCTTGCTCTGTAAAAGCCATTTTGTGCTTTACCAGGAAAGAGACACGGTCCCATGCTGACAAGGGCTCAGAATTCTGCTGTGCTCAGGGCAGTTCCTGGTTTGAGAAGACCAGCTCTTCACCATAGCATCTGTTGCTGCTCTCAATGACACCACATAAAATGGGAGGCCATTTCCCTCTGCTGCTTGTAGAGTACCTCCCACCCTTGAGCTTGGTCAGGCACAGCCCTCTGCAGCAACCATTTTTCCACATTGCTTCATTCATTGTAAGTACAGCTCCTGGTTTCTGTTCAGCATGTGGCTTTTCAACACAGCCTCCTAATACTGGTCAAATCCAGCTATGCATCTCAGACAACCTGCAGCAACAGTGGACCAGGACTACTGGACTAAGGGCATGGGCACATGGACTGCCACATTCAGGCAGAACCTGCCACCCCTCCTGCACTTTTGTCTTGAAGAGATGCAGTACTCACAGCCACAAGGAGCCACTTCCAGTTGACTGTGTCCAAAATGTAGATGCTGCTGTAGTTTTTGTCCTCCCTTATGCCCCCAAAGATGTAGATACGCTTGGTGTCAGGATCGTAGGTAGCTGTGTGACCATGCAAGCATGATGGCATGGCATTTTGTAGCTGGAAACCCACTGGAAGCCATAAATCACTGTCTGTGGGAGCAACAGCAGACAAATGGTGGGGGAGTTTAAAAATGCTCTTGATTTCTCTGAAGAATATGCCATAAAATCTTTACCCAAAACCTTGCTCCCTTTTCTTCTCCTCTCCTTTGATTCAGGGCTAGAGGGAACACATACAGAATTGTTTGTATAAGGAATGATGGGGAAGAGCAAGGTGAAAGAGAAGACCAGTGAGGTGCAGAAAGATACAAGGCACTGGAATTGTCTCACACTTCCCCACTAGTCACGACACAAAGACTGCAAATTGCACTGT
The DNA here is from genome assembly GCF_029582105.1 of Oenanthe melanoleuca. NCBI lineage: Eukaryota > Metazoa > Chordata > Aves > Passeriformes > Muscicapidae > Oenanthe > Oenanthe melanoleuca. The sequence continues at coordinate 39,741,292 of NC_079339.1, forward strand.
TGATTTTACCCCTTATAATTCCAACTCTTTCCAGAACTTGTACCTTAGCTCCTAGAGGGCTCTCAAGTACAGTCCCAGAGCCTCATAAGACATTGTATGCTGTCAGCTCAGCCTGGTGACATGCCAGATGTGATGCCTTTGCTGTCCCCTCCATATGCACATATGCCCAAGTACCCCCTCCCATCTGCATAAGCTGTCCTCAAGTACCACGGGCCCCATTGCTTTTGACACCCTAAAGTCCCCACCAATTTCCAGCTTCCAGAGAGCATCCCTGCAGGACTGTTGATTGACACCTTGTCCACCAATGAGAACAGCTGTCCCCAGATCACTGAGGCACATGGCATGGCACCACCGAGGGCTGGGACTGCCTGGGGAGGGAAGAACACAAGCCTGTGAGCAGTCAGACAAGGCACCCTCAGCTCCCTTCTCTGCTGGGGAGAACAAGACACCTGAATGCTCAGAGAGGAAAAATGGTAAGGCAAGGGCCCCTGGTCCTTTCCCTCTGCAGGGGAAAAAGACATACCTCCCTGAGCAATATTCTTAGTTGGCTTGGGGAAATAATTGCTGTACTTAGACCTGAGGAGCAAGGAGTAGCTGGATGTAGGATGCATTCAGACTGCCACTTCAGACAGCTTAGTTGTCCCCCATTTACTACCCCATCTCCAGAAGTGATATCCCAGCTGTGCTACACGCCCCACACTACTCCTCATGAGGGAGGGCTACCCAGGGACAGCTTGTCAGTGCCTAAGATAGAACAATCAGAAGCCTGGAGCTGCTTCCAGGGGTATTCTTTGTGCTGCTCTGTTCCTCCATCCTTCCCCTTCCATCCTACCCTGTAGTTGGCTGAGCAAGCTAGAAAACTACTTTTTAATCAAAGTCTATTTCTTATGTTACCTTTTTTCTTCAAAGAGCTATGTACCCAGAGGTGTGCCTGAGATTCAGAGGGGCTAAAGAAACATATTTGAGAGCCTGACAGTACTGGAAGCACTGATGGCAATTGCATGAAGAGGAACAGTATATACATACTACCTACTTGTTGTTCTTGATCACTGGGGAGATACAGAATAAAGCATGAGAGGCTTTTGATGTTGAAGGGAAGGAATATCATCACTGAGTGACTGAAAAGATAAACCAGGGTCTAGTAACCAAATCCTCACCTTGCAGCTCCTTCACAGCCAGATCTGCAGAGGGAACACAGAGATGGCCCCATAAAGCAGCCAGCAGACATACTGTGTAAAGTGCTCAGGTCCACTATGTAAGAGCCCTTTGACCTTCCTCCCTCCAACTTCCAATACAAAACTACCTCACTGCAACAAACAAGGTGCAAGACCAAGAATCATAAACTCTCATCAGAAGAAATGCAGAAGATAGGTAAAAGCAGGGCACACTTCCTCTGACTGCCAAATACTGTCACCATTGCATTTTACCCCTCTGATGGAAGTTCATTTCCCCCCTTCTCACACTGCCTGCAGCAGAAAAAACTTCATGATGGAGATATATTTGCCTTTATGAAAAGGAAGGCAAGTCCCAATGAGGAATTTCTTATTGGCACCACTAAGTTATTGCCAAACTTTTACACATAAACTTGGTCACAGTCTGGAGCTGACTTGGAATTCCCACTCCAAAAGCCTAAGGTTTTGTTTCCAAACCCCTTGGCAGTTACCAAAAGTCAGTACAATTATATTATTTACATTTTTTTTTTCCTTTTTGTATTCTCTACACTGTAATAATAACCAGTGTCTTCTATGGACCAAGTGGTATGTTGTTAGTAGGGGTACTAATGCAGAGGTTACAGAACATCACAGTAGGTAACGTTATTGTGCCTCAATTTACTCATTTGTAAAACATGGTTAACAATATTTGCCTTAACTTATAAAACACTTTTACTTGTATTAAAAGATAGGCATAATGTCACAGTAAAAAGTGGTGGCACTAAGAATATCCCATGTTCTATTTCTGGCCTTTTCCCAGCAGACAAAAACTAATCAAGCAGCCAATCCAGGAATAAAGAGCATTGTCAGTATTTCAAAGCCAAGCATACAAGCCCATCATGCTTTGGAGGTACATAGAGAAATGGACTGGGAAGGTGCAGCCCAGGAGCATTGACATGTCATTCAGACAAGATCTGTAAAATAAAGTTGGAAGCTATCAGAGTTACCTTCTTCATCAAGATTTCTCTCCGATGCTGTGGGTTCAAATAAAACTTTCCTGGGCTTTTTGGAGGGGACTCTTGGTGGTCCTTGGTCAGGACTCTTCCTCCAGGCCTCACTGGATTCCACCTTTCCAGCTGGTGACTTCAGGGCATAGGGCACCACCATAGGGGACCTCAGTGGTGGCTGGACATCCTTCTTCACAGGCCTGGATGCTCTGGCAGCCACCTCTGAGCTCTGACTCTTAACCTGTGACATGAGTCCCAGCCAAATCAGCCCAGAAGATATCTGAGGTTACTGTGAACTGCATCTTCCTGGGCCAGAGATGTGGTAACTGTTTTTAGACTCATCTTCCCATTGAGTTTTAAGGGTCAACATGCCATCAGTATCAGCTGCCAAACATACTGAGCAGTGCAGCTGTCTGCTGCTGTGTGCTGTATTTGGCTTTCAGACTGCTGGCTGCCGGGCACAGCTAGAACATGGAAGGGCAAAAAGGCTATCTGTACTACAAATGAATGGGCTGGTTGACTACCTCACAAGGACTACAACATTCAACATTTAAAAAGGCATTTCAATGGAAAATCTATTTTTCTTCAGCACAAGAGAAACTTTGGCTCCAGAACTTGCTTAGCCATATCTCCACTGAAAAAAAATGGCATCAAATGTTTCAGCTAGACATCAACTGAATGGCTACTGGTAAGGGAGAAGATACTAAGAAAAAGGTGAAATAACATGAAGATGGCCCCAAAATACACATACCCCAGTAGGATCCTCCAGGTTCTGGCCAAGAGGCCTATCATCTACTGGGAGCACTGGTGACTGGGTGGTCTCTGGTACAAGGAAGGGATGGGCAGGTGTACTGCTGGACACACCTTGGAGCAGCTGCAGCAGAAACAGCAACAGAATAAAAGGCCATAAGTGTGCTAGCCTCCATCCACACAAAGCATGAGCAAAAATATGTCTTGCAAGAGACAAATACCCTGCCGTGGAACAACCTGCCTTTCATTCCCACACCACCAAAACAAACTAGGAAAAGGAAAGCCAGGCACTGCAAGATGCTAAATTGTCTTCAGCTCAAGGTAAAAACAACAAAGACTCAGGAGAGAGTGGAAATGGAAGTGAATAGCTGTCTGCTGCCCATCTCCTGTGACACACAGGGTGTTCTGGCACAACTGCATTCAGAGGATAGGCCTGGAGCATCACAGAGGTTTCAGGCTCAGCACAGATGTGCATTAACAGATCCATGTTTGTCACCTCTACCTTGGAGTAGCACAGAAAGAAAAGTTGAGCAGGGAGAAGAGGTTCAAGGGCTCACAAGTGACAACATATGAAACCCTGGGCAGGAAGAAAGGAGTGTCAATTCTTTTACCTTTCCATTGACAGTCAGGACAAGCCTCACAGGGTTGCCTTTGTCCATCTCTTTCAAAGAGGCCATGAAAATATCTGTTCTCCAGTCATCTTCCCACACCAGAGACCTGCACAAAGGACCATGGCTTTTCAGCTCACAAGTGACACTGACCAGGACAAAATTTCTGCTTCCATACTAGATGATAACAGCCCAAAGCCAAAAGAGATCCAACCCTGGAAGCAGCCAAAAGGAATGATCACTAGAGAGAAACACCATGGTGGAGGACCAGCAGGCCTGAGAAGCTTTTGGATAACAGCAAGAGACTCAAGCAGCAGCAGAAATGAGAAAGCTTTTCCCGGACAGCGTGGCAGCTCCTGCTGTAACCTGCGGGCGGGCTCCAGCGTGCCGACCCGCTGCGGGGCAACGCCTGGGGCCACCAGCACATCCACCGCGATGCTCGTGTCCGCCGAGTAGCAGCTCCAGTCCCCCAGCCCGAACACCACCAGCTGCCGTGGCAACGGCAGCGGCAGCCACGCCTGGAAACCCATCTGGCTGGACTGGCTGCAGGGGGAGGGAAGAGAAATCACAGGTAGTAATCAAGGAGTAAAACAAAAGGTGAACAAATACATGGAAACGCCTCAGAACGCGTTTATGCCAGGGAAGGGTGAAAGCAGAGGGCCTGTGTCATTTAAAGATGAAGCCACGCAAGGATGCAGGGACGGAAACAACCGGTGGGAAGGGGGAGCCGCCAGGGGCTGGAGCAGCGCAGCCACGCGGGCAGCGGCATCTCCAGAGGCACCCTGTGAGGAGCCCCGGCCCGCGGGGAGCCCAACCCCGACAGGGCCCGGCCGGGCCGCACCAGCCGAGGCGCCGCGGCGGCTCCCGCAGAGCCCACAGCACGTAGAAGGCGAGGCCGCCCTGGCGGGTGCTGCCCGCGGGCCCCGGCCAGCCCCGGCGGCGGGAGCGCTGCATGGCGGCGAGCAGGCCGGGGCCGCAGCGCCGGCATTAAAGCACCGCGGGCGCGGCCCCGCACCCCCGGCCCGGCCCCGCAGCTGCGGCGGGCCCGCCCTGCCAGGCCGGCCGCATGCTGGAATGGGGCCGGCTGCTCAGGCCTTCGGAAGCCGGACCAGCCTTGCCTTCCAAATTAGCCTCTATGGAATCACAGAATTAATTAGGTTGGAAAAGACCTCAGATCATCGAGAACAGCCACTGACTGAACCCCACCATGTCAACTACACATAGGCAGTACACATCCAGTCTTAAATACCTCCAGGGATGGTGACTTCACCAGTTCCCTGTACAATCCATATATAATCACCCTTTATGTGAAGAAAATCCTTCTAATGTCCAACCTGATCTGTCCTGGCACAGCTTGTGACTAGGTCCTCTTGTCCTGTCACTGGCTGCCTGGGAGAAGAGGCCAATTCCCACATGGCTACAGCCTCCTTTCGCAGTTGTAGAGTAATAGGATCTCTGCTGAGCCTCCTTTTCTCTAGCCTAAGCAGCCCCAGCTCCCTCAGCCACTCCTCAAAGAACTTGTGCTCCAAACATTCACCATTTCTAGAGCCCAAGCCACATTACCCTTTCCAGAGAGGGATAATTTGCTTGCTGATTCCTAAATGATGATATCTGTATACATTTCTTGTAGCCTCCACGAAAAAGGTGTGAACCTTGTTTCTCTTCCTCTGCAGTCAGGGCTCATACTGAAGGCAGGATGGTGGCAGATACTCCTTAATCAGTAATTACATGTGTGTATGTGTGTGTTACTACAGATGCTCCACTGGGTAACTGATAGTTGTATAACAATGAGATCTGCTAAGCTTAAAACTGCTGTTGATAATCAAACACTACTAAAAGCAGTGACAGGACTTCAGCAGTCAAAGTACAATATTCTCCCTATTCTCCTGAAACAGGGAAGAGCCACTTCCCTAGCAGAGGCAACAAAGCCTGCTGCAAGGCCTTCATGGAGCACCTCATGATCTCATTGTTACTGCTGCAGCCCATCCACAAAAGTTACAGAAGGGGGAAGGGGAGTGGCAGAGTGGGGGTGGATGGGAAGAACTAATGTGAAATTTTGCATCACTTCCCTCCATCCCCACTGGCCATACTTTTCCTCTGGCCATATGCCTGAGCCAAGCACAATGATGTATCCTGAGTGCATCGTAATAAAGTAGCTGTAGCACTGTATCCCTTTGGTGGTCTTAAAATGCAATGAAACATTTTGAACTTGGCAGAATCATCTAGCCTTTGGATCAGCTTGGTTTATAATTGCTCCTACTCATCAATTAGTTTATAAAAGTGCTCCAATGGAACGTCAGACTAGAACAGAGAATTGAATCTCTACAGCACTTGTCCTGCCAAACTCAAAATGAGATAGGTGAGAAAAGATGACTCCCACATCATTCCTCATTTTGACTAGCAAGTGCTTCTGTCAGGCCATGGAAATAGAGCCTTTGTGGTATGATAAAGCTGATGGGCAAAGCAGCTGTGAGGAACTGTGAAGGGCAAACACTTTAGACAATTTAATGAGTGTCTGGTAACTGAAGAGATGTTTTTAAATCCTCCAGATTGAAAGCTGAAGTAACAAAGGAGCTAGGGGACCTCTGCAAATGGACATGACAAGTATGAAAAACTGGAGGGTAAAGTATTCAGACTCTACCTATGTCCATTATATGAACTTGGGTACTTGCTTGTTCCTCTCCAATTCCTCAGGCATTCAGTACAATCTCAAGAAAAATATTCCAGCCAGTTGTTATAACAGACAAAAGATTTCCTAGCTGGAACCATCATCATGAGCTGATGACAAAGCATTTTCCATCCATTTGCATAAGAATCTCCTGTACACTGCAAAGTATATTTTATGTATTTGCCTCTTCTTTGCTCCTAAAGCTAACTGCTATCCTTGTTTTCTTGGAAGATCTGTGGTTGAATTTTTCATATCAAGATATTCACTTGCCTTAAACAGAAGACAAAGTTCTTGGTTGCATAGTGAAAAGTTTATTTAAAGGGAATAAGTTCCAATATATTATTACAAATCAACCACAACACATCAAATATAAACAATACAAACCAATTGTAGAAGGAATGCAAGCACACCATAAATATAGCCTTCATATGTGCCCTTCAGAAAGAGTCCACATTTTGTTAAAATATCCTCTTCTCTATTTAAGACTCACCTCTTGGTGAGCACATGAAAAGCAAACAGTTGGCGCTGAGAACTCAATTTTGAAATCACAGGACATCAAAAATATTCACATAACATAGATAAGGACTGACAAACAACCATCACAGTTCACAAGAACATAGGTCTGAAAAAGGTATGACCAGCTACAAGCTGCTCCCTATCCAAGCCTGTGCTAATGGCTTGGAGCTGTGAGTGGGAAGCAGTGTGCTTCCCTCTGAGGAGAGCTGTCCCCAGGTCATCTTGGAGGTTGCAAGAAGCCATCTCCAGCTATTTATCATTTCCAAACACAGCTCCTAAATATCAGGGTCATTACTTGGCAATGTCTTCTTAGCTCTGAATTTTGTGTCTGGCATCCTGCTTCTTGCCCAAGGGACTTGACTCACCAGTCCAGATGGGTTTAAAACAGATAACCCTCACTGATGCATCAGAAAATTCTTCCTCTCTCCCTTCCCAATAAAGGCTACATTTAATGTATGATGATTCTGAGAAAGCAACATGTAAAATCCAGAATGGAACCTAGAAAAGCCAAGGGGACTCAGGTCCACCATCCACCTGGCCTGATGACCCTTCACCTGCAACAGTACCACAGTTTCAGAATAAGTAGCCAGAGACTCTCTCCAGACAAATGTGGACTATCCACCCAGAAAATTCTCCTGGCAATATACATTTGAACTCTGCTGTTTTATGTACCTTCTAAAACTTTATTTAATTGGTATTTATTGCTAATTAACTTCATTAGATAAATGCTATAGTACTTTGACTCTTGCTAAACTCCTGTCTTCTTTCACAGTCTAATTAGCAATGTATTTAACACAATCAGTTCCCAGGTTTTAATTCTCCCAGTTGTGAAGTTCTCATTCATCTACATGACATTGTCACATCCAATATTTTCCCAGATATGAGATAAGGAGAAATAGTCTTTTCTTTTACACTTGTAGAAATAAATTTTAAAAAAAACCCAAACAAAAATCTTTGTTGCTTTGATCTTTCAACCACACTCAATATGCATAAGCACACACCACTTTTACAACTCTGAATTTCAACACTCTTTTCAGAGAAAATTATCAATGACCATAAGAAACACTCTTTTATGTCTATCTAGTGTTCCTCTGGTCCTTGGGTTTAGTGTCAGCGTATCAAAAGGAGTAGTCCTCTGGTGTTCCTAGACATCTGGCAGCAGCATATGAAGGCAAAGAATGTATGGCACCAGGAAATTCAAATACCATTGTACTACTCATCTTACAGCAACAAGGCAGTCCATGAACAGATTAGATATCCAGGAACTGCCTAGAGGGACTATCCCTGCCTGACCTTAGCAAGTACCACCCCCTACCCAAATGGGCAGAGAAATAAGAAATCTCTTGTGTTAATGACACCTATGGTTCTTATTTCAGACATGCTCTTTATTCCTAAGGCACCTTGTGATAAATCCTCTGTAGAGTGGCTTTAATAAGGGTAATGAGACAAGAAGGAAGAGTGGGGATGAAAGTGAACTCATTTGGGGATTCATTCTCTACCCTAATTCCCCACAAGGACTAAATCTTTCAGCAGCTAGACCTGAAATAAGGTTTACTTCAAATTCACCTCCCCAGGTCTAGCACCCCAATAACTGACCCACTGCAGGCCACTGATGGAGGTTACATGCACACACAGGTGCAAGGAGACAAGCTGACAGGGTAGAGCCGCAAAGAAAGGCATGTGGCTGCCTTCTAGACTCGATGCATAGTAACTTGACTTCCTTAGCACCTGAAGTCAGGTGGCTAAGCTCTTCCTCTGAACACATCTTCATCTTACCTGTTTGTGCATATTAAATGGGTCCCAAGCATTAATTTGCTACAAGCCTGTGTCTGACACCAGTAACCTTTCCTGAGAACATGTGTTATCTCCAAAGAGCCTCAGTACAGGTAAGGAGTACCACTAGTGGTCCTTGATTTAAGCAATTTTAATTCTCTGTTCTCAATAAAACACATACATTTTAAACTCCTGCTGCTACATTACACCTAAAGCAAAAAAGAGAAAACAATGGACAGCTTATTAGCTGCTCTGACATAAAAAATGTCCTACAGATTAGTACCGTTATTATAACTAAACATTTATACAAGGTAGTTTTTATACAAGTGCTTTGCTACAGGATATATCTCTGACTGAACACATATATTTTATTTAGATCTAAATTATATTCAAAACAAAATGGAAAACAATTTTGTGCTTTCACAAAAGCAAACCCAAAATGCAAAAAAAAGCTGCTTTCTTGATTTAGCTTTCTGAATTTCTAGAGATAATTTAGAGGGAAAGGAAACACATATTAACAACCTATTTGAAATCTTCCTTCCACAGAAACAAAGAAATAAATTTTCCTTTCCTGAGAATTAACTTCCCTCTCTGAAGTTCAACTGCATTCAAATTTTATTTTTCTTTCTTGACGCTAAGTCTAATTCAAAAGATCTCTATTTAAATAAGAAGGGTTTCCATAACTGCCTAAGCCAGCTAAGCAGGATTTGTTGAATACAAATCCAGGAAATATACCAAACTGAAAAAATTACAAACACAAAATAGATTATTTCTCTGAAACAATTGTGGGTTTGATATTGAAAGGGAATGGCTGCTTTTAATCTCTAATCACATAGCCAAGCTATTGGATTTATCAGAAAGTTAATAAAAACTGTGTATCCTTCCAAAAAGAAGTTGTCACTTTGATAATGAATGCTATTTGAATACCTGAGAAACAACATACTTGTATAATGTGGAAATTTAAGAAAATAAACAAAAATATGAATTATCCTGTACAACTGTGAAACTTTCCTAAAGATTAAATATTCCTAAAACTATCTTGTGTTCATAAAATATACCAGATAGTTCTGGGAACTTAAGCAGTGAAAGAACACACACCAAATGCTTTCAGTTCCACTGCAGCAGGCCTGTCTGTGGGCAGGCTGCATTTGCAGGCTGGGCACACACTCATTGGGATGACATTCCACATTCAATGCTTTTGGGCTTAAGTCAGTGAGACCAGGCAGATGGACACAGTTCCAAAAGAGTGACCCAAGCCTTATTAAAAATTGGTCCAGACTTCAGAAAGCAAGAACTGAACAATAGGTTTGCCATCTACAGTGCAATTTATCTTAACAAAAAACATTAACTAATGGCTTGAAAACTGGCACTTGAAAACTATCTCTATGTCAGCATGGGATCAAACTGGTTGTAAGGCAGGCCTTATTAATTTTTTAAAACATGAAAAAATGTATTTCAAATCTTATTATGAGCAACAGACAGAAGAGGGAAGTAGCTGTAAGCTAGCAACAGGGAGGCCACAGTATAGCTTTAAATGGAGATAACCCACTAGCCTGCAACAAGCTGTGCAGCTGAGGATCAATAATTCTGGAATATCTCATGTGCATACAGGTCAGAGTTCCCTTCAACATAAGTAAGTCCTAATTAGAAAGTGGAGTAGGTGCCAAATAGTCCATCATATGTTAACAGGGTTCTGCAGATCTCACAGCCAAGGACCAATAGCAGTCATTGAGTTGGGCAATGTGGTCAGACTGAAGGGTCTTCATCTTCTTCTGTTTGGTGCCTTGGGTGACAGTGTGCTCTCCCCTCCCACGTCTGCTTGAGCAATAGCCAGCCACCAGTGGTGGTCAGGACTGTATCTGGCTCAAGCTGGACTCTGACAGATAAGAACACGACAGTTAAGGGCCATAAATCTTGCTCAATAGCTTAGGGCCAGTTGGGCACAAGGAAACCCAACATACAGCTTGTATGGAAATATGACTTTTTATTTCATAAATAAAATCAATCATCTTAGTCTAGATAGTGGACAGCCCAGGGTCTGTTACCCTCTCCTGCATGGCAGTATGCTGTGCTCCAGGATCTCCACTCAGCTGGGGATGCCTCTTAGGGTTTACTTCTTGAGGCTGAGAGATTCCTTGCTAAGGAATTCTCATTAAGTGCTTAATAGCATACGAAACTGAAACCTTAGCTGAGATACAGGATTGACTATGCACATTATCCTTTAGATGTAAACTGCTGGCCAAGTCTGGGATTAAGTCTGGATCCAGACACCTAAATTCTCCTTAAGAAGGGAGTTTAAAAAATAAGGGGGTCCTTTCTGAACCTCATGACTCAGCAGAGGGTCTCCCCGACAGTTTTGTCTGACCTTGTCCTCTATGCAGTAAACAATTAAGTACACCTTGCCATCATATCTTGTTAAATTATTGTCACATTTACTCATAAAATCATAGAATGGTTTGGATTGGAAGAAGACCTTGAAAATCATCTAGTTCCAACTGTTTTCCCATGGGCAGGGACACCTTCAACTAGACCAGGCTGCTGTACCTGCAGGGCTGTGTGGGAGAGAGGTGCTGTACCTGTGGGGTTGTGTGCAGGAGATGGGTTATACCTGGTTCACTGCACTGAGCTGAGTGCAGGATACCTGGTGAAGGGGGAAAAGGGGACGGGTTTGGAAGCCATGAGAACAGCTTTTAGAACATCTGGGGAGAACTGGGCATGTTCCAGTTACTGCTGCATGTAGTACTTCATGAGGCACAAGTGTACTGTACTCCCTCAGTACTGGAGGAGTTGCACATGGCAGCCATGTCACAACCACTGCTGATGTTTCTGGCACAGCCTTGCCTTACAGTCCTTGTATGCCCAAGTAAGTGTGTGAGCTGACTGACATGACTGAAGCCTGCTATCTGAATGATGCTTCATTAATCTCTTCGTCACATTTTTAATCAGTAACTTTCATTATTCTCAAACCAATACTTTAAAAAGGGCGGGAGAGTAAAATCCCCAAACAGATTTGCTTGTGATTTGCTTTTCTAAGTCAACTCTCCTTTAAACCAGAAGCTGTTATGAAAGGATAATGTTAATTGCAGAATGTGGTAACTCAGGTGGCCTGAGCTGCAGAAGTATCTTCATAATACTCAACTGCTATTGCTGGATTTGGTTATCAACTTTTTAAGGAATTATTTTACTATATGGGTATGAATAGTTGTGCAAAATATAATGAAACAGTTGCTGTGTTTAGAGTGTTTCTAGAGGTTTCAAAAATTCTGATGTTATTCACAATAACAGTTTCAATAAACTTTTACTGAAATGTTTTTTTCTTTTACAGAACAGCCCATTAAAAAAAATTTCATTTCTTAAAACCAGTCATTTAAACTGTTTTCTGAGTCTAAAGGCCTGAAGAGCCTGGAAATTTTTGAGGATTTCTTCAATTTCTATCTGAATGTGAATTATTGCACTTCCTCAGATTTTCCTGCTTCACATCAGCTACTACAGTTACAAATTATGGTCTCTATCTTTCTCATAAGACCCACTGAAGCTAGAAAGGAAATATAGTCCCATCTCCTGACAATTTGGCACTGACCTTATTTTCAGAGACTGGCTTGTGTTGTTAAAGCATTTACTAAATAAATCTGCCATTTCCCTGTTGTTGATACCTTTTACTTCCTGCATCAACTGTTTGAAGAAAATTATTAGTATAATACTCTACTGTAAGGTTCCATCTGATACAGTCTTTTAAGTAATGGAACTAAGCGAAATCCTATAAACTTGTGACAATTCGGAGTTCACAGATTGACTTAAGCTTGTACCCACTTTAACAAAAAAAGTTAAAAAAAAAAATTCCTAACGTGCATTGAGTAATGAACAAAAGTATTTTTCCCAAATTAACAACATTAAAAATAATGTAAGGAACAACCTGGTGAAGCCTCTAAGAAAAATGTAATTCTTATTTTTTTATTTCCTTCAACAGTCATGCAGAACTTCACCACTGAGTTTCAACATCACCAAGATTTCCCAGAGGCTGCAGAACAGACTGAAGAACCTTGGCATTGACCACAGATATATGTGGCTGATCTTATTGCTCTGGGACATAACCAACTTCTGTATTTTATGTGCAACTTTTCTTCTGGCATTGGCCCATAGTGTTTTCTGTGTGATCATAAATAGTTTTAAGGTGTTTTCCAGTGACTCAGTACAAAAGCTTCATGGAATCACAGAGCATGTTGAGTTGGAAGAGACCCATCACAATCATTCAGTCCAAGTCCTCTGTCAGAACATCCCAACAATCAGAACATGTGCTTGAGAGTGTTGTCCAAACACTCCTGGAACTCTGTCAGGCTTGGTGCTGTGATCACTTCCCTGGGGAGCCTGTTCTAGTGCTCAACCACCATCTGGGTGAAAATTCCTTATACCCAACCTAAACCTCCCCTGGCTCAGCTTCATGCCATTTCCTTGAGCCCTGTCACTGGTCACAAGACTGAAGAGATCATTGCCTGCCCCTTGTGAGGAAGTTGTAGACTGCAATGAGGTCTCCTCTCAGCCTCCTCCAGCTTGAACAGACCAAGTGACCTCAGCCACTCCTCACATGGCTTTCCCTCCAGACCCTTCAACATCCTTGTGGCTCTCCTTTGGATGGTCTCTAATGGCTTAATGTCTTTTTTACATTCTGGCTCCCAGAACTGCCCCAGCACTCGAGGTGAGGCTGCCCCAGTGCAGAGCAGGACAATCCCTTCCCTTGCCTGGCTGTGATACTGTGCCTGATGCACCCCATCTTGCCATCAACCAGGATTCCCACATCCCTTTCTGCAGGGCTGCTCTCCAGCCTCTCATTCCTAGTCTACCGACAACACATCAACTATGAAATGTTGTTAAACTGATGTTTTGTATCAGCAAACATACTTCTCTGTTAGAAGTGAAATGTGTCACTCCATCAGTAGGAACTTGATAGACAAAGGATGAAAAAAAATCCAAACACCTTATTTAAATTGCTCAGGCCTGATTCAAGTGCTGTAGAAAGGCCACACAGGATGATTCTTCATTTCATCCATGAGAGGTTAAAGGAAGGAACAGCCCTCTGCAAGCTGCTAACTGAAAGAGCATCTTGCTCTGACAGATACTAAGCCCTATTGCTCTGTCTCCCTGTGCTTGACTATGGCAGCTTTGCAGTTCCCCCCACCCCGGTGAATACACACTCTCTTATGAGGAAGGTGACTGTTTTCTCCCCTTCTCAGGGCCCAAAGCAGCAACAACACTGCTCCTTGCCCACTCCCCCAGAAAGCCACTGTGCTCCAAGCAGTGCTCTTCCAATTTCCACTCCTCCTGCTCACAGCTTGGGCTGCTCTACTGTAGACTGACTGCTTCCTCTCTTACCATTTTGACCTGCTAAGTGCCCTGGAGCAGTGAATCACTAAGCAGAGATGGTTAGGAGTAAGCCTGACTATAGAGCAGATTGTACAGCATTACAATATACCCTTAATACAAAATATGCAGCCCTCCTACGAGAGCAAAATCTTTGGCTTTAACTACCCCAAATAATTCTGTCCATCATTTCCTCTCAATGGAAGGAATGGACCAAATAGAGGTGCTTTACCTGGATGATTTAAAAATAAAACTCAGAACTTTTCTAGTATCATCATGGAAAGTCATTTTGTGCCTGTGCAAAGAGGTATCAAAATGTAAATACAGCAGTATTCTTAGAAAAGAGAACAATTTCAAGTTAAAAATATTAAAATAAACAACAGTTACAAATAAATATGTTTTAAAATTCCTCTCTGATGGATTAACTTCTCCTTGTTCAACTCAGCCACTGCTTAAGCAGAAGGTGATAACTAATACCATCACTAGTCACTGCAACATTCCAAGGAACTTTCTAACAATACCTTTGCAACAGCAATAGCAGCTGACAAACTACATTTCTCTGGAAGCTTTTTCCTTGCTACATATAGTTGCAATACCAGCAAACCATCCTGCTACTATATTTATTGGCTGTATTCCAACCATTTTGTATTCATTCAGGGCAGTAAGTAATGTCTTCTGCTTTACATCTGGATTCAGAAAAAACTTCTGGAAATCACTGAGGCTTTAATCATCTATATATGTCTACAATCAATAGATATAAATCCAATTCCTAATCTATAGAAAAGCCTTCCTGTGGACTATGAGGTGTGCACCCTGCTCCCACCCCCTGTTCAAACAAGAGCTGTAACTGCTATTTGGGGCCCAGCTGTTGCAGCACTGCCAAGCCACTGCAGCATGGGCTGCACTCCCACCCACTCATGTGAGTGAAGGAAGCACTGACTGCTGGTGACTGTAGCGATGGTAGGTGATGGGGTTATCCTGGCTAAGTGACAAGCCAGCTGTGCTTCTGGCTCACTGAAGCTAACAGCTGCCACCTAGTGATGCAGATGCAGCAGGAGAGTTAGAAAAGTTATTCACAAAATAGTAACAGATTATTTTCACTTCATTTTGTACCAGCACAACAGATCAGAATCACAACCACTGAACGTGGCTTCTGGGCAATTGCCAGCTGTGATGTGAAGGCCCAGCCCAATGCCTGCATGGAGCAGACCTCTCAAAGTTTTTAGAGAAAGAGCAGCTGCCTGGGAACAACCAGGCAGCCACAGCTACCTTTCTCCCCTGGGACAGTGGGGAAGAAGGGTGTGCAGAGAATCCAGTTTGTGTCCAAAGAAGAGCTGGCAGAATTGCTCCGTGGTTCTGTCACACAGCAGTGCCCATCAGGCAGTACCAGGGCTGGGTGGCAGCCTGCTGCACTCACCATCACCTGCCTGCCATCCTTGCCCCTTCCCTCTTCTTCAGCTAGTGTAGTAGACGTGAAAGAACAGAGTCTTGTTGCGGAGCAGAGAGTAGGAGTTATCAAATTTCAGCAGGTAGACGCCCTCACCAGGGTACTCGTGGCTGCCTGCCTGCACCTCCCGGTGGCTGTTCCTCCGGTACACAGGCATGATCTCTCCATAGCGGCTGCGCAGGGAGCTCTTGGAACCCCGCTCCACATCACCCACAGGGGACAGGCCTGAATGGCAGAGAGACAAATCAGTAGGCCAGAACCACTACATAATTCAGGAAAAGACCAACAAGACCAGAATGCAACACAGACATGCAGCTGTGTGGAAGGCTACCTGTGGTAGCATTACCCAGAGCATCTCCTCCAACCTTTCTGCAAATATTCCCACAAAGTCCAGTCTTCGTTATCATAACAAAGGTCATACCAAGTACCAGTTCTCTTGGGAATACTGATGAGACAGTATTTACTAACCTGCTGTCCTGGGTTGGTGTTGTGTCTGCTCCTCTCCTGCCCCCACACCTCTCTGTCTGCATGGAGCTGCCGCCGGTGCCCTTTCCCCCCTCCCGGGGGGGTGGTGCCCCGGGAGCTGTGCTGCGTGGCTTGCTCGGCTGCCCGGCTGCTGCTGCTGCTGCTGCCCGCTTGCTGCTACCCCGGCCGCTGCCCCGCTGCTTCTGCCTCGCTGTTGCCCCGGCTGCTGCCTTCCCCTCCCCCTTTCTCTCCTTCAGCTCCAAGATCTGTACCGGCTCCGGACGGGACCTGAGCATCAGAGACTGCCTCCGGAGCCTGCCCAAGAAGCTTCTCACCCTTCCCAGCAGCGACCGTCTCTCACACTGGTGAAAACGTTTTTGTCATCTGGGATTGTACTTTCCTGTTGCTGGGAAGTGTTTTTCTTTGTTTGTTAATAAATAGGTTTTTTCCACTTTTCCCCCCCGAGTACAATTCTTTCCGAGCCCAGTGGGGGGGAGGAATTGTGAGAGGGGCTTATTCTGGGGGGCTTCTTTGGAGGTTTCCCCCCAAGGTTTGTCCTAAACTTGGACACCTGCTAGCCCAGTCTCCTCTCTGTTTTAGCTTACCTTTTAGACACCTCACTGCTTTTATACACACAACAGCATGTGATATAGACTGGAAGCAAAGAGAGGCAGAAAAGCTCTTAGCTGTTACCTCATAGTGTCTTTGTCCTCAATTCATTTTTCCAAGAGGATTCCTTATAAAGGAACCTACCCCTGCTTATAGAGCCTGCAAAATTCAGACACAAACCTCCCACCTACACTTTTCACACATACACTGAAGCCACAGAACACGCAACATTACTGTGTGTTTCCAAGTACAGTGACACAGGTAGCAAACACTGTAGACACAGGTAGCAAACATGGTAGAAAAAAAAAACCACAAGCAAAACTCCCCAAAACAAACAACAACAACAACAACAAACACTCATCCCCCCCAAAAAACCCCAACAAAACAACAAAACAAAAAACAAACAAAAACCCAACCAACATAAAAAAACATAAACAAAACCCAAAAAAACCAGCAAAATCTTGCTCCACTCACCACCAGAAATTTCTCAGTCTGAGAGTCTAACAAAAACAGTCATGTTAAAATTTCTGAATTCACTGAGTGAATTCTGATTTTATTTTTCCATGTGTTCAATTGATATATGCTGAAGCAGAAAGGGCCAAATGCTTTCTTATCACTCTAACCAAGAGCCCAGAAGGCTGCAGAGATAGCAAATGAGCTGACTAAACAAACTAGATGGAAATTATAGCATCTGTTAGATACTCTCAGAAACATGGCAACAAGCAATACAAATTAAGCCTTATAATATCTGCACTAACCTTCAATTTCCTCGTCCTCCTCTTCATCCTCCTCATCACTGGATTCACTGACCTGAACAGTAATGGCAGTGCTAGTAACTGTGGTCCAGTCAAAATAGACTCCAAACCCAATGTCATAGTCATCTGTAGCAAACTCCCAGCAAATGCACTTCCCCTCAGGATGGGTTGGCACACGGACTGTCACCACCTCGCCTCGCTTCACCACCATCCTGCCATTCTTCTCCTTTCCCATCTTAGCTTTGAATTCCTTCATCTTCTCAGTGGTCCACATGGTGGGTGCAGCCAGAGGAGGAGGCTGAGCTGAGACAAGGGAAAATTTCACAGGCTTACATGACTTTGCACTACTGACAAACCGTTACCTGAAAACAGTGAAGCTATTTCTGGTAAGGGGTCTGCTCCCAAAAGCCCCAGATGTGAAGCTTTTCCACTCACTAGCCATGAGCCCAAATTTCCAGCAGGAATTAGAAGTATCTCCAAGATAGTCTCTGCTCTTCTAGCCAGGGCAGGCACTTAAAAGATTACCCAAAAAAGAGTTCTGCCTTCAGGACTCACCTTTTCTCTGCTCCCCAAGGAGGTCTGCAGTCTCCAGCTCAGCTGAAAGGATATCCACAGCACCAGTGTGATCTGACTGAATCATGACTATGTCCCCTACTCCCTGAGGTACATGGTAGCTGGTTAATGGAACAGCTTCCTGCACAAAGCAGATAAGAATCACTGTCACAAAGACTGTTCTGGTTAAAAAGTCTCTGCCTAGATTTGAAACAACTCAGTAGCAACTCAGGCATCTTTATGAAACCAAGTCAGATCTGCACAAGCTTCTGCTCTTAGTATAGGCTAGCTCTGAGACACCTCTCAGCATTGTTTCCCCCACTGCACCAAAGTCATGAACTTTGAAGTCAAATGCTGCATTAGTGTCACAAATTTCCCCGGGAGTCCTGCACAGGCACATTTTTGCACTTGCATCAGAGTTAACTGTCACCCCTCAAGAAAGCAACAGTCTTATAGATTTAGCCAACTATTTATGGAAAGAATTCCCAAGACACAGTCTCTCTAGGGAGAGCCTTTCAGCATCTAGATTACAGCCACAATCAAACTGTCATCACTGCATCCTAGTTAGAAGTTCATCTTCTCATATATGCAAACTCACAGGTCCTGAACTCAGTGTCACTTGCACAGGTTTTCCTGACTCTATCTGTAAGGCAAACAAATTGGCTGCTCACAAGAAGAAACAAGGGACTTCCAGTTCCCTCTTCCATAAATCCACAAGAATGGAATTTCCAGAAACACCAGGTAAGAGCAGAAGGTGAGAATTACCTTGAAGCCTCAGTGAGCAAGGAAGCAAGGACTAGCTGAAGACACAAGAGGGATTTTGCAAATTATACTGATACCATTTATTTCCCACTAATGTACAGGATAAAATGTAACTGAATCTATGTTAATGCTACTTTTATCTTAACACAACTCTTAAAGCCTCAATCCCATAGCAGCAAGCACAGCAGTAGGGTGGGAGAACTGTTGCTGCACTTCTGTCTTTGTTCTCAGACATAAGAAACACCCATCTACCTTTTTGAGAGATCGGATTTGGTCAGGCAGCTTCTCTTCTAGTTCAGCCACTTTCTGGTCCCCCAGAGTGCCAATTTCTTCCTTCGAATGCTCTGTTGTGCTTGTGCTCAGGTGTGCCCAAGCCTGTGACCTTCTGGAGGAAGAGAACAGTACAATTCAGCACTTGCACACAGGGCACAGCCAGCAGAGGAATCACTGCTCTGGAACTCAAATTCAAATGAACTGAAGGAACAAGCTTCTGTGGTCAGCACCTCCCAGCTGGACAAAGAACCACTGCCCACCCCAGTCCTGCCATCTCTGCATCATTACCTTTCATGTGAGCTCAACAACACTATACTAAGGACAGACATCAGTAGCAACTTTTCTGCCCAAGAAAGGACAATTTCTTTTATGCCAGCTACTGCATGGCATCTGCATACTTCCTCAGAGGTCAACTGGATCAGTGAAAGAATTGAGAACAATTTTGACAGCCATCCTGAGAATGCCATCTATGTAAGTGGTCCATTTTGCCTTTCCTACTAGCAATCCCTAGAGATACAGGAAGTACCCAAGTGTCTCTCTCCATATTGAAATACACTCCACAGATAAGCAAGCAGTAAGACATACAATGGGCAGCACAATAACTTAAGCAAAGAGATCTGAGTACTGCACTCTAACAAAAGAAAATGGGCGCGCTAAAACAATAAGAATGGAACATAGCAGGAAAAAAATGGGCAAGAAAGCAAACACCTCTGGCATTTATTTTCTGCTGAGGGTTTTCTTCTAAGTTATATTGAAAAAAATTGCTGCATATTGTCCATAGCTAGACTTCCAAACCCAAATGAACTCAGGTGCCAGAAGAGTGTCCTCTGTAATGCTCTCATTACATATGTGAAACTTCTATGGGAAGCAACCTAGTATTAAATAAGAATAGAAATATTTGCACTTTTGAAAATCAAAACCTTCTGATAGCACTATAAAACCAATGTCAACTGCCTTGCTCTAAACGATCAGAAACATGAGAACACAGCATAAACGGAAAAAAAAAAAAACATTTCTTAAAATGTCTCCTTTCAGAAATGAGAAATATTCTCATTAGCAAGGAAGCAGACTATGAGTATAGCTTGGAATGATTAAAAATAAATTAAAATATACACATATTCTGCATCCCGAGAGCAGACCTGAACGGGGAAAATGTGGCCTTTGTTTTCAAATTCTTATTCCTATGGCACTACAGAATTTGTCCAGAAACAAAGACATTTTTTACTTACATTCTCTTAACAGTGTGATTTTCTTTCCTAGAATTGGCATGATAGACCAGAAGGTCTGTAAGAACAACTCTAATGAAATGAATAGCAGGTTCACAAAATGGCAGCAGATGGACAAGATAAGAAGAGACACTTGGTGGGAACAATTTTTTAAAGGAAGAATTCTTGGACTTCTATGCTATCATTTTCCAGTCTATTTGCATTTCAGTTTAGCAGTTGCATGAACACACCTAGATGGGCTATTTGATCATTTGCTACCATAGGTGCACACATCTGCTCAAAAAGCTCCCCATCAACACAGCAGCTTACAGTTTGGGAATTTTTTCCTCTAGATACCACTGATACCCATGAGTCTCACTGAAAGATTAGGAAGAGCTACACAAGCTTTGCAAGCAGACTTACAAAGATAAGAATTCAGCTGATCCTTCCTCATACAAACCTTTTGGACCATCTCCATCCCTTTCAAAGAAGATCTAAATTAAGACAAATTTAATAGGTAATGTCCACAAGTATCTGTTGGCTCTTTTGCTCATGGTGTGTATTAACCTCTTAAAAGAAAATTAGAGGATATAATAAAAAGATAGAAGAACTCATTTAAAGTCAGGAAGTCTGATAAAGAGGTCAGCAGCATCAAACCAAGATGGCATCAAACTGCTGTTTAGGGAAGAAGGGTAGTGTGATGTGGGGTTTTTTTTCCTGGATTTTTGCTTTTTTTTGATGAAGCTGTGGTTTACCTACTGTAATCAACTCACACATTTCTGAAATTGTATCCTGTGCAACAAATGCATAATGGCAAATGAAACTGCACTGCACAGTATTAGTGCTTGTAACCAATGAAATTACTTGGCCACAAACACCACATCTGATAAAAGGGTTGAGCAGCAGCATTAATGGAGAGACGTAGAAAACAAATGACAAAGAAAAAAGACAAAACATTGGCAAGAAAATAGTAAAAGGTATTTTCTTGTACAGCTTCCACCAGATTTACAGACAATAGCATGCTCAATTATTAAGGTATCCTTAATATAGGATATATTATAGGATATAGAAAATTTCCCCCTGAAAATGCGGTAGCTCTTATAATGGATTAAAAAACCACATAGGGTTCCTTTCAAGGTGAATGACTGTGTGATTTGAATAGCTGAGCCATGAACGATATTTCATAAGCTTCAAAACAACCTTAAAGCCTGTAAAAACAGGTCCTCCCATACTGATTCCAGTATATACTGCCCCAAAGCAGACAATTCAGTCTCCAGTCCCTTTTTTCACCTGCACAGAACAAATTGCCATACAGAAGAGGTCACAGGAATGAAGCAGACTATCATGCATGAGGGCCACAACACACAAAAAGGTTTTCCTACCTGCTCTGCGAAGTACTGGACTCCAAAGAATCTACTAGCTGATCTGCAATCTCTGTCTTTTGGGCTGAGTCTTCATTTTCTAACAACAAACAGAATATAGGAAGAGAAGGGAAAATAAATATTGGTGTTTATAATACACTGACAGGAAAAAAACTGCAGCCGGCACTCAAACACTGACAAGGTCACACAGCTGTGGAACAAAGACCTGTGCCAACCAGTTTTTCGTGTTATGAGCTGCATCTAGAACCTTGTGGAACAAAGATTTTTAATGGCCTCAACCCTACGAAAGGGAGAACAAAAACCTACGCATGTTTTTGGTGTAAAGCCATTCTCAGAAGCAGAGCTCATTCAGGAACTACTAATTCTAGCTTTAGAAGGACAGAACAAGGCCAAATTTCATCATGTAAAGCTGAGCTGACAAAGCCCTGGAAAAAGCAATCGTGCAGCAGCTCACAAAGGGCACTGAGGAGATGGCAATTCCTAGGTCAGTGCTGAAAGGGCCGTCTATAAGGACGGCTCCGGATCTTCCCGTCTCCCGAACTCAGGGAAAGCTCTGTCCCCACACGACTGCGGTCCGGGCTTCACAGCCCTGCTCTCGTTCGCGCTGAGGCAGCGAACAGGGCACGGACAAGTTCCAGCTTCGGCAGGCTGCTGATGCCCCTCGGAGCCGCTGGCCACTGCCGGGATCAGGGCGGGCAGGAGACAGCTCCAGCCCAGGGGCGCCAGCCCACGGCACAGCCCCGCTCCCGGCTGGGCGGGGAGAGCACAAACCCCAGCACCGCAGCTCCTGCTGCAGCTCCAGCCGCCCGAGCGGCAGGCGAGCAGGCGGAGAGACCACAGCCCGGTCCCCACAGCCCGGTCCCACAGCCCGGTCCCCACAGCCCGGTCCCCACAGCCCGGTCCCCACAGCCCGGTCCCCACAGCCCGGTCCCCACAGCTCGGTCCCCACAGCCCGGTCCCTCCGCTCAGCCCCTCACCCGGGGCGCTGCTGTCCGCAGCGGGCACCGCAGGGAGCTGCCCCCGGAAACACGGCTTCTCCGGCAGAAACGAGCTAACCCACCACGGAAAGGAAACTCGGGCTGCCCCCTGCCCTGCCCTGCCCTGCCCGTACCTGCGGGACCCCGGGACGCGGCGCCGCCGCCCGGGGGCTCGGAGCGCGCGCCGGCGGCGGCGAAGAGCGCGTCCGACATGGGCACGGCTCAGCGGGCGGCCGGAAACACCCGAGCGCGGCCGGAGCGGGGCGGCCGGAAACACCCGAGCGGGGGTGGGGGGACGGAAACACCCGAGCGAGTGCGTGTGAGCCGGGCCGCAGGGAGATGGTGGCGCCTCGGTGCTCATGCCTCAGCCTCCCCCCTCGACAACGCAGCCAATCAGCATTTAGTTCTGCAGAGCCGCGGGGCGCGGGCGGCGCCGCAGGCTGACAGCAGGGAGGCAGTGGCGGAAGGGAGAAGGGGGAACACCTCCCGGAAGTGATGGTTGCCACGGTAACGGGGTCCCGGGAAGACGCGTTGCCGTGGTGGCCTGGGGATGGAGCCGCGGCCGGGTCCCTCGGGGCCACAGCTTGACCCCAAGGGCGCGGGGGGACCGCGGTCCGTCTGCCCCTTCCTGACCTGGAGCGCCGAGGAAGTGGCTGAGTGGGTGGCGCAGCTCGGCTTCCCCCAGTACGAGGTGCGGGGCTGCCGGTCCGAACGGGAAACCCCGGCCCTCGGCGCTGCCTGGGCCGGTGGCCTGAGCTCAGTGCGCGTGTGAGCGTGTGCGTGTGTGAGGGCAGGGGGGCGGGAGTGGCAGAGGCGATCCGCCTTTCTCTCCGCTTCCCTGCCCAGGAATGCTTCAGGGCCAACGGCATCACCGGCCGCCGCCTCATCCATGCCAACTGCTCCAACCTGCCCGCCATGGGCGTCACGGACTTCGGCCACATGCAGGTGCGCCCGGCTGCGCTCCCGGAGCTCCTGCTCTTCCCTGGGCGCCCAGCGCTGGCCCTGCTGCTGGCAGCCGCCCGGGCCATGGCCTGTGGGCTGATTCAAAAAGTGCACCCGAAACTAGACAACCCGATTTATACAAACAGTCATACCATTAGAGTGTATCTATTCAGGTCTTTAGCTGGCTGCAGATCTTGGGCTTCTCTGGAGCACCATAAGTGCTTAGCCTTTCTTTAAGTGTGTGTTGCCCTCTGGCCCTATAAAATTGCTTAGCAATATGCATGCACCTTCCAAATTTCTTTTAAATAATTTTCCACTTACTGATTTGTAGAACTTATGAAAATCTAGTTATATTTAACCTGCAGCAATTGAGCCACTCAAGCAGCAAAGGGGCCACTTGTTTTTATTTCCTCCTTTTACGCTTTGCTGGACACAACTGGGAGCTCTTCCTCATTCTATGAACATGTAATTGCTCTTTCTCCTTTCAAACCTACATATTTTCTTTAACGAACACTGGTAGTTAAGGCTGAACTTCCGGGCTACAACCTGACCTTCCAAAGCTTCCTAAAACTTCAGAAAATCAACAAGTTGACTTAAATTTAATTACATTCTTTCCCTCCCCTAGTGGAAACCACAGAGGGACTGCATTTACAAAGCCAAATGATCTGTTTTGCACCACAATTTGAAGTTGCTTTCACCAGAAGTGAAAGGTAGAAGTTCAAACCAAGAAGAAAGAAGAAGCTTTATGCTCCAGTGACTAGAGTATTAATACTGTTTATTTTATTCTACAGTACCAAAATGCAATTTCACCACAGTTCTATCTGGTTGCACAATCTTAATTGTTTGTTTGAAACTAAATATGCTACCAAAAACATCAACTAGTGCCATGACTTTGCCTGTTGTTTTGAGAGAAAGGCTGATGCCTTTGTTTAAGTGTTTCAGACAGCAAACCTTCATGAATATATCTGGTACAAGCATATAAAGACTATAGTCATTTGTGCTTTCCAAAAGTGGAAGAATTTTATCGACTTTGTAAGCTTCACCCTCTCATTGGGATATAGGGATTATGTATGGTGTCAGTTCAACTGCTGAGTAATATTAGGCCATGGGTTAGACATATCAACTGTAACCCATTCTTCCTCTCATAGGAACTGAAATTCTTCCAGATAAGCAATAGACAGCCAGGATATTGCCACAAGCTTGGAAGTGAGACTGGCTCAGTAATGTTTTCTAAAGTTTGCAAGTAAATCAGGAACATCTCACAGACTTCAGTGGAACCTAGATGTTCTCAGTGGTCATGCCCTATCCTGTCAGTTATTTGTGTTTTAAATAATTTTATTCTAAGAGGATCCAAGTGTGCAGAGCTCTGCAGGATGTGGCCCTGTGGGTCTTTCAGGAAGTGTCTACTAGAACAGTGAAAAGTTTAAGGCAGTTGAAACTGATACAGTTACTATAGAAATAAGAGTGATAGCATCAGGTCAGCGAGACAGAAGCTGTTTGCAGTTTAGGGGAAATGGCAATTTGGTAGAGAATTACACAGCTAATTATGTGGAAGCTATGCAGCATGGACAAATGACGAAACTGCTGGTTTTAATCCCACTGTACTGGTATTTTAAATATCTAAACCACTCAAGATACAAGTCTGGTGTTCTTTTGTTATCACAAAAATTAGGGCACTACTTTTCAGAGTCAAGATAAAGTTGGGGGAAAGTTTTGGACAAATACTGTGAATGATCAGTAAAACCTTGCAAATTGTATTTTGAAGCTTCAACCAAATTAGACAGTTAAATTATCAGAAGTTGCTTCAAAAACAATGGTAAGGCTCTGCTCACTCACAGTTCCAGGTCCAGCTGGTTCAGACAACTGTACATTCATCATTTTCTAAATTAACAATATGACTTTTTGCTAATTACTCTTTACACCTTTGTGTAGATTGTCATTCGCATTTTAATTTAACAAACACCAATGATTTTGCAATAAGCAGGAGAGACTGGAGTTCATTCACCCATAACTTGTTTGTCCTTGAAGTGCAAGGATGAAAGCAGAGCTATATTTATGCCACTAAGAGACCAGATGTGATGCCATCCCTGATAGTAAATCTGGAGAGGTGATATGCCCTGCTTTTACAGTGTCCCATGGGACTTATGGATTCAGATCCCCTTTGTGTTGAAACTTGAAGCATGAAACTGTACCAAAATTTAGAATATCACTTGTTTTTTCCTGCTGCTCTGACATGGAATGGATGGTTTTAGCCATTTCCCTATTGTGTTGGTTTGAGAAATGAGAATTTCTGGTGTTTTGTCTTGTATTTCAGGAAATTTCACGACATGTGCGAGAGCTGCTGGGGATTGAGGAGCCTCTCTTCAGCAGATCCATTGCCCTCCCATACAGAGACAATATGGGTCTCTTCCTAGAGAGAAAGGCACCAACAGGAAAGAAGGCAGATGCCCTCACTTTCTCACAGTTTGTCCAAAAAGCAGGACTGGAGCCCTATACTACAGTTCCTTCTTTGCAAGGATCCCAGACCATGGTGGGAATGGATGCTCTCCCTGCATCACAGGACATGCAGAGGCAGAATTAGAGACTCATGCTAAATTTTTGCCTTTGTAAGAAGCCCAGCAGCTACAGCCACTGTACCCTTGTTACCTTGCAGATTGTTCAAGGAGGTAAAGTTCCACCTTCACACAATTACAAAAAATTGTGCACTGCACCACTACTGCAGCTCTTAGACATTTTATTACACCAAACCCGTTCCACATTGTCTCTTTTCTGCAATACTTCATTTGCTTACAGGAACTAAGTGAAGTGGAGGTTGTAGATCAGACTGTACCATTGTCTGTCTTTCACTTGTGCTTCACAGTTGATTAAAAAAGACCAGAAACACAATTAGGCAAATATTTTAGGCACAAGTGATTGATAAGAACTTCCCAGATGCTCAAGTGAATAGATTTCTCCCAGGCTTCAGTGTCTGCAGACTGGGCTTGCTCTGAAACCCAAATGTAAGATAAATGGCATATATAATAATAGGTGTACAGGTGTGGTGACAGCTGCTGTCAGCAATAATAATTAAGCAAGGAGTCTAGGTGCAACATGCATAACTAATCCTTGGCCTCACTTCAGAGGCCAGTAAATGATTTCCTGTGAGGCAAAACTAGGAAGGCAGTGTTTTATTATGGTAAACAGTACTGAAACACAATGATACATGGTGGCAGAAGGTACAAAAGAACACTGAATAAAGAATTTAGGGAATAAAAATTTCTTTGTCCTAGGTGGATTTGGACAGAGTATCCAGTTACCTCCTTTTTCCTTGAAGGACATATCATATAGTCTGTGGTGGTGAGGGTGGAATGCGTTATCACCAGCAAGGAAGTAGAAGTAAGTGCTGATGAAAGCCTGGCTCAGCAGAAAGAGTGCACCTGACTAAATCATTAGTATATTGTCAGGATTCAATAACTTTCTCAAGATCCCACAGGGGAATAAAAAAATACAAAAAAAAAAAGACTGGGCCTGATCCTGTTTAGTTTGTTACATCAAACCTGTAGCCACTACAAAATAACTGAAATTTGGTTTTGTAATTCAGTTTTGTAAAAAAGCTAGACAACCAGGGATAAGCAAGTTTGCTGAGCAGAGTAGAGAATGAAACTCATAGAACAAAATGTGTACATGGGGTTATTGGCTGGAATAGTTTAAAGAGTCTGAGAGTTAACAATGCTGGTTCTTGCACCACTTAGTCCCATGAAGGGGCTGGGATGAGATCTCAGCAAAGCATTCCTCATGGACTTCATTATGGTTTATGAAGATTTAGAATCATAATCTCCATTCTCCTCTGGAATTTCTGAGAAACTGTTGGAAGCAGCTGTGGAGAGTTATCATCCAATATCATGCCAGGCTCTACTACAGCTGAAGTGAGAGATGTCTTGGTGCTGACCAGCCCACACTGTTTTGTAGGACAGACTCCAGAGGGTGCCTGGTACAGTAGAGCACCAGGCTTCAGATGGCACCAGACAAGCTCTCTCTTTTCTAGCAGCTGGCTAAAGAGAGACTTCCTCAGTGGCACAGCTGTCAGTCAAACCAGGGGAAGGTTCTGGGAAGGGAAAACAAGTGGAAACATTTACTCGTAACAACAGTCCTAAGCAGCTTGCTAATAATGTAACGAATAGTGGTTTTCTTCAGTGTCTGACTACAACTCTTTCTTGGGCCTTCGAGAAACCATCAGACTCAGAGACTTGAATATAAAATGTTCCAGGCATCACTGAGTCAAGTGAAGTAAAACTGAGACTAATGGCTCTAAAATAATCCTGCAAAAGCTGGAATCCTTTCCCTTAAGCAGCATTCCCCTGACTTAACATCCTCCATAGCTCATGAACTGTTCATGATCATTACCCCCGAGAATTGTCCCCTCTAGACATTCCCATGGGAATTTTTTTTTTTCTTCATGCAATGCCCTAGTCTTGATCAGTTGCTTCAGACCTTGCTAAGTAGGATCTAGGGACTAAATAACTCAGTCCAGGTCTTCTGTTGCTAATACATCATATAAGGCAATTCCTAGGGTAGAGATGTGGCCCTAAGGACAACAGAGAGTTCAGCACCTTCCAAGCCAACAAGGCAGCCCACATTTTATGTGAGATGAGGCAAGTTGCAAAGCAGACACAAGCAGTACCTCAGCATTCAACTGTCTTACTTTCTCCTCTTGTATAATTGAAAAGTCTTTGCTGACAAAACTCTTGCACACAAACCTGGGCAGGAAGGTTTTTGCTTTGCACAGATGAGGCAGCCTTAAGGAAAGCTGAGGTTATTGCTTGCTTTTAGTGCCTTCTGGTGAGACAGATTCTGCCACCTGATGCTGTTCAGGCTTGCATAAAAATAACCACCAGCTATTAATGGAATTTTATTTTCCTTGCAGAGTCAACAAAATCAAGTATCAATTACCAGTGTACACACAGATATGAAGGGATATTCTCATCTCACACTGCTGTGAGGAATCACACTGACAACCAGACCTGTTTGGTTTGAAACCTCTGATCAGGGACTATTTTAGGTGAGGGATGCTAAAATTAGCAGTAACAAGTCTAATATAGCTTGTATTTTATGTAGCTCATACTAATTGAGTAAACAGAAATCCTTGACAGGCTGCATATAAAGTCATCTGACTGTTCAGCCATGACAGCAGGGTAAGCATCACGGGTGCTTCAAGCAATGCACTGATTACAGGGTGCTTGTTCCGATGCTTTGGGTCCCTTTCTGTAGAAACAATGAGTTCGAGTCCCATCCAGTGGTAAAACCCAGAAACTGCAGGTTTGAGTCCTGCAGGAAATCCTGTAGCGACACTCTGGTGAAAGATGCACTGTGAAACTTTCTTAGGCCACGTGTAAGTTAGTAAGTTAGCAGCTTTTATGGCGGAGTTTGCTCAGATGCTTTGAGTTCTTTTAAGTCTAAGGGAGTTGTATGAGTTCAATGCAGTATGTCAATATTTTGTGTGTGAAGAAGAATGAGTTATGTGTTGAGTCTGCCAGCATTTTTTAAAAATTGACATAGGGATACCCATGACATAAAGTTTGTTTGCTCAAAAATTGTTTCTGATAAATGTATAAATATGTGAGAAGTCTTGTACGGGATATGTGCAGTTGGAATGATTTTCACTGCACATCCTGGCCAGAATAAAGTAAGGCAACTCACAGTCATCTCAAAGATAGGGTCAGAGAGTTTAATTTCTTCCTGGGTTTGGTGACAGTTCCAGGCTTTGAAATGAAATGGTCCATTTTTCTTGAGGGCAGGGATGGAGGTGTCAAGGCTGTACAGTGACAGGACAGCAGACAGCATGTGTGACAGGAGGCAGAAGGAACACAGTGTTTTCCCAGGCCATAAGCTGAGCATTGTTATAAAAGCATATAAAGCTCTGCTCCTGCAGGACTACTGCACTAAGCAAGGAGAAAGGGACTCAAAAGCCCAGATAAAAAGAGAGATAGCAGAGCTGACCAACCAGCACCTCTAGGCACTGGAGCACAATTACCTGTGCTCTGCCACAAGCAGGTGGAACACAAACCATAGCTACCAGACTGGTAGCACTGTTAGCCTGCCCAAAGTGGCACAGAGGGACTTTGGTCCATCACTGTTCTGACATAGCAAAGAGCAGCAGCAGAGTGATACAAAGGGATAAACATACAAAGAGCTCAACTGCCTGGCCCAGTTCTTGCAGGCAGATTTAGTCTTTAGCTGAAACAGCTGAGCCTTGGGATCTGGCTAGTTTTCAAGATCTATAAAAAGCTATTTAATAATCCCTTCTCTGAGGTGACTAGAAAGAGAATTTTATTCCAAACATGTCCCTAGAAGACTGTTTTCCCAGTCTGTTTTATCTAAGAGTTTATGGGATTATAGAACTTTATATGGAGCCTGTAAATAACTTCTGTTTATTCAATTAGTATGAGCTACATAAAATACAAGCTGTATTAGATTTGTTACTATTAATTTTAGCATCCCTCACCTAAAATGGTCCTTGATCAAGGGCAATCTTATCAATTTGTCCAAGTATGTGATGAGAGAGAATGAAGAAAGGGGACCCAGACTCCCTTCAGTGGTGCCCAATGATGACAAGGGGCACTGGGCACAAACTGAAATGTGCTGGTCCATCTTAAGACACAAACTCACTTCTACTGTGAGTGTTGCTGAATTCAGAACAGGTTTCCCAGAGAAGCTGAGTCACCTCCAGCTGTGATGATACTGAAAATCCACAGAGCTACAGTCCTGGTCTGCCTGTTCCTAGTGATCCTGCTAAAGCAGGAGTAGACGAGACGATCAAGTGGTCCCTTCCAACCCAAATGATTCCATAAGGAAAAAAACATCAACAGAAGAAAACAGCTCACAGTGCAGCAGGGAGGCTGGAATCCAAATCTACTCTCATCTGACCCCCTGTAGCAGCAAACTATCCTACAAACTCTTTAAAATTAATTCATCTGTCTGATGGCATGAAAGGTGTGAAATAAGGTACTGCTGCAAGCAATGTCACTCTATGGTGATAGGCACTGTGCTTTTCAGAACATTAAAACAACATCCTGCAACTCATTTTGTGGGAGGTGATAAATTGCTCGGGATTAACATACAAGAATGGCAACGTGCTTAGTGGGGGAAGGAAAGAAACAGCCCACAGAGAAAGAGACAGCTTTATTTACAGAAATTAAGTGAGGTCTGAAAGGATGAAGCCAGCAGCTGCCTGAGGAGTTATGTTTCTGAGAAAGTGCATTTCAATCCTTCATGGCAGATAACACTTTCTGAGAAAAGAGCTGCTGGGGCCAGCAGGCTTGTGTTAACTGAGAGAGGTCCCCTGCTTGCTCTCCATGCAACCCATCAGGACTCTGACCACAAGGTATTTCCCTGATAAAGGGATCTTCCAATTGCTGCAGAGTCCTAGCAGAAGGCAGAGGTTGCTGTCCTGGTTCTCTGCAGGAGTTCACACACTTCTTTTCCTTGGGTGAGCCAGAACTAAAATAAAAGTGCAACTGGTCCTTTCCCCCAACACTTTCACACAGGGAGAACATGGTCCAGGTAGGTTTTACTCCAGCCACAGCCATGATTAGTGATGCCAAGCCAGCTTGACTGTTACAGGGACTGGTCAGCACTCTCTGGTGGAGAGACTCACAACTGTGACTGACACATTCCTCTTGCAAGAATAAGCCCACGCACCATCCAGAGCAAATATTCATCTTGCTGTGCCCAGCAACTTCCCTCCATACACACAGGTGATGCCTGGCTTACAGCCACAAAGACAATCAGATTCCAAAAAGAATCAACCCTGATGGATCAGTACCATGGTTTCGCCAGCTATTTTAGTAGCTGTCTTCAACCAGCCTGAACACCACGGTCCCACAGCCACGGGCACCCACTGTCACCGACGAACACTGATCATGCAATGAGTAGTAGCACAGCTGCTCTGCTGGCACTGGACTGGGTTTTGCAGTTCCCTCTTTCAGTGACAAGGCAATGGCCAAACAGGTTTCACAGGTGATCAGTTCTTCCACCGGATTTGCTAAAAGAGAGAACAAGACACGACTAACACCCTTAGAGGCCAACTTAGTGATCCCTGACAAGGACAGCTTCAGCCAGAGTGTGCCATTTCTATCAGTATAACCATTCATTCCTACCCTGAATGCAACCCCAAACAGAAGATTACCTTCACAGCAGGGACAGAAAGTATGTAGGACAGTCAAGCCCCTACACCTAATCTGTATCTATTTCTGATGAGAGTGTCTGGAAGAAAGAGTAAGCATTTCTTACCATGTTGCTGAGAATGCTCTGTATCTTCTCTTCTTCTGCAGAGCCCCGCTCCACCTTGCTTTTATATGCTGTCAGCTGGACACGATCCTTTAGATCCCGGTAGGTCTAGATAAAGGGCAAAACCAGCACCCAGCTGAGAGAAAGGGACACTTCCATGGTTAGATGTTTCCTGCAGATGGGCAGGGCAACTCTGCAATCCCCCATCCAGTTCCCAACACAGAATTTTCACAGCACAAACGCTAGGAGCCACTCTCTTGGCTCATGGACTTCTACTGGGAACCTTACCATTTTTCCCAGACTGCAGGGATAAATAAACCCCACCAGGCACATGACAGAAGGGGCACGTGGCAGAGAACAGAAAAGCTAGAGAGAAAAAGCAGGCCCACGTCCCATCTCTTCACACAATCTACCTCTATAACAACATCATGGCATTTGTATTTGGTAGCGAGGTTCAGCCGGGTCTCCACATCTTCCACCAGGCGCACATATTCCTGCAGCACCTGTGTGAGAGAGAGAATGTCTCAGCTCCCTTCCACAGGTATGTCCTGCCTCACTCCCTCACCCCAGTCCCAAAACCTTTTTAGGTTGCTGGTCACACAGACTTGGTCCCTTCTTTAGGGAAAAAGTGACCTCAACAAAACTGTTCAGGATTCCAGAGGCTTTGCTTACAAAGCTCAGAGTCACAGAATAAGCCAAATTAGAAGGGACCCACAAGGATCACAGAGTACAACCCCTGTCCCAGCACAGCACCATCCCCAAGGTCAGAACATGTGCCTGAGAGCATTGTCCAAATGTCTCTTGAATTCTGTCAGGCTTCATGCTGTGACCATTTCCTGGGGTAGCCTTTTTCAGTGCCCAATTACCCTCTGGATGAAAAACCTTTTTCCAATATCCAACCTAAACCTTCCCTGACACAACTTCAGGCCACTCCCTTGGGTCCTGTCACTGGTCACCTCTCCTCTTCCCCTCACAAAGAAGTTATAGGCTGCAATGAGGTTTCCCCTCAGGTCCTTCTCCAGGTTGAACAGGCCAAGTAACCTCAGCTGTACCTCACATGGCTTCCTCTCAAGGCCCTACACCATTCTCATGGCCCTCCTTTAGACACTCTCTAATAGCTTTATAAGCTTTTTTAATTGTGGTGCCCAAAAATGCACATAAGAGTCATGGTGAGGCTGCCCCAGTGCAGAGCAGAGCAGGACAATCCCTCCCCTTGCCTGGCTGGGCATGCTGTGCCTGATGCCCCCCCGGACAGGGTTGGTCTCCCTGGCTGCCAGGGCACTGCTGGCTGAGATTCAACTTGCCAGTGACCAGGATCCATGGTGCTTCTCTTCAGTCTCTCATTCCCCAGTGTGTCTGTACACCCTGGGTTGCTCCATCCCAGATACAGAGTCAGTCACTTTCCCTTGCTGAACTCCATTTAGTTTTGGTTTTAGTTTAATTTAGTTTAGTTTTGCTTTGCCCTCTAATTTGTTGAGATGTCTCTGCAGAGCCTCCTTGCCTTCTAGGGAATCAACAATTCCTCCTAGTTTTGTATCATCTACAAACTTGCGTATCATCTCCTCCAGTCCTGCATTCAAGTTATTTATGAAGATGTTGAAGAGCACAGGGCTGAGGCTGGAGCCCTGTGAAACCCCACTAGTGACCAGTGATCAGTCTGATGTCACCCTATTCACTGTAATTCTTTATGCCAAACTCACGAATCATCTCATCACTTGTTTATCCAGCTGTGTGCTGGACGTTTTGTCCAGAAGGATACTTTGAGAGACATCAAAAACTTTACCAAAATCTAAAACCATTACATGGAGTGGCTTCCCTTGATCAACCAAGTTGGTTACCTTATCATAAAAGGAAATCAGATTTTACAAGCAGAACTCTCCTCTCATGAAGCTATACTGGCTGTGACCAATGACTGTGTTGTGCTCCAGGTTTTCCAATATATCCCAGAATAATCTTCATAACTTTACCGTGCACTGGAATAAAGACTAGGAAGTCTCCAAGGTCCTCCTTCTTGGCTTCTGGAAAATTTGGACATTAACCAGTCTCCAGTCATCTGGGATCTCTCCAGATTCCCAAGACCCAAAAAATCATTGAGAGGTTTTGTGATGACATCAGCTGGCTCTCAAGGATTCTCTGATAAATCCCATCATGCCCCATAGATTTCCAACTGAAGCAGTAGATCCTGAATAGATTCAGGGTCAACTGGGAGTTGACCATTTTCACAGTCATTGTCCTCCAACTGATCATCTGTTTGTGAGGTGACCATCCTCATCCTGTAATGGGCCAATGTTATTTCTACACTGCCTATTGCCATTAAAATATTTGTAAAAACTCTGTTTATTGTTCCCCACAGTTCTGGACAGCTTCAACTTCAGTAGAGCTTCAGCTGCACAAAATTTTCTCCCTATGGTGGCAAGCAGCATCTCTGTATTCTTCTCATGTCATTTGACCTTGCTTCTATGCCTTCCTTTTTTGCCTTGTTTCCAAGAGAAGATTCCTGTTCAGTCAAGCTGGCCTTCTGCCTTGCCTGCCTGACTTCAAACATTTGGGAATTGCCTGTTCCTGTACCCTTAGAGGGTCATGTTTAAAAAGTGACTGATGGACCCCACTGCCTCCAAAAACATTTTTCCAGGGAACCTTACCATTTCCCTGAGCAGCCTGAATTCTGTTTTCCTCACGTCCAGAGTTAAGGTTTTGCTGGCACTTTTCCTCCTATCAACAGAGTCTTAGGCTACCTGGTTCCTACAGGTCAGGTTAACCACTGCCAGCCATATTGAGAAAATTTAATGTAGCAAAGAAAGGTGGCAATGCACATAGGAATAGAGTGCCCAGCCAACTTTGGCCTGCTGTCCCTCTTACAGTTAGAGCTAGGATCCAGCCCTCAATATCACCCACATCTTCTGTTGATGCATGGGTCACTCAGCTGAATGCAGAGCCAGAAGATCAGCAAGCTTCTCCCACTTTCAGCTAGGAGGCAGCTCACCTGAGGAGTCATTCATACACCAAATCCCAACAAAGAGCAAGACATAAGCAGAGGTTCCTGGCTTACCTGCACAGGAGCATTGTTCCTCTGCAAGATCTCTACCACCCGGTGGAAGCCAATAGGTGCCTTCTTCTTGGTGTAACCCAGCCAGTTCTGAAATGAGAATCAAACCTATGTTAGCCCAAAAGGACAATCCTCCCAGACACAAGAAAACATGTTTTTTTTCTCCCAGTGCCAGCAACACACTCCACAGCCACCACATGCATCCAATGGCAGTGCCCTTCACACAGTGGTTGGGCACAGGCTGGCTGCAATCCCTTTGGTAACAGAGCTCAGGGGCAGCCCCCTTCTCTGACCTTACTGCTGCAGCCAAGCCAGGCCCAGCAGAGGTCTTGGGAGAGAAGTACTGTGACACCCTACAGCAGAGGTGCTGGGCCCTGCTGAAATTAAACCAGTCTGTCCAGTAACTCCAGAACAAGCCAGCTATCAGTAGCAGACACCACTATTTGGGACTGTGTCCCCAGCAAGGCTTTCTGCAGCTCACCTTGGTGGTGAGGAGGGCATCCACATCACCCCAGGCCCGCAGCTTGGCACGGGCAGCCAGGGCAGTCAGCACATACTGCTTATCAGGAATCTGCAAGGCAGAAAGCTGCAGTCAGAACAGTAGCACAGCTCAGAAGGCCTGTGAGGGCTGGACAAGAATGGCATCTGCCGCAGCCCTGTCAGGACCCATACCAACACCCAGGCAAAGAGGCAAGATGCTGCCTGATGCCACACACAGCACTGCAGAGAGCAGTAACTGGGAATTTACAAGTGCTACTGCAGATAGGGTACATCCATTGAAAATCTCCACACAGCTCCCACTGGCCTTTCTGAGACTCCAGAAGGGCCCTGCTCAAAAAGAATGCCATGGCCCCCTCCTTAGCTCAGTGTTGAGCCCTTTATATTCCTCCCAGCTCCTTCATTATACACGGTTAGTCTGCGCATGTTTTCAGCTAGTGCTGCCACAACAGAAGAGACTCACGCACCTTAAATGTTTTCTTCAGGTTGGTGGGGCTGCTGAACATACCCTAGAGAAAGCAGACAAGTCAGTGCAAACTCAGAAGGGCAGGCCACAGCAGGGGTTCAGACACCTGTTGTAAGGTATCTGCCTTGCCCAGAGTCAATCTTCTCAAGATTTTACTGCTTTTTGCTCATGCCAGTGCCACAGGAGGAAGCAGCTGGCAGAAGAAAGCAACTAGCCCACCCCACTATCTGTCTGGTTTCCCAACATCCTTAACTGGTGCACCTCCAGCACTTCTAAGACCAGTACCATGCACCTCAGCCTCATGGGATTTACAGTGATTTCTAGGGGGCAGCTCCCTGACAAACTGTGCTGGTTGTGCTCCAAGACATTCAAACTCCAAATTGGTGCCACGGGACAAAGTCTCTCTGAGCGATTAAATATAACCTCTCTTTCCCTTTCATTCCTTAACTTGCCACAGCTTGACCACTCCACATCTTGAGGGCTACAAGGATGAGATGCAACCTTATCTTCTGTCACATCATCCTCACCTCAGCCTCTGTGTAGTGGTAGAAGCAGGAATAGAAGAGGGTGGTCACTAGTGGCATGTTGAGAATTGAAGCCTTGCGAGGGTATTTTCGAAATAGCTCTGACTGCCCAGCCATCTCCAAGTGTCGGTCATTAGCCTGTGGAATCAGGAAGACAGGGTGAACATGAGCCAGGACAACTGCCTGTGTAGCTGTGGGATAAAGACCTAGAGAGAGTGCTGTGACAGCAATGTGCAAGCACAGCCCCAACATGCTAACAAGTCTCAGTTCTGGTATTTCACATGTGCCTGGCACAGCAGCCTGAACAGCAATTACAACGAAAATCAGGACAAGCTTGTTAGATCCAAAGTGGTGTAAGTTAGGGACAGCAAGAGATCTCACAGGTAGTCCCAGCCATCTCCTGACCAGCAGAGAAGATTTCATACCTCAATGATGATCTGTCGCTCCAACAAGGTATAATGGTCTTGGATGTGGGAGGTGTCCTCAGCTGAAAATGGCAGCCTGGCCAGACATGAAGGAAAGAGATACTGTGACCAGCTCTTAAGTAAAGAATCCTTCATTTACTAGTAAGTACACTTTGAAGAATTTGTTTTTCTACCAAACAAGCTCATTTTCTTCCCAGCTTAAATGGCTGTTGGGTACTCAAGTTCCTGGCCCACTGCCCTCTCCAACTGGCTCTCTCCTAGATCGGCTGCAGAGAAACATTATGTGGGACCTCTCATAGAATAACCTAAAGTGGATGCTACCAACTTGCTCAAGTGCTCAGGCACCCAGATTTTGACCCATTACAATCTGAAGGGTGAATGTTAGAAAGTCCCTTGAAGCATCTTTCCTCCTGAATAAACAGCAAAAGCTGCTGGACTAGTGATCACCACAAATGATTCCTCTCTAGTCTACACTGCATCCACAACTCTACTCCCACCCCCCACTAAGGGAAAACCAACAACAGCTCTCAAACCACAAAAGCCATGGCACTGGCACAGAGATCTAATTTTCTTCACTACCACCATCTGTGAAGAATCCACATCCCTCCCCCGCTTTTGCATTTTTTCTTACCCGATGCAACCTTTGAGAAATTCCCTCCTTTTTTCTACATCCTGGATGTTCAAATGCTCCCGGTACTGAGACAGCTGGAGGGAGAGGGGAAAGAAATAGTCTGTTCTCATGGATTTGGGAGATACGGTATTCCAGAGGGTGAAATGGGGACAAAAAGCTTTTGCCTGATTCCCATACACTCTGCAGTAAGGGAGCTTATGCTCCTGGGAATACTCACAGCAACTTCCTCAGTCCTGTCTAAAAACCTGCAAAAGGGAATTAGCAAGCATTAACCCAGAGGCAGGTTCCTAGCACTGTGCTCAGCCCTGCCACAAGATAGATCAACAGCCTCACCTGAGCAGATCCAGAAGGAATTTCTGCTCACCCGTCTCTCTGAGGAAATGGATCAGATGGCACAAGGCTACCTGCCGCACCTCCAGCTCCCGAAACAAGATCTCTACAGGGGAGAGAGTTTATGTACAGGTGGAAAAAGTAAGATAGCACTACCAAGCGGATGAGACTTAGCACAGTGCATGGAGTTGAAAGTCACTGACAGGATTCAACAGCCTTATCCCATCTCAAATCACAGTCTTGGAGGCTGGAGCACAGAAGAGCCCAATCACTGGGCTAAGAGCTGAATTCACATCCATGTGCTACCTCTAGAGATCCATTTTCATTCATCCCATCACCACCACCTACCACTGCTTCTCTCTGGAGCTTTTGTAGGCATCACCATCCCCCTCACCTCCCACATTACACTTGCTACAAAAATATTTCCTGCTTAGTAAAAAAGCAATACCCCAGATGATCTCTTTGTAACTTGGACTCAGTGAAAGAATTACTCCCTCCATCCCTCACTGAAACACACCACAGAAATCCCAGCCCCAGTCATACTCACCTCTCCTTAGCGTCCGTTTCAGGAATATTAGGACCTGTGAGCACAGACAGACAACTCAGAATTAAGACAGACAAACAGCACACTGGTTAAGGCCTAAAGAAGCTTTTGCAAAAGGCCTCTGAAAACACAGCTCTTACAGCACTGAACTTAATTCTGGTACCCACAACACCCAAGACAAGCAGGGAGCCTGGGCCACAGCTGCCTAGATTCTTGCCTAAGCTCCTACTCCGGAGTTTAGATGAGTGAGACCAAAATTTACAAAGGAAAACCCTTCCATGCAAAATCCAAGGAATTAAAAGACCTGGATGAAGGAAACTCTGACACAATCCCATTTCCTTTAAAAGACAAAAAAATTGGTGAGGCCCCAGATATCAAGTCCCAGATCTTCTGTGCTGCAATGAGCAGATTAAACCTCAACCTTCAAGAAATAGTTGCAAAAATCTGTAAGGTTGATGGATCACATTCCTTCTTATTAACATCAATTCTGCAGAGTGGCAGGAAAGACAGCAGAAATACAGAATTTCCCTTAAAGACTTAAGCTTTGACACTTCCCAGTAACTGGTTTGAGCTAAAGAACACCCCCCAGTCTTGCAAGACTGGGTGGCCAGATGACTGCATTCTCACAAGCACTCTCTGTGGGGCCACCCAGAAGACCCAGCCCAGTACAGCCCCAGCAGGACTCACAGCTGTAATGACATTCCCATCATGCCCTGCCACAGCTTCATCCAAGAGCACCAGCTTGTCCTGTAGGGACCGAAATCTCTCTAGAGAACAGACCTAGAGATAGAACAGGAAGAAGTAGGCATGTGGGACATGAGACAGTCCTTAGGCTGAATCCAAGGTATTATTTATTCATCTCCCATAAGCCCTTCAGCAACATGAACAACTGCCCTCTCAAAGAGTGGAGAAATTCTCATTTAGTTGAAACCACATCCCACATAATTCCTGGAAACCTGTCCACAGGGGTTGCAGTCAACCCTCACTACTGCCCAATCTGGGACAGCACACAAGGTACATTCAGCACAAACACCCTTGTAACAAGACAAAACTTTCCTGCACACCACAAACCACTAGCCCTGACAGGAAGAGGAAACTCTGCAGGCCCCTTTCAACAAAGGAGACCAAAAAAGTAGAGTGATAACTTTTCCTCCCTTCTTCTTACCCCACATCTGTGGCCTCTCTCAGCCTTTAGTTCACCTTAGCCTTTGAGGAAACACATGCAGAGTGAAACCACAATCCCCCTACGTGCTCAGTGCACACTGAGGCAGCTGAGACTAAGATTAAAGCTCCAGTGAAACC
This sequence comes from Oenanthe melanoleuca, assembly GCF_029582105.1. Taxonomy (NCBI): domain Eukaryota; kingdom Metazoa; phylum Chordata; class Aves; order Passeriformes; family Muscicapidae; genus Oenanthe; species Oenanthe melanoleuca. Next base: position 39,780,520 of record NC_079339.1, read on the forward strand.
ATTTCTGTCTTTCTCCCTCCATTTGCCACCAACTAAGAATGGAAATAAAGCCTCAACTCCTCAGATTTTTAAAATAAACCCAGCTCCAGGGAGCAGTAAGGGTAGAAAGGGACACAGCAGTACAGGATACCTACTATCAGAGCCTTGCTGAGGGGACAACTCAAGTAAACAAAGCAACAAAACCCTGAAGTTCTCCCGCTGCTCCTGAGCTAGTGTGATTCCAGAAGTGCCACCTGGCAAAGTAACAGACAGGCAGACCACCATCCCTGCTAGGTGCTGCAAGCAACACAGATGCCCTCCTTGTTCCCAGAACAGCCAGGAGCACAGGAAAGTGTAAAGCATTTTGGGACCACCCACCCTCCATCCCTTACAAGCAAGTAGGAGTGCAAAGTCCTTACCTTGCCCCTCTGCATTCGCCTGACTGTATCTTTTGGGCTCCAGTCATTGCTGTAATCCTGCCACAAGAAAAATAAAGCACTTTTAAGCCTCAGATCATTTCAGCATTCTCCAAGCTGCTTTCTGCTTCTGCTGCATCAGTGATGGCCCACATGTAGCTACCTACACTTATTCTGCTGCTCCAGGAAAGGTGTTAGTAGGATGTGTACGCACATTTTTCAGGCTGAGCCCTCAGACTCTGCATATGCTGGTGTGGAGGGAAGCTAGAGGCTCATATGTTATCACTGCCTTTCTATTGCCTCAGTAAGGTCTGTTATCATATCCTCTATAAGAACTGCATTGCAACAGGTTGTTCTCCTTGCAAACGATGTTACTTTCGGGACAAAGTACATGCAAAACAGACTAACCCAAAACTGAAAGGCAAGGAGTCAGTTTCTCAGACAGACTTCTGCTGGTGAGCCTTCCACAGCAGTGTGGAGAGCACAGGGACAACAGCCTCAGGCAAGCACCTGGAAGTCGCACAAGACAAGGACAATGTGACAAGGGCATTGAAGCCTGGAGGAGGATCATCTTAACTAATATGTTACCACTGCTGCAACAACCAGAATTTTCCCCCTGCAGCAAGCAGACACTATGATCTGAAGCACTAGATAAAAAGTGATGGTGGCCTGAGCCACTCCTAACTCAGACACCATAAAGTCATCTAGGTCTCTGTGAGGCACTCAAGCCAGTGGCTGTATTTAGCTTTCTGCCTCAAAAGGCCCAGAGAAAGGGAGCAACAAGAACCAGCGCTCAGGACACTGAATTTTAAATCCATTGAAGATTTTTTGGAAGTCCGAATCTCAGGATGAAAGGTCTGACCCAGTCCTATTAGGGGACCTCTGCATATGAGTTTCTCAAAGCAATGTATAGCTGAGTGTCAAATATTCTGACCACCAGGGTTCCCTCCAGCACCTCTGGCCAGAGGCAGCTTCTCAGCCTGTCAGGACACTTATCAAAAGCTGCCATTAACTTTCCCTTCTTTGTTCCACCCCTCTTACACCACTTCTGTCTGCATTTAAGAGGCTGTATAATCCTCCTTCTTCCTGTTTCACTGCTTCTGCAGGCCCAGAACAGAACACAATAGGGCAGTCTTGTTTCTCCTGCTGTTCTTTGAGGAAGTGCTGTCTGTTAGGTTATGTCGTTAATGGCTAATTGACAAAATATGCCAACCTGAGGAGGATCAGACGGCCAAGAACAGGTGGACCATGACCCCCAGCAGCTCAAAGATGCAAGTGCCAGCTACTGGAGGAGATTGGGGTCTGGGATTCAGCTACAAAACAAACCGCATATCAAAGACCAGCTACTGGAGGTACCCATAGAGTGTGTATATGTTCACTAAGGGAATTGGTCAGACAGAAAGGAAGCTCAGGATCAAGCTTGAGTGTTTTCTGTATGTGTCTATTCATAATGGCATTGGTTTCTGCCTGTGTTAATCCATGCACACAGCTGTGTTAGCACTGTGCATATCTGTATCTGTAGGAAATATGGGCTCAGTCCTGTTACTGCCTGAACCTAGGGACATGGAACCACAATCTCACACCTAGCAAGACGAATCCACCCAGTCCTAAAATCCTCTAGATTCTCCAACACTTATCACTGCATATCTGGTAGACAAACATCCCTGCCAACTGGAATATTGCCTGTGCACAACTCCCTCTGTGTTGCCCCAGTGCTTCATGAGCAGGAAATTTCAAAACATTCATTTTTAAAAAAATGTAAAAGCCATATATGATGCCAGTTTATCTGACCCAGCATGAAAGTATCCTACAGGAAAAGCACTATTTTGAAATCCTTTCCACAAAGACTGCTGGGCTATTCATTAAAAGTAGCAACCAAAATCAAGATACCCAGCAAAGCTCCATACTTCTGAGCAAAAGCAGAGAACGCTTAAATTACTGCAAGGCTGCATTTGCCAGTTCCCTGTTCTATTCCCTGCATTGCCCTCTTCTGTCTGAAACAGCAAATAATCACTTCCCATGAAACCAGCAGAGTAAGAAGTTCACTAATCTTGGCATACAGCAAGCACAGGCTGCTCACCTTGTACTCAGCTTTCGGTCTGCGCAGCTCGGGGGCATAGTTCTTAACTCCTGTGTCAGTGAGGGCTGAGAGGGAAAGGCACAGATGAGTAGTACATCAAAATCCTGATTCATATCCTCTTCCAAATCCATCTCTTTCTTGGTTTTCATGGCAGAAGACCCAAATGCCAATACAGCATTACTCTAAAACAAACAGTTGTCTGTTGTACATTAAGTAATTACCCCAAATCACCATGCCAATTCTTTAATTTCTTTGAGGAAAGAACCACCCATGAACTTTTAGACAGCACGTGACCCAGTTTCCCTTTTTGCATCATAAGGCAAATGACACTTCCCTTTTTTTTGGGAAATGTTTTGTTTCATGTAAATCTGCACCTCTCCCAGAATGAGGCAGGAATCCAAAACTTACCATCTGAAAGGGACTGGAAACTTGAGAGTTTGTTTCGTCCTGAAAGAAAAACACTGATGAGGCACTGACCCTTCGCCAGCAATATTTCCCGCTCAGGGAACATAAGACTAGACTGCAAGCCAGTTTACTGCAGCTATGCCACTGTAGAACAACCCTACACACTACAGCAGCACTGGGGCTCACCTGCTTACATTCTAAGGCACTGAAACTGTGGCATTGCAAACCATATCACACTCCATCCCTACCTGCTCTCTTGGTGCTGAGGCCAGGAGAGGTTAGAGCCTGAATTCACTCATCTACCTGCACAGCAGAGGCTCAAGTACACGGCACTGCAACACAGGCCATGGCAACATGGACAGCTCCATTCAACAGGGCTGCAATTGGGATGCCTTTCTTCATCACTTTATTGCCAAAGTTGAGAGTAAAAAAACATCACAAAGAAATAGAGACAAAGTAAAAGCTGCTTTGTTGTCTGGCTGTGAGAGAACAGAGCTGAACTCTTGCAAGCTGTGTCTTTGCCCATGGCCTGATGCACAGTTCCCCTGTAACCAGCTACACTGCCGCTGCCCATCACATATTTGCTGAACCAGAACCAACAGCAGCCAGTTGAGCTCCAAATAAAAGATAATCTATCTGTCTCCTCTGAAACCTGAAAACCAAATGAGGGCTACATGGGTCAAGCCAGTCCCTTTGCAGCCTGCTCTTTTCCACCAACCAAATGGATGGCCACACACTGCTGTGCTCTATCTTGCTTTCTTTGGAACCTGGATTTTAAGAAGCCATAATCTCCACAGCCCTTTCTCACTCCACAAAAACATGTGATCTACTGCACAAGACAGTCTTCCATTTCTGACCAGTGAGCAATACACTTCCACCCTGAGCAGAGATTGGAGCTTCTCTGTCTTGCAATGCACTTCAGATAAAACAATCTACATAAGATAACACAGCTGACCCTTGACAGTCTTAAGGAAAAATACATTTGTCAATATGGCATAATGAACCTCACCTTTGAACAGGCTGCTTAGGGAGTAGGAAGAAGCTTGTTTGGGAAGAGCAGCATAGGAGGAAGAGCCCTTCTGTAGGCTCGAGTCTCGGCCATCCAGGGAGCTCGTGCTGCCAGAGGCTGTCTCTTTGATTGACCAGGAGATACCTGTGTGCAGACAGGTCATTTTTAACCAAGAAAGAGCCTGTAAAGAATGATCTTCTGGCATGGCAGAAACATTACCAGACATGTGCTGGTCACTTCTGCACTCACACACCTTGGTAAGTCTGACCCTCAGCACTACGTGCATCTCTCCATACAGAGTTCCACTCTCATGTAATGCTGCTTGTAAGCAGTGGCAGGCTGTCCTCCAGACACGGCTGGTTTCATCAATGCTGTACAGCTGGCTACAGCTTGTGTAAAAGGAATACATAGACACCCCCATCATTTATATATTGGTGCATGGGGCAAAGCACAGTCCCTGCTCTAAAAGTACAAAGCAAGACAGAGTCCCTGGCCTACTTCAAATTGCAGAAGCCTAAGAGCATTCTTTCCCGAACTCTGAAGACTAAGATAGTTTTCCTCCCCACACAGATAAAACAGCTCTCATTGTTGCCTCTGCTGGCAACAATGCCTATGTCTCCCTCCTGCCTGTTCAATACAGTTTCTCCTTGTTTTCACACAGCTGCACAATACACATATTCTAGGATCAGAATGATAGACCAAAAACCACAATAGGTAGAGAGACCCTGGGTGGGAAAAGAAAGCAGAGGGAGGAGCTACGGCAAAGGACAAGAAGATCAGTCTTTGAAGATCCTTTGGGTGATCCATATGTAAATTTTCCTGGTTTGACACTGGCTAGCAAGTGTCACAATTCTGTGGGTCATGAACTCAAAAACACAGCACACAGCATTGTTTGTGGACCATGAGCTCGCTCCCATTGTCACTAGAAACACATCTGCTTAACGTTTACAGCTCCTTTCACATTTCAAGCATAAGAATCATTCAATAAACACACATTAAACCTTGGATTGTCTGCTTAAAGTGCCGTAGGGTCAAAACACAGAAACTTTAAATAGTGTCATTTCAGGCAATGGTATGAAGGAAATGATCACCTAGAATCTTACAGACCACCTAAGCATGATTAGTATCAATCCATAACCTCCGAAACACCTGCGCTGAGCTTGGCTACATATCAGCAAAAACAGTGAATTCCCTCTGCACTCCTCTTTTTACACAACTTGGGCTTCTGCTTGCCCTCTTTTCAGTGGATCTGCTCAGGTAAGTCAAGCAGCTCACAATGTGACCTGGGAGACTAGAATCAGATTAGATATGCAGGATTAGATAGCAAATAATACTCCTGACTTAAGCAGCAATTTTAAACCCCCTCTATCTCAAGGATAATTTGCAGTACTTCTACACTTACTTCCCACAGGTTCACCACTCCAGCTGACCCTCTCGAGGTCGTCATCATCATCATCGACAATATCCCGAAGGCTGTTCACTGCCCGTTTGGATTCCTTTAACTACACACAAAAGAGTGACTTTGCATAAGGACCATCAGAATTGCAGAATACACTTCGTTTCCTATTACCATCAAACATTTCCCAAAGAACTTCGAATACAGCTTCTTCAGCTTCCATTGCTTCTTCCCGGGATGGTATTTTAGTCCTGTAGGTGTGCAGCAGACACAGCAGCCCCTCCTCACCACCGGGAACCCCAAGGACACCCAGGCGGGCACTAACAGCCCAGCCAGCGGGAGATGCAGTTTGGTTACTGGGCGAGGAACCACGTCCTAGTGAGATTTCGGACTGGCTACTGTGGAGGGACGGGAGCCCTTGGTACCCTCCGCAGCGGGCAGGAGGTGACAATCCACCCACAGAACACCAACCCTCCGCGATGTACAGCGCCGAGGCCTGGGCTGGGACGGCTACGGGGCCCACCCGCAGAGGGTGTCCTACCGCCGGTCCTGGGCTCGGACCCTCCCTACCTGCGAGAGCTCGTCATCCTCATCGTCGAAGGTGAAGGCCCGGAACTTGGAGCTGTGCCAGTACTCCTCCTCGTCCGCCCGCACCCTGCTCATCTGCAACGGCACCGCGCGGCTGCCTCAGCACAGGGAGGGAGCGGCTGCCTCGGGGGTGTCACCGCCCCCGCCCCTGGTCCCGGTCCCGCCGCCCGCGACCCCTCTCTCACCTCGCCGCCCCTCCCGCGCCAGCAGCACCGGCGTCCTCACAGCAGGGCGGGGCGGGGCGGGGCAGCCGTGCGGGGCACTCCGGAACATGTAGTTCTCCCGCTCGGCGCGGCGCGGCCGCTCCTCGTTCACGCACTACGAGTCCCGGCGTGCCCCGCGGGCCGCATCGACGCGCCTTCGGACTACCAGTCCCAGCGGGCTGCGGTGCTGCGCTGCGGTATCTGGGCCGGCAGCCGGCATCGGGGTTCTGGGAACTGTGGGCTGACTCCGGGAGCTGTGGGTCGGCGTGGACGGGACCGGACGGGACAGAGAGCCCCAGCTCTACTGCCTGCGGAGCGGCGGAACCCATTAGCTCGGCGGAACCAATAAGCCGGGATCGCGGCGTGGGGGGGCGTGCCGGAAAGGCCCGCGCCGGGCGGAAGGCGGGAGGCGGCGCGGCGGTTCTAGCAGCTTCCACGGGCGCTCGCAGCGGAGGCGGCATTCCCGGTCCCGATGGCTAAGTGGGGGGAGGGAGACCCGCGCTGGATCGTGGAGCAGCGGGCGGACGCCACTAACGTCAACAACTGGCACTGGTGAGCGGGGCGGCTGCTCCCAGAGCTGCCGGGAGGCCCCGGCGCGGAGGGGCAGTCGCGGGCAGGGGGGCCGCCTCCCTCCCCTCCTCATGGACCGCTGCTGAGGCGGGGGTACCCGGGCTGATCCTCCGCGGCTGCCCCCGCCTGCGTGCTTCTATAGCCTGTGCTCAAGCCGAGGTGTGCCGGGGGAATGCGTGAAGGTGGCCTGGGGAATAACTGCAGGGAGACAAGATTGGGGAACACTGGATAACCCAAATATACACTGTCAGCGTGGCCTGTCCCAGATTCTCACCCTGCTCGGTTTTCCTGCAGGACGGAGAGGGATGCTTCCAACTGGTCCACGGAGAGGCTGAAAGCTCTGCTCCTGCCTGTCAGGGTGGAGGGTGAGGAAGGGGCGTGTGAGGTGACAGAAGTGAGCAAACTGGATGGAGAGGCCTCCATTAACAACCGCAAAGGGAAACTTATCTTCTTCTATGAGTGGGCTATCAAGCTAGCATGGACTGGTGAGTGATGTGCACCCCTCCTGTTTCAAGGTCAGATTCATGTATAACGTCAAGGGTAAGGATACTTACCTCATTTGGGAAATAATAATAAAAGGAAGTATTGTATTTTGATACAATACAAGTTTGATTTGTCAACGACCAGAGTAAGAAAGGTCTATCTGAACAATGGAATTATAATTGCAGGAACCTCAAAGACAGGAGTGAAGTACAAAGGTTATGTGGAGATTCCTAATCTCTCGGATGAAAATGACATTGATGAAGTTGAGGTAAGCATAGCTGGATGTTTGGAGTACTCTAGCAGGAATACCCACACCATTAATATTTCCCTCTCTGTGACCTTTCTTAGAACATTTGTGTAGAATTTTTTACTGCTAAGCACTGCTTAAGTTAACAGAATCAAAGAATGGTTTGGGTTGGATGAGATCTTTAAAGGTTGTCTATTACCAAGTTCTGAGCCATGAGCAGGGACATCTGTCACTTGATCAGGTTACTCAGAGCTCCATCCAGCCTGGCCTTGAACACCTCCAGGGATGGAGCATCCACAGATTCTCTGGGCAACCTGTTCCAGTCCTCACCACCCTTAGAGTAAAGAATTATAATAAAGAATTTCCTTCTAATTTTTAATCTTAATCTTTCCTCTTTCAATTTAAAACCGTTTTCTTTCATTCTGTCACTACACTCCCTAATAGAGAGTTGCTCTCCCATCAGGCTGTGTCTTTATCAAATTAATTCCTGTCTTCTAGATGCAAAGGGCTCTGTAGCACAAGAAGGTATTTATGCACACATGTACTGTACTATAGGCTGAGGGAGATGAAAGATGAATGAAACTGCAGGGCTACTTACGAAAGTTTAGCCAGTCTGTTATGTTGAATTGAGTAATAAAAGAACTGTGCACATTTGTCCTTGTTAATCAGTGCTTGTCCTTGTTGTTTAGATCCTTGTCAGCCTTGCTAAAGATGAGCCTGACACTAACTTGAAGACCCTGATGAAACAAGAGGGTGCAAAGAAAATTAGAGATGCAATAAAAACTTACATCAGCACTCTCAAAACGGGTATGTAACTGAGAGGGAGAGTGTTTATGGGAACCCATATGGACTAATTCTAAAGAAGGGATGGGGTAAAGAGAGGAATTGCTCACTCCATCTCAACGGAAGGGTGTCAGAGCAATAACAGTAACTTTGGTAAGAAGCATTTCTGGCTCTACACAGTATAGCAAAGCCCAGAAAGATTGGTTTTGGTGATAACACAGTAATAAACAGTATTTTTGAATTTATGTTTTAAAACTGAGGATGCCCTTCATGTCCTGGAGCTGTAGAGAACATGAAAGCCAGTAAATTGTGTACATTACCCCAGTGACATAGTTACTGACTGCCTGTGGCACAATCTGACTTTCAGTTTGCTTACTCCTTTGGAAGATGATATCTTCTTCAGTTTGTGGTTTGTTTGTTGTTTTTTTTTTTCCCTCTTGCCACACTGGTAAAGACATCTAGTGTTACTTAGATTTTAGAATAACTGATGTCTGGAAATTACTGTACAGGTTTTGTTGGTGTCTTTTAATGAGCTGTCCCAGCAACTGGATCAAATTTATTTTTCTTAAAGTTAAATCTTAGTCCAGCAGTTGGAGTTAAATCAATGTGCTTTGGTTGAGTTTGGCTTTCCTCTCAAATAAATGCTGGGAATGCTGTAGTTGCTTTTTATATCCATTTACCTGTATTACACTACATGTTCTAGATATGCTGGGTACAAACCACCACTGATTGCTGTTTTTCCAGTATCAAATTTCTGTACTCTTGGGTTTTTTTCAGGTGCTGTAGTGTTCAGGCTGGGAAATTCAGTCACCCAGTGAAAGATAAGAATGCTAGTCAGAAAAAAACTGTATGATCTTGTGGGCTGCAATAAATGAGGCTAATTGGGAACCAAGTATTGCAGGATACAGGTTTATGCACATATAATAAAATTCTGCTTTCTAGTGGAATTTTGCTACTCTGAACAGATGAAGAGGAAGAAAAAGGAGCAAAATGTTGTATAATCAGTAAGAGCAGAAATGACTGAGCTGGAGAGAAAGCGAATGTAATTCTGAAGGAAGCTGGAGGTTGTGATAGAGTTACAAAAGTGTTAGTGCTGCTGGACAAGGCATAGGCAAGGCTTGCCTGGCTTTCCTGGCATCTGGTGTCAGTAAGAGGGAGTTAGAAGTTACTGTTATTTACTGCAGTAATTCAAGAAATGAAGAGCCAGTGTGAAAAGAAATGGAAAAGCTTTGTTTGGAGTGTCTAGGCCAACAAGGCAAAAGTTTTTGAAGTGTGATTGCAATTTATATTAGAAAGAAGAAAACAGCTATGTAAGTCCAAGGCTAACCAACATTAATGTGAGAGCAGCATGTGGAAGATGCTGTGTCTAGGCTGTGAAGAGGAGGTAAGTTCCTAACTGTTAGCATAGGCAGGTTCCGACAGGGCCTTTGGTGGAGAGTAGGGAGGGAAAGGATTAATTGCTTATAAAAAGAGGTCTGTTTACTTTTTTTGAAAACTGTTTCAAGTCATGGGTGCTAGCAAGAGTAAGGGGGAAACCAGGAAGCCCTTTTTGATTGTGTATTTCAAAGTACAGTCAAAAGGTTTACTTGATCTTTTATTGGTTTAATGGTCACATTCCTGTCTTTCCAGAATTCACCCAGGGCATGATTTTGCCCACAGTGAATGGTGAACATATGGAAACAGCACCTCAACTGGCTCCTAAAGCAGAAGACCGCAAGGTAAACAAAACTGCAAACATGCTTTGGGATCAGTGAAGAAAGGTATTAGATTCTGGGACTGACAGGAGCAGCCTGTGTTGTGTATAGGATATATACATTCAGGAACTGACAGTCTGTGGAATAGGTGTGACTGTTTCCATTGGCAGCACGTGATGTTTCTTCCAAGCTAAGTGATAAATCTACTTTTTACATTTAAGTATGGTTGTATCTAATTGCATCTTTACCAAGAGCCTTTGTTTTTCTCCTTGGATACATGAACCATTTGTTCATTTTTGGTTTGGGCTTTTTGGTGAAAAAAGTGTGTGTTTGTTTTCCCTGTTTTGTTAGACGGCTGCCAAGAGCAGTACTGCCACATCGCAGCCCAAATCCGTAGGAGTCAAGATCCCAACCTGTAAGATCAGTTTGAAGGACACCTTCCTAACATCTCCTGAGGAGCTCTACCGCGTATTTGTGACTCAGGAGGTAATGCCTGGCTTATTCTCAGAGTTGATCTTTGCATATAGGAGGCTCTTCCTAATAAACTTTTTAAGAAGTTCTGTAGGACACTCACAATCCGTGAGAATGGAGTAAGAAAGTTGTTCTGCAGAGTAGTTGCTGGAAGCTTGTGTGTGTATCTTTCCACACAGCTGACAAGAGGGGATTAATGCCAACCAGAAGCAAGTTCCAGATAGCTGTCAGCACCTGTGTGTAGGTGTATGCTTTACTGCATGTGGCCACATCACTTGGGATTTACAGTTGTGTCCTTCTGATTTGGTTTTGTTTTTTCCTTTTAAGGTTAGGTGATATCAAAAGTGTGCTTTGGGAATAACTTCCACTTTTCTGCACACTATTATATAGTTTAAGATGAGAAAGCAGCATTGCATCATTATTTAAACATGGTCTGAGTCTTTTGTTCTTCCTATTTTCATAAGAAAAATGAAAAAGCAAAGAATATTTTTTCTTAGATAGGTTTCATTAAGAAATCAACAAAGTAAATCACTATGTGACTCAGAACATTGCATAGCACTACAAAGCTGTAGGTTCTTTTCCTTGGGCAGGTGAAATGTTGCTGGAGTGACTAAAAACTTGCTTTTCTGGCCAGGGCAGGGGTTTTGTTGAAGACATTACACTATGCACTTACCTCCTCTTCCAGAACTTTTGTAGCTGGGTGGGAGGCATTAGGCAACAAGTTTGCAGGACGATAATGTGAAGTAATAGAGGTCTGCTCCTGAATTCTTTTCAGATGGTCCAAGCTTTCACCCACGCACAAGCCACCTTGGAGGCCGATAAAGGAGGCAAGTTTCAGTTGCTGGATGGCAGTGTCACAGGAGAGTTTGTTGACCTAGTAAGTACTAACCAGTTCCAGTGCCTCTTGCTCACAGGTAGCACTGTTACCAGGCTGTAACTTATTACCGGTTCTGTTTACAATGCTTCTGTTAGCTAACTATGGGGTTCTACCTGGTGCCCAATAGTTATCTATAATTTCTGTGGCTGTTGAAGCATTCCTAGTAGTATGGATTAATGCATGGCGCTTCAGTCTGGGGAGAAAATGTGGCTTCCAGTCATAGGTTTCCCCCCCACACCCCCGTCTTTGTGTGATTTTACTTATCAGGGGTTGGAGAGTGTTAAAGATAGTAACTGACCCTTTTTCTCTTTGGCTCAATTGTCACTAAAGTCTTCTGGACAGGGACTCTGTTGAAGTATTTGGGGCTGTACTATTGCATACCTTTCTAGAAGGAGATTGAAAAGGACACTTAAAATCTCTTTCCCTGTATGTGTATATTTCTCAAGGGATCTCTAAGGCTTCATTCATACCAACTCAATTCCAGATGTTTTCTATTAGACTGCAGGATTTACAAAAGATTACTACTCAGTCTTTGTCTCCCTTTTCAAGGTTCCTGAGAAGCAACTTGTTATGAAATGGAGATTTAAATCTTGGCCAGCTGGTAAGTAGTCCAGAAATGGACTTGCCTATCTTTGAAGGATACCAGCCCTGTTTGCCACACTTTATTGTGGCTCGTGATCAGGGAGCACAGAATGTTCTGGGAGCTGCTCCAGTGTTATCCCAACTGCCTATCCCACATTATCATGTCTGCATCTTCAGCCGCTGTGTAGAGCAGTGACCAGGTAGGAAGGATGAAGTAGCTGCTTTGTGCAGCTGTAGCTGCAACTGCTTCAAACGGCAGGAAGAGGGAGCCCTCTCCTAGCTGTGTTTGTACAGCTGCCCTCAGTAAACCCTCTGGGGAGGACTCCGAAGAGTCTTTTAAATGGTGCCCTGTGAAAGGAGGGGCAGAGCAGCCTCCAGGGGCTGTATATACTGTACTACACACTGCTGACAGATTTGCTTTGGTTCCCCTAGGGCACTTTGCAACCATTACCTTGAACTTCAATGACAAAGGTGGAGAGACAGAGGTGTGCTTGGAAGGCAAGGGTATTCCTGCCAGTGAGGAAGAAAGAACAAAGCAAGGCTGGCAGCGCTACTACTTTGAGGGCATTAAACAGACATTTGGTTACGGTGCCCGCTTGTTTTAATACTGGTTGCTGGGAGGCTCTGCCTGAAGACTCTGCCACATGGACTGATAAATTTCTTGCCGGTTCCTTTCTAATCTTGGCCCTGCTGCTGAGTAAAGTGGGATGACAGGTGATGAGGAAGGCCATGGAGCAGCACCACTTTCAGTCCCTCACTGCTTTATGCATGTCTTGTGCTGCAGGGGATTCTCTTACATGTACATACTTCTATTGCTAAATAAACCTAACTTAAAAAAACACTGGAATTTGTGTCCTCAAATTGGCTTGAGTTCAAAGAGTTGGTTGATAGGCTGAGGGAAAGATCTGTCTGGAAAAACACCGATCAATGAGAATTGCTGATGCCAATGTGATTTACTCCTCACTTCTGGAGGAGTAGAGAGCATGAGCTTGATGCAGTTTTTAGTCTGAGCAGCTGCACATTTTCCGTCTGCTTTTGATCTGCCGGTAGTAAATGTTTCAAACCCTTCCCATTTTTTGAAGGGATCTGTGATCCTGTTCAGGCTGTTCATCTCCTTTGCATATCCCCTTTAACACAGTCATTTCTTACACTTCCACTAGTCTGCTCTACAAGAACGACAGTCATGCAAACCAGTGCTGGGGAAACTCCCACTTACAGAATGGTTCTAGAAGGTTGTGGGGCCCAGCACCAGCTGCCTCCTAGAGCTTCAGATCAAAGTAAATTGGTTTTCTTCAGAAATAAATCCCACCTCTATTTAGAGTCTACAGAGTGCAGTACTTTTTGCTCATCTTACTTCAGCCATTGCTTTAACAGGTGAGAGAGAAAAAACATGTTTGTTCTCACCTGCTAATACGTTAGTTCCTGGAGCTGTCTTCAAAAGCAATAAACTTGTTTATAGGAGGGGTGAAAATCTGACTGATCAGAAGTGTCAACCTGCTTAACCTCAAGGGTGACAGAAGGGTTTGGTTTTCTTTTTGAGGCAGGAGCTTCTCTTGGATACCTTGTTTTCTCCTAGTGTTTCCTGCAGAGCTGCTTTAGTAAGCTAGAAGAGAGTAATGTTACTGGGTGAAATTTACTGGTTTGAGGATTTTTCTTGGTTTTCTTCTTCTTTTTTTTTATTTTTTTTAAATTTGAATTGTATTGTGGTAACTGTTTCATTCAACAGAGGAGGCAGGAAAAAAACTTCAGTGCCTGTTTAAAAAAACTCGTGACTGTAGTTGCTGGAGTCTCCTTTTAAACTATGAAGAGCATTCTGCCTGTTCTCACTACTCCAAAGCGCTGGAGCATGAAAAACTCAAAGTGTGTACAGACAAACATCAAGAATGAAGCATGGAACTAAATTCTGTAGTGTGTAGTCATCCCTGTGCTGACCTGTGAGAGCAAAGGAAGTTGTACAAAGAGGCAGCTGTAGATCAGGTAGAGCTTCCCTGTGCAATGCAGGGTTGTCTTCCCTAAAGCACTGTCTGGCTGGGAAAATGGATGCAGGTATTTTGCCAGGATTTTTTTTCACAGCTGAGCTACTGTATGCACCTGGTAGGCTGTGGGGGGTGGGTAACATGATGGAGCCACACTGATCTCACTGTACAGCCTGTATGCTTGGTTTTCTGTTTGGGAAATCCTGAACAGAAAGATGGAAACCTTAAACAGCAGGGCTAGCAAGTTCACAGCCAAAAATATGGTAAAAGAAAAGCAAAATTATTTAAAAACTGGAAAAAAAAGAGCTTGTTCTAAGTCAACTTGAGACAAAAGTGACAGCTGAGTTGCAGGGTCTTTGCTGTGTTTGGCAGCTATGCTGCGGTAGCAGTGCTCGCCTGCTGCAGGCTCTGCTGGCACAGCTGGCCCAGGGCAGCAGAAGGCAGGCCCTGCTAATCACCTGCTGCTGGAAGGTTAGGAAGTGGGACAGGAAGGCAACTGAAGTGGAATTTTAATTGCCTTACTTTCATCACAAGCAGGGTTTACTTCAGGCATCCTGCTGCTACTCTAATAGGGCACGCTTTGGCCTCAGCCAGCAACCCACATGCATGGGGCTCATGGGCTCAGGGCTTTGCTTGGAGGACATTTGAGGGCTCTTCCAGCAAAACTGACTACCCTGGGTTATGCTGGTGCTTCCCCAGCTGGCTCCCTGCCCTGCAGGCTGGAAATCACCATCCCCACAGCAGCAGAACAGTCTGTGTAATGTAGCCATGCCTTGGCTGCCGTTCACACGTGAATCTCTTGGATTAACCTGGCAGTGAAGGAAGGCTTGTGCTAAAAGTGCACTCAGGCAGAGTGTGCCAGCCTGTGCAGCTCTAACAGGGCACAGCAATGGTAATTAAGGCCTTACACCACTTCACACATTTACTTGGTGAAGGAGATCTGAGCCTTAAGTCATGCTAGAGAAGGTTGCTGCACTTCATGTGCCTATTTCCAGCAGCCTATTTCCTTCAGCTACAGCTGACCTCTAGTGCAGCTACATGATGCTAACGAGAAACCCCAGAGCTCTCCTTTACCTGGAAGTGTTGAGAGACAGTCACAATTTAGTAGCCCTTCAGCTATTTGGGGAAGGGAGAGGTGTAAGATTAGGGAAAAAAGCAAGGTTCAGTATACTCTGGCCTAAAGGTTCTTTAAGAATTTGACATCGGACAAGAGGAGAAGTCTTGTAAATTAAAGAAAACAAAGGTTAAAAAAACAAAAAACAAGTGAATTTTTCACAGTGATGAAAGTCAGAGGTGGGTCCTCACTGACTATGCTGTTATGAGGCATATAGAGATGGGTAAGGAGCAACCATCAAACAAACCAAAAGGGGTCTTTGAACCTTTTTAAGACTGTAGGCAATGCTCTATATAATAGTTTTATTATTAAATAAGGGAAGGCTTAATAAACCTGCAGTGAATCCAGAACATTTCGGTATAGAAGAGAATATACTTGATAACTTAAAAACGAAAAAAAAAAGACAAGTTTAGGAAAAAGGACAAGTTTAGGAGACAAGTTTAGTATCAAAAATGATCTTGACCAAGTGGAAAAGTGAGGTGAGCAGGACTACAGCTGAAAACCTGCAGCATGTTGGGGTTTGGTTTTTTTCTAGTTTTCTGCTCCAGAGGTGTGCCACCAGCACAGAAGACTAATGTAGCCACAAAGTGGGGTGTGTCCCTTCACAAGCCAAAACAGGGGTGTCTGAAAGGTTTGTTTCTTCTAGAACTACAGGTCTAACTCAAGATCCACATCCCACAACCACACCTTGCTCTTTCCAAGGTTACTACCAAGCATTGCAGTTGGCTAAACTCTCCTGGCATTATCATTCTGTTTCTCCTTCCAGAGGAGATCCTTCTGAGCCCAGCTTTCTGTGTGCTTTATAAGAAGTGGATTCTTGGAGCTGGAGCCCCAAAAAAACGAGACAGGTGATGGGATCTCTGTTGCTGTAGATATGTTCCTACAAAATCTCACGTTCATCCTGAGAGATGGGCTTTATTCACCCCACCTGTGCCCCACCAAAATCTGGGCACAGCCCCTGTGTGCAGAAAACACCACTGCACATGGATGCCAGGGGACTGGTCCAGCTCAGCTCCAGTCCAGGCTGGCAGACTAAGACAACTCAACAGCAACTGGTCAAGAACTTTTGTGTCAAAGCAGCGGACAAAAGTGCAGCTTAAGACTGCCACAGACTCACTCTGTGATCTCAGGTGACATCTCCACGTCTTCAGCACCTGCAGAGCTAGGGCAGGAATTCTTCCTGCTTCCATCCTCTGGCTGTGGGATTTCTACATCCCAGGAGTTTCACAGCAGGGTTCATCATCCAACACAGCAAGGACCTTGTTGCAGAGGATAAAAGCACATTAGGCATGTTACATACAGAGCAGTAACTGCTGACTGCCCCTCCAGGGAAAGAGTGATTTTCTCTGAGCAGAGGGGAGCTCTGCCTGCTCCCCCTGGCTTGGGCTCCATGCAACAATGATTTTGATATTGCAGAAGGCCAATGGGAAGCCCCTAGCATCCTTCACTGAGAGGAGGCACCTGCTGCCCCCAGGCAGGGGCCAGCAATGGTGCCAGGCAGCTGTGGAGGAGAGTCCCTTGCTGGAGTAGCAAATAACCCTTGACACATGTGCAGCCAGTACAAAGCAAAAGGAGCAAGAGAGGAGGGAAAACAGCTGGAAACAGCAAGAGCTTGGAAGTGTTTATGATTTATGCACTAAATTAACAGCAGCAAAACGTTGTGATCTCTGGGAAGCTTTGCAAATCCCCCTGCTATAATTAGCTGTTGGCTCTGGAGGTGGTTTGCCATACCAGTTTTTCAGCTGGGATAATACTGGGGTTTTTTTCCCCTGCTTCCACGCTTAATACTCCTGCTTAAAGTGGTGTGCTGGACCATCAGCCAGTACCCAGCTCTGGCCAGGCTGACCATGGAATAAAACCCAAGGTCAGGGCTGGGGCACAGGCAATGCATTTGCTTCTCAGCACTGACCCTGTGGGTCTTTTAGGAGGCTTCCTTCTCTGTAAGCAGAACTTCACATACCCCACAGGCTCCAGATAATCTTTCTTACCTGTGACTTTTGCAGCTGGACAACTTCAAATACAAATGTTAAGGGCAGGAAGCAAAGCCATCAGGACCCCCCCACCTGGGCCTGGGAACCCAAGACATATAGCATTAAACATAGTATTCATCCCACTAAACCCAAATAAATAACAACACATGCTTCAGTCACAACTCAATGACATCAGCATGACATATACATGTATAAAGTGCTTTATTGCAGCATCAGTTTAAAGAATTCTTCTCTGTGAAATTCTGTAGGAATAAAAGACATTTTATATATATATTATATATATAAAAAACCAATAAACTTAAGAAGTGAAAGCTTAGAGATTCATAACTTAAATAGCAGGGGGCTGGACAGAATCTTTGACAGGATATAAAAATAAACACTTGCTTAATGTCTACTTTTCTCATGGTGTTCTGCAAAGTCTCCTGGTGTGTAAGGTGCTTGTATGAGGAACAATGTGCTTGTTTCTCATGCTCCAGTTTGTGCCTGTTTTGTCCAAACCACAGAGGCAGCAAAGCAGAACAGCTACTTGGCTCTCAACTAGCTTTTGTTGGGGTGTCAGGGAATGGGGGAGTATCAATGAAGGAAACTTTTTTACTTGCCCTTGTACAGGAACTCCAGTTATTACAGAAATCACAAGTTTTTCTGGGTTGACATAGCCAGTGTAAAGAGGAGGACAGTAAAAATCCTGGGTAACACTCTTACTGTAAGAGCACTTCCTAGAGAGCAGCCAGTCTAACAAACAAATTGGCTGAGCTTTGGCAAGTCTTCTTCAAGAAAGACTGTTTGTAGAAGTCCTGCTTCCATGGGTGGGTCCAATAATGAACACTAGGCACTTTCAACAGGAGGTTTCTTTAAAGAAATCTGCCCTGATGGTAAACAAACTCCACTGAGAGTTTGATGATGTTAATGATGGCATATGGTATGGGAGTGCTGAATGACTGCAGTTACCAAGCTCATCCTTCCATGGCTTCAGATGCCCAATTTGTTTCCTTCCATGTCTCTTGCTGAGGATCCCTGGCTCCCAGACCAAGCCACCAGCTCACTGTCACCCTCTCCTGACCTACCTCTTTGCCAGAAACTAGTGAGTGAATGACCATCTGGGCTAGAGAGCATGTAGTGATCTCTAGGTCTCCATCAATGCTTATTTGTTTCTCTTCCTTCTCACCATTTAGAGAACACTGGTCACCTCAGACTGCATCTCTGTTGGGAAAAGGATGATGTCTGCCTGTATTTTAATAGAACCCATATCCAGAGTCTAGGGATACAAGGGTGTATCCAATAGCTAAGTAAGTTCATTAATACTTTTGTTTTACCAGCTATGAAGTCCTAGGTATGGATGACCAAGGATGCAATATTCTAGCAGTAACCAAGGCAAATGGATCCACATACACTCAACAGACACAAAGATGCCCCCAGAAAGACTCCCCAAAGAGTTTTTCAGACTAAGGATATTCACTGAGGCTGGAGAAAGCTCCTGTAAGAAGGACTGATGGCACAGGAAGGTCAACCTCTGGCACCACTGCTTTGGTTCAACAGTGCCCTGCAGAAGTACACAGAGTAGCTAGCAGACTTGCATGAAACCTCTAGTGTAGAAATTACTCCATTCTTCTTTATGTGTGCTTGACTTTTATTTCTCCTCATGCATAAAAATTTTTAAAGAAAAGCTGTAAATTTTCTGCCAGTTCAGCAACTGAATGTCCAGGGATGAAGGTGCTCAGCCTAGTTTCTCTGCAGAAAAGCTTCCAAAATATGCTAGGAGACACTGCCATGGACCTGTGAAAAGCTGAATAAAACCTAGGCAAGATCCAAGTGCCAACAGAGAGCATGAGGATCCCTGATCTGTGGACACCAGGTATTGACACTATTAGCACGTGTGTGTCTTCCTCCTCTGGAGCCACACTTGTGAGCCTGGCCTGGAAGTGAGTCTGAGGGGTCCATGGCTCAGTCTGGTGTGTCTGCCCCCAGGTGGGGACCTGGACAGACTCAGCATGGAGCAGGGCCTAGCTTGGCTCAGTGCTCTTTGCTCCTCACCAGCAATGGCAGGAGCAGTGGCCAAGGTGCCTCCTGCCCCTGGCAGGGCAGTGAGTGGAAAACACAGGAGTTTCTTTTGGGCTGTGTCACAAGTGCTCCAGAGACCCTCTAGAGCCCCCTCCCCCAGACCCACAGACCCTGATAAGGTTTTCCCTGCTCCTTGCCAACCCTGCATGCACAAACCCAAGGATGGGGGAGGCCCTGCTCTGTATGCATGGCTGGAACAGCCCTGCACTCTCTAGTAAGACCTACCCCCAGTTTCAGACACAAACCAGCATGTGCCAGGGCAGGTGTACACACAAGAGCAGGCAGCCATGCCTGCGGCAGCTCCTCAGATGTGGTGTGAAGCCAGCAGGAGCTGAGCCCAACTCACCCTGTGCTCAGCTTTCAGGCTGCATTGAAAGGTCACAGAGAATAAAAGCAGACAGGAGCAGCCCCTTGTTCCCTTTATACTTCCCAGCCCCTGCTGCTCTCCACATGCCAGGCCAGGAGCCCTGGACTACAGGACTGCCCTGGGTGGCACGGCAGGGACTGCACCACAATAACCTCCAGCACCCCCAGCAACCGGAGGGGGCTGAGACACCCCTCTGAGGGGATGGGACAGATGGTGCATCCTCCCCATTTGCCTGGCACCACTGAGGAGCCCATGAGCAGGGTCAGGGCTGGCCAGGCTGCAGGGTGCAGCCAGCAGTGGTCATGGCACCTCTGAGTGGCCGTGGCTAGTACTCCTTGGCCTCCTGCAGCTGGGACAGGTACTCCTCCTCGGCGGGGTTGTCAGCACAGCGCTGCCCGTTGTTGGGGGGCCGGACGGCGTGATAGCGGCTCCAGTCCCCCTTGCACAGGATCCAGGGCAGCATGTCCACCTTGTAGTGCAGCTCCGGAGAGAACTCGGTGCTGATGAGGTTGGGGACACCGGCGCCCTTGCCGCGGGTGATGAGGCGGGTGTGCTCGTCGTAGCAGCAGTGCTGGGCAGCCAGGGTGGTGCTGTCCAGGGACAGCATGGAGCGCAGGCAGAAGCGTGCCGTGGGCTTGTAGATGTCCAGGCGCTCCTTGGGGCCGCTGGCATCCCGCCAGCGGAAGCTCTTGCCCCGCTGCTCGTCCCGCAGGTTGACGGCGCTGTAGACGGCCTCCAGCGGGTAGGAGCAGGGGCAGCTGGGCAGGTCTGTCAGAACCTTGCTCAGGTACTTGGTCAGGAAGTCGCTCTTGCAGTTCAGCCACTTCTCACAGCTGTCCACCTCTGGGGGAGGGGACCAAAAGGGTGAGGGCACGCCCACTCTGTACCCCACTTTACCCATCTGCCTGAAGCCGTGCCAACACCACCATGGTGCTTGCGAGCGCCAGGAAGAGCAGCAGGGCTCTGGGATGAGCTGGAACCAGGCTCCACCCCAAGGCAGTGACAGAGGGAACGGGTTTTGTGCTGGGGCCAAGTCGGCAAGACTCCCTCAAGAAGAGGACATGTGGCAGGCTGGCCTCAGCCACTGAACCCTAAAGCAGGACTGTACCAGGGCAGTGGGAGCAGCCGGGTTTCCCAGCATGAACACTGAAGCCGGCACAAGGCAGTGGTTTGGGTGACTTAGGCTGGACACCAGACACAGGACCCTTGGCTGAGCCCTTCCTGCCAGCCACTACAACCCTCCCAAGGTCTGCCACTGAAGCCCACAGTGCAAAGCAGAGGTAGGGGCTGACCTGAGTTGAACAGCTCCGTGGTGTTGTCGCTTTTGAAAGGTGTCTCTTCTGTGGGGAAGACCATTTCTCCTTCTGCTCCTTGAGACATAAAAAAACAAAACAAAGAGCCTGCTTGAACACCAGCAGGAATGGAGTTTTTTCCCCCTCTGTATGTGCACCAGACACCATCCATCTCCCAGCCCCTCTCCTGCACTTCTTTGGTAACATTGCCCTGTGTTTGGAAGGAAGGGCCAGCAGCAAGACTGGCCCAACAGAGGCTGTTAGTTATGCAAATCCCAGTGGACAGAACTGGCTCTCAATATGACCCAGGAGAGGAATTAAAGCTCCCAATGTGAGAGGGGTGCAAGAAGTCACACACCAACTTGATACCAGCTCTATCACCCCTGGGCCCCACACAACTGCCTGGGGAACCATGAAGCCAAATCATAGCCCCATGGCCATTAGCCCTGATCACATTAATGTGATAACTAATTCTTGAAGCAGGAGCAATGCCCAGCCTGCAGCAGTGGGGGACCAGCCCACATCAAAGTCAGACAGTAGCCAAGGACTGATACAGCCAGGGGCTCACCAGGGCAGTGTGTCAGATCACAGGTCCTTGACTCTGTCGCTGTGCAGGCATAGCCACAAGACCGGGTCCTCTTCTGGTTGCCACTGCCACAGGTGATGCTGCAAGGGGACCATGGGCTCCACTCCTCCTCATCTTCATAGTCTGTGCATGGCAGGGAAGAGGCAGAGGGTGATGGACCTCAGCAATCCTTTAGCAGCTGCCTCCATCCCTGAACAGGGACAGTGCTGCCTGAGGCACACAGAGGTGCCCAGCCACACAATGCCAAGGCCAACCCCATCCTCACTGCCAGCCCCAGCAGCCCTGAGCAAATGCTCTCATTCTCACAGCTTTGCTCCCAGTCATACCAACCCAAACAGGTATTGCTGCCCAGCCCCACATGGCCAGCACACTGGCCATGATGCTGAACATGACATATTAGCAAAGGCTGGCTGGTTTTGAGACCATGGCCAGGAAGCTGCAGGAGGGAGTTGCTGTGGTACCCTGGCCCATCTGCCCATTAGAATCTGCCATCTAGCTCTCTGCAGCTCCTCTCTAGGGGGTCAACCTGGTCTGTGGAAAAGGCTTCTGGCACTGATGTCACTACAGGGACCTGAGTCAATGGCAGCAGCACTTGTCATCAAACATTTACACTGTATGTCATGTGAGCATGCCTTCGCTAGAAGGCTCACACATGCTCCAGTGTGATTACAGGCAAGGACAATTCCCACTGGGACACTGCATGTCTGACTGCTAGCAGCCCCAGCTGAGTATGCTGGCCTTGCTCCTTGGCATCCTTGCTTTTTTTATAAGTAGGAGCTGAGCACTAGTGTGCTGTGATTCCTGGTGCAGGGATGCAGGCCAGGCAGGACAGGGGAGGGCATTGCTGGTCTGCAGGGCAGCTGCATGTGCCAGGAGAACTCACCGTAATTGTATTTTTCCTTAAAAATCCAGTTCTTCTGCCCAGGCCATCGCTGGTCCCAGTTACCACCTACTCCACTAAGCATGGACTCCTCCTCCTCATACTCTGCTGTGTAATCTTCCTCTTCGTCATCATCCTCTTCTTCTTCTTCCCTGTCTCCTACATCCAGGTTGTCATCCTCTTCCTCCTCTTCCTCCTCCTCTTCATCTTCCTCCTCCTCCTCTCCCTCAGCAGGGTCAGTGTATTCCCAGAAGAGGGGCCAGAACAGGTCCTTGTGAGACAACCACTCAGAGGATGTCAGAGACCAGTCATTGCTTGTCTCCTTCAACAAGTCCATCTCCATCTCAGCCTGAGGATCATCCACCACTTCAATGGTCACCTGGTGGAGACATGAGGCAAGACAATGAGCTGGGGCACAGCCCTGGACAGACCCACCAGACCATGCACTGGTTCCCAGCCCAAGAGGCCAGAGACACTCTGGGCTGCAGGACTGTATGAGGAGTGCAGGTGGTCTCTCCTCATCCAGAGGGACTGAGCAGGGACAGAGGGGGAAGCACAGGGCGGCTGGTGGTCACCCACAAGGGCCAACGCCACCCTCAGAAATTGAGAGGTCACCCATGTTAGGAGGGTTTATTCCTGACCTGTGAAGAGGGGCTGGGGGGGCCAGGGGAAAGGCTGTGAGCAAATTCCTCAGTCAAGGAGCTCCTCCATGGCAGCTGTCTGCAGCTGGCAGTCACCAAGAAAACAGATGACAACGGCCACACAGACCCTGCTCATGAGATCTTTTCTCTTAAGGACCCAACTGAGGCCGGAGAGCACAACTTTCACCACAGCGCTCACCCGCATCCCCCCGTGGCCTTACCAGAGCCACTCCCCACCTGGATGTTGGGGTTCTGGGCACTCAGGTCCACGTTGGCCAGCCCTGGCAGGTTCTGCAGGTCCAGCATGAAGGGCAGGCTCTCGTCCTGGCCGGCAGCCCCGGGCTGGGGCAGCGCTGGGCTCCTGGCGGGCTGCTGAGGCAGTCCTCTGCGCCGGTGCCGCCGCAGCCCCCGCGCCCGGCCCGACGGGGGCAGCTCCTCGTCCCCCGCCGAGCTGGGGCCGGGTGACGCTGACACCTGCAGAGGGAGAGCCACAGAGAGCATCTCTTGAGGGTGGCAGGGCGGGGCAGGGAGCAAACCGCTACCCAGAAAAGATGGGTCTGGTCTCCTGCCCCAAACAGCTCCTCCTCCCCATCTTATTGCAGCATCAGGATAGCAATTAACACGTTCATCAATCAAGTTAATACCAAGCGCCCAGTGCTCAGTTCTGCTGCACCTGAACCTACAGGTCTATTCAGACTGGTACCTCCCAGCCCCATGAACACCCTCCCTGCATCCATCTGCTGTCCCATTACCCATCTTGCCTGGCTTTCCACTTCTCACGCTCCCTTTTGCGCTATTTCTCAGTCCCTGGAAATGGGTTAACAGCAAGGGTTGCTTCTGGTCACAGAGTTACCACAGGTCATGTTTAATAATTTTATATATTTATATTAAAAGTTTATAATCGGGGCTTTATGACAAAGGGGAAAACCACCCAAATAAATTGTTCTGTGGTATTGGTATTAGGGCAGATGACTTCAAGCAACATAGGTTTAATTGAAATTTCTGATGGTGCCCAAAGGCTACCACAAAGATAGAAAGAAACTGCTGGCAGATATAACCCAGCTACCCTTTAGCTCTTTGGGAAAGGAAGATGCCCAGCCAAACAAGTCAACAAAACTCACTGGTGAGTGCTGCCAGTTGCTCCAAGTGCTGCTGCCACTGCAGGGCAGGAGGAGCGGGGCTGGCAGCACACAGGGAGCCTTGCCCAGAGGCAGCAGCAGCCCCGGGCCAGGAGGTGGCCAGCAAACGCTGCCAAGTGACCGCGCTCACCCTCGGTGGCACTGGCACGAGAAGCGCGGGGACTCCGGGGCAGCAGGCTCCAGTGTGCCCCGAAACCCGAGACGGGAACAAGTGGCAAAGCCCCCCCGAGGCACGGCGCCCCTGGGAAGGGCTGCAGGGCCCCGCAGCTCAAGGCTGAGAGCAGAGGTGCCCCAGCTCCCAGCATCTCCGCCAGTGTCTGCCTATTTCTGGCTGCCCAGCTGAAACCCCCTTTTGTTCCCAAGCTCTCACCCTTCGCTCAGCCCAGTCGAGAGCCGTGGGATTAACGAAGAGCATGGAGTACCCCCTCCCCACGGCGCCGGGCGGAGGGGGGCACGCAGAGAGGCATTTCTACCTGCAATTAGAGCCAGATGGTTTGGGGAAGGACTCCCCTCCCTTTCATCCTGATCACTGGAGCACTTCAAAGGCAGCTGGAGCCTAGCCAGACTCTCATGAGCGCACACAGCCCGTCCCCAGCCCTGTCCCTGTACATCAAAGCCCGCGATGCCTCCATCCCCGGGGGAGGGAAAAGAGCAGCGGGGACGCTGCTGGTCCCTTGGCTGCTGCCCAGGGCAGGCTGAAGGCAGGGAAGGGCCGGTGACAGACTTCACCAGATGGGCCCGGAGGAGAGAGGGCTGCAGGGAGAACGGAACCTGTGCTCCCAGAGGCAGCATGTGGGGCTTGTCCCTCTCCCTGGCCTGGAGGACTCCTGTGGCACTGCTGGTAGCAAACCCCCGCATACACCTTCCCCTCCCAGCTCCCTCTGTCCCCATCCAAACCACAATGGTTTTGGGAAGAATGCATGGGAATGATGCCTAGCTCTGTCTCAGCCTATTTCCCAGTGCCTTAGCCTCTTGCTAGGTCTCCTGTTATGTCCCAGGAGTCCTTGACAAGGAGCAAGGAGCCCAGGTGGAACAAAGACATTAAGAGGATCTGAGCAGTGCTGGCTGCATGACACTGCCTGCTGGTGCTGGGTTTGCTGCCAGCTGCACATGCCCAACACAACCCCTGCACAAGAGACTGGCAACAGCCCTGCAAGGCTGGCGTTCCTGCCTAATTTGCAAAGAGCTTATTGGGCTGGGTAAGCTCATTTGACACACAACCCGAATTTCATACACATGGAAAGTGAGGTCTCCTCTAGCAACAAGATTTGAGCTCACCCAAGGACACCAGAGCAAGCAAGCCAGGAACAGACACAAAGTCTCCAAATTTACACTCAGTGCCTAATTCAGATTTTACGCCCAAACAAGCTCAAGAAATTCCGAGTACTGTTCCCACAGGGAAAATGTAAAACTGCTCCAGGGGAACTGGCTGCAAGAGTGTTGCAGGGCAAACAGAACTCCCACAGCTCCCAGATACTCTGGAGGAATAAGCATGACAGGAGTGGCCACCATGGATGGCCAAGAGCCCTTCAGCAATGGTCACTACAATGTACCACCCAACATTTCTCTCTGCATCGCTCTGAAGCTTTGCTGGGTTAAAAATCTGTCCTTGCATCAGATGTCCCTCCTGTGTAAGGCTCAGTGTCCTGCCCCAGACAATCAATCCATGGATTTAACAAGCTCTTAGGAGGCCCAGTGCATCCCTCCAGGCATCAGATGTGTCTTCTCCAAGCCATCAGGGTCCCCTGACAGCAGCTGCCCCTGAGGTTTGCACTCCTGCTGTGTGACACTCACCCACCCTAGGAGTAGCTGGATGAAGCCATCAAGCCTGGAGCCAAGCCACTGCAGTGGGCTAATGGAAAACTTTGCTTGTCCAGAGGTAACACTCTATTCCCCTGCTCTTTACAGAGCACAGGAGAAAGCCTGCAAACCATTGGAGAGCTGGTCATCGGCATCTCCCTTCTCCTTCCACCACCATGGAAGCAGAGTGTACTGTTGGGAAGCCATCAGTGTCTTGCAGCCAAGTTCCAGCCTTCTCCTGTGACCAGCCAGCACCAAGCAGAGGAAAAAGCTGAACAAGGAATTGCCACAGCTGCTCCTGTTTAGACTTGGCATGTCCTACCTGGCTGGGAATAAGGGTTCCCAGGGCAGGAACCTGAGAGAAACTCTGGCGCAGCACTCAGGAAAGAACATGGACTTTCCATTCCTGAAGATCATGTTTTGACTGAAGGCTATAAGCAGGATCACACCTGCCTACCTACCAGCCCAGGAGCCCTTCCCACATAGTCCAGGCTGTCCCACATGGGGGACTGACCACTGAAACACCTTGAGGCACAAGCTCAGAAGAGATATTTGGAAGGGGAAGTAACTCATTATCAATTCACCCCAGTGTCATAACACGGGCAACAAGGTGTGTGGAAAAGGTGTGGGAAAAGGCCATACACCATTGCTCTAGAGATTAAAGGCTGACATTTTTCCATTTCTAGTCCATACACCTCTATTAGAATTGCTCGAAAATCTGGAGATGATGAAGAGAGCAGCCACAAAAACATTTCAGGGGATGGAAAGACTTTTCCAGTGAAAGACTTGTACAATTCAATTTGTTTGTCATGCTGAAAAAAGAAAGCAATGACTCAGTTTTCCAGTTCTTTAAGGCAGTAATCCATAAAGTACCAGAGACTCTGTAATCCAGAACAGAAACACATAATAGGAAGAAATGTGCTCAAGTCAAAGCCAAACAAATTTAACTGAGGAATAAAGATTGTGCTTTTAATGCCACAGGTAATTAACCTCAGGAACAATTAACAAGAAAAGTGACAATTTCTCTTGTGGAGACTGTCAAACCCACATCACTGGGCTCCACATGTGAGTACTGCAACTGCACTAGGGAAGAAATTCAAGGCTTGAGTAATTTCTTCTGCGTTTAAAATCTGTGATTTTGCCAGAAATGTCTGTAAGGCTTTGAACTAAATCTGAGTTAAAGAAGCAAAAGACCAATGTTCATGTGCTGCAGCTCTTACCATTAGAGACATGACAGTTCAGATTCTACAGCAGTTTAAAACCTGAAAATATCATCAGACTAGCTCCTGTACTGCCCTTTGGCAACCAGGGACACCAGCACACTGCCACTTACACAGCCACAGGTACTTGTCCCTCCAGCATCTCTGTAGGCATTGCAAGCTGCCAGAGCACCCAACAGCATTGCTCTTTGTAACTACACACACTGCTGAGCAGAGCTGCCCCTCACCATGGGGTTAAACAATCCAAGCACACTTGAGAGAACTCCCCTGGCAGTGAAGCACTGCTAGAGCTCGTGCATCAGCAGTTTGTGGAGCAAGCACAGGACAAGCTCAGAGGATGCAGCTTCTAGCCACACCTATCCCAAGCCAATTATCGAGCACATAAACTCATTCAACTCGAACCAAAGGAACCTGTGCACACGGCAGTGGGATCAGAGGCAACATTCAGGCTGTGCTTTGGGCTTGTTAACACTGCAGTGAAGAAAATGACGTATTTGCTAAAGGCTGGTATCACACTGAGCTATAATTATAAGGAATGGGGGCTTTTGTTGCTTAATCATTACTGCTTGTGTTAGGTTTCCTTTGAACAGTTTTACCATGCTGTATTGAAACAAGAAACCACCAGAAGAACTATTGATCTTTCCTGAATAGACCTTCCTTCTCTTTTCCCCAAGCTCTCTCCAACATAATTTTAAAATCTGTCTGTTGCAAAGTTGCCTACTTATGAATTAGTCAAGTACTTTTTTTTTCTTAATTCATAAAACTTTTCTTTTTATATTTACCTAAATGGGCTGCAAGGATCTGGAGAAAGTATTAAAAAAATTACTTTTGGACTTAAACTGGGGAGGAACAACTCCAGAGCAGGATTTTCCTATAAAGCCATACTATAAAGCTATGGAAGTAGAGAAAGCTGATTGGTTGCATTAGAAGGAAGCCCAGCACGTCTAGGGTTAGCTCTGGGGGTGCAGTTTGCAAAAAGGCTCATGACAATTTTTGCTGGTGGGATGGGGAGAAAGGGAGGTTTTTCTGGTGCTAACAGGTTAACACTGTTGTCTCTTAAAAATAAAGTAAGGCTGAACAGCAGGGTAATCACCAGGAATAAATGCAGTGTGCCATAATGCCTCCCTCCCATAGTACATGCTTTCTCCTCTATGAGGCACTGCTCAAATAAAGGGCTTTTTTAGCCCAGTCAGCTGAAACCACTGCAGCCTCCTGAGGGCTGTAGTTTGATCCTCCTGGCTCATAACCCATCCACCAGCACATAACCTGTCTACTGGCAGCCTTTCAGCCAGATGGAAAATCCATGGGACTCATATTAGGCAAGTGACCTCTGCCACCCATCAGCTCATCACCCATTTAAGGGATTTCCCAGAGCTGTGACAGAGCACAGCATCTTCTAGAGGTGTCAAGAGCTGGGTGGGCACCTATGAGGTAAGAAGGAAGGCAAACATGCTGCTCAGTTCCTGTTACTGTCTGTTAGTCCTTCTGCACCACAATCCCAGCCATCAGATCCAGGATATTTAGACTTACAGGCAGGTGGCTTAGCAGGAGCTATCACTCAGGATTTTGACATGTGAGCTCTGGAAGATCTAATTTAAAGAAGTCAACACCTCCAGATGCCTCCCTCTTGTGCTCTGGGTTACACTCCTGCCTGCAAAGGGGCTGTGGCACAGGTGAAGAGCAGAACAGAGGCTTCCCAAAACTGTGCTATCCAGCCCAACTCAGGATCAACGTACATGGGTGCAGGGGAGGGGGGAAGTGTTATTGGTTTGTTTGTTTGTTTTTGTTGGTTTGCTCTTTTATTTTACTAAAGACTCCCTTTTGGTTTTAGGAGAGTTCTGCAAGTGCTCATGGAACAGACAAGGCACTTGGTTATCATGCTTATGTGGGCAGATCCTGTTTCTGACAGACCAGCAGGAGCCAGCAACAAACTGTGGGCTGTGCAGATAATTATTACGCCCTCATGATCATAATTTTTATGCAGTTATCAAAATACTTCAGATCATATGGTATCACTTTCTTTTCTAACTAGCTTCATTCCAACTGTCTTGGGTAGGGAGCTGCAGGAGGCAGCATCAAAGGCTTCCTCAAGTTTCACACTTACTTTCATGTCTCACAGTTGCAACAACTGTAATCTCAAAACTCTTTCCAAGGTCGGTGACTCAGCTGCCCTGAGGCAGAGCCAGCCCTGGAGCAGAAGACACCACAGCACAGAGAGGCAGCAGCACACAGCACCATGAAGAGCAAGGATGCAGCAGAGTTGACTTTGTGCAAGACCAAAAGTGAGGAGGTTGTCCAGGCTACTGAGAATGCTGCTCACCATGCATCCTGCTGGCACAGCCCAGCTCCTCTCAGCAGTCAGCTCTCTGGGTGTGCTCATGAGTAGCCTGCCCATGGCATCCTCACTCCACTGATCTCCTGTGACACAAGGAGGTAAACCAGCAGCCTCATGGCTTTCCACCTCCCCATGCCAAGCTATTGCCCTCCTCATGCAAATAATGGCTGTTTCACTGGCAGATGTTTCTCTACCATAAACATCTTCTCCCTTTTTAACACTGAGAAACATTTCTTTGTCTGCAAAACTCCCACTGTGCAGACAAAGAAAATGACATGCTTCTCAGGTAGCCCATGGCAAGGCCAGGCATACATGGGGGCCTCCCCTGTCATACTTGGAGAAGACTGGAGAAGGTTCACCACAACTCAGCTTCCTCTCCCCACCTGCCCCAAAGGGGGAACTGGTCTGCCTTCCACAGATGAACCACAGAGGCCTTGTAGTGGAGAAACTGCAGCATATCCTTGGCACCACTGACATGTCCCAGCACAGCAGATGGGGCAGACCTCACACCAGACTCTGCCCAAGCACTCAGGTCCCAGGGGCCAGTCCTTGATGGGTGGTGCCTGCTGCAAGGACTCAGCTGGTGGCAAGGCTCCTGTCACTTGAACACCCAGAGACTTCTGCTCAGCCATGGGTGTGGGAGCAGGGCCCCCACAGAGACTGCATGGAGAGGGCCCCCAGAGAGATGAACAGACACATCCACATCCTCTGGTGCTCTCTGGCAAGTGCTCCTGCTGGGGCACATGGTTTCTGTTAACATAGCTGAGCAGTAATACACATAAGCTCCCAATGCATCAGAGAGAGTCACTGCTAACCTGTTCCAGCTCTAAACCCCATGTACTTCAGTAACCATTAACTTGTTCCAGCTAATGATCTGCATTTGCTAGTCTGCACACCATAACCCTCCCACTGCTCCAGCTGCTGTTTCCTCGCCTGCCACAGCCCAGGCAAAACTACAAAAGGAAGAAAACCCCAAATATTGCAAAGCAGGTGTAGAAACTGACATGTCCAGATCAACACCAGCCTTCCTTCCCCTGCAGGCTAGAAGAGGTGAGGGAGGGAATCACGGACAGGAGGGAGTGCAGGGTCACCTGCTCCCTTTGTCCCACAAAGGGTGAACAGGCTGCCCCTCCATGCAGGCTCTGGGGCAAGGAATGCAGCCAACCAAACAAATGCAAATCCATCAGGGATCCCATCAACAACAGACAAAATGGGCATCTGAGCCAGACTTAGAGTATCTCCATGCCCTGCACAGGAAGGGATCCAGGCAGGGATGCTGCATCTTGTCCTCCTGAAGGGGCAAAGCTGGGGTGACCCTGAGCCAGCAGCCCCCAGCCTGGGGTCAAGCTCAACTCCCCTCCCCAGCCAGCTCTGATTTTAAGGAGCTAGCAGCCTTAGCATGTAATAAAGACCCTGAAAGACCAGACCAACCACCAGATCCTAATCCAAGATAAACCCACGCCTCACCACCTCTTCCCTGCATGCATGGATGTTTCCTGGCTGTACCCAGGTCTCTACTCTGTGCCTGTCTTGTGGTACCAGAGGACAGCAGAAGGCAGCAATTTACTGCATTTTGTTCCCTTTGAGGCTGTATCCTTGAGCTGGAGGCTAAACCAAACTGAACCCCAAGAGGCATTCATGCCAAGGGCCACCTAGGACTCAGAGGCAGGTAGGTCACCATATTTGTGGTGTCTTCATCTCATAAGTGCTGAGATGAAAGTACATCTCAAACAGCTTCTCAGACAAGCCCCCAGAGTCCTCACATAGAAGAAACATGGAGAAACTGAATTGCTTGGAAGCAACACCATGCAAGCTGACTTTTACAGCTGGCCACATAAAAGCATCAGCCTGTCCAATGAAGGTTCCTTGCAAAAACATTCTACCAAAACAAACAAACAAAAAAATACTCATTACACTGCACTTTTGCAAGTTTCTGTCTGAAACAAATCTGATTTAACACTGAAATACACTGCAATCTCTTCCTTGCTCCAGTACATTATATGAAACCTGAGCCTCTGGCTGATAACATTTTCTTTGAGGGAGCTGGACAGCACAGGTACACCTTGCCGGCTTGTCTGCA
The DNA here is from genome assembly GCF_029582105.1 of Oenanthe melanoleuca. Lineage (NCBI taxonomy): Eukaryota > Metazoa > Chordata > Aves > Passeriformes > Muscicapidae > Oenanthe > Oenanthe melanoleuca. Next base: position 39,811,782 of record NC_079339.1, read on the forward strand.
GCTCAGACTGTCCTCAGGGTTCCCTAAGGGAAATATCACACTTCTTGATTTGAGGCTTATTCTGAGAGGAAGAGTACTTACTGCTACTGTGGACCAGTTTGCACTCCCCACCCCTAAGACACTGACAGGAGGAAAGCAGGAATTACCCTCTAGCACGCTCCCTCTATCACCCTACTGGGAAGGATCATGGCTGGAGGCAGGATGAGTCCTCCAGTTTGACTGATTTTGAGGAAAGGGTCTGCACAAGCTGGACAGTTTTGGGAACCCAGAGAGAGTGCAGGGCAATACCCTGTGGGGTGATTTATGCCTAATCTCTTCCCCTTACATGTGCCTTTTACAGGAACCCCTTTGATTGTAACAATGGGAACGCAGCAGACCTATTTGTGCAGTGAAAATGGAAGAAGCCCCCTTGTTGGGCAGCTTCCCTACACCCGGCTCTCCTTTGTTTCTGCTGCTGTCTCAGCCCCAGGGCGGGAGGGTTTTCAACTGTGTTGACTAAGATAATTTGGCACTTCTCAAAAGGGAATTTGCTACAAAGGGCGAAGTACCTCCCTGCGCACAAAGAGCCCCTTTCAGAGCGGAAGGATGCTTCAGTGAACGTTTTGTACCCACAAATCCGACCTCCGCCAAGGACAAAGCCAGGGACAAGAACGCTTAATTGCTGAAGAAATGAAAAGGTAAAAAGCACATCCTCGGGCAGAATGACTCTGCTACTGACACAGCCCGCGGCGGCGGCGGGGATCCGGCGGTGCTGCCCGCTCCGGCGCAGCTGGGCTCAGCCCGCAGGGCGCACAGGGACACAGCTGGGCACCGCGGCACGGCAGGGCGACAGCTCTGGGGACACCCCGATGCTCCTCTTGGCCAGAGCCCTGGAGCCGAGACGGAGCAAGAGCTGGGGAGAGCACGGGGCAGGCTCCGCAGACCTCTGTGCCTGTGCAGCCCATTGATCTCCCCAGTCCAATTGTCTACGCTACATCAGGGCTCCCAGTTGACAGGGCTACCCCTCCTGACAAACTCCTCTCAAGCTCAGCTGATATTTCTTTCCCCTTAACACTTTTTAAATCTAATACAGCCACACCACACCACCTTGGAGCTCCTTCACTCTCTGTCTGCTGGTATCTCCGGCCAGGCACCACATCACTATTATACATTTAATTCTTAAATGATTTTTAATCAAGTGCAGACCTTCAGTTTTAAAGGTAGTTTCCCATCGCTTTTCTCACCACCTGGTTGAACCAGTAAACAATGTGTAGTGTCGTTACTTGTTTCCTTATTTCCCAGGGGCCAGGTGCCAGTCATATCAGGTACTGCACAAACCCACTGACTGCAGCCAACTCAGCCTTTATGCTATGCCTGATATTTCTTTTGTTGCCTTCCATTATCTCCTATCTCAGATGCCAGATTTGCTTTGCTCACAGCCTCAGACCAGGGGAAATCCAACAGCAAGTTCCAGCCTGGATCTGCCCCCTGTCCCAGCCCTGCAGTAACACTCTGGGTGCTTTGGGGAGTTTGCTGACGTTGCTCTTGGGCTCCTCTCTCAAGTGTGGTTCCCTCCTGCAAAAGAGCACCCACCAAGCCCACCAGACCTGGACTGGGTGGCTGGACCCTCCATAAAACACTGCTGGCTTGCTCTGCCCCACCCTGTCAGCACCAGGATGCTCCAGCACTCGCATCACCATTTCCCCAGCAGGATTATTCCTATGCACAACTATTGAAACTCTTGTGTCAATTGACACAGATTTCACGCTCCTAATGTTTATATTTGTAACATGTTAGTACTGTGGCTGTTTTCTGTTTACTAGAAGAGCACCATAACTGATTGGTATCAGCTGGAAAGAATCCAAACATCTATTAACAATGTTCAGAGCCAATATTTTGAAATCCAGTGAGTTTATCAAAACATATTTTTCATTTATACCTCTTAACTTCATAAACAAATAAACCATTAAGTGATGTGATGAGCTGTACCTTGTCACCACAAGGGACACAAGCTTTTCCAAATATTGTTACCCAAATCTGAGGAGCCACTTAACGGTCAGTGCTCCATCCTGTTACATTTCTGCCCACATCAAAGTATGATGCACCCAACCTGCAAAAGTGCTTCTCAGACCCCTGCTGTACACCTGTCTGCTGCTTCTGAACCCACCTGCCTTCCCAAACATCACCAACAAACCCCCAAATGAGCAGGTTTCTTCTCTTGTTAGATTCAAGCCACAGCTTGGAAAGAAAACTGCCTTTCAGCTTTTTCACCCAGCCTTTTCAATTTCTGGCCAAATAGACTGAAGAAATAGCAAAATATTCTCACTACATCTGTTGTTTATGCTGAGCACAGTATAATTCAGGCAAAGCTTTGCTGATGAGTGTCATTGCTGAGATAATGCAAACAAGAGTGCTTGCTCCTTTGGTAATGGCTGGAAATACTGGATCCTGACTGAGGTACAGAACTTTGGACATAACGATAAGGCTAACACCCAAAAATAAAGCATGTGTTCCCTCCATCCTTCCTACAATAATAAGACTTCTTATCTCAAAAAGTTTACTGAAAACTTCTTTGTTTTAATTTTTCTTAGCTATTTTAGTATAGAACTGCAACTCTAAGGCTCAGCACAGACTATAAAAATTCCCATTCAATTCTAAGCTAAGGAAGAATGTTTGCTTTAAACAAAGTTATTAAAGTAAGTCCAAGTTATGTAATTGTTTAATTGTTTTGATTGTCTATCTGTTCTGCTCTGTCATTTCTACTTTTCTCCTCACAGCCCCCTTCATCCTACCCACATCTGTAGGGCATTACCCATAGTGTAACCAATACTCCAGCTGTGGCTGCCCTGCTGCCATAGAGACAGGACGTATCAGTGCTGCAACAGGAACCATCTGTGTGTATGACCCAAAATCACTCTGGATTTTTTTTAACCACCATGCTGCTGTGCTTGTGCTCTCTGCTTTAGTTCAAACAGCTGGGCATGACTACTCTAAGTCGTCCCATGCACGCACCAGAAACAGAGGATTTCATCCCAAAAAGCAGCAAGGAGACACATGCCAATGCCTCCTGCTTTGTCCTTGCCATGAGAGCTGTGATCTCAGTACTCTGAGGGATACGGGGTGCACCAACAGACTGCCAGAGCAATCCATTCTTCAACTTCCTCCTTGCTTCTAACCTCCACCCTCAAACCTTTGCCTATAGCCTTCCTGCATGTTTGTATTTCTGCGAGAAGCAAAGGTCCCGGGGACAGAGGCCGCGCTGTGTAAGTGCCGTGTGTGATCTTTGGCTGGCCGCACAACGCTCCCCATTCACAGCCACTCACACACCGCCGCTGACAGCAGCTCACAGGCTCTCCCATGTATTTTAGATGACAGATAAAAAGGAGCCTGAGACTGCGTTGCAGGGTCCCGTGGGGGGGCATGCTCAACTTCTAACAGACAGCTTGTCCTATCCTTGGTCCCTGCCACAGGGCTGACATCCTCCCTGGACTTCCAGTGAAAATCCCTACTCTTCTGCAGCTGGAGTCTGAGGTCACTCTGCCTGACATTCGTCTGGCGATTGAAGCAGCACCTACATCTCTGGTTGAAGTCCTCACTAGCAAAGTACAGCACCAACACGGTATTACCAGCACTACAGCACATCATCCCCAGCAGGTTCTCTCTGCATCTGCTCAGTCCACGCTCCACTCAAAACCATCACCAGGCTTGACTAGTGGTACTTGGCTGGCTGCAGCGTGTGCCCTCTCTTGCCCCTTGGCCAAGCATTCCATGTGGCAGGTTCCCTCCTCACACTTGTGCCCTGGGCTTCACACTGGAATGGAGTTTTAGTGCATCTGACAGGAGCTGCCAGCATGACTAATCCACAGATCAAACCCCGTTTTGGCAATAACTTGCAATACGGTGTATTCCTATCACTTTGCACCTCCTCTCCCAGTCTGACTGACACTGGAGATCAAACCTGCTGCTTTCCATACTATTGTGTATCGCCAGCAAGCTGCTCTTATTCTGTCCTGCTCAAACTCCTCCTATCACCACTTTCCTCAATCTTTCCTTTCACCTACTTTTAGCAGCAGCATTCTTTGAAAGAGTACTTTTTAAACATAGCTCTGCTGCCCGAATGACTTTTCCTCAAGAGAACAATTTCAGGATGGAAAACAGCTTGTTTTAACCATCCACTAGTCTTCCGTACTACCCGCTCTCCCGGTAGTTTCCTTCCCAATCCGTTCCTGTCATCCCCATCAGGTCCCACCAGTGGCTCCCAGTCTGACCAGTCCCTCATTGCCTGCTGAAGTTTGCCCATTTACAGTCCGCGCTCGGCGCCAGCGCGGGCAGGACCCGGCACTCAGACACTGCCATCCCCTGCTGGGGCCGGGGGGCTCCCAGGGCCCGGCCCCGGGGACACTGCCGGGATGGGAAGGGAGCACGGCCGCTCCGGACCCTGCCCAGGGAGCCTTTCGGCGGGGAGGGGACAGGGTGCCTGAAATCTATCGTGTCCTAGGTTTCTGGCAGAGGAGATTTGGCATGCCCGGCAGGGCACCAGCTGCTAATTCGACTGCAGCCAGACCCCTCTCTCCCACCTGGGATGCTGGCCGGGGATCTTCCCGGGCACTGGGTCACAGTCGGCCCCGAGCTCAGAGAGCCTAAAGCATCCCCTTTCCTTCAGCCTCTGTGCAGTGCGAAGACCTCAGGCTTCCCGAGAACCGCGCAGGCCAGGAACGGGCTCTGCCGGTCAGCGAGTGAGGAAACAGCCGGTAAGAGGGGGTGCCCCAAACCCTGCTTCTCCCCGCTGCCGCTTCTCTCCCCGGAGCTGCGGCGGCCGGGCCGGGACACGTGTTGGATGCTGCTCCCGTCCGAGACGCACGGCTCCCTCCGAGGGAGCCCCAGCGACCGCCCGGGTGACCGGCTGAACCCCTCAGCTTTCCCGGGCGCGGGAGGGGGTGCAGAGGCTGAGGAAGAGCTCGGCCTAGCACCCCCCGGCTCTCCATATTGCCCCAAAGATCGCCCTACCTCCGCCAGCTTGGAGCTCCTCTCCTTCGGGCTGTTGCTGCGCTGTTTCCCTCTCACGGGCAGCCCTCTCACCGCAGCCAGGAAAGTTGTCAGGAAGACGAATCCGAGAATGAGCACGACTTTCCCTCTAATCAGAGGCATCTCTCCCTTCCTCTCTCCCCACCTCGCACGTCCAGGGCAGGCGGTCTGGCAGCACTCCCGCCCTTAATGCTCCAAATCCTGTCCTCCGAGAGGAGCAGTAAAAGCGTATTTATATATATATATATATGTATATGTATGTGTGTATTAGCCAGCGGAGCCGGGAAGCGCGGTGCCCCGCGGCGCGGGCAGGGGCCGGGGCAGGGCAGGGTCTGCCGGCCCGGACCACTCCGCTCCCTCTGATCGCTCTTGCAGTTTGCCGAGCACCTTCCGCTGTCGCGGCTCACCCGGGTCGCTGCCGGTACTGATGCTGAAGGGTAACTCTGAAAAGCTTCACAAATGTGTGCGAGGAGGGAGGGAGGGAAGGAGGGAGGGAGAGAGCTTCGGCTCCCCACCCCACTTCCTAATCCTTTCGGCAATCCGATTTCTTTTCCTCCTCTTTTCCTCCCCTCGCCGAGTCGCTCACTCCCCGGTGCTGCCGCGGCTCTGCAGGCAGCGCCGGGCACCGGCGGGCGGGCGGAGGCCGCTCGGCGGGGAGAGGCTCCTGCTCGCTCCGGCCCCTCCCGGGCGGCTGCGGCCCCGGGCACGGCCCCGCCGCGCCCCTGCCCCGCTCCGAGGCTGCCGGCACGGCCAGACCTCCCCCCTCCCTGCGGGCGCTGCCCCCTCCGGGCGCCGCCGCCCGCTCCGCTCCTCCCTCCGGCAGCTGCATGGCCGGGCCGGCCGCCGCCCCCTCACCGGCGGTGCCCGCGGGGCGCTGCCCTGCGGCGGGCCCGGCCCGGCACCGGCCCCGCGGCCCTTTGTTCCGCGCCGCGGCGGCGCCGGCCCGCACCGGCCCCGGGCAGCGGCAGCCCCGCCGGGCAGCCCCGCCGCCCTGCGCCCTCCCGGCGGGGCGGGGCGGCCGCGGGCCCCGCGGCTCCGGCCCGGCCGCGCCAGGCGGGAGGGACATGGAGGCGCTGCAGCGAGCGGCGGGAGCGGGGACGCGGCCGGGCAGGGGCTCGGAGCCTCCCGCCGCTGCCCCGGCGAAAGGAGCTTGCAGAAAGCGCCCCTCTTCCCTTTCTCGGAGCGCCAGCGCTGGGGCTCCCCCGCCCCGCCACAGGCAGAACGGGGCTCTGCTCCCCGCTGAAAGCCCCGGCTCTTCCCCAGTTGCGAGAGAAAGTTCCTACCACTCAAAAAACGTCTTTATTCCGCTCTCTTGTACGCCGGCAGCATCTTCTCCAGCCTTTAAAGCCTGTTGGAAACATGGACTGGCTGTTTATTTAGGGTGTAGAGAGTATCTGTTCCAGGATTTCCACGTGCGTTCGTGAGCCTACGAAGGAAATTAGGAAAAGGACTATGAAAAAATTATTAGGGAAGGACAAGTGAAAGGGGGCTTTGCAGCCCACTGAGAAGCGCTAGCGCTGGCACGGTCTCAGAAAGGCAGACCTAGAAGGGAAAACCCAACATTTCTACAGCAGCCTTAGCAAAAAGCTGCAAATTACCTGGGCCCATTTGTGTACCCACAGCTAAAATCAGGAGCTGCACCTCCTTTTCAAATACCGACATCTGGTTTATGCAGACTTAGGGCTGAGATGAATGGAAAGAAATGTTTAAAACAAGACACAAACTGCAAGACAGATGTGAGGTCAAGAATCCCATGCGAGATGGATCAAGAAGCCCTTTCAAATATCTCATTAGCAGCACGGCAGCCGAGAGCAGCCTGACACTAACAGCACCCAAGGGCAGCAGCCTAGCTTTCAAGCACAGCAGCTTTTTGGGGCCAGCACCGAGCTAGAGCGGGCACTCATCGTGGGAGTGCTGCACATCAGGAGCAGCAGCTACGGCTGCAGGCGTCTCTCCACAACAGAGGCGGCTTTTCCAGACCGCACATCAAAGCTGTTGCTGTACGACGGAGCAGAGACTGCCAAAAACCAGCTAAGCATCCATCTCGCATGCAAGGTTTCCTGGCTCTGAAGTACAAGGCTAGAGGGGAACAGTGATCTGTCTGAGCTCTCAAACAGGCTATGGTTTTACCCAGTCGTTCCTGTATGAATCTCATGTGCTGAATTTTTTTGAGGTTTTGATTTTGGGGGGGGGGGTGGGAGATGGACTGGAAAGGAAGAGGGTTCAGTCTCCTTAATAGGGAAAAGCCTCATTAAGAAAAAAAATTTGCCAAAATCACGATACAGTGTTTTTTCAAAGTCTTTATTATGCAGAACATAGAATATATTTGAATGAATTTTTTTCCCAAGCATTTTTTTCTCCAGTGTTTTTTTTTAAACATGCATTGTTACCTTTTTAAAGCCAATGTACCATCTATTTATCTTTTTCCCTGCCCATAGAGCATCCATATTCATGTTAATCACAAGTGTAAAAAAAATTAGACATCTGGCATAAAATATTTTGGGGGGGGGGAGCCCATTTAAAAATTTTATCTAAAATGTCTTATCTACAAAAAATTCCAATATATATGTACATTATAGCAACACAGAGGCATAAGAATACAGTGCAATTTAAGATGAAGTGCTGTGACTTGGTAATTCTGCCCAGGGCTTGTGGAAATGTGGGCCACCATTGGCTTTGGGGCTACTAGCCTAAAGCCTCAGGCTCCAGCATTCCTCAGTCCTCTCTCAGATAGGTCTGAAGTTAATATTGGGAGGCTAGTTGCATTAAGCTTAATATACCATTAGGGGGTAGCAGAAATACTGTCTGAATAGGATGAGCCTTGGCAAAAAAAAATAAATGTTTACAAAGGTCAGATGTTTTGGTGCATGTTTCACCTCACAGTGGGTATTTTTGGAATGGCACCAACCCTTGGCATATTGCTGTGAGACCTGTTCACCTACTGTTGAGGAAATGAATTTGCTAGCTGCCACTGGTTCTGAAATCCCTGACCATCTCAGTAAGCCTCCCACTTCCAGCAGCCCAGGAACAAGTGACTGATGGAACTAGGCAGGAACTATGTAAGCTACACAGGAACAGAGTGCAGAGAACTGCGCTACTCTTGCTCCCACGTACAGACAGCTCCTTAAACAGCTGCTAGCCAGGGTCACGCACAAACTGAGTTTTGAACCTCTCCCTCCCAAGGAAACAGCAGTACATTTGCTGAATTAAGAGCACCAAGTATTCATCCATGGGTTAAAATCCACTGCATTCTTCAAGGTCAGTCTTAATTCTTCATACCAAGAATCACAGTTTTAAGGCCTTCAACACACACCACAGTCATCATCTGCTTTCACCCAGCCCCTTTTGGGGATATAAGCACAACAGGTCCAATGTCTGCAACAAATGCTTCTCTTTTTAGTGAAAGGTAAAGTACAATACTTCACACAAACTCTTTAAGTTTGTGCTCTAGTATTATGTGTGAATCCTTGAACAAGTGAGCAACTGCAAGGCTGGGAATGTTTACAGGAATACAAAGCCATCAGAATGGCATTGGAGATTTTTTTTTTTTCTTTTAAAACCATGTTAGGGTTATACAGGTCAAATGACTCATGCTTTTCCTAAATAGTGGTCCGATACCACTTGGGTGTTAGGTCCAGCACCAAAGCCAACAATGCACCTGCTGAGGGGTCATGCTAAGCATTCCTAAACAGCTCTGCACTTCACTAGTGCTGAACAGACTGCAGGTGCCTCAAATCTCCATGCAGAAGATGCCATCCACACAGATCCCAGCATGTTTGACACTTTAATAGGCTGAATATAAACTGTAAAAAATAATATATATAAACTGTATACATTCTGACTGAGCATTGTATATTGGGATATATCTCCACAAGTTTCCTTCTCTGTGATGCAGCAAGGGGGCTCATGCATGGTGCTCCAGATCCAGTGCTGCAAGATGTTCTCTTAGATGAAATGAAGAGTCATACTCATGCTTTCCTCCAACCTCTCCTATGATCTCCCTGAATGGATAACATTGTTTCTGAACAAGCAAACAGCTGTAAGCCAAATGCTTTTCAGAGGTAAAGAAATAAAAACTTGAACTGAAGGAGAAGAAGTATTTACTTGGTGTGGAAAAGTTTTAGAGGAGTGTCCATTCAGGCACTGAAAGCTGCATTCCTGATTTAGGGATATTTGTTCAAGTACACGTGAAAGATCCCTTTATAGCTGAAAATAAGCAATGATTGACTACTCCTTTTCTCCATGTCTGCTGTATCAGTCCTTTATCCACACAGCACAGATGGGCACACTTCCCTTGCCTGTTCTTTGTGAAGGTGAGTACCACATCTGCACTCTTATCAAGAGGAGGATAGATAATGCAATTCCTTCAGATGTTTGGTCAACTCGCTCCTGAGTCTTTGCCTAAAGCAGAAGCATACTACACCCATAACTCAAGAACCAGAACTGTTCATTAGGGATGCTACTAAGAAGGGAAAAGATACAGCGACTAAAGAGTTAAATATACCATATACATACTATACAAAAGTTTGTGTCATGTAAAAAACAAAAATGAAGGCCATGAATATTCAGACACAAAAAAACTTGGTTTCTTCTCTGCCAAAGAACTAAAGGAAAACTATGAATCAGGTTCCCTAAGACAAAGGTCTACTTGGGAAGGCCAGTTTCTAACAAGAAGCAGATCTCCCACTCTTTGCTGATGCTCGGTAATAGGAGCTTCTCAATTTTCTTATGACTGAAAGAATATGGCCATTAGCCTTAAAAATAGTAATGGTTCTAAACTCTTCACTCTGCTCAACAGAGGCAAAAACTTGCTTGCTTAGCTCTTCAGAGAGGTACTGGGAAGGTAACTATTGTATATTTATGAGTAAGTTTAGCCAATATACAGTATTGGGCAAAAATCCTTTGTTCAAAAGCAGCCTTCATTTTCTTTTCAATTTTGCATCTCTTAAGAAATACCAGGAGTCATTTTCAATTAGAATGTCTCTGAAAAGTTGGCAGGGACTGAAGTTTTATTTCTTAAGCAGCTTTTCTTCCTTTGTGATCTCTCAAGATTGGTTCTTTCATTCATTTCTACTGCCAGGAGAAAAAGGAGACAGATTTCTGGTCAGTACATAAATATCAAAGCAGCAATCCATCCTACACATACTGTGACAGCATACATGCTGTAGGGCTGCCTAGCACAAGCCCTTATTTGAGTTTTTTTAGTAGATGCAAAATAGTTTTCTTGGCTTTCAAGCTCACTGAATTACTAAATTAAAAGTGTGAAATCTTGGACTTGTAACTCTTACTTTTTCAGAAGCAGTTTCAACAAGTTTCATTATTTTTACCAGACTTTGGCAAAACAGTCTCTCTTGAACAAAAGGCCTCAGAGAGGAGTGGGGGGATTTGCTTCCCAAAAAGGATATGGCAAGGCTGAAATGTAACCAAGCAGTTTTCACATGCTAACTGCCAGAATTATTTCTCAAGTGTCTTTGCAACCCAAATTCAAAGTTATATGCAGACAGTGTGACACAGCAGAAAGATACTAAAAGGCAGAAGCTTGAACACAATTTCCTCAACAGGTGCAACCAGAAACCAAATTCACACTAGTAATTTTTAAACACTGACCATTTCAGAAGTATTACACAGGATTTATCTATATTATGAAGATTTTCCAGAAGCTTTTTTTTCCTTTCCAAAGACAAGTTGCTCTAAAACTGATTCCCAGAGACGAGGTTAAGAGTCAACACTTGTGGAATCTATGATAACCCATTTCTAACTTAATACACATCACAGTTTTCAAACTGACTTGACTACATAGCAGACAAACACACTGTACAGTTGTGAATGCTTATAAACAGCTACCTACTGATCCAAGTCTTCAAATTGGTCAGTTTTGTCTGCTCATAAACCATATCATGATCAAGTTAATAGGATCAGGGCTGAAGTCAGGGCTTCAAACCTCCTCTTGTTCCCTAGTACAATCCAGAGAGGAAAAAAGTCAGTAATTCTTTGAGGTAAAGCTTCTTGAAGTCAGAAAGCAGGTAATCTGCTGGAATGTTAAGAGCTAGTCCTGGGCAGAACACAGGTGAGAAAGTAAGCTCAGCTAACTGCTGTTTATTCACTCTGGCTGAACATGTGAGATTATTTCATAGCTATCCAAGATGCACATACAGACTTCTCAGACTCTGCACTCACTCAGCTCCAGAAGAAGAGCCAACCAGCATTAATGGACTAAGACAGAAATAGTTATCTGGACCTATTTTCAAACAGTCAATTTCAGTTCTTCTCATGTAATTAAATTTCTGAAATTCAATGGTAAAAAATGAACCAGTGTTTTGAAGTTCCTTTACATTAAAATGTAACAAGATCTATAAATGCATGAAGTTAGATAGTCTATAAAATAGGAGACAATTCTGCTTTAACTCACCACGTGTATTTGCAGAACTGCTTGGTTCTAGTGGCCAAAACACTCCCTCCCTGTTAGTTAAAGAGTGAACATGAAAGAACTTTAAAGGAAATAATTTTTTTTCAGCACCACATAAAGAGCTTTGAGTTGCTCTCTGCTTTAGTATTTATATGATGATAAGTCCGTTTCTAAAACCTCAGTAACCAGCAAAAAGTATCTTCCTAACCCAAACTGAAGAGCTGGCGCAACTCAATTGACACAATGTTAACATTTTACTATCTTTGCAGAAATTGTGTATGTCTAAATATAAAGTACAGAAAAAAATTATACTGCAATTGACTCATATTTAAATTTTTTGGTACCTTTTTGTTGATCCATTCTGTTAATTGAAAGAATTCAAGATGTAAAGACTAAGTAGCAGACCAGTTCTAAGGTGTGTTAGAGCAAAGGCATCTATTTCAAACAGGGACAGAATTAAACTTGCAAATAAAGGCTCAGAACAGCAACTGGCTCAGCCAACACTCATTTGAGTAGTGTTGATCAGTAACAGAAGTACAAAAGAATAAAGATATCAAACTAAATGCAATTGTGAGGACATTGTCTCTCTTCAGGGAAGGCCTACAGACATGCAGCTGCCAATGGGGACTCTGCTGGTCAGCCAAAATGTAATGTATGACTACAAGATTCAAGCTGCCCATATGTGTGACAGGGTCAGTGAAGAACACCTCACAGATGACAAGAAACAGTGAGTTAGCATAGCAAAGGACAGCAGTCTTTCACAGATCTGCATGAAATAGATGGGTCTCCCAACAGTCATCCCTTGCTCATTGAGGGGGCTTAGTCTTAAGACTAAGCACAAGACTTGCTCTAGTTTGTTTAAACCCAAGAGCACCCTTCTAGGACTTACTGACTTATTAATGACTTTATGCAAGAGAAACTAACCTGACTATGAGAAAGCAACACACATAACACCCATATTTTTTCTTTTTTTTAAGCAGAAGTATTTAAAAAAAAAAACCAAAACAAACCCCTCTCCATCACTTACCCTCTATCAAAGGGACAATTAGTGTCAAAACCAGGAGACAATCTGGCATCCATACTGGGAAGGAAAAGAGGCTACAGTTCCAGAAGTCCTTTTGCCTGTGGCTTACAAAACTAAATAATGTTTGGGAACAATGGTCCTGTCAGTGACATGTCATCAACACATTTATTTTAAAAAGGCTAAATTCAAGTTTTAAACATAAGTAACTGCAAATGAAAAAAAAATCCAACTTTGGTTGATTACCCATCTTGTTAAAATATGTCAAAGTTAGCAATCAACAGTTTCTCTAGGAAGTCTCCAGAAACAGGTCAGCTCATTCCTTATTGGGAAGATCAGACACCTAGCAGTGACACTGAAAATGCTGCCATGCCAGCATCACACATGCTCACAACATCTCAGCCAGCATTTGGGAGGCTAATGGTGCATACAAAGTCTGAACTGATCAGCCACAGCCAACTTGGGTTGCTGTGAATTCATTGAGACAAATAAATTAAAAAAAAAAGCAACAGGAAAAAAATAAAGCCAAGCACCTCAAGGGCCAGACCCTGAAGACACAGGAATCAAAGAATTTTTTTCTCCTCTCCCTATTTACAGAATGCCATTTAGAGCTGATGTGGCCACTTCAGTATTGTGAGGAAATGTCTTGTATAGTAAGCAGTCAGAAGTGTGTTGTTCACAGATGTTGTGGCCTGTGTGCCACGGAGTGTCCCATGGGGTGTGTCCCTCCCTCTGAGGCACGTGGAGGGAGTTCAGTCTTCTGTTTCTTCATATGTTGTCTCGTCAAACGGCCGGTCCAACAGAGGTACCAAACGGCGACGGGAGTATTTCAGTTGTAAAAGATCCCCAACTTCATTGATTTCTTTTAAAGCCTGACAAAGAGACCACAGCAGATCAGCAGGAGACAGATGCAAGTTATCTGCACATCTTCCTTTATGCATACTAGTGCAGACTATTCTGACAGACATTTGACTTGAGATTTTACTGTGCTAGAAGCCAGTACCTTCAAAAGTGCATAGGATTTTTTATTATTTTAGTGCTCAGAAATTTTGAGACTACATCAACAGCATTAAGTCATTTAACTGAGAGTGCCTATGCATCCGCCTGACTACTCCAGTTTCAGAACAGGATCACAATAACCAGACAACCTTATGACTATTCATAAACAGAAAAACAGAATAATGTTCTTCCCTTCCTGGAGGTAATGAGGCTGAATTAGAAAAAAAATGTACATTTTGTTTGAGATTTGACTCCTCCTTATGTATTATTCAGTTTGAAAACAACCTGTGTTAGCAAACCTGATCTACTGTATTTTTTAAATTGCAAAATACCAAAGGCAAACTACAATAGTGAGCTAACAAGTTCTATAGATTCATTTGTTATATCTACATTTGGTTAATTTGCATTGTCCATATACAGTTAGAGATGCAAGCTATATCTCATAAACAACATGGCACAGGAGATTTTTGCCAGAAAATCCAAGGCAAGAAAAATAAGAAGTTATTCTGGGTAGGACTCTAAGCATTTTGTCCTTGAAAGCAAGTCCCACTGAGGTTGCCACAAAGGCAGCACTCAAGCAACTGATGACCCAGAACACTGCTACTGAATTAGCACAGCCTTTCACCATTTTGACCTGAACTCAAATATTATGAAGTTTACCAGAGATCAAACATCTGCTTGCGTAAGAAATGAGGGAAGTCCCAGCTCAGTTCATCATACTTCCATTATGTTGCAATCTCTGATAAGACATTGGTCCACACACAATAAGGTCTCTTAAAAGCCAAATCCTAAACTGCATTTCTCTACAGAATGCTCCTAGAGCAAAGTACAAAATAAATCAGTTGCTGCAGACAAATCTGTGATAGCACGTGATGCTAGTTATTTTATACAGGCAAGTGACAAAAATTAATTCAGAAGATCACTTCCAAGTTCAATGCGATGTTTTTGAATTCAAAGGTTGGCATTTTTTTGCTGTCTTGAATTGTAAATTTATTGAGATAGGTACATTCAGCATTGCTTCAGAATTCAACTAATTCAACATTAATGCTCCAATCTGGGTCAAATGCTTGTCTCTTGAGGACAGTTGGCAGATGGGGGTTAATAGCTCTACATGTTTTTTCTTCCTAGATAGATAGTTCAAGTTTTTGTTTCTTTAAACAATGGCCCTTCATGCTTGTTATATCTGGCAGCAAAAACCTCTGCACTCTAAAATCTAGGGGAATGACAAACCCAGAAGTTGGATCTCGGTAAAAACAAAACAAAACAAAAAGTGTGGGCACAGTCTGCCAGAGCTTTAAGTAAAGATCCCATATGGAAGCAATTTAAAGCTGAATTTCTGTTGAAAGAGTATGTTAACTGTTATTCTTGAATGCAGATTTAGGATTTTATTAATTTAAAACAAAAAGGGCCATGTGACCAGCAAAAACTACAAAGGAAATGGCATTGGTGTACTCTGACTTTAGGAGAGTGTAATATATTTTTCATCACTGAAAAGAAAGCACAGCCCACAGCGATGCAGGTTATGAGGGACTTCACTCTGATCCTAAGCCAAATATTTTTAGGCAAGGAAGTTTTATTTACATAAAACAGTTAAAATTTTAACTAAGAACTGTTCCTCATCATGTGGCTGTATTTAATAAGAACAAGGAAGCATTACAAATATCACTGTTTGTAAGACAAGCTTCTCTTCCCTATGCATTAAACCTGGATAAGTTTTGTTTAAAAAATACCACAAGAGCCTTAGTTAGCATTCATGAATACACAGATGGGATACCAAGTTGTCCTCTCTGTCAGTGACTTGAAGAAGCTGTCTGCCAGCTCTCCCCAAGTCCATTCATTTTAGTTCTTCCTGCTCATGGATATTGTTGCCACAGTTAGCAGAGGGATTAGACCTGAGGTCTGCCTTAATAATTAGCTGCCTGAAATCAATCCCTTTCCACTGCATCCCAAGAAAACACAGCACAAAGTCACCAACACAGACTTGCTCCCTATTAACTCCTCTTGCCAATGTTCTGGGTTCTGAGCATGCAGCTATTTTGAACCATAAAGGGGGTTACGCTAACTTGGAAAAAAGCCTTCACATACTGAGCTAAATCAGGATTTCTTCATTCACTTCAAAATTCACACCTCATTTTGCTCTGGATTAATTTTCTTAGCAGACAAGCTCTAATATATTGAACAAGCATTTCTTCAATTTGGTACATTTAACACTTACAGACGTACTCTAGCAATGAGTATTATACTAAATGCACAAAATTTGAAACAATTTTTGGAAAATGAAGAAAGAATTGACAGGAAAAGAGGTTTTTAAAGCAGAGTAATAAAAGTTACAGATAGATTTCTGCAAGAAAGCAAATGTGGTACCTATACAGACCCTACAAAAGCACCTTATTATGGCAAAGGCCCCAGCTAGTCACTGAAAGAGAAGACCAAGAACCTAATCAACTGTAGAATTGCACGATTGCTCAGGTACTACATCAAGTTTGTACAGTTTTAGCTCAATTTGCAGCAATATGATTTCAGACTTCAGTTTTCTTTATTTTCCTTCTTCCCACCTCTTATCCATTTATTCCCACTCCATGTCCACCTGCCCAGAAGTTACTGCTCCCTCATTTGTGTCAATGAACTCAGTCTATTACCACGCTCTGAGCCAAGTCTGATACTATTTATTTTATACAGGTGGAAAGGAAAAAAAGGAGAGGGTCTTCTCTGAACATACTGGTTCAAAACCTTTCTTTGAAACAGAAAACAACTAAATTGAAATAATTAAGGAAAGAGTAGTAGTACAAGTAGGTAAGAAAGAATTCCTGAAGCAGTTTGTTGCTGGAGTGTTACATTAGGGAATCTCTCAGAAGGCAGAAACAACTCAGGAGCAGCAAGTACAGCACCACAGATACACAGCAGGTTGATACTACTCAATTACACTACACATACATTACAAAACTGCTGACACCACACACTACCTTACTAATTTTTTTAACAGAAATTAAATTTAGAAAGCATGTAATTTTAAGCTGTTGATTTTTATGTAAGTTCTGCAGCGGACAAGTGTGAAAAGGTTGAGTCTATTCTTTTTTCTACAAAACATTAGTAAATATCTGTTAGATACCCTATTTGCTGTTCACATATTGAAGTGTTACCACCTGATCACATTTGGACATTGGGCATAATTTCCCTTCCTAACTCTGTGACTACTCCAAATCACCTTGTCCACAAAATGTTCAAAAACAGTTTCAAGACTTTTTTTCTCCACAATCTTCTCAAGATAAAGGCAAAGCTTTTCAACCTGCAGTTTCTCATACTTTTTTGCCCTTCTTCAAGAAGAAGGTGACATTTGCTCTCTTCCACTGCTCAGGAGCCTCCCCTAACCACCATGAACTCTTCCTCCTAAGATGATAATCAAGAGCAGCCTTGCAGTGACAGCCAACACTTGTGGATGTAGCTCATCAGGTCCCATGGACTTGTGCATGTTGATTTTGTTTAATTGTTCCCTTATTGGAGCCTCCTTCACTCCAAAGGCAAGTCTTTACTGCTCCATACTTTTCCACTAATCTCATGGTCACAGGATTCCTAAGTCTCACCAGTAGACTGAGACAACAAAGGCACTGAATACCCTTGCTTCTTGCATGCATTTCTCACTTGACTCTGTGCCATTCAGCAGCAGTCCTCCACATTTTCTCTACTCTTTATTTTGTTACTAGTATCTCATTAAAGCTCTGCCTGCTGAATTTGATGTCCTTTGATAGACTGAGTTGCAGGTGGGCTTTGGTTTTCCTGACCCCATCCCTAAATGCTCAGGATTGTGTCTCTGCTCTTCCTTGGTCACCTGTCTGTGCTTGCACCTCTTACACACTTTTATGGTATATTTCTGTTGGTTTGTTCATCCCTGCAGGCTTCCCACTACATTCGCTCTCCTTTAAGTCAGGATAGATCATTCTTCAGGGAAGGAAAAATAATTCACTGTCCTGGACACCTCTGCTCTTTGAGACTGTATCCTATGAAATTCTCTCAAGTAAGTCTCTGATAGGACAGAGTCTACTCTCATGAAGTCCAAATTCACGACTCAACCTAGTTTATATTCTGAGCCAGACTCTCAAAGTGGGGAAAAAGTGCAATGCAGAACTCTGGCAGTGCCTAAGACAGCCCATGTACATATGTCCATCAAAAAAGATTATTCAGAAGACTCAAAATTGAATGCCACTACCACACCATGACATACTAAGAATAGTCAGACATCCATATAATTCTCTTTCAATTCTGTTAGTCAGAGAGTAACCACCATCATTACTTTTTGAAGGCAGCATCTCCTAACTGTGATGCAAGGCCTCCTTTGAGGGGACCTCTATTCCCTCTGCAAGTGCTGGTAAGAGTAAGTAAGGCATTGCATGTGGTACAGACTGACTAGGACAGGTTCATTTAAGATACAGTGCTCTGAAGCTTTAAACAAGATCAGAAATAGTAATCTCTGGAATACAAATTCTCACTAGTAATTATTGGCTTCCATTAGAGAAGAATATAAATGTTTTGGAGGTTCTCAGGCCCTCTTATTTTTTTTTCCTTGCCATTAGCGTCTAGGGTCGGAAGATACAAAATGTTTCCTTCTAATCAGCTCAAAGCAAGGTATGGCCTTTAAAGAGAGTAAAAAGCATTGTCTCACAGGAATGAGACTGTCTCCTTTTAAAATAGGACAAGAAAAGTCCTGAGATTTACTTTAAGCAGCCATTCTGCACTGCTGAAGCAAGGAAAGAGATGGAGTCACTGCCAGCTCTACTACTAATGGCTTTGAAGATTCAGTTCAATTATGTCATGTACCAAACATTGAACCAGCATACAAATCCCAGACAATTGTTGTATCTGTTTATTAGCAGACATGAGCAGAAGGAAGATGAGACACTTACTGTATCAAGCATCTCTTTGGTATGAGCTGCAGACAAACAGAATCTGGCTCTGGACTCGATGATGGGGGTGGCAGGGAAGCCCACAACCACAACGCCGATGTTCCGCTTCAGCATCTCACGCCCAAACGCACTGCCAGAGAGAACGAGATCGTCACAGTCAGCCCACTGCTGGCAAAGCAGGAGCAGGAAGGACTCAGAATGGTAACCCATACAGACTTTTGTTGTGGCAAGGCTGTCAGATCACAGTTTGGAGCTTCCAGTGCTTTGGCAGAAATGCCTGATCACAAAAGCCTTTTTAAAATTCAGTCCCAAGGTGGTCCTTCTCAAACAGTTTCAGTGTATTAAGTTCTAACAAAGATGAAAGATTATATGTGGCAGAGACTGGTCCTTTAGCAGGCTATTTCTAAATGGATTTGTAACCTAAGCTTGGAAATGTTTCCAATAGGAAAGAGTGATTTTGGCTCAGAAGTTTGCCTATACAAGGAATACCTCATGCTGCAATGCCCCAAAATGGATGTTTCTGCAATTTCAAGATGTTTTGTTTTCATAAATTTAATTCTATTAAAGTACATTATTGCATCACAGAATGTACCACTTTATAAGTATCACAGGAACCACTGAATCACCACAGTAAATTGAGATAATCTAATATGATACCTAATATTTTTAAAGAAGGTGCAAAAATATCATACAACTGTCACACAATTATCTTCAACAAAGCAAATTCTTAAGGAGATTAAAGAAAGTGGCTGTGACTTATACAATGAGAGGCACAAAGACCTCGATCAGATCTGTAATGGCAGTGCAGTTGGGGGTGTTTCTGTAGGTCACAGGAAATGGTTAATCCTTTTTAAACTGACCTTGTTGTCAGAAGTAGCAATTAACTTGAGAGGTTTATAAGGACATATAAAAATAATATTCTTTTACTAGGTCTTTAAATTTTCTGCCAGAACTATTTCCCTTATATATAGGTGCATCCTGATACACTTCATTTTGTATCCATTTACTACTCTCAAACTATTTTAAAAACAGGCTACAAGGGACAAAGAAAGGATCAAATAGACCTGATGCAGATCCCAAGGGCCAACTCTCATCAGAGCTCTCTGTTCTTGCTCATTTTAAGTCAGATACTGCCCAACTGCTCAGCTAATAAATATTTCCGTGTACGTTTCCAAGGAAAAGATTGTATTGACTGGTCGAGAAGCTGGGCAGTGGAAACAGCTGCCACTGTGTGCTGGTCCTCTGTCAGCAGCACCCATAAAGGTAACAAGCCTTTTAAAACTTTGTTACACTGAGAAGGGTGGAGAACGACTGTATCTAGCTTCATAAGAAGTGCCAGACTGAAGCCTGAGCTAGTCAAGGACTAGAGATGTTCAGCACAGCTAAAAATGAAATTATGTTTTCCAAAATTGAAAGTGTTGATTGAGCACTGCATTATACAGACCCTGAAAAGTACCGATCAAAGCCAAGTTGTCCTTGAAATCAGGTTTTTGTTTATGCTGAAAACATTTTCAATATATACTTTATATACCCTCCTTGCAGAATTTTAGCCTTAATTATCCACACAGCACCCCACAAATTGGCAAGCATTAATAAACCTGTGTGCTAGAGTTGTTTGAGTATTTACAGTACCAATACCTGAGTGATTATATCTAGACCTCTTAAAAACTTCATTAATACATGTTGTTGTGTCCCATCATGTCTTGCCCCACTAATTTTCTAATTTTCAAAGTTCATCAATGAAAATGTTGGCTCCATCTGGTCCAGGAACTAGTTGAAAGATTTCCTCCAGTGACTTTTAATGTTAATTTCCATTCAATTTCAGCTCCTCTGTAGCAAATTTACACACTTTACATATAAATATAATGGAAACACACAACCCAGCCTTTAAAACATGACACAAAGAGGCAAAATTGCTTCCCTGAAGTGCCTTCTTGATGCTACAAGCTTCAATTTTCTCAGTTTCCATATTTTATAAGACTCAGTAATGATCATAAAAGAAAAAAATCAAACTAATCTTTTCTTATCTTTAGAAAACTCTTCATATTCTTCCACCAACCTAGCTTCAAAGAAGATAGGTAAGAAGTTATGCTGTCAAACGTACCCAATTTTTGCTGGCATGTACAGCATCAGAGGCACAACAGGGGAATCTTCATTTCCATAGATGATAAAGCCCATCTCTTTCAGTCGTCTCCTGAAATATCTCGTGTTCTCTGCTAGCTGCTGCACACGTGCTCTCCCTAGAAAAGAATTGAAGGTGAGACTGAATTCAACTGTCCTAAGTCACATCCATAACTGCAATACAAGACCTCAAACTAAAGTATGAGACATTAATGTCCTGCTTGTGCTTATGGAAGCGTTAAAAATAAATGCAAATTGGGATTTGCAGTTTCTTTTCCTTCATGTAACTAAGATTAATCATGCATTTTCTGACAAGTCTGAATGGACCAGGAAAAGCACAATTATTAAGTCCAAGCACTGCCTAGTTTTCTCATATCAGGTTTTCTTTCAATCAGGAGGTACCGGCAAAAAAAAGGCAGTTACCTTCTTTTAAACAGAATTCAAAGTTTTATCAGAATTCACTAGTAACTGCATCTTGAAGAAGAGTTTGCTTACACTTCGAATAATCAATGGAATACCTATTGAATCAGCTGGTCTTGTTCACCATGTTTTATCCTGCTTCCCTGCACTATTGTAAATTACTACTTTTCTCTTTAGATCTCTTTGCTGAACTATCACGTGGCTGCTCCCTAACCTTTTCCAGTTAAAATGAGCTGGGTTTAAATTAAACCAATTACTTCTGATAATCCAGCACACTTCACTTAAGTGGCAGCAGCCAATTTATCACGTATTCAGCCATCTCCATAAGGATTTTTTGGTATTTGTCAAAATTAGTACACAGAACATTAGACAGCTTGTACAATTTAAATATTTCAGATGTTCAGATATATGCACAGAATAACCTATTTATCAGTTAATTAAATTCTAGCCTAGCACACTGTACTACATTCCTGTATTGCCCAGAAAAAGGTTCAGATCATCTCACTTAAGCAGATCATAATAAATTTCTGATCAACTAATACTCTAATGTGCTTAAAAGATTAAGCACAATGCCATTGATGAGACTATAATACACTTGACTTACTTGTCTCTGGTCCACAAAGTATATTTCTGGATAATGATTACCCAAACACTGCCTTGCCCATGTGGGTGATTCATAAACTGAACCCTTAAATGTACAGCATGCAGATCTGTGCCACACAGTGAAGGTGGCTGCTAGACATGAATCATCTTCCTTTAAAGCTGTAGATAACACAAGGTGATTAGCTAACAGGAATGCCAGGTCTCAGAGAAACATCCAACACCCACACAGCTCTGCTCCAGGCCAGAACAAAATAATACGATGTAGTATTTGTTGCCAAGAGTATCAGACATTCCACCCACAACCAGGCAATCAAAAGCAAAAACCCATCAAAGGCATAGCATAAGAAAAAAAGGTGAAACCTGCTAAGTTTGCAAAACTTGGCCTATCATTAGTGGGCAGAAGCTGGTATTTTTAATAGCACTGGCTGCCACTTAAGATATCTCTTCTTCTCCATTAACAGCATTATTTCTTAATATTTTCTCCCCCAGAGTTTCTTCAGAAGCTTAATTCCTCTTCCCCAAAAAGCAGTAAGATTTCAGTAAAACACATAGGCTTCTTGAACTTATGAAACTAAATTTTTAATTTATTCACATCAGATCAGATCCTATACTGCAGACCCAGCTTTCCCTTATGTTTTCAAATCAATTATTTGGTCATTTTAAATAACCCAGATTGCAAAATGAAGTTGAAAAGAAGAAACAAACTCAATAAAATTAAAATGATCAGGCTTACTGCAAGATATTAAAAATAGTGGGCAAAAGTCACTACTTGCATTTCTAACATTGAGGTAATCAATAAACACACAAGTGTCCACAGCAAACTACAAGCAGGAAAAAAGCTATTTTGCTATTTTCTGAGAAAGCTGCATCTTCATAAACACACAGAAATGCAACAATTTCTGATGTCAGGTCAGTGATGTACAATTGCATCAAAACAGAAATCAGATTTCACCAGTGTGGAGTAATAAGGTAACATACACAGCTGCTGTGATTAGCCCCTCTTCTAGGAAAAGGAATGCAGCTTTTGCCATACGTACATCTTCTATGTGTTCCCATAAGGCATAGAGTTTACAGTGTTGAAGCAGAAGGAATTTCATCACCCTAATGGTTTTCCCCTCTATACATTCACACCCCTTTCCATGTTGTTGGGAGCCTTCCAGACTAAAGATTAAAGAGCAATCTTAATTTGTAGTTGGCAACTGCTTCACAGTCTTCCCTAAACTCCTACCAATAAAAAAAGGTTATGATTCTAGATTTGTCCTTATAGATTGAAGCACAATTTGTGATGTAAACAAGTCTCAAGAACGCGTCTTTTAGTTCTCTACAGAGATGTAATCACCTATTAAAAGCAACTGACAGATTTGGAAGATGTTGCCTTCTTCAGGTCTGTGGGTCTCAAAAGTCTATCAGCTTTTATTTCACTCTAGAGCCATCAAGTAATTTCATGCAATTATTACTTTAAAAACTTGTGGCTACAATAATATTACCAAGAACTTGAAAACCTATTCAGTGGCATCTCTACCCAATAGCTCACTACCCATCACATGTCATTACCATCTGAAGAGAACTGTAGTTGTGGGTGAAACAAAGCACCAGGAATAAAAAAAAAATTGAGCACAGGTTCCTTGTCCTCTGCTTGCCTTTCTCCCTGCATTCTGTGCAAGTACTCTTTGTACTTCAAAATGTTTAGTCTCCTACTCCACTATAAAATCCTACACTTGGAAGAGTGATTCCACATGCTAATTGAATAAGGCTTGCAACAAGCATATATCCAGTGTTTGGCTCTACTGCTTCAGCCCCCTTGGACACACTGGTGTAGCAGGCTGTTCTGCTAGTACAGTTCCACCATGTTTTCTGGGACCACAAAGACAAACAAAGCAGTGCTGGAAACAGCAGTGAGTAGGTATCATTGCTAATCCCACTGGCAACCCAAACAGTGCTTGAGCACTGAAACAGGACCTCTAAATCCCTTCTCAGCTCAAGCATCTCCTGAAGGTTAGCGCTTTGTCCACAACTGCTCAACTGCAGGCCTAGAAAAACTGTCAGGACTGCATAAATTCTCCAGCAACTGGCATTTTTGGCAGTATGCAGCTGCATTTTCAAGACTATGCAAAAAAGGCCAGATCAGACATCATCCTGCCAATTGTTCTTGCATAGAGGTTGTGCAATTATTCTGGTAACATCCTTTCATCTAGGAAACTGGAATGTGATGACCCTCAGCAAAGGAAGGAAAGGGGGAAGAAAAGGATGGTTACTGGAACCGAATTCTTCAAAAGGTCAAAAAAACTAGAACTGTTTATCAGATCAACTCATCTCAAGTCCCTTATGGGTCCTGTAAATGGCTTAAACTTGCTACTGACAGAGCAACATTGAAATTAGAGGATAACTAATAACTTTTCCTGTACTTCTACACCCTTTTGCAAGTTTACTGCAGTCATATCTAGATTGCTCTTAAAATTTAGTGAAACATTTCCTTGCTTGTAGTAGCCTGGGCATCATTTAGTCTAAAGTGCACATATATCTCCCAAAGAACATGCTGCCATTGTATCAGAAGTAAAAAGAAGTAAAGGTCACACACCATGGAAAGCCGAGAAACACTCTCCTGACACAAATATACAATGTAAAAGAAATATTATTTTAAAACTGCAGCTAGTATGTACCTAAGAAAAAAAAAATCCAACACCCTAGAGGAAGTACTCCATTATGAATCTGAAAGCACATGAGATGCATATTCCTTGTAATCACTGGAAGTAAATTACTGTCTGCCAGAACAGGTTCCCACAGGCTAAAACAATGACCTTGAGATTAGCTCAGATGATTGGAGCATGGTTGTGGGTCCAATACCTGTATGGGCCATTCATGTAAGAACTGGACTTCACAATCCTTCTGGGTCCCTTCCAATTCAGGATACATGGTGAATCTGTGAATAATACTTGATCACTTGTGAAGGTGCCTGCTTTAGAGGTCATAATGCTCAAAAGGCCGAAGTTACAATGAAAATAGGAAGCAGAGAAGGCAGTTACTGAATGCCTGCTTGTTGGTCTTCAGGGACAAGACCAGTCCTCAGGAACCTCTGGCCCAGAAGACCAGGAAGGGTAAAGGAGTATTGTAAAGATGACTCTCCCCTGGTGAAGGGGGATTGGGTTAGAAAAAACCTAAGCAGAATTGACATCAACAAGTCCATGGGCCCTGACAGGATGCATCCACATCTGCTGAGAGAGCTGGTGGACACCACAGCAAGGGAGCTCATGAGCACCTTTGAAAGTCCTGGTGATCAGGAAAGGTGACTGAGGACTGGAAGAAAGCAAATGTCTCCCCGGTCTTCAAAAAGACAAGAAGGAGAGCCCAGGAAACTACCAGCTAGTAAGCCTCACCTCAGTCCCAGGAAAGATGGGGGAGCACCTCATTCTGGAGACCATCTCTATCCATATGGATGACAAAAAGGTTATCAGGAGTAGTCAGCATGGATTCACTAAAGGTAAATCATGTTTGACGAACCTGATTGACTTCTATGATGAATCAACTACCTGGACAGATGAGGGGAGAGAATGGATATTGCCTACCTAGACTTCAGCAAGACTTTTGACACTATCTCTTACAATATTCTCACAGGCAAATTCAGGAAGTATGGAATGGATGAGCAGACAGTGAGGTGGACTGAAAACTGGCTGAATGGCAGACCCCATCGGGCTGTAATCAGTGGCACAGGCTCCAGCTGGATACCTGTTCCCCAAGTACCTAAAGGGAGGGTGCCAAGAGGAAGGATCCAGGCTCTTCTTGGTTCTGCCAAGGAATAGGACACGGGGCAATGGGCAGAAATTGATGCACAGGAAATTCCATCTGAATACAAGGAAGAAATTCTTTACGGTGCAGGTGACTGAGCACTGTAACAGGCTGCCCAGAGAGGTTGTGGAGTCTCTCTCTCACCAGGTATCATAAAATGAACTAGGTTAGAAAAGACCTTTGAGATCATCAAGTCCAACCTATGACCTAAGCTAACACCTCCCCATCAACTAAACCACAGCACTGAGAGCCATGTCCAGTCTTTTTTTAAACACATCCAGGGACTGTGACTCCACCACCTCCATGGGCAGAGGATTCCATTGCCCAATCACTCTTCCAGTGAAGAGTTTTTTTCTTACATCTCACCTAAACTTCCCTAGTGCTGCTCAAGACTATCCTCTCACTCTGTCGGTGGTTGCCTGGGAGAAGAGGCCAATTCTCACCTGGCTACACCCACCTTTCAGGCAGTTGTAGAGAGTGGTAAGGTCTCCCCTGAGCCTCCTTTTTTCCAGGCTAAACAATCCCAGCTCCCTCAGCTGCTCTTCACAGGGCTTATGTTCCAGATCCCCTCACCAGCCTTGCTGCCCTCCTCTGGACACATTCGAACACCTCACCATCCTTCCTAAACTGAGGGGTCCAGATATTAAAGAATGTCTGGACAGAATCCTGTGCAAAGTGTTCTATGGTAACCCTGCTTGAGCAGGATGGTTGGACCAAATGACCCACTGTGGACCCTTTGCAACCTTACCTAAGGTGTGATTCTCTTATTATATAAGAGATATTTAAAAACATTTCTTCTTGAAGTAGAAATTGAGTTTATATTGACTATAATTATCAGCAGGATAAAAAGGGAGCTGCACATTCCACCACAGTACATCTAAACTCCTTTTGCAATGACACACATCAACAGAGTAAGTCACCTGTATTTAACCTCACTTTTCTCATAAAAGCTCATGCTTAAACTAACAGTCCAGACACTCAAGGATTCTCATACACCCCAGATTTGTGAAAGTCATCTTAACAAATAAACAATTGCTCAGCAATTAAAAATTTTTGCAAGGCCAGGATGAACTTAGCCTTTGGGAAAAAAAAAAAAAAAGAAGACAGTTATTAGAGTCGATGTTCACAACTGACTTCTCAATTCCATGTTAAAAAAAAAAAATCCCTACAAAGAACCCCAGGAATTTGTGGAAGTTACTCTCTCACAAAAATCTAGTATTTATAACATTTCTGTCATCTATTAAGGTTGATAAATAAGCTATCATAGATGGTATTCAACACAAAAGAAAATTCAGTTCAACCAGGATGTACTCATTTCCCTCCCCTTGCCTTGATCTCTATGCAGTAATTGCAGAGCAATCACAAATCTGTTCTAAACAGTGCAACACTTCATCAGCACAGCTTCTTGAGAAATAAAAAGCATGTTGCATTATACACAGACAGACTACCCTCTGACACTGAACTCAGAGGGGCAAACCAACTTCAGACAGGCAAAACCACACACAGACAGGATTTTATCTGCTTGTCACACTAGGGATCACTGCCTCCTGGATCTAAAACAAAGATTCTTACTGCAATATAAAGGAAACTTTACATTTTTAATTAGTTCTTACAAAGACTTCAAAACAAAATAGTAGGACACATCTTGAAAAATGACTGCTAATCAGTGAAACTTTAAGTTGTATGCACAAGCTCTTGTTGGTCAACAAATAACA
This sequence comes from Oenanthe melanoleuca, assembly GCF_029582105.1. NCBI lineage: Eukaryota > Metazoa > Chordata > Aves > Passeriformes > Muscicapidae > Oenanthe > Oenanthe melanoleuca. Next base: position 39,838,752 of record NC_079339.1, read on the forward strand.
GTTTACATTTACTCCATACTCCTTCATTAACCAATCTTACAGATGCTCAAAACTAATATTAGGATTTTATTACTGCAGCCTTAATTTAACCTATTAACTTTGTTGTCAACATGGAAAGAGAAGCTAAACTAAGCAATTTCATGCCTTTGCCTTACATACTGGTGGAAAACTAAAATATTTGTTTTTAATGATGAAATGAAAAATGCAGAATAAAAAAAAACCCTCTTGATACAAACAGATTGGAATTCAGTACATGCAGAAACATTCCACTTGTGATACATATTTACTGGCCCAATTACTTCATCCTTCAATAACAGCTCATGCTGTAACGCAAGCAAACACCTTCAGGTTTAGTTTTCATTATGTGATCAAGGAAATGAAAACATTTATTAGCAGAGATTTGTAAGAATTCTGTAAGAACTTGTGAAGATGTAGTTTGACAGTAGCACACGGCCTCTGGCAAGACTCAGTATGTGTCTAACAAAAAATAGGTTTTGTTAACAAGATTGTCGGGTGCATATTAAAGATGCTTTAAATCACTGTAAGATTATAGCAAGCTCATATTAGATCCATAAGGCACCTTTAAGCTGAAAATACTCTATTAATTCTTTGTGGAAAAGTTGTTTTCAGTCTCTATTGTAACTCTCTTCACACTGTTTTTCAAGCTGGTCCCATCTTATGAATTCTTGCCAGGTGTTGGAGGTGAGAAGCATTATATTAACTACTGACAGAGGTGCCATCCCTAATTTGTGGCAGAATCATTTATCTTAGTAGAGCTTATTTAAGTCAAGGAAGGGATTTATCTGGCCATCAGTTCACCCTGTCAAAAACCACAACTTTACCGATGTTAGCATGACCTCTGCAGATACACTTTGGTAGGAGGCCTATGAATTTTATAGGACTGCTTACCTGAGCAAGTTTCTTGTCTTCTTCCCTGATAGCCACAACCCAGAGAATATAATAAAACTTTTCCCTTCCTTCTACAAATGCTTTCCCAGAACTAAACAAGTTTTGGTCTTTCTTAGAACTAAAAATAAAAATCAAGCTAACTAAAAGAAGTTACTTGGCCAACTAAATGTTTTGGAGATTATGGGAGTTCTGAGTGCTTGTATACACAGAATGGGTAAGGAGGGGACCAAGGTGGGTCATTTCATCAAACTGCCCTGCTCAAGCAAGGGTCAGCCTAGAGCACTTTGCACAGGATTGTATCCAGAAATTTCTGTAGTATCTCTAGTGAGGAAGACTCCACAACCTTCTCTGGGCAATCTGTTACAGTGCTCAGTCACCTGCACCATAAAGAATTTCTTCCTTTTATTCAGGTGTAATTTCCTGTGCATCAGTTTCTGCCCATTGCCCCATGTCCTTTTCCTTGGCAGAACCAAGAAGAGCCTGGATCCTTCCTCTTGGCACCCTCCCTTCAGATACTTGTGTACATTGACGAGGTCCCCTCTCAGTTGTCTCTTCTCAAGCCTGAACAGGCCCAGTTCCCTCTCCCAGCCTTTCCTCGTGAGAGAGATGCTCCAGTCCCTTCACCTCCCCTGGACCCGCTCCAGAAGCTCCATGTCCCTCTTGTACTGAGGAGCCCAGAACTGGACACAGCACTCCAGCTGTGGCCTCACCAGGGCTGAGTAGAAGGGCAGGATCACCTCCCTGGACCTGCTGGCAATGCTCTTCCTGATGCACCCCAGGACACCACTGGTCTTCCTGGCCCCCAGGGCACACTGCTGGCTCATGGACAACTTGTTGTCCACCAGCACCCCTTGTCTTTCTCCACAGAGCTGCTTCCCAGCACGTCAGCTCTGATGGAAAGCAGCATGCATATGGTGTGAAAGGAGATCAAAGCAGCAGATCTCAATCTACTTTTTCAGGAAATAATGCTGAAAGACATGTTATAACCTAAGCATTAATGTTTACTGGCTGTTGTGTGAAATAAAAAGAGTTTGTGGAAACGGTAGGTTCTGTAGAATCCACCACTGTTCCCAAACTACATGACCAGCCTAAACTCCAATTTTACAGAAATCCTTGACCATATAAGCTTACTACAATTTTTAGCAGACATGCATACAATTAAAAGTCCTCCATTACAAGAAACAAACAAACAAAACAAAGAGAAGGAAATCACAATCCACTTCAATGGCACAGAGAACAATGTGATGCCATTGTGTCCTGTTTCCCCAAACAGATGATGGCTACATTCAACCTACACAGTAAGGATATGGATCAGGCTGCAATACTCTGTTGTTGCTTTTCTGAGAGCACTAGTCTCAATGACAGAGAAGATAAAAAATTATGTCATTAACATCTATAGTGCTTTTTCTCCACATACCTTGCTATCAATGGGCCAAACAAAAGAAAATAAAATTTCCACTTTAAAAAGCCCGTATTTTCAGACATTGGGAAGTGCTTAAATCAAAATAAACTGGCAAGGAAAATTTGGTTACATATATCATTCTCTAGAAGTTTGTTTCTTCAAGTCAGAGTGATGCTATTATACAATCAAGCTTGTAAATTTTTCCACATTAAAACCCCCTTGTTTTTGCAAAGGCTTATTCTTTCATTCTGTTTATTATTCCTACATTTCCATCTTTTGGCTGGCTGTTTCAGTGAAAGACATAATTCAGCATATTCTGTTTTGGAAACAAGCATTTTTCAAATCTCAACCAGGAATTCAATATTCTTCTGCTGATTTAACAGATTCTCCACTAAGCTTTCAGAAGCTAAGTTGCCTCCCAAGGGCTTATGAAGAACTTTTGCAATGTTAACATAATAAGACAAGTTGTTTTCTGGACACTATACTTGTAAATACCTCAACATTAAAAAAACCAACACAACAGCCAATGTGTCTTTTTTTGAGAAGACATAAAAGCACTACTACCCTTTTACTGCAATGAGCATGTTTTTCACAGAAGATATAGAAAATTTTACTCTTGAAGTCTTCTCCTGAAGAGCACATGTCAAGCATGACTTCTTATAATATTTGCATAATGAAAAAAATAGCAAAATGTTTTTGGATCCGCCAACTAGCAGAAAGGACAAGCACAACTTATGAATATCTGACTGGAAGCATGGGTCAGATTAGAAAGAAAGTAGTATCTATTAGGGGCCACAGTGAGTAACTTAAAAACAGAGAAAGTAGAGTAAGATTTTAAACCAAAAAAAGAACATTAAACAGAATTCCACTTCAACAGTGATTAAATGCCAAAACTTTAACCTTTTAAGGCAAAGTTGCACTAAGAGACAGAGAGAGCACAATATTGTTAAAAATGCTGTAATGGATGTTTAAGGATCAAGCATGTGCTGATTTTGAGTTGATTTTTAGACACTTGTAACATAATCTCTCAGAAAGCACACTCATGACACAAACTCACACCTCAAGGCAGAAAGAGGGATCAACAATGATTCACCTGCACAACCCAAAGGCATCACTCACCAATATAATAAAGGACCTCCTACAGCAGCCTACTCTGTCAGCCTAAAAAAAGGGATTTACAACAGCTCATAAACAAGATGGAGGTATAAAGCAAGGTTCTGCTGGTTTCTTCTGAGAGATCACTCTATAAAAGATAATAAATAAAATGTTATTATACATTACCTACAGATTTCTTATCTTTCAGAATACTTTTCCTATCTCATTGTTTAAGTTCCAGCGACAAGGCGACTCTGCATGTTTCAGTCTGCTTCCTCCAAGTTTACTTATGGGAACACTGCATCACTGCCAGTATTTGTAGTAAGAATTTTACATCCTCCCCTTCACATGCTGTCTGCAGATTTTCATTACAGATATTCAGAAAAGTATTATATCCAATTATACAATGTAACCTGAGATTGCACAGATATATTAAAATGTATGGGCCAGAATAGGCCAGAATACTATATTGCCCCAGTTTCACATTAGGAAGAACCAGCTCACATCAGCAAATGCCAAGAGAACCTCCAAGAACAATGAGAAATTTAAAGAAAGTAATGAGAATAATTCCTTAACTCAGTGCTATTATATTACTGTTTAACAGCTCAAACTGTAGCATTCAGCAAACCAGTCAGAAGGCAGAATCAACTCACTGGGATTTTTTCGCAGGGCTGGTGGGGAATCCAGGTTTAAAGCAAGTTTGGGAATGGGAAGAATCTTTGGGCTGCATGTCTCAAGCCCAAGCTCACCAAAAGGACTGGGCACCTTCCACTAGAGGCCAGCGCTGCACCCCAGGAGTCCCCAGCCGTGGTACCTGCTCGCAGCCTGTGCTCCCCAGTAACGGGCTGCACTGAATTCACCCAGGAGAGGCTAACGGGACAGCTGAGTCAGTTATTTATCTGACATACTTGCATGCTTCCTGAGTTCACCACTCAGGGGAGGAACTACAAATAACGCGGGGGAGAAGACCAGTTTAAGAGTCAGCGCACTTGAAAGCGTGGACGAGCAGATCAGAAGACGGCTGTGAGCTCATGTTCTTTGGCCATATGGCAGCAGCATAAGCAACCATTTATTTTAGGAGGAGCAGTGAAGGGCTTGGCTCATGACCATTCTGTGTTAACCCCACAACTGTGGCTTTTAACAACACTGTATGCAGGGGATTTGCCTGGATTATGTGGGTTCTCAGCATGGAGCCACTGTAGAGGTGATGGTAAAAATGCTCAGTGCTTTAAAAGAGAGAGGAAAACAGCTAAATCTGATTTTAAAAACTGGCAACAGTAAAGCCAAAGAGAATCAGAAACGGAAAAAGGAGAAAAGAAAAATGATGGCTGATATTCTTGGCAATAAAATGTCTCAGAGAAACAAAATTTATGCTAATATTAAGTATCTGTCATTGCATTTGCTATCAAACTAAATAGTTCCAGTGGAGTCTAAAGGCATGCCAAAAAACAGCTGGGTGCATGTACTGTGTATTCACTGAGTTTATATATACTGGTGAGATTGAAGCCTTTGGCATATTCCAGAGCCCAAGGAGTATTTTTATATTTGCACTTTCTGATTTTGTTTGCAACTACCAGCTACATTTAGAGAACTCCAAGGCAGCCTGCTCTCCCCTTGAACTTCATCATAAAAAGATGCAGCTCTCACCAAGAAGAGATCATATTGATTGATGTGACTGGAAAGATGCAATCTGTTAGAATCACAGGCCAGTTTGGGTTGGAAAGGACCTTAAAGATCATCTAGTTTCAACACCACTGCCATAAGCAGGGACACCTAATACTAGACCAGGTTGCTCAGAGCCTCATTCACCCTGGCCTGGAATAATTCCAGGGATGGGGCATCCACCACTTCTCTGGGGAACTTGAGGCTGTGTTCCACCACCCTTGCAAAAAAATGTCTTCCTTATATCTAGTCTAAATTTCCCTTCTTTTAGTTTAAAGCCATTGCCTCTTGTCCTACTGCAACAGCCCTACCAAAACAGTCTCAGCTCATGTCAAAGGGTTCCTGCAGTATGGGGACACAAAGATGTTACAAAATGACACTGTAATAAAATCAGCCAAAATGGCCACTCCTCTGTGCAAAGCCATGACAGTATTATAATTTTTGGATTAGTCATAATTTGCTTCAAACAGCAGGCTTCATCAAGTGAGCAGAAAGACTTTGAAATAAGATACATGTGCTAAGGAGACCAGCATGGATAAACATTAAGGAGTGAGTAAAGGCAGTATTAAAACGAATTGATTTAAACTGAGACAATGTTTATCAAACTACAGGAGTCAGCTTTTCTACAGCCAAAATACTTTTCATAAGATCTTGAAAATTCAAGCTTTAAAGAGAAAGAGATTAAACCAGTAGAATTGTACTGATCCTACAGAAAAAAAAAAACAAACAAAAAACAGGTTAACAGCTCATCCTGCCTCAAGTCTAGCTAAAATTGGCTCCTAAAACAAGTATACACCAAACATTTAGTAACAGCTGAAAATACATAAAATGAGTAAATTCCACTGAAAATGCCGATAGCTGAAACTTACAAATTATCAGTCCATAATCATTAAAATAGAAGGAAAATTACTTCTTGATAACCCAATTCTTTATCTTGTGTGCAGGTAGGTTTAATCTTCTGGGTGCACACACATCATTAGTAATAATCTTCTTTACTTGTTGCCTTTGTAGCTGGCACAATTGTATAGCAACCTGCATCTTCCCCCATGTGATTGAGACAAGGCTACTGTTCAGCCTTACATGAGTCCTCTACACTCTCCCAACTACAGAATTCAGTAATCTACTAAGGACTCAGAGAAAGCTTATTATGCATGAAAATAACATACCAAATGGTAAGAAAGGTAAATCTAAAAATGAGGATAGAAGACTCCAATTACTCCCTATCATTACAATTAGTCAACAATGGGTCCAAGTCTTTAAAATATATATGAATAGAGGGCTACTTTATCAAATGTAGTATCACTATCATATACTGTACCAGTAACAGGGATCCTGATGAAGCCATGACTGAAATGTAAGACTGATGGACCTGTGGGTGTCTAAAAGACATTTTTAAGTTATTTTGGGCTATGTTAGAATGTTTTAGCAGTGTGCTTCTACTACTACAAAAGACTTCTGTAACCAATCCTGATAGTTTATGGAGGCTGCAGCCACTGATAAACTGAAGCCTTTAACAAGATTTGATTGCTCTCTATTATTGGAAGTTTCAGTCTCTGAAGTACAGAGCTTAAATAAATCAAAAATGCAAGATGATTTGGATGGAAGTCAATCATTAGGAAGAAAAACAAAAAAAACCCTAAAAGATGTCAGTCATTCTTTCGCAGCAAGATCACCAAAATAGTAATCCTCAGAGAAGGGAAGAGAAACTGACTGTGACCTTTATGAGGTGTGTAAGTATAGTAGGAATGAAAACTGGAATTTGCCTTACAGAAGTTTTTTATTGAAGGAAACACCTTTATTGGACTGCTCTGGTACTTCAGGACTACAGAGCAACTGAATGGAGAAAATGGCATCTCAAAGATATAAGGGGCTGACAGAGATGCAAGAAACCTATCCAAACAGTGGGTAAATTTGAAAGATAGTAATCAAACAGCTACTCCAGAACTGCTGAGCAAGGGACACATAACTTGTACACGGCACAAAACAGGCGACTTGGCAAGATAAGAATGCCCCCTTGAGTCTTGCCTGCTTACCAATTGGCACATCCTTTTTAAGTGTGGCAGTGTTCTACACCTGGGCACCATCCAACTCCAGACAGAGGTTCTAAATGCTTTGATGATCTCATGTGATTCTGCTCAATCAGATCTGAGAGTGTGCAATATATCTAGGGTCTGCCCAAGAAATGAGGTGCTAGAATTTTCCTCACTTGGCAGGTCTAGTAGGATGGGCTAACTGACACATTGTATTGGCTTGTCAAAGCCCATCAGAAGGAATTTCATCAGAGGACAAGTCAGCTTCTCTGACCCTAAGCAAACAAACATAAATCACCTATGAAGCATCAGGAACTGATATCATTACAAGTGTCAATACAATGAGGTGATTTCAGGATGCATCTTGCACAGAAAATGACTCTGGAAACATTTGTTCTGCACCTTCCCTGTGGCCCTGAAAAAGGTTTTGGCCTAATGTAAAAGAAGCTCTGCAGATTTATGATTCTCTGTGTAAAAAAATAAAATGTCCCAAGTGATCAAAAAAGCTATTACTGACATGCAAAGTACCATTCACTTTTCACTAACTCTTTAGGTTGGAATAGATGTCTTGAAATCAGTGAGTCTAACCTGCCTGCTTAAGCATGACCACCTAGAGTAGGTTGCCCAGAACTGTGTCTAGTTGGGGTTTTGACTGTCTTCACAGATGGAAATTGCACAACCTCCATAAGCAGCATGTTCCAGTGCTTGAGCACCCTCATAGTTTGAGATTTCAGAAACTCTTTCCCTCTTTGGTAAAATTTTTAAAGACTTACAACTTACTAGGTGCAGAAAACATTACACACGTTAATTAATACACATTATAATTACATACATTTACTTCTACCTTGTACTTAAAGCTGTCTTCCACAACAGAGGACAAAATTTCAAATCTGTTGGTTTGAGAGACTAATAATAACGAGCACTTTGTAACTTTTGCTCATCCATAAATTATGCATATTAGATATGAGGAATTAGCCTAAATAGCTTGAAGCTGCTGAGGCATTTTGCCCACAAAAGGTGAAGGTCTGAGCTGCCAAACCCCAGAATAATACACATCCGCTTCTTATGTGCCCTGGCAGTCAAACAGTGAGTCAAACTTGCCAGGGCACTTTACTCATTATACACAGAATTCTTGACTGAATTTTAGTAACAACTCAACATGGCTTCAGAATTATTTTAACCTGTGGCCAATCCCCACATACATGTCCAAACTGCCTAGCCACAGAAAAAACAAGCATAGCAATGCCAGGTTCAAAGTGTTTCCTCTATACATCTAACTCTCAGAAAAATGTTATTCATGCCACATTGTGCAAATACAACTGCAAGGATTCAACTCCAAAAACAGCAGCAGTAGGAAAGCAAGAACTAGTAATGAGTGGTATTACCGCTACCTCAGCCCAAATAAAAAAGACTTAAATGCTTTACAGAATTAGTTGATGACACTTTCCTCTGCATCAACTAGCTAGGAGATAACAGAAGAACTTGTCAAGAATAAGCCTCATCATAGTGTGCTGTGATTATGTTTTTAAAACAAATAAAAACAACAAATGGAAGAAATTTCTAACCCCTAAGCAATAAGTGCAGCAAGATAATTTAAAATTGAGTTCTGAAATAAAGTCTAGAAGTTCTCAACACATCAGACAATATAGGAAGTCACACATAATATGTTTTACTCACAAACATTTAAACCTGTCTTACAGTTCTAATTCAGACATTATGAGAACCAAAACTGCCTTTACCCTCCAAGTATTGCAGATATTTCTGTTTAATAATCACCAGTGGCTGAGATTTTATTTTTGTCAGGACACAAGAACTGCACCTGAATGTATCATATCATTAAATGGTATCATAAAATTAAACAGGTTAGAAGAAGAAATAATACTTTGGCTAGCAAGAAAAAGAAGTAGCTGTCAGGAGAACAATTTGCAAGCAAACTACCTAACAGCACTCTGAACTTTTACTTATAGATGTAAACTGACTACTTGCCAAGCTCTCAGAAAAAGAACCTACCTCCCTGAAGCTACAGCAACAAACAAGTTTAAGTACAACCAGTTCTGGAGAAAAAGCCTTTAATAATCTGCACTGTTCTTACTACTAGATGAGAACTACACTAAGAGTCTTGGGTGGCAAAGTAAAATAAATTGTGCCAATTACACCTGAAATACTCAAGACTTCCATCATCCTTTTTTCAAGCTTTCCCTCAAGAGATTAGTGGAATTTACCTTGCAGCAAGAATTAGTTCCTCAAAATTCTACACATTCTGAAATCTTTCTTTAGAGATACATCTAAAAAATGTTAAAAACCCCAAAAACTTAGCAACTTACTGGGGGCTAAGCCATGACACCAAACACAGGGAAGTGTGCTATTTACATAAACAATCTTTATTTCTTATTTTCTACCATCTGGACACAAAGCTTTTACGTCACCCATCACTACCAAAAAGCTGCAGCCTTGCCATGGCCACGTAATTTATCACAACCAGATGGTGTGCTGTCAATAAAGGAGGGGCTGCTATCATTCCAGGGCAGAATAATTACCTTTCCTTTGAACCAAGGACAATGTTTTCAATAAAAACCCAAAGCTGTTTAATGCAACTTCCAGTCTGTCAAGACTCCCACTGTGCAGCTCCAGGATTCATTAGACTCACAGACGTGAAGGAGACCATTTGTTAAAAACATAGCACAAGTGTCGTAGAGGACATTGATGACATACAAGTAAAAAAAACACCCAACAGTAAAGGCATTTTGAATCTTCTTTAAAAGCTTTTTGCATAGACCTTTTTACATCACCAAATTTATAGCAAAGGTAGCTATATTGTATTAAAATGCCACCTCTGTCCCAGGCCTTTTAGGTAAACTATGCAAGATATTCATTGCTTTGCTATGCACCTCTTTTGCTTTGCATTTCTGCATCTCAAAAGTTGGAGAAGTGACATTTATTCTGGGAGGAAAGGTTGTAAATCACAGAGAACCAAAATTAACTAGCAAGCAATGCTAAAGAACAGAAAGCTGTCTCACACACCAAAGCACTACCAGGCTGACACTCCTCTGACATCTGGAAACACATGGCAATCATACTGGAGTAATTCAGAGGACTGGACCTTGCGGGATAATTAAACAAGTTAGAATACAACCAAATGGCACCTTCACTTTGAGCAATGCAAGAAACTGGATGAATTTCACTACATACTAAATTTCCCCTTGAGTTTCAAACCCCGCCAAATAAAATGCAGTAATTATTTGAACACTCAAAGCATTTTCTGAGCCTACTTCCACGCCAAAAACTGACTTTCAACTTGTCCTTCTTTCAACAGTACATACTTAATGAAGTGGCTAAGAAACACATCCTTTTTTCATAACACCAGAACATTTTGTTCACCTCAAAAAAGTAGAAAAACTGTCTAGCTTGGGAAATTAAACATGAGCTGGAAGCCCAAGTGTGACCATTTCCAAGAATTACATCTAACAGAACAGAACAGAAATATTCCTACAATTTCAGTTCCACAGTGGTAACAAATGTATTAAAAGGTATCTTAGCTCAGTTTACTTTTGATTGACCCTCTCTCTAGCTAAGATCAAATCACTATATACTTCTCTTCATGTAGCAGTTGCCTGAAGGACACTATAATAGATTTTGATATATTTTAGGTGTGATTTATGGTCTTAGAAGAAAAATACAACAAGGCAAAATATGATAGGAAATAAAAAAACAAACCACCATAACAACTGAACAGCATTCAAGACTGCAAAAATCTCAGCTGACAATTTTCTGGTCATCACTTCGAGAAGCTGTAGTAAGTAGCTAATGACTTATCATCCAGAAGACCACAACCCATTGAAAAAGGGTAGAAGATAAAGCATGATCATTTGCTTCTCCCAGTAAGTACAGTTATGTGCATTAACAAAAAGCTTCAGAGAGAAAGGAACAGCTGTCTTCCCTGTCTGAATGAGCAAGGGTGGCTCTTACCTTAGGACACCAGGGTCCAGTCTCACCAGAACTTAAAGCATAACTGGAAAACCTCTTTGTTGTTCACTCTTAATAAACACATGCAGTGGGGACATAGCACAATAGAGACAGCAACTGATAAACTTCCACAGACATACAGATCTATTTTTACTAACACTTAAAACTGTTCTCAGATTTTAAGCATTTCTTGCACCTGTGCAGTAATCTTAAAGGAGATTTTGCAGGCTTTTCCAAAGCCCAGGCACAGGTGTGCAGCAACTCACACACAGTGTACAAAGACGCACACAAGAAAAAGCTCAGTGCCCTTTCCAAGTTGGAAGCTTTTGTTTGTTTTCCAGCAAAAGTCAGTCTCACCTTGATAACAGAGCATTTTTACTATTCTTGTTTGGTACAATACTGTTATCTCCAACTCTGCCATATTACACAGAGAGTATCATCCATTCTGAGATTCCCCAACAGATAGAAAGCATTAATGTTGCCACTACTATTAAAGCAATATTAGTGAAAAAGTAGAGCAAACAGAAACCAGTCAATCCCCAGTCAAGCTAAGGGTGACTGAAGGCATTCATCTTTACATGAAGGAAGTATATTAAGAAACACCAATATCAAATGATGCACAATACTTGGAAAAATAAAGCCAAAGATCATAGGCTACACCACAGCACAGATGCTAATTATGTCAGCACTTACACCAAGGCAGAACCAGACTGCAGTACATTCAGAATCTTCCTCTTGATCAATCTCCTGCTCCAGTAAGTGACTGAAGAAGTGGTATCACCTTCTAATTCAGATCATATTAAAATCATGTAATACAATTCTAAGGACAAACATGTATGAACAGTTTTCATGGAAGTTTTATTATGACTCTTTCTTCTAGTTTGCAATTTAGATTTCCTTATTAATCCAAATTTTCTAGAGCCAGGAGCTGAATTAACCTATTTTATTAACTGAAACACCTTAGTTCCTATTGACATAGAATGAACTGATAAACTGGTATCTGCACTGAGATGTAATTAAATGAAACGAGGACATTCCCCAGAAAAGCCCACAATTAACCAAATACACAAGGCACCAATGATAGATTCTGCTGAATTTTGTGTGAGCTATAATGAAGTGAATATCAGTACAGTTCAGGGGAATACAGATTTTTAAAGGCTCCACTGATATGCAACATCATGGCTTGCATACTGACTAGCATTTTTTAAAATAGCAGATATTTTCAGCATTCTGATAAAATTACAGCAAATAGAATACACTGACTATTTCAACAGATGAACTTTCAAATCTCTGTTTAAAATATTGCTCCACAACAGGAACAACAGACAACTCTTTAGTACATCCAAAAGACAGGATTATTTGTAATTTAATATGGAAACATTTCAGCTGTCTTAATACCAGGATAATTCCTACGCAAGTCTGGCATTTGAGACATGCTACATATTTGTCACTGAAGTGTGTGAAGTTCTGTGCTGTTACGTGAGTTCCATCAGTTGATGCTTTGGCCATAATAGTACCTCCTCCCACACATTCAGGTGGCTGGAGAGATCAGCTCTCTGAACCTGGAGCTTTTTCATCAGACTATTTATTTTTCCTATAACGTACATCCAGCCCTCAGGAATTCACAGCTAAAGGGATACCAACAGCCTAATCAGGCTGTAATTCAACAAAATGCATGTGTTTACATTTCTTAACCTTTAAAAGAGATCTTAAGAACTACTGATCTCACAGCAGCAACCTTCACAAGGTTTAACACTTGAGCTGCAGTGCCTTCTACCCTAATTTTAAAAACTGCCCTTTCCCTTTGTATAGATAAGAAAATGACACAAAACAGGGACACAGAGTCATTACCATCTCAGACTCCCTGTGTGATAATCAGAGGAAATGATCTGCTGACCTCAAGCAGTCTTTGAAGTCTGCACAAACATTACCTAAAGAAGAGGGAAGGACTATTCAGCAGGTCCCCTAGGCCTGCCTCTCCAAAAGCTCTGCTGCACTAGAGGTTCTCTCAAAACCTGAAAACACCTGGGCTGCCAGAAAAATTTGTGGTTATAGAGAATGTTCAAAGAATGCTGTGAAATAGACTTTGTATAAAAGTGTTTCACTTAAGCCTAACATGCAGCAAGCATTGATTTCTTTTCTTTGGGTCTGAATTACTAATAAATTGGCACCAGGGAAAAACAAAACAAACTAACCACAAAAAATCCAATCCCCTCCAAAAACATGCCCCAAATACAAACACAATTCCAATTTACATTTATGCAGGCTTTTATGTTATGCAAGACAGCATGCAAAGTAAAATGGAATTGCTACCATAGTTTAGCTTCAGCAGACACAAATTATAAAATAGTAGATCCACACTGTATAAATAATCTACTGGTGTTATCCATGTAAAAGAGAACCACATCCTAAAATGCAACGCCAACTTGCAATTAATTGCAATAAGTCATTTTCAAGAGATGGGAAGTCATAATACCATCTCTTGCCACTTCAGTCAAAATGCACTTTAAATTACAGAAACCTGCTTTTTTTAACACTTAGGAAAGTCTAAAAAGACTGCTGGTTGCTGGTACCATTGGATTCCTGAATGACTGCTAGAACCATGTATATCTGGCAATTTGCTTTTAATTATCTTCCCCCAATACTAACTCAATGGAATACCAGACACTGCAGAACTGTCTCTACTTTAAAGTAGAGCAACACAGAGCAAAAGATCCCATGATCTTCTTTTGTGTTTAGTGACTCTTCATAGGAAATCCACCGAGAGAGAAGTAGGATTTAAGGTCTTTGATGAAGAATGGATCTTGTCCAAGGCAACAACAACAAACAAAACCAAACCAAAACACTGCCTCCTGTCAGAAGGCTGTCAGAAACACAGAAAGCTCTTTCCACTTAAAGGAGAATTCAAGATAATGCCTGGTCGATTAAGTTGATAAAATCATCATGAACTCTATTTTACCATTAAAAATAAAAGAACAAGAAAGCATTTGCATGTGCCTGTGTATCTAAAACTTAGTAAAACTGGCTGAACACAAAATTATTTCATATGCAAAGAATTGCACAGGAACAACAGTTACATTTCATGGTCACATTGCACTCATCTCCTCTGATATGTTTCGAGCCCTGTTGCAGTGAGACTAGGCTCATGAGACCCAGAAGGGTTCCCTAATTCCAGCTCCACATCTACCACCATATTTTTTCACACAGAACTTTTCCAGAGGCCAAATTTCTACTGGAAGCAGTTTAAGTTCTCTCTAGAGTGAGTTATCACAGCTAAACAGATTAGCCATACAGACAAAGAAAATCTATTGTGCTAGAAAGTGAAAACAAAAGCACATTACCAGCCAACTTCTGGCTAGCTCAAGGATCTGCTGAAGAAGAGCAGTATTGCCTGCAAGAATTCCCCCCTGGCCCCCCTAGGCAATCCAGAAAGCAATTTCTGAAATGTAATTCACAATAGCTGTTCCTGTTTGTTTATACCTTGCTCACCGTATCTGGCTGCACTGTTGTCACATGACTAATATACAGTCATTGAACTTATAAAGCATTGGTTCAGATCAACAGGTAATTTTAAAGAATGTGATTAGGGCTATCCCTCCAGAACAAAGAAATTAAATTTGTGTTGCCTGGGTAAGTGTATTATCTAACTGCACATATTAATCACTGGAGGATTTGTAGGATTGTACTAACACTACTTACACATTAGCTCATACAGACTTTGTATTATCACAAATGCAGGCATTTACAGGCATTCATAATCATTAAAAAGACAGCTGTACATATCCTGTTTGACAGCTATTCTTGTGTCTTGCTGAGAAGAAAGAAATGTGTGCTCATCAGACTGTTCTTCTGAACTAATCATGGCACCTTCACTAAAAAGTCAGAATCATGAAAAAAATTACCTTTACATAGTTTCAATGAAACTTACCTTCCAAGTTAATTGAAGTGTTGAAAAAAGTAAGCATTTAAAACCATCTATTTTCTTTCTATTATGATACCATAGACACTGAAATTTAAAAAACACGTATTTGTTCTTAAAAATCTCAAGAGAAAGCATCAGTGAAGAAGAGACAGAACAAAAAAAAAAAAAAAAAAAAGAAGACTTGAACCTTTGTACAGTACAAATAGGTTGGCAGGCCTTTATGGCAAATTGAAGCCACAGAGAGCAAAAACATCAGGAACACATACAAACACCACATTTCTTTAGAAGTTAAGGAATGTGCAAGCTTTGACAAAGCATATTATATTAAGGATGTTTATAATCTGCTTCCATGGAGACAGTTCAGTAGCTTTACAACATAGCAACAAAGAGCGTGAACTATATTTTCCATCTGTTTTGTACAGACTTTTTTTTTTTTTACAATGGAAGTCAGTATCAAAGCTAACTGTTCCTTGGGATTTTAAACAGCAACACAAAGGGGTAAAGAAACCTTTTCCTAAGCAGTACAAGAGAAGATGGAAGACATGAATGGCTATTAAATATATATACAAAAGTATGTGATGAAGACCTCTTGTTTCAAGCAGGAAGTGTTACACGTAATGTAGCAGTCACCAAGTTTCAGCTAACATTACTGTGTTTATTAATTGTAAAATATTATACAGATATTAAAAACCCTACACAACCAGACAGATTATCACCTTCAGCTGAACATGTGTGATAAGAACAGCATTTTAATGTCCACATTAAAACAGATAAAACAAGTAACAAAAAGCCTCTATTGTACTCATGTATTACTAGCATATGTCCTGCCATTCTGCTGCTGTTAGGCTGGAGTTCACCCTACATTATATGGCACAGCTATTCTCTACATGCACAGACCACAGGAAATAATGCAGAAAAACATATTTCTTTTCCCAGAACACAAAAAGGCAGCAGTGCACACCAGCTTTTCCAAGAAAAAGCACAATGCTTAAGTTTAATAGGTGTGATCTATACAGACAACAGTTTAAAAGAAAAGGTACTTGAAACACTCCACAGTACATTACTACTGTAGAAAAACAAATATGTATAGAATATACAGCCCTTGGGCAAGATGTTAGACTACCCCTCAAATCTAAAGGGAAGTCATTGGACATTTATACCCTGTGTTAGGAAAAATCCTGCTATGAAAAATATTCCCCAAGTCCCTCATATGAGCCTTCAATCCCACTGAATACATCAAACCCAAAACCAAAGGTATTTTATGGATCCAAGACCGTGCCTGAGCAGCAGCAGTGTCTCCCACCATTTCAGTAAATGTCACTATGACAGAAATATCAAATTCCCCAGATCCTACACATCTACTTCTCAGAACACAGTGTAATTACCCTTGTTTACCAGGTATCTACCATGAAGACAGTTATGCAAATCCTTCACAATGAATTGTCAAAAGAACTAATCCCTAGACAAGCCAAACACTTGTAGTGGATTTTTTTTTTACCGACATAACACTTTCCAAAGATTTCCCTTGGTGCTAAAATTTCCAAGTTAATTAGCAAAATCTATGGACTCAACCAGGCTATTAGGGCACCATATCCAGAATCAACAGGCTACAAGCTACTGACGCCTTCTTCCTAAAGGGCAAAATCTCACCAAAAATAAACAAAAAAAACCCCAACCAACCAACAAAAAACCCACATCAAAACAAAAAAACACACTCCAAAACCAAACCAACAAACAACAAAAAATCCACAAAAAAAACCCCAAAACAAAACCCAAAAAGCCACAAAAACCCAGAAAAAAAGGACAGCAACAACAACAAACAACAAAAAAACCAAAACAAAACAAAACAAAAAAAAATTAACAAAACCAACCAAAACCCCCAAAGTGGCCATGTAGCCTTCTTCTACCCCAAACTGTTCTCACTTCTCTCAAAATATAATGAAGAAAGAGGGTACTAGTATGAAGTACTACAAAAATGAGACTTATTAAAATCCTATAAAAACTACAGCATACAACACAGGACATAGACAAAGCTATACAATTAGAAAAGATGAGTCTGACAACCATACCCAATATCACTGAATGACCTGTGTTAACAGGAAACACCTCTCAAAACCAAACCTGGAAAAGAAGAATTAGCTCTGTTGTGTTTCAGAAATAAAAAGCAGTTTTTCCCTAAAATTCTCAAATACAAGAACAGTCTCCAGGGAAATGTAGTCAAGTGTAGTCTGTGCAGTTTTATGGAAAATTTATTATTTATTAACAGTACTAACATTTAGTTTGTCAGTATATCTACCCTGCCATTAGGCACATCTCTAAGGAGCTCACAATAGAATCCACAGACTGGACAAGATAGCCAAGTACTCAGCTTTAGAGCAGTAATTTAGCAGCTCTTCTGACTGAGCTTTGACACACTAGCTTTCGTATGAAACTCTTGCTAGCTGGTCAAAAAAATTAATTTTTTTCTTCCTGCATTGTTTTTTGAATTTTACATCAAATCAGTATAAAAGCACAAGGTTTTACAGTTCTTAATCTATTCTTCTAAAACTCAAAGCCAGTTCAGCCAAACAGAAGGATTTGTATGCCAGATAAATCACAAGCAATAGGGCATACTAAGAAACAGTGCAAATCAACTGCAGATGACTAGCAACAGTCTTCTTCCTCATTCCCTGCAGCTGCATTAGCCACATACTGAAGTGCTGCTCTTAAAAACAGATAGGAATGCTCTAAGTGCAAGAAACAGTATTCAGCAAAAGTCAGCTGATTGGTCACACTCCATGTCAACACCTTAAAAGCTTCTAACAGCATTGCTGCTAAAGCAGTTGGAGTAATGCTCAAGTTCAAGCACAGCAAGGCTTGTCATTCACTGGAAAAGACACACCAGCCAGCTATAACGTGTCCACCTTTGGTCAGAAACAGCCAGCTTTGGTTAGAAATAATTAGCTTCATCTAGAAAGCAGCAAATAGAGCTAGGGCATCCATTCTCTTACCTGGATAGTGAGGTATCCCTGAGGGGGTACCACCTGAGGGATGGGATGTATTTGACTACCGTACACTTCGGCAAACTCCTTTGGGAGGTGGCAGCCATAAACACTAAGTACCATCTTCTGGCCAAACAGAACAGAAGCCAGCTCTATAAAGAAATGATGCCAAGAGTGCTATGAAACAGGCTCCATGAGCTTAAGATAATGAGATCCTATACAGAAGTATGCTTTGACCAGTAACTGATACTGTAGGGTACTATGAGAAGTGTTTACTGTTGGAGAAGATGAAACTGAGGAATCTTGCAAATATGAATGCTCAGATTCTGGGAATATAGAAACCATGAATGAAATTGAAATGAAAGCCACGTTTGAGATACCAAGCCCTAGTTACTGAATAACCAGGTGTACAATGGGATGGCTCACCGAAGCCAATCCACTCTTAACTAAACAATGCTTTTGGCCAGAGGGCAAGGCCAAAAGACACAAAAGACTGACCCACACCCAAAGATTAGATCTTAGAGTTTAGAATGTCACATGCTATGCTAATGTAACATTTCCTATAGGCTGTATGTAAATGCTATAGAATTAGTATTTTGTATTAGATTGGTTCTTAGGGATTAGAATATTCATGATGGAAGTGGATTTATTGTGTTACAAACGGGAAGTCTCTTCTCTCCTCTCCTCTTCTCTTCTCTCTTTCTCTTCCTATCTTTACTCCTTGCTCTTCTCCCTCTCCCTTTACCCCAATACCCTTTTATCCCATTACTCTTCTCCTCTTCTTCCTCTCTTTTCTTTTTTCTTTTCCTCTTCTCTTCCCCTCTTTACCTTCTTTACTCTCTCTCTCTACCCTCCCTCTTCTCTCTGTCTTTCCCTCCCTTTATCTCTTTAATCTGCACGTGGCTGTGCCGGGCAGCTCCTAGCAGACTCCCTTATAATAAACTGCAACTGTAGCTTTTAGCATTTACAGAGCGTCTGAGTCTTGTTCCTCGCGTCCACCCTGATACAAAGAGTCCAGGAGTCTCCCGCAGTTTACCTCTGAAAATCCAGACAAGCAGCCTGGCAAAGAGACTGCCTTGTACTATGTCTCTTCGTAGAAGAATCCTTTCAGGGCTATAGAAAGTGAACAGAATAGTCCTCAATACCCACTCTTCATCAGTGGTACTAAATGGGACCTTATGGAATAGAGCACATTAAGTTCCAAAGCTCTTTCTTCAACAGGACTTTGATATACATCCTGAAATAATATTGCTGCAGATTTCACCTAACACAAAGCACGATGGGAGACAGGATGCTGCAAGTGTGTATGTGCTCTTTACTAATGTGTCCTAAAATTAAGGACTCCGAATGAGTTGGGTTTTTTTTTTTGTTTGTTTGTTTGTTTTGTTTTGTTTTTGTTTTGTTTTTTTGTTTTAGTTTTTTTTTTTAATAGGAAGCTTTTGTATGAAGTCATTGAGAAGGTAGATCCTAAATCTTTCACAGAACACACCTCTATACACCTTTTTGTGAAGACTCTGATCCAATAAGAGGTCCTTTACAATGTTTTAAGTTTCTCCTTTGATATCAAAGATGCTTCTACCCAAGTTCAGCTTATGGTAAAAACTATAGCCTGCAAATTTCCCAGCAAGTCTGAGTTGCTCACATCAGTCTGTGTATCTGTCACAGTTGCCATACTTGTCCTTCTACAGTATGCTCTCAGATTTACCCTGAAACTCTGCAGTAATTTTAACAGTGAGGGTGTTGAGCTTTCCCATGTTAATAATTCGCATTTGGCAAGAAGCTTCTGGTATCCTGCCACCTGGAAATGCAGTGAGGTGGAAGAGCAGGCTTTGTGCCTCAAAAGGCCCAAAGGGGACTTGTCTCTCCTCTGACATTTACAGACTTGTTTTTCCTGAACAGCTCTGTTTTCCAAGGATCATGGAAAGATCAAAGTTGTGCACATAAAACCCACAATTGCTTCTATGCTGTGATGCCCTGACCAAAAAGATACTTGTCAGGAATACAGCTATAATCCTAGAAAAGACAAGCTATATTTCAGATTGGAGGTACTGAACATTTTGCCTCCAGCTCCTGGTATAGTTATTCTATAAGAGTGACACATCTGTTTGCACAGAGTACTTAGTTCTAGACATGCTAGTTGCAGGACAAATGAGTTCTCCACCACCCATTTAGAGCTAGAGTTTGCCAACACACTTATATGATACAATATTAAGCTGACAAGCTGCAAGGCATGCTTAAAAGTCTTAAAAAGTTTCAGAAGTATTTTACTGGCGCCTTTTTTCTTCCTTTTTTTTGCAATCCCAGTGTCCATGGACAAACAGTTAAGAAATCTTAGGAGCTGCTAGCCAACATGAACTTGAGAAGCATGCATACTCTGTAACACATTTTCCCCCCATGTAGGCAGCATTGTAACCACAGCTTTTCCACTATGCAACAATTAGGCAATAACCTGAGCATTAACAGAAGCTTACTGTGGAAGAAAGAAGCCCTACAGGTTGGTTTATCCTATTCTTAACGAGTCAATTTGTCTTGAACTAAAACCCCAATACCAAAATCGAGAATCCGCTCAATCTTATTTAAAGTAATCTCAAATCTCTCCTCTGGCCATATGCTCTTAAAACACATTAATTGGCACACAGGTTTTTCAGACAGCTTCTTCCTTTAAAGATTAAATCAGTACTAAAAAAGTTTATTAATTCTGAAACATTAACAAACATCTGCACTCTAACAGGACACAAGTACACATTGTAGATTGTCAAGATTGTCTGTGTTTGGGAATTTGTGGTACATCAACTGCATTGATGTGAAATGGCATGAGTTGACCTTGTGCCAAAAATATTTTCCATCAGAACCCACTAAAACAGGCATGGACAGTAGCTCAGCTGGCCTGCAAATCCCTAGCCTAACATAGCCCACAGAAAGGGCTTCATACTGACTACTGCTTGTTTCCAAAGAAGATAGGAACAATTACACTATATAGTTTTCATAGAAGTCTCTATACTGCACACATTATTGCAATATCAGTATTATTTTTTCTATGTAGAAAATCGGTACGGTCACCAGGACTTATGATAGGAGGTAGTGCTTGTGCGGGTCATTCAGGTATTTCCTAAAAACTCTGCTCTAGTAAATCATGTATCTCCTCAGGAATCAGGAACTCTATTTCACACTAACCCAGAGAAAAACAGAGTGCACATCACCTTATGTGTGACTACTCCTGTTGAAATGCTTTACCTTAACGTTACTGATTTAGAAGCATTTTAGTTGTGCTGTTGCTAACAATATATACTATATATACTAGTAAATACTGCTATATATACTAGAAAATACTGCTACCAGAATTTTCTCCATTTCCTCTCTGAGAAGCATACCAGTATTCTGTAGAAACCTGGCACCTCATATGCTATTGAGAGTAAAAAGTGAGACACACATTTTAAATCAGATGTCATATAAGAAGTGAAGAAAAATTAAATTACTTCAACAAAGCAACATTTCTAGTTGCATTTCTGCTCTGACAGATCAGTGTTTAGTCTATGAAGACATAGGATGACAGCTCCTACCTTAACAGAAATAGCAAGAAGCGGAATATTGAGAGAACAAAGCAGGTGTAAACTTATAAAGGTTTGTAAGCTCTATACAAAACCTATGATGTTGAATAAAGCCCAAAAGAAGAGGAACTGAAGAATTCTCACATTTCAATGTACAACACAAAGGGTACAACCCTGCTAATGTCTGTAAACACTCTTCAAAGCATCAAAGGCTGAAAGATTTCTCCTGCCCAGCCCAGGTTAAAGCAGTTTTTCTGGAAGCTTGCCATGCTCTGTGGGAGGGAGGTAGGGGTGCAGCAACAAGCTGGATTTAAAAGATCCTCAGCTGGAAGTACAAATACAGAGAATGATGTTTAAAACTGTTAGACCCCTGGAGAAAAGCAGGAAACTCTCTTTATGACCCCCAGAGTATTTGTTTTTCCAACAGTTTCCCAGCTCAGCTAGAGATTTTCAAGGGCAGCAACAACAACAACAAAAAATCACTTTGCTCAAATTAGTTTTGACTGGTCCCCAGGTTCCCAAGGTGATAATTTAACACCTCATTAACAAGTGCATTATTGGAGTAAATTCAAATGAACCGATTTTAATGATAATTGAATGTTTTCAGCCTCGCCTGCAGAAGGAGTATTTCCCCCTTGGAGTACAACAGCAGTCACTGCTTCCATTTGTGGATTGACTGCTGGCAATGAATGGCAAAGTACAGATTTCATTTATAAATATACCATAAGCCACTTAAAATTCAATTTCAGGTGCCGAAACATGGGCTATTCCTCCATTACTGCTTATGTTTGTACTTGCATATAATTGTTTATTTGTCTTTGGACAGAAATGGTAATGTTACAAAATGTCCAACTTTAAGAAACCTGCTGATTAGGCAGATGATTGAACTGCTGAGGTCCTATCTTCACTTGAGGCCATCTGATTACCCTCATGGAAGTTAAAATACTAATTGCAGTCTTTTCTCCTCCAGACTTTAAATGGACCATCTAAGCTTAGTTTGTTGGTTTTTTTTGCCAGCATGCATCTCCCTGGGCATATGAACAGTATAACAATGGTCCTGAATTCTGAACAGCTCAGTTATTCTCAATTCTCTGCCAAGACAGCTGTACATTCTTATTACTTCTGGTTATAATTGGTTCTGCCTTCTCTGATTTAACACACTCAATATTGTTGCACATAGCAATGGCAAGAGTAGAAATTTTTAAAAATTTTCTTTTAATGTTTTCACTGATGAAATGGAATAAATTACTGGCTCTTCACAACGGAGGTGCAAATACCTGAGACAAATACCAATCTGACTCTGTGCTGCCAACTGACTGACCAGCCTTCAAAGAGCAGTTATTTGTTTCCAACAGTTCAGCAGCTGGGATGGCCAATACAACTGCTACCTTCACTGAACTATGTGGGATAATAATCCTTCATTTCTATACAGTGCTCAAGACAATGTTCAGTCAAAATTTAAGAGCAATCTTGGGCAAGGTCTATCCATGACTTATTCTATACATGCTCTGTATGGCACTGTGACTAAGTGTGGGATATTTGCTTCCAAAACTCACATGGAAGTCAGTCGAACTTGTTACAAATGTCAAGAGGTATAATTACTATCACTGAGTTAAGGTCTGTGGAAAGAAATAGTTCACCTCTGTTACAAGCCATTAGTACTGCCAGCTTTAGTTGAAACTTAAAACACACCTGGATTTAAGGTTCATCTTCAGTTTCCAATACACAGGAGAGCAAACTAAGTTTCACCTCTGAAGGTGGGTAACCAGTCCTTAGACTGGTTTCACTTTGCATGTTTTCATTTGCCTGCATCTCACTTGGGTTATTTATGATTTTCTTCCACTTGCCCCCAGCAATGTTATCACAGCAACAAACAGGCTGGGTCCTGAACAGCTACAATGCTAAGAGAACTCCAGTTGTACAGGATGTATCACTGGCTCTTATGTAAATAACAGAAAGGAGACAGCTGGATTCCCAGTCCTAGTGAGACTGTAGCGGCAAAAAATCCAGCTTTTAACTCAAACCAAATCATTGATGCTGAAAAATTCACCAAGACAGGTCAAGTACTTAACATCATAAATCACAACAATGTCTCATTTACCATGACAAGAACCAAGCTGTCTCATTTTCCCTACAGTCAATTTAAATAACAGCAAGAATCAAGTGGCTCTATGCTACAGCTTTCCAGAACTCCATTCCAAGAATCAATTTGTCATCTTTGTGTATGTATACTATGACCCTGAAAAGTCTGCTTATTGTGTCTTTTTATTATCATTGTTTAAAAAGATCCTTTATCTACAAAACTATCTGACATTCATTCATTTTGTGGCTGAACAGAGGAAGAGCAACATTCACCAAACTGCTGACAAGCATCTGCAACACATTCTCATTGAAGTTCTCAACCACAGAGACTTTGAATTGGAAAACAGTTCCAAAAGTTTATTTTTGCAGAAAGAAGACTTCTCCATCTCTCCTGCTCACCTTGCTCTACCATATATTAAAGCCAAATATGACGATATACAAGATGTTAATGTACATTGTCACCTGAGTTCTCTGAAGAAAGTCTATATGCTCTCTAAGCTTAACACTTCTGAGGATGACTGTTGCTTTGAAGAAATTCCCAAGGGGATCACAGATCAAGTATGTTTTGTTTAAGATGACATGATGGTCTTCTACCCAATTATAGTACAAGACAAGTAATGCAAAGTAAAATAGGACAAACAGAGTATTGATCTGATAATGTAGAGGAGCTGCAGTACTGGAAGCACCACTACCAAGAACTCATAAGGTAGTTCTGCCATTGCTTTAGCTGTTGGCATAGTTTTTGCAGTCTGGACGAAGGAAAAAGTAATATATTAATATATAATTAGATTGCTATAACTGTCTTCAGGGTGATTAAGTCTGCTAGTCACATACATACACCATACAAAGAATTAACAGATTAATTTGAACAGAAATAAAAAAGGAAACTACTGTGCCAACTAAGGCAGCACATTGACACACAAGCACATCTTACACTCTCTGTAGAGAAGCTTCTCATAGCATCTGTATTTTGCCTGTGCTGCCTCTTACCAATATCCAATTTAGTCACTGGCAACTTGCTGGAAAAATCTGAAAGGAGACATTCGCTGTTTTTAGTTATGTAAAGTTTCAGTAATTACACCTTATATTGGAAGTTTAGAGTCTTCAGATACTTCTCTAGATTTAGAAATAACCTAGAAAATTAACATATTCTTACAAAATTATAGACAAAAACCCTTTTATCTTCAAAAACTACTTGGTTCCTATCACTTATTTCTCAGCTACAGATTATCTCAATCTGACATGACAATTTCCACGAAGTTTTGATGCCATGGAGTACAGCAGGTTTTACAAACAGCATATGGTAAACAGAAGCAGGCAGACAAAGAAGCCACAACAGCTCTTTTCAAGAAAGCATTCTTGAAGCTATTAAAAGATTCAGATGTGGTTCAAAACATGAGGTTGGGAGCTAGCCATCTACAGTTCTGATTCCAGCTCCAACTCCTGTGCTGTTGTAAAACCATTGCCCTATCTCAGTTTCCTTTACTGATTTGTTCAGCCTGACTAACTTAAAAGCAATGAAATTTTTGTAGTACACAGTCAATTCAGAGGTGCTTACCAGTGACCCAGTTTAACACTATTTCTCCACTTGTATTTCAAAGTTAACAACCATTACCAGCACCCATCGACTCCTTATTAATCCATACTCAAACCAACTGCAGGCAGTGGTCCTTCAGAGCCCCACTTGTAATGCCACAGAATCCAAACAGAAGTTTTTCAGCCAAAGCCCTTAGACATCACATAGACAGCCCTTAGTGTCATCACACTTCTTACCACTAACCAGCTGCTTAGTTCACCCAATTGAACTTTTGCCAACTCTGTCCACAGAAAATGTCTGCAAAGTAATAGTATCTCTAAAGACTTAAGGCAATTTAAAAAATGTACGACTGGGAAACAGCACTCTGCAGAAAATAAATAGGAAGGCACTTTCATGCAGAAATTATCCTATAAAGTGCTTATCTTAATTCAAAGTTGATGCTTAAATGTTAAAATGCTTAAAAAGCCAGTAACACTTCCACGAGATCTGTAGCTGATAAATCCTTTCAGATTTGACAGTGTTCTGGCTATCCAGCTATTATATCCATCACTTGCAAAAAGTGCTAAAGCTTATATAGAAAGCGGACATGCAGAGACTTCTTGGAAACAAGACACCTGTCAAAACATTAAAACCACTCATTTTATTAGTAGAAATAGGTGCCTAGGAATTCTGGTACTTCTTGGCAACAAACTAGTAGGATGTAGCTCAACATGCATTTTAAGCAACATGAGAACAAAAATGATCTTTTATTTTTTTGCTATATTGGTTCCTAATCTGGTTTGCTTTTCAGCTTAGATGGATCTTACTAGCATAATGGCAGGAGAAGAGTGTGGAATGGAAGTTACTTCCATTCTCCTGGCTTGAACAAATACCACACTGTAGCCTCAGAAATAGACAAAAATGCCTGAGTTTAAATACTGCAAACAGAAATCAGTTACACATTCCTTGCTTCCCGCTTCATTAAGCAAAGCAGACACTGGAAGAAACCCAAAACAAGCAACGCCTAAGCAGACTACAGATTGTTGGCAAATCATCAGCTATAAAAACCTCAATTACTTTTAAGACCACAGCAAGACAACTTTTTGTGTAGTGTGAAGCATGCTCAATACCTGTACTGGAGAGCAGGGAGTCAGCTCCTGGCTCTTGGTACAGGTCTCTCACATGGGCCACTCAGAAGCACTCAAAGCTTGCACAGACATAGGCTGCTGTCAGATGCACTTGCCTCACTGATAATGTCTCTACTGAGCAACCACCAACACCAACTGCTGGCA
This sequence comes from Oenanthe melanoleuca, assembly GCF_029582105.1. Taxonomy (NCBI): domain Eukaryota; kingdom Metazoa; phylum Chordata; class Aves; order Passeriformes; family Muscicapidae; genus Oenanthe; species Oenanthe melanoleuca. The sequence goes on from NC_079339.1 coordinate 39,865,154, forward strand.
CTTAAATCTGTTCTCAGATCATATAAGCAAACCAAATGAAAACTGTTATAACAGGAAAATTCTCAAGTCATTTCTCCAGTGAGCTTTTCCACTGTAGTTTATCCAACAGGTTGGCTGGTCAGATGACACATGTTCAAAAGCCAATTCATTTCTTCAGCATACACCACCACCACCTCGTGGCCAGATGCCTCAAGCTCCAACAATTCAACATATACTGCAGTTAGAATTCTAAGAGCCTCCAAACTAAATGCCACCAACAGACCCTCAACAAACTACATCAGCATCCTGTATGAGTTTTTTAATTACCTGTGAGGGAAAAGTAATCTATATGCAAACTGTACTATTTCAATTCCAAGGTAGCTTAAAAAGCTATTTACTTCATGCTGTAACTGAAGGAACCTGCTACCCATAGGCAAATGAGACACAAGAATCTGTCATGACTTTGAATGCCCAGAGAGTAGTACAAATTTCCCCTTTTTTATTTGTATTATGAAACAGGAAAACTAAGACAATAAAGACAAATAGTTGAAGTTTTTCTCCTAGTCCATTACGTTCACTGATGTTGAAAAATGCCTCTAGCTCCCCAAGTAAAAAGGGATTTCAGAAACATTTCCATATATACTTTAACTGAGATGCAAACATTAAATTATACTAGAGAAGAAAATTGAAAGCACTGTCCCTGCAATAAATCAGTACACAACTGTAAAAGATACAACAGCAAAATACTCTGAAAACAATGCTTGAAGTGGGGCAAATAACAAAGGACAGACAATGGAAAGAAAAAGAAGGTAGCTAAAATACCGTGACAGGGAACAAAAATCAGTAAAAGAAAATAGTGTGTCTTAGACAGGACTAAGATGACTTACCTCTAGCTGAAAATTCCTTATGCTGTGATTAGGCTGATCTGCCAAGCAGAACTGTAAACCGGTTTACTGACCCTGAAATTCCAACCATAATTCTACTAATAGTTAATTATGAAAGTGTCCACTGAATGTGTTATCTGTCAAAGGGATAAAGGCTCTTTCTGGCTTCCCCTTTCTACCTGCTTACTGCTAGAAAGACTCACCAATATTTGTACCATCTTCACCCATAATGCACTTCACGGAGGTGATGATTTGCTCTACAACAGGAGGTGACATTGATGTTGCATACGCAGCACTGTGAGAGTAGGTCCTGAGGTAATCAATCAGTTCCTAGCAAAACACAAGAGGCATCAGACATTACCTTCCCAGCACTCAGAAATGCTTCTGTCATATCTTTAATCACAATAAAATAGGGCACCACACAAAATCTCTTCCAGAATGCCCTGTAAGAGAACCAGTATCTCAAGGATTAACTTTACAAGAAACAGCAGAAACATGACAACTCATAATAATATCAGAGGGAAAGGACGTGTGTTGATCAGAGACAAATGTCTATGACAGACTTGTTTAGCTAACACCAGCAGCAGTGGATTGCAACAACAGTTTGCATTATGTCTGCATTACTTGAACTGTACCCAGGATGAGTTTCAAAAGTGTTTATTATAACAGTACAAATATAAAGAAAATGAAATAGTGGGCAGCAGGATCCATAGGTGTTTATGGATCATGCTTCATATACTTTTTTTCCCCACAAAAACCACCAAACAAGGAACAGGTCACAAAATCTTTCTTGTTCATCAGTACAATATAAATAAAGCAGCAGATGTAATTTAAGAGTGCACAAACCTCAGTCTAATCCTTCTGCATTTTCCACTTAAACACATATTCTATTTTTCTTAAGAGGGCAAAAGCAGCTCATATAGGAGCAAAAGACCAACACACCTTACATCTAAGCTGCTTGTTAACTGTAACAAAACCATGCTAAAATATTATAAATATCAGTATGAATGCCAGGAGAGATTCTATCTTTTGCTACCATAAAATTATGACAGCTCTGTAGCTTTCACAAGCTGTAAATGTATTATAAAAATGCCAGGAAATGTTTTGTTGCTGTCTGCCTAGGATCAGAGTTAAAGGAAAGGAAGTTGTAAAGGGACTTTGAAATAAACTAGGTAAGAAGATTTAAGGCCTCTGAAGCAATCCCTCAATCAGTAGCTAAAACAGTTGCAAAGGACTCTTAGCTGCTTTACCTTATGCCATGGAGTCAATCCCACTAGCTCACTACCTCTGGAAAAAGGATTTATATGACTTTTTTTTCTGAGGAAATTGTTGAAGTAATTTTAATCTCACTATAGTAAACACCCTGCAAGGAATATCTCCAAGCTCCATCTCCATTTGGATGGATGGAAGTAATTATCACAATACATAAAAAATTATTTTCCTGGTAGGAAAATGGTAGAATTTTGCCCTCCAATAAAGCTTAGAAGCCTGATCTGTGAAATCAGATATTTTATGATATGAGAAAGGTGACACAGGGAATTGTCTACACCATTCCTCTGAGAATCAGAGGTTTGGCAAGGGCAACGCTTTCTAGCAGTACTTTCCAATTGAAAAATACAGCAGTCAAAAAAAAAAAAAAGGGCCCAAAAATCCCAAAACCACAAACCAACAAAATGCCAAAAGAAACAAACAAAACCCAAAACAATCAACTAGCCAAAAAAAAGAAAGGGGAAAAGCGTCTTTTCAGAAAAGACTCTTCAAACTGCTTGTGCCCAGGGGAAATCAATTCTACCAGAATAACCTAAGAGGATTTTCCTCTAAACGCATTGAAAAACTTAAGCTTTTGGCATTTTTCCTTTAAGTCTTATTAAAAGTAACATCAAGAAATCCCTGCTTCCTGACTCCTAACCCTTTCTAGAAAGATATTACATTTCTACTGTACATTCTGCAAACTGAGATCACTGACTGTATGAGAACTACACAATTATGAGGTATTATACTAGACTAGACTCTTCTGCACTGCCAACTTCCACAGTATTAGACAGCATGTAAAATTCTGGAACAAATGGACAGAAGGGTACTTGAGGCATAGACTAAATTTGAAATGCTTAATGAAGAATTCCACCACCTGCATCAAACGGACTTCACTACCATCCACAAGATTCCCAGCTTTTTACCTTCTTGCCCCCAATGTATCCTCCTGCAGCTCCAAAGCTTTTGGTGAATGTTCCCATCATAACATCCACATCTTCAGGATTGAGTCCAAAATACTCCACTACACCCCGGCCACTGGGACCCAGGGCACCTATACTATGAGCTTCATCAAGGTACAGATAGGATTTGTACTTCTTCTTAAGGGCAATCACTTCAGGCAAACGGACTATGGATCCCTCCATACTGTTGAGAAACAAAAATGCAGTATAAGTTGATTTAATAGTTAGGACCACCTTACAGAGCCTATAGTCACTAAACTTTCATTTCTTTACTCTTTTCTGTTATTGCAAACACTTAAAATTTGCTAGACCCATCACAGTCTGCAGAGATGCATCTCTCCTCCTTGCACCTGGGGCCCAGATCTCTGCTTTCTACCTGTTCAGCATCTCTGGGATGCTGACACACAGACTGCTGTTCAGCAGCAACAGGAAGTTAGGGCACAGGAACGTGTTCAGTGATAATTCATTTATAAAATTATCTCAGTTTTACTTCCACCCTAATGTCAGTATCCTGACTTGACAGCCACTTACCTGATGTTTCTAAGAACTAACTAGGTTTTCATTAGTAACACTCCAAAACACCACATTTTGTACTGGAAGTCACTAGGATTTAAATGCCTAACACAGCTATGCCTACTGCTCCTATTCATTCTTAGTAAAAACACTAAATTTGTGCAATTCCATTCACACTAGCATAATCTAGTGAGCACAGAAAGAATGGAATGGACAAGCAACTTAAGACCTCAGCTCTGATATAAATAATCAGTTTTGATTAATTAATTTCTACAACCTGATCAGGATGTGGGAAGCATTGTGATAACACCAGGTACAGCTACAATTCTAGCAACAGAAAGCCCAGGATGTTAGACATTCACAGTGTAATTTAATTCACAGATGAGACTAATGAAATAACTATGAAGTGACAATATTCATAGTTTGATTTGGCAAAGAAACCCAAACACTAAGCATTTAGATCTCATGTGGAGGGTCTTAGGAATATAAAGAATAGTTTGTACCTGTATATTCCTTCCACCAAGATAAGAATTTTTTTCCAGGGCCTCCGTGTACGAGGTTGCCCATGCACAATAGCATCTTTGAGCAGCTTCTCCAGGCTTTGCATATCTGCACCAGAAATTACTGTTAAATGGTACCAAAACAGCTACCAGCTTGAACTTTGACATGACTAAAGACAGCAATACTCCAGAAAGGCACAAACTGCTCCAGCATGGAGGACAGACCATATACAAGTCAACAAGCACAGGCTTCATCTACCTATAGGCCCCATGGATGAGATTTGAAGGGCATAGGTGACTCTGAACTCCAAGGACAGATTTCATCATTCTAAACTAAAAGTGCAAGTTAGAGAATTAGGCAGAAACAAAGAAAGTTGGGGGAGGATAAAAAAAGGAAGATACCTCATTCTGATGAAAAGAGAAGGCAATTTAAGTAGTAAGAATGTCTTGTAGATAGAAATAATTCAGAAAAGAACAACAGAATAGAGCTAGAACACAAGTTCAAGGATAATCAATTAGAGATAAGTAGAATATAGATCTAAGCGCAGGAAAAGAAGCAGGGCAAGTGTACTTTTCTACTTCTTTGTTTAAAATTTAAGGGATTGGAAGTGGGAATAGAAAGCCTCTAAACCAAATGAGAAAAGGAAAAAAAGAGAATCACCAGTGTAGGGAAGAGGACAATGTTCAGCATATCAGAAACTAGACAGATGAAAAACGTATTCTGAAATCTTGCAAGCTTTGCTTACAAACACTTGATGTGATCCTAAGAGGCCTAACTAATGTGAACAAATACATCCGTGTGGAATCGGTCCTTAAAAAAACCTCCAAGGAAAGGAGTGAAGATGGGATTAATCCAAGCATAAAAGCCAAGTACTGAGCAAGAGACAGATAGAAACACTAGGGCATGAAAAAGAGCACAAATTAATCATGGAAGGAGAACTGGTAGACTAGGGCAGCTTTAGTGGCAAGAGGTGATTGTGAACTAGATCTGGACTAAAACTAAAGTGCAAAGTAGGTGAGGTAATGGACTGTTAAAAGACAGCTTCTGTTCAGAAAGTCAACAATGAAGAAATCAGCAGTGTAGTCCCTCTCTCCAACAGGTCTCTCAGTGAAGGAAAGACATGGTTAGTGCAGTTAGGAAAAACAATGGAAAATAAAGTTCTACTATAATTTTTCAAGAAGGAGGGGAAGATGAGTCCGAGCTTAATAAAAAGGACAAACTACAGAATAAGGCAGGAAAAAAATAAAAACATTGAACAAGGAATTTCAGGGTAATTTTTCATTTCCCCCCCTTAATTTCTAAAAATCTGAATATGAATGAAGCCATTAACATCTCAAGAAAATGACATTAAAAAGGCAACACAGAGTATAAAAAGAGTAGGACTGAGAACACATACAGAAATATGAACTGAATATCATCTTGAAAGGCCAAGACCATTGTTTACATTTTGCCTTGATTCTAATCTGCCATTACATCCTCTTCCACAGAAACCCACAACTTAGAATGAATATCCCCCAATTTCACCAGGGCCATTCCCACAAAACTTCTATTTTTCATCAAAGCAGCTTCTAAGTCCTTCTCCCCATAGCCAGAACTATGTTTGCCACAAATGTTCTTTGAAATTCTGCCAACGGATGCAATGTTCAGAAGTATGTCCATACAAATGCAGAAGTTGAATGTAAACTTTAGTGATCTTGCCCAGCAACCAAAATTTATGAAGCATTAAAAAGAAAAAATGAATGTTACAATAAGCTCTATTTTTTTGTAAAACAAATTATTCGAATTATAAAAAACAAGAAAGAGCGCACACAAAAGAAACAGTAAGCACAGCAGAGAGAATCCACACTATCAAGTAGGACAAAGAGAGAAAAATAATAGCAGTCATCCAAGTTTTGCTGTTACCAGTATACACTTTTAAGAGAGCAAGAGTCATCGAGATCTCAGAAACTGACACTATAAAGAGCATTAGGAGTACCTGAAGAATGAAGATAGTTTTTATGAATCAAGAACAACCACGTGCCTCTTTCATCATGAGTAAAGAGAAGGATATCCTAGGTAGTTTTAACCTGGAAGTTATTATAAATACCTCCTTTGAGGAAGATGAAACTAGGAAATTTAAAATTCTGTGTATTTTGGAAACAAATACTTAAATACTTAAAGCAAGTAATTCATTGAACTTAATCTATGCTTCACGGCTCAAAAATTCTTTTAGTACTACATTGTGCCAATTCATGACTTTCTAGTTTAGCTAGGACATCTGCAATCATAAACTTTTGTTACTGTAGGAGCATGATAGCATCTAGTTCTAAAATTAAACTTTCTTATTCTCTAATTGTAATCTAGATCCCTACAAGATTGCATTATTATGTGACACACTCAGCCATGCTGAGCTATCCAAGCATGGTAGAACAAGAAACCATGTTAAAACACCAGTGCCCCTAGACTTGCCAAAGGGCAGCATGTTCTCAGTATGCATAAGATGTAGGCCAGAATAGCTTCAGGATGTGTTATTAGCTGGTACTGAACATATTAAAAAAATTTGATTCAGGATGATTCAACTTTCAGTAGCAGCAGTCTCCTGACCTTTAATGTAACTAGCAATTGATTTCCTTGCATGAAATTGGACTCCCAGCTATTAGAAGACAGAAAATATTGTATCTGATCTATAGCACCTGCAGAAAGGCAGAGTCCACCATCTGATACTTACTGTTGTGCTTAAAGATTCGAATAGTTGCTCCTGACAGTCTTGCTCCGAGCACTAGTGATGCATGATTCAGTTCATCACTCAGAATCAGACAGCCCTGAATTAGAATGGGAAAGAGGAAGATATTGAAAAGGTTATATTTCACAGCCAAGCATGTAGTACCTTTCAGCTCTGAAGTGCTCCAAGATAATTTAAGAAAAAAAAATTCTAACACAAATGCAGCTAGTCCAGGCAAGACTTGCTAAGATCCAATTTGCAGTCTTAGTACAGCAAATAAAAATAGACAACTGCTCTTAACTAAAAGAATAACTTAAGTTTCACTTTTCCTGGAAGTCCTGCAGCTGAATCTGCCTGAATATCTCATGCTGTTGATGAGTACTCATCCTCCTATGCAGTCAGGTAAAACAGGGAGCAGAGCAGCTTGCCACAGTTCACTCAGCAAGTCGACAGTGCTGCTAGGAAACAGGACACTGAAGGCCTAGGTTAAAGGCCTTACCAAAGTTGCACTGTTACTTTCATTAGGAGGCAACCACTGATTAAACCCATGTGTAGGTAAAGGTAATATACCAGAGACACAAAGTGGAAAACAGAATTCCATGGTGAAATGGAGTAGTTTTCTGAAGCCATTAATCATGATACTGAATTAATTTGATTTTTCAAATAAACCCAGAAGACAAATCCTTGGACAAACATTATAAAACAAGATATGTATGTTTGGAAAGCAGTGATGATTACAGGTCAATAACTGATATGCTGAACATTCTGTCACAGCAGTGTCACTGTGGACTACAGTAATATGTGTATATTGGGGGATTAATATGTAAGGAAGCAATAATATTTCTAAATAACCTTGGCCCACTCCAATTACTATGCATATGTGCTGAAACTTCAGAAGTGACTTTGCTCAGTTAAAAATCTAGAAAGGGTGTCAAGATGCTGAAGATCTAACACTAAAACATTCTCATTCCATGCTTCGCTAATAACAAGTAATGGAGGGAAGTATCAAGAGGATTTCTTGTCTGCAATGGGAATTACTAGAAAGGACTGTGAAAATCATTGCCTATAGTTATACAAGGAGTGTCACAAACAACAGGAGTACTTTCTCCAGAACAAAAGAAACTGTGATGCACCTAGAAACATTCTACATTTTCAGAAAGCTCAAGATTGGTTTTCCCCAGAAACTGCAACAAATGTCATGTGCTCACACTGCTGCTACAAACATCCACATTACACATTTCATATGCTTTGGCATATTGTTATAAGGCAAAATTTCCAACTAGTGCTTGCTCTTTGGAACTACTATACCAGACAGAGTATGTATACATCAGAGGGCATTGCTTTCAAACACTTCTGTATCAAAAAACATGAATATAGCACTCCAGACCTAGTATCGTTCTTGAAAGGTAGAAAGCAGGAAAAGTGAAAGATTAAAAAAAAAAAAAGAAGAAGAGATTAACTGCCTAGAAAAAGCTTTTCCGTAAAAACAAGGATGAGCTTTTGGTGGAGAAAGTAGACTTAACAAATTGATGAGCAGCAGCAGCCTCTTTTCACCCTCTGCTAACAGGACATTCAATTACAAACAAATTAATTTGAAACTGAAGTAGTAACTAGTCTAGTATTGCCTGCCACTAGAGAGAGAGCAATGGATCACAAAAGCCATTGGCACAGTACAGCAGTCACTGATGATTAGATGAAAAACTGAGTGATGCTACTATAATGATAAGACTTCAGTTGCATTTATCTGCAAATTAGCATTTGAGAAAGCATCCAGGACAAGGCTAACAGGAACTGGAGATAACACTACTTGGACTCTAGAAAAATATGTCAGTGAAGATCAGGCTTACCACCACATCCTGCAATGCCAATTGAAGTGAATACCACATTTTACTACAGAGTGTTACATATATGAATTGTGTAATTTAGTCTTGAGCACCTATATATGAAAATTAATTTGCTTTCTTACAACCAAAAAAAAATATCCTTCAAGCATCATTGTTCTAACTCAATTGCCTAGTCTCTCTCAATCCAGAGCTATGATGAAAAGCTCTGTGCTAAAGGCAGTACAGAATGGTGTTATTACCTAGTTATATTAACTACATTAATGATACCTGATCCAAAACAGGCTAGTTTGAGAGTCTAGCTTAGCCTCAAATGGTCTAACAACTTCTGACTGAGTAGCCCTCAAATTTCACATTATCTGTGCTCAGCATACTTGGCAGTGACTGTACCAGACACACGACAACTTGGCTGTGAATAGAGGGTTCTACTGATGCAAACTGCCAGGTGCAGAAAGAACTGGTTTTAGTGATGCTTTAACAGTGCTGAAATACAACTTTCAGTCTACACCAACTATACCTATTTTCAGCATTTGCTTAGTAGAGGCTGCTGTTAACAAGGGATAGTGGATAAAGACCAGCTAAACAGTGATGAAGCTTTTGAATTCCTTTGCTGACTAATGCTAATCAAATTATGGCATAGAGATGGATCTAGGATAGTCAGACTGTATATGTTGCTATTAAAAGAGTGTTGAGTAGGAACATAAACTAAGGGCTTCAGGATTCCACAGACCAGAAAAAGAACAGGTGGTCTGGTATATGTGAGCAGCTAAACTCAACAGCTTCTTTTTAGCTAATTACTTAGTAATATAGGAGCCCAGATACCATTAACTTCAAAGATATCTTGTGTTCCAAGCAACTTTGCAGTTGAAAATGTAGGCAGGACATGCAAAAAGACACAAACAGTCATTAAAAAAAAAAAAGCCCAAGAATTTAAGCAAGCATGAGAGTCTCTGAGCTTTACTGAACACTTTCAAAGCATTGCCAAACAGGTTGTGCACACACAATTAATTGTGTACTGGGTGGTGCCAAAACTCAGGATTTATGTGTCCGTATTTGCAGACAATGAAGAAATCCAATGTGCAGCAAGAAGCAACTTCAGGCAGCTAAAAAAAACATTTAGTGAACATTCTGAACTGCAAGATGGTTTATTTGACAAGGCATCTTTTCTTCACCAGAGTGCAATTTCTGTTTGGAGTATTCACCTGAGTATAAGAGCAGTTGTATTGTTATGAGACAAAAGCTTCTTTCTACTTTATTTCAAAGAAACTAAGTATGCTCATGACTAACCCAGTATGGACTGCTGTACCCATTTATGACAAGAGCTGGCTTAGTAAAGTGAGCATAAAAACGCGTATGTAAAATGCCTTGAAATTTATTGTTCAGATTCTCTCAATGGTTGTAAAACCTGCTGAAGCTCAAATATGAAAACTCAGAATCTGAGTAAGGTGTCTCACAGGTATTCTCCTAAGGTATTGAAGATATACAGTGGCCTCCACATAGAAAAAAAGATTAAGTTTGCAGGAATGAGTAATTTGTAGTGACAACAATGAGCAATCTACTTAAATGTATCTGACAGCGTGTACTGAATCTGAAAGGTCTCACAGAAACCATGAATCATTTTTCTGTTGAACTTAAAACAGAGATGTGGAAAGACAAAGAGCCAAAAAATGCAGGTAAAAGATACGTCAGAAATAACATATGTTGCTCAGATTCACAGCACTGCAAAAGTATTTGACTCCAGAAAGATTGTGGAAAGAAAAGGCACATTACATAGACGGTGCTACTTCCTTGTTACCAAAACAAAATAAAACAAAAAAAAAAAAAAAAAGAAAATCACCAGGAAGAAAAGTTGCCAGGAAGAACAAGGCAGAAAATTTATGAACTATAGATACCACAAGTAGAAGATTTATGAAGTAATCTCAGGAAGTGAAAAAAGAAATAAATTAAATAAAAGGAAAATAATTCACTACACAGGGACAAAGAATTCCAATAGACTAGCAGTACTAAGCTGACAATGAATAATTAAAAAAAAAAAAGACCTGTTCCAGTATTTGCACTATTTTATTCTTCGAAGGAGCTAAGAGATCATGTATTTTGCATCAGAAGAGGCAAAGAAAACTTTCACTTTTATTTCATTTTCCAATAAGTAAAATACAGCATAAAAGCATAGCTGGAGATACTGGACATTCAGATTAATTGTCTGCTGTTTTATGGGGCACACAGTAAACACCATGAGTCATTACAGTTGACCTTCTTTCCTTCAAACAATCTTTCTACTTCTTCAAAGGAAGTATTTTTTAGCTGTCATTCAAAGATAATAAATTCTCTATGTACCAGCATGCAATTCAGCTTGTCTGTGTAGCTGACACAGTCAGTTTTTAGTGTCTCAAAACCACCAATACCTTCAGCCAATCAGTCTGTTAATCAGCCACCATTTCACACACCAAGGAACAGCCTGAGGAAGCAAGCTTTAACATGCTAGGCTTTCTCCCAGAGATAAAGTTCTGGGCTGCTACTGGCTCCAAGGATGCTCCCAAAGGGAATGTTTCCCAAAGAGATTTTTGCAATGGTTAGAGATGCATACTGTAACCTACAGTTTCCATAGAGAATATCTGCAGGGGCTGCCACTGAGGAAACACAAAAGCAAACAAGTAGCTTTTAGAAAAATTAACCACTAGAATCTTTGTTAGGTGAGCTTTTGTCCATGACTTAAGCCATACCTTGCCAACTAAAGCAGGAATGTTCATAGAGTTGGTTGCAAATCCCATTCCATATGCCATTGCAGATTCCACACCTAGGAACCTGGCAACTAGCTTTTCCAGCTCCTCATGCTTGTCCAAGTTTCCTGCACATAAAACAAATGGGAAATTCAGAGTAAGGAGAAGCTTTCACTATTGCTAAATTTTACGAAGAGAATTTCCACTAACCATGCTGTGCTTTATTTAAAAGCCCATAAGCCCTGAACAAACCCCATATATGAAAACACAAATAAGACAACTGCTGTGCAGTGTAAACTAAATCCAGGAAGTCAATTTGTCTTCACTGAAGTAACAGCTGCTTTATCAGTTAGACTAAAGTTCAATGCTAAAACAATTAATGTTTCAAAGACCTGCAATCAGATACAGACTCTGAAACACACATTCAGGGAACATACTATCATCCTCCACTTACCCATCTCCTGCCTAGTGCTGCACACCCCAGCTCCATACTGGGACAGAACTTTAGCAGCTGCTTCTTGGCAAGCCCCAGTCTTCTGTGCAAACCCAAGGTAGTTGTAGGACCCCATATTTATGATATCTTTTATCACTCTCCCTGTGTATCTGTGTTTCAAAAACAGCACAAGTTAGGACACTCAAAATTTTAAAAATTATCTACAAGAAGTATTTTTTCACTTTCCTAAACTATATGTTAAAACTCAATAGAAGCTCAAACTAACCAATAAATTATTTCAGTACTGCCTCTCATCATCAAACTGCAACAGTTCAGTGAAAAAGATTCTCTCCCTATCTTACAATTTCAAATTAATTCCCAGAAGAGTTTACATTTACAGGTGAATTTGCTATCACACATAAAATTGCTTGAGGCTTCTCAAACCATCTGCTGCTCTGACATGTTTCTCCCTCCATCCCAGAAACATCCAACTTTTCTTTCAATTACAAAATAACATCTCTACATCAATCAACTTGGCAGCCCCTCAAGCGGGATATCCTCTAAACACAGAAAGGAAACACATCTGGCACTTCTGTGCTAACAATACGTGACAAAGGAGAATAGGGAACAAGTTTAGCAGAAAAAAATCAATTTTAATTCTCTTGCCCTTGAAACCGAAGAAGAGATTTAACTAGTTTCACCAAGCACTGTGCTGCAAGCCTCTTCACATCAAACATATGATAAGTCATTTTCAATTTGTAAAAATCCTTTCTTGCAATTCGCATTTTGTTTCTACAGACTACTTCGGCTCTGACTCAAAACTATCATGTTAAATTCAGTTTAGGCAGCAACATTTGTTTCAAGTGGCAGAGCTAATTTTAAATCGACACAAAGTCACAAGCAGAAGTGCAATCCAAAGTATCCACACCAGGTTTTTGTCATCATGCACAATGGTATTAATTTTATTACAGTTGTATGCCCAGGAAATCTTAATTCAGTAAAGTAGCCAATATATTATATACAAATCATCACCTTGGTGGCTAAATGCATTTCAAAAGAGCAAAATTCATTGATTCAAGCTGTTAGAAAGCTCAAACTTTCATAATACAGCTCATAACTCACTGCTCATTTAACCTCACAGCCTGCAATTTGCTTTTAGAGACCCTATATTTCAAGACAGGTCTTGCAAGTTTTTTCTTCAATTTTGACTCACGTGAATGTCCAGTTATAGTCATGGGAAACCCTCTCCATCATGTCCACTTTGGCCCCTGGCACACTGCAGATTGGACGGTTCCAGCTGTCCCGAATGCGCATGTAGAGATTTCTGTTGTAGAAGTTTTCAAAGTCCTGGTACAATGGGACAAAGTCCTGAAACACATCAAAAGCACTCAAAGTAAAAGGAAAATATATATGGCAGCAAAATAAGAGTAAGAGGAATAATTCTTTTCTGTCATTCTGGTGTTATGAAAAAACTAAAGAAAACACAAAACATAAAATAACCCCCCTCATTAAATCGTGGGCACATAAGCTTTGCAGGAGAGGTACAGTCAGTCTTCGAGTTAAACAGAGCAAGTGAACATGCAATGGTTTTTTGGCAACAGACAGTATGCATTGCTGTACTGAATACACAAAAATTATATATTAATACTTTGAAAACTGAGGTGCTCTACCATATTTTATTCTGTGCATAAGGAATGCATTTAATATAGCATCATTAGCATTATTTTACACATTACCATTAGAACCCTCCACAATGTTTTGTTTTCAGTAGAAGCTAATGAGCTACATTATGGCACCTCTCTTCTGCACAGCTTATCAACACTGAAGTCCCACATGATTTTTATGAATGAGCCTTTCCTGAATTTTAGCTTCCCTTCCAATGTTTTCCAGGAAAAGTGAGTGAGTGGCTTAAACGGATAACACAAGAATGTCAAACTAACTGTGGCAGCAAGGACATCTGAGCACTCAAGAAGGTTTTTTTCTTGCTCCAAAGTCACAAGTTTCCTTTTTACTATTTAATTAAAGAAAGTCTGACATTTAGTAGAGATAAAAATGCATAATTAATTTGCTTCTCTTGGGGAGAAAAAAAAAGCGCCTTTTTAATCATTTACAGAAGGAAAAAGTAGAATTTATTAACAAAGATAAGAGAGAGCAGAGCATTTCTTCCTGTTTTTCACACGAAAAATGCAAACACTGTGACGGGAATTTTATTTTTGGTGACAGTATGAGAAAGGTTGAATATCTCACCAAGTACTATGGTGTCAGACATTTGTACCAATGAAGCAAAACTGGGAGCGTTTATGGCAGATTTTTAATAAAAACACCAACAGGCACTTACATGCTCTTAAAATGCTTGCCTGTAGGAGGAGTACTTTTTTCATTACTTTCCTATTTTAAGGATTTAACAACTTTGCCGTTGCAGCTTGGAGTAAAGGAACATTTAGGTTCACACCTTTGCATCGTACCAGCAGCTGCACAGAAAAGACAGAGCCCAAAAGTGCCAACTTTTGGCAAGCAGATACAGTTGCACCTAAACACATTTCTGATTTGCCTGAGCCAAAAAGGCACAAAGATATTACTTTCCACGACTTCAACTATGGAATTCAATTATGGAACAACCCAAATTTAGCTAGCAATCACTCTTTCAGAGAACCACAGGTACATCCTTTCTCAAAGACAGACTGTGGGAATAAAATTTCTAGGACCTAAGATGCACAGAAGGGCAATTATTTCTTCCATCTTCCTATCCTAATTCATGACACAAACTCAAAATAATTATCTACAGGGGTTTAAAACCCTCTGCTATGTTACTTGTAGAGGGGTGGGGGAAGTGAAATCAAAAAGAAACTCTGGCACATTAGAAGATCAACACTTGAGAAACTTGTTAAATCTACTTATAACCCACCGAGATGCTTCTAAGTATTTTCAACTCCTCTTAACCATCTATGCACAAGAGCTCAGCTTTGCAATAGTTATCCAAGCACACCAATTATGTGAGCCAAGAAACAACTGACATTTTAGCCAAGGTTCTTGGCTAGGAGGGGGAGGCTGGAAATGAGTCATTATACCAACTCAAGCAGGTATGCTTGGATTGATATAGCCCAATCCCACTTCAGATTACTCATCAAATGAGTTTTCTTTTGAAACCCAAGCTGACGAAGCCAGACAAGTAACAAGCTCAACTGGTGAGATAAGGACAGTCAACTACAATAGGTTGGCACCACCAGTATATGTAACACAAGCATGAACTTAAAAGCCAGCATTAGAACTAAGTTTAAAGTTATTCTGAAGTAGAGAAGTTATCTGAACCTATTAGATTATGATAAGGATAAAATGTGTTTTAAAAGTCAACAAGAATTCAAGGAATAAATTATGGGTAAGGGAATTAAGGGACACTAGCTTTAGTTTTTTCAGGGTATGAAGTTGTAGGATTATAGTAAAGGGCTCTAACTGTAGGTATCAGCACACTATCAACTCTCCTCTGTTATCTGTATGTGTACTGTTCCCGTCAACAAACCATCCTCAGATAGGTCTCATGAAAAAGTTCCTTGGAATAGGACAAGCAGGAAGTGTTATTTTGGCATAATACAAAAATGGATTGTCTATTTCCTCAGTGATCCTAACCCCACTGAGGGGTTCTCACGACTCATGCATATGAGAATGTAAAAAAACAAAGGGTAAGGATTCTGTGCCTTTATAAACTAACACTAACTTTTGGAGTTTCAAAGCCCTCTTTTGGTGCTGGCATACAGGAGCAGATGGTCTGCTGGCTGTTTTAGGGGTTGGTTGCTTACCTCCTCCATCCTTCCAGAGTGTAGCATTGCAGTAGATAGTACAACAAAAAGACCACTTGAATTCCTCATTGTAATTTAATGTTTTCAATCTTTGAACCAAAAAAAAAAAAAATCTAGGGAGGAAGGGAGGGATGAACTCTATCAATCCATACTTTTCACCCAGAGGGCACTGAAGGAGGCTGCCAAGGGGAAGTGGTCACAGCACCAAGCGTGACAGAGACCAAGAAGTTTGGAAACCCTATCAGGCACATGGTGTGACTCTTTGGGATGTCCTGTGGAGGCCTAAGAGCTGGACGTTCATGTCCTTGTGGGTGCCTTCCAACTTAGCATATTGTGACTTCAAATTTTTGACACATGCAGCCACAGTACTCTGCTGCAACAAGCATCCTAGGGCTGCAAGCAACCACTATCACCTTTAAATGGCCTTCAGGTCTTGTTATTTTTCTATCAAGTTCTTATCTTATTTCAGATCCAACACTCTTCCTAGCTAAGTCCCTAAGAATATCAGTCTGAGATGAAACACTTTCATTCAGAGGAAAAATATTCTAGGAGTTGCTTCTTTGAGCAATCTGATTAAAAGAGTCAAGCAACTGCAACACTGGACCCAAAAGAAGGAGCAAAAGCAGCAAGTTCTTTCATTTATCAAGCTAAAAAAAATTCTTAACAGCTCTATTCCTTTAAATTTCAGCCAAGAACACATTCCCTATTAATGAGGGGATGCCTGATGAAGAAACCAAAGTACTAGTGGTCTCCCAGAAGCCTGAAAAGCATAGCCAATGAAGGGAAGAATAAAATTCTCCTTTGGTGCAACACCTTAGCATAGGTGATTTGGGAACCCATTATTTCATCATACTCCAAATTAATATTGCAACAAGTGAAGGTCATAATGAGATCTTTGTAGCCTTTAGCTCAGGGCACAGGGACATGCAAATGCAGTGATTATGCTACTTTTAGAGCCAAGTTTTCACAGCATTGCACCTAAGCTAACAAACGGTGCCATGAGCACCAGCAGGGCTTATTTGCAATTCGCATTATGTGCTCTCTGATAACACATAACAGACTCTGAACAGAAACCCAGCAGACAATTGAAACAAATTTCAGGTTTCTAAAAGGAGGCAGAAAGACTAGTTTCATCTCACTGTTACGTGAGTCAAGAAAAGTGGAGCAATAACTGTGAGTAGCGTTTGTATCATCACGAGGCCTCTGATGAGCTACACAGATGCTAAGACAACATCCAACAAATGACTCCAGTTTACTGCCCCTGAAATATTCCTGCAGCTGGACTCCTGTGAACATGTGTTTGAAAATCCCAGATGCTAGAAACATGTTCTAACTGGGCAAACTACAGAGCATGAAGCAGTATATTAGAGTTATCAGCCCCATTTACAGCCACTCCCAAACACAAAACATGTAAGGTAATCAACAGGCAAATCAGACTGGAGGAAAGGTGAAAGAGATTTTCATCTGGCCTGTAAAATCCTGGAAGCATTTTGCAGACTTAACTACGCAGTATGACCAGACAGCACATTAAATGGGTATGCATAAATTGACTCCAGGATAATTGAGAATTGTTAATCGTGCCACTTACTCACGCCTAAAACAGAGCAGTAATGCTTCAGAGAGGATGTGCTACACAACACTGGTTTCCAGGAAAAGCTCAGCTGGATATATTTTAAACAAAGCCAAAACCCATGAAACTATTTCCTGGAAATCAGTATTAGCAGAGTCTGTCCCTTTTCACCCTTATGTGTTTCAACAGTGAGGTTTTCCTGGAATCATTCATATCAATGCATGGCTCTAATAAATTCCAAGGAATTTACCTGCCATCAAAGACAGTTGTAATTCAAACCTGTTCAAAATCCTGCTCTGCTCTTTAAATTAGTTTGGTCACTTGCAGTTTTCTAGTTCTGATGCAGAATAAGAATACATCATTAAGTGACAATTTAAGGAAGGACTTGCTCTACTGAAATAAACTGCCCTCCATAACACAGAAAAACTGAGTCTTTTCCCTGTGTTTGTTTTTAATACTATTTTAGACCGAAGTTTATGTTATGCTTTTAAATGTAATGACCTTCAGAAACACACCACAGCAACTCCACATACTTCAATTCCATGATTTTCAGAACAGGTTCCTTTAACCCTTTACAAAATACTTTCTCACACTATGTAATTTTGTAACTTTTCAGCTCTGTAATTTAAAACTTATTTCAAAGAGTTAAGGCAAATCTTCTTTCTTGACGCTTTAAAAAATGATAATAACCTAGCTGGATCTTCAGAATTTCAATAATAAAAAATGTTACTTTCCACATAAAGGAAAGATTTCCACAAACATCCCAGGAAGCACCCCAGTGTAATCACAGGGGTTTCTCTGATTTGCATGTAATAATAATAATAATAATAATAATAAAAAGTTGAGTTTTGAGCCTTTTCTGCACACTAGTACTTGCATTCCATTACCAAAAGGTGACTGTCCTGTCATCCAGTAAAGAGACTCAAATATTGGAGAAAATTTCAAAACAAGTACTGAGTACACACCTCCCCTCCACGTCCTGCACCAAAATAACCCCTGGCTTCCACACTAGACATGCTAAAACATGCTCTCATCAATTCATTTGTAAGCAAACAAAGCTTAAAGCAGCAAAGGGTGAGGATAAGTACTGTATGTTCTAGACCTCACATGACCACTTTTCTATTTGTCTGATATCAGAAGCAGCTATTACAATCTAAGCGCTAGAGAAATGATTTGGGGAAGCACACTAAGCTGAGATTTCTGCAACACCAAAACTTTAAACAGGATTTCCTATATCTCATTCTTACGCAATATTCACTGGCACTTCTTATTAGCTCCATCCACAGACATCCTATGTACAGAACAAAACCAAAATACCTGCATCTCTTCATGGAAGCTGGAACCAACAGAGAAACTGAAAGAGTTTCAATTCAGCTGTCAAGAAGGCATACTTGTTAAGCAAATGTGTTTCAGGATAAGATGCAATGCTGAGTTAATTTATAAAGAAGAAAAAAATCAAGGCTACATTTCTTTTAGGACTAGGATAATCTTTGGTAACAACCTCTGTGCTTCTCTGTGGCAATCTTTACTGAGAGCCTAATATCAATAATGTGTTACTGAATTAGACCTACTGCCCCTTTTTTCACACTCACTCATTTAAGAGCCAAGACTGCTCCCACAGAAAAGGGCTGCTGTAAGCAGTTCTTACACACTGGTAACAGGACAAATGATTCACAACAATCATGCAAAAGAAACCTAACAATTACAGTATACAGTAACACTTCAGTTACTCCTTTATAATCCTCAACACCATGAATATATACCAATATTTAAACTTTTATTCTAATGTCTTGGTAGTTTTCTGCAACTGTTTTGATGGTTCTGTGCCATATCAACTTCTACTTTATACACAGAAAAATATAAATGTCATGTGTTCTCAAGTGTCATAAACCAAAGTAGCTCAAAAGACACTAATGAACACATCAAGTTTCAAGTTCGGATTTAACCAGTATTCTTTAAACAGATATTCTAACTGTTGAAAGGGATCCAAGATTTTCACTTTCATATTCCAGAAGTCAGTTTTGGCAGTAGTGTAAATTTAAACTCCTGTACTTTTAACCAACATGAAATGCCTTTTACTTATTAAACTCCTGTAAGAATGCTTCTGTTATGGAATTTAGTGCCCTACTATGAATCTGTTTAATTCTACCTCACAATGTTCACAGAAAGAAGCTACTGTGAGGTAATTTTAGGCACTGGTCCTTAGCTAATTACTGTAAAAAGACATGCTCTTCACTCCAGTGCTGTCTCCAAAAAAGGCTCTTTAGAGTCTTCCCTTTTTTAGCTCCTCCCTGACACCCTTGATTATTTCTTTGCCTTACTGAAATGTCCTTTCTGCCTCCCTATTTTCTGCTAGCCAACTGCTTGTGTGACTGCATAGAGAACTAGAAACTAGCAACTGGAAAAGGAACTCCCTTAACATTTTATAAGCCACATTGGTTCTCCAAAGCAGTTGAGAAAAACAAACCAAATCAGCAAGAGTAAAACCTTTGGAGAAAGCTCACTGGTAGTCACACTCTTCTAAGAGGGCTCACATTAAGAAAATAGCTTGCGAACTTCATGTTTCAACAGTAGCTTCCTAAACACAATTAACCTCTGTGGGAATAAAGATCTTTAAAGATAACTTACATGTACTGAAAATCAGAATTATCCATTCCAGGCTAACTGCTGAAGCAGGCAAGACCTCTCACCTGTTAACAGAAGCTTTTGTGAAGAGGTCTTAACATGAATTAATTCTTTCTAATCACTATCAGTGAGCCACAAGTCAGTACCTCGAATTACTCACCAGCTAACCTGCTAGTGTTCTGGACTTCAAAAGAATTTAAAGTTATACAGCTTGTGCTCTGGATCTGACCCACAAGCTTCTCTTCGCAATTGCTTCAGATAAAGAGAATTAATAACATTTCTAAATCAAAACTCAGCCACCAGAGCAACATCAGAAAGCCTCCCACTGGTGTCAAACTAAAACTAGAGCCTTTCTTTAGGTACTGATGCTGGAACATGCAGTCTCTCTTCCCCAGTCTTGTTCCTGCAGCTGGGAGATCTTTCAGTACATTGATGTAACTGTTGATGCAGCTTTGCACTGAGACAGATGAGGAAACTACTCTGAGGAAAAATAACTCAAAAGAAACATTTTTTTTAATGACACAGCACTACTTGCCCCAAATACTATTATTTGGGGCATCCAGAAGACAAGGAAAACAGCAGAAAACTTTGAACACCGCTTCTCCCCAAAGAAACACTCAAGGCTCAGCCACATCATTTCCCACCAAACATTATTTCCCAGTGGTTACCTTCTGTTCCTCTCTTTCTGTTGCATTTTGACACTTCTCAATCTTCCACTGCCGCATGAAATCTCGCAGATATCCAAAGAGAGTGAGAACACCATAGCCTACATAGGTCAGCACAGCAACCAGCATAGGTGTTTCTTCAAAAGCTTCATTGAAAGGCCTTTTGTATAATCCTCCATTGTGCACAATATGATTTATCTGTGGTAAAGATTTAAAGAGAGATAGTTGAGGTATTAATTGAAAAAAAGGCAGATAGATGTTTCAGAGTAGTCCCCAGCCCTGCAGTCAATTATAGGTTCTGCATCCCTCACCACTCAGCAAAAACTGCCTCCAGTTAAGTTCAGCCATTACTGATAAACACTGCCAGTGTCCATATACGAAGTTGCCAAGTTGCTGATATAACCCAAGTCACAGTTACCAATCCAGAGCAGTTTAAACGAACATCTCATTAAAATATTTAGTTGTCAAAGCTACATACAGAGCATTGCTTACATCTAGGCAAACCAAAATGAAAAAAGTGCCTTCACCAAGAGGGCACATGTAACAGAGTAGTGATGCATCCCAGGATTACTACAGAGAAAAACAAAATAGAAAGTAATAGTTTTATGGATCTAAACAATATATTCTCAGACCTGGAAGCCTATATTAGTGTAACAAAACAATCATAATCTACGTGTCCCTGTAGCTGTTAGCCTAAAGATGCTGACATAAACACTGCACTCATCCATGAGGCGGACATGACACCACAGACAAAAAAGTCATTGTATATAGAGTCTCAACACAGCATATATGTCAGCACACAGAACAAAGCATGGCTTTCTGCAAAAAATCCACTTTTCTGCTAAAAGTCATCTTACTACTTACACGTCATCTAAAGGTAGATTTACTATCAGGTCTGTCTCAAGTATAATTACTGGAATAAGCAATATTTGCAACTATTACAGAAAATCTTCACAGCTACAAGGCAAGTGCTCACCCAATATGAATACTCGGGGAAAAGATTCCACATAAAGATGGTTTTAACTAGACTATTTTTTCAAATAGTTAAGTTAAAAATCAGATCCCGTAAGTCAATGAAGGAAAACACAGAAATCTAGACATTAGATGCAAATTGCTTTCTGCATGGCTATGTTATAAAATGGCTGCACGATAAAAGAATAGCTACATAGAAAGGAAAACTCTACAAGACATAAATCCCCTTTTGTGTAGTGTCAAATATATATAAAAATAAGAAATGTATTTCTCAAAATGTACTAATCAAAGAAACATCAACACCTAGGAAAGAGATGGAACCTAAATTCATCAAAAAAAGACAATGGCAAATAAATCCTGAGGGGTCTGGACCAGCAGACAGAATAAAACCAGTTATTCACCTATGTCACTCATATTATCATACGGGAAAGTAAGGTAGAATTGTACTAACCTCTACAACAGTTGATGAATCAATAAGGCATACACACTTGCTGGCATCACTAGACATGCATTATTTGGAAAGTGATACCTACTCATCTCAGGTGCTGGAGCAAGTCTGTATTTCAAGTCTGTCATTAATATCATGAAAGCAGTTTTTCAGAAGCAAGGGGCTCTTCTTAGCAATACACTTATGCTATAGCATAAGTCACCACATATAAACCACAACAGCACCTTCCCTCCTGATAGTCATTTCTACCTCTTCCCTTCTGCTGTCACAGCTTTAAGCAAGCAAATCCTTGATTTGGTCACCATAGTTGTAGGGACTTTAGAATGTGTCTAAGTATGGAAACAAAATGGCAAAGATAGATCAGGAACTTCTCTTTTTTTTCTTTGCAGCAGCACTTAAAGACAGACACATAACTAACTTTCAGTGCTTTGAGGCCAGATTTAACACCTAAGTATTATTTTAAAAACATACTGCATACAGCAGTGGTTCAAGGTAGAAAATTACCATGACTTTGGCACAAGTGTAGGAACATTTGCTTACCACACTGCAGCTCAAATGCTGGCAATTTAAGGCTTTAATGCAGGCCAAAGGTTCATACACTGTTCTCTTCATGAACGATGCTGGCCAAAGAAATTACCCCCACCCCACTCACTCCCACTTAGAGCCATCTGCACCAGCCTCCAGCTTGCACAACTAGAGCAACTAAATCTGATTATCAGTACAGCATCCCTTCAACACTGAACCGATCCAAGTTGAAAATATAATCGTTTGCAGAAGGTTATTCATTAGACCATAATAGTCTTTACAGCACTGCTCCACAAAGTCATTCGACGGAGCTCAGCAAACAAGAGGCAGCAGCTTTTGGAGAGAGAGTAGGGGCAGCAGCACCATGGCAATGGCAGAATCAGTGAGCCAACACTGGAAAGGAAAAACCAGGGAAGCTGCCTCCTCTCTATTAGTCTCAGGATTGCTTAGCTGTACCACTATGGCTCCTGTACACAAAACTATTGAATTCTGTTGCATCCAGATATAAGAAAGATCATGCACCAAAGCTCTGACCACCACAGAGGTGGTCACAGCCTGGGGAATTACAAGCTGAAGTTTGCATCCTCACACTGTCAGATCAGGCTGTGATAGCAGCTGTTCAGGAGCAGGCACACTACATACCTGCCACCTGTGCCTGCCTACCAGCAGCTGCTTCGTGGATGAGCAGACAGAAAACTGGTAGTGACTACTTCACAAATTACCTAGTATTGAATAACTAGAGAACACATCAAAGCTTCTCATGTCTTTCCCAGGTAACTGGAAGTTCATTTGGAAGAGATGAAAGGCTACATCCTAAGATAATGGATCTGAGGTTACTAAACACCAAAAGCAGTTACTGAAAAAAAAACCAAAAAACAACTAACTAAGAGAACCAAATCCATTTGCAAACTTAATCAGAATAAAAACATATCCACTTTGTCCAGGTCTTTGGAGGTGCCAAAACTAACGTTAGTTTTAGCCAATCCCAATATTTCACTAAGAAAGGCTGTTTTAGGAATACCTGTATTGATTCAACCCATACTCCAATCAATTTCACCTCTCAGTGTTCTTCCACCTACACGCTAATACATCCTTAAATTTGCATGTCAGCTATCATATCAGCTGAGAAGCTTGTGTTATCCTAGCTGAACTAAAAAATTATAGAAAAGACTGAATGCAATTCCACAAACTCTTCATGAAGCATATGACCGCAAAAAATCTCTAGAATTTAACTACAGAAGAGACATTTGTAGTCACATTAAATACAAGCCTATTTGTTTTTCTAAGAATGCCTTATAAATCCATACATTAGCCTTCAAATGAAGGCTTACAGGCTGCAAGCTCCAAAGCTGCCACAAAAGAACACAAATTTTAGTTCCAGAGACAAAGAAACAAGGTGGCTACAGTTCAGTGCATAACTTCCTTTTATTGGGAGGACAAAAAAGGCATGGAAGATTAAGACTTTTATGATTTCAACAAGCCTTACAATCATAAAATGAGCCATGACCTTTGAAGCAGAATATACAGCATATCCAAGTACAAAGAAAAGTCAGAGTTCACTTAAACACGTAGTTCAGGACAAGTATCTGTATTCTCACCTACACCTCTCCTCCCTGTACTGTGCAGAGGACGTGTGCAGAAGAGCACCATCACATTAAGAAGCTCAGCTGCAGGAGAAGCAGAGAGCACAGCTCAGCCAGTTATAGAAGGCAGCAGAGAACCAGCCACAGGTAACGCCTGTGTTGGCCCAAACTCTTGGGGAAGCAAATCACATGAAACAGTATTGCAGCAGTTACTGAGCAGCAGCAGCAGCACCACACTGCTAGAAAGAACTCCACTGGTCTAAGCAAAACACATCAGAGTCTGATGATTACCCCAGAATGCACTGAGTTGGACAAACAAGGACCACTGAGTCCAAGCCCTGGCCCTGCACAGCACAACCCCAAGAGTCACACCATCCATTTCAGGGAGTTGTCCAAGAGCTTCTTGAACTCTGTCAGCAGGTTTGGTGCTGTAACCACTTCCCTGGGACATTGTTCCCATGCCTGACCACCCACTAGGTGAAAAACTTTTTTCTAATATCCAACCTAGACCTGCCCCAGAATAGCTTCACACCCTTCCCTTGGGTTCTGTCACTGGTCACCAGATTGAAGAGATCAGTGCCTGCCCCTCCTCTTCCTCTCTTGAGGATGTTGCAATGAGGTGTGTCCTCAGTCTCCTCCAGGCTGAACAGACCAAGTGACTTCAGTGACTCTTGGTAAAGCTTTCCTTATAGATCCTTCCACCACCTCTGTAGCCCTCCTTTGGACACTCTATATCCTTTGTGAGTGAGAAGACAAAAGCCATGTGCCTACATGGGAACATCTGCAGATGCTACTGTAGACAACACACAGGATTTACAAAGGAGTCTGGGCACTGCATTGCAGTGCAGGCATGTACTTCAGGGAGAGAAGATGCTCCAGGTGCAAAACATGCTGCACACAGTATGAGAGCAGCACACAGTAACTGCTTACTGCTGCTACCGGGAAAGATCCAGCACTCTGTATTCAAGAGGCCATTTCATTTCATGCTGACAGGAAGAACAAATTCAGAACCTGGCACACTTTATGTAAACACATTAAAAAGATTATTTATGCCAGAACACAATTTTGCTAAATTTTTACTAAAATTTAGTAGCTTCTCATTGCCACATACCACACATGCTGCAGAAATTTTACTAGCAGGTTTGTCGCTTCTATTTTTAGAAACACACTGTGAAAGACCACATCCATGAGTGTGCCTCTGTATGCAAAAGTGCTCACATTCATCACAAAGGATTGAGGAAATCAGCACTACAGAAAGCACAGCAGTGAGAATTCCATAAAGGCAGCTGCTCTAAACTGTTAATAGTCTGTGGTAGTTTTACTGTCACCTCCAGCCCTTTTCCTTGCACTGCTTTGCTTAAACTTCAAATCTCAGACTGTTGCATGGGTAAAAAGACCAAGTATTTATTACCAAAATTAGAATTAAGTGTTTTGAATCACATTTTAAGCTTTAAAAAAACCCCACAGGAAATACTCTTGTTTTATAAAACAGGCTTTAAGAGTATATTTTAAATGAAAGATTTGTTCTTCTTGACAGGTATTACCAATATTTTTATTTACAATTAGTTAGTTACAACAAATTTGATAGTCTTTGTTTAAGATGCACTTACCACATCTACAAAAACAGCATAGATCTTCACAATCTTTAAAAGTTGTTTGAGTTCTCCCCTGCCCCCCATTAGCAACTAAAGGATGCAATTAAACTTGGGTTTTTTCCCTTGCTACATATAGGTGACAATTTGAATTCTACTGAGAATATACTATTTTTCTGACAATTTACCTTAAATTACCTTAAACCTTACATGTAACTTTATCTGTTATGTTCAGTAGATTTCAGGCATACAGAATACTAAATATGATTTACAATAAATATTTCCAAAGACATAACAGGCTGGCAGCACTTCCTTAACTCATCAATCTCCAAGCTTTCAGATACCCCTGAAAGCATTTCCTGACATATTTTAAATTGGCTCTCATTTTTACAGACATTAAATTCCATTATTTCCTAAACTTTCCAACTCCTGCTTTCTCAACTATAAGTATTCTTCAAAACTATACATTCAAATTAAAAACAGTTCTTTTTCTAGTATTTATTCCTTAATGATGGCAAAATAAAAAACTGGAAACCTCACTGAAAATGGGCCCATATTTTACATTTCATTTAGAGAAACTGAAGTCAACAGATAATTCAGATAAAGCCTTTTTCCCAAATCGAAAACATGAAATTTAGAAAAAACATTGGGGGTTTTTTGTGCAATTAAGACAGAAAAATACTATATCACTTAAGTAGATATAATTTTAAAAATTAACTTGTATATATTTATAACATTTCTTAGAGCATTTAAGGCTTATCACCAGCTAAATTTGAAACAGCAGTCCAAATATAATCAATAGATTTTAACGCTTCACCCAAACTAATTTCTCAGTAGCACATATTCAAATCTAAGAGAAGCCCATCCTATCAGCAGCTACCATGGGCGTTTGTTTTCACACCAGCACAGACACACAAATTCTTAACAAGTACAACACTGGCACTATGCCTACTAATTTAATATGATGGCCTGAAATATTCATTTAGCCAGGGAAAATGTTGAGTAGCTATTCCTTCCACAAAGGCTTACAGTCTTTTATAACCGAATTCAGTAGTAGAAAAAGATCGTTGTGCATGGGTACATTTTTACAAAAATAACAGTTTTGTCAATTAAAATACCTGAAGAAGGTTGCAGTCTTTTTTAGATCAGACAACTTTCTTCTCACTTCAGTTCTACGTTATTGATGCAATAAATACAGTCAATCATAAAACCAAGCAAGGGTCAAAGTAGTGATTCCTTTCCTCAGGTCAGATGTAAGCCTCAGAGTACCTGCTATACACCCTAAGGCACCCATTTTTACAAGGGTTTGGGGATTAAATGCTAATGTCTAAACCTGGACAAACTCTCCTGCAGTTCATCTCTGTAACCATGGAATAACCAAGGTTGGAAGGCACCTCCAGGGGCCATCATGTCCAAGCCCCAACTCAAAGCAGAGCTAATTACAATAGATTGCCAAGGACCATGTCCAACAGTCTTGAACTCCTCCATGGATGGAGATTTCAAAACCTCTTTGGGCAACTTCTTCCAGTATTTTACCACCCTCGTGGGAAAAATTATTTTCCTTATGTGCAAACAAAATTTCCCATTCCTCCAAACTCCATGAGTTGCCTCTCATACTATTGCCACACACTTCCAAGAGTCTGGCCCCAAATTCTCTGTATCCTGCAGACCAGCTAGTTAAGCCTTCTCTCTTCCTAAGGTAGTGCAAACCCAGCTCTCACAGCCTCTTCACTTCCCGGGGACCTGAACTGGATTCACAGATTGATGTAGTTATGTCACCAACTTACTAAGAAGCTCAAAACTGGATACCATTTGCAAGATGCAGTCTCCCAGATGATGAGTAAGGGGGAACAACCACTACTTCATGAAGAAGTTAATGAGATTTAGATTCACAGGATCATTTTTTACCATCAGAAATACTTGAATTTTAAATTTACACACAGATGTGAAAAAACCTCAAGTCTGTACTCCAATTCCTTTTTATACCAGTGGATAGGGTGGTTATTTAATACATTTATCTTAACTTTAATCTGAAACAAGATGCACATCACTGCTACCTTTAAATCACTCATAACAAGAAGAGCTTGCACTATCTGCTGCAGTTATCTTAAATGTGCTCTCCGAACGAAACTACACTAACCTGAATTCCAGCAAAAGCATCTTAAAAATCAGGATGAAGTCATTGTTCCCCTGCATCCTGAAGCATCCCACAAGATGAAGCTATAAGCAGTTTGCTCTCTTTAAGAAGAATAAGCACAAACGACAAGAGTACACAAACTGTTTTCTGTATGTCCACACAATATCTATGCTGGTCATTTTAATAACTGTTAGAATTCAGGACTTGTGATAGTCTTAAAGGAATGCAAACCCCACAGTCCTCCCACTTTTCTCAACCAAATTATTCCTTGTCTTCCTGAGGAAGCAGTACAAGACCTTGTTTACAAAGGCATGTATGTTATCTGGAAGTTGCTACAGGATGGCATTTGAAAATCTTCTAGAAACATCAGGGAAATTAAAATTTGTTTATATAATTCCAGCTCCTATCTAACTAACTTGGAGATACTGCACACAACTGAAATTAAGAACCCTAAAACCTATATTCCAATTCTATTTTTTTAGGTTG
This sequence comes from Oenanthe melanoleuca, assembly GCF_029582105.1. Taxonomy (NCBI): domain Eukaryota; kingdom Metazoa; phylum Chordata; class Aves; order Passeriformes; family Muscicapidae; genus Oenanthe; species Oenanthe melanoleuca. The sequence continues at coordinate 39,893,333 of NC_079339.1, forward strand.
AGACTACTTCTTTACCTTCTAGAAGCACAACAGAACCATTCCAATGCGAGAAGCTCAATTAAGGAGTGAAAAACAATTATATTACTAAGAATTCGTTCACAATAATAGGTGGATTCAAATAAATTATCTTAGAAAATAAGGGCATCTTCTCCCATTAAAGATGTGCCAATCTCCCTGTTCTAAGCAAGAAAAATCTTTTCAGGTGCAGCATTGGAAAACTGTTAGTCATTTGCAAAACATTCCAATAGAGATATACATTCCAGTTTTAAACTGCATTGCAGAAAGAAAAAGCAATTTCCCCCCACTTATTATTCCCACAAGTGTCTTGATAGCTCCTAAATACCATTTTTATACTGAACTCAACACTCTCTCCAAAACAGCAGAAGGGTATAAAAAAGCAGAATCGTGCATGACTTGAAGAGGTAACTTCACATCTCTTTTACTAAGATTTGCTCTCTTTCTCCTATCTATGTTCAATTCCTCACATCATGACAATACCCTTTGAGATGTCAGGTTTTTATCTTACACAGAGCAGTATTACACCAGAGCTCTATATCAATATTAAGTTCATCCATAATTTACTATTCTTTCTAACCATGAACTCCCTTAACTGCACACAGTCAGAAAAAAGTCACTTTTCTCCAACATTCCACAATTTTTAATTTCTATATGGTTCTTCAACCTCTTGTAATTAAGGTGCTCATAATGAGATTGAAATTCAGTGAATGCAACAATCTCTGAACAGATTAACTTCAAGCAGGAGCCAAGTAATTTGAACACAAGACATCACATGAAAGCCAAGAGCTGTTATTTATCTTAGTATTTCAGCAGAATGTTTTTACTATACTGGAACCCTAACTTCAAATGGTCACTTTCCTAGTCAAGGATGATATTTCATTAATCTCCAAGGTAGCCAAAGTCTGTTACTGCACAGTTTTCATAGGCAGTAAGCTTCCCTCTCCTCTGACCAAAAAGCTTTAGCAGTTCAGGAGACAAATACAACCTCTTTGAAAATTAAGCAAACAATTTCACCCTCTTTTGTTCATGCTGGAGTAACAGTGAAGAACCCACTCTATGTTAAATATCACCCTTAGTGGAGGGAGTATCATAAAGAAACCTTTGAATTTAAGCTTCATTTTCTTTAGGATAAAATCTCCCAAAACAACATAAACAAATCAAGAATTAAAAACCCCCAAAATGTACATAGATAACCTGAGCAGAAACGTCCTAGGTAGAAGACTTCTTTTTTTTTTTTTCCACATAGTTAAAAATGGGTAAAGCTTTGCTGCACTATCAAGCTCTACTGGAGGGCATAGTAATGCACTAACCTGTCTCTAAGCTCTCAGCTCAGAAGCTCCATGGTTTTCCAGATAAAGAGTCAATGACTGCAACATTTCTTTAAACTGATGGTTTTCTTTAGCCCTCCTCTTCCCATCATTTTAGCTAGATCTCATTTTGCCTTTTATTTCTTGCATAAAAACCATGAAAGGCTTTCTTGAAAAAGTTGTTTTCCTCATTCTTACTTTTCTGTTTGTTTTTTTTTCCCTACTAAGTAACAATTGCATTTTTTGTAAGCTGCCTCCTTTTTGGCACTTGCTTACACTTGCAGATTCTCAAGTGTTGTATGTGGTATGTACATAGTATATACATCCACAGATAAATATATCCAACACAAAGTGAGCATTCACATGCTTCCCTTTCTTCTGCAGAAAGGCCCAAAAAAGGTAAAAGACCAATCAAGTAGCCAAATCTGTGATATATCAGTAAACACATCTTTTAGCAGCTTACCACCACTGATGCTGATAAAGCTGGAAATAATTAGCTCCCCAAAACAGTTGCTTCTTCCAGTCTAGTTCTAACATTCAGACCCTCACTTTGAAAGTTAACCCACATAAAATTATAGAGAAAATAATGTAATATTCCTAATTATAAATCTCTGCTTGACCATCAAGCAGCTGCCAGAAAGATATCAAACTTTCTTACACTCTTCTCACATCCTTACTACAGTGCCACTACACTTTGGGTTTTTTGCAAAATTTCTCATGACCACTTCTCCAGTGAACCCTGACCCATTTTAGAAATAGTTATCTCAAATACCTCAGGTCTCCAAAACATATCTGAGCATAGTATCACACGCAAGCTACTAAGTGAATAGATCATCTCTTAAACCAGCAAGGTTTTTAAGCTTCCTCAATTTGACATCTATGATTTTTCCCATTCACACACTGCATCACCCATGTTCTCCAGATATGCAGGTGAACAAAGTCCTTGAAGAAAACGGAAAATGCTTCTCTACCCCACTTTCTATTCTTCTGAAGTAGAAGAATATAACTGTATTCAGACCTTCTTTAGAAAGCACAGGGTGGGGAAAAACACAGAACACTCAGCATCACCACACTTTGGCTTATTACAAAGATTTACATGTAGGATTTTATAGTCAGCAGAGTTAGGTGTTTGCAAGGCTGGACTACCACGGCTCCCTGAGGCAGCACAAGCTGCCACTGCTGCCACATGAAGGTACTGTACCTCGCTCCATTTGTTCACTTCCAGTACTGTGCTGTACCTCCCAAGGGCCAGGGCAAGACTATGAACAAACGTCCAGCCAAAGAAATACAGTAAGTATCCTCAGTTAAAGAAAACTCAGAGAAAAAAAAGTTTTGTTTTGCCCTGCATCACTTCCCAATCCAGTTCACACAGTGAGTGCACAAGCCTACTCTGAAAAAATAGGAGATAGCAGAGGACTGAAAAACAGAAGCAGCAGGAAAGATGATGACAGAGGAGGGCTTTTCTCAAGCAGCTTGAGGTGTACAAGGAAACACAACCTATTGCCTTCTGCTGAGGCTGACTTCATGACAGCCTTCAAGTTTCTTACATTATAACACAAAACTGGAGCGTTTTGCCAAGAAACAACCCAAGTCTGCAAGCCCGAATAGAGACGTGCATCGCAGGGCGCTGATGGAGCCCGATGGGCAGTGCTGCACCAGCCTCCAGCCGGCTCCACAGCAAAGTCCCTGCTCAGGGCCACCTGTACCCACAGCCCGCGCCTCGCACCTGTAACAGCCGAACAGCGGTGGAGGCCTGCTAAAGCCTTGTCTTCCAAACCACGGACCTACTGTGCCATAGCGAGCTTCAAGTTCAAAGCTCTGCCACCACTAAAAGCCGTGCAGTAAAGTTACAGCCGTCACTCGAGGGACAGTCATTTCCCTCGCCGCCACCAGCGCGCTGAATGAGCAGCCCCGGGGCACTCGCTCCCCAGGCGAGGGCCGGCGACACAAACCGCCTGGGTTCTCCGACATCCCTCACAGCCACCCCTCGGTGCCTCCCGGGGCCCCGCCGCCGCGCTCCCCGCCCGCCCCGCGCCCCCTCCCCTCGCGCACACCTGGGTGCCGGGCGGGCCGCGCACGAAGCCGTTGCGGAGCGTGCCGTGGGCGCCGCCGCCGCCGCAGCCGTTGGCGCGGGGCCGCTCGGGCCGCTCCATGGCGCCGGCCCCGCCGCGCCCGCTCCGCCGCCCCCGCCCGGCCGGGCCGCGCCGCACCGGAAGCGCGGCCCGCGCTCCCCCAATGGCCGCCGCGGGCGTCACGCGCGGGGACGGGCCCCGCCTGGACGCGCCGGCGCGAGCGCGAGGCGGGCGGGGCGCGGCCCAATGGGAGCCCGCGCTTACCCGGGTGGGAGGGGAGCAAGGAGAAGGGCGGGGCTCGCCCAATCACAATGAGGAACGCAATGGGGAGGCGGAGCCAGGGGGTGAGCATTGCCCAATCACTTGGTAGAGATGGGACGGGGCGCGAAGGGGAGGGGAATAGCGAGCCAATCACAGAGCGAGGCCGAGGGAGGGGCGCGAGGGAGCAGCGTCCGTCCAATGGCGGCGGGAGGAGTGGGGCGGGGCTGAGGCGGCAGCCAATGGGCGGGAAGGGAAGGGACGGGACGGGAAGCGAAGGGAAGGGTGAGGCATGGTGCTGGTGGCCGTGGGGCTGCCGGGGCGGGGATGAGGACAGGGACAGGGACGGGGCTGCGGGGAGCTGCTCCGCCCTCCTCGTTCCGCTCCGGGAGGGAGCGGAGCCGCTGTGTGCTCGCTCCCGCAGGCGGTGCGGACGGGGCAGCGCGGCGCGGGTCGCTGCCGCTGCCGTCACCGTTCCCTGCCTCGGGCACGCGGGTGGCTGGAGCGGGGACGCGGCCGGGTGCGGTGGGGAGAGGCAGCGGGCAGCCCCTCGCTGTTCCGGGGTGAGGGAGCTGGTGAACGAAGCGGTTCTTCCGAGACCTGGCGGGCTGTCCAAGGAAACAGCCAGACATGTTTAATCACACACTGAAAAGATGGAGGAGTGTGACCTTTGATTTCTCCAGTGTCATTCAGAGGGAATGGCTGAGGTTTTTCTTTGCACTTAGCAACAGGAGAAAAACAAGATGAACGGTTATGGAGTTTAATCATATGAATTTGAGAGAATGGTCTCATCCTTTTCTCTCTCATTTGCTACAATTAATTGTTATTTTTATATATCATAGTCACACCTTGGAGCCTTTGTCGTGGATCTTATTGCAAATTTGGTATGAACATGCAATACCTAACGAGTGAATTATCTTCTGTGAAAGGCAGTTATTTTTCTTCCCTCAGGAAGGGAGGAAAGCTTCACAGCCTGGTTTCAGTGTATGTCCAAGCTGCTTCATGTCTCGTGTCCCCTTTGGACAAGAGGGCTTTTTGTAATGAGGGGCACAAACACAGCCTCAGCAGTAACAAGTGCAAGGTGGGTGTTTGACCTTGTTCCCTTTCTTGCTGTCTGTGGCCACTCCCATATCTGGACTGCCACTGAAGCAGGTATGCACTTGCCTCAGTACTAAGCGTTCTTCACCTGGTTTTGACATACAGTGAGAGAGAGCCACCAGCTAAGATGAGCTGAGCCGTGTCCCATCTCTTGTCTTGCAGGTTGGAACCATGGGGGAGACTGGTGTTAGTAGAAGGACCTTGGGATCAAAGCAGCAAACACCCCTGCTTAGCACTCAAGTGCTCGTGCAAGTGGACTGGCTTGGGGAGTGCAGTGGGGAAGAAGTACAGGTGATTTATTTCTGGATGAGCAGGGGAGGGCTTTTTCAGAGTTGAAGTAATCTATGAGGAAACTAATAAATATAATGAAAATAAAAAAGAGCGAGAAAGAAATGTATTAAGGGACTGCATACAGTAGGCTTTATGAAATATTTTTCCCCCGTTGCAGTAGTTGGCTATAAGCATTTTCCTCCTGCCTCCTCTCCCTTTGAACAAAACAGATTGAATAATATTGACTAGTTTTTGCCATGAGGTACAGATGGTCCATCAGTCTACACTCACCAGGCATATGTAGGGAAGCACTCTCCACTCCCTGCCTACCCACCTGCACAGGGAGGAGTTTCACCTGCTGGTGCCTTACTTCTAGAGAGGATAAGCTGCTTCACCTGCCAGGCACAGGATCTCACTGCTCTCTTATCTATTAAAGCACAAACCCTTTTCACATGTAGGTACCTACAGGCTATTGGCTACTTTATCTGTCCTTCCACCCAACTGACATGAAGCCTTAGAATGTGATGGTTTCAGTTTTGGTTTGGGAAATGTAAATAACAATAAGGGACCTAGTGGTTAGCTCATGCAGGACTGTGCAGTCTCACACAGTAGCTGCAGTGCTCCCCTGCACAAGGGAGCTCACCCTGCTCTGAGCATGGGGCCAGCATAGCCTGGGGATTTAGAGGCATCTGGTCCCTTCCAGCACAGTGCAGGGGACACTGAAGGTCATGCTCTCACTGGGGCTGCAGTGACAGAAGAGTCCAGGATATCTCCAGGATATCCATGGAGACAAGTTGCAGCATGGGGATGCCATCCCAGGGCACAGCTACTGCCTCAGGCACCACAAACACACCCACAGAGCTCCTGGAATCACACCTGCAGGCAACTCTGATGTGCCTCTGTGCACTGCACAAGACACCCTTGTACACAGGTGGCTGCAGCTTGTACCTCTGAACTAGGCAGTTCCAAAGTAGGGAAGCCAAATGAAATCTGAAGGGCAAATTCAAGTTTTAAATTACATTTTAAATGGGTACTATTCCAGTGAACAGGCAGAGCAAACTGTCTTACTCCACCAATTGAACAATATCAATATCACCCAACATGAGTGTCAAAAAAGGCAGAGATCCTGATTATAGTTTACAACCATGGGACAGTTTTTTGCTGTTGAGGAGGGGACACAAGCGAGTCATCACTTGGCTCATAGGAGCGTCACCATTATGTGAGGTCAAATTCCTGATACATTTGTGTTTGAGTTTGAGGTGGAGGCGTTAGGAATGAATGCACCAGGAAGCCCTGAACACAGGAGTGGATCAGAGAGGTGAGTTGTGAACTTTGGAGATGGCAAAGGGGCAAGTTCCAGAAGGAGCAATTGGGTAGCAGACTTGAAAGTTTGTGAGCTCTGAGAGACATCCTACTCAGAGGGAGATTGCTGGTCACAGCCCACTGCAGTCCTGGAGAGCTCAGAGTTTCACTTAAGACTGCACTTGTAGGGCCACAAGAGAGTTGGCTTTAGCCATAGTAATTTTCCATGCTGGCTGTAATTCTGGTTGTTTTTGCTATCAAGCTTTCAAAGTAAAGATACACCTGGGTTGTTATTCAGGCAAGAAAAGTAAATTTCCAAGTTTACTGTTGAAAAGCAGGAGCTGATTAGACAGCATGAGTTCCTGGGAACAGACTGTGTTTCTGGTAAGCTCAAGAGAAGCTGATCCCAGGTTGGGTTTATCATAGCTGAGGCTTCACAAGCATTTCTTACATTGTCATGCATCCCAAGGCAGGGAGGAAGGGGACATGCATCACCACACCTTTTTTCAGACCATACCAAAGAGCTGTTTTCATCTAGGCTTTAGTCAGGCTGACTTATCAAGATAGCTTTGTTTGGAGCGTCTTATCTGCTTTTACTTATGTTCCCTGTCCCCAAGACTTCTGTACAAAAACAGTGCTTGGAAAGTAAGATTTGTTCCCATCCCACCTTCCTCAGTTCAGTTTTCTGGATATTTGGCCCACCTCCATTTCAAAACACTGCACAAGTCTCAGCCCCAAGGAGGCTTTGTCACTCATGCCTGTTGCCACTCTGGTTGGTGTGTGGAGGAGCAGTGTACTAAAACTTTAGGTCTTCAGGTTAGTTTCTGACAGTGCATCTAAACAGGCCTCCATGCCTGTTTCAGGCTCAGGTGTTCAGGGCTCCCTGGTGCATCCATTCCTAACGCCTCCACCTCAAACACAAATGCATTGGGAATTTGACCTCACATAAAGGTGAGGCTCCTATGACCCAAATGATGACTCACTTGTCTTCCACTCTCTACAGCAAACCAGTCCCATGGTTATAAACTATGATCAGGATCTCTGCCTTTTTTGACACCCATGTTGGGTGATACTGAACTGAGTTCATTTTGTTTGTGCCTTAATTTCTCAGTACATAAAATGAGAGTAGTGAGCCCATTACTCTCCCCACCCCCCTCTCCCCATCCAGGATGAAGTGAAAGGCTGCATCTGTGCGGTATAAACAAAGCCCTAATTTACATGTAAATGCGTGTGATATCGCTGTAGCAGCAGAGTTGTAGCAGCGAAGCCCTCCTTGTGTGCAGGCAGCTTATGTCAGCAGAATGAGGCTCTTTTTTGAGCAGAACTTTACCGAGCACCATCAGCTCTATCAGCAAAAAACACTGAATACCAATATAACTACATCCTCATTAGGACCTCAGGGCCCATAGTATTTTAATTTCTAACTACTTTCTAGGTGCTTAAATACTTTTGAGGAGCCACACATACCGATTGGGACTATGGAAGTTACCCACTTTCCATCAGAACCCTGCAAACGTTTTCAGAGCAGATGTGGTCTCACTTCATCAGTGGCTGTGGAGGTCTCTGAGAAACTCTGGTAGAGGGCCCAGAGCCAGGAGAGCACAATGACTTCAAGGGCAACATTGCTGCTGCTGCTGCTTTTGACAGTGCTGTTAGTACTGCAGGAGACTGGACAGGTTCTTCTTTATTCACCTCTTCCACGAGAACAACAACTCAAAGTGGTGTTCCCTTGAAAATGTCTTTGTTGATAATTTTCACTTCATCCCGTGCTGATGCTATTACAAAGATGGTATATGAGAAGACAGCATACTGTGAGGACAGTGCTCTAGTACCTGAGCAGTGACCAAACCTTAGCTTGGAGAGGAGGGAAGGAGCAATTTGCCACCTTTCCAGCAATCTGCTTTGGAATTGCAAAATATGATATTAGGGATGATGGGAATACAGAAAGAACCTGCAGTTCAGTTCAGAGTAAAAGGTCAATGCAGGAGAACAGAAGGCTGCTGTCTCTCCTTCTGGCAAGCACATTATTATAGATAGGACAGAGAGAGGGACTTTGCCATACAGTGAAATGGGGCAAAGGAGAAAGGTAACAGAGTTCTTAACTACCCATAACTAGGGAGTAAAAAAACTTTCCCTTCAAAGTCAAATGAAGTAAAAGCCATACTTGAGGAGATGAAAAACGTTAGAGGCTGTGCACCACCAAGAGGGGATGTGTACCCCAAGACCAGGGATCGATACCTGGCCTTCCATCAGAGAAACAGTGTGATGCTGCAGGCAGGACTGAGAACCCTTGTCTTTCCCATTCACCCTGCTCACAGTGTGTGATGCTCAGCAGCAGCCAGACAGGGCTCACCCTGTGCTTGAGCCTCGACTGCAGGGGAGACATGTCTGCATCCAACAAGTATAAGAGGAAATGATGGGAAATATTTCAAAGCTATACATTCATAGGAAATTCATAAATATTCATAGGAAAATCCCATCTCCAGTGAAGATGCTGCGTGGTTGCTGTATCGGGCATGGCCATAAGAGGGAAGTGTGTGCTCAGGCATTAGATGCTTTCTCTGGGCTGGAGCAGCCCAGATGAGCTGGCTTTGGGCTCTGCAAGCGCCATGGGTGTGCCTGGGTCCCACCTCCCCTGCAGGGCTGAAAACAGGGCCAGTGCCTTCGGGGGCAGTGTGAGCTCAGCTACAGCCGAGTGTGCAGGCAGCAGTGATGGGGCTGGGGTGAGAGGGGAGCAAGGTGGGAAAGGGAATTGTCACTCCCACTTCCTGGGAATAGGGGAGGGTGAGATGTGCAGTCCTGAGAGAACTGGAGATGTCTTGTCCAGAGATGATGGGTACTCAGGCGGGGAAATCTCATTCCAGTTTTATCCTCACACATATAGAGGTGTCTGGCTGTGTTAGCTGGATCATACTCAGATTAGGGCATTCAGGCTCAAGGATGGTGACACTGAGGTGCTTTTAGGAAGGGTAGGGGACCTCAGGAGAAAGAGACCTGAAGCCAACAAGCTTCAAAGATTTACAAAGAGGAAAAAGGTCCAAAGGGATACAGAGGAACCCGTGCTAGCTCTCTGAGGGAGACATTTTTCCTGAAGCACTTCTACCAGCATTTTGTAGGCCACAAGAACAGAGCACAAAAGCTGTGTAACACTAACAAGTGTCTTGGTTGTCAGCAGCCCTACCCTCAGTCCTGGGCCATCCCTGCCTGCCTGCCTTGGCCACCTGCTTGTTAAAACTCACCACTGCACGGGGCAGAAAAGGACACTGACACCATGGAATATGGGAACTTGAGGCTTCCCCAAGGCTGTGCCTGCTGACTCCCAGGGACCCTGTGAGCTGGAGCTGGCATTTGTGTATGGCTGAGGAGTTTCTGCTTGCCTCCTGGCGATCCTGCAGGGTGCTTGGAGGAGAAACACTACTGAGATTGATTTCCTGTAGTTAATTGCCTAGAAATGTGAGCAGCAGGGTGCAGTCAGGAGCACCAAATGACCAGATCACTAGCTTCCCATAGGCTGGCTCTGCAGAGAGGCATTCAGGCTTCTCCTTACAGATCTGCTTCTCTGGGACTTTTTGCCAGTGCAGTGGAGGGACCTGTAGCTGTAGGAGCAGGGACTGGGTGCTTCTCTAGAGCCACAGGTGGTATGAGCAGGAGAGAGGTGAAGGAGTGTGAATTGCTCAGCACATATATGCTGTGCATTATGCAGGGGCAGCGATGTTGCCCAGCAGGTGATGTGCTGTGGGCTGAGGGCAGGGGGTGGCTGTGCTGGGAATGGCTACAAATGACCACACGAGGTCACTTGGCAGTTAAATGAGGCGAAGAATTGCCATGGTGACTGCACTCCTCTAGCTGACAGATGCCAGGCTTCCAGGCAATGATATTTGTGCATTCCTCTAAAACCCCCAAACTCTCTCTCCCTCTTTTTGGAAAGGCTGAGGACCATCCTGCCCCGTCTCCAGACTGGGAGAATGTAAACACCAGGATATGGAGTGGTTTCTGCACACTCCATCTTTCAGTAGAAGGGGCCACTGTCTGGGTACCTCCTACACTGGTCACTACTGCAGTGCATAGACAGAAGGGCTGTGGCTCAAACTGCTGTGGCACACTATGGTTCTTGCTGTGTGTCCACTCAGTGTCCCCAGGAGCTGCGAGGGCTGAGCCAGCTGCCAGCCCTTAGCACAAAGTGCATGTGTGCAGAGAGCTGTGCTGGAGGACATCACACCTGCTGCAGGAGGTGCTCCAGGGAGATCACAGTGAACAGCTCCAAGCCTGCTGCCACCAGGAACTCGGGCTCACCTGCAATAGGTACTGCAAGACTCCAAGGACAGACAAATGTGCACCAGAACATAAAGCCTTTTTGCACCTAGTGTATTCACACTTGCTTTTAGTGCCCTCATAGAACATGCTCTCTGTTAATCATGTCCTATGCTGTTTTCCTGGCAAAGAAAGTACAGCTGCATCTTTCACGTACCACAGATGTTAAGGTGTGCTCCTCAAAGATTTGTGTATTTCATCTCCAGAGACCTTACTCCTTTCAGCTTCAGAAGCCTTATTTCTTTCATCAGTTCTCTAGTTGTAAGTGGTCTGTGAAGCTATTATAAATCCTGTTTCTCCTGTGTTCTCAGTTAGCAGTTTGGAGAGCTGGTTACTTTGTGGTCTGTGAGGAAAAGTTGAAGGAGGAAAGGCTTTGTGGACTAAAAATGTTTGAAGATGCTTGGTTTGGGGAGCAACACTGATGCATCTGCACAGACCCATGAGAAAAAGCTGTAAAGAAGAAACCAAGTAGATGGTCATGCTGGTCCTGTAAGCTGAAGTACCACAGGAAACCAGGGAGGTGCTGTAGACCAGCAAGTAGGTCATTGTGTCACTTCTGCTGCACTGGTATTTTGCAGACATGCAGAACACAGCTCAAGGCAAAGGTCCAGAGCTTCTCCTCGCTGATGTGCCCATTGCAGCATCTTCCCTTGAGTACTCACCTTTTCCCTGTAAGGGTTTTTGTTTAAAACAAAGAAAAGCATTCTAGACACTGACAAACAGGTATTGTCATCTTGCAGAAGGCTGGCAAAAGAACAAATAGCTGCACTTCAGTGGAGGTTCAGCAATCTTTCCACACAGCACAGACTTGCTAATTTGCATGGTCATGAGGTCTCATTGGAAAGATATTTTTAAATGAAAAAGCAAGGAAATGATGCAAAATAGATTTGAGCATATTCCAGGAGATAGCTAAATTTTTCATAGTGAAACCCAATAATAGATCAGTCTGTGTGCTATGAACCTCTCATCACAGAAATATATCACAGGAGGCTTCTGCTATCTATTCTGGGCTGAGCACTGACCTTGGCTATTAGATCTCAATTAAGCATGTATGTGAATAATGCTTCTTTCTCTTATACTTTTCTGCTGCAGAAAATAATATTCATGGAATCAAACACAAAGTATTTGCAAAGTCACTCTCCAGATGGGACCCATGGTTTCTCAGCAGGTTTCATGTCACATGAAAAAAAAAAAAAAGCATTTCGAGAGTGAAATTCAGGGAAAGAAAGTATTAAGCATCTGTGGAGTCAAAGATTACAGCCTTCAGCACTGAGCCCCTCTGCTGTTCCAGAATGGAGTGCAGTGATGCTTGCAGCTGCAGGGGTTGACTATACCACAGGGACAGAAAGAACATACTGTATCTTCAATTCTTTATGCTTGCTCACCTGGCTCACCCGCTCACCTTCTTTCCTTTAATTTCTTCTTTATCATTTTGATCTAAGAGAAGGAAAGAATTGCTAGTGAATTTGACAGTGATGCTAATAAGACTATGCAAGACTTGCTATGGTGCTTAAGACTCCTATGCAAGCGACAGTCTGTTGTTCCACTTCCAGCTCAGGTAAAAGCTGACCCATTAAAACAGCATGCCAAACTCAGATCTCTCCTGAAGCATAATTACAGTGTTGGGCCAGGAAGGGCTTGGAAACAATCAAATCCCTACACTCATATTTGACAAGTCACGTCTGGGGACTAGAGAACTGTTGAGCATCACCTTTATGCCTGGGAAGATCTTCCTTCTGGAAGATATGCTAAGGTACATGCTATGCCAAAAGCAAAAGGGATGCCAATTTTCACCAGCCTTGTGATAAGGATTTGGTGGAGCAATGTCATTGTGAAGAACAGAAGTTCTCCTGCAAGATGGAACAAAAGCCTTGCTTTAAAAGGGCCTGAGGCATGTTTTCAGCTGTGTGGACTGAAAAGAGGCTTATTTGTGTGCAGCATTCAGTGGGCTTTAGAATGGCTGCAGATTATTTGCAGTAGTTTGGCTAAAATCTTCCTGACCTGTCATAGACACCAGACAATCAGCAATGCTCCCAAGTCAGGTTTCATCATAGCAATGGGAACAAGGTGACAAACTCAAACCACTCATCACTAGATTGGTGCAGTTCTGTGACAGCCTTTCCAGGTTATATTTGATGAAAGGTCAGGCTAACATCTGACTCTAATCTTAGACGAATGTTGTCTGAAAAGCCAAGGGGGAAAAGGCCAGTGAAAACAAAAATGTACTGACTGGAGTGGCAGAAAGCTGTATCTAAGCTTGGTCTCAGCCACGGGGACCAGATAAGAAGATGCCAAATCAATTCTCTCTGTTCTAGAAAAGATGGGACATGCTAATCAAGATCTGGTAGTGAGGGTATGTTAGATTTTGGTGCTTGTCTCATATTTAGTGTATATTTTTTTCCCACTTCTCTGCCTGCCCAGGCTGTGGTGAGTAGTGACACTTTGTCCTTGGAAGAAACTATTTCCAAACTTCTTTTTGTTACCTCTGCTGCTAAAAATGTATTGATGCTCCTCTCAGGTTTTTCAGCTTTTTTTTCAGCTCCATTCCATGATTCTTAGCTCTCGTAATCTCAGAATTTGTTAAGAAGTAATCCCATTATGAACCAGTGAGTCTTTCCAAAATTTAAGTTCTGTCTGGAAATAAATCTAACTCCGAAGCTTTAGCATCAACCAACACCTCTGCCTGGACTGATTGTTTTCAGAAAGAACAGTGCTTTGAAAGATGAGTCTCCTTTCCAGGCTGTGTGCTCTCTTTTGGCTACTCCATCATTTTCAAATCAATAGCTGTCTCTGATGGCCTCCCCTCCCCTCTAGATCCTGCACTTTGCTACCTCATTTTGGTTTTAATTTGCCACAGCAAAATTGCAGTCATTTTTCCCCCACCCTAATTAAGAAACCTATCCGTTAAGGAGAAAGAAAACAAAAACAAAACCTTCTTATCTAAGCCCTTAGTGCAGAACACAGGAGGAATGATTGGTGAGACGATCACCTCTAGAAAGCCAAGGCCTTTATTGATTCTTCTGGCCTTCCTCAGTAAACACAGAGTGAATATTTTAAATTCACCTACAAGGAAGCTAAAAGTTAATGTAAAATACGGACTTCTCAAAATCAGAGGAGAAAGGGACTGTATGTCTTCTAGGCTGACTCACTTTTTATTCTCTAAGCATAGTTTAACAAGAATATTTGGAGACTGTTTCATTGTGCCTCATAGATTCATGACATCATTTAGTTTGGAAAAAACTTCTTAGATCATCAAGTCCAAGCATAAATCTAACACCTAAACCTAAGCCTTGGCTGTAGTTGACAGCCAAGTCCACCACTAAAACAAGTCCCTAAGCACCATTTCTACACGTAAGTGTGAATGCCACCTCACATTACCTCTCCTTCTGTTTCCCACATTTTGTTATAAACTGGCCTTGCTTCTGAACTTCTAGGGGCTAATGGTCCTGAACTATGCTTTGGAAGAGCTTTGAGATAATGAAACAGATTAGAAAAGCTGTATTGTGGGCAGGTGGAAGCAGCACTGAGCTCTTGAATTAAGGAAATAAGCACTGAGTGATGGTGAAGGAAGGCACAACCCCAGTGCTGGGATGTATGATTACATGGACAAAAAGGTCAGGCTACACAGAGAAGCTCAGGAGAGAGTCCACTACACATGGGGATTTTGTGGAAGAGGACATTCAACAGCCCCACAGGAAAAGGTCAGAGACAGAATAATCTCTACTGACACGGAAAAAAAAACAAGATAGGAAGTATTTCCAGAAGGAAGCTTTTGCTTCCTTTTACAAAGGAATGAATACCTCTATTCTGAAAAGAAGAAAGGCTACTACAGGTTTTTCCAGACTTTATCCCCTCTCTCCTTCACCCCTGATCCAGTGGAAGTGGTTCTTTCCATGATGCCTATCTGAATACAAGCCCTAGCTTTGAATAAAAATGAGGTCTGACTCCCTGTTGTACTCCAGAGACTTATTCACCACCTTGGAGAGATAAGCATTTAGCTGATTAAGTTCAGTCTCTTGTGCATACTCAGCTTCTTCTAAGGAGGGGGTGATATAATTGCAGGAACCATATGGGGATTGTGCCTGCTGGACTGAAATTACTCTGATATTCCAGATTGTTTCTCTCCTCTCTGGGAAGTCAAGAGCCGAATCCTTCAGAGCAGGACCTGCTAAAGAAGTCCAGATCAGTTTGCATTAAGAGCATTAAAGTATCCTTTTGAGACTGGTTTCCCAGAGGAAGAAAGCATATGTTCTTATGGGTTGTGCATGTGTTAAACTTGGTGTGTTCTCACATTTCTGTCCAGTAGTTTTGAAACCTGTCGCTCTATTTTAGTTAGATTTTATAAATTCCACAGCAAAGTTCCTGCAGGTGATAGGAAGCCAGTTAGAAGAGAGGGGACCCTATAAATATCCTGATTCAGGAAAATGGTGCACTGTGCATGTATTAAACTCTAGGGACATCATATAGGAAAAAATGACATAAGGGTACTAATCTAAATGAAAATCTTCAGTGAGAACTTAATTTTCCAGGAACATAAATTCATAGGGGAGCGTAGTTCATTCATTCTGCACCTCACAAAACTACTACTTTTATTTCGTTATGATGTAGATGGGAGGAAAAATTATTTAATTTAGGAAACACTGTAAAATAGTCGATCTAGTGCATCTAGCAGATTTAGGAACTAGGATTCAGAAGTCAGTTTGTTGTTGGCTCCCTGATAGTAACAGAAACTAGCCCTAGCAGAGAGAGAGTGGTGCAGCACCTGAAATCAGACAAGGTTCTGAACAGAGCTAAAGTGAAGAAAGATGGGGGGTCCAGAGCACTTTATTATGGGGGAATGTGGTTCCTGGGGTCCTTCCATACAGCTCAGAGTAGACTAAGGGGAGATGGTCTAACTGTAGATTTCAATTACTTGTAGGAGAGTTACAGAGAGACTGGCAGCAAACTCCTTGTAGTAATTGATAGTAAGAAAAGGGCAGAGAGAATGGATAGAGTTTGTATTCTGGGAAACTCAGGTGAAATTTCCTCGTGAGTATGACAGCACTGGGTACAAGTTACTGAAAGAAATGGTAGAGCCTCCATCACAGAAGGTTTCTAAGTCTCATGTAGACAACAGCACTCATTCCTAATGGGAGGTTGGACTAGACACCTCCAGAGGTCTCTTCAACCACCATTTCTATGGTCCTTTACCTTCTATCCAGATAGGATGCAAGAAAACAGCTTGTATGAGCAAAGCTGTCACTTAAAAGAATAGCAACTTTTATCTCACCTCAACTTTACTAGAGGACATATGAACATAGTCATTGTTCAATCCCTTGTATAGAAAAATGGTTTTATTAAGGTGATTATATTTGCTGAGTATAAATAATGAAACTTATTTTGTACAGTGCTAAACTTGTGTCAGACACATCTTATGCCTCCTATAGATCTGTAGCACTATACTATAGACTATTTTCAACAAGCTCTGATTGTTAGGATTTACAGAGGCATTAGCAGACCATGTATGACTGTCACTAGTTTTCTCTAAGCCTCTCGCATAAAGATTATTTTAAAAAAACAAACAAAAGCCTTTTATATATGGGTTTTTGAGTCTTCTATCAGCATAGTTTTCTGGATCACTGATGTCTGCAGGCCATGTATTTCTGTTAACTTTTGGAGGTAATGTGCTCAGACTCAGGCAAGTTTTACGATTTCATCAGAACTAAAGTATGCTTAGAGCACACTGAATTATTGCTCAATTAATTTTGCATCCTAATTAAGTAGAAGACAATCTTATCACTGACAAGTCTCTTTTCTGTGTTAAATCTATCCTGTTTCAAGTGTGATGCAGCGAATAACTTATACAAATAGAACAAGACAGATCTGAGCTGCTGTCTGCACTCTCTAAGATGCTGGCCAGCTTCACTCCAGCCAGGGCAGTGTGATGTTGCTGCTGTCTTGGCACTCCCTACCCAGCTTCCTTCCCCAACCACTTGCTTCTCTCTACCTACTAGCTCAGCAGAGCACACAGCAAAATAGAGGAGCTTAGGAGCACCTTACTACAATAGGTAGAAATATCTGTTGCTAAACAGTGAGGGAAAAATGTCAACAAGCTCTCAAAGAAAGGAAAAATACCTAAGATGAGAACCATTCCAGTAGCAGGCAGAGTTTTAGGGACTACCTTTCCCATAAGTTACTGCCTGGCAGCATGGAGAGGCTATGCAGTAAATCTGTCTTGGGCACTAGCCAGCAGTCCAGTTGTAACACTGAATTGTTCTAGCACAGTTCTCTCAAGAGGACTGAAAATTTTAGTTGGTGCAGGCAGCTTCCTCTTCTGCTTCCAGTATTCATCCCACTGCACTTTCTCATTTAACTGGAGATTTATTTTCCCTTTATTTTTGATTAAAAAAAGCAGTAATTGTTGGATGGCTAGCTTTATGTATAGATCACATAATGAACAGCATACATGTGGTAAACAATGTGCTTCATTTCCAGGTGGCTTTGAAAGAAACACATGCTTATCTTCCTGTAATCAACTCATTACATAAATTTTGTTGCAGAATTGGTCCAGATGTCCTCTTCTTTCCCTCCTCTCCCTCAGAAGAATTACAAACTGCAGAGATTATCTCAGCATGCTGCATTGTTATGAACACAAGCAATTATTTGTGATACCTATAGATACAAAAATTTGACCAGTGCAATGAAAAAATCCTTCTATGTCATCACAAACCCAAGCAAATGCAGTGCAAATGTCAGACTTGTAAAGCTGTGTAGAGTAGGTCAGTGGTTCCTGAGTGTATTAATGGATGCAGCCCTATTCCTTGCCTTCTTCCCAGGACTTGCTGCCTCTTTGAAATTATGTTCTGGAACCATAGTTTGCAGAGCCTGGAGAAGTCCAGTGGTTTGTTCACTTGCACTCCACTCTGCTCTGGTCACAGAACCAATGATCCTGCTAGGAAATTCTCTCTTGTTGTTGTTTCTCTTGGTACATGGATGCTTTTTTTTTCTGGGCCATTTCCCATATGTCCATTTCTGGGTCATGAACCTTTCATTTTTTGAGTGTCTGATACAGAACTACATCAGGGCTGTCTTACAATGACATTAGGTAAAAAAGCTTGACTGTAAGTAACTCAGAAAATTCTCAACTCAGTCATATCTAAACATGTGGCTAAACATAAACCTTTTAAACATAAGGCTTCAATGGACTGGATACTTCTCATGACCAATTGCTATCAGTAGTTTGCAGCATTTACTAGAATTTTTAACTGCAATACGGTTTCTTGTCTTTGAATCACAGCAACAACTGAATCCTGGCATAAACAACTGCTAGTCAAATATATTTATAGGGAACAAAAGACATGAAAATCATAAACAAGCCAGCCTGTGAAATGAAGAAATCAGCTCATGTTCATCACCTTCTAGTTTCATGATTCTGTCCTGTCTCATCATCAGATATGAGTGAGTTGGACAATCTCTGCTTCCTTTTCCAGAGTGAAGAGCAGTCAATTTACCTTCTCAGTTAGGAAAACAGATATTCCTCTCCATCTTCAGGTGAAACTAAGGGAGCTTTGTTGTTTTCTGTGCTTGACTCACTCAGCTTTACTTTCTGGTCATATTGTAATCTCTCTGCGTAATACATTCACTCAGGGCTGAGATGTAAATATACCATGCCCAGGCTACAGGAAGGACACACATCTAGCATAAAGATATTAAAACTCATACCTGATTATTTTAGACCTTAAGTTACTGGAACTCTTTGCAGTATCATATAAGGAATTAATTGCATGCAAACACACATTCACCTCCTATGAAATAAGCAGACCAGACACTTTACCCATGAGGAAAAGTTGCCATATATGTATTAAATTGGACTTTAATACTGCAGGCAACACCCCTCTGCAACTGCCCAACAAACCCTGAACTGCCCATAAGCAAAGCAGCCCTGCAGACATATGCAGGGCTCCTCCACAGGAGCTGGCAGATTGCAGAGGCAGTAGATCCAAAAGAAGCCTGGAGGGAACTGCACAAGAGATACAGCAGCATTAACAATACACTGAAACAACTAACAGGGAGAAAAAGAAAAGAAGAAAATAACCAGCCCAAAACTGATAGAGATCTTTAATTTAAAAACCAAGTAGGTTTATTCACTGGGAAAGTGCAACAAAATACCCCAGGGATAGTGCATTCTACTCCAACAATTAAAATTGCATTAAAAAGTAGATAGGAAGGTCTGAATCTTAAAAAGAACTAGCACAAAAGCTAGTGCTTTTCTTTGTTTCAATACATTTATCTTTGGGTAACAGAGATAGTCACTGATTAATTTTTTAGGTACTTAATTTACAGCTTCCTAGCTTTTATTTGCAAGTCATCCTGTTCCTTACAGAGGCTAGCTTGGGATTAGAGAACTGTAACACAATAGGCACTTAGGAGAGAGTAGTTTTGAAAGAATGTTGTTGTTGGGCTCAGTCACATACTGCTGGGAGGAGACCCAGTTGGGAGCTACTAGATATTCTATGCAGATATTGCTCCCAGCTATTTCTCTCTAAAATCTGAGATAAGATGTTCAGTACCATCCATAAAGCAGATTCTGCAGCAGCTGAGGGGATGCAAGCAGGAGAAAGGAGAGCACAGGACTACAGCAAGCTTACAGCATGTGTTGCTTGAGGGAGCTACCAGTTTCTGATCACTGAACCCATTTTTGCTGTAGAAGTAATTATACTGAACACCTTGCAGGTAGATCTTACACCCATAGCAGCCCATTCTCATTTATACTTGTTACTCCGCTTCAGCTGAGCTTTACAATCCCAACAGGATTCTGTATCACATAGCAATTATGTATCTTTTGCTAACACTCTGCCCTATGACTTCAAAACACTTTATAAGCCTCACTCCTAAAGCTTAAACCACGCTTCACCAAAAGCTTAAACCATTTAAGCTTAACCAAGCTTAAAGTTCTCTGACATGCAGGTATTTTAAAGGAAACAGAGTACAGTAAACATTTGCAACAAAATGCCAATAGAGTTAATCTCCCGAGTACCAGTCCTGAACTTACCCTTCTTCTCCTTTTAAATTCTTTTTCTCCTCCCACCTATTTGTTACAGCAAGAAGGACTACATTTATTCTGCACAAGTTTATTAACCACAATACAGACAAGTGACTTCCAGTATGACACCAGTTCCTAATTCCATATGGGGATTGCCTGTCCGGTCCACATCAGTATGATCACCTGGTCTCAGGTGACTGTGTTTGGTTTATGTCTTTTGGCTTTGCTGTTCTCATGATAACTATCTTCAGAGGGAGCTTGGCCCTTTCCATTTGTCCCAGATTCTTCTGGAAATTTCTGACCCTCAGCCAACACCTGTCGAATAGTCATGTTGATGCGGGAGGACTGCAGGTACTTGGCACACACCTGCCAATCCTCATCAGAGCTGTGCTCAATGACTGAGCCAACAGGGAGGTCTGAAGAAGGAGCTTGGTTGAGGCACAAAGGCAGAGCTGTCCCCTCAGGGTTGGGGAGGACTCGGGGGACAGCATGGTACAGCAGGCGGCTGAAGCCAGACATCACCATGATATCTCCGCTGTGCATGAACATCGCTGTTGGGGCCTCCTCCCGCTTCAGGCCCCCAAGCAAAAATATGGAGGATTGCCCAAAACTAGAGATGGCATAAGGATAGAGAGAAAAGAGAAAAAAAATTCAGGTAGAGAACAAGTTTCTGTACGGTAAGAAAATATCAGTAGTTAAATTCCTTTATAAAAAACACCCCAAGCAATCACAAAAACCAGAGGGACTCCTAAGAACAACTTTTAGTTGGGAACATGGCAAACAGATCTGGTTCACAATAGGCACAGTGTGAGCAATTGCCCTGCCAGCTTTGAAGCTGTGCTTAGATACGACACTGCTGCTTTAAAACAGAACTCTGCTCTCTGCAAAATAACTCTTCACTCCAGGCACTATATCCATGCTATTCTAGCAGTCCTTAAAGAAAAACCTATGTCCCTGACCTACAGCCTTCTGCTATTCAAATCTTCTGAGAGTGAAGATTATATACCCAATTAGCAAACTACATCATACTGCCTTCCTATAACCATATGCAGTCCTAGAAAAAAGGCACCCATCTTTCTGTAACACTCAAGTGTGCTTTCCTTGACTCACCTGAATGATAATAGGGGCCGAGAATGGTCTAGTTCAGACTCATCCACATGAATTCCCAGTGAAGAATCAAAATGATAGTAGTTCAAGATCCCTGCTTGGGCTTGGAAACCCCGAAACCCACAGGCTGCAGCCACTTGTTCAGATAGGAATGCAAGGTCTGAGGGGAAAGGAGTGTGGTGATTTGCTGAGTACTTCTGGAAGGAGGAGAAGGGGGGAAAAAAAAAAGAAAGCCACACCCAACAAATCAGAGCAGCAAATACACTTGGAAACAAACATTGAAAAAGAACTCAAAAGCCTGGCTGATAATCATGGAGAAGGACATCATATTTAACTAGAAAATGACTACAACACAGGCAGAGCCACAGCAGATTTCCCACCTACCATTAAATTAATGGCCTAGACTGACACTGCCAGAGATTCAATTAATTGTGAAGTTAATCATTATATCTAGATGCTAAACTTGAAATCAGTTAAGACTAGTACCAACATCCTGAGGATTTTCTCAGTCACAACCTGAAGCTGCCAATGGAAAGACAGTTCTGTAGCTCATCAACACAACTCCAAAACAAGCATCTTTATTCCTTCATAAATAACAAACATGAATCAGTTGCAAACCTAAGTTTTATCTCTCCCATAAGTCATTCTGAGAGGACTGGAAGATAATAACCAAACTTTTATTTAAGGCCATCCAGTAACAGGTTGATCCAGTAAATAAAAGGCTGCAAGCAGATTTGGTTATCAGCAATATACAGATAAGATGCATATTCACTCTGCCAATGTTTATCAGCCTCCATCTATCTCAGTCTCATGAAAAAAACCAAGTTTATTTGGATCAGGATCCTCAAAACAGCTGTTAGTTGGTAAGAACACACTACAGTGGTTCAGACTCATTTAAGTTCAAAATCACATGAGCAGCATTCTCTTCTTGCTCCTGGCTCAACCCACCAAAGAAAAGTAGTTTCCCAGAAGTCAAATTAAGCTTGAAGTAGTTAGCAATGTTTTTGTAATCATCCCTTTTGGTAGGAAAAAAAAAAAGGCCACTTACCCTGAAATAGTTGCAGGTTTAGAGGTGAGTGTATGATATCATATTAACTTTCAAAGAAAAGAATGCAGCAATGAACTTTTGCTGTTAAACCCTTCACAGTAAACCAATACAGATTAAATGTTCTTAAAAGCATGGTTTGTTAGTGCTTTTCCTCAAGACTGTCTTGTAGGATCATAAACATTTTATTCCTTGATGTCCTTCTCTGTTTGCCATTCTAAGTGCTTATGGCTAAGAAAAATGGAGAAGAACTTAATCTCAATACCTTAGTCTCCCAGTTATAATGGTAACCAAGGGTCACCCAGCGCAGCTTCTCCAATAGGCTCCTGGGCTCCCATTTACTGGAACCTTTCCTTCTACGAAGATAAAATATAAAGAAATAGGATATGTGTTAATTTCTGAGGGGTCTTCTGGTAGTGCAGCATAGAATACTGAGATTCACTCATCCATTTCACAGCCTATTAAAACCAGTCAATGTTATTAAAACCGATCAATGCTAAATTTTTATTTTTAGTGCCAATACTTTCTTCCTCCAAATACCTTGAAAATTTAGTTCATGGAATGTGTGCAAGCTATGTGGCCTACTGCCAACTGTTGTCAGTTTGAAAGCTTGTATTTTTAACATGGTACCTTAAGAGATTGTTGGATGGCAACACAATGAGCAGTGCAGATTAAGAAATCAGAATTAAACATGTCCTATTTGAGCACCTGAAAGTGAAAGACTAGAATCTGAAGATCCGAAAGCTGCAAATGCAAGGAAAAAACATTCTAGGCACTTAATGGAAAATTACAAGAAAGGAAAATGAGTTGCCTGACAGTGAAGCATAGCATGCTGCCTAACACTGCAAAGGATGGTACTATCAATCTACTACTTGGTAGATTGATAAAATGTCCTTAGGATGGACTGACTCACAGTAAAAAGCAAGACTTCTCTAGCTATGACCACAGTGTCAAAAAGTCTAGACTGCAGGTGTCCCCTTATCCAGACTGCTATGAAGGGCAAAGAATTGTTCTTCTCATGTGACAGCCCTGAAGTAAAGGGACTGAGTGGTCTGAAGCCACACACCAATTTACCATTCTTACTTGAAATCATGAAAGCAAGAAGAGGCTTCAAGGAGAGGCTTCTAGTACAGACTGTGGAAAAGCCGTTGGAAAGTTACAGAGTGAAAGAAAGTAAACCAGATAGAAATATGTTAATGACAAATACAAAAAGGAAGGTACACATCTATCTTCTAGTCTACTCATTCTAGCAATTCCAGCGTACTCTTGTCAAGCCAAGTCACATGTTATGTAAAAAAAGAAAAGAACAGAAAAGGGAAATATAATCAGAAGATAAACAGTAGTACCAGACAGCTGGCTCTCATTAATAGCGTGGTTCAGCATGACATGTTCTCTTTTACAAAAAAGGATTGAGATTTGTGCTGCCATGGTCAAGTCTCAGCCAAACATCTACATTTAATGTGCATTTCTACCTGGATATGCAGCTTGTTCCTATCCTTCAACTATGCCATACTGATAACTCCTAAGATAAACCAGGAACAGGAGTAAAAGGCCAGTTTCTTTACCTTTAGTAATTTTTCTTAGCTTACTCATTACTGATAATAGTCTTTCCAATTTCCATCTGTCATAGGATAAGAGCAACTGCAATTACCATAAACACCAACACAGTAACTGTCAAATATATGCTGCTTGGAACAGTTTGTGTAGCCCACAAGCAGGTAAAAAGGGAGAGCTTGTTCTTGTACATCTTTCAAATGACAAACAATGTTCATAATGAAACTATTTTAGCCCATGCCTTTCGAAAGTGCCCTTCTTTTGCTACATTGCTGGAGTGTTTGCACAGCAGCAAGAGCTCAAATGCATATGGGAAGCCTTTATTCCCAGAACTTGGTTATTTTGCATGTGATTTCATATGCAATTGCTAAGAAAAGGAAAGTATGAGTGCTGTGTATCTGGAAACAATGAGGTCCCACAAGAAAGCACAGAAAAGGTCTGCTATAACTATGTTAGAAAATTACTGAACAGCATGGGAGCTTTGGTCTGAAGATCCCTTGTTTATTTATTTGCTGGTAATGACTGCATCTATAAAACCCCTCCAGCCTTCTCCTTATACACAAGGATGGACATCTATATATATATATCCATATATTTATATCTCCCTTGTGGGAATGCTCTATTCCCATTTATGCTTTCAATTTTCCTCAGCACCAGAGAAAGTACTTAGGCTCCACTTTGTGAGGACAGCATAGCATATATGTCTAGGAACTGTATAGATTCACCCTACCTTGTGATTCCTGTATCCTGAAAAGAGCAGAGAAGTCATGACCCAAGCACACACATACATTATCCTGATGGCTTTAAAGAGCACTAAAGCATCTACTTCCATCTTAGAAGTAGACCTCTCTTTAGCTAAGCACTGTTTCTTGCCTCCCTGAAAGGCCTTCACTCCAGATACTAAGAGAGGTTGGCTAGTTTCATCTGCTGTCCCTAGGTATAAGCACAAATATGGCAGTTTGCCCTCTAGAAGACTCAGGTAAGTACTTCATAAACCTGCCAGGGTTGCTGCCAACCATCACTCTTTCAAACATTGTTTTCAACTGAATAGGATTCAGTTTCAAATTAACCTCTGTTCTGATCATTCTCTGCATGCAGGAGGTCCTGTCAAACTGGAACAGCACCCCACTTCTTTCAGCCATTGGGTACAATGCACAATCCTTTTACAGAAAAATTTTTCATTCTTGATAGAGCACAAGAATGGTTTCTACATTTCTGTAACTAATTCTGACTGAGTCTGGAAAACATAAGTGAGAGTATAACTTCCTTCCTAGGTGGAAACAGAAGAATTGCTCCAATCTTGTTTTTGCCATTCTATATCTTGCAGATGTCAGGAGTTTTTTTTAAGAAAAATCTCAGCATGTCAGCCTCACTTAGAGACTGAGGTGGAAGGTGAGCATTGTAGGGAACTCCGGTTGCACCATCATACATAACAATCATTACAAAAATGAGCAGTGAAATCAGTAAGGTAACAATAAATATGCAAATAGCTATAAGATTTTGTACTGCAAACAATCCGTCTTGTATGTATTTTTACAGGTGACTTTATTAAAGCTCAAACTTTAAAAGACTTTTCCTTTTTTTAAACTTTCTACTTGACTTCAAAACTGGGACAAATTCTCCATTAAATTCCAGATCAGGTAGAGGAAAGGCACCTACATCAGCCACAGAATTCTGAACCTGAAGGAGTCTTTCAGATTAAACAGGATTGCCATTAAAACGGTACATTTAATACATTTAATTCAATGTCATGCTGAATTTAGAAGAACCACAAACAAAACCAAACCGAAAGAAATACTTTAGAAAATAAGAATATAGAAACTGGTAGATTCGAGAAGTTCAAGAAAGTACAGCTAACAGTGTTTCAATTACAGTGTACTGGGTCTAAGAGCTGACTGGGAAGAAATGCTACCATTAGTGGGGAGTTTTGGAAAAGATCTGTTTTGCCTCAGGAAAACTGAGGCCTAGAGGGACTTCACAGTTCCAGTTGTAGCTGAGCTTAGCAAGCTTCAAGCACCACATCAGCCAGGGTCACTATTTAACATTTCACCAATGGCTTTACAACAATATGCTACTAGAAAATCCCACTGAGAATGAAAGCAGAGAATTAACAAGGATGCACATGAAGCCATGAAATATCCATCTTTAACCTGGCATGTCTGACACCATCTGCATTCTGCCAGCATGTACACAATCTGCTTCAGCTTCCCTTCCCTGCTCAATTTTCTTAGACCTTCTCAAAGGTGAGATCTGGCACCATTACTTTGGACCACAAAAGGTGACAGTGGACCTACCTCAGCTGCTCCTTACTCTGTCCCCAGAGGTCAGTGGTCTTCTCAGGAGCCATGTGCAGGTCCAGGTTGCAGACATTGGGTTTCTCAGGGTACAGCTTGAGACACTGCTTCACCCAGTGACGCTGGCAGCCCGGAAGGAAAGGGTTTGGTATGAAAATAAACCCTGACCACAGAAAAAAAAAGGAGAGGATGGAGATAAAGTAGGATTAGACATCTCCCTGTTTTTTTCTAAATCTAGAGCAACAGATAGGAGTCAGAGGTAGTGAAAAAACCCTTAGACACACAACCATTGATTGTGTATAAAAGCTGATGAAAATAATTACAGTTAAGTTGAAACTTACTGTTTTTTTCAGAAAAAACAAATGGTGGCACAAGGCAGAAGGCAGAGAGGGCAGCCAACACTGGTCCAAACAAAAATTACAATAAAGGACATACCTATGTAAGGCATATTGATTACAGGAGATAAAGGAAGAAGAACATGGCAATCCAATTGCTTTGGAGTAAATTTTATTTTTAAAATTGTTCAGCATGACTTTTCTCTTAATCTCAGCAAAGTTAAAGTAATTCTGGCCTAGTTTTTCTGTGCTTCAAACTCACTTTATCCCTGTCTCTGAACTCATACTGTCTTCCTATTGCTAATTCAGAAAGAAGACCCTGGGCTGACCAAGTGTCTAGTAATGTAAAGCATCCTCCTCTTTGCTTCATGCTTATTTCCAGGTAAGTCTGGCTGTATCCATACTTGCAATTTGATACGGTAACACTCAGAAAGGGGCATGACAGTCAAATTAAATCCCAAATAACTTGTTGTTGACTGCGAATACTTTGCAGGTATTGTTAATTAACACAAAATAAACACACAGCTTTCTGCACATTCATTTAGCCAGGCACCTCAGGCAGGGTTCAAGCAGCAGCCCATATGAGAGATGCTATTAATCTGCACTGTACCTACTCTGAGAATCAAGGCACTCTCTCAAAGACTATCAATTCAGTAAGACTCACCAACACAAAATTCACATGTAAAGAGAGATAAGGGCATAAGAGGAACAAAGGAAAAGAAGGTTTTAAGGTTTTGGCCTACTGTGTCTTTTTGAACTTTTCAGTCATATCAAGTTAACAGAGACAAAAACAGATTAAAAAACAAGCAGCAAAGCTAGGACTCTTAGTAGGATACAAACTTGCCTTGTGGCCTTATAAAAGTGGTAATAAAAACACAAAAAGAGCTACCTGGCAGCATAGCTCAGACTCAAGATTAAAGTAACTGGTTAGAAAAAAAGCCTTCAGTATATTAATAACTTACAGTGATTCACTTCACTCTGTTCCCTGCACTTTCAGACTATGTCAGCCTTTTGATAGGTTTGGCTACAAGAAGTTTCCCTGCCGGAAGCATTACATTTACTTTCTGTTGGCATCTGCATAGACCAGAACTGCATAGAACAGAATAATAATATTGCCCTTCCTGTCTACAGCTTTTGATGTGGGGTTCTTGAAGCACTTTACTACATTCCTGAAATTACACTCCACTATGTATGTATTATCCCCAGATATCAATGAAGGCATTGAAGCCTGGAGAGTTAGTTACAAGCAGAAATGAGAACAAGAATCAAGATTTTATGATTTTGATATCACAAACTTAGAACATGCTCAAGTCCCTTCAAACCCTTCCTTGACCTAGGTTTCTCTTAAGAAGCTAGACTGGTCTTGATTTACAAGAGCAGTAACAACTAAAACGTGGGTTACTACTATGGTTATTGTGTCAAGAAAGGCAGAAACTGAATTTCTCACAGTTGCAGAGTTTTACTATAAAATTCTATGCAAACATAGAACAAAGACTAATAGTGCTAAAAATCAGTGACTTGCACACATAGGAGGGAGAAGAATAAGAAATAAGAAATATATTCCTGTAGCAATCTTTCTGAACTGACTGAAGAACACCACAGACAAACTTCAAAGACAACATAATTGAACCTCTTGGCCTTGAAAGATATGGGGTGAAAGGGCAAAAGAAATATTCTTTGTGAATCTGTATACTAAAGCAGACTGCTCTGAGGAAGCTGATGCAATTCCCTTACTGCAGCACTACCTTGCTATGTACTATAAATTAATTTGCACCTAATGAAAGTAGTCTCCAAGCTTAGTCAAAGGAAGGATAAAACATGCAGTTGTCTAACAATAAGAAAAACCTCTCATTTAAAAAAAAAACAAAAACCAGTGTCAGTTACAAAGACCCAAAGACAGCATCACATGCTTCTCACAGAACTCAGGACACCATGATAGAAATTCACCCAGATTCCTTAGTCTTCTACTTCATTGCTTACTGTGGGGACAAAACCAAATTATTTCCTTTCCATTCGCTCATAAAAAAACTAAAGAAATTTTTACTTGACTTAGAAAGCTATTAGGACAGATGGTTACACATCTACTGTTTTAGGATGTCCAGATAAAGGAAGCTGAAAAATGATAAAATATTATTCTCTTCAAGTCCATACATGACTTGATTCTAAACAGGACAGATAACTTGTCAATGCATTTGTATTTCATTGTAGTAAAAGGTTTCCTTTGCCAAAGCAGAAGAGAAATGCAGCTGAGTGGAACAACTGTGATTCCCCACACCCCCTATGTAATTACTAGGAAAGACGTTTAGACAGACAGTAAATGACAGGCACACCAAGCAAGGGCAGCTATAATATGACAGGTAAGTGGAACAAAACATTTATAGATGCAAGAACAGGCAGAATTCTTTCTCCTGAAGTTATTCAATTCCCTATATATTAAACATGCCAGATGGGTAGCATGGCTGCCTCAGTTTCAGAAATGCTAAGCTGGCTTCAAAGCGACTCACAAAGAAACTGACTGAGGTCCCAATGAACCAAAAGAAACATGAGAAAAAACATAATTAATCAAACAAAAATCCCTGAAATAAGGAGGATCTGGGGAACTACAAACTCATCAGCCTTACCAAAACCCCTGATAAAATTATGAAGCAAACTTTCATGGCAGCCACTTCTAGACACACGGTGGTTGGGAACAGACAGCATGGAAGGCAAATTTTGTCTAATCAGCCTTACTGCCTGCTACAGTCAGATGTCCAGGCAAGGGGAAAACAGGGGATGATATTTACCTTAGCTTAAGAAAAGTTTTCCACTTGGTCTTCTACAACACCATTGGAGCGAAATCGGGAGCTATAATTTTTTTGGGCAAATTGAACAGGTAAGCAAAAGGTGGCTGGGTCACCAGGCTTAAAGAACAGTGATTTGATGATGCATATCTAGCCAGCAGCTCTTATGAGCAGCATTCTTTGATCCTGTGGCAAAGACTGGTAACTACATGTACATCAACAACATGAACGATGGGATGTTCATCCTCATTTCACTTACAGATCACACTAAAATGGGGCAACAGTGGATATGCTGGAGGCTACTGCTGTCCCTGAGAAGGACTTTGAAAAGAATGGGCTAAAGAGAACCTCAGAAGTTCAACAGTGGTAATTCTGCATCTAGGGCAGAACAACCCCATACAACAGTATGGCCCAAGGGTGAAGAGCAGCTCCAAACCAAGGCCAGGCTGCCTTGAGGACAAACTGTGAGCAGCAGCGAGGGGTAGTGACACATCTTGGTATTGGTGAGCACCACCTACAAGCATGAGAGAGGAGGGAAGCCCAAATTCTTCTCAGATGTACAAAGCAAGATCAGACAACAATCACAAATAACAGCAAGACAAATTTTTATTAGATATAAGGTTTAGGAAAAAACATGGCCTATCACTAACACAGGTGCCCAGGGAGGGTGTATAATCTCTCTCCTTGGAGATTTCCAAAATTTACCCATACCAAGCTCTCAGCATCCTGATCTAACTTGCAACTTCATCCTACTTTAAGCAGGGTGTTGGCCTAGACCTCTGGAAGTGCCTTCCCACCTAATACCTCTCTGTCACTATACCAGGTAAACTGCAAATCTAAAACACATTTCCATTTCTGAAGTAACCTACCTAATGAAATTACTCTGCATATTGAATAGGCCAAAAGGCTCTTAATTCACTTACAGTACTCCACATTCTACACTGACAAGTAGATGCCACACTTCAACTGTGAAACTACTGTATTTCAGCCACGTACCCAATGTGCATTATATATATTGAGGAAAAAGGGGTTCTACAGAAATAAAATCTCTGCCAAAGGCCACAGGAATCCATTCCCATGAGCTATGGTCTGGTTGATCTCACTGTGAAACAATTGGCTTTTCTCACCTTCATAAATATTGCTATATCCATCCTTCAGCTGCTTTGTTCATCTTCCTGCACTTACTACAACATCAAATTACACTGAGGCAAACCAAAATAGCTTTTTCAGGCAGTACAAGAAAGATAAGATTGAAACTGCCTGAATTCAAAGCAACGAGGTTTTATTTCATTTTTCTTGAAATCAGAGGTACCTACCTGGATACCCACTGAGGCCATAGGCTTTCCACTGGCTAACTGGCTGTAATCCTGCTCTGTAGGCATCTTGATCACTGACTGAAGAAATACTGAGCTGTGATCTGAACACCTGGCAAAAGAAAATGGATCTAGTCAAATAAAAGAGTGAGAAACACAAAACTCTTCCAAAAATAGCATCAAAAAGGAAGAGTGCTCCCATGCTTGAAGGTAACTCTCGAGAAAGAACAGAACTACTGTCCAAACAGTTGTGATCAGGACAGGGCAAACAGAGCCAGGACACATTCAATGTAAGAATCAAAAGGTATTTACAGGTTTTACCTCGAGAGAAGCTGTCCCCCACTTATAAAACACCCCAAACAATATACACCAATGAGAAAAAAAATCATCATGATTTGTGCATTTCCACAGTACAGCCTCATCATTATAAAACATTCTGGTAGTTATCAACCTCCATTAGAGAGCAATATACTCATAACATTTTCTACTTTCAAAGAGCATTCAAAATACAAGTTGCTCATGATCCTATAGGGTAGATGACTATTCTCATCTCGAATTTGCAGAAGGATAAACAGTACAGCAATGAAGTAGCCAAAGCTCAGATATGAAGGACTACAGAAACTTTGTCAATTCTGAATGCCACCCTGCCAATTCTGTCCAACAGCAGGATCAACAAGATGTATTAACTCGACATACGCTCTTAAGTTGCAATAAGACATGTATTTAAGCTAACATTTAATGAAAAAAATCCACCAAACTTATTCTACTCTGTTACAAATCCCTTCTTCACTTAGGGAAATGTCTTGAGGAGGGCAAGGTAGAGGCAGGCTGGTTTTGTTCTGGCTAAGTTCCCCAGTCCAGTTCTCCATGCAGCAGTGGAAAGGTACAGGCTCATATAAGGAAAGGCAAGCACAGCAGGAATAAGCAGGCAGAGACTGCAAGACGTTGTCTATAACAACTTAAAACATATATCAAATTAAGTTCTTTGCACAGAGCCTCTGTAGTGGTGCATTTGTAAATCAGTCTCTTTGCAGCTGACAGCTCTGGCTAACATTTTCTGAGCAACAGGACTAAATTACATAACAGAATTTCTAAGAAATTCTCAACTACAGCTGGACAGCACCTTCTGGCAATATAGTCCGTTTTACCCATTTTTTCAGCTTTTTGTCAAAAGCAGCTTTGTGAGTGCCAGCCTTGAGCTTACTTCACAGTCCTGTCCAGTGTCCCCAGGAAGGTTCCTCCTCTGACCAAAACTGTCACCTCACTGCCTGCTCAAAGTGCTTCCCCACCAGCTATTGCCTGGGCTTCTCGAGAACAGGAGATGTTTCTGTGCTGAAGAAATACATGTGCTGCATCACTTAAATAAGCCTGGTAACAGGGCAGATGGGGTATGTCACACTTCACTGAAGAGCTCAACTGCTTGAAGCAGTTTTCTGAGAAAAAAGAAGCAATATTATCTGGGCCAATCTGACTGGCCTGTAGCTCTTAAAGAGAAAAGCTGTTTAAAGAGAAAAGATGTTTTCACTAGTAAACTGTCACCTGATCTCAGAAGGTAACAGGCACAAAAAGAATCATATTGAGAGAAGACAGATCCTTGTGATGGTTTCAAATACTTTGAATTTCCCAGAAGAGACATAATGCTGTAATCCTTTACCAAATACAGGATTCCTGCAATCTCTAGAAAGGCTGAAACGTTAACAACTTCCTTAGTTAATTCTAATGCCTGCAACAATTTCATATGGGTCAGGTTTTGTGTTCCATTAGCAACAGCAAAATTACAGCCCAAAAAGATAGAAAAATAAATAGCTTAACAGAACACCAAAAAGAAAAGACTAAGCATCGAAACTGAAAAATTAGGCGAAGTTTAATTTTAACTATAACCCTCACTTTTTTTTTTTTTTTTACATAAACTCATAAGCAGATTATTGGTTAACAACCAATTGTTAACCAAAAGGTTAACAACCTGGTTAACAACACTTTTAACAGATATGTGCCATCCTTTTGTGAGGTGACAAAACAGAAGACAGGTTTTAAGGATAATTTTTTCATCACTGAAAACATGGTCAACTACTATGATGGCTACTTCTTTAAGCTGTGCTGATGATTGTATTCCCCGACCCACTGTAATAGCTGAACTCGTGCTGATGACTAAGCCAAGCATTTATTATACAGGAGTGAGAAAGGAGAAGAAACTTGACTGGGGGGAAGGCAGCCTAGCAAAGAGCAGCAGATTCCAGCCCACCCAGGTGCTTCAGGGTAAGACAAGGGCTAGCAGGCCCAGGAAACTGTCAGTTCCGAGAGTGAAACCTGGGGTTTTATGTCCAGAAGTTACGCTGCTTAAGTATCACGTGGTGTTATTAGAGGCTTTGAAGATCTCCTACTGCTAGGGCTCCCTACTGTGTAGGGAGCTAATTAAACATTATGGAAGTAAATATAAGCAAAAGCAGTAAATCTGTGACCCGGGCAGCGTCTCAGGGGCACCCGGGGCGAGCCCGGCCCTGGGGCCCGCGGGCAGAGCGGCTCCGGGCCCTTCCCAGCTGCTCCTCTTGGGTTACACCCTCACTTTTAAAACATCTCAGGGAGTCGTAGGACGCTCAGCGGTCGAGTACAGCACCCTCTAGCCAGAAACGGGGCAGCACTAGGGATTCGAAAGGAAACAGCAGGTGGAGAGAACGGGCTGCAGCGACACCGCCAGAGCCCGCACTGAGACACCGCGCGGAGGGCGGGACGCGCTCCGAGCCGCTCGCCGCGGGGCGCGGGCAGAAGCAGCTCAGCATTACCTGGCCCCCCGGCGCGGAGAAGTCCACCACACCCCGCAGATCGGACGCGTCGCGCTGCCGATAGAAGCGAAAGAGCCGGCGGAACGCATCCTCCCCGCCCTCACGGGTCAGGGCCGCCGCCATTTCGGGCCGGCCGGGGCGGGGCCGCCCCTCCCTCTCTCCGTCCCTCCCTCTCAGCGCAGTCCCGACATGGCGGCGGCCAGTGCTGTGCGTGCGGCCGCGCGCCGCTCTCGGCACCTCTTCGACATCTTCGTGGCTGAGATTCCCTGGACGGTGTCGAGCAGTAAGTCTGCGCCCCCCGCTCCCATCCCTCACCGCTGCTGGGGCAGGCGGATTGGGCGGCCCCGCCGCGTGTGCCGGTACATGCCGGGGGTAGGGCCAGGGCGGCGCAGCTGCGCGGAGGCGCCGAGCCCGGGTAACCAAGTGCGTTTTCCCACAGAGGAGCTGAAGGAATACTTCTCCCAGTTCGGGTCGGTGCAGAGGTGCCAGCTGCCGTTCGTGAGTACCCGCGCGTCCTTCGGGCCGCAGTTCGCGTCTCCTGGCGAGGCGGGGAAGAGCCGCGGGTGCTCCTGCGGCTGAGGCCTTCCCCAAGCAGCTCCCCCGCTTCCTCGGGGCTGCACTCTGGTCGCCTCATCTTGAACTCCGTTGAGGTTTTCAGTGCTCTCTACCCTTAGCTCCTTCTTCCAGGAGCCGCCTTCCATTTTTCTGCGAGCCCTCGGCCTTACTGAAGCTTAGTGATTTCCATTGGTATTCAAACACCTTTAGAGTACATCCTTCACGTCCTGTTGATGCTGCCATTTCTGAATAATTAATCTAAAAGTGCTTTGAGCTTCTCTATCATGGTGTTACTAGTCTTGTGACAGAATAAAGTTTTTGTGTGCCTGGTCTCACTGGCCAAAAACTAAAGGTGGGGTATGAACCTACCGTTGTTTCCTGCTGTGGATTCAGACCCCATCCAGAGCACAGGGCTAACAAAACCAGTACCTTTGCAGGGTGCTGCCAATGCTTCTGTCGTTTTGGCTATTTATCTTCTGAGTGTATAGGTATCTAGTGCACTTTTTTAGAGATGAACAGTCAAAAAAAGTATTTCTTTGCAGGTAAATTGCAGGCCATTGCTGAAAGTGTAAAGGTTCTGTCTGCTTGTGGTTCCCCATGTGAAGTAATCCTGTTAAATTGAACTTCAGTTAGTGAGCTGATGGGTTCGCTCTCCACTGAGGATTAGTTTGGAAACAGAGAAAGTTTGAAACAGACTGGTTGTTTTTAACACTTGAAGCTTAGGTGCCTTCCTGTCATGTTTTCCTCAAGCCCAGGTCAGATTGTGTTTTTTTTGTTGCAGTCTGGTAGTTTACCACAAACCTGCCTCCATCACTGATTTAGTGATTACTTGAGGAGTTTCATCAGAGGTACAGAAATCACCAGTGTAGGACAGCCCAATTTAGATATCACTGTGATACTGAAATCAGGCAGTACCATGTAGGTGGTTTGGAAGTGTTGCCAGTTATGTATGATGATGAGAGTGGCTGAGCTGTTGTGAGCTCTGAGTGGAGTTAGAAGGCACTTGGATATACCTGGCTTTTCCTCATTATCATCTGTTTATTGACAACTATCTTTTCTGACTGGCAAATTATTTCTAAAAATAACTTTTTTTTCAGTGCAGTTAGTGCTTGTCATTCTGAATTGCACTCTGCTTGCAGCTGCTTTATCTTGCTGAATGTTTTTCCAAGTACTGTGGCCATTTAAATGTCAGTTTTGTTGTGACTGGCTCAATTAGTAGATAAATACTGCAGTTTGAGACTACTGTCTATACATTATTCCAGGCTTCAACTATATCTTAAAATCACGATCTTTTGTATTATTGCTGAATTCAAATTGAGAGAGATGTAAAACAGCCTTTGCTAGACCCCCCATGCTGTCACTGACAGCAAATGTCTTAGTGTGAAAAAGGCTCCTGAAACAGCAAGTGTGCCAATTCCTCTGATAATTTCTGAATCCTTAAATTCAATATCTGTATGAAGTTTTAAACAGCCTATGTGAATATATCCTATAGTAATTGCTTTTTTTTTTTACTGATAATTAGGACAGAAATACAGGCTTCCACAGACGTTATTGCTGGATTAAATTCTCAACTCCAGAAGATGTTCAGAATGTGTTACAGAAGGACCCCCACATTCTTGAAGGTTCCAAGGTAATGTGCTAATTCCTTTAATGAAGTAATGGGACGAGTTGACTCAAATTCTGCCTTCAACTGGACACAGTAACATGAAAATATTACATTATCTTTTCAAAGTGTGGTTAAGGATTTTGTCACTCAGTGTGCTTTTAATGTTTTTAAAATCAAAACCACTTCTGTTTATTCCTTCCTCTCAGCTTGAGTTGTTAGGGGTAAGAGCATAGAGATAGCAGCGAGATCGCACTGAAGAGATCAAAAATCTCCTGCTATACTGAAGTAATGCGAGTGCAGTAAAACTGTTTGGGATATGCTTTGCAACTCGTTTGCAGTTTGTAAGTTTGTAACGCAGGTTTCTGCAGGTGGGTTCCAACATCTGATCTGGATGTTGACTGGCAGAGGGAACAGAATAAAGAAAGTGATGCTAAGCTTTGAGCTTCAGTGAAATTTATTTTTCTTCAGCTGCCATCTCATACAGGAGAAATCAGCTGCTTGCTTTCATGTGGTCAAGACAATTCTAAATTTGCTTTAGTGTAGGGTCTTCTCTTCAACTTTTTAAATGTTAGCAAAGGAAAAAGTTGAACACGTTGGCAATCTCAGTGCATTGGTGTATGGTGTCAAGACAGTGTAATGGTCTAGTACACATACAAAAGTGTATGTCCTTGCCTGGTCAGCTAGAGCCAGACAACTGTATTCTCCAGCTTCACTTCAGCATAGAAACAGAGCAAAGCTATCTCACCGCTTTCCCAACATTTAGTGTGCAGCAGTGTTGACAGATAAGGAATAAAGAATGGTGAGTCAATGGCTGCCTGAATTCTTCAATATCCTTTTGACAACTAAGTTTCTTATTTTGAGACTTTAAGTGCTGGAAGATAGTAAAATGAATTGATGTGATGCAGTATTTTAATTGTGGTAAAGTACTTTGCTTGCCATGGTTCATATTGCTGCATCGTTGGTTGTGGTTCCTTCAGTACCTATTCCCAAGAGCCACCAACCTGCCAGTTCCAACTGGCAGCAGAAATTAAGACTCCTTAAACTGTGATTAAATTGGCAGTAGGCTGGTCCTTCATAAATTGTGCTGAACTGGGATGTTATCTGTATGCAATTACCAAATTGGGCAAGAAATAGCATAGCATTTAGTGTCAATTTTCTGAAAATTTCTACTTTTTATTCTTGAAGCTGTAAGGATAGCCACATGCTATCTGCCTAAGCTTCAAAGACTATACTCTCACAAGAGGTGCAAGCTAAGAGGATTCTTTATAGTGAAATAAAAAGCAGAAGGCAAGCAGTAGTTATTTCTTAAAAATGGCAGGCTGTTCTAGAATACATGAGCACTTTTCCCACTTTTTTCTAAGCTAGGTTTAGACAATCACTTTTTATTAATTCCAGTTGTGAAAGCACAAGCTTTTAAGATGCATTTTGCTGGTGCAACTAGTAATTGCTGTGCATATATGCTCAACTTTCCTCTCAGGAAAGCTCTGGCTTGGGGCTTTTGAAATTGAATTGGTTATAAACGTATCTTCTGCTTTCTGTATCAATGTTCTGGGTAATTATAAAAGAAAAATAACAAACCTTCTTGCCTAGCTAATTTCAATAATTTCCATTGTTTTCAGCTCACTCTCAAACAGCAGATCCGTAGAAGACGCAGTCAGAGAAAGAATCTGAGTGAGTGAGTGAGTGGTGGAAGGAGGCTTTATTTTACTAAATGTAAAGAAACTAAAATAAAGATTACTGAGAAACTATGAATGAGTACTTGCTTTAAAACAGAATCCAGCTGTTTCCCCTCCCTTGTTGAACTAAACTGTATAGCCACACTAAAACACTGAATCATTAATATCCCAGCATCTGTTACAGCATATGACGATCATTATATACAGAAGGAAAGTTTTTAACAGATCAAGTCAAAGCTTTAGCTACCTACAAAAACTCAAGCTGTAGGAAGGGGGCTACATTCTTACCCTGAGATGCTGGGCAATGGGAAATCAGCCAAGTCAGAGAACTTGCTAAAGAACAATTAATTCCCTTATGAAATGTTTCAAAGTGATCTCCATGTCTTCTCTCTCCTCGGGTAGCTGAAGAATTAGTATGTGTATATATCCACACGGCCAGAGTTGTGAACTCTTGTGTTACAATGCCATCCTCCTGTACACCCAATATTAAAAATCCTTTTTGCATGAAGTCCAGGATTGCAGTCCATTTCCCTACCTCTCAATGAGCAGAGGCATTCAGTCCTTCCTCCTCTTTTTGCTCTCATGCTCATGTTCCTTAGGGCGGCTGCTGTCTGATGGCCGTTTAGAACCACCATGTTGCTTAGCTTCTTCCAGAAACTTGTCCAAACCAAATGGATCCTCCTCAAATTGAACTGGTCCATCTCTGCCCCTGCCTCTGGTGTTACGGTCCGAGTTGGAAAACTCTTTGTCAGGAACAAACCTGCAGGACAAGATGATACTCAGCTGACTGCGTACTAATTTAAAGTATTTCTTAAATTTATTTCCTCACCTGTTGGTCTTTATTCGAGCCTCTAGATCATCACCATACATGTCCTTATCCACATTTTTACTTGGCCTGTAGATATTTTGGGCCATATCCTTGCCACTTCTCCAAGGCTGGTCATAAACATTATAAATTTCATCCTCTCCTCCAGCAAAGCCACTGTCCATCCCCTGTGAAGAACAGCAGAACAGCACAAGTTAATTGACAAAATGTCACCTAACTTTTTTTAACAACACAATACACTGATGATGTTACACAAAGATGACACCGTGTGATTTACGATTGATTTCAAATGAGTCCAAGCACTTAATGAGGACATGAGTAGGTTTTGGTCTGGGATTAAGTCCAGAGAACATGACACTACAAGCCTCAGTCCTACTCTTCCAGATAGCAACAGGAAGGATTGCAGGCCATCCATGTTTCAGAATAATGGATCATTTCAGTCTGCCCTGCAAGTACAGCTGTCTGTAATAGCTAAGTACAACCATACAGAAATGTGTATTATTCAGAATTTCTGGAAAACATGATTTAAGCTGACTGATCCAAATCACACTAGGCTTATAAAAACTCTTATAAAAACTCTGAAAGTAGAAGTGTCTGCTTTTCATTTTTGGTTCATCAGCTTTCCCTTCTTGCCTGCAAGTCTTTCACTGGAGACATGAAAAAGAGTGATTGACAAACTGCAGGTCTATTGAGGGATTTGCTGAAGCCAAATCTATTTTATCATCTTTGAATAGTCTGAAATTCAGGGAAAATAAATGTTGCTGTTAACTGTTTATATCTTCACAGTATTAACACAAGCAGTAATGGGAATAGAAAGTATTTACTTGCTCTCTCTGAAAGCAGATTTCCTATTCAGTCAGTACTTTTGTACAAGAGAAGAAAATGAGGTCACTGCAGCTTGAAGGCAAAATAGGTTTTTTCCCCACTCCCAAGTGAGAAAAATCACAACAAAAACGCTTTAATCCAGCTACACACTTAGAATATTCATTTTTTTTTTTCTGCATAGGCTCTGGATAAAGGAAATCAATAGTTTCCTAATCACTTATGTAAAGAATTTTATTTTTTAATGTATCACACCAACCATGAGAACAGGCTCCCTTTAGTATTCTAGCTGTACCCACAAAGGATGAGCATGTTCTCATAGAAAGCTGCACAGCTGTAAAATGGTACTTTACCTTGCTCTGGTTGAACAGCCTTTGGTCATATTGGATTTCATTGGATGGCCTGGGGTTGGGCACCCCCAGGGCAATAACTTCACTGATATCTCTGTTCTCATTTCTTTGCAGCTTTGACCTGAATTAAAAATTTGAAAGTTTTATGAGGTCAGTAAACCATACTTGTTGACATGCTCAATTGCAACCTGATCGTGTATTCCATGCTAACGATTTGCCTCAGGAGCCAGATTTTGACTGTTGTTTTTCCTTACTAGGTAACATTTAAAATTTGTCTCCTGGCAAAGGAAACATTTGGAAAACTTATGTTCAGCTGGGCATGACATTTAAATTTGCTTTCCACTATCTGCAATTCACATCAAGCTGACTTGGTCTAAAATGTCATATTTATTCTTTGCAAGAATCAGTGTAATTATATTCTGGAAAGGCCGAGCAATCCAATTTCAACTTATTAGAGATTTTAAGCATCCAGAAACCATTTGCACTCAGAAATCTCAGTGGCTTCAGCTACCTTCATAAATCTAAGCTTACTTAAAATTAACAGCTTCAAAAAACAAAGCCACTATTGATAACTCTGGTGTCACCAAAATTAGAAGATTCAGGTTTCAATCTTTGCTGTCAACGTGTTAATTAAACCTGAACATACTGAAGTCCTGGTAAAGAAAAACCCACCCAAAACCAACACAACACACCCCCCTCTCTCCCATTCATGTGGAAAATTCTATGTTTTGAAGACAGTACTGCAGTATTTTAACACAGTAATGTCTTTTCATACAATGAACAAACTGTACTTCATACCAGTGAGTATCTCCACAAGATACAAATTCAGGCACTTACATTAAGAAAAGGAAAGCCCAGTAACAGCTTCTCTAGTGGGGAAGCCAGTGCAGGAATAAACCAGGGGTTTTTTGCGACTCACCTTTTATCAGGGGCTGCCCGGGAAAGATTTCTGTCGTGCTGTCTCTCTTTGCGCCTGTCATGTCTGATTTCGTCTCTTTCTCTAGCTTCTCCATCCTCTGAACAAGTATAAGATTGCTCATTATAAACAAATACTTGAAGTTTGAATAAGTTATGCCACAGTAATTCAATTCAGTATTCTTTTTACAGAAGTGTAGTGAACCTCAGCACTATTTAAAATGTTACACTTTAAATAAACTGAACACACAAACACCATGGCTTTCTTATGCCCCAAGCAAATGACTGTCCTTGGTAAGTCAAAGCAGATATATCTTAATAACTATGTTCTTCCAACTTCCAAGAGCTTAGAATAATTGTCCATCTAGGAATTAATAGCCTAAAACTTCTACAGATCATTATATCATAATTCTAAAAATATCATTGAATTATGCAGGGATTTAAGTGTTTTGAAGAACATTTAGTGATGCAATATGAATCAGAAAATCACTCAGGTTGGGAGGGAGTCAAATTCACAACCTCCTGCTATCAATGCTGAATTCAAACCAGGTTGTTCAGGGCTTTTTCCCACTCAGGTGAGGAAAACCTGCAAGGATAGACTGACAGATTTCCTAGGCAACCTGTTCCACTGCTGTTTTGTCCTCATGGTGAAATTCTTTTTCCTGACACATAGTTGAAACCTCCTGCTTCAACTCTTGACCACTGTTTCACTCTTGCACCAGGCAACTTGGTGAAGAGCTGTGATAATCATTTAGAAATCATTGCGGGAGGACCTTGTGGGTAACCTTCCCATTATCTGGCCCCTATGGCACATCATCTCCTAGCAGAACAAGCCTTATTCTCTCAGCACCTCCTGAACAGGCAGTTACTCAAGCCCCATGACCATTCTGATGGCCTTCCACTGCATTGACTCCCGTTTATCAATGTCTTTCTTGTACCTGGAGGCTCATAACTGCACAAAGTATTCCAGATGCAGTCTAAAATTATTACTTCCCTTGACTTACTGGTTACACTCCTGCAGATGCAGCTTTGTATGCCCTTAGCGTTACTGCTGCCAGGGCACACTGCTGGCTTATATTCAGCACATTGTCCACTACAACTCCTGGGTCCTTTCCAACAGAGTGGCTCTCCAGCTGGCCAGCCCCCAGCCTGCTGGTAAGAGGCTAGCACATCCCAGCTGTAGGATTTGGCATTATATGATCATATCCCTCCACCTTCTGGAGGGATCGTAACTGCTAAGTTCATCATCCTGATCTTTGAAGTGTAATTTCAACCAGAATGTAAGACTTGTCACAATGGAGACAATTTAGTTAAGATGGCATCAGGGTTTATTGGGGCCTACTGGCCAACAAAATTGCAGCTCTGCAAGATCAGTTACAACAGTGTAAGAGCCAGAATACTGCATTTACCACCTTGGAAAACTTAAAGATTGTTCAGTTCTTCTAGACAAAGCTGCTCTTCATCTGCAATAAGCTTAAAAAATTAGTTTAGAACTGTCCATGAAAGCCATCACTTGCAATGATGCATTATTAACTCCAAAATTCTCAAGTGTCCTAAACCTCTATATATACCAACATACTGATGTGAGGTTCAAACCTGCATCCCATCAAACCATCCAGTGAATTAACCAATAAAGACATGAACTGATGTCATGCTTAGAAATTTCAGCTGGTATTTAGTCTCCAATTATTGCTCCAAACCCACACTTCAGAGTGTAAAAAAAAAAAAAGCCATAGTGTCTAAATAACAAAGAGCTGTACCTTTTTCAACGTGGGTTTTGATCCCTGCTCTTCTCTCCCTGGCTTTCTGAGCCATTTCTCGGAGCTTTTCCTCGTGTTTCTCCTTTTCTTTCTGAGCCATCTTCCTCTCCACCTGGGCACGCATCTCTACAGCCTCACGAGCCTGCACAAATAAGACACGGTTAAAAATACAGAAAGCGTAGCACCTGGGATACAAGCAGATCTGTCACGGAGTTAGCCAGTAAACAGGACAGAAATCAAGTCAAAATAGGAAGCTTAAAGCCCATCAGCCACAGCAGTTAGAGCTGAGAAACAAGACCCATGACTTCCAATAACTTAACCCACGCTGAGCCCATGATTCAAAGACAGTGGGGATAAGGCCTTAAGTCTTGAGTTTGCAAAGAAGCAGGACAAATCAAAAAGCTATAGCCTATTCACAGCTGATTTTCTAAAGGAAATTAACATACAGAGATGGCAAAACTATATAGAACAAAGCAGTTTAAAGAACTACCTTTCTGTCAGCAATATAGAGCGCCTCAGCAAGTTTGGCGAAGTTTTCATTAATATGAACAGTCTGCAATCCTCTGCCATCTGCAGCCAGACGCTTATCTAACGGAATGGTGTAACCCTACAGTGGAAACAGAGAGACAGTTAATCAGAGAAACAATATTTGCAATAACAAGCATTATTATATTTGTTGTGTAAGAATACAAAAACACATACAAAATTCACTGCCCATCATTATGTCTCAACGGATCTCCTTTTAATATGTACTTCAAATTCTTGCCAGGTAATACAAAGCTTCACTCCAATTCTACCCTCCCACCAAATCTGAATCACAGCTTCCCTTCAAGGTTCATCTTAGGACAAAAGACAGCTTTCAAGCAATAAAGTCCACTTTTTGCTTTGTGTTAAGAACTACAGATAATAGCTTCTCTAGTCTCTAAGCCTGTTTTACCATACTGTGCTTAAAAATTGTTTTACCTGAACTGTTTCCATACCTGTTAAGGGATTAGTTGATTCAAAATGAGAAAGAAAGGGACAAGGCAGCCAGCAAAAGTAAAACACACTAAATGCCAATTTGGTTTTCCAAAGCTCAAATTCAAAATTATTTATAGATTATATTTCAAGATTTTTTAATGAGCTTTACAAAACTTTTGCTTTGGTTTTAGCATCTGTAACCTAAAATCTGATCTCCTAATTAGCATCAGACCCAGTTAGACAGCTGTGTTGGGGTAGGGAAAAAAAAGTAACATCCAAACATGCAGCTTTTCCTTCCTCCAATTGAAGAGGCTGTCTCAGGACAACAGTTTAGTAAGTTTCAGAATGATTAGACCAGTTACTGCAGCAAATAAGTTCTCTCCTCTCTAGAACATAAACTTAATGACTGATAAAAATCAAAGGGACAGGAAATACCCACTCAAACAAGGAACAAAAATAGCTAGCTGACCAGTGATAAAAATTGGGTAATGAAAGAATGCAACAAGGAAAACTTTCCAGAAATATGGACTGCAGTATTAAAAAGAAACATGCTTGGGTCTCTGATACTCTGCTCTTTTTCAGTTTAGATAGCTTTACTGTGTGACCTTGAGAGATTTTGACTTTGGACTGCACTATTATGGGGATTTTAAATAAAATTTTTTCCTTTTTTATAATCTCTGCCATGAAGTAACATATTCACCCTCCATTCTATACTCTCAATTGGACAACCCTTATATGCCAAACTGAAGAAAAATTAACTGTATAATCATGTGTTCTCCATGCTGGAAGCAGCCAGTTTACCTAACTCTACATGTTTAAAATCATTATTATTCAAGCTTAAATAATTCACAGAAGTTTCCCATCAGGGTGCAACTTTAGAAAAATAAATTTATGACAACTTAATTACCTTTGCATTTTTCCAGTTTGAAATGCACGGAGGAATTTTCCACTCTTGCTGCTCTTTCACAGTCATCTGATTTAAGAGAAGAAGCAAAGTCATCTTCAGATTTATAGTAAAAGGAAATACTATTTTCTTTCTCAAAGGCAGCTATTGAAATGAAACTATTGAAGTAAGTTAGAGTAGAAAGTTCAGGACTCCGTAGCAAAATCCCAACTCTTCTTAGCAGCAGTAAGATTTCAGAATCAAGGAATGGTTTGATTGGAAGGGACCTTAGTGATCAGCTGGTTCCAAACCCTCTGCCATGTGATTTATCTTTGCCAACACTGAATAAAGTCCTGACAGCTCTTCAGCATCCTCTCAAGCTTTCATCACACAGGCCGTAACTCAGAAGCAGCTTGCTACCATCTGCACATTTAGCAGCTATTCAAGCTGTACCAAACTGATGAACCACCACTACACTCATCTCTCAGAAGGAGCTAACCCTTAATGACA
Source organism: Oenanthe melanoleuca (assembly GCF_029582105.1). Lineage (NCBI taxonomy): Eukaryota > Metazoa > Chordata > Aves > Passeriformes > Muscicapidae > Oenanthe > Oenanthe melanoleuca. Next base: position 39,937,062 of record NC_079339.1, read on the forward strand.
CAAGTTAGTGTTATTAAGGAATAGCTTAATAGTGCTGTCTAAAAGCAACATAAGAGTACCCAGGCTAAAGCCTTGGTCAACTCATTCATGCCATGAACAAATTCAACAATGCAGCCCTACATAAAATATGAGACATCTACTCAACCTTTGACATGATAATTGAAAAGACAGCTACTTTCAGAACTGCCCAAATGAAAAAAAAAAAAAAACAACCCCAAAAAAAAAAACAACCAAACAAAAAGACTGCACTGGGCACCAAGTTTATAATTTAACATCACATCAAAAGATCAGTAAGGAGAAAGTACACAGAAATGAACTAGATCGAAGAAGAATTTGTGGACCCACCTAAGCATTCAAAACTGAGAACAGCTATGGCATTTCATACCTTTCTACTTGGAGAGTGCATTACAGGTGCTGGAGGAGATGGTGGTCCTCGTGGAATCTTCTTGTTAATTCTGAGCAATTAAGAAAACAATTACAACTGCAATCAGCATGTTGCACAGAAACACACTTCAGAATCTTCTATTTGCCATGAAGAAGCTGTGAATACTTACTTGAATCTTGGAGGCTCCATAGGGTCCTTCTGCATTTCCACCATCCGAATAACTCTCTGTTTTGCTCCAGAGTTGAACGCAACTCCCTGCTGAGATGGTGTGTACCTGAATAAAACAGAGTGCTCAGCTCTCTGCACACAGTTACATATTCCTTTCCCACCTCCATCTTTACCCAGTTCACTAGTCTAGCTGTGGTTTCAGTTTATCCACAACAGTTTAAGACTACCCCACTATGAATGCCAGCAGCAGGTAATGGCACAGGTGATACTGCACTGAGTGCAGACTCAGTTACACCAGACAGAATGTAACTTCTCTTCAAGGCTATATTCTCCTGTTTCAACCTTGATTCTGAAACAGAAGAAAAACAAGTACAGTACACATAGCTTGTCACAATACTCCCTACCTAAGTCTGTGAAGCCCTGGTGTCTTCTTATTGTTCATTAAGAACCTCATCACATACTTTTTTTTCAGAATTAACCTCAAGCCAAGTGTAACTCTGCCATGAAGTTTTTCTGTGTTTGAACAGGAAATCATCACAAATAAGTATCAGCCTCCTCACAATTCCAATTGTTTCCAACTGCTCATTTTCTGTGAAGGAAGAACTTTGCTACATATCTTCTTGGGGCTTGAAATGTGCAGTAAATACTTTGCTTTCAGGGCAGCATCATTAATAATGATCCCTGGCAAATCTGTGTTTTGTTGCTAAAACAATTACCCCTCCAAAGTGCCATAACTCCATAATCCATTTTGTATATCACATTATCTTACACAAACACCAGCACTACATACCGAATGTACTGTGCAGGAGCTAGTTTGTCAGCAGCTCGAACTGGCATGGCTGCTGCAACTTTTTGGGAGACCGATTTCTCCAAGGCTGCTCTTGTCTTCTCTGTTATCTGAAGAAAAAATACCACAGTGTACATCTCATCCCATTACAACACATAAAGCACACCACTGCTAACCAGGCACATCAGTGCATACAATACCTCTCTAATTGCTTCCTCATCTGGTCTTTGCAGTTCAGGATCATCCACATTCATGACCTCTTTTGGCACAAGATCTGTGTACTTGCTGTAAATAACCTGGAAGATATTAGATTTTACTAGTGCTGGTGAACAGGAATAAATGTACATATATCAAAGGAAGTGCTTCAGGCTTAGACCATACTTCGGGTACTAATTAAAATTAATATACAACAGTAAATTATGATTACACATTTTTCAATTACTCTCATAGAAGACCTGGTTACATAAACACTCTGGACCCCCTTTTACAGACAGACTAATCAAAGAAACAAGGTGATCTGATTAAATATAATTGTAGAAGTTGCTCTCAGAACTGGCATTAGACAGCAGTTTTCTGCTTCCCCTTCCTTTTTTAGGAACACCAAGCTGATAAAACCCTCCATATTTTTACTTTTGTTTTCAAGAACAACTCAGTAATTTGATACAAGTATTTTCTAGCATCTGGATTTTAAAATTTCATTATATTTACTATTTTCTTGAAAAAATAAATACTTGAGAAATCTAGTCTTGACACTTTCCCTTATATAGATACTTGAGTTTTCATACAACATAAAGCTAGCTGCTGGCAGCTTTAAGTCCCAATTCTTAATATGGGGAAAGAACATTATTAAATGCCTTCAGGGAAAAATGTATTCTATTATATTCATGCTTCACATGTATCCAACAAAATAGGAAGTTTTAGTTCAAAGAGTTAAAAGTCAAGAACTATTATTTCAAGTTCATTATAAAGTACATGTCCAACTACAAAATTAAATAACAAAATTAGCTACAGCATTAATTAACCACACAAGAGCCATTTGCTGCTTCTCAGCCTTCACTCCTAAAATTTTAATCCTTTGAATTAGTATCAGTAATATCCTAGCTTCTCAGAGCTGAATGAAGGACATATGAAGAGAAGTGTTCCTCTAAGGTAATTAACTCATAAGTCAAAGTGTCTTGCTGAAGAATATGAAGAACAAAGTATGCTGAAGGAGCTTTAGAGCATCCCAAAAGACAAAAAAAGAAAATAAAAGAAGGTACTCCTTGTGGTGGTTCAAGAGTGATCTAAAAACTACACTGAGGCATTGTATGATCTATATGAATTATTTAAACTCTGAAGTATTGCATGCAAATGGCAAGATGCTTTATTATGGAATAAATACATAATATAGATAAAATTATTCTAAAATAATTTAATCCATTTTAACAGATTTACAAATATTTCTGTTGCCATCAAAAACTTGATACACTTGCATGTTTTAATTGTAGTCCTTTTCTGAAGTGATACAAAGAGGCAGATAAGGAATTCACATTTCTTTTTGTTGTTTTTCTAGACATTTATCTTGTTTAACAAGTAATGTTGAGACATTTCATTCATCTAAGATAAAGAAGAGACTAGGATTGTTTGATATTGTATTATACCCATCCCACTACCATTTTTCAATCTACAAAATCTACAAAAAAGGAAGCATCAGCCTGTGTTGTAGATATTTCACTCTGCTACTGAAAAGCAGGACTTCCTTTTAGGCAGAAAGAAAAACCTCAATTTATCCTACAGTTACGTGATTCCCTGGCTGGGGCAGCCTTAACAGGCAGCAATTAGGAATCTGCACACTACTGCAATCAGAAAGAGAATAATACTACCTAACTGGCTAACATACTGTACCATATGGCAGGATTTAGACATCAATCACATTCAGAGTCTCACAAGGCACTTGACAGATGCAAGTATCTTGACAGAAGTTTCTTAATTTGCTACACAGAAATTCTCCACATATTTTGTTCTATATATCCCAACTAGCCCTGTACAGTGCTCATCAATCCTATATGCACATCAAGAATTTACTATCAAGCAATGCAGCATAAATTCCTTCCTTGTCAAAGAATGGTTTCTCCATATGAAGCATATAAAATTTTAGAAATCATTAAGATCACCTGGTTGTAAGCCTGGTACACACACCAGATAAAAAACTGGGAACAAATACCCAAAACAAGCTCTGCCACAAAGGCAAATAAGTTGCGAGTAAGTAACACTTTTGATTATTTGAATTAGATTCACGTTCTCTTGACCTGTTCCATAACTGTGACAGGACTTCCTTCAATAATGAAACTACTGTCTTGCAAATGTTTTGATTGAATCAACAGTCTTGGGAAAAATACTCTGTAAATAAGCTTCGTGATTGTTTTTTCCTGCTTTAACAAATAAGCCACACAGCCTTGGCCCATGAAGAAGAAATCCAACTTCAGCATATAAAGTTATTCTTGCTGGAAAAAAAGTAAGGGACTTAACAGTTCCATTTCTTGATTTCACTCTTCCTTCTGTCTTCATAAAAACACAGGATGCAATTACATGTTCTTATTTTCCTAATAAGAGGACAGCATCAGTCTCACCAAAATATATCACTATTGATGCATATTAGCCTGGCTTTTAGTAATGTAAATAGAGAAAGTACTGAAAGAATTGACAGCAGCACAAGAGCTAACCACACAGCTAGGCTAGAAATCCTTCATCTCGACAACCAGACGGAACTCCATCCGCAGATCCATAAGGTCACGCATTCAGGCTTGTCAATGTTATCCAGCATTTCGTGTCTAGCAGACTTGCTGCCAAACCCAAACAGGAGGCTTGTCAGACTATCACATTTATGTCAGTATTTTTCAAGGAAAATTCTCTGAAGCAACTATTTTTTAAATACATAAGTGAACAGATGCAAGGCAGATGAACCACTGCAATAGTAGAAACTGCTGACAAGTCATCTAGAGATAGGGGCTGGGTGATGGAGCTCCTGCCTCTACAAGAAGGCAGAATACTAAATTCAACTTCAAAAAATCCATAAACTGTAGTGAAAGCAAAATTTGCTTCCTAACGCGGACCAAACAAGTAGCTCCTAGAATAGGTTCATAAACTCCATCTCATTTCTGGCAGGTTGCTAAGTATCTGTTTCTTTTAGCTCTAAGTATTAAGATTGAAGAAATATTGAATTATGGCCGCAGCTCTCTGGAAAATGAAACTTCTGTATCTAATCCTACTGACACTGTACTATCAGAAGCTCTTAAAAGAAAATATTCCAAATATTCCATATCATTCAACTCAATACAGATCACTGAAGAACTGCTCCCTATGACATCTCTGCCAATACTTTATCCTGTAAAGCAAATCAAATCAAGCAATAGTCGTTCTGCTGTTTCCAGTGAAATTGTTTCAAATACCTGTTGCAGCACAGAAAGTCAGAATTTAATCCTGAGCTACATCACAAGCAGTGTGCCCAGCATACTGAGGGAAGTGATTGTGCCCCTCTACTTTGCTCTGGTGAGACCCGATGCATCCAGCTCTGAGGCCCCAAACACAAAGACAATGCTGACCTATTGGAATGAGTCGAGATGAGGCCACTAAGTTGACCACAGGGTTGTAGCAACTCTTCTATGATGCCAGGCTGAGAGTTGGAGGTGTTCAGCCTGGAGAAGAAAAGGTTCCACAGAGACCTTACAGCAGCCTTCCAGTACCTAAAGGAACCTACAAGCTGGAGAGGTACGTCGTACAAGGCCATGTAGTGACAGGACAAGGGGGAAGAGCTTTAAACTGAAGAAGATTTACATCAGTATTACGAAGAAATTCTTTACTGTGAGGGTGGTGAAGCACTGAGGCTGCCCAAGGAAGCTGTGGATAGCCCATCCCTGGAAGAGTTCAAGCAAGAATGAATGAGGCCCTGACTATCCTGGTCTGACAAACATTGTCCCAACCCAAACCATTCTATGAATCTGTGATGTGATCTTCCCTCAGCTTTACTCCCCTTTAAATCACAATACTTAATCTTTACTCAGTATTTACATCCAGCTGGATGCAATCAAGATCAACCTCACACAGAAGGCAGTGCTCAGGGTTAGGAAAGCCTAACTCTACAGTTCTATGGAGCCTGGTTTTGAAAAGCCCCACATCTCTTCCATCTTGGTGAATGAGAAAGAGAGTATTTCTGCCTTCACTATAGATGCCATATGGAAAGTTAATGGTAAGTACAGATCTCCATGAATCAAATATGACAAACACTATCAGCTTACATTTAACTCTATCTGTTAAAAAGCATTTTCCTAACTCTAAACCAAACAAGACCGAGCAGAAGATTGTGGTCACTTTTGCCTCAAGCTTACTATCATATCTAGTTATTTTTCAAACATACTAAGATTGCAATCTGAACAATTCTATTACATAAAAATTAAAGATAATCTTACAAGTAAGTAAAGATGTATTTGACAAGTTGTAAAAATGAAGGTTTAACTACACCAATTTTTTTCTTATTGTTTGGCCTGCAGCTTCCCCAAAATTGGTATGATTACTTCTTTTCTAATTTTCCGCTTGACATTATTTTGTATGCTTTCAACAAAGCAAGATTTCTATTTAGCATGAAGTATCAAATATTTAGTAAAAAATTTCAAGTAGAACTAGTATTTTAACATCTTCCTCTTGAAAAATAATTCCAGACATTAGATAAAGCCTGATGAAACTCCAAAAGTCCCCTCAATAAAAATATTGCCACTGCTGTTTTTTTCTGTTTAGTCTAACTTTCTTCCTCATGACAGCATGCAGTCCATTTTGCTCTCATCTTTTTCAAAGGTACTGTAGTAACATATGACACATACGATAAAGATATGCAAGTTGTGATCCTTTGACAATCAGAGTATTAATTAAATATGAAATCCTACTGGCTGTAGAATCTATTCAAAACAATAAATTTATCTGTTAAAAGTATTTCCCCTGATATTCTTAGAATGCCCATCCTATTTTTTCGTTTGAGAGGTAAAGTTTGTATTTTGGTTTCCTCCCTCCCTCAAATGTAGTAAGACATGGGGCGGATCACATAACCATAACCTTTTTGAGGCACCCTAATTTAAAGCCCAAGAAGTCAAATTATTTTGACAACAGCTATTCACATCTATTAGCTAAAACACTCTTTGTAGTTAACACTCTGTTTAGACTTTCTTTGTGTTACCCTATTCTTTACAGAAGATGCTTGCTGGAAGAAGCATCTGGTCACACGCTTCGTCAGGCCTTAGCAGTTTTCCAGCCCCCAACACCTGCTTAAGAGAATTAAAGTCCATATAGCCCACTTGGTTACACTTGAAAAGACAGGTGTAAATACTCCTTAAAGTAGACTAAGGAAACCCAAGCACCTGATCTCCTCAAAACTAGTTAGGACCTTAGGTGTCATCTCTTGGTTGTAGAAAGGCTACTGGATACAGGAAGTTGAAGTTTCCCCTAAAAAACTTCTTGAGAATCTTGCTGTCTCTGAACTCAGCGCAAAACTTTTGCAATACAACCACTGGCAATATTTTCTCCTGCAATTAAACAACATTAACAGAAACAGAGCACCCAAAACCACCAAAACCAACCAGAACCCTCAAATATTGGATCAGTAAGACACAAGGTGCAGTATTCCAAAGGCTGACCTGTGTTTTCTGTCCAGTTTTTTGCCCCCTCTCTCTACACACTGAAATGAGGCCACAAAATTATTTTCAGTTTCTTGCCTTCATTAGAAAATGAAAACTGCTAAGCCATCAACTAAGTTCTGTGTAGAGATTTTCACTATTTTTGCCACATCTTTTAATTATATTACAGAGAAGTTCACAATTTCTGTCTGACATTATTTTAATTCTTAAATAAGAGGACATAATCCATGTGGCTAATGCCAGACCAATGAGTTCAAGTATATGCAATGTGTACACACAACTTTTCCAAGTATATGTGCTGGCTGCCATAGTGGAAGAAATATTACCTTGTCCTTTGACTGTCCTTGTCGAGCAATTGCATCGTATTTTATTTTTCCTTCTGCATCCACCTGCACAGCCAAAGCATTGGACATCTTCTTCTTTCGGCCCATATCCAATGGATATTGGGCCACATGTATTTCTGGGAAAGCACCCCCATCTCCAAAATCCTACAGAAACAAAAAAGTAGTGAATGCCCAAAAGACAAAAGGATGCGAAATGGAATGGAAGAGCAGATTGATTTCAACAAATACTAACTTGGCAAGAATGCTCCAGTCACTTTATTATTTCACTGGTAAGAGAGCAATTAATGAGAGAACTTACAGTTATTAAAAGACACTGAAATGTAAAGACATTTTGAAGTAATTATTCCCTGCACAAAGTAGGAACAGATATTAACGACTAGAATGTGCAGGCAATACAATGCTACAGACAATACAAAATTAGTTACTTAATTCTCATGTGAGTTATTAATTAGAACTGTAAAAACTGACCTTCTGAAATAAAGCAACTGTGAATACTAAAATTACGATAACAGCATTTTTATGAAGAGCTCTACTAGTTATTTGTTGCTTTTCACACCATAATGAAGTGAAGAAAATAAAAAAGCATTCCATTCTCTCAAAGCCTGTATCTCACAGCTTTACAATGCTACACGTGTGAAACATTCCCTTACTTTGATGTGTAAATACACTGAAAATTGGGTCAGCACCCAACAGCCCAATATTCAGTTGTATTATATATAAACTGTATTCAATACAGTTTATTCCTCTCTCCTACAATTTTTTGGTGTAAAAGCATTTAATAAACAGATAACCAAAAGACTTCTTAAAGCAGATCATCCTGGCTCAATACCACAGAGGATGCAGTAGTACCATTCATAAAACAACTTCAGGCTACAGTTTTAAAAGCAACACTTTGGAGGAAGCATTTGCTTAAAGCAGCATGAGCATCTATGCCTTTGCTGCAATGGCATGGCTTATGTGGAGTCTAGTAACAAAACAGATCAAAAAATAAGAAGGGGTGTCTTGAGCAGATTAATCTCCCTCTGTGCTCACCATGTGACTAGGTAGTAACCACCACTGGATGGAGTGAACTGAGACTTCCAAACAGGGACAATGATGCTTCTTGAAACATTATCTGAAGTTTTCCATGGGACGTCCCATATTCAACAATTAGCTGCTAAAGTATTAGCCAAAACCAAATTTAGTAATTATTCAATTTTTTTTTCATAACTCATAATGCATTAAGAACAGGTTTTGCATTTTCCAGCAAATGCAGTCACTGGACAAAGGCTAGGCTTTGAAAGCATTTACTGCAATTTGCACTTGTTTATGAAGCACAAAGGAGCCCTTAACAGGCTTTTTGAGATGTATATTAATTTGTGGATAAGTAGTGCTGGAAACTCTTTGCAAACCTTCAGCACCTGGCTTCTTAAAAAATATCTTTATTAAGAAAGAATAAGCATTCTAAAATATTAACTTCAGCACTCAACAGTGTAGGAAGGGAAACCCACACTGGGTATAATGAAAGCATAATTTTCAACATCATACATATGCACCATATGACTAAATGGTGAACCCACATAGGAATGTTTTCTTATTTGAAGTACATGGATCACCACAGAACAGTGTTGGATTTACAAAAATGGCACTCAAACATCAATGAGGGCAACATTGTTACAAGCTGATGAAATTATGGTATTTGGAAACAATGTAGGATTGTACATGAAAAACTGTAATAAAACTTCAACAGCATGCTTGTTCCCAAGAGCACTGGCTTGTGCCTCATCAGAGCAGGTCTCAGAAGTTATTGTCAAGGATCACTTCAAACTTCACGATTTTTCCAGCTCACAGTGAGAGACTGTACTGAAACAGTTTTGTAATCAGAGCTACACATCTGTATTTTCTTTCTACCTTTAGCAGTTCCAGTTTAGATTACATTAAAATGGCAAGGACCACAACTAATGAAACACAACATTGTCCAAAACCCTTCAGCCAGTAACATACTTAAACAACAAATATTTGACTAATTTTTAAGCTTCCTTCCAACTAGTAATTTTGTCCCCCAAAATAGCAGCTATCTTTTTGAACAGAACACACGAATGTTCTCTTCTCTGATACACACACTTCACTTATTTCAGCTATAATCCAGAATGCATATTTAGCACTAACAGAGGAACAATATGGATGTCTTTCTCAGGGGAGCCTCGTGTTCACAGACTGTAAACCCACAGGACAACAGGCATATTTCCAAATTACAACACAGCAATCTCTGAAGAGAAGTAGACACAGACCATCCTTTTTACCATCAAATGTTTTAAGAAATCTAGTGGGTGATGCACATTGCAAGGCTTTGCACAATTCTCAGCAACATTCAAGGTGCCCAGAGTTTATTTCCACTCCAGGTTTTTTTTTTTCCCCCTTTAGCAGACACACTACTACTGTATCAATTTAAATATTTACCTCCAGCACCCGTGGTATCCATCCTTTCCGGTAACCATATGGGGGAGGCTCCCTTCGTGATGAGACCAGAGCAGTCTGCCTGGATCTCTGAGCTCTTGCTCTTTCTTCTAATTCTAGCTGATCTTGGGACAGCTGGGTTGGAGCTGGCAAAAAACTGGACATCCATAGACAGCAACCAAAAGAGAATGACATAAAAAGTTCATTCTGGTAACTTCACTCACGGACACTCAACTATGCTTGAGTCAACTACTAAGTTAATACTTTCTTTACAATCATTATCTACAGATTAAGAAACTATTTATGAAACTTGAGCATTGCACTCATAAATGTGAGAGCAACTTCTGAGATTCAGTAGCTTCTGAGATTAGAGTGGCAAAGGCAATGTGTGCTTTCTCAGCATTCTGGAAGATTCCTAAAAAAACTAATGCTAAATTCACCCACATTCACATCGTGTTTGAACAGAAGAGTGACAATGCCCGTTTTCCAACAGGAATGTCACTGGTTTTCTTTACTACTACGAGTAAGAAAGAAATAGTATGTTCCCATGTCTCTAGTCTCAATGATTCGCTCTTCCTTTCTCTCAAGGCAAACACCCACAGACAGATCTGACAACAACCTCCCCTCTCAACGCCTGACACCTCCCTGCCAAGGGCAAATCGAACCCCTATTTCTCCACTTTCCCTTTTTCAGCTCTTCTTGTCTACAGAGCTTTTTGTGCATTTACTAAGAAAACACCCAGAGCAACTCGGGATTCCGGGGCAGCCACCGGAACTGCACTCCCATGCCCTGCGAGAGGCACCACAACTCGTAACAAAGACCGCTCGCCCTCTCTGACGGAGAAGAAACCTCGACAAAACCCCATGGACCCAACGGAGACGGAGGAGCTCCTTCCACCCGCAGTGAACAGGCAAAAGAGACAGAGCCGTGATCAGTGGCCAAACATCCGCTCCCGCCAGGGCTCCCTCGGGCCCGCCCGGCCCCCGCTTGCGGCCGCGGCCCGGCCTGCGGGCCCATGGCCCAGGAGAGGCCGCGGCCCCTCAGCGCGCTCCCTAACCGCGGCCGCTGCCGTCGGCGGAGCCCCGCAGCGCGGCGGGGAATCCCCGGGCCCGCCGAGGGGCCCGCAGCGCCCTCACGGCTCGGCCGGGCCCGCTCGACCCACCTGGTGAGCGCCATCTTGACCGCGTACTCCGCTCGCTCGGCAGCCGGGCCGCCGAGGAGGGGGAAGGTGGCGACAGCTGCGCATGCGCCACACCCACAGCGGGTCCTGGGAGTTGTAGTCTCCGTAGCGCCACTCGCGGTATGGCTGCGCATGCGGATAGGCCGCAAGGTGTCCTGGGAGTTGCAGTTTTACAGTATCACCGTTCATTTCTTCAATCCTATTCTGCTCCCCTGCACTAGTCACACAGTCTCCAACAAGTTCCGTAACTTCACAGTTCATCCAGCTGAAAATATTCAAGTAAAAAGGCAGAAAATATAGAGCAAATGGATTGGAATAACATTTATTGTGATACCTGCTGCTTAGAAATCGTTGAACTGGTACATGGAAGTGAAGGGAAGAAGATACAATTAAAGCAGCACAAAAATATTGATTTAAAATAGAAAAACTTCTGCATTAAAAAGGAGTTGTACTATCTATGTTAAATGGGCATCCATGTATTACATGGGAGTTCTTGAAATCAAGAGGCGCACCTTTTAGAGTATAATTAAACTTTGGAACATGGAAAAATACTTCTCAGGGAGTTGTAATACATGGGAGCTGGGTGGAACTTGGCACAGGAAAATCACAATTTGACTTAAAGTCGCAATATATAGCACCATATATAACTAAAACCTGTTATTAAATAGTGGTTGCTATTGTTACATTGCATCTAGTGAATCAAAGGCAGAAGAATCCCACTGAGCCAGGCACGGTTCATCTAGAAGAGAAACAGAAGCCAGAAAGGGAAGAAAATGGTAGAATGTCTAAAAAAAACAAACATGGTCTATCAGAGATTAAAAATCATACCATAAGAGGCAGGAATATGATATGGCAGAGTAACTGTCTTGCAGTCCTCTAATAATTTTGTCTGACTTATCATCTTCTAATCTGAAGGGTGAACTACTCCTGCAGGCTAAATTAATCTGCTGCAACTTCTAGGACAGGGGAGATTTGGAAGAAAGTAAGGGCAATCCTGTGCAGTCTCTCTATGTCCAAACTTGTCATCTGTAGTGAGATCATCTTTTGGCTTAACATTGTGATGACAGCAGCTCTGTCACCACCTCTGTGAATGACAGATATTTCCCCTTCACTCTGAGATAGCTGCTGTCTTATGAGCACTTCAGACAAAGCTAAAGATACAAGACTTTGTCACCCACCATTTATCAATAATTTTCCTAAGCAAAACTCATCTGTCATCCCTTCTACCCATTTCTGTCACTCATTAAGTAACAGTATTGCTGTTGCCATATCTGGCAATATTGCCACCTGGCTCAGGAGCCTTCTTTCCTCCTTAGAAGTTGCCAAGGCTGTTATACTAGTCTCAGTGAAAAAACTATGTTTTATCCCCCCTACTCTGACATTTCTCCTTCTTCCTTTGCTGTGGAACATTATTTAATGCTGTATGGGGGGAATGCGCTACCACACAATTATTTCTATCTTCTGCTTCTGATATTTTGATGAAAGAATTAGCACTGTGCAACATGTGAAGAGGTGTGCCACTGGGGTCAGGAAGTGGCTGGCATTTCAGCATAAAAAGGAATTGTCAGCAGTGGATCAATGCTGCATAAGATATTTCTGAGGAACTTAGGGAGGAAGGGATACACTAGGATTTATACTAGTCACCATTCTCACCAGCTTGCTTCCATATTCATCAATATGAAATTGCTATTCATAAAGTCTATGTGTTTCAAAATGAATGGCAAAATGTTCAGGGGTACTGTGAGGAAAGTCATACAGTGTGAGCTAGATTACTTGGTAAGTAGAATCCATTTAAATGAGCTGTGTTTCAACATGCCATTGTGCAAACATATATCTGTAAGAAATGTGGGGTTAAGTACTGGCTGTGCTAGGAACCAGTGACTCTGAAAAGGCCCCATGAGCGTTACAAGTGACAAGCAGTTTAGAACAAATTTCTTGTGCTATGAAGTAACAAAACGTCTCATGCAGGCCATGGATGTAGAAGTAGGGGTATGGTGAACTCTAGAAGGACTCTTGTCTTGATCTTCAAGTTTCTAAAACAATGCTGGAAGGTAGAAGACGGTTAAAAGATGACAAATGTATTATAAGGCTATAATTAGTTGGAGGTATAGGGGAAATACAATAAGTAAATTTGTTTTGTAGTGAAGTTTAAGAGGTAAGCATTACTATTGCCAGATTAGAATGAGGTTAACTCCATTTATCAATGGAGTTTGACCATTACATTACAAGGAAGAATTACCTGAGGGAGCAAATGAAAACATTTAGTATATTTTGTTCATTACAAAACATTGAGAGGAGATTTGACCATCTTGTATATGTACCTGTACAAATTAGAAATGCAAGATATTAAGCCACGCCATAATCTCACAGAGGAAGGCAAAACAATAATTAGTGACTGGAAGTGGAAATTAGGGAAATTCAAATGAGAAATTAGGTTGGAATATTTAACAATGAGAGTGATTAACCTTTGAAAAACTGTGGGAGATGCTCACTTTTTTGATCCCTTGATTTCTTTTAATCAAAGCTGAAATCTTCTGGGAAGAGACAGTTTCATTATTACCAGATCTGCTTTAGGCAAGCCTGAGCAACCAGAGTCCATACAGGAACATTCAGATGAAACTTAATGTTCCACAACCACAGAGGGACAAGAAAAGTTAATATCCCCTTCTGAATTTATGATCTCTGTGCATCTTCATGTAACTCCCAGGTCTGGACTTTTTCTGAACCAGACTGGTAGTTGTTCAAATGGCAGAGCTATGCTCTGCTCTGCACTGGTGTGGCCTCCTCTCGAGTGCTCTGTGTGGTTTTGGGCACCACAATGTAAGAAGGACATAAAGCTATTAAAGAATGTTCAAAGGAGAGCTAAGAAGTTCCTGAAGGGACTTGAGGGAAGCCTTCTGAGGAGTGACTGAGGTCTCTTGGTCTGTTCAGCCTGGAGAAGAAAAGACTGAGGGGAGACCTCACTGCAGTTTCAGCTTCCTCATGAGAGGAAGAGGAGACACAGGTGCTGATCTCTTCTCTGTGGTGACAGTGACAGGACCCTAGGGAACAGCCTGAAGCTGAGTCAGGGGAGGTTTAGGTTGGCTATCAGGAAGAGGTTCTTCCCCCAGAGGGTGGCTGGGCACTGGAACAGGATCCCCAGGAAAGTGCTCACAGCACCAAGGCTGACAGGGTTCAAGAAGCATCAGGACAATGCTCTCAGGTACATGATGTGATTCTTGGGGTGTCCTGTGCAGGGCCAGGAGTTTGACTCAATGATCTTGTGTGTCTCTTTCAACTTAGCTTATTATGTGCTTCTGTCAAAAGAAACATTAGACAAGGAACGGTTCTGAGAATCTGAAACGCATTTTCCACAAATATAAATCTCTCTCTAAGACAAAAGGTATTAATTTCTTTCTGTTTTTATCTGTTTTATCCTATCTGTTTTAGGATATTTTTTTGGACAATATCTTTCTGGGCAATAATGATATCAGGTTTCCACATGCATCTCTATTCACAAAATGAACCTTGGTATGGTGAATAAGGAATTCAGGCTCTGTGCAGGTCTTGGCATGGTGGGAAAGAGGGACATTTTTAGTTTAATGAGAATATCACAGCTGGTTTTAAGAACATATTTCTGATGCATTCTGAGGAGTCTTTTGGGGTAGATTTAGGCTGTTAAATCCTCTGCACCTTTTTTATCTACTTCAGCACTTTTCACATTTGCAAATCCAGAATTAAATGGTTCATGAAATATCTTGTAACAAATGAAGCTGATGATACAAAGTAATGGAATAAGCTATTGTTAATATCAGATATCTGTATGCCTACCAGTTGCTGCACATAGTCGGATAAAAATGATCAAAATAAACGACTTTTCTTAATTCAAGGGATAAATTATGGACAGATAGGATGCTAAACAGTGAAAGAGAAGAAATTTAACTAGATGGAAAGGTTCAACCACATCAACAACCCCTGTACTTCATATTCCCTTAGGGGTTATAGGCAGCATTTAAAAGGAATAATTATAGCTGGGGGAAAAAGATCACAAGGTTTATTAGTGCTTTTGTAAAAAATCTTTAAATTCTTCAAGCCGTGTCTGTGTTCTCTGGAATGACTGAAATGAAGGCTGGTTTAATTTCTGTTATTTGTTGCATATTGTAGAAAAATAAACTTTCTCAGGCAAAAATGTTCTCACATATTTCTGTAAAAACCACAGACTCTGGAGGTGTTTTGCAAAGGCCTTGGAAACATTCCACTTCCAAGTAATAAGATCATTTCCCACAGGACATGTTGGCCCACTGACCCTTCCCAACAACCTGAGGAAGTGGAGTGCCCTTTAGGCACCAACAGCTTTAGCAAACAAAGTAAGGGGAATTTTTTTTGCCAACAGAAATTATGAGAGAGAGGTATGGAGGTGGCATGCAATTGTCTAAACTGATGCCACACAACAAGGTTGAGCAAAGGCCTTGAAGGAACAAAATACTGGTAGAAGTGGAATTTGCTGATCGTGTAAAGCCCTGCTCTCCAAGGAGCACATCACTTTCCATTGCCACTTTCAGACTTTGGTGACTACTGAGTCACAGGGACTGAATGACCTTGGGCAATGGGCATGTTTTTGTCAAGAGATGTTTTATCCAAATCATGGCTCTGTACAGCATGATTGGTTAGAAGGTGCTGTTTTAAAATTTCATGGCTTCCACAGTCAGCTCTGAACTTTCTATTGCTGATATAAAGGCAAGACCTGCCAATATCCATTTAAATTAGACCAAGAATGGGGTGACCTATCAGAAGACCTCTGTGAGTATGTTATCTTCTGGAATTACCTCCAGGTAGGAGGCTGATGCATTTCCTATCTTCCATGTTGCTTTGCACATCTGTCAACCATTATACAGAGGTATTTGTAATATTTCATCGGGTGACCTGACCAAATCAGAAAAGAACCGGAAAATATTTGAGAAGTACAGATTTCTAGCAGTAGAGATCCCACTAGCCACATCTTTAACTTGTAGAAATTAGCATTGCTACAGTGATTTTTAGAGTTGAACTTTTTTATAGGTGTAGAAGATAGATCTGCCTCAATATTTGTGTTGCTGACCATCCACAGGATGGAGATTAGAAGAGTCAAGGGTCAAGGTGTTCTGGTAGCAATTTCTCACCATACATTTTCATAGCTCCTCTAAGATGGTCCTCTGGATCCACAAAATCATAGGATCACCTGATTTCTGGGACTGTTTTGCTCTCTTTTCCCATGCCTCCTCTCCATACACGAAGAATATCTAGTATAAGTGAGCCTTTGTGGACATCTTGTCAAGTTCTTCATCCAAGTGAATCTAAAAAAGACATTCTCAATAGGGAGGGCTGATGCTGACCTTCTGTCCTCTCTTCAGGCAGTCTGTCTGCTTTTGTTCCTCCAAATCTTGGGACAGAGAGGCTGAGTCTTTGGGTTTGCATCTGCATTTCATGAGATTCACACCTGGGATGCAAATGTCTTCAATAGGAGTGAAAAGGAAACTCTTTTCACAGTTTGTCTTTCACAGCAATTTGGGGTAATCTGAGATTTAATTTATTCACCAGTTGAAAAGAGAAGGGAAATCAAGCCAGCATCTTTCTTTCAAGCCAAGGTTTTTCTTGCACAGCCCCGTGCAGGCGCACACAAAAGAGCTCTGATCACTCTAACTAGGTGCTTGTTCTAATTATAGAAAGATTTAGCGTTGGTTACATAATTGCCCACTGCACATCAGCACACGGCATTGTTATGCTACAAAAGCCTCTTTTCTATTCCCCTCTCTGCAGCAGAGCCAGTGTCAGCCTGTTTAACAGAAAGCTGCAAGGAACAAAATAATTCTGAAGAAAGCTGCCATAGCTTTCCCAGGAGAGGCCAGCAAAAATCGGATGCTGACCTGCCCCCTGCGCTGGGAGCACTGCCAGCCTGTGGGATCCAGCTGTTAAAGCAGGGCACTGATAGCCCGGGCAGCAGTCTGCTGAGCATCCCGGGTAGAAGCAGTGGGCTGTGGTCAGGAATCAGTGGTTGTGCTGAGGCTAGAGTTGCTATTTTTGATCTTTATATGAAATAGCACAGTAGCTTTAAATGGACACCCCACTATTAAGACCACAATCAGCCTGAGAAATGGAGATTGTGAATTGCAAACACAAAAATGCTTTATTAGACACAAGAACAGTAGACCTTTTCCCTGTATTTTCAAGCTTTTTAAATTATGAGATTCAGAGTTGTTATTTCACGTTCAATCTGTATTTATTTCTCTCATTTCCCAGCAGTACATCAGGTGCTCATCTCCCTGACTTTTTATTTTCTTCCTCTTTTCCCTCCAAACCGTGAAGCTTCCTTCCAACAAATAGTCTTTCCTACATAATTTGTAATGGTCCAAGACTAAGCTGTGATGCTTCACTGCCCCCCCATCAGTTCAAAAGCTCCCATCTGTCCTAGAAGGGAAAGAAACTTATGGGATTGCAGCCAGTTTAGCCTTCATATGGCTGATGCAGCAACTGGCCATGTGGGCCCTGTATCCTCAGTGTGCTAGGAGGGCAATCACCCTTATCTCTGCCCTTCATAATTTGTCTCTGCTTTGTTTCTTAGAGATAATACTTAGCAGGAAGCCCTCACTGTGCAGGCATTGCCATAAAGGTCTGCCACAGAGCACAAGTGAGGAAAACACAAATGAAGTGAAGCCAGATGGAAACAAAAGGGGTACTGTGGCAGCTTGACTCTATCTGGATGGTGTGTGCCAACCAATGCTGCTCTGTCACTCCCCTCCTCAGCTGGACAGGGAGAGACAATAACAAAATCCTCATGGGTTGAGATAAAGGCAGAGAGAGATCACTCACTAATTACCGTCAGGGGCAAAACATGGGGACTAAGGAAAATGAAATGAATTTATTTTTAATTTATTATCAATCAGATCAGAGTAGGATAGTGAGAAATAACCCCAAATTTTAAAAAACACCTTTCCCAGCTCTCCCTTCTTCCTGGGTTCAACTTCACTCCCAATTTTCTCTATTTCTTCTCCACCAGAAGAGCAGGGTGACAGGGAATGGAGTTGTAGTCAGTTCATCACATGTGAATGGATGTTGCTGGTCCTTCTATCACAGGGGTAGAACTGCTCACACTCTTCCCCTACTACTAGTTGTGGGGTCCCTCCCCTGGAGAGTTCTCCAGCAATTTCTCCCATGTTAGTCCTTCCCATGACCTCCAGTTCCTCATGAATTTCTCCAGCATGGCCCCTCTGCAGGGTCACAAGTCTTGTTAGCAAATCTGCTCCAGTGTGGGCTCCTCTTTTCATAGATCCACAGGTCCTGCCAGGTCCTGCTCTAGGGGGTCACAGGGTCACAGCCTCCTTTGCTGCAGTGTGGACATCTGATACACCATGGCCCTCCATGGGCTGCAGGGGAATCTCAGCTCTGGCACTGGAGTTTTATGACCCTGAGTTTAGCTCAGCGGTTAGAGAATGGTGTTAACAACACCGAGGTTGTGGCATTGATCCCAATGTGAGCTGGACTTGATGTTCCTTCTGGATGCCTTAAGACATTCTGTGATCCAAAAATAGCCTCCTTCTGCCTCTCCTTCTCCATTGATCTCGGTGTCTGCAAGAGCTGTTTCTCTCATATTTCATCTCTTTTTTTCTCTGACTGCAATTACTTCTGCACAATAATTTTTTTTTTCAACTATGCTATTGCAGAGGTGCTACCACTGTCACTGAGAGGCTCAGCCTTGGCCAGTGGTAGGTCTGTCTTGGAGCCATATAGTGTTGGCCTTGTCAGACATGGGGGATGCTTCTATCAGGTTGTCACAAAATCCACCCTGTAGCCCCCTCCACCACATGCCAAGGAAATCCAGTACAGGTACCCATCAAATAAATGTTCCCAATATTATGTTGATCTTTTAGGAAGATATTTAACACACCATTGTCCCACAGCCAGGGAGAAGGTGGTTAAATTACCTTTATAACACTTTTTCACAGGGTTTTGGATGAAAAACCTATTCAGCCAGAAAAAGAGATGCCTAAGTGATCAGACCCAGCCAGCATGGATTTTGGAGGGGCAGGCCTAGCCCGACCAACCTGATTTCCTTTTAGGACTAGGGGACCTGCTTGGTATATGAGGGGAGGGCTCTGGATATTGTCTGCCTGGACTAGGGAAGGCTCTGGAGCACAAGCCCTGTGAGGAGTAGCTGAAGGAGCTGGGCTTGTTTAGCCTGGAGAGGAGGAGGCTCAGGGGAGACCTTATTACTCTCTAGAACTACCTGAAAGGAGGCTGTAGCCAGGTGAGGGTTGGCACCTTCTCCCAGGCAACCAGCAATAGCAGGTTTTTTTTAGCAAAGCTTAGCAAAGAGGACACAAGCTGCGGAAGGGGAGGTTTAGGCTGGACATTAGGAAGAAGTTCTTCACTGAAAGGGTGATTAAACATTGGAATGGGTTGCCTGGGGAGGTGGTGGTGCCACTGTCCCTGGAGGTGTTCAAGAAAAACTGTATGTGGCACTTAGTGCCATGGCCTAATTGACAAGGTAGGGTTAGGTCATAGATTGGACTCAATCTTATTTTCCAACCGACCTGATTCTGTGAAATAGAATGTGAAATTTAATTTAAATGTTAATTTTTTTTTTTAAGAGAGCAGAAGATGGGTTTTCTGGGAGCACCAGTGACAAAGGGGGATTGCATTACCCGGTAGTTACCGAACGGGAGGAGGTTGCAATCCTGCAATCCGGGGTGCAGACTGCGCCCTTCCCCGCAGCAAGGGCTGACGGCCCAGCGCAGCCCAGGAGCCGTCGAAGCGCAGCGCCGTCCCCTGGGCTCCCCCCGCTAGTCCCCCGTGGTCTCGCCCACGGGCCGCCCCTTGAAGTCCCACCGCGCCCCCGCCCCTCCGAGCGGCCGCGCCCGCAGACTACGTTTCCCGGCGTGCCGCGCGGGCCGGGGCCGTACCGTGTGCGAGGCGGAGGGGGGAGCGGCGTGGGGCGCGCGCGAGTTGAAGTGCCGCTGAGGCGGTCGGTAAGTGCCGCTCCGAACGCCGGCGGAGCGTCCCGGCGCTCCCGCCCTCAGGCCCCGCGGCCGCCTTGGCCCTGCGGGGACTCCGCGCCCCAGCGGCGAATGCCGCCCGCAGCTGCGGCCCCGGCGGCGGGGACCCGGTTGTCGCAGGGCTCGGCGAGGCCGGGGCTGTTCGTGGAGGCGGGAGCGGCGCGGGGCGCGGACGCTGCTCCGGGAGAGCCGGCCCGGCCTGAAGGAGAGCCAAGAGCGGCGGCGCCTGCCCCTCTGTCCTTCACGGACTGCTCTCGGGCGCGGCGCGGACGCGGGCTCGGGGCCCGGAGCGGCCTGGCCGCGGCTTTGGGCGGCCCTGGGTCCCCGCTGTCCTCGCCGCCGCTCCCCGGGCCTGGGCAGTGGCCGTAGGGTCACCTTCGGGGCTCCGGCAGGGAGCCGGCCCGTCCCGGCTGCCCCTGGTGGGAACAGAAGCTAGCTGTAAACGCGAGGGACGCTTAGGTGCGCCAAATTGTGTGAAAGTCAAAGAAACCACCTCGCCTAGGTGAAAAAACAGCTGGAGGTGATCTGTCAACGCAGGGCTTAATAACGACATCCCAAGGCTTGTTTCACAGCTGACAGGGCCCTTAAGATATCCCTAGGGGTGTCGTAATGGCTCATTTGCATGGAAAAGGTTCCTCTATACCTTATGCAAAACTTTGAAATACAATTTACTTCAGAGAATTCTATTTCTGTACCTTGTATTGGAGGGGTTTTAATTATTCCCTTTTTATTGCTACAACATGTTAAGCATGAAAGCAGGAACTTTCTTGCTGAAGAATTCAGCTTCACTTCATGTTTATTTGCTTCCTAAAATTCCCATCTTCTGTTCGTGACGTACAGCTGGCGGGTATGGCAATAGATGTGATGTAACAAACTGCAGATTATAGCTTCAGGTAGGAATAAGATGCAAGAACAGATGGACCTGCATCCTGCTTTCAATAAAATGTTCTTTTAGTAATTGAGAAAGTGAAGGAAAAAATAATGAAAAAGAGAGACATCTTTTCCATTAAGAAAATGTCATTGCACCTTTCACTTTTTGAAATTTTACAGAAATGTACAAGAAGCACAAATGGTTTAATTAAAACACTTTGCAAAAAATGACTTTTGAAGATGACAGAGGATACAAGAGATCTCTGTACAAAAAAACATTGGTCCTGATGAAAGAAACCCCAAACTTTCTAGAATTCCAGTGAGGCAGGGGAAGCAGGGCAACTTTTGTATTTGTGAAGTGTGTGTACATTTGGCTGCAGTCAAGAGCCCAGGTTTATTTTCTGTCGAGTTTGACTGTAGGTTCAGAGGAGTCCTGGTCAGCCAGTACTCTTTCTGACAGGAGAAAGAACTGGGTTGCTGCAAGCAGCTCTGACAGGCACCGACAGAATGTGTCTCAGCTTTTCTGCCTCACAATTACCTAGGGTTTGTAAGGAAATAAAAGGAAATAATAAAGTTTAGCTAAGGTTCATGTACAAAGGTCTCTTGTGTTATATTAGCTTATTTTGCTGATTGTGTTCTTGTGAACTGTTTTTGAAAGACTTGACCTGTGTCACTGAATGTGTTTTTTGGTTACAAGGCTTCCAAGAGAAAAGGCACAAGCCAGACTGACCCTGCTAAAGCTTCACAATGAGAAGTAGGCAAGTTTCTCAGTCAAGCCTAGGAGTGGGAGGATTAGTAGACTCCATGTTGATGGGGTAAGAGCCTGCACTGTGTCAAGGGTGCTCTTGAGAGCTTGCAGAGAAGTGACAATACATTTTGATTTGTAGTAGAAGCAGAAGGAATGGTCAATCATACTTTTTGTCCAATACCAGCCATAGGGAAAGGAAAGAAAGAGGTATCTAATTAATTGATTTTTTTTTTTCATATCTGAGTCCTCAACGGTTACATAAAGAAATGGAAAATATATATATTAGCATGTAATGAGTTATATGCTTATGCTACTTTATATTCCATAAACAATGAATGTAGTGATCCGGAGTGCTTAGTGTGGGAAATGTGTTCATTCCCCACCCTTGTCTCACAGGAAAAAAGTGGCTGAGAAGTGTCTTACCCCAGGCCTGTATTGGGCCTGTGACAGAGCTAGGAATAGGCTGTAGATTCCTGCAGATGACTGTTCTGCTGGTAATTCCCTGTTTGGCACTTGAATGGGATAGTGATAATGAGAAAACAAATCTCACTTGGTCCCTCTGATTAGGTTCCTCATCCCCTGCAATCTCTGTGGTTGTCTGGCACCAACTGCTGGAGTGGCATGCAACCTTCTGGGATGGATTGCCTCTTCCTAGACCACTCATCATTGGTGTGGAACTTTCAGAACTAGCCTGGCAGAGTTTCTGACAAGCTTTGGGTGTTCTTGATGTTGCAGGAATTCTTAAAACATGTTTTTGTATATCTTCTGTTGTCCCCTTAAAATCTGCCTACACTGTGATATCTTCAAAAACTTGTGTTGAAGAAATGCCTGTTGATAGGATCAGAATTGACTTTTGTTGATCTCATGCTTTCTTCTCTCTGCACCTGTTGTGTCTCCTTGAAAAGCCTTTGGGATCCTGAAGTAATGTTTCATTGCACAGATGCAAGGCCTAGCAGTGAGTTACTTCTGGATTTGTGGCCTATAGACACTGTTGAGTTAGGAATAGCAATGAGCAACACTCTCAGTTGCTGGGTGATTGCTTGAGCTCTTGGCTGGGGGCAGTGCTAGCAATGTGTCATTAGGAAAGGAACAATTAAAACTTGGATTGTCAGGTCCTCTGGGGCTGTAGGCATCAGATCACTATGTATTCATCAGATGTTACAGTTGCTGTTTTGTGTCTCAGCAGGGTTCATCAGTCATGGCACTAAGGGCCTTGAAATTTGCCTCATTGACAGCAGCTGCTTCTGGCATCTATCTGTATGGAAACAAGTTCCTGGATCCTAATGATTTTGGAGTTGTTCGTGTGGGCCGAGCCATTGCCACAGTAAGTTCTACCCTAGCAATGTGCAGGAAGATTCCTAGATGGGTAAGGGAATTGGAGTCCACAAGAACTCGGAATTTTCTGCATTCCCTGTCTGCATTTTCATTTGGCAGCTGGCTTAGGAAATCAGAATGTCTGTGGGGAGCTCTTCAGGTTCTTTGTGCAGTGGGGAGAAAGGAGGTGAAAGCATGTAAGGAATACAGCTGTTGTTTGCACCTTTTGGAAAGAGAAAAATGGACATATTGAGCTGCAGAGAGCTGTCTTGGCTTGCCTGGATAGGGTGGGATCTTCAGAGCAAGGGCTCATTTTGGGCCCACATTTTCACCAGCCACCCTTCAAGGTCAGTTGCCCTGGTGCAGTGTCCTGCTGCATTTTAAAAGTGATTTAATTCAAACCCTCTTCTCTGCATGTGCCATTTTTACATTTTGTTATAAGTATCCTGGTTGCATTGATAAACAAGGGTAACCATTGCCCTATGACCCTTGGTATAAGATTTGGGGAGAGAAGAACTGGTGTTTTGAGGATCATTCTCAAAGCGAGAGTCAAGTGAGGATGGGTGGTTACATACATCTGAGATTGGAGTGGTTTCCAGATGTGTGAAATGAATGCTATATGTGCCTAGCATCACTGATACTTCTCAGAAAACTGGGAATGGAGACTGCTGCCTTCTCCTTGATGATGTTCATTGATGAATCCATGAACAGCCAGGAACATGGAGAGCAGAGACTCTGGAGGGGGTATCAGTCTCCTTGTACCTCACTTGCGTTATACATCTGTCACTTCAGGCCACAATCTCCATCATTTACAGACCCCCAGTGGTAAGCAGCTGTCTGTCTGCGTTTTCTGTGACTTTTAAGCACTTCGTTAATGAGCTTTACAAGGAGTCAGCTCCTGAGGGCAGATGCAATGAAAAACAAGCTCTGTGGGTTGGCTCAGGTGCCATGTGCGTGCAGCATCATAAACTGTTGTGAAAAATGAATGTTTATTTTGAAAGGGTGAAGGCAGAAATGCAAACTGTAATCTTTCCTTCTTACTTAACAAGTACTAAGCTTCCAGCTCTGTCCCTGACCATAAGGTAGTGCTGCCTGGTAGCAGGGAGAAGCTCTTTCCCTTTTAAAGCACAGGACACTGAGGCATGGAGAGGGAATGCAGCTTCTTATTGCTGGAGGAGAATCTGTTACTCAGGGTGTTTGGGTTCTCCAATGTGTTCTTGAGTTCTGTTTGCTTGACTAGTGTTTCTCAGTCTTTCTAAAGCCACTGTTTTTGTGGTAATCTACTATTTAAGACAAAAATAAGTGAGAAGTTCCAGTGATGAGCCTGTGCAGTTGGTGGGTGTTTTGAGTGATGGTGAGAGATTACTTTCCTGAAGAATAGGAAGTAGGGGAAAGGAAATATTCTTTGCTTTAGATAGTGGCAAATCACATGCCTGACTTTCATGTTCTCTGCCTTCAGGGAGGTCACAGGTCATTGGCTGTGAAGCGCTTCACTGGTCCTGCTCTTAAATGCATTAGAGGGTTCTGCACCCATAGCTGCAAGCAGTGACCCCAAAACCAAGTTACCAGTGCTCAGTCTTCTGTAGGTTGATGGCAGCATGTGTTTAAATCTGTGTGTATACTTTTAAAAAAGAATGTTCTGTCTCTTTCTGAGTTCTCTTTCCTCTGGTATGTATGACTGCATGTGTTTGAGTTGCTTCTGATAGAGTCTTTAGTCTTGCTGCACCAGAGACCTCTGCCTTCCCTGCTCATTGTTGGACAGTTGGAAATCAGCTTTCTTCTGAGCACAGACAGCCTAAATTGCTGTCATTCCTTAGTCATGGACCGGGTGAAGTCAAGAGAGCAGACGTGTTTACTTCTAAGAAGCTCAGCTTTGGGATTATTCTTTTTGCAAATGAAAGATAAATCTCTGTAGCAAGCAAACAAGTGATTTTTGGATATTGGATACTGGTGACATCTACATGGACCTAAAGTATCTGTTCTTCAATCCAGCCCTGCCCTGGCTTTTTACCTGGATGCTTGATTCTGTCATTGAACCATAGCCAGGCTAAAGCAGACTGATGAAGAAACTGCAATTCTTAAGAGCTAGTGAGTTCAGCAGCAGCAGACACAAAACGTTAAGACAAGTTACAGTGAGGCAAACAAAACAAAAGAGAAGCCTAGAGAAAAGAACACATAAGGATCAAGGAACCTGATGTACAACTATGAGACTCTGGACAGATTTCATCTGAGTTTGATTGGAGAGATTTGAGTCTAGTTGTATTTTAAGCATGTTGGTTCAGTAGTTCTTTGCAGACTCCATAAGAAACTTGATGAAGCTCACAAGCAGAACATTTCTTTTTAAGCCTCTGTTTAGGTAACTGACTGTGTATGGTAGACAACTATTCAGGGGGAGCATTGTGTCATGACTTGGTAAGATCTGAGGATAGATTTAGGAGCAGTGGAAGAGTGTACAGGGTTGAGAATTCATTGATACCAAATAGGGTATTTAACACTGGGCAGGATGCAAGCTCAGTTAAAGTAATCTGGCATTTGGAAAGGGAGGGATTGGTTGATTTTGTATATCTTTTTATAACTCTGAGCTTCAGTCTCACATTGTAACATGAATGACAGCACTAGTCTTGGATGAGAAAGAAGTCAGTGGTGTGGGCAGCATCACGCTGCAGAGCGTTTCTGTATTCTGGTAAAATTAGAAACCTGGCAGAGCTGTTGTGCATTTGCCCTATCCTTTGAGAGTATACCAGTTGTTTTGGTTATGTGGAAGGAACATTCTGTGCAGTAGCTAGACACTGGGAGGGATTTGGCAATGTCAGAGTTGCCTATCAGGATCATCATAATATTAATTTAGTGTTTAAGATTACAGTGTAATTAGCAACTGCTTAATTAATTCCCTCTTCCTCTGTAATACAGGCCAATCTGTTAGCTGCTTCTTTTTGAGTTGGAGGTGATAATTACCCTTGTGGACCAGAGATAAAATAAGAACCAACTCAAGCCTTCATGCAAGACTGATTCAAACCTCCCTCCACTTCAAAGTTGTTCTTTGAAGATGCTTTGAAAAATTTTTCTTCTGAGTGGTCTCAACTGTAGCTGTGCAGCTCCTGACTTCACCAGGGGCAAGAGAGCTTGAAAAGCCAGGAAAAAAAAATTGCTGTGTTCAGTTTACAATTTGGAAAACAGGAAACATTGAGAAACCTAAGCTCCACAAGGAGGGAGTGTGTCTGTTTGTTACTGATTCCCAGCTTGGTCCACTCTTGGATGCATTTCTGAGCTTCTGACTCTTTCCCTATTGTCAGTTCTGCTGGCTTTGTCTCAAAACAGGTTTGCTTCCCTTTCCTCCCCATCTTTCATGATACGTTGACTGTACTTTGTGCCCTTCCTGGGCATGTTTATGGTGAAAGGTGGGGTTAGTGTCCTGTGCCAGAATGGAATGCTACCCCTTCAATAGGGAGATTTGAGGAAAACTGACTTTCAGTGAGAGTTTTGCAAATGGTTTTTCATGGTAAGGATCTTGAAGTTCAAATGGCACATTAATGGACAGGCTTCTCTAGGTGTACATTCCCTTCTCTCCCTCCAAACACGACATATATGTTTCTCTCCCATTCACTGATGTTCTGACTGTGGGAAGAGAGGAGCTTTAGTGATAGGATTTATGAAATACCCTAGATCTGTTTTCAGAAATCATTAAGGCACTTAAGAATAAAATTCCAGTGTCTGTGGGAATGTCTAACTAACAGATTTGAGCTGGATCCCATATCCTGGTTTTGTAGTTGGGTATTCGACCCTTTGGCCTTATAGTCCTTTGTGCAGAAGAACATCCCCAAAAGTACTGCTGCTTGTGCTAATCTGAGTTTGTTTTTAGTCACTCTGTTTCCTGCTGAGCCTCTACCCAGAGCAAGCTGGTTAGGAGTTAGCAGTTTGGAACTGTCAAGTGTGGGATAACTGATGGGGCACAAACAGTCTGGATGGCCTCTGTTACTAGCAGCAGACCTTACTGTGGAAGCCCCAGATGGCTGACTGAAGGTGTGAGTCTGCTGTGCAAGGTGCTTTACAGAGGTTAGGAAAATGCTTCGAGCATCTCAAATAGAAGATGGTGTAGGAGTGTCAAGTGTTGCTTACATATAGCTACATATCATTGAGGCCCCTGCACTTCTTTTTATAAGTGTTCATTAAAATTAAAGTATTTTCATTTAATTTATTAATGAGTCTGTTGCTATACTGTGGAGCCCGAACTTTGAAGCCTTGGGTACATGCATGCTCTTAACAGAAGTCTTATTGTTTTGATAACTGCAGAGCTTGCTCAGCATTTCTGGTTTCATTTGCAGACAGCAGTTATCACCTTTGACTACCTCACCTCTCTTCGGAGTGTCCCATACGGATCAGAGGAGTATGAATTCCTCAAATCACAGGTGGGTAATAGCACTGAACTGCATTCCTTGGAAACTGCAAGGCACAGGTGTGTTGCTGTAATGCTGTCAGCTTAATAACTCAATATGCTTTCTACCAAATTGTTAACAACAATATTAGATAATAGGCCCATGTTAGATCAGCATCTTGCAGGACTAGCACTGGCCAGTGAAGAAGGTCCTTTGTCAAAATTAGCCATATGCATCCAGTGCTCACTTAAGTCCAGTAGAGACTCAAGTCCTTGGTGTATGCATTTGGGCTCTGCTGCCAGATCTCTGCTGCCCAGATTGGTTGTGTGATGGTCAGCTGCTGAAAGTGGCCTAGCAGTGCTTTCTGATTCTGCATATTGTTTGGTAATCACCATAACATGAAGGCTGACTGGTTTAAGTAACAGGAGTGTGTTGAAAAGAAGATAATGGAGATGAATCAGACTTGCATATCTCTGAGGAAATTGTGCAAAGAGGTATACATCTCATTGCAAAACACACTGTTGTGTTTTGATATCAGTAATTAACAATAATAACAAAAGCATTTCCAATGAGAAGGAAGACAAGCACCCCCACTGCTCCTCTCAAGTCTTGTGCTGCACCTTTTATTCCAGCTTATAGCCCTATAGTTTGTTGAGCTGTGAATGACACCCAGTTTTAGTTGAGTGCTTGTGATGTATATTAGCCAGGGTTTCTCTGCTATTCCAGTTCAAGGCTTCTTTGGAGTGGGAAATAGAGCTTGTGCCAAATTAGGCCAGTCTGCATAGTGTGTTTGAAGTAAGGTCTTTAGCCTCGTTTTTCTTCTTGGTCCAGGTAGGATTTAGGCCACTGATGTGGCTGGATATAATGCATGGAGTGGTGCTCTCCAGGGATTCTTAGGTTGGAGGGACTGACTATAAAGCTGGAAATAGCCTTGAGTAAGATAGAAATCGGTGACATTGGACTCCAGCATGCTTTAGTGTATCTCTGGCAGAAAACACACATCATCAGTATGGTCTTAGTGTATCTGGAAAGGTTTACAGAATGGCTTCCTTGGGCTTGTTCTCATCCTCTGCAGTCTAAAGATGCTAAGCTGTTCTAATGTAGCTCCCCATCCCCACCCATCCCCAGTGGGTGGTACTGATGCCCTGGCATAAACTGGGTATAGGTGTGTTGGGGTCTGGAGCTTCACTGTCCATCTGCCCAGGTCTCTGTCCTGAACCTTTGAAACCTGGTTTGCAGAAGGACTGCGTGTAGCTCACTTGAGCAACAGCCAAGTTGTGGAGTTATCAGTATTGTGGACAGCTTATAATTTGGCAGAATTTGCAGCAACTGTTGAAAATTCCTCACCTTTTGCCTTGTATCTCCATGGTTTCATTAACCTCTGTTATGCAGGTTTTGATGATCTGTCAATCCACACCCCAAGCAGCCAGAAAGGGCCTTGTTTCCTAGCATTGCACAGATTTGTGGCCACCATGCTTGGCAGCCAGGACTAGTCAACTCCTGCATGTGACAGAGCCAGTGGCAAGCACAGCATGCCAGCCTGGCCGGCACTAGCCTTCAGCTAGGGGCATGAGCAGGAGACAGGAACTTGGCAGAGTCATAGCATGAGTTGGTGAAACTCATTGACCAGTGGAGGCCGGTCCTGCTGTGATAGGTGTTATGGAGTGCCACCACTGAGCTTGGCAGGAACAGCACTTGTGGGTTCTTCAGCAACGTGCCTATAGAACCTGTGCTAGTGGAGCATCAGTTTGGCATGGGAGATGCTTTGGACCTGGGCAATTGCACACCAAACTGTTTATCTCAGTGCAGTTTTAAGTGGATGGCAACCAAATCTTTACCACCTCACAGCTCTTTTAACCTTTGTGGCAGCTGATTTTTTTGGTCTTGTACTACTTCAGAATGACTTGTAAGAAGTTACCTCACTTAAGATCAGTCACTGGATAGGGCCAAGAGGGTATGAATGCTCCACCCAAGTAAATGTTGTGTTTTAACAGTACTTATCCAGATGTTGCTTCTACTAGCTTCTGTCCTGGATAGATGTCTAGTAATCTTAGCCCTTCATTGTGCTCTCTTTGTTTCTGTCCTTCTAATGAGGCCAGCTTAACCTGCTCTATATATACCAAGAGTTTGTAATTTTCTTTTAAGCATGTGTATGAATTAGCTGCTGATTTCCAGATGCAGTTTTGGTGCTGTGCCTAGAAGAGAGACTCTGTGAGGCAGGATATATCTGTATGTGTGTGAGAGTGTGAGATCTGGTGACCATCGGACTGCCAAGAAGTCTGAATCCGATTTTTGTGCCTCTGTCTCCAGTGTTGGGGTACAGGTGCATATATGTCTGTGATGTACTTGCAGCTGGAAGTGGAAAAACACTTTTTCTGTGGATCATCTCCTCGTACTGAGCATACTGGTGATGCTACTCCAGTGCAAATAATGCTTAACTTGTTCTCCATGCATTCCCAGTGAGATATTAAACTGGGGTCTCTAAATTACTGTGGCCTTGCATGAAAGATGGGAAGGTTCGGTGGCAGCACCATTCCCTGAGCCTACTGGGGCCAAACAGGGACATAGTCATTAGGAACAATTAAATGCAAAGCAGATTAAGAAGGAAATGGCTTCCCCAGGGACTTTTAGCCAGGTTCCTGCTTAGCTCCAAGGAATTATCTTCAATTTTACTATGTATTTCTGTCCCTTGTGGACCACTTTGGATGCTAATACTCTAAGCCCCTCAGTTCCCAGCACTTTTTTTATGGCCAGCAGATGGGGAGTGTTTTACTGCTTTCCATGAGGTGGCAGGCAGTATATGGGAATTCACTGTGTGTCCTGAGGTTAGTTTGCCTCTCCCTGGATCTCCTGTCAACTAGGAGATACGAGAACCCACTTTACAGATGGCACACATTGCTGTCCCTCAGCAGCAGCAATTTTTAACTCCTGCCCCTGCCTGAGGCAGAGATGAGCCTGTTTATGTGCTAGGGCTTTTGTCCTTCCCAATGGTTGCTTCATTTCACAACTGATGGCCCAACCACATTGGAAACTCAATCTTTCTCCTAAGTTAGGGGTCCTTTCCTGGAATGTGGGCCCTTTTCCTGCATATGATGGTACTGCCAGTGTACTGATGTCAAAGGCAGTGGTAGCTATGGTTGGCTCCAAGACATCGTATGTCTGTAGGTCTAATATCAGGAGTGTTAGGGGAGGTATGACCTTTCTTCATTTCATGCCTGTTTCATTAAATTATTTTGGACATCTTTGCACATGTAAGCTTGGGCATTTATTTTAAGTTCTACTCCTGCTTGCACTGGGCCAGAGGAAGAAGGAGGGCAGCCTGCTCAGTGCCATTTCCTTACTTATTGTTTTCTCAACAAAACATTTTATTGTATAGAAGGCTTCCATGCATTCCTCTCCCTCAATGATTGTTGGCCCTTCAGAGTGTTTGTCTTCTCAGTACCAAGTCAGCCTACCATGTGACTTTTCCAGTGTTCTTCTCAGTGTAGCATCTGGATGTCTTGGCTGACACTTCCTTATTGCTGGCATCAATTTCTGTTGATCCTACTGTGTTGAGGTATGTTACAATATGCAGTTTGTTTAAAGGCTGTTATCAATGGAATTCTGAGTTGTCAATGTAGTAAGAGGGTTGCAATGGGTCAGTTGTCTTGCAGATTTTGGCACAAGTGGCTACAGTTGAAAATCTGAGCAGAACATCTTTTTGTTGTTTTCCTCTGTAAGACAAAAGGTTACTGCTGTGAGTTTTGGGTTTTTTTTGTAATGAAGAGGAGACAGCAAGGAGAAAAAGGATCTCTGGTCAAGGTATCTCAGAAGACAGTGGAAATCCATTCTTGAATTAACTTAGTTGGCTACAAAATTGCTTTGTCAGGGACAAGCCATTTGGGGAGGTTAATTAAATGTCCTCCTTTTGAGAGCAGAATGAGGATGTTCTCCTCATTCAAACTTATGGTTATTGGGCTGTCAGTACCTGGGCAAATATTTGGAAAGCGTAACCTTGTGCCATCATTATATAGAATGCGATTTCTTGCTCCTTGGAGGCTCTTCCTGGCTTTTCTATGTTTACTTCTCACAGTGAAGTGGGTATTTTCAAAATGAGCTTTGTCTCACAGTGAAGTTGCACAGTTGAAGGATCTTGGGAAAAAGAGGAATGAATGTACATGTGTGTGTGTTTTCAAAAATAATCTACAATTTCTGGGTAGTTCAGACCAATGAAATAGTCTGTGTCTTTGGCCTGCCCTTGTGATTCAGTAACACTATATGCCTTAAATATTAAGTGATGTCCTAAAATAGTTTCTTCCTGATGGAAGTGGACTGCATCTGCAGAGAGAAGTCGTCAGGAACTCTCCATGGCATTCCTTCAAAAAGGCAACTGTGAGTGGGGACTGTGGGCTGTTCACCACAGCCAGTCTGTGCTGTGGTGGATCTACTTGTGCTTCAGCCTCTGGTGAACTGAGGTGACAAACAAATGAACTTTCTTTTGAGATACGAAATAGCCATTAGGTGGCAGTGACTTTCTGTCACCAAACTAAATGGGAACCAGTAATAGAGAGGTGAAGAGCTTCAGAGCCCATCCACAGTCCCTGAGCTGATCATGTTTGGTTGCCCTATTATGTGCTCCCCAGGATATCTCTTCATCTAAAAGGCATGGTCAACACTAATGCAGTCTAAAAAAGCCACTACCAGGGCCAGCTGGTCGCTTGATGACTCTACATTTGAGCACTGCTGTCTACCAAACTTCCTGCCAACACATAAAGCATGAAAGCTTTACACTGAAAACATAACAAGCTGTAAAATAAATCTTGTAATTATAAGACACTTCCTTTTCCTCCTTGTGCTTTGAGTGGTGTCAGCTGAATGCTCTGGCCGTAGCATCTCTAAGTTTTAATTTTGTAGCATTAAAAAGGTCCATTTTTGTGGGATCTTTGGCTATGAAACTAGATGTTCTTCAGTCATCTGCAGTGATTTATTTGGAGAAATGGCCCATCTACTGTGACATTTTTGAAGGAGGAAGGAGAGAAGTGAGGGTAAGAAGGCAGTGCCTCATTTATTGCATTTCTTTTGCTGGCTGTGCATGCTTGTCCCTGAAGTGCTTTGCTCCAGGAGCATAAGTGTGGATTGTCACGCACTCAGCTTGCCTGAGCAGTCTCTCAGCTTCCCAGCAGGAGTGTCACAGTATGCCTGGGGAGCCTTTAGCTGTCTCTCCTCCAGGTGGGGCTGTCCCTTTTCATTTGAATCCCTGAGGACGTCATCACATTGCTTCCGTAGAGCTGCTGAAGAGGTACATAGTAACCAGAGTAGTATCTGAAGAACATCTCATCTGGTAGAGTGGGGAAACCATTGGTAAGGCCTGAGAGAATGCAGGCTTCAAGGAGTTTGCATCATAAGAAACAATATAAAAGGAACAAATAGAGAAATAATCAGGTTTTATTTAGTGTTTGGACTATGCCTTGGGTCCAAGTGTGAAATGAATGCTCAGCAGTGCAAAGTCAAGAGGTATGGCAAGAGATGGTATCTTCCCTGAAGAGCTCATGGTCGTGGTTGATTTGCCTAGGTTTTCACCCTGGATTTGAATGGTGCAAATAGACCCAAACATGGGATTTCTCAGAGGCTGAAGGTTTGTGTAAAGAGGGAAGGAGACAAAATCAGAAATTATTTAGGATGCCACTGTAAGTGACTTAACACTGATCCCATTGACATTGGATCATGCTCTGATTAGGGATGTTTTCTTAGTGAAGGGCTGTGTAGCTTTGGACCACTGACCAGTTTATAGGGTTCACAGAACACAGAAACAGAATATTCTGAGTTGGGAGGGACCCACACAGATAATTGAGTCCAACTTTTAAGGGAATGGCCCATATGGTTGTTGGAGGCCACGTGTAAAATCAGTAGACCTGACAGGTAGCTGGTGTTTAATCTGTTCTAAGAACAGGAAGAAGCTGGCTTGTGAGTAAAAATAATCTTATCTGAGGATAGGAAAAATAGATTCCTTAAAGTTTCATTTGGGGATAGAGACAAATAATTGCAATGTCAGAGTGGACTTCTGAAGTGTTGTTTTGTTTGCCCTTTGAGTCCTTAGCAAGACCTATACTGAGGATTCTGTTCCATTTTCTAAGGTTCTTGTAGTTAGGTTGCAGTGAAATACTATCTTGAAAGACTCCAAATTAGGAGTACAAATTAGATGTAAAACCAGGGGTGAAGAGAATAGGTGGCATGTAGAGGATATTTCAAGTATCAGTCCATATTGGAATTTCAGAGGAGGACTAAATATTGTAGATTTTCTCTGCTAAAGCAGTGACCTTATCACATTCTCCCCAAAGTGGATCTGATAAAAGAATGTGCTGGAGGCCAGCTCACAATTACCTTACCTGTCAAGCAAGTGTCTTCATTTAGCCAGTTAAATCGGTGGTGAGGGAATTGCTGTGGTGGGTGGTGTCTTGCAAACACTCCTCTGAACTTATTTGCAATGTGGGAGGCATCTTAGATGGTTCCAGGCAAATCCTTTTAAAATATGTGGGGGCTACATTGTTTGCATACTTGAGGGAAAGGTGTCTCTGAAAGGAACTTCCATGTTCTTCCATCTCATGTCCCAGGGCACAACTCCATCAGGCCTGAGGAAACCCTGTGGACAAGGAAAAAAGGAAACTATGTTATTCTTGAACTGGAGTATTTGATGATTTAGTTCTAGGAATAAACCAAAAAGTATTGTTCAGGTTTTAAAGCTACCCATTGCTTTATTTACTAGTGTTTAGGTGCCCTGCCTAGAAATGTGCATTTTTGTACATTTGGATAGGCTCATCTGTTTGCCTGTAGACATGTGCCAGTTTGTTCAGGTGGGAGTCCTTACAGTAAAGGAGTTATTTTTGAACAGAGTCAAAGGTTCAAAGATGGATTTGGAAGGGTTAATCCAAGATGATAATCACATTCACTGCTACATTAGTTAAGCCTACTTTTGGTCCTGTAGACCTGGCTTGGGGTGTCTTTATTTTCGTTGGGTTTTTTGTTTACTTGTATCTTTTTTGGCTTGAGAGTTCTATCTCAGTGGCTGCAAGTTCTGCTGATAGTGCACCATTCAGAGCAGCTTACTGCTCCTTCCTCTGCAGTAGCATAATTTTGGCAGCTCTGACACCAGTAACAACTTGTTTTTGTCTGTGTACTGAGCTGACATGACATGGAAGAGGGCCACAGCCAGCAGATAAACAAGGGTCGTCTTTGTAAGCCCTCCACTCTGTTCCGAGCTCCACTTTAACAAATAATTTGCATGTAAGCTTGTACATATATGAACCTGCCCAGTATTTCATGAAATGCCTTCTGCCAAGCTTGAATCCATTTACTATGTTGCTAGTTTTGTTGAATTTAGAGGTAAATTCACTGAAAAGGTCACTAGCAGAATTGCTTTTCAAAAAAACCTGTCTCTTAAAATATCTTTACTGCCTGTGCAGTCTTTGTTTGAAAATGTACTCATTTTGAGTTGCCTGTGAACTCTGTGCAGCCTGTTTGTTATTGTAGGGCTTTTCTGAACACAAGTTGTTTTTTACAGAACTGCTGAAGGGCAGCAGGCTTTGTTTATCCTAGAACTGTTGTGTGAAGAGAAGTAGGGAAGATAAGCTTTTCTCCCTCGGGCCCTTTCCTTTGCATTCGCAGTGAGGCAGCACAGCCGGGCATTTCTTGAGCTCAGCAGGAGCTGTTTCATCTCTGCAATGCCCTGGTGTCACCTGTTATGTCTCTCTACTTCCTCTCCAGGACAACATCCCTGCTTTTATTTCTTGCAGTAAGCTGATGTTTTGCTGTGTCAGTCTGAATTGGGAGTTATTTTGTGCCAATATGCAGAATGGTGATTCTTGACTGGGAAATGTTAAATTTGGCTGATGGCTCCTGAGTGATGGGATTTGAGAAACAGCAAGGCTGTTAGCTGGAACTGCACTTTCTTCACTCTGAGCTGATACTAGTTCAGGACTGTGTGCTTGAAGACAAGAGATGACTTCAATGTGATGCATGTGAGGGGCTCCCAAGAGCAATACCAGTTCTTGCTGCCCTGACTGGCAGGGTTGTATCCTCTGTAACGTTCCTTGACTTCCACTCTTCCCAAAGCAGACTAAATCTGTACCAGAAGCAAGGGTGATGTTTGATTCTTTTAAACTTATGTTTTGATTTTAGGGTAGCAAGTGTTTGGTGATGTGATTAAGTACTGAGTAGAATGCATGCCGAAGCAGCTTCATGCATGCATCTCTCCTGGTGTATCTCCATGTGAATGCATACATCTTCCTACACTGGCCCTACACAGCTAAGCACTCTGTTTACTTCTACTGCCATCCTGGACCAGGCCTGAATCAGCTTCCTGCCTGTTCCAGCTCTGCTCTTACCTCTGCCCACTGATGCCTCAGCCCTGGCTGCCACCTGCCTAGCCTCTGCCCTGCTGGCAGATTGGATATAGGCTTACCCCACCTGGCCTTGCATTCCTTGGTAACTCATGTAGGAAAGACTTGCCACAATCCTAATTTTCTGAGAACAGAGACCCAAGTGCTGGGAGGATACACTGCCGAACCCAGGCAGGACAGCTCTCCAGGCTTTGCACATTTGTGTCAATGGCAGCCAGACCAACAGGCTTCCCCTTCCCAGTCCCCCTCTGGGAGTAGGATTCCCAACTTTGGCAAAAATTAGTCCTCATCTGAGAAGATGAGCTCCACAGTGTGTGTGCCTTAGTTTCATTCCTGTAAATCTCACTCCGGAGACAGTCAGATGTCAAGTTCCACAATATGCTGAAAACCAGTGAGCTCACTGCCCGAGGAGCTCTTGTATTTACAAATAGGCTAGAAACCCACTGTATTTCCTATTAGTATGGATGAAGCAACTAATGCAGGCGTGAATTTTATTTGAAGGATACTAAATTTAAATAAAGAAACAATAAAGAGGTCAAGCTCTGTCCTTTTGCGTAATCTTAGAAATGGTGGGATGTATGTGTAGCTAATAAAAGAAAGTTCCTTTAAATAGTGTTCACTGCTTATAATTATTGGACATATAATATATATATTATAGTGAATTAAAGAAGCTATGTATTGGTAAGACTGTTTACCCACAGGACCCTCATCCCAGTGACAGATGCCCCTCCTTTCACCTGCATTGCTCAACAAATTTCTTCTCAAGAGGGGAAATGAATTCTCAAAAGCAACGTGCCTAGTAATTACCCGCACTGTAATTCTGATGTGCAGTGCTGTCACCCACCATCAGGTGGGAGTGGAAAAGGCACTGCATTTTGTTGATGGTTGAACATTTGTTTTCCTCATCATCTTGACACCAGAGGTAATTGCCATTCCTGAAATATTCTCTTGCTACCATTACAAAGCAAGATGGTTAGGGACAAACTAATTATGAAGAATCTCGTTATGACAGATTAATCGGCCAACAGAGGGGATTTCTTTTTTTTTCTTTCAGGCAACTGAGTAGTAAAATCTAACAGCTCCCATATAAGTACTAGAAACACATGCTTCTCTGTAAACCAACAGATTTTTTCTTAGAGATGGGAGATTTGAAAAACTAGGACCAGAGTACAGAATGGGTTTCCAAGCTTGCTTTTATTGAGCTTTCAGTTTCCCAGCATTATGTGCCAAAATGACTAGAGTGGAGACATTGCCATATGGAGGGGATGTCTTCATCGTTGGTGTTGGACCAATGTCTTCTGTCTCGGTCATGGTTGAGCAGCATCATGAAGGCTTGAAGTGAAGAATTCTGGACTTGTGAATTTTATGGAATTTAGAACAAGACATTAAGTCATTATCTGGACTGCTTTATTGCCACTAAGGGTTTTCTGTGTCAGGGAGGCCAAACTAATGTCCTGGTTGAGTTCCAACTCAACTGTTGCCAGCATGCTTGTGTCCCCCTGAAAGTTGCAGACTACTTGCTCCAAATTACTCTTAAGGTATACTCTCTGGGAGCTGTTGTGATGTGGCCCAAACATGTCTACTTTCCTGTAGTAGAGGGAATTGAGGCACTTTGCCTCTCTGTGTCTGAACCATTCTGTCAATGCTTGGAGGAGGAGGACTGACATTCCTGTATTTCTCACTGCTGTGAGTAATCTACTCAGGGTAACATGGCCTGACCTGGGCTCTCCTTTTGTTCATCTTGGTTTGGTGCTATGTCAGATATTTGTGTTTTGCTTCATTGAATTGCTATCTCATGTTATTTTAAAGCAGCACTCTCATAGTCAATATAGGTTCTCCCTTTTCCCTGTGTTCCTAGCAGCCATAAGGATTCAGTAGACCAAGTACTACCTTTACTGGCACCTACATAAGCGTGTTTTATCCAAATTCTGCTTCCACTGACGCCTGCAGAAACCTGTTGTTTTCAATGAGAAAGCACAGGAGTGGCTGCAAGAAAGGATTGGACCGTCTAATTGCAATTTAACTACTCTCTTGTGTATGAATCAGAAGACACACCAGCTCAGTCTCCCATACTGGTGACATTGATGGGATGCTAATAAACACCAGCTGCCTTTCTTGGTGCGGAGCTGTGTGGTATCAACTAGATGGAAAAGCTGGAGTTATTTATATATTTTTTTTCACTGAAGTCAGCAATTCTGATGGATACCCAGAAGGGAACAGATCTGCTGAGTAATAAAGGGACATTCCTTGTGTTTTTTTTTTCCTTTTTTAACATAGGCAGTTTTATGATCGTAGAACCGCACTTTGCCGTTGGTGATGACTTACTGGCTCTGCAGCCACTTTCTCTGTTGGATGTGGTACTTTGACAGTCACTGCAGTTTTTTGGAATTGACAGCGTAATCCGACGGTTGTTATCTTTCCTGACTTCCTCGTCAATCCAATTTAATCACTCGTAGGTATTTCATGTGTTACTGTCTCTTTCCTCTTCAGGCATCCTGTTCCTGTGGGAAGAGGTCTGTACTTTAAGGGTCAGAGCTTCTCAGATTAAAGAAGGGGGAAGGAATCTGCCTCTGTCAGTTTGGTAAGGGGCTGTATTCTCTTTAGAGACACTGCAGTAAAAATCTGGGGTCTTGTCACCAAGGTGAATGCTGGTGTGTGTCTGCATGGCTGTAAGAGAGGGAGCTGGCTTGCTCTGCTCCCCTGGCTATTGAAGTGACCTGCCAGGACAGAAGTTACATATGTACAAGGGGGAGAAGCTGCTGTTGCACGATTTAATCGGCTGACGTTGACTCAGATAGGTCCTGACTGGAGGTCAGCTGTGACGTGCAGCTGGTAGGGTGGGACTCGACTGTTGGGAAGAGAAGAATGCCAGCCCAGATTCTTCAGCGTTGACAAAGTGGATGTGATGATTTCTCCCCTCCAGCTGCAGCAGCTGCCTCTGTGCTTCCTACTTTCTGCTTACCCACAGTAGGAGAGCAGACTGTGAAGCTACCCTGTCTGGACCCTCAGCTGAACTAGATGAGACTTAGCTGAGCTTTCTCAATGGTGCTTGGGCCATCCATCCTCATAAAACTTACTTTTCAGTGTGCCTTTCAGTCTGTCTTCTGCATGTTGTAGCTTCCTGTGGAGTTCATGGCTTTTCCAGCTCTGTTTTATTGCAGGATGGAGTGTGGGAACTCAGGGAAGAGGCTGTCACATCTCCATTCCTGGAGATCTAGGATTCTTCACTTAGCTTTGAAAGTGTAGCTACATCTGTATGAGCTTCAGTGACAGCTAATTGCTACTGTGGCCTTGTTTAAGCTCTTCCCTCAACCTCTCCATGGCCCAAAACCAGCCCTCACTTCCCATGCTACTGCCTTTCCACAGTCTTCTTACGTGGAAATAGTTGTCTGGGGAGTGTTCTCCCTTCAGGTAATTTTTACTTCACGACATCATCTCTTTGCTGTTCTGTCAATAGCATGCGGTTTCTGCAGAGTGTGTTAGCAGCTCCTGTTTAGGGAACACTTCTGAGTGTTATACATCTTGGTTGATACTGTTGCTTACAACTGAAAACAGCAAATGAAACAGGACTTCCTAGGACTGATGGAAAGGTGTAAGAGCCCCCCCCCCCCCCAGCTAAACACAATGTTTAGTAGATAAGATGATGTCTTTACAGTACTCAGCTTGTTTTCATGGCATCCCATGTGGTTTGATCCCAGCTGAAGTGAATTAATTTTGTTAGCCAGATTTTGAGAGGTGCTGTGCCAAATTTATTATCATTTCACCTGCCTCCGTGGAGCTGCAGGCTCTGTGATCAATGGATTGAAACATGTCCCTCATTTCATTGTGGCTTCTGTGAATGTCTGTGCCTTCTGCAGACACGCTGTTGAATTACTTTCTATCCTCCTTGGGTTCTCTGCAGTGAAGCACAGCACAGATCTATTTGTGTATCAGCTATCAGGACAACAAGGCACTGAATGGACTTTTATGAACCTGCTGTCTTTACAAGTACTATATATTTGTATATACACGGTTCTGATTCTTCTGTCTTGGGCAAATGTGATCTCATCCTCATGTTTAAGTAATCATTCATGATAATGTACATTCCCCACAACAGAGCCTGTGTGAAGGACCTCTTGAACAGTCACAGGGTAAAACAACCTCAAGAGCAGAACCTTGTTCACCGGAGGTAAAGTCTGTGGGTGTAGGGAACTTATGTTGACTCTCAGATTCCTGCTACAGACACAGAAGTTCTACAGCCCAGTTATTTTAGCATGTTATTTTCCCTTTGTCTCTGCCCAGCCCTTCCCTGTGCTCCTTGTTTTCCTGGCTCAGGAGACTTACACAGAACAGTGCATTGTATCACAGAGGTGTCTAGAGGGGAAACAGCTGCTGTCTTCTGATTTTTATCCTGAACTGCCCCACAGATAACTAATTGCAGCTCAGTTGCTTCTATTAGCTATTTACCTAAAATTGAGCTGGCTAATGAAAATGTTTCTAATTAATACGAGGCAGATTAAAACTCATTACAGCAAGGTCGTCAGTAATGAGAGAGAATCAGAGCACAAATGACCGAAGCTTGGAGTAAAATGAAGATGGAACACAAGCAGGCGATTGGTGCTGGTTGTGCATGCACCAGCCAGCAAGGGCAGGGTTCAGCAAGGTGACTGCTGGTGCTTTGCCCTGCAGTTCAGAAACACTGCTTCCTACTCTCCAGAGCAGCTTGGGGAGACTTGAGGCTTGACTGGCCAAAGGGGTGGGCCTCAACCTAGTGTAAAAATATTTCCTGAACCAAGTGGCATCTCACACTTGTGGTTTGTTGCTGGGCCAGCCTTCACTCACCTATACAAACCAAATTGTGAATAGGGGTTTTAGCAGGAAGACTTGGGAGTATGTGTGGCACAGGTAGGATGTCAGCACTTGTATGTGCTTGTATGTGGAAATTCAGGGTCCTGATGGCTCTCTGAGTGTAAGCTTGCATATCTATTCAGCATGAAATGTGTTGGCCTAGGTTTGGAAGAGTCCGTTATGATCTCCAGGGAAGTTTTGCACAAATTATGAAATATGCTTGCTTTAATTTCAGCTACCTCTAGCACTGGTACAAGGCCACAGCACCCACACTAGATTTCAGCTATCTGTAGGCCCATCATCTGTATTCCAGTAGTACCGTGTTTACTGGCCATCCTGCTAGTTGTGTGACTCCTTGTTTCTGTGTTTATGAAACTGAGAAGTTGTCACTTTAGTCAGGAGGATCATCTCCATCCTTAATCCTTTCCAAACTATAAGCTCTCTTTCTTCCTTTCTGTCCCACCTGCAACCAACTGTTGTGCCAGAATTTCTGAAGGATCTTACTAAGTTATTCACAACTCACACAAATAATGAATTATTAGATAGTAAGGTACATTGCACCAGGACTTATTCCAATTCCAAAGGTGTGGTCTATCCATCATCAGCAGTATGATCAGTTATTATTGGTATAAAGAAGCATCTGAATGGCAAATATCTAGTGTGCCTAGGAATGAGCTTTTGTAAAAGGTAAGTAGGAAAGATAATACAAAAAGCAGGCAATAACAATTCCATTTAGAGTTGTGTGATGCTGCCAGTCAGTTAGATTACCAGGCTCCTAGTGTCAGTGAAGGCTGTAGTAGTTTATATTTACTGTATGCTTATTCAGATTAGTTGAAAGAGGTGATAACAGCCCCTTAGACATAACTACACTGTCACTGAAATGGGTTTTATGTTTTGTATTGCTGTTTTTAAAGCACCCAAGTACCCTATTCACATCACCAGTAGCTGTATCCTTCCTAAGCATCTTTACAGATCTTTTGGCGTGGCCACTGATTTCAGTTTCTCACTGTGTTAAATTGAGGTGAACATCTTTTAATTTTTCTCTGGTTTGTGCTGTTCTTGTAGTTATCTAAAGCTGTTTCTACCGTTTTACTAGTCCCATGCATATGGCCCTGTCATTATCGGGGGTGGAAGAGAAAAGGATTATGATCAGATTTCTTTCCTATATTCTCTGACTTATCTTTTCTCCCCACCTAACTGTGTTTTGGGGATACCCCACCGCAGAGGTGATGACATCCTCTTTTCCCTCTGTAGGGAGTCCAAACGGCAGCCTGGCTCTTCCAATCTTCTCCTACTGCAGGCATTTCTGGAAGAGTGCTCTTGTCCAGGATGGCTGACATCAAATATGCTTTGGATGCTTCCACCCACTGTGTGCCACAAGTTTCTTCCCAGCATCCCAAAGGCTTAATATGAAAGGCCATAAGCAGCAGTTCTTTTGTTCTGTGGAAAGAAAGCAAGAGTTCATCATCAATGTCACAAGTCCTTCGAATGGCAGGTAATTTAGTGAATATGTAGGACTCTTGGAAACAGGTTGACCTCAGCAGAAGGTTTAACTAGAATTTGGGAGCTGGGTACACCAAATAGGTTCTCTAGATGTTTTAATAATGCACCCTGTTTGCATTGTCTCATTGTGGCCAGACAGTAGGGTAATTTTTGTCTTGATGCTTTGAGCAATAGTGTTTAAAGCCCTTTAGACATTTTATTACCTATAATGTTCTTATGAGTCTGTAAAATGGAGAATAGCAGTCTTGAGTTTTGTAAAGAGCTTTGTAAAAGCACTTTTAGAGATGAAAAGCTTCATATAAAATCAGGTATGGTTGTTTTATCATAAATATCTAAAACCTTTCTGAATTCCATTAAGCTCTTGGCTTCTTTATCCTCTGACAGTGAGTGTCAGTGGTTAATTCTGTATTGTGCAAAATGGGATGTAAAAAAACCCAACTTAAAAATGGTTGTTTTGTGGAATGCCCTATTATTTGTGGGTTTTTGATAGTTGGAAATAGGTATGGGAGGTTTTTTTTTTTTGTTGTTGCATACAACTTTTCTCTCTTACGCACCAACTCTCTGTAATCTAAACAGTCTTCTAACATTTCAAATCTCTTTTTTAATAAACTCCTCTATATGACAGTCATATTTCCCCTGTCTTTCTCTGTCCTTTTTTTATTTATCTACCTCTTTTTTTTGTGATAGGGTGTCCAGAATCCAGGGTGGCGTTGTGCATTCAATTTCTACAATAGTGTTTTGATATTTTTAATATTTTCATTTTTTTAATTACAGTTAAACAGTTTTTTATTTTTATTTTCCTGACTCACTCTGTGCATTGAGCAGGCTGAGCCGTCCCCAAGAATGTGGTCCAAGTGTTGGATGGTTCCAGTAATGGAGAGCCCAGCAGTGTGTGCAGGGAGGACAGACTACATCTCCCAATATGTGTAACCTTGCAGCCATCTATGCTGCGGGTGAGATCTCCTGCTATATTGATTTTTCACCTGTTGTTGGCAGGACCTTGGCAGTGGTGAATAATATCTCTTACATCTCATGGAATTTTTGTCACTACGCTATTCTCTCCTTTGGCAGATCACTAGCAGGAAAATTAAACTTTGGTGTAAGAACAGGTATAATGGGACACTTTGCTGTTTGTTTTTGACAGTAATGAAGGTCACCTTTTAAAGTAGAGAGCTCTTTTTGCCTTCTGTGCATTACCTGGACCTTTTCCCCTTTTCATCATGTTTCCAGTACTAGTTCATCTTTCCTGGAAGTAACAATGAATGCACGTCCTGAGATAGACAAGGCTTCTGCAGGATCATCTGGTCTAAAGACCTGCTCAGAGCAGGTTGAAGTGAAACTGTGGTGAAAACAGTACTAAATGTGGCAGCTTTATCCTAATTGGAGTGTCTTCAATTGCTGCTGTCTGTAGTGCTGGGTTTCTGAGCTAGAAATGGGATAAAATGAGCAAGTTATGTTCTTGTATCTCCAATAATTACTTAGTTTTCCTTTCATTCTTTGTGAGGATATTTATATTGAAAGCCACTTGAAAGTCCCAGTAAATACCTTTTTTTCTGATACTTCTTTTCTATTGGCTATTGTATTAACAAGCTCACAGTATTTTGGTGGACTGGTGAATAATGATTTTTCCCCTCAAATCCCTGTTGGCTTTTTATCAGTCATATTACATTTAGCTAGATGATTTTTAGTATTCTCTGTAATTATTGTCTCAACTAATTTAGTTGATACAGAATTAAAGCTTGCAGGATCTGTTTCACAGATTAGTCTAGATTTTTCTTAAAAACAGGGCAACATTTATTCCCTTTCAGTCCTTTGCAAGTTAACAGTTTTAACATGAGATTTTCTTTTATCATGGATATTAGCGTCTCAGCTACTTTTTGAATTAATCTCTAAT
This sequence comes from Oenanthe melanoleuca, assembly GCF_029582105.1. NCBI lineage: Eukaryota > Metazoa > Chordata > Aves > Passeriformes > Muscicapidae > Oenanthe > Oenanthe melanoleuca. The sequence continues at coordinate 39,980,934 of NC_079339.1, forward strand.
TTTTATGTAATTGAAGTTTTCCAGATGTTTTCTGGAGACACCTTTCTTGAAATACTGTCTTGGAGAGTGTAACTTCATTGTAAGCAGTGATGGCAGGCTGTTCTCTGCATTCCTAGTCATCATTTCACAATTTGCCAGCTGAGAGTATACCCTGGGATATCTTGGGATATCTTTTCTGAGGGATTTCATATGAGCAGTTCCTTCCACCACTTACTTTACTGTCATCGATGGCCTTTCTGAGCACTTTTGCCACTGGATCTGTCACCAGATATCAAATACTGCTGATAGACTTTAGTTTGAGTATTTATTTTCTTCTAAATTAATTCCTTTATTTTTAAGACCAGATTAGCACCTGCCAGTTTATGCCATCTGCACATCTGATATTCTGATGAGCAGTTCTTTGCTGGTAATCTGTGTGATTGAGGGCTCCTTCAAAAGCAACCAAATGACTTGAGAAGCTAGGTCTGCTTATACATCAAGCATAAATTAAAATATATCTCTTTGCAGCTCTGTTTGCTGAGCATGTGCTTCATCCCAGAGATACCTCCTCTCCACACCTAAGAGTTCTTACTTTCACAGTTTTAATAATCAGCATTAATCCCAGTCTTACTGGGATTTAGGTAAAGCAGAGGTGTCTGATAGCCATGTGGGCCAGTGTAGAATTTGTCCTGCTGAAATTTGGAGAAGGAATTTGAGACAGAAGGAGATGCCTCTGTGGACTGAGGAAAGAGCTGTGTACGCAGCATTTGTGAACTGAAGGGTTTTCTGATGGAAGCTTATTCTTGATATTCCTTGGTATATGAAATCCCTCCTTTCTTTGTAGCGTGCTCCTAGGGGTGGTGCATACCTATGTAAATCTATGTGTTGTTTCCAGCTCTTTCCTCTGATAAAAACAGTCTTCAAAGTATTTCTTGGGCAACAAAGAGCATCTTGAAGAAAAGTTCTGAGCTATTCTGGGGATTTCCATTTACCTTGCATTTTCTTCACAGTGGAACAGAAAAGTGGCCACCAGGGCCACCACTACTGGACGCTGTAGTAGGAATGTGATACTCTTACTTTGTCTATTATTAGGGCAATGTAGTCTGTCAGAGAAACAAGTGCTGCATCTGGATTGTGACTTATCTTGGGGAGACCCAAGAACATAATAGAGATAATTAGGAAAGTTTTCTGCTAAAAAACCTGATCTGGTTGATAGGAAAAGAGTCCTTGGAAGCTGCATTCACAGTCCTGCTTCATGCTCACAGTACTTCTGCCTCTAATACAGACTGGAGTTTTGTAAAATGCAGGTATACAGATTTACTTGTTGCTTGGTCATCTTGTCTCTCTAGAAGTGCTGGAGCTGGAAATCCCTGGTCTAGCCAGCCAGCCAGGGCATCTATCTCTTAGGAGTTTAAGCCAAGCTAGTTGTGAGAGCATTGTGGAGGATACCTTGCAGGAGGTTTTGTTCTGTTTTCTTCCTGAAGCCTTCTGTAAGGATCCTCTTTTCCAGGACTGCTGTGTCCATGAGGCCAACCAGCTTCTCAACAGTGTGGATAAATTTGTGAGGGCAAAAATTTCCTCTCACCTTGTGCTAGAGGAAAAAGGGGCTATTGCCGCCACCTTCTCAGCAGTAACCCAGATATGAAGATTACACTCTGTATGTGTGTCTTCAGCCAGTTGCATTTTTAGCTACATGAGTTTTCCAGCCTGTTTTTCCACCTCCCTTGGGAATTCACGTGGTGCAGGTAATGCAGTGGAGCCAGCACCTCTACCCTGAGCTGGCTGCTTGGCCTGACACCCAGCATTGCACTACAGCCCCTGGTTGCTGCTGCCCTGCCCTGTTCATGCTGCAATCTGGAGTCATTTGATGGGCACCTGCTGTGTGTGGGAAATTGCAGGGCCCTGTGCTGGCCTGAACTCAATGCTGGGAGCTCAGTGGGTTTCTTGGAACATATCTCTTAAGATATGTTAAGAGTCCCTGTTTCCTGCCAGTGCCTTTTGCTATGGCTGCCCAACACCTTGAGGTGTGTGGCTGGCTACCACTCTCCTTCACTGATAGCAGGGGTTTTCCTCTGCAGCTGGAAGCAGTGGGTAGAGGGTGACTATTGGAGCTGCAAAAAAGCTGTTTTGCTGTGATGGGCTGTACTCCTGGTGCTGTGACAAACAACCCAGCTGCACTGGCTCCGTCTCTCCCTTCCTCCTTTATCCCATTACTCCCACACTGGTTTTCTTGCTCTCTCATCTTTCGTTGCAGCTTCCTTTCCTTGTTACCTTTTGGCCTGCTTTTGTCCTTGCTGCACATAGGGAAGGAGAGCAGGGAAGGAGCCAGAGCAGAGGCTTCAAAGCTGTTGTGTAAAATGCAGGAGAATGATGTGGGAGACCAGAGGCATACTCATGGGTGTTATTTGCAGCCTGTATACATGCGAGTGTTTTTGAGCTGGCAATATGCCGGGGGAAGCTCACTCACCTAGCACGAGTAACACTTGTCCGTGTGTGCCCACCTAGGAAAATGCATGTGTACGTGCATGTGAGCACATGTGTGTCAAACAGTCGTGTCTCACACTGAGGGCAAGACTTGCACATTTGGCTTTCTCCTCACACTCCCCTAAGCCTGTGTTTCATGCACTTGCAGCTCAGCACTCAGTCTGCTCCCGACACATTCCCAAATGCGAGATGCTCAGCCTGTCCCATGATGTGACACGGCACTGCTTTGTGCAGAGAGCAAAGATGACTACTGAATGGCATTGGGTGTATGTGGTGTTCGTGAATGTTTGTGGTATTGTTCCTTTTTGCCGTGTACTTCAAGGCGTTTGGTGGAGTCCATCACCACAGAATCTTTTGCAGATGAGGGCTGCAGACATAGAATTTGACCTCCAATGACTTCTGACACAGGAGCCAGAGGAATGAGGAGACTTCATGCAGATTGGTGTCAGGCGTTAACAGGATATGGGTGCACAGTTATTTTTTGTTATTGATCTGCTTAGGTTTTATTAATGTATCAGAGTAAACTTATATGAAGCTCATTAAATATTATTCAATATAGCTGTGTCCTTGGCAGGAGGCTTTTCTAGTGACAGTAATAAAGTAAGAATAAATCATTGTCACTGAAGGATGTGGTGGCTAGTGTATTCTTGAGGAGCAAAATGAACCATTGAGAGCTGAAATACAGACCAGGCAAGTGGTTGGCAGTGGGTTTCGTCATTTGGTAGTTGCATTTTGGCCACTGTGAGCACAGCTGGCAAGTCTTCTAACACTTAGTTGCTCAAACAACTGTCACTGCAGACTGTTGGGAATGTAAGCAGTTAGACCCGACTGGACTTGAAAGGATGTAATTTCCACTTGTGCCTGTCAAAGTGAGGTGAGAAAGGTGAAGGACACATACTGTCCTTCTCACTGCCAAGGAGAGATCTGTACTTTTGGTTTTTAAAAGACTCTTCCTTTGAGTTCCTGTGAGTTTCTGGGATGGTATCTGTGATTTTCTTATTTTAATTCACTGCACTCATACTAAGAATCTAACAAATCTAACATAATGGTTGTGCTCGTGATTTTTGTCTTTTGACAAGGAGTTTCCAAACTGTGCATCATAGTGCAGAATCATAGTGACAAACCAATGCTGCCTTATGGCCAGATATTTTATTTTGTGCAAGGATGGACAAAAACTAATGTGCTGTTACTGATCATGGTACCTATATAAACAAAGTGTCGAATCCCTTTTGTATTCTGGAGCATCTTCTTGGGGTCTGGTTCAGACCCTTTAAATCCAGCCAGAGTCCTAATAATGAACTGACACGCTAGATGATGATGTCCAGAATCAAGAAAGGAAATCCTTGATCTGCTTAAATATTGGACAAAAAAAGATAACGTAACAGACAGCAAATGGGCTTGACTGATGTTCTGGTCTCTTTGCAGGTGCACCTTCGCTCTGCTGAGCGCCTCCGGGAGTTGTGCTGCTCCAACCGAGGCACCTTCATCAAGGTGGGCCAGCACCTGGGAGCGCTGGACTACCTCCTGCCTGAGGAGTACACCCGCACCCTCAAGGTGCTGCACAGCCAGGCCCCGCAGAGCAGCAGGCAGGAGATCGAGCAAGTTATCCGGGAGGATCTGGGCAAAGAGGTAGGGGCAGCCATAGCCTGGGTTGGCTTCTCAGGCCTCAGCAAGCCCTGCACAGCTAGAGGAAGGAAAACTGCTGTTTCTCAGTTATAAGAGATACCAAGGGGAGATACTCCTTACTTGTCTGTGGGTGAAAGCAAGTTTTCTCTGTCCATCAATGAGCATTATTAGCAGGCTTTGATGAGGAGAAGATAACAGAGGAGTAAGGGTGTGAAAGGTGCCAGATGGAAATGGCGGGACTCAGCAGAGCAGCATATCTGTATGCCAAGATGAACAGGGTTGCTGGAGGTCAGGATGGGCTGTGCCACACTGAGGAGTGGGAGCTGGAGGTATTGATGTTCAGGACAGAGATATATTGGCAGAGCTCTGTGAGGGATGACTGCTCTCCCCTGGCTGCACTAGACCAATTCCAGCTAGCACTGACAGCCCTTTACTTTCTCGAGCCCCTAATTAACCCCCAAAGAAAATAATAGCATAAATCACTTTTGGTGCTGCAGTCAGGTAACGCAGTAGCTCAGGAGTCAGTGCCATCATTAACCCTCAGCAGCCCACAGCACTAAGATCAGTAGGTCATCAGGCAGGTGACCCTGTTCATTAGATATAAGGGATGTAACTACAGTAAATTACAGAGGGTGTGCTGCTACTTTGCGTCTTGCTCTTTACAAGAAGTCCTCTCACATTCTAGCCCAGGTTGAGGAGAGGCATTTCAAGGATCATAATTGTTGACATGGTAAGGAGGGAGGCAGGAGGCAACAGTGTGCATATGGAAAGTGTGTGTGAGGGGGAGAAAGAAAGTTGAAGAAGGGAAGCAGTATGTACATCTGTTGTTTCTCATATATAGAGGTTTTTGGAGCTGTTTTGGTTGTTCTGGCCTGTCTGACTGTGTGGTAAGGAGGTGTGAGGGAAACATGAGGTAAGTGAAGCATTTGCACCAAGAGGGTATATTATGGGCAGATTTGAACGGGGCGAGTCTGCCTATGTGTAGGTTAAGGGTCTACATATTGTCTAGCCAGGAATGACCATTAATATTTCCCTACAGTTTAATGTCAGGGTTAATGTCAGCCCCCAGTCTGCAACATACTCCCTCTATTAGCATTCCATCCTTATAGCATGGCTGGTACCAGCTGTGTTTCATAGCTCAGTGGATAGATGGAGCAGAGCAGGCTGGCTGCTCCCTGCAGGCCTCTGCCTCCATGTGCTTCCATGTGGTGATCTCCCTTCCACAGAAGCTGTGGAAAGCCACCCCAAAGTTAACTCACATTAAATTATCACACTAGCCACCTCTGGCACAGTTTGTCTGGTGTCTCTTAAAGGCTGAAGTAGGTGCTTGGAGGTGGGACCTTTTCTCTCAAGTGTGTGTTCAGCTGCCACTGATAATCCCTGGTTTCTTTGTGCTTCTTGGGAGCTAGACAAACGCTCCATGCCTCATTGATTCCCAGTGAAGCTGCTTGAACAGAGTCTCCGCAGCAACCTTACATCATAGCATTCACTCCCTTCACATGGGCAGTGCTGGGCAATATTTAATTTTAAAGTTACAGAGAGAGGGAGGGTAAAGAAGGTAGAAATGGGAAGAAAGTGATGTAGAGGAAATGGTAACAAGAGAGCAATGATAAAAGAGATAAATGAAGAGAATAACATGTATAAAAATAAACGACCTTGTAAAACTAGACAGTATTAAAAGCTGATGTAAATGCCCATATTAATAGTTACAAAGTACCAAATCAAGATATTTAAAACCAGAAAGGATTTGGGAACTTAATGCACCAAAGCTGTCATTGCTGGAGTCTAGAGGGTTTAATAGGGTTGCTTCAGGAACAAATTTTATTCCAGTGTAGCTAGATCCTCATTTTTTCTTTAAAATATGATATACTTAGCTGAAATATAGGTGGCAGAGTGGCAAGGTGGAGTATCAGGGCAGAGAAGAATGCAGAGAGGGATCCTGAAATTTTCCCTCCTGGGGCCAACATCACACCTGGGAACTTGCAGATGAATTCAAAAAGAAGAAAAAATGGCAATGAGGGAACCTTTTCAGGGTCCCTAGGCCTGGTCCTGCTGCTCTCAAAGTCAGTGGTAAGACTTCCAGTTCTCTGGTCAGGCCCAAGAGCAGGGATCTTCAGATGAATCTTAAGTGTAGGCAAGAAATAATTACATACAGCTTGGATCAGTGCAGAGTCAATGGGAGAAAGAGCAACTGGAAATACACAGAGATACCTAGGGAGGAATGTGATAAGCTAACAAATTAGGCAAGAGCTTGCAGAAGGGCAGGAAAATCAAAAAAGCTAATTTCATGTACAAAAGTATTATATTTTCAGTAGTTAGAAATAGTCTGCCTTCTGGTGTGACCTGCTCCTGCGAATCTTATCACAAGTTTGGATGTTTGACAAATGTTTTGTGGGAAAACTGGCTTAAATGGAGACCATGCCAATGGGACGGATGTTTGAGCAAAGACAAAGCACTTGTGAGGTGGATTTATGGCAGTTCAACATGACTCTGTTGTCCCCACACAAACTTGATACCCTGCTGATGGAGGGGTCTCCCATTTTAGGCCAGCATCATGACTGGGGACTGGGAGCTGTAGCATGTAGTTCTGATGTAAAAGTGAATGGCATGTGTGCTGATTTGACACAGAAGAAGAAGGATCATATATACTAACTAGTGGGTTGTCCTGTCCAACCTTATTTTAAGTCCAGGGCCAGTTTGTGTACCTATCAGGGATCACTGCAATAAAAATATTCAGTAGTGAGCAAATGCTGGCTTTCTAATCTCAGCAGCAGTGGTTTGGATGAGTGGTGGTGGGAGGTGATCATTCTCTTGAGTGTTATATGCAAGAGGTTGAGGTGGGTGGGGTGGGATTCACAGGGTAACACAAGTAGTACCAGTGGATGAGACTGCACAAAGAAATCTTTGCAATAACTGCTGGAAACAGTCACTAGTGAGATCACAGAGCAAGAATCTTTTGGGGGACAGCGGAGATACTGCCGGTTGGGCTTGTTCTGTATTCCTTGGAACAGTTGGGAAAAGCTGTGTTCATAAGAATGGGTGTTAAGATATGAATGAAAGAGTCTCTCCTACCTCTATTTTTATCTTCCTTGCTTGAACAAGGTTCTGAAAGTGAAAAGGTGTCAAGCGTGGAAAATGAAAGCAAGCTGAATATGTTCTTTCTCTGCAGAACTATTAATGACACAGGGAGAGACAGCTGGTTCAGCTAAGTGCTCTAACTCAACAAAGTTGAAATTTGGACACCACACATTTAGGGAGAAAGACTTAAAAGTACAAAATCTTTGTGCTTAGAAACTAGAAAAGGTGGAAAAAACTTTGACAGGACTGGAATTGGGGACATTTTCATCCTCTGGTAGGTTTGTTGGAAAGGACTGTAATGTGGCTGTGGGATACAGGAGTACTGGGGAGTTGATGCCACTCTGTTCTGATCAAGGGCATTTCATAGCATGCCTTGTCATAGGATGGAGTGGTTGCAGAAGGTCTTGTCAGCTTTTACAACCCCGGTCTTCCAAATATGTGCCTTTCTGTTGCCTGGCTCCACTACTGTCCAGTGCATTCCCTAATATGGGTCTCACTTCTCTGCTGCTGCAGTGCTGTAATAGTTTTGATACTGACATCTCCTTGCTTCACTGTGTACTCTTCTCTACACCAACACACGCTTCTACCTCTTTCTAGTCCCAAAAGACCTCTTCATATTGCACATCCCAGTAGGCCATAGCCTAGTTCTACCCACTCAGCACCACTGTATTACTTCTCTTGTGCACACAAAATGTCACTTTTCACAGACTATTACTCCTCATCTTCCAGCCCATCCTTACACATTGGCATTTTTTAATCATCTTATTGACCTTTTCCCTAAGACTTCTTATTCTCCCTCTTGATATGTTTGTGTGCTCCATGCTCTTAATTAAGGCTCCAGGCCTTAATTCATGTTGGAGGTAATTTTCCTTGGTGGGAGACACTCCTTTCTTCCTCATCTGTCAGAAATATCCTTTTTCTTTCAGAAATATCCCAGTTCCTGCTCCTTTCTGGCAAGTTCCTGTTGGGCAGGTTTTCTAGTCTTTGCTCTTGCCTCTGGTGTGAGGTTGTTTGGTTGGGGATTAGGGCAAGGATGAAGTTAGCACCCCTCAGCTGAGGTCAGTGTGATCCCAGGCAGGGTCTTTTACATGTTGATGGGGTGGCTGTCCAGGTGCTCTGTGTCCAGGCTGTCATTGCTTGGGGGGTGACGGGCTGGTGTAAGGCATGTCACTAGCCGTGGGAGTGAGTGTCTCTCCTTGTCTCTTGACTTACCTTCACATCTAACAGTTACTGAAACTGTTGCAGAGGAGTAGAAATGGTTGTAGCTGAGCAGTCTCAGATGTTAGCAAATGAGGGATGCCAGGAAATCCTGACTGCAGGTATCCATATCCGGATACATACTTAGGCCATTGCTGATGAGTTTGCGGTGCTCCAGGAAAGGCTGAGACAAAACAGGCTCCATAGGGAGAACACACCAGTGATTGAAAGTTTTGCTTACAATGCTTGCTTTGTTCCAGGAAGGGAGAAAGGGGTGGGGAGAGCTCAGATGTTAAGGCTTCTCTGCTGAAGCCAAATCATATGAAGGGCTTAAACAGATAGATAGTCATTTGGAAGGGTGTCATTCTAGCTCTGCTTTGTGGAAATGCAGGTTATGTGAAGCAGTTTCTAATTGCTTGATTACCCAGAACCTCCAAGGAGACTATCCGTTTCATCCACAGTTAATTGCAACTTTTACAGGTTGTTCAAGCACTGTTTTGCCATTTGCAAGAAACCTCCTGGAGCCATACAGAGAAGGAGCTTATTGACTGAGCAGGGCTGGATACTTCAATGGTTTGACTGTGATTTATAAACAAGCACATGTGGTAGAGGAATCTCCTGTGCTGTGATTTGTGAAGGAGGATGCATTTCCATAGTGAGTTTGGAGGATTCAGTCTTGGATTCCTGCTGTTGTACCTGGCACAGCCCAGTGCTGTGCAAGTGAAAAACAGATACTCCTTGTCTGAGAGCTCATTGTCCTTGCAGCAAAACCATGGCTAAGAATACTGCCCTTTGTCAAATGTAAGTGGTAGAGACTGGACAATATAGAATTTTTGTCAATTCTCTAAAGGGGAAAGTAATACCTAAAGATTTTTAGCTTTCTGCATATTTTTCATAGATCTGTATCCCTGTAGATTGCTAATACTGTATTGGTAATACTATTGATTGTAGCTCCTACTGCTTTTCCTACCCTTTCCCCCATAAGCTAACCTCCAAACACATTCCTGAAATACTTATAGTCTTACTTAAGAAGAGGACCACCAACAAGGACGTTTTTGTTTTCCAACCAGAATCTTAGGAGACACAATAAGGATAGAGAAGTTCCTCTCTATCCAATGGGACAAATTCCAATGGCGCAGTACCAGGGAAAAATTACCTAGCCAATGCTCTTCTAATTGGACAATATTTAATAGGTATACTAATCAACTAATCTTATAAAAATTGTAGAATTACTGTATCATATAAGGGTTTTGCCATATTGTGTACCTGAAGGTTTTCAAGTAAAGGTTTGCATTATATTATCATTCTAACATTGTTTGGGAAAGTTTGTTTTATTTCCAGGCAACACTTTAAATTGCTCCTGTCTTGGCTTAGGAGTGGTATTCTCCAGTTTAGTCCTCTAGCTAAAACCAACTGGAGGCAAAAAAGGCAAAGATTACAGGTTGAAATAAGAACAATTTATGGGAAACAGCAATGAAATAAGAAAACAAACAATAACAGTAGCAATGTTAATAACGAAAGGTTTAAGACAAAGAAACTATTTACATGAAAAGCCCCTGACAATAAACAATGCCTGACTGTTCTGTCTACCACTTTAACTTGATTGGAATGAACCCCTTATTGGAAGAGAGTCCCTTTCTCCTGCCCTTGGCAATGGCATGAGGTGGTATCAAGTAACTTTAGGGTCCTGGCCACACCCCTCCTGGTTACTGCAAAAAATTAACCCTGTCCTGATTGGAACTAGGGCACTCCCAAAGTTCTCAAAGTGATTTTTTGGGTTGGGTACATGAAATATTATTCATCTGTTGTCAAAATGTACCCATATACATCTGGGAATATGGTGACTGCAGTGATCTGCAGTGATGCCACATGGCCATTTGACAGGGAGAGACAAAAATTGTATGCCCATGTGTACTGGGAAAGACAGAGAATGAGACCATAGCAAGGTGCTAATCCCCAGTGCAAGAGGCTTCTCTGTCCTCATACTGTTATGAGAGTATGAGAAATAGCAGGAATAGAAAAAATTCTTTTTACTCCTATTTCTGTATGAATTCTTGGTATAGTATGGCAGCCTTTGCTGTGCCAGTGACAGGGAGAAGGAGGGACTTGATTCCCTATCTTCTGGAATTGTTGATGAGCATTTTAAGTTCTGGTGAGACATATGCTTACTTCTGATTTGCAGAATGATTCAAGTAATGCTTAGCTCTGTGAGAGAGGAGCTAGGCCTTCAGTAGGCTGTTGAGTATTACAACTGCATATCCTGTAGCATCCCAAGTTATTCCCAAGGTATTATGAGCCACTTTCTGTAGCTGGTTCCATATGGTGCTCTACAGAAGATTGATTTATTGTGCTAGATCACAAGGTCTTGATGTCATAGTGAAGGTTGCTGCAGGTTCTGTTATGGCTCCAGAAAGCCTTTTCCCAGGCAAGCAGTGTTGTCTAACCCATCCAGGATGCCAGGACATGTGCCTGCTTCATCCAGTGTTGCACAGTCTTGTGGTTGAGTGCTCTGTCCAAAAGCATTGATGTGTGGCACAGTGCACAGTCCCTCTCGTGGTTGCTTGTGGACTGCTGCAGAATGGTTTTGCTGAACACCCATGTCTCCTGCAGCTTGTGAACCTGGTTCTGTCCTGAAACACCATCTCCAGCAATGCTGTGCTGGGGTGGTCTGTGAAGTCCATCACTGTGCATTACATCACTAACAGACTCAGGGCAACCAGATCTAGGTCAGCAAGGCCTCTTTTGCCTGCTGTGGGTGTTGCTGGTCACAGGAAATCGCCTCATTCAGCATTACCCCCCATTACCCACCAATGTGGAAGCTGAGCTGTGGTGGCCTTTACTGTGATAGTGTGAGGGGCTGGAAAGTAGAAGATATGACCCTTCTCCTGCTACTCTGAGTCTCTCACAGTACACCCGGCAGGGCTTCCAAGCAGTCGTCAATAAAAAACACATTTTTATTAAAACTGTAATGACGAATAAAAAACCTTCACATTTCTTTCAATAACTTGGGAAATAAAAAAGAGATTTTTATCTATTATGAAAAGGATTTTGGCCATAAAAAGGTAATTTAAAGAGTCTGAGATGGATGGCGAATAGCATTAATGTCACCCAGAACAAATGGTCCTGCATTACTCATCTGAAAGGCACAAGTGGCTGTCTGTGCCAGTCCCACTGCTGCTGCAGCCTCTGCTGTGCTTGCCCTGCCTTGTCTCTGGTAAGAGGCCTCAGTCACTGACAGATCCCAGTGTGACTACCTCTACACCAAGCTCTCGTGTGGGTGGCAGCTGTCCAGAACTGCTGCTCCAAGAGCCAATGGGAAAGAAAACAGAGAGCTTTATGTGGCTCAGATAGTGAACCTTGCTTTGTTTTTTGTGTCCGTGCTCACTCTGTGTGCAAGCTCCAGTGTTGCTGGCCCTCAAGGTCATGCCAAGCACAGCTTGGTGTCCTTACTGCCTGAGGAGCTTTCAAAGAGGGTACGGCCTCTTTCCATGAGTTCTCTCTCCATTCAGAGCTCCTGGGAGAGTTTGGCTGGGTCCTGCTCATGGCAGCCTCTTCCTGGGTACTGTAGGCCCCATAGTCTAAGAGAGGGAAGATTTTGAGTATAGATTAGAGGATAATCTCCTTCGACTTCTTTGAAATTAGTAAGATTTACAATATAGGAGGTTGGACAGTAGATTTTCTGAAGGATTGTTGTTCTGTAAGGAAGAGAAAAACTACAGATCAGAAAGTGCAATGGGGAATGGCCTGGTAAGGAATAGTTCTGAAGTGCATGCTTAGTGGCATTTTTTGCTTTCAATTTACAAATTCTTTAAGTGCCTGGGGGTTGGTGTATGACATACTTGCATGGAATTTGTTGGCTCAGTGTCTGTGCAGATGGTAAGCTGTGTTCAGTACAGTTTTCTCAGAGTTTTGATTACACCTGAAGTGTTGCTCTGAAGCAAATACATCTTGGCTGACAGTGCACACAACAGCTGTGTCAGGCTGTATTCAGTGTCCACATCCTGCAGAGGTGGTGGATATGCTGCACAGCAGTTCTCAAGCCATTGACAGAAAACAGTTCTCAGCATGTGGGTAACCCTTCCAATTCCAAACAATTACTGGAAATTGCAGTCTGTAACTGGGATTAATAGCCTTATTCTTGCATATGGAGACTTTATTTTTTCAAATGTGTATTTCCTTTGCTCAGCAATCTCCAGGCATTTCTGACACAGCAGGATCTGTGTAGGGGCAGAAGCATTGAGCTGCTATGTTGAGGAACTGGTTTCTGTTTCAAAGCCCACTGCTGATACCTCTGAAATATACTTGACACAGACTGGGTTTACTATGCCTGATTCTTCTCTGTGGGAGTGAAGAATCCTGTCATCTGCCTGCCCACTGATCTTTTAATATCCTACTTGATGCTGCCTAGTTATTATCTCCTAATTTCTTCCAGAATTTTACATCTGCACAGTTCCTTGGCACTTGACCCATCAGAAACATGAAAACATGATGCAGTGAGTCAGGCAACTTTTGGCAATAGACTATTTGTAGATGAAACAAATGACATAAAATGAAATAAGGAGTTACAGGGCTTGACCTTGACATATCTGTATTTTTGTAAGACACAGAATAGTCACATAGAATTTTTACGAATTTATAAAATGTATAGTGATCTAATAAGTTTTGGTTTATGGTACTTCTGCGATCTGTCTGACAGGCAGCTCTTGATTTTATGGAAGAATGCTGAGCCATCAAAAACACTTCAACTCTGCTTGCAAATTTTCTTCCCTGTGAAAAAACTGCTAGGAGCATTGGAAATTCTCCTTATGAGATGCCACGCACTCAACATGATTTTATGTTTTGAGGATTGAGGCAAAAATTGGGATCTAAGATGTCTCAGCGTTCTTTACACCACTAGTGAGCAAAGTGTGTTTGTTCCTTATAGGCAGACCAGCCTGAGGAAATTTTCTCATGTTATATTTGTGGACATTAGGCATGTTTTGAAATTATTTTCTGTAAGCTTTGCAGTATTTAGTTTTACAGGATGTGTAGTTCAGAGCCAAACCTCTGAAGCTGTATTTATTGAAGAAATAAACTCACATGACCTATTGCTTGTACCAGGAGAGCTCAGCTGAAGCAAACCTACAAGTTTCTCCTTTACAAAACTCACATAACCACTGTATCTCAAATTGACAAGTTCTTGGAAAAGGCTCTTCAGCACCTATCCTTCCAAATTTCAAATTATTAGTAGAAAATTTACATTAGTTAGCTCATTTTGGATAATGAATGAAACTGAGCTGGTATCAGTTGTGCATGGAGAACAAAGCCAATTTTCTCAAGCACCTTATTGGATGTAGCTGATTGGTTCAGGTCTATTAACTGCTATGCCCATTTATCAAAAAGGCTAGAAAGAGGCTAGAGCAATTAAAATTGCCAGGGCTTTTTAAGAGGGGTTATAGTAAAGAAGTCTCTGTAACTTTGTAAACTGCTAATGTCTTTGCCCTGGCTGCCAAGAAAAACTTTTAGCCAATGCCTCCTCTCCCGGTCCATCTTTTGTCCTTTGGACCATAACCTAAACTCTTCCTCTTCTTATTTTTTTTTTTTCTGTTTTGTTTGTTTGAAAGAGGTGTGAGGCTGGTTCTTAATGGGATATCCTGGCCGAGGCCTTTGCCCGCCCTTGCAGTCATTAAAACCAGCTCAGGAATTACAGATTTGCTGCCCCAAGATAAACATTTGAGACAGTGGGTAGTTCCCAGTGAGTGACCAGGAAGGAATGGAAACATATGGAGCAGAGTGGTTCTGTGGGCCCTATCTCTAATGACTTTCCAACCATAGCACAGTGATTACAATGTGTTGGACTGAGTGTCTCCAGTGACTTAGTATCTTATACCTGATGAGGGAGAAAGTGCAGCTTGATTACTCTGGCTTATTCTCTCCTGGCTTTGCTCTCCACAGGATATGTTTGAAGTGGATCTCAGTATTTGGCCCCTTTTTGGTGAGGTGAATCCTGGGTTATAATTAGATTCATTTTGAGATTTTACAATAGATGGAATCCACCAAACTGTTTATCTGCATCCACAGAAGCCCAAATATTTTGAGCTACATACCAGTTAGTATTTAGAGGCTTTTTGTCCCATTCCTATTCCAGAGGCTGACTTTGTTGCTCCATTTTTGAGCTGCATCAGCCTGAGGGAAGTTGAATTCTGGCTTTAGAATAATGAGTTGATAGATTGTTTGGAAATGCATGTGAATTAATCAAAATTACCCCCCAGCTTTGTTTCCGTATCCCATTTTTGTCCTGGTAACAACCTCTAGCAGTACACACTGGGGATGACAGAGAGCTTATATCCAAACTGTTTCCTACTGTACCCTGGACTGTCAGCCCTTTCCTTTGCAGTACTTGTCACCCTGCACTGGCAGCAGCAATGCTAGGCCTGTAAGTGTAGTTGATTTATGTTAACTGTTGAAACAATAATGTTTAATCTGTAAAGTGCTAATCTATTTTTTATGTTGATTATGAATAGGCCAGCTGTGCCTACTTTCCTATTCATAGAGTTTAGTGAACAAGCCTGTTTCACAGGCTGGGTTTGGAGAGTAATTTACATGAGAGCAGACATTGCTTTAAGGAAAGTAAATCAGCTGGGTTACAGCAGTGAAGCAGGGATTTGGCAGCCCTGCACTAAGATCTGGGGGCAAGGAAGAAAAACATGGGAGGAAGAGGAGAAAGATAATAAATGAACTGTAGAAGGAGCTGACAGATCAGAGCAGACATGTGAAAAGAGGGGAAATATGGTCAGGAGCAGAAAGGAAAAGTTGATATTCAGAGGAAAGATTGATAAGAAGGAAATGGGACAGATTGTGGCTGGTTTAGCATAGGACTTTTCTCTTTGCATCAGTGCAGAGAGCTCAGGGCTCCATGGTTTGTATGGCTGGTCATTAGGGATGACCTAATGCATGGTGCCAGTGACACTATTGGCAAAGTCAGTTGTGCATTTAATTTGTCATGCAGTTGTCTCTCTTGAGGGACTTTTATTGATCCCTATACATTTTTTCTGAGAGTTGGCTGCAAAGGATACAAACTACAGGGCCCCATCCAGACCTCTTTGCATGTTATTCTACCTCAGCTTCTGCTTAGTCTCTGGACCTTGGTCTCTGTGGTGTGGACTGCTGAACAGCTGTGTCTTTCACATTGACTTACCTCCCATGTGTGCTGGTGTTTCAATATCCCATCAAGGCACAGTTAATATCAGTAACTGGCTTATGAGCTTTACATCTTCGGCAGAACTTTACTACCTTTTAAGCATAATTCTTCTAAAGTAATGACCTTATTATATCCCTTTCTTGATACCAGTTCAGTTCAGGCAGGGCTGCCCACATCTGCCAGACTGCATATACTTCCAGGTCCACCTCAGATCCCTACTCCTACTTCCCTGTTCTATTAATCTGGGGCAGTGTTGTGCTTCAGTAATGCTTCAGGCCTGTTTGTATCTATGTAACTATAACTAAAGTCAGAGGAAAGGATATAACTGGGCAGAATCTCTCTGGGACTGGACTTTCCCCTCTGCATGTTATGATTGTACTGTCCATCCTGGTGACAAACTGCTAGATTGTCTGTTGATGCTTCTATCATTCCTGCTCTTTGTTCCGGGTGATGAAGATCATCAGAGGGCCAGAACACCTTTCCTGTGAGCACAGGATAAGAGGGTTAAGGTTGTTTAGCCTGGAGGAGGACTGGGGAAGACATCATAGCACCTTCCAGTACTGAAAGGGGACCTAGAGGAGAACTGGAGCGGGACTTTTACAAGTGTGTGGTAGTGATAGGACAAAGGGGAATGACTTCAAACTGAAAGGTTTAGGTTAGATAGTAGGAAAAAATTATTTTCTGTGAAGTTGGTGAGGTACTAGAACAGACTGCCCAGAGAAATTGTGTCTGCCCCATTCCTAGAAGTGTTTAAAGTCAGGCTGGATGGGGCATTGACGAGCCTGGTTTAGTGGAAGGTGTCCCTGCCCATGGCAGGGAGCTTGGAACTAGTTGATCTTTAAGGTCCCTTCTAAAACAAACCATTCTATTGATACTATAGAAAAAATGCAGTACTGTCCTGCACGCACACTGCAGGAGCCCTCCACTCCTCCTGCACACCCTGCCTGTGCACACACACAAACATCGTCCTGGTCCTGTTCTTCACTTGCCTCTCTGTGGATGGATTTTGCCTACCATTCCCCATACAAGCTGTGTGCACAAATCCCCTGCTCCATGCTTCCTTTTTGACTCTGTGCTCAACCCTTGGCACAGCTTCACTTCCTGACCAAATCTTTCTACCGGACCTCTTCCAAAGATCCCCTCATCACACTCTGTATAGTCACATAAGACTGCCCATACACATTCCCCCCCAACCCTCCTGTCTTGTCTTATATACTTCTACCAGAGCTGTTCTATGATTTGATGATTATTTACAAATATTCTGCCTTTGCACCAGGCTGCTGGCATCTGTAGGGGTGATACGTCTTTTGGGAATATGCCTTCAGGAATTCAATCAAGGAGGTCTGTGTGTTGGGGACCTCCACATATCTTACTACATGTGTGGCTCAAGAGAAGGGGGAACTTTGAGGGGATGGGGGACAATTGGCTTGTTTTCACCTGTCATTTGTGAGCATTAGTACTTGATGTCTAGTACTAGATTCAGACCTTGAAATGAGATCAATGTTGATGACAAGGTCAAGGCTGCAGGCATGCTTGATAGAAAGTTGGTGATGTTCTCTGTTGTGATGAGAAAGGAGATAGAAAGGATTTTGGTTTGACTGAGAAGATTGGGAACTGTGCTTTAGCTTTGTTGAATGTGAACAGAGATATGACTGTCTGAAAGAAGATGACTGAAAACAGGCTGAAATTGTAGTTTGGCTAGAAGCAGTCTGATGTAGAGTACAGAGCCAGAACTACAAGTCAGCAGAAAGGAAGTGGGAATTTTATGTGAGCTATTATCCAGATGCAGTGGTGGGGGTAGAGGTTGTGAGCAGAGCTTTGTGTAACATCTCCAGAAAGCTGGGAAAGGGATAAGCCAGCTGCTCAGATATACTAAGAGAGCCATTAAAAGAGCAGAAGGCTGAGGAGACTCTTCCCTTTCTTAGGAGCTAGTGGGATGTTCTTGCTATGTTAGCACTTTCAGCTCTATTGCTAAGGAGCTGAAGAGCTGCAAAGAACACAGAAAACCTTGAAGATCTTAATAGAAAGGGGCTACTACTGCTCTATCTCAGCCATGGAATAAGAATCCCTTTGGGCAGATGGGATGCAGCAGAGTTGTCTTCTGCTGTGCTTCCACTGTGCACTGCTGTAACAAATGAGACCCTCCTTTGTTAGCAGGGGGAAAGAAAGAGAAAGAGCACTTTCAATTAAAATACAAAAGGTGGCTGGGAGTAGAGTAGTTGTGCTCTTGAAGGACTGTGATTCCAGTCTTTCTGAACAACTGACAAGCATGGCTCCATTCCCATAGACAGGAGAGATGCAGAGGAAGTAGTATTTCCCCCAAAAAGTCAGAGAGAAAAGAGTGGATTTAATGAAGATTGCTCAACTGGGAGAAAGAAAAAAGAGCAAATTAAACGGAGCATTTGTATGTGCAAGGGAAGAGCAGGGAAGCATCTGCACCGTAGCCTGCACTGTTGGAGTGAATTTTCTTTTTCAGAGTGATGGAATAGAAAGCAAATGGGATTATATATATATATATATATATATATATATATATATATATATACACATCTTGACTTTGCTTTGGCCTGTTCATTTTGCATAGGCTGTAAGATAATTACATTAAGCAAAATAGAGTGCACAGTGACACTGTTTACTGTGTACATAGAGAGACTGTATTTTAGATCTTCCCTTTCCATACAAGCATAGTTGTTGGTGGACTTTTGCTTGACCATTAGGATAAGGAAGTCACAGACAGGCTGGGGTGCAAAAATGGTTTAGGGTATCAGGAAGATGACTAGCCACACAAAATGTTATATTCTGAGATGGAAAGAAGTGAGATGCTGAACAGGTCACAGGTCATTGTGCTAATTAACTGCATCTGGAGGCAGAAAATAATCATTTTCTCAGTGTCCACATCAGTGTTAAAGGTAGGATTAATCCCTTTGTTATCACTTGAGGATTCTGAGGAAAAGTTGATTCAGTCTTGCAAGGTTCTTCCACCTTCCCTCTTCTCTGCAGGGAAGTGAACTGTACTTGGAGCTCAAAATTACTATGTAGCTTCTAAGAGCAAAACCTTTCCCTTGGTAATGGACATTTTTGAGAAATAGAATTTCTTGGAATGTAATTCTGCATATGAGATAATAGACATGGGGGAAAGCTACCTGTATGGAGTACTTTGACCAGGAATAATGTTCACACACATGTGGATGTATTAGAAACTTGTTTGGAGACATCCCAGGTTTGCTGTTTCCTTTCTCTGGTTTCATCGATATGCGTGTGCTACCAAAGATGTTGTGCTTGCCCTGCAGATGATGTCTGGACTCTAATTTCTTACAATTTAGTTTGATATCTGCCTTGCATCAGAAGTCTATTGTGCAGTTTCTCTGCTTCTGCTTTGTGAAACCAGCACCTGGACAAAGAACAGCTGAATGAAACTAAACATGGAAGAGGCTGTGGTAAAATGCTATTGGAAAACCTGTAGAACTCCCAGCTCTTGAAAGCATCTCTGGGTGCTGAGCTGGTCTGTTAATCTTAGCATCCTGTGTCTCTGGAAGGTAGTAGGACATCTGGTAGCTTAATTGGTGCAAAACATTTATCTCCTTGTGCCAGTCAGGAGGATGTTCCTGAGCCACTTATGTTCCAGTCTGGCCATGACAATTCTTGCTTTTGTTAGGCTGAATGTTGTTTGTTCGTGGGAGCCATGGATAAGTGGCTCACCTTTTAGAGAGATGGGAGATGAGGTCCACTTCATGCACAGGGTCTCAGGAGACATACAGCTCTGTCTGTTGGCTTTTTCCCTGCTTGTCTAGCCCAAAGAGTCTACAGAAAAAGGATCCTAGGTGAGCAGAACAGGAAGTTATCAGGATCCTAGGTATCAGGCAATGAATGACTGAGCAAATGTTGGTGTCAGGCTGAGGGAGATCAAAGACTCTTCATTTAGCAGTTCATTTTCTGTAACACTAATGGCTTTGTAACTGAGCAGTGCTGTTGGTAGGATCCCAGAGAAGATTCTCTGGGTTTTGGCAGGTAGTGGGCTGCAGAGTTCCAAAGTGGTATGAGGTAGAAATAACAGGAAAAAGTGAACTTCATACCCCACCTGAGTCACAGTCCTTTTTCTAAAATAAATGCTGATGGTTGATGGACCATTTTGTACAATTGTTGTGAAATGTTAGCAGTGATTAACAAAGTTAGGGGTGATTGGCATGCCAGGAGCAAATGTTTACCATTGGCATGTGAGGCGGCATGTTTGTGGCTGTGTGTAATGACTGTTGTATGTGTATTATACAGACAGGTTTCTAAAAGCAAAGCTAAAAATTTGGTCCATATAAATTCAACAAGGGCAGATTTCTAGCTGTGTTGACTGCCCTAATTCTGCTCACTGAAGTGTGAACACTGTGACATGGTGTGGCCCAGCATCACATGGGATATCAAGGAGAAATAATGTTAGACCTCAGTTCTTCCAAATTCTAGGCAGGCATCTTATTGCATATCTCCCCCTGAAAAGAGCCACCTTACTTTTCCATCCTATGCACCAAAAGATGCAGGGATTTTCTGTAATAAGCCATAGGTAATTGTTTCAGTGTATGAGAATACACACATACCTTTACCTTCATTCATTTGGATGCAGCATATACCCCTCTATATATGTGCATGAATGTGTAAATGTAATATGAACACCAGCAAATCCATTGAAAACAAAACCCCTTCTGTATACATCTACAATATTATTAAAAATACTGTATTAATAAATACATGTTCTTGACAGATGAATTTGGGAACCATCAATTAAGCTTGGCATTCATTAGGTAGGGAGAAGTCCAATCAGATTTCACTGACTCAACAAAGCTGCCTATAAATTGTGGGCTTTTTGTTCTGATGTTTGATGAATTATTCTTCATAATCCACTGTCTACTGCGATAAATCTAATCTTTCAGTTTTTGCTGTCTTAATAATTCTCAGAGCAGCACTCTGACATTTTGTTTTTGTAGAGGGGATAGAAAGGCTGGGACAATGGGAAAAAACCCCCACTTGCTGTCTGAGAAGTATATTGCTCTACACCAAGGTAACATTTTTCTCACATCTAGAACTCTGGTTTTGCAGACTGGGAGGGATCTGTGAGTCCTTGGCAACATGAGCCATTATGTGTATCTTACTGAAAAGATGACCAGCCTAAACTGAGGTTCACATTCCTTAAACCAGGAAGGGCATTCAGATTTCTGAGAGCAGTAGCCTGCTAGTGTTGATAAAGTGAATTCCAAAAGTCCTGATGCCGTCTGTTGTTTGTGATCCTGCATCTCAGTGCTCCCTAAATTTGTCTTGAGCAAACTGCTGACACATGGCCAATATTCATCACAGTGGCTGGGCAGAGCAGATCCACCACGTCTCATGTAGAACAATGTTGCATAGTGTTGGGCTGGGGAAGGACTCCATGACTTAGGCTCCTGCTCCAGAGTACTATGCTAGCAGCCATTCTGGAGAGGGAGGAGAACATACTTCTCTGTGAAGTGGGTAAGTTGAAACCAGGTAGTAATACTCCATCATTTGCTGCAGTAAATGAATATCAAAAGGTTGAGATTAAGAGGCAATATATTTCAAAAGAAATTAGCTAGCAAGACATGCACATTTAATTTTTATGGTTTAGAGATTAAGATATCAGGCTGGAACTTGGGATATCTGGGTCAAATCCCAGCTCTGTCAAAGACTTCCCAGAACATGCTGGGCAGGTCGTGTAAAGTAATACTTTCAGAAAGGACTCAGGATTTGGGAGCTTAAATCCGATTGATTTCCAGTATCTTCCTAAGTGTTTAAAGACAAGATTCACAAAAAATACTGAGGCATCCTGATGCCCAACATTGTGGCATCAGATGGTATGTGCTGCAGACCTTGGGAAGAGCAGCTGTGCTTTGGGAAAGCACTGCAGCATGTGAAGAAGCCTGTAGCTGACATCTGGGAACTCCTGGAAAGCATGAGTTTGTGCATGGTGGCTGCGCATCTCATACCATTGCACTCTGGACTTAACGTGGTCTCTAGGTGCAACCTCAGTACGAATACATACTAGTAAGTGTCTAAGTAAATAGATCCTGTTAGAGCTTTTATATCAGTTCCTTGAGGGATGAATACTAATGCCAACAATCATGCATATTTTGCATATTTAAAATTAAATGAGCTTTATTCTTTAGAATTAAACAGGGCTGTGTTTTCAGCAAGTGAAGTACAGAGCACAGTCATTTGCTGGTGGAGCATGTGCCCGATGGGGACCTGGCTATGCAGAAGGAGGAAGGAGAACCACTGTGTGCAGGGACACTGCTCACCTGTACAGCTGTAAACCTGCAGCTGGCTGTCCTATTCCTTTGAAAGAGCAGCCCTAAAGTTCCTTTTACACCTTTATTAAACCCGTCGGGAAATTATGCTTGTTTCATCTCCTGCCAGGATTACAGGTGGTAACAGCGAGTTTGATGAGGCCATTTGAAACCACCTGTAGCCTGGAGAAAACTTGAGAGTTCCTTAAGTCAGGTGGGCTCCAAGACCTTTGCTTGCTAATTATCCACCCTGGAAATGACAGTTTTTGTTAAGGGTGCTTGTGAGCAATAAGAGCCTGCAGCCTGTTCCAAGAACTCCCTGATTGCATGAAAGGTACACAGCCACCTTCCCTTGGGAAGACCCCACTCCCAGGCAGGCAGTGTGGGAACCAGGCTCACCTCTTCTCTGCTTCCATGTCATTCTTCCTCTTGCTCACTTTTGCCTGTCTGGGACACACAGCCTGCAGCAGAGGCATTAGATAATGAACGAGGGTCATTTGCTAAGTGGGGGGTCCTGGAGCCCAGCCATAATTGTCCTTCTCCTTTATCTCAGCCTCACACCTGCTCATGTAATGGCTCGGCTGTGATCTGCTCCCTCCGCCTTTGCATGCTCTGCTCTTCTCCTCATGGGGTATCCATCAGTTCTTTGGCCCTGTTGCAGTCCCTTGCCTTGCTGTCCTTGTCTGCAGCCTGTGAACGTGCACAGATTTGCCCTGGAATTGTGGAAGGGCCACTGGGCCGGCTCTAACCTGACTTCCATGTCCTAAGTAGCAAGTTTTTAAATTAAACTCTTCTATCCAAAATAACTCCTAGATGCAGCTCTCTTCAATGATGTTTTTCCGAAAACTTAGTCACACGATAATGAGGTATATATTATTCCTGCCAGAGGGAACATGTGCAGCTTTTTTTTCCCCTCCTGCATGCATTCAGTACTGGTGAAAATGGCTGGATTGACAGTGTAAGGCAATTAAGAGGTTTTGAAATCCAGAGCAGATGGAATTTTATCCAATTTATATATGATCTAACTATAAATGTACCTTAGTGGATTCAAGACAGTGAACTCACAATTCCGTGTTTTAACTTTTGGGTGATATTATCCAGTCTTATGACACTCTAACTACTAACCACTTTGTAAAGAGTACATCCCTCTGATACAAGGATGTTGAGAGAGTTGAAGAAAGTCCCAGCTCAACCTCATGTGTCAAGTTCTTTTTGCATTTTTTTCTTCCTTGCAGGATCTTACAGCCCTGCAGGTTCTTGGCCACCTTAAATCTTTACCCCTAACACATCCTGTCTTCAGGCAATATATAAACCTCATATAAAGGTAGAAGTCCCTGTGTCTTGAACACATTTTCTCTTGAGACACAAATGTCAATAGGTTTGAATTATGGACCTGCTGTAATTAAAAACCACATAACTAGTTGTTTTTAAATGCAGTTGTTTTACTTAATTGATTTTGCCGCCAGGACCAAAGAGAATTAATTAAATAAATAAAATGCACCTTCCTAGTGAATTACTGGAGGCAGCTGAGTCTGTGTTGGTATCTAATTACTGCAAATGCTCCAGTTTGTTGCTAGCAATAGTTTTCTGTGGAAGGGGCTGGGGGGAAGGGGTAGGGTGGTGTAGGAGGGGGCTCATGCCTTGGCAGCTGCAGGAGGGAACAAGCTGCTCCTTGTAGTATTTTTCTTCCTTTTCAGCAAAAAGAGTATTCGTTTAAGGCTTTGCATGAAGACTTTGCTTAGAAGGTCTTTATTCATGTTTAATTGCTAGGTTGCTGCAGCTCCCATCTTTAATTACCTTTTAAAAAGCAGGTTATAAAACTGCACTGACATTCTTTCTTTTTTGTTACTGCATAAATTACAGGCTTCTCAACTGCTCACTTGAAATCAGTTGAGCCCACGAGAAGAGTAGGACAGGTTCCCTTTGCTGACTTCTCAGAGCTTATGTTCACCTTGCCCTACAGAGCAGGACAGAAATCCTCAACTAGCATTACATGCACTATGCCTGAAGTCACATATCTGTGTTGGCCCTTCCTGTGAGCTGTGTGGCAGGGCCTGGCTCATCAGCTAGGTCAAAATCACACTACCATGGTCATAATGTTTGCAGAGCCTGTGCTGCCTGGTGCTGCCCAGAGGGACTCTAGCAGGGTGCTATGTTATGCAGGGCAGATGGGCCTTTGCCCTCTCCCAGTGCCTCACCCATGCTACCTTGGATTTTGCTTCCTGGACCTGCTCCTTGTAATCTGTTTCGTCTGCAACTCTACTTGTAGTCTAGTTCTGAGTTTCTCAGCCGGAACTTCTAATAATTTCCTTTCTTGCTTGCCAAGTGCTTTAGTGTCCCTGATTGGTGCTTTTTCTGAGTTGAGAGCTCTGGTTACTTTTATAGAAGGTGTGACAAAGTCCATCACACTAAACATGTTTTCAGGCCAAATTGTCCAGGTTGAAACAGCAATTTTTGTCCCCCTGCCCTGAATGAAGCCCTTAACCACTGCTCCCAGTTGTGTGCTGGCTTTCACCAAGTAAGCTAGCTGCCGTTGCTGTAATGCACAGGAATACACACTGTCAGGTTTCAGGGGTGATGGGTGGTATTAAATATCTGCAAAAGAGATACATGCAAAGGAACAGCTGTTGGCTTCTGCACCCAGGATGCTGACCATAATCACTCCAAACCATTTTCAGGACAGCCTGAAGAAGTCTCTCACATACTGCCTGGTCACACTACAAGTCCAAGATGAAATGTGCTGCTGGGAGTCTGTCACAGGTTTCCATAAGCACAGTATCTCGAGGGTATTTATGAATTTGGGTGGCTTCACTCAGAGGCCAAACAATGACCAGGCTAAGAGAGGGGACAGAAGAAGGATGAAAGGGCTGAGTCTGCCTCGCTTTGGCACCTGAACTCTCTGGCCTGTGGGCAGGGCTTTCCTGAGAATAGCCTCTGTTATCCCAAGCTGATGCCTCTTTCTCTTCTCTCAACAGATAAAAGAGCTCTTTGTGAGTTTTGATGACACTCCCTTGGGAGCAGCATCACTAGCCCAGGTACACAAAGCAGTGCTGCAGGATGGGAGAACGGTGGCAGTGAAAATCCAGCACCCCAAGGTCCAAGCTCAGAGCTCCAAGGATATTTTGCTCATGGAGGTAAAACTACCTGTTGACTTCAATTACAGAACAATTGCCATTGAAACGTGTAGGGACCACATTCACCCATGGTGTAAGCAGGTATAACAACACCAACCTCTGGCTTTGAAACCTCCATAGAGATCAATGCTGTCTTGCAGGATTAATACAGAAAATGGGTGAGGATTGCAGTGCTGGTGATTGTGTGGACGGAGAGACTGAACAACAGGGTAAGAGGGAAGGAGGGCAGAAGGAGAAGACAGGTAAAGATGAATGACATCGTAGTAAATCCATATGAGATTTAAGAAATAGAGAGTCCTGAAGTCTCGTTTCAGCCTGTGTGCCCATTACCTGGTCTCAGTTCTCTTGTAGTCAGGACTGTATGGCCAAGGAAAGTCATTGTCCATGATTAGCATGTTTTTTTCAATTAAATTCTAGTGTGGATTCAACAGTGGACAAGGTTACTATGATTCAATTTTGTTTCTTGATCAGCTCCTATATGCTGAACTGATCATGATAGAAATAAAAACACTGAAATACAGTTGTCTAACAGGGGCAAATACACAAATGAGGGATTCAGCTAGGAAAAAAGTGTCAATGCTTAGCTCCTGCTCCTCTCCTGAATGGTGGGTACTCTTATTTCCCAGTGCAGTGCTGTAGCTTTTCCCAAACTTCTAAGTCTAGTCATGGAAAGGAGGAAATGGAGGAAAAACTACTGTACTGCATTGCAACAGACAAAGATGCCAGCCATATGGTATAAAACATGAAATGGACACAGGGCTGAGGTAGAAGAAGGGAAGGATTAGGCCTTTAAGTGGTAACACTAAAGCTTTTTACTCTCCTGGTAAAGCATATGTGTGTGTATATATGTATCTATGTCTGTATATACAGTGAGTGCACATTAATTGGCAGACAGGTAGGTCCATGGTACTACAGAGGGGAAGCTTAAGCTGAGGAGTTCTGATGAGTGTTTGGAGGGTATTGCTGATACAGTAATACAGTTCTTCATAACAGAAGATCAGAAATGAAAGATTCTGCCAGCAGCCTCTCAGAGTACCATGTAACTAAAGCTTCTCTAGGCAGTTAAAATACACTGCTTTGAGCAATCCTGGCTAGTCTGCATAGAAGCACAGCTGGTTCCAGCTAGGGCACATTAGTTTGCAGCTGGGTATTAATTTGAACTTATAGTGAAAGAAAGTTTTTGGTTCCAAAGAGATGTCCCAGTAAGATGGAATCTGTCTGTTTCAGTGCTGGGTTGAGAACACACAACTGTTTGAACTGGCTTTGGGTCCAGCTGTAGATTTGAAATTGATTCAGATCTCCTCCATGACTCACTGCAGTGATCTGCCTAATGAATTTGTTCCTGTGCACAGCACATCATGTGCACAGCACTTCTTGGGGGGTGTATGACATCCTTTACTGCCTCCCAAAACAAGGTGGCAGACAAAGAGCAGTAATGAAAGAGTATGGGATCAGGGCAATAAGAGGATTCTCTGTGAACGACCCAAAACCTGTATTTATCTTGGGACATTTGCCCTTCTAGTAGTGGATATCACAGAAACATACCTTCTCACACCATGTTGCTGTGATTGCTGATTATACTGGTAAGAGACATTTAAACAAATTATTTTAGAATGATTCCTGTCTTTTCTGGCTTTAAACTATTCCTTCTGGGAAACTTGAAACTAAACCAGTGTATTTTCTTTTAGTAGTTTAGTACTGTCTTGTACAGCACTGTCTTGTACAGACAGTCTAGTTTACCATCCACAGGTTGTGTATATATATATACACACACAGGTATGGGAAGATAGCTCAGACCGTGACACAAGCAGTTTGTTTTTAAAAAGTCTCTCTTGTAGAGTCTTGGCTTACATGCATCATTGTATCCTTGTATGGAGCTGTTTTTGTGTAGACTGCATAGAAAGCCAGATGCACTAATGTTCTTTAAGAATCAGACAGACATTGCAGCTAGGTAAAGAGGCTAATTTACATATTGATGGAGATGGTCTTATTTAGATGGGAAGGAATCTGAACAAGAAAAGGTAGCTGGAATATTCCTAAATTCACTTGAGGTTTCATAGCATCAATGCTGACTCTTTAAAAGTCAGTACAGCATTTGATAAACCCAGAGAGAGATACCTCGCTACTCTCTATATAATCAATAATTATTTCAAGACAATACGTTAGACAGATGTCAGAAAAGGGGTAGGCAAAATACTTGTTAGGATATCCCTGCTGATGGTCAAGTTGGCAAATTGATTGAAAAGAGCATTTGAAGAAACTGAAAAAAATGCATGAATTTTCTCACATCAGGTACCAATGAAATAATCTTGGAGACCCTATGAAGTTTATGTTCATGTTCATGAAGATCACTGGTTACATTTCATTTGGGTGACATAAATTTGAAAGGATTTATGCCTCTAGATATAACAGTAAGAAATACAATTCAATAGTGTCTGGAACCTGGTGATTACATTTTTAAAGGAACATTGAGTTTGCAACTGACATTTAGATAAGAGAAGTTGAGACGGGGTGGAGAACAAATGTTGTCACACAACTGAACAGGAGCAGTGATGGTTCATAAATTTATTTTTGTCATGCATTTCAATGATAGCAGCTTCCTGTGTGTACTTTAAATGTTCCTTCTGCAGTGCAAGAGTTCCCACCTCAGTGGTGGAGATCAAGAAAGGGAAACTGTGCAGTAACACACACTTAAAAGCCTGCAAGATAAATGTGCAGAGCAGGTGAAATAAGACAGCAAAGTGCATTCTATCTTTATGGTTTTTTAACTAATTTTATGACTAAGTTAGTTAAAAATAGCCAAATAAATTATTTTCCTTATGGTGTGGTCCAAATTGTCAGCTGGTGTAAATTTGTGGCTGTGGTGGAAAAGCTGTCACTTTGTTTGAACAGAAAGCATTTTTGGCTGCTGTGCAGATTTGATTATGCCATCCAATTGTGTAATGTTGATTCACTCACCCCTTAAAGGTTGCTTCAATCAAATGTTTCAAGAACTTTTTGCCTGGGATTTTCAAGGTGCTATGTTGCTGAATATCTAATCCCTTTAAGAAGAAGAGCATTCCATGTGGTGGATATATGATACTTGGGAAATACTTTCTCAGTCTTGTAAGGATGGCTTTGCCTGATGTGGAAGAGCAACTTGCCCTCTGATCCCCACCAGAAGTGTTATTTAAAGATCTGTAGCCTACTAACTGTATCCAAACTTCACTGTCTTCTTTGAACTGTCCAGAGGATTTTCTGTGCTTTGCAGTGGAAGCAGTAACATAGAGGTGACAAGTCTTACTTTAGATCTTCCTCGTCTACATTATCTGAGAGCTGTTCAAATGAAGCCAAAGAATGACTTTTAGAATTACAGGACTAAGAAGATAATTGGTCCAGGGCAACATCCTTGGTGAGATCTAGCCATGTGGTCTCTTCTCCAGAACTTTGTTCTCTTACTTCTAGGCAGCAGCCAACTGGCCTCTCTTTGATGTGTGTGCTATCATTTAACTCCTAGATGTGCCTTCTTCTGTGGAAGCGTAGGTCAGAATTTGTCTTATATGACCAAGGCATGACACTGTGTTGGGTTGTGATACTGCAGGAGCCCTAAAAGCACTTTTTTTTTTTTTTAAATCTATAAGTTATATGGAATGATCCTATCAAAACAGCACTATGTGTAGCTGTGTGTCTTTGGAGCCAGGATGCAACTGATTGTCTTTTTTCTTGTTCTCAGGTTCTCCTCTTGGTTGTGAAGCAGATTTTTCCAGATTTTGAGTTCATGTGGCTGGTGGAAGAAGCTAAAAAGAATCTGCCCTTGGAGCTGGATTTCCTCAATGAAGGCAGAAATGCTGAGAAGGTTGCTCATATGCTCAAAAACTTTGACTTCCTGAAGGTAAGAAAACACATATTTCTCTATATATATGTGCATTAATATTCTCCCTTACTGTGTCTTATGCCCCTCATTCACCAAGTGGAGACACCATATGGAGGAAAAATGGAGTTCAGCCCCTCTTGTGTTGTTCATCCTAGACTGCTCTTCTAATACAGACCAGATAATGCTCTGGGACATGCTTTCTCCTTGTTTGTTTCCTACTATATGCCCTCTATTGGGTCAGGAGTGGTGGCTTGGGACCAGCAGTCTCTGGAGCCTGCTACTCATTTTCCCAAGTTTTCTTTCTGAATTTCATTTTGTTTTTGAACTTCAGAGACTGTGAATTTGCCATTCTTTGCTGAGCTATCTGGTACCTTTCCTTGGGCTTTATCTCAGTTGAAGGCAAGAAATGGACTTAGAACAGAAAAACTAGACTGAGACTGATGATGTCAAGTAGTATTGAGGACACCTCATATCTCAGGAAGAAGCATATTCACATAAGTCCTTCCTACTGCAAAAAAGCACATTCTCACTCTGGAATTGGACATTTATCCTTCATACTCATCTGTGGCCAATGTGTTCATGTTACCTTCGTACAGAAACTGAATTGCACCCATGTGTGGTCTTCTGATACTTTTACCCCCCCTCCCCTGCCATGCACTTAGGCCACTGATAAATGTCTCAAGTACAACCAGACATGTACACATGTCATTCTTGGTAAGACATAAGGTCACATGTTCAAAGTCACACATTCAGAAATCTTTTGCTGACATACAAGAGACACAAGCCTCCAGTGTGTGTGCTTTCTGGAAAGACACATAGTGCCGTTGTTGCAGACACTGATGTGACTGTGCCCATGGCACATACAAAAAGGCAGCAAAAGATGCAGCCTGCTGTGGACCTTCCTACATACACACTTCTAAATTGTTGTTTATGCAGAAGTCCCAAGAGAGAATTGACAGAGGTCTGAAATAAGGTGAGTTTTTGTTAGGCTTTACAGGCTGATATATCCATTTTTCCTTGCTTCTTCCGTGTAAGGGCTGCAATTCCATGTTACCTAATGCCAGCTTTGGGGCTCCTTTTGGTGCCCAGTGGCAGCAGTGGCCTTCTGATAGACACAGATAGCTAAAAGCCACCACATGGAGGGCCGAGGCCAATGGTTTTGCTGAGTGGGTGCTTCTCAAAAGTGATGCACCTTAGAGAGTGTTTCCCTTGCAGCTCTAAGTAACATACTGTGAAGGAAATCCCCATGGAGACAGCCAATCACCTCCTTGCTGAGGTAAGGAGCTACCATTATATCAATATGTGTAACAATAACAAGTGACTAGAGTTGGCTGAATAATGGATCCTCCCGTCTGACCTGCCAATTCAGAGATGTGTTCATCACCTAAACGCAGCAGAAAAATTGGGCTCCTATATAATAAATTTTCCTAAACACGAAAGGAAGCTGAGAAGTAGATTTTGTGCTGTGAACCTGTTTGAGCTTTTAAAGCCAGAGATAAATTATTTCCACATAAAAGCATTAGAGCCAAACATCTGTGAGTAATTAAAAAAAATCACTGAAGAATTTGGCTGTGATGAGAGAGGCATCTCTGACAGCATGAATAACGCTTTGCAAGCCCGCTGACTTGCCCATGTAAATCCTGAGACAAGAATGAGTGTCATCAGAAGGGATCTAAGGGATCAGTGAGCTAGATGGGATGGGGAACTGTTAGTTTTGGAGTTAGTAGGCTTTCTCACCGATCTAACTGCAAAGAATGGATATCCAGATAAGCTAGGAAGGCTGTGAGTGTCTGAATCCCTCTTGCTCATAGTGGATCTATGGCATCAAAGTCTAAGCAAGGTTCACATGCAAAGTATACCAGGAGTGTTTAATGGTGGGACTGAGGGACATTGAAATTGCTCAGCAAAGGAGCCTTTCATCTAAAGTGGCACACACGTGGTAAAGAAGAAGTGGTCTCTCTAGGACAGGAACAGGAGGGAAACAGACAGTTTGTAAGGAGCTGGGATATTGTCAGTAGTTAAAAGCAACAAATTCTGCTTGTTCAGGAGCTATGATGAGCTTCAGTGGCCTGGCTGGTCATCCCCTAGTTTTGGTCAATTGATGGACAACACTCTTCTTCCTGTCCTGTCCCAAGGTGCTGGTCCTGAGTCCATGGTTGAGTTGGAAGGGTGAGGATAGGAGGCTGCACAGCTGCCTTACAATTTTCATAGTAAACAGTACTCAAAACAGTAATGGGAGTGGGCAGAACTCCCTTATGTCTTTGCTAAAATGTGCATGTGGGGTTTCACCCATGTGCAAAAGCAGATTTTGGCAGATTGAAGGTTTGGTCAGCACAGTAACATGAGGAATTTTGAAAGGGAATTCAGCAAGATGGCTCTTGACAATAGGGACTTCAGCATGGGAGTAATTTGTGTGTAGAGAGAGGCTGGAAAATGGGGAGCCAGCTTGAGTGACACTTTTGTTACCAGCTCCCTGGATGACACCAGACCTCTTCTCTGGTACCTTGCTCAGCTTGATCTACCACAGCTTGAATGAAAAGTGCTCTGACATTTTACACCCTTTACTGTGTTGTTGGCAATAAGATAGTTAAGGGTCTCCCAGGGTTTCTGTGACAAGTCCCTTATTTGTGACACTCGATTTTTCTCCCAGTTCAATTGCAGATGGCCTAAGTATGCAGGGTTTGTCAGCTCAAAGGCGTTCGTGTTCCAAGGGGCACTGCGGAGATACAATTTATGACGATGGCTTATAATTTTTAAAGCTGCCTAAGTGGACCCTGTGCATAGCAAACAAGATGCAGTTCCTGTCTAAAGGAGCTGAGTGGATGATTCAGAAACTTGCGATAGGTACTAGTTAAACAGCCCAGCTAGAGGAGCTGCAGAGCAGGTAAGAAAGGTATCTCAGACATCACTGGGATTGGGAGGTGGTCAGAATCCTGTAGGGCGTGGTCAGAGCTGTTACATGAGATCAGATCCTACTGTAGTTGAATTGGTGTATTATCCTTGTACACATTACTTCTGTCCTGCAGAAGAGGCTGATAGATTTACCTCCCTTGAGCTCTTCAAAATAGCCAAGTCCTTGTTTCAGCTGCTTCCATTTTTACTCCTTTTCTGGGATTTGTGTGATATAGTCTCCTTCCTTTCCCAAGCTGTTGCCAGACCTAACCCATCTCTTTCTGTTTCAGGTCCCCAGAATCTACTGGGAGCTCTCAACAAGCCGCGTCCTTCTCATGGAGTTTATGGAAGGGGGACAAGTGAATGACAGGGCCTATATGGAGAGGAATGGCATCAATGTCAATGAGGTAGTTTCTCAGCCATCTTTGGATTGGGCATGCTGAGCAATGCAAAACAGATTTTGACCTTGATGCAAAATGGAGGCTGACAGGACAGGATGGGACAGGGCAGAAGAATAAGCACATGCAGATGTGAACAGAGCAATCAATCTGAGAGATCTCTGTTTTTGTGTTCTTCAGAAAAGTACATAATCCCTTTTGAGGAACACTGTCCTAAAGGCTGCAGAGCTAGGGAGATCTTCAAAGAGACACAGTGAAAGATGACTATGTTCTTACATTAAAGACATCCATTATATGTTCCAAGATAGACATTCCTGTTACCCTAAAGGAACAACTTCAGTTTCTGATTTTTTTATCTCATGGACTTTGCTATTAAGAGAGAGATTTGAAAAGTTATGTCTGTGGCAAAACATGGTCAGCTCCATTCATCTGGACAAGTCAACTGGTCCAAAGTGAGAGTTGTTTCTTTGAGTTTATCCTATACTTCTGCTATAGGCAGAGGTGAAATCTAGCCCACACACAGCTAGAAGAGTGAATATTCCTTAAGTCTTGAGATAGTCAGAAGAGCTTGTTTTGATGCATTAACAGAAGGGCTCTTGAGCAATATGTACATTTAGGTTTTGAGGTGGGCTTCCTCACAGATCTCAGACAGCAGATCCCTTTAGAGATTGATGTAGTTAGCATAGTGTAGCTCCCTGGGATTTTCTTTGAATTTTCTCAGACTGCTGGAGATAGCAAAGTTGTAGAGAAACAGCTAATTTCAATTTTTCTAACTTACAGAGGCTTTTGCTTATGATAGGAGCAATATAGGGTGAAATTTTCTACTAATTTTTTTGTTTATCCATGCCTTTGGGAAGGTTGTTTTGTGATGACTTGGCACAATACGTTCTATGCAGCATTGAAATCACTTTCCAGAGTATAAGCTGGTCTCTAAATAATAGCAAAGAAGTAATTCTTAAAAAGTTGTCAACAGACTTCTACTACTGCAGAGTATAAGCCTTAGAGAGTTCCAGCCATCTGTCAGATAGAGGATGTTACTCAGCTCAGTGGTAGAACTGAATTTTCTTTCTTCCTTTCTCTCCCCATCAGCTGAAATTAATGATTAATTTTTACTGTTTGCCAACAAAGCAGAATAGAAAGAAGGGAATACTGAGCCTATCAGAATCATGTGATAGAAAAGAGGTCTGTTATTATGGCCATAGTAAGGTGAGGTAGGGGCAGTGCCCCCCAGACTTCTCCTGCGGCAAGTTGCAGCAGATGGGGATGAATATTGCCTAGGTTAATTATTGGCTGTTACTGTTGTTGCCCTGGGTAAAGGACTGCATGGCATGGTGGGGAGATGAGCAAAAGGCAGCAGACACTGAAAGGAGCATGAGGAGGGGGTGGCAACCCAGGTTTCAAAACTGTGACCTGGCTTATAATATGACAGCAGTCTTGGCTTTCAAGAGATGCATTAGCTCCCTATAAATCACCCGAATATATTTATTTTATCAATCCCTCTACCATTTTACTCCATTTTGTTTTATGGTGTGGAGGAAGAGTAGTCTTCACTAAGCAGGATTTCTCTTTTGTGACAATGCAGCCTTGAAAAGCAAGCTGAGCCTCTCTGCTCTAAATGGAAAGGATCCCTGAGGTGAAAGCTCCCTTCAAACCAGGTTACTGACATTTACTTAATACCGTCTGTAGCAGGATTATCATTAAAGCTGCCCAAAAGCACATTAATCTCTCTGGATCCGTCCAAGTGCTGGATTGTAATGGCATTTAATCAGAGAAGGCTTTGATTTCTAAAGACAAGTGCAAACATTGAAATATCTGCCTGTGGAACAGTTACTTATTCATGTTCAAGTGCACTTGTACACTGTAGTGTAGCTGAGGAGGAACCTGCAACTAGGATATTGACAGTGAAAGGGAAATTTGGAGAGGGGAGTTATCAAGAATGAGCTGGCAGGAATTTTAAGGGAAGACTAGAACATAGCAGGGCTAAGTAGGGGGCATCTGGAAATTGGGCTCTTCCTATTTTAAAACACAGTAACATTTGCAGTCATGGTTGGGAAGGTATATTTGGAAGAAGTGGA
Organism: Oenanthe melanoleuca; assembly: GCF_029582105.1. NCBI lineage: Eukaryota > Metazoa > Chordata > Aves > Passeriformes > Muscicapidae > Oenanthe > Oenanthe melanoleuca. The sequence continues at coordinate 40,015,111 of NC_079339.1, forward strand.
TAGAGCAGGGAAGAGAGAAAATTAGACTGAGGGGCTCTCACGGGGCTTGTAGCATGCTGTATACAGGAGAAAAGGATGGGCAGCGAGGCTACATAGAGCATGGATTTTTAAATAAGATCCCAAATGGCACAAATGTTCTTTTGCATCCATGCTGATTATACCTGATTCATTTAGAGAGATCTTATTTGTATACAAATCTTAACATTATCTTTGGTCTGCCACATGGGTTCTCCATGTCCTTCCCTGTGAATTCTCTGCCTGTTCTGCAGAGGCTGCTGTATCAGCAGGCTTTAGGACCTGTGAAGTTTCCAGATGTGCTCGTGGCATGTGCTGTATTGCCTCAAACTAGCCAGTCTGCTCAGGTAGCCAAGTGAAAAGTCCCTGTGATCAGCCTGATTTGGATTTGAGTCAAGGAGAAGAAATAATGCCATGTACTTCAGCTCGCTAAGAGCCTGGTCACGAGCCATGGTTGATTCAGAAGTCAGAAAAGTGTTTCGTCAAGCTGAGAATTGAAAGCAAACAGCTAAGGTACTTAAGATGAGCTACTGTGCACAATTATTGCCATCTATTACTCTATCCTACTGTGGCTTTTTGCTTCATTCTGTTACTAAATGGGTTCTGCACTGAAACGGTATCTCTTAGCTCGATAAAGAGCCCAGTACCTTCCTGTAGCTGCCAGCTTTGCAACTTGAAATGTGCTTTCAGTGTGGGATTTACCCTTTTGCCAAGAGTCAGGAGCCGTAGCTGTGTAGCTGCTAAAATTTAAGTGGGATTTCCCAGGGTGGGATCCTTTTGTCATCAGTGGAAACCTCTCATGTCTCAAGTATTTGTGCTTATAACACTCAAGTGTTAGATGAAGCAGAGCATGAAGAACACTGTTTCTGGGGAAAATGGCTATTCTTGCTCTTTGCACTTATTGAGTTAGTCTAAGGAGAGGTTTCTTTACAGATTCTCCTACATTTCATCTTGTCTGAAGCTTAGTGAAATTCACAAGGCAATGATAAGCAGGAATAGTGACCTCCAGTATTTTCAGCTTTTGAACTGTACGCAGACACCAGGTAAAAGAGCTAAATTACACACAGACCTGTTTCTTACTGAAAGTTGATATTGAGTCTCAACAGATGCTTTACATTAAATCCAAGGAAATACAATTTCATTTAAAACCAAGGGAAATGGTCCCCGTGGTCATTTTTGGTCTGACAGATATGCAGGAAACAGTAAAAAAAACAAGGACTAGTCTTTTCTAGCTGTGTCCTTTTGAGAATCTGTGCAAATTTGATGAGTTAGTCCCTCAGTTCCCTGGGTGGATGAGTCAGAGTATTTCTCCCCACTTAGATGCCATGGAAGATGGAGCATTGAGCATGAAAATAATTTCCTGAGTCCCCAACAGAGAGTACAGGGCATGCTAGGACTTCACTCCAGGAGTCCTAAAAACTGTTCCTCTATCTTAATGACATCAAGTGTGTGCAGACATCAGCTTGCTGTGATGCTAGATTACTGCATAGTAATAGTACCGCCTAAGAGAGCACTTTTGATCCTCACAACTGGATCACAGAGGACAGAGTGTGAAATTAGATCTCTTGTATGACCACCCTAATCTACTATGGATAAGAGCCATTTCAAAACAGAGGCAGAGAAGGCTTCAAATTGTGGCTATTCTCCCTCCACACCCTTTGCTAATTTGACACCACTTTAATTGGGCAGAATTGCCCTAGCAGGATTAAGCAAAACCTTAAGACAATGGCTGTAATAACAACAATGAAAGCAAGCAAAAACCCAATACAGTCTTCAATCCAATTAACCTTCGATTAAGGTTCCAAAATCAATGTTATTATTTTGGCCGGAGGAGGTAATATTGAGCCCTGAGAAATGAGCTGCACAACGACCTTTACTTTTAATGAGATCAATAAAAGTTAGTGTCGCCATCTCTTAAAATAATTGGCAAATATTACAGCCAAATTAAGGCCAGAGACTAGTATCTTTTCCAGATCTAAAGAGACAGTCACAGATGGAGGTGGGATGGGAAGGGATGATGCCCTATCAGGCAGTTTCATCTAGGACTTATCAGGGGCAGGCAGTGAGATCATCTCTACAGGACCATGACACAGTATTTTTCTCTTTGCTTTTCTTCTTCACAACAGTTAGAGGCGTAGAGTGAGAACCATTCCAGATTGCTTACAAGTCCAGGAAATCAGTGACTTTCCCCAGATAACCCAGGCTAGTTCGTTACATTGCATTATGTCATGCTACCCATGAGGATGATATATGTGCTTTTTACTGTAGGAATACTCATAAGCTCAAATTTGTATGCATTCTTTCTTTTTTGAGAGGTTTCTTGCTAACTCTTGTGTATTAGTGTTTTTAAAGATATTTGTGATGAACTTTCTAGAATTTTGTTATGTTCATGTTGCTCTGTCAGTGGGTGTGCTGATTTGTTGAGGGGAGAGTAGCCTACAGAGGCAAGGGTGACAGGTTGTCTAGGCTTTCAAAACTGATGGCAGCAACATATTGTGGCTGTGTACTTATACAAGAAGAAATATATTGCTGCTGGTACCTGCACTACAGCTTGAGATCCTCTGAGTTAGGTGACAGAAATGCAGTAGGTGTACTTGTTAAAATATTTGGTACACTGGATATGACTCAGTTAACTAGAAGATGTGGGGATTAGTAGGGAAATTGCAAAGTAGGTAAGAAACTCATAGAGGCAGCGGTGGAGAGAAGTTACTGTAGTGGAGTTTTGTGAGATTTGCTCTTCAAACAGATCTCATTTAACAAATTGGTGACGATCCCAACACAAACAGAACTGTATCAAGGAGATTGTTGATGGCACCAAGCTGGAAGGTATGTCATTGTAGAGGAAGACCAGAGTAGCAATAACACTTGTTGGCTTTGAGGACTGAAGTGGTTGGAAGGGATAAAAAGGAGCAATGTCAAGTGAAAAGTCATGTGCTTGAAAACTAATAAGAAGAGTTTCTTAAATATACTGGGAGTTTGTTGGAGGGAAGTGCCATATTAGAATTAACTTCTGGATATTAGTTGCAGGATGTGTGTCTTTCCTTTGCAGTGCAGCTGCAAAAGCCAAGTGGGCTCCTAGGCCACATCAGGTAAAGGAGCATCTGTAGAAAATGGGGCATATTTTTGCTGTGTTTTATGCTGATTTGTGTCTGACTGGTGGACACATTGGGGTAGTAAATACTGGGGAGGAACAGAACTAGTTAAACTCTAGGATTATGGTAGCTAAGGAAATTATTTAAACTGAATGTAATTTAAGTTAGGCTGGAATTTAGGGGAAACGTTCTGACCATCTAAAGGGTAAATTTTTGGAACAGCTGCCAAAGTCATACTTTCTGTCTTACATATTTCCGGTGAGCTTGATCAGTTTATAGGACTATGTGATGCTGTACAATAACAACCCTCAATGTCTGCAATGCATTCTTATTTTCCTCTGTATTTGTTTGTAACTCACGTAGGATAGTTTGTGACGTGTAACATCCTTGCCAGATAGTGTAAGTACAAAGCACTTCATGCGCTTAGGTTGGTGAAGAGTTATTCCCAAGTCCGGTTGTTATACATGTATCTGTCACTCCATTGTTTGATTGTTGTCAGCAATCTGTTTATTCCTCAGATCTGAGTTTTTTTCAAAATTAAAACGTTGGGCTGAAAATGTGTGGTTTGCCTGACACAGCGTCATAGTCATGTCACCTAATTTGGCAGTGGCAGGTTGGTATTTGCATTGACTGGTAAGGCCACAGGCTCACTTGGTGACTGTAGTCGTCATGTTCTGCTGCAGCACAGACAGGCAAATTTAGCTTCTTTTAAGCAATAACACACCTTCTGACAATAGGCAGGAACATGCCAGACCCAGAGCCTCATGTCATCCTGATGTATCAAGCTAAGCTCTGCTTGCTGATCAGCATAGTTTTTGTTCTTATGTGTTACGCCTAAATTATGCCATTCATGATTACACTCACTTTTGCCTGGTTGTATTTCTTGTAGCACATACAGAACTCCAGGTGCTTCTGCTTCCTTGTTATTCAAACCTCTTAAGTGGTAGACTGTTCCTCCTCTGCCGTTCCTTAGCCAACTTTGGAATCATCAGCTCTTTTAATCTTTTTCCCAAGTAAATGCCTCCTACATCCTGCTCATTTATTTGCTTTCTCTGAACTCCATTGGTGTAGTCTGCATCTCTTGAGTTAATGAGGTGTCTGGAATTGAATGCAGAATTCCAAGACTGATTATTATTTTTTTACAGTGTGCAGCAGAACAATGTTGAGGGACACTGATAATGATAAAGACCTTGTTTTGCTGGATGATAAACAGGGAAAGAACTGATGACCTCTCTGTGTCATAACAAAAAGCCTATGTGTTAACTGTGGTCTTTGCTTCTGTAAATGATTGCAACCTTTTTTCAAATTTGTGATGCACCTTCACCCTTAGGTCTTACATAGCCTAAATGCGTGCTGAATTCCTCCCTTCTCCTGAGCAGAGGTTTTCATAAGTCTGTTTCCTCATTTCACCTGACTGTGTTCTTCCAAAGTGAATTCTGTAGATATTATTATTTCCAGTGGCCTTCTCGATAAGGGTGGAATAAGGGCCCAAAGTGACAAGGCGCAATACTAAAGAATTTATGTATATAAAGGTTTCAGGTTTTTTTCCCCGAACTTTTTCTCAAGAAATGTGAGCTCCCTTTCTCTGAATTATAATGATAGGTTGATATTCACATACTACACTTTAAGACCTAGAGTATAAAGAGTTCCTATATTGTTTAGAATTTGACAGTATTGTTGATTTCTACCTTAATTTATTTTGTATCCTATTTTAGAAGTACGTGAAAATACTTTAGTGTGCACCACAGCACCATGGTAAATTTTTTTCCAAAAGGGAAGACTGTTTATATGCTTGCATCAAAAGTCCCTGTAACATATCTTCTGTATGCTAATGAAATAGTACATAATTACATAATAATAGTAAATAATACATTTATTTGTCTTAGAGAAGTCATAAAGTTTAGTTGAAGATACTGGAGATACTCAAGGTTGCATCTTGGGGAATAGGTAAATATAAGTACAGCAGGGAAGAGAGAGGATGGGGATCTTGCAGTGAACATTGTCTTGTACCCATGACCCAGCCTGTAAGTCTGAGCAGGGCTATGACCCCTCTGTTTTCATGGGAGGATGGGAAGGTGGATCTCAAGCAGCTTTTGTGTTGCATTACGGACTGAAGGAGGCTATGACCATAGATTTATTTAGTCACCTTTCTGCTGATGGGGACTCAGCAGGGAGGACATTCTCTGCATCTGCAGCTTGCAGCCAAATCATAAGATGCTGTTAATGAGGGTGGCACGGATAACCTGGTGAGAGGTGTTTTGGTAGGATATTCAGGTTTGGAAGGGAACCTCAGGAAGGCTTCTATCAAATCTCCTTCTAAGGCAGGGTCAGTTATGAGGTCAGACCAGCTTTCTCAGGGTGTTAGACAGTCTCGTCTGTAAAACCTCTAAGGATGGAGATTGCACAACCACTTCAGCCATGACCAATCAATAGGTTTGCAGAACTGCCAGCCCTTGTCTAGACTTGTGCTCAATAAGTATGAAGCATCATGTTGGGCCCCAGATCGTCCCCAAGTCCTCATTTTCAATAATTCTGTGCTTCTCCATGCCCTTGGAGGACAAGCAGCTGAGACAGCAAGGGCCAAGTGTGGTTAGCCTGGTGTGTGCACCAGTGTCAGTGTTGGTGCTGTGATCAGTCATAATGTCTGAGTCCATTCCTTCTGGTGTATGGGTCCCTGGGAGGCTTTGTGAATGAATGATGTGATGGGCTTAAAACAGACTATTTGGCATGTCCTTGGACTGTCAGCAAGAGCTACTCAGCTCTTATATGAGATCACAGCACCTGGGACTTTGGTCCCATCTAATTTTAGAGCTTGCCAATCAAGGAGACTTGTAAGGGTCACTTCCATGGCTCTGATGATCTTTGCTGATTCAGAAGGGAAACATCACTCCCCTCAGTCAGTACTTAAAATAACACCTGTGTGGTGTTAGGGAAGCTGCACTACAGAAGATCACAGGGCTGTGCTGTTCTGTCTGTATGGGTGATTCATCATGGGACGGGCTAGCATTCACGTGATTCAGAAGTAGTTCCAGGTCCTACTTGAGGGGCAGAGGATTGTTTCACCTGATCCTACCACTGTCCCTGTTAGTGTACTGCTGGAAGGGTTCTTGTTCTTTCTCCTCATTTGTAGTTACTTGGCCACTATTCATAGTGAATGCTCTTCTCAGAGGTGGCCACATTTCAGAGGTGCATAAAGCAAACCCTTTCTTGTCTTTCTGCAGGATGAGCTGTCATTACTATCCATGTTACCTTTTCTACCACCTCTGCTTATGGGGACAGCTGCCAGTTTGCTGCTTACAGAGTGTGTCTGGAGATACGCTTGGAATAATTTATAATGACTGTCCTTTAATTGCTTGTTCAGCATTCTGCTGTGGAGCACTGTGCCTCTCTGGGATGGCAGGGAGGGCTGATGGTGGGATGGCAGGACAAGGCTGCTGTGTTAGTGCATGGCAAGGGATTGATCCCATGCGCTGGGGATGTTTGCTTTCTCCTAGGAGGTTTTTAACTTTAATAACATCTCTTGGTGATAAGGAGCAGTAGTATGGAGGGACACAGCAGTGACAGGATGTTTTTAACAGCTTTTCTGTGCTTCTTTGTCTTCACAGACATTGCAAATCAGATTAGCATGGGTATGAGGAAAGGAAGAGGGAAAGTGGGGGACAGTGTGATGGAGGGAGGGGAGAGGGAACCATGTTCATTCTTGTGGGCAAACTGACCAGCTGAGTCTCTCCCCACCCCTTCTCCACCGTGTCCTGTTGCCATCCATGGATGGAAACACCTGAATCTTCCTCCAAGCAGTCTCACCCACCCCAGCAGCAATTTCCATGGCTTCCCTGTGAATACATGTCTACCACTACCGGCTGTCTCACTTCCCTCCTCATTACCAGAAACCCCATTCCTACCTACATGTACTAGCTCTTTTTTGTGCTAAACAAGTGTCTTTAAATAACCCATGATCTCACAAACAACTTCATGGTGCTCCCTCAATGCCCTGGACCACCCTGTGCCTCCATCAATGTGAAGGGCTGCAGCAGCTCTGGGTGGGGGTATCAGTATGTACAGACCCTTGCTTCCTGGGTTGTCACACAGAGGCTGCCTCCCCTCCCCGGCAGGCACCCTACTGTGGGTGGCAGTGTGTGACCATCTCTTGTCTCCTCACAGATCTCTCGCAACTTGGGGAAGCTCTACAGTGAAATGATCTTTGTCAATGGCTTTGTGCACTGTGACCCACACCCAGGCAACGTGCTAGTGAAGAAGTGCCCAGCCTCTGGCAAGGCTCACATTATCCTCCTGGATCATGGGCTCTACCAGGTATGTAGGTATGAGGGGCTTCCAGGGCCTTGTGAGGCTGCCTTTGGGCATCAGGCTGCAGCCTTGCCCCTCTAAGTACATATGAATACATTTTTCCTATTACTTCCATAACCCTCCAATGATATTTTTTGCCTTTAAAATGGAGGATAGTGCACAGGTAAGGGGTGCAAGACTTCCCCCCCTGTTTCCTGTCCTCTGTGTGCTTCTGGGGACCTTGTCTCCCTTCCCAGGTGCTGAGCGAGTCGTTCCGCATGGACTACTGCCGCCTTTGGCAGGCCCTCATCAAGGCGGATATGAAGAGGGTGCAGAAGTACAGCCGGCGCCTTGGGGCAGGGGATTGGTATCCTCTCTTTGCCTGCATGCTGACTGCCAGATCTTGGGAATCTGTCAACAGGGGCATTGACCAGTCACCAGTCTCTGCCAGCGAGGTAGGTCTTGTGTGTCCTTCCCTAACATGTGCCCTTACTTCTCCTCAGTACCTTTCTTTGTTGAAATCACTTGCACCGATAGTACAGCAGTGCTGGGCAGCCCCTGGCAGCTCTTTCTGCAAATTTCTGCACTGATAGCTGAGCTAGAAAGAGCCAGGACTCCTTCTGCAGTGTGTTTTATAGTGGCTGAATTTAATTTCTCCAGATTCACTTGTCATGGGCTGCTTAAATTTTGGATAATATTTTAATACCTAAGTGTTCACTGTTTCTGGCTGGGGAAACATTTTGTAGATTGTCCTTTTCTTAAAAAATGTTGAATGCAGCTGTGCAAGAAACCATCAGGGAGGCTAGGATAAGGTACAGGAGACATAAAGGTTTGGTGGGAAGACATGAGAAGGATAATGCATTATTACTATTCATGTAAATGACTATCAGCACTGATATAAACTCCTAAAAACCCCTGGAAATTACCTCCCAATCAAAAACCCTATTAACTTGGAGTCAAGGTTGCTTAACTGCAGATCCTGTCAACTCAATCACTACAAATCTAGGAAATTGCCACTTACATTCTTCACCCTTTCATATCCACACATGCTGGGATCCTTCTCATGCCTCCTTGCACACCTGATACACACAATACCCTACCTTAAGAATAGTAGCAGCCCTGCCAACTGTGCTGTTTCTAGAAAAGAACATAAAGTGATGTGATTCAGCCAATGGACAAGTGTCTGTAAGTAGAAGTGTGTTGTATCCTATGGTTTGCTTTTATCTGAACACATCTGTAGTAGAGAGGATGAAATTCATTTAGGTAGCATTATAATACTGTTCTATAAAATTCTCTTCTAAAAATTTCTTCATTTTGATGGATGTGGCAGAATTTGCTGTACTGGTTTGCCATTATCCATAGCAATGAGTAGGTTAGATACCTTGTGTAATGGATCCCCTCCCAATTATCTGAGTTAATTTCCTGCTCATCATAAATAATATAATGACTATCTAACAGATCTGTGCTTGATCTGGTGAGTTCTGGAGCTGATATCTCCAGAAAAAAATTCAGAGGCGCCAAAGCAAATTGGCACAATGCTAAGTCCAATACTACAAGGCCAGTGTTGAATCTGAGTTAGTGAGCAATGTTTATTCCCGACTTGCTTGTGAAGGTTATGCCAGAGGTGTAGCTGCAGCTATGTGGTCCCTTTGTGTGCTAATGGACTTTGTCATTGAGTTGAATTGCGTGTATGGAACCAGCTCTGTTGTCTTTGCCTACATGACACAATTAATGCTGAAACTAGATAATCCTGCAGCAGATAATGGGGAGCTGAGCAGATTTGCTATGGCATTAGGAAATGAGCTGCTGCTTGCCCTTACTTTAGAGGTGAATTTGAAAGATTTTATCAGCAGCAAAAACTGAGTGCTGAGTAGCAGGTACCATCGGTGCAGAGCTCCACAGAGTGTGCCTGAGGATATAGCAACATGACAGTAGCCTGTGAGACAAGGAAGCAACCTTTCTGAAACAAAATCTTATCTGTAGTACTGTACTCAGTCTGGGACATTGCATCTTGAGAAAGGTTTGATGGAGCTGGGGCAAGTCCAGTAGGCATCTACAAGGACTAGTGGCCAAGCAGATGCAACCTGTGAGGTAAGTCTGAGCAAGTTAGGTCAGAAAAAAATCTAGAAAAGGCAGGTCAGGAAGAGTTGCAGCAGCGATTTTCTAGTTTTTTAAAGAGTGCTGCAAGCAGGACAAGCAGTCATGGGTTTAAATTCAACTAAACATGAGAAAAGCCATATCTAGTGGCAAAGCAGTGAAATGCCAGTGCAGATGGTCTGGGGAAGTTTTGATTTGTGTTACTGGAGAGCTTTAGGTACAGACTGGGCAAATGTAAGAGGATTGCCATAGGTGTAGTTGTTCCTGCCTTAAGCCACAGCCAGGCAGCTGATTGCTCAGGGTGGCTGCTAGCCTCATCTCATCTGATTTTATGATGCCTTTTGCTGCATCCTGCAGCAGCCTCAGCAGCTGCAGCCAAGGGACTTTTCTCAGGTCCTGTGGCATAGCTTATTTCTTACTCTGCACATAGGCTGTGCCCTTGACAGAAAATGACAGTTCTGATGACAGATCATGTGGGTGTTTTGTGATGTGGACAAGCAGCTGGAGCTAAAAATAAAATACATAGAAAACAAAACCTATGTCTGGAAAATAATGTAGGCTCTGCGATGATGCTGGTTGGGAAAACGGATAAGAGATAATCAGGGAGGAATTTTCTGCCAATAAATAATGGAATAAAATAGTATTCAGGAGAGCTAAGCATCTTCTTGCTGAAGCCTTGTGTATCTGGTCAGTGATGGAGGAAGGCAGACACAAAGATTTGTTTGTCAGCAGCAAAGCAACCATGGTGGTGTGTGGGTTGTGTACATCTCTGACCATCATGACCTGCACGCGCAGTTTGTGCAGGTCTGTTCCTTTATAATAACTTTGAAGTTCACCAAGAGTATGAGATTCCACATCATTAAATATAGGCCATCCCTCATTCCAGAGGAGAGAAGTCTTTAAGAGCTGTCATTTCCCACAAAGGAATGACACATTTCCCACTTCTGGTAAGAAGTTATTTACTGTCCCCCTGCATGTGTCCTCCTGGATTTTGTAGATTTCAGATGTTCATGGTTTCTATGGATTTCATGTCATTATTCATGTCATAGCCCCTGTAGGAAGAGGAAGGGACATGGTATGCATATAGGATCAGCTCCCAGCTACACTGTGCTACATTTACTGGGATGGTGGGGGAACTCTCAGATCTAAAAATGGGAACAGGCAGGGATGACTGTCTTGCATGTTCTGGTGGCTTGATTTAGGAGAGGAGCTCATCTTGAGTGGCTCAGGCTGTAGCCCCTAAGTTATCACTGGGTTCTTACAGTAGACAATGTGTGTGTTGGAATCTGGTGAATCAGAGAAAATGAAGGATTGCCTTGGACTTACACTCTTTCCTTAGTTATCTGCTACTGGCTGCCGTTATACAGGATATAAATCTAGATCTGACAGAAGAAAATTTGACAATTTTTGATCTTTTGGGTTAACATGATGCTTAACTGCATAATTCTTTCTCACCTCTGCTGAACTGTCTTGAGGACAGAGGACAAACTAGGCATTGGAAACAGCTTCACCAGTATAGCATTGAGCCATCTGTTGCATGGGGCAGCAAAGACCAAGCAGCCTGGTTGTCTTTGCAGTGTGCTTCCACCTTCCTGAGCAATTCTGCTACCTGCAACTCTGCCAGTTCTGGGGCTGATGATGTGAGAAGTCTCCAAGGGCAGTAATGAGATCTGGTTGCTGCAGACTGCCTAGGACCAAGAACCAAGACACCAGTGAGTGGCTGTTCTCTTGAGAGGCTATTTACCCTGCCAGTGAGGGGATAGGTCCTTATCTCACCAAGAGGCAGATGGGATATGGCAAGAGTGATTTGTGCTGTGACTGCTGTGCCCAGTGTCTGCAGGAAAAGCAGGACAGAGCTTTGTCGCTTCTGGCCTAGTGTCATGGTCTGTTAAAACACTGTTTCTTCCTAGCAAATCTCAGCTGCATCTGGAGCTGCATTTCCCATGTACTCTTACCTTCTCTCTCCTTTCTCCCTGACATGACCTGGCTGGCCACAGGACATGGAGATCCGGTCCAACGCTGCTGCTTACTTGCCCCAGATCACCCAGCTCCTCAACAATGTTCCCCGCCAGATGCTGCTTCTGCTGAAGACCAATGACTTGTTAAGGGGGATTGAGTCAGCCCTGCACACACGGGCCAGCGCCAGCTCCTTCCTCAACATGTCTCGCTGCTGCATCAGAGCTGTTTCTACGTGAGTCTCTTACCCTGGCATCAGAGCCAGACAGGAAGCAGCAGGAGCTAACTGTCCCTGTGGTCTGGGAGATGAGGGAGATCCCAGGTACAGCAGGCCTATCAGGGTCCCACTGCAACTGAGCAAGGCAAGCAGGACAGACCCTGAGATGATGGTCAGATCCAATCAAAAGTCCACATGATAAGGCAGCATCTTGGTGATGGGGCAGGTCTAAGAACAAACCAGAAAGTCAATCTGTAGATTATGTCCAGGGGTTGTCAAGGGGGTCTATGGTGACAAGACAGGGCTGAGGTCAAGCAAGGGAGGTCAATGTGTGAGTTGAGGTCCAGACCATGGGGCTTCACAGCAGGGCATGAGCTGGGGACCATTACTCTTCCAGTGTAGCTTAGGCAGGTACTGAAGGTACAGATCTGAGATGAACTGAGGTTCCTGGGCCTATGAGCAGAGGGTTGGGGGTGGTTCCAAGCAAGTCAGGGCCATTAAGGCTTATTAGGGCCCCACTCAGGGGGCCTGACAAGGCTCTGACTTAACCTGTTGACCTATTACTATTAGCTGTGGATCTCTTCCCCTCATTGTGGTCTTACCCCTACTCAGTTACATGTCTCAGCCTCTGCCTGTGCTGTCCTTAAATCCATCAGCCTCTCCAGAGGACAAACCTGTCACCCTGGGGCTGGGGACAGGGATAGAGTTGGAGGCCTTAGGTTAAGGGTTTAGGATTTGTCCCCTCAGAGGAGGGGAAGGGGCTTCTTGCCCATTATAGGCATTACCACTGGGCAGTATTTGTGAGTAGCATAGATCTGAAAGTTTACTGCAGCCTGCTTGAGGGAATTAGGCTGACTAAAGATCAGGCTGATGTTTAAAAGTCAGGAACAGGAATTGTGCAAGTGATTTCATTCCGTGAGTCTTATGAGTCAATGCATTTCTGCCTCAGATTCCTCATCCTTGTAGATGAAATAACAGTTATTTCTTGGGCTGAATTAGCCTCTTCTAAAGAAAGGTGGAAATATACTTTTCCTGGAATCTGTATGTCAGGATTGCTGGACTCTTACAAGTGTGCTACCAGGAAAAGCAATGGGAGTGTGTACCTGTCACTGTGAGCTGAGGTGAAGCTGGGAGAGAAGCAGAGGAATGCCATATCCCAGGATCACTACACACAGTGGGAAGAGAACTGAGTTCTCAAGGGAGCAGGCTGTCTCTTCTGCCAGATTCATTCTAGGAAAGTCAGTCCCCAGCTCCACAGAAGCCCTGCTTAGAGAAAATCCTTACTTCCTGGGGATTCTCCAGATAGGGATATTGTCCACTCCTGGGAGGGTCAGTTGTGCAGAAGATGTAGGACAGGACTCCTTCCTCCTGGGCTGTTTCCTGCTGGATCTAATGCAGCTGTTTCTCTCATTCTAGGTACCAGAGGAGCAAGAGTCATTCACTTTACAGGAGGGCCCAGATCTCACTCACGGAAGCCCTAAGCCTGTGGCAGATCAACTTATATGAATTCTTTCTGTGGCTGAAGGGGTCCCAGCTGGGGAACTGGGTCATTGCTCTCCTGAGACGGATGCATCATTTCACGTACTGACACGAACTGGTGGGAGAGGCCCAGGTGCTCCCTCCCTCCCTTCTGCTCTCCATGGCACATTTGCCTTCCTGACAATTTCTGTCTGGTTTTGGGTCTTACTCTGTATTACATACTGCACTGTCCTTTTCTTTTACAGCATTAGCTTCCTCTGTGGCACAGAGAGATTTGAGTTGGTACCAGAGCCATACTGTTTTGTGGTTTAGGAAAAGTAGGTGTATGATACCTTGAGCCAGGAAAGACAGGAAAGGATACCTTATTTCCTCATTTGTGCAGGTTAAGTTCCACTCAGATTCTAGTGGGATTGTGCTGGAAACAAATGTCTCTTTGATTCTTTCTTAAACAATCTTAAAGAATTTAAGAGAATCCCAGCCCTACCTAGAATGCCCCAAAACATTTCACAGATCCTCAGAGAGAGGTGGTAAGTCCCATTAAAATGCAATAGGGTTTATATTAGTTTGTGCAGTCTCCTTAGTCTGATTTCTGTTTAGGTGTGCAGAAGGTTTCTCAGAGGAGTGAGATCTTGTGAAAAGCTGTCAGTAGGGTTTTCTCTTCCAGCACCAGGGAAAAAGGACTCAAATGGTGAGAGTGGTGGACTGGGAATAAGGTTCATCTCCAGTCCTGTCAGCAAGTGCCTCTTGGGCTTCTCCTGGCCTGTTTCCTTTCAGGTGAAATGGGAGAAAAGGACAGTGATCTTGCCCCTCTTCTGAAATTCAGGAAAGGCAGTAGGAATGACAACTCAGGGCTCTGAAACTGCTTGTAATGTATGTGTACTGTACAATACTTCCACACAACAAAATAAATGTGTTGTATTGAAGACCTTTGGGGGAGGGATGCTTGGCTGTGCACTAGAGTTATGTTTGAGCCTCTAACCTATGTCCTGCTTCCCTTTCTCCACAAGGGAATGATGCCAGACAGTGCCGGCAATTCCTTGTAAGCAAAATGCCCACTTGGTATTTTCTCTATCCAAGAGGTTTGTACCACATCTGAGTCCTCTGCTACTGCATCAGATGTGTGTTGGGATGGGATGGGGTGCAGGAACAGGCATCTTTCTGCTGGGAGGACACCTCACACCCTTCTACCCAACTCCATGCTGAGCCTGCCTCCTCCCTGCCTGTGGGAGTGTGCTGCAGCACATCTGTGAGGTGCCACCATTCCCATGCCCCAGTGAGCATTTCACCTCGTCACTGCCTGTGACGTTTTACTGCTCCAGCCTCAGACAAAAACCTGCCATTTGCTCAGTGGTGCAAGTGACAGGTCTGATGGCTTTGACTCTGCAGTTGTGGGACAGCTACCAGAAAGCCTTACCTAGAGGCCTGCTTTATGTGAGACATATTTGAGATACTGGGAGACATCTCTGCTGCTTGTAAGAACTCCTTTAGCCAGGAAGGGTGGATGGAGGTGACTGCTCACATCATCTCAGCTTTTCTCATAAACTATCTTGGTGAAAGGGGACATGAAGGACAGGATGGGAATGTCCCTCTACTGTCAGAAAGCCTACTAAGCTGAGGGTTATTCAGGTACCAAACCATGCCTGAGAGCAAGCCACAAGAAGGCCATTCACTCTCCCAGTTTCCATACAATTTGTCAACTTGCACAGATGTGAGATCCCATCTTGAAGTGAGTTCATTTGCTTGGGAAGGGAAGCAGGGGACAGAGTGTGGGTAAGTGTGTATATGAGTCCCTGGCAAATCAATCAATCAATGCTGGCTGTGCAGGAAAGGGAAGGAATGTAATCCAGAAAAGATACCTGGCTTGGGTGGGCTTGGGCATGACGAGTTAGGGACTGCAGGTGTGCAGACAGGGGCTGTGTACATGCACAAGCATGTAGACAGAACTGGCTGGCTCAGGACTGCCAAGAAGTGGTGTGTGATTAGCAGAGTTCTGGACAGGGTATTACTGAATGTGGGTTTTGGGTCTCTTCATGTAGTCAATCACCTGATCCTGGCATTAGCTCTCTGAGCCCTTCCTACTTTGGGGGCAGCAGCAGGAGTGATGTGCTCTCTGATCTTTTCTAAGAGCAAAAAAAGAAACCCTGGTAAGACTGAACATCCTTGCAAATCTAGTCCCCAGTCCATGCCATGACAGATCAGAGATTCCCTTGACTTCTGGGTCGTATGATGGCATCAGGGAATGGAGTGGTGGTAATTGCAGGATGAGACTCCTGAGTCGACAAAGAGTCACTGGGGCCCTGGAATATTGGTGCTGCAGCCTGTACATGACTAATCTTTGCTCATATGAGCAGTCTGGCTGAATCAGTGCCTTGCTCAGGTACTTAGAGCTGGTAGGCTGGCCAGCATAGGCGGGACTGACTTGTTCTCATCACAATTAGAGCTCCTCTCAGAAAGTTGGCCTGGTGTGACTTGTTTAAGTCCCAGAGACCCTCTAGTAATGGTCACCAACTGCACGTCCTCACCTTTGTAGCTGCCTCTGAAAATGCCTTTGCCTTTTCATAGGTGAATATACTGACCAGAGCACTGTTTGGGTTTCTCATCTGTTAGTGAAAGCTCATCCCACTTTTAGGCCCTTGTTTCTAGAGAATCCTGTGTTGTGGAGAGGTTCCCAGCTCCAGGTAGCTGTCATTTGGATTGGCTGTCAAGCTCACATGCCATGCATGTTCTTTCACTCCTTCAAAATCCTACCACATGACTGCTAGTTCTGTTACCTGAGGAAGGTCCTGACTCTAAAAGTGGTAGGGAACCAGCAGCCCCTCAGACTGGTTTCTGGCAGTGTCCAGCAGGCAGAGAACAGGGAATATTTGGCAGAGCTTTGTCTATTGTCATTAGTCTCTGCTGGGAGGCTGTGTGTGCAATGTTAGCAGAGGGACTCCTCCATCAGTTGTGCTCAGCTCTCACCCTTCCCACAGTCAATCAATGAAGGTTTGTCTTAAGAAAGAACAAGCAAACACATGGAATTTGACCCTGTAACATTCCTGCCTTGTCTTTTTGCTGAAAGCTCTCAAAGGTGAATGTGTTAACAGGGTTTTGAAAAGACACTTTCTCATCCAAATTTATAGTTGTCAAACATGGGTAAGTTGGATCAGGTCGGTGCACTTTGCCTCTCCTTCCAACCTGCATTTAATGGTGTTTTCACCACCAGCAAACACAGCTTTGCTGCTTTGCTTGCAGGCAGCATGTGGGCTGCTGTTTGCCCAGCTTCAGCTGTGAGCGACCTGAGGTTTTGTGCAGACACTAAATGTTGGCCTTGCAGCCCACCAGCTGTTTCTCAGGACTAACATGGGGATAGAGCTGTGGCCAGAGGTGCAAAACTGATGGGTGTCTTTCAGCTCCTGTAATATGAAGTACTTTGTTGTAACCTTATGGCATCACCAATCCTAATGCTTTCAGTGCTCTCAGATGTGTTGGGAAACCAGTGGACATTTAACCTAGTGTTTATATGTGCCATTATTACATCCACTGGAGGTGCACAGTGGGGCAGTCAGGAAAATGGAGTTGCTGTGCAAAACTTCAAGAATCTTGGATATGAAGTGCACATGCTTTTGCACATCCATCTGAAGAAAAGCCAGGGAGAGCATTAGTCCAGCATAGCCTTTGCCTAGCCCGTCTAGTGAACACTAATGATGCCAAGTGGGTGGCATTTAGATTTGCAGATCAAGGCTTCATGGTGCTGTCTGCCATCTTGCAGGGGCGTACAAACCTCATGCAGTTGCAGTGTAGAAGCTTTGGAATGAATCACACACTACTTCCCACAGTATGTGTGTTATGAACTGTGACTTGTGCACAGCTTGGCCAGTGTCAAAGTCATTCCCCTCAGAATGGTCCCTTCCTTCCAATGCATCACTAGGCAGGGCTCTTCCCCCTGTGCATCCCTGCGTCCCCCTGTACTATTCCCTCCACCCCCATGTATCCAAAGGGATATGGGCAGCTCGCTGGGTCCTGGAGCATGAAAGCAACTGTCACACAGTGGGCTGTGCCAAGATGCCCAGCATTCAAATAGCAGAGAGAGGGATGCTTGGAATGATACAGCCCTCAGGGGAGTCAACACCTTATTCCTTTCATCCCCTGACAACTGAATGGCTAGAAAGAGGGGATGAATGTTTCTTTATCTTTGGCTCCTCTCTAGAAGTGAGAAGCTGGGGCTGGCTTTTGCCCCTGCAGCCTGAGCTCTGTCCATGTCCGTCTCACCCAGGATGTTGCTCGTCTGGGTGATGGCAAGAAGTCTGCAGCTTTCAAATGGCCCAAAGCAAACAAACAGCACTGAGATAAGAGGGGTGCAGGCTGGGGCCATGCACTGTACTGGGAGGGGGAATTTGTGCTGCTGAGCTGAAAGATGAGAGGAATGCTTCAAGGCTCCCAGTCCTCAGGATAAATCCAGATCTGGCTGGGGCTGCTGATTCTCAAGTAACTTGGATAGACATGCTCTAAGGTGAAGCAGGGTGTCTAGAGAAGAAGGTTTTGGTTCTCTTGGTTGAAGATGAATGTTGGAAATCTGTACTGGTTTTGGTGGAAGGCACATGACATGGTCAGGACCTATTGCTCTAGCCTGTAAGGGAGATAGACTTGTTTAGTCCTGGAAGGAAGAACTGAAGGGATAAGTTAATAATGGCTGGAGGCTCTGAAAGGGGATTTGAACCAATCTCCTGGCAGTACCAGATGAGTAAAAAAGGGCTGATGGCCACAAGTCAGAGTTTGCAAAGTTAGGAATGAACTTCACCAGGAGGGTGATGCAAAGCTAGGACATGTCACCCAGAAAGGGTCTCTGTCCTGGCTGGCCAGCAGAGTGGCTCAGCTGGTCTGCTGGCAGGAGTCTTCCCTCACAGCAGGAGAGCAGTCAGATGCCCAGTGGCCCCTCCCAGGCAGCCTGTTGGAGAAGCCATACAGCCATGGCATGGAGCAGGCAGGGAGCTGGCTCACATTGCCATTGAGTCAGTGCTGTAGGATGAGGGTGGATCTGGGTTTCAGCTTTCCCAGCTCTCCTTCTGTGTCACTGCCTGTGTGCAGATATGAGATAACATCTCTGACTAGATCTTGTCTTTGCTCTGAAGTCCAGGCCGGGCTTACCAACTGTTTTTGTTTGGTTCAGTTGTGGAGCTGGGTGTGAGCCTGCATGTGCTGGCAAATGCCAGCCTGGGTAGCTTGCCTTGCAGTTTTTATCAGCCAGCTGTCTCTTGTGTCCTTCTTTCTTGGAACAAAACCTGCATATCACAGTGCCTTTTGGAGAAGAGGCAGGGGGTGCCTTCCCAGGACCCTGTTGTGGCTAACATGCTTTAAACAGGTCTTAAACTGGGAGTACATTGTATGCACGTCCAGCTGAAGGCTTCCTGAGTGGGCTGGAAGACTGCTCAGTGATCTCTGTGTGATGGTCCCATTGAGACAGTTTGAAGTTTCCCTGACAGGGCATTTGGAGCTACACCTGTCCAGGGTAGTGATCAGTACCTCTGTCCCCTGCAGGGAACGTGGCTGTGTGTCCATCCACAGCAGTGCCTGAGGGAGCCCTGGGCAGGATGTTCACCATACTCTTACCCACACACCTGCCAACCCTGTGCAAAACATGGTGACCTTGTCAAATGCTAATAACCTTTTTGGGTTGACTTGTGTGACCCAGAGAGCATCATTCTGTGCCATACTCTCTGTCACTCCAGATCAGCCACAATGCCAGAACTCAGGATGCTCTGTGCACAGCTTCCCCCTTGAGCTGTTGCTGTAACCAGGCCCTCGTGATTCCTGGTGGTCTGGTAAAGACTGTTCACCTAGACTGCATGAACACTGGAATAGGGAGAAGCCTTGGCATTTTGCTGTTATTTCGTTTTACTTTGCTTTCATTTCCGTTTGATTCAGAGTCTTTTTTTGCTGAGGCTACTTTTCTATACTGTGATACACACGAGCATAAAAAACACATAAAAAAAGCTCTGCTAAGAAGGTTACAAGACCTGGGTCTGACCTAGCAGGACAAGTCTGCATGTAGAATGCGCATTAGCTGCTGGTGGTTTGCAGGCTTGCAGCTTCAGGCTCAGCATTGATGTACACAAGCAAGCATCTCCCCAGGGTGGCTGCCCCATGAGCCTTTGCTCTCCTCTCAACCCTCAGCCTAACAGTACATCTAGCTTTAATAAAGCCAAGATGGAAGAGGTTATTAAATGATAGCTAATAAGCAATGTGACATGCATGGAGCATGGTAATACCATATTGCTCTTAAAGAAAATGTGGGAAAAAAAATCATGGGCATTGTTATTGCTGTCTTGTACTTCACCAAGGCTGAACTATCCATCATGCTGATAAGGCTGAAAGGAAAACTTGGCAATATAAGATGCATACATCACAGGGCAGTGAGTCCCATGGCCGCCTGCACTGCACCCACTCTGTGCTGGGACTGCAGTAGTTTCTCTGCATCATCAGATAAACTGGAGCAGGGCGAGCCCGTCACCATAGTCTCTGTGAGCAAAAGGTCAAACAGCAAATAGCTGTTCTGTAGCGGCTAGTTTGGAGACCTTAGCAATGAGATGATGCAGACTGAGGATTTACTTTGAGGTGTCAATGGGCCTAAAATACATTGATGTGAACTGGAGAGAGCACCGGAGGAAGACAAAGGGAGGAAAGCAGACTGATGTGGTGCAGGAGTCAGCTAAGTGTGGTGCCACTGATAACTTTGCACAACAGGCTGAACAATTAATTTTATGGGAGAAGAGTCTTACTCTGGAGCAACCATACTTGGCTGTTCAGTTGTGTTCCCAGGGAATGAGAGTTCCTGAAGCCAGTGAATGTGATGGAGAGCTGTGCAGGCTGTATAAGGTTGCCCTTGCAGGCCTTGCTGGTTGAGGGCTGTTCTCTACAGTTGGCTCTTCAGTCTTCATCCTGCCCAGGTTATGTGGTTGATGGAGCTCCTTCATTTTTGAGACTGCTCCGTGGTCTTAACTCAAGGGAGTTGTGTCTTAGGTCTTCTTCTCATGGTTTCATTTGGTTGCTGCCTTTGCTGTCTCTGCCAAGCAATGGCTGCACAAGAAATTGACCCCTGTAGGAGTCTCCATGGGAGGGCGTGGGGTTGCAAAGCTGCTTGGATGCTCCTATGCCATATGCACTGTCCTTGGCAGCACCCAAATTTTGCTATGGGAGCAGGTGCTCCTATGGCTTCTACTCTGGAGCCTTCTGCAAAGTCTGGGGAGTCCTACCCTGATGACATGAAGGGCACTGAGCGCACTGCATAAACTCTCCACAGCCTGTTTTCTTCTAGGAGGGGGGAAGGATTATTTGCTATATTGTCCTATGGGGAAAAAAAATCACAATTACATGTGTAGTGGGCAGGTGGCAGAGCACAGAACTGGCTGTTATCCTTGGCACTTACCTTCTTCACTTACTCAGGGGCATGCAGATGTTGGAGCACGGCTGCTGAAATGAAATGCTCTTAAACCTGGGACATAAATCATGGACAGGACACAGTGCTGTGTGAAGGCTGCCCCTGGATTTAGCTTGGTCTTGTCACATCAGCACCATAGCAGGGATGGTCTTCTGCACAGAGATCCTGCTGGGCTGGGTCATGATCTGTGTCCATGCAAATGCATCCTATGGCAGTGGCAGCTCAGCAGAGCCAGACACGGCTCTCTGCCTCTTTCCCTTCCTTGTTGCTTTCCCTCTGGGCTGGGCTCCCATACTGCCTTGCCTTAGCTGCAGCCAGCCCCATCTCTGGCCATTGGGAGGAAGTTTCAAGAGAAGATGGAATACCCCCTGGGAGAGAGGTGCTTTGTACTGCAGTGGCACACCTTTGGTAGAGCACAGGAAAGATGTAAAGAAAAGCCTTGGGAACAGCCCAAAGCAATCTGCTCTCAGACAGTGGCACAGTGGTGTTATGTGATGCCAGGGTTATCCCCAGCTTACACCAGGATGATTACCAGGCTCCTCCAGGACATTGTCAGGGCATGAGTGTTGGCAGGGAGCACAATATTGCCAAGTTGCCTTCCGACCTCTCAACTGAGGCATGGGGATGGAGTGGCAGAGGTGGGGGAATAGGGAGAGAGGCTGGCCAAACTGCCCAGCTCTGCAAATCAGCAACACTTTTGTCTCCTTCAGGGCTGCTGGTCATGAAAACTAATGATGTGACAAATGCCAAGGGTTAAGGTTATCCCTAGACAGATCAGGACATGCTATTTGCTTACACTCCCCACCCCCGCCACATCCCTATATCCCTCTTTATTTTCTTGCTCCTATTCTTACAAGCTCCCATCAGGCCAGCAGAGCCACAGCTGCAGCAGACATAGGGACCCCACTGCCATCCACACAGCCTCGGGCCCCTCAGGTATCTGCCAGGATGGGGCACACTGTGACCCACTGGAGCCTGCCTCATGGAGGCCATCAGCCAGTGCAGGACATGCCCCTCTTCCCCGTACAGCAGGGTTTTGGCACTGGCTGCCACTGGGGACACCCAGCTGCTCCCTCACAGGCAGTGACAAAGGCAATTACCTCACTGCTGAGCTCCCCGGCTGGCTGCTGAGACACTTACCTGAAATTAGCTGTGGCCAGTGCGTCGCAGAGGTGAATGCGGTTGTGATTATGAATGCACTTCTTGTTTGTCTTTTCAGTGCCGAAATCCTGTCAGCGAGGAGAAGCGATAATAACATGCTATTAAGTTCTTTCTGGATAATGTAATTCAGGAGTCAGGAGGCAGTTTGGTCATTTATGCCTTTGAAAAGCTCAGAATAATTTTCGGTGTCATTATCTTCCATTTTAAAGAGACCGTTTCAAACATCAATACCAAGAGCTCCTCTCCTCACCACCTCCCCCCTGCTTATGTGGTTTTCTTCCACTTTTTGTTCCTGTTTTCTCTGAGCTTTCAGGGATCTGGGTTTTGTTTCCAGTAATTCATTATCCCTGAAACAGACCACACCCAACCCTCTCTTTCACCCTTTCTCTTTTTTATAGAGGGTTTTGGAGCTCACTGCTATTTTATTCAGCATCTTTAAGTTGTGGTTGGTGAAACACCCTTTGTGAGGCAGGGGAGCCCTGCTCAGGCCTCGGCGGCAGCGAGAGGAGGGTGGATGTGGTGTGGATTCAGGTCTGCAGGACTGCAAGGGTTTGAAGCAGTGTGTGTTCTCCCGGGGCCAGCGAGCAGGTGGGCAGAGCTGCCATGGGAGTGACTGCACTTGGTGGCTCTCTGGGGCACTGCACATGCTGGAGGTGTTGGTTGCATTGGGATGCGCAGGAGCAAGTCCTGCTGCCAAGGCCGTGGCACAGGCAGGATGCTGGGAAGCCCATGCATCCTCATCACCCTGCTCCTGAGCACTTCCTCACCATCTCTCCAGGCAGGGCTGTAGCCAATGACTTATATACAGAGTTTGAGCCTTATGTTTTTTGCTCATGCTTTTGTTAAACATGTGCTTCAGAGTAAGCAGTTAATGGATACTTTTGCCCTGAAATAGCCCCCAGGATAGGGAGCTGAGAGGCTTCTTAGCAGATGCAACTTCAACACCAGCTTACACTGCAGGCATGAAAACAGACAGATGTCTCTGAGTGAATGCAGCAAAAATTATTATCCAGAACTGGGGCAGGAAAACAATCTAGCTCCTCTCCAGCATGTGCAGAGCTGAAGAAGAGAATTTTATTCATTAAGTTAACTGGCAATGATCCCTGAAATGTCAGCCTTGGCCTTAAGTTTGTCTTTAGGTTTGGAAAGCATCCTAGCCTTTGTGCTTTTAAAAGAGGAAGGTGTATGGCTCCTTCCATTTTTTATGTGCTGGCTCTGCCAAAGTTTGGGTGCAAATAGGAGGGATAATGCCCTTCCATTTGCCACCTACTTCCTTCAGAGGGGAAATGGGATCTCCCAAGCAGAGTGCAGAAAATCCGCAGGGAGCATGCAAGAGTCGCATCCATCATTAAGCCTGGTTCGTATTGTTCAGCAGCTTCTGAAGGAGCTGTCAGGCACTCATGTGCCAGCAAAGTCAGCGGTGTAGTCAGGCTGTGACCTGGCATGAGCTTATTTGCAGAGAGTGTGTGGGAAGACTTGCACAGAGAGCAGGCTCATTGGCCTCGCTCTGCCCAGAGGATGCGAGAGCATTAGCAGCACAGTGTGGCTTTGTTACAAAGCTGCCCCAGCATCATTAGTATAGAGGATACAGTCTCCTTGGGACAGATGTAAAGAGGGACGGAATGCTCTTTCCTTTGTGTGAGATGGAGAGGCCTTTTAAACACTTTTGGCAGTCCCAGACACGAATGCAGGGCTGGCCAATGATGCCAGGAAGGGAACCCACATGATAGACTGGGTGCAATGGATGCATCTGCTCCCAGATGCTGTGTCTACTGTCTGGAGAGAGGCCACAGAAATAGAGACCTGCTGCTGATCCAACCATTATGGGCTGTGCCTGCCTCCATTGCCTGCTGACTCCCTGCTCCATGTCCAGCTACAAGTGCTCTTCTGAGTGCAGAGGCAAATTAAATGTTTCCTATGACATGTTATGGGATTCTGCCATGAAGGTTTGCTGGTACTTGGTATTTTAGCTCACACTGGAGTCTCTCACAGTGGGGGTGCTCAGAGAGTCCTCTCTCCCCTCTCCACCTACCTATTTTCATTAGATGTAAAAGACTTAATCTCTGGGATCTGCATGCCTCTCTTGGTTGAAACTGGAGAAGGATTTGAATAGATGCTTCTCAGTAGAAAAGTGATAGAGGTAAAGGCAGCCCAGTCCCTCCTCTCAGAGCAGCTTGATGAGATAAGATGTCTGCCCTTAAAAATTGACTAATAAGGGAAACACAAAGGAAAAAAAAGAAAGAAAAAATGGTGAAAAGTAGAAGAAAATTAATTTCTTTAATGGCTTTTTATATCAGCCAGATGCCTGTTAACTCTGCCAGCAGCCTGACCAGCTTAGCCCCACTCCCATCAAGAAGCTTGTGTCTTCCACTTTGCCTCTCTGCTTGCATTTGTTCCACTTGCAACTGGTTTTCTGAGCCTGATTTCTCCCCAGTTTCTGCTACACTGAAAACCTGTTTCCCATCACTTCATGCCACTGCTGGCTGGTGCTATGGGTACAGTAAACAAAGTACAGAGAGGGGCTGACAGCACGGAGCACACCTTCCCTTTGGTCTCTGCTTTAGCCACAAGGCACATGTTGCCCCATCTTGGCTACATGAAGCTGGTAGGACTGTGCCCACCTGCCCAAAGCAGCCTGCATGGTAGACCCATGTGCCAAGTCATTTCCCTGTTACTTTTCTTGCTGTACCCTTCCTTCTTAGCTCACTCTGCAGTGATTTTTCTCTCATGCTTGTTTTGCCTCTCTAGACTGAAGGAGACCAGTGGTTTGGGCTATATTGTTAAGATGCTGATGTTGCTTATCAATCATCCTTTGTTGTGGTGGGATGTTGGGTGTGGTTTAGATCACTTCAAAGACCAGTAGTTTAGTCTTTAATAGTTGTGTAACTCAGATCTCTGCTCAGCCTGGGCAGGCACAGCAGTCAGGCTGGAGGCATTTTGACAAGGCTATGAGGAAAGCCAGGTCTGCAATGGCATCACCAGGCCAGGAGTTTGTCAAACATCCTGTAGAAGTAGCAGCTCTGGCAGGGAAGTCTTAGAGCGTTGCAAGAACAGGGCTCAGGGAACCCTGTTTGCTCACAGGATGTAGGCTTAGCACAGGCATGATCTTCAGCTCACTTCCATATTTGCTTTAGATAATAACACTATTCAGGTTCCATAAGTCATCTGAAAACTCTACCTGGCTCTTCGCAAGGAGAATTTCTCCTCCTGGTGTAATGGAGGTCACTGCAGTGTGGGAGCAGTCAAGTTATTTCCTGACAGCCAATTCATTCCTGTGCTCCTCTTCCAGCCATCTTCTGTGATTTGAGGCTGTGGAGCTGCTAGTATGAGTGTGCATATGTGTGCTGATTTTTCTCTGTTTTACATGCTGGCTGGAACACTGAACTCCAGCCTGTGCTAGTCCTGCTCCTGGTGTCTGCCTTCTGCACACTCTGCTGGTTGTGCAGTCAGAGACCTTCTAGCACTAGTGCCAAAGGACTGCCACAGGCCCCTGGGTGGCAGCAGGCCATTTGGTTGATGGATTATCCAATCCAAGCATGAGACAGTAATCTTTAGAGGAACAGGCCCAGAGAATGGGGCAGAGTTAATCACTTCGAGCATGGACAACAGTTGGAGAAGGAGGGGGTGAGCAATTCTAAGAGAAAACTGTGGTTTGGAGGGGAAGAGGAAGAAAAGGGAAATTAAAAGCATACAGCAAAAAGTCAAGGGCTCTTGCTTAGTCAGGAGAGACAGAAGATGACTGGGTTTATTACAGCAGAATGGGACTCAGCCTCCACCAGCACCCTCTTTTTGTCATTGATTTCTCACATGTTCAATGGAAAACACCTGCCCACTGATCTCTCCACAGTGGGACGCTGCAGCCTCTGCCCATAAATACACACATGCTGCACAGTTACAAATGGAAGAGGTTGGGGAGCAGAGTGCTGTTTAATCTCTGACCTCATTGCCTGAATTGGGATGTCAATGGGAAGTGCTCAGGCAGGTGTATTAAGCCATTTGGATTCAAACAACAGCTTCTGCTTGAGACTATATTAAAAAATGGGGAATTTAGATTGCAAATGCAACTCTATGTTACTACAATATTCACATAAAGATGTTTTTGAACTCCATACTACATTACTCCAGGGAAGACATTCTGGGCTTCACACCAAACCAGCTGTATGTTGGGCAGAGGGCTTTTTCACTTTTCTGATCTGCAGCTGGGTCAGTGAGTATATTTGCCATTATTTCCAAATCTTAACAGGTTATCTCTAGGCTTCTAACAGCCTACACAGCATCTCTCATTTCACAGAAGGGCTTTGATATATAGGAGTTGAAAGCATTAATGCCTGAGTTAAAAATTGAATAACAAGTGTCAAGAGACAGGATAAGTTTATATTGTCATTGCATGTGCCAGCGGATGATCCCACTACACAGAGTCTTTCAATTTATTTTTCTTTTGTTTGGCCATGGAAGGATTTGAGATGGCACAGAGATTTTGCAAGGTTTGGGACAGAGTCAAGAGACCTAAAGTGAGAGCCTTGTAAGCACCACTGTTCTGTTGTGGGTTTTCATCAATGTCAGTTCAAAGGGAAGTCCACACCAGTTCTGGACTGCAGTCCCTGAGAGCACTTGCAGGCTCTTCACCACCTCTGCTCCAGGGCTGCAGGTATAAAGCAACTGTGTACATTATTCCCAGGCACAAATCTTCTAATTATCTTATGCTGGAAGGACAAATTGCATTCTCTAAACATCTGGCATTACACAGACTAAAGGACAATGTATGGGGAAAAGTAATTTAAAATATTAGCACTAGTTTCAATTAAAAATCACAATTTGTAACATAAGACTGAAATCTTAGTGACCAGATTAGACCAATGCTCCATCTAGTCCAGCCTGCAGCCTCTAAAAGTAGTTCTTTCTGGCTGGTACAGAGGGTGGTGGAAAAGCCACACAAATGGACAGCACTTAAAATTTGCCAAGTGGAGCAGTTTCTTCCTACTTTATACTTCTGTTTATAACAGGTCTAAACTTTTAACAAGAACATTTTTATCTCTTAACATTTATGAATGTATATGTATATATTTATATATATTGTAGTTGTGCCTTAGTGCCTTGAAAGTGTTACAACCAATGCAGGGCAGAGTGACAAACCAGAGTGACAAACCGACTGTGTCTTTCTGGGCCCAGCCGTTCCTTGTGATACAGCAGTGGTAAAGACTGAGTCACAGTCACAGTGGTCACCAAGGTGTCCTGTCCAAGCCTCCCTAGTCATATGAATCACTTGGCTCCATCACATCACCAGATCATCTTAGGCACTTAAGTTGTGTGGGCTGGAGTTGAATCACCAAGACCATATGAGGCATGTCAGTTCCCAAGATCAATCCAGTTGACTGCAGTCCAGCCGACTGCAGTCCAGTCAACTACATGTAAATTCCAGAATGTCTTCAAAAATACAGTAAAGGTATTGTATAAGCCCAGAAGATAATGGGCTAAAATGCATTTCGCAAAAACCAATAGCCAGATAGTCATGGAGCCAACCAAGGACTGCGGGTAAGAACATGCTGTGCAAATGAGCAAAAAAGAGCACTGTGTGGCTGGAGAAAGGGGCCATAAGGAGGCAGGACAGTGCTTTTCTGGGACAAATGTCCTTGTTCTGTGTCCTTGTTCCTTATCTTTGAGATATGCCCAACAGTACAGTGCAAGTGCAGGTATGAGGTCAAGAAGTGGTCGTGGACTGTTGAGCCAAGGTCAGTCCTGTAGGGGAAGATCAAGACCACCAAAGACCCCCAAAAACTTCTGACCCATTTTCAGAAAGAAACGAACTGTGCATTATAACTAATTTGCATAGAAAGGGAAACTTATCTCCAGGGTGGGGAAAATGTATCTACAGAGAAGTACCCCCACAAAGCCCAGATGTGGGCCCCTAGGACCCTGAACACTCTATCAGCCAGATCAATGCTGAAGGCTTCCTCTCTCACCCTACCTCTTTTTCAAAATCTACCTCTGTGTATTTATAAGGGACTAACTTAGACCAATTTCCATGCCAAGTTCATCAGTTGTTTTATAAAGTAATTTGGGCTTGGAGAACCTCTCCTGCCCCTCCCATTCATTGGCCTGGTGTTTGGGATGTTGGGGAGCCAGAGTAAAGATGCTGCTGGTCCCTGTGCAAGAAGGAATCACTCGATGAGAAGAACTGCTGTCTGTCGTGGCTTTTGGAGAAAAAGTCAAAAGCACAGTCTGCAAGGATTTAGTCTGAAGAATTTGAAGGAGGAGGAGGGCCTTGAATTGGAGACAATGGACAAGAGATGAATGTGGAGGACTCTTCATATATAAGCCCCAGATTTTATATAAGGGGTGGAGAGGGGCTGGTCTCTATTGGTTGCCACTGCCTGCTGGGCCTGCAGTGCTGGGGAAATGTGGAGGGACAGGGTCTTGTGGGGACATCTGTAGTTCCAAGCTGAAAGAAGACAAGAAAACTCTTGATGTGATTCAAACAGCCTTGCAGATGCACCACAGCCCACTTTGCAAGGGATCCCCCTTGGGATGATGGCACATCTGCTGTCATGGCCTCTCTGGCTCCTCCTGAAGTTGCCAGCAAGGAGAATATCTGGGGAAAGTGTGGTAGCCCCTGAGCTGCATTTCAGCCTTGGGAGTCCCCAGTCCTGTGGTTACCATGCAATATTGAGTGCATATTTTTTTGTAAATACCTATTTTGCAGTTTTCCTGTGCAAGTGGGATTGCTGAACAGTACTCATTGCTTCAGCCAAGCAATTTTTTAATAGGTACAATACAAGGGAAAAGGAGCATCTTGGTTCCAAGTACTTTTTAAAGGGTCTTAAAACCCCCAACCACAGCACATTCTCTGGTGCAACATGACTCAGTGTCTTTGGCTGACGTCTGTGGTGACATTGCTGATGACTAAAGGTTTTTCCCAAGCAGCAGAAAGTTTAATCCTGATTTACAGCAAGGACTGATATATTAATACCAGCAGTATTTTACTTTTGCTATTGTCAGGGTGTGGCAAGGGGAAGAGTGAGTATGCCGCTTCCTGCTTGGTTGAGGGTAAGAGATACATGCAGTGTACTAGAAGCGGTCCTGCAGTTATGGCTGGGACAAAAAAGGAGGCCAGCCATATTCCACTTAAAATAATCAGGAGATTGCTAAAGATTCTAATCAGGCAGAAATATTTTTCCATCAACTCATTACAAATTATACAGAGTTTGCAGCTCTGGATTCTGGTTGCCCTTTCTCTTGCTGAAGTTAACGAGTGCATCTGCTGAAGACTTTGGTACCTCATTTGGTGTGACATATGACCAATATGAAGAAGGAAGGGAAGAAGGGGCTGGTGGAAGAGCTCAGAGCAGGGAGGATATCCCAAGGAGCAGGGTTGTTTTGTCTGTGGCCTGGAGAAAGGAGAGTATTTGCCTGCTACTTTGTCTGGGAAAAAACACAAGCCAAGGGTGGCTAGTGGAAGTGCTGCTCCTGGAGATGGTGGTGGCTTTTGAATGTGGTAGTGTATCTCATCTTGAACTTCTTTGTGAGCCTTACAATGAGTACAAGTGCTGCGATACTTTGTGTCTTTTTCCTAATTACTTAAGATCAGACAAAGTATCGCAGCATGGATGGAAAAGGATACAAAGGAGGCACTTTCAATCTCAGTTTATTCCAGGGCGATGGTGTGGCCGGAAAGAGGGAGAGCCTCTCTCCGAACCAGGTATTCAGGAGAGGGGAATGGGAGTGGCCTTGGCTGGCTGCCAATGGGATGAGGACACAGGGGGACTAGGATCAGAATACCCGACCCACGGTGGGTACAGGGTCACAGGGGAAGGTCACAGGACCGGAAGGAAGACATGAACTGGGGACTAGCAGGAAGGAGGTTTGCAGGGTATTTCATTTCTTATACCTCATATACCGAATTACAACATCCAAGAAGGGACCTTTATCCTGTCTTGTATGCTGGTTGTGGCACGGGATGGTGTGTGATGACAGCTGAGGACAAATGTGAGAAAGTGTGAGAAAAGCAAAGCAGTGCAGAGACTTTTGGAAGGAGCTGCCTTTTGCGGAGGTCTCTGCCAGCCTGCATTCCTCCTCACCCCGTGTCACTGGGAAGGATTTTGATTGAGTGCATCAATGCATTGCATTACTCAAACAAAAAACATTGCTGCCTGTTGGCTCACCAGCACCTCTGTTTTCCTCCCTAGTCTTCTAAAGAATTTGGCCACGTGAGGAGAAGCTTGCAGCAGAAACATCTCTGGGAGACTCAAAACATAAACCATGTTTTATTAAGCAGTATCTGACACTTTTGATGAGGCTAGTACTAGGTCTTATTGACTGACCAAAGCTACCAAGACCACTGACCCTGAGAGGCTGCTCTTAAATATGGAGCTCTGTGGCAGGCTGTATTTGTTATGAAGATAACCCATACTCTTGTTAATCCCCCTTGTGT
Source organism: Oenanthe melanoleuca (assembly GCF_029582105.1). Classification (NCBI taxonomy): domain Eukaryota; kingdom Metazoa; phylum Chordata; class Aves; order Passeriformes; family Muscicapidae; genus Oenanthe; species Oenanthe melanoleuca. The sequence continues at coordinate 40,045,257 of NC_079339.1, forward strand.
CAGCTACTCAATAACCTACCTCACAGATTCCTCTGTATCTGTGAATCTGCTGAGATAAACGTCCTCCTCTCCTGCCATCAGTGACAAAGGTCATCAAGGTGGAAGCAAAGAGCTTCCATGAAGTGATAGGAATCTGTGGCAAAATAGGTTTTGGATATATAAGTTCTGTAAATTCACCACTTGTTTTGATGTCAAGGTGCTAAATAACAACTTTTAGGTTTGCAGACCCTACAAAACAATCTTGACTTTTAAATCTCTTTATCATAGCTACAAGGACTCTCTGGAAACTTGAGGAATGAACAATGTCAGAGGAGCAATATCCAAGATGGAAGGAATATAAGCAAGACTGTGAGGCTGCTATTGAAGAAAAGTTTGTAAATAGATAGGAATTTATGAGGGTAAGCTGGAAATGCACCCTTGAGCTCTATGGCTGACTCTCCCTTCTTGCAGAGTCAGGAAATGAACCTGAGAAGCATCTATTGGATGCTGTTAACATGTTGTGGTGCATCTCTTTGGACTCTATTACCCTCCCAATAGTTTTTGTTGAAGGGTGAATAGCTATATCTAATTGATAGACACGACTGAAGGCCCATTCTTTATCTGTTACACAATTTAATGTCTTCACAACATGAAGACAAAAGCCACATAGGAGTTAAAATTACACTATTCCTCCTATGGTATCTAGATGCTGGCTAGCAGTAAAAGCTCTCAAGGGAAAAAATGCATGGAGTCTGTGGGGGGCATTAAATTAGATTTACTTTCATTTGGATAGAAGAATGTTAAGTACAAAAATTAAAATGCACAAATAATTAGCATCTGAGGTTGCAGGAAGCAATTCATTTAGTAATTCCACTGTGAGCTTGCTGGGCTTAAGGTTCTGGGGTCCGTTCTTAGTTGTTTGCTTCTGGCACTCTTTCAGCTGCTATCTCTATGGTACATTGCTTCACACCTGGATTGACCTGCCTTTATAATGGTGTCCTTGACATCCAGTCAAGGTGGTTTTGAAGCAGAAACAGTCCTATTAAAATGCTGGTGAGAAATCTGGGGCTCTTTTTCTAGTGCTATTAATAGTGGGTTTGTATCCTCCCCTAATGTGGCTTTGCTTTAATGATCCCATCTGAGCCCCTCCAAGGGTTCCTGGATGTGTCTGCCAGAGATCCTTGTTCGTAGTACTGGGTGTGTGTGTTGGAGTGAATGCAGGGAAGGGCCACTCACAGGGCTGCTGTCCAGTCTGAATGTATTGAAGTACCTGAAGACTGATGACCAAACCAGACTTTGTGGTAGCACTGAGGAAAGATTGAGAGAACTGAATTTTTTCAGCCCGGAGAAGAAAAGGCATCAGGGTGACCAACTTCAGCCTTCCAGTACCTGAAGGGAACCTACAAAACAGATGGGGATAGACTTTTGACACGATCATGTAGTGATAGGACAAGGGAGAATGGCTTCAAACTGAAGGAGAGTAGGTTTAGATATTAGGAAAAAATGCATTACTGTGAGGATGATGATCCACTGGAATGGGTTGCCCAGAGAAGTAGTGGATGCTCTATCCCTGGAAGTGTTCAAGGCCAGGTTGGGTGAGTCTCTGAGCGACCTGTCTAGTGGAAGGTGTCCCTGTCCATGGCATGAGAGTTGGGACTAGGTGATCTTTAGGGTCCTTCCCAGCCCAAACCATTCTGTAATTCTATGAATTCCAGCAGGCAGCCTGTGCAGGCTGTGGAAAGGAGCATGATGAGTAATTACACGCTGTGTTACAACACAGCTACACAGGGAGGTTTAATGCCTCTTTCCAGCTATTGCCTGATTGCTGCTGTGTTAAAAGGAGCAAGGATTATCTCTCTATTGGCATTCACTCCCTGCATGTACATTTGTAGCACAGACTTTTGCTTTCAGCTAATTTTGCTGCTACTTTTGCAACCTTCTACCTTCACTGTCATCTCTATCCTTCTTTTCTAAAACTCTGTCACACCTGCAATCCATCCACCACAGCGCCTTGCCACCTGCTTCAGGATTTTAATACCCATTGGGGTGCTAAAAAGCAAACACATTGCTTGGCATGTACAGTTTTTGTAGTAATGGATACAAGTGAAAGCCCTAAAAAAGGCATACTGGCATTTTGTTAATGCACTTGACTCTAGGAAGAAGACCAACCTTGAAGCAAAGGGCCTTATTCAAATGCTTCAAATACATAAAGGTCTTCAGACTCAGAACTTTGGAACAGCTACTACTGCAGATTTTTTTTCTTTTTTTAGTTTGTTGTTTTGAGTTTTGGGTTTGTTTTTTGTTTTATTTTTGGTTTTTTTGTTGTTTTGTTTTTTTTCTGTATGCTTTGGGATGCTAACCAAAAGGGACTTGAAGAAAAAAGTAGGGCTTCACTTTGGATTATAATTTTCTCCCACCAATATACTTTAGTGTTTCCTTTTACTTCTGTATCAGCTGGGAAAAGTGGAGGGGAATTGGAGCAAGTTGGTAGGATAGCCTGGCTTGGTTTCTCCATCTAGATCTTCTGTTTCCTAGTGTATTACAGTCACCTCTTCCAGCATAAGTCACTGACTGAGGGTAATACATGTCCACCAAATAACCTGTGAATGGCAGCCCATCTCAGTGTCCTTGCCCATCAGATGAGCCACCTGTCCAGCCTTTGCCCCAGATGTAGATTCTGTGGAGGGGACTAGTAACCTAGAATTGACCTGCTTACTGGGTTTTAGGGCCCAGACCTGTAAAGAAAGACCAGATGAATATTACAAAAATGAAAGAACAGCCACTGAACAGTTAGCATAGAGCCTGGAGTTTGGCACTGGGCTGGGATGATGGAGGCAGGGGAGAATTATTGCAGTTTTGAACATGGTCAACCCATTTTAGCACAAGTCTAAGAAAGTGACATTGGGTTGGGTTTTTTTTCTTGTGAACTAATGGAGAATGCTAAACCTTAGAGAGGGCCAAGATCATATGGTGCAGAAGTAAACACCTATTTTTGTTACAAAAAGTTTGAACTGTTCATCCTAGCCTTCTAGTCTCCTGGCAACAGTGAAGAACAGACCATGCTGGGACCACTATTTTAATCAACCTAATTGTAGGTCCTCTCTCTCCTCCCCCAGCAATCAGCCTCCTGGGAGATAGAAAACCCTTTTGAGCACGTCACCTAAAGGACTTGGAGGACTTTAGTTTGCCATACTGCAGTTACAGGTTTTGCAGTGCAGTATTCATTTCATATTTCTTGCCTGGAAACAAGGCATTACTTTGGTGGTTTGCATTTTCCCATCTGTTACATTAACATTAATTTGTTGCTTTCACTTCACCAAAAATATTCCTAATATTTGCAAAAAGAAATAACTGTAAATAGAAATACTTTACAGTTCCAGCATGTTTCCCTGACTACCCTTCTTTGTGCCCATGATGTTCAGAAGGCCTTTCTACTTCCCGCTTCTGTCCAGAGAAGTGCTCTCTTGCCTATGCAGATATACAAAACAATAAATATTTTGTGTATAAAGCATACAGTGATAAGAAACATTTACTCTGGTAATGAGGAGCATCAACTATTTTCACTCTTCTTAAATACTTCTAGTACTTTATCCTAACCTTCTCAGCCTCTTCAACTTCTGCAGTCCCTGGTCTGCTTTTCCAGCATGGTCAATGAAAGAAGCCCTGATACTGAAGTGTCATCACACCCTGGGAAATTCTGGCATCTGGGATGATACTGTGAACAAGTTCAGAAGTGTGTGGCTACAGAGAACAACTGGGGTAATGGCTGGTGTGAAAATGCTTCAGTGCAGCATAATTAAATTGCTGCACTTAGTGTAAAGGTACCAGGCTGTCCCTTTGCCTCTTGCTCTCTTTCACTGTATCTATTGGCAGTAAAAGGCAAAATAACAGTTTTTGTATTTTTCTCCTCAGAACTGTATACATAGCACTGGGTTACAAAGCCCATCTGCTCTGCTTTGCTGCCTGGCAGCAATATAACACTGGTCCCAGCGTCAGCTGGCAGGACACATCACAGCTTCCTCTTCTTGCTTTCTCTTCTTCTTCAGAGCACCTGCAAACAATTAGGAAGCCATTTCTGCCCATTTTTTTCCTGGTTACACCTTTCCCCCTCTGTGTTCAAGGGATTGACCTCAAATCTATCCTTATCAGACAGGTGACTTGAAGTGCACGCTTCTTCCAGGGTCACTGCTGGAAAGCCTCCCAGGCATGAAAAGAGATTTCTCTTTCCACAGCTGATCCTGCAGCACCCCTTGTATACATAAAACCTGCCCAAGAAATGGGTAGGACCCACACCAAGCAGAGTGGGTGCTGGTGGTTCATGGTGCCTGTGCCCATGTGGGCATCCTGCTGTGCTGGGAACACTGGATGCCCAGGAATCTCTCCTGCCTTTTTGCAAGTGCCTTTTGAGCTTTCAAGAACCAGGCTGTTTCTTGAGGCAATTTGGCAGGCACTGGGATAGGCTGATGGAATTCTTTCTTTATTCCCCACTCTGTTCTAGTGCTGTAATCCAGCAAAGGCCTATCTATCAGAACTGGGAGCAGCATACAGCCCTCACAGGGTCACTAAATAAAATCCCATGTGCTGCTCATTCATTTGTATCCTTGCTCTCCCTACCCCTTTTTTCTTTTGAAAAAATCCACTGAGTGATTAGATTTGCAAATGAATGGGCAGGGAAGTGACAACAGAAGTGAGCTGGAGCTGAGGAGCACAGGTATAATTACTGTAATTAACTCAAGCAGCAGGGGCACAGCCAGTGTTGGGAGCATCGCTGGGAGCTGCTGTGGGCGAGAGATGGGAGAGGAAGAATGGCCAGCTGCAGAGAGAGCCTGCCCCAGGGCTCCCTGTTCCCACCTTGGGTGCATTGATAAGAAAAGCATAGTTGTGCCCTGTCCCTGTGGCATGTCCACTTAGGCTGCAGGGACTCACATCTCCCCAGATGAGGTGCAGAGGAGCTTATTCTGTCTTGTACCAAAATTACTCAATGTCCTGCTTGGACAACTTAAGGAGATTCTCTCATTTCTTGTAAGTTCCCAGGAGGTGGGGACATCCAGTGTGCAACAGCAGCAGCCCCTTGCCAGATAGACAGAGCAGCAGGGAAGCAAAACCCCTCAGCCACAGCTGAGCCCTTGCAGGAGGAGCTGGGACAACTGAAGAAATTGTCTCAGAAGCTCTTCAGCATCAAAATATGTTACTCATTTACTTTGCTAGATGCTGATCTGTGACTTTGTGGTTCATCTAAGAAATGACCTTACTGATCTTCATTGCTGGCTGACTGAATAAGAAGTATGACCTTCTCAGTTTGGAGAGAATCACCATGGGACCATATGGAGATGTGTGTATGGCATGGGTGATGGTGTTTCATGCACTCCTGATCATAACACCAGAAAAGTTTTATGATCACAAAAGAAGGAAGCAGTGTGTGTCTGTGTCTGCCATATTTCCACTACTTACAGTCCTGTGGTCACTTTTCTCCTCTTGGTAGTAAACACTTCCATAACACGTCATGTTCCTCCAGGAGCACTGCAGGCCCTGATGCTCCCAGCACATGCTCCCTGCTCATTTCCATGAGCACACTCTGCCCTCCAGCAGAGCACTGTGACACGTCTGCCTGCACGACAGGTTCTGCAACAGCTCTAGTTCTTGGCAGAAGGACTTCCCTTTTTGTAAAGAGATGGGGGGCTGACTTCAAATACAGGTGTTAAAAACATTAGTTGCCATTGGTCCTATTCTTGGAGTCTGAGACTGACACTGGTTTTAGGGTCTTATAATCTTTCTAGATGTGACCATAAGTTGTTGGGTGGGTGCATTAGATTTAGGGTGTGAGAAGTTCACACAGGAAGACATAAACAAAACAACCCCCAGAGTCCTATATTTTTGGGATATACACAGATCCAGCATATCCACATCCAGCAAGCCTGGGATGTGAACAGTTTTCCTAGCTGGGGCTATGGAGTGAGGGAGGTGTGTGCATGCAACCGCGGAGGTCTGAGGCTCTGTAGTCACCCCTAGGAACAATTATACAGGCTTGTTGGAAGAGGACTATGGTTTTGTTGCTGAAAGATTAATGTTCCAGGCTCTGCTCCACATAGTGTTGACAGCACATAAATATGTGTCTGGCGTATTTAGAAAAGAGATTTGCTGAAGCTGGGTAGGGAATGGTGTGTGCGTTTTGCTGTACTATAAAAACTTCAAAACTCTCCCATTTCATTGTGGAAAATATCTGATGTGAGGGTTGGGGAATGCAGAGTTCTGTGAACAGCTTCGGTTTAAACTTGCTACTACTGATCAAAAAAGCTAGAGGAAATAGGATTGGAAGGGGCTTTGAGAGATCATCTAGTCTGTCTCCTTGCCCACGGCACATCCAGCTGTACCTCCTTGCCTTTGTCAATATTTTGACTGAGCTCTGAGCAATTTATTCCAGTGCTTCCCTATTCTTAACAGATTAGCCCAAATCTTCCATGCTGAAGTTGAATTTATTGCCTCTTATTCACCATGGGCATGGAAAACTGATTACCTTTTTTTCCTTGTAGCAGCTGTTCAGATATTTGAAAACTGTTATGGTGTGCTTCCCCAGTCATCATTTCTTTATCTGGACATCCTCTTTCTGTTCTGTCTATTCTTGTTGGCCATGGATCCTAAACATTTGACCATTCCCTTTCTCTCCTGGGCTCTCTCCAATTGGTCTCTCTCTCAGAGTGGGACACCTAATACTGGACACAATCCTCCAGGGAAAAATGTACGTCGCAGGTTTGTCAGACTGACATCAGAGTCCCAATATGATACTTGTTTGTCCTGTGGTGGTGAGGGATGTTTTTTACAGCTTTCCAGACTGTAGTGTGCCATAATTTCCAGACTCCTTTTTGCAGAATTGCCACCTAGACAACTCTTCCTTTTTCTGTATTACTGAAGTTGATTATTCCTGCATAAGTCTAATTACATGAATATGTCCTGGTTGAATTTTACCTTGTGTTCTCAGATCATTTGTCCAATTTGGTGTGATTGTCTTGTATTCTATTTTTGTCCTCTAGGTATTCAGTCCCACTCAGCTTGATGTCGTCTGCAGATTTAATAAGTATACTTATTTTTCCATTATCCAGTTTCATTAATGGAAACACTGACTAGTTCTGGACCCTCCAATGAATACCTGTAGGATCCACTCAATACACCTTTCATTTGGCAATGTAATAATGATAACTATTTTAAAGAAGTGTTTTTCTAGCCAAATGTTATTATCCCACAGTATGTTCACCTAGACAATCTTCTCTTGAATATCTTGAGTCACATGTCAAAATGTTGAGACATTGCACTTGCTGCCTCCCAAGCCCTCTGTTGGAAGGGGAAACTAGATCACTGTGACTAGAGATACTCTTGTAAATCCTTACTGCTTGTTATGCTGCTTCTTTAGGAATAATTTCTACTTTAGGTTCAAGGCAGTCCTGTTTAAAGGATACAACTTAGTACTTTAAACAAATGGCTCTCAGCAGCTTCACGTGTACTCATAAAATCCACTTCATGCTTGGATAAATAACTACTACTAGTGGTGTTTATACTGAAGGGAAGGCTGACTCCCAGGAAACTGATGACTGGTCACGTAAAGAAGGATGAAACTAAGAACCAACCCAAGGAAACTTGCCCCTAGATCCTGGCCCAAAAACTAATCCAGGTTACAATGGGCAGCACAATTCTGTTGCAGCATCAGTAGCTTTTCTCAGAGATGCAGGCTCCACCAGGGCTGGCTATGACAACCAAGTGCCCTCAGGCTGTGGATACTCCCAGCTTGGGTCTTCAGCTGTGCTGGGCACTAACAGGCACCATGCTGGGGCAGTGCTTGAAAGAAACGGAGTAAGCATCATCCCACGTTCTCAAAAGATATAACTTGCATCCTAATCCAGAAATGAGGATAGATTGTGTAACCCGGTTGCTCAGAGATGTCCTGGGATGACAGTTTGGGAAGGCACGTTGCTCCAGGCATGTCCCCTCTCATTGTGCACATCCTGCTGGCTTGTGATCCCCTTCACTGTGCCTTGTCCAAGGGGAATGAGGGCACTCTCCACCAGCCTCAGGTGAGGAGTGGCACAGATATCCTGCCTGCTGGCTCTCTGGGCTGAGCCTTGACACAGCTGGGTGTGCTGCCAAGCACCTCAGCCACACACACTAACTGGACTCTGTTCCTCGAATGTTCTGCAAACAGGCATTTAAATGCTCTATGTTCAGCAGACAACTGTCAGGGAATATCAAATTGCAATTGTCTGCCTCTCTTGTTGCTTGGATGGTAAAAAGCGAATACCAATTCCCCCACCACACCAATAGGTAATACCATTTAGATATTTTTAGCAAGCAAATGTGACAAAATTTAGAAGCTACTAAATATAGAAAGTCTCTGTGATTATTTATTTTTTTTTCTGTTTTTGAAATCTTATTGACAAGAAATCTCTCTCATGTACTTTGGAAAGAAATGAAGCAATCAAGAGCAATACTTTTTTTTTCCAGAATGGGGAAAGTTTTTTGTCCTGACCCATTAATTCCCAGCTGTATTCCAATATTACACTGAGTGATATTAGCATGACTGAAGGGACTCTTTCTAAAGTTCTAAAATTAAGGTTTATAGTTTCTCAGCTCTGCCAAGGAAAGACTTACCTGCCATTGCACTGTGCTGTGAATGGGTGAGAACTGGATGAAAAACTCAGGAGAAAGGGAGGAAAAACAGTAAAAGTCACAGCAACCAACATGTTGAATGCTCTCTTAGTCATTCTGGGGTTTGCCCCCTTTCTGCCTGTTCCTTGTCCATATTCGTATCTAAAGCCCTGATGCTGAAGTCAAGTCTATGTGTATATGTGTAGGGTCAAGGAGCATAGATTGGAGTCTTTCAGGGCATTAACCCCTAATTATCTGCTTGAAAAACTCATATTACACTTTTAGAAATCATTTTAAAAATAAGGGCTGATCCAAATTTGTAATAAAATGGTGTGACTCATCAAAATGTCATCAAATTACATTAAAAATGCTTCTTAAAGTGCCTTCAAGCCCAGTAAATATACTGTAAGTTGTAGATGCTACTGGAGCATGTAAAAGTGTCAGCTAAATTGAGGTGCATGTTTACTGGTACAGTAGGTCAGGTGACCAGAGTGGATCTAGTTTCCTTGTGGCTTACACTATTAGAAATTGAGAGTACTTGTGAAGTAGAAAACAGGTGTTCTGCTATAAAAAGGAGAGCATCTGGCCCTCTGTACCAAAGATCTGCTTCCACATGACTTACACTTTTTTTCTCAGATGTTTCTGATGTTGGCATGTTGCTTACTTTACCTAGAGCCCTTAAGACAAGGCTGGGGAGTTATAATTGAAAAGCATAAAGGTTGCTCTTTTTGGAGCTACCTGCTCATAGAAAAGGAAAGTCTAGAGGTGCTTAAATGGAACATGCTTTCCCAGCTTGCTAGAGAAGTGGGAGCTGGATTGAGCCTTGTTTCCCTTTTATCCTGAAAACCTCTTCCCAGATGGGCATAGGCCTAGCAGCAGAAATTTTCCAGTTTTCCACAGGGAAAAGTGGAAAGCAGTGGAGCCTTCTCTTCCCTCTCTGGTGTTCAGCACCCTGACCACAAACAGCCTCTTGGGCCATACTTCTGCCACAGTTTCTTGGTGCAATTCAAGTCAGTGCAGTGAAGGGCCTGCTGCCTGGGAAGATCTACACAGCTCTCTGTAGAGATCCTCTGTAGGATGTAGCCATCCTTTGGCAGTGTGTTGGGGGCTCAGACTTGCAGGGCAAGGAGAGTTTCTTTAAAGATGATCACTGAGCACTTGGGTTTGCACTTGTTCTTAGCAGGTTCAGCTCACTGTCATCTCTGATCTACACCTCAGTGAAGGGGACATCTCTAGAGCATGGGCTCAAACAGAATTAGAAGGTGAGTAGGTATCAGCATAGAGCAGAGCTTGGGGATCCAGCTTACTTGCACAATTGGTGGCTGAAAAGATATTTTTGAGAGAGTTAGAGTTTGAACTTCGTGACACATTCATCGAAGCACTCTTCTGTATGGCTTCTCTGCTGGTGTTGAATTCACATTTCACATCTCTTCATAGAAATTTGGTTTCTCTTCTGTTGTTGGTTTGCCTGTTTCTATGAATCTTCTCAGATAAATCTGTGTCACAGATTTAGCTGGAATTTGTCCACAAATTAAAAAGCTCTGGGGAGGTGGGGGAGGCAGGAGGAATGGCATGCTGCTGCAGGTGCACACAGTATGTATGTGTGAGCCAGCCTCCCTGCAAGCAGGCTGGTGTATTTAGCAGCAAGTCCCAAGCAGACTCTTCCTCACTCTTGCTGTTATTATCCAGAGGGTTCTTACAGCTTGCCTGCTTGGAAGGCCTTGGGGATGGAATCTTCTTCCTTTCACACAACTCTTGCAGGAACTCCTGTCTTGACATAGTTCCACAACCTTCACAAACCCTTTCCTTAGCCAGAGTCTCCTGCCCTTCCCTGCATTGCTTTCATCTCTCTTTTGAAAAACTCCTTGTTCTTTCCCTCTCTGCCCTCTCTTGCCACTCTTCCACTCCTCTTACAAAAAGCTGCCTTGGGGAGCAGCAGAGAGGGTTAAACTTGCAAGATCTCATGACTGGAGAAGCGCTGGTGGCCTCATGCATGGTAAAATGCCTTTTTGGCATGCAGAGCTGTGAGCAGCCACCCTCTCCCTATTCCCCTCCTCGGGCTCTGTGCCAGCGGGCAAGCATTTGCAAAGCAAAATTACAGAGCTCTCTGGGTAATGATCTGCCCATTCGTTCTGTACAGCAGGTGGCTGGAGGCTGAATCCACACCACGCCCTCTCTGCTCCATTCCATGCACATCAGGAAGAGATGGCTATTCCTCCCTTACAGCTGCTTCCAGGGAAGAGGGGCCAGGGGAGTCACCATGGCAGAAGGATGCCATGGGGGTGAATCTCTTTCTGCAAGGAGCCACAGTGGGCTCCAACCAGAAAGGCCAGGCACATGCATGGGCAGAGAGATGGCATCTTCACTCAGATCATACAGCGTGGCTGTGCAAGAGAGCAGCACCGTTTCCCAACCTGCCAATTCTTCTTGGGGCATCAGGGGCAGAGAGTTGGGGCACATCAGGCATGTTCCTTCTGAAACCTCTGTTCCTCTGTCTAAAACCTCTGATCCTATGAGTCATAGACTGGCTGCAGGGGCCCACCAAACTGCTGTCATTACTGGGGAGGAGTTGGGAGGCTGTTTCAACTTTTTTGCAAAGCTCCAGGATAGCCCACAGTGCTCACTTCTGATCCCTACTGCTTACCCTCTTGCATTAAGCTAGGGCTAGTGGGAGGCGTCCCTGACCATGGCAGCAGGATGTTGGGATTAGATTATCTTAAAGGTCCATTTCATCCCCTTAACTTTCTATGGTTTATCTGTATTTCTCCTCTGCCATTTGCTTACTCAAAGAAAGGCTAAGCAGGTGTGTACAGAGTCCACCAGTGGACCACCAGTGAAGAGGCTAATCCTGCTGTGATACATCCATGTGATTTTCCCTCTTCCCATCATACTGCTGCTGAAGGCTTCCTACACCTGTGCCATCCTGTTTTCTCCTCCTGCCCTGCAAAATCCTTCTTGGAGCAATCAGCCTGTAGGATTCCCTTTCACTGTGTTGGGAGGCAGTCTTTTTACATCAAAAGGAGGGAAGGAGTGTCAGGCCACAAAAATGAGCAAAAGACCCCTAAGTATGTCATACTGACTTTATTTTGGTTGCTGGGGAATAAACTCTGAGAATTAGGAAGTTGATACTTTTTTTTTTTTTTTTTTTTTTTTTTTTAAAGGATGGGTGATGTATCCTGTTCTGGATAAGAACTCAACCTGTATCTCTGTACACATTTTATCCTCTGTGACTTTTAGCGCTCTCTCCTTCCAGAAGGAATCCTGTTGGGAGTCTCTTATCTGCATTTATCTTGCAAAATAAATATTTAATAAACAAAGACAAATACAGTTAAGGGCATTCTGAGACATTAACTTATTCCCCTAAGCAATAGAACAAACAAAACAATTTCATTAGCAGTAATATAGCATAATACCCGAGTATCTTGCTTTGGGTGGAAGAGCTGGGCTTGTTCAGGTAAACCAGGATCTCTGGGGACTAGGATGGACCAAATTACATGCACAAGGATAGAGGCTCTTCCATGACACAAAAGTGAAGCTCTCCTTCTTGGGGAATTCAGCTTGGTCTGGCAGTAAAGCCTGCGTAGTCACAGAAGTGACATACAAAGCTGGGAGAGTCACAGATTCCTATTCCTGTTGCAACTCCTGAAGGCAGTCAGAGCATCCAGAGGAGAAGATGTAAATGCTGCTGTCCCGGTGTGGTTGCCTCTGGGGCCCCATGTCATTTCTTACGCTTTTTGGCTTCTGTGTGAAAACAAAACCCAATGAGCAATAACTTCACAACAGCAGACAGAGGAAGACAGAGTGAAATGGGGGATCACAGAAATGTGGATTGTAATGAAAGAGGAAGTGAGGGGAAAAAAAGAAAATATAGAAGGGATGAGCACAGGGGACAGAAATCTGAATTATGACCTCTTCCCAGCCCTGCAGAACTTTAGTTCTTTTCAATGCAATGTGGGTCCTGTAAGAAATTATCTATGATAGAGCACATCTTTATATACAGATTGATACATTAAGTACTTTAAAATTTGTTATAATCTGATAAAATGTTACATGTATTGCAATATTTTCCATGTCTCTTGTAACTTCTCCCCTGTGATCTTAAACAACATTGCAAGCTTTCCATTCATTAAGTTTCCCAGCATCTTTGTAGGGCAGGCTTATCTCTGGACTACAGATAGCAAAATTTAAACTAAAAGTTCAAAATGCTAAACTGAAAAAATGACCCAACATTCCAGGCCCCAGCAATGCTGGTTAATTTGAAGCCTGTACATCAACACAGTCACCCATATAGTTGCACAGGAGGGTCAGTGACTTGTGCAGAGCCACTACAGCATGGAAGAGCTGAGGAAGAGGAGGATCTGCTACCTTGTATTTTTGCTGGCACCTCATGGGAAAGCTCTATGCACTGTCATGGGGCTGACTACAGCACAGATGCAGCCATGTGAGCAGTCCCCAGAGGGAATTGTTAAGTGCTTAGGACACAGCCACTTTGGGCTTTGAAATCTGTGGCTGTGTTGAGGGCAGGCCCCTCATCACCAGGGCCACCCAAACTAGCTCTGGCTCCTCCAGCCCTTCTCCAGTCCATTTCTTTTCTGTCATCTCTGCATCACTCAGCCCAAAAATAAATGCTGCTGCCAGGGCTTGGGCACCTACATGTGCTGCCTTGTTGGTGGCAGCTTTGGCCAGTGCTCATTTTGCTCTTAGCACTGTTACCCTGTGAAGAAAATATTGCAACACTGGTGTAGAGAGGTCTGTCTCCCTCGACACGTGGTGTACCTCCAGCAGATGAAAATTTGGTATTTTCAACACAAGAAAAAGCAAAGCTGGGGATAGGCAATTCAGTCTCTTTAGACCTCTCCCCTATCTTTATTTCTTTTTCAAGAGTGGTGGTTTCTCTGCCTCTCTTTGCTGCTGGACAGGCCTGTCACAGCCTGTTAAGTCAGCAGCATCTCTCAGCACTACCCTGGTGCTCCCTCCTGCCAGCAGCCTGTGTGCGTGTATGCTGGAAGAGGACTGAGGGTACTCGTGCCTGTTCTGGGCATGAGTACCCTCCTGACTAGCTTGGCCAGGATGGGCCAGCAGTGGTGGTTTGGTGGTGACCTCTGTGGGCATCGAGTAGGCTGTTTGCAGTCCTGTTCCTGGGTCACTTCAGAGATTGCCACCTACAGGAACGTGCCCTCTTGCCTGAATTATTCCCTTCATTGCTAAGCTATTGAGACAGCAACAAAGTGGGGCTTGCTGCAGTGTTGCTCCAAGACACAAGAGCTTCCTCCTCCCAGGCAGGTCCTAATGCTGACTCGGGGCTTGGAACATTTCTGTGCCCAAAGAGAGATGACAGGATTGGATTTAGATCTTTGATGCAGCTGCACTAAGCCAGAAACATTGGTCTGGTAAACCAGAGCTGGCACAGGCCTTTAGGGCTATTAAAGCGATGCAATTTTACCAATATCAAATCCTCCTGTAAACTAAACATGTTCCCAGCCCCTGGGAGGATCCACTGTGGAGCCAAGTAAGTCTGGCTCAGAAATGTGTACTCAGTTTGGATCTTGGTTCTTTCCTCTGACTGCTGTGCAATGTACACTCCTGAAAGTGATTCTTCTCAATCCCTTGCACTTGTGCCACTGAATAAGGAACAGGAGATGCTGCCAGAGTTCACACTGAGTGCCACAGGGATCTAAAATAAATACTACCATGTAATAGATTTTTATCCACTGCCTTGCTGTAATCCCCATCTGAATCCCTTCCAAATTGCAGTCAGGCAGCTGTTTGTACAAGTCAAACATTGATTCAGCTGCTCTCAAAAGGGATTCAGGAGGTACAGGCTGGAGGGAGTGCTAGCGAGAGTGCTGGAACAATGGGATTTATTTGTCATGAGCTGAAGGGTTAAACTCTTCCCACAGCACCCAGCACCAGAGTATGTCCCCTTTCCACACACGGGAAGAAGGTACCTGCATGAGGAGGAGGTACCCACAGGAAGGATAATTGCTGAAGCAGTGAGCCTGGCACCTTGAGCAGCTCTCCTGCCCTGCTTGGCAGGGCTTCAAAGGGCAGGGTCACAGTTGTCCATGGCTGGCTTGTAGGGCCTACAGGCTGGGAGACCTCCTTGCAGTGTTAGATAATCATCTGCTCCTCTGGGATCGGAGCAAACCACAGTTTCCTCAGCATCCCAGATAGTGTGTGTGTTGGGCTTTGCTTCCTGGGTTGTATCTGAAATTTCAAATAGTCCTCATTGAAACCCTTGGGAAGGATTACTCTTTTTTCTAAGGTGCTTGGCATCAGGGGCATGGACTGGTGTCCAGCACATGGGGTGCCCCCCAGGTTTCTTTAGCCCATCTCAGCACCTGTCTAAAGGGAAGGACTCCAGAAGAAGTCCTGGTATCCTGGGCAGTAGCTATCAGCACCACCCTGCTCACACTTTCCAGTTTTCCTAATGTATGCACTGTTTTTATTAGGGACAGACCTTTCAAGTCCTCACTGTTCTATTACTACTTAATTTCATGCCCCCTCAATGGGCTTCAGCATTGTTCTTTTCTCCTTGCCCATCACTTCCCTGGATCAGTGGGGTTAAAGCACAGGGCTGTCACAGACGTGGAAAACCTTGGTCCTTGATATTCCGAAAGTTTCAGGTTCATACAGGGGAACTTGTGCTCTAATTGATGCCAGCTCCTCACACCAGCCTTCCAGCTTCCAGAACACGACATTAATGCCTACCAGTCTGGATCAGGACTGTTTTGCTCTGTCAGTGATGACTTCTGCAGAGCTCAGCCTCTTGCAGACTTCTATCCCTATGGCACCCTAGAGAGCACGGGAGAAAATCCAGCAGAGCCACTTGCAGACTGTGTAAGTGTACCTCACTTCCAGAGATGGGGAGAGGCTGGAAAGAAGTGTTGTGATGATTGCAGGTCATAGAAGGTCATTGCAGTACAGACCAATTATTTGCCTGTGATTTGTATAACACTGAGCCCAGAACTGAGTCTTCAGTGAGTACTTTTACAAATCTTCTGTCCTTTCTGCTTGGTCTTACAAGGGTTTTGCTGGTGCTGGATTAGCTATGCAGCCTCTCTAGCAGGTTAAGAGCTTGCTGGAGGCAGTCTCTATAGGTCTCGTGGTTCATGCATGATTTGTGAGCACAAACATCTTGGGAACCATGCTGAACCATGCTGAACCATGCTGAATCGTGCTGAACCATGCTGAACCATGCTGTCTTAGGCACTAGTTTTAGACACTTCAGCCCCTGCTCAGCAGCCATTACTGTTGCCTGCAGCAGGGCAAAATGAACAAGAGGAAAGGATGCAAAATCCATGAGTGACTGCTGAGTGTTGTTTTAGAGATGAGGGCTAGGTAACTGGCAATGATGGTCTACTGGAGGAGGGGTAAGATACTCCCTTGCAGTTGATCACCAACAAACGAATCAGAGTTCAGTCTAACCAAAACAGATCTGAGTAAAATCTCAAGTTCAGCCTAGGAGGAGTGTTAAACTATCAGTGAAATGTATTAAGAGTTTCTGTGTGGAGTATTTAGGCTCATTTCCACAACTGCAGCAAACAAGCAGGATTATGGTGGAAGGCAGAGTGGCTGCAGCTTAGGGGCTGGGGCAACCATGTGTAAGGGAACAAGGAGATTGCTGGCAGCATTTGTCTCCTACTTGACTTGGAACTTTGCAGATCAAGTAAAAATTCACTGAGGAGAGGAAACAATATAATCACCTGATTCACAGAGAATCCTACTGCAACCACACTGGACACAGACTCAGGTCATCTCAGGTTGGGGAGGGAGAAGAATGGAGCTGCCCACTCTCCAGGAGAGTGAGAGCAAGAGGCTTAAGGCTCCTCAATGCTAGAGAAAGTAACGGAGTGCCCTGCAGCTCACAGCCCTGCTTGAAAATGATGGAGGCTGACAGATCTGGGATTAATCTAAAGGTTTCAGCTCTCTGAGCACTGAGTGGAAATTCGCCTGGAAACCACAGCACAGGAGCTCAACATGATGAAAGCACTAACTGGAAGGGGGGAGGCAGAGGCAAGTGTGGGTCAGATAGCTCGCCCCACCTGATTATGCACAAAGGCTAAAGCCTTGTCTCTTGCTCTCTCTGCCATGTGTCTGGGTAGAGAGGGAAGGTATTTAGTGCTAATAAGAGCATTAAGAAATAGGCCACTTTTATTTTGTACGTTAGGCAGGCTCTGCTGCGGGTGCAACTTTGCATTGCTAATTAGATTCAAAGGCAAAGCTATACTCTCAGTGCTCAGCACTCCTGATTGTACCTGCTCATGCAGGCCAGGTCTGGTAGCCTGCACAAATACTGCAAGCTGTGGTTTTCCCTATGCAGGTACTTGTAGGTGCTATGCTGCTTGTGTGGGATGAAAAGGCAGAGTGGGAGGCTGATTAAGAGCTGAAGCCAAGCTGAAGCCTCTGCTGATGCAAACATGGACTTCTCTTGCTCGTTATGTCTAGCAGCATATGGGAAAGGCTACATCCTGCTCTGTCTATAGCTTTACTGTGAGACTAGGACACTGACCTAATCCTGAATGTGGAAGGCCAGGATTTATCTGATTTGGCTAAAACTGTTACTTTAGCCCATAAAGTTATGGGGACATACCAGCTTTTTTCCTGCTGCTCCCAGGTGCAGTTTGCAAGGAAGGATGCATATGTCACCCCTTGCCCTCAGACACCAATAACCTTTAGCTGAGACTGATGAAAGTCTTTTCTCAGTGCAAGAAAATCACAAATTCTGTACATTCTGTACTACGTGAGTCTTCAAGTATTAGCACAGCTGTCACACTTAGCCATGTCTGCACATTCATGCCTTCATATCCAATTCCAATACAACACTGCTATCACCCCTGTTGCTCACATCAAAGGACTGAATGCATCACAGTGCACAGTTTTAACTCCTTTCAGTTTAGCTTGCTTTATAAATACATAACCCACAGTGAGCGGGCAAGTGTAATATATCTCTGTGTATGGTTCTGTTTAGTGCTGTGGATGGGGCTGCTGATCTGATTATTTTAAAGTGACTGGGCTACATCTACTTTAGGTATAAATTGGTACAGCACCACTGGCAACAGTGGTGTTGCCAGTTTATGCTTGGTGAAGATCTAGCCTATAATGTGAATCGATAATAGAAACTTGCTTGTGTTCCTAAAAAGAGGAGATATTTTGAGTGTATAACCAAATTGTCATTCTTATCCAGGCCTCTACATGGTATAATTGTAATTCCAAAATTATAAGTGTTATTAAATAATGTAGCAGTGGAAGGTTAGTTTAAGGTTGGGCTTTTTATCTATTTGAATTGATATTGTTGAACTGAAATCAGTATGGTGATATGTCCCAGCACATAAACTGGATATGTACCAGAGATGAATGAACATAGGCACAGTTTCAGACCAACCAGCCAAATCTGAACACATGTCCTCTTCTAAGAAAGAAGTTTAGGAGAAATAATTTTCAGCTCCATGATCCACACACCCAGTCATTATCACAGACATTATGATGGTCTCTCCCTGCTTTTATTTTAAAAGTGCTCAAAGCCTGAATTGCAATACAGTCGTTGCTAATTCAGAGTAAGTGGGTTACTCTGCAGCTGGTATCTGTTTGCCCATCTGATGTATGAATAGCAATCAATTTGGATTTTTTTCTCTAAACATGGTGTGATAGTGAGTATGAGATCATTGCCAAATCTCCATGAGGAATTATGCTTGGTTTGGCTAGGAGACTGATGCAGATTGGCCACCCTATTAATGGGTGAAGCACACAGTCCTCTCCAGCCTGGGGAGTTGTTTTTCCATGGGCATCTTCCTCTGTATTTAGTGTCAGAAACTATAACAACTTATAGCAAATAGACGAAATAAGCACTCCAGTTCTGAGTCCTGTACTAGATGAATTTCCAATAAATGTATGCTAATACTCATGCTGGATTTCCTTTATTACCTTCTTTTTGTCCTTTTCTATTAGATTTACCCTCCTATAGCCCCTTACCTCTTCTTCAGAGAGACTGACAATATTTGGAGATGATTGCCTTTTTATTCTCCTATTATAGGATTATTATGTATAAGGATAAAATCATAGAATATCCTGAGTTAGAAGAAGCCCATAGGGACCATCAAAGTCCAACTCCTGGCCCTGTACAGGACAGCCCCAAGAATAATACATATACTGAGAGTCTTGTCCAAACACTCCTTGCACTCTGGTAGCCTTGGTGCCATCACCACTTCCTTGGGGAGCCTGTTCCAGTGCTCAACCAGCCCCTGGGTGAAGAACTTCTCCTAATATCCAACCTAAACCTTACCTGGCACAACTTCATGTCAGTCCTTTGGGTCCTGTCACTGGTCACCAGCGAGAAGAGATGAGTGCCTGCATCTCTGCTTCCCCTCATGAGGAAGTTGTAACTGCAGTGAGGTCTCCCCTCAGTCTCCTCTTTCCCAGGCTAAGCAGACCAAGTGACCTCAATCACTCCTCAGAAGGCTTCCCCTCAAGGCCCTTCACCATCTTCTTAGCCTTCCTTTGGATACTCTCTAATAACTTTTTGTTTTTCTTATAGTAGGTGCCCAAAACTGCACACAGCACTTGAGGTGAGGCCCACACTAGTGAAGAGTAGAGCAGTTACTTAATGGTAATATAATTGTTATCACAAACATAGATACACCCAACACAGCTTTACAGCCATTTCAAGCTCTTTTTAACTTTTCTGAAGTTCTAGAATCTCATTCTAGGACTGAGGTGTGGGGAGGAGCCCTTTTCCTGATCAAGTTGACAGCAGGTCTGCTGCTTTGAGGTCTTAGGAGACAAAGCACCAGGTAAGCTCTACAGACTGTTGGGAACATCAGAGAAGTAACTCTGTGAAACAGCACTGTGGTTTGTGTTTATTCTCTCTGGGTGATATCTGCATTAAGGCACTTTGTTTACAGGTGATGACAAAGTTGTTCTCTGCTGCAAGCTGAGCCTGAAGGCAGGAGGCCAGTGTGTGATGGAAAAGATGCAGTTTGTCAGAGCGATACGTTGCCTTTGCTTTCCCACAGCACAGTTTTGAGGAGGAAATTCTTTGGCTTGGTGCGTAAGTACCAGAGGCAGAATCAGTGATGCTGGGAAGAATTTAGGGGTGGGAGGGAGGTAAATGGGCTTGGATGAATCAATAACAAACTTAAATCCTTGATCAAAACATGAAGTGACATGCCTGCCTCCTTCCGCTCCCTGCTGCTGTCTGTTCTTGACTTGGGTAAAGCTCAGGGAAGTTGGGGAGATAACAAATCTTTTTTAGTGAGTGACTTTGCATCTCTACACAATCTCCACATATGGGGATATATTTTGCCAGTCCCTAGGATGATGTAACATGACAAGTGAAGAGACAAAAGATACATGAACCTCATGCAAAAGACCATGTGCAATTTCTGTCTTTGTGGAGTGAGCTGTACTGCAGACAGGCTCTAAAGCAGGGGAATGTTAGAGCTCAGATTTGTCTGGGTTCTGTTTTCTTCTGTGCTTGTTGAACATTGGGTTGGAAAAAAGCTAAGCTGCTGAGACTTGAGTTTTGGTGCTTTCCCTTACCCCACTGCTGCTGTTTCAATACTGGCCCTCCTTGCTTAGTTTCTTCTGTGTGTCTCACCATGGGTGGCTGGAGCACACTGCTGCTTCCCTGCCCTCTGCCAAGCCTGATGCTCCATGGCACGACTTCTGCTCCTGCCACTTCCAGGTGGATATGGAGATAACCAGCAATGTGTTGGCTCTTTCCCAGCCAGTCCCTGCCAGGGAGACTTAGCAGCATTTAAAACAAACATTATCTTTTGCAGTACATGAAGCTGTGATAAGTTGGGATGGTACTCGTGAGAAAAAAAGCAATGTGTGTTGAAAGCAAAAAGGATTGTCACCTCAGATCCCAGCCAGCGTTGTGTCTGCTAGCTGGCATGAGATCACTGCTGAATTTTGAAGACATGTTTTTCCACACAGGTTTGAGAGCTGCTAATGCCATGACTTTGCATCATCAGTGTGGCAGAAATTAATCTGTGACATTGCAATGGAATTAAAACAGAGAAGAAAGTGGTGGAACCTAGCCCAGTATCCCCAACTTTTGAAAGCAGGCTTCAGTTCCTGCAAGGACCTACTTCCAGTGAAAAGTCCCCCAAGCTTATGCCTTTCTCTGAGCCAAAGTTTGGAAAATATTCCACTAAGGCACTTTAATACAGAGGTGCTGCTTACAAAGTGGGTTGCTCCAATATGTAATATGTTGGCATGATTCTGATCACTCTATGCTACAGTCTCTGCACAGTCTGCAGTACAGAAGCTTATGATCTTGTGCTAAAGGTGACAGTTCTGGTTTATGGTCCATTTTATACCACTGTGTGCTGCCCCGAGCCAGGGTTGCAGCCTTGCAATGGTGTAAGTATAGTTGGCAATGCCTTGGGGCATGGGGATGGATTATATAACCCTGGAAGTCTCCCTTCCAGACCTATTTTCTGTTATTGCAATGCACATGAACCTTGGAGGAAAAACTAATCTGCAGTGCCATGGCACTTTTTCCACCAACTCTTCATTTGATGGCTCCTTTCTAGATACAATTTCTTCACCCATTATTTCCCCTTTTCTGAAGCTCTCTAATTCTCCATTAGTGACTCCGTAAGTGCAAAATCACTTCCACGGGAATAACTGGTACCTTTTCCCCTAGCATCAGTTTAGCTGTGTCCCCTGCCCCATGGTGGGGCACCCTGCAGCCAGAAGATGATGCTCCAGAAGCAGTGTCAGCTTTTTTCTGCCACTGAGTTGTTTGTTCCAGCCCCTCTTCCCCAGTTGCTGCCGACAAGGTAGCAATTATGCTCCCATCGATCCCTCCTCTTCAGGAATCACCCTGTGCACACTGGCACACTGTCACAATCAATAGCCCAGCCCTTGTGTAGAGACAGCAAGGGGGCCAAAGAGGCAATTTGCTCACTGGACAGGTTATGATGAAATAATATTGTGTCAGGAGGTGAAGTGGCAGAATGGCTGGCACTAAATATTTCTCTCTGTATTGCCAGAGGGAACACTAGGGCTTGACGAGATTTAGAGTCAGGCTCAATACCTGCTGCTTAGATCCTCTTGAAGATAAAGTGTAACTGAAAGAATGTGGGGAAACGATTGTTTAGGAGACAAAATTGATGTGGGCCCTTAAACCTATCATTTCAAAATCATTCTTACTAGGACTGAGAGGAGGAGATTAAATACCTTTCATTTTTGACCTCTAGATGATAGGAATTAAACACAAACAGGGTCCATTGTGGATAAAACTCATGGCTTCCAACAGCCAAGCTCAAACAATTAGCTTATTGGTAAAAGACAAATATTGCAGGCAAAAAAAGGAATTTCATGCCTTGACAGTCATTGCTGTCATCCCATTTTAGGGGCATATTACAAATTAGGCAATCAAAGGTATCACTGACTCTCAGCCAATTTTTAACAAATTGCAAAGTAGGGGGAATTTCAAGACTTCTCCGAAATATTTCTATTTTATTTTCAGTAGCCCCTTGATGTCATATCTCAAATGAAATGAGCAAGGATCTTTATTCCTGTTACTCCCTAGTTCAAAGCTCATGTCTGATATATGCTAGTCTTCTCTCCTGAGTGAAATGTATTACAATCTTCAGCTTTGCTGGACATAAGCAGAGGACACTGTGGATACTGCTTAGCTCAAGGCCTTGGTGACCATACTACCCATTTGCACCCCCTGTTTTCCTCCCAACATAGATAAAATACTTAGAAATACATACAACTACTTAGAAACACAATACTGATTTCTGTCATGGAATCTGTGTTAATTTGCACAGGATAACTGTGGAGCACTATTAATCTGAAAGCTGCAGAGCCAGCACAAGTCATCCAGGGCCCCTGTGAGCAGCCTGCATTTAGGCTGGCCACAGACTGCTTTTCAACACACAGGGACCTTATCAATGGCATCTCTGTGTTGTGCTGTGCCTGAGAGCTTTGCCCCAGAGAAACCATGGGATGGCTGGAGGCTGCAGGAAACCACAAGGGCTTAAAACTCTTAAAACAGAGATTAGTGTACCCAAGGAAGCCAGTGATAACAAGGTATTCAGTCAAATGTGGGTTAATAGGAAAAGCAGGCTTAGTGTTTAGACATGGGAAACTGCCTGAAGACTGCTGCTGCTCCCACCTACACCTCACACACACTTTGCTACCCCAGATGCATCATTTAGGTCAGATTTTTCAGAAGTGCCCAGTTATTTGGAGTGGTTCATTAGTGCTAACCCAAGTGTGGAGCACCTGCAGATGCCCCTCCATCAGCAGGGCCTAGCATGTCTCTGCACATCTGTTCATGAAGTCAGCCAGCATTTAGGCATCTTGCAGTAATAACAGAGGCTTTCTGCTTTTAGCATCTCTCAGTTTCCACCTCTGTGAAATTGAGGCAGTGCTGCAAAAGATAAAAAGCTCAGTGGGAAGCCCACAGCCCAAAATAACCTTTACACACTGCATGGGAGCAGATAAACTTTGGGTAACTTGGCACTCCTAAGATAACCTGGGTCTTAAGTGCTGTCTCAGGCTGCTCACCCCTGCTAAACCCTTGGAGTTTCCTGCAGCCTCCAACCATCCCATGGTTTATCTGGGGCAGTGCTCTGAAGCACAGCACACTAGAGATGGAGGTCCCTGTGTGTTGAAAAGCAGTCTGTGGCCAGCCTAAATGCAGGCTGCTCACAAGGCCACCGGATGACTTGTGCTGACTCTGCAGCTTGCAGATTAATAGTGCTCCACAGTTATCCTGTGCAAATGCAGTACAGGCCCCTTTGTGAATAAATGGGGGCAGCAGTGTTTGAGCCAGGCCTGGCAAGGTAAGGAGCAATTCCCTGGCAAGCAGAGAGCATCTGGCTTCCCCCCAGCCCTGCAGAGGCAAAGGGCAAGGCGTGACCCACCCTCTCCGTGCTGTACAGCTCCCATCTCTGCCAGATGAATGGTGCTTATTTGTCATCACAGAAAGGAAAACCCAGCCATGTGCAAGTACAACATCTGCTCGGTGGGGCTGCTGCTGCTTGGCACTTGCCAGCACGAGGCTCAGCACTGCTTGCTGGACCCCACCCCACCCTCCCTGGGGGCTTTGCAACAGCGCTGGCTGCAGTGCAAGAAGGGTCAGGGCTGCATGTGCCTCCTGCCAGCAGGCTCAGAACTGCTGCATCAGAGCCTAAAGTGAAGATTTCATGGCTGTATAGGGATGTGAGCAGGGACTGGCAAGCTGAGGCCAGTGGACTCTGCCAGGGCACGTCACCTCCCTGTCCCTAGGGGTTAGGAGGAGCTGGGCAGAGTGGGCTGGTAGCTGATAGGTGCTTGGCTGCATTTCCAAGGGTTTGTCATGAGAATTTGGATGATGTCTCCCTCTTTCTGTGGGGTTTCCTACCTGGAAATGCATTTAACATGACATTTGAAGATTTCTTTACTTTTGTCTGTTGCAGTGCAAATGGATCTGACTCAAATCCTTAAATGCCAACACTTTTTTGGTACTGATTTATCTCTGGGTATGACACTAATGACTCTGCCCCTCCAAGATACTGTGGTTAAGTCAAGCCATGGCATAGCTGCCTTGAGGCCAAAGGGCAAAAGGAACAGGTTCCTGTGCAAGGCAGGAAAGCTCTGTCCCAACCATGGGGCAGCATCAGCCCCCGAGATGCAGGGGGGTTGTGGGGCACAGGTCTCCCCTCGTTGAACTGACTAGTCCATGCCTCTTATCTGTATTTGTGTAGTGATGAGGGCTTTCCACTAGAGAGAGACATGAGTACACACAGAAAACCTGTTTGCTATTTGTATCACACAGTTCACCTGGCCAACATGGTGCAAAAGGGAATGGCTGGAGCTGACCATGAAATGAGCTTTTTTGCCCTGCTGAAATTTTTACTTTTCTGACTGACACTTGTCTTCAAGACAGAGTTTGGCAAAGAAAATACCTTTTGTTTCTTTTCATTCTTGCTTTTAAACAACTCATTTTTATCCTTTGTAATTCTTACAGAAGAGACCAGAATATATTGCAATATTGGACAGTTCTTACATTAAAAAAATAAAGGAACTTGCCAAAAATACTTTTATTAGAAGTGCATTTTTTTGAGAAAAGGTTCAGCTGGTTGCTGTTTATCTGACAAGAAACTGGATATTACCCAGGCAAAATTTGGTAACTCTCATGTACCTTTTTTCTCTATAGACAAAAAGCCAATTCAGTGACCTCTGTGGAAGGACCATGATGATATTGAACACAATACATTTAAGAGCAGAAGTAAAGCACACCTTTTTTAGCTGAAAATCCTAGGGAAATAGAAACGTGGCCAAGGACAATGATGGTAATACTTCTTTATTTATGTGTCATGCTGTAATCCATGTAGGCAGCCAGGCCTGTGCTTTGCACACCAGAGGATGCTGGTCCTCTCAGCTGTTTCTCACCAAAGACCCACACAACCAGCAGAACCAAGCCCTCTGACTGTGGTTTTGGAACAGTGCCCATGTGAAGGGAAGAGCACTGTTGAGTGAGGTATACATCACATCGTGTATTGTTAGATGTATACAGTGTCAGTTGGGCACCTGCAGCTCTGAGTGCAGAGGGTGCATAGCACCTAAAGCTGCTTTGCCTGGGATTTGTGCTGAGCATACAACTCAGGGTGGCAGTGCTGTGAGTCACACCATTTCTTCTATTTTTGGAGCCTGTTTTTGAATGCTCTCCCCTGTGGTAAATGGGTGGTTGGAGAAAACACACACATGCAGGCTTCACATACTGCAAATAGAAAATCTGCATTTAAAGCCCTCCTATTGCTTACTTGCAGATCCTGCCAAACTTCAACCTGCTAGTCTTGATAAACACACTCTCCTGGGGTGTTGCTCACTGGGAACAGATGGTCCCATGGGAAACAGATGGCATCAGAGCTGGGAACTTCCAGGAGCTTTTATGGGAGGTGGGATCCCATCCTTTATTTACCTCAAAGGCCCATCCTAAAGGGACAGTGAGAGTGTTCTCCTCTAGCATGTTTCTCATCCCATGAGAAATCTCCATTCATTGCCATCAGGTGTGAGTGGGTACTTGAAGCAGGGGGTTCCAATGCACAGGCAGTGTCCACCTTTCTGAAGGACACAGAAGAAATCTGAGGAGTGAAGAGGGAAATAGGTAAAACATAGACTCAAAGACTGTGAAGTAATGGCCTTATTCTTCAAGGAGCCTCCCAAATAGCTCTTTGCCTGCAGATAAGGTGTCTTGCACTACCTCAAGTAAGATCATCACACACCTCCATCATGAGTGGAGACTGGGGTGTAAATCCATTGCTTTAGGTCTCTTGTGAGTTAACATGGACCTGAACAAGTCACTTTTCAATTTTCACTCTTGAATTACAGTGCCTGCTTTGCTCTATCTTATAATCTTGGGAAGCAGAAGTACTGGATTTAACTGATCCCTTCACCATCAACAGCCATTCCTGGAAATGAATCACTGCCTCTCAGATTGTTTCCCTGAAGTTTTCGAAAGAACATCTGATATCTTAAAGAGATGTCTTTTCCTTTTGTGTTTATCTAACCTGGAGCTATTATGACTGTAGTGGCTGCTGGATTCATAACACCAGGGGCAGAAAGCCTCTCTGCCCAAGGCACCCCTCTCCTAGTTTTCTGTAGCATTTTCTTGACCCAAGAAAATTGTTAAGCTCCCAGTTCACATTTGTAGTTAATTTTTGCTTTGAAAACTGGCCCTCAGCTAGTGCAGTTTTCTCAAAACCTGCAACCCTTTGTTATACCAAGTTTTTATTTGCTCCAGTTTGAAGCCCAGTCCTTCTGTGGCAGATGAACCCACACAGGGGAATAACTGTAAAGGGATACTATAGTTGGGAAATTCTACCTCATGTTTTGTTGTATATCACTTCCTCTCTCTCTAGTACTGCTCTGGGTCTCCTAACAAATGCCTCTCTCCACTTGTTTATGGACTTTCATTCTATTTCAGAAACTTGGTAAATACAGAAGCCTTTAGACAGAAAATGTAGACTAAAAACTGTTCTAACCAAATGTTTCTTTCCTCTTATTTGAAAGCCCAGTGCACATTAAATGAAACTTATATGCTTCTTGAAGCTGCCTGTGTTATTATTGGAACTGATGCACATTCACTCCAACCAATCTATTTTTGTTTGAACCACTTACTCTGTATGAAACCAAGCATAATAACTACAGTCAATATAGATATATTTGTTTTTATTTAAACTCCTAAGTGTGCTAAAAGCAGAAAAATGCTTTTTTCCCTGAAAACCAATATATATGTATAATAGGCATAAAATGTATGTATCAGTCAGAGCAGGAATGGTGGGTGGTGCAGGAGCCACTCCTGACATTGCTGGGCTGGGCATGGACAGTCACAGGAGAAGGCACTGACCCCATTCTCCTGCACTGTTCTGTTCTTGTGTAGTAATTATGTCGAGACACACTGGACTGGCATCATCACCAGTCCTTTATTAACAACTTTACATGCCTTCTTTCAGTGAACTCCTCATTGGGCAGGCAAGGCTGTCTCCACTGCTCAGTAATCAGTACAGCTGTAATTCATTGGAAGATTGCCTTCTGCACTATCCCTACAAACCTATCTTCCCACATCTTGCACTCAGGGGCAGTCAGAGGGGCATACAATGTGTGGAGAGGGGACTGGGGAGAAGGAAGTAGAGAAGAGAGTCTTGGCAGAGCAAAAACTTCCGTGTTTTACAGCTCTTCCTACAGCTCACAGATCATCAACTGTGTTTTCCTATCCTCACACCCATCTTTTCTGCTAGAGAGGTCACCTCTTCTTGTGACAGCTTTAAGACAACTCTTCCACAGAGATTCAAAATCTTCAGTTTAGTTATTCTGTTCCCATGCTCCTGGGCAGTCAGTGCTCATTACCAGAACCTCATTAAACACACTGAGTTGAATGGCTTGTTTCCAATCACATGGAGTTATATCTTAGCATGCCACTGGACCTGTTCTGAACTCCACAAAAGAAAGATCTCAGACCATTAGGGGAATGTAGCCCATTAGTTGGTATGCAGAGCTGATTGATCCAGGAGCATCTATTCCAGCAAGACCCCAGCACCTCCCAGTTAATCCATTTAGCACTGTGTTTGCATGTTTGCTGAGGCATTCAAAGGGGCTTTATGGAAAGAAGGATTTCTCTATAATGAATGGAAACAAACAAGATCAAAAGACAGAGATAAGCAAACAGACAGGATTTCAAACCTAACCTGTGTTTAAACTGAGTAGCTGTCAATATTAATAACATAAAAGCAGCAGTGAAGTGTGGCTGACATGCACCAGGTAGAGAATGCTTAGAGACATCTGAAAATCCCATCAGAAATTGCAAAGGCAAATGTAATTAGCATGTCTGGAATTGTCTTAACTCATTGGATTCATATTGTCTTAGAAGCTGGCAAGGATCCTCTGCACATAGCTTGTTGCAGGCAGGACTCTCTCCTTTTCCAGTCCTTTTATCCCTTTTTGGAAGTCTATGAATGGAGGTAGGGGGTGATGCTAATACAGGATGTTCCTGCCTGTGGCATAAAGCACTTTCTCAGTCTATTCAGGATTCAAGATTTGTTGAAACTGCAGACCCTACTTGTCCTGCATGCTGGAAGAATTCAGTTTTGCTCTGACTAAAGATGCAGGTCAGAGGACATAGGCATTATCTGAACGGTGTGGAGGCTCTAGCTGGGCTTGCTGATGCTGATGTAGGCTGGGAGAGCAAAGTTGTGTGGGGGAAAGAGCAGAGAGGCCAGTGTGAGATACTGAAATGGGTAATGGCTCAAACAGTTTTAAAATCACTGAGGAACTTTGCCCATTGTACCAAACTGTGCAAAGAAACAACTGCTGATCTATGACCACTGAAGCCCACCCCCAAATATGCCTCCTGATGGGAATCTGGAACATGAGTTAAGCCACCTGATGGGACAAATAAACAAGGCTAGGGAGGAGAATATGTCCACAAGGAAAGCCAAACTCAGCAGCTGTGCTGAAAATGAGCTCTGGCTAGATTTGGCAATGGGAGGCCATAGCCCACCAATGTATTTCCTGGGACTGGGTCTGCATACTCTTCTTCCCTCAGCTGAGGCTACAAGCCAGATCAGAAGACCCTGTGGAGAATCCTCTCTTGTACCAATGGGCTAATTTTTAAAACTGCCTGTCCTGTCCCTGGAAAGGTCCCATTCACATGGGGCATTCACGTTAGAGGCAGCTGTCATGCTTTAAAAGGTGTCATAAACCATCAAAGACCCCCAAAGTGCCCCCAGCCTCATTTCTGAGGCATTCCACCAGAAGACTGTACATGATCCAAAGTGTTGCAACAGATCCAGAGTTGGTTGCAAAAGACAATATAAAACTCCTGCTTGCAAGGTAAGTACAGGGGCATTCCCACATGTATCTGAACTACAGTAATCCATGGAACTCTGTGTTTTGTGGGACCCCCACCACTGAGAAGACTGGACAAGAGGACCAAAGGGATGCCACTGGGTCCACAGAGTAGTGGTATCTTTTACTTAATCTGTCTCTCTCATTCTCTTTCTCCCCTTCCACCCCTTTTCTGGTTCTTTCTATCTGTCTTTCTACCCCACATTTACTGTTAAATAAAATCCTTACTATTGACTTTAGCATGTGGTCATGTTGCTCTTTAATTTGGGCAGAGACATCTCTGTAATAATTTCAAAAATTGGATCTTAACAGCAAATGATGCCTTTAGTCAAAACCAAGGGATGATTGAATTGACTGTGGATGTGCACTGGCTTTGTAGGACCAGACCCAAATGCAGATACTGTACAATGAGGAGTACAAAACCAACAGGTAGCGGGACAGATTGGAGAAATCAGGTATGAAGGCAATGCAGGAGCTGAAACTGCAGTTTAATGTATCTACAAGTGCACATGTAGCAGGCAGTGGCTGATGACAACATAGGGATTTGGGAGCTCCACAGTAAATTTCCAAAGCCATTTGCTCAGCAGATTAGTGTATAACCCAGGAAATCAATAGCCAAAAAGTGTGGTTTATGTTGAAGCTGGCAAAGAGGTACAAAATCACAGTAAGTAAATGCAGAATGACTACACTCTCATGTCTGAATAAACACATCTGGCGGAACTGTGGAAGGGCTACAGTGCACTCAGCTACATTTTTTTGATGGGACTTTGGCAATGGAAGGAGAGCCTCTGGTGGAATATTTGGCAGGATTTGAAGCAGTGGTGGTGGGAGTACCTTGTGAACTCAGTGTGCAGAGCAGGCTGCTTTTAGTGTCAATCAGGGCACTGGCCCTATACAGGGTGGGTCAGCACCACAAGTGTCAGCTGTAAAGAGACATGATTTGATTTAATGAACTCATCCAGGCAACTAAAGGGCTAATATGATTCCTAAAATACAAACACTACAGGGAAATCTATTAACTGTGACTGAAATAAAAGCTAGCTGGAAATGAATCACAGACCCAGCTGTCACAGAGCAGTGGTTCCTGGCTGCTAAGTCATCAGCACAGTACACAGAACACAAGTGAATGGGCATTGCTAACCCCAAGACTCCTGACTAGTTCTGAAGAATATCTGCTATTTCTAGTTGGGTTTATGTGTCAGTGCTGACACCATTTCTTTCCACAGCTGGTAAAGAAAAGGAGTGACAGCACTGCAACAACAAGCCAGGTGGAGAAGCAAGGTGAGTGAATAGCACAGTTTGGAGGAGAAGGGAGAATAAAGCTGAAGTTGATTAGGGGCTGAGGAGGTCATATAAACAGATACAGAGCATTGCTTGATTTCTAAATGAATCCCAGCTGTAGGAATGCTATTCTTGAGCCAACAGGTTGCTGCTGGAGCCTAGATCCATGGTCAAGGAGGGCTGGTGAGAGTAGTGGGCAAAACCAGATTTTCTGTCAAATACCTGTCTGGAGGTCAAGACAAGCTCTGGATGAGTAAGGCTGGACAGAATGATGCTGGAGTCCAAGCAAGAAAATGGGATGATAGCAAGAGACTACAGACCATCTTTCCAGGTGATGTCTTGGTTTGAATTGTCTATGGCCACACTGGTATATCAAGTGAAATGTCAAAGTGAACTGCTGTTCTTGCTTCCCTGGGGGAGTGGTCAGAACTGAAATAACTCAGCAGCCCTGAGCGGGCTGGTGGATTTGTTTTTATTTCAAAACATAATGATATTATTTCTCTCCTCCTACTGGCCTTTTTTTCCCAAGTGTTTAGAATTTGTATTTGTGCTATAACTAGGTCAGGGAACCTAAGTAGGTCAGGGTGACCCTCTAAATGTGGCAGATCTAGAAGCAAAGCTGGAGAGGGAAGACCTGACTGTGTGTATAAACAAAAGGTGGCAAGCTGAGCCTAGTGGGAGGGATGATCCTTCAGGAAAGTGGTGAGAGCTGAGAAATACCTGTGTGGGAACTGAAAAAGGAAAGTGAGGTGTGGGGCAGGGAACAGGGTCTGAGAGAGCAAGAGGTTTGAGCATGGAGGACAAGCTAATGGAAGAGTAGGGAAGAGAATGGGATTATAGCTGTAGATGTAAGGAGAGCAGAGAAAGGGTGAAAGGGTTAGAGAGGATCTAAGGCTGAGGAGGGAAAGAGCAAGAGATGTACAGGTGGGAGCAGCTTAGAAGGACTGGGCATGGGGTTGCATGGAGGACAGAAGGTGGCAAAACAGGGGGAAAAGGCTTAAATAGTGAAGTGTATCTGAGAGTGAAAGAGTGTGAACGGCACAACAGGGATTATGTTTTTAACTAGAGAGTGGAAAATGAGAGATCAGGGAGAGAAGAATGTGATATTCATGTAGTGTGAAGCTGCCAATCTCAGCAAAGGTGTGGTGAAGCTGCCATTGTGTCTTTTCCCTCCTCTCTGGTAAGGGTCAGCATGATGAAGGCAAAATTACAGAAAAGAAGAGACCTGTGACTGTGCTTGTGCTTCTCAATTGCACCTCATTTTGCAGGGCATTGCTGACTTTGATGTCAAAGCTCTGACTCCCATCCAAGGCTTGGTGTTCTTCCGCTGGAGTCATCAAAATTTGCTCCCCTCAAAAGCAAAGATGATGAAGTTGCAGCAATGGGAAGAGACGTTTACATCAAAGACAGAAACCCCCAGTGTTTGAAAGTTAATCATTTTTATGTGTCTAATTTTGTGTCTTAGTTACCTAATGCCTTGTGTGTTTGGGGTTGCCAGGTTGAAAATGATGCACGTGACCCTTTGGGACCCCTCAAATTATTGTTCCATGAAACTGCAGAGACTTCATTTCCCCATCTCCTTCTTTTGTCACATTATCAAATCTGTGCCTCCATGCAGGCTGTGTCTGCTGTGGGAGGGCATTCTGGGTCTGCTTCACACACTTGGGGATACTTCTTTCTGAACTGAGTAGGACACTGCATTGCACAGTACCTTGTGGTCTCTTGGGCAGCTATGTCTGTGTTCAGCCCAGCTCCCACAGCTCTTCTCATAATGGTCATGCTGCCCCATTACAGAGTGTGTAGTGTTGCTCAGAGGACAGAGTGGCAGCCTGCAGGGGGAATTGTCCTGTTGTATTGTCATTGTCAGCCCTGGCTGTAAGATCTACTGGGTAGTGTTGGCAGTGGGGCAACCAGAGCTGTCATCTGAGGCTTGTGTACAGAGATCTGCTGTACCTGAGCCCTTGTCAATGGTCCTTACTCCCGTAGTTGCCCTATTAATACTGAAAGTAATTTTAGTTTTCTTCTTCCAAGGAGGTTGTTAGTCCTGACCTAGCTGCTGCTCAAGTTTTATGGGGTTTAGCTTTTTCTATTTGTTTTGGATAGCTATTACATGGCACCCTACTGAAATTTGCTTTTAGGGCTAAGAGCAGTGAGTTTGGAAGAGAAAGAAGAAGACAAAAAAGACATATTTGTGAAGGAGGAGGTGAGTCTCCTAGTGATACCAGCCTGGTGAGCATTCCCTTTTTGATTAGCAGAGGTGGTGGCAGTAAAGGGGGTGTGCAGCTTTGGTTCTAGCAGCCAAATCCACTGATTAGCTTTGGGCCATTGACAGTTCTGGGAGTATTAGATCTTTAAAGTTATCTCTGCATAGGCACTGCAAACAGATGTAATCAGTTGGAATCATTGGGCAGTGGTTAGATAGACCTGATAGGGATACAGTGTTATGTTGCTGAGATATTAATAAGAAATGTTAGAGATAATTGTTATGTACTAGCACATAGCTCCTCCAAGAACAGGGCAAGAAAGGCTTTAGGATATTGACTTTAAGTTTTTTTGTTGACTGTTTTTTTTTAAAAAACCAAAATAGCTATATGAATGCAAGAGCTGACAGGGCAGCAGCATTTACTCTTCAGTGGCAGTAGAGCAGAGTGCCTATGGACACTCTGCAATATTCCCATAGGAATAGATGGTAAATTTGAGTTCTTACACAGAATAGTTGGATGCCTCATCTGGAAATGTTCTTTAGGGTGAATTAAGCCTTTGGATAATCCTAACTTGATGTAATTCCAAAGGTGTGATTTGATGACACTTTATAGTGGTCAGCTAAAGAGTATTAAGCAAAAACTTAAAAAAATTGAGAAACATAAAAACATGTTTGGTTGTTTTTTCCCCCAGGTTATTTCAGAGTTTCTCTTCATGGTGAAATTTTTCCTTAGTACTTCAATTTACTAGAAAAAATGGAGTACAGTTATTAACTCCCTTTGGGCTATAATTTATAGCCATTTGATCTTTTTCTTTACTCCAAATACTACTTCTGACCATGAACACTTATATTACTTTTAAAAAATGCAAAACAAATATGAACTTATTTTGATGGTGAAATGGGCCTTGCAAGAAAATATTATAGTTAGAATATTTCCAAATATTTTATTTGATGAAACACCATGGAATTATGTGGAAATTAGACTGCAATATGGAAAGCTGAGCTGTCCAAGTGAAGAAGGGAATTAATGTCACAAGTTGGTAATTGAGTTTTTTGAATACAAAAACAAATTTTGCAAAATCAGTAGCAACTTTTCAGAGCTGTGATGACAGCATCTGATTTGTTATTATTACCCCAAATATTATTATTATTATTGTCACAGTTAAGCTTTACCCATCTGCTTTCTTCTGTGAGCACATTAAGAACAAAGGCCACTCTGGGACTGCACCAAAACAGTGTAGCAATGTGCATTAGGAGGAGAAATCACCACAGAGAAAAGGCAAACACCTGGGATTAGTGATGAGCAGAGTCACTGGAATCCACTGTGGTACTGATACCTCTTGAAAAGGAGCCCCAAGAGTTGAACAATTACAGAATACTGTTATGCCTTGCCTGGCTGTTATGAAATCATAGATGGGGCTGGTATCCAGTTGCTTCAGGTCTCCACTTGAATGAGTTTCTTCCTCTCTCACATCACCACTGGTTTTTTTTATGTGCTCCTCTCTTAGTACCTTCAAAAGTACCTCCCTGCCTTGCCCCCCAGTGTCACTTCCATAACAGCTCAGCTCTGTGCTGCTTCCCAGGCATTTTCCTCATACCTTGCTGGTAGGAGGAAAGCCTCCTTTCTTAAGGAGGCATTATGGTTTACAGGACCCCTACATTTCCCCTGCAGAGACAATGTTGTGTCACTCCTAGCCTCAAAATGCAGCAGGTGGAGGATCTACAGACTAGTTAAGATCATAGAATGGTTTGGATCAGAAGGGACCTCAAAGATCATCGCATTCCAACCCCCTGCCATGGGCAGAGGTGCCTTCCAATAAATCAGGTTGCCCAAAGTCCTGTCCCACCTCGCCTTGAACACTTCCAGTCATGGGGCATCCACAACTTCTCTGGGCAATATGCCCCAGTGCCTCATTTCCTTTTGAAAGCCTGAGAGTTAAAAGCTTTTTAGGGAGAGATATGAAAGAAACCTGTTACACATGTGGGGAGAAATCTGATTGCATATATTTGCTGGAAGCATCTGCAAATTAAAGAAGGAAGGTAAGGGTGTGTTTAGCAGAAGTTTGCATAGCAAGTAAGATGTGAAGGTGCAGATAAATAGTTATTAAACTATTGACACTACCTGTAGCACTACTAAAATCTTTAATCTGTTACCAAGTCCTATGTTAAATTACAAAGATAACTCCGTGGTTGCATTTTATGAGTTCTAGACATTAAATATAGTCTTGATGTCAGCTTTTGCCCTGGACTAGTAGTATGCCCAAGAGAAGGCTATAGAGGCATATTTGCCTTAGAAAAGATGTTGAAAAGGCCTTTCATAACTTTTCAGGTAGGTTTTGTGTTGCTTTCCTCTTCCCTTAATCTTTGATACTGGATTCTTTAAAATGTATCCAATTCTGCCTACAGATAAACTACATGCAAGTTGTGGCAGTAGCACTGGCACACACATTCCTACAGAGGGTCTTATGGTATGCTGGGAACCTGATCTTCACTGTGCCACTAGGGCAGAAAGATTCTGTGTTCTGGGCCTTGACCTGCAGCTCTGGAGATCTGCATTTAATTTTCAGTTCTGCCACATACTTCCCAAGTGACCTTGTGCGAGTCATTTTTTCTCTCAGCATTTAATTATCACCCTTTTGCAGATGAGAAGTTGACACTTCTCTGCCTTCCAGAGAGTAATGTGAGGATAAATTCATCAACCTTCATGTTCTGCTGTGAACAATGGGAGTTCACTGAGGCAAAGCAAAGTCCAATGAGGAGATGAGGCAGCATAGGGAACCAAAGCAAGGATGAAGCCCATTTTAGCTAGCTGGAGAGCTGTCCTGTATGACGTCTTGCAGGGATTTACATCAATCCTCTGAGTGTGCAGTGCTATGACCTCAGTATCCTAGCTTTCATTATAGTGACAAACTGAAGGGTGGGGGAACACGAGGTTCCTAGGTCTCCTTTAGTAAGCAGTCATCAGATGGCTCATTCACTTATGTCACTTTTTTGTGCTGCTCCTGCCTTTTCATTTCTGTAGCTAGTCTGAGTCAAGCATGGAAAATGGTCATTTACTGAGATTACAGAATGTGGGTTGTATCACAAATAGGAGGAAAAGGTGCAAAGCATAAAAATGCTCTCAGAGAGAAAATGTTCCATGCCAGTCTGTGTTGTCATTGTGATTTATTGTTCTAGAACAGCTGAACATTTCTATTCTCACTGCCAAAGGACTTGAACTGTATGGGACATATCCAGCGTTCCCTAAGGAGATGGCTTTCATTTTTACAGGTGACAGCTGTGGGTCTGGATCACATGAATGTATATCTTGACCTTGAAGTTATTAAAAAATAGGCATAATTCAGAGGAGTAGAATTGCTTCTGAGATGTTGGAGTCAGCAGCCTACATATCTCTTGACTGTGGTTAGTCACTAAGTGCTTACCATAGACGCTTAACAGTCCAAACAGTGCCTCCCTTGTCTGGTTTTGGTTGGAAACTTCCAGGCAGAGGACTAGCTGCCCCTTCCTTTAGCTGCTTCTGCAAGTAGTTCAAACTTGTTAACTGGTGTTTTGCAGCTGTTGCTCTACCAGTGTTCAGAAGGGTGGATTTCAAGTGCCTTTCTCATCTTACTCCTTCAAGAGCAGGTGAGCATTGAGCATCCTTCTGTGCAGCCAGAGCATGAACTCAACCTAGAAGTCATTTGGCCAAGTTACATATGGCAGTTGGCCTCTTTTCACATATGGATGAAGGCAATTGCTTGCCCTCAGTATAGCAAAATAATTTCATACTGCTCTGGTCTAATTTTTGGTTTATTCTCCACAGCTTTTCTTAAAGCTAAATGGAGCTTCAGGTTTTTAGCACTTTGGAATGTCACTTTACAAGACAGACCTCTTCTCTGTTAATGGAGGTTACTGACTGTGTGGATGGAAAACATTTATAAAAACTAGACTTCATTATACTTTTCAGGTACTGAAAATCTACCTTTCCTACCTGCTGCTTGATATTAAAAAAAAAAAAAAAAGTGCATTGGTAATTGATTGAACTTCAGAATGAAGTTCTCTTGTTGTTTTGGAGCTTCCAAGAAATACAGATAGTCTGTTTGGATGTGTGCATTTTGGGATCTTTTGGAAGCCTTCTGCCTGTGAATCTCTCAGTTTTTTATAAGATGATACTGTATCTTGGCTAGCAGGGTCCAAGATGCCAAGTAAAAAAGAGAATAGAGACTTGGGGGACCAGATTTGTGAATATTCAAATGGCTAATGGTAATCTCTTTCAGTTTGAATAAGGTGCTTGTACATCTTTAGGATGTAAGATCTAGCTGGGGAGGCAAGTTCATGAGGTAGGGTTTGTTTTTTGTTTGAGTTTTTTGCTTGTTTAGTTTTTGTTTGGTTTTGCTTTGTTTGTTTGCTTGGATTTTTGTGTGTGTGTGTGTGGAGGGGGGGCTTGGTTTCCTTTCTATCCCAATGGCATTTTAAAAATCTTCTTCCCAGCATTTCTAACGTTATGAAGAATTCCAGGAAAATCGAGCAGCCTGTGAGAAGTAGATGCTGCCTTTGCTGCATCTTCATCCTGGCTTCTCTGGAGTAATGTTGTAGTGGTATAAAACATGTTCCCTGTTAGGAAAAAATGTGCTGTAAAGAAGGAAGTCTAAGTAAATATACAATAAAGAGATGTATAAAAGTGTCTTCAAGAGACAATTCATGGCTCTGTTAGTATCACAAGGAGATTTTTGTGGGGGTTTTTAAAGGCCTTTGCTGTAGTACAGGGAATGACTGTAATGCCAAACTTTAAACCCCATGCTGAAAACAAACAGCCAGCATGTTCTCAGCCTTTTCAGCATCTGTTAAATAGGGCAGTATAAAGAGCTGTGCTGTGGATATTAGAGGCTTGGCACAATCCTAGTATAGCTGTCACTGGGAAGAGGTATTTCTAAGATGTGCTATGGAGCAAATGTGGTACTGCTGCTAATAGTGGAGCAGCCCCAGCAAACTGCCTTTGGAACTCACGTGAGATATGATAATACAACAAGACCTTTCATCAAAAAATTGCAGGGTGGGGAATGAACAAAACCTTCCTCTTCCTCTTCCTGCACTGTGTCAGGTCATAGGGGTGGGTGCAGCTGATACTTAGGCACACGTAACAGAACTTGGCAACAGGAAGTGAAGTCACATGCTTAGCAGAAACTTCAAGGGCACACTCAGGAGACAGAATGTAATTACTCAGTTTGGATTTTAGCCATGACAGTGAGTTAACCCTCAGAGCAAGTATGGTTTTATTTACCTCTCTTCCCCATCTTGAGAGTTCCAAAGATTAGAGGGAGGCACTTAGAACCCTTTATTTTATTTTTTTTATAAGGTTTTCTTATTACTTGCATTCTTATAATATCTGAGCCTTAAAAACATGAATTAATTTAGTCTAATATTTATCTGTGACTCTAAGAAGTATTTTCCCAGCTATCTTTTCACACCTAGAAATGGTCCCTGAGAGAATTATAAGGTTGGGGCAGTTTGGTTTGTTCCTTGCATTGGGGGTTACAGTTTTTGTTGCTGTCCTTTTTCACAAGGGAAGGGCATCAATATCCAGGTTAGAAAACAATGGGTAATTTAATGAGCCCTAAAAGACCTAGTGGAAAACAGGGCATTTCCCCTCACTGCTGTCCTTACTCATGATGAGCACAGAACAAGGGGCCAATCACTGTATATTTCATGAACAAAATATCAAGTTTGTTCCTGTATAGTGTATTGTATGTTAGGCAGCTGGTGTGTCCCCTCTTCCTTCTGGCTGACAGTAGGATTCTCTGATCAGGTAAGGTTTCCTGTTATGTGAGCCCTACCAGTGGAGTGCACATGGAATGTGTGTTTCCTTTCATGAAAATGTTGCTTTTGATGAAAGAGATACTGTGCTGGTTTGGGCTGGAGTAAATTTTCTCCAGTGGCTGGTATGGGGTTGTGTTTTGGATTTGTGCTGTATACAGGGTTGATAATGGAGAGATGTTTTTGATAATAGATATTTTTATTGTTGGTGGGCAGGGCTTACACAGAGCCAAAGCCTTTTCTGCTTTTTGTACTGCCAAGCTGGTGAGGAAGTTGGGGATGCAGGGGATACTGGGAGGAGACACAGTCAGGACAGAT
This sequence comes from Oenanthe melanoleuca, assembly GCF_029582105.1. Taxonomy (NCBI): domain Eukaryota; kingdom Metazoa; phylum Chordata; class Aves; order Passeriformes; family Muscicapidae; genus Oenanthe; species Oenanthe melanoleuca. The sequence continues at coordinate 40,083,817 of NC_079339.1, forward strand.
GATCCAAACTGACCAAAGGGATATTCCACACCATGTGGTATCATGCTCAGTATAGAAAATGGGGAGAAGCAGGAGGAGGAGAGGGATGTTTGGGGTGATGGTGTTTCCGTTGTCTTGGTGACTTCCCAAGTCACCATCATGTGTGATGGGGCCCTGCTCTCCTGGAGGTGGCAGGCAGGTTCAGCCATGGGAAGCAGTGAACCTTTTCCTTGTTTTGCTTTTTTTACATGTGTGGCTCTTGTTTTACCTCTATAAACTGTTTTTATCTCAACAGATGAGTTTTCCAGCTTTTACCATTCTGACTCTCTGCCCGATCTTGCTGGTGGGGGAGTAAGTGGCTGTGTGATGCCTGGCTGCTGGCTGGGGTTAAACCATGAGAGATATGATTCCCTCCAGTTTTTTTTTACTATTTCCTGCAGAACAGTTGCAGAGTGTTCTAAGGCTTGCTGTTGGCTAAGGCCCCTGTCAGCATAGGAATAACTAGATAGTTTTGGTGACTCAAAATAAAAAGATAAAGGCAGGTAAGCTGCAGACAGATTACCATCCAAGTAATCTTTAATTTATTTCTCTTGTAATCCATAGTCTATAGCTATTCCTCTTGCCTTTCCCTGCCATAGGAACAGACGAGCAATGGACTGCTTTAAGTCAGGTCATGCCTCAGGGTGCAGAAATCTGAGTTCAGAGTGCTCCACAGAAGACTTTTGTACACAGAAAGGTTTAGACCCATTGCACATACAGACCTCTCTGTGACTTAAGCATAAGGAAAGATGCTTATACTGTGAAGTCTGGTGAGATCACAGATCAGTTGTGACCTGAGCCGCCTCTCATCAGGAAGCCATCAGGCCAGTAAGCAAGGGCAGGAATCTAGACTAGAAGCTCAGGTTTGTGTGTTGAAAGAGTCCAAGGACACGCTGCAATGATGGGCGCTGCAGCCGTGCAGCACAGCCCGCCTCTCACATCGAGCAAGTCCCGTTCGCGGGCGGGGCGCAGGTGAGAGCCCGGCCGGGGGCGGGGCGCAGGTGAGAGCCCGGCCGGGGGCGGGGCGCAGGTGAGAGCCCGGCCGGGGCCGGGGCACAGGTGAGAGCCCGGCCGGGGCCGGGGCACAGGTGAGAGCCCGGCCGGGGCCGGGGCACAGGTGAGAGCCCGGCCGGGGCCGGGGCGCAGGTGAGAGCCCGGCCGGGGCCGGGGCGCAGGTGAGAGCCCGGCCGGGGCCGGGGCGCAGGTGAGAGCCCGGCCGGGGCCGGGGCACAGGTGAGAGCCCGGCCGGGGCCGGGGCACAGGTGAGAGCCCGGCCGGGGCCGGGGCACAGGTGAGAGCCCGGCCGGGGCCGGGGCACAGGTGAGAGCCCGGCCGGGGCCGGGGCACAGGTGAGAGCCCGGCCGGGGCCGGGGCACAGGTGAGAGCCCGGCCGGGGCCGGGGCACAGGTGAGAGCCCGGCCGGGGCCGGGGCACAGGTGAGAGCCCGGCCGGGGCCGGGGCACAGGTGAGAGCCCGGCCGGGGCACAGGTGAGAGCCCGGCCGGGGCACAGGTGAGAGCCCGGCCGGGGCCGGGGCACAGGTGAGAGCCCGGCCGGCAGGTGCAGCAGCGGAGGGGCTGAGGCCGGGCAGCACCCGCGGGTTTCAGCAGCACCCGCGGGTTTCAGCACCCTGGAGAGCGGCACCGGCCGCGGGTATCGCGGCGCGATCGCCCTGACGCCGCCGCGTGATAACTGATAACGAGCGTGTTATTTCAAGACACTTGCTGGTTTTGTAAAATCTTTGTATGCCAAGCACTTCCCAAACACTCACTTGTCTGAACAGAATTGTAAAAAACAAACAAACAAACAAACAAACAAACAAAAAAAAAACCCAAAAAACAAAACGAAGTTTTTTCACATGAGCGCTCAGCAAAATGGCAGGTTTAACAGTCAGTACTTGGGCAGCACTTTTCATGCAAGGGTTTCCATGCACTTTGTGAATATTAATGAAGTCAACAGTAAAATGAATCATCCCTTTATAACGTAGGTAGGCTTCATTATCCTTGTCTAGTTGAGGAAACTGAGGCAGGCAAGGAAAATGTGGTTTGTCTCAGCCAATACTGAACCCAAGAAACAAAAATTATGACCTTTATGCTCCCACTAACAGAAAACCATACAGCTTCTATAGCTCTTCCTGTTTTGGTTTTAACAGATGTATTTCCTTCTTCAAACCACAGTTCTTCACTTAACTGATCTAGATTGCCAAGCTCATGGCAGATGATTTTCCAGCTAGCCTAATTATAGCAATTCTCACCTACTGCCCTCCTGTTTCTTAAGGATTGCTGCTGTTTTCAAACAGAAAGATAGTCACTAACCTTATTTCAAATGCACACTGGTACGTGTGTGATGCTGGGTTTTTTATTCCTGAAAATGTTATTTTGAAGCAAAAACTTGCCCCTTTGATGCTTAGAAATAGATAAATATGTGTGCTATTTCGCACTCAATTGTCAGGCATGTACCATGGTGTTTTGTTGTTTCCCTGGACAGGTGGAGACAGAGCAGTTAGGCACTGACGGCTTCTGTCTGCTAAGCTGGCTCTTGATTGACTGATTAGCTTCTTTGTATGGCAGGCACTTCTCTCAGCTCTGTCATTAAAGATGCATCATAACCCCTTGCAAGAGCCTTTTTGGTTTTTTTTTTTTTTTCCTGACACAGAGAGAGAAGGAAAGAGTAATCCTGAATGTTTTACAGTAGGGAAACTTTTGTTAATATGGAAGACCTTTAAAGACGGGATTTTGCCAGATTTCTGTCTTCAAAAATTTAATAATAAACCCCCAAACCTAAAAAAAAAATCGCTGTGAGGGCAGTAATTCATCTATCTCCTCAAGATTTTTCATGTACAGCCTTCCATTATTTTTGTTTATAGTAGGTATCTTTAGTGTTAAAGAGTTTACCTTTGTAAAAGATATGGGAGGTGGTTGGAGAGGGGCTTTTCATTTGAAAATTGGATGAGGTAATGAAAAGTAGACTGGCTTATAGACATGGCTGCAGGTGTCTGGACTGTCAACTTCCATCTCATTTCAGCTTGACACCAAACTATGGTTTCTTCCAGAGTTAGGAGACAAGACCCAGAAGATGACCCCAATTCTCTGTCAGTGCTGGTATCTGATGTAGCTTCTTTCCTTTTTGCTGTTGATAATGCTATCATAATAATGCTTGATAATGAAAGTCCCTTATCTAATATGTTTTCTGCCTGGAGAAGTGATACTGCTGTATGTAAGTGTGAACTTAAATTGATATGCTGGTAAAAATTCATTGTTTCTTTGTAAGATAACTTTTCACAAGTCAACTTGCATCACTTTGGAGAGAGCTTAAACCAAGGAGAACAAGAAAAGGCCCTCCTATTCTGCAGTGAGCATTTATACAGGGGATTGTAACACTTCCTTTTAAACAAGATTTCTGAAGTTACACTTACACCCCCAGTAAAACTCTATCTTGCAAAAAACATAGAGTTAATTTACTTCTGATCCAGCAGCATTTTTTGCATGATTCTTGCAGATATTGTGATAAACTCAGAGATGACAGGACCCTTTCTGCAGTGACCTAAGCAGGTTAAGCTATAGTTCTCAGATTGTGCCTTGCACAAAGGGACGAGATAATCAGTGTCTTCTGTCTGCAGGCCAGTATCTCAACAGTCAGCTGTGGTTTGTAGCTGGATGGGGTAGGATGGAGTAATCTGTTATGAATTTGCCTTGCATGGGGTGATCATAAGCATGCTGCATATGATCACTGTGACTCCTTGCATCTAGTGGGGCACAGCATTCTCCAGACATTGCAGTTTGTGTTTGACTGACACTTGCCTGAGTCTGGGTTATGGCAGTTCCATTGACTTAACCCCTGGAGCCTCTTGCTGAGACAGCATTGGGCAAAGCAAATCTTTGTTAATTAGAGCCTTTTGGAAACCTTCTTGTTTATTATGATGGCAATATGAAACGTAGCAACTGCAGATCCAGTGGGTCTTCTGACTATTTCTTCCTTCAGCTGAAGGATTAGTTCTTATAGGAGGAATCTGTCTTCTATGTACTCAAGGCCAATGCTGTAAGAGGCACTGCCTCATGATTTAACCAGGTATGCCCATTATTTTACTGCAGTTCAAATCCCGATCCTAGATCTGATGGGTAGAAAGCTTCAGTGCCTCCAGCTCAGAGTATAGATATCCAAATAATATTTTGCCTAGCAGGAATCTGCTTGTTAGAGAAATGTAATGGTCATTCCATAAGAAGCCTGCATAAAGATTCATGTATCTTTCTGTGTGATGTGGATCAGGTCTATGAAGTCATTGTTACATCAATGTTGGCTTCTACACATGGTCTAAATCTAGATTCGTAGGTCATTGAGGTTGTGTTTTAAGATCATAGAAGAAGTCCTATCCCTATAGAGGTCTACAGATTCTCCATTGAGAGCTAGACCTAGCATAGATCCACTCTGGGATGTGTGTGCTATGTCTGGTCTAGTAGGAATGTGGAGAACTGAGTAAAACAATAATTCACTGGAGCTTAACAATGACTCCCTTTTAATTGTAAGTCTTGTTGACTGGCTTCTAAGAATATTTTATTAAGTCATCTTCAGTCAGGAGAATAGTGATGACAATGGACTGTTATAAAGCAGTATTTGTGGTGGTGTGAGAGGTACACTGTGGGAGGGCTGTGAAGGCCACTCTATTTTTGGGATGTAAAATTGCAGTGCAAGGAGGAATGGATGGCACCTTGCTGTGAAATGATATAATTCAAACCTGTTGCTTTACAGTACTGCCCTTTGAATGGGCAGTGACATGGCAGCCTTGTCTAAAGGTAGCTGCCCAACCTTTCCTCATCCATCTTCAATACACAGTTTTATGTCTATTAGGAATTGTTTACATGCAGCAGATCTCATTCTCTTCAGTTGCACTGGTGCAGTGCCTGTCAACTTGGGAAGGATAGACAAACCTGTTAACAGGAGCTTTTGCTTGTTTACTGTGTATTTACATATCCCCTTCAGTCTTTTTTTTCCCCCCTAAAATTTAAAAATTTGATATCAGTTCATTTTTTTAATGATGATTTTTTTTCATTCCAGATACAGGAAACAATGTAGATGCCAGAATCATGAGGGCATCTGTTCTCTTTGAGTGTTTCCCCCCACACTCACTTCCAGCCCATATACATGCATGCATGACTCTTTTTTGTTTGTTTTCTTTACTTTTTTTTTCAGCTACCTGTGTCATCCATTATAATGTGCCTATCTGGGTGTTATGCTAAAGACAGATTATCTATGAGGTCTTAAACACTGTTAAATGATGAATAATGGCCTTTGCATGCAGTTGATTCCCAAGGGTCAAAGCCACTGTTCCGTGAGGTGTGCCCTCTGAGAAGATTGTTTCTTTTTCCCAAAAGTGCAAAATGCCATCATGCAGATTAATCATGAATCTGCTACTTTGGAGGTGTAATATAGCCACCAATGCTTTGTTTTCTCTTGTGAAATGCCATCTGCCCCTCCCCATGTGGGTTTTTTTCCCTGTAGTAAGGAGATGATGTTGTGCTGCTTTTCAGGTCATGTCTCAGAGACTTAAAAAGGATCTTGGAGTACTCATTTCCAGAACTGATTAAGTAATTTCTTCTGGGTGTCATGGATTATGCCTATTCTAGATCCCTATATACTTACCACTACGAGTTCAGGTCTAATTTGATTGCCAGAACGAAGGAATAAATCCACTCAGACTTGTAGTCAGTAGTCACAGCTAGTTTTGCTAGGAGCCTTACAATGATTTCAAGGAAAGGAGGAGGAAAAACCTACATCAGGAAAAGGAAGCATAAAAGTTGGGCCATTAAACTATAATAGACTATCTTGAGTTTAATTTGAGCAGGAAATATATAGATACAATAGCCCATGTTTATGTCAAAAAGGTGGAATTTATAAGGCTCTCAAAGGGCATCAGAAGGATGGGAGGCAGTGAGTGTTGTATGGCATAGGAGAGTTTGAGTGAGGCAACAATGGCACCAACAAATAGATCATGGGGAATAATCTTGTTCTGATTGTGAGTGGAATGGAAGAACTATCACCTTAGCTGATCTTCCCCTCCTCTAAGTCTCATGTGGGTACAACACTTTGAAGTGCTGAGAACATCCATCAATATCCATTGAAGTCCATGATAACTAAAGGCACGGATCATTCTGCAGTGAATGGTATTTCTTCTCTAGGTTTGATACATCCTTTTGTGTTTTCTGCTTCAAACATAGCTCACTTTTCTGCATGTTTCAGCACTCTACATATTTTGCTTGCCTCACTCTCTGCTTCACAGCTGCTGCATTAAATCCATCCATGGACACTTAGAAGATGCTATGGAAATGTATTGCTTGCCTTGAGCAATAGCAGTGGTTGGCCAGCACATTGCTCCCCTAGCCCATCAGCCCCAGCACTGTGGTGCTTGTGTTTGCTGGACTGTTCCTTCTGAGTGTACGGAGGTGAACACATGTTCAGTATTAATCTTCATTTCAATGAAGTTGTTTTAGTTCATGCTTTATTGCAGCGCTTTGTATAATGCATCTGTAATGGCAGCCCTTGGGGCAGCAGTCGCATGTGGCAGGCTGAGTGCCTGAACTGCTCCTGAGAATGACTCCAATCATACAGAATGAGGCACTCCCTGGTGCACCATCTGAATTTATAATACCAATTTATATAGTGCCCTAAAGCAAGGTTTGTATTTGCTCTGGGACACAGGGGCCAGGCTATAGAAGGGGAACTGCTCTCCATTTTTTTTTGCTGTCCCTTTTTTTGAATATATGCATTTGTCTAGCTTTTTGCCTGTCTGAAAGCCTAGACTGAGCCCAGAAAATGCAAGAATATGCCTTAATACAAAGTGATGGGTGCAGAACCTGTCACTGGGCAACACAGGCCTGCTGCCAGCCTCACAGCATTGGTTAAACCTTTCACCAGATGTGGAGGGGAGACATGCAGGAGGGCACAGCCCTGTAAGAAATGTAGGGCAGAGTCCTGGCTGCTAGTTCATTATGGACCTCCTCGTGTGCCTGAGAGTCAGTGTCGGCTTAACCTCCTTTGAGAAAAGGTATGATGAGACCCAAGGTGGTGAGGGTTGGATTTTCCTAGATAGGTACTCAGTAGGATTTTCAGAAAGTGCTTAAGTAGCATGGATACCTAATGCCTATTAATTTTGAAAAAGAGGCATATAAGTGCTTTAAAGGTCAAAAGCAATGCTTTAGGCTTGCCCTGGAGGTATGCCACGCCTATCACCAAACAGAAACTAAAAGGCTTTTGTCAAAAATAGTGTTTGCTAAGTGAGAGGAAGGTATGCTTTGCTCTTTTTGGCTCCTTAAAGGATTTTGTTGAAGCTATACAATTTCCAATCCCCACTGTTTTATAGCAGCAGGAAGAGAATCTTCCCCTCTTGCCCTGTTTTATTGGAGTCCTATTTGAGGTGTCTCATCTCTCCTTAAATCTTCACATTAGAGATTCATGCCAAAAAAAGATATTTATTGGCATCTGATTGTGAATTAGAAGTACTTCCCACTACAGATAGAACAGTGTTTGAAGGCATCATGTTTGTCTTACATGTGAGCAGAGAAAATAACAGTTGTTCCATTTTTATAATGTTTATCCAAAATAATGCATAAGGTTTTAAAATGAGATAACAACCATTGAAAAGGCACTAGTTGCAGCAGTTGTTCCTTATCCTGAGAGCTTCCCAACTGATTAGTTACTCATAATAGCATGTTTGCAAACACCTTTCAGGAGCTCATGGGATAAAAGAAATTCTGTGAGGGGATCTACACTTAACTCAGAGATGAGATGGGTACTGCAGTCAGTCTGAGGGATCTGCTTTTTGAGAGGAAGAGGGGGCAGTCTGTCTTGTCGTGCCTCAATGCTGATGTCTTTATTCCACCTGCTCCTGTTGGCTGGGAAGGGTTTCTGTCTTGTGTGGATAAGTGGCCAGCTACGGGTAAGTGTTTGACATGAGACCACTAGGGATTGATTCTAAAGATTGAATGCAGTACCAGATACAAACTCCCAAACTCTCTGTGTTTCCAACGTTGTTTGGAGTGTTAACTAGTGGATAGAGCAAGTATTGTCCCTATCTAGTACCAGTGATCTTGAGCAATCAATGTGTCTGTATTTCAGGGTCGCTGAAAGGGTCAAAGGCAAAAGGGAAATAATATTCAATCTTCCTTGAGGAGCTGCTGAAGTTCTTCAAGGAGTAGGATGCATTAGATTAGCATTTTATTAAAGAGAGATTTATCTTTCACTCATATTAAATCCAGCTTTTCTGATTGCACATCTCTCTAGCTCTTTTAGTACTCATCAATTCCTATTCTTACCCAACCCTGCTGATGGGCAAGCAGGTATGACATGATATTTGTTGCCAGGGAAGCACACTGTGATGTCATTGGTTAATTTTCATGGCTCTATCTGAAGATGCAGAAACGAGGAGAGGGGGCAGAGTTCAAGTGGGAGAGATAGTAAGCAATAAAGATCTACTAAGTCTTACTGCAGGTGAGGGGCTGGATGACATAATGGAAACTGGAGTGATCCCATGGAGTTATAAGATACAAGAAGTGAGAAAGGATGGAGTTCAAAACTGGTGGAAATACTTTTTGGGAGGACATGCTTTAACTCTGAACTGTGCCTTTGGTTTTGGCCATTTCACTGGGTGCTACCTGCTGCCCCTAGGATGTGGTTCTCTTCCTTTTGGCCTGCACTGAGTCAGGGTCACAGTGGGCTTGTTGACAATGGGAGATGGCAATGGATGTCGTTCAGTCTTAGAATGAGATGTAGATCTATGTCTAATATCTGGTAGTGGAGGTCACAAAGCCAATGAGATAACCATTAAATTTTGTATTGCTGGCTTATTTTCCCTTGCAGAACTGAGTGTGCACCCACATCTGTCTCATCTGTTGTTGTTAATGTTTATGTGTAAATACATACATACAATGCATCCTCTCACAATAATGCTCTTAAAGATGGTGGAAAACAGTGTATGAAACTTGAAGAAGGGCTTGCATAATTTCTTTCCCCAAATCAGTTGATACAATGAGCTTTACTTTTTTTTCCCTATGTGATTTGCCTTCAATTTGCTCTTGCAGCATTTGCACACACACCACTTATTTAATCTCTCTCAGGCACTCTTCCCAAAAGGAATCCTTTCACCTGAATGGGTTCGCTCTTACATTCTTGGCTACACACATCAAGGTTTTTTTGTTCATTCATAAACTTCCACACACTCAAAGTTGTGTCTGTATAGTTTCTGTCCCCTGAGTGTCCACACTCACCTAAACAAAATGCTGCTCAGAAAATTACTTCCTGTATACAGTGTGTACATTTTATATTAAATAAATGCAACAGAATATGCTTGGAAGAGGAAAAAGCCTGTGAATCAAGAAAAAATGGCTGTGTCCTGCAAGTGGTCTGAATAACTTTGGAGGTTGAACCTCCACCTGGACTTAAAAAAGGTGCTTGCAGAAGAGCTTAGAACTAATCCTCTGAAATGATGGTAAAGGGAGTTCTGACCAAGCACTGTCATGATTACTTTCCCCCATCTCTGTTATTTCTTATTATTGTAATGAGTTTTGCTCTCTCAAGTAGAATAAGGTCACCAGTGAGATAAGATCAGCTCCGTTTGGCACAACCAAGAAGATCTGATCGCAGTTTGGACTGCAGCTTGTAAATTCACCTTGGGTATTAACTTCTGGGCAAAAAGATACTGAAAATGCTAATATGGCCAAAAGGAGGGAGAAAAAAAAAAAAAAAAAAGCCAGAGATTGCATAATTGCATTCTTGCCATGTTGCACAGATTTTCCTGCCACTGTTTCAACAGAAAATTCCCCCTGTGCCTCATTTCCATTAAACTGTACCATACAAATGCTTAATTTCAAGGATTTGGTGAATGCCATTTAGAGAATCTAAGGAGGAATACCAAGAGATTATATTCTACAGGTCCATATTGCAGTGCAGCCCCTTTTCCTATCCCCTGCTGTCATACTCAGAGCGTTAGTTTAGAATGAATCTTCTAGATCTTTTGATGCAGCATTTGGACATCATGGTATGATGGATGATGCCTTTAATTTCTATCTTCAGTCTTTTCTAGGCTCTGATCCCTCTCTCTCACCTCCTCTGCTCAACAGGAAAAGGGGGAACCAGGAGCTGGTGGTAACAGCACGTGCATTTCCCAGTGCAACAGGGAGATGGGGCAGCTCCTGTGAGCTCAGCTCGCTCCTCTAGCAAGACCTAAGCAAAAGCTGTGTGTGGTGTCTACTACAGCTGCTGCCCTGAATTAGCAAGCCCAGATCTCAGAGCACAGTAAGTACCTTGATGATGAGCAGTCCCACGTAGCAATTTATTGAAATTGCACTGACTGAATTGCCCCAGTTTATGACAGCATTTTGTCTTTTAGTTATAAAAAGCCCATTGGCTTGGTAAAAAGTTTTGGAAATTTATTCTAAAGGGAACAAGCAAAGGCAGATGAATAGCATTTCTATGAATGTGTATTCTTGCCTTTGCCTCTTCTCTCTGGTGGTGGTTGGAGGGAATTGTCAGGTGCCTAGGTCTATAAATCTATGTCATTGCTAATTTTTAAGGCCCTTTGGAAAGGAAATTGGCTATTTTCTTAATGAAGACACTGAAAAAGTCTGATGTATCTAATTACCTTCTAGATGGGGGACAAAACACTTTATCTAGAGCATGTCATACATTCAGAAAAGTCTCACCACAATACGACTGATATATACTGGGGAGACAAGTAGTATTAGAATCATGGAATCATGTTGTTTTTTTTAATCTCCATGCAACTTACTTGCAAACTGCAGGGCTAGAGTGAGAGATGAGAAAGAAAGAAAGAATTAGAGGAATTAATCAAAAAAGTCTACTCTCCTGCTGAGCAATTAGAGCATTTCTTGCTGGACAAAGAACTTATTGTATTGCACTGCTTTCCTCTTGTCTCTGTTTTGTTCCACACCCCAGCAAAGATGTACATTGCAACCTTAAGAAACTTCCCTGCTCTTCTAATATTTTCTCACTATTCTGTGACTATTTATAAAATGATGTCTGCTATTTTGGTGCCTAACTGTAACAATTTTTCAGAAGTAGAGGTCCACGTGTCCGAGTTAGGCACAGTAAGACTTTTTTTAAAGTAATTGTTATCTTCCTTGGTTTTGTGTTGCACTCTGCCCCAAATCTTTTTGGGCTCACTTTACCCTTGGTGATTGAGCTGGTTAAAAGTTGCTAGTTTGTCTTTTCTCACAAAGGACAGGCTGTTTTCTGTCTGCTAAGCCAAAAAGGTTAAATTTGGAACTGGAAGTGGAGACAATGCTGTTGTCATTGATTTGACATAGAAGACTCTCTGTTATAGGCAGCCAGATCAAAATATGAGGCAAGTATGTGCGTGCATGGTGATAGAAGACCTTGGACAGGGAAAATGTAGAGGTGGTGCAGTTTCAGAAGACTATCTCAACAAATCATTACTTTGATAAACTGCAAAATGCTAGATTGCCAGAACTGCCAGCAAGTGAAGAAATGTAGTAGAAACGGATTTTATTGCTAGATGAACTTTTAAAATCTGGGGTTAACTACTGAAGTAGTTAGTACTGAAGTAAATGAAGTAATACCTGATTTTCTTCACGTTAATTGAGACCAGGATCTAATCCCACGTCCTATGGAAGGATTGATAATTTTTAGTGCTGTTATGCTGTCCATATAAAACAGGTTAAAAACAATCAACATAAACCTGCATTTAAACAAACATATAAAGGGATAAAATCTTGCTCAAGCTGATTTTGGGTTAAGATGATGTCTCTTTGCTGGACCATTGTCACTTTGTTGTAATAGCTATCATCTTCTCTATTCATGTACATGAATTTGTTAGGGTGTGTGAAGGACTGTGTTTTCCAAGAAACTTCCCAAGGGGCTCTTAATATTACTTGTAACTATTATTTAGAGTTTCAGTGTGGCTATTATCCACCTCAGACACAGCTGCATTTCAATAGTAGGAAGGTGATCAATACATACTGTATAAAATAATAATTATTTATTATTTATTGAGTACTGCGGGTAGGCTGCCTGCTATGCAAAATGTAGAAAAAGACAAAAACCTTTGGATAAACGGTCAGACGGGAAAGACAAATAGCTTTGCAGTCTGTCCCAAAGGCAAATGCATTTCTAAGTGTCTGGTGTTGCAGTATGAGCATCATGCTCAAATTTTACAAGACCATAGAATCTGGAGAGATGGGCCAGAAAGTTTGATTCGTTGCTTTTGGATTTGTGTGCATCTCATGTGTATAATGTTCCTGTCTGCTAGTCTTGAGGTGGACTTTTAGCATGATAACATATTAAAAAACTTTACATAAATGTTCCCCACATTTACCGTGCTAAGTACTAACGGTAATAAAATGATAAATAACGATATCTAGGATGTACACCCTAATTGACCCTAAATGACTGAAATACTGACCCCAACATAGTCGATGGTGTCATTTGCTGTTGTCTCTACTTTTAGAAGTGAGGAAATGAATGGATAAAAAAAGTTTGAGATATTTGTACAAGGAAACTTAGTGGCTGTTTTAAATGAAATGGGCAGTGTATAAATTGACTTGAAATACGCAGTAGGTTTGGGTCGAATTCTGAGCTAGGAGGGAAAATTCTTTGTGAACTTTAAGGGTGTTGGAGTACTGATGAAAGTGATTGTCTGAGGAAGACGCTTCTCCTGCTCTGACGGCTGGTGCCTGGTGGCAAACTAAAGGAAAAAATAAGCCGCATCTGCCCAGCTTCGCCTCGCTGGGACCAGAGGGGAAGGAATCCCCCCTTGCCGTGCCGGCCCGTGCAGGAGCGCTCGGGGAACGAGACGCGGCGGGGCCGAAGGCAGCCGAGAAGCCGCCGACCCTCCTTGCGGGGAGGAGGCGGCGGGAGAGTGGGCGGCGAAGCCCGGGGAGCGCTGCCGCCCGTGCCCGGGCCGTGCCCGCCGCCGGGACCGTGCCGGGGCCGGGGCGCGGACCCGCGGTCTCTTTAAAAGCCGGGGCCGGTGGGGCGGGCGCGGCGGCAGCAGGGGGCGGCGGCGGCGGCGTGCGCGGGGCTCGGGCTGCTCCGGCACCGCGGCGCTCAGCCCTGCGCAGCTCCGCCCGCGGCTCTCCCGGCTCGGCTCGGCTCGGCTCGGCCAGCCCAGCCCAGCTTCCCCGGGACCCCCGCAGCCTCCGCGGCTGGGGCCACGCTGGAGCGCCCTGCCCCGCGGCGCAGGCGAGCCGCGAGTTGGCGCGGCGGCCGGCGCCCGCCCGGCTGCGGAGGTGAGCGGGGCGCGGGCGGGGGGCGGCTCGGCTCGGCTCGGCTCGGCTCGCATCGCGGGGAGCTGCCCGCCCGGCGAGCGCTGCGCGCCGCCGCTCCGCAGCTCCGCGGGCGGGCTCCTCCTCACCCTTCTCACGACAACTATTTCGGATCGTTTTATCCCTCGCCCCGCTCGTTCCCCGCTGCCCCGGCGGCGCTGGGCGCTGGCCGCCCGGGCGGAGCGGGAGCGCACCGACCCTCGGGACGCTCCGGCTCCTTCGGTCAGACTTTTTGGGAGATCGCAGCTCCCGCGGCGGGGCATTTTGCAATGGAAAATTGCTGGGGTGGGGGGGTGGCTTTCGGAAAAGAAGACACTACGCTGAGTTACAGCAGGGAAACCCTTAGAGTGATCCTGCTGTTTGACTAAAGCTTAAGGATTTCTTTAAAAAATAAATACTAACGATAAAAGAAGAGAGGCTGAAGATGAAAGTTTTTTTCTTTAATATTTTTTGCCTCTTCCAAGTCTTCGGATCTATTACGGTAGCGCCTTTCTTCCCCGCCTTCCATTTGTTTGTATTAATGATTTAGTAGCCGTCTTGCCTGAAAACTTCCACCGTGAGTGACTGCTGTGGGTTTTCAGGCAGTCAGTGACCTTAAAGGTTGGTTCAGTGCTTTTTTTCGTGCAAAATCTATGTGAAATAACCGCTGCATTGTTTTTTTCTTATCTTTTTCTTTCTGTAAGGAGAAAAATAATCCTGCTTTATAATTTAAAAGAAAACACCGTTGAGTCAGGGAGTGATGTAATTCTCCTACCTAAGGGCACCGACTCTGGTGCTTTGCAGGTGACTTGTCTTTTGCTTACTCTTAAATTTATTTTAATGGTAATCTTATGTGGCTAGGAAATAACATATTTAACAATGCTGTTTTAAGAATCTATTTTGTTAAAATTAAACACTCTCTATTTAATTTTTTTTTTCTTCCTGATTTTTGCCCCTCCTCCCTCAAAAGAAAACAATAAAGAAGATTAGGCATGAGATCAGCGGCAAAATAACCAAAGGATTGGGAAGGCAAAACCGGGGCTAAAAACACTGAATCGTTTATAAAAAGCACACTTTCAGCTTTTTGCTTTTCCAAGCTCTCATTCCACCTTTTTTGTGGTCAAACTGTTCAACACTTCGTTGCAAATAGTTTTAAGAAATTATTTAGGTTTTTTCTAAATATTATTTGTCCTTCCTGTAATTTTTACTACCCGTAATTGTTCCGAGATAAGCACACAACCCTCCTAAGAAGGGGAATATTGAAATGACCGCTCACCAATAGCTCCTTATTGCTTATTTTGAGGGGGTATTTTTTGAGGGGGCGAACTCTTAACTAGACTGGTAAAAAGTCTGAGAGATGTTGAGTAGGTGGGGGAAAATTTGATCACAAAAGGTTTTGTTTGCCGTGATCGTACAGTCAGTTATTAATTATAACGTTAACCAAAAAGGTGTTACGTCTGTCACCGGTTTCATTTAAAATGGTCATCAGTGTTACGTTGAGCAAGTTTATATAAGGGTTAGTAGTATTTTGGGGGGAGGAGGTTGCAGAGATTATTGCTCGTGGGTTTGCGACTGAGCACGCTTTATCAGCTGAATGAACTGGATTATTGTATAGACATAATTTTCCATTTGTCTATCAGTTTCTTTCCAGTGTTCGGCACTTTCTTAAATGTTTATCTCTCGCTAACCAAGTGCCTGATTTTCGGGAGTAGGGAGGTGTAGCTGGGGACACTGGAAGTTTGGGGATAATGTGAGCAACAGGACTGTATTTATTTATTTAAAAAAAACCACCCCAAAGTTAGGAGGTGAGGATTCTCTTTCTGGAGCATTCGGGCACCTTCTGGTGGGGTATGTGTCTAGGCTTTTAATTATTTATTTCACTTTTGTCCTTTCAAAAATGAAGTAGAGCGAAACCAAAATGAAACAAAGTAAAATTAGAGTAAGCGTTGACAAATAAATAAATAAAGCTGGGGAAGGGCTGGAAGCCCAACACTTGATTTCATCAACCTGGTGGCGATGGCTTCTCGATAGAAGCGATATCTGCCGATATCACCCCTGTTCATGGCTGTAGCCTGGCCTCATTTTACGCTGCGTTTCCACTGAACATGTTGACGTGCTGCTGCTTATATAAGGGGAAGAACAAATTCAAGCAGATTAGTGCTTGGGATTTTGAGATCGGCTACCCAGATCGCGTTGTGGGTTTTTTCCTTTCCTTGGGGGAGCTGATGGGGGAAGGCTGGAGAATGACGGGAGGGGATGAAATCGGAATGTGTGGTTGGGAGAAGATGGGGGTGATGCGGGGAGCAGCTTATTCGCATAATGTCTGCGCTGCGTCCCTTTTTCTTTTCTTTTTATAAAACCCATTATCTCTAAAAACACATTATTCTTCAGCCGGGTCTAAAAAAAAATAGTGGGAGGGGTTATCATAGTGAGGGGGTTTGGTATGGGAGTCATTAGACCCACTGCTGCAAAACCAAGATACAGAAATCCATCTGCACCAACATTTCGGAGGGAGGGAGGGCGTAGAGAGGGGGGAAGGGATGGATTGTCTATCTTGGATTAGCGAAGTGGAGCTTTGTATTCTTCATTTTCCTCCCCATTTTCTGCCATTTTCCCCCATCCCCCCTTCCCCCCCATCCGCACACCCGCTTTCCTCCTCCCAGCCCCCACTCCCCCGAAGGTTTCTCATCCCTTGACGAGAAAATTCTGTGTTACATCCTGATGGCTCTGCGGCTTTTTTTTAGTGCATCACAACAGTGGCACGATGACCTTTACTTCATGCCACACAGATTTGGGTTCCCGATAGGATGGTGGCCGCAGCTTGGGCACGCTCGCACACCCATAGTCACGTACCTTGGATAGTCGGCGATTTAATTCCCATTTTTGTGTGTGCATCTTTGTGTGCCTGTGTGGTTGGTAAACACTGGCAGAGGGTAAGGAACGCAGTAATTGCCAAAGGCACGTCCATCCATTTCGCCAGCCCTTCTTGCCGTTCTCTTTTCCTGGACATTGTGTCGCACATCATGAGATTTTGTGCTGGGGAGGGGTGTGCCCTCTGTGGATGGCAGGGGCCTGGGGGTTGGAGGGAGTGTTTGTGTACTGGGGAGGGAGAAATTGTGGGGGGGGGAAATGGACCTGACGATGCTAATAACATTATTTTGGTCAAATGAACGTCTGGTGATAATGATGCAGTGTAACCATCCGTGAAATACATGCTTGCGACACACTGGAATAAAGGTTACTCCAGGGAGCTCCGTCAGAGCCAGGCATGCTCGGGGGAGTGAGCTGTCCCCTTGATAGGGGAAACAAAAATTCATAAGCATCCCAGGTCCCCTCCCTTTCAATGCCTCCTTGCATGTCCGAGCTGGAGGGCATTGCGATCGAGAGAGGGGGTGGGCTGCACTGGAGCCAGGGGGAAACAAAGCATTCCCGCCTCATCCTCCCATGCCATCCTCTCTTGCCCTCTCTGAGCTTATCCGTACTGTTGATCCAGACGATACAGGAATATCGCCATTTCCATGCAGTCCCTGCTGGAGCTGGAGGGTGGTGAATTGAGAGGTGGAGAAAAGCTCCTTGTGTTTCTGTTGTAGGGTGTGCAGGACAGCCATGGCTTTTCAGGTCTGAGTGGAGCAGGGAAAAGGCTGGGGTGGGGAGGCAAAGGGAGGTAAGAGTCTCTCCCTCCATCCATTGTTCCCTTCCTTCGTTCTCCCAGCTAGAACACGGTGTGTTCTAGCTCAGTGGGTGGCTGTGGTGACTGCCATGCGGGGATGAGGGAGCTGAGACAGCGAGAGGGAAGCTTTTCCTGCATTTCAGGATGTTCAGGACCCTCTCCAAGGCTCACACCTTCTCAGCACCCTCCTTTTCTGGTTGTGAAGGACTTCTGTCTTTGGTCATGGGCTGCTTGCACCCAGGCTGAGGGGTGCTGTGGTAGGGAGGTGCTCCTGTGGTTCTGCCAGCTGCTACTTCTCATTTTCTCTCTTTGGCTGTGCCTGCTCCAAGGTCTCCATGTTTCTGGATCTTTCCACTTCAAGAAACAATAGCAAAAGTTAAATAAATAGAGCTGTCCAGAGCTACTGGTGTTCACCTTCTGCTTTTCTCCTTTCTCTGACCTTGAGGTGCAGTGGCAAACTACAGCCAGGAAGATGGGCCAGGGGTGTGTCCAGTGCCCCACATGGTTGCTCTAGATGATGCCTGGAGAGATTCCTTTGCTCCCCTGGTTTTTCCTCACCAGAGCCAATCTTGCTTCAGCTGCCCAGTTTCACATTGCTCTTTAATTTCTCTCTGCTGTCCCTCTTACCTCAGTTACTTAGCAAGTAGTCGTTGTGCTGCAGCTCCTGTGCTTGTAGAAATCTTGCCATCATACAGTATCCTCAGCTAGAAGTCCAGCTTCTGGCCCTGCACAAGACATGCCAAGACTCAGACCATGTGCCTGATGCTGTTGTCCAGATGCTTCTTGAACTCTGTCAGTGTTGGTGCTGTGACCACTTTCCTGGGGAGCCTGTTCCAGTTCTCAACCATCCTCTGGGTGAAGAACCATTTCCTGACACCCAACCTAAACCTCCCCTGACTCAGCTTCAGGCCATTTCCTTGGGTCCTGTCACTGGTCACCGGAGAGAAGAGATCAGTGGCTGCCCCTCCACCTCCCCTCATGAGGAAGCTGTAGACTCTGATGGGGTATTCCCTGTCTCCTACAGACTGAACAGTCCAAGTGACCTCAGCTGTTTTTCCTAAGACTTGTCCTCTATGCTCTGCACCATCTTTGTAGCCCTCCTTTGAATGCTCTGTCACACCTTTTTATCCTCCTTATATTGGGCTCTTATATGGCTGCTCTGTAAGATGATGTGGTGCCATCTGAGCAGAGGCAGAATGTATTGCAGGGCCTGTGTGCCTGCTCCTGTCCTCTAGGGATTGCCTCCCTGATATCTCTCTGATGCCCTGAAAGGCAAAGGTGGGCCCAAGGTTTTATGGTTCCTCCTTTTCCCCAGTGATTCAAGTAGTAGTGTGTTCTTGTGGCATGGTTAGCTTGCTTTTATGAATTATTTGTTAGCAGGAGAAGTTGGAAAAAGCATTTTTGTAGGTACATTTCAGTGATTGCAATGTGAGTTTTGTAGCTCACCCTGACTGTCCTGCTTTGCCCTTCCTTGAGCTTTCACACCAAGGAAGAAGAACACTGCCATAGTGCAGGAATTTGCCCCGACCCTGAATGCTTTGCATCCTTGAAGTGAGAGGAGAAATCAGTTCCTGCAAGCATTCAGAGAGGGAGAGATAGTGCCAGGGGTAATTTGTGATAGCAATGATGATGGATTTTAAGATTTAAGTCCCTGTGAAAAAAAGAAATAAATATACCTCTTCAGTCCCTTTCTTCCCTTTCTACAAGTTGCCAAGGTACAGGCAACTCTTCTTTTTGTGTTTGGTTTGGATTTAAACTCTGAACCTGGAGGACGCCTTCAGACTGTGCAGGACGGTTGGGCTCCTGTCTGGGTTATTCCTGGGAAGGTGGCATTTAGTTCCCTTTTTCTTGTACCAACAGTGGTATTTTGTTGGATCTACCGAACTTCTTTTCCTGCAGTCTCTTCCAGGGCTCTTTAGCGTATTTTTATTGAGAAGCAGAATGTGTTTTACCCCCCTGATCTGTTTTCCTTTGCCCTCTCCTTTAGTTCTGTGCTCTGGGCATGTGCAGGTGGATGTCAGGGTACTGACTGAGTTGTGGTAGACTTTATAAATGATAAGAGCACAGTGATCTGTCCAAGAACAAACTGAAGGAGTCAGAAACTTTATGATGACCAAAATCCAGGGTAAGAGATGACTTCTGATGATGATGCAGGAGACATGGTGTTTAATTTAAAAACAAAATGCATCCAGGTTTATCTGCCCCTGCTCCCCACCAGCATGAAGAGAAGACAGGTTTTATTTCTGGGCAATTGCCTAAGCAGCTGGAGCCAGAAATTACCCACATTTTGGTTAAGCTTTGGAAATTTTTATCAGCTCTGATCTCTCCCTCATCCCCCTCTTCTAGGTAAAAGCTGTCTGTCAGTATAGTAGAGCTGTTTTTTAATTAATACAGTAAGTGGTGAGGCAGATACTTTTAATTTTGGAAACCAAGATACAAGAGGGATTGGTAACTTCTTGAAACCAGTACACTACATAATCTTGGTTCAGTTTTTTTGGTTTTTCTTTTCTTCTGTTTCTCCTCACTTGGGCATAGACAATGGCAATTCAAAGGACTCTGAGAATCAGAAGTGGTGTTTTGACTTCTCACTGCCATCCAAACAGCCAGACCAAGACATGTTTGTACATGTTTTGTAGAAAGGTGGCATGGGAGAAATTTGTTCTGCCTTTCTCCTTGTTGTAGGCAATGAATGGCACTTTGGCACTTTTAGTGCTTGGTTTATACACTTTTAAAATTATTTCTTTTTTTTTTTTTTTTTTTTTTTAATGGACAAACCACGATTTATGGTTGGGCTAGCCTGAGCATGGTTTTACTGAAGTCTAGTAGGGATAAAATGTGATGTTTCTGTAGTGATGTTCTTGAAAAGTTGAGAAATAAGACTCCTACTGGAAATACACCAGTGGTGTTGGAAGAGCCTGTGTTCTTCCTTAAGGGAAGATGGGAAGACAATTTCTTTTGTTACCATTCACAGAAAACAGTGCTGTGTTAGCACTGTGGACAGCTCCTGTGGGCTGTACACCACGCAGCCAGCTTGGCAAAGGGCTCTGTCTGGGTTGTTGCCTTCAGCCTCTTTAGACTCCGGGCTGCTGGGGGCATCACTGTGGCTTTTCAGGGGGTGGTGGAGGTTTGCTTACAGCTGTCAGAAGTTCAGCTCTGTCTGAAATAGGGCCCCTTGCTACAGGGTGAGTTAACCCTTCATCTGCTTTTCTTCCCCTTGTCTCAGAGCTTTCCTGTTTCTCACAGCCATGTGCCTGAGTTCTCTCCCAGGCTTACTCCTCTGCCTGTTTTTTTTCCTGCTGGCAGAAGGAGTGACCTGGGGTGGTGGGAAGGGTATCTGTCAGGGATTTTGGTGCTGTCACTGTATCTGTTGTCCCTCAGTGGTGTGCTGAGCTCCTGTCCTTTGCAAATTCCTCTGCCCTTGATGGTGAGGAATGGCTTATTCCAAACACAATCTGCTTGTGTCATTCCTAGTCCTGCCACTTGTCATCCATCACATCATGGAACTAATTAACACTAGTAGCTTTGGATGCTGGGAATGACAGTGCTGGGATGGTAGACTCTTTCAAAGATGCCTCTGTTCATAACTAGGGCAGCTCAGCCCAGGAGTTCACTGCTGTCCTGTGCCAGCTGCACCAGCCCTGTAGTGTGGGTGCCTGTGTGTGCAGCAAGGAGGGCTCTCAAGCCCTAGACCTGCCTTATAATGCCCTTGACAGTGCTGCAGCATCCCCTGCATCCAAGTGCCTCCCAGCAGTGGGATGAGAGCCAAGGAATGGGATAGAATAATAATTGATGAGGATAGGGGGAGATATGATGTGAACTTTTTGGAGCTGCCGGTAGTCTCTCCCTGCCTTTGGGTGCAGTGTGGTTCCAGGATCTGCTTGTGGGTTTGACCCTCTGAGAATCCCCTGCTCATGGCACAGCACACTGTCTTGCTGTGTTATAGGGTGGCCATCAGAGGAACCAGTGTGCTGCTCCCGTGGGGATGGCAGGATTAAAGATGAGCCTCAGTCATACTGGGAGGCCACACAGAGACCACTTGCTCCCCTTCTCCCTCTACTTTGTCTTTTCTGCTGTTGTGGACCACTTCTAAGAAAGGAAAGAGTCCTGTGGGGACAGAAAGAAAGGTAACTAAGCAAGAGGATGATGTTTTCCTGGCAGCTGAAGGAGGATGAGGAGAAGAATAACTTTCCACTGGGGTAATTGTCTAATGGGACTGGCTGCAGAGCAGGGTAGTGCTGGCTTTGTTTCAGTCTGCTCTTGCATCCCATTTTTTTCCAATAATGTGTTAATTAAACATTGATTTCAGGGGGAAAAAGAATCTGCTTGAACTGCAGAAACTAAATGGAGTGTGGAGGAATGGGATCTGGTGAGGGATGTGTGGAAGGACCTTCTGTTTTCTCTTCATGACTAGTCATGGAGGGAAGCAAGGCAAGGGCTGTAGAAAAATCTGCTCACCTTAAGCTTAGAGTCTTTCACCTATCTTAAGTGTGAATCTTCTTCCTTCTGTGACTGCACAGTTTTCAACTGATATGAGTTAAGGAATTACCAGGTAGACAACAGTATTTCTTACAAAATACTTCATTTTTATTAAAAAGCAAAATGAAAAAGAAATTCTTTTCAAGGTGTTTGAGAGGCTTTCTGTCCAATTTGATATTCTTCTAATTTTCTACTCTTATAGTTGCTGTTGTACATATAAGTGAATCAAGCTGTGGTGCAAGTTGAGACATCAGTTGTAATGCTCTTGTTACTTGCAAGTATCTAACTGACCTTCATTTACTACATATGGATATCAGTCACTGAACACACATACAAGGTTGTGATGTACACTTTTTGATACTTTCTCTTCTGGTCCTTGGAGCATTGGAAGGTGAGACAAGATTATGATATGTCCTTCCTTTGCTTGGTTGAGCTCTCTTCTGTTCATTAGACTGGAAGAGCCAATGGATGTGCTGCCCTCCTTTTGTACTCTCAGGTGTTAGGATGCATAGAGAAGATAAGAGTCCTTGCTTAAGTCTGAGATCTTATCTGGAATAAACTTCTCTACTGATGTGAGTAATATATTCATAACAGAATTAAACAGTTTGATTTGAGTTTTTTTGACCACTGTGCTTTCTGTCTTCACTAGTTCTTGGAAGTAATGCAAAGGAGGGAATAACCTGTCTGACCTTTCTGAGCATTGCATAAGTCTAAATTAAAGTAATCTCAGAAAAATCTCCATCAGTTCATGCAGTAAGTGAAATAGCAGCATTGTCCTGAGAAGGAACCCATTCTAGCTGTTAAATTCCTTTCTGCACCATCTGCAGTGTCAGTCTACAGAAGGATCTGCTATAGCATCAGGACACATTTGAAAAAGAACAGATTAAGCCACAGAGCAACTATTTTCTAGGAAGATTTTTGACATGCTAATGGTTTGTGAAATCCACAAAATCACAGAATGGTTAAATTTGGAAGGGACTCTCAAGGTCATCTGATCCAACCCCTTGCTCAGGCAGGGCCACCTAGAAATGATGACCATGTCCAGATGGCTTTTGAGTTGAGTATCTTCAAGGAGGGAGACTCTACAGCTTCCTGGGCAACCTGTGCCAGGGCTCAGTTACTCTCCCAGTAAAAAAGTGTTTCCTGATGTTGAGGCAGGACCTTCTGTGTTTCACCTTCTGCTGGTTGCCTCTATCCTGTCACTGGGCAGCACTGAAGAGAGCCTGGCTGTGTTACCTTTCCACCCTGCCTTCAGGTAATTATGTGCATTGATCAGACACTGCCCACCCCAGACACCCTTTAGAGTATTTTCTCCTCCAGATTAAACAGTCTTAGCTTTCCCAGCCTTTCCTAGTATGAGAGACACTCATACTCTTCTTCATGGCCCTTTGTTGGATTCCCCCCATTATGTCTGTCTCTCTCTTGTACTGGGGAGTCCAGAACTGCACACGGTACTCCACGTTTGGCCTCACCAGTGCTGAGTAGAGGGAAGGATCCCCTTCATCAACCTGCTGACAACATTTCTAGTGCAGCCCAGGATACCATTAGCTGCCTTTTGTGCAAGGGATGCTGTTGGCTGATATGCAGTGTGGTGGCTACCAGGAACTCAGGTCCTTTTCTGTAAAGTCACTTTTCAGTGAGCTGTTCCTCGGCATGTACTGATCCATGACCCATGAACGTCATTGCAGTGGTACTGAGTATCAGCAGAGCAGGCAGGATGGTCCTTAAGTATTAACTTAAGAAGCAGAAGTCTGGAGTTCTTTCCCAGAGTGTGTTTAACCAGTTTTTCATAACAGTATCCCTTTTGCCATTCACTGATAATTCAAAATTATCATTTGTAAAACATTCAGTTCCTTGAAAGGACAGCTTCTTATATCTGATAATATAGTAGAATAGTTCCAGTTGGAAGTGACCTAGAAGGATCAACTAGTCCAACTGCCTGACTACTTCAGGGCAGACCATACATTAAGGGATATTATTAAGGGCATTGTGCAACTGTCTCTGAGAGTCATAGGGCATTGACCACCCCTCTAGGAAGCCTGGTCCAGTGTTTGGTCACCCTCTCTGTAGAGAAGTGTTGTCTAGTGTTTGGTCTGAACTCACCTGCTGCATCTTTGAATCATTCCTGCATGTCCTGTCACTGAGTACTATGGAAAAGAGCTCAGTGCCTCCCTCCAGTTCCCCTCCTCAGAAAGCTGTAGGTAGCAGGGGGCTTGCCTCTCAATCCTGTTTTTCTCCCAACTGATAAACCTAGAGTGCTGAGCCACTCCTCAGAGGACAAATGTCCTGGCATTTCAGCAGCTCTGTTATCCTCCTCTGGACACATTCAGGTAACATCCTGTTTAATTTTGGAGTGAGAGAAATTCTGGTAATTTATTGTTCTCTTATGATGGCTGGTTACACACTGCAAGTTTTTTGTAGACTACAAAGAAAAGAAATTTTAAATTGCTGATTACTTTGACTTTTTGAGGGGGACAAAGAGAGTGGGGAGACTAAGGCCAACCTTCTCAAGGAACTCTGAATGTCTCTTAGTGCATTGATATCCTGGTATTAAAATCTGCTAGTTTGTCTGGTCAGCTCAAGCAGCATTTTCAAAGAAGGTGTGATACAATATAATTTCAGGTATATGCATTAAAAATACCTGCTGCATATCTGGGAATCAAATGCAAAAGACTTTATGGAGAAAATACAGAGAAACATTGATCTATAGGTCATTAATCAAATATATATTAAGGGTGTATCTAATACCAGTGGACCAAAAGTCATAATTTTGTTGAGTCAGGTCTTAAAGATTTAGTTCAATATAATTAGTTTTTTAAACTTCCCTTCTCTTCCTTGTTGGTTGATGTGAACTAATGAGTTGCTAGCAGCTCTGTTTGGTACTAGCTTGGGTCATAGAGTGATGTGGTGCCTAGGATGTTGCTGTATTTTTTTGGTACAGATTGTAATTTCATTGAGTAAATGAATTTTGTGAGGCTGAAGGGAGCTACTGTTGATCGGTGAAGACCACCTTGTATCAGTGCATTGTGTTTGTGTGGCCAGATTTTGGTAGCTGGGAGGCTACAGGGTGGCTTCTATGAGAAGCTGCCAGAAGCTTCCCCCATGTCCAGCAGGAGCAGTGCCAGCTGGCTCCCAGATGGATGTGCTGCTGGCTAAGGCCAAACCAGTCAGGAATGGTAGTAACACCTCTGTGATAATGTACTTGAGAAGCAAAGAAAACTTTTGCACAGAAGGTGTTGTGGCCAAAAAAGAAAGGAAGGGGAAGATGTGACAGTGGCAACTCTGCAGAGACAAGGTGAGCAGAGCAGGTAGGGCAGGAGGGGCTCTGGCTGCCAGAGCTGAGATCCTCCTGCAGTGGTGAAGACCGTGGTGAGGCAGGATGTGCTTCTGCAGCCATGGAAATCCATTGGGGTGCAGAGATCCACCTGCAGCCCGTGGAGGGAGCCCACACTGGAGCAGGAGGATGCCTGAAAGAAGGTTGTGACACCTTGGAAAGCCTGTGCTGGAATAGGCTCCTGGGAGGATCCACAGGGAGAGGAGCCCACCATGGAGCAGGTTTGCTGACAGGACTGTGATCCCATAGGAGCCCACGCTGGAGCAGACTGTTCTTGAAGGACTGAACCCCACAGAGAGGGGTCTGTTTTGGAGCAGTTTGTGAAGAACTGTAACCCATGAGAAGAACTCATGCTGGAGGAGTTCATGGAAGACTGTCTCCCATGGAAGGGACCCCACACTAGAGCAGGGAAAGGACTCCTCTCCTTGAGGAGGGAGTAGCAGCAGAAACAACATGGGATGAACTGCTCATAATCTCCATTTCCCTGAATTGCTGGTGGGGAGAGGGTAAGGAATTTGGAATCAAGTTAAGCCCAGGAAAGAGGGAGGGGTGTGGGGAAAGTGTTTTTAGGCTTTACTTCTCATTATCCTGCTTTGATTTTGATTGGTAATAAATTCAGTTAATTTCCCCAAGTTGAGTCTGTTTTGCCTGTGACAGTAATTAATGAGTGATCTCTTAACTCATGAGCTTTTCTTTATATTTTCTCTCCCTGTCCAGTTGCAGAGGGGAGTGGTAGAACGGCTTTGGTGAGTACCTGTCATCCAGCCAGGGTCAAGCTGCCAGAATCAGGTAGAATGCAGAGTGAAAAGGGAGTGGTGAATTGATAGGCTTTTGGTGAGACAGTAACTCTTTTTAAGGAGTTTGAACACAGCAGTTCTTCCTTTCATGCTCTCTTTGTTGCCAGTGTGTAACATGAGGTTGGAAGTTGATCTGCTTTCTTGGCACAACATTGATATAATTTACCAATTAAACTAGAAAATGGTCTAAATTTGATAGGAAGCAATTTATTAAAGACAAATGAAAAGTACTGTACTTGGAAAGATCTACTCAAATGCCTGTATGTAAAATGGGGGATAACAAGCCAGGCAACAGAACTGCAGAAAAGGATCTGGGAGTCACTACTGTGAGTCAGAGACTGAATATGAGTCAACAGTGTGGTGATGTTGCAAAAAAGCAAATCCCATTTTAGGGTATTTTTAACAGGAGTGTCACGTGTAGCACACAGGCAGTAGTTTTTCTACACTAGCAGCCCCTGCTGAAGCCATAGCAGAGCCTTGCATCCAATGAGAGCAGGAAAACCAGAAACACTGCAAGGAGATGAGGAGGGAGCAGCCAGAGGGGCAAACACTGTCTGCAAAGAGAGGATTGGTTGGGTTGGTTTAGACTGGAGAGAAGATTGACGAGGAAAAAGCCGTCCAATATTTAAAAGCTTGTTTTAAGAAGACAGTGATTAATTGTTCTCTGTGTCCACTGGGGATAGGACAAGAAGTAATCAGCTTAATTTGTAGCAAGGAAGATGTGGAGGTAAGTGCTAGGAAAAGCTTTATGAGTATTTGGAAAGTTAAGCAGGAAAACAGTGTCCTGAGGGAGGCTGTAGTGCCCTCATCAGAGGAAGTTTTAAGAACAGATGAGACAGGAGACATGAAATTTTATCTAGGTTGTTTTATTGTAGTTTTGACAGGTTCAGAAGGGAATGGGCTGCCTGAACTCCTGATGTCTGGTCCCAAGCACTCCTGCAGTGCCTGACAGGCAGGCTTGTCCTCTCACTGGCAGTTGTGGTGGGAGCACAGGGAAGCAGAGCCAGGGTGAATCACTCCCTCTGCAAATTGCCCTACAGCACCTTCCACGCCCCTGGCATAATCCACTTTTACAGTGCACATCCCAAAAAGTCCTGGGGGAGCTTGTGTGTTCAGCAGTGTTACATTAGCATCCAGCACTGTAAGCCTTTCTGTTTCTGCAGATAAACAAGCAGAGGGCTGGCCCAACTTCCTGCATCTTCATAATTAGGAATTGGAAGTTATTGGAGGCCTTTATCCTGGTTACTGATTAATTTACACTGGGAAAATTTGGTGAAATCATTTGGAGATGGAAAAAAAGGATTGCACTTCTGTTTTCCCCTATTAAAAGCCACCACAGATTTGTATGGTATGTTAAAGTTACAAGAAACTTTTCTGTTGTCTTCCATCGAAAGAAATAGACAAAGGCAAGGATTTTCCTCACTGCAATATCTTTCTTCCAGTGTCCTCAAGAAGAGTAGTGTGGATGAAGCATTGCAGGAGGTGCCTTTGCACCCAGTGGATTTGAGAAGGGAGAGCCTAATGCTCGATTCAGTAGACATCCACTTCAGTACTCATGAGAAGGGCTCATGGCACTTAGGAGAGGAGGATTCTTGGTGAATGGGGCTTTTCTTCCCTGAGAGTCCAGCAGAACCTTTCAGCTACTAGCAAGCAATCCAAGACACACTATGCAGCATGTTATTGCTATCTTTTCCTGAGCCTTGGATTTCCACTGACAGCCTGTCTGGATCCAGTTGGGCCTGGGAGTGAATTTCTGAGTGTCTCCAGTGCAGAGAGCCAGTTTCTCTACGAATCTAAAGGAAGGAAGATTTTCCTTTTAGTTTGAAAGAACTAAAGTCTGGGACTGTATGCTTATTGAAGTTGTGCAGTGTTGTGCTTGGCTGCATCTGTGTGCACAGTTTGTAACGTAAGTCTTTTCCACCATCTTACATAAACTTGTAAGTGCAGGCTTTTGCCATTCTTCAGAGGGAGCAGAGGATGAAGATGCTATACACTTCTTCTTGGCACTAGAAATGAGTCAGGGTTGACACACAAAAGTAGGAGGCAACAGTCTGTGTGTAGGAAGCTTGTTCTGTCCAAAGAAAATCTCTGGGTTATATGCAGAGTGTTAGTCCTGCTACACTGCAAGGATGGTACCTTGTGCTGAAACTGAGTTCACACACACTCACCATTTGGAGCATATGGAGAGCTCAGCAGATCCAGCCCTCGAGGGATGACTGCTGAAATGGTGAAGGTAGGTTGGGATGTAATTATTTGTTTATGAGGCCCCATATTGGACCAAGTTATAATTGTTTATGAACACTGCTGTGAAGTCAGGAGGGAAACGTTCCAACCCAAGGAGATACTAAGATATAACCTAATTATTGTTGTTATTTTTATTCCTGTGTATTGTGGTAACACCTACACAATGCTTGTTGAAACAGGGCAAAAAATGTTCCCTGTCCCAAAGAGCTAGCAAGCTCAGGATGAGACAGGAGACAACAGATGGACACAGATAACTGAGGGAGTACAGAAAGCCCAAAGATTGGTCAGCAGGATTGGTGGTATGATAGCATATTGACAGCTTAGCTGTTGTCAAGCTTTCTGTAGGCATGTGGCAAAGAATTATAACAATAATTCAAACTGCATCCTTTGCTTTGGTGGTGTGGTGTGTGCATATTCCATCTGTTTAAATAAAACAACTTAATTCTCACTTAATGAGGCTTTTTCTGCCCCAAAACTTCCCATCATTCATCATAGGTGGGGAGACACGCTGGTCCAACAATGAAGAGTCCTCACAGTGACATCAGCCACCATTGAGTGCCCTTGTGCTCTTGGGGCATCTTGTCACAGGGACTTGAGCATGCCCAGTTTGTTTAAATGGTTCTTAACTTTCTTCCTCCACTGTGGGTAGTGTTTCTTTCCCCTGGATTCTTCCACTGGGCACATGGAACAAGAAGGCTGAGAACAGTCCTTGCCAGTGATGGCTAAAAAGGCATCGAGGACCTAAATGTTTTCTTTTTACCACTGCTTTCTTGTTCCATTCAGCTTTGGGCCCACAGATTCCTTAGTCATGCTTTTGCTGGCAAGGTGCATTAAGAAGCCCTTCTTGATGCCTTTCACATTTTATGAATTTTCATGCAATTTCAAGCTTTTCTAATTTTCATCCTGACATGCTGAGGCAGGGTTTCAGTATTCTTCCTGAGAAGCACACCCCCACTTTCACCTTTCATTCTCATCCTTTTGTGTTTGAGTGCTGTCAGGAGTTTCCCATTCAGTTGCCTGCTTCCTTCCACACCCACTTGGCTTCCCACAAATTGAATTGAACTGTTCTTGTGCTTTGAGGAGTTTGTTCTTTAAGATCTTGAAGGTCTCCTGGGTCCCTTTGCTAGATTATCCCATGTAAGTGCTCAGTGAATGATTTCTTAAAGCTCTCCAGTGATTATTCTGTCACTGTAATTGTGCTGGAAAAAGGATTCTGTTTGTAAACTGATTTGTATGTCATTTCAGATTTGGTTGTTCCTCTCTGTAATTTTTTGTTTCTCTTTATGTTAAACACGTTATACTTCTCTCTATTTCCACTTAAGTATTTATTGTCTTGCTTCAGGTGGTTTGACCCTGGCTGGATGTCAGGTATCCACCAAAGCTGCTCTGCCACTCCCCTCCTCAGCTGGACAGGGAGAGAAAATATAACAAATGGTCCCTGAGTTAAGGGCAGGGAGAGATCACTCACCAAATACTGTCATGAGCACGAGACTTGACTTGGGGAAAGCAGTTGAATTTATTACCAACCAAAATCAGAGCAGGATAACGAGAAGTAAAAAAAAAATCCTAAAAGCACCTCCCCACAGCATTCCTTCCTTTACAGTCTTAGCTTTATTCCTGATTCTCTACCTCCTCCTGCTTTCAGCAGTGCAGGAAGATGTGGAATGGGACTTACAGTCAGTTCATCCCATGTTATTTCCATTGCTGCTCTGTCCTCAGGGAGAGGAATCCTTCCCTTGTTCTAGTGTGGGCTCCCTTCCACAGGCTACAGTTCTTCACAAACACCAACACAGATCCCTTTCCACAGGATGTGGCCCTTCAGGAGCAGACTGCTTCAGTGTGGGTCCCCCACGAGGTCACAAGTCATGCCTTGTGAACAGAAGCCTGTCCCAGCACAGGTTTCCCAAGGGGTCACAGCCTTCTTTGGGTATTCACCTGCTCCAGTGTGGGTCCCCTCCCTGGGCTGCAGGTGGGTCTCTGCATCCCCACGGATTTTCAGAGACTGCAGCGACAAATCCTGCCTCACCATGGTCTTCACCACAGGCTGCAGGGGGATCTCAGCTCTGGTGCTTGAGCACCTCCTGCCCTTCCTTCTCCACTGACCTTGGTGTTCTGGAGACTTCTTCCTGTCACATATTCTCTCTCCTCTCTTTTCTGACCGCAATTAATTCTGTGCAAAAACACTTTTTGGTATTGCTACCATCACTTACAGGCTCAGCCTTGGCCAGCAGCAGGTCTGTCTTGGAGCTGACTGGCATTGGCTCTATTGAACGTGGGAGAAGCTTCTGGAAGTTCTCAGAGAATCCACCCCTGCAGCCCTCCAGTTACCAGAACCTTGCCATGCAAACACAGCTTTATAGCCTCTTTTTGCTGGACTCTGTCTAGATATTTTCATGTGTTTTATTTTATGGTGAAGGTTGTTGTTCTGTGATTTTTTTTCCCCCCCCGACACCTCCCTTCTTTATACTGTCAGAGGTAAATAATCAAATGGAAAGGGCAGGAGGCACAAACTTTCTCTTTCATCATGCCGTTCAGTTATTTCATGACAAAAGCAAATTGCTATCTCTATTTCTTATCTCTGAGAAAGGTCTCAAATTCAATAGATGGAGTTTAAATTCTTTTTGTTGAAGATCATAGACAACAGGCTGATTTATTTAATCACATTTGGTGCACTCTTCATCTTAGGATTGGTTTGAGATAGTATCCCAAGCTGTTTTCTCAGTTAATGGCTGTCAGACATATCAGCAGATGCTGCCAACCCATAATGTTCAGTGTTATGTACCATGTGTGTGCCTTTGTTCTCTGACTTGAAATAGCATTGCAGTTAAAAGTCCACCTGAAATGATACTGTGGACTAACAGGTTAATTGCCAAGATCCTAATGATCACATGTCTAGCAATAGAATTAATCAAGTTCCATATTCCATGTAATAGTGTTGCCATCTTTTTATGGAGATTCTTTGTCATTGCTCAAAAGAATACATAGATTCCTTGTTTCAGTTCCTTCCTGCTCAACCCTCTCATGATAAAAGAATGGGAATCCATCAGTGCTCCAGTCCTCCAGATTCTATGGAGAAAAATCCACCTTAATATTCTAATTGTACAGAGAGGAGTCTAGTTGTAGTGACAATTACTCTATTGAATTATATTACTGTATTCCCCAGTCTTACACAAGAATTTGTTGTGTAATGCTGTCTAAATGTAGAACAAAAGATTTCCATCCTAAGTGATTTGTGTCTCTAAAGCATGCCCCTCTGTGGCCTCTAATAGAGATAACTTTCTATAATTGATTGAGCCTGAAGTGCTGCACCCAGACAGAATGTCCCTGAAGGCTAACCTGCAGGGATGAGTGAGTCAGATGAGTATTTGTTGGAACACTTTGCAGCACAGTGTGTTATATTATACCAAATTCCTGTGGGCCTTCCCAGTTTGGGTAGGTGCTGCAAGGGCCAGAGAGCTTCGTTTAGAAAAGGTTCTAGAACAGCAAATTACTTGTACCTCCAGACAACTCTCTTTTGGAATGACTAGGGATGGAGAGGATTTTGCTGAGTGCTGTGGAAGCTGTGACAAGGAGTTGAAATGTGTTATCTGGGCACGCATGCAATACTAAAATACTGGTTAAATCCCTTAGTTCATCTTGTCTGTATACTGTGCTTCCCCTTGTATTCTGGTTCCAGCACTAGATGGTAACAGTGAATAGCACAGTACATGCTGTGCACCTGCATATCTGTTTGTAAGATCTGGTTTTAGAGTAGCCTTGCAGAAAGAGGAGCGAAGATGGGTGAGCCAGCCTTTGCTTTACATCTCTGCTGAAGTCAACTACACAGTACTTATTCTAATGCCATTGCTGTTGTGTCTAATCTGAAACGTGAGCAGACATAAGGCTTAGTAAATTGATGACCTCACTGTCTTGCCATCTTTGTCTCTGGATAACTAGATGTCTAAGAGGCTCAGGCAGTGATAAAGCTGGAAAACTCAAGCTCACCTAAATAGAGCTTGCATTTTGGATGGCTTAGTGTGCTTAATTTCTTCCCTCAAGTCCTGGCTTCAAATCCTGGTGAAACCATAAGTGAAAAAGCCATGTGAAGGTCTTTAGTTGTTCCCTGCTTGGTGCATATCTCTGTGACAGAAGTAGCCCAGGAAATCTGGTGTATGGCAGGCATAGAAGAATGAAGAAGATTGTGAGGAAGTGTTGTAGAAGAAGATGGGATGGGTTGCAGGCTCTTTGGTACACAGCTTTTCTATGCTTTCCCAAAAGTCAAGCAGACATGTGCTCAACTCTTGCAAAGTTTGCATGTGTGCTCTGATTGTACACCCTCCCTGAACTCTCTGCCCCTGTGCCAAGATAGCACCTGATGGCTCCTGCTTGGATAATACCTGCTGACTTCTGCCTGAGCCCAGTACAACTCAAGCCCTTTGTGGCACTGATGCTCATGCTGGCTGTGATGGTGTTTTCATAAGGCTCAAACTTTTATTCTTCACCTCGTTCCTTTGAACTCTGCCCACCACTCTGTGAATACTAACACCAGCCTATAAATTATCCAGCAGAGCTCTGGCACTTTAGCAGTCTGTGTTTTCAGTGGCATGCATGCATAATCGATCTGGGAGACTGCTTCTGCTTTTACTCAGGCATTTGCAGAGACCTTAGACTTTCAGAGTTTTCAATCAGTGCTGCCTGTTATGTTTGTTCACTTCTCTGACTGCCTTTTCCTCTGCCACCTGCACACATACTCTTCAGCATCTGCCTTGGTGTGTCATATCACAGTGTAACCTGCCATAAGTTTGGGGGTGATATTATAGGCAACTTTCCTATGAGGTATGTAAGCAACAAGTCACTGCAAGCAACTTTCATGTAGAGTATTGTGTATCAGAATTTGAAAGACTGTCCTGACTCAACCTGGGGGTTGGGGGTGTGTGTTTTGGACCCATGATGCCTTTTGGAGTAGCCTAGTGAGCACATGCTGCTGTCCTTTTTTTCCTCTCATGTTTCCAGGTGAAACTCTTACCATCATAGATGCTGACCCTGTGAGTCATTGCTCTTAGCTACTTTAAGTAGCTGGAAAGTTGCCTTTCTTTCAGCCAGTTGCCTTCTGACTGTCTGAAGAGCTTGAACTCCAGAGTTAAATGGTTGCTCTAGTATTGGCTGATGGGGCTGACTTCTATTGCCTTGGAGCTTCTCTGTGTCTTTGCTTAGCTCTGTCCACAACCAAAATACCTCAGCTGAATCTTTTTTTCTCCTAATGTTTCTTTTTTCTCTTAGGATAAGTTGCCCAGAATGGGCCCAACGCAAACCTTCGTCTAAACTGTTCTTGATTATCAACAAGGTTTGGCTTAGCTCTTCTAATCAGTTCATAGTAAACCACCTTCTTGACACTTAAACATCATCATGTGCCCCTGTGAAAAGGTTTGGCTGTTGCATCCTGTATAACCAGCCAGTTCCCAGAAAAAGCTTGTGCCATTTGAGAGAAGGATATAGGTTTGATATCTGTGTGATTGGGAACTGACAGTGCTAGGACTCCAAGGAACAAATGAGGAAAATAAGTAAAAAAAGCTATCTCATAAATTATTTTACTGTACTGTAGATGTGGCTGGCACAAATAGCATAGATGACAGCCTAATAGCAAAAGAATCCAAAGGAATTAGCTAGAGAACAGGTAGGAAAAAGGAAGCTTTAAAAGCAAGAAATAAAAACATGGAAAAAGTACAAAGTTTTGGTGATGCATAAGTATATAGAGAAGTAGAAGAGGCTGGGAAGGAGAAGGACTAGAGAAAAAGTTTTTGAATGAAGAGTGTGAATGAAGAGAACAGAAGGCAGCTTTCTGATTTATGAAGTGTAGATCTTCACTGTGTGCTGACCCTGCTGACATCTGCAGAAGAACCTGACTTTGCACAGACAGGAAGAGGGGAGAGCCAGGAGGCAGCACTGGAAAGGATGTCTGGAAGGAGCAAGGTTGAAAAGGAGACAATCTCTGGGAAGGGAAAGAATATCAGGCAGTGGGTTGGACGTAGGGGAAGTGTGAGGAAATGCAGGAAGAAAGAATTAAGTGATGAGACTCCTTTTGAGGAGGAGCAAAATCCCAAAAGAAATGCAATGCTTTGAATATTTTTACTCTTTGATGTAAAAACAACCCCAAAAACATTCAACATGCCTTCCTCCTAGGTGTGTGATTGGAGAGGTGGGTTGGAGAATGAATCATAGATGTCTCATCCTTCTAGGGTAGAGTGTGTGAAAAAGACTGTAACCAGTATTGACACTGTCTGTTGAACACAGAATATTTTTTTGTGCCTGATGGGAAATGTGTGTTTATTTGAGGCAGAGGATTTTCAGTGTGTGTGTGTTGTTTAAGGACTGTGCAGCAGCTTCATTTTACTTAGTTGAAAAGAAAAAAAAGTATTCTCTTTGGGTTCACTTGCTAATATTTGAGTTTCTGCAGTTACATTTCCTCATGTATTTTTCCTTCCCTATTTCCACGGATCTAATCCAAAGGGGATCTGACTGCTTACAAGAGAAACAGTCAAACTGGCTTGACACAAAGTGCCATCACATGCATGGAGTAAGCACTTAGGTGAAAGGCATTTTCCCTTCTAATCCTTCAGTTGTATTAATCTTAGGTGATGCTTGCAACAATAGCAAATAAAAAAGTACTCAAATAGAATAATGATTTCTTTTAATTGGTAGTATCCTTTAATGGAATATAATTTGTCAATGCCAGTTTATTTTTGGATCCAAGACAAATAGCAAGAAAGCTTTGTAATTTTTGGTTAATTTGAAGTGTGCTTAAAATCAGTGTAAGATCTGTTAAAAAACAAGTGCAAGTTTCTGAATTTTAAAGCCTTCTAGGAAAGAAGATGCCAGTCTTTAACTGCCTTAATTCCACTTACTTAAAAAAAATAAAAATTATATATATATATATGTGTGTGTGTGTGTATATATATGCATATGCATATATCTGTGTTCATGGTGAAAAGGTTTGAAGAATTGTATCATTTTGGACCACTTAAATTATTGAACAGGTTAATAATTCATATTCATAATGAGAAGAAACACATGGCTCAGTTATATAGAATATTGCAGGAAATTAAAAACATGGGAAAAGCATTGAGAAGAAATCAGGAGTGTGCAGGTTTGTACAGGATAAGGAATAATGTTCCCTCCATCTTTTCTTCAGATCCTACAGTCTGACCGAGTTCCTAGGGAGGAGTCAATCTGCACCTTGTGAGGGGAAGGACAAAGCATGGATATGTGATTTGGGAGAGATGATGCTGTGGGGACAGGATGGCTGCATGTGCTCCTGGTTCATTTCCTTCTCCAGGGAAAACAGGGGCCTCATGCTGAGTTATTGGTTCACACATCAAGCTTGTGGCTTAAAGAATTAACAACTGATCACCCCAGAAGACAAGGAATAGGGCTTGATGTCTTTTTGCCATCAGTGCAGCTGCTTTTGCATTGATAATGGTTGGATGAGGGTGGACTTCAGCTGAGCATGTCTCCTGTTTCTTTGAGATGGATGGGAGACACTTCAAATTTGTGTGAGCTCTCATTGGGTGTCAGCTGTTGAAATATATGGTGGTGAATTATATACATGCAAGATGTATGAAGTGAACTAGATACCTCTTGTATTGTTCTCTGGTTTCCATGTTTCTCTCTTTAGCCAAATGCTTCCTTTTGCTGGAGGCTGTGCTGCCTGTTGCATGTTCTCCTCATCTGAGGCTCAAATGACACTTGGTTTCTTGGCACTGCACCAAGACAAAGACATACTGCTTTACTGGGGACTGTGGTACAACACTTAGACTGTGTGAGAGGAGAATATATGATCCTCCCTCCAGTTCCTGTGAGACACATCTTCTCAAGAAGTATATGGAGAAGCCAGCAGTACCTTCACAGTAAAAGCCACACTAGAGCAAACCCCTGTCAAAGCAGACAGAAGCTCCTTCCCTGCCATCTGCTGCTTTTTCATGTCCCTGTGTTGTGCTTTCAGTCCTTCATCTCTTCAAGGTTTGAAAAACATTTCCACCTGTTCTTTCTGCTGTGGGCACAGTGCCAAAGGGCACACCTGATTAGTGGACATGGTCATCCCAGGAGACATGCATTAAGACTGAACCCAAGCCCAAGGCATAGTACATTTGATGAACAGTGCTTTTCCCTAAGGGTCTTTTTTCCCCATATAACAAAATAGCTTTCACAGATTGGTGTGACTGATGATATCCACTCAGGAAGAGCAAATGCTGTGAAGACAAACAGTTTGGCATGGATAGGTGTTTTGGGATGAAGTCAGAGAAACAGAAATGCTTCAGGTTGTGTCTGCCATCAGTTAAGGTCCTGGGAGCTGTGGGTCAGCACAGCTTCCTGTTGTATTCCTTGATTTTCATTATGATGTTGTAGCTAATTTATGTATTTTGCTGTGACCATTATGTGTGCCACCTTGCCCCATCTGCCTTCACTGGGTATCCTTAATTTCTCAGCCTTTATAGCTGAATTGAGCACTGCCTCCTTTCTCAGACTGACCTGGCAGTGCTTGTGTACAATGAGTAGAGATGGGTGGAGTAGTGATGGGGAAATTGGGCAGCATGACCCAGCCTTGGGTAGAGGGGAAGAGTGTGTTTCCTTGGGCTAAGCTTCTGGTTTGCCTTTTTCCTTACTGCTCACTGCTTTCTCAACAGTTCTCTATGGTGTCATCTCCTTTAATCCTTGTGCAGCAAAGGTTAATGTTAATGCTCTGTATGAGGGAAGTGGTCCCTGCTGGTACAGGAAAAGAATTATTTAATAAAAAAGCAATCATTGGTCAGTGGCTCCAATCAGTCAAAGGTCACTTATTGATCCTCCTCTCACTGTGAGTCAGGCCCTCTGTTTTAATGACCTAATTCCCAGGTAAGTCTCTGTTATTTGGCAGAAGTGGTGCTAGGAAACCCTGCCTCTTACAGAAATGTCACTTTTGGCATGTCATACCAGGTGGAGGAGAAGACTTGAAGTGATCTCAGCTGTCCATGTTTTAACATACTCCTAGTCCTGTTTGTTTCATACATTTACTATCTGAAGGAAACCAAAAGTTGCAAGGATCATGGAGGTTAAATATTCCCTTGCTGCTGGGGAAATCTTTTCAGGCCAGAACTGAAGTACAGTAATGGGCAATGCAAAGGCAGCTGTAATTGTGAAGGTGTCATTATTTCTTTTGTCCAAGCTTAATTTGGAAGAAGTAAGGGCAAATATAAGAGAAGGCACCAAATACCAAACTCTGTTAAAATTTTCTGGCAGGTTTTTCTCTTCCTTCTGGCCCTCTAATATGAGCTGTAGGAGGGCACAGAATGATTTGTAAAGATTTCTGAATGGTTGCAGAGAAATTGAAGATCAGCATATCATCCACTCACTGTGAAGGATAGCATTCACCAGCATTTCTAGTGTGATATCCCAGTAAAAACCTTGAGATGTAAGAATTCTATGGGCTCAACTAGCTCTGATACTTGTAGGAAGGTAAGTTTTACATAATTCTCTGCAAATCCCATGCAGATGCAGGTTGCCAAAGGCTGCTGCACCTGGATGGGAGCATTCCTACTTGCCATGTCTCTCACTTGGTACCCTGTTCCCATACAGCACAGAAATACACAATCCAGTTTTTTGCATATAGTCTTTTTATAGGCATACTAAAAGTGGCATTAAAAATATAGGACTTAATATATCCTTTGCTGCAAAGGCTGCTACATGTAGTATTAATATTCATATTGTTCTAGAGTGCAGGTGAGCTGGGTAGCTCAGAAAGGCTGCTGCCTGCTGTGCATGTCTGACTGGGAAGAGCAAGAGGACACCAGGCCAGAAGGGCTGTGGCATAAACTGACAGCCTTGGAAACTGAGATGACATTTCATGACGTGATGTTGTAAAGTTAATAGAGTTAACTAGGTTTTGTGTCTTTATCTACAATCTCAGATTCTGAAACAGGATGCAGAGGCTTGATCTGAACCAGAACAGGAGCATGCTGGACTGGAGAAGGAGAGTGTGAGTTTCTATGGCAGTTTGCATCTGCAGTGGTGTAGACATCACTGAGGCTTTGTCCTGTGCTCTAACCTCAACAAAACACAGAGGAAGTCTGTGTCTCTCAGAAATGCCCAGGTTAAACTTCAGGAAAATAGAGCAGCTCAAAATCTTATCTTCTTGTTGGTGGACTTGGTGTCTTTGTTTATCTTAAGTATCAAATAAAAGACCTGGGATAAAAAGTTCTTTCCACCCATACTGAAGCAAATAAAAATTGCTTCTGGCTTCAGTAGTGCTGAATATTGCAGGTTCCATCTTTGGCTGCAACTGTGACTTCTGGCCTTTCCTGCAGTCTTGATGAAGTAATGAACATGTCTCTTTGTTTCTCTTCACCATCTTGGCTGCTTTGCTCTCAGAGGCTGATGTTTAGCTCCCAAAGCATTTTTTCTCGAGTGTCATCTGTGTTGTGTATTGATATCCTCTGCAGGCACAGGCAAGGCCAGGTTGTGCAGTAAGATTTCACATGTGCTGGAAATGGAGGTCACTGATTTTCTGCTTCTTTTCTCTTGAGGGAGCAGATATGTTTGGCACTTCTCTGGCATTCCACAGGAACCAAGTTCTCAAAGATTTGGTGGTGTGTGTGTCTGTCTGGAGTGTCTTCAAACAGATGTGTAGAGTTAAAGAAAGGCTATAAAATTTCCCTGTGGATTTCATTGCAAGCTGCTGGAGCGATTAATGAATAGCAGCAGGGTGCTATGTGGGTGTTTGCTCCAAGGCTGTCTCTGATTATACAGGACAAGGACTTGCACTTTTTCACACAGAAAAAAAACTGAAACAGTAGTATTTTTCTTGGGGAATTTTTTTTTCCCTAATAGAATGAACATGCTGAGTTATGGAAGAGGAGTGCTGTTCCTCACTGGTGCGTGGGTATCAGATGAAGCCTGTACTACTGAACTACTCACTGCTGTGGTTCACTGCAGACTACATGGGTAAAGAAAGATTTTGGAGGAGGAGGTTCTGCTCTGGCCTCTCTCAGGGTGCATTATTTTCTGTGGTTATTGATGGTCTTGTAACTGTCAAGTGACAGTGCAGAGTGGAGTCCTTAAGTGAGTTACAAAAGGCTACCAATAACTTGGAAACAGCATACCAAAAGCTGGTCCCTCTTAAACCCAGTTCAAAGCAAACCCTGGTTATAGTCTTTCTGTTGATAGAGTTTGTGGTTTGGTTAGGTTTTCACTTAAGGTGAAAAACTCTGCCATGACCAGAGTGGCTGTCTATGCTATGGAAAACAACTGCTTTGGAAGAGAGCAGAGGGCAGGCCTGGGAATGGAAAAGGAACTTGAATCTTTTTATTGTGACAGTTGAGGGGACGAGGAAGGAGGAAATTAATTCCAAGGCCTGCGGCACAGAGAGCACAGAAATAAGGACATGAAATAGTTTGTGGGGCATGTGGCATGAGGGAACATTTAGTCTGCTGCATTTTTGCTGCTGGTACCCAGCTCTGGGATGTCCTTCAGTGGTGGAGGACAGTGTCTATCCTCACAGCATCTGATTCAGACCAAGAGGTAATTCCTGTGCAGTTGCCTTAGCAGTGCCATCATCTATCAGCACAGTAGAAGATAGTGCTGCAATGATAGCTAGGCAGGCCTGGGAAAGAGGAAACACCTGCAACCTTTTTTTTTTCTTCTTAATTGGCAGAAGTTGTAGATAGTGTGTAGCTATATAATATAACCATTTGCAAAGCAGGTTAATAATAGGAGTCACTGTTTTATCTTT
Organism: Oenanthe melanoleuca; assembly: GCF_029582105.1. Taxonomy (NCBI): domain Eukaryota; kingdom Metazoa; phylum Chordata; class Aves; order Passeriformes; family Muscicapidae; genus Oenanthe; species Oenanthe melanoleuca. Next base: position 40,123,366 of record NC_079339.1, read on the forward strand.
GGAGATGTTTTGATCATGGAATCGCTGTGTTACTTCTAGAGAACTTAATGACACACAGTTCAGCATGGCCAATCTGGATAGAGTTAAGTAGTGGCACTATGCACTATGTCCAGTTTATTTTGAAAGATAATTGTTGACATTAAATTAAGTAGAACAACCCATCAATGACATATATTTTTATATTTTGTGTTTTGTTTTTAGAACTTTTTATATGCATTAAAAAAAAAACAAACTCTCAAACTAATCACATGTTTAAAAAATGTCCTGGCTGTATCATGACCCTTGATCATGGAAGTGTCAACCTTAATAACTTTATCCATCTGTAAAACAGAAGTTGTGTTGGTTTAGGCCCTTTCCTGAGGAGTTAAATTTTGCAACACACAGTCAACTGCTTTAGATTAACATACAGGGAATGAGTTGGTGGATAGTCACCATCCTTGTGGACACTATTAGCTTATGATGAATATAAAGTAACCTCACTTGGCTTAAGCCTTTCTTGTTATGAGCAGACTTCAATTGCATTGTTTCCTGCTGACCAAGGGCTTGGACCCACGAGCCCCTCAGCTGATGGGTGCTGCCTCCATACACCACAGTGTCTATGCCCCTGATATGTTACCCACACCTCAGAGTCCTCCATCCACCACTTCCTTCTCCAGTATTTTTCCTAGCTTATACAAAGAGATTTTTGCATCAGAGACTTAGTACAAACAGGCTGTGATTGACCTTTTAAACCAAACAAGCTTGCATGTTTCCAATATGAAGAGACAGCAGACAAGCCTCTGGCTTGAGGCATAAGATGGAGAAGAAAGGGAGGGATAAATATCAGGGGAGTAAGAATAAAGAACATAGCCTTGCTATGTGGAGCAGAGAAAAAAGCCACAATTTCTGCTTGTTTTGTCAGTATGTCTGACATGTTGCAAGACACTTTGTAGTGGGAGTTTCTGCTCTGTGAAGGAAGGAGAAGGAATGTGCCTATGTATACTTATAGACCATAAATATTTGTTTTGTGCAGGTTTTAGATATTCTCATGTGAAGATCCTCAGACTTCTTCTCAGCCTGACTTGGCATCTGTTCAACCACACAGAGGACTTGTGTGCATGTAAATTCTGCTGTAAGAGTCAGCACTCTCTTGTGCTCTCTTTGGTTACCTCTAGGCAAGAAAGGTTTGAATTTCATCTGAGAGGTCAAAAAGGAAGAAGCACTGAATTAATGTCACATATGTGTTCTGGCCATTGCCCATCTTGATTATTTTGCTCACTTTTCCCACATTAGGGACTGCATTTCTCTGCAGGCATTTTCTACAGGAAGCTCAACTACCGCTCTTTTTTTTTTTTTTTTTTTTTTTTTTTTTTTTTTTTTTTTAAGGGATTCAATGTATTTTGTCCCTGTAGTGGGTGGAGCTGACTCATTGAAGAGAGTTCTGGGCAAAGCACTCGCTTACCAACAGCTCTTACCAACGTGCAGAGGGCAGTTGGTAGGATGGACCGTAATTGCAGGAGGTGAAATGTGGGTGATTAATGCAGGGATTGTGCCTTGCCTGTTCCTCTGAAGGGCTTTTAAAAGTCATAGCTATGATTATGCATGGTTATTCTTTGAAAGTTGTCCACAAAACTGTAAACACAGTCTGTTAAGATAAGTGCTTTTCCCCCTTAATGCTAATGTTAAACTGTGTTTACTGTATTTATTTTGCACTTTTGACCTGTAGTTTTGTATTCTTTATCTAAGGACCAGCATTTCTCCAGATCATGTTAAATGATGAAAAATGCAAAAAACAGTGCTGTGTAGGTGCCTCTGGGCTCTTACTAATACAGATCAGATGTTTTGGAGTTTACAGTTTACCACTGCATGAGCCCTAGGTCAGGATTGTGATTCTTGGTGTCTTTGTTTCCACTGACATAGTGCTGTATTTTTAATTTAGGATGAGAATACTGTTGATAAACACACTGATGTTTAGTTGATGCTGAGCAGTGCTCACACTAGGTCAGGAACTTTGCAGATGTGTTATACTGCCCTACTAGTGAGTACACAAGATACTGTGAGGGGAAGCAGCCAGGACAGCTTACCCAAACTGGTCAAAGATATTCCATACCAGATGGTGTCATGCTGGACGATAAAACTGTGTGGAGTTGGCTGGCAGGGTGTTGGTCTGCTGCCTGGGGACTGTTTGGGCATCAGCCAGTGGGTGATGAACAATTGCATATGCATCACTTGTTTTGTATATTCTTTTGTCATTATTATTTTTTCCTTCCTTCCTATTCTGTCCTATAAAACTGTCTTTATCTCAAAGTAGGAGTTTCATCTTTTTTGTGATTCTCTCCCCCATCCCACTGTGGGGTGAGCAAAAGGCTGTGTGGTATTTAGCGCCTGCTGTTTTAAACCACAGCAGTCCTTTTTGGTGTCCCATGTGAAACAAAGACAGAGCTGACCAGAGCATGTTAAAACAAAGTCATTATAAGCATTTGTTATATTATTTTAGTAGTCTCTGATTCATGGATACCTTGGGGTGGGGGTGCTACAGCATTGAAAGCAGAGCTACTGACAGGACAGAGCAAACCCCTTTGGGTCGCTGGGTTGTGGCAGGATGTTGCTGCTGTTGTGAAAGTGCATCACATAGATGCTCAAGATCCAAGAGTCAGACCAGTGAAGAATATCAGAACAACAGGCATATGGATTAGCCTGCTAAGACTGAAGTAGCTCAGATAGATCTGGACTTCCAGCACAAGGGTGAATTATTTCCAGCTTGGTGGGTCCATGACACCCCAGATCACTGAGGAAGAGATGCAGCATGTGGGTGGGCTTGGGATTGAGGCTATTCATGAAGGTGAAATGTGTGCTGTGGTGTGGTTAATGATGGTCAAAATATAAATATGGAGAGGTCTGGCAGACCAGTTGTATCTCACTCTCACAAACCCATCAAGGCAAGCACTATGTCCTTACAATTGTGCAAACAGCCACCAGTTGGCTGGAAACACATCCTGTGCCACATGCCACCACCCAAAACAGTTTTGTGCCTTGAAAAGCAAGTCTTATGGTGACATGACACCTCAGAAAGAATTGAGTCAGACAGTGGGGCTCATTTTCAAAACACCTTCATGGAGACATGGACCAAAGTGAATGCTATTGGTTTGGTAGTCACATTTCCTATAATTTCTTATCGTGCAGCAGCCTCTGGGGAAATGAAATGATACAATGGACTGTTAAAGACTCCACTGGGGGTAATGGGTGGTGAGATCTTCAAACATTGGAATACACATTTAGCAAAAGCCTAAAGTGGCTAGTTAACACTAGAGCATCCTCCCCTCCCATGATGGAGGGCAGTGAGTGAACAGCTGTGGGGTGGTTGCCTGCTGGGTAAAACTGCAACACCTGGCTGGGAAAATACTTGGGATCTGAATCAGCTGTCAGGTTCTAAGTGCTGAGTAAATGTGAGTAGAATTTCAGGTTTTCTCTTGATGTTCTGTCATTTTTATCTTGCCTTGTGATCCATGGGTTTTAAGGCCAGAAGTGCCCATTATGATGATCTACTCCAATTGCCTGTGTAATGGAAGCTGTATGAGCTACAGAATATGCTCATATAGTAAAACTATTGTGGAGACTTGAAACATTTTTGGGAACAGTACACTAGGGGCAGTTTCTCTCCCTCAGCATCCTTCAGCCTTGTCTTAAATACTTTCTGATATTTATTGGTTCTTTGGAATTCAGACTGTGCTTTTTTGTGGGTTTTTTTTACAATATTTACCTTGATCAGGAACACAGACTGTAGAGGGTCTCCTGAGCCCAATGCAGATGTGTATCTTCTACAGAAAATAATCCCCAGTATTTTTTTTAATGCTGCCAGTTTTCTGGGTGGATGGCCATTTCAGATCTTCATTCTGCTGATTGTTAGAAGTGTTATTTTAATTCCCAGTGTACTCATACTTATAGCCAGTTTGTGAACCTTTATTCTGGTGTCAGTATTGTTCTTCAGATTAAATAAATCTCTCTTTTTTCCTGTCTTTAAAGTATTTATAGTCAGTAGTCATTTCTCTTTGCCTTCATCTTGTTAGGCTAAAAGTGCCATGTTGTCTCAGCTTTTTCTTGTGAAATAGGCTCAGGGTTGCCTGGTTCATCCTCAGCGGCTTTCTGAAGACTTGGTTTCCTCCTTCATGAGCAGAGGTGGTCAGAATAGTATGTGCAGTTTTAGAGCAGGTCTAACCAGTGTGATGTGTTAGGACCTTTGCTCTAAGACAGCTCATTGCCAGCTTTGTGTGCAAATCCACCTGTTAGGACTTAGCACATATTAAATGTCTGCACAAACTGTTGGCTCATGTGATGTTGGTAAAGAAGATCTCTCTTTTCATGGCATGGATGTTGTGGCACCATGGACTTAACTTCTGCTCCTGAGGCATTGGTGGAATTTCCTCATCCCTGTAGCTGAGGATAAAGATGTGAACTGCCCAAGTCAGATTCAATTCAGAAGCCAGCATTCTGAATTTAATTCTGAAGCCAGCATACCTGCTGCTTCCCATTAGTGCATCTACATTAAGCATCTACTTAATGTAATTGCATGGCCAGATTGATTTATGAGGTCAAATAACCAGATAGACAATACAAATAATGCAAACTAGGTCCTCCTTTAGTGTAGTTAAGGGTAATACTTTTCTTGATAGTATGTGGATCTGAACAGATCTTTCTGAGAACGTGGTATAGTTATATGCAATACTTCACATATGAATTTAAACATGCCTTAAATAAGGATAGAAATGAAGTGGTTACATATGAATTCACTTGTAGGGTGAGATTACATATTTAAATATACTGTTGATGATTAAGAATGAATATTTTGAGAATGAATATTATGGAAATTCTCATAATCTAATGTGAGCCAGGGTGCCCAGGTGGCCAAGAAGGCAAATGTTATCCTGGCCTATATCAGCAACAGCGTGGCCAGCAGGACTGGGGCAGTGATCATCCCCCTGTACTTGGCTCTGGTGAGGCCACACCTCAGGTGCTGTGTCAGTTTTGGGCACCTTGCAAGAGGAAGGACATTGAGGTGCTGGAGTGTGTCCAGAGAAGGGCAGCAGGGCTGGAGAAGGGTCTGGAGCTCAGGTTTTAGGAGGAGCAGCTGAGGGAGCTGGGGGTGTTCAGCCTGGAGAAGAAGAGGCTCAGAGGAGACCCTGTCATTCTCCACAGCTCCCTGGAAGGAGGCTTAGCAAGGTGGGGATCAGCCTCTTCTCTCCAGTAACAAGTGAGAGGATGAGAGGCAATGGCCTCAGGTTGCACCAGGGGAAGTTTAGATTGGATATTAGAAATTCTTTAGAGAAGAGGTTGTCAAGCATTGGAGCAGGCTATTCAGGGAGGGCTGAGTCACATCCCTGGAGGTATTTATAAGAGATGTAGATGTGGCACTTGGGGACATGGTTAAATGGTGGACTGAGCAGTGCTGAGTCAGTGCTTCAACTCAATTATCTTGGAGGTCTTCTCCAGCCTAAATGATTCTGTGTTCTTTATTCTATAACCCTGTTGTGTTTGCATACCATTTTATAGTGTGATTTTTGTTTCCATAATGCTAAGAAACTCACTTTCCCATTGATGTGTTCAAGCCACAATTAAGATAAAATCCACAGGAGAACAAAATCTTACATTTGTTCTCAGGGCTACATCATGGTTATGATGAGAACTGGATGTTCATAATCTTTGAATTTTGCATTATTAAATACTCAGTAAATACATTTGTACAGTATATGGCACACTTGTAAAAGAAAGGGTCTGGAAGGAAAAAAAAAATCAATATTTATAGCATGCTGTGGTTGCATTTCTTAATATTGTGATGGTTTCCTTGTTTGAGTTTGAAACTTTGATGAATGAAGAGGTATCAGCACACTATGATATGAGTCTCACCCTTCAGAAAATGTTGAATATTGTCTTTTATCCTAAGAAGAAGAGGACCTTTTGCACTAGAGGGTTTTCCATTTGAGCAGATAAAGGTATATAACATGAACAAGTGGTTAGGAGCCGAAATAGAGTAATTTGGACTGGAAATAACGTGTCCATTTTTAACAATTATGATAACTAGGCCCTGAGAAAATGTTCTAGGAGCTGTTGTGAACTCTCCATTAATAGAAACCTTTAGGACAGGAGGGGATTTTTTTCTGCCCTGCTTCAAACAGAAATTAATTCAGAGAAGTTCTCAAACTAGATGACCTCCAGGGACGGTCTTTGGCTTTGTAATTTGTAAATTCTCCTTAAGTCATATTCTAACCTTGGTTATACAAAAAAGGTGATCTTTGTGGTTGACAGACACAGGAAAGTGTTTCTTCCACAAGGTCCCCATATGACACTGGACACAAAAATTGTTTTGCATTCTGGCAATAAAATAGATGTAGCATATTTTTCCTTATATGGCCTAGAGAATTGAGACACTTCTGTGCAGAAAAGCTTGGGATCTATAGGGCTGTTTCCATCTGAGTCACACTAACTGTTTTTGCTTAAATATTTGAGAGTAAGATTTGGAGGCAGTGTTGAATAGAAATCATCATCTGCCAGAGGGTGGAGGTAAATTGTGCCACTGCATCTTTTACCTGTCTGCATCTCTGGCATGTGTGTGTATAGCACAGTGAGAGCATGAACCTGGGTGACACAACTGCTCTTCACTCCTCCCTTTAGCTGCAAAAGCCTCTGTTCAGCAACGTTGGGCTGACTGCAAACAGAAATGCAAGGGAAAAAAAGAATCTCTCTCTTTTTAAGTGTATTTTTCTAGGTGATTCAAGATCTTTAACTGCCACTTCTTCATCAGTCCATTGTTTCTGAGGGCATAATGGAAGCCAAAGATTGGTGTGGTGCTAATGCTGAAGATGAGAGAGCAGTAAATAGGCCTTAAAGCAATAGAAAAATTTTTGACAAGTGCTTGAGATCTTTTTCACCTCTTCCCTGTTTCTGGGAAAGTGGCACAGACACTGAAAGTCACCATGGCCCCTTAAAATGTGTGCACATAGAATTCATGGTCATTGAGTCCTTTGACATGGGCACTGGAAAACTTCCACCTGAACATGGTGGGGCAGGGCTAGTTTACATTTCTGCCCCATCACCAGCATTTGGTTCTCTCTCATTCCCTTTCCTGCCTGCTGCATGGGTAAAGGAAGTCCTTAGTCCCTTGTGGCTCTGGAGTTGCCCTTCCAGCTGCACACTGCACAGCAGGCTCAGCCTGCCACCGTGCACCACCAGCTTTCCAGGAGCTAATTGGATAAACTCTACTCCAGAGCCCATTGAACTTGCCTGTAACAGCGTTTAATTAAAGTGCACAAAGTTTGAAGAGATAGCAAGTTAAAGCTTAATGCAATAACGAAATGGCACTATTCCACCATCTGCCTCCTCCTAGACGTTAATTGCTTCCACATATTTGTTTGTTTTAATTAGGAAAGAACCTTGATTAAAATGGAATGAGAAGGGGTGAGAGTGGAAGGAGAGGAAGATGGGAGCGCAGGAAAGTGAGAAAGGAATGAAAGATGGAGATTTGACCATTCTGCTGAGTGCTGATCAGCATCTGTGAAAAAGCCACCTAGGAATAAATATTTTGGCACTTGTGGACACAGCTTGGACAGGCAACATGGTGTTGTGTCACTGAGACAGTCATGAAAGATGCAAGGAATAAATGAAAAAAGCAGAAGCATTTTCCATGGAGCAATCTGTGGTATAACTGCTTCTTACCCACTTCTGCAGAATCTTCCCTGATTGTTCACTGTGACTTGTTTTTTTTTTTTTTTTTTCAGTCTTAAGTACTAACTCAAATGGAAAGAAAAGTAAACAGACTTCTCCCATTTTTGCTGCTTTCCTCTTCCTTGAAGTGCCATCCACCTGCATTAAGCTCATCTTGTAAATTCTTCAGGTTCTTATGAGCAGCTCCAGATAAAAGCACTTTCTAATGATTGATAACCATGTTTGCTTGAAGATGTCAGAATTTTCTGAATAGATAACTGATCAAAGAAAACTTAACAAATAATTTAAACACTCATTCCCCCATTCCTGAGTAGGGGCATTGTCTGAAATTTCAGAGATAGGTTAGAAACTTTTAATTTGATTAATCTGACTCACCATTGTCTATTCTTATTCTATTTCTTTCTCTCCATGTATGTTTTTTCTCCTTCCTTTTTCCCCTTTTTACCCTCTTGAGAGTGAAGTCTGATTTCCCAAGCAAGTATCAATGTAATTAAAGTCAAACACAGCTCTTAAAAAAGGGAATCGACTAATTTATTTTCTGAGCCATTGGTATTTTGGCCAGATTTTGATAATGGAAAAGCATGAACTCAGGAGCATGAAATGGGGATATTGTAGTCACTGAAATAATAAAATGTTTAATAACATGATCAGTAAAAAATGCTTGTTTTACAGGAGACTATAGGCCTTGTGTTATTCTATTCTTGACATTCCTTCCCCATCCTGCTCTCTGACAGAGGCTGCAGCTCTGACATACCCAAATCAACTGTCATTTTTTTATATCCTGTTTTGGATTTTTTCTAAAAATCTCTTTCACTGGTAGAATGTAGTTCCATTCTGCTTTTGCAGGTTTAAGAAAGCTTGTGGTCAAAGAAAAATCTTTTATTCACTTAATCTCTTCCCCAAAAATAGAAAAAAAATCCTCAACCCCAAACTCTCACATGATTACCTTGAATAGATTGGTGAATGTTTTGATAACTGTGGAAAATGTGTACTCAAACAGTTATTATCCAGTAAGTATGGATAAATATTTTGTGGCTGGGAGGTTTAGTACAAGGATGGGAGCATGGCTTTTCACCTGTGGATCTCTGGTCCAAAATCAAGTGCTTTAATTTTGTCCTTACAATACAGTGTAAGTGTTCCCTTGGGGCATAGGAGACTCAGTGGATCAATTCTAATCACATTGCTTAGTGTTATGCACTTGAACACCTCCAAGATGTAAGGTATAAAAGAACCAGAGGAGAATCCAGGTTAGTAGGGACTTCAGAGTAAACGGAGTAATATGTGGTTTTTTGTTTTTTTTTTTTTCTTTTTTTTTTAAGATCTCCTATTTTTAAAATAGTTTGCTTTCTTTTTGCATTACAAACCCCATCAATATCACAACTCAGTATGATACAGCTTTTTGTCTTCATGCAGTTCTGGTGATCCCACCTGGAAACATGGACAGCATTCCCCATACTCCACGTGGTGTCTGTGTGAAGAGAAGATGTGGGACACCTCAGCTTGTGAGAAGAGGACTAGGGCAGGGAGTGTGTAAAAGCCACAGTGGTCTGGAGAAGGGGGATGTGGCCTCCAGTTTGGGGTTAGAGCCAAGGCTGAAGTGGAGAGAAGGTGGATGGCTTGGCTGCAACTGTGTGAATGTGTCTTGGGGTGTTGAGAAGCAGGATGAATGACCGAGCAGGAGGCAGGCTTCCAGTCTGGCAGTGGGCAGTAGGAGATAGCACTGAAGCAAGATTCTGGTGAGGAGGAAAGGAAGAAGCACACACTGGTATCTCTTAATGCAAAATTATTGCAATACAGACAGGCTGATGTCAATGTCCAGGGTCTTGTGTTTTGATTGTGAAGGTACTGAATGAGGATGTGCACTGGATGGGGCAGCTAGACCAGTGTCCAGCTGGTCTTAGGAAAAAGACAGCTGTCACCAACAGCAGAATTTTCTCAGCCTAGTGTTGGGGATGAATGTCTAAAGAGGAAGATGTCCCTGTGGAATTTTTAGCTATTATGGGTGAAGATTAAGGGAAGTTTGTGAAGTCAGTTGAATCAGTGGGGTGTCCTTTTATTTTTTTTTTTCCCAGCAGTGCTGCTTAAATAAGTTTTTCTAACTTTATTTCCATTACTTACATAAATAGGAAATATTCTACTGAACACTACCATTCCCTCCCCTGCTCAGTCACGCTTTCCTGCCTCTATGGTATTGTTACCTCAGACTTTGTTTTCATCATCATGAAACAGTCCTGTGTGTAGTGAATGGCAGGTGTAGATGGTACAGTTGCAATCTTAATCTCTCCCACTAGTCAGAAAAAGCTATTGGGAATACATATTTTAGGAGACATACTTTGAATGCTTCTAATTTTGTTGCCCTGGACCAGCAGTGTTTGCTGTAGTGAAGCTGTAAAGGATTCTCTTGGGAGGCATCTGACAGGAAGCCAAGAGTGAGCTGTAGTCCAAGACAACAGACTGGTTTAATGCTGCAGAGTAACTGTACACCTTCATCAACATGTATTTTTTAACAGGTGACTACTTCTAGCCTGTATTTGTGAGGTAATCAGAAGACCCATGGACCCATGGGTTTTCCATATCCTCTTCCCTTTTCATTTAATTCTTTAGGAAATCCTATATTAAGGATTCTGTAAAAGCAGTTTACAGTGATAAATGTCTTCCCTTTCCTGTAAACTGTGGAAACACTTTTACTTTTTGCTGTAGTGTATGTTTCACATGTTTGAAAGCCAGTTGCTTTGAAAGCAGCTTCTCATTTTTTTAAATGATGTTAATAATTAAGTGAATCTAAAACCTCCTATTTTTTCATAACAGACTTTGTAGATTTTTCCCTTTACTTAGATCTTAATTAAATGCATAGAGGGACTTTCTTCTGCAAGATGAATGTCTTTTTAACTTGCTTAATTTTTGACTTTTGAAAGCCCCAGAAAAGTAGAGGAAGCAAGTTGAAATAGTTGTACTTTAGCACTGAGCAGTGCTGCACACAAGCAGCCTCCCTGCAATTATGTCTTTCTCTGAGCCTTTCAGATAGTTTAGATGACCACTGGTCAAAATGGAGTTAAATATACCCATTTTTTCCCCAGATGGTTGAGTGCCTGTTTCTGGAACCCCAGAGATGAGTTCTCCTTTAGGGAGTTTTTTTTGGGAAAAAAAGGGGTTGCAGTTCTCCTGACTGAGCAGTATATAAACTGTGTGCCATGATTCCCATGTAAAGCACAGAGCAGCCATGGCACAGTCACTGGACTGTGTTTGGATGGGGAAGGTGAGTGCCCCTTTGCTGTGCCGTGTCACAGGAGGAGGGATCGCGTGGCTGGGGTGGAGACCCAGGGAGGAGCAGCCCGTGTCCCTCTGTGGCTGGGCTGCTCTGCTCTGCCAAACCTGTCTGCTGCAGGTGCAGGGAGGGCAGCTGCAGCCAGGGCAGGAGCTGAGGCTGATGAAGGCTTCCCCTCTCCCCCACCACTGCCTTTTCTCCCTGCCTGCTGAGTAAACCTGTGCCCCTTTGGGACTGAGGCATCAGGAATGATGGAAGAAAACATGCTGTGTTTTATAGATACATCTTCCCTTGCTTAATTTGAGAGCAGACTGTTAATGTCATAAAAGAAGATAGATGGCTCTTCTGTTAGCTTGCCTTTTGAGTGCTTTGAGCACTTCACAATGACTAATTAAACTTTACAATGTGGCTGCTGTAGTCCTAGCTGTATCCTCTGAAAGAGCACTTTGCCTAAGGCCAAACTGGTCACAAGGCTCTTGTATGTACTCTGACTGCTGGAACATGAAGTTCATTGCATGAATCTTAGTCATGAAGAGCAAAATATTGGCAGCCAAAAACTAGGTGCTATAGATAAAATGAGTTAAATTAATGTGTGATGAAGTTACATGGGAGAGAGGCTTGGCCTAGAATCTGGCAACTGGCAGGTTGCAGGAACCATCTGTTGCCTGTGGTAGCAAGTAATCATTTTCATTAGCTACTTCTAAATCTCAGTTGCTCAAGATAGTTTGGAAGCAGAAGTTCTGCCAGGTTTTTACAAGCATTTCAGGTATCTTCCATATAAGTGTTGATTAGAAAAGCTTTCCCCCGTTTCTCCCAGACTTATTTTTGTACTCTTGGCAGGTGTGGGGTGGGAGACTGGAGTACTTAGTCTACCCAGGAATGAGTGATCTCACTAGTGAGTTTTTTTTCTACCCACATGTTTTAGCTACATCATAGGCAGAGTGTCTCCTTAGGTGTAGAGAAGAGTTGTACTGTTTTTTCTTTCCTTGCTTGCTTTACCAGTGGACAGCAGAAAAATCATTGTGAGGGTTTCTGGTGTTTAATTTAGAAATTGGGGCTGCAGCATTTCTCTCACTGGCTTCCAGTTTTCCACCAACTGGCCAAAGCTGGATGTGGAACGAGGAGGTGAAAATTTGGGCCAGAAAGGAGCGAGACCCATCACTGCCTCACCACTGATCTCTAGAGCTGTGCAGAATTCCCTGACATGCTGAGCTGAGTGCAGGGCTTGGTATGAAAGGGGAAAAGTGGGTGCTGTTAGCAAGAACTGCTCATAATGTTTTTGTCAAAATAATGGCTTTTCAGACTGTGAAAACAATGTTAGCAGAAAGGATGTATTATTCAGAATGTTCAGATTTTTTTTTTTTTTTGAGAGGGAGGGTAATACATTTAAAATTGATTTGAAATGAAAAGTTATGCAGTTGCTAGGAATGAAGCTATTTATATAGCAGTCTCAGTTTTCCCACTTCTATACTCCTCTATTCTATACTTCTTTCCCAGAAGAAATAAAAATAAACTGCAAATAATGACTGGAAGTTACTATATCCAATGCCAGGTAAATTAGAATGTTTCATTTTTAATTAAAAATAGAAAATTCAATTAAAGCCCCTCAATATAATAAATGTTACTTTCATTTTCACTAGTGACTTTCATAACAAACAATTATCCTTTGTCAGCTGTATTGCTAACCATACAGAGAGTCATATTTAGTATGGCAAAGCAGAAAATACGTCCCATGGAATACAGTATAGTGATATTCCCAGAGCCACTATTGCATCTGTAACCTCAGAGATTCTGGCTTGGAGAGTTGCAGGAATTCAAGTATTTTCCTTGCACTCTTTTTTTTCTTTGTCCTTTTTTCCTTTTTTTTTTTTTTTTTTTTTTTCCTATTTTTAAAGTATTTGAGTTTGAATCCTGGCTTGAGCAGGTTGAGTTGGGATTTTGAATTCGCAGCCCAGTCACTCAGAATGTCAATTGTCTTCCAGGGCACTGCACTGTGAGTCCCAAGGCTGGAAGCTCTTTAAAACACCATCTGACTTTTAAAGGAACATTTGCAGGAGAATATAAATAAATATATATATATATATATATATATATATATATATATAGTCTTTCTAAACCTGCCAAGTGTGATTGATTTATCAATATGTAGCAACTAATGATTAAACAAAGAGACATGTCTTCTCCAGTGGTGTTAAAATGCTCCATTAGAAAATTTAAACTAATTTCTAAAGACATTAATTTCCATAGTGCTGCTAGTTAGCTTTTAGTTAGCTTTTTCTTTCCCTAAGCTCACTTGAGGTATTAAGCTGGCTGACAGACTTTATTTCCTGGGTCTATGGCCCTGGCACACTCCTGCATTTGGGGTTTTAGCATAGAGAGAAAATAGAAGAGTGCTGTGCAGTGCTCCTAGTCCTTTTCTCAGGTGTTGAAGGGTTATTCTCTGTTATACTATTTCCTAGTGTTTTTATCCAAGTTAATTTAAAAATAAAATGTAGTAGTGCTTTTCCACCTTTCTGCCATCATGCCCAAGTACTTTTGAAAGCCCAGGACTGTCCAGCCTCTGGAGTTCTTGTTTTATCTGATGTCTGCCTCTCTGTTGCACTGTGTATATGATGATTCCTCTTGTCTTTGCTACATGCATGCATCCCCTGCCTTTTTGGCATCTTGTCTGTTACTTACTCCAGGAAATGTAATTTCCTTGTCATTAGGTGGTTCCACTGAGATAGGCACATGAATCCTTTATACTTGAATTCTGCAAAAACCCTTTTGCTTTGCACATCTTAATGTTTAGTTCTGCATTTCAGAGCAGGAAGTTTCTGAGGATAAGACAGCATAAGAGAAAACTTGTAGGGCAAAACAGTGTGAAGCACAGAAATACAGTCCTGGAAGGTGTAAATGAATTAAAAAACAAAAATGAGACCCCTGTTTTGTGTGTAACTTGTCCCACTATCTGGGCTCATAGGACTCTTAAACCTAAAATTACCTGTTCAACAGCCTTCCTTTCAAAACACATTGTGCCAAAAGCATTGTATTTCTGCTTTGAGGGTCCCTAGGGCTCTGGAGCTGGGTAGGCTTTACAAGGCTGCTTTAGTCCTTAGCTGTGAGGCCACTGCTGTGGCAGAGTGACAGGTTTGTTATTGCAGCCTTGCCCGCAGGCAGTGTGGGCTGGGTGGGGATTGCTTGGTGCACTGACAGATCACCATGCAGTGCTGCAGGCACAGGCCAGGCTGCAGTGACTCCTTGCAAGTGGAGTGTGTTTAGTGTATTTCCTACCTGTCCCGTAACTGCTGGTCAGTTTAGAAACTGACCCCTGTCATGCAAAGTTACAAGTAATTTCCTTGATGATCTGGGAAGTTTTCAATATCCTCAGCCATCTAAAGTGTTATCCCTTTCCAGCCAAGACAGTGACACTTAAAGATTTTTGCAACCAGTCTGTCTTGGCAAAGATTTCCACTTCCATTTCCCCAGCATGCTAGAGCTGAGAAATCTATCTATGCATAGTTTCTCATCATGTTCACCCAATTACCCTGAGCTACAAGTGGGGAGAGGGACGGGGTGGAATGAATTTTGGCAGGAATTTGTGTATCAGAGGATGAAAACAACCGATAGCTGGAAGAATGCATTGGTTTCCCATGGCAGGGGATTCCCAGCCTGCTGTTGTGTACACACCCACAAAAAGCAACATGTTTTTGGAGCTAGTGGTAAGAGAAGAGTGTGGTTCAGAAAGGGGAGACCTAATCTCACAGTGGCTGAGACTTCCAGAGTGCTTCCAGGACGCCACTGTGTGCTCCTTGTGTCAGCATCAGTCACTGAGAGAGCTGGGTGAAAACAAATCACCCACACTTCAATTCCAGTGTTTGACTGGATTCCCTGAGAAGCATCTGGTCTGTAAATGGAATTTTGGCTGTTTAAAGAGTTTAGGAGCTGAGAGCTCCTGCCTGCACTCTGGGCAGCTTCTCACACCTGTTTGCTGTGGTTAGGTGTTGTGTGTGCTCTGTGGGAAGCTGAGTATAAATTTTTGCATGAGGTTCTTAAGTTGCAATAAATCTTCAGATAACTGAGTTCACTGATAGAGAGTGCTAACGTGTTACATAATGGGAAAATCCACTGTAGATTTCAAGATGTCCATGGGACCTTTATTTCCTTTCTAAATGGATGGCACTTACTTTCCCAGGAGCCAGCAGACTAAGGGGATGATCTAAATTAATTACTGGCCATACTATTAATGACAGAGAAATCTGGCCAGGTGCAGTGTCACCCTCTATACATGCTGTGTTTTTCGTGCAATAACAAATTTGATTGCTTCTGCCTGCTGTCTTTATAATATATGATCACAACATTTAAAAACATGCAGTCTGCTCTGACTTACTGGAAATAGGTCCAGGAGTATAAAGTATGTTAAAGAAAGTGTGAATTGACTATGATCTATAAGTGAAAGAAAAAGTGAGTTAAAATTTATTTATAGTATTATTATAGTCATTCTGATAGTCCTTTTAAGCTTTTTTTCTTCATTTATATATATATATAAAAGTGTTATATTGGAATATAAGGCTATATTTTAGTGCTAGCTCAAGTACATAAAATCACAATTATTAATGTACATATGTAGTGCATTATAACTCTGCTCTTGACTATGTTGTGCTAGAGTCTGTCAGACAGAAAAGAAAATGTTCTTGCTCCTGAAAAACTTAAAATGGATATGCAAAGAAGAGGCAGATGGGTAGACAGACAGCTAGGAAGAGCAAGGTGGTATTAGTATGCTGGCCATTTGTTGTATTTTGGTGTTGATTTTGTGCTTTGTACCTTTTTCTAAAATTAGGGAACTGGCAATGCAGTGCACCAATGACTTTTTTCCTCTGGCTTCAAAGTCAGGAGTCCCCCACACCCCCCACTCCAGTTGTGTCTCCCATTTGAGGAGTGTCTAATGCTAGCCTGTGTCTGTAATACAAATACATTATTGGGGAAAAATAAGCCCATTCTTCACTGTTAGTCTAAGGAAAATTTTCTCAGAAGCAGCCTTATTTTCAGGCATTAATGATGTGCTCAAATTTTGGGTTTTGGTAACAATAAGCACATTTTCAAAAGACTTGATTTTTATAAAAAGAAAATGGAAATACTATGTATGTATGTATTAAAAGAAAATGGAAATATTGTATATTTGTGGAAGAAGTATTGCCTTTATCAATAATGCCAGCACTGTGATATCACCAAATTCCCCACTAACATTCCCTGCTGAATGTGTGTAGCTACTGGGTGCATTTGGTATATTAGGATCTGGTAGAATAAAAAAATCTGTCCAAGCTTTTTGATGGCAGAAAGGAGAGGACACAGGGGATGGAGACAGACCATCTACAGAAGGAGTAAAATACATGATAATGATTCAGGGCTCTCCAACTGTTGAGCTTCAAAGTCTTTAGAAAAGCAGGTATTCTTTGTTCTCTTTTAACGATGGTGGAATTGAGGCAAAGCCAGTGTTCCCAGTGCAGCTGCCGTGGGAATTACAATAAAGGCTGTTGAGCTGTGCAGAAATCGCTCTCCTGGTTAGTACCAGCTCAGGGATGGGGGAGTCTGGTTTCTCCTGCGTGGCAGTACAGAGCAATAACTGCTCAGCTGCTGCCAAGGCTTCCTTTTAGCTACTCCTTGTTAGTGGAGAGTTTGTGGTAATGGGAGTAATTAACACACTGGGAGTCATTTCTGTGTCCTGGAAGGGAACAGAAAGCCATCAGAGCAGCCCCAGACATGATTGCTCTGCAGGGTTATTTTCTGTCTCTCTTTCTTTCTTTTCCATTGTGCTTGGGTTTTGATTTTTCTTCTTTGTGTTAAGAAAGCTGGAGAGCTGAAATGGTCTGTAAATTGCATTCATGCTGGGCTGGGGCTAGGTAGGCTAGTTAAAGGTCACTCTCATGGACTAGATGGCCTCCTCTGTGGGGTGGTGAGAGTGTTTAAGAAGGGAGTCACGATGTCCCTTGTGGCTTTTTTAACCCTTCTTATTCCAGAATAGGTTTGTAGAGCTCTGGTTCTGAGTTAAGTTTGTTTAAATAGGCCCAGGATGTAAAAATGTGAAGGGTGGTTATGATGAAATGGTAACTCTTTTAGCAGTCAGATGAATTTCCAGCCTGATAAATTAGAAGTGAGGCCGTGCTGTCATGGTCTCATGGTGTTTATTGAACTAAGCACTTTACTAGTTTTCTCATATCCCTTTTGAGGCTGCTGGTGACATTTCAGCTGTGTGTCTTGCTCACGCAGGTGAGTTCAGCTCTCCCGTGCATAGGTGCCTAGTTTGGGTATTATGCAGTGTTTGTGGAGGTGAGCTCCAAGGTTAGCCATATCATAAGCAGTTATTTTTGCCTTCCCCAGGGAAGAACTCGGAATGGGGAGAAGGGCAGTGGGTTTAAACTGACTGCAGATCACATGCCCAGCTACCAGGAAACCAACCAACCACCTGCCTATGGGTTACAATTGATGGTGAATGCATGTGCATGTATACTAACCCACTACAAGGAAGCAAAGACAAACTAATTTAGCTTTTCAATCTATTTTTTTCTTACTTTAAGGGGACACTCTTGAATTGTAACCCCATACCTGGTTTTCTTGCTTTTTGCTTGATACAGTTTATTTGCAACTGACTCCTAGGGAGCTCAGTGCTGAATTCAGATAAGAAGTAAGTAACTGTGTATCAGTTTTCAAGCATGGAAAAGTTAAGCCTGCAAGATATATCAGTAGTGCGAAGAACCAAAGAACATAGAAGAATACATCTTCTACTTGGGCTTGGAGTGGGGCAAAGGCAGGGCTTGAAGTGAGGCGAAAGCATGTGTGGTTTCACAGTGATGTGAAAGACTGGTATGATTACTATATCCCTGGAAACCATGCAGAAGAGGTCAACAGGTGCTCCATGTCACCCTCAGTCCCTAATTTTGATATGCTGGTGTTCATATGCAGATGTCTGTACATCCAAGATAAAGCCTGAAATATCACTGCTTCTCTCCTTACAGACAGCCAGTAATGTAATGCTGCATCCCATGAAGTTCTGCCAACTTCAGCAGAACCTAGGTGTGTTCAGCTCTTTGCAAAGCAAAGCCCCCATTTCTGACCTCAGTTCCAGCCTCTTCACTTACCTGTGACCCCTCTGAGCTGTGTAGTGCCACTGAAATCTCCCTTGGTAAGAGAATGATAGAAGTGAACGAATATGGAAGCTCTCCATCTCCATCTTCTTCCTAGTTCTTTCAGCTCAGCTTCCTTGGCTCCACCCCAGAGTCCTCTCCATCCCAGCAAGGGTATGAGGCAGTTTCTAGATTTATTACTGATATGCAAATGCTGCTAGAGGAATTATAAACTAAATTAGCCTCTGCAGTTTTCTCTAGTCTCATGAATTTCAAACCCTCCATGTCCCCTCTCAGTTCTCTGTAAACATCCCTCCATGCATCCTTGCTGAGGATGTTGTGTGATGGGAGGATTTCTGTGTTCCTTTTCATCTATAGTGACCTATAGATAAAAAGGTCAGCTAGCAACTCACAGTTTTCACATCTGAATTTTTTTTTTGGAAGGATATATTTTTTGTTATGCTATCACCCTTTTGTCTTTAGCCACAATTCAGCTGGGGATAGATCAGGCAGAAAGATTTTAAAGGATTAGCCAAAAGGAGCCCATTGTTCAAAAATGGATGAGTGAATAAATACTATGAATTCCCCATTTCTCTCTGCTAGCAAGCTTGACTTTTAATATCAATTATTGAGGATAAATTTTACTGTGTCATTTTGAGCAGCATATGTCATAGAGCTGTAATGTTTTGATTGCTGTGCTTTGCACCAATTGAGGGAAGACACGTGGATGCAGAGCCAAATTAGGATCCTGTTTACTGCTTCCTAAAACTCTGCTGCTTCATTAGGGCTTGAGGAATAAAGAAAACAATTGGATTTTGCTTGTTTTAGAGTGATGGAAAGGACAAAAGTGAGTTCACATAGGGTGTTACGTATTCATGGATCCTAGGTGACCAGTGTGTAATTTTTCTTCTGCACAAACTGTGGCAAAGTGAATAGTTCTGGTTGTGGAAGATGATGTCAGACTGGGTGGACTGTAAACGTTTCCCATCAGTGTGTCAGGGGGATTTTGTCCAGCATCCTGAAGTGGAATAACAGGCCTTACACAGGTTTGCACAGGACTGCTGAGGCAGGGGTTTGCAAGGGAAACCAGCCTGTCTTTGAATTCATCTCTGTTCTTCTTTCTGCTGAAAATTACACTTTCAAATACAAGTAAGTCCATCCCCAAGTGATTAGCAGCCAGCCAGAGGAGGTAGTGGAGGAGGGAGGACAGGGAGTGACAAACCCATCTCCTGCAACCTTTCTGTGCAGTTGGGTAAATAAACTGCAGAATAACAGCCTCTCACCCCCTTTCCTAAGCAGGTGTGTTTCAAGACGTTTGCAAAGATATTAACCCTGCATACAGAGTGTGCTGCCAGTCAGTAATTATGGAAATTAGTTGGCAATTAGATAATGTCACTCAGTCTCCATATACAGCTGATAAGTGGTTGAGAGCCACTTCAAAGCAAGGGCTAGACCCCCTCCGTGGGCTGCTGAGAAGCTGGCTCTGACCTGGCATTAATAGACTGCAGTCAAGTTTGGGAAATGTGTGGTGGTTATGCAGCACTCGCCTTTGGCACTGTGGTGAGGCTGCCTCCCTTCCCTGGCTGGGGAGCTTGTGCAGCTGTGTCAGCCCTGTGAGTGGAACGTTTCAATAGTGCAAGTGGGTGTGTTTCCTGCAGTGGGTTTGGTGTGTGTGAGGTGCTGAGCTGTCTGCTCAGTGTGCAGGTTCCTCGTCGTTGCAGATCTCAGGTAGACCAGGGAGGTGGTACAAGCTGTTGGAAGTACAGTGGAGATAATTTGCTTGTTGCTGTCCATCATGAAGTGTTTTTATGCAAGATGTTGTCATGCCATGACAATGAGAGTTCTCAGAGAGAAAATATGTAAGACAATACTCTGGGATTCTGTAGCTTTTGTCCCAAACTGTAATGTATTGCTATGGTAGCAGTGTAGCTGTATGAGGCTGCTAGGGTAGTATTTATGCTAAAAATAAAATCATAAGAGCAGAAAATTATTCATTCTCAGTGTGTCTTGGAGAATCATTGTGGGAATGGGTGAGGCACAAAATTGGTGTGTCAGGAGTTACTCTCTCAAGGTTGGGACTCAGATCCTGCCTCCTGCTACAAGGGGCACTGGGTCTTCTGAGCTCTTCTTGAGGGCCCTGCTGCTGTGGTAAGACTTGCTCTCACAGACTTAACAGTGTGAGACATGAAACTGGAGTACTGGGAAGCACCGTGAGTCAGGAGTGACGTGTGCTGACAGAGCTCTGGGGGAGGCACAGATGGCCCTAGCCTGCTAGTGGCTGGGTGTGGGCAGCCTTCCCAAAACCTGAGCTGCAGTGTCTAAAAGGCAATGAAGCACCCAGCAATGACACCCTATATTTCATGGGTTTTGCATTGTCTTCCTCTTCTGTAACAGAGCTGGCACTGTCTTCATTCAAAACAGCTAGAAAGGGATTACCTTGGCTTCTCTTAATCAAAACAGAAAAAATAATTGCCTTGGCTTCCCTCAGTCAAGACTGCTATTCTTGTTTAACCATTTCTGTCTGGTTTCCCTTGTTGACTATGCTTTTTGTCCTGCCTAATGAACTTGTGTCATTACAGAAATTTGCACCACAGAGGTAGCCTACTCCCATTATTGTACCTTTGAAAAATCCCAAGCATTGAAGTGACCAAGGGAGGCTGGGATTTGTCAGTGTAAAACAGGGTTCCAGCATTCTGAGATTGGGAGAGATTGATAGGCTTTTCAGACAGGACTTTGAACTGTGTGTGGACATAGGCATCTCATCTGTGGTTATCTATAATGCTCACACCTGCTGCTGTGATTTACAGCATCTTTCACTGCTTATCAAAGTGTTGGTCTTCTAAAACAGGGAGAGAAGAGTATAAGACTGAGGGCTGCTTTTGATGCAGATGGTGCAATCTGCCCTGTCCAGGAGAAGCTGGGGCAAGAGCCCTGCTGCACTGGGGTCTCTGTGGATGGCTGCTGCCATGCTGGGCTTGTCGCCCTTCTCAGCTCAGGCTGAGCACAGAGCTGTCTGATGGAGTAGTGAATTTTGCCATGGTGGTAGTAAATGGTCCAGGAAGCTGTGAGCTGCTGGAAGCACATCACTGGTTAATTTACACACATTATGATATTCCCATTTCCATCTCATCAGTAATTCCAGGCTTGGGTCATCTCTTACCTTTCTCTCACTCTATTCTTCTCCATAAATCATGGGCTATTTCAGTGGATCCACTAGGGAGCAGAGGGAAGAAAGGTAAATGGACAAAAACCACATATTTTTTTCCCCAATTTAATTTTTCAGAATCTCCCAAAACCCCTATGAGCTTAAGCCAACATTGTGATTATTGGGAAGACAAATGAATTGAGGAATTGGATTCTTTGTTTAATTCTTTGTTCATTTTACATCTCTCCTAACACCTCCTTTTTCCACCTTCCATTTTCCTCAGCCAAGCTGGTAACAATTAAAAAGAATTATCTTCCCTCTGGTTTTGACTTGATTTTATTTGTGTTTATAGCAGTTTAGCTAACACGCTTCACTCAGGCAGCTGCAGGGAAGAGCCTGGTTTCCACTCAGCACTGAAAGCTCACATTTCTCTACAACTTGCTGTATTTTCTTTTGTTTGTTTGTTTGTTTGTTTGTTTTTTTTTTTTTTTTTTTTTTTTTTGTTTTTGTTTTGTTTTGTTTTGTTTTGTTTTGTTTTTAATTGATCCCTTTTGTTTTCTAAGTGACTTGTTTTTTGTGCTGGCTGAATTTGTCCAACTGACAGCCCTGGAGACTTACGGGTTCTGCAGGTCCCTGAGGCAGGTGAGGATGTGACTGTGACCTCTCCCCCCTGTTTCTTAGGGATTCTCCTCCAGCTCAACCTCTGTCCCTACCAAACAGAAACTTTCCAGCACTGCCCACTTCTGCAGTGTCTGTGTGCTTTCTCCTCCTGAGCAAGATGGGCAATGGGACTGAAAGGCATCTGCTGTGAACAACTCTTACGGTCCACAGCACAAAACACTTTTCCCAAGCAAATACTGCTTCACAATATTTGTGTTCCAGTTTGTGGAAGCTGTGTTCATGCTGACTTTTGTGAGGCTGAAGGCCTTGATTCTCATCACCTCCTTTCCTGCTTTGTATCAATGCTAATGTTAGCTGTTCTTGTGTCCAACTCATCTTTGTGAACAAACACCTGTGTTAATAGAAAACTTACTTTCTTCTTGGGTGGAATTTCTAAAGAATGAACCTAGCTTTGTGCTGCCTTTACTTGTCACTTAAAACATCCTCATATACCAGGCATATAATCACCCACATGCAAGTATGCAGAAGTGAGTTAAATCCCAGTGTTAACAGATAAAACTCATTGCAGCCAGTTAGAATTCTTTGCTCTTAATTAGGGGTGAATTTGGACTTTTTGGTGCGCTAGGAAGCATAATGTAAGCAATGGAATGGGAAGTTTGGATAATGGTGTTTCTTGCCCTTACCAGCTTTTAAATTCTTAGGAATTCTGGTCTTTGCCTTAAGCGTTTTCATGGAGAGGTAATGGTTACTGGGAAAGCTCCAGCCCCATTTCTCAGTAAAGTTGATGAGATTGCATCCATCAAAGGAGTTAAATAATTTGGTGTATTTTTACATTGCTAATCATTGCTATGTGTGCAGATGACTTGGTGAGTTCTCTATTTTGGCCTCTTAATTTTGAGGACATAGGTGTCCTTGCTGCTTTTGAGAGCTGTACAGCCAGCTGCAAGCATGAAGAAGTATCCAAAGTATCAAGAAATGTAATTGAGTTAATTGGACAATATGTTAATAAGCTTTATAGTAAAGATATGGTGAGTGGTAAGATTAACTTTTCCCTTTCTTTTTTTGTCTTGACCCCACAGGTCCTGCAAGCTCCGTGAGTGCCAAGAAGTGAATTATGGGCTGGGTATCCACCAGTGCATCATGAAGATTGACTTTGTTTTTGCCCTCTTGAAGTTCACGTGCTTTATGAATTCACTCTCTCTTCTATCTCACTGTCATCTCCGTCAATATTGTCATCATCTCTAGAAAACAAGAATTTTAGGCTTGGGCCTTGGCTCTCCCTTTCCTTCCTCCTGGAACACCAGTGTCACCTTTGTGTTCTACCAAAACAAATCACTGTAGGTTATTTTGCCCTTCAGAGAAGTACAGCATCTGAAGAAGTCATTTCATGTACCCTGTACTTCTGAGATAAAAAGCTCTGGTTCCTAAAGGATAATTGAGATCTTTCCTTGGGAGAAAACACATCCTCTTGGCCACGTGCACTTACAATCTCACTTTCCACTTACTCTCCTGCTGTCTGTCACTCTCTCTGCTCTTCTTCTCTTCCTTTTGGATTTAATATTTGGTGTTGACTGCTGGGGTCCTCCTCCCAGTAGCGTGGCTTCTTTTGTTCTCCTAGGGAAGAGCAGATTCTTGAAACAATGGGTTTCACTCTGCATTCTATCTACTTCACCTGGAAGGTGAGTTTGCTGCTGGGCTCCTTGCTGGGTCTCTGTTTGGGTCTGGAGTTCCTGGGCATTCCCAATCAGTGGGCCCGCTACCTCCGCTGGGATGCCAGCACTCGGAGCGAACTCAGCTTCCAGTTCAAGACCAATGTCTCTGCTGGGCTGCTTCTCTATTTTGACGATGGCGGCGTGTGTGACTTCCTCTGTCTGTCCCTGGTCGACGGGCGCCTCCAGCTGCGGTTCAGCGTGGACTGTGCGGAGACCACAGTGACCACGGACAAGCGGGTGAACGACAGCAGCTGGCACTTCGTGATGGTGAGCCGCAGCCAGCTGCGGACGGTGCTGGTGCTGGACGGCGAGGCCAAGCCGGGCGAGGTGCGCCCGCAGCGCCAGCACATGAACATCGTCAGCGACCTGTTCCTTGGCGGAGTCCCGCTGGACATCCGGCCCGCTGCCCTGACTCTCGACGGTGTTCTGAGCGAGCCTCCCTTCCAAGGATTTATCCTGGATCTGAAATACGGCAATTCTGAGCCGCAGCTCCTGGGCAGTCAAGGGGTCCGGCTGGAAATGGAAGGACTTTGCTCAGAAAACCCCTGTGAAAATGGTGGCACTTGCTTCCTTCTGGATGGTGAGCCACACTGTGACTGCTCAGCCACTGGATATGTTGGCAAGCTGTGTTCTGAAGGTAAGAGAATACTTCCTTGCTTCTCACTGACCTTTGCACAATCCAAAGAGTTAATTTGCAGGGCTATGACAGAGTTCTTATTCCTGCTGATGGTTGTCAGAGGAGTTCAAGTTCCACCATTCTTCTTCCAAATGGAAGTAATGAAATGGGAGTAGATAGAGAGCGTGAACAATTGCAACAAGTTTCTGCTGAAAGGATGCTGCACTCGTAGACAAGTGCAGATTTTCATCATCATTCATTTCATCAGCAACTTACTAATAAGGGTAGAGAATATAAATTGGTGAATAAAACTAAGAAGTACCCTAGGTTATTGCTGGTAAAAGCAATGGCTGGCTTTTTTCAGTAGTTCATGAAAATGGAGTGAAGTGCCAGCAAAAAGGAACCATAAATATATACATATATACGTACATACATGTATACATATATACATATATTCATATACATACACACACATATATATATGTGTGTGTATATATATATATATGTGTGTGTATATATTGCTGACATATTGACAGGACACTGTATATATATTTGATGTTAGCTGTTGCTAGCCTATGGAAGTCCCCTTCAATTGCATACTAATCACTGAATGGCACCATGATTGTTTTAGCATCCTTGATTAAATTGCTTAAATTGCTTTTTAAATTGATCTTACTTGGTGTTGCAAAGGGAAGAGGGATTTGAATGTTTCTGCATTGTTTGGTACTCACTTTTTGAATTTGGGTTTGAGAGTTTTAAGTCATGCAAACCACATGATGAAGTGTATTTCAGATTAAGTAAGTAAACTGAAAATCCCTGTGTGAATTTGGGAATCTCATCACAACATTATTTATGGCATTTGGTTTTAAACACCACAGTTTGAGCTTAAACCAAAGATGAAACCTAGACAAGAAGTGTTCAATCTCAAGGAAAAAAAAAGCCCTACCTGAAATTTTGTCAAAATGGAAATATTTGCAGTAATATATTTTCACGACTATCATTTGTTCACTTCTTTTGGCAGCGAAACTAGATTAACCAGAGTTTAGTCTGTACAATGTGAGAAGTGATGAAAATAGTCCTTACACTCTTGATATCTAAGTAAAAAGCCCTACAGCTCTACATTTACAGTCTGCATTTAGATGGAGAAGCAAAATAGGCTTTTATAGGAAGGGTAAGTTTGGAAAATAAACATAGCAGCCATATGTGCATTCATTTTACGGTGATTTTAATAATAACAGAAAATTTGGCTTTACATCCAAATAATATAGTAACAGTACATGAGCATTGGATGGGAGGTGTGAGCCTGTGAAGTGTTGGACACCAGAATTCTTCCTGCCTATTTGTTCAGACCTGATCAGTCCAAACCATTACTGAGCCAGAACTATTTTCTGTGCTTGAGCCATGAGTTATGTGGGGCTGGACAGACCTCTGGGTGTGACCAGGCAGTTCAGGAGCTGGGCCACTAGCCTGATTCTCACATACTTAAGGAATAAACACACCTCAGGTTTAGGTGCCAGGTATGGTGATAGAAGATTGCAAGAGCCACACAGCCACGTGGACCCCGAAACATAAAGATGTAAGGCTCTGTCTGCTGCTGGGCTAATGGATCCAGACTCCTTGGGGAGCTGCTCAAGATACCAACAGCATATGGTTTTCAGTGAACCACTTGAGAAAGTACTGTGAGTGAGCAGGAATTCATGTACCTGTGGGGCAATTGTGAGAGCTCTAACCAGGGCTCAGGGGGTGGCATTTCCTGGGTGGGTGGAACAATCTGAAATACATCTTCTAATGAATCCAGGGATATTTTTGTTGTAGACACCATGGATAAAGCAGTGCTATTGTTACTGTTTGAAGCCTGAGTCACCATTGCTGTTTGTTTCCTATAGTGATTCATCAGTTTCCAGCCCAACCTGGTGTTAAGAGTGAACAAAGAAGTTCGTCACAATGTGCCTTCTTAAGCAAACACTTTTAACTCACTGTTAGCTGGGGTCTTTTCACTCTCAGAGAAGATGTTGTGCGGAGAACTTCTCCAATGGATCACATGTAGAGATTTCCAGTCATTATCTTGTTTGGTGGTTCTTGTTTTCTCATATATTACTAAATGGTGTCTATTTGGTTTATGTTAGAATTTTATCATCAGCCTTGTTTTCTGCCTCCTTTATGCTGTAACAGTGGCGATTTCTGTGTGTTAAATGCTGTCATTGAAAAAACATTACAGTGGCTGTGCAGATGAATGGGAAAACCAAAAGAAAAGGCTGTTTAGTAAGTGGAAACAAGCAGACAAAGAAAAGTGGCAAGAAAAAAACAGGAACCAAATTAAGTATAGCTACCTTTTTGTCTGACTTTGAAAAGCGTAATATGTTGTCTTTCAATTCTGCAAGTGTGGGAGAACATCCACTGATAAACAGTAGGATGTGGGAGGAATGGCAGAACTGGTTATAGGCTCCTCCTGCCTGTGGCTTGATTGGCCATTTAACAACTTGTATTTTCTTTGTTTGCTTTTTTTCCCCCCAAGAGATTGAGATGTTTGTGTCAGAACTGTTCCCTTTTGTTTTGTAACTTTATCATGCCTCTGGATATATGCAGAAGTAACATGGTTATTTTATTCTCAGTCTCACTTCTGGAAAAGATTGGTCTCTCGATATCAACAACTCCCTTTTTGGGAGGGGAACCTTCACTCCATTACAGTATTTACTAGTCTGTAGTCTCTGTGCATATTTTCATTTCATCACCAGAGTTGGCTCTTTTACTGGGAACTGATGGGATCCAATCAATAACAAGTTCTGTTTGAACAGCTAAATGTAATATGTACCTTTTAAATAATGAGTTCTCTTGACAGTGTCCAGGCCATTACTTGCCTATTGACTGATACCTATGTCTGCAGATGGTAAAACCATAGCAAACTCATTTATTTTGTGGCCAGAGATAGGAGAAGTAAATAGAGAGTGGAACCTGCTGATTCTGTAGTGTGATGGAATGAAGCTCCATTTACTGTATTATAGGCCACTGTAACTCCAAGTTATGATGAATGTCAAGAGAAAACAACCATTCCATACTGAGATGAACCTGTGAGTCCTGTCCAGGATGTGCCCCCAATGTGCACAGAGTTAGTAGGGTTGTGTACATCGTGCCAGTCACATGCCCAGATGGTAGGTGAGCAGGTACAGTTTCTGTCTGAGTTTATACAGTGGGAGTGAAAATTTGGAAAGTTTGGCCGTTTTGAA
Source organism: Oenanthe melanoleuca (assembly GCF_029582105.1). Taxonomy (NCBI): domain Eukaryota; kingdom Metazoa; phylum Chordata; class Aves; order Passeriformes; family Muscicapidae; genus Oenanthe; species Oenanthe melanoleuca. The sequence goes on from NC_079339.1 coordinate 40,150,744, forward strand.
TAAAAAATGAGACTACTTTTATTGCAGTTGGAGTAAACTGGTTCACTGAATCTGACAGTTCTGTAGGGTACAAAGGATGGCTGATTTGAGTAACTATAGTTTGTATGTTGCTGGGCAATGGTGGCATTAGACATGAAAGCTGAACTGAGAGACATCTTCCCCTCTAATAAACCTCATCAGCCTCTGTGGAATCAGGCTGCTGCTAAGAGAATGAGTTTCCTGTAGAATTTGATCATCACAGATACATTCATATTTCTGGGGAAAGAACCCAAGAAAACCTTCCCCATGCAAATTTTGCAAGCTGATCTGCTGTAGAAGCCAGATGAGGTTGTTCATATCTGCTCATTCACGACCATGCTGTCAGTCTGCAAGAAATTTTCTCTTTTGCTGACACTGCTGTGTAGAGAGTGAGCTCACAGATGTGGACAGCGTGAATGCAACACTGTTTGTACAAGCATATTTTGGCCTAAACCCTCACCCTTCTTCCAAGACTCCTCCTGGACTTTCTGAGGAAAGGTGAACAGAAGATGTGCTTAGAAGTGCATTAACTCTGCTTGTAGTTGCAGAACCAGGACGTTGATCACCAACTTCACAAAGCACCATGCTGAAGCCTTTGTGATGCCTGCAGGGGCTGTTTCTAAACGAAGGCTGAATACGGGCTTGATTGCACCTCTTCCCTTGATTACAGAGCAAGATTTCCTGGGGATGCTGCCTGCTGAATGACAGAGGAGCCCACTGCTCTGTAATTATCACACTTCTAGCTGCATCGGGAGCAGATTTTTCTATAGCCCCTCAGCTTGGTTTAAAGTGACAAGTTACTGGGGGATTTATCCTCTTCCTGTCCCTTGGGAGCAGCCCAGCCCTGCCTGTATCTGAGGCACTGCCCAGCCTCACCTGCAGTCACTGCATCTCCCTGCCAGCTGCCCCAATCTTCCTAACACTAAGGGATAGTCTGGCACTTTGCCACGAGCCTGATGCTTGCACTTAATTTGCATATACATTTACATACATTTTGTAATCAGAAACAAATGAACATGACCATAATATTTGCTCCTACTTGCATATTCCTTGATAGATGAATATAAGTTGGTTGTTGAATTCACCCCCAATAAACAGTTGCAGACCCTCAATTCGGTCTTGTGCTCTGCTGTTCTAGAGGACAGCAGGCAGTTCTGGCACATGCCTTGGATGGGCCCATTTTCACTCACAAGTGCAAAACTCTAGAATTGATCATCTCCAAGGAATAAATATTGCAAGGGGCAAATCTGCTGTTTTATGTCACTTCTTATGTCACAGCACTGGCCATTGGGCAGAAAGCTGATAAGAATTCTGCCCATTACTTCATTTTGCAGAAATTCAGTTTTCCTCATCTTTTTTTACTTGTTCATTCTTCCTGGTTTAAGTTCCTTTGGTTGTATTTAAAATTGTAATTTTTTTCCAGTCTGGTTGCAATTTTTTTGATGCATTGCCAGATGAGAACCAGAGAAAGATGATGTGTTCATGTATTAATGTTTATAAAGTGCTTTGAAATGTAAAAGTGGAGTTTAAGCACCATTTGTTATTTTTAATGATCTGAGCAGGAGCCACAGGATTTGAATTTAGATCCTACATACCCTTTCACAGAAGATGCCAAGGACCCCCATCACTAAGTGTGGACTAAGCAACTCCAGAGTTGGCTGGATTTGCTTTGTAGACTCTCCTGCTTTAAAAGCAGGGGGAGCTGCAGGGAGATTGCAAGACCTTGTAGGGTGAGTGCCATTGATTCAAATAGTCTGGCTGTAATACATGCTGACATCTATATTCTTGTAGGTCCCCTCTCTTGTATTATAGATGACCATGGGGCTACAATCCTTTTCTGCTGGATTGCAGGTGAGCTGCAGACCTTGGGCAAAAGAGATGTTAAACCCCTTGGTTAGGCAAAGTTTGGACATCTCCTCTGATAAAATGAAGCAGGTGGTGGTTGGGTACAGAGGAGATTGCTATTTGGTGTAAGGTGGAACACGTGAAGAGTGATGATCATTTGTGGCCCAAGAGAAGATGGAGCTCGGGAAAAAAGCCTCTGGATGAAAATGTTCTTTATAAAATGTTATAGAAGAGGAAACCACAGCTCACAGAGACTGTTTACAGTAGCTGCTCCATATTGGTTTTACCTGCCTGATAGAATAAAAGAAGATTTCTTGGCTCTTCCAAAGAGAATGGGATGACCAAGCTTCTGGAGGACTAAATCTAGATGGGGTTTGGATTCCAGCATTCTCTGTGAGACCAACCTGCTGGCTCCTGCTCTGTCCCAAAGTGTGCACAGCCTGGATCTAAACTGGAATTTTTGGGAATTACTAAATAAAGATAAAGAAATTAAAGTAACTGGTAATAATTATGTGAAAGTGAACAAAGTCAGACATTTCTCTTTCCAGCTTATGGATTCCCAACTTGATTTCTGATGAAGGGTTTATTTTCCTTTGGTTTTGCCATGAAAAAATAAAAGGGGGGGGGGCATAAGAGTTGATTTATTATTACTGTACAGGCTTTTGCTGAGCTAGGCAGCTTGTCATGGAGGTCAGTCAGCAGTAAATATAGCCCCAAGCAAGACAGCACATGCTGTAGCTGTTGCTTTCATCCTTTTTCTGGTACGGAGCAGGGCATTTGCCACAAGGTAATTTTTGTGATGTTTTGGTAAAAAATGGAGGGCAATAATCCTCCCAGATACCTTGAGGATGCTGGAAATGGTGCCACAAAGCTCCAGGGAGAAAATCGAAGGAGGAGCACACCTGTCCAGTGAACTCTGTCACTACTCAAAGAAGATGAGTCTCTGCACGTCACCGTCAGCACTGAGTTCTCCCTGGTGCAGGAGAAGGTGGTAATCCATGTGATGAAATGCTAGAATGGCCACCTGTCCTTGGCTAACTTCTAATTTCACTTTGCCTCTCTGTTTCTTTGCTGACCAACTTTGAACTTGATGGGCAGAAAAGCTTTTTTCTCTCCCTACAGAAAGCAAGGCAACTGCCATGTTATTGCTGTCCAGAGACAGCAATGTGACTTCTGGTGTATGTGTGTGTGTCTCCCACAATCCTTCATTGCAGACAGGTTCACGTCATTGTAAACTCACCCTGCAGTGCAAAGCAGGTGTCCTTCTATCTGTAAACAAGTCCAGGAGCTGACAACTGGGTGCAAAACAGCCCAAGGGCTGAGAGAAGTAGGTGTGGGGGGAGTAGGAAGGACAGTGGATGTCACCCTCTACTTGAAGCAGAACTCATTTGTATTTGAATATGTTTTCTCTGAAATTGGGCTGAGACCTGAGTGCATTGGATTCACATTCTGTGCTGCCTTTGCCAGTTGCGCTGTGTCAGCTCTCCAGGCCCTGCTGCATGTACACTTGTTCAGCTCATTATTCTGAAAAGAGACCAAGGTAAAACGTATAAAGGAAGTGGAGCAGGGCAGCAGGACTTGAATGGCCTGGTCATAAGAGTGTTAGCACCTAAGAGGCTGATTTCCATTTCTGCCACAGTCTTTCTGTGTCTCTGGAGTGATTTGCTGGCAGATTAAAGAACTCAAGACTGAATCAATTGACCTTTCTTTGCAGAGGATATGTACCTGGTTGCCCCCTGTGTCTCAGTTTCTATATCTGAAATATGTAGCCAGTGGGGCTTCCTGTACTCCAGGTGTTAAGGATCCCATATGCTTCTGTATGACAGTGATAGAGACATATAAATATCTTAGCATGACAAGTAAATTATGATAATGCATGAACACCCAGTAGAATTACCTGGTTTGATTGTCAGTTTTTTCAGCTAGGACATGCAGCTAGAAATTAAGGTATTTTTCCATGTTAAATGGCCATCTTTGAGGAGTGCTCCTCATCTTTCCTTTCAACAGAAATCTCCCAGTTTCCTGCTACTCTGTGCAATGTCACGCTATGAGTAGGCAGACCCTTCCCAGGCTGCAGTTGTGCTGGTACAGACAGCCTGAGCAGCAGTGTAGCCTCTTCCCTGTTGGTGACATGGAGCAGATGCTGCACTGCAGGGTGCTGATACAAGCAATAGGAAAAGGAGAACTTTGGATGTTTGGATTTTTTTTTTTTTTTTTTTTTTTCGTATCTGACCCATGTGCTCCACTGACCTCCCCCAAATGTCCTCTGCTGTGGACCTCAGATGCTGATCAGATGCTTTTCCTTGTACAGTGGCCCACCTCTGCCAACCTGTCTGCACTGGTGCTCTCCCTGCTGTGGCTGCTGCTTTCAGGCTGCCCCTTTCACCCTCCATACTCCAGACTCGCCTCGACCTTGTGCTGTCAGGGGAAGCAAAGAGAGCATGAAAGGCTACCCAAGCAGAATGGCACAGTTTGCACTTTCTCTGTTCCTCTATGCATTAAAAGCAGCATAGCAAAGAAAGCCCATTGGATTGTTTCTGAATGTTTAATTAGCACAAAGCTGGCCAGTGTTTTGTGGCTCTAAGGCACTGAAAGGGTGCATAAAAATCTTGCCTTTCCTGTTCACTCTCATCAAAGCTCTAACTGTTTATTAGATAAAGCAGGTGTATTTGTCTGCAGTTTGCAATGTAGGGCAAGGAGGAAAGGTATACTTGACTCTCAGGATTTTGCTCTGAGGTGTGATCTTCTTCCTCTTCCTCATGGAATTTGACCAGTTAAGTAACTTGAGTGAATATAAGACTGGGTTTGGTTCTGAGTATTTGGCATGAGACCTTTATGAGAAAAGAAAGAAGGAATTCCTTGGTAGATGTAGGAGTTTGAGCTGTAGGTTAAACCAGGCTTCAATCTCTAATAGTGCTGGTAGGCTCCATAGTTTGCTTGGCTGATGCATTTATTCTGAAGTCTTTCTCGGCCTCTGTATTTTTTGGGTGGATTTTCATTTCTTCATGATTTGTTGCCTTAGTATTTGAGAAAAGTGACACTGAGTTTTCCAAACCTCTGGTGAATCTTCACACAGTCATGTGTTTGATTTTTCTGTTTATTCCTGCTGTGTCCATCTTGTAAGTCTGGCTATCAGGGTTGGAGAGCCTCTCAGTACCATTCTCCTCAAGGTAATACAGGAGAAATCCTTGGAACTGAAGGCACGTTTCTCCACTGAGGCTGGACAGGAACAAGAGTTGAGGAATGGCTAGCCATGAAGAGAGTGGCTATAACTGTGATCTGCAAATTTCATTTGTTTGCAGCTGAATTCCTTAAGCTTCTTTCTGTATGTGGTTGAAATTGCTTATGCTTATATTCCCCAAAGACTTTTTTTAATGAGGAAGAAGTGTGTGGAATAATTCCTTAATAAATTGCTGATTAAAAGAATAAAGGAAAAAAGATAAAGGTGAAGTTTGTGAAGAGGAAATGAAATGAAATTTCTTGTCTTGGGCTACCTAAAAGACAAAGCTGCTAAAGTAACCAGAATTTCTGTATTTTTACTTCTGTCATTTGCTTTTTTCTCTGTGGCTTCTCTGAGACCTGCTTTGGGACTTGGTGTGGTAGGAGGCAGGGGGTTGTGCAGAGGAACTACCCTGCATGATGCCTGCCAGACCTCTGGTAATGGGAGATCTGTGTAATTCACATAGCTTTGACTTTAAGGAAGATAACAGGGGATCAGTGAACATAAAAAATTACGGATGGATATATTGTCATTGTGAAGCAGGAGCATTGCCAGATCCCTTAGGGTAACCAGAGCCAGAGGTAGGTTTATATTAGTGTCAAAGATGGGGCAAAACTCATATAGGCATATCTAGCTGAAAATTTGGCAGATTAGGTACTGGCAGCTGTGTGATCCTAGAGCTTGGAATGTGATGGTATTGCTATGACTATAAGTTTATTATTGTGTAGAAGACCTTTTCAGTAATCATTGGATGGTACAGAAAATGGCAAAATCCTCTTTCTTCAGAGTTCCTCTAGTGGGCACTGTGTTGTTGGAGATCTGACTTTTTTTTTTTTCTTCACTGAAAAAAAAGTAGGGCTCCAGTGATCAATTTGTAATTTAGCTTGCTGGCTGCCTCCTCCTAAATTTTCTTTTCCTTCATTACTTAAGCTGAAGTGCTCAGTTGTGTCTGAGCTGCAGCAATGAACACATCTACAACAAATTCCAAAGCCTGCTGGTTTTGAACAGACATGAGGCCTATATATTCCTACACACATTATCTCTACTTTGCATCTGACACAGAAATGTATGTCTAAGGCAGTCTGGTGTTTGCCGACCTATGGTGTGGCATATTTGAATGATAGACATGTGAGATTACATTTTGACCAGCTAAGACACATCAGAATCAGACAGACTGGAAATGTTTTCCTTTTGAAAAATGGTGGTTTCATTCCAATTAAAATATTTAGTAAAAAACCCTCAACTGATTTGGATGAAAATCTGCAGAAAAAAGAATTTGTAGAATTTCCAAATCCTGATTTTTAAGAAAAAAGTGTACTCTGTATCTATTACACATAACAATGTGTATATTATTTTATAATTTACTGACATCATTTGCCCAAATATGGATCTACTACCGATGAACTGCAATATATCACAAACATGTTGAAGTGCTTTAAGGAAGGGGCATGTGCACAGTGAGCAAATGGAACTAATGAAAACCCATGGATTCAACCCCACCATGCTCCTGTGGGAGCTGTTGGGTTCAGAAGAGCAGGCAAAAGGAGCCCTAAGCATGGGTTAAACTTGACCAGAGAGAAGAACAGATTTCCAACTTGAAGACAGCAAGTGGAGCCTGGAGCACAAGTGCAGCAATGACCAGATTGGTGCCCTTTGAAGCCTCCCAGGAGAGAAGAGTGGTGTGAAGCACTGCTATCCTCTCAGTCCCTTGGAAGTGACAGCTCCATAGGTGCTGTTGTCTGTCATGAGCTCCCCTGAAGGAAAGGCTCGAGGAATAATTATGAGTGGATGGGACTCGAGTGGGCTCTTTCCCATTTGATTTCTAATATGTATCAGTGAACACTGCAGTGTCTCAACAATGACAGTGAAGGCAGCAAGGCTGAGCATATTAACAAAGAACCACAGCTGCTGATTTGACAGGCTGAGATTGTCAGCTGTTTGGTTTTTAGCTTTTTAGCATGTTGGATTGAACCTAAGTAGTTTGCAACGTAGCTGGACCTAAGGATTAGGCAGCAGGCATTCCAAAGAAGAGCAAAACAAACACCTCTCTGTGCAGGAAATACTCTTTGAAATGCAGCCAGCCAAAGCTGAAATTTGGGCTGGATAAGCAAGGCTCTGCCTATGAAAATCACTAGGGATCTGCAGCAGTGTGGCATGACAGTCATTCCTGAGCTCTGGGATGTTTTCCCTGTCATTGCTGCTGCCAGTGTGGTGACTCCCAGTTCGCCCGAGGCAAAAGATAGCTAAACCGGAGTACTAAGTAACAGATCCTTTATCCCGGGAGAACAATTGGCTGTGATTTCAGAACTCATTTGTCAGTGGTGTTTAATTATAGCCTTGCTACCACTTACAGTGGAAGTCACCGCTATATTGTAGGTCTATTTAGTGCTCCCTCTGGTCTTAAAAATCTATGAATCTATATCATGCTATTTTGGGGCATTTGTAACAGTCTCCACTAGTTTTCTTCCAGAGCTGAAATTGCTTAAGTTTCCTCCTAGTTAATTGAGAAAATGTTGTTGCTGGAAAGCTGACTAAAACAATTTAAGCCCCTTTATTAGGTCTGGGAGTGAAACAAAATGTAGGTTACATCTGGTTTAGTTTCTATCCTTACAGTTGCCCAGCTGTTTTCTCCTTGTGCATAGCTCTGCTGCAACATGGACACGTGAATTTTTTTAACTTGCAGATAATGTGTCATCAGTGAGCTGTTTTGTAGCAAAAATATCAAATGTAAGGATCATTGTATAAAATGTTTTCTTTCACATCTGGTCCCATAAATAGTACTCAACCTAAAATTAACTCCATACACCAAGTACTCTTTATTCAAGCAAAGCTTTCATTCATCTGATGAAAGACGTCCTTAACTAAGAGCTTAACACAAATCTACTTAGATTTGTTGATCTTGTCAGTTTAAAAAGTTACTTTTAAATCCCATTTTGAAAAGTGATTCAGGCAGCTTGAAGCCTTGTGACTGATCTGGAATTCAAAATAGTAGTTTTGATAATTTTACCTTCGTATTGTATTTATTTCTGTCCTTGTTCACCTCTAAAGATTTAGCCCAAAGAGCACAATCTTCTGAGATTCTTTCCTTGCCTCTGTTTGCCTTTAATAATCTTAATGATCTGATTGATGACCTGATACTGAATTGAAACCATGACCAATCAAATATTCTTCTTTTAAAATGGAGTGAAGAAGGAAAATTAATTGCAAAAATCCTGCTTAAACGTGATGTTGAAGTTGTGGATTTCAGAATTAAATGGGAGTACCTGCTACAATCAAAATGCCGCATGGCATCCATTCAAATGTGCTTCAGGCATCCTGCACTTGAATTGTGTGCAAGGCAGGAAAATAAAAGAGCTAAAACGCTGTCAGGTTAATAATAAATTGTGCATACATGTGGCACATTTCATCAGAGTATTCCTAAGCATCTCACAACTACTGATAAATCAGTCAGCCTTCACATCACTCTACCGCTCTGTGGGCTGCATGCTATCTCCATTTAACTGATGGCAAAACTGAGAGGCAAGCAGAATGAGAATTATTGAAGGGTATCAAGTCAGAAGCTGCCTGAGGTAAAATTGCTAAATCCTAAGTATTAAACAGTTTATCTAGTTTTATCCAAGTGTGCTAGAAAAGCCACAAAATACTGTGGTTTACGTTGAATGTGAAGCTAAAACCAGAGCATTGGATTTTAGGGATTCTTGTAAAATTTCAGTTGAAATTCAAAGAAATACCCATTTTTATTCTTCTTGGTGGATTGGATCATCCATAACCAAGAAGTTCTGGTGCTGTCTCACAACTTTGTCTGCTGAAGCCACCTTGAACCAGCTTGTTCTGTACCTTGTGTTAGTAGGCAGCACTGCTTGGGCTATGCTTTATGGATTCCCCTGTTTAGTGTATTTTTAGAGTTAGTAATGAGAAAAAAGAGACTTGTAGCAATAAAAGTTTTAACTAGTTTTGCCCATCTCTGGTTTATGTGTGCTCCAATACAACTTTTCTAGACAGGATCCAGTTCCTCTAGATGTTTCCAGTAGAGAAAAGTTTACAATTTCACTTCAAATATCAAAAAGAAATATTAATTTCAAATACTTGAATACTTTACTGAACATACCCTTGGATGGAAGGCAGTAGGAGACTGTGTATTGTGTTTTTACATTTCTCCTCCCTTCTGAATTTCTTCAAACCCACAAATGTTAGGCTCTCAGGTTATCCTCTGTTGCTGTCCAGCCTTCCTTGTCCATAGAAACAACAAGTTTTACTGGAAACTTTGTTCCAGAGTGGCTCCCATGAACCACTGAAGGCAGGACTCTGTTGTGCTGATCTTCCAGCTGAGTAGAACTGATTGTATAGAAGGTTGTTCATATATGCTGAAGAAAGAAGAGCTTTCAGTTTGTCATTTTTGTTTTGTTGGTTATTTTCATAGAATCATTTAGGTTGGAAAAGACATCTATGATCATCAAGCCCAACCATTAACCTACCACTAAGTGCTACGTCTGCACGTTTTTTTAAATACATCCAAGAGGTAGTGACTCAACCACTTTCCTGGGCAGCCTCTTCCAGTGCTTGGCAGCCCTTTCTGTGAAGAAATTTTTCCTAATATCCAACCTGAACATCCTCTGGCACAGCTTGAGACTCTGTCCTCTCATCCTATCAATTGTTACTTGAGAGAAGAGGCCAATCCTTCCCTAGGCCAAATCTACTTTCAGGTGGTAGTAGAGAGGGATAATGTCTCACCTGACCTTCCTCTTCTACAGCCTTTTTCTCTTCCCCAGCTCCCTCAGCTGCTTCTCCTGAGACTTCCTCTGCAGACCCTTCACCAGCTCTGCTCTCTGAACACGCTCCAGCACCTCAGTGTTTTTCTTGTAGTGAGTGTCCCAGACCTGAGCACAGGACTCGAGTTGTGGCCTCAGCAGTGTCGAGTACAGGGGGACAATCCCTGCCCTGGTCCTGCTGGCCACACTATTTCTGACACAGCCCAGGATGCCACTGGCCTTCTTGGCCACCTGGGCTCACACTGGCTCATGTTCAGCTGCTGTTGGCCAGCACACCCAGGTCCTTTTCCTCTGGGCTGATTTCCAATCACTCTTCCCCCAGCCTGCAGTGATGTATGGGATTCTTGTAATCCAGATGCAGGACCTGACACTTGGCCTTGTTGAACCTCATACCATTCATTGGCCTCAGCCCATCAATCCACCCTGTCCAGATTCCCCTGCAGATCCTTCCTGCCCTCCAGCAGATCACCACTCCCACTGAACTTGGTGTTTTCTGCAAAGTAAGGCTGCACTTGATCCCCCCATTCAGATCATTGATAAAGACACTTAACAGAACTGGTCCCAGTACAGAGCTTGGTGAACCCCACTTGTGACTGGCCACCAGCTGCATGTAACTCCATTCACCCCCACTCTTGGGGCTTGGCCATGCAGTTTTTTACCCAGCAAAAGGTACACATTTCCAAAACATGAGCAGAGACAAAATCTCATGGAAGAATGGATTGCTGAAAAGACCTTTTCCTTATTAGCTTTACTTTCTTTGAGCAGCTTAAAAAAATTTTAAGAGTTCTTTCTTCCGTATTTGTTGCCCCAAAATCTCTTCTTTAGACACTAAAAATGGTTCCAGTATGCCCCAATTCTAATGTTACCCTTGAAAACAAAGTTGCCTGGCAAAGAACATTACCCAAGTGAGCAGCAAGTTCAGCCTGGCATGAAGATGGTGGCAGATGGGGCATGATGACATTGTGCTTATGCTAGAAACAATAACATAATGAGGAAAAATGAGTAGATACTCTTTAGCCCAAAAGTGCTCTCTTATTTTCTATGTAGTTATGATAAACTGCTGTACAGCAGATACTCTATTTTACTGCATAGCATACAGGAGTATGAGTAGGACTTTTCTGCTTGGGGTAAATAACAGTTTTGACTGCCATTTATTATGGAAGATGTTTAGATTAAATTATTTGAGCTGTAAGCACCACGTATGAATTATTTTAGTGCAGTGCACAACAATTTAATTGTTCGTGCTGTGAAGAACCACATCAGTGGAATTCCTTTATGTCTGTAATAAAACTCATCATCAGAACTAGGCCAGAAGGAAGCAGATCTAAACTAACAGGCAATCCCTAGATCAGGAATGACATTTGTTGGTAGTGCTGTCAAACTGGATCCCAGGATACTCACACAAAAGCCAGTGGCCAGTCCAGACTCAGATGTATTTGTAGAGCTATTACCTCCATGATGGATGCTTGGGGAGTAATGCGCAGACCTGTGACTATGTGGATCTTTTCCTTAAATCTTTTTGGCAGTCTTTTCTAAGCCAAATCTCACCTAAACATCAACACTCCAGCTGTTCCTTTCTCAGAGCAGAAGTAGGAGCTGATTTTTGTATGAGCAGCTTATGGTTCTGCTGCTTTTCACAGCTTTTCCTCCAGCCCAGTTGTCCCGTCCATGCTTGTCCCTGGCTCTGTTTGCCTTATCACTCTAGTGGGAGAAGGAAGGAAGGAGTAAGTGCTCTTACTTTGGCATTGATCATTGTTCTCCTTGCCCCCAACCCTAAAGTGGGAGGTGGAGGAGGCTGATTTCAGGGAGGGGAGGTGCAGTGAGAGAGATGACAGCTGATGTGAGGAGAAAGCAGAACTGTCAAGATGATCATGGCTAGCAGGAGAAGAGCCTCCTGGTTGTGACTGGCCAGGCTGGAGTATGTGCCCATACTGGCACTGGGAGGCAAAGCTGTCTTGGGCAGAGCTATGGGAGGCTGGGGGCTGGGCTCTGCAATGGAGGAAAGGAAAGCGAGTCAGCAAGGGAAAACCCAGCCCTGCTGTGTGGTTGTAGCAGGAAAACTGTCCAAGCATGGAAAACTGATCAGCTTTCAAGACACTCACTTGGCAGGGAAAGCTGTACTTCCATGGTTGCATTCTAGTATTTGTCTTCAACTAGGTGAAATATTCATGTCTTTGAGGATCTCTTCTATGAACATAATATAAATCTCCCTCCTTTTGACATCTGATTCCTTTGCTGGAATTTGCCACCTTATACTAGAGACACACTCTTCACACCTTCCTAGGCCTTGTTAAATGTGTTCCAAGAATCTTGCCACATAGAAGAAAAATGCAATGATTCATGAATCTTCTTTTTTCTACAGCAGTCTTTTTTGATTTTTTCCCCCCCTCATTCCTCTGCTCTTGGCTTTGAGGTGTGAAGTCTTCTAGGTCTTCAGATGTCAGTATGGATCCTATTTGGCCTACACATTCCTCATAAATGAAATTAGATGTAGGAACATTGGGTCTCCCTTTCCTTTAATGGGATAATGTAAAGGTGGTGTGACTTTCTTTAATTTCCTCCAGGCCTTAGGACAGAGAACTAGATAATGGAACATTGCTAATGCACTCAAACTAAACTGATTTCTGAGAAAATACTCATCTCTCTTATCTCCTAGACCATCTGTCTGAAGTGACTCCTCCTGACCCCTCTGGATTCAAAGCCCTGCCAGTTTTAAGAGTTGTGTGTTTTCCAGGGTTAATCATTACAGGGGAGGAACACAACAGGCTTCTCTTCTGTGTATGGGAATTTCAGAAAGGAGCAGATGCCTGACTTGTCATTCTCCACAAAACTGTGTAAATTGCAAGCTATGAGGTAAAAGCTCCATCTGCTGGAGCAGTTTTTGAAGGTCCTGTTGGAGACAAGCTCTGTCCTCCTACTCCTAAACGAGGTGGCTTCATTCAGAGCCTACTGTAGCAGACAGGAAAGCAAAGAGTGATGTGGAAACTATAGCAGGCAGAAAACAGGCAGGGTTGGTGTCACTCATGGGCTGACACAGCAGCTCCAAGGCTGTCCTGACCATCACTGGTAGTGGAGCCAAGTTCTGTATTTTCTGAGATGATTGCAAAGGTCCTGCCTCAGACCTTGACAGAAATGGCCTGAAGTTGGCAGTATCCAGCAAACCAATGAGACTCTATATGCCATGAGACTGTGTTCTGCTGGGTGGTCTGGGGTCAGTAAGAAGGTGGTGTTCATTGCATTTGAGACAATGGAAAATGTCTGGTATAGAGAAAGATTGTGAAGAGTAAAATCTAGTGAGAAAGCAGTATTAATGCTCTCTTGAGACTTCAGAGCTGTAATTCAGAACAGGGCTGAAATATCAGAAGGCCCAACTTGTCCTTTCTAAGGTTTTGCATTTTATCATTGAATTGCAGTGAGTGCAATTCTCAGGTCAATAGATTTATCTTTCTTCCCTACCTGAAGTTCAGTGAGATATTGGAGGATAAGGGTTGTCTTCTTCCCTGATAATACATCCCACACACATTATTCACCTGCAAATTTGCTGTGTTGATTAGGAGTACTTCCAGAGTTTAGTGAATAAATTTTTGGAGACAGACTCATCCTTTTTGTAAATTCAATATGGCTGTAGCTACTTGACCAGTTTAATCTTTTATATCTTTTTCCCTATTCTTTTTCAGAGTGTCACTCCTAAGAAAGCTTGCCCCAGTAGAAGTGGGTGTTGCTTTCTCTGTGAGTCATTCAAGAGACGACATAGGATTGAAGAAGTGGCTTTTGCTCATGCTTATGGCAAATAATGAGGGAGGTTGTTTCCCTCTTCTGGGTTTAAATGAGCCCAGCAGATGCATATGTACTGTCTTCTTTCTGAGGTACAGACTAGTGAAGTGGGTCTTTATTCTCTGACCTCACCAAGCTTTTTCACCTTACTCTTCATGTTATTGTAAAGGGTTCATTGGAGGAGAAGAGTGTTCCACTTCCCTAGTAGATAGAAGCTACAAAAGTTTATCTTTCAGTCATAACAACCAATTAAGTTCGTGGGCATTGTAGCTGACAGGCAATATGCTCCTCCTGGATAGTTTCTTTTTCTGTTTAAGTCGCATCATTTTGGTGAGAAGGAATTGCTGCTTCTCAAATGATGGTGTGCAGAACTGATGCTATTTGTTAAGAATTCACCTCTGGCCTTCTAGAACATGACCAAGGTCAATATATTCTGTCTAGGCACCATATAGCAATGGGATCACATGTTTTTAACTCAAAGTCTTATGGCTCATCCTGGAGAAAAAAAATATTTGTCCTCAGTGCAGTGACAATGGTCATGACTATCCCAGGGCAATATTAGGCACAGATAGCCTGAGCTATCTGGAGAGTTGAGTGGTGTGCTCTAGGAAGGAGATGAAGCTACAGTAATATCCTGGATTAGAAAGTAGTCAGGGCTGGTCTACACAGTGTTTCTGCTTCTTTTATAGGGCTCTGTTGTGACATGGCTGATAAGCAAGATGTCCATAAAATGCTCCATGATATAAACAGCCAGGAAGATGCACTCAATTGTTCTCTCACTGGGAAATCATCAGGACCTGGATCAAATATTAATCCTGTTGCTCTGTACCTCTAAGCTGGCAACCTTCCTCACCAGACTTTTGGTGGTGGCTGCCGAAAAAAGTCCTTATAAATCTCCTTCTGTACATTTCGGTAATTCAAATATTCCATGGCTGACTTTTTACAAGGGAAGATATGAGTGCTTCATCTCCTTCTCTATGTACTGCCTGTGCTAGGTTTCTGTTAGGTGCCCTAATTTTGCAGCTGTGTAGTTTTCTATTACTTCCTGATGTATGCTGCCTAATATCCAGGGTTAGGTGGTAAAAGGCAATGATTTATCTGATCATCTCTTACCAAATGATGGTGTTTGGATTGTAATACTATACTAGATATCTAAATACCTCTTCCACTTCTCCTTCCTTCTTCCATTTTATATGAATATGTACCAGGTTTTATTAGCTCTCCTTAAATGTATGTCCTGTTTTGCATATCCAGGCTCACTTCACCAGCTGTTGCAACATCTTCCATATTTGAATACAGTAAGAACCTGACTAGTTAAAGTTCTGAGCAATTTGGTCTACTTTGACCTCGGGGAGTTGGGCAGTCAGAATAGATGGTCATGAGTGTCCCTTCAAACTTTAACTAATTTTTAAATTTTGTGAACTCAAAAGCCCATGTTAGTACCTGTTTCTGCATCATGTTGTGAGATGCCAATACAGAATAATTAGATTTTTTTAATCTTGTTAAACATTATGTCTTTGAAAACCAGACTAGAACAGATGCCATTTCAGGAATACTGTCCTCCAATCACTCCTTGATATAGCTAAAGTACTTTCTTCTACCATCCTGGAGGGCTACTGCTTTTCAGCAATTTCTAGTGGGATTCATACTGACATATTCTTGAAGAAGAGAGAAGAGATATTACCCTTTTAGTAATTAGAAGGCATTGAAAAGAAGGTATCATTCCTCTTCCAAATCCCTCAGCAACAGTGCTTATGACTATCACTGAAATCCTAAGATGAATTGCATCTCTGTTCCCTAATTGCTATTGTTTTATTTCAGGGCAGTATCTTCCTAGTGAAGGAAGTTTTTATTAGCTCTTTAAGTGTGGGACTGATTACTCACCTGGCAGTGAATGAGGCTCTGTAAGATGTAATCAGAGCAAGCTGAATGGCTTTCCCTGGCTCCTGCTGCAGTTAGAAATCCTGAATTGCTCAGGGAATAAAAAGGGGCTATGGTTCTCTTTGACCTCATCAGACATGGAGGTACAAACCCTCTGGAACAGCCTGATGTATGCTGCAGATTCTAGCACCTTCCTTTGCCATGCTTTTAGTGCATGAACACATAGAGCTGGATCCTGGCTAGTGAGTAATACCAATTCCTGGATGAGAGGTACTGGCTTTTACTCATGTAACAAGCATATGGTGGAAATTTTCTGCAAAGGGATGGCATTTAGAAATAAGAGACTTAACTGCATTCTTTCTGTGCTTGAGACCCAGATGAGGTATCAGTGCAAGTGTTTGACACCGTGCTTGGCAGCCTTCTTGCTGGGAAGGGGGCTGTGATCTCACAGTTTATACATTGCTAGACACATTTGTGTACTGTTGGAAGCCAGTTATTGATGGTGGATTTTCTGGATTCAGAAATCAGCCAAGAGTTGAATTGAGGGGTCTATTCATCTGCTTCCACTTAGGTTATGGAAAGACTGCTAGCTGGGAATAACTTTGAATCTTTATTGACTTACAGTGGGTTTGAACTGGTGGCTTGGAGACTTCATACTCTTCAGCAGTGTCTTTTGTATAAAAAATCTGAGATAATGAGTATGGAAGATATTTATTGCATACACTCTTTTTCACAGATTTAAAAAGAGCATAGATTTTAAAATATTATTTTTGTCAGTACCAAAAAGATGTATGCTTTTTTCCTACACCCTCTCTGTCTTCTGTTTTTCTAGATATGAGCTTATGTGTATTATGTTAACACATTAATTGAAAGAAAAAAACAAACCAGTTTTTTCCCTGTGTTTGAATACTGTTAATTTTAGGGGCCTGGGCCTAGTCCATTCAATGAAGAGAGACATCTGCTGAATTCACTGGGTATGAGGTCCTGTGATTATGCACTTGGGCCTGCATCTGCATAGATTCTGCTGCAGGTCTACATTTAGACAATCACACAAGAAAATTTAGCATTTTGAAAGATGGAGAATGCAGCTGTTTCCTGTCATTATGTTTCACATTTACTGAAGTCAGCAGTTACTCTTTTCCAAGCAGTGCCTTTCAACAATAAACAAGGCAAGTGCTTCTAATAGACCCTCCTGCTGACTTCTGTTTAATTTAAATATATGTATTGCAGCAGCAAATGCAGCAATAACATGGAATATAGAACCCATTAACACATACTCTAAAAATTGTATGTAAGTGTAGAAAGAAGAGGAAAAGAAGATGCATTTCTGCTGATTACTCATTGCTGTATTTAGGACGAGTTTTGTATGTTGGAGGAGCATGCAGTATATATTTTTATGTGTAATAAATGGAGTTCTCACTTTTCAGGCACACTGGAACTCCATCCTAATTGGAATTGAAGTGAGTGAATCAATAATTGACGCTTACACCAAATCCAGAGGCATGCTTAGAACATTATAGATAGCAAGTAAATTTCAAGACAATGGTCTTTATTTTCAGATCAGTAGACAATTTAGGGAGATGAATGTTTAAAACAGGAGACTGTGAGTGAAGAGACCTACTGAAGCACAAATCTTAGCACCTCATGGCACAGGTAGCTAACAAGAACCGTGCCAATCTTTTTTGATGAGTCCTTCCCTTAGTGGTGGGACCAGCTCTGTGAGAGAGAGACAGTGTGCAGAAATTTTTCTGGATCTAAATAAGAAGGCTCAGAAACAAATGGTGTAATAAAATAGAAACTGTAATAAGGTGTGATACAAAGAAGAATATAGATTGTGAGTAAATTTTTTGTCACTTCAGAGTCTTGGAGTCCAGCTTTTATGCTCTATCAAATGGACCTTGGCTAATCATCCACCTTGAATGGATTTTCCTACTTCTTCCCCTGCTGTAGTGCCTTTTATTTGGCGTAGCAAACGGAATCACTTACCTTTTCCTGATGGGTTAGAGTATTATTTCTGTTGTAACATCCCATAGCACAGCTTGGCACAGGGCACTCCAGCAGGTTCTTGCAGTGACTGCTGCTGTTTGTATGGGCTTCTGAAGCCCCAAGTAAAAGGATCCACACAACAGACATGGACTACTCAAGTTCACTAACTCCTTGAATATGCAAGGCTTTTCTGCAAGGCTGCCAATACAGAACTGAGTTCCAAATTAATGCTATCTAAATCCTGTAATAAACTTAGATTTTATTTTGTATTAGTTGTAATCAGTATTGAGAAAGAAAGTAGGCGTTTTATCCCTCTGCCTTGCTCTGTTTCTCAAGAACAGATGTATATTCTCAGGAATGTTGGTGAAGTGTGTAACATTGCATAATCTGGATTCAATGGTGAATTGCTAGTAATTCTACTTAGACCTTCCAACAAAGAGGTACCCTGACAATACAATAACTGGGCTACTGGGTGAAGCCTGCTAGAGGTCCCTTTTAATGCAGAAAATGACACCTCTTGATTTCTCTGGGAAATCTTGCAGAGGAATGTAATATGGCATTTGTGCCTTGGGATGCTGTGATGCAGCACAAAGAGTGTTGGCATAAGGCACTAGGAAGTGCCAGGTGTAACCAGGTAAATGAGTATTCCTTGCCCTCCAAGCCTGCATGAGTTGCTCCTTCAGAGCTCAGGGGGTGTCCTCTAAGGCCAGTGATGCAGGATGTCCTTGCTCCCTTGTATGACCTGGCACCCCAGCCTGCTGTGAGCAGGGAGGGCTCAGGCATCCCAGGGCTCAGCCAGTGGCACAGTGTCTCTTCCTGCCTCATGTAAGATTGAGAAGTGGGGATGGGGAGTTTTTCTCTATGTAGCTTTGCCTTTGGTTCTAAAGCTTCTAAAACTTTCTAGAGTAGGCTGGACAGGAATAAGCAATGCTGACAGTGAGAGTCAGATGGGTTTGAAGAAGGGATCCCTTTCTTCTCTCTCCACCCTTGCTTGACTAGGCTAGTTACAGCATTCTGTGGCTCCAACTCCACCTTTTCAGATTGCTCTGAGAGGAATATTAGCATCCTCTAATAACTCTGTCAGACATATCAAGGGATTTGTTTTATTAATTCCAAGACTGGGTACAGCAAATAGATTATAACTTGGGCTATTTCATAAGCTTAACAAACCTTTCTCTGCTTACTTATCATTTCTGCCCCAACCCAAATCTCCTTGGGTTAACTCCTTTTTCTGTTCTTTGTGTTACTTTTTATTGAATATTCTCATTGATGTATATGTCATAGGAAATATGCCCAAAGTTCATTTCCATCTGTCATTCTTTAGATGATAAGAAAGGAATAGAGGCAGCACTATTTACAATGGATTTGGCAGTCATAAATGCCTTTTGTAGCTGTCATGGTGATGTCCTAAAAACAGGACAAAGATGAAAATCCTTAACATGTGTGCAGGTCCTTCCTCAACAGAACAGGAGAAGTACTTTCCTTCTGTGGAACATGGTGGGTAAAGCCTGGTTTCAGTGCTTTGAGCAGATTGCAGAAGTTTTAGCTTCTTGGCTCATCTGGCTAGTTCACCTTTTAGTTTAAGTTTATAAGACAGCTCAAAAATAGGTTAATTTTCATGGTGGTCATCTTAGCAAAGTCCACTGTTTTGCACTGGCATCATCAAGCCCTTGGTTGTCTTTATGTCCTCCTGACCTTGTAGCAGTATTGCCTTTGCTGAATCTGAGAGGTCAGAGAAGAAGTAGCTATGTAGGTGAGTCCAGGGAAGGAATTCCTGACAGGGAGGGTATTTCATTTAGGGACACTCATCCACTTTCCATTCTTTCCTGATGCCTAAATTAAAACAAGAAGAGCATTGGAGAGAAACTGACTCCTGTGTCCCTAAGATCTCTTGTGTGTCACCTCCAGCTTACAAGTCTTGCTATGACATGCTGCAGCCACTGAAATGTCACATTAATTGATTTAGTTCTTTTTAAAGTCAAGAGAAAATTTGGCTTGTAATGGGAAGATAGTTTCAATTGTAATTAAAACATGAGGAAGCAACTGCCCATGGGAATGTTGCAATCAGTTATTGAAAGGTTTTTCGAAGTGTGTGAGACTTTTCACCATGAACAGACATCTGAATTAGGATAGGAGTTTCTAGCTATAAGTGTGTGCATGGAAGCAGATACAGAGATGCCTAGGTAATGATATAGAAGTGTGATGTAGAAGTATGCCTGTAGGCTTTTAGAAGGCCATAGGTTCTTGTTTCATCCATGTTGGGAAGTAGAGAAATCATCTTCCTCTCTTTACCTAAGAAAATTTAGAAACAACTTTCTATGTGACCATGGCACCATTCCTAATATATGAATGCCTTACAATTTGTGGTCCCAAATATTGTGGCTAAAGACTGGAAAGTAATTTAGTCCCTTTTTTTTTTCCCCCCCTTTGTGAGTGGCCACTTAGGTGGAAAATCGTTGTGATTTCCCACATATAACACAATGAACCATATGGCGACTTTTGCTGTTTGCATGGAACATTGAATGACAAATGGTAGTGCTTGTGGAGGAGACAGTGTACTGTGTGTGCCTGACTTGGGCACGTGCCATCAAGAATGTCCACTTATTCTGTAACATACTTTGTTCTCTGGACACAGGGGCTATAGCTCGTTCTTGGCCCAAGCATTTCAAGCGAATTCTAAGGCAGATAAATGCTCTTTATAGGACTGCAGGCATGATACTGCTAAACAGAAAGAAAAGAAGGGGCCTGGATCTGCACCAGACTCTGGTGAGGTACAAGGACTGCCAGAGCAGTAGGGCGATCTTAGTCTGATTTATTCAAACACAGTCTGCATTTCTTACTCATAAACTTGTCAGTCTGTGTTTCTGATGGGAATAATAGCTTTGCTGTCATGGGAGTTTTGGTCAGATTGGTACTTAGCCGAGGAAAGGACTTTTGATGGGTTTAGACCTGTGCTAAAATATGCTAGTTATACAAAAGGTCTGGTACAACTTACTCCAGGATTTACTTCAAAACTGGTCTTGAAGTAGGATAACTTTGGTGCCCTTTTCACTGTTGGTGAAAAACACAGCTGCCATCTGGAGAGGGTGTTGATGGACCAGAACACTTCAGTTTAGAAAAGAAGTAGCTAAAGGAGGAGATGAGCTAGATATTTATAATCAGGAATGCTGTGGTGATGCTGAACAGAGAATGCTTATTCATGTATTTTATAAAGCAAAGGTTGGGGATGCCCAGTTGCAGGTTTTAAATGAACAAAGAAAACCAGTTTCAGGCCACATCAGTTTCTCTTCTGGTTCCAGAAGAGACCTGACAAATTCAAGGAGGGAGGAGGCCATCAAGGAGTGAGATCAGCATTTTGATTGTGATGCAACCTCCACCAGTCTCATTGCTGGAAGTTGTTGATAATGGTACTGTGATTTTTCTTAGCCCCTTTCCCCTTTTCCTGAGTACCTGTGCCTGCTGTCAGAGCCTTGACTTTGGTGTCTGCCCTGCTCCATACTGAAGCTGCTGGCTTATGATGCCTGGCAGATGCTCCTCATGGGATTGTCTGGGTAGAGTGTGTTTTGAATTAGAATAATAAAATAATAGAAAATGGGATTGAAAAAGGTCACAAGGGCCAACTAGTCTTTCCAAGACAAGATCAGGTGAATCTGAAAAATCAATGAGATATAGTTGTCTAGTCTTTTCTTAATAATCTTCAATGCTATTGGCAAGCTCCCAGTGGCCAAAGTAGTCCAGAGCCCCACTATCCTATTCCTACCAAATTTTTCTGACATTAAGCCAAAACTTCTCTTTCTTCATCATAAGCTTCTTCTCATTCTATCTGTGGTGAATACAAGGGACACTTTTTTTTCTGCTTGCATCTTCTCTTCAGAAGCTGTACAGTTTTTTCTTTGTGTTCCTCACAAAACTGGGAACATAACTGGCTGAATGAAGATGCATGAGGGTGTTATGCAAAATAGCAGGGAGAAAATCCTCTATTTTGTCCAGTGCCCAGACACCTAGGATGAAACATAAAGAAGTTTCCTTCTGGAGTGCTCGAGCACTGTATCTAGGCAGCTTAAGTAAAGATCAACAGATTGTTTGGAGGGCACTGAGTAATTAAATTCCAGTTGGATTTTTGCTAGTAGTGGGCTACAGAAGTATTGACTTTTACCCCAGAAATGTAGCCCAAGGCCTGAGGAATGTACATGAGCATATTTGTTAGGATGTGTGGGAGATGATGGTACTTTCACTGAAAGCTGTGAAATCAGCAAAGCAACTTTATCTAAGAATAGTAATGAATCAGAGTTAATTAGAGGGATTATTAGGAATTAGTTTCTCTAAGATTTTTTTTTTTCTTACTGGAGCTAAGTAAGTCTGTGCATTGGTTTCTGAAAACAGCAAGCACACTTAATCAACCCATACCATGTTGATATTAAAGCCCTTTTCTATATGGCCACACCACAGTAGCAAAACCATAGTGGTTTGTAAACCACTATGCACTTGCTCTGCCTAAGTATCTTGGGTGCCTGAGAGGACAAAGCTTGGCCCCATAAGGTAAAGGGTCAATTTTGCTTAGTAGAAAACAGCTCCACTCAAATTTCCTATGCTTTAGAAGGTGACCGACTCAGGCATAAGTTGGTTGACCTCACATTTGACCCCATGGAGAGGATAGGCTGCCCACAGCATTAATGTGCACAGTAGGGAGAAAAGGATGGGCTGCCTCAAATCACTGTAATTCAGATACAATTTGAAACCAGATAAGTTTTGAAATCAAATCCCTTCACCTCATTTAAATCATGAGTGCTTTGAAGCCACGCAGCACTTTTAGTAGAATCAGCGAAGTTTCATTCTGCCTCTTTAAGTAATTCTTGTTGTTCTAACTCTGACATGCTAAACTGCTGTATGGCTTCCTATAAGCTGTTAAACATCTGTCTCTTTCACTTCAGAGCTGGCTGCTTTTCAGTACTGGATGAATGAGTCCTATATTCACAGCTAATAAGTGCTTTGGGATCCCAAGTATTAGCTGTGCAAAGGCACAGTACCACAAATGTATGCAATTCTATGCAATGTATCAAGTGAATACTATTCCCAAGAGGCTGGCAGCCTAAGAGATCCCACAGGACAAAGAACACAGAGAAATGTAATTGATTGTAATGAACTTGTTTGTGTATGTGTCACCACTTATCTCTACTGAATAAAATCAGAAGTGTTCAACACTCCATTAACACAAATTACAGGGTCCTATTCTTCTGGAGTGAGACAATAAGGCCTACACCTGCTAGTGCTGTGAAGTTCTTCATGATCCCAATGTGTTGCTCAGTGACAGACATCACAGGCTGGAGTGGTCTTGGATTTGTTTCAGTATCCTAAACATTTAGTAAATTAAGTATTTAGTGAATTAATCCCATTGGAATCATTGGTAGGACACCAGGGATGCATCCTACTACCATTGTAAAACAAAAGATGTGAAGTAAATATGAAGGATTAAAATCGTGACACTCTTAAAGTAATTTTCAAGTCATTTATGGATTCAATGAAGCCAAGATTTTAACTTGGTTAACCATAAATACAGCAATCCTCAAAGTGTCTGTGTCCAGTGTGAGCACTGTATCCAGGGATGCGCTAATACTTGGAGCTGATCTCATTACTGAGCCCATCTTTACCCAAGCAAATTGTTGTTATAAGGTGTTTATACAATGGAAATGCTGCTTGTTTTTGAGTTGTTGTAACCTTCCCTGATGGTTTTCAGGTTTTCAACTGCTGTGTACTGAAGAGAAAGAAGAGTCTGTAGGAGGTGAAGTAGGACCTTGTGTTTGTCTGTGCCTTAACAGCCAGATCAGGATAGAATGAAACCACTTGCCAAATCAGCATGTGAAATTAACACTGTTTGATGAAGTACCAAATTGGTGAAGAATTTACTTTTGCAGTTTGAGGTGTTTCCAGCTGAATCAAAATGCAGCTCTGTATATTGTTAAAATGTTCCATCAGAGCTCAGTTAAGAGGAGCTGGTGACCCAGTTTTGAGTCACCAACATCTCTTACTACCACACTTCAGGAATTCAGGCTGGCTCATCATGTATCTTTTGAATCATTTCATTGACTGCCATAAATGCATCAGTCTGTGGTTGGAACAGTTTATATACACACACACACACATATATATATATAAAATACGTCAAATTAAGTGCCTGAGTTGCTAACCAGCCATGCTTTTATCACTGGAATTCTACCCATATCCATTTTCTGTGTGTGCCAAATGATGAAAGCCAAATCTACTTTAGAAAACCTTTTTTAGGAGTCAATAGCTGAATGATCCTCAGAATATGGTAATTTTTGTGTCTAAAAGCTGGATTTCCTTTCATTTGGGAGTGGGTCTCCTATGACAAAAAAAGCCTGTAAGTTTTATGGCTTTTGCACTTTTTCCTCTCTCCAGTTTCTGCCTGTTCCCCAGTCCTCTCTGTACACTGCTGTTCAGAGTGAAAGTAACAACAGAATGCTGGAGGGTGATGCTGGAGAACTTTAGTGCCATTCACTTCTAGTTGCTTATTTCCACTTAGCCTAGCATGCTTCTGCCTGCCAGCTTGTTTGTGACTGGTGAATTCAGTCAGTAGCTCACAGTTTAGCTGGTAGAAGACAGGTGTCCACAGCACATCAAAGTGGGGCACAAGATTGAATGGATTGCAGAGATGGAAATGAAAGTAGGTCTCTCCAAGTCAGGGTGATGAGTACTGGTAGGGCTTATGCCTTCAGAAAGTTGGTCTTGTTCTTATCTTCCAGCTGGAGAGAGAAGTGTGCTGTCATGATACCTTTCCTCTTTTGCTAACTTTGTGTTAAAAAATGTTAGAGTGAAAACTACCTCAGATGTTTCCTGTACAGGCATGGAAATGATCTGAGCTATAATATCGTTTGCTTTGTTCCCCCTGCTCTCCTTCATCCTCCTCCTTCCTTTCCACCCCACCCAGATAGATGGCTGGGGCTGCACCAGACAAAGGCAGCAGCCCTGCTGATCCCTCTTTCAACACAGCTATTATCATCAAAGAACAAAAGCAAACACTGCTGGCTTGCAGCTCAGCCCTTTACAAAGGAGCAATAAATGGACTCTTGTGTGCAGGATAAAGCAAGCTCTGCCTTGTCTTGCGTTAAGAGCCGACCTTTCTGTGTTTGAATTCTCTGAGCTGATGGAAGTGGAGAAACCTCCCTCTACGTAGTAGGTCCCATGGCCACTGAATTTTTTTTGGCTGTGGGTTCTGCATGTTCCTTCTTTAATTGGAATGCTCTGCCTCCTCAGTCCCTGTGGCAGGGAGTAGGTCTGTGTTGGTGGAGGAAGGTGGTGCTAATGGAAGAGGAAGAGAGTGATTTAAACAAACCAGAAAACTGAAGAGAATTTGAAAGAACATCTCAGGTGACAGGGTCTGATGTGTCATCTCAGGCCCCCCAGTCTGGTCTCACTAGCTATGTACCATCTCTGTCATTTCCCTTTCTTGAGGCATTAGGTGTCTCATTGTGGAGCCACCAGCCATAACATGAGGTGGGTCCTTTTGTCAATATATGGAACCACAGTTCTAATTATGAACCAAAGTGGAGTAACATTCCACACTGCAAAAGTGTGATGGTGTTTCCCATAGGGACTTATATTTGATATTAGGAATTGTTTTTTTCAATGTGGTGTTTGGGCACTGGAACAGGCTCCCCAGGGAAGTGCTCACAACACCAACCCTGACAGACCTCAAGGAATGTTTGGATAAAGCTCTCAGGCACATGGAGTGGTTCTTGGGGATGGTGCTGTGCAGGGCCAGGAGTTGGACTCGATGATCCCTGTGGGTCCCTTCTAACCCAGAATATATTGTGCTTTGTGATTCTGTGACTAGCATGGCAGTTTCACTTATATGCCACAGTGGTGTTTATTGTAGGGTCTTTGTGAGGACTGACTGGTTATATGTAATTTTTTTGTCTTTGCAAGAAAGCAGTGCTTTCTCTTGTTGCTTTAAACTAAAAAAAAAAGTAGTTTCACCATTTGGAAATCAGCATTTGCCAGCAGATACCACATGGGGGGGTGTCTGCAATACAAGAAACTCCTTCTGCATTTAGCATGGAAAGTAAAACTAATGACCTGGGCTGCCATGTAGGTAAGTACTGTGAAAGCGTCACAGAGATGCAAACAGTGACATTAGTGGTGTATACAGAAATCCTGTTGGTGGAAACTGTGCAAAAAAAGATGCAGCATAAAAAACTAAGAGTTAAATCAGTCAGGATGGGAGATGCCTGCTCTTCGGGACATTGGCACAAAAAAAAGACAGGTCAAAAGAAATCCCCTTGCTGTTACTTGCCATTGAGAAACTAAATTTTAGAGATGCTTATGTTAGCTCTTAGCACTTCATTTCCCTTTTTAACAGCTTCATGACCTGTTTAATTCTTGTGCAGTTAAATAAGTATTATTTCAAGCAGTGTATCAGTTCCAGCCCACTGCCTCTTCTCTTACTCGCTTAATGTGTTTATCCCTTGCTAGGCCTTGGCTAGCTCTTTGCTTTGCCCTTTCTATCTTCTGATAGTTTTTATTTCCCACCCATCCCACAGATTTCCTGCTGGAGCAGAGACACCCTGGTGAGGCTGCCTGCTGTTCCAGGCTCCCTTGGTAGCCTGCACTGGACAACATGGGTCAAGAACTTTTTACCTGCTTAGAATAGAATTTCAAGCAGATGCTGGACTATCAGAAACATTTGCAGTACTTTATGGTGGTCACTCCTACCTCTTCTGAGATACGTGATCATCTCTGCCACTGATTTTTCCCAAGCAGTACATCAACACAAGACTGCTCCTTGCAGTGGACTTGTAAATTCTTTCTCATCATGTTCACATTCTGGAGTGATGTTTAAGTCTCTGCTCCTTCCTTCTGCCCCTGCTATCACCTTCTTTTCCTTTCCATCCTCAGTGCATGCATTGCTACCTGACACTCGTTGTCTTTTCCAACCTAAAAGTAGTTACTTTCAGGTAAACTTTCAGTGCTTAGTGTCATTCTAGGCCTGCAAACCAAGACACTGGTTCTTAGATACAATTATGGGCTAAAAGAGGAAAGGCAAAAAATAATCCACATCAGATCTGCCATATAAGTTTAGTAAAAACTATGGAATTTAAATGAATTGATGCAACAGTCCCTCCCCTCTTGGTGCATTGTTTTATTTGGGTTGTTACCTCCTTAGGAAAGGACAGCTGGATATATGTATGATGTTCCACAGACACTTTTCCTCTAATGGTTTTGGAGCCATTACAAAATAATAAGCAAAAAGCAGCATGCACAGGACTCACTTACCCCTGAAATGTGTCTCAGGAGAACAAGTGGCACCAGTTTGACAGGAACACAGTGGGTTTGGACAGGAAGGGGGAATACTGATGGAAACTGGAGGGCACACTGGGAGAAGAATATAGCCTTAGACCTCAGTGTGAAGCCAATGCACTCAGTATGTGATGCTCCTAGATTTGTGGCAGAAGTATTTTGGGATCTGTAGTCTAAATCATTAATGCATTTCTTTGAAGCCTTACTGGAGAGGTGATAACTCCACCAGCCCAACTCCTGGACAAGGGCACAACTTCCAGGGGAGAATGCTGTCTATGGACCTCTGTGGACCTGGCCTCCCTGTTTCCTCAAGCAAGTTGTTTTTGGTTTTTTGTTTCCTGAGGGCTGCCTTGTAAGGAAAATGTTGATCTAATCCTGTGAGATTTCAGGGGATTCTCCCTCTTGGTATTATGATAAATTTAGCTATTCAGACCAAGACTAAACTTGGGATGCTAAAAAAGTTATGAGAAGCATTTTTGAAAGTACTTTCTTTGGGATTGGTGGGCTCTGCCCAAAACAGACAGTACATTTAAATATATGCCTTCTCTGTTATCAGTACTATGAATTACATATTTTTGCTCCTCCCTTTTTAAAGGACTTATTTATTTTGAGATTTATGTGGTTGAAATGTGGTCTTATGCCACAGAGAGAAAAAGTACCAAATGTCATTTTTTTCTGAATTTAGCATCTTGTGAAAGACAACATGTGGGATGTGTGGAGCTCTGGCACACTCCTTCCCCACCTCTACTACTGTCTGCAATGAAGGATATTTTTTGGGAAATAATGGGCAGAAAGAATGAAAAGGAATGGGTTCTCTTCTAGACTTTGAGACTGTGTTGTATGTCTTATACCATAAATTCACATGGCCCTTATAAAAGGGGAGCAGGTTCTTTTCTATTTTTCTGGAAACTTGCTTGAATTTATGTGCTATAGAAGCCTTCTGCAGGCAGGTTGGTTTTTGTTTCTCTCTTTTGCATTTGTGTGTGTGAAAGACAGAGAATATTTTAACTAATATTCTTGCAGGAGCTGATGTGGCTTGGTTTTATCTGATTCCAGGAACTCTCTCTCCGGACAGATATGATGGTGGATTCACTTTTACATGCACAGTGGAGAGGGAGCCAGTGCCTCCTCCCTTGCATGGCAGCGTGCTTGGATGCAGATGGGTGGCCTTCAAACAAACCTAATTACTTCTGGTTTTGCATGAAATTGATTTCCATGCAAGGATGCTGCGTTGCTGTGTGCATCTCTAATGGCTTTTTTTTCTCTTCTCTTTCTTTCTCTTTCTTTTCTCCCTCCTGCTTGCCATGAACACACCTCGCCAGATGTCAATCATATTCCAGGTAAGTGTTACTTTTGCTGAGCTGGAAGGCTGTTCTTCAAGGAGTGGTGGTAAGTTACCAAGGCAGGTCTCATCTTGCTTCCTACTGGGCATCACGAGGTCTGGATTGCACAGTCTTTGCTGAAAGGAGGCCTTCATAATAGCAAAGGTCACAAACTTCCCTCTACAGAGACTACATTGTATTGGTCAGTTAAAGGGATGTTTTCTGAAAGAAAGTTACATTAAAAATGGTTTTTAATTATTGTTAATTGAACCTGGCATAAAAGTCTGCATTATATACAATTTATTTCTGATACATCTGTGTGTAGTCTGGCATAAAAATCTAGTTTAGTCTCGTTTTTTCTCCTACTACAGTCTATTCCATTTGCTACTCCCACTGATAACATGTTGAATTTCAGCTCTACTTACAAAGTTTTATTGTTGTTGTTTTCTTTTACATTTTTGTAAACCAGTGAGTATCTTTCTGGCTGTATCTGAATGTGTGATCTTATTTAGGTATCAAAATTTTATTCCCACCAGGGCACAAATGATTCATTTAAAAGGAAAAATGAATCTTTGTTTCATGTGCTTGTTTATACGTGGAGTTCTTCCACAACAGTGTATGTTACCACAGAGAACTCCAAACCTTCCTCCTCAGATTGCTGTCTCATTGCTGACAGGATCAGGGCCCTCTAGCTTCAGCTACGAGTGTTAGATGCAGTAGGCCACTTTATTCTAGTTGCCAGTGCAACTTTAGAAATGAATTTTTTCTTCACACTTTGGCAGTTCCACCTGCTTTATCATGATGTGAAATGGAAATGACAGCCTAAGAAAGCACCCTACATTGCCCTGGCTGGAATGGGGTAATGGACAAGTCAAGGCTCTTTTCCTTCACAGCTTTCTGCATATCTTTTGCTAAGCCTAACATGGAGTGAGTTATCTGAATCTGGAATGTGTTCTCTGTTCAGTTTGCTTCTTCAAAGAGTTGCAGGGAGAGCCCATCAATTGGGTATTTCCTAGGACCCCTCACTTGGATATTTTCCTGGCATATTTTGTCTTTTAGCTTCTCTCATCAGCCACATTTTTTTCTGCTGAGAACTTTTGCTTTCTGTGTGCATCTCAACAGACAGCAGTGGGAGTGGAAGTGGCCAAATGGCAAATGTCGCCTGGCACGCTTTGGAAAGAAGGGCTCTGTTAACTTTGACATACAATCTTTTCAGGTATCTACAAGGCCAAAACTGTACCATCTCTGCTCCAGCCTGAGGTGTCCAGGAACTCTAGTTTGCTCTCATCTTGGCAGGATCTGACAGGACATGTGCCAAAGGCTTCGAGTCATGAGACTCTCCACAATATCCTGAAGATGTTGGTGTGTGTGGCAGAGGAGGATAAGTGAATTGGGAGAGCATGGCCTTGCTGTGCTCTGCCAATAGGGCACATCACATTATGCCAGTAATGAGCAATGCCTCAAGTAACATCAGGGACATCTCCTGCTGTGCAGGAGCTGATGGCATTGCTGGTAGGAGCCCAGGCAGAGGTGGCACATCCAGTACAGGACTCTACTGCTGTTAGTGTGGGCACCATGGAGTAGTCCATCCTTCTACTCTGACTGTGCTCTTCTGCCCTACTGCTCTGTTGTTCTCATGATTGGATGTGCATTTTTTATTCTCCCCATTGCTCATACACATGCTCTTGTTTTCAGGACTCCTGTGAGCTTTCTCGCATGGATTTTTAGTCACATGTGGATTTCTGGTGACATGTGAATGCTTTTCCATGTGTTCTCTCAATCATTCATATTTTCAGTCTGACAATTACCCACACCTCATTACAAGGCATTGTCACTTGTTTACTCCTAGGCAGTCTCATCCCTCTGCTCATCTCACCCTTGGGGTGCATTGGCACTGCTGTGGGATTGGGCAGTGACATGGATCTCCAGGGGGTTTGGTTCTACACTTCCCTGCCAAGCTGTGCAAGACACTTTATACCTATTTGGCCATCTAGCTATCTGTATTGCAAGGACAGAGCCTCAGGCCCCTATCAGAATGGTTACTTTAACCATCTACTGTTTGAAAGACAAATTAGGGATTTTATGTGCTCATGGTAACTACCCACAGGCAGCAGAAGGGCTGTAAAGAGCCCATTGATTAAATAAGTATTCATTATTGTTGAATAGACTGGTTCAAACTAATTCCCCACTAAGAGGAGGTAGCTGTGAACAGGCTGGGGCTGGCAGCAGTGGGCACCACAGGGTTCTGCTGGGTGCAGTTACTCCAAGGTACAAAGAGGTTGTTTATTAAAGTAAACAGAAATGT
Organism: Oenanthe melanoleuca; assembly: GCF_029582105.1. Taxonomy (NCBI): domain Eukaryota; kingdom Metazoa; phylum Chordata; class Aves; order Passeriformes; family Muscicapidae; genus Oenanthe; species Oenanthe melanoleuca. Next base: position 40,181,179 of record NC_079339.1, read on the forward strand.
GTAGCATAAGCCTTTCCTGGCTGTGAGGTCTCTGCTTGTGAAGAAGGGCACTCCAGCAACAGGGGCTCAATGCTATACTCTTTTCAAAAGCCAGCTTGATCCCATCTGGCTTATTTCCAATATCAAAGAAATTTGTCAGATTTTAGCCCACCTTTCCTGCAAATGTAATGCCTCAGTTATAACAACACCCCATTTTGAACAGTGCCCTGGAGTTGGGATTTCTGCTGTCTCCACTTGGCCGCTTCACTGACTCACTGTGCCATGTAGAGGAGAAATGGATTCTTTCAAAACTTCAGTTTTCCTTTTGGGACTATAGCTACAGCCTCACCTCACCTTCACAACCTGGTTTGAGTGCTGGGGCTGAACATTATGGAGTTTAAGAGCCTTAGTACAGAGGTTAAGTGCCTGGCTGGGAAGTGGCATGCAGCACAGAGCAGAATGGATGCTTCTATCACTTCTGCATATTATCTGCTTCTTTCTTTGCATCTTCTATTCCTTACCAGTCGTATAGATTCTGAAAGATAAATTACTGGAATAAGAACAATTGATCAAAGAGAAAGTTACATGCTCCTTTTTTTTAAATTTATTTTTTATTTAGTGGAAGAATATATGCAGGAGAAATAACTAAATATGGTTCCTTGATATTATGGAGGCTGTTACTGATACCTGGGGAGGGGTGTGTCAAAGTTGAAATAGTGCTTTTCCTATTCATCCCATGCTTATTCCTATTGTGGGAGACATTTTTAAATGTTTATAGGGAGAAGCCTAAGAGATTAAATTCTGGGCATTTGGCTGTCATCATTTTGCTGCTGACTAGTGTTTGAATGTACTGAATGGGCAAAACCCAGTAGACATTACCTAGGTAGTTCCCAGAGGAAAAATGAGTCCTTGTTTACCTGAAAAAGTCCTTCACAAAGATGCAGAGTTTGTTGAAGGCATAAGCATATTAGCACATTTTTGATCCAGGTCTTTAATCTTTCAAATGCCATCTTTAAATGCTTCTTTCCCTTCTTCATCTCAGGCGTGCTGATACAGTCAGTCTCCCTGACTCCATGTCTAGGGTCTTTTAAGCAGCACCTGAATGCTGACTTCTGTTTCCTTGATGAAAAACTCTGCTTTTGGGCCATGAAAATGATGGGTTTCAGCCCATCTGAAGTTTCCTGTTTGCAAAAGGTACAAGGTCAGAGTAGGAATTCATCTATGTCATATTGTTAGTGCCCCTCATTAGGAGTTTAAAGCCAGTATGTGTGGGCTTAGGTTCTTCTTCATACGTGCCACCATTGTTTTGATTCTTGCATGCCCTTTGCACAGATACTGTCCCCTAATGCAATTTTCTTACACTGGAATATGAATGTTTTTTAGTTGCATGCAAACCTATTTGTAAAAATATGGCAGTAGTAATCATTGGATGGGAGCAATAATTCCTCTATCCCAGAGTGTCTTTTTATGAAAGTAGATGCTTTGGAGGAAGTTTAAGAAACTATGATAGCATAGGTCTTGTCCCAATACCTTGGTGGTTTCTGATAATTACTGTTTTAAGGACCTTCTGACCTGATGTTGTATCCAGATTGTGTTTTAAAGCCACTGATAAATGTATTTTTCTGGATATATCTGGTCTTTGTTTTTCTTAATCCACTTGTATTTTTTAACTCCACTGTACCCTGTCATAACAAGTCCCATTATTTAATGATTGAAATGTGGACAGTACTTTATTTTAGTTGTTTCTATACCTGTTACTTGAGAATTTCATTCAGTGACTCCTATTTTTTGTGTTTCCCACAAATAAAGAAAAAACTATTTCCAGTTCACCTACTCCATCTCAACTGGAGTTTTATCTCAATCATGTATATTTGTCAGAGATATCTTTTCTAAGTTGAAGAATTGTATTCCATGTCTAACAGTTCTTTTCCCAAATTTTGCATCTACTTGATCTGATTTGCAGTGATACACGTTTTGTGGATCAGTCATAAAATGCATTTACTGTCAGGTCTTGCACATGCACTCTCACATTCTCTTGAGCATGTGACTCTTTGTGAACACTTGCATGTTTGTTTTCATGTTTTCAAGCATCACCATGTTTGTAGCCCTAGGAGAATGCCACATGGAAGGTCAGAATACTGTTGGAGTGAAAGGAGATAGTATGATTTTTTTTCACTATTGCTTCCACAGACATTGGGATAAACAACTTTCTCTTTGGTTTCTCTCTCATGTTCTTATTCCTTTGATCACTCGAAGTAGAAGCCGTTCACCCTGACTCACTGCCCCTGATAATGACAAAAGCTATCGTGGAATTGCATAGCAGAGGAAGGAACAGGGATGGGAAAGAGGAGCTAGCACAGCTGTTGTGTGTAATTGGATTGGAAGTGGGCCTGAGGCTACAATAACAAAACTGCACTCCCGGCTGGGCTCACTGCTGGGGCCTGGGAGCAGCCCCTGGGCTGTCGTGCATGTCATGGTGGAGTCAAACACAACTGACCTCCCCAGCCTGTGCTACTGCCTTGCTGGATTAGAAGGAAAATGCCCCATGTACACCAGCAGCCAAGAAATCAGGTTACCCTCTTGGCAAAGCTGACCTGTTTAGCAGATAAAAGGTCTGAACTAGGCTGCAGAATGATTTTGCTTCTTTATCTGTTCTTCACATCTCTCAAGACAAAGGTTTTGCTGCTTCTTCTGAGTCCCTTCATTTGGCCCTGCTGGAATGTCCTCTTTTTTGGTACCTGGGGATTCTTAGGGAATTTTCCTTGGGCTTTTTCATGATACCTATTTTATGAAGACCACATGGAAGACAAAGAGCCTGTCAACTCTCTTCCCTAATAGAAAAGGGAGCTGCCAGTAGAGCTGGGGTATGAGGCTCAGAGTAGACAAAAGTCTATTTCTTAAGGAACTACTGGTTTTAGGATATTCAGAAAGGAGGTGAAAACAACAGACTCATGTGAGGTGCTCTTCTCTATAGTGGATGTCATTTGATTTCTGGAAGAGTCCCTGGTTTACATGATTTATTTCTTCATCTTTGCCATGAAGTATTTTGTGCATATCCTGCACTAGAGGGTCTGATGTCCTATCTCAGACATGCATTGCAGCTGGCCCTGTTGAATGGGTCATGCAGCCTTATACCCTGAGAAAAGATTCTCTCTGGGAAAACTTGCCCCAGGGGAGATCTGGGTTGCTGCTGCTGCCTGGCAGTCTCTTTTCCTACTCATTAAGAGCTTTTGGGCTAATAATTTGGTAGCATCATTAAAAGGGAAGTGCTGAGGCTGCCTGCCTTGGCAGAGCAATTCAGCAGTGCATGCACACCCACGCACACGTGCACACCCCCAGATCATGGGCCCAGGAGCACAGGAGAAGCTATAATTAACTAGATGAACGAGTCCATCTTCCTTTGTTGCTGCAATCACTTGTCACTCTCAGCTGTGTTTTGTCCTATCCCCACTTTCTTATGTTCTGTGGCTTTATTTTCCATTTTAAGTGCTAAGTGTGGGAGGGAGCAGGATTCAAACTGTTTCCAAGGTTTCCCGTGTTTTCTCCTCCACACTGAAAATTGCCCCCAGCAAATCCTTAAAGATGAGGACTGCTGGTTAACTATGTTGCTCTTTCATATCATTGTACTCTGAAGCTACTTTTAAAAATGCCCTTCTGGCATCACAAGAATCCAGTTTTAGCCCTTGGTACTTTGTACAATTAGAGCCACTTAATTTTACTATTTTGATATAGAAAGCAGATGGCTTCCAATTTTTTTAAAATGTAGTTTGAAATGTTTTTTTTGAGATCAAGGGAGTTTCATTTTAAACTTTAAGAAAATAATACCAATTGGGTAGTAGGTTAAAGAATAATTTAAAAAAACCTCCCAGACCTAAATAGGAAAAGTCAGTTGTGGCAGGCATAAATCATGGCCAGAGAGCAGACTTTGGGTCTGTCTGCCCTCAGCAATGGACATATTATTTTAATAACAAACTGATGTTCTGAAGAAACAGGCTGCTTTCTTTTCACGTTACTGCTGAGTGTTCAAAGAAGCTGGGTCTGCAGAGGCTGAGTACAAGCAGATGTTTATCTAAAAAACCTGTCGAGAGTTTTCTTCTGAAGCTGTGCACTTGTCCTTGCTGTCACTCATGTTTGAAGTTCAGGAACAGAAATTCACCAGATTCTTCACTTTGACATAAAATTTCTTAACAGGCAGATAAGCCATTTATTCTGAGGTTTTCCTTAACCTTTTCCAGACCACTTACTACACACCATTTTTGTTGGGCCAGTTCTGTCCAGCCAGTAATTTATTACAAGTATGACTAGATTGGTTTAGAAAAAACATGAAACCCTTTGCTACTAGAGCTCATGAAGATTTTTTTCAACCTTTTCCAAGTTCTACACTGGCTGTGTTTCCTTATAGCTGAGGCTATAATCAAAGTTTCTTGTGGAAAAAAAATCCAAGATTAACAGAAAAACATGTTTCACCTGGGTTTAGGTGGAAAACCATATTTTTTGATAGGATTCTTCTGAAATGAGATTGCTACTGGCACATACAATGGTAGAATATGTGAATAATGTGCTTTGGGGCCTAATGAGTTTCATTTGTATCCTAAGCCTGCTAAAAAATTTTCTTGTCTTTATGACTGCTGCCCAAATAGCATGGTGAGAGGTGTCCCCATTGACCTGGAAAAATCTGGTCTAGTTTGCAGGTCTGAACAATTCATACAGCTCTTGCATTTGTGTGTTGGATGCCATATTAGTTTCTTACAGTCCAGTAGCAAGTGTTACCCCATTCCATCTTGAGATGGCTTTGACTTTTACGATTTGAAAATTCTTTTAGTATCTTGTCATGTCTTGAAACTGATGTAAGGGTGAGACAACTATGTCAGTTCACATTTTCCATGTTGAATTTACTCTGACTGAGGCCTTTGTTACACATGTTGCAAATGTCACAGATTTTATCTCTCAATGGTTGAAGATTTTGGTTGTTAATGACAATTTTTTGGAGATAAATACACTCATTTTCACTCCTAATTTAAATTGCAAGGCAGAAATGTTTTCAGGTGAGAAAAGCTGATATTTAATTTCATTATTTATATTATTATTTTATCTACTGATGAATGTGTAATTCTGTTGGTACTCTCTTTGTTAAAATAAGGGTCTCTGTTGAAGGACAACTTATTATACAGTACTGGCTTTTTATTCTGTCTCCAGGTCCACCCTCCTTTTTCTTCCTATTTTAAAGAAGGAAAAAGTAGCATTGAGGGGGAGGGCATTATTTTTCATTAATCTCCCTGCTTTCATTATCAAGTTGGGACTAGAAGATCAAGAGGTACATGCAATACCAGTGCCATGGCTGCTGTGGTGTTTCAAACCTGTGAAGAAGCAAAAAGTGCTTTTGCAGGCACTTGAACCAAGGCCATATTGGGGGCCACAGCATTTCATTTATTTGGGGGTGTGCTCACTCCTCAGCTGCAGGCAAAGGGCTTGTGGGGATGTATCTGGCTGATGTGCCTGACAGATAGGGCACATGGCATTTGCCTTCTGGGGATAAGGACAAAAAGGGGTGTTGACATTCCTGACCTTTTGAGATTTTTAAAGCTCCTCTGTGGCTGGTGGAGAGAAAATGGATCTTCTTATGGTGTGATTTAGGGTGTTGTTCTTGCTTTGAACCTTCTTTGGAGGCTCCTCTTTGTTTGTGTCCAAGTGGACACAACCCCTGCCATCCCCAGGAGCTGCACCTGTTGATGCTGAGCCTCTTAGCTATGGCTTTCCTGTCCCACAGTGTACAAGGCATCAGGATCCCCATCTCTCTTTGGATCTGATGTCCCTCCCTGTTCAGCCATGTCTTACTGAGACCTTCTAGCCTTTTCACATTTTTTTGGCATTGGTACAGGGATTCTGTACATTGTAGGTCTTAACAATTATACTTTTGTCTTTCTGCCTTTTATGCTGACTTTCAAGTGTCCATTTGATCAGACCTAAGATTTGCCTGTCAAGAATGATGGGGTCAGTGACCATAAATAGAGAGAAACATTCAACCCACTCTCCTAGCAGAGCAAATGATTCACTGAATTATAATTTAAACCAGAAGTGTCCTACAGTATCAAATCTGCTAGGTTTATTTATAGCTAAAAGACGTAAAAGAATCTAAACCTATGTTGTTTCTGATTATTTTTCTAAATCCACAATAATCTTCAAGAACATTAAGGTATTTGCATTCCTTAGACTGTACAATTATTAATCCCCTTATCTGGCTTGAAGTTCTCTGTGGGTGAACATATTCTTCGGATGATCTGGATTTTAGATTTCTTCAGCCAACGCAAAGGAAAACCATAAAAGAGAAAGGAATAAACAAATTCAAACTCAGTGTGCTGCTTGTTGAAAATTCTTATACTAATACATTCATTTGACCTCTCAGCCTCCGTGAAATTAAAAAGTCACAGCCCTGTTTGATTAAAAAACTGACTTAAAATACAGAGTGTGTGGTGTGTATGTGCATGTGTTGAAGCCCCTGCCATATTAAGTGTTACGAGAAGTAGGAGATGTGAAAAGGAACACAGCTAAGGAAGTGGGTCAGGGAACTCATGGCTTGAGTGTGTAGGATTTGATTTTTATTGCATTAATTCTGTGATGTCTTGTGTCATAAAATTGGCTTACTTCATGTTTAATGGGTTGTGCATGGATATATATACACACAGACATATCTAAGCAATATTTGTATAAATACAGTATGGTAAACCTATTTGAAAATTTGGCCTAGACATAGAATAATTTGATTGAAACAAAGAAGGTTTGTGCCAGAAAGAATTATCAGAGAGTAGAGTAGCTCTAGTAAACACTACAGCCTCATCTGCAGAGCTGACAGTGACTGTCTCTGCTGAGGGGAACTGTGCTGCTTTCTGGCCTTACCTTCAATTCTGAAACTGAAGACTAGCTTTAGCTATAGAGCCATAAAATAACACACTGTCCTAGGAAACTGAATCTGCAGTTCTTTCCAGAAATGGTGTGGAGGTATACTTAAATAGGTGTCAGGTAATTTTTTTAGTCCTTGCTATGCCTGGTGTACTGGTGTCTAATTAGCAAGTGTGAGCAGTGCTGACAGACTCCTAAAAATACACAATGAAGCCACATGTTCAATAATGATAGCTTTGCATGTGTGTGCGCACTGAGATCAGAGGATTCATCTGAAGCAGGCGTGGTATAGTCATGACCTCCCTTTTACTGACCACTGCAAACTTGAATTTAAAGTCTTTAGCTGAGGAGAAGTTATTTCTGTATCTCTCCAGAGGAGCAACAGCTCACTGCAGACTGTCACTGCAGACCTTGCCTTTCACAGCCCATTTAGCTACAGTGGTGTGCGGTGCCTCTGGAGTTACCCCCACCTCCAGGGGGTGTGCTGAACCTCAGACACAGTTCTGCAATTAGCAGCAGGTTTTTTCTACCAGTGACAGGTGCTTTCCTGCTCAGTGTGGAAAGCAGCACCTGCAAACGTTTGTGCTCTGTGTGCTACAACCATACTTGGTCTAGTTCAAGTATGTGAGCTCCAATCCTGATAGGTATTGGACTGCCACTAGTGTGCTTGGATATTGCTGCTTCTTTCAGTTTTGTTCTATTTCTCTTACTTCCTCTTTCTCTCTCTCTCTATCTCTCAGGCCTCTCACACCTGATGTTGAGTGAACAAGGTAAGTCCTTCAACTTTTTCTTTGTTTCTGTCACTGATCGTGAAAGAGCTTTGTTCCTGCTCCTTTTCTGGGCAGGGCTTTGCATAATAAAAGCAACTAAGCTTATAGAATGCCAGTCAAGCCATTTGCATTTTTGCCTCTGTGTCTCATGAGCCAAGGCTTCTTGTCAACCTAGGACTCAGATGGCCAGGAGGGAGCATGAAATGATTCCATGATAATGGTAATCAAGCAAAAGGTATGCATCCCTCTTCCAAGCAGCCTACCAACTACTTTATCTTGCTATTTCTTTCTTTTTGTGCCAGCTGTAATGACTCCCACTTCTGCCTACTAAATGTAGACCTCAATGTTGGTTTTTATTTTAAGAGTACAATTATTACAAAAAGTATGTTAATAGCCCTTGTAGCATGATCATAACTCATTATGAATCCTGAGGAAATTTGCATATAATGGCCTGTAAGTCCTGTGTCTGCAATTTAAAATAATCTAATACATACAGAACAAAATGGTTGAGAAGAACAACAGGACTAACCCCATACTGGGCTACAAATGGGATCTAGGCCCAGATCATAGATCACATTTTAATATTTCAGCCTGCACTGAGTTACAGATCTATTGGCTGTGACAGGATGGGATAATTAGTCCTATTTTGCACTGCGAGGGTGTGGAGTAAGAAGCTGGTGAGAACAGGTAGAGCAAGGAGAATTGTGGTTGTGTTTTCCTCTGCCAGTGCCAGTGTCTTACTGACATGGGTGCTCAGGAGTTAGCAGCACTCCTGATGCCTTCCAGTGTTTTGAATGCCAGAGTGAAATGACTTAATGCAAGGTGTGTTCAAGTGGTACACTAGGAAGAACAGACCAAGTGTTTGGCCTATGGGGAGGAAATGAAAATTTTGACTCAAAAGCTTTTTTGGCATTAAGTCTGTATCTGAGGATAGACAGCCCAAGGAGTTAGTAAGATATTACACAATGCCTCTGATGGCTAGAGATTAATTAGGTGCTTGAGTAAAGCAGACATAATTACTATGTATCTTAGTGAAATGTAGAAAGAGTTAAGACATAATCAGTTTTTATTCTGTTTTTCAAGACAGATGTCTGCTCTGAGGTCATGAAAGGTTAGGTAAGAATCAGAGGTGAAGGAGGGGCTTACTTATCAGTTTCTATACTGCTTACCATCCCTGTGTGGTAGGAAAGGTAGGAAAATTGGGCTCTTTATAGGTGGGTGTCAAGACCACGATGTTTAGCATATGGAGCATCTGACTAAACTCTAGAAAGTGTTGAGCCCCTTCTCTGTCCCCACTTACTGTGAACTGGGCTCATGGCTCAGAGGTCATGCTGATTGAAGGATCATCCAGCAGACATGTCCTACTTGCTCAGGGTGCAGCTGAGTATGGCAAGCTGTTTAGACAGAGGAAGGCATGTTGGAAGTGATCAGAACAGTTGATGGCCAATTTCATTCTCAATAACACCGAACATTTCTTTGTAGTATGTGATTTAGCACTGGATTATGTAAGCCGTTGCACTTGGACATTTAAATTACAAGTTGCAACCCAGCTGGCTCATGAAGACTTGCATGACCTACTCAGGCCAGTCATCAGCACTTTCTATACTCCCTCATCTGGCAAAAAATGTGAAAACTATTGGCTTCTGGCAACTTTAGCCACCCTTGTTTATCTAGAACACATCAGGGAAGAGTGGCTTCGCCTTTCTTGCCAACAAACTCACAGATACTGCCTTTTGACAAATATTTACTCTCTATAAAAATACGATGGATATAAAATATGTAAATGTATATATGTGAGTAAATATGCAATGTCAACATTATATACAAATACATTAGCTCTGGTAGGTGAGATGTGTTTAGCAAATATATTACCATGAGATTTATTTTTTTCCTGTCCTATTCTGTTGTTTCCCTTGCTGTTTTGAATTTGACGTGGATTGAGGCATATCACTGGCGTGGTATTGCATGAGCAGTTTGCATTTCTCAGTAGAAAATCAAATTAAAGCTTAACCAGGCAGCTTCTGATTTACTGTCAGTGGTTTAAACTTTGCTTTGTGCTTTATTTGTGGTGTGTCTCTCGTTTTCCCCTTGACATTGTGTTTTGTTGGGTTTGGCTGCTAGATAAATATGCTCATTTCCTTGTTTTTCTAAGTATGGCCAGTGACATATTTTTTTCTGGTTTTTTTTATGCTTCCTCCTTCTCTTCTCTTTTGCCTCCTCCGTGGTGGACACCTCTCTTGTTCCTCTTCTTAACTGGACACACACCTTCCTGTCTGTAGGTAGAAGTAAAGGTAGAGATCATATTCTTTCTAAGACTTCATTGCTTGTAAAATGTTTGTTGATGGGCAAAGTGTATTTTTATGAATGCGTTTCATATTGGAACTTAATGCCTTTAGTTTTAAAAGTCTCATAACAATATTTGTACTGAATTATGGAGGAAATATTTACTAAGATTGATGCTTTGAGGCCTTCCTAAGTGATATTATTTTCTCCCTATTCACACTAAATATGGGCTGGGCAGTGTCAGGCCACCTGTAGTTGGTGATGCTGGGTGCAAAAGGATTGTCAGTTCAGTCAAGGATAGAGCCATAGGCAGTGAGCTCATCCTGCTGACACTTGCACTACAGTGATGCCACTGCTGGTAATTTTGCTAATTTGGGTGTTGGTAGTGGCAGAACCTGGGGTTGTCCAGTACTCTTCAAAATTGAGGGGTTTTGAGCTATTGTTTCTTCCCCTGGCTCGGTTTCCCATCATTTCTGGTACTGCTAAGGTGTTTTGCAAAGAGAAATTGAGTTGCAAAAAAGCTGCAGAGGAAGCAGAAGTAATCAGCCCTGCTAAACAGAGAGGTTCCTTTCCTTTGCAGCCCAGTACAGCTCAGAGCATGCTAGACTGCTCTGGGGCTCCAGCTTGCTCTTCAGCAGCTCACACCTATCTTAGGCTGCTGAGGGCAGTCATCCATCCCTTATCAAAACTGCCAAAAAGGCAAAATGCTGTAAACTTGCTATGGGTCTTCAGTTTGGACTGGAAGGAAAAGTGGAGATTGATAAATTATAAACATGGCTTGAGAAAAATCTTTTTTTTTTAATCATAGTTTCCAATTAGAAAGATTAAAGGGTTTTGTTATGCTGAAGCTTACTCTGTTCCAATGAATACACTGCTGAAAGATCTGATCTATTTATTAGCATGATTTGAACATGCTGGAGGATGTTGCTTTTGTCCATGCTGGTAAGACACTGGGGAATGAAGTGACTAGTTGTGCAGCTATGGATTTGGGAGGCGTATGAGCTCAGAGGATTTGTTCATAATAGCTTTCCTTTGAGGCACAAGCCATCTCTGCTCAATAATTACTACTCCTGTAATACCTGAATTCTGGGGAGCACAATGGCATATTAAACACCTTAATTTGCATGATTCATTTTTCTGATGTCCAGCTTTCTTCTAACAATTTGGTATTGTTGAACTCTCTGTGATGGAATACATTATGTAATCAATATTATTTGTTCTATTTTGAGGTTGGAAAAATATTCCAATAATTAATTTCATAGTTTTTCTATTCACTCTAAACTTGGCCAATGGAGGGTAATACCTAACCTGTACTCAGAGCTATCTTCTCAGCAAGAGGTGAACATCAGAACATAATAATCACATATGTACACTGTTAAAAATATGAGAATCTGAAGCTCTAAGCAGACCATATAAAATGTTACTGTGCTTCAACACAGCTGCCAATAATTCAGTTAGCTGATGTATGGCTTAGTGTGGTTTAAGGATCGTCATAGATCAGGGCAAGTCTTGTGTGATGTTAGTTCATGTTCTTTTCTTGGGTGGCATTTTTGCTTCAGGGCAGCCTGTGTAGGACTAAGCTGAAAGCCTTCTCCAAGGCAAATCTCCTAACTGAGCTGGTAGGCATGAGGATTATAACATATAGCCCACAATAAATTCATATGTACTGAAACTTAGTTTAGTGTGTCACTGAGTGAAAATATCATTTCAATTCCCAGCTCTGTGTGGTTTTTAGCTCTAGTTATAGCAAGTGGTTTTGTCAGAGAGCCATCAGTCTGTGTGAAAAATGGCATTGCTTTCAGAGGGCTCAGACTGTAATTTTTGAACCCACACATGGCCTTCAGCTCACAGAGAAAATGGTACCAGATGCCTTTAGTGCTTGCATGGAAGGTTCATATTTTTTGGCATTCTTGTAGCTTTAAGTAAAAACTGGCAATAACTGTCTCATGTCATGTATGTAACCAAAGGATATGATGTATTTGATTTCATAAAACTTTTTCACAGCATATAGCGATCTGTGACCTTGCATTCATAATTTAAACCAAATGTTTGATTAATTGTTTCCACTTCAGTAAATAGGCTTTCTCTGCATCTATAGTTTTTAAAATGTTCAGGAGATTTTAATTTTTTTAAAAATAAGTTCCTGGAAAGTTGAAGTGTAGGTATGCTGGGGTAATGGGTGGTGTAGTTGAGATACAAACACCTGGATATCATTTGCATTTTAATCTGAACAGAAGTTTCAGGTTAAATGCATTGAGTTCTTATTTGAGGTATGGAACTTTGTCATGGAGGTGAGGTAAATATGTGATGAGCAAGGAATTTTGTTTAGTTTGGCAAGAATTGCAGAATATGACCTCTTCTGGAGAGCTACTGGCAATTAAGGAACAATTATATTAAGTTTACTTCCCTAATGCTTCCCCACAAGTAAATGATATCAAGGGAATAAATATCCAACTTCAATTTGCTACTGGAGTTACTGTATTATCACCTTCTTCCATATTATTTGTTCTCTTGAAAGTCTTTATTAGGGAAATGATTATTTGCCATTTTGTTACCTTCCACGATGTGGTTTTTGTTTTAGTATCACTCTTGGTTTGGATCTGATGTCTGCTGAGGCTCATTTCCCCTTTGAAAATGGTCTGTATTCTTGGTGGGAATCTGCTGTTTTCGGTGAATTAAGTCCTTTGTCTTCTTAAAGGCAATAGCAAAATTCACATGGAATCCAGTGGGCCAAGAACCCAAAGAGCTGGAGATGCCCTCTCTGACACAGAGAATGACTCGTGAGGCTGTTTCTGGGTGTGCACAGGACACCCTGGAGCACCCATGCAGTCTGCTGGTTCTTCTCCAAGGCAAGTGGCTCCTTCCTTCCATTAGTAGTTGTACTCAGTGTGAACTACACAGCTGCCCACTCATTTCCAGTATGAAGTAGGTTTTTTTCTTAAAAAAGAAGAAGAGAGAAGAAAAAGAGTGGGATCTTTTAAAATGCATATTGTGTGGACCAAAGGCCAATTTCACTGTTTAATAATCCACATTGCAAAATTTATCTGCTTTGGTCCTACCTGCTCTTAACTGAAGTAGATCTTTTAAGTCTTGGAAGGTTTAGCATTGCTCTCAGAGAATGAGGTTCTTATTTCTCTGAGCTGTTCAATAGTATTGATCTGAAGGTAATGGCACAGGAAAAATGAAATAGCATTTGTGGGCTTGGATAGAAGGAAATAACTGGACCTTACTGATCAGGAAAATATTTTCAAGTTATTTTTCACTAGCAATACCATTAGGATTTGTATTGGCTTGCTTCAGAAATAGTGTAGCCAGCAGGACCAGGGCAGTGGTCATCCCTTGTACTTGTTGAGGCTGCACCTTGAGTGCTGTGTCCAGGTCTGGGCTCCTCATTACAAGAAAGACATTGAGGTGCTGAAGTGAGTCCAGAGAAGGGCAAGGAAGCTGGTGAAGGCTTTGGAGCACAAGTATGATGGGAGCAGCTGAAGGAGCTGGGGTTGTTTCACCTGGAGAAAAAGAGGCTCAGGGGAGACCTCATTGCTCCCTACAACTAACCTGAAAGGAGAGTGTAGCAAGGTTGTAGGGTGTTGCCTCTTCATCCCAGTAACAAGAGATAGAATGAAGGGACATGGCCTCAGGTTGCACCAGGGATGGATTTCGATTGGATATTAGCAAGGATTTCTTTATGGAAAGAGTTGTCAAACATGGGAACAGGATGCCCAGGGCAGTGGCTGACTCGCCAGTCCTGGAGATGTTTAAAAGATGCGTAGATGGAATGCTCATGGACACAGTTTAGTGATGGACTTGGCAGTGCTGGGTGTTGGACTTGATGACCTTAAATGTCTTTTCCAGACTAAATGGTTCTATCGTTGTATGTGAGTAAGTCCAGCTGAGTGGCCAAGAGTTTATGCAAATGTTGAAGTGAAACATCAGTAACAAATTAAATTGTCTGTGCTCTTTAAAAGTCTAATTATACAAGGGGAAAAACAACACTACATTTGTCTTGCCAGCCTTGGCAGTGTTTTTTCAGCTCTGCTTTGCCTTGTAAGGTGTCTTAGTATTTGGGTTTTGAATGGGAATACTGAATTGTTTTGGTTTCTACAATTCAAAGTATTAATGAAAGGACTCTAAAATATGTGTGGTAATGGTTTGCTTTCCCGTGGTGAGAAAAAAATCCTATGTAGGATTATAAGGATGGTGGCTTTCAGTTTTAACTTTTCTCTTAATGACTATTAAAAAAAAAAATCAAGCAGTTTATTTTATGATTATTTATTTATTTTATGATTAACTGGCATAATTTTTTCTGCTAAGTGAATTTTTGCTGCTGGTTTCATTTTTTATTTAAGGAAAAAGAGAATATTTTAAGGTAATTTCTTGAATTCTAATTAGAGGTGATTGATAGTTGATAAATTTCAAATGTAAAATATTTGGTGGCATTTCTGCAAGGCATTCATGCTATTTCTTTATATTCCAGTGGTGATGGCATTTTCTAAATTTTGGGTAATTAAGTCACTTAAATGTTCAGTATCAGCTAATGCAAAGGAATAGATGTCTTCTTCTTTTTATACCTTTTGTAATACATTTATGAACAAAAACATAATAGGACAGTTCTGTTGAATTATTTTTCTTTGTGTTTATGAGCATGTGTGTTTACAAATATTGTGTATGCATAAGATATTTAATAATGTGTTAAGCATTTTGTAGTTTATAGGTAATTAATTTTTTTCTTATGTGTTTTCTTTCTGCCTTGTTTTAAAACTGTCTTTCTGATATGTGAATAAGCAGCTGATTCTTTGTGGCTTTCATTTTTATTAAGAAGAATGATTCCTGTGAGAGTTAAAGGCATTGTGGTTGTGTTGTGTATAAACAGGAGCTAAAATATTGTGATCTTAGTCTCTATTGTAGTCTCCTGTTTTCAGTGAAGCTCAGGTTTCTCTCTGCCCAGAGAGAGTATTTAATTGATAACATTGAAAGGTTTTTTTCCCCCCGCCTTTCCTCTGTTTTCTTCATTTGAGGCATTCAGTGGTGTGTAGAGATGCAGAGGTAGCAAAACAGGCCACGTGCTTTGTAAAAGGCAGGCTAATAGCACTTTTGATGGATGTCTGATTTTTAAAGTGCTGTATGTTTCATTAAAATTTACATGTAAAGTAAGGGCAAGCGCAGTGACATGAAAGCTAATGCAAGTTGCACATCTTGACATAATAACAATCACAAGAAACTGGAGATCCCAGATGGCAGCTTGGCCTTTGCCATCCATTTAATAAGCTACTAACTGCTAATTATTGCACTGTTATGGGCAAGTTAATTTACTGTTGACTCTTAAAGAGACAGTGTGCATTTTCCTGACATTTAGGTTTTTCAGTTTAGATTTGAAAGTGTGTTTTCTCTGCAGATTGAAGCCCTTCCAGTGGATGGTAACAAAGAGACAAAGAAACAGAGCGGGAAATGGAACATAATAATCTGTCGGGTTTTTTGATAATAGTAGAATATAGGGTTGTAGGGCTTTGGACCCTTCTAGGGCATTGGGTTTTAGCTGAAAAGAACACCAGCATGTATATTAAATCTAGGATTTAAGTTTTGCCTTTAACAGCAAATGCAGTTAGTATTGTCGTTTAAAAATAAATAGAACATCTTTCCCTTAAATAACTGAAGCTTGAGATTCTGAAAATAAGAGAAACTAGAAACAGAAAATCAAAATTACATGTTCATTTCTTTCGACAGAGATGATTTGAAGGCAAAATTTCAACTCACAAATCTGAAAGCTAAAACATCCACTGTATTTTTTGAAAAATTCTTAATTTTAATATTACTTACCTGCCTGTTGTATTACAGGGAAGAAATATTATCTGTAAAACATAAAATTTTTTGAAGTGATCTTCTTCAAGTTGAAATGGACATTCAGTAATGAGACCAGTCAGGGAGAAGTTTTGATCTAAGAACCTATTTAGGAATGAAGGAACAGCTGCAGTTTAAGGGACTCTAATTCTCACAGTTAATGCTAGTTTGTGAGTGCATGATTGTCTGTGATAACGTTTGGGAGGAGTATGGTAGGTAATAGCTTATTTCCTGGGCTTTATGGTAATGCAGGAAAGTGATGATAATGCCATCAGGAACTGAAATAGACCCTGTCACACACATCAGACAGTTTTGCAAAAATAGGAAACCCTGTGAAAGAGGGGAATTTCCTGTTTTAAGGCTCTTGTGGCCTTCTGTGGACTAGAGAGATAACATTATGGTATTGAACAGTTTAGAAAATATGCGCTATGTAAGATGGATCTTGTACATAAAAATAAGAGCTTACAAAAAGCAGCCTTATTTGCTGTGCTTTACCAGCTGGTAAATATTTTGACTAGAGATCAGGGAATAACACGCCATGCAAATGGTTGTAAAACTATTAGTGTGAATAAGGTCATGTGTGTCAGTTACTAATTCATGTCTGATGGTGTGTGATTCCCCCCCCATCAGTGTTGTAGGTTTTGATTCTGATTTTGGCAAAGCACATCTTCCTGTGACATCCAGAACTCTTCATTTTTTTGGCTGTATTTGCCCTTTCATGGAGCTAGAGCTCCTTCTCATGCCGGTTTTCATTTCCTCATTTGTTTCAAGAGCCTTGATAGTTTTGAGTGCATGTATAGAAATTAGTGCTGGTAGGCTGTGAAATAAGGGAACATAATAGAAAATACCACTGCAGAAAGCAAGGAATCAGGTGTGAATGCAGCTCTCACAGGTTGTGGCATATTCATTTGTTTTGAAAGCCTTTTTGTTTTAAAATTTTGGTTCCTGATAACCTACCCTGCTAGTTGCTGTGCTGAGTCTACTGCATTCCCTAAACAGCTGCAGAAGCCTATAGAAATTAATGGTGTTTTGCACTTGGGAATGTGTTGTGTACCTGCAGGGATAAAGTCCCCAGATTCTGTTATAGAAGGATTTTCCGTGAGATATTGGTCTTATTCTAGATGTGATTTTTATACTGAGAGTTTTGATGCAATGATATTAAGAGCCATATTCTTCACTGCTCTGGAAGTGTTTTATTGTGGTTTACCTGCTACTGAAGCAGAGGAAATGCACTGATGTGAAAGAAATAGTGCAGGGAAGAATCTGACTCTAAAACTGTTCCAACACTAACCTGGGGGATTCTGGATCATTCTCCCTAAATTATGGCCTTAGTTCTCTTGTTAAACACTGCAAAGCATTTAGCAGAAACGTTTTTTTACCAGCATTGCTTTGTGAGGAAAAGCTTTAAACAGAACTGGTACTTTTAGGATTTGTGTACACAGTTGTCACCATTAAAAAGTCAGTAGCATTTGCCAAGCAGTACCACACAGTGGTGCCTGAGAAATCACCTCCTCTCCTACAGTAGAGCAGGAAGATGATATGTAATATTTGTAGGTAAGTGTTTACTATTTGTTTCTGTCAATTGCATGCATTTTAATCGAGCTTTTCTCTCAAATCAGTTTGTTTGGGGAATTGCTTATGGGTCAGATTATTTCTAAAGCAAAACATGATTCCTTTTAATTGACCAAATTCTTTCTATTCAAGACTTAAAAAAAAAAAAATTCAGTATTTTCTCTAAAATACTGTATCTTTGTGATTTTTCATTGGTAGTAGTAGTAGTAACAAAAATGTATAAAATGTTAAAATAATTGTATTTTAAAGAGAGCTGGGTATTCAGTATAGTGAATTGTATTAAGCCAGCATTATGAAGCATACACCTTTATTCCCCTAATTGCTGGTATATTAATAATGACCAGGTTGATGATGAATGTTCTGATCACCAGCTGGGATCAGATAATTACATTTGATTATGTAAAGAGTTAGTTGCCGTAAGCCTTGAAATATTAAAACTTGGCTAGAATAAATATCACTGAAGAACCTTTGTCTTTTTCATGTGTATTCAGCTGCCTGTTCTCTGAGCGTTTCTTGGTTCACTCGATAATGCTGGGAATCAAACTGTGAACAGTTATTTTCCAACCCTGTGAATGTTGATAAAAGGATCTTGCATAGCTGTTGGCTTGTCCTGTGAGGGGAGAGCACGTTGCTGCATCGCAGCACAGGGATTACAGGCTCTCCTTTAGATTAAAGATGCTGCAAGCTTTTATAAAAGCCAGGGCAGCCCTGGCACTGCTGTGCATTTGCATTTCCCAGCTCCGACGAAGGCACGCATGTTTCAGGCAGCAGTGCCTTGCAGGGCTGGCCAGCTCCATCGACCAAATAATACATTTATCTGACCATTTTCCTATTTGCTTTTGATACTCTTACTCTGCAGTCTCAGAGAGGTCTGTAGGCATGTGTGCAAGCTGCGTTCTGCATGTGTTTTTTCCTTTTTCAATTTGCCAAATTATTTTTTCCCCAGAATTTTTTCAGTTCCTAAATATTCATTGATTTGTCTTTCCCCTGTTGTGAAACTGTTGAAAAGAAACATAACTTTTGTAACTTGTCTCATGAAATACTGTTATAAAGAACACTTTATGGCATTGATCATTGGAAGTTTGAACAGAATATAATTTTTGCTACAATATGACAGACATTTATGCCAGATTGTGGAAAAAAATCTTTGCCTAAAGTTGGAAAAATCAGAATTTTCAGATTGTAAGGCTCTCTTTGGAAATTACTTGCTATACTTCGAAGTACTTAATTCCAGGCTCTACATTTCAATTTATCAGTCCATTTTATATTAAGATATGATACTGGAGACACACATTAGTAATTTTTCTTTGCTACATTCTTGTACTTTATTTGTTCTCTCTATTGACTACGTCTTTAAAAGAGAGGTATTTTAAGAGAAATCTGTGGACACTTCATTTCCTGCTATGCTGCAGGAAATGCACTGGACATTATGGACTGTATGTCCATAATGGAATGGAAGTATTATGTGGTGGATGCACTTACTGTATTATCAGGCAGAAGTATGAGAATTCCCTTTGATTTCCCAAGTGCTGATTTATTTTTTTGGTGTCAGGGAAGAGAAGAATCTTTGATTTTCTTTCTTTTTGCTCTCTAAGGTACTTTTATTTAAAGCAGTGCAGTTTTCTTACTAATTTTCTCCTTCAGGTGTTTGCTATCAATCTGCTGGGTTAAACTTTGTGCTATTCCATAAGGCAAGTTTGGTAAATGTTGATCAGTGCATGAAATCAGTTCTTAAATGGTTGCAAAATTGCCTTCCTTCAGACTGTTTTGATCACAAGGGCTTTCAAGTGTCAAAGTCATTTGGAGAACTAGATAGATAAAATGCATGAGCACTAAGCTTTTTCCAGGATAGAATAAATAAATGTATTTTCTACTGTGTGCTCTGCCTTTGATAGTGATTTGTTAAAAGGGGAAAAAAAAAGAAAGGCAACGATATTAAATATTTACAAGAGTGATTTAGTTGTGTAATCTTGTGCTATGCATCCCTGTTTAATAGTGAAATCAGCTACTGCTGAAGTAAATGCCATTAAACTGGTAGTGCTGTGAAGGTCACTGCCTATACAATGTCAAAGCAATTTACAGAGAATAATGATTTTTGTCAGCTTTCCAACGTACCAATGTCCCTCCTTTTTGTCTTCCAAAAATAACTGAAAATAAATTTATTTCAGAAATCATTTTGTCTTTGGCTCTTCTCCCTTCTGACTGATTTTGGAGATTGAAACCTCTTTACAAGTTTTCATATTGATAAGCACAGTGGATAAACACTGATTCCCTTCTTTCTGGCCTTGAGCTTGTTACAGCTCTATTTGCTGGGATTTCCAGTTGTCCATTTCTCAGCAGTTCATTTTAAAAGATACTGAATTATGACCTCCATTCTTATGAGTGATTGCTTTTCTTCCCTTCTATAGCCATATCTATCTGTGAATCTCGTGAAAAAAATCTCTTTTTTCTGTGTGCTGATTTTTTGTCATCAGCAAAGCACATGCAGCATGTTGACAACTCACCAACCTCCTGAACTGGTGTCATATAAATACTTGGAGTACATTCCTGCACAGCATCATGCTTAGTGAAGAGACCTCAGAAGTGAGAGGTGTGTTCTTGGCTCTGCAGTGACTTTCCCTGGGAATTGTTTGGGCCTTTGTGCCTCTGCAGCAATGGAGTGGGGACAAAAGCACAAGGAGCTGCTGCATTGACACTTAGAGTGTGTCCTGAAAACAATACACAGCGAGTACAAAGCATTATCATTCAGCTTCACATCCGTCCAGCAAGAAGGTTAATTATTTGTTTTCCTTGTTTTACAGTTGAATGAGCAGAAGCATAGAGAGATGGAGAGAGCTGGAGGAGAACAGGCAATAAATGCCAGAGTTCTCTTGTCCATTCCTGTTGCTCTAAGCACCAGTGCAATCTGTTTTATAAACTACTAAATAACTTGCCTCCTATACCACGGACTCTCCCAATTAGATTCCACTTGCTAAAGCAATACTCTAAAAAGATTAAAACGTATTTATCTATTGATAAACATGTACATGACCACAAAAATAGCAATCGTATTTTGCAAAAGGGAAATGACACATTCTCTGTAAAAAAAATTCTACAGAAGGGAATAAGTTATCAATGCAAAGGTGCCCTAAGTGTGCTTTGTAAGGTTTTTGTTGGGAAAGTACATATGAGCACACAAATTCAATGTCGGTTTCTTTTTGAAGGCATGAAATTTTAGGGCAAATGGAAAAGAACTAAGGTGTTTAAATAGTTCAAGGAGTGGAAATGTTTTTTTCAGTGAAGAGGAAGTGCAGCAGCAGTGGAAAGAGGGAAGGGAAGCAGAAGGAAGAGTAGTACAAACATACATAGTCTTATCTGGGAGGGGAGTGTCCTAGCTAAAATGGTGGAAGAGGAATCTGTTGTGAACACTGGTTTTCTGGACAGAGTAAAATGGGAATATATCCCGACAGACGTTTTGTTGAGGATTAGACAACTAGGTGTTACTGTTGGTAGCTTATTTTAGTATTTGATTTTTGTGATGTCTCACTCCACAATGCAGTAAGACAAGACTAAAGCCTTTATTTACTGACATAGCTTTTCATGGCCTTCTCCTCCAGGCCCATTAGCAGACCTTTCATCTGTTGTGAAAGAGGCTATTTCAGCAGGGTGTCTGGAATGGATATATGTATGCATGATTAAATCAGACCTTGCGATATCCTTTGGACTGTTTTATCTGGTTCTTTGTCTCTTTTTATGCAAGTCTATGATTAGCATTGAGTTCTTCCCAGAATGCTGGCAATTATCTCACAGGTGAAAGGATTAAGAAAGAGCAGTGGGAATTACACTGGGATTAAATAAGACTGCCTTTGGAGTGTGTTTGTGGATGTGGTTTCTTTTTTATTCTCTAAGCAAAGAGAAAGAAGCCAGCTCAGCCTTCAAGTCTCTCTAGGGAGGAAAGTAATACCTTTGAATATGGAAAAGTAGCATCTCAGCTTGGGAGGAGGTCATGCTGAGAAAGGAAAGGTAGTGTTAAGGCCCAAGATCTACAGTCTTCAGTATAGTTCTTGGTTGCTCTCATTTTGGTTCAGGCTGTTCTGATTGCCCACAGTGAACCTCAGCTTGTCCATGTGTGAAATGGAAGTGGTGATAAGTTTCTTGTCTTATGTTGCATGAAATGAAATTAATTACTCTGTAAGTGTACTTGGTTTTTGGGTAGTAAGTACAAAAGGATAGAATATTCTTATGCCCCACATTTTGGTCACAAATTATTTCAGATGTTTTGAGTTATTTCTGTCTCTCTATTACTTCTCTCTCTGTCTAATGGGCAGATAAAATGCTGGTAGAAAAGGGGAAACCTAAAATGTTTCATCTTAGTGTCAGATCTTCTGCAGAGAAGTGACCTAGGTAAAGACTATTTTGTTCTACCTTTGCTACTGCTCCCACTTTGTGTTTTACCACTGTGTGTGCTGCTCCCATCCACTCAAGTCTTTCAGCTCTGTTCTTAGGGACCACAGTCAGAACAGTGGCTACGACTGTCTTTACCCTTCTATGTTACATGTACCAAGAAAGAGCCAGTTAATATTTGTTGTCATGGCTTTTGTGGTAAGGATCAGACATATCCTAACTTTACACATTCTGAGTTGAAGCAGTTCTGTGCTTCTGTCAATTGAGGGTCAGACAGCAGTGAGCTGGGGTATAAGTGGAAATGGGGAGATGGTGCCCTGTCAAGTCCACATGATGAATTGGGGTGGAATTATTGCAGTGGCATTGGTGCATGCCTTTTTGAGAGCTCCAGTATTTTTTTGTTAACCTTTCATATAATTCATTTAATACTACTCTTTCTCTCTTATAATGCATTTGTTGCCTTTGATTGGTGGGAGTGTCTTTGGCTCATGGAAACAGGAACTGTGAGTTCCCAAGCTTTGACCATATGTTATATGTTATATGTTCAGAAGTTATAAATAAAAGTTTTCCATGATAATTCCAGTATTCTCGTTCAGTAGTTCCATAATGATGACTGCCTAAGCCTCTGTTCTCTTTCTACCTAGTGATCATTATTTCTCTTGTATATTTTATTCTGATTTTATTCTTAGTGTCTCAGTTTGCTTTACCTTGTTTTTGTTGATGGATAGCTATGATTAAAAAATCTATTTTGTTCCAAGTATATTTTTAGAGAATAACTGTCTGTATCTTTCCATCTATGCCAAACACATTTTAAAGTGTCCCATTATGTTATCCTGCCTGTGTGACTAGATTTGGAGCTGTAGTACAGCTGTTGTTGTCCCACAGCTCTACCACTGAAACCTCAGTTCTGCCTTGCTTTGACTTGCCATGCAGAGCTGGGTCCCTCTGGTGCCCTGGTCTAAGGCACTGATGCCATCCCACTGCTCAGACTCAGCATTAGGTTAGTGCACATCACTCTGGACTTCAGCAAGTTATGGGACAGCAGAGCTAGAAACAAGATACACTGGTAGAGCTGTGAACAGGAGGTACTGTGTAGTCACTCAGAGCACTTAGTATTTTCCATTTGACAGAAGACAGTGAAGGACAGAGGCTACCTGATTTTCCATAGAGGAAAGGCTGGGAACAGAGCCCAGAGACTCAGATTCGTGTTGGCACAGAGCTACTGAGCTGAGCAAGCTTTCAGCTGAACAAACTAGGTACAGCAAGGCACATCAAAGCCCCATTTAGAAGTTGGCCTAAGCAATTATATTATTCTTAGGCAATGTAGAATTTGCTTCTGTTGCATTTTCCTAGTCTTTCACAGGCATATAATATTAATTTAAAAGTCCCTACTGCATTTGAGACACTGGCTTGCCAGGAAATGGGGATATTAACTTCATTGTACATAGAGATTTCACTTTGTTAAGAGAGTGCTTTGAAATAAGGAAGGAAACAGTGAAACAAGAAGATTGATTTATGAGTCTCTTATTACAAGATTATCTGTCTTTTTATTGAGCTGCATATTTATTCCAAGCCAGTCTCTAGGTACAGGCCAGTGATTGCCTAGGTTCAGGTGTTTACTTGGTGATGGCTGGGATGGCACATAAACATCTGTAAACAGAGACAGTTATTCAATCCACTCCTAGAGAGGTTTGATTTTCCCAAAGCAGGCAGGAGGCTGTTCTGCTATCTGGCAGAGCTCTCTGCTGGTGCCGCTGCTGGAAATGGTTAGAAATGTTCATATAGATTTTCAGTGGGATCAGGGGTAGTTGGTCCCTTGGGGATGGGGCAGGGAGTGTCAGAGTCTCTAATCCATCCTAGTACCTCTTGCTGTCACATGTTGGCATGGTGAGTTGCTTAGAGTAGGAAAGCGAAAATTCCTCTTGTTCTATCACAAGGCATTGGGGATTCATATTTTCCCCTTCCTAACTCTTTCCCTGCCACCTTTCAGGCATTACTTCAAAGAAAAAGATTTAAGTACACCTTTCCTAGTATGACTTCTAGTGTGTGAGACCCTGAAGTGCATGAGATACCTTTGTGCTGTATAAGGTGATAATGAAATACATAAAAATTAGCCAAACCCATAGACAGTGGGATCATCAGTCTTTTGATCTGTTAGGCTGTTAAACCTTTCTGGATTTTTCTAAAAGCTGTGGTACATTGTGTGTATGCCTTAACTGTATTACAATAGCATAATGATCATAATATAGCCTCTAGCTGTTGTCTGCTCATGTTTCTTCTGGTCCTTTATATTATACTCTTAGGAGAATCGAAAGCTATGGCAGCTTCTCAACAGTTAGATTCTGTGCATGGCTTAATTTGAGTCCTTCCCCAAACAATTGCCTGAATTAGCTTTTAAACTGTTTCTTAAAGGCATTATCAGCATCTAATAAAATAATGGAAACAATATTAAAATAATGACTTTGTAGCTATAAGGAGTAACAGAACCCTGAGCAATTATCAGTGGCATTTAATAAACAAAATTCATAGAGGACATTTGATTACTTTTGGACTCAGTTACAGAATTAGCGGATGAAAAGAAGAGAGTGATTGTTTAGACTCCAATGTGTTATTTGACAAAATGCCCTACTTTAAAAAACCCCACAATTAAAATTTGGCTTTAACATGAATTTTCTAAAATAAATTAGTAATTCAAAATGCAACAGCATTTTCATGAACTGAGAAGGCTAGACAAATTGGAAGTTACTGTCATTTCTGTCTAGTGCTTTTTTTAGTGATCACAAAGAGGGGAAGAAATGACATATTAATGAAATGTGTAGATTTGAGTAGAATGGAAAGAATTTCAATCATCAGTGTGGATGGAAAACAGCATAAATGTTGTGTAAGTGCCATGACATCCTTCATAAAGCAGTAGGTGGATAATTCATCTGTAGAGAGACCTGATAAGCTGCACCTAGACTAAATTTCTGAGGACCTTCTGAGGAGATATGCCAAGCAATTTGTAAGTATTTTGAAAGGTCTTGATGGTTAATATTATGCATGACTTTAGGAGCAGCTTATAGAGTATTTTAGCAAATGGAAAGATGTAAGCCACTGATTTTTGACAATTTTATTCAAAGTAAACCATTCAGGGGAGCCAGTCTTTCTCTTCCACACCTAGTGAACATGAGATAGCAACTGAAAGGAGAATAACTGAAATTTCTCCCTTCTCCAAAGCGTGGATGTATTATGATACAGATACATAGATTTCCTTCATTTTCTTCATCTACTCCATGTTGAAATCTTCTGTGTGTTGCTCTAGGTGACATCTGTATCTCTGAGGGAGCAATAAGCTGTTGTTCTATCAGCTAGCAATTAAAATATAGTCCACCAAATGCAAACAAAATGCTTCCATAAAGGACACTGGATAGTTTGTCATAACCACATTAGTGCTAATGCAGTACCAGGTCTTTTTTTTTTCTTTTTCTGTGTGTTAATTTTGTTCTTCAGTCTCTCCGTCTCTTCTTGCTTAATTACCCTCCCCAGACTAGAGACTGCTGTTGCCTTTTGGCTTCATTACCAACTTTCATTTTCATTAAGAACTTTGTGCTAATGGACTGTTATAAAACAGAGTCATCACTGGCAGGTGTTGCCAAACAACTCTCAGCATGATGGCATTCCTGTGCAGTGGAGCAAACAGTCTGGACATTGGATTCATGGAGCATCCAAGGGCTTGCAATGGCAGGCGAAGAGAGTTGTTTGGTGGAACAGTTCAAAGAAGCTCACAAATATTTGCAATGATAAAAAAGGAAATATGATGAAAAAAGAGCATTATGAGTAGTGACCTTGTTCTGAGACCACCAAAAGTTTTCCAGCATCTCTTCAGGTTGCAAATATCACAGAATTGCTTTCCAAAGAGCTCTCTTGTAATCACAAAAAAACCGATCCTTATACTCTTCCAGTTTAGAAAAGAATGAATATCTGGAAACCACCTCACTAAGTGAAATCATATATCGAAATAAACTTGGTGGCTTATGTCATCCAACATTAGCAGTGGGAATGCATATTTCTGTTGTTGTGATACTGGTCATAGCTGCCTTTATGTGCCCTCTGAACTGTTCTGTGCTTGTTACCAACAGTCATCAGGAAAATGCAAGGACTTCCTATATTGTCCTTCAAGAAGCTGATTGTTCCAGTCAAATAACCAGAGACATGTCCCAGATGAACTACTGTCAGATTTTGTCTCCTAAGAGGGGAATAAGAGTGATTTAGCACTGAGGAACTGTAACAAAGAATCATAATTCTGTGTTGTCTGTTAACTTCTGCTGTTGTTTCCAGAAGACCATAAAAGCTGCCTAGGTATGTACTGAAGCAAGTACTGAGCAGGGGGATATGATGGGTCCACTTGCAAATAAGCAAATGGTATGTATTGCATATTCTTTCCTGGCCACTTTTGGATTTGATTATGCTTCCTGTTTGTCCTTTTCATTCTTACCAAATGCAAGCATCATATCAGCTAAGTGATCTATGTGTGCTTCATCAGAGAGTGACAGCATAGCATCACTTGCCTAGAAAAGTGATTTTCTTCTATAAATTCCTTTTTGTCCATTCTCAAGGCACTGCTCCCCTGCAATAAGGTATTTTTTGCAGATGGACCCATCTAACAGAGTAGTCAAAGAACTCTTGATCTGACTGCAGGATATGCATTTTGGCTGAGTGTAAGGAGGTGTGCTTTGCTTTAGTTCTTGACCTTTTGGCAGTCTTTGGGCCACTTCTGATAAAGAATGGTTTCTCACAGGCTATTGCAGTTAGTCTGCAGCTGTTCCTAGAAGACAGTAGTGTCCATAGTGACATGCAA
The DNA here is from genome assembly GCF_029582105.1 of Oenanthe melanoleuca. NCBI lineage: Eukaryota > Metazoa > Chordata > Aves > Passeriformes > Muscicapidae > Oenanthe > Oenanthe melanoleuca. Next base: position 40,207,735 of record NC_079339.1, read on the forward strand.
TGCACAGCCAAATGCAGTTGCTAATTTTTACTAATTGTATGGCAGATAGAATTTTTCTTACTGTTTACAATGCCACCATCTCCTTAAAATCATTCTCTCCTTCACCGGATGAGCAAACAGAAAACTTTTTAGAGCAAAGGAAAATGTGTTTCACTCCGGGACCTGGATCATATGGATGAGGAAGACTTTCTGGGATGTGCAGGGGGCTCAAATAAGATGATAGTTTTAGTAGAGAGGGGTTTTGCAATACAATGTGGCCATGGAAATATACTGGCAGGAGTAACCAAATAACCAGATCTTAGACACTGTGGAAGGATAGACCTTTTTCTCAGGGATGCTGCTAGAACTGTGCAAGAATGAAACTGTATGTTGAAAATGCGAGGCAGAAGGGAGAAAAGGCCATCAGCAAGGCAGGTAACTTTAAACTTTTTTTTCCCCTAGTCTGTCCTATGTCCTTGATTTTCGTTTGGTCCATCCTAAAAATATATTTGGTTTAATTTTGAGTATAAAGTATTTGTGGTCCTTCATCCACCTATACAAGCATGGACTGATGTACCTTTAAGCTGTGATCACATCAGGATCCCATAACAACGTTAAGGAAACTTTTGTAGTGACTACAGAGTGTACATGGTGGCACTCGAGCACCATTGCTGCAGGTGAAAATATTTGACTTCAGGCTCTGCTGGTTTTGTATGACTCTTAGGCTCTTTACAGCACTGAATAATGCCAGAAACTTTCTGGACACCCAAGCTCCCCTGTGGAGGTGCAACTACTGGACTTCCCTTCGGCTTTTAATTCTGTCTGAGACAGAGTTCATTAGTAATAATAAAACAGGACATCATTATTGCTGTGTTGTAATTTCTAGGCTTAAGGGGTTGCAGCTGAAGTCTCATTTTGCATCTTTTATATGAGCAAATCTCATAGGAAATTTCAGTGTTTTAGAGTGAGGGTAAATTCTCCTGGTTTGAAAGGATAATGTAAATAGGTATAAATCTCTCTCTCCTTTCCTCTGGTAATTCTGTCTAGGTCACACTGTAGAGCTTTTGCAGTACATACTTAACTGTGACCTTGTGTTTCTTCTGTGTCTTTTCTTGTACTTACATAGATGTTGTGTATGTCTGGAGGATTCCACTTGTAAGTGATCAAAGTTAAACCTGTGCAGAAACCGGAGCTCAAATCGCTTCAAAGTGGATTAGGCTAAATAAGGAGAATACATCACTGGAGAATAATCTTACAGTGAATAGCAGGCAGTTTGGGGCAGAACGTAAGTTGTTGTAACCTGATAAGACACGAGAAAAGGTGCTAAAGAGCATTCCAATGGTGAATGTAATTTATTAATACTGTTGCATTTATGTTCTGTCCTTTTTCCATTTTTTTTTTCTTCCTACCACTTCAGGCTCTGTAGTGGTAGGAAGAATTTTGTGCTAGGAAGTTTCTCAGTAGAGATAGGTCTGTTTTCCTGATCCTGGCTCTTCTATTATGCTTCTGTTGGAGTAGTAGAAAAGTGAGGAGCTGGTACTCCTTACTCTCCCAATGGCACTTCCAATCTGTGAGTCAGATTTCTTTATCAGTATTGGCTGTGCTCCCACAATTACTGTGTGGGCTAGCTAATGATTAGTGTCTTGTCTTCCAAGGGGAAGAGGAGGAAGAGGGTCCCGTAGGGAATTAGTAGTAGAGGAGGGTACAAATCTGAGATAATCTTGACTATTTTTGGGCATTAATGCCATACATAGTCTAAACGTGGAATTTAAGTATTCATCAAGAATGGGGTAGAGTTTTGTCTGATAAATTTTAAAAAGCCTATGGTAGGCAGAGCCATTATCTTCCTCCAGAAGGTGATTTACTTGTTATTGCTGAGTTGTGACTCAGGCCTTTCCTTCTGAAGGGATAAATCATTCCTCACACAGTAAATGTCACACAGAGATGTATCAGTGACTCCAGAAAAAGTTGCCCTTTAACAGCTTCCTGGTAACATTTCCCTTGCAGTGCTTGGGTAAATGCAATGACAAAATAAAGGGAGCATCTATCCCCTTCTTCTGCCCCTCTTCATCACAGTCTGTCAGTCCCACCTCGGGGCTGTTGCATCTTAAAGGGAATGACTCAGACCACTGGAAGAGCAGATAATGCTAAGCCAAAAGGAGACTGGGCATGTATAAATCTCAGGTCTTGGGGCAGAAGCCCACCGAGACCTTGCTGTGTAATCAGAGAGGCCACACTCTGTGGTAGGGTACATCAAGACAGCTGTCTTGGAGTTCAGAGGACTAAGGCTAATCAAAATCAAAGAAGAATCTTGATAAATGAATGGTCTAAGAAGCAGGTAGTTCAGGGAAGGTTGGAAGGCCAGAAGGTGGAGGGCCACAAGTACTCATGAACCTTATATTTAGGTTTATTTGGTTGTGAGCCAATAGAGAAATTATCTCTTTAAAAAAGAGATTATTTATTATTAAAAGAGGTGTGGACAGCAGGTGAATTGAGGTGATTCTTTCCCTCTGCTCTGAGACCCAATCTGGAGAACTGCATCCAGCTCTGGGGTCCCCAGCATGGAAAGAACATGAACCTGTTGAAGTGAGTCCAGAGAGGCTGCTGAGATGTTTAGAGGGATGAAGCACCTTTCCTATGAACAAAGTCTGAGGGAATTGGGATGGTTGAGTATGGAGAGAAGAAGGCTTTGGGGTGACCTAATTGCAGCTTTCTAATACCTGAAGGGAGCCGAAAAGAAAGATGGAGAGGGACTTTTTACAAAGGACATGTAGTGATAGGACAAGGGAGAATGGTTTCAAACTGAGAGTAGGTTTAGATTAGATATTAGGGAAAAATTCTTTACTATGAGAGTGGTGAGGCAGTGGAACAGTGGTTGCCCAGAGAAATGGTGGGTGCCTCATTCCTAGAAATGTTCAGTGTCAGGTTAGATGGGTTTGAGAGCAACCTGGTCTAGTGAAAAGTGTCTCTGTCCATGACAGGGGGGTTGAACTAAATTAATATAGTTACCTTAGCTGGCAATGACTGATTACTCTTTTTTTCTGACAGAAAAGTTAAGTGGTGAGTTTCAGTCATGCTGTGAATAGGAAGGGATAGGTGGTCTCATTAGAGGTCCTTGCTGCCTTCCCAGTGGTTACTTCAAAGGGGCTTAGGAACTGCATGGCTGACCATTTCTCCTTAATTTCTTTAGGTCTTCAAGAAAGCAAGTGTAGGAGTATTAAATCCAGGCAAGTTCCAGCCTGAGGATGCCACCTCAGTTCTTTTGTCTGAAATCTGCAAAAATAAGCAACTAAAGGCTTGATATTAAAAATTAGCATCTGTGAGTTGTGCAAATATGTGGACAGGTACTATGGTGACAGACATTGCTGCAGAACTCCTGAGTTCATCTGTTCAGACGTCTTGATTTGTCTTTCAAGGAGCAGACCAGAACTGGATCACATGAAGCTTTAGAGTAATGTAAGTAAGTTAAGGCCAAATATGATGGGGCATATTAATATGCTTAAAGAGATCAATCATGAGTGGGATTTTGCAGGGAAGAAAGAGAAAGGAGAATTCAGAGCTGTGAGAAAATGCTGCTGAATTACTGTCCAAAGAAGAGACTTTATTGATTTACTGATAGGAGGAACAAGCCTTCCCATGAGTGTGAGTACTGCCACACAACTCTTGAGATAATAAAAGTGCTGTAATAGAATTAAAAGTAGTCATACGAATATATTGTCTGACTGTACTTCAGTTTCTAAAAACTGAAAAAAAATTCTAATTGTAATATTAAACACCTTTCTTAACAGCAAATGGAGCGTACAGCCAAAATGCTGCAGGCATAGCAACTGGAACAATAACTTGGATCCAGAGATGTTTTAAAATTAAGCATGCCCCAAAGTACCCTGTTTAAGTACTACAAAACTAACCCTACAAGAAATGGAAAAATGAACCTTGACGCTGTCCTTACAAAATATTCTCTCCTTGGATCTAAATAGTGTTTTCTAGTTCTGTGCAGGTCTAGTGATTTCAGCTGGGTAACTTCTAGAATTGAGTATTATACCCTGTATTTTCATAACTTCTCAAAGTTTTGATACTGGGAACTCATAGAGGTCAGTGAAAGAGAACAGTGAGCAATTTTTCTCAGGAATCTTAAATAATAGCCCTTTAAGGTCATGTTATTGCTGCAGTAAATTCCCAAGGTTCAAAATTTCTCTCATCTTTAAAATGATTTATGATGTCCCAGCTGAATTAGGGAGGCCTGTATCTTTCTGTTTCCTCCAATGGGATAGCTTAGGTCTTCCCTTTCTTCCCTTTTTCCAGAGCTGGAACTACTGGCATAAGAGCGTTTCCCTGATCAGCAACAGGGATTGGAAGAGCCTTAAGTGTTTCAATTTCCTATTTCCTTATTCTTCAGTTGTTGTATTTTATTGCTCAAAACTTTGAAGAAAAGTATAGAAGTGGTGTGAAAGACAGGACAGAAAGTTTTGTTGCATTCATAAAATGTTAGACACAGTCTCCTCTTCTTGCTCTCATTGGTAAGAATCTAGGAAAAAGCAGAACCATTTAATAAATAAGCTAGATACTAAACTTAGTTTGCAAAGAGAAATGTGAATCAGGAGTTAAGGATCTGTGAAAGCACCTCATCCATTTCCCTGCTGGTGCTTTGTATGGCCTAAAGTTAAAATAGCAGTGTCCTTATGATACATTTTCTGCTGGTGTATGCACCATGTGAAAAAAAAAGCTTCTGTGTGTGTGCATATGCGTGGGCAGCCGGCTCATTTGTTCCATAGGTATTCATTGGAGATTGCTGTCATTGTTCTACATTTTATTAGCTTTTGCCAAGTACTTCCACTTTTCCTAAGGACAGCAGGGTTTATGGCAGCAATATTTCTCACAGTGTCAGAGATAAAATATCAGGCTAATCACAGACTCTCTGGTAATGCAAAGGAGAAGCAGTCTTGTTTTGAAGAAGTCCTGCTTGGGAGTGTTAAGTCTCCTGTTGGATAAGCAGCCTGGAGAATTTGGTACACTTTATGGTCTCTAGGAAGATAAGTAATTTGTCTTAAATGATGGGGGCAGAGAGGGGAGAGATCTAGTTTCAGTTACTATTTTCCTTCCTAAACAATATCTCAGACTCTCAGTTTTAGGGTTTCATCTTAAGACAAGCTAAGCACCCTGAACTCCACTGGTGGCAGAAAGGGTTTGAGGTGTTTGGTCTCCTATTGAATGAAACCCCTGCAAACAAATGCTTTCCAAACAGACTTTTTCCTATGGAGGGGGAGGTAGGGAAAGGAAACAAGGACAAAACTGTTCTCTCTAGTCCACTTCCTTTCCCTTTTTGTTATTTCTATTTTTTTTCCCCCTCAAGATTAATAAAATCTCCTCCCTTTGGCCTCATGAAGAGCATGTTCTCCCAAAGGGAAGTGAAGAAGGGAAAGGGATGGTAATATATTTGTTTTTCTGGGAGAAAAGACATTGATTCTACCCTAAAATTAGGCATACCCCTCAGTGTTAGAGCTAGGCTGCTGCACAATATTTCTTTGGAGGAATAGAGGCCTAGGTTTATTTCTGCTAGGACACCTGAGTGTCACATCCAACTCTGTCTCAGTTATTCCAAGGTCTTACAGCTTCATTATTCTAAGGACTTGCCTAGGATAACATATATATCTTTGGGATAACATATAAGTACATAGCATACAGTGTCTAGCATGTGGTTTGTATGTATGCATATTCTGGGACACTTAGAAAAGCTGTTGCCAGTCCTACCACTGTTAGGATGAAATTAGTGTAGAACCTGAAATCTGATATTCCAGGAAAAACTGGGCCTGAACAAACAAGAAATAAAGGGTAGACTATTTTTTGGCAGCATAAAAGTAATTACAAACTGATGGGCTGGTTACCTTCATTTGGAAGCAATGTTGAGTTGGAGAGGGAGAAGAGGGGTAAATCCATTGCAGAAGGCTGTCTGAAGAGCAGTCTGCCTCATTTTGGCAGGAGCATTGGCTCTGAGTTTTTAGAACATTAAAACAATGATGAAATTAGGTCACACAGACTGTATAAATTCAGCCCTGATCAACTTCCCCACTTCTAGTAACAATTAAATGCTTATCTCTTCCTTTCACATACATTAATCAGCCATGAGCTAAAAGTAATACAATGCTTTGGCTTAGACCCACCACATTTTCCTTGTAGTTTAGACCTCTGCTGGCTCAGTACATGTGCAGAGCACTGAGAATATCTGTAGCAAAAGCCAATATAGTGTTTCTGAACCAATGTAATACTATAGTACTCAATCAAACCATTTCAGTGAGAGGTCACTAGAGGAGGGGGGATGTTTTGGTATAATATTCAGCTAGGGAAATGATAATGATGTGTGTTTCAGCAGCATTTATGTATTAAGCCTGGTACTATCCATCTGCTCAGTAGGAGACAATCCTTGAGCTAAAAACTGTAAACCCACAGAGCAAGTAGGCGTTAGAGGAGGAGAAAGACAGATCATTAAGAGATACAGAAAAATAAGGTACTTTTCTGTCCCAGTGTGTATCCCAACCACTTGTTAACCTTGTGTCTCAGAATCACTGAAAAAATATCTGCTGAAGTCAAGTAGATTTGAGGGTAAATGTGTTTCAGGACTAAATTTTCTAGGGCATAGCTGTATGCTCTGGTAGAGGCAAACTTATTGCCACACACTTCCTAATCTAAGTCATCCAGATGTGGGGAATTTCTTCAGGATGGTTAATAGAACTTGAAGCCTTGTGCTCAGGAGTTTAATTTTACTTTTGTTAGTGTAGCACGACATCTGAGTTAAGGTGACCACACTGTTTCTTGGCAGAACTAGCTCACATCTAGCCAGCTTGCAACTTAGGGTTGCCTCTTGATGACCAGGTAAATGTCCTCAGTTTCTATTAGCTGTGTTCCCCATTGTGAGGCTGCACACACCATTTGAGAGACAGCTATGGTATCTTTGGGTGTAGATGTTAGATCAAGACTGTCAAGAGTCAGATCTATCACTTTCTGTATGGCTTTGGGCATGCCTTACAACCAACCCTCTTGATTTTCTTGCATTCTTGGTCTATGAAATTGAACTAATACATGCACTCTGGGATGCTTTGAGGATTAATTTGCTTGCAAAACCCATTCTGCAGAGCTATGAAGATCTGTATATAAAGAAGAAGAGTTAGTAAATTGTTTTCTTGGTGAAGCCTTTAGTGCTTCAAAACTTCAAAACACCAACATGTTTTGAAGCATCTTGATAGTTTTAAATTACAGTATTTTTTATTCTTTCTCATCCTTTTCCTAAAGAAGGAACTTTGCTAGAAATTGAGGGTGTGAAGTGTTGCAATTAAGATGTATCAAAATATTGTTATGACATCCAAGCCTGGAAGCTGCAGGTCAGATCACTTATCCCTTCTGCAAGGGATAAGTGTGGGACTCAAAAGTAAAGCCAAAAGAGGCCCACTATTTTATTTATGCTCAAAATTTATGCTGTAAAAGGACCACTATTTTATTTACTATGTCTTTACACAGCACAGAGATTTCTGCTGCATATCTGAGTCAAGCTTGAATTTCCCTTGCCCTAGGACACAGTCTCTCCTTACTGCTAGTAGTCTATCTCATTTAAAATGCTTTTGGGAAGTCTTCAGATTACATACACTCCTATGCATCTAAGGAAAAACCCTACTATAACTTTGAATACCATAAAATTAATGATAAGGATAAAAATATGTACTACAAGTAAGTGTTGAAGTGTGGGTTCAACATTTGGGTGGGTGGGTTAGGGAAGATTACCCAGCTTTGTCTGCCTTTGTGATGTTATCCTTTCAATTTTATGTGCCTTACAACTGCTGTAAAGATGTAGTTTTGCTTAGTGCTTTTTCCTGATTGGAAAAAATTTTACTACCTCCTTTGACAGTATGTTGCTGTTTGTAATCCCAGGCCAAGGAAGCAGTGACTTGCATCTGTGAAATGCAGAGTTGTCACGGTGTGACTTGGGTTTTGCCAATTTTAATATATTTAATTTCTTTTAAAGATAGAATTTAGGAGCAGACAAGGCAGTCTTAAAATTTAAAAGGGTACAAGAAGAAATTTATTAATAACACAAAAAGAATTCAGAATAAGATTCCTAGATTATCCCCTCCTCCCTTCATTCCACTTTCCTTAATAACAACATATAGAGAGCACCTCAGTCAGTTATCTACATAAATAATCATTTCAGTTCACTTTAGAGAGAAAAGTCCCTTTTTTGGTTTAGGCTAAGGGGGTGTCTTTACCTTCACAGTCTGCATCCGCCCGGACCTACAAAACTATGAATTTCCTCTCATTTTCACAGTCCTTTCAGAGCTGTGCTATGGATTATGATGCACACATGGGGTACTACTTTTAAAGACAGGCTGCTGAAAAACAAAATTCTCTTCATCTCCATCAAATGTCTCTGTTCATCTTCCAGTCCCAAAACAGAGAGCTCCATTTCCCCAAGGCAAAAAGTCTTCTTCTCAAGCACCCAAACCTCCCCATGTATATTTGACAGCTTAAAGGAATTTTAGTGTAGTCACAGTCCCCTTAGCCCATAAAAAAAAAAAAGGCTTTCAGCTACTTATCAGTTGCATCTTTTCAATCTCTTCCCATCAGGAACTTTATCTTCATTCTGCTGACTTCTGTAGACTCCATGCTTTATTTCTTCTCATTCAGGGGAGTTCAGGAGATCGAGAATCTTACCCAGGCATTAGAACGAGTTAAAATTGTATCCAGATCATGAAGAAGTCACGTGGGCAGCTGGAGGACTCTTTTTGCAGAACGTTGTTGGGGGGCAGAAGGAGAGCCTTTGGTGGCTCCCTGATCCCCCTCAACTCTGCCATGGCATGTGGAGAGGGGAGCCAAGCCGAGCTGGGGGCCACCAGGGCCAGGGCAGGTGCGGAGCCATGCGACCAGGGGCCCATGCGGCCGAGCCTCGGCCCCGCCAAGCCAAGCCGGGGCTGGGCCAGGCCCCCGCACCTCCCCAGAGCCGGAAGCCGAAAAAGAGTTAGTTAACTTAATCCAATGTGATTTGTGAAAGCGAAATAACTTTTTAATTGGTTTCCTGAACTGTCCACTACTAAATCAGCTCCCTGATTTGTCCCCGCAGCTGACAGGGGAAGCCCCCAGTGATGGGACAGCCCTCCTACTCCCCAGGCTCGTGTTGCTTTCCCTCAGGCAGCTCCATCCCTCCCCCCCACCCCCCCAGCCTCCATGTTCAACCAGCACAAGAGTTAAGCTGATGGAACTGCTGTTTGAGTGAAGAAACTCGGCCTTTGAGTTTCCCAGGGGAGAAAAGATAGAAAATAGCTGTTTTCCATGTGTAACATATATAGGTCTTTTGGAAATACTTGCTGAAGTGTTGGTTTGCAAGCAATGGACTGTGTTGGATTTGAGGATAAAAGAAATTGGAAATGATAAATGCAGGATAGAGTCAATCGTGGCTGGAGGTGTCAGCTGAGGTTGGGCACAAACCCAGGCGCATTGTGGTACCCTGGCTGCCACTGTTAGGCAAGAGCAAGGGCTGCTGCTAGGCAGGGGTGATGGATGGCCCCAGGGAGTACTGGAACAGAAGTAGTTCTGTGATATAGGGCGCACACTGCAAGCAATTACAATTTGAATAAGTTAGCAATGGAAGCAGGTAGGGGACTGGAAAGCAGCTTTATTAACCCCCTGAAGCTATGTGCACAGCGTTTTTAAAAACTTTATGTATTGCTGTGAATTGCAATCATGGTGACAAATGTTGGTGCCCAGAGAGTTTGTGATCACAGCCTCTTTAGCAGGCAGTACTTTACCAGAATAATTCAGAGCAACAATCCACATATATTCAAAATAAAATGAATGAGGAAGATGAAGTGTAAAACCCTGGACAAGGACAAACCTTGTAATAAATCCTGCCTCAGGTTTTCTTACTGTGTTCTTTGGCTATACTGTCTCATGAAACATACATTCCTGGTGCTATCTATCCCTTTTTGTGCTCTTATGTGGTCATTTAATTCTAGCTAAGCTGAATGAACAGGGGGAAGAACTGGAGGAAAGGATTACTGACAAAATACTGGTCCAAATAAGGGTTTCATATTCAGGAGAAGTAACAGAGAAACACCAACCTGTAAGTAAAACAGTAATTATGGCTTTGTACCACCTTTGTGCCTCCAGGTTTTAAAACAACTCGGTGGAGGGGTGGCAAGACTTCCTTGTGAATTTTGATCTAGCAGCTCACAGCTGCTCAATTTGGGGGGTCTGTTGATTATGGTTTGACCCAGGAGCCATGTCCTCCTCTCTTTTCATCTGCATCTCCTTTGGTGTATCACTTGCTGCAGCTTGTGAAGGGCTGCAGAGTGACATATGCATTATTTATATCTCCCAGGGTTCCCTATTGTAAGAAGTCCATAGCAGGGCCAAAGTAGAGTTTATCAAAAGATTCAGCAAAATGTATTTCTGACAAATTTCTTTAATGAAATTGAGTTTCTCTTAAGGGGAGGTGAGCAAACTAGAAAAAATATCTAATTTTGCATGTCTGAATTTAAATGCTTAGTTTTATTTTTCTAGTAACAGCCTCAAAAAACCACTTGATACATTTCAGTGAGGAAAAAAATTCTGTGGAGTTTTGATCTTTCTCCAAATCTCAAAAAAATAAAGGCAGAAAAATCACTGTCTTTATGACAAGACCATGCTTTAAAATAGCAAAATCTGCCCTAATGATTTAGTAGGATCATAGAATAGCCTGGGTTGGAAGGGATCTTGAAAGATCATCTGATCTTTGTTAGGCTTTTTCCTTCCCCAGGTTTACTCAAAACTAATGTTCACCACCACAGCTAAATGTACCTTGGCTGGTGGTTAAATATTTCAAAGGAGGTCCTTTTGACTTGTAATCTTTAAAAACCCAGTAATATTTTTCCTGGAAGTCTTGGAGTTTTCACTCCAGAGTCTTAACTCCCAGCTCAGATGATTCAATTCCTGTTCTGCATTTCCTCTGCTGTTTCAATTGATTACAGTTCAGTCTGTATGCCTGTCCTAAATAATCTGCAGAGTGCATTTAAGCAGCCTCTATGCTGCAAAAAAGGTGGGTGTGTATCAGGGATGGGAACAGTGATTTAATAATTTTTAAGTAACATGCTTGGAGAAGTTGATAGGTAAACACAGTTCTGTGTAATAGTAGTAAAGCCTTATCAAGTTTATCTAAGTTTAGACTTATATAATCTCAAGGTTTATCTCTGTTTTCTGTTTCCTGAGTCTCTTTTTCTCTCTTCGGCATCTTAAGTAGTTATACTTGCAAAGAGTGAAGCTGAGGAGCCTTAAATGATACATTATTTGGTTTGTAAAAGAGTATATTTACATTTTTTGGAATCTGGTTTCTTTTTCTTGCTGTCTAAAGGGAGAAGCTAAAGCATTAACTCCTTTATCTTCCTTCTTTTCCTTTCCCGATCAGCTCCCAGGAGTCACTGCACAAAGTGTGCCTGGGGGACACAGGCCTGTTTTCATACCAACACAGGAAGATTTTTCTCTGTGATAATTTCTGTCTTGGCGTGGACAGACTATATGTTAATTTATCCTTCTGTAAAAGAGATATGGCCATAGCTTATGGGGATTTTTATTTGTTATCATGTATTGCTTCCACAACACTGTGGCTAGTTTAACCTCCTTTTCTTACAATTAGGAAATACAATCAGTGACTTGAAACATACAAATCTGCTGATATGACTGGCTGAAAAGATATCTTATTTGTTTTCGGAGAGATGAAGCAGCACGTGAATGTGAAGCTTCATTTTCTCATTCATGAAGAAGTGGGTGTGGGTTACTGAGGGGTGGTCTCAGCCACTGTGTCCGGAGCAGAGCTGCAGTGACCGCGGGCCCCTCATGGCTCCTCCCGGCCCCTCACGGCACTTCTTGGGCCCATCATGGGCCCCTCACGGCTCTTCTTGGGCTCCTCTCAGGCTCCCCTCGGCCCCTCACAGGCCCCTCACGGGCTCTTCACAAGCCCCTCATGGGCCTCTCATGGGCACCTCTCGGGCCCCTCATGGCGCTGGGCTTCGCTGCCAGCCGGCGGAGATAGCACTGCTGGGAGACGGCATTTGCAATGCGGGATTGCGTGCGAGGCCCTAGGTTTGTGACATTAGCTTAGAGTAACACTTCTTGCCTGAACATGGCTTGTAAGGCTTCTGAGATGCTCGAGCACAGGGAAGAGCAGGAGAGCTGTTCTGGTGGTGTCCCCTGCTGAAGAAGCCGGCTCCGGTCCTGTGCCATGAGATGAGCAGGCCAGTGCAATTAGGGCAGCTTTATGTGAGGTCAGCGTGCAGAGGACAAACCAGTGGCCGATGCATTAACTGAGAACAAGTTCATTTAGATTTTAAAAAAAATGTTAATGAGCACTTTGAAACACTGAGAGTCTATGAGGGACCGCCTGCCTGGAATGAGCATTTACCATATGGTGCCTTTGGAAGCTAATACTGATTCTCATTATTTTAAACGATTACAAACATTGCAGGTGTTTTGTAATAATCTCTATTGTCTAATTAGAACGCTCTCAAAACTGGCTTGTTCTGCCTGCTAACGAATATTGATTTGAGCAGCTGAGTTTGTCTGGTATGAGTGATGTGATTGTACTAGATGCCATTTTGCAGTCTCTTTTGCTGAGTAATTAATCCAGGAAGAAGAGACTAGAACTGGGTAAGTTGATGTCCTGATTCACCTAGAGATGTGATTAGCCTTGCTAGGAGGACCTACAGCTTGCACCAGAATTTTCCATTGCATTATATGCTTAGGAAATTTTTCTGGTGGTGGTGTTTTGGGCTTTGAAAAAAAAAAGAAAGAAAAAAAATAGTGAAACTCGTTGTAGAAAAGTCAAGCAAAAATATTTGTGTAGGGATGAGATACTTGAGTTTGTACATTTCTGCTGTTGCTGACGCAGAGTTATTATTTCTGTCATTGCTGATGCACAGTCATTCCTTGGAAAGTACTGGAAAAATTTCATGATAGATGGCCCTGGTGAAGGCCACTAACAGATGCAATGGAAGTACCTTTCTTCCCTTCCCTTTTGTAGTTGATACTGATACCAGAATTGTCCAGGTAGAAACTTTCTAACACAATTTTGAGTATTAGGAACCAGGCATTCTTTATGGCAGTGTGCTTGTCACTCAGAGGATCCTTCCTCTAATTGAGTGGCCGGAGCATTGGGTGACAGACTGTTTATCATACACACTGATTACATATTCATTAGGTATTCCCCCCATACTTAATGTATGTGAATCACTTTATTTTACATAGTTGCACCCCTTATTGGTTCTTTGGGTTCTGTCTTCTGTGTCTGGTGCCCTTTTTAGGTGGCTGATCCTTGAGCCCCGCTTTTGAGTAAACACAATATTGTTGTTTTGCATAATTTCTGCTTTGTGGGCCTTACAGAGCTGAGCTGGCATCCTGCTTGTGTTTTCCCAGGTTACATCCTTTATCTACTTCTCCAAGGCTGTACTGTTCTATTCTACTGTCCTTGTCAGAGTAAAAGCTTCTGACAATGTAGATTCAAAGGATCAACATAGACTAGAAGAAAAACTTAAAAGAGTAGTTGAGAAACTTGACTTTTTTTTTTTTTTTAAATTTAAGTTGGTAAATGTGAGACACATATTGGAGTAACATGAAGAGACTCCTTTATCTTTTTCCATTAAGTAAATTTGCTGCGTGTTAATGGCAGTTTCCTTCCACAAATAAGATCATGCTTGTATTTAAAATGGGAAAGAATGCATGTGCTGTGAGCCCTTTGACTTCTTGGCCTCTCTAGTTCATAAGGAATTAGAAATGTAGCTTTCGTACATTTTAAAACAATTTTAAAGTGGATGTAGATGGCCATTAGATTTTATGGACTTCTGAAACTTCTGCATGAAAATTCCAACCTTAAATGTCAAGCATAAGTAGATAGGGCATCTGAAGATGACAGGGTGGGGACATAATTTGGTTATGACTTTTTTTTCCTACAAGTTTATGTATTTCAGTGATTATTGTAGTGTAAGAAAGCAGTGTAGACTGTTAATTTGTTGCTTTTTTTGAGGTCTTGGAGTGTAATAAACACATATTCTCCCCCACACCTTCTTTGAGAGGCTCTTATTACATAAGAGAGAGGACTTCTTATTACATAGCATGGTTTCTCTGCCTAAAGTTAAAGCTGTAGAAGGTATCTTAACTAAGGATTGAGAGCCAATAATAAAGGTATGTTTGTTTAAGAGTGCCAAGTGACCTAACTCATTGCCCTACCCTCTTGAAAAAAATGATGTAATAGCTCAGTCATGTGCTAGCTAGACTGATTGCTGCTGCAGGGCAGGGCTTGAGACCCCTGGTGATGGGGCTATGCTGTCTGGAGCAGGAGCACACCACTGAATTGGGCTACTGGAGCTGTGAAAACGAATTGTCTTCCTTTTTGGCTGATTTGTGGTGTCTGAGGGAAACCATAGCTGGAACATGTGGGAGGTTATGCTGGGGGTTTTTAAATCTCATAGCTAAGATTACACAGGATTCAAGTGGTTCTCCCAGAATTAAGTCAAGTTTTGGAACTTTTAGGGTCCTGTTAGGGTTGGACATTGGAACTGGTGTTCTCTTCTTTTTTTTTTTTTTTTAGACTTTCTCAGGCTGGACACTGCAGGTGTGTTGGCAGTCCAAGAACACTAATAAGTGCTAACAGCCCCAATGAGCCTCTGCTGGGGCCTGCACCTGTGGGCCCAGAAATTCTATTTAAGCTCAGCATTGGTGCTTGAATCTTTTTTTCTGAGCTGTGAGGGAGAAGGGTTACTGATTTTTGATCAGCTGCAGCAGTGCCACTGCCTAGCCATAGAATAGTGTGATCTGGACTTCAGCTTGTGGCCTTTGACTACCTGGCTTGATTTCTGGCTCAGCTTCATCACCATGGCTATGCCTGGCAATTGCAAGACCTCGTCTTAGCTCTAAGGTATGGTTTGGTTTCCCCATGTGGCTTTGGAACTGCCTTGTCATTATGATAGTATTTTAAGATTTGGACTCTTGGTTGGATGTGGCTGCTGTCTCCAGGTTTGTCTTCCTTATGTACTGTCAGACAGACCCTGGCCAGTAAGGCACTGGTCTTGCTGGCCACGTTATTCCCCTCAGTTCCTACCCCAGAGGAAAGCTGGTCCTGCAGTGTCCCCTGACACTGAATGAGAATCAACAGGAATCCCTAATTTACTGTTAGAATCATTATCTTTAGGATTTATTGAGATAAGGTGGGAGTTATGGTTCTTAGAAGGTAGAATTTAGAATTGAGACCTTTAAGGCTTTCCTGAGCCAAGGGATATGGTGAATCTGCAGAGTTTTGAAGCTGCAGATAGCATTACAGAGTGGTGTAATGCCCAGGCTAGAGTGAAGAAGTGCTGTGGAAGAGGTATCTGCTCCTTTCCCAGAAGGAATATACAGGGTGTTTGGAGACTTTGGGCTGAAGGGTTTCAGGGTAGAATCAGCCTGCACTTATTGTCTGGGTATTCTTATGTTTGGGATCCCAGGACAAATCTTAAGGAAAAGATTAGGAGCGTAAAAGTCCAGCCAGGCTACCTGCCACTCTATTTAATGATTTAAATTCCAGATTGGATTTAAGATTGAGGCCAGGAAGTGTTGTTAGACTACCTAGGTTAATTATGTTCACATTTTCTATCATGTGTAACTAAGATGAGGTATGTTGACTCCTGAACTCCTTTCCTGCTGCTGTAGTTATCTACTAAGTAATAAAACTAGGGAATTGAAGTGTAGCTTATATTTGGGTACCAGTTTGCTCTTTGACCAGAAGTTGCTTATCTCAAACTTTTGTGAATTCCTTCTCTCCAGATAGCAAACTAGAGGGATGGTACATTGGAAATATGTCAGTGTTGTCTTCACACCGCACATTTGTCTAGTGAGATGGAGATTATTGTGGACAGCTGTAAGTTACTGTCTACAATATATATATATATGGAAGAAAATAAATAAGTACCAGTAAGGAACTGGTAATATTGATGCTGTATTGCTATGAAGACTTGGTGTCTAAGAATCTGACTACAGTAAACTGACTTATTTTATGATACTGATGGGAGCTAGACCTGAATTGGTAACTATGTGATGAAAAGTGTTAGAATAACATAACTGACTACTGAATTGGATAGTCCAAAACTGAATTTCTTATCTACTTGAGCATCCATCTTATTTTTTTACCCTGCCTGGAGCAAAAGAGATCTGTCTGTGCTGGACAGGGGCAGAAGGACAAGCAAAGCTGAATTTGACTCATCCACAACAGCTTCAACATTTTTCTTCCTGTTGTCAGTATGTTTGGCGCTCCTGCTGTTAGCAGTACTTGAACATCTATCTGTACCTGTGTAATCTCCCTGGGAAGCTGTTGAGAAGATCTTATTTAGTCTTATGGAGACCAAAAGCACATCAAATGTATCACTGGCCTTTGCTCATTTAATGGGAGACACTCTTTGCCCATTTCTTACTGATGGATGAGAGGACTTGTTTGTGGAACATGTAATCACAGATTTGTGCCCAGATCTCCTGTCTACAAAGACAAGTGTAGATAGAACTTCTGTAATGAATGAAGTTAATATGGTGTCCATCTTCCAATTCTTGCTGATTTTCTTTTTTTTTATTTCATGCTATTATCTCTTTGTTTACTGGCACAGTAACTCTACAACCTGTGTGACTGCTATTAGATATAACTATGGGTAAATGTTTAGTGTGTTAAAAAAAGTGTATGGATTGCCATTGTCTAACTATAGATAGTTTGTATACATATATTCTCATAGCCTAGTTCAGTTACTATATGAATACTTGGTTTCTGTTCATCTCTACCTATATTTCTTTAGTAATTCCTTCTCTCCAGTCTATTCTGTGGTCTTTTTTAGAATTGACATAGGTCACAATCTTGGACAAGCAGCAGCAAGATTTGTCCCAGTAAAAAACCTTCATTGTTTCCTGAGCGGGATTTGTAGTAATTGAGGATTTAAAGTGCAGAAGTCATGGGTAATGTTTGAATGGAAAGCAGAAAAGGAGTTACTTTTTTATGTTTTTCAGAAGTGTTGCTACTCTGAATGGCCAATATGAGCAGACTATGTATTGCCTGAATACAAAATTCAGCAGTGAAATTCCCTTTTCAGGAAGGGACAAAATGATTTGGCTACTTTTTAATGCGCAGAATAAGATAACAAAAATAGTTAATGGAGAAGGAGTCTGCATTGTGTTTCCTCTTGGAAGATCACTCAAGATAAATGCTATTCATTTGACAATCCAGTTTTGAAAGAATTGCAGTGCAAGAGAATGTGAGAAAGAATGTGCAGGAATCTGAGAATGAGATAGTCCTCAATTCCTGCAGAACTGGCTGAATAGGAGTGATAAGAGAAAGGAAGGGACTACCTACCTATATTAGATTGCCTGTGTGAAAAACTAAAGAAAGCAAACTAGCTGTCCTTGATAGAATCAAGATTGACAGTTTGCAGAGACAGAATGATGTTTGTTGCTTAATGTTTGTAGCTTAACAAAATTCAATGTACTTCTTATATTTCTGAAATTTGCCTGCATTTAAAGGTTTCATCTAAAGTTTGCATTTAAAGTTTTACTTGGGGGTTGTTTTGTTATTTCTAAATGAAATGGAATTAATCAGCGAAAAATCTTTAAAGTAGTGACACCTAGAGAAGATTTGCAGAGCTGGACAGACATCCCTGAGCATCTGCCCTCTTCCAGCCATTTGCAATTCAGCCATGGCTGAAGTTCAGAGGATCTTGGATTTTTAACTTGATTTTTAGGTGTGGTGTTCTTGGGACAGTAAAATTGGCATGGAAATCACTTGAGAATTATATTTGAAAGTTTTGTAGGCAGATTCTCTGTAAAGCACCTTGTAAGACCTGATTGAAAAGGAAAGAAGAGTGCCCAGATTCCAATGTTTCCATCACCATTAAATTCCATCACCATATTTCCATCATCATTAAATTAAAATTTAATTTCTTAGTCATATGGTCTTGGTACAATTCTCAGGGCTCTGAATGTGGCATGAGGTTGCAGAGACTGATAGAGTGAGTCTCTGATGTAAGCAAGTAGGAAAAGTTGTCAGGAAGAGAGACTGAGTGAAGTAGATAGGAGTAGATTTAGAAGTGAAAGAAAGGAGAACATGGATTGTGCTAGTTTGGACAGGAAACGAAATGAAGTGACCAGGTGAGAGAATATAAAAGGCACAAGAACAAGAGCATATAGAAATGTACAGTATTATTTTGCAGTGAAGAAAAGTCAGAGTTAAGTAGGGCCAGAAGTAAAACAAAAGCAGGAGTAGTTGTATATTTACTAAATGGAAAACTGAATAATATCATAATTGTGTATAGTTCTAGTTTGTTTCACTTCAATTAGAAGAATGTCTTGGGATAAGGTTTGTCAGAATTATTCTGAATTATAGATACTCTTAGCCCTGGAATATTACAGGAGAGAAAGACTCTGTTCTTCTGCTTCTTTAAGGAAAAGCAATTTGACTTCCACAGGGTCTGTGTGTGTCACTGGCCTTTCTGGAGGTGGGAACCCAAAGTATGGGAAGATTAAAGACAACTGTCAAAATTAACTATCTACCTGCATCTTCATTGTGATGGGACTAGTGGAGGCGGTTTTTTTGCTTTGTTTTTCTTTTTTGTGCAGTAACCAAGTAATCACACTTCCACTCTCACTTGCTGGATTAAATGGATAATTTAATGAATACCTCTAAGCTCCAGGACTAATGTGGTTCAAATCAGAAATGCAAAGTTAAGCCATTTTGATAACAGTAAGAAATTTAAATATTGCACTTGGCTATTTGCCTATTATACCAACCAGCAATGGTAGAGTTTGGAGCTGGCAGAGCAATCCCAGCTCCTTTTACTTTGCTTTGGCTTCTATATGCATTTTGGTCTGCTTGCATTATTGCAAGAGATGGTCTTGGGAGGGACAGATGTTGGGGGGTGTTGATGGACTTTGTATGTTTACAGCCTTTCCTTAATTGTCCTTGGACATGGAAAGTTTGTACAGTTCTTTTTGATAAAGTATGCAGACAACCCTTTCCCTGTCTTGGCCCTTTTGGGATCAGAAAGAAAAATTAGCTGAGTGTGAGAGAATACAGTCACATTCTGGTCAAAAATAATAACACTGTAAGCCAACAAATATTTATTTTCTGGTAACTTTGAATATTCAGTTGCCTTAACAACACACTGAGACATGACATATTTGACTTTGCTTTCAAAGAACTTTGATCCATGACCAGAAAGTTTCATCAAGATTAATAACAAGTAAAATTGAAAATATACAGTTACTAGGTTCCTAGCACAGCTTATGTAAAACCTAGGAAATGGAGGGTGTTTGTTCTATGCCCAGATGGAGATGACTCTGTGCCAGAGGAAAACCACCTCTTTTCTCTCTTTGGCTAACTGGGGAAAAATGTGACTGCCCAAATCTGAGTGACTTTTGGATTTCATCCCTCTGAAATTCTGCTGATTTGAGAGCAGGACCTCCAGCCCTCCTGCCAGCCGGACCAGACTGAAATCTTCATATGCTCGCTGTAGTGTTGGAAGGGCAGTTACCACTGTGGAGAGGTGGAACATACCACAAGAACACAAGTCTAGACATTGTGCCTCATACCTTGAATACAGAATTTGTGCTCTTGCACTAGTAAAACTGCCTTGCTAATAATCTTATGGGAATTGTTTTAACCTGGCTTGCCTTGATTTCATCAGCTGAAAATTGAGCTGATTTTTTTTTACATCTTTGGAGATGCTGATCTTACAAACACTACCTAAAAAGAACCAACAAAATGATGCTTGCCTATATCTGCAAGTTGGCTGAAGGGGCTTTCTTTTTAAAGAATGGGGCTGCCTGTCTCAAATGGCCAGTGGTTGAACTTAAAATTACTCATTTTAGGTCAGCACTGCTGGCCTTCCCACTGTTTACCATTGTAGCAGGAAGAGCTGCTGTGAAGAAGCACATCCCACAATCTGAACTTGCATTCCTGACTCCTCACTGTCAAAAGATGTTTTTGTCAGCTGCCAAAGCATAGTTGGTTCCCTCGCATTTTCTCCAATGGATTTGCTTAGTTTAGAAGTTTGTGACATGTGGAAAATATTAGGACAGCATAAAAGTGGATTTTATATCAAAATAAATAACACAGAACAGCCATTGTGACATCTGTATATGTGGTCTCCTTTTTTAATATTTGAAAGAAATTAGTTTTTTCTCAAAACTTCTGTGACATGTTAAATAACCTTTCTAGTGCAGTGATATTTAGAATTTTCTATCCTTAGAAGCAGTATGTTTATTTTATAGTTTTCTTGAGGTCTTAAATTTTGTTCTGAAGTTTATAGGTAAGTATTACTAATCTGAATTTTTATTTAATTTCCTTTAGAAAGAAATATATTTAAATTTGCATAGCTTAAACCATAATACAATGAAGTACTGTGAAGAATGAGGTAAGATTTGATTAAGACCATTTTGTTTATTGTTAAAGTTAATTCAGTGCCCATTACCATCATTACCTTGGCCTGGCTTTGAGCTGGGCTCTTACTACACACAGAAAAAGTTCCTTGGTTATTGTACTTCTTCCTGTATCTGGATAATCTAACAGGCTAAGATTAGCAAAAAAATACCAAAGAGCACAGCATGTTAGGAGTAAATTTTGTACATTCTGTGCCGTTATTCTCAGTGTTAGAGGTTGCTTATGCTCGTTAGTTCACTGGTCTGGCACTTTCTATTATGCAGCATTTTAGATAAATATTTTACAAGCTGAGACTGTTTGAATTTTGGTTTGTCTTGGCTCTGAAGACCATCTTAGGGTATGCAAACAGCCCAATGAAATGTTTTAAGTTAAGAGTACTTGGCCATACAGTATATCATCTATGTAGTTTTCCAAATGCATTGTGAATGCTGTTTTTTTTTTTTGTGGGTGTTTCTTCCCCCCCCCCCCCCCCCCACTTTTTGTTATTGTTGTTAATTTTTTTTGAAAAGTGCAAACATTTAGGGATAGGGTTAAATACTCTTAATTGCAAGAATTTTTACCAATCGTGTTTTAAATCTGGGCATTCCTTTCATAATCAGGCAGTGCTTTTAGCAGGTAAATTGTCTGCCTATTTTTTTCCTTTGGAAATGAATGCGATCTCTAGTGGAATTGATAAGATATGGGGTGTGCGGGGAAAGGAACTTGGCTGCACTCACATAGTAAAATACATTTCCTACTCTTATTTTACCTGTTTCAGTGAGTCAGATGTATTCCTGACACAAAGAAACTGTTAGTGGTGAGAATACTGATGTCAAGGATCACTAAGGTTGTACTGTCTTGCTACCTCTGGTTGTTCTAGCCAGTGCCCACCTGGCTTGCCTCAAGCATCAGTAGGAGCTAAAAAAGGAGGATTGTAGACTTTTTTTTTTTTAAGACTTGGGCATTTTAGATGAAATATTTCTTGGTATTTCAAGTGCAACTGAAGGTGTCATGTATGGATGAGAGCTCAATGCTGCACATAAGCAGACTGAGAAAGATATTCCATAAAGAGCAGAAAGTGGGAATTAGAAATAAACCTGATGCCCACAGGAAGAATCTGTGGGTTTGGTATATGATATTTTTTGAGTGTGTGGCTTTGTTTCTCTTGTCTTTGCTTTTTTGATGGAAACCAGACACCTTTTTTTCTTTTGAAATTGTTTAGGATGCAAATTCCATTTTTACTGGTGGTGAACTAGTGAAGTTGCTACTTTGCATGCTTGTCAATGAAAAAAATTCAGAACAGAAACCAGAAAGAAGCCGGTGTGGTGTAGGAGGCTGTGTGTTGGTAGTAAGCTATTAAAGGTCGTGCAATTCACTTTCCTATTCCGTTTTTTCACATTTTGTTGCTGCCACCTTTGCCACGAAGTCCATGGTTAATACGAATTGGTCCTTCCTTTTCTGGTACATCATTTACATTAATGCAGTTCCTGCCTCTGTTGGGTTCCCAAGGCTTGACTTGCCAAGCCTTGTGTGTTCTGATGTCTGGGACCAGCTTTTCCATAACCATTAAGAGTTCAGTCTGCATTCTTGGGCACAATAAGAAAGATGATCAAATCCTGTGTTTGGGTAAATCACTTAATAGCTTTCCCTTCTGTCTGTAATTCATTTTAGGGTTACATGCTTTTTATTTTAAAATCCTCCAGCTATTGCTTTCTTTAAGTAGCAAAACAGCTGCCGAGCTTTCATGTAATCTGGTCATTGTGTGATCAAAAGCCAAGCAAGATCTCTGTTTTATCTAGAACTGTTTTTCTGCATGATGAAATCTTCCCTTGTGCTATCAAAATCTTTCCTGGTATCAGCTCTCTTTTAAATTTATTTTTCTGCTTTTTTGGTGTGTAGACCAGCAATTGCATCTTCAGGTCCAGAGATATTTGAAAGATTTAGAATTTAAGAAAGTACAGGATTTGGGTCACATGTATGTTGCCCTCATTATTTGAGAAGAACAGAAGAACTAATGGATCAAGAATTTGGAATAGGTTTGGAAACAGCATTTTTTTTTTTCCTCTTTCCCTATGTTAAAATTGCAAGAAACAGAAAAGAGGCAAAAAGAGAGAGGGGAAAGAAAGAGCATTATTTGGGCAGTGTTCCATTATGATACTCAAATAGGAGTGGCAGTGAATTTATGGGGTTACGACCACCATCTCTGGCTCCCTCCATTTTGCCTTCCAGCCATTGTACATTTACCTTTCTTTAAGTAAGTCATTCTTTCTCAGAAATTGAGATTTTGTTCATCTTGAAGAAAAATATGATTATCCTACTTTATCCTGCCTAGATCAAAGGAGTGGAGAATCTGTAAAGAGGGGGTGTAGAGACCATGTTTAATATAAAATACTTTGAAGAGGGAAGGGGAAGTGTTCTGTCTGCAATACAAGAGATGCAAGGCCCTTCACTCAAAGTGACTTCAGTCCAGCTCTCATCTGAGGGAACTCAGCAGCTCTGAAGCACTGGCAGTGGAGGTATGCAACATTTATATTCCAGCCTGACCCTTGTTTAAGCATATGTCTGGTGGTGAGGAATTAGAACGTGGTTTATAAGCTCTTAAAGTTAGGGAGTCCAGTTTAAAACAAGGCCTAAAGCATCTCTGTGGTCACAAAATTATCATGTAATGCTTTTTGGCTTGTGAGAAATGGGTTATATTTATGTGTGCGCACAAAGGTGCTGAATGGACTCTTGGATTTTTTTGGGTACTGTAGACCCTTTCTGCTGAGCTTTCACTCAGTATTGGATCCCAGGATGCCATCTGGGTGAGACCATGAGATTTGAGGATGACCAGCAGCACTGACCTAGCAACATTGCTCAGAGGAAAGTTACTGCCATCCAGGGCAGAGTATTGGACTGGGAAGAGGGAGTGTATCATCTGTCCATCACATGAATTAGGTGACTTGAGACTTTTAGATTGAATCCTCCTATAGTCATATTATCCATCAAGTACCTGATTTAGAAGCTTGTTCATGACTGGTTAATTCTCTGCTGATTTGGCCACCTGTTTGGGTGCTGCTCTCACTGGTATTCCCTTTTCCAAAGCATTAGTCTTAGCCAGTCAGAACTCTGAGATCAGTAATGGCTGATACGTGTGTCAAGGTTCCTTACAGGTGAGAAGATCGTCCTCCTAAAATTTCTCTTAATCAATAGTCTTGCTGATATCTAAAACCAGTTTTACCAAATAGTGCCTCGGGTTAGTGGAGACTGCAGGGATGCACTTTGGGTATGCTGTAATTGCATAGCAGAGGAAATGCTCACTGAATTTTTTAGTCTGCAGGCCTTGTTCTGGCCTTGGATGGATATGATGGATGCTGGAGGACTGGAGAAGTGCCATTGTGTGCCAGTAACCAGTAAATCCTATTAATTTTTCTTTTTTTTTTTTTTTTTTTTTTTGTTCCTTCCTCCCTCATAGCCAGACTTTTAGCTTCTTCTAGGAACATTTGCTTTGCATGAATGGAATCAAGGTCATAGTAGGAAAAAGTAACCACATGTCTAGTTTTTCTTGGTTTTATGGTGTGACTCATTGACTTAATTTGACCACAATGTATTGCTCAAGATGTTCTCTATGCAAAAAGATTGCTCCCCTCCCTGTGCTGCTTGGGGGAAGACAGATGCTTCATTCTGCTGTGGATGCAAACAGAAGACACATAGTAAGGCTGAACTTGCCATTCACACAGTTACACCTTCTCTGTTTGTGGGCTTCCTGATCCTATGTGAGGCCTTCAGCTGTGGAATTTCCACTCTATTCTGTAGCATGACTTCCCATTGCAACAGGTCTTTTTCTAGCAAAGGTATGCTTATTTTGAAAGTTGCTTTCTTATATTTTTTTTCTTTTTCTCTGCTTGTAGGAAAACTAGGTGCATGTGACACAAGAGCCTACCAATTGATGTAGCCTTGTTTTGTGGAAAAGCTAGACACAACATGTTTGTTTTGGCTTTTGAGGAGACTCATTTTAGAATGGAAGTGTGAAGGTTTGGCTGTGATTGTGGGCCTTGAAACATGTAAATGTTTGCTTATTGCTGTAAAAAAAAAAAAAAGTTGAAAGATGACAGTTACAGTATTGAAAAATCTGCATGTTTGACATGTAACTGAAATATATACATATAGCTTTAAAAAGATCCTCCATAATAGTGCAAAAATAATCTGCCAACTCTTACATTTTCATTTGAGGAAAAACTATGTATGTTTTAAGCCTCCATGAGGGTTTTTTGGTGCACGTCAGACATGATGACATGCAAACAAGATGTTTTAAATTGAGAACTTTAGGAAGACTTTGAACGGCTTTCAGGTGTGCTCTCTGAAGAAATTTTACTTGTAGCCTTCTTATGACTCTTAGGATATTTGAAAAAATTTAACATTATGATACTGTGGTTGGCTGTTTTTCTTTTGGAGCTCTACAGGCTAAATGTACAACTTTTCTCTGGTTAAAGATTAGTATTAAGATCAGTGTTTGTATTTCTGCTTTTTTTCCTTTAAAAATATGTGCATAATGTTCTCTGTTCTCCATACCTCTTGTGGGCATTTAAACTGTAAACCTGGAGGTGTTTCGCAGCTTTCAGGTCTGGATGTGACCACAGGGTGCTTGCTGACTGTGCTGGGCTGAGGCCAGGGTGAGCAGCCTTTGCCATGTGTTTTGCTCTCCACCAAGCAAAAAATTATATGTATATAGTGCTCCAGTAAGGGACTAAGGTTGTTTATGTGTACATAAAAATGCATAGTAATTTCTTGATTTGTTCTCAGACATCATGGGTTTTCATCTATGCACTTGTGTAGAGAAAGATGTGTGTATATATATCTATTAATACGTGTCTGTAGACTCATAGAATTGTTTAGATTGTAAAAGACTTTCAAAATCATTGAGTCCACTTGTTAGCCTGTACATACACACAAAAGCTAATGCTTTCCTCTGTTTTCCTTCTCAAATCAAGTACAGCTTTTTAACAACACAGGATTGTTCACAAGGAGGGAAGCTTAAAGCAACAGTAAATAGAAAGGGTCAGGAGAAGGAAAAGGATAGAGGAAAAGTCAAATGATTGGGAAAAAAAAAAAAAATATATAATTTTTTCTCTTTGACTTGAAAATAAATGGGAGCCAAGTTCATACTAGTCCTTTTGTGGCTTAGAATTACATGGATATAGCCCTTCCAGCATAGTTTGGCTTATTTCTTGATTTCAGTCCTTGGACCCTCTTTTCATAAAAATGCAACTATTTCCTCATCTCTGGGTTAGCATATTTAGTCATGTAAACAGTGTTAGTAGGTGTAGTTCTTACATTAGAAGAATAGAGGGAAGACTGAAGCAAGATGAATAGAGGGAAGACTGAACCAAGAAATGTAATGGAGAACAAGCTATTGAAAGTGTGAGTTAATGGGAGAATGGAGATTAATCTGTTCTGAAGATAGATATCCTCTGAATTCCATACCCTGCTCTGGAGGTTAGTGGCATCCTGGGTATACAGGCTCTATAAGGTTGTCTCCTCCCCTCTCTTTTCCCCAGGGCTGGACTGATGAAGGTATTTCAGGATATTTTAGACATTTATTTAAATCAAGTAAAATCTTTTTTATGATATTTATTCATATTGCGTTAACTCAGTGGCTTCTTATGAAGGCAAACGATTTTTGTGCATTTCCTCACTGGTCCCTCTTTATCCCTCTCAGCAAGAGGCAGTGCTGAAGGTCCCCACAGTAATTCAGTGCTCCCCTTTCTTCTCACTCCTCTCATGTTTTATTGGTAGCTGCCTTAATGGAAGAGAGAGCAGACAGGTAGCTGCAAATGGTCGATACAGGCAGCAGAAGTCAATAAGGCAGTCAGGGAGTGAGATTGAGGAAGGCAGCTATAGATTTCTTTGCTTATTTCTTGGGAATTTTTCAGAACTTGTGTGATTCACTCTTGTCAGATACTATTTTGAGCCAAGCAGAGATGAACACATTCTCATAGTCAATGAGAAAAGCTGTCTACATTCTTGCTTTTTCCCTTGATTTCTAGGAGATCCTTTAGTGGTATGGTATGAATGGGAGATGGCAGAGGCAGGAGAGATGATCTTTGTTCTTCCTACAGTGAGGTGCTCCACTGAAAGACTGTAAAATATGGAAAGGCAAACAGGCATCCTAAGCATGCATAAACTGGGGAAGAAAATTTGTATGCAACTGAAAGTTAAGTAGTGGTAGCAGAAATGCCTGGACAGGGAAGAATTCATCTGACCATCAGTGTAATACTTGTCTTAATATTTTTCAGTATAAACTGATTGAATCTGAATGTATATTGGAAAGGATGTTTGATGCCTTTGAAAGAAAGGCTAGAGAAAAGTACTGGTTGGCAACTTATATCAGCAAATCTTGTCCTAGCCCTGAGCTAGGATTAACTTTATGGACATTTTCTGTCCTTAATTCCCAGCTGTCTAGTATTGCTGCCTGTTTTAACTTTCTGAAGGTTACCTGAGAGCTTGTTTTACTGACAGTGATTGATTTGGATCTGATTTATTTCTATTGTGCAGAAGCTTTGTTGATCTGTCTGGTATAATTTGCTGTGCATGGGGGAGCAATTGTTTATGTTAACTTGCTTTACAGAAAGTGAGGAGGTGAAGAAAAATCAAGGTTTCATTTATGCTTTGTCAATGTTGAAATCTTGGAAATGAGAAGTCAGCCTTTTATGTCATACTTAGGGAGGAGCAGGAGCAATGAAATTAGCTAGAGGTGGAGAAGGTCTGTTCAGCCATCCTCAGGGCTGGAAGCCGAAAAGCTTTTTCTTGGAATACAGGGCCTGTAGGGGCAGGCAGTGCCAAAGAGCAGTAGGGTAACACAGTTGTGTGGGAGAATTGGCTCATTGCTTTTCTCCTGCCCAATTGGATTACCTGCTTACTCATCCGTTCTCCTGAGCAGATGTCAGAGCAGGGAGGTGAGAGGAATTCATTAATACTGCAGGAGGTCAGTAAGCTTGCACAGTAGAAGCTGAAAGGAATAAGAGATCCTCTGTGTGAGTATGTACAGGCACGTGCCAGTCTCTGCCCTCCCCTGGGCCCAGTGGAATTTGCTTTTAGAAGCAATTACAGCAAGCCTGCTCCATCCATGGATAGCACTGGCGTTACTCTCTCCTCTGCTCTGGGATCATGTGGCTGACAGCTTGCATCGCCCCAAGAGCTTGACAAGAGCGCAGGGAACCAGAGGCAATGTGTTTCCTGTAGGTGCCTCAAAGGTGCTTATTTTGGAGTTGCAAGACAAGCAGTTGCTTGTAGAGAGCACAAGTGTTAATCCTCCCAGTGGGAAGGGAGGAAGCTGTATTCCTGTAGGGACTGAAATCCACTACAGCTAATGCAAAGAGGCACCTGCTATAAGGAGGAACAGTCTTCCTCTGCTGCTCTGTCTCTGAGCAGCAAGGATGTGAAAGCTCTGTACAGCTAGGAAAAATCTGATTTTTACAGAGAGCTGGTGTGGAAGTTTGGAATGGAGTGTTCATCTCTGTGGCTACCTGAACCGTTTAATTTTAACCACTCACAAGATTAATTGGGTTATCACCTGTCTGAGACCAAATATGTTGTATTTTCCTTTCTGTGTGTCTCCTGGTGGCATGGTCTCTGGGAAGAAGACAGCATCATTAGTTCAGTCTTCTTAGATCTTTGTGTGGTACTGCCAGTTTCTTATTTACAGTAGCAACAGAATGAAAAATTTGTTTTGACTGTTTTCCAATGGATTTCAGCCCAGAAGCTCACAAGTGAGCCATCTCTTTCTGGAGGAAGAGATGAATAGTACGTATTGCACTCCTACTGGAATTGGTTTCCCTTTGCCAGATCACCAGAGGATATGGAACTGTTAGATACTGTGGGCAAAGAGGGAGACTGTTTTTTCTGAGACCTTTAAGAAATTCTAAATACTTCAAAAAGATATTTCAATAAAATTGCTGAAGGCTTGGAAGGATGTAGTGAGATGTAATAATAAGAAACTGAGCATAACAGTACACATTTAAATACTAAAAAGCCCTTTGCAAGCTGCGAGACCCTTTACATTACTAAGGAGTCAGGTGCTTAATCTATCTGAAACAGCTATGAAATAACTGGCAAAGCCAATGAGATTAGGCTGGAGGGGCTGGTACAGAAAATATTGGATAAGTGGTCAAATAAGTCTTCTGTATTTATTTCCATGGGTCTAGGAGTTGTGTGAAGTGCTCTGCTGAATTACTCAGAGCATTTTGATTTAAAGAAGTAAACTCAAGATGGGAGCCTTTCGTTATACTGCTTAGGGGACCAGATGGAGTAGCTGATGAGAAGTTTAAATAGCAAAGTGTGTACAGCTTGGTTAAGCATTGGCTGAGGGTGGGTATGTGAATTCAGCCACATAATTCAAGGGCACTAATGCCAACTAACCTGTCATAGCTCATAGGCAAGACTCCTTGTCAGCAAGCCTATCAGGGATTTGGGAGAGCAGATGTGCTGTTGTCTATGTGCCCTGTAGGAACACAAGGGCAGAAAGAGGCACTGCTGCTTTCTGTGAAGTCAATGTGTTTTGCACATTTAAAAGCAGGGGTAATTTTGTGGCTGCCTTCTATGCACAAGATGCTCAGCAGTTTTCCTGTCTCTGCAAAGTTTTTATGGACAGAGAGGACTTTTTTGAAGGAAAGGTATAATACATCAAGTGAGATAGAAGAGGATGACTGAGACTACTAAAGAGAAGGGGTGATGGTGAGGGAGAAGCCCAGCCCAAATCAGTGACTCTTCCATGCAGTAGTGCATGTGTTGCAGTATTGATGGTTGAATTGCCCATATTTCTAAGTGCTAATCTTGGGCTTCAAGTGCATTTCCCTTGTCATTACTCAGTGTAACTTCCTTTCCTAGTGTTCAGTGCCTTCAAACCAGAAGCTTGCAGAATGGAGTGGCACTGCTGAGGCTGTGCTCAGCCCTGGTGCATATGAGTGAAGTGTGCAGTCCATCCTGCAGTGGGTGATGGGGCATTGCTCCACGAGGTAGCTGGATCTCACCTACATGCTTTTCTTAGCATGCTTTTCTTAGGTGTTTTATTGCCTGCACAACAGACTGCATTAGAGAACAAGTGCCTTGTCCAATATAAATATAAGTGATTCCTTTAATGGCTGCAGGCTGTGCCCAGGACCTGCCTTTCGCTTCTTGAAGGACTCCCCTGGGTCTCTGTACATCTCCTGGGCAGCAGTGCATGCTGACAATTGCACCCAAAAGAAGAGGGTATTCCCTGTGAAGGAGCCCTTTCTGGGAATCTGAGTTTAAGAACTAGGAGGGAAGAAAGCCCAGAAAAACTAGCATGTTTTGAAGTTCTCAGAAAGGGATTGGAAGGAGGTTGCTATTGTATAGAGCCAAGGAGGGTGAAAAACTCCTTCCACTACTGTATTGGAATTCCTTTAAGCTTCAGAGTTATTTCTTGTGTTGAAATAAGGTGGATGTGATAATGCTACTTCCTTTTGTGTTTATTGGTTCACAATTTATCAGTGCATCATGGCTATTAGATGAACCCCACTCAACATGGAGACCTGAAAATTATCTGCAGCCCCCTGAGATGTTAAAAGAAGTAAGAAGTTACTTCTAGAGCTGAACTAAGGGAGTGCAGTCTCAGGACTCCACCAGTTGAACAGATGTTACAAAGATCAACCACTGAAGCAAATGATAAAATAGTAAAGTCTGATCCTTGGAGAACTTGTCTGGCTGGGAGCTTAGCCCCAGGAGCAATTTAATCTTTTACTGCTACATCAAGGAAGGATATTGGAGACTGGCACAAGGGAAAAATCAGCTCTAGGGAAGAAATCAATTTATTATTGAATAAATTAAAAGATTGCAGTACTCATTGCAACATTCCACAATTGTTCTTAAGCATTTATTTTATCCTGAAGGATCCCAAAGTACTTTCAGAATTGTGTAGACAGGAGGATTTATTTAGCTTGCAAATGAGGTTTGTCATTTAACAGCATGCTAATTCAACTTATGTCATTAAGTACAGGAATGAAGAAAAATTTCCTATCTGATTAAGACTTCAAAGGAGATACTTACTGATGTTGGAAAGCAGCCAAGATATCTTGACTAACTTTGTTGCTCACGAGATCTTTAAAAAGCCTGGGAAAGCCTTCACTTTTTGTCTGTTTCAGGTATGTCCTCTCCAGGGATGCTGCAGCCTCTAGTAATTACAATCAACATAGTTTAAGGTTAGAGAACTGATACCATGTTGCTCTGTTTCCTTACTGCAACAGGGCATTTCCCTGCAAAGGTATTACATTATTACAGATTCAGAGGCAAATGCTTATAGAAACTTTCAGTTCTTTCCATGTCAATCTGAGCTCTGGAGGTTTTTCATCGTAGAATTACATGAACATCTGCAGGTCTGTAGGTCTAGCCAATACTTCTAACACTGTTTTGAGAGGGAATTGGATG
The DNA here is from genome assembly GCF_029582105.1 of Oenanthe melanoleuca. NCBI lineage: Eukaryota > Metazoa > Chordata > Aves > Passeriformes > Muscicapidae > Oenanthe > Oenanthe melanoleuca. The sequence goes on from NC_079339.1 coordinate 40,238,567, forward strand.
AAGCAAGACATTTTCCTATTCTAAATGTTACCTTATCTTCCATTTAAGTGTCAAGTGAATGGGAGAAATAATGTGTTGAAATTCAGTCAAAAAGGAAACCTGGAATACTGAAAAGACATGGCATTTGTTGCACACAGATCTGGCAAGTGTGGTAGTTGGTAGACAGATCTGATAAGGATGATCTTTGGAGGCAGAGTTTCCCACGGATCTGTTGTTTATCAGGATAGATTCATTAGTTATTTGGCACTGCTTTGGTGCTGCTGAAATTTACAGCTGAAGATTAAGGGGAGAATGATTGTTCTGTGGTCCCAAGGAGGGTCCCTATTTGAAACCACTCTGTTCTTCCTGACTTCTGTTAGGGATAGGGATAGCTTTCACTAGATCAGGTTACCCAAAGCCCCATACAACCTGTCCTTGAGCCCTTCTAGGAGTAAAGGGACTCCACTTGGCATTGGCCTCCACCTAGACATAGACCCATAGAGACGTAGAGTTTATTTAGGATTTTTTAAATACAGTGGCTCTTCTAATCTGTTGGTTATGAGAAATAACCTTGTGTGTGTGTTTACTTAAAGCACTGAGACACACCATGATTTGGATAAGCTCAAAGGATAGATGGCTTCTGTATTCTTGACTGTCTGCTCTGTGGCCATCTAAGCTGGCCACGTTCTAAGACAGTCAAAGGTTTTTTACCAAAAAACTTTCCTCTTACTTTCAACCCCAAATTGGGGAATGAATCTGAAGGAGTTTGTAAATAAAGTTAGAAAAGTTATTTGATTATTGCTTTGATTTGTTTCTGAAGGAAATTAATTTCTATAAGCATTTGTTGAGGATAGGGAACATTACTAGTCATTTGCCATTTAGAGAAATAGGTTGGTTAGTCTCTCTACAGTTGAAACTTTTCCACAAATGAAAAAAATCTTCTGCTCCTTGAAAACTGCTATTTCAGCTACAAAGACACACTGTACTTTATTTGCAGGATATTTATTCTGCTGAAGGAATAAATCTAAGTAAGATGAAAAAGTGAGAATGGGATGATATATGGAAAATAAATTCAACAGTGTTGTGAAAGAAATAATATCTTAGCATTGAGATCAAGATATGGTTGCAGGAAGAGTAATGACTTTAAAATCCTTTGCTTGGGTGTGATTAAACTGTTGACAATAATTAACGTTGTTTTGGTCCTCTTTTTGCCCCATTTTCCTTAGTACTTTGTTTTAGAGAGAACTTGGTTCATGCATTTTTAAGTTGCTTATTCTCACTTCTGATACAAGTTTCAGATATGTTAATAGTAAAGTCTCCAGACCCCACTTCTCTGCCCTTGTATCATGGGCTTTTTCTGTGAGAAGGTGGATTTACTATGTGACTTTTTGAAACACTGCAGGATTCACTGCTACCAAAGGTAATGTGAGCTCAAGACAACCTGACATAAGCATGCTCTAGTAGCTATACACAATGGTGGCATATATTTTGTAAATATCTGCAGATACATGGATTCTATTTTTGAGTTGTGCTTCATTTTTGCATTAAAAAAGCATCCAAAAATGTTTTCACTAATTTTATACATTAAAAAGTCGTGTTGGATGATTACTCAAAAGCAGTTTTCCCTAGAGAGCTTTAACTGTATGAAAAATAAAAACTTATCTACACTAGCTATTATTTCATTTCTTCAGAGCATTTAGATGGATTCTGAATCCATTTCTGAGTGAAATTATGCAGAGAACAAGTTGAAAGAAGATTTTTTTCATGACCAGATTTTTTTTTTCATTTTAATAAACTTTTCCAAGGGAAGAGAGAGAAATCCATTACTATTACTTTGTAAAGCGAGCCTTGACAAGGCACTAGTAGAGCAAATATTTGCAAGGATGGAATCCTCTGCTTGGAAACTAGAGCTGAGTAAGCTTTTCCATGGTTGTTTCTGCACCTTTTGATCTAAATGCTTATTTGAGAGTCTCTCTTTCTCCTGTCCATGTGTTATCTGGCAAACTTACTGGATGCAGAACTATTCATGTCAAGTGAAGTGATCCTTCCTCATCCTCACCACACTGGCAGGCATAAGCATCACACAAAATGTTTTCTAGCCTGCCTCCTGAAGAAATGAAAATGTGAAAAGCAGGTGTCTGGCACCATGACTTTGTCACAGCCAATACTTAGGGATATGCCCAGCCAGAAATTAGGCAAACAGTTTCAGCAGAAATGCTGTTTATCTACTGCTATGACAATAGTTTCCTGGAAGTCTGGACCTTGTTTAGTTGTTGATTTGGGTACAGAAGAGCATGCTACTACATAGCCAGGTGTCTTAGAGCAGTAGAGGCAGAAGGGTTTGATGCAGCTCACTGGATGGGTCTTAGCACGGGTAGTGTTGGGTGTGAAGATTTTCTTTTCCTGTTGTAACAGGGATTTTTGTCCTCCAGTATGCATCAGTGATATCCAAATTGAGTGCCAGTGTTTAGGCAGTGAGAGGCTGTTGTCCAGATGGGCCAGGTGGTAGCAGGAAAGGGAAAGAAAGCAATCACTTTGGGTTTTTATTTTGTGTAGTTTTGAGAAAAGGATTTTTAAAAAAAATTGGTCCAGTAAATGTGACTTGGTGTCCAAAGACTGGCAGAGTTTGTTCACATCTCTGTAGCTAGCTTGCAGTGCATCTTGAGACAAGCTTTTCCTACATCTTTCTGTATCACTTACACTAGAACAGAGATATGGGTTGTGTAAGATGCTTAGGCCATTCAGTTTTGCAGTCACGTCACTGATTTTCCCCCCAGTGTGACTGCTAAAAGCATTAGGCTTACATTAGAATCAGACTGAAGTCATGCTCTGATGATTCAGGCCATTAAGGTTTTAACCTTTCTGTAAAAAACTAAATATAGTGATTATCTGGCACTTGGATCTGGACACTGAATAAAATGCAAATGCAACATCCGGGCAGTGCTGCTGAATGTTTCCTTCAGAGAGGGGGGAGCAGGAGAGCAGGATGCAAGGGTGGTGCTTATGATTTGATTTGTAGCCTTGAATTATATGCCTTCCTGAACCCACATAACAGGGACTTCTTAAAAACAGTAATCTGTTCATTGCTACTCTTGCTCGGTTTTGGCTTATGTTATTGCAGGCTTATGTAGCTTGGTGTACCAAATTGATTGTTTGGATTTTCTGAATGCTGTAAATGTCATGGCTTTATCCCTGTCTAGGACACAGGTTTAGTGCTCTGTCCATGATGATGCATTAGATACTTAATTACAGGTCTATACGCTTTACTTCTAGAAAAGCTGTGCCCAGTGTGCTGAGAAGCATGTTTCCATATGAAGATTGTCTCTGTGTCTTTGTTTAGGAGGGCAGCAAATAGCACTTCTGTGTGTGCCCAGTGATGTAGTGTTTCAGTCTGTGGCCATAAATTATGTTTCAAATTAATTTATCTTAAAATGCTTTCTCTGAATAATGTTTTTGAGGATATTTAGTCATAAGATTAAAAGGGGCACCCTTCAGATGCAGGAGGATATTATCTCATTTGTGCACAGGCTGCAGGAGGTGGTGTGGCTCAGGAGATAAAGCTGTCAGCTGTTCCCCAAGGCCCATATTGTTTGGGCTCCCTTGTTTCAGAGTGCTGAAAAGGAGGGGCTTAAAGACCTGGCAGTGAGGCACCAGGGGCTGGAGGATGGCAGTGCTCTAGGGCAGTAGGAGGAGGGCAAGGGGACGGGGCAGGAAGGGATCAGCAATCTGAACAAGTGAGGGCCTGAAGAGCTGTTGCTGTTCAAGGGGCCTGACACACTTTCCCAGTGCTCTTCCAGAAAGGGCTCATGGCTTTTTCATTACACAGTGGCATATTCCCTCCATTACACTGCTGGTGGTTTTGGTAAATCACACAAAATTCCAGGTGTGTGTCAATTAATGAATTAAAGTCTTTTGTGTTCAGGGGAGTGTAAATACATGTGTAGGGTGTATCAGTGTTTTGGTACTATTTCCACCTGTGGGAGGCTCAGTGTGGAAGGAGAGGGTTTACTTTGAAACACCTATTGCTTTGTAACCTGACTAATGGCTCCTGGGAAGAGAAGTCCTCTAGTGGAGGTTCTCAGAAAAGCTAGGCTATGTGCAACAAGTCATAAGTGTCTTATAGAGCTAAAAAAAGAGAGCAAAAAAAAGTACTAGTGCTTCCTCTCATGTGTGGGTGGCAGAGGCACGTACTTTTGAGAAGATCCTGAATTCTTCTCCCTGCTGTTTCTGTGAAGTCTTAACTTGCTGTATTATGTGGCACTGAAACAGCAAGCAAGCCTCATGGTGCAATTGCTGTTCCTAGTGTTTTATTTTATTTTATTTTATTTTTTAATTTAATCTTTACTTCTTTAGAAAAAGCTGCAATATTTCCTGCCTAAAGACTCCTTTTGCATTTACTTCATTGTGTTGAATTCTTTTATTTTCTACACTGCAGCAGGAATAACCAGTGGACAGATATCATTGCTCATGGGTGTCAGCACTGAGAAGTGAAAAGGGTTTCTGGTACTTTGCAGTCAGCTTGATCCTATAAAGGGGCTTTCCTGGACCAGTTGTCTAGGAAGGGCAGGGAATGTTTTCCACCTTTGTGCAAATAGGCTACTGACTGATAATTTTTCCATCTTTCTCTGGAGCAGTGCAGATTAGATTCAGTTAGAGATAGCCTGCAGGCTGCACCAAGCTCCTCAGCACTCCCATTGTTACTGCATTATCCCAGATGCCTGATTTCACGTCCCCTTCACGATGTCAGGATTAAAGCAACAGCCAGATTCAGGGAGAGAAAATGCAATTTCTTCTGGTCAGATTGTCAGGCTTTGGTTCTATTTTTTATCACCTTCCACTGTGGAAACAGGCATGGTTTGTTTCAGGAGATTATAGCAGACTTCTCTTTCATATAGGCTTTGTGTGAGAGAGATAGGGGACTTGGGTGGGGGAGGGAGTGATCCTGGATCTCCTCAGATCTTCCATATTATAGTGACAAACTAGTTATTTGGAAGTAGTTTGCTGTAAGGTGTTGAAGGTGTTCTTGGGCATGAGTGGAATAGGGTTGCTGGGAAGCTTGAGCTTAGTTACTGAAATGTGTGGTTGGGTGTTTTGCAGAACCTACTCAATGACCCAGGTATTTCCAAACCTCTGCTCCAGTATTCCTAAAACAAGGATTGTTCATGTTTGTCTTAAGATTAGCATGTTTTAGAGTTGTTTGTCTCTTGTAATTTTTCAGTGTTTTTAATGAAGGGAAATATTAGTTCAAAATCATTCCTGATGGAATGTATAATGAGAATTTAACCTTTTCCTTTTGCTGTGTTCACAAGGTAGTGGTATCTGAATTAGTTTGAGATAATTCAAAGCCTTGAGAGCTGCAGATACACTGATGAGGGCAGTACTGGTCACTGCAGGCTTGGGAAGCAGCCATGTAGACAATCAGGCAGACATTGAATGAAAGTGACAGTGGGGCATAATTACATGGGCTGTAATCAGTGGTAAATTTTGGGATTATCCTTTGCCTCACAAGACACTATATTTCATGACTGAGGGCCTTGCTTAGGGGGCTTACAGCTTTGTTGGGCCTTGGGGATGGCACTTCTCCTTGGACCTGGAGAGACAGGCTGATACAGGCAGTAGGACTCAGCCTGTGGAAACTTGTCACTGCCACAGCATCTGACCGGCATCACTAGTTACAGGAAATGCAGAGTGCCATGTGAGAGCTGGCAAAGGTGAAGTGGGCCTCGCAGAGTTGAGTACTTAAGCCCACCAACCTCCACCTGACAGCATGTGCCTATGTGCACATAGCTCTTTCTGCTGCAGCTTTATGTAACACATTTGCAGGACTTCATTTTCCAGTAGATTGAAAGCAAAGCCACTGTTGATTTTCTCCAAAAAGATCTATTTGAAAGTGCAATTGCCTGGAATTACATGGTGGCAGTGAGAGGCCAGACCTTGCTGTAAATAACTTTCTCAGCAAAACACATCGAGTTCTGCTGTCTACTGCTTTTTCTGTTTAGATTATTTCAGTTGAAAGGAGGTGGTTTTTTTTGGCTCTGTGTTTTTGTTTTTTTTTTTTTTTTTTTTTTTTTTTTTTTTTTTTTTTTTTTTTTTTGTGGTCTTTTTTTTTTTTTTTTTTTTTTTTTAAACTTTGTTTATTCTTGTCAGGAACTGATTCTCACTTTCCCATCTCTCTTGCTTTTGCCAAATGATGTGATTACGGTGGGCAGTTCCCCATTCACAGTAAAATTTCAGTGTGTTTTTATAGCACAAGGCTATATTAGGACTGATGTACCTTTGCCAGGGAATGTAGCTTTGCTGCTGCCCTCTGATGTGCTGGTGCTTTGTCGGTCACAACCGTACCAGTGGGCAATAGCAGCGCATTGGCTTTGGTTGTGATTATCATCTACAAGCCAGTGAGTGAAGGCATTGCAGCAATGTGTGCTTGTGTTATTTACTGCAAGCATAACACCATTCACACCACTGTCCACCATCAGTTTTTCAATTTAATCTGAGCTGTGAAGTGGCTATTCTGTCCCTGGAACATGGCCCTAACAAATCTTTATACTAAAACTCATATTCCCTACCAAAGAGCCAGCACCAGTAGTTGATGTGTCTTTGTCTCTGAAGCCATTAGTCTCCAAGAGCAGATCTTCAGCCTGCATCAGAAAGTGGTCTTGTGTTCTCCCTATTGTGGTGGCTGAAGTGGAGCAGAGCTGTTTCTACTGTACAGTAGAGCATGGTTGATTTGGCTTTTAAAAATACTACTTTTATGGGAAATGTAGTATCTTGTAATGGAGACCTTAATCTCTAACCTGTACTAGAAATCAGTATTGGAAGAAAAGAGAGGGATGTGTGAAGGAAGGGAAGTGGCACAGGTAGGACCAAGTATTGATTTACAGGGTAAGTGAAACATGACTCAATGGCTGTGTGTGGCAGTGGGGAGGCAGTGCCTGTAGGGATGGGACAGAAATAGCTGTGAAAGCAGTCCAAAGAGAGGAGAGTGGGAGGTTATTTGAAAAGGAGCATCATGATGTTAGTAAACTGAAGTTTTTAAGTATTTAATCATCTTGTTTCTCCCTTTAGAAATGGAGCATACCTTTTCTGGTTCCATGTTCTTTTTCCCTGGAAATATATACATCCATCATATCTCCTCATCTGTTTGCTTTTTTTTTGGTTTGCTTTTTTAAAACTCCTGATTTATACTACTTACTAATTCCTTATTCCTGCAATTTTCTGGTCTTTCCCAGTATTTTTCTTTCTTTTTTCTTTTTTTCTTCTTTTTAAAGCATTTGAGGTAGGACTTGCCATAGATCAATAGTGGGAAGGGATTTTCTGTGCCTTGGTCATTTATGTGTGCATCATACATTGGCTTTTACTTTCTCCTGTATTTCACTACAGGTTTCTCTTCACTTTGCTCCCTCCTAGACCATATGTGACCTTCAAGTGTCTGCTTTTCAATGGAAAGCAAGCAAGTAGGCTGTGAATATACAGTCTCTCTGAAGCTCAGTGTTGGCATTCCTTGCTCACACAGAAATGTTGCTGCTGCTAGGAAAGTGGCATTGCTATCATCCTGTGCAGACATGGCTGTCTTACCTGAGTGTAGAAGGAAAGGTTCAAGCAAATTGCCATTTCTGTTCTGTAGAAGAAAGTGTCAGGGCACAGAGCCAACTAGGCCTGGCTTCATCAGGAAGGTGAGTCATCTAGTTTCCATAAATAGCAGGTTAAAAAGAGAAGAGATGCAGCTGCAGGTGAGGTGGGAGGAGGCAGTGGTGCTTCCAGTATGTGAATAGCTCAGTCTGCGTATCGGGCTTGCTGTGCTTGCACTTTTTTCCCCATGAATCAACTTGATCTCCACCTGCTGCTTACTGGCCTTGGGAGCCCCAGAGGACCAGGGTTCATTCAGGGGAATAAATAATGGAAAACAGTGTGATTTCTTGTCCTGGGTGGTGCCCCAGCCTCCTGAGCTTTGGTCCCTAGGGCATTTTTTGCCAGTGGTGGTTGGAAGTCTAGCAGTGACACCATCTGGCATCAGACAAAGCAAGGGTTGGCTTTGTAAATTGGTTTGTTGGTTTTATTTTTACACATGCAGCTTAATAAAATTTCCAAATAACCTGCAACAGAAAAAGCTTCCTCTTTGAGATCTTGCCCAGTAAAAGGTGGAGCCAATTTTTCCCCTATGCCTCTGCATGTGATTTGAGGGACAGGTGTGCAGATGCTTTTGCAGCTCCCTGGTAAAGTAAGCTGAGGCCATTCTTGTCTGTTCTCCAGCTAAATGTCTCTCGTAAACAGTCAAACACACATTTAAGAATACCTTCTTTATTTTCCTTCCTGTAAAAATCCTTGTTTCTCTATGGCATTTTTTGGGAATGACATTATTACCAGCAACCTCCTGGGCTTTCTTTTGTGCAGTGGTCTGGCAATTTTGCAACTCTTGTGAACCTGAAAGGCCAAGTGTGCTGGAGTAATCATATTTCCCAGTTCTCTCTCAGTGCTCGAGAAGACCAATGGCAAGTCTCCTGACAGGGCATTTTTGACTACAGAGAACATCTGGTTATGTGGCACTGGGTGCAAGGGAGGAATGTGCTTTGCAGTGGCATGCCACTCAGTAGTGTGGTCCTTGCTTACAGGGCAGTTTTGTGGCCTTGCCTCTCCTTGCTGAACTCATGAGTTGGCTTGCAGGTCTGTTGACCTAATCCAGACTGAATATTCTTAATCGTACAAGGATCGAGTCAAGTGAAGTAGAGTCTAGTTCAGACAATTTTGTTGCAGTGGATCCAAGTTTTTTCCTTGTTCCATCACTGAAAATTGTTTCAGAAAAGCTGCTTAACTAAATTTTTGAATGCCTGCTTTGATGATTTGGATTAATGTCTCTTCCCTCTCTATTAACCCCATATGATAGAGCATAGTCCTATTCTTTTTCTGTTCCTTTTCCTGTACACTTTCATTAAATATCTTAATCATGTGTCATTGAAAAGCAACTAAGAGTAAATGTCAAAATGAAGCTCTTAGCACTCCAGAAAATACCAGCCATTGCATGTTTCTACTGTACCTTACTTATGTGCAAATTAGGTAAGTGATGCCATTTTTGTATCTCACCTGCCACCAGCTAAGCCAAGGGCAAAGAAATAGACTACACCACATGGATTCTGGGAAATGAAGTTGATTTTATTTTTTATAAATCTCTCCTTCTTTATAATCTTCTGTGCTACTAATAACATGGGCTGATTTTTGGTTTTAATATGTGATTTCTATCTTGACTCCATTCCCTTAACCTTTCCTCAGAGATTTTATTTTCTAAATCTTTGATGGATTTTGCTGCTCTCCTGCTGATGTTTTTCATTTATTGGAGGAGAATAAAATAATAATTATAATAATAAAATCCACAGTTTGGCCGGAGGCAGTTCACTGGTCGAGGTTTTCATGTGAACGCAGCCCTTTTAATCCTAGCAAACAGGATTCTCCTCCTAATCTCTAATCCCTGAGTACTTTAGCTATTAATCTTGAGAAGCATTTTCCCCTTCCCATCTGAGATTAACCTGAGAGTGGTTACCCATGGTTACTGGCCTCTTTTTTCCTTTTGCTTTCCCATGAGGCTTGGAGAGTAAGGGAGGTGAGTGACAAATTCTGGCCCTTCCATCTGTCTGCATTCAAATTCTGGGCCTTTGGACACCCTTTTTTAACTGATTGTTTGATGGATTCCCTTTCAGCAGTAAAAATATAGACACATCCTTGCTTAGCAGCTTCCAGCCAATCACAGACAAGGACATCTGAATCTGTTTTTCTTTCAGTGGAATAGGGAGATACCTTCTTTTGGCATCATAAAAGAAAAAATTTAAAAAATGCAATTTTTTTGTGAGATGAAGGAACCCTTGAGGTGTTTGTTTCCTTTCAGTCCTTCTCCTTTAGACAATAATTTTCTTCCCCTATATAATCAGCTGTATCCTGGGATGTATCCAAAGAATTGTGGCCAGCAGGCTAAGTGAGATGGTTCTCCCTCTCTACTCTGCTCTAGAAGAGCCCTCCTGGAGTTCTGCATCCAGTTCTGGGGTCCCCAGCATAAAAAGGATATGGCCCTACTGGAATGAGTCCAGAGGAGAGCCACAAAAAGGATCAGAAAACTGGAGTACCTCTCCTATAAGAAATGGTTGAGACAGCTGGGATGTTCAGCCTGGAAAACAGAAAGGTCTAGAGTGACCCTATAGCACTTTCCAGTACCTGAAGCGGATCTACAAAGAAACTGGAGAGAAATTTTTACAAGGACACGTAGTGATAGGGCAAGGGGAATGGCTTTGAATTGAAAGAGGATAAATGTAGATTAGATTTTAGGAAGAAATTATTTAAGGGTGGTGAGACATTGGAACAGCTTGCCCAGAGAAGCTGCGAATGCTGCATCCCTGGAAGTGTTCCATGCCAGTCTAGCTGGAGCTCTGAGCAACCTGATCTAGTGGAAGGTGCTCCTATCCTTGGCATGGGTGTTACAACTAGATGATCTTTAAGGTCATTTCCAACCCAAACCATTCTATGAGTCTATTATTTCCTTCTGGGAGTTGTAAAGTGAATTTTGGTTTCAGCTACCCTTTTTATTCCCTTCTGAATGTGTCACATTGTTCATTTATTTCCTTCATGTTATTTACAGTCTTTGAGTGCGCTTTGCTGTTTTGATTTTAGGGCTGTGCACATAGAGCCAGCCTGTCACCTTGGGATTTCTGTTGCAGCTTGTGACTCCTAGGACTTGTATTTCTATTCTCCTGCATAGGCTGGGTCATGCATACTGCTCCCAGATTTGTATGTTTGGAGCTGATGGATGGGCTGCCCATTACTTATTTACAGTTGTTTGTGTCCTGAGCTGTATGTTATGGGTTGTGTTCCTATTATTGTGGATCCAGGAGTATTTAGTCTACCATATCTCCTCCTCTATTCATACATTCTGTCCACACCTGACTGTTCTTGCACTTACATATTTAGGGGAGAGCCATTTCTGAATGTGTTCTAACACTCCTAAGTGTGAGCTCAAAAATGCTCCTAGGACCAAACTTGCTTGCTCTGCAAGAAAGCAGTTTTGTGAGCAGACATACAGTGTGTCCTCCCAAGAGCTCCTAGGTGTCAGCATGAATGCAGACAGCCTTCATGAAGGCCATCAGCAGTTGTCAAGACAGCAGTTCTGTGCTGGAGTGAGGGTGTGCTTGATTATGACTGCTGGTGGAGCTGCTGAAACAGCATGCCAAGCCCTAGGGGAGAGGGATGCAAGCCATTAACTGAAGACACTGTTCTGTAGTTCACCATTGGTAAATATTGCCTGGCTTTTCTTCAGCTTGTGGTTTTTATTTTTTTTTTTTTTGTTTTGTTTTGTTTTTTTTTTTGTTTTTTTTTTGTTTTTTTTTTTTTTTTTTTTTGTTTTTTTTTTTTTTTTTTGTGTGAACTGAGATTTTTTCAAAGAATTTCTGGTTTCCCTGTCTTTACCCATTAATTCACTGTGCAACAAAATCTTTGGTTCCTGAGTTCTAGTTTTCCCTTCTGATTAGTAGCTGCTAAACATAGAAGTTAGTACAGATGCTTCTGAAATGTTTATGGGGAATTTCTGTTTCCATATCTGCTAGGAGAGAAAAGGAAAGTCCCTGATTTTTGGCTAGCTGTACAGGGAAGCAAAGGGGAGAATGAATGTAGTAGAATGGGGCAACTTTTGAGGAAGAACCCTAGTTTTGGCATCATGGGTAGCTGTGAACTTTTTGGGAAAATGCAAGAGATTAGAAAAGACAAGGATATTTCTTCACTACTTCTTCACAGGGGTGGAGCAAGGTTTTAAACTCATTGTGGTTCTGGTTTTGGTGATTTTGCTTAGAATCACTGAGTGATGTAACAGTACATTTTCCTCAAGTTCTTGTGTCCCTTCTTATCTTGTTGTTCCAGGTAAACATATCAAATTAACTGCATATTTTAAAGTAAGAATTCAAGATTTTTCTCTATGGCACACATAGATCCAAAGTGTTTTGTAAGCCATTTATGCAGGATTCTCTTCATACCTGAAAGAACGTGTCACCGCCAAGCGGAAAGAACACACTGTGCTGTACAGCAGTATGGAGGGAAAAGAAGCTTTTGTTCATTGTAAATGCTTGAGGACCCTCATGCTTAAGCAGAAATGCAGAATCCATCTTGTGTAACATCATAATGCTCTCTAGCAAGGTGTGGAGGTGATTGGTGGCAACTTCCCAGGAAATGAGCTCTCTCCTGAGTCATCTGAGTTTTGTCCTGCTGATACAAACACTATCTTTAGAGGCCTCCTGTTTTGTCCCTTGAATAATTTTACTTTGTTAAAAGGTAATGAAAAAATATAGTCCTTGTAATATTAAGGATGCTTGTAATTTGTTTTTGGTGACTGGGAATGATGATGAAATCAATTCTTATATAAGCAAGTAGGTTTGTCTCATGGTCATCTTCCTGAGGAGTGGACAGATTGTCATACCAAACTTCCCCCAGTTCCACTGCTGCTTCTTTTCTCCTCTCTGGTGATCTGGAAAAGAAACTCCTCCATTTAGCTTGCTCCTCACTAAGAGTTTGTGTGTGTTTCCTGGTGTGATAAGAATACAGAACCCCAGCAATCCCCTGTAGCTGTCACAGGCATAGGTGAAGGTTGGCAAGGAATGTGGGAAGGTCTCTATGGGCTGCTTTATACTTCCTTCTGTGGGGAGTCAGGTGGTTTCTTTTATGGCCTGACAGAAGCTGTGCAGCCCAGTGCTGTCCAGTATGGCAGGGCACTGCAACAAGGTATGGAGATGTCATCACCTGTGCTGGGGCAGGTGTATGAGGTTAGAGCTGTAACTTGAGTTTGTTAGTGGGCAGAAGAGGAACAGTGTATGCTGCCCAAGGATGTAAAACTGCTTTGAGTCAAAACTGAATGGTTTCCTATTTTCTTTGCTTTATTTTTGAATTGACTGACCTTTCTAGTTCTAAAAGCTATTCCTGAAAAAAATGAACTGGTGACTGTGGAGGGACTGTTTTTTGCTGTTTCCTGCCACTGTCATGGAGTATCTGTCCAGCTGTGACTCTTGAAAGGTCCTTTTATCATGAAGAAGTATTAGCAATAATAGTACAGACATGTGGCTTAAGAAAAATGCTGTTTCTTGTCAGCAATCTTGGCATCAGACACACCCAGATTGCTTCCTCTGTCTCTCCTTATTTTTGTATTGGCTTTTCCCTCTGCTGCTGTTCTAAATAATTTAAGGGTATTTTTGGTAAATGTGTATGACAATACATTTGAAGATGTTAGATATGGAATATCCCATACACGTAATTTTGATGTGTCTGGTTGTATGTATATGTGCACGCATTTACATGTATATGTATAGCAGCAAAGTGGAAACCTGTCTGCATCATGCATGGATGTGCTGGTGGGGAAAAGTCTTAGGCCTGGGAGAGAAGCAGGAGCACTTCAATATCAGAAAAGGTACAAGGCTAGCTTGGCAACCCCTGCTTCCATCTGGGCACTGAGGTGGGTCTCAATGACAGGTACTCGTGGGGCTTACTTGGTGTAGCCTTCACCCAGAGGTCAGACATTACAAACTCTTGCTCTTCCAGATTTCAGGTGACAACCATCCGTAAGAAGACTAATTCTGAAAGTTTTATTCTTATTTTCTCTCCTGTCTCAGTTTTCTTTGGCAGGCAGGTGCAGGTAGTTTACCTTTATGACAGCGTGCAACCAAACAGAATGTTGCAGGGGCTGTCTGTAACATTCCAGTGAGATGTCAGTGTTTAGCAGTGATTAACTTTTTTAAAAGACCCTTTATTTGCTGTTGATTTTAATTTTTGCCCTTTTACTGCTTTGCTTCTTATTGATTTAAAGATGAAAAAAGAGCTAAAGCCTTGTTTGATAATGGAATATTGATGAGAAAGAGAGTAAGATGGTGGAAGTCTTTGTTCTTGTTCGACAAAAGATGGAGAATACAGGAGAAGAAATGTAAATGTGTATGGGGAGGGGGTATAGGGGAGAGAAGAAAGAGTTATTTAAAATCACAGCTAGGAAATCACTCTTCCTGTCTACGTGGCCACAGAGAGATCAATTTTCAATTTTGGTTTCCCTGCCTTTTGTGATTTGAGACAATCGCATGCCGATAGAGATGGGGGATCTAGCTGCAAGTGTTTGTTTAAAACAAATTGTTGATAGGTACTTTTTTCAGATGAACTGCTTTCTGGATCAATTTAGCATGCTGCAAGGTGAAAGAGGAGAGGACCACAAGGCCCTGCTCTCTCAAGAGAGCATTTACAGCAATGCAACTCTGACTATGTCCATGGTTTTACTTCTTAGTTCAGTAAGGTGCAAGGAGCAAATCGAGCTGGCCTTGTGTCAGAGATCCATGAACTGTCTCATGACATGTTGAGTATGAAAGAGAAAATGCACTAGAGGCAATTAAATGGCTTGATTTTAAGCAGTGTCAGTAATTTGTACCTCTATAGAGTCTTGGGTTAACAGCAAACCACCTCTTTTCTTTGTAGTTTAGTGTATGGCAATACCAGATCAACTGCTATTGATAATCAAATCTGTAGACCAAAGACTCCACTGTGTAAATCAACATCATTCATTCCATTGAGCACGTACAGATGAAGATTTGGCTCTGAAAATATAAATCATTGCTTGACACAAATGCTGTTACCTTTGCTGTTTCTTCAAACCAATGATAAATTTGAAAAGCAAATAAGGTCCTTTTCCCATCCTGATTAATTTCTACAGAAAGTTTTCTACTAAAAAACCCCAACAGGTTCTTTTGAAATTTGGAGAATGAGGGATGTCTCTTGACAAATGAAATATATTTTTCTTGTTAATTATTATTTTTTTACCTGACACAAATCTAAAATCTCATGAAAAAAACTTGCAAAAATTGTAATTTGCTCATCACAATGTGGAGAAGTAGATTAATAGGAGGCTGAGTTTACAACACAAAATTGTATAGCCTAATAATATATTCTTTTCAGCACTTTCAATGGAAGCTTTTATTGAAACTAAATAATTGGGTGGAACTGTTTTGGAATAAAATAACTGAACATTTTTAGGTCAATATTCAAATTTTTTCATGTATAGTCTGGGCAAATAGTTCCTCCTAGTAGTCAAGATAATTGCCAACACATGTCACTTCTGAGTTATTCGACTGTCTTTTGCACGCAGAGCTGTAATAATTTTTCAGGGGCAACCTTGAAAAGTTTGGGTCTAATCTCAGATACAAGAGTCAGAGTTGTACTCTATATTTCTATTGGTTTATGTAATCCTGTTTTTCAAGACAAATTTAAGCAAGAAGCGGAAAAAACACCTCCTGATAATGTTCCTCTAAATCAGTCCCTTCAGCTTATTCATTCTTCACATTGCTCATTTCTGAACCCTGGCTTTTGACGTCACATTATCTAATTGGCACATACTTAATGATTGCATTGCGTGAGTGTGAAACTCGTGACTGTGTGTGCAGAGCTGTCTGTCCTGAAGGACTGCTGAGTCTGTGGCCACAGCGTAGGACCGAGATCTGTGGGGCTGGCAGCGCATCCTGTGGGGTGCTGGCAGACAGCACAGCAGCCCTGTGCCCCCTGGCAGTGCCTGGGAAAGCCAGACTGCCACTCCTGGGGCAGAATTCAGTGCACATGAGGAGACTAAGCAAGGTACTGCCACAGCTGCAGCCAGCCCTTCCTTGCCTTGTGCTCCCCAGCATCTGCTCCAGTGTGTCTGGAAGCTGTGACAGAAGCAGGCTGGTTTTGCAGGGCTTGTGCCTGTCTCCTCTTTCTTTCCCTTCTTCCCTTGGGCAGGAACTGCTCAACAACTTTGACTTTGTTTTATCTGCAGTGGGAGGAAGACTTAGATTGGTTCCTGTTACTGCTGTCCGTAGGTCTCAGAGACTGGCCAGTCTTTTTGCGCCTATTATCTGAAACAGGCCACGTGTCCCCAAAACATTACTAAGGGACTAACGCTGTGTGGACAAAAGACCATCTTTTTATTCCACTCTGTTTGGTGCCTAGCCTGACAGGATATGGGCCTAAAAGTGTGATAAATGGCGTGTGTCCCTCATCCTTTTGTTTTAAATGTCCAGGAGATGTTGGTGAATTCTTGATGCAAATTTATTTAGCATCTGCTGTGGGCCAGGTACACGTTCTGCAAATCCAATTATTTGCATCTCTGTCAACACGTGACAGTCTTGATTTTTAACTCCTCTTGATGCTTTGAGTTCAAGGATGTATGTGTTTCTGCCAGTGTGACACAACCCTGAGCATTTCCTTTCTGTCCTACTGTGAGGGGCCCACAGAGCTCTGCTGATGCTTGTCAGTGCTATACAATAGTGAAAAGAGAAGGAAATGCAGTTATATGTCAGTTATACAGTTAATATATGTTATAGATAAAAGAAAGCAGAGAAACAAAGATTATTAGGGATGTGATAATAAATAGGATACTAAGAAACTTCTAAAGTAGCTAGGAGTAAAATCTTAGCTCCATTGACCTCAATAATAAAAATTATCTGAATTCATTAGTTTTGGGATTTTACCCAACCAGTATGAAAGGGCATAGGCAAACTACTTGAGACTTGCATTTTCAAGTTAACTTTTTTTTTGAAAAGTCAGTAGTAAGTGTGAAGGGAATTCACTGTTTCAAAATGAGAGGTAGATCTGTAGTTCTGTTAAGGCCACCTTTCTGTAATATATAATAACTTGGCAAAAAACGTTCAAATACCTGAAGCTGTTTTGACTGCTTTGGTGTCTTAACCTTCTGCTGTCTCTGAATTGCTTTTGGCTGTGTGCCTTCTCCCCAGCTGATAAGGGTGTTCTTGTCTGATTAGGAGAAAAGGTGTTCCACATGGTTGAATTACTCCTTTTTTGAGACTGTCCTTTGTCCATGATAATATGCAAGTTCTGACTGTCCCTGTTCATTTGTTTCTTTCCCCATTTCTTACATTTTCTTCTCTCTCTTGTGTTAATTTCCTTAAGATAAAGTGATTCCAGTGCTGAATTTGAGAACAAAATTTTGCCAGGAGAGCTGCTCAACTGTTGAAATTGGTGCTGGCTATGAACTTGGCCAGTCTGTGGTTTGCTGTTGGGAACTTATCAGATATTTGTCCTGAGTAGCATTGCATTTTTAGTCAGCAGCTGGATAGGGAACCTCTAAGAAGAGATGGTGATGGTGATTCAGGAGACTGGTTTGAATTACTTCATAAGTTTTCAAGAAATTTGGGATAGTTTTGGGATAGTCCGGTTAATAATTCTGGACCTGTGTTATGTGTGAGAAATATCTGAGGTCTAGATTATAGCTCACACCTTGTGAGCTCCAGAACATTCTTTTGAAGTTGACGGACTAATGGAATGTGAAGGTTTCCCTGAGGTGTAGAGCCTGTTATATTGCATTTGAGACAGCATGAACAGTAAAGATGCAACTGAGAATGAGCTCACATATCTTACCACTGGCTCCAATATTGGTTGGGAGCAGTGAGTAGGTCACTTTGGGCATGGTTTCCAGTAGCAGTCACTGATTCTGTTTGGGTGTGTTTCTGGCCTTCAGCTTGAGACATACCTGACACTGTTCACTGCCCATCTCTCCCTCCCCCATCCCCAATGTATTGAGCACCAGAAGTTGTCATTAAAGCCAAGACAGAACACAATGAATTGGTGCTAGAAATTGCCTGAGAGTAGGAATATACCTGGCAGCAGCAGGTATGCTACATAGGAGCTGTCTAATCTATTTGCAAGGGAGGATCATTTTAAGAGTAAATCTGTGAGTAGAGGAGGTAATCACATTGCTAATGAGTTTTATCATTATTCCAGTTGATTACTGTCCATAATGAGGATGAAATAATGAAGGGAAAACAAACCACTATATGGAAAATGCATTAGTCTGGTATGCACTGTCCTCTCTGTGTATTTCTACAGCATCCTGCTTTATATTTTGGTTATGTTCTTTGGGACAAGATCTCTTTTTATGTGTTATTTGTGCAATGCCTGGCTTATAGCTGTGTGGCTTGGTGTGTCATAATGGGAAAGGTGACTGAGTGTGCCCTATCACCATGAACACAGCCCAGTGTGTACTGGCAGTACAGTGTGCTCAGTTCTTTTCTCTACAATGGGATAAAGGCTCTGGGAGCGGGGAGACCTGAGCTGACAGGGCCCTTTCTTATCATACTGTTTTTTAGGCATTTGAGGTATTTAAGTGAGACATTTAGTTTCATTCTCATTGTCAGCACGTGCTGGCTGAGAGCTTGATTGTTGCTCTAACTTTATTTTTTTCTCCTTGCTGAGCTTACTCATTCTCTTGGTCCTATTTTAAGGAAGTAGTGGCTTGCAGGGAATATAAGTCCCTCATACAGAGAGGCTTTCACAATACCAGTGACAGCTCCAAGCTGGCAGGCAGAGGGGAGTGTTCTCTGCTATGACCTTCAAAATGGCTGGCTGCAGTGTGTATGACATATTTCTCCCCTTCCAATGTCCACTTGCCTCCCTTCCATGATATTCCTTAACCTACTGAAGCTTGAGAGGTGAGAGCTGAGGCTGCTCCTTGCTGTGGGAGTCTCGGGAGAGCAGCACTGAGGCGGAACTGCTGAGCCTGAGCTGGGAGGGAAATGAAGACAGGGAGTTGAGTCGCAGCCTGCAGAGCTGGGAAGTAAATAAAGGAGAAAAACAAGGGCAGTTGCTTTATGAGAGAAGATAAGAGGGAAAGGACAGGTGGAAAAATACAGAATGGGCAGAGAAGATGAAAGTGAGCCAGGGTAGGAAGGCAGAGATCAAGTGTAGAAAATAGGAATGACAGGGACCATCATCTCGTTTTTGGGAGACAAGGACCAAGGAAATTTTCAAGAGCTTTTGCAATAGCTGTCAAATATGTTGTTGTCCCATTTATCCAGTAGCCATTTTCCTCTCCTATATTGCAAAGCTGCCCTTTTGATCCTGCATATCTGGGGTAAATCCACACTAGCAGCTGCTTAAGAAGTCTTACCAACATAATCTGCCATGACAGTATAGTATGTTCTGTAGAAAACTTAACAACTGTGAGAAGATCCAGTTATGGGAGTCCATAACTAAATCTCTGATTTGACTAAGTGGGAAAAGTGTGGCAATTTTGTATCATCATGGTCAGCCTTTTCTTGATGGGTATTTTCTGGGAAAGTTCAGGGAATTCTATCTTATTCCAGCTCCTGCCTTTAGTCCTTGCATTATCACCATTTGCCCTACAGACAAGAAGTACATTTTCCTTAGTACTGGGCTGTGGAGCTAAGAAATGGTCAGCTAAAAGCATTCTCATCTTGTGCATCTTGTAGCAGGAAAAGGGCAGATCAAGTCACATGGGCCAGCTATTTAGTGTGATAACCCCAAGAAAAAGGGCATGAATTTTCTCACCTATCACGTGCTAGACAACTAGCTCTGTATTTCTATGTGTGAGGCTCAGCTGGATGTGTTTAACCTTTATGCTCCTTTTTTTGGATGAACAGCTACTTATGTTCTGATTCTCACTTCCCCACTGCTGCACTTGTGAGAAGGATTATCATATCTTAAACCGTTGACTGATGAATTCTATTTCTTCATAAATATGAATTGGAGAATAAGTTCACACGTCCAATGTCATTTCTACAGGTTAAATCCCAAAGACTGTTGTGGTAATTCAAAGTGTTGGACAGAGTGCCACAAATTGTAGTAGTTTCAAGAAAATTGACATTTTTGGTAGATTAGTCATTAATAAGGACTTTGGGACTCTTGAAATGTGTTCCCAGTTTCTCCACAGACTTGCTGTCAGATCTCAGACTAGAAGTAGTCAGTGACTTTGGCTGCTAAGTTTGGGCTTGATCTTTGTTTCCTGCATGGCTTTAATTCTTCTTTTTAATACATTGAGAATGTGGTGAAAATTGAGTTCCAGCTGTCTTATATTGGACAGCTCTAAAAGAAAGCATCTAAAGTAAGCAATACATGGGAAAAATTGAATTGATTGATGGTGCTCTGTGCTTGATTTTCTTATCTGTTTGATGATAGGAATGACTCTTCAGCTGAATTAATTGTTTTTCAGATGTTTTAAGAAGAGTAGGTATATGGGCATAGACATAGCTGGTGTTAGACCTGGGCATGTTGTTTAGTGTGAGAAGAAATTTGGTTGTGGCTTGTGGAGGACAGAATAGGCTTTACTCTTGCAAGATAGCAGTGAAAACTTCAAAATATCATCAAAGAGTGGAAAAAGCACAGATTTGCTTTATATATAAGGCGAGAAAGTGAAAAATATTGTGTCTAAAAAAAATTCAAGCAGTACCATGTCTTCCCCCAACAGAAAGGGACATGCAAACTAGTGCCTGGTAGGTGGTGGGAACTAGGTTTGGTTACTGTTTTCTCTGTTGATACAGTGAATCTGTAACTCAAGACCCTTCTTCATGTGCATGTCTCATTTGGGATGACAGAAAAATGTACATGTGAGTAAATATGTGTTTCTTTGCTCTCTGTGACAATTGCAAATTACAATATTAATTATTTTTTCAGTTAGGTGTCTCATCCTCATAAAAAAGTGATCACTGTGCCTGCTGGCGACATTTCAGGCCTGTGTTTTCTACCTGTGTGATTATAAGGGCAGCAACAGTACTCAATGATACAGTGAAAATTGGGTTAACAGTTTTCAAAGCATATATTACTTTTGTCTTTTGTTTCTTGTCTAATTTTTATGATGTACAAGTTTTGCTGTGGCTTTTTTTGTAAGATGAACTTTGATATTAGGTAATGGTGACTTCAGCTCTGAGGTAGCTTTGTCCAGATTTCAGCTGCTGACTTAATTGTGTCTTCTGTCAGTATCACGTGGTTACCGCTCTCATCCACCTCAATACTTAGACATGCTGGAGAACTAAAAACACAGTTACAAAATTTAATAAAAGAATACTGACTTAATGAACAGACTATAAATAATACAGAATAATAGCAGAGTAGCAGCTTGCAAGAAGGATGACAACAAGTGAAAAAAAAAGTGTATTTTAGGAAAGAAATAGTTCTCTTTATAATAAAGGAATACTTTTAAAATGGGATCAATTACCTGAAATTTTTATTATTATTATTATTTCTTTTTTTTTTAAATTTACTGGCACTGCTGCTGTGGGTCAAACTGTCAGTGAGTAAGCAGGAGCAGGAGGGTAGAGTCTGTGCTTCTCTGAGCGACTTGCTAAGCCTCTTAGAGCATTTGTCCCTTTCCTCATGATCATTAATGGATTCACTGTTTTGACAGGGAAATAGGTGCCCAGACATTTCTCTAGCCAGTTACTCCTTTTTCATCTGGAAAAAAGTGCTTTATTGAAAGACATTTTCTGGTGTAGGGGAGGCCTGGGAGAAGCAACAGACCAAAGCTTGGGCAGGGGATGCAAAGTGAAGAGTGGAGGGTGAGAAAGGCATTGTGACTTAGCAGATGCACCAATTAGATTTTCTTTGCTAAGAAAGGCAACCTCTGGTAGCTGCCCCATATTTTTATGAGAATGGACTTGCTTTTCATGACTTGCTTGTCAGATAAAATGAATGTGTATGTGTATGTGGGGAGAGGCTGAAATTAATTGCTGTCAGTAAATGAAGCATATGGAAGCTTGTCTTGATGTTACACTGGCTGTGAATTAGTGCAGAAAACACAGTGGAAAAGCAAACAGTGGAACACTGTATTTGGATCAGAGCTCGATGTGTACTGGCTTGTTAATGTTCCCCACACCCAAACCTACTTTCTTGAGTATATTGAAGATCTCTTAATTACACTTGTATTTCTTCTATGCTCCTCCTGGGATTCATAAGATAGGGTATCACAGTCCAGGTCATCATTGCTGTTTCCACTGGCAGTTTCCCAGCTGGGTGAGAGATGCCCCAACATAAATGACTTGATAGAGAATTTGAGGTACATGCTCAGCTTCACAGCTGTGCAAAAAATAAAAATTCCCAGCAATGTTGATGGCATCATTATTGTAGCACACACTTACTGAAACCTTCTCTGTTTCAAAACACTCTGTCTCAAAAGGGAGCAGGAGTTAAATACAGAACAATAAAAGCTTAGCTTCCTGTTGTTCGAGCCAATGTGTGAGCTGCTGCTGATTTCAGGGAAGTAAAAGGGATACTAATGGGGTAAAGATTATTAGAGTTAATTTCTGAGAGCTGCTTGGCAGCCATGGGTCACCTGAAATCCTTGTCTACTTTAATGTAAGGTGTGCAGTCTTAGTAAAACTGTGGGCTTGAATGTTGCACCTGGAGCGATTGTTTGTCCCAGTTAGGAAGGAGCTTAACTTATATAAGCCTGCCGAGATCTTGAGTAAACATTGTGCATTGGCAGGTCTTAGTAAAATTTCCTTAACAGATGCATTTTGTCCCCAATAAGCAGAATTAATGTCTCTGTTAAACTGTAGTTATTGCCATTTAGTGTTGCTGGCTTATATCAATTCCTTGTGGAATCTAGTAGGTAAACATACTTCCTTGGGGAAGCATGTCCCAGTTAAGTGGATTACAGAGCAAGTTATATCCAGTCTAATGCAGCAGTGAACCTGAAGCGGCTTCTGCTGATGCATTTACAGGGCTTCAGAATCATGTCTTCTGAACTGAAAAGTCATGAGCTACACTGATCCAGCGGGGATTGTTTTAGTCAAAAGTGTCAGCAGTTGTAAAACAGGCACAGAAGTAAACTTGGATATATGGATTGTTAAAACAATCCAAGAAAATTTTGATGTATCTCTTAACCTAAGGTCAGACACTATTCTGATAATAAATTTTGACATTTCCAAATTGAGAGCTTTGCTGTTACTGAGTCTTGAAAAATACATCTGCCAGAAGTCAAGGGTGAAACCAAATTCTATGTGCAACATCTGATGAAGTATTGGAAACAGTAAGTCTTCACATAATTGCTTTCAGCCTGGATGTAAAACTGAGCTCTTTGACTTAAATATCACATCTTATTAGTGATTACTAGCTTTTCTGTCTTGGTCATTTCTGCACCTTTACCACTTCCCTGTCTCAGTGCTTCTCTCTCTGCCCGTGTTCTCCACTCCATGCAGAACCCTTCTCTGCCATGCTCTGAACTCTTGCATATTGTAGTTGATCAGCTGCCATCTCTCAAAGTAGGTGGAAAAGGTTGCATTCTGTGATATCGAAGCGTTACATCAATTTCAAAATGCCGCAGAATACACCAGAGTAGATGGAGTTGTAGAAGTACATGCTATCCTAGTACATGCACCTAGTGTCAGTGCTAGATTGGAGCAGGATGTACTGTTCACAGCTACCTGAATAGCTAACTGCACTATTCACAGCTACTGCTCAGTGCTGTGTGCCTGGGCTCTAAGAGCTAAACAGTCCTCATCAAGTTCTCACAGGATGATCCTGCAATCAAACTTCACCATCTTCCTTCTTTTACAAAGATATTTTTGGGCAAAAGGGAAGGAGTGGAAAATTCCTCAAAACACTCCCTGTCTCGTGGCTTTATGTTGGCTTTGCTTCTGATCATGTGGAGGAAATTATGCCTGGACCTCTGAAACACACAAGATTCTGCTATGGGAAAATGTAAGGGAGGTGTGGGTGTCACGTGGAAGATGTGGAGGAGAGAAAGTGAGCTTCCTCAGACTTCTGAACTTGACACCTTTCTTGGATTGGAATCCTAGGTGGGGGGAATTAGGGTTATAAAGTGGAAGGAAGGAGGAGGCTGGTTGTGCACGTTTACAGATCTTATGTTTAGAATGATATTATTCAATTTAGTATACCCACTGAAAAGACCAAAAACCCCCTGAATGGGAGGCAGAAAAAGCAGAGATCATGGGCTGAGATAAGAACAATTTACTGAAAACAGTAATGAGATAAGAAAATGAACATAAACAGCAACAATATTGACAACAAAAGTATACAAAAAAGAGAGTGACACACAAAAATGCTCACCAAGCCTGAGACAATGAACAATGGTAGACAGGTTCCCCACTGGAAAAAATCACATCCTTCCTCCCCAAAGCTAGAGAGTCCTCCACTTCTGTCCCTGGTAATTGGTGTGAGGTAGTAGAGAGTAAATTCCTAGCCATGCACACCCAGCCCTTGGTTCCGCCTCCTCCCACCTACTGCAAAAATAGATCTCCTGGATGGAACCTGGACAGATGCCTCTTAGTAAAACAGTATTAGGAACCTAAGTATTAAATAAATTAGATTAGGAGATGTTCCCTTTTGAAAACAAGCCACTCAGACTTGGTCTTTCAGTATAATTTGTGCCGTCCATGACAGGGAGACCTGGCTTCAGCAGGTGTTTTTTCATGTCACTGCTGCCTCTGCACACCAGTCATCTGGATGAGATGGCAAGGCTGCTCTGGATGTGTGGAGTGGGGGCATTGGTGATTCATCTCCCATGGTGCAGAGGGAATGGTAGTTTTTGTCATTTAAGCATGTTACATTTGAGGAGAAAGTTCCTTCTACACGGCTGTTTAAAATGGCAAGCTCTGAGAAAGGTTTTGTATTTATTCTCAAGTATAGAGGGAGTATTGTAGGTGGCAATAAAAATCACTAAACAGGATCAGGTAGTTACTTGTCACCTGGTTACCAGCTCTGCTGCAGCTGGAGGAAGAGCTCTTCCCTACTCTGTGACCCAAGCTTCTGCATTTCTGCAGTGGACATAATAATACTGGCTGGCCTACCACAGAAGGTGGAAGAACATATACCAGATTTTGAAGCAAATAAGTGTGAAATACTGTGACTTGTCTGGAAATACTCCATTTGATTCAAGACACACAACATCGAGCTGCATATCTTTAGATAATGACTGCTCAGAAATTAAATGGAGTGTGATACACTGCTGTGAGATGATAAATGCCATGAATTCCTGGGTAGGTGAGGACAGGTGTATGAAAGTGGGATAAAGTTGTTGATAAAAGTTATGTTATGTCTGGAAGTCTTCATGGGGAGGTTATTGGATGAGTATGAGTGAATATATTTATCTTTACTTGGAGCTAAAGAAGGAGCTCTCCCACTTAAAGGAAGCTAAACCACAACCTATTCTAGAGTAAACTGGTGAATAACAGTTCCTGATGCACTTGAAAGCAGAATGGGAAGGGACCACTCCTGCTCTGTTGGAATTCCTTACTGTCTCAGATGCTGCCTCATGTAATTCCTTCCTCAAAGTCCCAGCCCCTTTGGGAAAGCAGTGGTTATGCAGCATTGGTTTTGGCTCATCCCATAGCATGAATCCATTCTTGTACTGTCCTGTGTGAACTTATAAACATCTTCATAAAATACCTTTTCTAGAGTATTTACTATCTTTCCTATATTCTTTCTGCATTAGCAAAGTTTAGTTTAGTAATCATGTCCATGTTGCATCAAAGATGCAGAAGTTTATTAAAAATGCTTGCTGGTTTTTGATGGTCTGTTTGATTTATGGGTTCTGCATATTTCTTCTGCCTTAGAATTTTCAATAAATTGAACTATATTCTTAATTAACTTAAAACTCAATATTCCAAATAAACCTTAAAGACAGAAATATAAATGTTACATAGATGGTAGTGAAAACTTGAGTGGTTCTACGCAGAATGCACTTTTTGAGATGATGCACGTTGGGGAAAAACTACAAAATTTTTTGTTCTTTAAGGCCTGCAATGGGAAATGCAGGATGGACAGTGTCTGCAACTTGATCTGAATACACTTTGAGCATCCCAAGTGCTTGAGTCTCAAGCTTAGCTCAGTGTAAATCCAAAAATCCTTTTCCTCTGCAAAGAACTTGAGCCAGACTTCCCCTGGAGGAGGGATATTCTGGATGCAATGCTTTAATACTTTCTTTTCTAGTAGGAGACCTGAGGTACAGAACTGACATAAGGAAAGGGGTGTTAGTGATACTTTCCTTAATCTCCTGAAAGCATTGCTTAAGGTTTCCTTTCACTCGTGGAATGACATGCATTCCCCTCTCTTCTTAACCACTTCAGCAGTTCCTGAGGAGCAAATTGCTCAGGTACTGTATCTCTTTTTGAAATGTTTGCAAACAAGCCCCAAATCATATGAGCATCTTGTAGTTTTCATGATTTGTTGTTCTTTTTCAGCTGATTGTTATCTGAATTCAGAAGAGTTTTCTGGGCACTTGGCCTGACTCAGTTTTGCATCCAAATTGGGTGAAATTCTTAGCTTCTTTGTTCTGGTGTGAAACTTGGCTGGTGCAGCAGAGTTTTGCTGTGAGTGCTGGAGCCCATGTTGTGTTTTGACTGTAAGGAATTAGTCTGATTAAGCTGATTCTTTATTCACGCAAACACACAAAATTGCCACAGCTCCTACCAATCAATTACTAGTTTGTGTGTCTGCCCATTACCACTGTGCAGTGTGTGAGCAGTACAGGCTTTGTTCTTTCATCCCTTGTGTGCCACTGCCTACAGCAGTGCCCCACTCTGCAGCTTCTGTCACTGCTTTATCCAGATAGAACTGACAGTGCAAGCTCTTTGACAGGGCAAAGTGGAGTTTCTTTCTTCTTCTCTGATTTCTTTTCTTGCCTGCTCTCCCTCTTGTGTGTGCAGGTACATAAAACAGCACATCCTTGCCATCATGCTATTAATTCTTTAGCAGCCACTGGTTTGACCCAGCAAACTCTTCATCTTGGAGGCTGTGACACCCCTCTCAAACGATGAGTGGACAGCAGTGCCAAATTCTCAGGGTGTGTTTGAAAGTGAATAGAGCTTTGAAATACAGCAGCAGAAGCTTTCTGCGTTCCAAGCAACGTTTCACCTCCCTTCCTCCCCACTGCAAGCAAATTGTATTGACAGACAAAAGCGGGATTATGGTGAGGAGATTTGCAAGACAACAGGATTATGGAAGCTAAAACAAGCAAACATTGTGATTATGTTAGGGGGTGGGCAGGATGGAGTTGCAGGAGGAAGGGGGCAACACAGAAGCAGTAACTCAGTCTGTGGTGTTGGTCTGCCACAGGGGTGGTGAGCCAGCAGGGAAGAGGATTTAATGTAATTTAGGACAAAAGCAAGCAAAGTAATTTCTCCCTGTAAAGTCCAGTGGATGGAAAAGTAGTACATTTGCATTACACTTGTTAATTTTTGCCTTTCAGGAGTCTGGGGACAAAGAAATAGAGCAAAGGGAGAAGGGGAGGTTGGCCTAAACCTCTGAGTCCTGGTAGCCCCCCTGCTCGCTCAGGCAGGATAGGCACCAGCTGTCAGCTGATCTGAGCAGAGATCAGCTGTGACCTAATTATTGGCCTCTTAAACCTGCATTATTCCTTTCATTTTCCAGCTCATTGACGTTGTATAGAGAGAGGGTGAAAGAAAGTAGAAAAAAGAGTTATTGATAATCTACTTCCTATGTGTCTGCCACTCAACCAGGGTCATGGCTGGATGGCCTCCATCAAGGAGAATGAGGATGGGCTTTTAACCCTTCTGCTCCCCTGTGGGAGAGGAAGACAGCTTTGTGCATTTGGGGAAACAGAAGCTTGAAACAGTTTGAAATTAAACATTGGTGTGCTGTGGGTCAGAAAGACTTGAGTTCTTGTTTGCACTGAGAAGCAGTGAAGTGAGCAGCTGATAACCTATGAGATGAAAGAACAAAGAGAAAATACTCATCACCCTGTTAGCACAATGGCAGGCAGAGGCACTTCTAACAGATTTATAATCCTACCAGATTGAAAGGCATGATGCATGCACATTTTGCAGTAATCAGTAGACATGTATTGCCTTTCTAAGGTGTGACAATGCTTTGGTTGGGCAGCAGGAAGGTACCAACCACTTAGAGTGGCCTTGGATGTAAATAACATACCAACTCACAATCCTTCAGTGTATCTGGTTGCTGCTAAGAATAGCATGGTGGCCTTGCTTTACCCATCCAGAACATGTTACACACTGTTACTACCTGTCTTGGGTAGTAAAGCAACCAGCTGGGAAATTTGGAGAAGTCCGGATACTGGTGACTAAGATGATATCAGGCTGGGTGCGTGGCACAGCCTGGTGGCAACAGAAAAGCAGCAAAGCTCTGCTTTCTGGCAGTGGAGGCATGGCCTGGGGAAGGCAAACATGATGGCTCTGGCAGGCCAGTGCAGAAGGTGAGAGAGATTGTGAGAGAAGAATAGATTGTGCGAAATTATCAATTTTTCTGTACAAACCTACTTTCCAGCTGCCAAATCTGTGTCTCTTCCTCCAATAACTGATAATCCCCACCAATCAAATTATCTTCTTGATGATTAAAGCATCTCTCTCCTGTTTGCTGATTTGTCACCCAGTCCTTCAAGCTTTTAAACCCTTCTGCAGTGCTTTCTAGTTAGCATATGTTTTCTGAGTCTGAACTTGCCAAGATCCATCGACAAATGATTGTTTGATTTATTCCACAGTATATTTATTCCCTGTACTTTCTGCTATTTCTGACATTCAAACCTGCTAAAGAAGGGAAGATGGGGAGATAGAGCAATGAGAACTCCTCTGTTGTATTATAGTCTCTAATCAAGCCAAATTGTTGAGACTGGCTGTAAATTGCTGGGATAATTGACCTTCAGTCATTTGAAATACACTTCTGGGAGTGAAATACATTTTACTTTCTCTTCCTGCTCTGCCTGCCCCTCCCCCTGCCCTGTTTGAAGCCTCTTGCAGCCTTTCCAAAGCATCTTCTGACAAATTTTAATCAATAACCTAGTCAGTGGTAAGCCTGAGTCTGTCACATCTATTACCTTGATGACAGGGGTCCTGGAAACCCTTATTCCTTCGCTTTTGACATCAAAGCGAGCATCATGGAAGGAAAGAAAAAAACAAACCAGAGGGATCAGAGTTCAAGTTAAATGGGCATGGTTTTAAAGACTGAGCACTTTGAAGCCTGATCAAATCTATTAGTTACTTATTATTGACTGAGTCTGCATTGCATCTTTAGGGCTGTATGAGGCATGCAGCATCTATAACCATTGCCTCTAGAGCCTCAGCTTTTAGGCCAGAGTTACACACTGTATGTCAGGAGTGTACACTGTGTGCTCAACATGCAAATATCAGCAACTAACCACCTGGGAGGGAGCCTGTGGCATCAACACTTTTTTTTTTTTCCTGTCAATAGATATGCATAATTATTTACTGTGCCCTTTTTTTTGTGGTGTTTCTGTTGCCTATTGCTCTTGGTTTAATGAAAACTATAAATTTCTTGGTAAAGTGGCCTACCTTGGATCTCTGAACAAAAAATATTTTTAAAAGCCACAAAATAACAAAAGGCCCTTGTATCAGGGATGTGGTGGGATGTATGGTCTCATTGCTTATCTAGTAAACAAAAATTAGAGCAGTTAGTTCCTGAGAACTAACTGGAATTTTTTGTTTATAACAGCAAAGGCAACAATGGTGTTAGTTATCTTTTTCAGAATGTTTTCAAACTTAATGATGACATTAAATAGTTGTAGGACCTTGGGTAAATGAGTTGCCAGTCTTGTGCCTCACTTTCATGGATAAAAGTTTATAAAACTGGATTAAGTTTATGGTGTTTAAGTGCTGTGAGATTTTCAGAGCACCTTGATCTCTGCATCCTTCTTTGATGATGGCTCTGAGATATACTGAAGGATAATCTGGAAAGATCCTGTCTGTGGATCAACTGAAGAAAATTTCTCCCATTCCTATTTTGTGTCTTCCACCCTTTTTTTTTTTTTTTTTTTTTTTTTTTTTTTTAATTTATGTGAATTATTTCCTCATAGGAAGCAAGGAAAGATGTGGATAATGATGCAGCTACAAAGCATTCTGAGGTTCCTAAATTAAAGATGCAGTTTAAATACCAAAATAGTATTGTTATTGTAACACCTTCTGGAGAAACAGGCAGCCCTGAGCCAAGTTTATGTCTTGCTGGGTAAGCCAATATTTTGCAGTATAGTGAAGAGTGTTGCATGGTTGGAAATACTTTCATGGCCCTGATGGAGCCAGTCAGCCAGACTGGTAATGTGTGAGATGGATCCCTCAAGTAGGAGACTGGCTTGTGACTACAGAATGAAATGAGATTTGGCCATGAGTCTCAACCTGCAGCATAAGCTTAGAGAGGTTCCCTTGGGAGAGAGAGGAGAAGGCTTGGGAATGGGATGTAGCAGCTACAGCTTGTAAGGCTGCAGTGCACAGCCCTGGTTCTAGTGCAGTGCAGTGCCCTCAAGGACAAGCTGCATACAAGGTCTCCTGAGTCTGTTGCATATGAGGTGCTATTTTTCAACCCCAGCTGCAAGCAGCACCAACCTCTAATACCATGGAATGCTGCCTCAGGCCAGTCTGTACATTTATAAGCATGTTAATAAATCATCATAAAAATAAACCATATTTATTGCCATTATAAATTTACATTGAACAGTTATCTGTAGGTCCCTTTCTGGCTGTTTCTGTACTCTCTCATTGCCACTGACATGCATCAGACACCACAGATATGAATATGGGAGAAAAAGAGTGCAGAACAGGTAAGGACTCCAGAGATTAGGACAGGAGGCCAAATTGATGCCCTGGTCTGGCTGTTCATCCATGGCATAGCTGGTTACCAGTATCTTGTAATCAGGGACCCTGCACATCCTGGTTGTCTGTGAAAGCCAGAGAGGCACCAGGGCAACACCACCCCGTTTCCATTTTAGAGAATGCTGGGACACAGGCCTGTAATAACACCATTGTGGCCTGTGGAGAACATGGGGCAGCCAAAGAGTGTGGCTTTCTGCTTCTGAGCTATTGCAAAGACTCTGCTGGCCAGGCTGCAGGGTTACCATAGGCGAAGAAGATGAAGACCTGGTTCTTGATGGTCCTGCCAGATGAGAACAGGATGACATTTTCCTGGTTGGGTTGCTCAGCCCCATGGCTGTGCTTTTTTTTTTTTTGGGTCATTTGCCTCAGCCTGTATGCAGTCACACCAGGACTGGCAGGTCTGCCATATGCTGTGATAACTCCCTTAGTGCTCTGAGTTGCTGTGTTTGGTGCAGCAGTCTTAATGTGCTGGCTAGGTGTGTGGTATTGCTGGAGGGACTGGGTGCTTCTGAAGTGCTGGTAAGCTTTGATGGGATTGCTTTCTGAGTCGCTGGACTCTTTGAAAACTTCAGGATTCTCTTAAAACTTCAGACCTTGAGAGGTCAGAGGTGTGAGTTGTTGGAGGTCTGAGGTGTGACTGGCCGCTTGTGTGGAAAGGAAGGTAAGAGCTTGTTGTCTGGCATTTCCTGATAGTTTTTTAGCTGATCCTGAGCCTGGTAACTTAGGCTAATGGATTTTTATTAGGTTTTGAGTCTGTGACTGGTATAGCAAAGGTTTTTCACTGGATTTAGTAGCAGTCTGTCATTTGTTTCCTCATACTGTTGTTATTTTATGAGAGAAGCTGCCTGGGAGTTACAAGTCTCCCAAAGAATCCAGCTGTGATTTATGAATTGGCCATCAACAGTTATTATGCCAGCCACTGCATACATTCATTCTAATAAATTTCCTGCACCTTCTATAGCAGCTTGTTTTACTCCCATTTATTGATACTGTGGTTTTAACAAAAGCAGCACATCAATTACAGTAATTGTATTCAGCATGGCTGGAGCTATGGTCTGAGGACAGGTTGTGGATCCAGGGGGATTAAAGGCTACTGAGAGGACCTAGAGAGAAGAGAGCAGATGTGGAATTGATACCCAGGTGGATTTCCTTTGATGCTATGTAACACTGTAGTTTTAATATCTTTTTAGGAGAGAGAAAAAGTTGAGATCATTGCAGATGTGGCCTAAATGATCTTTCCTGCTGGGCTATGCCAGCTCTAAATTATTTTCAAATATGATATATGTCAGGGTTTTGCACTATTTTTAATTGCCTTTTTTCTTGTTTCAGCTTTAAAAGGTTTTTAGTGATTGAAGCAGTAAATATGGATTTAATGGGTGAACTGTTCACTGGATGACTGCATCCAAAGGGTTGCAGTCAAAATCTAGACATCCAAATGCAGATCAGTAAGAAGTGGTGTCCCTTTGGGGTGTGCATTGGGACTGGTACTGTTCAATATTCTTACTGTGTGACAGCCTCTCTGTGGCTGACACAGGTAAGACTGATGTAGTTGATGTTTCCTCAGCCCTGAGTTCTTTCTTATTCAGTCCTTCAGTTGCAAGAGCTAAGTGCTTTCCCCAGATCCCTGTGCATCTTACCTGGCACTTAACTGTGATCGAACTAGACAGAGTTAAGTTTGCCATAGCTCAGCACTTGGTGTAGAATTGCAAGATCCTTGTAGTAGATCTGTACATGGAAGTCAGCATGGAATAATAGAAGGTTGTAAACAGGATTCTGATTCACTGATGAAGGTATGAGAGGGTGAGGACTAGAGAAGCAGAAGATGCTATGGGAAGTAAAAAACATTATACACATGTGTAGTCATGCTTAAGTGTGTACATACATACAAAATTCTTGCTGATATTAAGATTATGAAAACCCTTGGCCTGGGTTAGCCCTGCTCTGCAGTCAATCAAAATATTCTGTTTTCCAGTGATACTTTTATTCCTCCAGGTGAATGAATTAATAGTGCTCTCCTTAATATTCCTTTGTGGATTAGACCCCCAACACTACAACCACAGTCCTGATGCTTTTATTCTTTATTCTTGGATTTATTCCCAGTTTTGTCTATGAAATGATCATTTAGTACATAAGCAATATGCTGGTTTTCCCTTATGGTTATTGCATTTTCTGTTCATAAATCAGGAATTAATTTGTCTTCTTTGGGAACCCTTGGTGCCTTTTTGCTTAATAGCCATGTGTGTTTGTTCTGTGTAATTTAATGAAAAATAAAAGTAGTAGATAGTAAAAAGTGATATCCCCAGCAACCTCTCATCCTCCCCAGAACCTGGGGGACCCTCTTTTTCTCTTTATTTCCCCATTCCAGGGACCCACTCGCATCTGTCATTTGCTGATAAGAGACTTCCGTGCTCTTTGGTAATTCAGAGATAGACCGGGGCTGGAGGGGAGGGGGGCTTAGTTGTCAGTCACCTGGGAGTGATCTGCAGCCCTGGCACTAAATTATTCTGTGACCTTCACCTCCTTGCATAGCAGAATAATTGAAATCAGATATAAAATAACTGATCCAGTAAGTCTGTTTCACTGCCAGTTCACTGCTGCACTGTAATGCATATGCATATTGGTTTGTGGAGTTTGAGATGTCTTAAATGCTTTTCTTTTTGTGGAGCTTAGTAGAAGTGTGTGTTGGGAAGATTATAGCAAATGTGTACTGCATGAGCAGAGTAAAGGGCACGGTTCTTTCATCCCCAGTACTGTTTGTTTTGGAGACTACCAGCCAGAGATGCTCCTGCTGCATGAAGCACTCGCTCTTTTCTCCGTTGAGCAAAGTGACTCTCCATGCAGCATTTTGTCCCTGCCTGATCCAGGGCACAGAAAGCTGGTGGCTAGATTCTGAGCTCCCTTTTGTGGGTCTTTCTCCTTTATCATCACTGCTTCTCCTTTATCCTCACTGCTGTTACTTTAGAGAGAAGAATTCAGCCCCAGCACTGTAAATCCTGGATGCTCTCCAGCAAGGTAGGGCAGAGAAAAAAAAAAAAAAACCATGAATTCTAAAGCTTTCTGTTTGAGGCTTCTCGGGGAGCAATTCACTTCAGGAATGTGAAGGAAAGTGCATATCTGCACAAGGAGGGAAGGCACCCAACACCAGGTTGCTCAGGAATGGTGATGGTAAGTGTGGTTTGGGATGCAAATGCTTGAATTGCTGGCAGATAAATCCCCCAAGCACAGCTACAGAGCTGTGGAAAAATCATTGCTGTTGTCCTCACTTCTGCAGGGGTTTTCCCTCCTCTTGAAAATATTCAGTCCGCTGGAGAACTGTTATTTTTGCAAGAGGGTAAAAGATGGGGAGAGACCTTCTGACTCTTTCCTGCTGGGTTCTTGTGCTGATACATAAGCCCTGGCAGATGAGAGGCCAGCAGGAATCCTTTTTGTATGTGAGGCTGAGTTTGCCAGAGAACATTTAATGCTGGGAATGCAAGGCTGGTTTCTTTGTTTTCGGGGCATGTTTGATATTTGTCTCCTGCTGTGTCATCTCCAGCCCCTTTCGGAGGGCTTTGAATTTGCCAGTTTGTAGAATGCCCAGTGGGCTACGGGAGCTAAGTGGTTAACCCCAGGATTGTCCTTGCTAGCCAGAGAGGAAGAAAAAACACTAGCCTAAAACATTAGGAAACAGCAATTCCCATTTAAGTAGGCTTCACCCTGTGTCACCTTTTCTCCTGAAACAGGCGGCTGTAGCAATATTGTCCGTGCGATGTTGGGGACTGGGGAGGGTGGAGGGAGAAGGCTGCAGAGGAGCAGAGCTATGTTTTCCCCTCCTGCCTGGAGGGCATTATTGTCTAATAGGCAGTTTAGTCAGATGTTTACTAGATGAGAGTCAGGGGAACTTGAGATCTCTAGGGAGAATTCATGCAAAGCTGGAGACCACAAAAATGCCCCTGAGCAAGTGAGTTTCTAGCAATAACACTGTCACTTTTACTGGGAAATTAAAAATTAAAAGGGAAATAAATCATGCTTCTTAAATATAACCTGCCATTTGTCCCTCTTGGCCTTATAGGCAATTTAAAGAGAAACACTAAAATACAAAAGCTGCACAAAGAGCCTTTCAACAATATTTGTTTAAGGTCTGTATTTTATTAGCTGTGGCCACCTGTCCTTTGTTCCAGCTTCATTCAGTTACTGATCTCTTTTCTGTAGTAGTTCAAGGTATTGTTTTGCCTTAGCATCCAGAGTTAATGCAATATATCCAACACTTGAATTTTTAATATCTGTGTGTATGTATAAACATAGTTATTTCTTTAATACAAACTCAAAGAAGTTCACAGAATGAGATACCTGCATGACTTTAGATGTATCTACACTTAGAACATGTTTTTTAGCTAATATTTGTATTAGTTGAATTCTGAAATGTGAGTCTGATTAAGTCAATCTTTACATTAGTCTTTTGCACATATAGGACACAAATTGCATGATCTGTCTTGAAGCAATGATGTTTGGAGCAGTTTTCAAAATAGTTACTGAACATGCATATATTCTATAGAGAGAGGCCTTACTATGTTTAGGCAGACAAGATAACTGGAAACTGGTTTGGCTTAAAAACATGTTTTCTATGGAAATATTAATGGGTTTATAAGAAAATATCTTGTACAGAGAGGAGATGGAAAACAGTACAACTGAAAAGAAAATCATACCTATCATGTGAGTTGTTCATAAAAATGTCCTCTTGTACTCCAGGCTTCAAATTTCCCTGCTGCAGCTGAAGTCTCTTGATGGTGGGATGTGCTGGGTGGGAGGTTGGCTTGGGCTGCCTTGGCTGAGGTGTTACTGGCCCCTTGGGAGCAGGCATGGGGTGCTGCACAGTGGCCAGGTTATGGAGACAGCACTGGCTGTGCAGGCTGGGCTGGGCTGAGGGGAGTGGGGTTGGGAAAGCTCCAGGACTGTCAGGGTGTCTGGACTGTGTGGGGATGCAGCTGGGATGGTAGGTGTCTGCTTCATTTCTAGGATCCCTGCCCTGTGCAGGAACGGTGCTGATGTCGTGCATGAGGTTGGTTGATGGACTCTGTTTGAGTCAGGATGTGTGTACAGAAAGCATCCTGACTGCTTGTTATCTGCAATCACCTACTTAGCTTTAGGAGTTGCTTGCTTTTGTGGGTGGCATAGAAGCTCCTCTGTATACACTGTGCGATGTTTTCCAGGTTTCAGACTGAGCCTCTTTTCCAACTTACAGCTACTTCATTGTCAATTAACAGCTCAATGCTGTAGGAGGATGACATGAGGATAATCCCAATTGTGACAGTGACAAACATGTCAGCTTGGAGAGGGTCAGGGGGACACAGAGCAGTTCCTCTCTTTCCTGCCCACATCATGCTCTCCCTCAACAGTGCACATCATGCTGTTGTCTCACAGCTTCTCTTAGGATAACACAATTATCCTATCCTTACAGCCTTACTTAGGGAACTTTATTTTGCTGGCAGGGAAAGTGTTGATGCTACAGGTTGGTTCTCTTTTACGTGGTAGGAGGAAAACACCTTATTTAAATAAGAAACTACTTTTGTTATCAACAAACCTGTCATACTTGAACAAGCAATGCTATCACAAAATGCCTGCTCTGGTTGCCTTCCAGAGTCAAAGTGCTGATTACAGCTACAGGGTGGCAGGATTCAGGGGTATTAGTGGTGAAAAAAATTTCTAGCATTTTATGTAGCTATGCCCTGAAATATCTTTCTGTCAAACCTTAAAAGAAGATGGCCTACCTGGTGTAATGGTCACCTCTGACTGAGAGCTATACCTCCTCTCCTTGCTGCACTTTGATTGCGTAATCACATACTCAGGTTGGAAAAGACCTTTGAGGTCAAGTCCAATGTATGACCAAGCACCACCTTGTCCACTAGACCATGGCGCTGAGTGCCATGTCCAGTCGTTCCTTAATGTTATCTCATATTTCCATAGTGTTATGTCAGCAGTAATAAGCTAGAGTATTCAAAGTCTGAGTGTCACTGCTAGTTTGTCGTTATCCTCATGTTGAAAGGGAGGTGTTGAAGTCAAGGTGACAAGTCAAGACAAGCTTTTTGGGGCAGCTGTGAGACACGGGACACACGCCAGACCTCCTTGTTCCTAGCCATTTAGGATCCTTTGTTTTTGTGCTTTTGTGATAATAACTTAAAAGTTATCCATGGCAACAGGTGGTGCAATTGTCCATTTCCAGTCTTGATGCAGGGAGTAATGGTAAATAGGCTGTCGCTGTTCTATGACTGGGAGGAGCTCTGTGTCTGTGTACAATAGGCTTTGTTGTGACTGTGTGTTCTTTCAGGTGTGTGACTATACCTAACCCTGTGCCTAAATCAATTTCTCTTTTCTGCCTTAGAAAAAATTGACCACAAACAGGGTCATCATTTTTAGAGGTCACCATTGCATAGAGCAGATAGACTGAGAGAGTTCACACCTCCAAAGGAGCTGTGTGGAATTGGCTCTGCCTGGCTGCAAGGGAGAGAGAGGAAGAAGTAAGCCTCATATCCACAAAAAAATGTCATCTGACTGCTAACACATTGGAACTTCCAAAAAAGTTCAAAGAAACTGGGTACCTAAACACCCATATAAAATTTGGGCCAAGATGTGCAACTTCACTAGTACATTTCCCTAGGTCAAAAGATGTGTTTCTTTCTGGGTTTAACAGCACTTTGTGTACAGATTTCTGTACATTAGTTTTGGCCAGTACTGAGTTGTGTGTAATATGCTATTTTTTAATATTGAGATCAGTCATGGTGTGACTTGGCTTGTCAAATACTTAGAGAGGAAATTGTTTGATTTTTTTTTAAAAAATCTGGTAAGATAGTCCTGGGTGTTTTTTGTTTAGCTGAAAGGAAAAGTAAACAAAAGGAATGAAAGAGTAGAAAATATCTTATCTTGTTTATAAGCAAATAAACATAATAGCAGAACACTGTGAATAGGAAAACGGTTTCTCTCCATCTGTCATCTCCATCATCCGACAATAGATGACTGTAGGGAAAAAAAAAAAAATCTCACGCCAGTAAGCATGATTAGCACTATGGGCAAATGTTTAAAATACAAGATTGGAGCTACAGAAAATGGTTCTCATCTTGTTTCATTGCATATATGCATGACCTAGGGGAGACCCACTGTCAGGTCATGTGCTCAACTTCCCAGTCTCTAAGGAAGGATGTTTGCTTGAGTGTAAGAAAAGATAGTGAGACTTACTTATGTTTCTAAATTAGTTTGAAGTCATGGGATGGAAAAGTTACAGAAGCAGAGATTTTTTTTTTTTTTTTTTTTTTTTAAATATAAAAAAGGGAAAAATATTTTTTAAAAGTACATGGAGATAATTTCTCAAATTTACTGCGGAAGGATGCTACCATAGTACAGTTTGGGATAGTACTGTCACAGACTTTAGAAATGTGTGATGAGTATCTGTGTGGCAGCTTTGGTCATAGAAAGTTAATTTCAGGTCCTAATAAGCATGAGGCAATTCCATTACAAATACAATTGAATGCTGGTACATTTTATCTCTTTTTCTGTAAGAAATAGTCTGTATCAAACTAGTTTAGGGAGAATGATGAAGCATTGATCTTTTGGGCTTTATCATATATGCATATATGTTGTGTGGAATAGAAAAGTTTCTTTATTAATGAATAACAAAAAAGATTTTTTTTTTAAATTTCTGCTGTGATCAACACAGATCATCTCTTGTTTGTTTTAATCAGAACAGTAAAAAATCTTACTGAAACAGCTGAAAATTTTGTGTAGTGCAACCTTCCACTAAACGGGGCCAGACTGCAGAAGCATTTTTACTGGAATGATCACATGTACTATCCGAGTGCTTTGTTCTGTGTTCAGTGCTGCAAGATCAGGATCTTTAATTCCTTTGCTTGTTTATTTTAGTGCAAGAAGTACTGTGGTTTACTTTTTCTTTCCTATGTTAGTATTGCCCTCTGCTGGAGGAAATCGAAACTGCCCACCTGTGTTGCAAGCCTGAGGCTGTCGGCAGCTGTCACATCACCTGCCTTCCCTGCTCTCTGGGGCCCTGGGCTGGCAGAGCAGGGAGAAGCCATCCCTACCTCCCAGAGCAGGATGGCTGCCCAGGCTGGCCAGATCTGAGCTCCCGAATGGCTGTACAACCCAAACATTTCCTGAGTTGGTACTCAGGCTGTATAGGAGGAGTTGTACTTGTTCTAAAGGGTGGAATTCTCCTGTGCAGTGAGGAGAGACACCTGGAGCTGGTCAGTGCAGGATTTGGCAAGTGAGGCTGCTGGGGCCGAGTCAGAGGCTCGGGATGAAACAGGTCATCTGTGGCCAAGTTTGAGAGCTGCTGAAAGCAGGGCAAGCTGATGGGTCTCCTGTTGTCTTCTGCAGCAGCCTTGCTTTTGGGACTTTGTCAGGTACTTTGGAGCAAGATGTTACAGTCTCTTGGAAGAGCTAGCACTGGGTTTATGTAGTTTAAACTTGAATTGCTTAGATGATCTAAGTCACCCTATGCCTAATGTAAAATCTGACACCCCTCATCCCCCCTTACCCCCCATATCTAGCACTGGATTGAGCCATTTTTGCATACAGGCCAAACCCAAATGTTCCAGTGGAGGCAAAAAAATTACTCTGGCTTGAGGAGCTTCAGGCATCAAGAAAAGAAAGGAAGGAGATACAAGGGAGCATAAACTTCACAGCGTTCAATAAAGAAAAGTGTCCAAGATTAACAACTGACTGGTAGAAGTCTGTATTCCCAAATTCTAGGACATACATTTTTATAAATATGCATGTTTGGTATTTTCTCTTAGAAGTTTGCCTTGTTCACCGGGCCTCATGCCTTGATATGCTTTGTCACAGCCCAAAGCTGTAAGGGAGGAGGAGCATGGGAGGAGTCTAGAGAAGAATCCATCTGGTGAAAACACATGTACATTGCTCCACAAGCTGAAATCTCATCATGGTACCTCATGAATGTACTTGCTGTGTCCATTTTTCTTTTTCTGATGTTTCAGTTTTAAAAGTCTCAGTACTCAGAGTGATGTCTTCTCCAGGCTGTTTGGTTTGGGAGCAGAAGGTGGTATGGAAAAGTTTTGCATCACTGCCTGCTGGTGTCTGTGTGAGGAACCTGCACCGAGTTTGTTGAGCTCCTCTGTGGGCAGCAGCCATGATATCTGTATTTAGTAAACTGCTCTGTCTGCTCACTGCTGGCCAAATCCTGGTACCTGGTAGCTTTTACAGATCTGTTGCTAGGAAATATGCTTGGTTCTACAAAAGTGCAGAAGGCTTACCTGTGTTAGTTTAGGAGAATGCTGTGTTTAATTTTACAAATCATCAAATTGCTAGAACATCAAGACAATATACTCTATTATTTTTCTTTAATATTAGTTTTCTGTCATTTTGGTGTATGGTAGCCTGAAGATTTGGCTACTGTGTATTACCAGTGCCCCCTCCCGGATAAGACCAGGTTTGTTCTCAGCTGCCTGGCCCCTCCAGTGCTTCCCCTGAAGCACAGCTATGCTGAGCCATGGCTCATGAAAAACTCAGCTCCTGCTTTCTCTGACTGTTGCCAGGTGACCCTACAACACAATGACAAAATCTCAGGAAAGATTCTAGATTGTTTTGATCAAGAGACAATTTTCATAAATGCAAGGGTTTGGGATTTTTTTATCCTGTAGAAAGGGGACAGGTCAAGTGTTTTCTGCATTTATTCTGCTTTTGCTGCTCACAAACTAGATAATAAAAAGACTGCATAATACTTCATGTGATATGAAAACCTGGAAGTATCATACTTCTTAATTCTCTAAGGAATAAGAAACTTACTTTTCTGTGATAGAAAATGCTTCATAAAAGCATGTTGTGAGCCTGCTCTCTGTACAGTGAAACCCAGGCACGAGGAGAGGAATTGGCTTAGCCAGAATATTCCACCAGATTAGCAGGAACAGCCTTGAGTTCCTGCTTTACTGTTCTGTGCCCTATAGATTGAGTTCTACTGCTTCAGCTCAGTACAAACTACGGAACAGAAAACAGATTGTGGGATCTAGTTGGGATCTTGTGAAAGGTTTGGATTTGTAAGATACTGTTCTCATACACAATTACCATGTAATTTCCAGCCTGTTACAGATCTGTCTTTGCCCATGCCAAAGGAATACTTGTCCCTATGTGGTTATTATGTCCTTCTCTGTCT
Source organism: Oenanthe melanoleuca (assembly GCF_029582105.1). Lineage (NCBI taxonomy): Eukaryota > Metazoa > Chordata > Aves > Passeriformes > Muscicapidae > Oenanthe > Oenanthe melanoleuca. The sequence goes on from NC_079339.1 coordinate 40,279,070, forward strand.
TCTGTTCCCTATGCATAGGAGGTATTTTTTTTTTTATTAGGGTCTGGTTGCTTTTCATCAGGAATAACTCCTGTCCTGCCGTGACAGCTGTTGAGCTGAAGTATTTTTTTTCCCTTGATAGGTGCTCAGATTGGGTCATTTGCTGTTTGTGGTGTTTGGACAAATTTTATTTCTTGCATGTCTTACTGTTCAGTAAATTGCAGCCACAGATTTCTGTCTTTAATAGGGCAATAAAGAATCCTTCACTCTCTGCAAGCCTATCTCCCATCATGGTCTCCTGTGGAAAATCTTCGGAGTTTATATGTGCATCATGCCTCAGAGGGAGCCATCAAACAAGACTTGGGGCTGTACTGGGAAGGGGTTTATTAACCTGACTGATGTGAATGAAGGCTGCAGGATACTAAGAGACTTAACTACTGAGGGTGGAGAGACTCTGTAGATAAGAACTGCCTATGGAAGGACAGTTTAGCAACAGGGTGATAAAGCTGCAACCATTTCACTCCCCTGTGAGTAATGGAACAACAAAAAAATTTTGTAGGAAAGTTCAGTTATTATTATGGACTAGGTTTCAGGATAGATTCTGGGGGTCTTGCTTCAGGAGAATGGTTTATGGTTCAGTAAGTTATTTAGAGCTGTTCATTGAAGTGCTCCCCTTGAGCTGTAAATTGTCCATCTGACAACTGCAAAGTGATAGTACTGGGGACAGATGAGAAAGTCCTAGGGAATCCCTAGGCTTGCCAGCCTTAGATGAGATCTGTGTATATAGATCCACATACATAACTTTCTCCTAATAAGGTGGGTTTTTTCCATGTGTATTCTGTAGTATCTGATCTACCAGCAGATGGGAGTCTGTCAGCACAGCTCCTTCCACAATGGTTAAAAGCAGATGAGTTCATATGAGTCTCAGGGATCCCTTCATCATGGCAGGTCATTGGAGACAATGTTTTATCATTTGGCAATTACTGTCTTATTCTCTCTTCTACATTTATTAAGTTCAGGAGTTATATCCCTTGGTCAAATACATTGTTCTTTTTTATTTTATTTTTCCTTTTTTTTTTTAACCTTTTCTATTTTCTTTTTCTTTCATTTCTTTTTAATTTTTATTTTACTTCCCACTGCATCCAGAAAAAGAAAAGGTTCCTGGAGGATATAAAGCAAATTATCAGCAGAGAGGCAGATAAGATAATGCACTACTTCATCTCTGAGGTGCTGGCCTTCACAGGTCAAATATTAGTTCCTTAAATGCAAGCTCACACTTGCAGTGTTTTACACGTTGCTGTGTAGTTCAGCGGTTGGTGGATGTTTCAGGTGTCTGCTTTACTAGCAGAGATGTTTAACTTGAAGCTTGGGGGGTGTAGGGGCCACCTTAATTATCAAAGGCTCAAAGAGTAGGTCGTGTTTGGGTACATCAGCAAAGCAGTTTCCAGAGTTCTAAGTTGAAAACAAAATGGCCTTTTGCTGTGCAGATCTCATTTACTTTCCTCTAATTAGTCCCTCATCAACTGCCCTAGCAGGACATATCTTCAGAAATTCTGCTTACATTGAAAACTGTAGTTTTTTGTTGAGGACATCATGGCATTCCTGCATTGTAAAACTCTGCTGTCTGCCTCTGGCTTTAGCACAAATCTCATTCTCAATGAAAGATCATCTAATTTGCATTTTTGCATTGGGAGGAATAACTTCTTGGGTAGTTAAGGGGAACTATGTTATATCTCTACGTAACAGCTGAATTTACTTTCACTGCATCCATCATTTTGCTGCTCTATGAGATTTTGGTTGATTTGCTATCATTGTTTCTCCTTATTTCCCTCTTTTGTACTTTTCTCATCAGAATGAGAGTCTGGAACAAGGCTGTAATGGGCAGGATTTCTCTTGCCCCCAGCCAGGTGTCAAGCCTGTCATGGCAAACTGACTGAAGGCTGGCATGAGGGATTGGAGGGGGAAGCTAGCCAGGGTTTGCAGGCATGCAGCCACATAGACCTGTTGCTGAGACTGAAAAGAAAACCCAACAATCTGGTGGAGCTGATTGGTGAAAACCATGGTACCTGATTATTCTTTGTTCTGTGGAGGAAGGCCAAACATCAGGAATTGTTGTGAAGCGGTGAGTAGGCAGGCATCGTGTGCAAAGTTGAGGTGACACATGTATATTTTCAATTATTGTGGTAAACAGTTGAATTTCTTCTGATAAGGGATGGGCATGGGCCAAACCTGCTGATTGCAGAAACCTGATTGGTGTTTTACCACTTGTCTCATTTGGCCCTGGAGTCCTCCACAGAACAAAGGGTGGGTGGTGATTTATGACTGCTGCTGAATAAAGATCTACCTGTATTTGCTTAAAAGCACAAAGTACAAATAAACCAGGCTTTAGGAGAGAAGGTAAATAGACAGTGGTCTGGAACATATGCTATGAGTAAGACTCTGTGACCTATGTGAACTGCAGATCAGTTTGGAAAGAATAAGAAGAGGTCATAAGGAGCTCAGAGGCAATACTCAGAGCTAAGTATGGTGTGTCAAAATGCCATTGATCTCTAGAAGATGGAAACCTCCCATTCCACAGCACATGGCCTAGTATGTAGGAGGTTTGCCATGTGGCATTAGCTAGAGATGCTTTGCCATGCTTGTGCATATTTATGTTCATGGAGTCAATGTAGGTTGACTTCATTATTCATTTCAACAGTGAATACTTCTTGACTGAGTTTTTTGTAGGCCCTGTGAAACTGATGGTGACATGATTTACTTTGAGTGGTATTGGGTGGATTGTTATATAGTGCTTCAAATTATTTGATTGTCAGATGTTTTTATAGCACATGAATTACATACGAACTTTGAGTTGATTCAAAATTGTTTGGAAAAGGTTATGTTAATTTCAGCCTATAGCATATGCACAGTTGTTTACTTAAACTCTTTCTGTAGTGTGGTCCTGTGAATAGTATGATATTTCATGCTGTGCTTTTGGATGCCTGTGGGTTTATGTTGACAAATTAAGCAAATGTCAAACATGCATACTTTGTAGGTGCATTTCATATCTTCCAAGTGCTGATCCTCAGTACATAGTGATCTTTTCCCAACACTTAGATCTGTAAAACCACTTAGAAGATAATTGGAAAAATCCTGTGGATAAGTGCTTTCAGAACAGTCCAAACTGGATGGATTCAACATTGGGAGTAAAGAGCAATATTGTATAACTTGATGAAGGTTATTCAGTGGATGCTGGTGGGCTCTTCAGCCATAACTAAATTACTTGAAAGAGAGGTGAAGGTATTATAACACACAGGTGATGCTGTCATGTAAACAGTGGGTTTTTGGACAGTAGAATGTTTGGAAAAGCAGATATGTTCTTGGCCTCATCCATTTAGGGCCCGCATTCTCCCTGGTATCTGGAATTCCTGCTTGCCACCCACCTAAGATCAACTTTTATCAGGACCTGAGGTTTCTGGTATGTCCTTGGCCAGCTTCATAGTCCTCTTGCTGCTCCTAGCCTAAGAAGTGCCTGACACTTTTCTAGAAACCTCTACTTGACTTCATGCAAGTCCATCATGTGAGGGTAATAACTTCTCAGGAACATAAAATGATTGAGAGGGAGATTGGGAAGCAGAAGAGAAGGGAAAGAGCAAATAAGGACGTGGAGCATTGTTAGTGGGTAGGGGAAGTTGGGATACTTGTTCCTGATTATGTTTAAAGAGGAATCATGAGTCTGATGATCTTTGTATTCTCAAGGCTTCTAATCCGCTTGCTCTAATCCTCTTACAGCATCTGCTCTACTGGACTTTTATCTGATCTCTCTGTCTCTCAAACAATCTGTTGAAGCTCCCCATGTTGAGTCACTTTTGCCCCTTCCCCAGAGAGACATTTTGGTATTTTCTTGCTCAAATGGAGTCAATGGATTCTGCTTATTCTGCAGTCCTTGAGGCTAATCTGGAGCAATTTAAGCCATTATTTGGCTGCATCCTTCAGTCATCTGGATTTGGTGTAGCTGGCGATGGGAGCTGTGACACCCCTAGTTCTCTGTTATATAGCAAAATTTACAATTGTGGTAAACCAAATTTTTGAGATTTGAAATAGCAAAGATTGTATTTATGTGGAATTTTTTTCCAGTGGTAACTAAACAAAAAATAAAATCTGGAGAAAATTTGCTTTAGGCTTCTCTGTTTATTAAATCACATGATATAACTACAGTGGTCAAACTACCCTATTTCCTAAATTCAAATTCCCTTCCAGAGTGTTCATCAGTGACTAGCAAAACACAATATCATCATGTCAAAAACTGAATTTCTGTGCTTTGAGCTGGAGAGCTTTTGAGAAAAAAATTTCAACAATATCTGTTCCAAAGAAAACAGGGACCTAACTTTTAGGAACTGTATTCTTTTCAGTAGTGCAGAGTGAAGAGTTATTAGCAGAACTATGGAGATTTCAGGCTGCAATTATATCTTACAAAATGTTGAAAACTTGGTCTCAGTTATTGGTTAAGCTCCAGCCAGGTAGAAACAGCTGAGGTGAATATGTGCAATTTGAATAGAAACAGAGTTTTGCATTGGAGAACATGTCCCATGCCGTTGTGTGTAACAAAGTGAAATCTCTTTTGCCTCCCATAATGCTCTTTCCCCATGACTGTTGAAAGACCAAGCACTATTTCTGGGAAGTATGGAATAGAAGCATTTAGCTATATTTGGTGATCCTAAAGGAAAGCAGACTGCCTGTCTGGGATTTTTGATTTGTCTCTTTAAATTGGCATGAGGACCAAAGCCATGATCAGTACAGTAGCTTATTTGATTTCCACTGCACAAAACCAAGTAGGCAACAGCAGCAAGATATCAGGACCTTGATTTTTTTTTTTTAAATTTATTTTTTTTTTTTTAACTGAGCAAGGCAGAAGCTTTATGGTTTATCAAAGCATTACAAAACCACTCAGATATTGCTCTTTTTGAGGACAAAAGCCTCACACATCCAAAAACCACACACACTGTGGGACGCAGATCCTGCTGGCTCTCAATAGCTTCTCCTTCTGGTCCCGCTGCCTCTCTACCCGAGTGCCAATCCACTGACTTAATGAGGGCTAACGGTGTAATTAATCACACGCACCCGCCGCACAGCGGTTCGTGAGACCTGAGCAAATGTGACAGCTGCTCTGAGGAGAAAGGGGGGAAAAGCCCACAATGATGACAAGAAGGAAAACAAGATCTTTGGCAAAAAGCAGCAGTCGAAGCAAAAAGCAAAGAGATGGGCTGAGAGCCTTTATGGGCAAGGCAGAAAGCACCCTGCTGTTCTGTTTTAAAGTGTCTCCAGGCATTTGCTTTTCTCTTTCTACCTTTGGCTGCTACTTTCTTCAAATTATGCTTGAAGGCTTTTCCTTATTTCATTTTCTCTTGGATCCATTCCTTTTTTTTTTTTTTTTTTTTTTTTTTTAATCCATGATTGTACTGTTTGGTATTATTCCAAGTAGTACATTGTATTCTGGTGCTTTAAGGTCTTATGGACAAAGCATGTGGGGAGTGGAGTGTAGCTAGTTTAGTTTGGAGCTGATAAAATGTCTAAGTTTGTTTCCTGATACATGGGTGATGGAAATGCTGAATGTTGTTTTTTTTCTTGGAATCTTTTTCTCCCAATATTCTTATTACTTGTTCTTGAAGTCTTTCTGTTGTCTTTTGTATCCTTTGTGGATCTCAATTTTCTTTTTGAGGATGGTGATAATGGAAAATTTCTTCTTGGTACAGCACAGAGACCTGTGGTGTGATCTAAGTGGCTTATGAGATCTGATGTGGTACATTATTTGCTAGAGCCATGGAAATAGGGGCAAGCTTTAGAGGTGAAGCTACAGTGGGAAGATCTGAGGTAATTGGTATTGTAAATAAAAATTTGCAAGACTTTCTTGTTTCTCCTTTTCTCTTTACAAGGTAGTTTTGTATCTTCTTCTTGAATTAAAACCATATGAGTTGTGTTATTTGTGGCACATCAATATCCATGGCAAGTAGGTGATCCAGATACTTAGGTATTTTAGGTCAGAAACTGGGAGACAAGAATATGCAAGAAGAGTTTGTCTCTGATGGCCAGAATAGGGGTTGAAAGGTGTTACCTGTATTTCTGGTTTTGCTTGTAACTGTCTATATAATTTTGAGCATATAGCTTCATTTAATCTCAGCTGGGGACAAGGAGGGAGAATCTCTGTTGCAGGTTAGCCTTACACATAGGGCTATTCTGGGAATTCCCTGTAATGCTGTATTAAGGAACAACTTCTGTTCTTTCAGCCCTAGGGTGAGAGCAAGTGAGACACTGGAAAGTGTAGTGCATTGTGATCTGGAGAATTTGGGCACTGGTACTAGTTGTTCATGTTCTAGCTTTTTATTAAGTATCTAGAATCTTGGGTAGGTGCATCCCTGTGTTTGGAGATACATCCTGGAATTCCTGTGAGGCCATATAAAATTACTTGGGAGCTTTGTGGTAAACATCAGCAAATAAGACTTTGAACTATATCCACAAAAGAAAATTATGTGACTTGGTGCCATCTAACTGCTTCTCAGGTGCTCAAACCCTCAACAGATCTTTGAAGTCCTTTAATTTTTATTTTTCCCCACTACTGTCTTATGCTGGAGGTCTTTAGGCTGCTGTTTTCTATTTCCTGAAGTGCCTAAAACTCTGTGCAGGTTTGTTTCTCCTGACAGTGGTGCTCAGTGCCAGCGCTTATGTTTGTTGGGATCCATAATCTTGGCACTAATTGTTCTCAGGAGTACAATACCAGCCTGCTCATGCAAATGATGGGAGCCACCCTTTTTTCTGGCATCCTGGTCGCTGCAGCACATAGCCTGCCTATGGGAGCCACTGGTTATGTAGCATTTCTCAGGCTGCTGCAGCCAGCAGATAATTTTGCAGTGGAAGGTATAACACTTTCTGCTTGTTTCTGAAGACTCTCTTCTCTGCTTGAAGTAATTAAATAGTCATGATGTTTGAGAGCAAAGTAGGAGCAAGCAAGCATACAAGCATGAGCATGGATAAACAGTTTAGTGTTTAGGATACCCACTGGGCAGGACTTGGGAACCTGGTTTTCTTCCCACAGGGAGGAATCTCTTAATGTCTGAATGCAGCAGATTCACTCTTTCACACTCTCTGCATCCATGAAAGGGTTACTGCCTAACTCAGAGTTGCAGCTTCGAGTAGATGGCAGAGAGGTGAAGAGTAAGGGTTTGACACAGACTTGTCCAGATCTGTCACTTGCACATGGTGATAATGCTGATTATTTGGCAGGATGGTTGAAAGAGAGACTGGTTACACATAGAGAATGTAACTGTATATCTGGTTTATCAGCATTTGCTCAGTGATCCTGCTTCAGGAATTCCCAGGGACTGTAGGAACGTGAGGGGCTTTATATGGAAGCACGTGTGCTGCTCATCCATATTTACTGCATGACACCTGTGCTGAGAAGGAGCCTTCAATTCTTCTTTTCTTTGCAAGGTACTATTATTTCTATTTGTTTCAATTTTTTTTCTTCTGATTTGCCTTTTTAAAGGTATCTTCAGTTGTGCCAGTAATTAGCTAAAAATTTTGCAGTAGTAACTGAATAAGAGGGTTAAGGTGAAGGAGATAGTTTGCTGATCTCCCCAGCACATCTGCAGCCCTATTAATTTAATTAGAGCTGTATAAATATTTAACTAACTTTAATTTCTTTAAAGTTCCTTTGGTTTTCAAATAGTTCCCAGCTCCAGATTATCCTTTTTATTCTTCTGTATATTTAAGATAGAGGGGAAGTAAAAAACCCCAAACAAATCTTGTCTCTGAAATGTAATCAGATGGAAGACTCATGAATTTTTGCCTTTGTGCCTACTCTCTTCCTAAATTAATTTCTCTCAGGCCCTCTGTTAGGATATGAAATGAGGACTGGCTCTGTGGTTCCAAGGTTGCCTTTTCCCTTTCTGCTATTTTTGAGTCCTGATGCTGGTGAGAAGCAGCTTGGTGCAGGACTGCAGGGAGGATGAGTAAAGTGCTGCTTGGAGCTGCTTAGAGAAGCAGGAGTAGCTTTGGCTATGGATGGCACAAAGAATTATCATGGGAAGGTCTTCAAACATAGGCCAGAGGAATGAGGCACAGGAACAAAGAAGGACATGCTAATGAGGAGGTATGGGCAAAAAATTAATACAGGCTAGATACCAGAGAAATTATTGGGAGCTGCTGTATTGCAAATCATCAGTTGAAGAGAGATTTATGAGTGCTGTCAGAAGTGCAATAGAAGGGGCTGGCTTTTCTTTTTCTGTTGAACATTGCCTCAGTTTCCCCAGGTATAACATGGTGACAGCAGCTCATGGTGCCAGCTCTTGGAACAGAGGGTTTGAATTCAGTGGTGTGTAGACACAAAAGATAACTATTTTTTGTGCAGTGCCCTCAATGCTGGGTTGTCTCCTTGAGGCTGTGCCAGGCTGTGCCTAGTTGGGTTGAGTGATTCTTGAAGGATTGTGTTAGTGGGGTCCCCAGCCCAAGACTTGCCAAACAGCCTGCAGCATTGAGGTCTCCTTGTCCTTCTGTCCCTGTACATTACCAGGCTCTCTGCTTCACTCAGCAGGCCCCTGTCACTTTGCCTCCTCTGGGGTTGCCACCTGATGACCTGGTCAAAGGCCATGGGCTCCAGCATCCTGATGTGCAGGGACAGCATAGAAACAAGGTGATGGACATGGGAGTTGTCATGATTTGGGGATCATCCAGTATAACTGGGGAACTATCCTGGCCTTCTCCATCCTTAATATATTCCAGGTTCACTGCGGTGCATTAGCGTGATTTCTGTGTAAAGGGAAACTTGCTTGGTTTTTATTTCTCCTTTAGCCTAGTTTTGTTTTCGGCTATGAAGGCAAGATGAAGATGGAGGTTTTGGGGTGAATTTGCCACAGAAAATGCAAGTTTTAGGATGTTGGAAAGCCTTTAAATACTCCTCACTTATGACCAGAGAGCACCTTAGTGCACAGAGGACAGTGGCTGTGGAGGGGATGCAGCCTGCCAGGCTTGTCTGGAGAGCTGTTGTTGCTGCTGAAAGGATCTATAAGGAGGGATGTGGATATGGAATTTCATTGTCAGAAATAAACACAATATTATGTCGTATACTATTTCTGTTTTTCCAGTCCTATTGATGCTCCACCCCATCCTTGTGATACTGTGATCCTCCTTTGTGTTAACGAAATATCTTACCTGAATGCCAGTAAATTGCTTTAGCAAATTCCTGTCCTGTGCCTAATCAGACTAATAGGAGTATTAAGTGAGATGTGGTTTAAGATGGAATCCTGTGCAATGTTCTTGCAGATTCCTTCCAACCCAAGAGCTCTCTTGCAAGCCAGTCTTGTCATCACTGTTTTAACGAGGTTCTTAGCATTGGTTCTTCTGCAAATTTCTGTCCTTTTTGATTTAACTAGGAATGACTATGATTATAAGAGAATACATGTATTTGAATATCTTTGCAACAGCTATGCTCATTGTTTTCTCAGGGTTTGGCATTGCCTTTCAGTTCATTTCAGGACAAACACAGAGTGGCTGAAATTTGCACAGTGGCTGTATCTCAGAAGGGTCTTTAGGGATGCACAAGGGAATGTATATGCCTGTAACTGTGCCTCTGCCTGTTTGGTGAGGAAAAAGAGAAGGGGAAGTGGCAGATTTAGTGTTTGAGGGCATGTCTACATCACTGCTTGTGTAAATTGGTGAGCTGGAGTTTGTCATACTATGTAGAAGTGAAGTTTTGTTCAAATGTGAGAGTAAACCTGTCAATATAGGATTTGGTGGTTTTCTGATAAGTTCGTGTGAATGTGCAGCTGTTTGTGGGAAAATGTCAGCACATGTATACATACACTTATGATAGGAGACGTAGAGGTATGTTATTTCATGCATTTGTGGGTTATCCATGAATTTAAATTTCTACACAGACGGGAAAGATCTTCTTTTGGTTTGCTTTTTATCTTAATTTTTGTGACCAGCTGGTACAGCCATGAAAACAGTGGTTGGCCAGACTGAGAATTTATACAGCTTAATGAGAACAGCTCAAACAAGACCACCCACCTTAAAATTCTCTCCAGCTCTCTGCTTCCTATTTCCATTAAATAGCAAAGATCTCTGTTGCTTTTGAGGCTAAGGGAATGAGGAAATGCTGCCTGCCTAGTTAGAGAAGCATTGTGTTTCCTTCAACATGACAAATGGTACAGTGTCCCACACTGAGCTGATTGGAATGGAAGATGCTCCCAATCTCTTGCTGCAGTACTGCAGCCATTGTCTGTTTCCAGCCACAGGCTCTAACAAACCTCATGTTGTAGTGTTTCTGTCACTATAAAAATCAGGATCAGTGTTTGTCATTTCACTGGCCCAGGTCAGGATGAAGAGAGTTGCAGCACTCCCACTTGTTCTTCCTGCTTCAGCTGAGGAATTGCATCAGGCTTTCCTCAAAGAGGAGGGAAGTTGATGGCAGCTGTCCATCATAAGATGAACATGAGCCACAATGAGATGGCCATGACTCAACACATTTCTATTCTCTAACAGCATCCCAAAGTGGATGTCTGTAGGAGAGCATAAAAACAAGGCACACTGTATTACATGTTTTGTGATGATTTCTGTCCAATACTGACTCCCAGCCCTAGCCAAGTGCTGGAGGAAAAAGATCCTGTATTGGCCTCCTTCAGCACAGTACAATCTGGGGGATGTGATGTCAGGAGAATCTATTTCCTTTTGTGCTTGCTCTTCTAAAAGCCTCTGGCAATTTTCTGACGAAAGGAAGGAATATCTTTTCATAGAGCCTTTGGTGATGTTGCTGTCTGAGAGGTTTTTCACAAGGGGCAAAAATGGGAAACAAACATGAATGCTATCTGTATACTGTTAGTTTTAGTTCCTCTAGCATGTGATAGAACTGTGTCAGGAGCTGGAGACACCCATGAACAGAGGCTGTTTTGTAGAAGTCAGATGTGAAAGCTGAAACACTGGTGTCAGGAGTGAACCTGGATCTCCAGGGGGCAAGCTTGAGGACTTCCTTCAATCTGTACTTTATGTGTGGGAGTTAACTCTGACATTTGCAGGGATGATTAGTGTATGGGGGGTGTGCTCATGGCAGTGATGGAAGCTTGGGAGCAGATGATTTTAGGGGGTAAACAAGGGAGGGTTCATCTCAGAATACTGATATTTGGGCTGAGTACTCTGGGGCAAGAGTCGAGCTAAAGAAGGGCTGTTTGTTTCTGCCTTGTGAGCTCAGTCACCCTTGGTTATCTGTCTTACAGCTTTGAAAATACAGAGACTGCTTAAACTGATTTATAGCTCTACATCAAGTGATAATATCATGAGGCCTATGAGAAGTCTGAACCAGACTTCATGACCTGCTATATTGTTTGGTTCTTGCAAAAGCTGCTGGGACTTGTTGCTGTAACTAATACATTGATGGGATTGACAAGACAGTCTCTTTTGACTGTCTTGTGCATGTTTGAATTATGGAAGCAGCTTGAGGTATTTCTTGTAACAAACTGAATGGCACCATAACTAACCAAATAGAAGGCAGTACAGGATAAATCAGTTTTAGTAGGCTTTTTATTCAGACAGTGAAGAGCTACCCATTGTAAATGGGGAAAGACTAGGTCAGATCAGTGGCAGCTGAATGCTGTCTTACTGCTGAGGGGATAAGTTGATGTGAATAACAGAGGATTCAAAACTATTATAGGATTTTCTTTTTTGGAAATGCGATCTGCCACATTTTCCCTCTCCCTTGCTTTATGAGAAGGTGAGGAAGTGCCCAGAAGAATGTCAAGTTGGCAGCACACAAGTAGGAGAGGATGAGATTGTATTTTCTGCATGTTTCTCTGACTACTAAGATTACAGAGCAATTTTAGGCATGCAAAATTTTATATTGTAGCAACTACAACAATTTACTTTATTACTTACTATTATATTAACTTTATTGTGTCAGATTTGCCAAGATTTAATGCTGGATGGTATTTCAAACTGTGATTCTTTGAAAATTATACCTTAGATTAACTTGAAATAAGATTGAGAATCCTCCTTAGCATATACTTCATGATGTGAAACTGTCAAAGCCTTTATTTCTTGATCGCTTCAGGTGTATGGTCATCTGTCTTATCTATTTCTAAATTTTAAATATTCATTTCATATGAATAACCACTCAAAAATAAGTCATTTAATCCTCAACCTGTTCCTCTGAGAAGACAGACAACTGTTACTGCAAACCCAGAGAGCTGACACATTGGTGTCTGGGGGCTAAAAGAGTCTTCAGCAGAAGACATCTTGACCTAGTTGTTTGTATCATGTTTCCAAGCATGGTTTTGAAAGATTGTTTCTGAATGCATCAACTAACAGCATTCACCAAAACCTTGTCCTTCAAAATATGTACTTTTCCATTGTTGTTTTATGTTAGTATTTTGTTTTGTTTTGTTTTTTTGCTTTTTTTTTTTTTTTTTTTTTTTTTTTTTTTTGGACAGGAAAACTAAAAGTAACTGCTTTTGTTGCAAGTAAACCATAGCAGCTCTTATGCAGCAGCTGTTTTTCAGGTGAATGAACAAATGCTGTGAACTGATCAGTGTCAGATCTTAAATTATTAATCTAACAGTTAGAGAAATCATATGGCAACTCTCAAGATAAGGAGTTGATACACTGTAAAGATTTTGAGGCTTTTGCAGTGCAGGCAGTAATGTGAGATGCTGTTAAGATGAGTAACAAGCAGTGTGCAGGATGTAAACAAACAGGTCTGCCTTATGCACCTGATGTTGTCTAAATCAACATTAGATTTTCTAAACTAGGCAGACAGTCACAGTCCTTCCTGGTTTTCTTCTTGCAGCAGGAGTGGAGATTGTTTCATGCAAGCAAATTAATGCAAAAGAAAAAAAAAAAAAAAACAACTTTCTAGAAAGAACCAGGAAGGTGGTAAGCTGGAAGAAAAGGGAAGTTTGGAGCAGGGTGGTGTGGTGAGGAAGCAATGGTGCAGGTAATGGAGAAGCACATCAGTCTCACCTTAGCTTACCTGACTGTGTGTCTCTTGCTGGGCTTACCAGCAGGCATTTCTTAAATGGGTTTCTTTAGGTCCCAGGTAAACCATAAATTGGAGGTCACTTCCTTACTTATTTGATCACTGGTGCTAATGCTATTTTTTCCTTGCTCCTGTACCTCGACTTTTGGTATCGAGTCAATAGCAGAGGCTAACAAACTGCTTTTTAGGTTATATTTATGTGGGCAAAAGGCTGTTCTGATTTGAAAATCAGTTACCTTTCCAGACTTGGTCTGGTATTCCAGAGGAGTCTTTCCTTCCTTTCTTCTTGGGCCTTTCTGCCACATGCAGTTGGTGGAAACATTCACTAAGAGAAATAGAAGAGTTTTTTCCTTTCTTATTGCAAAACATTCCACAGGTGAGAGGATGTCTGCAGCAGGCCTGGCTGCTCTGCAGGGGACTTTTGGAATGATCAGGGTTTTGAAGAAGCTGCAATGGTTCATACTGACCTAATTAAACAGTACTTGCTCTGAACTCATTACACTTTCCTGCCCTGTTTGCAAAAAAGTTCTTATGGCTGCTTTGTGGAAAGCTCTAGTTCCAGTGCTGATGTTTTGGGGACCCAGCTGGGGCTGGGAGGAGCAGGCACAGAGATAGGGAGTGCTGCTCATGCATTCTTTTTGATCAGTAGTTTCTGTGGTTTGGTTTGGATGCAGGCATACAGGGACTCTGTGGGATGAGGAGTATGGATGTAGGTTGGAGTGGTGAAGAATCAGAAAAATAATGTTTTATAACATTTTAAATCTACAGCTGCAAAGGGTCTGTGAGATCATTCCAGCCTCATGCCCTCTAATATGCATCATGAGTTAGAGATTTTTACAGACTTATCCTTGAATTGAGCCCCTGTGCATTTAACACATTTGTTCCCATTTCAATTTGAAAAGGCTTGTTTGTCTTATAATAATTAGAGATGAGATACTCTTTACTAGTTCTTGATTAAAAAGGGAAGTCTTATTTTTTTGAATTGAAAGTTTTATATATAAGGGTTTTAATCCATCAAAAAGTGTTTAGGTAGGAGTGGTTCTTGTGCAATGGCATGTGGCAATGGATGTTACCAGCACCATGTGGGGAAGGTTGAGCAGAGAGGGGCTCTCAACCCCAGTCTGCCTACATTTTCTTTCTGCAAAAGTATTAGAGCGATGGCCCAGCACAGCAGGAGGGGGAGGATGCCTGTGGGGCTCAGTGCTGCAGATGCTTTGTAACATTTCAGCTCATTGTTCTATCTGAATAGAGCAAATAAGGCAGCCAGGCTAATTTGAAAAGATGCTCGATTAGGCATGGAGTGTTTAATATTCTCCCTTGGTCCCTAGCTGCTGTAGAACATCTATTTTGCCTTCCAGAGCTCCAAATGGAGCTGCTGCTTTCTCTTTGCAGAAATCCTGGGCTAAGGCTGATATTTGGTTACAGAGAGGCTGAAGCAGTTATGTTACACAAGCAAGTTCTCTGGTGAACCCTTCTGCAAAGTGCCTGTGTCCTCAGGACAGCCTGTGAGCTGCAGCAGGATGTGTCCATGGGTAGAGGGCAACCAGCGAGTCCACAAGCACTGTCAGCATCTGGCATCAAGCAAGCTAGAGGCAATGGTTTGTCAATTAATGTGTCAATTAATTGTGGTGAGGCCTTGGTGTATTACCCATTCCAGTTAAGTGGCCTTGCTGAATAAACAAGGATTATCACTCAGGCTTTCCAGCAACCTCTGCAGTTCTGCAGCCACCAAATACTTTGCTGAATACGGTGCACACTGTGCTGGGGATTCAGAACACCAGGAGGGTCGGCTCCTGTGGTGGCCAGAGAGCCCTGCTTCCAGCTGCAGTGGCTGTCCCCTTCCTGCACTGTGTGTCCTGGGCACTGTGTGTCCCCAGCACCGCTGCAGCCGCTGGTACAGCTGCTGTCACTTCAGTGTGACGTGCTTCTCTGCCAACAGCCACAGCCACGTTTGTGGGCTTGCCGCATTTGGTGTTTGCTTTGAGATCTCTAGATGTACCTAGGAGCCTCCCTCTATCTAGTCATAAATGCTTATGATAAGTGTTCTGGTGAATATGTAAGAGTCTGGTTTTGTAAGGCCTAGGAAGCTTGCTGTTCTGCTCAGCAAGCATCCATCTTCAGCTGTTCTTTTTATTTCTTTTATAAAACCTTGTTAAAGTACATCATATTTCACATTTAAGTACATCATACTGAGTGGAGTAGAGGTAGAGGAGGAACAACTGAATTTTGAAGTAGATTTATTTTTCCTGATAACTGAGAAATAAAATTTCTGACATGCTTAAGATTGCACCTTACAAATGTGGCAGTTGCTACTGCTGTGAAGCAAATAATTTCCAATAAGAGGAATATATATGTTACTGCATATGACCTAGTGGCAAGTACATAGTGAAAGATGTTTTTACTATTTCTTTTTATTGATAGGTCAGAGCTTTGATCAGTTCTGGAAATTTCCTTGCAGTCTGTTCTATCCAGAGCATTTTACTGTGCTATTGCATTGCTTGCAGAATTGCTGATTTTCCCTGTTGAAAAGAACTAAATTATTTCTCCAAATTTTGCTCATTTGTTGTATTTTTTTAAATTAAACACAAATATATCTACTGCATCATCCATTATGGTCCCTGTGAATAGGACACATCAAGAGCTCTAAGGTGAACATATATATCTTCCATTACCTATTCAGTGTATTAAAAAAATGGAGCAATCTGAAATGGATATTGGTGCAAATGCACCCACAAACAGACTTGCACAACAAGGAGGACTTTTGGTCTTTATTTTAAATAGTGATACATGCCAACATTGGCAGCTCGATTTATTTCTCTTTTGTAAGTAAAGCCTATCTAATCATTTTGTGCAAATTCAATAATTATGTGTAATGACTGAATTAGGACTATAATTTAAGGAAAAGACTCAATTCCTCACAATGTTTGCCTTATCATTTAATTGAAAAGTAACTTTTTTCCTCCCTCTTACATAGACTAAATGAGTGCTATGTACTGTCTCAGCCTCTTTGAAGTTAAGTGTCCTGTAGACATTCCAGTTGTTAAGATTTGTAAGGGATGTGGGAGTGAGTTAGATGAGGTTAGGAGCTGCTGCTCTTTTGTAAGCAGGCAGTCATGATGATAGCTGCATTTTCAGTGTAGGTGCATCTGGAGCTTTGCTTATTGATGACATTTGGAAATTGTATGGACTTCTTGAATTTGGGCACTCAGTCTTTAAAATACTGGTACTTTGCCTGTTCCTCTGTCATGTTATTTTAGAATACTCTCTCTATAAAATACAAGTACCATAATTGCGTAGACCTAACTTGCAGGTGGTCCAGTCTTCTTGATTAGACCTGCAAAGCTTTTCTTTTTTTTTTTTTTTTTTTTTTTTAAATATACTACTTATTGAAAGGGCTGGGCTTTTACTCACCACTTGTTATAAAAAAGTATCAGAGATTCATCTACCTTTTTCTTTTAGTTAAGAAGATTATGAAATGCTAATGAATGAGGAGAGACCTTAAAAATAATTTCTTACCTTCCTCCTGAGGCATCCTCTGGGTGCTGGGGAGACAAACCCAGCTGGAGCCACCTCATGAGTGAACCTGTGCTCTGTCCTGGAGAGAGTTGTAGCTACTTGAATGGGTGTGAATATTCTTTCTTTTAAGCAGACTATAAGTGCTTGAGTCTGAAAGGCACTGTCCTTTCAGAGGGAGATTATTCTTCATTTTAGTGTGCTCATTCTTGTGTTGTGCTCGGATATCCTGCTGTTTTCATTACATGCTCTGCATTCCCCTATACCACAGATTCTGACAACTTTTCCTTCTTTTCAGCCTGGAGTCCTCCTTTGAACATCACCCCATGAGTTATCTCCCTTTGCTGCCACAGTACTTTATCTCCACTGTTGACTTTCACACACTGCTCTCATCCTATGAAATCAGCCCTTCCATCTGGCTTATTATTCCAGGCAGTGAAGTCAGCAAAACATGAAACAAAACAACAAAATGCAGCCTGCCTTCCCAGAGGGAAGTGATGACATGCATGTTCACACTGCTGCACAAGCTTTTTGGCCTTTCAGAAGAGGCTTCAAAGAAACGTGTCATTTTTTAGCAGTTCTGGCTCTTGTTGTATGATGTACCCAGGGGCAGGCTTGAACATTCACCTCAGGGTTTCTCTGAAGTTTCTAACTTTGGCTGGAGACCTTGTCCCCTGATGGCCAGCATGCTCATTACTGGAAGCCATTTGGTCCAGTCTGTGCAGCTGCACCACTCGTAGTTCACCTCATACAGCTCAGTTTGACAGTGCTCATTAGACCTTTACAGACCTAAGAAAGATTTATTGGGAGGAAGTGGGATTGGTAACCCAATAATGGCCCACAGTAGAGTTATTAGTTGTCTTCTAACCTCAGCTGTTTGGGGCACTGTAAAGACTTTGGTGGCTTAGGGAGAGGCTGTCTGACAATATATCAATCACTGTATTTTCTCCAGCAGAAGGCTAAGGACTGTCCTTCTGTGCCCACTGCTCCCATGAACCTTTGTTTGCTAGATAAAGTTGAGTCAGAGTTATAGCTGATCACTTTTTCATATTTTTCAGTGTTATTTAGGCAGGAAAAGGAACAGAGAGAGGTTAAATGGCTTGTCTGTCATTATGTGTCTTTAGACAAGCCAGGAGTAAAAATCACATTTCCTGGTATGCAGTCCTTGGCTTTAGAGGAAGGCCATGGTTGTACAAACTGCTTGTCAGACATCTTTTGGGACAGCAGTGTGCTCTGTTGAGCACATTGCATGACTCTCTTCTTTTAAACAATATCTGAAAAATTTAACTGATCTCAACTCTTCACTAATTTCAGCAAGCTTTGGCTCACTGACAGACACTGCTGAGATTAGAATGCTGGTGAAAAAGGGGATTGTGAGGTGGGAAAGATGGAGAGAGGCAGAGGGCAGGAGGGGACTTTGCAAAGAAGTGTGGGGGAATGATGCATAATGAACAACTGAAGTTCACTTGCAAATCTCCTTCCTGTAGTTAGGAGGATAATGGGTAGGAGGCTGCTGAGGGACGAGGAAGCAAAATTTGCTAAGCCTGGCAGTCATGACTGCATGAGCTGGTGTTTACTTGGCAGCTCCTTGTGGGTGGAGATAGAGGGAAGCACCCTGGGCAATTGGTGTCCTCATGTTTTACCTGCTGCTGCTCCTGCCTCCTGCTGAAAGGGAGGTAGTCCCTGAGTTTATTTTAGGACCAGGCCAAACTGGATGTCACAGACACCACAACAATGACTATGTATTGCAGAGGGTAGAAGAAAGCAAGAGCTGGGCATATATTTAATCACTTTTTCTGTCCTTAAACAAATACTCCCCATCTCCAGTGAGGAGCTAAGGCATTCCTGAGTCTTAGTGTGATAATGTGCTAACAGGCACAGCTCAGTATGCAAAAGCAAACCCACAGGCTTAACCCAGGGCAAAAAAATATATCCAACAATAAAAAAGTCCCAGCCTCTTGGAGTGGAAGAAGAGCCTGAATAGCAGTAGGAATTCTGAAGTTGCTGGTTAAGGCCTGGCATCCTGGGCTGGGTCTGTTCTGCTTCACCTGCCACAGTGGCCACAATACAGTGTATTTTTTCTGACTGGCAGCACCATGTAATTGCATTTGTGCTCAGTGACTATCAATGCTTCCAATGTGTTTTTCTGAAAGGTCAGCTCATGCCAGAAGAGACTTAATGCCATGTCCATCTCAGATCTGTTGATTCTGTCTTGATGCTTAGCCTTTCAGTGGAGTCTAGAAAGCAAATCCTAAATAACAGTGTGGTTCAACCTCATAGTGGTGCTAACTTATGAATCCTAGTTGTATTTGAGCTTCTGGCTACAAGAGATGGACTTTCCATATATTTCAATGGGGAGGCTGGTTCGCTCTGAAATGTGCTTGCTTTGATTTTTATACCATATAATTAAAAATAATTACAAACAACTAAATCAACCAACCAAAGCAAGAAAACCCCAACAAAAACTCACTAGTCCAGTCAATTGTTTCTTAGTGTTACCTTGGGGCTTCCCCTGGTTCCTTCTGTTCAATGTTTTGGGACATCCATGCTTGTATCATGCCTAGATTCCCTCCTTCCTTCCTTCCTTCCTTCCTTCCTCTGTTGCACTGTTTCTATTAGTGGTCTCCCACAGCAATTCACTGAATACACTAAAAGTTAATTTGCTGGGGTGTGCTTTGTGTAGACCTAAAATGGCTCTGCACAGCTGGGAGAATCTCCAGCATCCTGTAAAGGCAATGAAAAAGCTGATATTAGTCAGACACACTGAATGAAGTCTCCTTTAAATGATTAGGGAGTAGAGAGCTGTGGGAATAGGGACAATTCATGGGTAATGGAAGCTAATCTAATCCCCTGTTGGTTTAGACTGTCTTTATATAGAGGGATGGTCACTTCTTCAATGAGATGCAAGTTTGGAGGCAAGAGGAGGCTGCAGGAAGTACTCTGGAGAGATCATTTTAATTGTCCAGGCTATTTCCAAAGCCACAGCAGTCTAAAACGGAGTCACTGGGGAGGATTTCAGTTAGTAAGAGGAAAAAAAAAAGGACATAACTGATTAATTCTCTCTTTTCTCACTCCTTTTCTCTTCCTTTTCTGCCAACATCCATTAGCACTTCCATAAAGAAGGGGAAGAACTGCTGGAAGCTACTGAAAAATAAGGTGGTCAGGTTTACACTGCACAGTGCATGTTTGCATGTTTGCTCCTCATGACCCTAGTTCCCTGTACAATCACCAGAGAGATGGAGTTCAACAAGAACAAGTGCAAGATCCTGCATGTGGGTCAGGAACTCAGCCACAACTACAGGCTGGCTAAAAAATGGATTGAGAGCAGCTCTAAGGAAAAAAATTCTGGCCCAAGCCATTCTATGATTAAAATTAGGAGGTATTTCTCTCACCAACCCCACTGAAGTGTCAGCCTGATACAGTTGCTCAGATCATCCCAATGGGAAGTGATCTTACAAGATGCAGAATCAAGTAGGGGCTACGAAAATTGAGTTGTATTTCAAATTGGTACCTAAAATATGTATTCTTCTTCATGATTCTGTAGAAGGACCTGTTTGTGGACACATTCAAAACCATTCTTAAAATAACAAACATTTTAGTGAGCTGGCAAGAGGCAAATATGGTTAGTTATTCAGAGTCCTGATGGACATCAGTGATGAGTGGTGTCTCTTAGGGGTCTGTATTGGGACCAGTGTTGCTTAATATGTTTGTTAATGATATAGGCAAAGGGGTGCACCCTCATCAGGTTTGCAGATGACACCGAGCTGACTGGTGTGATTGCCACACCCTGAAGGACAGGATGTCATCCAGAGGGACCTGGACAAACTTGAGAAATGGGCCTGATACAGATCCCATGGGAATCTCGTGAGTTTTAACAAGGCCAGTGCAAGGTGCTGCACCTGGGTCAGGGCAACCCTGGTATCAACACAGGCTGGGGATGGACAGATGGAGAGCAGCCCTGCTGACAAGGACTTGCAACCTGGTCTGCATGTAGCTGTTTTGCATATCTTCCTTGGATACAGTTAAAGCATTCTCAAGAAAAACCTCCCTTGTTTTGGGACACTATTGAATATTAGGCAGGATAGGAGGTATTTCTCATCTGAGGAATATTTATATCATGTTTCTTTAAAATGTTGTGATAAGGGTTGATGAGCCTTCTGAGCATTTCTCTTCTGTGTTCTGTTGTGTATCAAGCTTTCCACTTGGAAGCACTAGTCAAGGGTCTACAGAGCTTACTAATTCTGTGTATTGGGTTTTATTGATAAAATTGTTCTAGAATTGGGTAAACAGGGTTAATGGAAGAGAAATACAGTTGTGCTACAACATGGAAAGAAATGACACCCTGCACAGCAAGATTGAGTTGAAAACAGAGGAGAATAGAACTACTGTTTGCCTATCAGGAGTGACTAGAATAGCTCCAGGATAACAGTCTGCTGAGTCTCTTTGGCTACAGCATGGACCTTTCCTCATGGTCTGTTGTTCAGCAAAGAGGAACCTCCTTCTTTGGCCCATCCTGTTTCAGGGAAGCAAGGGGATGCCAAATAGTGCTATATGAAATCAAGTGTTGATTGATAACCTGAAATGAAAAATCTAATATTTAAATTAAAAAATATATTCTCTTGGTCTAGGATTTCCCATTGTGCTCAAGATCAGTGATCTGGTGTGAACAGCAATGGCTCAGAAACTCCACAGCATATTTTCTAACATCTATTTCAAACCCAGCTTTTTAACCAGGGCTGTTCCTTCAACAGCACTGGGATGTTTCACTGAGCAGCACAAGGTGCTTGGTTCTGATATGCATCCCAGTCTTTGCCTTGCTATCCTGGCATAGGAAAAAATATGTAGTTGAAAAAGCTAATTGGTGCTCTTTTAATGAACTGTAACTTTCTAATTAAGTCCTTGCTTGAAGAGTTGTTGATGCAAACTGTGCATTTATGGAATCTGCTGGATTTATGTCCCTTGTTGCTTGTCCACAGCACCAGATCAGATGACTCAAAGGCACCAGTGTTCCTTCTGACTAAGGCAGCAAAAGATTGAGCAGTCAAACATGTCATAATATCCAGTATGTGCCAAGGATTTTTTTGCCAGCTCTGTATTCTGGCAGTGTCCCTAGATTCCATTCCAGTTGAGGAGGAGTTTGCCAGCTCTTCTACTGAGAGGCCAGGAGGCACAGGGTGTATATGCTGCCACGCAGGGTTAGGCAGGAGGAGAGCCTGGTTTCCAGCATCTTGTGTGCTGGAATTGGAAATGTGGATGTGCCAGGGAAGAAACAGGATTTTGCACAGAAGGAATGAGAAAAGGGAAGATGTGTTGCTTCGTGCAGGGCTGCGTGATTTGCAGGAGGGAATAACTACACGAAATTGTAGCAACCTTTATATTTTTGTGGGGGTGGTATTAGTGGTGACATTAGGGAAGGGGTTAATTGCTTGCTGTGTCTGTCAGCTGGGGAGCAGCAAGGGGTGAGTAGGAGAAAACTTCAGTTCTGTGAAAGTGGCTTTCTGCTTTGAGGCAGCAACAGTGATATTTCATGTCTTGTTTGGTGTCTCCCGCTTTTAAATGTCAGTCTCTGCAGCCAGCCTTATCTCCTGTAGCACATTTCAATTAGGTATTCCAAATCGTGCTCTGTTCTTCCAGGACAAATATGCCAGAGGTGATATTTACTGTTGCAGCAGGATTTTAAATACTTCCTGCTTTTTTTTTTTTTTTTTTTTTTTTTTTTTTTAAACCTCATGAATTGCAGTTGCAATAATATATTATAATAAGAATTGCATTAGTAATAATAATTTAATAGTAGCAGCAGAGAAAAGAATTCTGTGGCCACCACTGGCAGCTAAGTGATTTTAATGATAAAATTTTCTTTTCCTGTGTTTTAGCTCAGCTTTAAAAGCTATGAATGATGCAGTGATCATGCACTGTGGAGTTTGCAGTCCTTAGGGGTATGGGTCAGGCAAGGAATAAAGCTGGCTGGTGTGATTGCCACACCCTGAAGGACAGGATGTCACCCAGAGGGACCTGGACAAACTTGAGAAGTGGGCCTGATGCAGATCCCATGGGAATCTCTTGAGTTTTAACAAGGCCAGTGCAAGGTGCTGCACCTGGGTCAGGGCAACCCTGGTATCAACACAGGCTGGGGATGGACAGATGGAGAGCAGCCCTGCTGAGAGGGACTTGGGGGTGCTGCTGGCTGAGAGGCTGGACATGACCCAGCCATGGGCACTCCCAGCCCAGAATGCCAAACGAGTCCTGGGCTGCATCCAAAACAGGGCCAGGGAGGGGATTCTACCCCTCTCTTCTGGAAAACTATATCCAGCTCTGGGTCTCCATCACTAGAGGGACATGGACCTGTTGGAGAGAGTCCAGAGGTGGGCCACCAAGATGATTCAGAGGGATGAAGCATCTCTCCTATAAGGAAAGGCTGGAAGAGTGGGGATTGTTTGCCCTGGAGAACAGAAGGCTTCTGTGATGACCTTATTGTGGCCTTTGAGTACTGAAGGCAGCCTACAAGAAAAATGGGGAGGGACTTTTTGCAAGGGCAGGTAGTGACAGAATAGTGGCTTCAAACTGAAAGAGGGTAGACTGAGGTTGGATATTAGAAAGGGTGAGATGCTGGAATGGGTTGCCCAGAGAACGTATGGATGCCCCATCCCTGGAAGTGTTTAAAGCCAGAAAGGATGGGGCTATGAGCAGCCTGGTCTAGTGGAAGGTGTCCCTGTCCATATCAGGGGACTGGAACTAGATGGTATTTAAGATCCCTTCCAACCTGAGCCATTTATGATTCTGTGGCTCTCTGATCCCTTCAGTCAAGCACTCCATTACACTGCCATGAAATGCCACTGTAATGAAGTTAAACAAAAATGGGGGTACTGAATTTTTGGCCACCTAGGAGCTAGTGTGTGAAGATGCAGGGAGGTAATGGTGGGTTTGGGCAGTTAATTACCAAGAAAAAGATATGCAAATCCAAGGTGCTCTCCCAGGTATTGCCCTACCAGTTTTTTTTTTTTTTCTTTTTTATTGTCTGGCTGGCATTGTCATTTGCTTCCATAGATTATCTATTGTAAGTGCTGCAGACAAATAGGAGGGAAGCAAGATTATCATTCCATTAAATTTGTTTGAAGTTTCAGAAATGTTCCTATTTAGCATTGTCACAAGGGAGAAGTGAGAGATGAGCAGACATGCTTACCTGAAGTCGTGAGAGACAAACATAAGTTGTACACCTCAGAAAAGCAAATTACATTCTAATCAATCTTATATTGCATGGTTTAAGGAGCAGATTTGTCATCAGTCTTTACTGTATGGAATGAGCATTCTAAGTTTTTGACTTCAAATTTTATGGAGAGGTTTGATGTTGCATTTAACAGGATTCAAAGGTTGGTTTTTGGCAGCCTTCTAACTGCTAGATCCTCTGCAGAGGAGGGAGGTGGAGATTTATGGTCAAATCTACAAGGAATAACTTTTGGCAACAGTCTGTATGAAATACTATCTTAATTTTTCTCTCTGGTTAAGAAGCTATTAAATAACTAATTTTGCCAGGGCAAGTCTGTGAGTGTTCCATCCTAGAGAACAGCTAGGGAGCATTAATAGCATTATACTTGTAATACTTGCCAAGAAGTTTTTTCTAATGCAATAACTTGGCCTACAAGATGCATCCTGAGTACCCATGCTGTGCATCTGCTAAATTCAAGTTCTTGTTTCAAAGCATGAAAATCCTAGAGCTTCCTCACAGAAAATTGTAGAATTCTCCAAGTTATTATAACTTGACAAACTGAGGAATGTCTGGTAGTAGTTTCTCATAGTGAGGGATGGGCCAGCCATAGTCCTGGAGAGCTGATAATTCCTTTGCCTTCCTGAGCTGCTGTTTGGGCTTATAGAAGAAACTGGTGAGCTCTTGATTTTGCAGCAAAAACTGATGTATGGTGATAGCAGCTCAGTGTGTTAGAGCTGAGAGTTTGGCAACTCTCAGAATTTCTATTTAGGTCCAAATTAGGCAAGGTGGAGAGGGAGAAAACAAGACAGAGCTGTGTGGTCTCTGGTGGTACTCTCTAAACACAGTAGGTGCACATTTGTGCCACTTAGATTGTCTTTTCACCATCTTGATCAAATCATGTGGAGAGCATCTTCAATGTTGTATTAAATGCATATTTTTAAGAAGGTGTCAATAATATAGGTTTTCCAAAAATGGTTTCATAATTTTCTAAGATATATTAATCAGCTATTTAAATTAAATGCAAATCTTGCATTGGTGATTCAGGTGATTTCAAAAAAATCACATAATGGATAAGGTTGGAACGGACAGCAGTGGGGTCATCTGGTCCTACTTCCTTTGCTCAAGCAGGGTCATCCTAGAGCACATTGCACAGGATTGTGTCCAGGGAGTTCTCAAGTATCTCCAGTGACAGAGATTCCACACCCTCCGAGCAGCCTCTTCTAGTGCATAGTCACCCATACAGTGAAGAAATTCTTCCCCATGTTTGGGTGGAGTTTTCAGTGCATCAGTTTTTGCCTGTTGCCTCTTGTTCTATTGCTTGGCTCTACTGAGAAGAGCCTGGATCCTTCCTCTTGGCACCCTCCCTTCAGATACTTGTGTACATTGACGAGGTCCCCTCTCAGTTGTCTCTTCTCAGGGCTGAACAGGCCCAGTTCCCTCCCCCAGCCTTTCCTCGTGAGAGAGATGCTCCAGTCCCTTCACCTCCCCTGGACCCGCTCCAGAAGCTCCATGTCCCTCTTGTCCTGAGGAGCCCAGAACTGGACACAGCACTCCAGCTGTGGCCTCACCAGGGCTGAGTAGAGATCAAGATCATCTCTTGTGACTTGCTGGCAATGCTCTGGATTAAACTGTTCTGCTTCTCTAGATCTTACGTCCTACCCTCTTCAGGTTAAATAGCATTTATCTCTCGGTCAGATTCACTGAAGCCTTGAAGAAATAGTTTTTCTCAAGACTTGAAAAGGAGAGAGATTTGAGAGCAACTACATGAGCAAGGGCTGCATGATCTAAATTCTGGTGGTGCTGATCTGAGATTAATCTTTATGCTTTAGGTTTTTTCTTTGTAAAATAGAAGTTAATGGTTCTTCTTTCTTTTGTGAAATGCCATGAGGCCTTTGGATGCAGATGGTGCAGACAGTTTTGTTTACATGGACATATCTTTTTCTTGCAAGAAGCATATAAGCTTTTGCAAAAGGCATGTAAACTAGCTGTGCAGAGTATTTTAGCTATTGCTCTCACTGTTAATTCAGGTCTGCTTTCATAGGCTAGCAGCCCCTGCATTTTCCAGCTAGTTGTAGGCTGGGTTTTCAAATAAGCTGTGGTGATAAAACCTGCTTTTTTCTCAGTCTCTTTGTTCACATGTCAGTCCTAGTTTGTAAAACACTGAATTTGGAGGGAAGAAAAAGGTAATTACACTTCATATCTGCCATTTCTCCTGACACGGAGCTGTACTTGCTAAACTCCACTGAAGGTGGATCACTTTATTGCATAGTGTTTCAAATTTATGTATGAATTTCTTTTCTGACTTCCAGATGGAAACTTTTTGTATTCATAGGAGGTACTTTTTGTAGTCTTGCTCTCATTTTACGAAGGCACTGGTTGGGCCCAATCTATGATGCTGAGTAGATTCCTGGCACAGTAAATACTTCAGCAGATTTCCAGTGAAATGCCAACATGTTGTACAGTGTGAATGTTGAACTCTCTAGCCTTAACCTGCACCTTTTGCAGCATTGCAAAAGCAAATGCCACAGCATTAATTAGCAAACCCAAATCCCAACCACTTGCTGTGAAGAAAAATAAAGCTGTCTCTGTCAGGGCTTTGGTAGACATGGAGAAATGTTCAGATCCTGCCACTGGGATTATTAGAAGGAAACTACTTTCCCTTTCCAGGCTTCAAAAAATAATACTTTCAGTCTCTAAGTGAGAGGATTATTCAGACTTTGTGATTATGTGTTAATAATTTTGAGATTGGATAAGATGTGCAATATGTTTGTGCTGAAATTTTTAAAGAAGAAGTCCTCCATAGCTCTTTGTAAAAGAAAAAGAAATAGAATGCCCAGTGCCCTGCACCAACTTGAATTTTTGATAAAGCTTTTCTAACTTTTGAAGTTGCCATTGTTTCAAGAGAACTTGGATTTTTCTCTCCTGATGTCTCTCGATGTTGAACAACTGACCTACAGGACCTTGTACAGCATTTCTGCAATAGTGGGCAATATTTCAGCTAAGGGAACATAGCAGAAAGAGTGGGACTAAGTTATAAAGTAGAAAATAGAACCATAAAGGAGGTACTTTGTGTTAAAATAAGCATTTCCAATGCTTATCTTGGTTTTGGACAAATCTCTAAGAGTTGGATGAATTACTCAATAGTTGAAATGTCATCAGTTAGATTAGTATGAAGGAAACAGCATTATCTAACTCCTCCTGGGAGGAGTTTTCTTGCTGACTTTCCCTGGTTTGTTCATCCTGATAGGAAAATTAGGCCACTTAGTTCTTGTCCACAGAACCTGAAAGGTCTGAAGCCAGACTCCTCTTCAGTGAAGCTCAAGTCCCTTAATTGTTGTTGCATATCTCTACAAACATGGAAATAACATTGCTGTGAGTAAGCAGGAAACTCATTTTGTATTCAGTGGAAAACCATGTACTTAGGACTACCTACTTCAGTGGACTGGGCTTTAGATTGAGGTTCTGTGTGATGGCCAAAATAGCAGTATATGGTATTTCTAAGAAGTGCAGAAGTTACTGACTCCCTTCAGGCATATATGTGGTTATACTCCTGGAAGAGATGGTAGCCTGTGGAAGATCCATGGCCTTTCCTGTAACTTGAAAGGAAAAGATCCAGTGTCCAGTGTGAGGCATTGCAAGATGGTTTGAGAGAGATGCAGAGGAGAGTGGAAAGAGCATGACTGTGAAGGGCAGGGTGTGCAAGTACCATGGAGTTACAAACAGGGGCCAAGCAGAGCTATTAGGATTATCTGTAATAATTTTTTGCTTCTATTCCTCGTCTTTGTTCAGTTTATTCCCAATGTCTTGAACAGCAGTGCTCCTAGAACCTTCTGAAGGTCACTGTTCATTGTTCTTACCAAGTTAGCTTTTCTTCCTGTTCAAGTGCAAACCCACAAGTGAACAAAAGACAGAACCCAGAGATGGTACTGAATCATCCACCAGCCTCTTTCAGCATGTCAAAAGCTCACACCTAACAGCTGGTTAAGTTTAATATGGGGCAAAGCAGTAAAAAGATTCATGGTTGACCCAAGATTTATTTTTTTTTTGTTGAAAAAGCTACAGAACCAATTTTTCATAGAAAATGTAAATTAATTCCTTCAAAATACACGTTTTGACTAATAATGTAGTTCCTGCAGTATAGAGATGGCATGATAGTGCCTCTAGAGCAGCAGGTATTCAGTGGCTTCCTGTCTTGGTGCTGACTGGCAGCCAGACTTCATCCATCTCTCTGATGGCCCATGGCCAGTGACTCCAAGTCTCATTGCCAGGAGGACACACTGTGATGTAACATGAAATGCACACTTCAGAAGTCCATTGTTAAGACTGAATTTTAAGAGTCTGATATCCAGTGATTTTCTCTGGTAACAATTGGCAATACAAATATGTCAGTATAACAGTAATTTTTACCAAAAAGTCATTTTCTAAAGCTTAAAAATTCTATTTTCTGACAGGCTATGTGTGTACCATTAAGGTATTCTAAATCCACATAACTTCAGCTACTCTTATGTATTCTCAAACTCCGTCTGCTATCTCTGCAAGATAATTGACCACAGAGTGAATGTGAAACTATGAAAATTAATTTTCAGGAATGCTTAGGGATATTAATCTGAAGAGATGTAGTTATATAGAACTTGCTGAGTGTATTCCATAGTGCTGTCTGATGGTACTTTATTGGGGCATAGATTACTGGTGGGCCAGGTACATTGAGATTACAACCACCCAGTGAGGCAGGAGTGGATGGTTTCTGCAAATTATGAAGGGGATACAAAAAAAAAAACTAAAAAACAAGCCAAAAACCCCCAAATTGCCACCACCACCACCAAAATGAACAAAAAACTCCAACAGCAACAAAGCCAAAAAACCAAACCAACCAACACCCCCCACTATAAACCTCCTGAAACAAGCAGAAAAACCCAACAACCCCAAACACCCAAACCAACCCAACCTCAATCCCCACCAAGCCTCCTTTCCCCCAAAAATCTCTAAACAAACCTAAAATTCACTCACCTTTGACCATATAGAGCATTGATGAATCAGTTCCTTTGAGTGGATTTGCTGTTTCTCTGTGCTGATCTCTGCTTGGTAATAGATCAAGCTCATTTTTCTACACATGCATAAATGTTTTTAAAGGGAGGTGGAGTGGTTAGTGGCAGATCTAGGAAAAGAAAAGGTGAATCATCCTCTCTGCTCACCAGGTCCTGCCTGCATTGGTGGGAGCAGCCCTCCCCGATCAATGTACTTGGATAACAGAATCTGGAGATTCTGGCCCATAATTCCTCTGAGATTATGGGTTTTTTTAGGGATGAGCTAGTCAGTTGGGGAATTGCTAGGTACTGTTTGTTCACATTTCCTTCTAAGTAAGTATTGATGTTGTAGGACAAGCTGTAAAGATAAAAGCAAGGCTCTTGCAGAAAGAGGGAGAGAGATCTGGAATGGGGCATGGTGGAGCTGAGCTCAAGTGCAGAAAAGGTTATTGATAGTTCAGACCCTCCCAGTGCAGTGAAAAAGCCAAATATATTAACTCCTGTGCTCCTTGTCGTTATCTGTCTGTGTTCTTACTTTGCATAGTAATTAACTAGGAGAGCCTTCTCTGTGAGCCTGGAAGTAACAGGGAGCCAAAACAGGTGCACAGCTGTGACCTGACATTCTCATTTGTCACATGGAGGAATACAGAATAAATGCCAGTAGCAAAGGTAACGTTCTTGAAGGAAAAATGTCGGTTTTCAGTTTGGTGTCAGACTGCTATCAAAATTAGTATATTAGCAATGCTGCTACAATTGACATGTGAAAGGGCAGGCAGCTGAAGATGGCTATTCTTACTCCAGTCACCTTTGACAGACAACTCCATTGACAGTTGTCTTTTCTAACTTAGTACTTCTGCACGTGTTTTAGAGCGTTAATGTGTATTTTCTAGAAATGTGTAAACACCATTTAGTAAGTACATGCTGTGACTTCAGCAGTTTCAGTTATCTGCCTAAGTGCCTGGCTTTATTTTATGTGCTTCTGGGCTTCAGTGTTACTCTGTGGTAGTGAGTTCCACAGGTTATTATGCACTGTGTAAAAACATTCCAGTTTTCTTGTTCCTGCTATGTGAAGGTGTGACAGATGCTAAAGGATGCTCCATTGTTTCTTGTGTTTCTACCTTATTGGTTTTTTTTGGTTAAATTAAGGATTTTCTGTGTAGAAGTCGTTTCTTCTGCCTCATAATTTTATTCTCCACTCCTACCCCTCCCTGCCACCCTGTGCTCCTAAGAATCCTTTCTGTTTCTGCTGATGCCTTCTTATATTGAATGACCATATACAAACATACTCTGAAGAAAACTGTTCTGTGAGTTAATGGGATTACGGTAGGGATGTGTGTATGTGTATTCTGCAGTGGTTGTGCACAGAATCTTTGTCCTCCATGTAAGATTTTTAACACTTCTTCAGGGTGAAAGCCTTCCTGTTCTCTTGTACTGACAATGTGAATGAACTAGATTGATATTCAGTTTATTCAACTAGATGCATAAAAGATGAAGTATCACAGAGATCTAGATGTTTCATTATCAGAAGATCTGAGTACCCAGAAAGACTCTTATTTGTGAGGGGAAAAATGGAGTTTGCTGAGTCCCAGGTGGCACATATTAGAAAATCTGTCAGACTTTCTTGCAGGCCTTGTGTTAGAGAAAGTAGCACTGCCATGGAGGTTGTGACTGCAGAGCATGGGCAGAACTGTGCATAAGAAGCCTTCACCTGTCCAGGTGTGATGGATCCCAAATGCCACAGATGGGTGACACAAGGAGAGGAAGCTCTTTGCTTTCCTGTGTTTTTTGTCTGAAGCACTTGCTCTCTCCTGAGTGGTCACTGACATATTGCTTCCACGATGGAGAGGCAGCTGACCAGCTCAGTGAAGCCAGAGCTCCTGTGGTACCCGGGGGCTGCTGCACGTCTGCAGCAGAAACGGGTGGTGTCACATCGCTCCCATGCACCCGCACGCTGAGATGCTGTTTCAGATTGCAGTCAAGCTGTACAGATTTGGGGTATAAAGCAGTCCTGAATTGTGTGTTCCTTCCTAGAAAATGTCCATAGTGTGCCAATCCTGTCTTTAGAGCCAAGCTCAGAGTGTGTGTTAAAACACGTTTACTTTTGTGCTGTATTGGGCTTTGACTCCTTACAGTCTAGTTCTGGGTTTTGCACGTGTAGGGGATTAACAGGCAACATAATTGATTTGTACACAGAAACTATAGGAGTACATACACCTCCACAAACACAATGAAACAATGTATAATTTAATACAGCTTCAAAATTTGATAACCCTTTTAAATAATAAGTGTGTTTTATCTACTAAATCACATTGCACTATCCAGCAGATGCAGTATGAGACCAGTATACATAATCTGTTGCAGGCTTGATATATATTGCATGTAATCATATTAATTATTTATAGCTTGCTTCTACCTACAGATGTGCAATGAATTTCCATTGCAGTGAAAGGTACTTAATATAGGAAACATGATATTATTATTTAATCCTTCCTGTAGAGGACCAATCCTGCATGTAAGGATAGCTATTAAGACACATTCTGGGACATAGAAAGATTTGCCTTTTTTGGGCTAATTTCTGCTTAAAATTTTGGACAATTAAGTATCTCAGTGTCCTTTTGCTTCATGTGTGAATACTCTCACAGACCTTCAATAGCATATAGGTGGTGTAAATTATGTGAAAAAATAAATATTTTAAAATACATGCAATATTCCAATTGGAAGGTGCTGTGGAAAGACAGACACCTTCAGAGAAAAAATGAGTTAACTTTGAGCTCTATAATCAGTCATGTGAGGTTAGGTAGTTTATTCCTTTTCTACTCCTCTAAAAGTGGCTTTTTAAAATAAAAAATTTAATGCTCTAAGTGTTCCTTTATGTCTAGATGAATATTTGAAATTGTGGATCTTTCTCTGGCAATCAAAATGTCAGGGGAAGTCAACTTGCATATATAGTGGAAAGGATGGGAAAACACAAATGATTAATACCTGCATTTCTCTGGTAAGATTTACTGGCCTTTATTTAATG
Source organism: Oenanthe melanoleuca (assembly GCF_029582105.1). Lineage (NCBI taxonomy): Eukaryota > Metazoa > Chordata > Aves > Passeriformes > Muscicapidae > Oenanthe > Oenanthe melanoleuca. The sequence continues at coordinate 40,310,809 of NC_079339.1, forward strand.
AGGAAGGTAGGGTGCAATTTTGGTGGTAAAATCGGCAGTATCCTATGATGCACCGGGTAAAGATGATGCCAGCAGAAGGTTTTTGTATTAGTGGTGAAATCAGTCATCAGGCATTTTCTTCTTTTTGTTAGAAAAATGTGATTCTAGTGGGTTTTGGACGAACGTTTTAATCTGACATGCAGTTTTAATTGCATTAGTATGCCACATGCATCAGGTACAGGCTTCTGGCAAACTGCAAACTTAGGCAGTACAGATTTCTGAGTTCTGAACAAATATATAGGCTGAGTAAAAATTTCTGATGAGAACTTTTAGTCGTTGTAATTAAAAGAGAATCTCAGCATAACACATTTGGAAACGGGCAGTAGAGATGGATGTTTGCCTGTGACAGCTGGAAAGGAGAACCACCATGATAGCCCTTTTTGGAGGGAGAAGATTCAGAAAATTCCTTTCTACCTGAGATGAAGATGGTTTGGATAAGGACTGTTTACCATACTTTCAACTCCCCTTCTCTCATTGTTTCTGGAGTATTTCCTTCTTGATAGTGTTATCACTCAGCTTTTCAAAATAAATGCCCCAATTAAAACTCAGCAGCAGCTACGTGTGCTGAAATGCAAGAAACAGTGCCTGTCAGTAATGGCAGGCAGAAATTGCACATAGATGTTGTTTGCAGCGTTTAGCTTGTTATCAGCTACTTAATAGAACTTGTTGCAAATGTCTAGAGAGAATAACAATTTAGGTAAGGAGAGACAGTATCTTCTACCCTTCAACAAAAAAATTATCCACAATCTGCTCATCACTTCTGCCACTTTGTCTCATGCAGAAAAACCCAATATAACATCTTCTTTCTCTTTCCATTTCTTCAGTAATATCAATAGTTGATGCTATAAAACTGCAAAGTTTTGGCTGATGCTTGTGTTTCATTGTTATTTTTGATGCAGTAGAACTGCAAATATCACATGCCTGCAGCTCCTGTGCTGCTGATTATTAGGGAGAACTCATTTTTTTTTGTAAGCAGGGTCAGAGAATTGTCTTTTCCAAGCCTGTGGGTGTTATTTTCAAACATTTCCCAAATGCTCACAGTGTGTAGTATTGGTGAAGCACACACAAATTGAAATGTTGAACTCTTTAGCAGCTGTAATTTTGGTAATATACTCTTTTCTCAGAATACTCAGAAAATACCAGGAATCAACTTTTGCAAGGGAGGATAAGAACTGATTATCCCAGAAATCGACTCTTGAACCAAAAGAGTCCAGAAAAATCAGATCCACACATGATGAGATTTGTACTTATTTGGGATTATTTTGTTTCTATAGTATGCATCGTGTTAAGGTCTGACTGTACTTTGCAATCCAAATACCCAGGTATTAATTTTTCTAAATTTCATAAATGTTTTCTTTATTCTCACCACTTTTGTTTTTCAAGTTCTCTTAGACACCAGCTTCTTAAGCATGTATTAGTCTTTAGGTTGCTATATATAATAGAGGTGCATGTGTTATACTGGTGACTGATCTGTGTGAAGCTCTGATACCTGTATTCATGGCTTTTGGGCAGCAATTCAATATTTTTTATACAAATTACTTGACATTCTTTGCCTTATTAACTTCCTTTGTTATCCTTTTGACTTCTGCCTAAATGTTTCCAAGGTATCTCTTATTTCCATCAATTAAGAGAAGAGCAGAAGATACTTCTGAAGCAGATGTACTCAAATTCACATATTTGTTAAACTGACAGTGTTTTTCATGGCACTTTTCCAGCTCTGCTTTTTGGATGACAGTCATTCTTTGTGCCAGCACTGCTGAACTTGGATATTAGGGCACATTCTCTGTTATGACATGGAGCAGCAGTTGGCTCAGCTTCATTTCAAGACACATGTTCTTTCCAGGAATACTCTGGCTGCCAACATGTGTGTTTGCTAAACACTTGGCACACAGGGAATGTTGTAATGTACCAGATTTACTCACAGAGGCAGCAAAGCAGCCATATGTCACAACACAGACAGTGTGGGTTATGAGTAAAATATTCATAGTGATTAATAATCCTGTGTGGAACTACTTAGAAATCTTGTTCTCTCCTGCAGCCTGGACTGCTAATCAGAACAGCTTCTACTGAGGCAGAAGCAGGCTGAGATGACCATGCCAGCACCTGGATGCTGCACTGAGTTTGCAGCTCAGTGCCATATGATGGCTTTGTTAAAAACCAGCTTTTGTGACAGACAGAAGTCAAAGCAGTTCTGTCAGCTGAGCTTTCCTCCAGCCATTGCAGAGCTTGCTTCAGCAAAAAGTTGTTTTTTGCAGAGTTCAGTCTTGGTCCCACTGGTTCCCAACACAGCAGTGATTCTTAAAAATACTGCACTTTTCACCTCATTGGTATTGCTTGCATTTTCTGACCACCTATAGAAACATCAGGAAAACCAGTCTTAGATGTCTGCAGTGCTTTAAACAATATGTGCACACTGCAAATGTGTGGAGTCATCATTGCTCAGGGATTGCCATGTGTTGGATGCTTTATGAAGTTTTATAATGGTGTATTTATTTTTTAAAGGACTACAATAGAGACATTTACTGTAACTTTGGCAGAAAATCCTTTGGGTAAAATATCCTCTGTAAGAAATGCAGACCTTCTAAAACTCCTGCAGTGACAATACTTGGCTATCTGAAACAGAGTTGCTTAGGAAGGATTCTCATGTATGAACCTGGATGTTTGAGTTCTCCAAAGGCAAAGGAGTGGGGTTTGTTTCTTGCAATCTTGGCTTTGTACCCACTTGTATAGTGAATTAGGAGGCCTTGGCCTGTTTGTGTTGCTGTTTGAAATTGCTCCGCTGAAATGCTTCTCCTGAGACAGGAGGATCAGTTTATTCCTGATTATTGTAACTGGGCTATAAAATCAGGAAAGCCTATTTATCTGGACATAGCTTTATGCCATTCAGTGTGTCAATGTTACTCTGCTCTGTGTTTCTTTAAATTTTAGAGGCAGAAGATACTCATGTCAGGCTCTTGCCTGCCTGTTACTAAATGGTGCTGTTCTTTTTGCATTTCCACAAGTACCAGCTGCTATCAATATCTGATTTTCTGGACTCCCCCGTGTTTGCCATGGCAATCAGCAGCTCCAGCAGCGGCTGTGAGTAGGGCAGAGGAGAGTGTTGAGGCATGAGACAGCTGGATTGGCTGGGAGTGAGGTAATGCAATGCAGTGCAAAGGGACACGAGGACATATCCAGTCTGTAAGCTTCACTGCTTGTGCCTGTAGGAATAGATGGGCTATGCACATCTCTGGGTAGTAGGGACAGGCTTGCAGTTGCCAGACTGCATCTGTAAAAATGTACTTATACTACTTTTTTCTGAAAGAAATAAAATTTAAACCTTCTCCCTTTGTGTTGCATAATTTCTTAGCATTATTCTCATTTTTAGAAGTTAGAGCAGCTGAAGAAAAAGGGTCACTTAGCTGGGAGTAATCACACAGCAGGGGAAAAGTGATCGGAGCACAGGTGGGAACTTGCATGTTGCAGATATGTTTAAAAGGGGATGACTGCTTCACTGCTTTCATCAGGAGAGGATCTAGTTCACTGTAAAGGAAGATGTCAACATGTTCAGGGGTTTTTTTGTCACCCAAATGTAGGGAGAAAATGTAGTCCTTGCCACCCACTGATCTTCAGAAGAGTGCTCTTCTGCATAATTAGTGACTTTGAGGAAGCAGACTCAAGTGCAGTGTACTTGCTGCAGCCCTTGGCTGCAGAGCTGCCATTTTCCATTCCCTTCAGCTGCACAAGAGAAATCAGCTTGAGGGAACATTGTCCAATTGCCTGAGCTTGCCCAGGGCCCGAGTCGCTGGCAGTGTGGGACTGTGACACACAGCTAAGCAATTTTCATTCTATCCAAGAGAGGGCACATTAACAAGGTAATTATAGCACATTACTTCAGCAGGGACACATCAATTTTAATCCTTGAAGCGTCCTAGTGAAGTAGATAAGTGAGTACTATTAGGCCTATTTTACAAAAGGAGAGACTAAATTAGCAGCTGAAATGATTTGTCCATGGCAAAAGCTGCAGGTGAAGAGCAGGGACTAGGGGAGAAGGGTCTGGTTCACAGACCCCATCAGGTAACCACTCCCTCTTGACCTTGGAGATCTCTCCATTAGTTTGAAACCACACCATTCCATCTGGAACAGAGGGAATGGGGAAAGTGAATGCTTCATTCATTACATTTCCCCCTTTCTTTTTAATGCTGGCAAATTAATTGTAATGTTATTGACATATGTTAATTTGAAATTATTGATTTAGCTCTTGTGGTGAATAAACCTTGGTTTGTAAACAGGCCATCAGAAATACACTAGATTTATGCTGCTGTTAATGAACTGGGTATGTTTTTGTGTAGAAACAACTGAAAAGTCAAAAAATGGTTCTCTTCTCATTGTGCAATATTTAATTGTTAAATGAAAAAGCCTCTACAATGCAGAGCTGTGTTTTACCAAAAGGTAAAAGGGAGCAATTGTAAGAGACCAGTTTTAATTGTTGTTAATTAGATGTTTAAGTTGGTCTTCATTACTGTTTAAACATTTACCCTCAAAATACTTATTTTAACCCTCAAAAGAATATTTCTGAGGAGAAACCTTATATAAGGAGATTCTTGCAGTGTATTTCTTCCCCTTTGTTTTCCCATATCTTCAGGGCAAAGTATTAACACACAGTTCATCTTATGTACAAGCCAAACAAACAGCCTTGTATCACTAACCAGTTGTCTGACAGACAAGTCTGAGACTGCCAGCTGATAGCATAATCTTATGAAAAAAACAGTGCTTGTTACTGGGCTTCATATTTACTTATTTATGGTAGTGTAGCAGGATTAACCATTGTTATCCCTGTGTTTGGTTCATATAGGAACTAAATCTACTGTAGCTGCAAGGCATCACTAGAGGATGTATCTTCCCCTGTGCCAGACTAAAAATGTGCTTCTACCCACAGTCCTAGGCTTACCACCACATTTGACATTTAAATAGTAGCTTCTGTATGAAATTAGAACTTATGTGAAACAAGTTGGGGGGGGGTATCAGATCAGTTCTAAATGACTCAAGCCTTTATCAAAACTTTTGTCTTCGGTCCTTGGGCGCTGGTTGTTACTAACACGTGGAGTGCAGACTGACTGTGGGGGTGGGATTCCTTCCCACCCCTTCAGTACACTTGAGGGACTGTTTGAGGAGTCCTGATCCTTTACTGTCCTGGTCCTGATAATACCTTTCCTAGAGCTGCAGAGAAATTTCAGCCCCCAGAAGGGCCATTCAGACCCTTGTTCTCTTGCACTAGATGACTCGCAAAGGCTTGGCCCTTCCACCACACATGCATCTGCAGATGCTTAGCTCTGCATGGTGCTGTAGGACATCATTTGTGAAGCCCTATATAGCCTCCACCCCAAATTTGTGTCTATAAAGTGAGCAGGAGCTCATTGTGCTGAATGTGAAAAGCCCTTTACTGTTAGATATTTTTTTTGTTGTTTTTTTGTTTTTTTTTTTGTAATTAGCTCAGTTGAGGTTCATTTACTCAAGAGTAAAGACTGAAATGGGAGAGGGGTACTGAAGACTGATTATTCTGGCTATTATTTCTGGAATTAAGACCTCAACAAGTGTGTGTGTGCTTTCTGAAATCTTATTCTTTAATACTAGGCAAAACTAAGTGTCAGTATTTTTGCTTTGCAATGCTATGGGCAATTTATCTCACAACACTTTTAAATGGCTCAATATCAGAGTCTTAATTTTAATAAAATGATGATCAAATGATTTAACCATGTCTGTATATCAGGTTCATGCCTGATTTAAGAAGAGATATGACAGAAATCTTGTGAAAACTCAGATGTCTGAGATTTGGATTCATGACTCAGGCCTTCTGAGCTCTGCTCTCAGTGTCAGGTTGGTCTGTCTTCAGCAATTGCATATCAGATTGAAAGTGTCTTTCCCAGTTTTCCTTTGAGCATTTAATTTGGGTATGCCTACTTTTGTTCCAATACATTAGAATCTCTGAGGACTCCAAGGGTAATGCTTTTTACAATTTGCAAGTATATTTGCTTTATGTCCTGTAAATAAATAGTGCTTTTTAAAAATCTATTTTAATCCGTGCCTATTTTTTCTCTTTCGCGATAAGCATATAAAAGTCTCATCTTGTTGGAATTTGCAAGTACTGAAATAATGAATACTGAGAATATTTTATTTTCCAGGTCTTTGGTTTCAGTGCAGCCCCTGCTGTGCTATTAATATAGCACTTTTGCCAACTATAAAAATAAAAACAAATGCATATGAAACCATGTAAGATTCTGTTTCTCTTTTCTTTCTAATGGAAATTAAAATACCTGCAGCAAATCAGAATCACACTTGTGAGTCTAAGTTTGTATTAAACCCCAGAGCCTTTGGATGCTCTAATATCCTGGTTATGTAAAATGCAGTTTAAATGGAGAGAAGTGTTTTTCCTTGTGTTGTGGTGACAGTTCTGGACCTGATCTGAATCTGCAACTACTGACAGTTATGGAAGAGGATGAAGTTAATTGACAAGTCAGCTTGAAAACAAAGGTTCTTTGAAGATTTAGAGGAGTTAAAGGATAGAAGGGAAGGGATAAAATGGTTCTGCTATCCCTGGGCTCTAATGAATGTAAGTAGTGCATATTAGAAGGTATTTTAAAGCTGATACCTGGAACAGCTGGATCATTTCATGTTTCTTGGGACAGTAGGTCTGGATTTGCTGTGGATGGTACCTAAACTTTAGTTGGCATCTAAAGATGTTGTGCTGTGTCAGATCACCATGGGGGCTGGCAGCTTGCTGGTGACTGGACAGGGTCCTTGTCAGGCAGGATGTGTCCCTCTGGCTCCAGAGGGGCAGCTACACAGACTGGGGACAGAGCAGGGAGGGAGGGCAGTCCCCAGCCCTGTGTCCTGGCATGCTTGTGACCCTGACTTGTCCTTGTTGGACATTCTTTTCTTATTAAAACAGACTCCCTTTGCTGAGTCTGCTGCATGTTTTTGTAAGTAAGTAATATCCAAGACAGGCCACTGTACCCATAAGGAGATGCTTTTGTGAGGATCACTATCTTTATAATAACTGAATTGGATTCTGCAAAGAGGAGCTTCCTCTATCCATAAGTCCCCACATAACTGTACTTTTGGCAAGTCCCCGTTGCAGGCCTGTCCTCTCCTGCCACAAAAGAAGAAATGCTGTGTGCTCCAGTCTCTGCACCCCAGATTATCCTCTGACTGGTTTTGTACCACAAGGGCTCAGTGTTGCTTGGTGTGTGCTTCAGATTCCAGGGGCAGCTTAGGAAGTGATGCTTCATGGTAAGGCACTAAATGCTTTCTCTTCTATGTTTGTACTAAACGAAATTGCAAGCTTGTATCCAAATGATGGGTTCTTTTCACAGTATTTCACAATACTCCCATATGTTTAGTTACATCTTGCCTTTTCTTTTAGACTATCTTCTAGCGGTGTTCCAAAATTTGTCTTTGTTTTATGCTGCTACTCACAAGTGTGTATAAGGTCCCACTCAAGGAAACTAGTGTTAGGGTCACAAATAGAAGATTCCTGGGAATACTAGAAATGGCCATTTTTTTCCTGTAAAATATGTTTATTTGTACTTTTTTCCAAAGGCAGACAAAAGAAAAAGGATTTTGGGAAGGGGAGGGGATGAAGAATTTACTTACCTTGTCTCTTTATCACTTTGCCTGTTAAACATTATTATTGCTCTTATGGGGCTTCTAAACAGTTTTAATTAGGAATTATGCTAATAAAGTCTGTTGTGACATGGAAATGCACTTCATTGCTTATATGCCTCATTACTGTGTTTTAGTACTCTGCAAAACACAGTATCCTTTCCTAGGGCAACGTGGAGTAGGAAAGAATAAGGAAGGAGAGGCTTCGGTGCCAAAAGGTTGCATCTGGAGGATCCAACTTACTTTCCCAGCTCTGCAGTTGAATGACTTGACCTACAAACAGGAAAGGCATGAGGAGTGCTCAGCACCAGGGATGCTGAGATTTGAAATCTGTCCCTGAATAGTCAAAACTGAGGCCACATTTCTTAAGAAAGTTGTCTGTGATACTGTGCTCTGCCCTTCTCACATTTCTGCCCCTTGGACCAGTATTTTTGTGAACTGAGCTGTCCCAGCTTCTGTTGGAGTACTGAAATACTCCAAGTTGGATCCTGTTTTGATGCACAGAAAAAAGCAGACCTGCTGTTGGCAGAGTGATGTACACCATTCCTTCACCAGTAGTAGAAATCAGATTTAGGAATACCATCACCAGGAGCACTAGCCTCTTAATGCCAGAACTAAAGAGGTGCCTTTGTGGCAGCCTTTGGGCCACTGAGGATTTGGTACTCAGCTATGTTGCCTTGTGTACATGAATGCAAATAATTAGAGCCAAACATGACACAACTATTTTTCACTGACTGAATTGAGACAGTAGGCTGTAGGAAGAAAACTGATGGGTATTGTTCTTTAAAAAGAGAGAGTGGGAGAAAATAAAGATGCAAAGATGTCCAAAGATAGATACATCTTTCTTTCTTTCTTTCCTTGAAATTTAAGTACTAGTTTTGTCTGCCTGAAAGCTTTCCACAAAGAATCTCTCAGTTAGAAATCAATACTTTTGATTAAAAACTGTTACTGAATAAATATGATCTGTCTGTCTGTAGCATCAAGCAGATAGGTTTCTTTTATATCTTTGTTATCTTTTTTTGTTTGTCAGCTCAGTGGAGTTGTTTGGTGTGGGGAGTGTGGTCAGAGGAATTAATTTCAAATTGCCTTGCTCTTCTGAATGCATTCCTTAACTCAAATGGGACAGTTTAGGCAGGTTCTGGGAACCAGTTTATCTGTGCTATATAAAGTGATTTTAATTGGCACAATTCTAGAAACTCCTTGAAATGACCACAGAATTATTTGTGAGAGCTTTGCAGAATAATTTCATTCTTGCTTTCCCATTTGTCTCAAAATCTGCTCTGTTAATGCTCTTGCCATACTCTTTGCTGACCAGAGATTACATTAAAATAAAATCTCTTAATATAAGAGCATATTTCTTTCTTCCCTTTAGCTTCCCTGACTCATTGAAACCAAAACTAGTGTCATTGACCTAACAGATTAAACAGTTCATTAGCATTCATATTTTCAATCGTGTATATTAGCTGTTTGTTTCCACTACTGTGTGCAGAATTCTCTTGGACTATAAAGATGACTTTGATCAGATACTCTGAACTGAGGCATCCCCCAGAGAAAAAAGATCTTGCAAATCCAATGTCAGTCTGGTACTCTGTGGTGCTTAAGATAGTTCCATATTCAAAAGCAAAAGGTTATGAAAGTGGATAGAAGCTAAAGGAAGGAATAGCATGTAAGCAATTCAGGCAGAACTTTTTTCTTCAGTGTGGGACAGTCAGAAATTTTAAAGAAAGCAGTAGTCAGCAAGATAAGAAAATATACATGAAGAGCAGTTCTAGGCAACTGCCACAGAGAATAGTAGCAGATGTCAGTGGTGGGAAAGATCAACAACATTGTGCCATTTGAATGTCACTTGAAGAGTTTCTTTAGAATCTGCTTTTCAAAGTTTTTTCAAGTTCCAGAAGGCCCAAAAAACATCAGAGTAAGGGGCTCTGATGAGAAAAATTACAAGATATGGGTACATTGCAACTAGGAGATGAGGACTTACATATTAATACAATGATGCACTTGGATCCTTTGTTTTTACTGTGTCTTAGCATGGAGCAGGGAGAACTAGGCAGGTCTTGAGAAACAGTGACTTTTAAATGGCTTCTATAAAGTAAATATATTGAATAAAGGAAGAAGACTGCTTCACAGTCAGGCACTGAAATTGTTTGTACTAGCAGGTCACTGCAGTGGATCATTGGAAGGTACTGCAGTTTTTAAAATTATTAAAACAATAGTTTCCTAGTTGAGTATTTGAGTGTTGAGAAGTTTATTTGTTAGGTGATACCGGACAGCATGAAAAAATAAATAAGAAGATTCAAAGAAAAGCATTGGGAAAGCAGGGCGTATGGAAAAGAAAGTGCTCTAAGCTAAAAGGAAGCAGCAAATAGCAGTATTAAAAGTTAAGACTACTCAGTGTTTTTGTGTTTCTTGGTGTTACTTTTGTATCAGTATATCTTCAGTTCACTAAACAGTGAGACACTGTGGGTCACTCCACAGCGAACCAGAGCTGGGTCTGGACACCTTTGCATCTTCTGTTTCCAACTTCCTAGCAAAGATGTTTGACTTTGTTGCTTTGCAGTCTGGGAGTTTGGGGCAAAGGGACAGGACAGAGGTTTAAGGGAGGTACAAGGTTTGTACTTTGAGAAACATAATCTGAGGATGGACTGGGAAGCTGTAAATCAGAATTCAAGGCAAATGCAGGTATCACCTAAAGAACAAGCTGCTTTGTGAAAAGTTGAACACTCTCAGTGTCTGACAACATATCTGCATCATGAACTCACCTTTGAGGAGCAAATGTCCTCTGGGCATCTTCAGCCTTAATCATAAACATTGCACACCAAATAATTCCTTTTGGTATCGTGATATTGATGTAGAGGTGTGGCTTTCTGCAAGTTCAGGGTGTAACAGTAGAATATTCCCATTTAGTGCTAGGGAGTTTTGAAACCCCAAAACTGCTCTTGGTATGTATCTTAAGGCTGTGATTTACTTCTCGGGCATCCCATTATCCTTGTCAGCTTGAGTGGGATTATTAGTCTTCTTTTTGTGTTTATCTCTTTAGGAGGATATATCTCAGCAGACCTATGGCTCAAGTATTCAGTGGCTTACAGAGGAGCTGTGACTCCATCATTCTATGTGCACATCCAAGCTGCATGATAAGCAGAAAGTTTGAAGTTTGACTTTCACCATGTCAGTCCATTTCTCCAATGTTTCTAAAACCCTTTACAAGCAATTCAGAAAAACAAGGCCCTCAAGCAGAGATAAATAGCTTATAGTAAAATGCTGTTGGAACTGGACTGCTTAGTTCTGCTGCTGTATGTGGTCAACACTTGAAGCAGAAATTTCTCGTATTGGTGGTTGAGATGCCACTGGAGAACAGATGGGCTCTCCCAACCACTGCAGGTATGCTGATTGTGGGTCTAAAGCCAGCAGTGTTAGAGAACAAATCTATGCTAGACACAGGGTTTGAAGTTGCCACCATTAAGCAAATGGTGCAGGGAGCCCCAAGTGCGTCTTTCCTCTGAAGAAGATTTGTGTTAAGAAGTTATGAAAAGGAAATGAGATCTCTTTCATCCAGTTTGCTGTGTAGATGTCTCCTATCCACTTCCCTGTAGGGAACATCCTTGTATTTGAAGCAGGAAAATGGTGAGTGAAGTTATCTGGATTTCAGCACACATATGTGGCAGCAGCTCGCAGCAAAAGTCTTATTGGGAAAGAGAGACAAATCCAATCTCATTGAGCTTCATGTTCCTGATTAGTATTTTAGTAATATTAATGCTCATCAACCTGCTACATGGTCTTTGAGAGGATTAATTAATCGTTACTTCTAATAGCCTTAGAGATGTTGCTGCAGAGATACCAGGAAGAAAGGGAGGATTGCTATCCTTATGGGACAGAGGGTGTAGGGAAAGAAGGACAGAAGGAGCAGTTGCTAGAATCTGTGAAAGTTAGGGCAATGTCTGTATGCTTGGCTGTGGGCCCCTCTGCATATTAAGAGGGTTTTTGAAATGGCTGTCTGTGTGGTGCCTGGGTACAAGTGACCTGCCTTGCCCTTGCTTGTGTCCCTCCACTGTTTGTCTTGGTCCTTTGCTCCCACTGCTCTGCGTGCTCCTGCCTCCCCCTCATGCGCATGCACCCTCTGCTCGCAGCCAGCTTCATCCAAAAACAAGTGTGTCTCCACGGGAACTGAGAGACAGCTGAAAAATGGCAGCTAAATGCAGCTGCCCCTCATTTAATATCGACTCTGGCACTGACAGAACAGATAATGGGCAATAACACACCATTATGCTGTGGGGAAATGAAATGCTTCAGCAGACGCCTGTCATGCTGCAGGGATTTATTTGTTACTGTACCAGCAGAGATTTCTCTCCCCTTCTGTCTATCACTTTCTCTCATTCCCTCTTCTTTTTCTCCTTCTTTCCCTTTTCTGCCTGTTGTCTCCACTTGGCCCTTTTGCTTTCCTCTATTTCTTTGTATTCCTTCTTTCTTATTTTTCTCCTTTCTCCACCTCTTTTCTCACTTGCTTTCTCTATCATGTTCTCTGGTTTTATTGTTCCTGGTGTTGAAAATTGCTGTGTCTGAAGCCCAAGGGTTTTGTGGAGCTCCAAGCTTTTTGCACCTTTCAGATATCCCATGTTCTTCCTAGTGCTTCTCCCTTTTGTCTGTGTGCACTGTCAGTATGACTCCAGTAAGGATGACGTTTACTGGATGAACCTTCTACTAACATATTTCTGTGGGCTGTGTTTTAATTTGGCAAATGGAACACCATGTAATGAAAGTTTTTTGATGGAAATGTAAAGGATAGTGCCAGTGGGAGGGATGTGCTGCTTCTTGTGGTGCCAGAGTTTGTGACCACAGAGTGCCCAGAGGTTGGGCAGTTTGCATCTAGGTTGTGGATCATGTTGGTTTCTAAAGATTCCTAATGTTGTGACTCTTTCACTGTCTTAATTATTCAGGGTTAGTTTCACTTAGTAACTGCTCTGGGTTTAGTTTCTCTAAATGTCCTAGTTGTGCAAATCTGAGATGAGAACAAGGGGCACTGAGATAGCAAGTGATCCCTCTCTCAGGATTTTAAGACCTGTCCCTCTGCAGATAAAGCTTTCAACTAAACAATAAACCTTCAGGTACCTACTTTTTAGGTGGAGGAAATGGAGATCTGTGAAACTCATTGCTTGGACTCCAAGGCTGCTCTGACATCAGTAAAAGGGCTGTCTGTGGATGCAGTTCATGCAGCAAAGGCATTCTCTTTTCAGTACAGGCTATCTCCTCCACATTTTCTTGCAAAGAACCATGAAATCCTCATAGACCTATAGTCATGTGGGTGTAGCTGCACCCCTGGGAGTGATCTTCACAGATCATGAGGGTCTAAACATGCATTTGATGGGTGGAGTAGAGGAGCTATCATCATCTCCCACAGAACGTGCACCATCTTGCAGTATGGGATCCCAATCCCATGAGGTGGCAGAGCTCTGGCAGCTGCCCAGTCCCTGTTTACTGCAGCTAACATTGTAGCCATGTCCAAAATCACATCACATCAATCCTTGTCTACTTGCTTGTACCTATGGCTTTATTAACCTAGTTATGCAAGGAGCTCATTTGAATACAGATATACTTTATAAATTCTTTTGTTAGTGTGCCTGGGCCCTTATAAAAAAAAACCAACCAAACATACTAGTAAAGTTGTGTTTTCTGCCAGTGTAACGACATCTTCATTCATGATTTTGTCATTGTTGATAAGATGATTACAGGGGATATATTGGATGGATTTTTTTGTACACCTAGTTGGTATCTGTGCAATTAAATCTTAAGGTAGGAATTCTCTAAATGATGTATTACACACATTCTGCCATATGGACCTAGAATAGGATTATTCTTCTTTTCCCTAAGTGTGATGGAGTGAGCAAATCTAGCTAAGCAGATTTTTAGAAAGCAAATTTTGCAAGGAAACATTGCAATACAGTTTTAAGCAGTACTAATTCTTACAAACCCCCTTGTTATTCTAGGACAGCCTTGTTGTTCTAACCCAGTCTTTGATATAATGCATTGATTATGACTTGCAAATCATCTACATTTTTGGTACTTGGATAATATTTGATTTAAAGTTCCAAGGGTGATGGAGTAAGTGACCATTGCTTGAATCCTATCAGTTTCCCAGAAATATTTACACTTCTGTGTAAAATCTGACTCCTAAGTTTTCCAAGTTCATCAGGCCTCACTGTGATTTGTGACAAATCAGGGCAGGGGAATCTTTAATACAATAGCAGGTAAGATAATGATTGCTAGGGGAAAGCAGATAATGAGAAAGAAGGAAAGATTCTTTTGGCTTAAGTCCTGGTAAATCCTCATATCTCTGCAGAGGAGCTTATTTAAGCAGAATATTTCCAAAATATCAGCATACATCCTACATACCTGATTTTATTTACTTTTTCACTGCAAATGTAGAATGTGCTCCTCAAAAGTACTCTTAGGACTCAGATGAAATAGGCAACTTTGTGACATGGCAGCTTGATGTGCAGTTGAGTGGTAAAAATAATATTCATTCTCATTGATACTTTGGTTATGTTCCAGTATACTTTGGGAGCAACTCTTAGGCAGCTATGGGTTTCCCAGTTTTTCACTACTTTTTCCAGTGTCTTTAAAATTAATCCCTGCTGTAAGATATTGAAACAGTAAGAAGGTGATTTCTGCTTTAGGTTTCAAAGAAAGCAAGTTGGAGTCCAAAAATCCTTAATTGATGTAATTCTACCACTTATCTGAACTAGGAGATTTTTAAGTACAAAGGCTATTCAGAGCTTTCTCTCTCTCCACAGTTGAAATGACAGTGAACTGACCCCCATTTCAATTGCATGCCCTGCCAGCTTCTTGAGCCATGCTTATTAATGAAATAAGCAAACATGGAAGTGTCTCAAGGGTTTTTTTTCCTGTTTTTCTTTTTTCCCCCCACTCTCTCAACAAACCTGCAGTCATTAAGTGCCATCATGAGAGAGGAATCAGCCTGTTAAAAAGAAAAGCTCTGATTTTTAAAAATTTTTCATTTATGAAGAATCCCATCAGGAGCAGGCTGTGATTAATACACATAATTGAAACAAATTGCAGCTAACTGCAGAAAAGTGTCTCCCAGCTGCTGACAGAAGGAAATTGCTGACAGCCTTTTCCCATTCAATGAAGAAAAGAGAGAGGGAGGGAGAAGGGAACCCTGCCCAGCCCATGCAGACACATGGCCACGGTGTGCGCATGCACGCTCCAAAGCCCGTGTGCAGCCAGGGCACTGTGCATTTCTGAGGACTGTGCCTGTGTGCTTGTAGGACCCCTCATCTTGGGTGCCTGCCCTGCTGAGCAGGCTGTGTGCCCACTGCAGGGTGACAGTAATGTCAGGTTAGTGAGAGCTGCTCTGGAGGCACCGTGTGCCCCGGCACAGAGCAGGCTCCACTGTCGGTGTGCTTTCACTCGTTCTCACATGTGAAACAACAGAGACTGTCTTCTACAGGGAGCCCTCTAGCTTTATATTTAGGAGGATAAGGCAAGCTCAGTTCTGGCTTTTAAAATGTCTTCCATCACTAAAGGTTCTTCTGTCCCTTTCACCTTTTGTTTTTTATGCTCCCTGTCATTAACAGCTTAGAAAACAGTTAGACTCTGGAGTTGAGTCTGAAACTGAGAGCCATCTTTGATTGAAATGCCATACAGATGGCTAATGGGCATATATCAGAGCTTTGTCTGGCTCAAAAAGTTTCTCTGGAGAAGAATTTAATATCCATAGTTCATTCAGTTGCTGGCTTCTGCTAAGGCAGTCAGTGACTGGGTTATGCTGATAGTGTTGGGATACGTGTTTATCACGTATGTGCCATTTATAGCTTGGCCATCCCATGATGTGCTCCCACACAGGCGTGTGGCTGCTTCAAAGTAAGCAACCCAGTGCCCTGAGTGGGCCACAGAAGCACTAGTCAGCAGAATGCAAAGTTAGAGAGACCTCTAGGAGATTGTTAATAAGATGTAAAAAACTGGCTGGCAAAATCTGCAGTGAGGCTGATGCTCTGATACTAACTGGACATATTTTCTTAAAGATGGTATTTTCATCTGTTGATTTTATATTCTGAGCTTTTATTCATCACTGTGTAAGAGTGCTTTTACTTTTTTAGAAGCAAGCAGGAACATCAAGTATGTGTTATTTTTCAATGTATCTGCCTTTAAAGCTGATTGCTACGGTGTGATGCCAATTGGTAAAAAAAATCTTGTAATTTTTCCCATTGAAATAAAGCCATGAAGTCTGTTTGTAACCACATTATAAGTGTTATAAAAATAACTTCCTTGAACTGGTCCCTAATCTGTTATTCCTTCTTGCTCTGTGTTGGTGTTCAGTGTAAACACATCAATAAGAAGCAGTTACCAAACAAACATTCCTTTATCAGAGGTGTATGTCGATCCCAATGGAAGCCTAACACCTCAGGCAGGCAGATGCAGCAGTGGGAAAATAACTGATTAACTCAGATGTTACAGGTTATGGATTGTGTTTATGAGTTAGTGATTCATAGTAGATGCAGCCAGGGAAGTGAAGAAGGGCTGAAACCATTGACATTTGAAGTCATTTCAGCCCAGGAAATGGTGCATTAGTCTCTAGCACTATTCAGGGAGCTTTGAAAGAGTCTGAGAGGAGTTCAGTGAAAAACCTAAATGCTGAAAGAATTTAAAATAATACCAGGTGGGCAGTGCTGGAAGGGAGATAGCTGGCTTAGATTATTACCATAATAACAAATCACTCAGAAGCAAACTAGGCTGAATTTGCCTATTAAAAAACAAATACATGTACTCTTTTAATTCTAAGGGAAAGCAAGATAAGCTAGTGTATTCACACTGAGGCATGAGCTGCCTTGTATTTTCTGAAGGGTAAGGTGATGCATGTGGGCAGCTGCCATGAAGGAGTTGATGTGATGGATGTATTCCACATGCCTGCCCAGTGCACAGAGACACAAGTGCCCCACCTCTCAGTCAGGGTTACTCCTTGATGTGCAGAAGCCACATTTCCCATTGCTATAGTGTCTTTCTGCCCCTTTGAAACTCCCCTTGCAGCTAAGAATGGTCATGTCCCAGCTGTGTTTTAGTCCTCAGTGGTTCTGGAATGTTGATGCAAAGCTGTACAAGGTATGCTCTATTCTGGAAAGAGTAATTGTTATAACCAGTAGACAGACCTCTATTTTACAGAGGTGAAAAAGCAGGCACAGGTGGAGTCTGGAGGTCTATAAGCCTGCAGGGCTGTAACCACTTGAAGGATCAGCAGGGCTGACCACAGCCTGTTCTGACTGGTGCTTGCATGACTCTCAGAAATTGTAGCTTGTGGGAAATTACAGTTCCTGTCAAGGATCATTTCTGTCTTTTGGGGTTGAACAGCCTCAGTTCTGCCAGATAAAGCAATTTTAGTACATATATATAAGCCACCCACAGCTAAAGGAACTTTATGGAGTTGCTGCAGTCCTTGTAAGAGCTTGAAAATTCTTTCTTCATTTACCCCCACCGAGAAACAGAATCTTTGGGGCCAACAATCTTGTTTTACTAGATGCTATGAAATATTGAGGCCAGCACTAACATTTGTCTGCTGCTATCTCTGCAGCTTGAGAACTTGTTTAACTAGCATTCATTGTGAAAGCCATTCAAGAGGACATCCCCAGGTGAGGAGAGCACAACTATGTCTTATGATTCATACATCGTGGTATGGTCAAGCCAAGCAGATCACAGATGTTCAAAATCTGCTCATCTATAGGACAAAGAAACAGGGAGTGGTGCTCTAAGAAAGTGCATAGGCAATAGCAGGAACAATTGTGATCCTCTGTGGGCTGCAGGTGGTAAAGCTTAATGTTGTAAATTGTTATGGAATTGTAAAAAAGCTTTCAGTATTGGGATGTACTAAATGCAGTGAGTTGTCCTTCTCCTTTGTCTTCCCAGACTAGTTAAGTTATACAGTTTGGTTTTTTGTTTTTTTTCAGTTCCTTTGTGGGATTGATGTATCATGACAAGCAAGAAAAAAAATGCGTAAAATCGGGAAAAATATATTTAATGAAGTTTCTTTACCTTATTCAAGTCATCTGTTTGTAATGATAAAACTGCACATATGTTTATCTAGATAGATCAACTGTATGAATGTATATAATGTTATATGATTTTATCCCTCTTATTTTTTAGTTCTGCAGAGCCAACAGAGTTGTGAAAAATAAGTTATACCTTGTTCTGACATATGCTTTAACAGAAAAGCTCTTAGAATTACCATGTGAAGGCCAAATTTTGCCAACAGTCCTTTTTCAGCAGCCCCATAATAGATCGTGGCTTTATGAAGGTATGGGTAGAACTTGTTTTGACAAAATTGTGTCGCTAGAGACAGCATGAAAAAGGATTTCAGCTTCTCTGTGATTCTAAAAAATAGTGGCAGACACAGAAGTTACAGAGGGAAAAAAACTGCCAGCACTTATTTTTTTGTTGGAATGAGCACATTTGACCAGAGAGCTGTCAAGAGACAATTAATCTGGAGGCTCTTGAGGTTACAAACTGGCAGAGTCCACTTTCAGAATTGTCTTGTATTTTAAACACAGTGGTGTTTTTCACATAGCAAGGGCTTCAACGATCCTTCATGCTGCCCATATGCACGGGATACACAAGGGTTTGCTCTGTGGGTTGTGACCAGAACTGCCATACTAACTTCTCAAAATCTCTGACCAGCTTTCAGTTCCAAAATGAAAAGACTAAGGTGTCAGTGGGTTAACGGAGTTGTTAATATGTGGGAAAGTGGGGACAACACTTCAGTGAAACAGGAATTGGAAAATATTTATAAAATACACAAATACCTCTGGTGTTTAGGTTAGAATGAGAGTCTTTGCTACTAACAAAGAAACCCAAGTCACAATCCCCAAAACCACAGAAGTCAAGACCCTCTAGGGTGAACTTATCTCCAAGAAAATAATGGCAGCACCTTTCTGAACTGAAAGAGAAACACAGGTTTTTCAACAGTATTTGTAGCACAAGGGCAGTGTCACATCTCCTGCAGAGAGATTTGAAAAGTAATTTTTCTAGCAGTTGGGCTTTGCTTGTAAGAGTAAGAATTACATCAGTTCTGACCTTCTAGCAACAGGCTTAGGAAAATAGCATGAACATGGATGCCAGCATGATCGCTGTCTTACATCCAGCAGTGTACTCTCACTGATTGCCATAAAATCGCTCCTTATTTTATCAAGGCCAGTGAGTTCAGAGCTTGGCTTATAGTAGTGAAGAGAAGCATTGGTTTGATTGTTGTTTTTTCTTGGTTTTAGTTGATATACAGTCTTGATAATGTGTACAAGGCTTTAATAAGATTGTGCTACTCAGTAGCTTGAACTAATGAAAGCAGCCGGGCTTATTTTTGGTGCTGTCACATCAAGATACGAAAGTAATTTCATTGATGATATGAAGTTACTAATTTTGAATGAGCTGATAGAATAGCTGTTATCTATTATTCTAAATAGCATAGATAATTTCAGAAATTTATGAAAGAAGATGAGCTGATAAGTATTTAAAGATAATTACAGTATATACTAAGCATCGATTTTTATTCCGTTGCAATAAATGGATATAATATGTATATATGAAAAGACCACATGGGAATAGCTAAGAAAGAATTACAATAATGACATATTTTTTTTCACTTGAATACAAAAAACCTCTACTACAATGAAATATTTATTCTTAAAATCTTTTTTGATTTGTTGAGGTTTGAAGAAATCCTACATACTTCCAGTGATTAACTGAATACTTTTGCCTGAATACCTTCTTTGTTCATCAGCATCACTACCAGCCAGAGATGCTAAACTGACACATATTTTGCACTGCTGTTGAGCTTCCCCCACTCCCTGACCTTAAATTACTTTATGTACCTTTTAACCCACTCCTGTGTCAGTCCTGTCTGGGTTGCATGCAAAATCTTCAAAAGCAAGCTTAGTTTTCCACAGGTGTCTAAATGAATTAGATGTTTCATCCAGATTACTTCTGTGGGGCTTCTGGCAAACTTCTTTTCTGTGAACTTTCCTTAGAGTCATCTAGCTCCTATTTTGAACATGCAAGGAGTTGTTAAGATGGAAGAATATGTTTCTTTTGAAGGTTATGCTGTTGCATTAAATAATAATAAAAAACCAAAATGTGATAATAGTAGATTGTGCTCCTTCGCACATACAGGGAGACTTCTGCACAAAAGATAGATGTTACTTTTTCAAATTAGGATGTGAATTCTGTGTGCCTAGGATCTTCTCCTGAAATCTGAGATACATTAGTCTTGATCTTCAGGCATGATGGTGGCATGTATCCATTGCAGAAATTTCTGATAGTGAAAAAAGATTTCAGAAAATGCAATGTGGTTTGCCCAAGTCTCATGCTGAGCTGGCAGCAGAGCTGAAAACATGCAGATTTTTTCTTACCCTTTCTCGAGCAACAAATCCATTGAACAACTGGCTAGACAATCCACTTTATGTTTAGGTGCTCGTACCTCCCAAAAGAAGCAATGTCCTGCTTATCTGAAGCTGAAGTTGCACTCTTCATGGGATGAGCCTCCTTGTCATTATTGAATGGACTATTTGACAGTCTTGTTATTTTTGATGTTTCAGGCAATTTTGATAATTCAGGCAATATTCAGGTTAGGTTTTAGTAGATGCATTAATGTGTGTTTTCTTTGGAACTAGTCCCATAATGGCAGAGGTATAGGAGGGCAGGCTGATACTTGTCTTCACCTCCTCTTCTCTGTATGCTTTTGTTTTCCAATAAGGAACTTTGCTCTTTGTATCACTTTTGGATGTATTTATTCAGACATATATTTATTTGTGCATGGGCTTAATGTCCTATATATCACAGAAATGTTCCCTGTTCTCTACGCTTTTCATTGTTGTTTTACATGACCCTTGTTTTTGCACATAACTTTGCTACAGCCAAGCTGTAAAGAAAGTAATAAAGTGTGTGTGTGTGTGGCAAAATAAGGTGGAATGAAACCCTTGTATAGATGCTTTCAGTCATTTTTATGTGCATCACTCTCTTCCTTCTGATGTAGTGCTGTCTATAGTGATCTAGAGTCTTCCCTTCCTTCAGCTTTGTGTTTTCAGCATTGTGTTAATTGTTTGTGGTGTATGGGTTTTTCAGCAGCGTGCAGTGAGAAAGGTCAGCTGTCAGAAACAGGCCTGTCCACAACTGATAAGGCATTCGAGAGATTGGATTTGACTCATTAAGCACCTTCCCTGTAGACATGGAGGCTGCTCTGCTGCAGAAAAAAACTAAATCAGGAAGGAAAAAAGCCCAGGATGAAGTTGGAGCATGCGCCAGAAGCGCTGGCACACCCTGCCTCTCACCCCCGTACACAGTGCCAGTTCTGAATGCTTCCCCACGCTTGCATCCTTGTGCACTGTGGACATCCGTGCTTATGCCCTGAGACTGTGTGTATTCACTCCAGTATTTACACCTGGGCAAGACACACATTCATTTTTTTTCTGATGCATACATGTGTAAGTCCTCGTGTGTGTTCCCTGAAGTTACATGGGGAGATGCATTTCATTCCTACCCTCAGATGTGTTGTATGAGGATGTTAATTATCCCACATTTTGCATGTACACTACTGCATCCACTTCAACCCAATTTTGCATGTCTCTTGCTCTTGTAAATCTCTTGACACTAGGGTCACTTCCTTTCATGCTGTAACAAAGGCACACCTCCTCTTCAAGTCTATCCATTGTGTTTGTTCAGCTGCACTTTGCCTTTCCACAGAAATATGCTGTGTAGGCAACTGTCCTGCCTATACTGCTATATGTGTCCATTGCCCTGGTAAACACACATGGAATTTGCTGCTATATGCACGTAGCAGAAACCCAGCATGTTTCTCATTGCATACAAATGCACACATTTTTGCCCCTAAATAATTACTGGTCAAAGCTGCTCTGCCAGTTTGTAACAGTCTCTTGCCTGTGGCTTTGTTTGAGAAGAATCGTTCTGCCTCAAATTGGGTTTGGATACTGCTACTTCCATAAACGGTCCTAATGATGTCTCACAACGAGCACAATGAAGGGCAGCAGTAGTGTTTGGCAGTGCGTTTGGATATCCTGGCAGTACTGGGGTTCCCACATACCCACTCTCCAGTAACCCAGAAGCCGTGGGAAGCTGACATTACCGCAGTCTCTGTGATGCTACTGGTGCTGCTGTGCCCTGCTCTCGTCTCTTCCCCTGCACTTCTGCTTTTCACCTTCCTTCGCATCTCCCCTTTCCCATGGGCACGGCTTTCTGTACCACTCACTGATATTGAAAGGGATAATTTTGTGGATCATTATTGTGTTATTACAGTGATTAGCAGTAACTATTTTCCTACTCCCACTTCCCGCTGGAAGGATGCCCAGGGGGCTCCCTGCTCAGCAGCAAGCGCGACGCTTGCTGGAAGGCTGCTGCCAGCACAGACCCGCGGGCATGCAGCAGCACACGCTCACCTCTGGCTCTCTCCCTTCTGCCCTTTTCTTGTGAGCTTCCAGCAGTTCTCTAAAATAGTGCTGTTCAACAGAAACAGGAATTTTGCCTCCTGTTGGGCTCCTTACCTGTACTTTGTTCTGAATGCCCTTTCAACTTCCTCTCAGTGTTGGTGTAAGTAATTTTGCTCATTCCTGCATCAGTCTTGGAAGACTCCCTCTGACAGCCTTCATGTTTTTTTCACCCTAGCAGGACTAATCATGCCACACATGTAGGAAAGACAGTGATAACTACCATTCTCTCTAATGGTATGATTTTTTACTAAGGTCAGAAAATTTTGGAGAGACCTGGTCTTCAGTGTGGCAAATGTACCCTTTTTTAATAGCTGAATGTCAATGCTATTGAATCTGCAACCAGTAATAAACAGGTCTAAATGCTTACAATCAAGATTAATATTTGGTGTTTGACTTCTGATTTTTAATGGGCTTGAAGAGTAAGAGTAGTGTGAAGTTGGGTATTGCAGCTGAAGAACAGTAAATCTCTCTTAGGGAGTGAATATAGGGTTGCAAGTTGCTTCAGTTTGGTGGTGTTGGTTTGGTTTTTTGGGTTTTTTTGTTTGGTTGGTTTTTTTGTTTGTTGGGGAGGTTTGTTTTTTTCTTTGTGTAAAGAAACAGCACATTTGGTCAAGAATACATATATGAAAAGCCAATAAATTAAAAACCTCAGCTGCATGCTTACACACTCTTACCTGTACTGTTGTGTGTGCTCTACACAGAGAGTTGGATGTAGCAACCCCAGCAGTAGAGACACCTCTGTGAGAACAGGGCTGGTGAATATGTTAGACCTGGAACTTCATGGTCATGGCACTGTGGTGTTCTCTCTCATCACTTTGTACTCTGCTGAACATTCAGCCTGTGAGGAAACATTTCTACTGGGTGATGTGTTCAGTGACTGGCATCCTTAAGTTTTAGAGTGACACAGCAGGAAAATAAGGAAACTATAAAAATCAGAGTGAAATAAAAACATAAGAAAAAGTAAATACAGCAGCAGCATAAATTGCCCTCACCCATGCTTAGCATTGAGGAATCTAGAGGAGGTCTTATGCTCAGCAAATCATCATCATTATCTCCTGACAAAATTTGTAGCAATACTTTGCTTTTTCTCTACCTTCTGGAGCTAGGAGTACGAGTAGAAAAATTGTACAGAGAAATGAAAAGAAAAAGTGTACTTTGTTCAACCAAAACAAATTGTGAATTTATATGACTATATCAGATTATTTCAGGCAAATTATTTTAAAAATTGATTTATTCAGCATCATTCATTTCAAAATAAACATGTTTCATGCTTTCATTTTAAATGGAGTTCTAGTTTTTTTAAAGAAATATATTTTTATGATGTGTAAACCTAAATTTTTGAACTTCATTTTGGGTTCAGGAAGACATTGTCACAGAATTGTTTTTTTAGTCCCTATGGCCAGCTGATCAGAACATAATGAACAAGCACAGCTCTAAGTTCATAGTGCCATGGTCAGACCAATACCTGGAGTTTATAATTTCTTTGACAGGGAATGCAACATCACACACTGATACAAGTACAGTTTGTATTTAGCAAACAATGGAAAACAGGTAGAGAAGAGGATGCTCAGGACACTTTGCACACTGCATATACACTGGATTGGTACAGGGCTTCTCCTCACAGATGTGGAACATTTATTGGTTTTCAGAGTTTTATTAAACTCATAGAGTGCTCTTTTCCCATAGGTCTCAAGGACTTAACCTATATTTTTATCTTTATAGTGCAGATGGAGGCAGCTGAGGTTAATTAAGTGCCTCAGGTTGCACAGTGAATCAGAGTTGAGGATAAGCTGGGGTTCTGACTTCCATGCCTCTACTTTGTCATTTACATCAATTTTAATGAGCAATTTAAAAAATATTATGTTACCAGACATATGCTATAATATTTTGTAGACATGTCATTTATTAATTTTCCTTTTTGTAGTATTAATACTTTTGTCATCAAAACATTCTAGCAAAAAGTTTTTATGGCTGTGTTTTTCAGCTATTTTTGTGTGGTATTGGAGGAGTTTAGACACTTCTGTTTTCTGCTTCTCTTCAGAAAAAGACTATGTGGTTTAGAGAGGGAGTAGAGAACCTGTGGATCATGTAATTGGCAAAACTAGTTTAAAAATCTATCTGTGTTTAACATATGGACTAACTAGGAGATTTTTGTGTCGTATAACTGATTTATGTATTTTCCTCTCAGAAGAGATTTTATCAAATGTCTGCAATATACTGTTGAGTGAAAAGGAGATTCCCATCACTGACAAGCAAAATAGCTTTTCATTTGGGTGAATATTTATTTATTTAGATGATAATATCTCTAACTGTATATTTAATAGATGCATGCTCATACTTCAGAAATATAGGGCAGTTGTGCTTTGAACCGGCTACTGGCTCTGCCACTGTTATGTGACAGTGATATATGGAAACTGCTTTATACATTTAGTACATGTCAACTATTTTGAGGATCAGGAGCCTAGGGAGTATTTCTACTTTCTTTGGACTAAAGATTCAGCCACTGCCATCCCTCTTCCCTTTGCACTCAGTCTTTGTTGTGCAGTGGTCCAAGTTCATCAGGTGAAATAAGTCACTCTGCAGGGCTGGTTCTGGACCTCTCAGGCATGGTTTGCAGTCCCACGGGTCAAAGCCTCCTCTGTGTTGGAACCAGCCCAAAGAGCATCATCCAAGGACACAGGCAGACAAAAGCACAGGTGGAACATGCAGTTCCAGAGCTCTCATGCAGTATCTTCAGATAAAGCAGTTCTTCTTGTTTTCATTAAGAGCTTAGCTGCACAGGGTAATAATAGATTAGTCAGGTTTTACAAAAACTCCTGAACATTCGTTGTATTGCCAAGTCTCCTTGATCTCTTCTGGGCTTAAATTGGAGGACTTTTTAATAAGCATTCTGCTTTAGACTTGAAGGGTAATGGGTAAAGTAGCAGATAAGAGGGTAGAGGGCATGATTCATGCTAGGCACTTGATGTTCTCTGGTGGAACATTAATGTTTCCTTTGCTCTTACTGGTGAGGTGAAAGAGCTTTTTGCATAAGATTAGAGCTGCTGCACTATGTGCAAAATTCGAGTTTGGCATTAAAAGAGCACTGTTGAGTGCATCTCACCTTTGCTGCGGATTTCTGGGCTAACTCCTTTGCTGTGGACTCTTTGTATCTCTTAAACATAATAGGAATTGTCTTGCATTGATTCTTCCCCACACTATTTCTGGTGTTATGCTGATTCCTCTCTACTTCCAAGTTATAAGTTATGTAGATGTACTAAGTGAGTATGAGGAGCCTGAGGAAACAATAAATGACAGTATTTCTGAAAAATGTGACATTTCCCAGAATAAAGTTAGTAAGCATTTAAGAGGCTACTCTTTTTACTGTAGGACTCCAGCTCAGCACTTAATTTTATCCATTATAACATCATTCTGTGATTTTATGGACAATTTTTTTTCCAACAGCAAAAAATATTTTTCTTCTGAAAATCATTCCTATAATTTCCTTGAGGTTAGAAGTCATATTCTTTTTCTAAGATTTAATCCATGCAATCACTTCAGTCATCTCATTATGACATTAGTACGACTTATATGTTCTTACTTTACAGTTTGTGGAATATAAATGAGGCTATGATAGGGCTCTCACAGCTTCCACATATCAGTATCACTGTTGGTGGTGCTTGGAAGACACTTCATGCACTGAAGAATGTATTGTACACCATTTCTAAAGTATTTAAATAATTAAATAGTATCTGTAAGACTTTTAAAATCAGTTTTTGGTTTTGAATTTTGAGACCACAAGAGTGTGCTTGTGAGGGGGAAATCATGGGACCTTATGAGAGAGTCTGAGTGGTGTTACTGATCTGATCAGGTGGTGTGAAGAATGGTTAAACTAGGAAAAAAACAATTATTTGGATGTATTATTTTTCCTGTTCAAAGGCTGGAAAGGAGGAATGCAGCAAAGGGACAAATGGAGGCTGCAGTAATCTGCTTTCAGCTATTACTGGGTTCTGTCACCATCACTTTAAAATAAAAGCCTGATTTTATACTAAACTACTAAGCCCGGAGGTTTGTTTTAATGACATCAGTCTGTGCAAGGTGCTTTGACAACATCTGAGGGCTTTCATTAGTTTTAACATTCAGTCACGTAATATTGAGTGTAAACCAAACCCCAGCAAGACAGGGACTGCCTCACACAACACCTATAAGGCACTGAAGGTGACAGGGTGAGCAGCTGACCCTTAGTTTTAGGAGAGATACTTGAGGTTTTCTTCAGGAGACTTCAGGAAAGTCTCTGCCCATTTAATATTTTTCTAAATATTTCTTAATTGTGTCTGGGGCCAAAACTCCTGTTACATGGGATGCTGCTTTTGTTGACTATTAAGCTTCATGCCCCTGAGCAAAATGAGTGCTTCTAGAGTTTGCTGTTTTCAGCATGTCATGAAGTGTTTGTTTTCAAGCATCATCCAAAACTTTGGAGGGTGTTTCTCCACACCTCAGCTGAGATGATGTCCTGGAAGGACTAGAGAAAAATAGGAGGTTGGTTTCCCTCCACAAATGTATGAGAACTCTGGAATGAGCCAAGGATGGAGAGATAGGAGCTCCTAAACTCAAGTTCTTTCTCTATTATTGATTTTCATGGTGGCTCTGAGTAAACCCATTAAAATGTCTGTGCATTGCTTTCCTCGTATATAAATCAAAATGCCAAGTTTTCTGACAGGAACAGCAACAACATTGCACATAAAAACTGAAGCTAAAATTGCCATCTGGCTTTCCTGAAGAGGCAGTAGAGCTGTATAGTGTATGGGAAGATCCTGGGGTCTTTACCTGTCTGGGAGACCTGAGGCTCAGCAAGGTCTGGGCTTTCTTCAGGGATGAGAAGAGCCAGGAACTTGGCTTGGGTACTTGTTTGCTGTGCTTTCATTTCTGTTCCTGCACTCAGCCTCTGATATGTGCTGATGGCTGGCTTGGGTTTTAAACAGATATTAGTCTGAGACTTACAAAACTGGCTTTGCAGCGTGGGGGTGATGGTAACTGCTTAATGTGCTGGGTTTGTCTGCTGTGATTGATCAGAAAAGGGTAACATTTTCCAATTAAAGTGATGGGTGACTCCATTCATTCAAGGAAAATATCTGTGCTAGTTCGAAGATTGTGAGCTTTGCTTCTGTTCAGGTGATGTTTTTGCATCTTGAATATGTGAAGGTTTAAGTACAGGTGTGGAATTTTGTACAAGTCTTGGATCTTTGAAAATCCCAGGTACCGCAGAGATTTAGTTATGTGAATGAATTAGGAAGCACATAATGGATTTAGATTAATACTAACAAGAGGAATAGAAGATTTGATTACTTATATGTGGTGACAGATTCAGATTTTTGTATATCTATTTAGTATTAGCTGAGCTAAAAATTAAATATTGCAAATTGTACAAAAATTCAAACATATCCCAAATATGTCTTAAGTAAATATTATTTTATGTAGTTACATTGCCACACTTAACTAGATCATCAGTTCAGTTAAATATCACTGACTATATACAGGGTTTCACATACCAAGAAAATCAGGGTTTGATCTGTTACTTCAAGTAACATAAACCAAGAATCCCTGTTGACAGTGCAAAATATCACATGCAAATATCACAATGCAATCTGTGGAACCTTCAAAACTTTACAGCACAAGGGTCACTGGTAAACTGCTGAGGAATCAGCAATTTGGAAAATACAGTCTTAGAAAGTGTATTCAGAGTTGAGCTTATGAGATGTGCCATGGACAGGAATTAATTTTGATTTCACAGTGAACCCCAGAGATATTTTTGTGTGTGGTGATCTGCAAGTTTGAATGTCTGTCCAAAGCAGCCATGGGAGTAAGAAAAACCCCATAACAACACATGAAACAGAAATAGCTGACATTCTCCCAAGAGCAGGAAGGATACAAAGGTGGACAAGGTATAGAATCCCATCTATGACAAGGGGCTGGAGGAAACAGGCAGATGGCATAGCTGAATGTATAGTTGAATACACCCTATATTAAAGCCAGTAGAACAAGTAGGAGTTATATGTCTTTAAATTTGCCCTGCTCTGTTTTGCTAAGTCTTCAATGGTTGCCTTAAATTACTGTTTAGATCTCTAATCTACTCTTTGTCTTCTCCTTTCTACTGAGTACACCAGTGATATTTCATCTAAGTGGTTGAGAAAGTGTAAATGAGCCCTGTTAGTATGTCTGTGCTGAGTGAACAATCAAACCACCCTCACAAATGTGTGTTCAGTGCCTTGCCCATCTTCAGCTGTAGGGAAAAGGCTACTCACAATAATTGTGTTTGACTCCTGCCCTCAGACACTGGCTATTTGATGAAATTACCCCCAGGTACATGGAATGTGTGTCTAACTTGCTTGTAATGCATTCTCTTCTGATGGATCAGGCAGGGGATTTGTCAGTGTTGGGATAGAGTTGTTAAGTGCTAGGCTCTGACTTCCAGAACTGCAGTCAATAGGAGCCCTCTGTGCTTAGGCTGGTTTGACACTGATACAAGCATAAACATTTGGTGATGGTAGTTAAATGTATTCAGAATAAGATCAAAGAACCAGATAATTTGGAAGGGACCTCCAGAGGCTGTGTAATCCAGCCATTAGCTCAGAGAAGGTCCAGTTATTTCAGGCAGCTCAGGACTCTGCCTGACCAAGTTTTTAGTATTTTTAAGGGTGGAGATTTCAGTCTCTCTGGGCCCTTCCTACTGTTTGACCACCCTCAAGATGAAGTTCTATGTTTTTCAATAGAATGAGAATTTTTTTTTGTATTCAGCTGCATCTGTTGCTTCTCAGCTTTCTGCACAACTCTGAGAAGAATCTGACCCTGTCTTGTCTATGTTCTTCTATTAAGTCATTAAAGAGATCAGTAGGATTTTCCTTGAGTTGTCTCTCCTTGAGGCAGAATGAACCCAGTTCTCTCAGCCTCTCCACACACATCAACTACCCCAGTACTTGAGTATGGTGGTAGCTCTTTGCTGGACTGACTCCAGTATGTTGAAGTAATTTTTATATGAGGGAGCTCAGAGCTAGACAGACCACTCCTAATGTGATCTCAAAAGTGTCCATTAAGGGAAGAATCACTTCCCTTGGCCTGCTGACTGCATTCTTGCTAATACAGCCAAGGATGCAACTGGCCTTTGCTGAAAGGGTAGGCACTGCTGACTTGGCTCAGCTTGTCCACTGGGACCATAGGTCTTCTTCTGCAAAGATGCTTTTGAGCCAATTGTGATGCTGCATGGGGTAATTGGGTGGCTGTTAGCTTGCAGGGGTATCTGGGCATATGGCTCACTCACTGAAGTACAAACACAAATTGCTTTTGCAAGAGTCTCCACTTAAAGCAGACCTTTCACTTGAGAATGCTGTATGTACAGTTGCAATACTGTGCTGTTTTATCACAGATTTTACCGTGCACTTATTTTCCAAGAATGGCTGTGAAACCAAGTATTTTCCCTTCAGTCTTGTACTAATAAATTTTGGCTAATCTTTATTAGGATTACTAAATGGGACAAAATGAAGCAGAAAAGTGCTATTAATGCCAATGGAAATAGCACCAGCATTTGCCTTGTGCTGTGATTTGTAAGCAAGGATAGCTTGACTGCTGGAACTATCACTATCAGCCTTGCTTTCACAGCTGGGAGTCAGGAAGGTGCTGCAATGTGGGATCTATACAAACTCCATTGCAAGTACCATTTCCTTCCAGCTGGCATTAGCCAGCCCTCCTCCAAGCCTTCCTATCACGCCTGTATTTCTTCCACTGGATAAAATTAGGGTATGCAGCTGGCTTAAGTCACATAAGCACAGTACTGCAGCAGAGCTGGCTTTGAGTGACTGGAAACCCAGGTACTGGGAAGTAGACCTCTAGCTCACACAAAGGATTTTCATGGTATTCAAATGCTGCTTTATTTATTCAGTTGCTGAGAAATAAGTGCAGTGGTTTTCGTTGTTGTACATAAGAGATTTATTTTGTTTGTGAGGAAACAATAAATGTTGTGTGCTGTGAATAATTCCCCCAAGTTTATTTTTGCTGTTTGAAAAAGATGTGTTTATTAGTACAGATTTTCCGGATAAGGTGATCAGACAGGCAAAGTTCTCAGATGTGTTTACCAGCAACATTACTTATGTCTGTGGACAAAATGTTTTATGTGGACTTCCTTCATGCTCTCAGAGAAGGAATCTGTAGCACACCTCACGTGGCTCTCTTGTTTGCTTGGTCTCTCATTCAGTTGAAAGAAAGGAGCAGCTATGTTAGGATTATATTTTGGTTTCCCTCTTGAATTTCCAGTCAGATAGGATAGATAAGTTCAGATGGCAGTAGTGCTGAATCTAAATACTGATCTTTGTGAAATGTTGAGTTTTTTGGTTTTTTTTTTTTTGATGGACACATATGTGGTGGTTGCGTTGTGAATAGTAGAGCTTTCCATCCTTCTCCTAAAAAGGATGTGAAATGGCTTATAACAGTCTTTAAATGTGCTTTTCCTAGACTCCACTGCATACTGTTGAGTGGTCCCTATGGAGACAGTGCTGCAGTGAAACTAAAAACACAGCACTGAAATTCATCGCTGCCGACAGCCCTGCAGTTAATTCTCTAGGTGGCCATATTACAAAAGGAGCTCTGCAGTTATTAGCATGCCTTGGTATTTAGCTCTACAGCTGACAGTGCCATGGGATGCTTTAATTTCATGACAACCTTGACTCTCTTCTTGGCTGCCTGCTGACTGGTTCTTTGTTCCCGTTCTTCCCAGCGCGAGATGAGAACATGGCCACTTTCCGTGGCTCCGAGTACCTGTGCTACGACCTGTCGCAGAACCCCATCCAGAGCAGCAGCGATGAGATCACGCTCTCCTTCAAGACGTGGCAGCGCAACGGGCTCATTCTGCACACCGGCAAGTCCGCCGACTACGTCAACCTGGCCCTGAAGGACGGTGCTGTCTCCTTGGTCATCAACCTGGGGTCTGGGGCCTTTGAGGCCATCGTGGAGCCCGTCAATGGCAAGTTCAATGACAACGCGTGGCACGACGTTAAGGTGACACGCAACCTGCGGCAGGTAATGGTGGAGGGGAGAAAGCGCTGGGGAGAATTTGGTTTTGCTTTATTGGGGCAGGCAGAAGGGAGAGAGTAATAGAGAAATGGGGAGGCTCAGTGCTGTTGCTAGTTTCTCCATCTATTTTGGATCTCGGTGCCTAAAGGACAGTGAAAAAAAACTTTAGTTGATGGGAATTTTATCCCTTCTGCAATGTCTTAATTTCCATTACATTAATTTTCTGTTTTTTCCCCATTTTGATTTAATAATAAAAACTTGTGACATAACTTTACTTTCATCTCCCTTTTCCTTTTTTCTTTTTGTGTTCTCCTTTTTAAATTTTATTATTTCCTTCATTATGATTCAATCTTATCAGTAATATTCTTGTTGCATTTAATTACTGGGAGAATAATGCCTATTGCCAACAGCCAACGCTCTACACCTCTCTCCTTTTTCTTTCAGTTTTGTTAATTGGTTTAACCATTGCCATGATGTTACAATTCTAATTCTGAAAGTCTTTTGTTTTTCTTTTCCTTTTCTTTTGTGTGTGCCTATGAATGTGCAGGTGTGCAGGCTGGTGGGTATGTGTGTAATTATTTTAACTTTATAGCTTTGGAATTATTTGGCTGGAGTCTCTCTGAATCTTCTTGGTTCTCTGTTCTTTTCTTCTTTTTGATTTTTTTCCCCTTCTTTCTATAATGAGATTCTACTTAATTTCTTGTCTCTGCCTTGAGACTCTTCTGTTTGCTGTGAGGACTGGAAAAGTGGAAGGATCAAAAAACCCCAAGCAAACTCAGATCAATCCAGCACCCTACAATGCCACTTTGGAAAAGGTTTTCTGATTTTACCACTGTAACTTTGTGCATCTACATGCTGCTTTTCCTAGCAGACAACTATATCAGGTGACGTATTTGGTAGGAGGCTAGTCTTAAAATCCTGAGGCCTTTCTCATGAAATATAAATTCAGACGTAAATAGACATCATAAAAATAAATAACTTTGCTCTGAAAGCTCGTAAATATATCAAGTCACTGAGGCCCATCCGCTGCATGATAAACGAGGTTTATTTGATGTCTAGCTGATTGGTGGAGGAGCAGAAATGGCTTGTAAACTAAGATTTAAAATTCAATTAAAATTCAATTTGTGAATACAGTGTGGCCTGTTTATTTTCTCAATAGTGTCAATATTAACACAACCTTTAATAGCTTTATATAAGTTTATACAACATAATTTGTGGTAACATTTTATACTAGCTAAGAGCAAATGTGTCAGTGGATATAGGATAATCAGTGCTAGGAATCAGAGAAAGTCTCTAGTAGTACAGGTCAGTGGATAATTTTTCTGT
Source organism: Oenanthe melanoleuca (assembly GCF_029582105.1). NCBI lineage: Eukaryota > Metazoa > Chordata > Aves > Passeriformes > Muscicapidae > Oenanthe > Oenanthe melanoleuca. Next base: position 40,343,349 of record NC_079339.1, read on the forward strand.
TATCAGGAATTAATGTCTTTCTTTTCAATATTTGGGTTTGGGGCTGAAGATTTTTATTTGTCTTTCCCATGAAAATCCCTGTATTTCTACATGCTTAGGATGTTAGGATGTCCGGTCTGAAAAATAATCTGTCATCAAGCTTTCATGAAACTACAGAATTCTTACCTATAGAAAAAATCAATCTGTTTTTAATAGTTTATATGCAGATGAAAATTTCATTTCTTATGCGGTGGATGGGTCTTAATGATCCTATTTTGTTTAACCTTTCCCATCAATACAGTAGAGGGAGATGCACCAATTGGTCTAGGTTTGTCAGTCTTGAAAGGTCAGAATATACAGCTTTATTTGATGTGTTGGGTTTTTTTTTTGTTTTTTTTTTTAGGTAGTTTTGGAACAGCTGATCCTTGAATATCTCAGTAGAGCTTGCTGGCCATCATACTTTTTATTTTTAATTTGAAATCAATTTCAGTGGGCCAATGTGCCAGAAGCAAAATTAATCCTTGCTTCATGCCAGGATTGGTTTGGATCTTGAAGAAGGAGGAAGTGAAGGGTCACAAACAAAATTGTGGATGGGAAGCTGTCACATTCTTTTAGTAATATTTTAGCTAGTCATTTTTTAATTGGTGCACAGAAGTGGACCAAGAAAATGGATATCTGTCTATGCCTTCTCATATTTGATGAAAGCAGGGCAATTCTTTGGCAATTATTAGAAAGCAGGTAGTCCTTTGCTAATTACGCAGTGCCATAAATTTTTAAGCCTCTTGATCTACTCACTATGAATGTTTCTAAGTGAATTCTTACAGGGTCCAACTTGACTGGACAAGAGAGAGAATGTTTTAATGAGATGGATGGGCTATTTGCAAAGAAAGGCCTGTCTTCAAATAAAATTACATTTAATAAGCAGTGATGATTTGGGGTCTAGTTCTATAGTTAAACATGACGGAATACAGTTCAAGCAATAAATATCAGTAAGGCTGGATTTTTTTTTTTTTGTCCTTTTTTTTTTTTCCTGGGTACTTGCATTTTTAGCTTTCGATCTGTCTCAAAATTAAGACATTGACCTAGAACTTAAAGCTACCCATATATTGGAATTGATGAGGCCTTGAGGTGGAGCAGTCGTGATAGTCCTAAACTTTGTCACCTAAACAATTTTGTATGTAAAAGATTATCAGTTCTATGTCTTTCCTGACATAAATTCACTTGTAATGTTGCAGTATAATATAGTTCACTAGACAGTCTTGTTTCCAGCTATGCTCATGTTTTCTTAAAAAACCCGGTCCAAAACCAAACATAAAACCCCAACAAAATAAATTGCCTCTGAATGTTGAAACTATATAATAAAATCATTAGCCTCCTTGTAATTGGTTGAAAACATTGCACTGGAGGTAGATATATTTCTCTTTAAAATTAAAGCAATACTTTAGAAATTCCAAGAATATTATCTAAATCTAAGCAATTCCAGCTAAATGGTCTATCATCAGCTTCAGGATGCCATCTAATCTTTTCCTCTGCTTTTTTGGGGGCTAAGAGAAAGGGGAGGAGGATTTGCATAATTTTTTGGCTGTTTCTAGAATTAGAGTGGAACTTTAAATAGTTGGACTTTTGCCCAGTACTTTTTGGAATTGTTAAATGTTTTGTAGCTAAGCTGGGAGAGTACTAAGGGCTGGTTTTTTTTTAGATCAAATGACTATCACAGCAGTTAATCTCCTTAGAGACAAACCAAGTGAATCCACAGATTCCCTTGAGTAGTGATTGTTAATGTCAAAGCAAATCTCCTTGTTTATTTATCTTATTATTTCAGTTAAAACTAAGCCCTCTTTCTGCCTTGTGAGAAACCTTTACTTAGCAATAGGATCATGGCTGAATTTTCCTGGGGCTTTCAGAGCATATTTGGGCAGTGTGGTCTGATGGGGGGAAGGAGCAGAGGAGACTGAAGGTCAGACTTCCTGTGTCTGTCTCCAGGTCTGCTGCTGACACTCCTTGTTTCTGGCATGCTCTTCTCCCTGCCCCATACTTCAACTCCCTTATTTGTAAAAATAAATTTACTAACACAACAATTTGCTGTGAGTAAGACTTCCTTGGTGAAGAATTCAGGAGTTTGTGCTCATAATTTCAAAGTACAGCGTATTATTATTATTTAATTCCCATTGGCAGATAACCTTGGGACTTCATGCTTAGTGCCACAAAGTCTTCAAAAACCTGTTTCCCTAGTCAGTGCACAACTCTGAAGCCTGCAAGCAGATGGTTTTTACATGAGGCAGCGCAGATCTTGCTTGTGTAATTTAGGATAATTCTTGCCAACTTCAGTCACACTGGAACAGGGACTTGGAGCCTCCACAGGCTGCCCTTCCCTATTAACACTGAAGCTAGTCATAATGAAAAATCTACTATGAAGATCTTTAGTTCCTTAACTAAATGAAAACAAGAAGCAAAATGTAGGTTCTAACAGTTGTCATCTGTGTGCCTTGGTTAAAAAAGTTCCACTAAACCAAACCAAATTCTCCTAGCTCCTGTATAATAGAGATGCAGTGAAGCAGGAGGGATGCAAAATCTTGCCAATCTTCTGTCTTCAGTCTGGTCACAAGCGACACAATTCTTTCTACACGATTTCTTGACACATTTTTCCCTGCAGTAGGAGAGGTTCAATTCCTGTATCTTAGATGACAGAAGTGAGCTACAGGCAAACAGCCAAGCACAGGCACTGTTATGTGCTTCTCCTGAAAGTCACAAATTCAGCTGCTGTAAAGAAACCTGCAGACTGGGAAATTTGGAAGGAAGACACAGAGTCTTGGACTCATCTTCATCTGTATCCTCCATCCAAAGGAAATACTGGCCTTGTTGTGATGTTCTGCAACACTTGAGGGTAGTGAAGCTTGGAAGAGGAGCTGGTGTGGTGGTGGATGGAAGAAGGGAGTCATGGTTGGTTGGGTTTGTGCTGAAGGGGTAAACTGTGTACTCGGTGTGTGTATCTCTGAGAGTAAGGTTCTTGTTTGAGGGGAACACCTTGATGAGCATTTGAAGAGTAAGTATTGCACTGTTTTAACTTTGCTTCAGGTCTGGGTAATGTGTATGAGGGTTGAAGTAAATGACTAAAAACAGCGTGGGAAGAGTAGGCAGCCCCCTGTTTCTTTACAGTCTAGATGGCATGGTTCCCCATAGAGTCCTGGTCATATTGTCCTCTTTCTCACTTTGTGTGTCTCAGGTGCCCCACGCCTTTTTTTGAAAAACTAACACTAGATCATTCATGCAATGTGTCATTTTTACTAACCAACTAATGTACTAACACCCTAACGACTCATCTTTGCTTTTAGTTATTTTAATTAACAATCGTTCTGTTCACGATTTTTTAATTTCCTTTCTTCCCCCTTTTCCGCAAAGCACTCAGGCATTGGACACGCTATGGTAAACAAACTACATTGTCTGGTAGATATCATTCTTATTGTCTCTTTTTTTGGGTTTGCCGTGTGTTACCTGCCTTTTCCTCCCCCTACCCGCTCTTTTTCCCCCCCTCCTTTATACTTACTGCTTCCTTTAATTTTATTCTAATTTCATTGAAAACATGTTGTTTTCCTCTTTCCTTTTTTTTTCTTTTTTTTTTTTTTTTTTTCTCCACCTTTCTTCTTTTTGAATAGAAAAATGAGAATCAAAAGCAACTAACACAGCTCTTCTGGAAATGGGGTTTGGACATTTCTTTCATTGTTTTCTGCACCTCGGTCTTTATTTCTTCTTTTCCTTTCCAGTGATAAATTGTTGGGGTTTTTTGTCCCTTGTTTTTGAGTTTAGATTTCTTTCTTTTGCTTTTGCTTTCATTGGCTTTTTTTCTTGGCTTTTAGTTTTGTTTTTTTTAAACGCTGAAGGTTTCTAGATCAGAACCATTGCAGGGCCTCTAGTCCGTGGTGGTGAAGGCTCTTTTTCTCTCACCCTTTTGTTGTGACAATGGCTATTACAGGCAAAACTGGCCAGAGTTTTCCTCTTTCTCCTGATTTTCCCCCACTTCCCTCCCTCTGCTTTCTCTCCTCCTCCTCCCTCTTGCTCTGTCTCTCACTTTCTCTCTCTCTCTGACCTCTACCTGCGTGGCCAACAGGAGCTCAGCCGGTTGTTTGTTTCAGTACACACTCTGCATGGCATGTCCACGTCTGGTGACTCGCCCGTCTCCTCCTGGCCTCGATCTATTTTCCTCCATCTTCCCTTGCAACCACTAACAACATCTAAGCAAAACACATAAAATTCACTTCCTCCTCTCCCACCCCTTCCTTCTGTCACCCTTCACCCTCCGTGTGTTTGTGGTTAGAGATTTTGGGGACATTTCTGTTTCGTTTTGAGTTTTTTTTGTTATTATGGAATTTGTTTGGTATTTTTATTTTTTATTGCATGCGAGTGTGAGATGGTTTTCTCTCCCTTTTTCTTCTCCTCCTCCTCTCTCTATTTTGCTTTTTCCTGTCATCTTTCTGGACCTCAGATATATTGGCATGACATGTGCAGTGTGTGCACGCTTTGTGTCTCTTTCTTTCTTGTATCCACTTCTATCGCATTTGTTGGTGTGTGATTGATTTATTTTGATTTACTTTATTTTGATTTATTTTCTGCTTATATTTTGGTTATGGGTTAGTTTGTAAATTTTTTTCTTCTTTTTTCTTTTATTTCCTTTTTTTTCCTATTTTTTTTTTCTTTTTGTTTTGGGGTGGGTGGTGGGTGTGTGTCTCTCCAGGTACATGGCATGCACATCCATAATGTATTGAAAGTGAGTTCCCTCTCCCCCCATCCCTGAATGCATGATCGTCAGTGTGCCGTGAGCAAAAGAAACTTAAAAAATAAAAAATACCAACCTCGTCTTCATTAGTGTTTTGTTTTTTTTACTAACAATCATAACTAACTGTAATCATTAAAATAAATTCTAATTAATCATAAAATCAGCTAATATGAGAAATGTCTTTCAAGGACAGTTGTATTTTCTGGCCTGAATAGACAGAAAGCATCTGGATGGATAGGCTACTGGGTAAGCCTGAGAGTGCTGATGCACCAGAAAGTGGAGAAGCAGATGCTGAAGCATTTCTCTGTGGGAAAATCAGACCAGAAAATAGAGCTCGACTTAACTAAAAAAAAAATGCATACCAAATCTCAACAAAATCCTTAATAAAACTGGCATAAAATTATAGGGGAGGTAAGTTGTTCTGTTCAGGATTGTAAGGTCATTGCTGGGATTCTCTTTGTCCATTGTGTCCCTCAAACAGGTGACAATCTCTGTGGATGGCATCCTTACCACCACGGGCTACACACAGGAGGACTACACCATGCTGGGCTCAGATGACTTCTTTTACGTGGGAGGGAGCCCCAGTACTGCTGACTTACCTGGGTCTCCAGTAAGCAATAACTTCATGGGCTGCCTCAAAGAGGTAACTATTTAATATTAATTCTTGTCTCTGTGCTTTTGATTTGTTCAAGTTATCACTCCTGACTTACACAATCAGTTTCTTTCCTGATGCCTAATTTTGTACTGATAACTGCAACAGCTCTGTAAAGATAAACTTGTCATTCAGCTGGTCAGAAGGCTGTAAAACTCATGAACTTAAGTACAGAATCATACTTCTAGTGCTTGGATTACAGAAAAAATGCTTGTGGTAGTAGGGGAGGTGTCTTCTCTAAGCTGTTAGCCCTTCAGAAGAAAGCTTTACTATCTTCCAGGCACTTAGGCAACAGCCATTAGAAAAAAGACAAATGACCTTTGATTATTAAGTTGTATTTTGAGATTAAAAAAATCATAATCAGAAGCTTATTTAGAGTACTTTTTAAAGTCCTGGATTTCACTTGGGAGTATAATTAGATCTGAACTTTCCAGGAAGGTACAGAAATAGAATAAAACAGAAAAATGAAAGTTGAAGGTAGCATAAAAAATGTAAATTTTGCAAGAAGAATGCAGGATATGGGTGTAAGGGAGGTGTGGCAACCATGTGGCATGTGGATGTGAAGTGTACTGTGTGTTAAGATATGATTATTGAGAGATGGCCCTCCCTGATATTCAAGTGCAAACAAAACCATTAAAAGATGAGTTCTGTCTGAATACCAAACTCGGTACAGTTTACTTTTGATGCTGGCTTGCAGTCATCTTTGTCTTATTTCTTCTCTCTTCTAATGCAATTTGTGATTATCACTGTGATTAACAGGAATACAGATAATGATGTCTCTAAAAAGCGTTATAAAAAACTTATATAGGAGTCAAGTAAGCAACAATGCTGAGCCAGATGTTGTTGTGTGGCTGTAATTGCCTTGACAAGTCATCATCCTACTGATACTTGACTTGTGGTGTCAGAGTTTGTATGTTATGTGCCAGGCCTCTGATGTGAGGAAGAGTTGTTAGGGTCTGAACCTGCTCTCCTGCCTGACCTCTGGATTAAAGGGATGTACATATGCTAGAGAAGAGTGTGTGAGCATCTTATATAGGGTATGAATCTCTGCTGCTTGAATATGAACTGCCATACAGAGATCAAATCCTTCTGGTTGCATTTATAGAGCCTTGGGCCTGATTCTCCTAGGCACTGAGCATCCCAGTTTGATTGAAATCAGGAGAAGATACAGCTTCTTAGTGTCTCTTTAAATCAGGATCTTAATTTTATTTATGGATGCTATGAACATAACACTTAGCAGAGGCCATTTTTATGTGTGCTCTAAGTCAAGCCAATGGAGCAAAGAAAGCAGTGACAAGAAAATCTTCAGCAGCTTTATTATTTATATAATCATTTGTATTCTGTTAGCTTGCACAATGTGCTAAGAGCTGCCAGCATAGTCATCCCAGGCTCATAATGGTCTGTGAGCAGAAAAACCCAAGCAACCACTTATGAATGAGAGGAAGAAAACAGATAATCAGAATGTGCTTTGTAATCTTCACTTGACTAGGCAGTGACAGGAGATGTGTATGAGCAGATGTCTTGACTTGATGGCTGCTTTAGAGCTATAGTCTTCTTAAAAGCAACCCAATTATTGTAGTGGTCCAGTAATGCTTTCAGCCAGCTTTGATCCTGCAGGAGGCAGAACTGGATTAGTGCAGTGCTTGTGTGCTTATAATGTGTCTGGTTCTAGAACTGGCTACGGGGAACTTTACTTGGCTTTCTGTGCAGCTTGTCAGCATGTTTCATAATTCAGTCCCTATAGCTTATGTTCTAAACTTACATTTTTTTTTTGTCTGTGGCCAAGAAGGATGCTCAGTCTCTCATTAGCCAGTACTGGAGGAGCTTGGATATTTAAAAAAAATAATATAAGCTAAGAAAGTTAGATGAAGGGGTAGGGTGGACTAATACCAAATACTGTTCCTTTCAGTTTATGCTTTCTAGCAGAGCAAAGCTCTTCTTTCATAGTAGAGCCCTGACTATGTAATTGCCTGTTACCAGAGACACAGCACACCCCTGAGTGGATTACCCTGTTTGTAATGGTGGAGAACATCCTGCCAAGCCCTGTACTGATCTCCTGGAGGTTTTAAAGCAGAACGGTCTCTGCATTCATTCAAGACTGCCTCTAGGGATGTGTTACTTTCCTAGGAAGGTAAACGGATTTCTGCAGACTTTGAGGTGAAACTGTCAGCCTTTCCCCTGTAAACTCTTGTATTTCATCTAGACTGAATCAGTCTGAGAGTACACCGACAAATTTGCTCATGTTGGGGCTAAGAGGGCTCCTTGAGTGGCTCCTTGCCTTCCCACTTCTTCTGAGATGACATGCAGGTGCTGAAGTGGCAGGGGGCAGAGTGCCTGGTGACCATCTCTGCCCCTTGGCAGCAGGAAGGGATTTCTCCACTCAGCAGGGGCTGGTGGGAGGAGGAGGGGCAGCTCTGGCAGGGTAGATACTTCATGTGAGCAGAGTGTAAGCCTTGGCTAGAAGGAATTGGAGTGTCTGAGAATGTGTTCCTGACAAGGAGCTAAGAGTCTCAGGGCCCCTCTGCTATAGTATTTGTATAAAAATTCCTAAAATTAATCTAAATATCTAATTATCTAGATAATATTTACTTTAGGTCAGACAATTTCTGATGTAATGGTACCTCCTTTCACCGTGTGAATAGATGAATAGATTCTCATGTCTCTTCTTTCCTTTGGGGCTACAGGTTTTGACTGAACAGGTTCCACTAAGCTGATAGCAGTAATATACATAAATCATAAATACAAGTACTTAGTGTGTAGTTCAGGTTGGGATTTTTCCTCTATTTATATTGGAATTAAAGATTTCCCTATGTGTGGTGAGCCATGTTTGTTTTGCATTTTTCCATAGCCATCCTGGAAGTGTTGCAGTATACCTGGCACTGTAATGAGGCAACAAAACTGGAAAATAGTCATACAGAATATGCAAAAAAGGGTAGTACACAGACATGAAATAGGGACATTGTATTGTACCTGCATAGAATCTAAGGCTTTTTGGACCTTCATTCTTAAGATTAATCATTCGAGAGAAAATCTGGGGGGGAAGCTGGTGTATTTCCTGTCATGGATGAAACCAGATGTAGAGATGGGATAGAAGATACAGGAGCATATCTTGAGACAATTGAGCAGAAATAATTTTAATGGGTGTCAGGGAAGGTGTGACAGTGCTTTAAAAGATAGTGATTGTTAAAAAGGGAGAAGCACTGAGTGAAGGTGGAAAGGGAAAAGGATCCATTAATGGGTTGAATGGCACTTGTATGGACAGAAAGAGTAGGACAAGAAAGGTAAACAAGAAACAGCTGTGTTTTGCATGTAATCAAGGGCTTCAGGGTGGAGTTTTTAGTAATCAAGGAGGGAGATGAAAAGTGGCAGGGTAGGAATTTAGCTGTGTGGGCAAAGAGAGAAAAATGGTATTTCAATATCTAGTTGCTAGGGAAGAGAATCAGAGTATTTCCTGGGGTTAGGGAGCCAGCCATTCAGATTTGATTTACTTGGAGCAGGACTTAAATGGTACAGATGGAGGTGCTTTAGAAGAGCCTAAGGTGGTCTCTATAGAATGGATATTCATGAGAGAATTTATAAAATCTTCACATTTTTCTATCAGTGCTTTATTAAAATCTCAATTCTGAAAAATGTTGATTGGTACTAACAGCTTGATGGAAGCAGTGAGGCTTGCATATGGGTGGAATATGGCAGAAATTATTACAGGGGTCAGGCACCATCTGGCTGTGATGGGAGAAAGCTGTGAAAGCTTAGATCATTTCTGTCTGCAATTTAACTTCTAGGAGCCAGATTTCAAAAGGGTTCATGAGTGTGCCCAGTTGCTGTATGTAAATCTCAGATGACATCTGCAAGCCAGGTCTTTTTCAGGACTATTTGATGTGTAGTGATAATGTGGTTTCTGTTTGGGGATGAGATTTTCTGATTGAAATGTCACACTTGGGAGGAGGCTAAAGGTGCAGATGGAAGTCAGCATAAAATTGGAGGCAGAGAAAAGCGGGGAAAAAGGCAGACAGAGAAAGTTGTAGTTGTAAGAGCCCCTCCCTAAGCCCAAAAGCTTTTGGGTGCCCAAGATAGTACCACCACTTCCACAGTAATAGCTTAACAGAGTCCCAGGAATGCACAAGAGAAGAATCAGGAATCAACAGTGTGGAGATTGCACTGAGGTACATGGCAGAAGTTATGACATGAATGCCACTAAGTGCCCACATATGTTAATTCAATACTGCTGCTCCAGCTGTCCTATTGTGTTTGGGCCTGTCTGCTTCCTATCTGTATTTTTTAATGAATTTAAAATTTGAAAAAAAGAAAGAGAGAGGCTAGTGGCAGAAACAGACAAAGCACTGCCAAAAGTTGAATATGATTCCCCTCCTCAAAATATTACTTATTCGTATCTTGGTCTCTCATTAATGCTCTCTGCCACAGCATTCCAAGTAGACCAGATGATGAATATGACCCTGATTCCTAAGATTCCATATCTAGAGGTCTGTAAAGATTTGGTTGCCTCTCAAACTTCCAATTGCATTGCTGCTGCTGTGGTGGATCAGTCTCCTGTTGCAGCTGTATACTGTGTGTATTGAGAGGCAAGAATGTCGGTCATTTTCTCTGTGCATCTGCAGAGCATCCAACACAAAGCCCTCATCAGGTTTTCAAGTACCACTGTTGTAGCACCATAAAGCAGTAGAGATGCAGGCCAGTGTTTTGAGTAGTTGCTGATGACATTCTTAAGCTAATAAGAAAAAAACCCCACTTATTTCTGGAAAGATTAGATTTTGAGGTGGGAATGGAGGCATTTGGAAATTGAGAGCAGTATGATAGGAGGCAAGATGCTGAGAGAATTGTAGTAGACCAGTAGATGGAGAGGGAAACATGATAGTGTTTTCTCTTTGGGTAAGGTTTATAAGCTTAGGTCCTGGGCTGGTTTGCATTTGATATTTCTGTATTAGCTGCAGCTTTGCTTTAGCTAAGGGGTTATTCAAAGCTTTATGTAGCTTAGCCCTTGCCTGCTCTACCAAAGGGAGGTTTCTGACAGCATTATTGCCTTGCTTCATGCATGACCAGAAAGAAACTTGGTTGCCTTGGCTTATATGCATCTATAACAAGAACTTTGCAGGCATAATGATATTAAATGAGTGTTTGTTGCAAAATAGCATAAACTAGCCTCAGTTACTGGTCAGTCTCTTTCATCAAATGTTTTTGGATACATAGAAAAGTGGATGAGTAATGTACACATGACTCTAGAAAGTTTACTCATAATCTCATATATCCATGAAAAGTATTCCAGTAAGGTAGGAAAACAATTTTAAATTGCCTCATGAAATTAATTTTCAGTGAATGAAGTATGAATATGAAAATTAAGTGCTAGAATTATTTTCCAATTAGTAAAACATGAGAAGTCCAAAGTCATGAACTGAGTTTTGAGTTTTTAGCTTTGGGACAAAAGATGGAGATGTTATTTTATCAACTATGTACTGAAAAAACCTCTAGGCTCCTAAAATTCTTTCTTAAATACAATTCATATTGCAAAGGCTGTAGAATCTTACAGCCATAATGAATCCAGAAGTAAAAACCTGGGTTTTTTTGTTTGGTAGGGTTTTTTTTGTTTGTTTGGTTGATTGGTTTTTTTTCATAGCTCTGTTTGCAAATTTAAAAAATGTAAGTTCTTGTTAAGGTCACATTTATTACAATGTAATATTTTGTTCTCTGGAACTCTTATCAGTCATCAAACAGCATCTTGTAGGCATTCTAGGTCAGCCTAAGCACACATATTTTCTTGAGGATTAATTAAAAGGATAATTCACATATCAACAGTTCAGTGGCATTGAACCCCTGAACTTTCTGCACTATTAGAAATTTTACAAAAGTAATTAATAGCCAAAATCTGAATAATGGAGTATGTATGTAGATGGAGCATACCTTTTAAAGCAAGCATTGATGAGCAAACTGGATCTTTCTATGCATGAAGTGTAAGAGGTTTTGCAGGGCTGTTTGAACTGTGTTCTGCCATCATACAAGCTAAAGAGAATCTATGGAGCTAAAGCAAAGTGGGGTCTAACCCAGGTCAACTCTCTTCAAGTGCCACTGGAACAGGTGTCTAGGGAGGAATCCAGCACAGAGGTCAGTGTCACAGCTGAGCAGTGTAGCCAGGGGGCTGATATGTCACAGCAGTAAGGGAGCACTCTGCTGAATCCTGACTGAGCTGTCCACATGTCCTCAGTCCTGGTCTGGTGGCCATCTGTCCTTGCTTTGCAGTAGGATCATCAGTATTTTTTCTTTCCTGCATAATGAACCTAACTCCTGCTGAGCTGCTGGGGCTACAGTGTGCTTTGGTTCAGAAAATGAGAGTGTTTAGAGGTGTAGAACTATATATCAACTAATTCAGAAAATGTAATGGGGATTGGGGCAATATAGCCCGTACTTGGTGCATATAATAAAGTTAGTTGGTAACTATTAAATGTTATAGCAAAAATCCTTAAAAAAATATGTGGTCTAATGTCTAATCTCTACCCATTTAAGACTGAGCAAATTAAGACAGGATATATTGATAGACAAACATAGCTGAGTCCAAAGTCATCAGAAGAGCAGTGGTGATACTCTGGTGATTACTCTGGCAAGGATTTCTGGCTGTCTTTCTCATATGCTGTTAGCCAAATGTGGGCCCATCCTTAATGGATGCTGTGACCTTAACTTCAGCTGTCCAAAGTCTGATTTGCCCATCTTGGACTGAAAGTAAATGAGCTTCTCTTGCTTTACTTGGCTTTGTAGTTCACTGTGATCAGTAAACTCTTGGTTTGGATGAATACTGAAAAGAAATAGGAGATATGTTTTTATTTGTTGCTTGTTATGTTGCACTATAGAGATTGCAAAGGATCTGTCCTTACCCTGTCAGACAAAAATATAAATGAGAGTTGTTTTGGAGAGTCAGGACTGTTACATGCTGACACAAATAAAATTGCATGAGAGAATTTGCAAGACTGTTCTGTTTTATACACGTGTATAAAACAGGCACTTGCAGCTACTTGACATGTGTCACTGCTTTGGGAGAGCAGACTAACCCTGGAAGTTGGAGTATTGCTATGAAATGTGCATATGTATTGTGAGCAGTGGGAAAAGACTGACCTGCTGTTACCCACCACAAAAATCCAGGCTGCTCAGCTGTGCTAGCAGGGAAGGCAGGAAAGGATGATGAAGTTGGAATGTTGAGTGTGTGGGCTGGACAGCTCCTCCCAGGTCCGCCACTCCTCCGTAGCAGTGAGCCAGCTGTCAAGTGTGAGGAGCACAGGAGTGGGCAGGCAGCTAATGGGCAGCATTTGTTATTTGAACTGCATGGAAAAGGCAGCAGGCTTGATATAATACAAGCAGGTTTTGTATAGACTCTGGTGCACTCTGTTTTAGTTCTTTGTCATTGCTGCTCTCTGGCTTTGGTTTACTTCTGTTGATGTCATCTGTTGCACTGAATATTTGTGCTTTATCTCCCTCCCTTTTTCAAAGTGCACAGGCAGAATTCATTTAGTTGGAATTAACAGTGTATGTATCTAGATTCCTAAGCAAATCTATGGGATTAATATAGATATGTGGAAGGCTGCAATTTTGGCTCTGAAATTGCTACTTACAAGGTTTAATGCTCTTTGAGCTATGGTTCCATAAGTGGAAGTGCTAGGAATGGTAACATCAGAGCTCAAATGTGAATTAGGGACAGCCCCTGACCCACACTTCCTGTAACTATCTAGATATAGATGTAGTAAGTGGGACTTATTTGCATAGGTCTTAGGGGAATATCAGGAGGATTGTTATATTGCATACAGTGTCTACTGGTGACTTCACATTGCCAGAAGGGGGAAAACTCAAATGCTTGTATTTTCTAAGCACAAATCTTAGCAGTTCAACACTTAATTCATTAGGGTGAGCATCAGTTATCTGTGAGCTGAATGGGGCTGATGACACACAACTGAACAGTAACAACTGCATCCAGGAAAGCAGCAATGTGTACAGTGGGAGTCACTAACCTGCTCTGTCCAAAATGGAAGAGTCTGAGAGGTGTTGTCTCATTTCTAGCACCCTGAGAGGTAATCGTGAGTGAGTGATGCCTGAAAAGCATTCTTACTGTACCAGCTTTAGCAAGCAGAGGGAACACAGAGGTTTGGGAACAGTGGCAGAGATGAAAAATGGCATTTGGAAATGGGGCTTGGGAATGGCATAATCATTCCTGTAAAATCTGTGCCTTTCTTTCTGATTATTAGCCATTTTAAGTGAAATGGGTTTTGCATCTAGAACAAGTCTCTGAACAGATGATTAATGGTTTTATCTGTAATAACTTTACATTTTATAGAACCCTGCTAGGAGTCTGCATCTGGTGTGCCAAGCTATTTAAAGCTGTGTTAATTCTGTTAATTGCTCTACGTTTATTTGGATTGCTGGCACCTGCGGGCTTTAGGATAATGGGGGTGGGGGGGTGTGTGTACATTCTCTTTCTAGCTAAGAAAAATTGAGAGGACCATTTCCTCATCTAGAAACAGCAACCTTGGCAGAACATCCTGGCTGGATTGGTTGTCCTTGAGATCTCCCTTTTTTACTACAGCTGAATGCAGTGAGATGCCAGCCAGAGGCAAGATGCTCTCCTGATTGGGGCAGGAGGGAGGTGGACAATCTGCTTTTGCATGCACTTGCCAACATGAGGCAGCAAGCAGCAACAGGAAATGAAGCCAGTGATTTTTCATAAGGTTTATCAAGTCCATACCATTCTGATCCTGCTTCTCAGCTGCCTTCCACTGTTCCTTTTCCAGTTTCTTCTTGTTTGTGAAGCGTTCCAGTGGGTTTCAAGCCCTGAACAGATGTGAAGTATGCTGATGCTTTCTGAACTTCTGTCAGAGAAAAGATCTGGCTGTGGAATTCAAGACATTTGAGGAGACTAAAACATTGCTGTGAAATGCTAGGGGGGCAAAATAGTTGTTTTCATGTTTGCAGCTGGATTGGCCAAACCATTGGAACAATCTGGAACAGGCTTTGATGACAAAATTTTTCCCAGTCTCTGGCAAGATTAATGCATGGACAGCAAAATGGGGAAGCATGAATGTTTTAGGTAATATGAGCTCAATATAGCTACTATCTGAGTGGGTAGAGGGTGTGGTTATTCTGGTTATGTAAGGGCCAGTTCTCTCACACCTCTGACACGGGTTTCAAGCCTGTGTTTCAACTTCAGTGATGCCAGGACAACTTCCCAATAAATAGACAGTTAACTAAGAAGATCAGTTTACACTCTATTACTTGTTTTATGGCTGTTTTCAAAACAACTTTTTCTTGAGAAGACAAGTGAGATGGTAAAGTCAAATCTGTTCTCCTAGTGTTGCTGATATGACCCTGTGAGTATTTCTGCAGCTGCCCTATATAACCCTTTATGGTGACTGTCTAAATGGAATGTTGGTTGTAACCTCCTGAAGGATGGGGTTGCCAAAAAAATAAACCTTCTCAAAGATGTACAGAGCTGTAAAGAAAACCACATATAGCAAAAGGAAGAGCTTTCTCAAGAGTTTGATAAACCAGGATCCTTGTGATGACTTCCCGTTTCTAAAGGACAAGGCTGTTGTTTTTGTTACATCCCTCAAGTAGAAGCTGTAACTGGGGATGCCCACTTTGTTCTGTCCAGATAGTGGTTAAACAGTCAATCACAATGTTAAAACTTGTTACAAAGCAAAGCTCTAGAAAAGTATATGGTGTTTTCATATATAAGAATGGGTTCTTCCTCTGCAGCTTCAGTGTTCAGCTAACAAGGTAAGCTGCCAGCTGAGCACTTTCGTCCATTTCCCTGATTTCTATTCCAGGGCTGATTTGTCTTAAAGTAGCCTCATCTAAGATAATGAGAACACTGAATGCCTCCTTTCTCCTTTGGTTTGGTGTGCTTGCTTCTCCCTCCTGGGAGAAGCAGGTCTGAGCCTGGTTCCTGTTATACATAACTAACACTAGTACACCACATAGATATGCAATGCTGTCACTTCCTCTCTCTTCTCAGTTTTTTTTCTTAATGTGTATTTCTCATATGTTCTCTAATTAGCATATGCTTAGCTCTTCTGGCTTCAGGCTAGTTTTCATGTTTACAACCTCTGTGACACATTTTGTTAGAACTTCACAAATCATATATCATAGGAGAAATTAATTATGCATGTAACTTATTAGGTTAATAACTTTCATCTTATTGTGAGCTTCACTTAAAGTTGTGCATTAATAATTCAAAGGACAGCTTTGACATCAAGTGCATTTTTTAAAGCACTTCTATCCCTTCATATAAGTTTTGTGTCTGTATGAAAACCACAGATGGTTTTGAAAAACTTGATTCCAGCTGTTTTCACGTTTCTCCTAGAGGCGGGATTTGCCTTTGCATCCAGCAGAAGAAGGCAATTAAATGTTGCTCTCTTCTTCGGTTTTGCAACTGGAGTTTAAGGGAAAACTTGGTATGTATGAGAACATCTTTTGGTAAGAATCATTGAATGGTTTGAATTGGAAGAGACTTTTTAAGGTCATCTGATCTGACCCCCCCTGCAACGAGCAGAGACATCTTTTATTAGCTCAGATTGTTCTGAGCCCCGTGCTGCCTGACTTCGAATGTTTACAGGGATCTTGCCACCTCTTTTGAAGGTCTGTGCCAGTGCTTCACTACCCTCATCATTAACTATTTCTTTCTTATATCTAATCTAAATAACCTCTTCCAGTTTAAAACCATGAGCCTTTGTCCTATTGCAGCAGGCTCTACAAAAATTTGTCTTTCTCAAAAGCTCTCCTAAAGTACTGAAAGGCTGCAATGCAGTTTCTGCAGAGCTTCTCTTCTTCAGGCCGAACAGTTTGAACTCTCTCAGGCTATCCTCATAGGAGAGGTGCTTTTGCTCTCTGCTCATCTTTGTGGCACTCCTCTGCACCTGCTCCAGGGCTTTCAACTCACCTTGTTAAACATCATGAGGTTCCCACAAGCCCACGTCTTGAGCCTGTGCAGGTCTCTCTGGATGGCATCTGTTGTTCAAGGTGTGTCAGCTGCACCAGTCAGCTTGGTGTCATCTCCAAACTTGCTGAAGGTGCACTTGATGACATTGTCTATGTCATTGATGAAGGTACTGAACAGTCACAGTCCCACTTGTCACTGATCTCCATTTGGGCATTGAGGCATTAACACAGCCCTTTGGATGCAACCATGCAACCAATTCCTCATCCACTGAACAGTCCATCTATCAAATCCAGATTTCTCTAATTTAGAGAGAAGGATTTGATGTTGCGAAGAGCCATGTCAAAAGCCTAGATCTAAAAACTACCTCCTTAAACACCCAGGCAAGTCTTGCAGATCAGCTGTGTGGTAATACTCCCCTAAAACCATTCCACAGACTCCACTTCTTTGGAGTGCAGCAGACAAGCTTTGGTGGTGGTGCCAAGACTTAAGACTAGTACTGACATTGTATTTGAGCTGTTGCAGCCAGGAGCTGCCTCGGTTTTACTGAGGCCTCAATAAGTGTATGGACAGGAGAGTTTTGGCAAATGTAGTCTAGCTTTCAAAAGTACCTTTTAGTGATGTGTCCCACCAAAAGGCTCTCCAGGAACTGAAAAAGTAGAGAAAGGAGGTCTGAACACAGCAGAAGAACTGGTTGGAAGGTAAAAACCAGAACAGAATAAACAGAATGCACTGAATAGTTGCCATGGGAGGGCCCTAGTGGAAAGAGTTCTGGGATCCATGGTGAGGTCTGAAGATTCATTAATGGAATTATGAGTGGAAAGGGATGTGGATGGAGACACTGTACTGAGAACATGACAATTTTCAGGTGAGGATTGTCTGCAGAACTGCAGAGGATGACCTAGTAATGCTGAATATCTGGACAAATAAATAGCAGATTAAATTAAATGTGTGTAAACACAAATTGAGATGTTTATATTGGGAGGGAGAGAATCTCTATTTTGCATATAGAGTGATGGAGCTTGAGTTGTTTCTGATGTTTTATTAAATAATTATTTTAAAATATTTCCTCAGAGGTGAATGTTGGGTGAGTAAGCACACCTAATATTATGCATTCTTAGGAAGAGAATAAGAATGAAACAAAATATAATGATGTCATTAAATACAATCACATGGGACACTGTCATCCTGTCATCTTAATCTCAGAAAGGGGAGAAGGGCAGCAAAGATCATCAAAGGTCATTAGAGAGACTTTTATGCAAGAACTGTCAGTATAGCCTGGGGCTCTTTGTAACTGAACTGATGGAAAAAGGATATAAGAGTGGGGAATCATAGTGTATTTTCTGCTTCTTTTTGAATACAGATAATAAGTGTAAGTTCAAAACACAAACACAGGGCAAGCTTCAGAACAATCAAAAAGAAATATGATGGCGATTAAAGTAATGGAAGTCCTTGTCCTGAGATGTTACTGTGCCTGGAAAAATCACAGAAGAAAAATTATTGATGGTATATGAAATACAAAGACATAAGTTTCTGCATGCAGACTCTCACAAGTCCCAGATAAGTGGAGTCTGTGAAATGGTTTTATGGATGGGTATTGCCACATAGATGCTCTATTAGACTTGGTTGAGTATTTGAGGCAGTGGTTTTCAGATATAGGATACTGATCCAATGTAATATGGAGAATTTTATGTTTAAATATTTCCTGGTACAGCTACTCCATTTCTAGGCTCCCTGCAGTATTTCAAAGTTGATACTCCATTTGCTTTGCCTTCTATTCAGTACAGTGTGCCACAACCCATCAGAGGCTGTAGTACACATAATCCCTTCACTGCAAGTATTGCACAGCAAGGTCATGTTCCTGAAGGCTTGCACACAGCTGAGGGGGAAGGCAGCAGAAAATCAATTTGGTGTGGCCTTTGGCGTGCAGCAATGTGTAGATGTGAAAGTGAGATGTGTTAGGAGGAGCTGGAGGAGCACAAGGGTTGGGAAAAGGGTAGAGTGCCCCATGTTGGCAGGAGGTGTAATGATGTCCTTTGAATGAAAACAAGTGTTCATATGTGTAGGCAGCCTACATTTGAGAAAATTGCTTTAGATGAAAAGAAAAACAAGGAGGGCTAAATGAATCCCAGATGTTTGCAGGGAAGTGCAAAACAGCTTGACTTCTTTCACCATTTGTAATTATTAAGGCCCCCAAAACAATTGATTGGAAATGAGGATATTAGAAGTCTTCCAGCTCTGCTTGTTGACCTGCATTATCTTTCATTAAAGATGATCTTTCTATGTATGGAATTGGAAATTCTGTAAAGGTTTGGAGGGAGATTTCCAATAGGAAAATTTTCCCAGATCATTAAAGGCTTTGGTAGCTGCAGATGGCTCTCAACTTTAACTTGGATTTGGGGATTTTTCCATCCATGACTAATGGTCAGACACTGATCATCTGTATTTTTTTCCCTGTGGCTGTAACTGCAGAAGTAACTGTTAAGAAGGTTTATTACTGCCCAACTGGACCCCTTTTCTGCACTGAATTCTTCTGGAGCTGTCTTTTACAGGACACTTAAAATCCAAGAAACATTTTTTACTTCCTCAGAGAGGTGGACTGGTGCTGTGTAAAAAAGGGATGATAAGTGTTTACCCTACTGGGACAAACTCCAGAGAATAATAGATATTTGAAATAGTAAACATCTGTCAGGTCACCTTGTCCATCTTCTCCTGCCAGGAGTGCTTTGTTCCTTTCAGTATATTAACTTGGAAACATTTCTACAAAGAGTTATTCTCCATGGGACTGTGACTGTCATTTTCTGTGTTCTGTTTACTGCTGCTAAGGATGTCTTAAGGACAAGAAAAGCTTCTATTTGCACCTTGGTTTCTTTGCATTTTGGGTACTGGAGGCTTAACAGCAAACATATATGAAAATAAAAAGCAACTAAAATGAAAATAATTATTATTTAGAGCATTACGTGTATTAGCATTATTTAGTTATTTGAAGACTTTCTCAGCTAAGAAATCATGTGAAAAAATGGCCAGAATTATTTAACAGACAAGTGGCAGGTCTAGGAATAAAACCTAGTAAACATAACACCTGATCTGTTGCTTAATTCAGCAGAATATAAATGCCTGCCACTCAAACTGAGTCTGCAGTCATATTTTTTCTTCCTAATTAAGTGATTTGTGGCATGTAAGCGTTTCAAAATGCCTGAAAATTTTAAGGCCCAAAACCCCCTTCCATACCCAGCTAGCTCAGCCTTCAGGTGATGATTCATCCCCACTTATACTGAATTCAGAGTGGTCATAAACAACAAACATAAAGCCTCACTTTCTCCTATGTCCCTCACATGAAACCTAATAATTTGGACCCCTTTTTGAGTTGTTGTGTTGGTTAACCACCTCCTACTACAAAAGCAATGGGGCCTTTATAATCTGTTTGGAATTTGTCTGACAATGGCCCCTAAATGTGGATTATTTTGATGCAGTTTTCTACTAAAACAAAGATGCTTAGAAATCTGGTTTTTCTTTATCTGCTGTAATCAAATCTTTTCTTTATTAATCTTTTGAAAACAGTGGAGCTCCTTGTATTTTATGCTAAGGGATTTATTCTAGTTTTCAAATCATGTTGAAACTGTTTGTTATGTTCTTTGCAATTATTTAGAGTCCTTTAACAAAACATAGACATTAGAATTATACCTAGGGTTACAGTGCATGTAGTACCAATGCTGCACATTGCTTATTCTATTCATTTGTCCTGAGACTGTACCACCCTTTTGCCCATGGAGTTTTACTGGAAGCTCACATTTTCTCCTCTGATGTTTTCTGCATTGTTTTCAAAGGTGTAGCTCCTTGCAATTTCCCCTTCCTGGTTCTGTAGTTCATGGCCTGTCTTCCATGTTTGTAAGCTTATATTTATGAGTATTCAAATATTTTAAAAGCTGCTTGAAATGAAAGGGCCTGGGCTTCCATGCTCTATGAATACCTCTGTATGACTGACATGTCATTAAGGTTGTTCAGTGGTCTGCCAAACTTGGTGATAGCTTCAAGTATCAGCTTCAGTACCTTCTATATTAACTTCTAGGTAATTGATAAAATATTTAATACTATTGCATCAAACAGATTCTTATGGTGCATTAGAAATGCCCCTTATCAGTAATGCTACCCCACTGACAAATACTTTGTGAGACTTGTCAGCTGAGGACTGATGATCGATCTGTCTGTCTGTCTACCTACCTACCTACCTACCTAATCTATCATTACATCCTGTTTTGTTGTATGCTGTTTATTTGAGCAGAGCATTTGGCTGGTGTTCAGTCAAATACCTTAAAAAATGTTTCATTTGGGCTTTCACCATTGTAATTCAAATTATATCAGGTTTATTTGACAGAAGCTCCTTTTACACAGGAAGGTCTAATTACAGTAAGTATTGTATTCCTCTCCTTTAATGTTTTTATTAAGCACTTCAGATAGAAGCTGTTGTGCTATTTCCTCCAGGGTTGATGTTTCCCCCAGGCTAAACCCTTCTTGGTTATATTTCTTGTCCTGTTTGGCTTTTTAAAACATTCACACAACATTATCATTCTTTTATTCTTCTGTTATCTTTCTGTTATTCCAAGATTAAAAATAAACCCTAGTGGATCATAAATCTCCTCATTCAGCTCTTTTAAGAAATTGGAGCAAGTGACCCAAGTCTGTGAAATGAAAAATAAAGCATATTTATTCCTGGTAGCTGATCAACATCCTCTTTTATTCTCATGGATTGCAAAATACTTTGTCGTCATCTTGTGATATAAACACTTAGGTTCTTCATGTATTTATATCTGACAGAGAAAAAATATTTCATACTTCATAAATTATATAAGCTGAACCTTTTAAACAAACAATTGCCATCTTGGTATTATGATGGACTTTGTGTCAAGATACAACTTTTTTCAACCACTAATGCATCCTATAGTGATTTAAAGACTTAATTTTTTTCATTGGATCACTAAGAAAAATTGCATGTTACTTCCAACCTAAATAGTTGTGATTTGGTTATATCATTATGTTTTTATCTCCTAAACTGAAGCAGATCTCTTCTGTCAGATGCAGATCCCTTGTAGCATGTAGATTTGGATCAGCTTGTAACCTACCTTTGGGTGAAATAGGTGGAATTCATTGGATAGCTCATCCAGTAAAGTATAAGATTAAATCTTTTTCATGTTCTTGGATTTTTCTAATATATTTTTGTGTTCTTTGATGTTTTTAACGTGTTTTTAAAGCACAGGCAAGAAAACAGGCCACAGTATTATAGAATTATTTCAATAGTACTATATATATAATCATGTCTTTTGTCTGTACTTTCTTGATAGTTTCCTACTTTGACACTGAAGAATCACAATTAGTCTTCTTTAGAACTGCTTTGCAAAGGCATTTCATGTTCAATTGGTTATGCACCAAGGCATGCATGCTCTTTTCATAGTCGCTATTTGGCTTAGATACGGTTCCCATTGTGTGAGAGTTGCTTACAGTCTTTGATCTTAAATCTATAATCTAGCAATGGCCTGAACTGAAATAATGTGTCTGAGTATATATTATTATATGCATGTCAAAGTGATAAGTAATCTGAATTTTAGCTATCTTATTGTTCTTTTCAAAAAAAACACCTTAGGTGTCATGACTACTTTGTAGTACCTGGAAATTGCTCTGTGGTTGTTGTTCAGTTTAAGTAGGACTGAAACTTTCTGGGCAGTGTCATTTTCCCTAATGTGCAGCCTCAGTCTGTCTTTCTCTGGCACCTGGAAAGCTTAATTAATAACACTTCTTTCATAAAATTAGAAGAAACCTGAAAGGAAAATATACCTGTTTGTGTATTTCCTCTTCTTGCCGTTAATTGTTATTTATTTATTTTAATGCAAGGGATCATTGAAATAAGCCTTCAATCCTAAATTTTTGGTATTTGATGGTGCAGGATGATCCGTATGTTTCTCTATGTCAGTGGAAGCTGTCACTTGCAGTTTGCTACCTGTCACTTGCTACCTCCTCACTTCCCTGTCTGCAATATGTAATAATCAATAGCAATTGTAGTAATAATGTAATAGTAATGTTCCTTTAGTGGCATAGATTTTATGGTCAGTCTGGCAAAATGAAACTTGGTTTTAGGAGGCAGTGACTATGCATCTTATACCTCTTACAGGAACATGCAAGTCAAGTTTGCAGGATGTGATTAATACGAGGGTGGTTTGTTTTCGTGCTTCAAACTAATTTTAGGGTTTGACTTTCAGGGTCTAATACCTCTGCATAAGCAAGGAAAAAAGGTGGCAAGAGGCTGATCATTTGCCTTTAAGAGGCATGTTTGCTTATGTAGGACAAAACAAATTTGTTGCACAGTGCAGGAAGAGCAGTTGAGAACTTTTCTTGCCTTTTGAACTTCTGTGGCTTTGAGACTAATAGGATCTGGGACTGATGTCTGCAATCCATCTTTCCTTTTAGAAGCTTTTGGGAAATAATTCTTACCCTTAGTAATATCTGTTGATAGATCTGCATGCCAATGATGGGTTTGCAGTGAGAGGTATCAGGCTTATGGATACCAGAACAGTGTGGGATTCTTGTGCTTTGAAGGGCAAAGAAATTGTGTTATAAAACCACACAGACCTTATTGACAGAGTGACTGAGGAGTTAGAGAAATAACTTGCCTGTTTTGTTTACTATTTATATTGCTCTCAAAGCAAAATGGGGAAGTATGAGGTAGCTGAAAAATGAAACCCTTTCACAGTGTATTTCTGAAGGGAAAGAAAGAGAAAAAAAAGAGCATAGTAAAGTATAGAAAACTTTATGTTAAAATTTTTCAGTGTGCCATATCCATCCCCATTAATACTCTCCTTTTCAGTGCCTTGTATGTGAAGGACCTGAGCCAAGCAGAACAGTGACTGCCTGGGAATATATTCTCTAATAATACACTTTTCAGCATTTTCCTCTTAATATTCTGCACATGGGGCTTTTTTAAAATGTGGTTGTTGTGTTGTTTTTGTTTTTTTTTTCTTAATTGCCTATTTGAAATAGTACAATAATCAAAGCTGACATTGGATTATTTGGAATTGGAACAGGACTGTAGGCAATAATGTGCCAAATCCAGTATAGCTTATGTTAGAAGCCCTGTTGTAATTTTCTTCTCC
Source organism: Oenanthe melanoleuca (assembly GCF_029582105.1). NCBI lineage: Eukaryota > Metazoa > Chordata > Aves > Passeriformes > Muscicapidae > Oenanthe > Oenanthe melanoleuca. The sequence continues at coordinate 40,366,817 of NC_079339.1, forward strand.
TCCTTCCTTATCTGTGCTTCTTTCAGGTTTGACCATGCCATTGTGAAAGAAAAAATGTATGAGGGAGCATGGTTATGTTCTGCATCCAATGTCATGTACAGCAAAGTTAGCTGCATCTTCTGAATTGGTATCATACTTTGGGATATACTAGAGGGTGTGGAAAGGCTGAATTTTCAGTCAGAAGGATTCTGGTGTAATCTCAACTCCACCTGTCTTTTCTGTAATGGTAATTCCATCCTTGTGTGGTGTTTATCATGGTTTAACCCCACCCAGCAGCCAAGCACCACACAGCCAGCAGCAGAGTGGGGGAGAGAATCAGAAGGGCAAAACTGAGAACATCTGTGGGTTGAGATGAAGACAATTTAATAGGAAAAGCAAAAGTCATGCATGCATTCACAGCAAAACAATGAATAGGCAGGCAGGTGTTGAGCCATCTCCAGGAGAGCAGGGCCCCATCACACACGATGGTGACTTGGGAAGTCACCAAGACTATGGAAACACCATCACCCCAAACATCCCTCTCCTCCTCCTGCTTCTCCCCACTTTCTATACTGAGCATGATGTCACATGGTGTGGAATATCCCTTTGGACACTTGTGGTCACCTGTCCTGGCTGTGTCTCCTCCAACTTCCTCACAACCAGTGTGGCAGTACAAAAAGCAGAAAAGGCTTTGGCTCTGTGCAAGCCCTGCTCAGCAATAACCAAAGCATCTCTAAATTACCATCACTATGTTCAGCACAGATCCAAAACACAGCCCCATAGCAGCCACTGTGAAGAAAATTAACTCTTATCTCAGCCCAAAGAAGCACAGTGTTTCCATAAGAGATGCTCTTGCTTTGTGAGCTGCTTTCAGGGGCAGAGGACAGCAGTTACTGGAATGCCAAGCAGTTTGTTGGTCACACAGCTGCATAAGAACAGAATGTAGAGATCTGCATGTAGATAATGTACATTCTTCTAATGCTGCTTTTACTGTCCTGAATAAACATGGGCTGGGCATCAGTAGTGGTGAGCAATAGTGTGGTGCATCACTTTTCTGTCTTGGGTTTTATTCCTCTCTCCTTTGTTGTCTCCTTTTCCTTTACTATTATTATTATTATTATTATTATTATTATTTTATTTTATTTTATTATTATTATTACTACTACTACTGGTAGCAGTGCTATTATTATTATTACTATTATTAAACTGTTCTTATCTCACCCTACAGGTTTTCCCTTTTATTTTATTTATGATTCTCCTCCCCATCTCATGTGGTGCCGGGTTGCTGGCTAAGGTTAAATCACAACAGCATACCCTAAAAATCACAGGTGAAGACATGAGTACATGTGTATGCACATACAGTAGAGTGTATGCAGGCACTGTTTATAAATGTTTATAAACCCATATACATGGCTTAATAGCTACCAGTGCAGATCTGTACATATTATGAGTACATAAATACATATGCTTTCTTATGCATCTATACATATATCTATATATATACATATCTATAGTATGTGGATATGTAAATATATAGAAGTACATCTAGGCAGACAAAGATAGCATGTAGGGATGCTTTAGAGATGGACATTACATGACCAAACCTTCAGCCAGTCTAGCAATGAGGAATATATGTGTCCTTGCTTCCAGGAATTTTTTTTCAAGTTTTGTGACTATGTCAGCCATTTTCTCTTATTCTTTTTTTTTCCCCATTCAGCTGCCAGTAAAACACACAGAGAAGTTTTCTTGATATATTAGAAAAAGAATGGATGACTGATTTATATGTATTTTGCTATTTTTGACAGCACTACCTCAGTGCAAGGAGAAGAAAACTGCTGTAGAGGACAAACAGTAGGTTCTTTGAGTGCCACATAGACAGACCAATCATTTTTATATTCTGGTCAACGTGGTCTGGGTAATAACAAGAGAAGAGCCCTCTTTTCAACCCCCTTCTCCAAAGGAGTTAACTCCAGAAATGGAATTTCACCATGTTCTGAAACTGCTGCTGTCACAGTAGTTACGTCAGTGATCTGTAAAGGCTGGAAAAGGTTGTTGGGATTTAAACCTCTAAAGTGCATGGGAAGTCCACTTAAACAGAAAAGTTTAGGCAAATTTTGCCAAAGAGTGGCTAAGGCAGATTTTGTTTTCAGCCTGTTAGTGTGTGAGCAATGTAAGCTCTATTGCTCTGCTTATGATCTGGTATAGATAATTCTTAAGCAGTAAGATAGTACTGAGCTAAACAGAAAATATAAGTAAATTAGTCTTGTATCAAAGAAGCTTTCTTAGATGTGAGATCAGTCTTCCCTGAGCTCCACACAGAGGAGATGGGAACCCCATGCCTGAGTGCATCAAAATGGCATTGTAGCAAAAGTAAACAAACTGAAGGAAAGATTTATTATTGTTCGTACTTGCATTATAGAATTCTAAAACTGAAAGAGATTAGTAGGTTATTTGCACAGTTCTGTGTTACCAAAATATTTTCTCCAGCTTAGGCACAAGGTAGTAAGTAGGAAGAAGGACTATTCTTTCTTGGCATTTATTGACTTGTATGTGTTCAGTTCCCTTTTTCACTTTCTCAAAATCAGGGATAGTGGCCCTTAATGGGGGAGTGGAATACAATATTAAGTAAACTAGTGCCAAGACACTAATATTCACTGAGTAACTTAAACTGCTCTGTAGGAATTTCTTATAGAAGGTATTTCTTCAACATAGTGATCTTTTTTTTTTTTTTCCTAGCTGCCTTTATGCTGGGAACCAGCTAATCAGGTGTCTCTTTTGTCTGGTGTTTAGTGCTGACTCCAGATCTGACCTCTCTCTTTTCTGAGGAGCTCTCTCTCTTGCTGATTGCAGCAATCACCTACTTTGAGAAGGAAGTGTAATCTGGTGCTGACCTGGGTGCTGAGGTCCTCATCTGTCTCCCATTTCTGCTTCTCATTTCAGTGCTTCCACTGGAAAATGTGCCCTGTGTTTGCTTTTGTTTCTGTTTTCATGTGCTTTCCCCAAAGTTCTCAGCGTGGCAGCAGTTCTGGCTGTGCTGAATGCTTTCATATCCCCCCTGTTCCCCAGGAGCTGCTGGATTTGCACTCCATGCACACAGCTTCCAGATCTAAGCAAGGGATAAAGGTGATGTTTGCCAGCAGCCTTGAAGCACTCAGATAGTCACTGGGTTCTTTGCATGTGCTCTCACTCTTCCCCAAGAAACCTGTAACCTGGGTGCAGGGAAGGGTTTTGTTAGTAAGGGTTTCTCTGGAGGCCAGATAAATCCAGATGAAAAGCTGAGGGGGAACCCTCCCATTCTAAGCCTCCCTCTATTGGTCTCACTGTTGTGCTGTGCACTAAAGCTGTGGCTGGTGCAGCTGGGTGGCTTCTGGATGAATAGATGAACTAGACCTTTTGGCATTGTGGGAACTGGGGCTCAGTCCCAAATAGAATATAGGTATTGGATTTCTTTCTTTTTTTTTTTTTTTTAAATACTTTCCCCCTCTTCCTTTTTTTAGTGCTGCAAGCTTAGAGTGAAGGTCACAGATGAGACAGTTTTAAATACACATGAGAGAAAAATAGAAAAGAGCTTGTGGTTCTTTCTCTCACACCTGGTTGGGGGTTATAAGATGACAGTATTTTCTCTTGATGTTTCGTTCATGTAGGGAATTAACTACATTTCCTGCCCTCTACAGCAAATAATCAAGCAAATAGTTAGCTTATCACATCCCTGTTTTCACACAACGTAAGGCCCAGTGCAGATAAATGTATGGGGAATCCTACCCATGGAGGGTTTGAACTTTGTTCTATGCCATAGAATTTGAAGAGAGATGAGCAGAGAGATCAGCAAAGAGATCCTGGAGAGATGTCAGTGTTGACAAATTTTTGCACAGGGCAGAAAAGAGAGACATTAAAACAAAAGTTTTGGGCTAGACATGTGGAGTCAGTCCTCCTCACCAGAAAATTTGGACCTGTGACAGATTGCCAGCCATGGTTAGTGCCATCCTGCAGTGGGAGTTGTTCAGCAGAGCCAGTGTCCTTGGTCCCTCCTTCCCTCAGGAAGAGAGCCTGGCTGAAGGGATGCCTCTTCCTTTGGCTGACACTGCAGATGGAGGGAGATGTCAGTGCCCCTGACACCTTTGTGCTAAAGCTGAGGGAGGGACTCATGCTGGGATGCAGCATCCTCAGCTTTGAGAGCCCAGCTACAGTGACACCATCCTGCTGCAGTGACACCACTTCAAGTTTGCAGGCTTGGTCTGTACAATAATAAATCCACTAAATGCTTCCTCTGTGGCTGTAATCTCATTGTTACTTCAGCAGTGCTCACTTTTGAGCATGTGCTCTCCCATATGTAATGGTAAATATTTTCAATTTGTGTTTTGCTGGGCAAGTGACAAGAACATAGAAGACACTGCTGTGATTGGCACAGTTTGCTTAGCATTTGCTTTGCTTATGTTGGAAATTTCAGCAGTGAGACTAATGCTTGCCTGGCATATGGAGACTGAACTACCTTCCTGTACCTTCCAGGGATATTCTAGTGCAGCAGGCTCAAGGCATATTGGCTAGGGAAGGTAGGTTGTGGGGAAAAACTGCATATCTGTGAGTGAGCAATATCTATTTAGTATCCTCACAGAAGACTTTACACATTAGTGTTCTCATTAAAACACATCACTGAAGTGAAAAGCTGGGTGAAATTAAGAGTTTCTGCTCCAAAGGAGGTTCCTCCAGCTGACATTTTTTTTCATTGCTGCTGGTAAGATTAATTTTTTAAAAATGTAAATCCATGAAATCTTCAAAACTGAGTTCATGTGTAACATTCTGATGTTTTCTGAATCAAATTATTTCATATTAATTGTTGAGCTGACCCCAAATAATCTGGGGTTTAATACAGTTTAACACAACCTGTATTTTCCTCTGCAGTGCAGTTCATGTGTCCTTTGAGGCCCTTGTGTCCATTCTCCCAGAGAAGTATTTGGTGAAGCTGTTTTGTGGCTTTGTGTCATGTGTCTCTGCTGATACCAGGGGGACACTGACATTTTGTCATGGGAAAGCATTTTGTTAGGTGTGGAGACTAGAGGTAAAAATGGGAACTATTGTTGAAAATAAATGCAATTCCTGAAAAATACTGGCTTATGTTGTGGTTAAGTTCATGCAAAAACTTTTCTGTAAAGTTTGATAAAACTAAACTTGCCATTTTGGTTTGTTACAGATGGTAGTGAAGCATTTCATTGCTAATTCTCTGTGAGAGAAATGGAATTCTCTGTTAGAAGGTCATCCTGATGGAAGCATTTGCTCAACCAAACTAAACAGATTTATTTCCTGAGATACTTGGTTGTACTTGCACAACCTTAGGTGGATTTAAAATACAGTGAAATCACTAAATAGAGTGTTATTTGCTAAAGTCATTGTCTGATAGACTTTTCAGGGTAATAAGGTTCAAGCCTTAAATGATCAATGAGGCCATCCTAAAATAATTCCTCTCAGCCTTTTAGATGAAATTCTTGAGACACTTGACAGTAATAATTTCCTCACTTAATCATCACAGAACCAAGCTGGACAGATTTAGCTTGTGCTTGCTAGACAAATCTGAGAGTTCAGGATGCATTTGGGAGGAGCAGAGTATTCTGTAACTGGTGAATGTCTGTCTAAGCTCACTACAGGACTGAAGTCAACTCCTGCATGCTGGTAAAGAAGCTGCTGTGATAATGAATTTTTAAAAAGTTTTAAAATTTTTTAAATTTTTTAAATTTTTTAAGTCTCAAGCCTTCATTCCCTAGGGAGGTAATTTGTAAATTTAGGTTCTTCAAATTTGTGACGTGTCAGTATTGTGTTACTATAAGGTTTATTCTTCCTTCCTGCCCTTGAACACTATAGAAAAGTTTTTAGATACACAATAATTTTTTCTTTCACATGTTCCTCTACTCTCCCCTCACTCCCCAACACAGAATTATAGAAAATAAAGCTAGAATGGACCATGGGAGGTTATCTAATCCTTTACACTTCCACTGCCCCAAAACAAAAACAATGACATCTATGTGAGTTTTGACAGCAAATTTTTGGCCTGAAATTAAAGGTCTCCAGTGATTGTTGCTCTTCAGACAATCTCTTCCAGTGCTTCACTGTTCTTTAATTTAAAAAAAAAAAAAAAACAAAACAACCTTTCTCTAATACTTTCTTGCTGTAATTTTTTTGCAAATTATTTCTTGTCCTTTTCAGCATGGGTACAAAGAAGAAATCCTTTCTGCTTTGTAGTAGCCCTTTTGTATTTGAACTCTCTATAGTGTCTCCTTTCAAACTTCTATTTTCTGGAACCCTGATTACTTTCATGGCTCTAGTCAGACTCTTTCCAATAGTTCCACTCCTTTCTTGAAGTACAATTCTCCAAAGTGAGCATGATTTCCAGTAGAGTACAGCACTATCTCTTTCTGTGTCTCCATACATTCCAGCATGCATCTTTCAATCTACCCAATGAATGATTTTCTATGTGTAGCTAAGTGTTTATTTCTTCTATTTTATTTTACCTCTGCACTAAGCTCATTGTAAAACAGAGAATTTCCTCATTATTGTATATGGATGAATATTTTTAAAGTTCAGACATATCTTTTCTATGTCCTTACATACAGAAATACATTTAAGGTACAAATTGCTTTTCAGGGCTATCATGAGGTCTATCTATATCTGTGGCACAAGTGAGGTACATCACAGCTGGCTGTCTTGGCTTCCCTGTTCTGCAGCTTTTTTGTTCTCTGTTACTAGGTCAACAGAAGGTTGAACAGAACATAGAATAGAGGAAAGTTCAGTTTGTGCACATGAATCCACAGTGAAATGACTTAAACACTCTGCTGTAACTTAAAGGTGAACTATGTTACTGTCAAATACTAGACAGTCAGTTTTTTTTACCTTTGTATTAACAAGAATCAGCTAGATTTTTAGAAACAGAATGAAAAATCTGAATCTAATTTCCCAGAGTATTTTTTTAGGTTTACCAGAAAAGACAAAATATCTCCTTGTATTCACTTACAGATTTTGGCTAGTGAGTACTTCTGCAAAGCCAATTCCACAATCTCAAGTTAACTGTTGTGATATGAGGAACATACTTTAGAAAATACTGTGTTTTAGATGCTTTCTTACCATTTCTTAGAAAAATGGTGGGAAAGTGATATTTTAAGAAATACAGAAATGATAACTTATTTCCTGTGATCCCTTTCTTCACTTATTGCAGAACTTGAAGTTTGTGTAGTAAGGAAAGAAGAGGACTTGATGTTTCCATCATAAAAGAGCATTCATCCTCAAATCATAGTTCATGCTAGAACCAATTCCACTTAATCTTACCCTTTTCTGCCTCTTCTGTAGCTGAGGAAACTGCTCAAGTCCTGGAGACTGTAGAATCCTTCAGCATTTCTCTTTCAACTATAAAAAGGTTTCTCCCCCATCTAGACAACGTCATGACTTTTTTTTTTTTTTTTTTTTTTTTTTTTTTTTTTTTTTTTTTTTAATTTATTTTAACAAATAAATATGTCTAATTTCTAAGGTTCCCACATCGTGTTTATGTCAAGATGCAGTTGTGGGGTCCTTCACAATGGCTGCATTCCTGTGCCAGCTGTGCTGCACAGCTAGTGCATGTCACTGATGGCCATGTGGCCATTGTGGTGTCCCTTTTGGGATCAAAGGATAATTGTCACCTTAGTCCTGGGTCTTCTGTATTATCTGTTAAGGAATTATTTTCACAAAATCAGTTAAAGAAATTCCACCCTGCTTTTTTCACTCCTGTTATATCGGCACCTTTCTCTTTATATCCTGATTTAGGGAACGCTTCTCTGTATCTTCTTAGAAACCTTTTTAAACTAAATAAATCTCTTTTCTCTTCTGGAATTTTCCACAAAACCTGAAGTTATTCAGAAGCCATAATTGATTTTTAACGTGGAAAAATTTTTATAGGGAAGCTTGAAATACTTCTGCCTTATTGTTTAGGCATTCTATTCACCATACTCCTATTTTTAGCTGGGAGTGAAGGAAGCTTTTCTGTCTGACCATCCAGGAGCCAGCCACTCTGGCAGTCACAGTTGCAGCACCTAAGCTAGCTGGAGACTCCTTTGCAGCTACATGTACCACTCTCACATGGTCAGATAAGGTTTCTTTACCAGCTCAACTCTGTGTTTCTTATAGCAGAATCTCACACCTCTGGATCCTTAAAATAGCTTGATCTTGGTTCAATAGCCATATAACAGCATGAGTTTGAGGAGGGACCCTGAACAGAGGAATCCCTGGGCTTTTATACCCCCACAGTCTAAGTGCCCAAAGTCTGAAGTCATTGGCTCCTGTGTTTCTCTGAGTGATCACCTGGCTGGGCCACAGGTGACCATTTATCCAAAGTGTTGGCAGTTCGTGGCCTTTTGCCTTGGGCTGCTCCCACCCAGAGCTCAACCTGCAGCTCACTCTGCAAGCTGAGCTACCTGTACTGAATGGATTCTTCAACACTGGGTGAACACATACTTTGTTAAACATAATACAGGTGAAATCTAGTCAACATTGCACAAGTCGGATTTGAGTCTTTGGTTTCAGTTACTTTTCACTAATGCTCAATGTATTGTTTTACACAACAGGTAAATTAACTCTTCCAGTGTTTATTGCCTGAATACAGTTGTTATCCCACTGGAACATCAAGTATGTTTATACGAGGTATCCACAGTCCACACAATGTTATTTAAATAAGTGTAGGAGCTTAAGTTACCCATCAGTGAAGACATGGATTGCTTCACACATAGTCTTCTCCAGACACAGAATAAAGTGCTGTTAACCCAGTGCATTGTTTTTACTTGCTTGTCAGGGAGGGCTAGAAAAACAAAGTTCCAATAGACCAATGGATAAACTGTACTTTTTTTTCTTGCTGTAGGAATTTGCTTGGTTATGTGTAGATGACTTTAACAAGGCTTAGGCTCTAGCCTGAATATCTAGCAGTTACCCTTTGTGAGAATTGATATGGGCAGTTGGTGAAGGGGTTCAGCCTGGGACAGAAAAAAACCCCAATATTCAGGGTGCAATAGGCAAACAATTTGGCTGGCCTGTCCTTCAGAGGTGCTCTTTCTAGCTAGCTAAACATATCCAACCTTCTGGTTATTGGTCTTTTTTGTGATGGTTCATGATGGTAGTCATCAAATTTATGAGGCTATTGACAGCCATTCCCCTTTGGGGCATGCCTGTCTCCAGCCTGTACCAAAAATCATGTTTCCCACTTAATAACACCAATTCGGAGAGGAATTTTTATATTGGCTACTGGCCAAACTTAGCACATAATTTTTCCTCCCTTTTTGTTGCTCCCTCGCTATCTGCAACTTCACTTGATTGCAGAGAGATGCTTTTCATCCTTGTGAAAAGCCATCTGATTAGAGCTGTCATTAACCCCTGAGTGAAACTTTTAAGAAGTTTAGCTGGAGAAATTCCTTGAATGCTTCAGAATTGCAGAGTTGCCATTTTAAAGAAACTTCAGAACTAGATTGTGAATTTGTTATAGCTCTGCCTAAAACAAGCTCTTCTTTCTCAGCAGATTTATAGGAAACATGCTTTAATGTATATATTTTATCCCTCAGAATGTTTCAGATTTCATTAAATTCTTCTGTGTATTTGTATCTGGACTATCCCCCCTTCCTGACCATCCATTAATACTAGTCTAATTCATTAAACAAAGGCATCAAATAGTCAATATTCCTTTGTTAAAGTGTATTTATTATCCTTCATGGAAAAGGAAAAAACAATATTTTTTAATTATTCCTGTTTCATTTTTTTCAGTATAAAGTGATTTTAAGATTGGAGAAATGAAGGTTACTTTTCAAAAGCTCTGTGCATAGTTTTTGCTAATAGTTTTCTTCCTCTTTCTGTTTTCCACCTTTCTTCCCAAAGTAAAGATGGGTATATCTGTATCAGGAATGATGTTCCTAACTCCCTTAGACCTTCTCTAATATATATATCAGACCTGGGATGAGTTTCAGCTTATCTCTGTTTAAACAGGCAGGACTGGTGCTGTTCAGAAGGCACCTGACATAAATGGAAGGCACTGCTTTCATTGCTTTGTTTTCTTCTCAGTTGCTGTGGAAGCCATGTGTGGCCCTAGGAGCCTGTCCTAGAGAGGAGCAGCGTTCTGAGATACTCATGGCCTCATTTGAATTTAGAGGAGTGGGTTTCAGTATTTTGGGATATACTGAGAAGCCTTCAAGTTAGTTCAGAGGTTGCTCATAAAATGAGACTACGAGGTAGGAATGCTATGCAGATGGTAGATTCTACAGCTGGCAGAAAGCTTCCTCAGTGAAACATTAAAATACATCTCCTCTGCCTTGCAGCAGGTGATTAAGAAACTGTTTCTTGAAGCTTATATATTTGAGTTACAGAATCAGTTTTTTTTGTCCAAGACTTTTTTCTTGAATTCCTTTTTAGTGGTGTGTTTTAAGGTAGGATCCCAAACATGTAAAAATATAAAAAAAGCTTCACTGAAAGCACTGATGACAAGTAAGACCAGAGCTGACAATAGCATCTTCTCCTTTACCAGGCAGTTTTAGTAGTTGGGAAGATGTGCTTCATCTGTCCTGCAAACTGCACTGAAGCCTCTGTTGATTTCATTAAAACAGAAAGATTCATAGGTTATGAGGCCAGAAAGAGACATTATGATAATCTAGGCTGATTTGCTGTATAATTAATTCCTGTCTCACTATGTCTTTTAGAGAAAACAGAATACTATTTTAATTTTAAATTTGCCAGTAGCAGAGTATACACTATAACCTGTAGTAAATTATTTCAGTAGCAAATTGCCGTAATGTAAAAATAAGTCATAATATTTTAAAATGTGAATTTCCCTAACTTCAGTCTCTAGCCCCCAGATCTCATTGTCCCTTTGTCACATGCATTGAAGAGCCCTCTCTTACCAAATTCCATTTTCTGCACAGGTACTTGTAGATTGCAATCGAATCACATTTTAACCTCTATCTATTAAACAGACTGAATTTGAATGTTCTCCACTATGGGACATGCATACCAGTCATTTAATTATATTCCCTCTTCAGTCTTGAACTTTTGGTTTAACAATTGAACTGCCATTATCAGAAACTGCCTTAGCATTTCACTCTTCCTGCCAGGAATTCACATTAGTTTTACACTCAAGCATTATTTCTATCCTTTTATTGTTATGATGAGAGTTCTGGTGTATTTGATTATACATCATGATGTTGATGTCCAAATGTGTCTGTCAGTAATACTCAAGTCATCTATGGAAACGCTTGCACTTTTTCCATAAATACAGCTGCTTTTTTAGATTTTTCAAGCTAGATGTTTTGTTTTGGGGTTTTTAAAAAGAAAATAATTTAGAACAACATTTGAACAACAGAAATGCAGATTGGGGTGGATATGTTTCTTTGTAAAGATTGAATTCAGAACTCTTGTATGTATTCAACAGCCTTTCTCATCTCCCCAGGTCTTCCTTTGTGCTTGCTTTCTTGGTCTCTTCATTCTTGGCCTCAGATTCTTCATTGTTAGTCACTTTCTGATTACAGCTAACTTTATGTATTTTTTTTTTCTGGTTCCTTTGAAAGCATTCTGTCTCAAGGATTCTCCAGCTGTGATACTTGTATGATTAATGAAACATTAAGCAGTCAGCATCACACCTCAAATAAACTCAGAGGCAAACCCTCTGCATTTCCCCAGAAAAGATGGGATCTGCTACTCAAGAATCAAATACATCAGAGGGAGATGTAACCTGTATGTGACTCAACTGTGTGTGGGAGCTGCTTATGGGCATGATATTCCCCCTACCATCAACATGAAGAGATTGCTGAACAGATCCCTGAGTCATGGCTAGATACAGCCCAGCAACCATCAGCCACGTGTAGGGTACTGTGCTACCTGTCTGCTCCTCTCATGAATGGAAAGATGCTGTTTAGAGGAGTGTTGGTTTGAGCAATTGTTAGTGGTATCCTGTAAGGGCAGCTCTCTTCCCCTAGGATCATTAAAGCCACAGCTCATTCAAGCCTGGCATTCTCTTGCCCACCAGATCAACTCCATTTTGTGATGAAACCGAAAATGCAGTGTTGCACCTAAGTCATAAGCCCTTGTGGGCCTGAAGAATGGTCCATCAATGCAGCCAGCATGGTGTCTCCAATAGGGGAGGCTGCAGGTGCTGTTTAGGGAGAGCACATGACCATGGCTGCTGTCAGTGTGCATTCCCTTACATTCATACAGCACCCACTGCTGTTGGTTTACATTTGCTAGAAGACACTCTCCTTCCTTTTTCCTTTAGTATCAGTTTGTGGACTTGCTGTCCATTGTTATTTCTGCTTATTTTTGTGTCTTCTGTTGCACCCTACTTCCATCACCTCCCCTGGCAGCCAGTTCCAGAAGTTCACTACCCTCCATGTAAATAAGTACTTCTAAAAATCCATTTTATGCTGATTTCATACAAGCTTCAGGAAATGCCTCTAACTGTGTTACTGCTGGGTTTGGCAAAGAGCAGTTCTACATTAACCTTCTCCATCTTCTGTAAACTTCAATCGTGTTTTTCTCAGTCCTCTCCAAATATGAGCTTGGCCTTTTCAGCCTACATTCATAAAGCATCCTGTTCTATCCTTTTAGTTACTCTATTTATTTCCTCTTTCTGCTTGAGAAGCAGAGACAGGACTTCATGCAGTGCTCAGAACTGAAGCCTGTCTGAAGTGCACCTCATTGTCTGGTAAGAGAGGAGGCTCTAATGCACCCCCTTGCTGTGTCAGTGGAAGGAGGTGTATGGTCTTTAATAAGAGCATTTGACACGATTAATCTGTAGAATAGAACTACACAATACAAATGAATTTTATCCCTGTTTCAGATTTTAACAGCTTTGATGTTTCTGATGCCTGTGTGAGGGCAGAGCATGTTATTAGGAATTGGAGCAAAACAAGTTACTGTGGGTCAATACTGTCCTCTGCTGGGAAGAACTAGAGCTTTGGGCCATTTCTCCAAATGGGATTTAACAACTGGCTTCTCCTTTCACTCTGTGTTTTGCCTTTGCTACAGGAGAATCTGACTGCACGGGGGAAATTCTCCTTTAATACCTAGAGAAAGCTGGAAATTATTTGATAACTATCAACGTATTGAATAATGATTTCATTTGTTTCTTCATCCTGAAGTTACCGAATTTATAAGCTTATCCCTCATTCTTTCTCTCATTTGCCTTTTAATATTTACTGCATATATATTTCTCTGACTTTCTTGTCCTAATAGTAGAATTAACAATGCATATCTTCTTTCCCTTCTATTTCCTTGACAATTTGCCGACAACTCATCCTGATAGGATTTTGAAAGCAGAAATCAAATGCGTGCGTGTATATGCTATATGTGAAAGACACAAAGTATTTTAGAATAATAACTCATGAGAAGAAATTAGAGTCTTCAGTAGTATAAAAATTGTGCTAGTTGCATAAGTGGTTTTGCTTGTTGTACATGCCAGCTCTGCATTAGCAAGCGTGGAAGGTGATTGAGAGGAAGTACAGTTTACAAGTATTTCAATTTTGTGCCTTCTCCAGTTCCTGTTCTGTGAGAATGGTGTGGGGCAAAGTCTGCTTTCCAGGAATTAATTCTGTGTCTGAGAGAAAGAGAAGAGTAGGAGACCTGGTCTCCTGAGTAAGCCAGATATGCTCAGGAGTGCTTGCCTGTTTGAGTCTCTTCTCTTGGCTGATTTCAATCCATGTAGCAGCAATAGAGCCCAGAGTTCTGGTCCTTAACCCACAGAAAGTGAGAGTCCAGGCACTGAAAAGGTACAGATTTTTATGTGTTAGCACATCAATTGTTAGTTTCTTGAAGTAAGGGTAAGCTGTAAAGACATTTCCATAGCAAGTTTGTGTCAGTAGAGATCTAAGATTTCTTGGTCAGAGAAATTTTAAGTCTCAATTATTTTTTTCTTTGGGACCCACAGGGCAATCACTAACAGTTCACAGCAACGTGCTGAAATTTTTTCATCTCTCTCCTAGTAGTTAAGAAGGCTATAGGTATAATAGAGAAATGACAGTGGTGGTACCAGGTTCCCTGCTGTGGCTAGTAGAGATGGACATGGAGGTTACACTTTGTTATGTATTTTGTATGGAATTTATGCTAATATAGCAGCATGATACCAGACACACACTGGATGTTATGTACAGAAGCTTTTACAGCCGAGTGGGCCTGTGCTAGAGTTAATTGTTCTGACTGCCCTTCAGTTAAATATTCTGTTCTGACTGCATATCTGATCTATAGTCATTGCAAAGTACCTGTTGCTGTCGTTTCTATACACTCTTCTGGTTCAGCTCACACCCTCTGCCATGATGTCAGACTCTTGCACTCTCTCCTTTGCTCTCCCCACTGCCTTTTGGGAAAAGTTTATCTCCCATGGCTGAAAGTAATTAGGGTATTTGTATTGTATGCAGGATTGATGTATGATCCTTTTCCTTGTGTCTGGCAGGTTGTTTATAAGAATAATGACATTCGTCTGGAGCTGTCTCGCTTGGCACGGATTGGTGATACTAAGATGAAGATCTATGGGGAAGTAAAATTCGTATGTGAAAATGTGGCTACACTGGATCCCATCAGCTTTGAGACACCTGAGGCCTATATTAGTCTGCCTAAATGGAATACCAAAAGGATGGGCTCCATCTCATTTGATTTCCGAACCACTGAACCCAATGGACTGATCCTTTTCACCCATGGCAAGCCTCAGGAGAGGAAAGATACCAGAAGCCAGAAAAATACAAAGGTAGACTTCTTTGCAGTTGAGCTTCTAGATGGAAACCTCTACTTGCTGCTGGACATGGGCTCTGGGACCATTAAAGTCAAGGCCACCCAGAAGAAAGCCAATGATGGAGAGTGGTATCATGTGGATATTCAACGAGATGGAAGATCAGGTAGAGTTACAACTTTTTCTTATATAGATTCATATTTCAGATTCAGACCTAGGGCTGTGTAATTATTCTCAGAGCATTCAAAACCTGTTAAATATGAGTCACCTCCTTAACAAAGCTTAGTGTTACTCCAGTGATGTTTATCCAGCAAGGCAAAGATGTGAATGGTTTTCATTAAATGTTTTTATTAAACGTTTAGTGTGAACTTTGGATAGCACATCACAGAGGTAATCTGTTAATATTTTACTCACAATCATCAGATTTGCATTTGCATGCATAGTTACAGTAATGATTTCTTTGTAGGCCAATGTAAGGTTTAAGGTCCTTCAGAACCATTGTTCTCAGTTTGAGAAATTCTTACTTAACTACTTTGGGTTTCTGCATTTGGGATCTTGTCATGAGAAATATAAGAGCAGTGGGCACAACCAGTAACAAAATTACGGCAACAATCCCATTCTGTTTCCTTTAGTATCCTGGAGTTTTGAGTTAGGTTTCTTTACTCTTTTGGATGACAGATTATAGTCTTAAAATCTGAGACAGCGTTCAGTGGATGCTTCTTTTCTTTCTCTGCAGCTTCTTATTTTTGAATATGGGTTTTAGTTTATTTCTAAAAATACACCTACCATGCTATTGCCAAGAGATACTTTTGTTGTTTCCTGTGATGAATATCAAACTAACATATTCATGCTCTGCTCTGAAATTGTGGAGGAAAGCAAAAATGCTCATATACTGTAGCTTCATCTAGAGAATAACAATTGTACTTCAATTTTTTCTGAACCTTTGGCATCTCAAAGCCTTCACTTCAAAAGGAATTTTGATTACATTTGCCAGTGGATTTGAGATTTGTCTGGTGATCTCCAGATGATAGTTTTAGGTCCCTAATTTTATGTTTCCTGTTGCTGAATACAATCAGTGTAGGGAATGCAGTGCTAGAATTTGCTTCCCTTGAGTTTTTAGAAGAGCTGACTTTGAGATACCATGCAGGGCCTAGCTGTTTGAACAGGTCTTTGCCTGGAGCTGTTTTTTCCTTTGATGATGTGAGTAGTTTCCTTGTATTTGGCATGGTGCTCTGCGTGGACTTAATATGTGTGGTTATATATTGCTATCTCCTAAAGACATTGATAGGGCCATTGTATAAAGGAACATAAATAAATAAGTACAGCTTTGATTTCTTTAGAATTGCTAAAATTTAATTAACTTCCAGGGATAAACTAAATTAGCTGTGTTTCGTACTAACTTCAGTTTTGCCTGCTCACTTGGGGACTGTCTCATCCCTGAAGAAGTAGCTGCAGAGGGAGAAGAGACAGAAATGACACAGGCTCTATGCAAAGAATGTTTGCACAACCTTATGAAGAGGGACACATTTTCATTTGGACACATTCACAGGAGGGCGTGACAGACGCATCCATTGCACTTGATGGATGACACTGTAGGACTGACTTGTTTGTCACTTGTCAGGGAGGTTTATCATGTTCTGGACACTGATTAGAGGTAACAGATTTTGACTTAGAAACAGTTTTCTCAACAAGAAAGAAAGAAAGAACGTGTCCGCATGATGTCTTTTTTTTTTTTTTCCTTCTTTTTATTTGGTTGTGTTTTCTGC
Source organism: Oenanthe melanoleuca (assembly GCF_029582105.1). Classification (NCBI taxonomy): domain Eukaryota; kingdom Metazoa; phylum Chordata; class Aves; order Passeriformes; family Muscicapidae; genus Oenanthe; species Oenanthe melanoleuca. The sequence continues at coordinate 40,383,266 of NC_079339.1, forward strand.
TCACAATGAGTACTTGATTAATGATCCTAACTGATGTCTTGTGTCCTGAGAAAACCAGGATACTGGCATCAAGTTCTTAGCATTCAGTCATTATCATCCAATGACGCTTTGGGTAAGTGCGAGAAAGAAGTTCAAGACCTCTTCTGGTTTAGTCCTTGGCTTTTCTTCAACATGTGGCCTGGAGAATGGTTAGATTTTTTTTTTTTTCACCCTAGTACAGATGACTATAATTTGGAAACTGAAACAATTGATTTACTTAATGGGGGCTAAAACCACCCATTTGAGTTTAATGGGCTACTGACCTGCAAGTTCCGTTTCTCCATACTAAAGCAGCAAGGCCTATGTTAGGTGTCATCTCTCCCCTTTTTTTCCCCATTTCTCTAACAGCTCAAAATTTCAGGTACTGCTGATCTTAGTAAAATAGCTTAAAAATCCAAGTATTCACTATTGCAGTGCACTGAGGCAGGGAAGCTTGGCAGTCATGCTCAGATAACCTCTGGCATCTCTAGTCCCATTAGGCCTTGTGTGCGCTTCAGTCTGTGTTGGCTGCCAGAGCAACAAAACCTGTTCTTGTCTTTCTACTCTGGCAGTGTGGACATGGACACCTAACATCCTGTAACCTTTCTGTCCTTTGGGAAAGCTCCCACCAGCTTCACAAAACCTGTCACAGTTTCTAGCTGGGGAACAGTGAGCATGTTATGCAGGACAATGTTTTCAACTAGTCATCAGCTATAAAACATACACCTGATCAGACACTAAAAATCTTACTGGATGGTTTGATTTACAGTTGTATCAGTGCTCTGTTTGGTGTCCCTGTTCTGCCCTCAGTGGGGTGTTTTGGTCTGTGCTTCAGTTCAGCACAAAGTAACTATGACACTGCAGAGGAGATGCTTAGATGCTTCTGATTGCTCAAGATGGACTTGGATCTACTTGAAGCAGAGTGGCTTCCAAACATGGAATTCTGGAGGAGAAAGAAAAAAGGAGTATCAGTTTATGTGAGTGCTCCTTTCTAGGATCAATACAGAATTTCTCCATCTCAGCAGCTTGGTCTTAAAAGTGCTGTTCATCCAAACTATTGCCATCTCCTTTCAGGATTTATTGCAGGGTACAAAACCCTCAGAATGTTTAGGTTACTGTCTAGCCTATTTCTTGTTCATCATCTCACCACATTTCTCCAGATTTTACACTTCATATTATCCAATGTTTCTTGTCTTTTTGGGGTTTTTTTAACCTTTATGGCATTTGCACATGTTTGTTCTCTCCACAGTAGCAGCTGTCTTAGCTCAGTCCTCCAGTATTTTGGTTCTAAGCTTTAGAGTAATATGCACTCCACAGGCTGTGTTTGAGAAATGCAGTAGAGATGCTGGAAGGGAAGTTGTGTTCCCGTGGCTCCATGATGTGCTGCCTGTGTGAAGTTTCTGTATTGTCACATTTTCTCTTTCCTTATTTTATAAAAGAGAAAATGCCTGTGGTTCTCCAGCTTGTTGATACAAAATGATTCATCAAATAACTGTAGTTCTCGTTGAGCCTTTAATTTGTAATGCCTCTGTTGCTTCTGACACTCTGCTGCCTCCGACATTATTCCTCAATTATTACAGAACATCACACACATGGAATACCTTGTCTCTGTGTCATATGTGCAGTTCTCTAAGAAGACACCTCTTACAGCTGAAGAAAAGCTGTGTGTACATGACTGTACTTTCTCACAGAGGAAACAGAGTTAACTCTATTAACTCTTCCTTATTGTAGGGGTGTCTGATAAAAATGCAATGATGTGGAATTAATCTTAAAGCTTGGATAGTGTCTCTGAAGACAGACTGTCTTAATGACAAGGCAATTGGATGTGATGATTTATAGCTAGGGGACAGTGAATTGCTGATTTTTAGATCTGAGTGTCCAGTAGGCAGATATCCCTATCACAAAAACTGCTGAATGCTCTTTAGAAGAGTACACTGCTCTGGAATGTGAGAGATGTGCATTATGTCCCCTGCTTTTCTTTGGATGCATTGTCTGACCTTAAATAAGTCACTTTGTTTTTCTGTACCTGTTTTACATATTCTGATTATATTTCTGTATTATATGTTCTGATTATTTTATGTGCTGGGACAATTTCTCAAAATACTTGTGAATGACCTTAGTGCAATATGCCCACATTTGATTTGGAGCATATGGAAGCTATCACAGTTTTAATAAAAACTGCTGTTCAGATATAAGTTTGTCTTTCTCTTCCTCAATTTTTCTGCATAAAATGGAAACTAGAAAACTTTCTTTATAAATCCAAACAATATTTTACTTTGGGACAAACTTCTGGAGATTTCTAGCTCAATCTAAGCTTTCTTCAGGGTTGTGTGCAGTTGAGCTTTGAATGCCTTCAGTCTGGTAAACCCCTCTGAGGTTTCTGTTTCCATGTTTGACCACTCTTGTGGTGAAAAACATCCTTTCTATGGAGTTGGAGGTTGCCATGTGCTGTGGCTTGGGAATGGTACTCTCCCATTCAGTGGTCCCATTGACACTCTGCAAGTCACACTGCACACTTGCTCCCCTGTCCATGCCCCTCCCAGCTCCTGCAAAGATTTACCTCTGCTCTGGCTGGAACCAGGACACCTTACTGCAGCTCGTGTCTCTTGCAACTATAAGTTCACAGTGCTAATACATGCTCAAGTTGTTTGCCATATCTCCAGGTCCTTTTCTGCAGAGTTGCTACTTAGCCAGCTGGTCACTAGCCTGTACTTATGTGTGAGGCTTTTGTGACTCAGGTGTAAGACTTTGTATTTATTGGTTTTGATATATATCAAACATTGCTATCAGTCCTTTGCTCCACCTTGCAATAGTTTCTCTAAATGGCAATCCAATGCTTCCTCCAATGCATCAGCCATTCCCTCCATGTCAGTTACTAACATGTCTGTGTTGGTCCATCATCCAGGTCCAGGTTTGGAGTTACTGATTGTTTTCTGAAGGAGCTATATAGTGGGCATTAAAATGCTTTTGCTTGTCCTTTTTTCTCTCTAGTCTTTATGCCATCAAACTCCTGTGTGTTTTCAATAAGTTTTTGCTTTGCTGGATGAATACCACTGAATAATGCTCAAATTTTACATGTTATTATTCAGCAATTGAATTGTTCTACTTCTGGCTTTCTAATGCAATTTGGGGTACAGACACATGATGATCAGTCATTGATGTGAAGGAGAGGGAGCTGTGTTGGAGACACTGTTAGAATGCCATTTGAGTAGGGAAGAATCTTCACTCCTGTGCTGAACCTTAAACCTCACTCAGTTACTGGAAGAAATGGACTAAACTGAGTCTGCAGTTGCAAGTGTTGATGTCCCCTTCTCTTCTCATGCAGGTACTATATCAGTGAACAGCCGGCGCACCCCGTTCACTGCCAGCGGGGAGAGCGAGATCCTCGATCTGGAAGGTGACATGTACCTCGGTGGGCTGCCAGAGAACCGAGCAGGACTCATCCTTCCCACAGAGCTCTGGACAGCAATGCTGAACTATGGCTACGTGGGCTGCATCCGAGACTTGTTCATTGACGGGCGGAGCAAGAACATCCGGCAGCTGGCAGAGGCGCAGAATGCCGCTGGAGTCAAGTCCTCCTGCTCCCGCCTCAGCACCAAGCAGTGTGACAGCTACCCCTGCAAGAACAATGCAGTCTGCAAGGATGGCTGGAACCGCTTCATCTGCGACTGCACCGGCACTGGCTACTGGGGCAGAACGTGTGAGCGAGGTAAGCTGGGTTTGCTGACTTCGGTTACACAAAGCTGAAGGTGTGTGTGGGAACAAGAACAAAATCCTGCGTTCCTGTAAGACTCTCCTCTGCTCTTGTTGGTCTTCCCAACACTAAGTTCTAGTCCCCTTCTCTGATTGTTGCCTTCCAGTCTTTTCCACTCTCATTTCATGAGCTTACTTGGCCACTTCACTCCCTAAGCCTTCTGAAGATCTTGTCTTCAAGTTCCAGAGATTCTTTGGCTAAGTATGATTTGTCTCCTGAGGTGGAAAATGCAGCTGCATGTAAGAAATCTCAAACAAATTACTGGAAACTGTACCAACTGTGAACTTTAGTTATGGAGATTTTTCTTGCATGGGACAGATGATGAATTCCAGTTCTTTGTAGGCTTCTGCTTTTTTTGTGTAGTAGAATTTCCTTAATGGCTGGTTATGAGTAAAGCCAGCTAAGGGGACAGTGTTAAAAGCAGCATGTCATCAAGTTCATCTCCAATAAGGCAAATCTGTAGGAGATTCATGGGAGATTCTCTACATCTTATTTGTACTCATACAGAGCTGTGATATAAAGACATATGATTGGAAATATGAGGCTTGTGTAGGCAGGCAAATTGTCTGTGTGTTATAGATCCCATATAAAGCATTTACTAATGGAAGATATTTGAACTATGTATTTCTCAAGTACATATGTGGTTCCATTAATTGTTGTTATCTTTATTATACTACTTCTACCATCAGAATGAGGTAGGTGAGTGGTTTTACAGAAAAAGATAGGGCTAAGATCAGTTACAAAAACCCTCCACATCCCTGGAGGGTGTTTTCTTATATTTAAATCAGTCTTTCTGTTAATATTTGGCCATTAGCACTGCATTTGGGCTAAATTGCATTCACAGTATACCCAAGAATTAATTCAGTCTCTTCTTTATATCACCTGATTTGGCACCATGGTGCTAGCATGTGTCTTAGAACTGGAAATTCAGATATTTTTGAAGTTCTGTCGTAAATATTTGAACACCACCTTTCCCACTTAGTACATTTTTTAGTATTGATCATAGTACTATGCCACTTATGAGGAAGAACATGAAATTTAGCTACAATGCATAAAATATTAGGCATAATTGAAATGTGTAATTCATTCATACTCTACAGAGGATTTTTTTCTTTGCAGAAAGTTTTTGTTAATGACTAAAATTCTTTTCATATGGGTGGGATTTTTAGGTATTAGGGTAAAAGATCTGTTAGTAAAACTGCTCACAGTCAGTAATTCACTACATGCTGCCCTAAGCAGCAATAGTAGATAAATGCCAGTGGGTCTTAAAACAGCTGAAGCATCAATAGTACCATCCATGCTGGGGGAACATGGGTGAAAATGTAAGATTCAGGGACATCAGCTATGCCAGTGTCAGCTCAGTAGTTCTCTCTTTTGACTACAGGGGATTTGAAAATTCTGGAAAACATGAGATGAAAGTCTTCTCAGCCCTAGCCTTGGGAGTTGTTTTGGCCAGTTTGTTGTGTGATAAGGTTTTCTACAAATATGATAAAAGGAAGTGCTACCATAAATGCACTGTTACCCCACAAAACTGCATGTATGAATTTAGCTTTGGATAGCTCTTAAATGAATCACAGGCACAGCGAAGTGGATTTAGGATGAAAGTTATAATTGCAAGTGCATACTGAGACTTTGTACTGAGTTTGCTAGTTTTGGATTGTGGTGTGCTAGGCACTAGGGAAAAAAAAAACCAAGCAAACCTTGGTGCCTGTATTGGTAGTATTTAGTAATTCTTGCATCCTAGAGTTTCAGGAAGAGTAGAGTTCCAGAGAAGAGTGTCTGCAGTGCAGCCTCTCTGTTCTGAAGCACCTTGTTTCAACAGGTCTGCTCTTCTACTGGTTAGTTTGAAATAAAAGACCTAAAATATCTTCAGTTCCATGGGAATGCTTCCCAAATGCTTTCTGATCATCAAATGCAGGGCAAGCTTTGAGGTAACTGACAGAAAGATTCCTCCAATGTGATGGATACCATGCTTCCTCCTGTTGCATGTGAGCTGCCTGTCCAAACTGAACCTAAGAAAAATTTGGGTGAGTTGCAACTCTTGTCAGAAAGGGCTGGAGGGCTGTTGCAGACATGCAGGAGGGTGGGAAGTGTGGGTTAGTGCAGCAGTTGTGAAGGATCTTTGGTGGGTCTTTTCAAGTACTTAATGTCTTTGCCCTTTGCCTTGTAATGAGTTAGTGTTTGACATCAGTTCTGTCAGGTCAATGCAGCTCCCTGTTAATTGCACTTCAGATGTCAGAGGTCGGAGCTGGTCTCTGGCTCATGGAGCACGGTGTACTACTTAGCTGTGATTAAAAGTACCTCCTCACAACCCTGGACTGTTCTGAAAAGGACCTCAAAGCCCTGGCATTAACTAAGCAGGAGGAGGGAATGTGTGTTGTATTCAAATTAGCTATTTTCTGCAGCTACAGTGAAAATGCCTTGGGCTCAAAAAGATGCATGAGGTCTGTTTGGTGGATCTTGAAAACTCCCTGCACCCTTTCTTTCTACTGAAACACTCTGAGAGCCACCGCAAAGGACAGGAGCCCAGGAAGGGCACAAAGCAAAAGACAACTGGAAATCAGATAATTTTAGGCCAATGAGAATCAAATAATGTGGATCATTCACATTTTAACATTTTGTCTTACTTAAATGATTTGATTGCAGTTTGCCTGGATTTTTTTTTTTTTTTTTAAGAAGCATTTAATATTGGAAAAGGCAGACTGGTATGAGACTTCTGATAATTTCAGACTGAAATAAAAGATGTTGAGGTTTATATTTTAAACCTCAAAAGTTATTTGCTCAGAACTGAGCACAGCCCAAGTCCTTTCCAGGTAAAGGGGGGAAAAAAAGTTTTTTCCAGCCGTCTCCTTTGCTGAGCTGCATCCAATGCTTATTGCAGAAAAACAGAAGTATCCCATTCTGGTTCTTCTCCCAAGGGCTGAAACCACTGCTTGTTTCTGTTTGGGTTGGCTCACAGATGGACAGCTAACATCCTGAGCAAACCAGCCTTCCTCTGTATTTTGTGGTAAACTCTCTGTGAGCAGCAACACATGTGCTGTTAACCATGGTGATGTTGAGCATAGGGCTGCACATTTTATTATCTGCCAAGTACCTTTGCAGCAGTGTTTACTCTGTTTACCTCTTCCCATTATGTGTGCAATGAAGGCAGGTGTTGTAAAATTACTGGTAATAAGAAATCCTACAGAACCGTTTACTACACAGGATAAGTGCTGCATACTTTGCTGTCTCAATCACAGGTAGCAGCTTAGATTTCTTTTTTGCTTTAGTGAAGATGTTTGATGATAAACACATCTATCAAGGTTTGTTTAAAGCAACTAAGAAGTGTTGATGCTTTTTGGACTGTCCAGACCTTCTGAGTATGCAGTGAAATGCTAGATAACTGCTGAGAATAGCTTTTCTGATGGTTCTCAGGAGAGATGGACACATTAGGAAAACAGTCTTTGCTGCAATGTTTTTAATTCTTTTAATTCTTGCTAGATCTAGAACAGTCAAAGACTTAAGAAAATCAAAACATCAGAATAATTATTATTATTTCATGTCATAAAGTAAGATGTTAGAAAATAGGTCTGTTCTAGACCTTATCTATTTGCTGACTTACTAGTACCAGATAGGTCCCTATTGTATAGTTCCCCAAATTGTCTCCAAACTGCAGAAATAAAATGCCATCTGAATTTAGAAAAAAATTTCATAAAATCCCTTCACACTCATTTCAATTTGTTTCTCACTAATTTTATGGTAAAATCTCTATTAAACATGATCTGAAGAATGTTAACTTTGCTAAGAGCATTTTACGTGAGAAGTTAATTTTCTCACTTGCCATCAATCCATTCATAACACTTGTGGCTGATCCCTTTATGGCTGGCTCAGGCAGCTACTACTGTTCACAGTCCTGCTCAAGAAACACAGGCCTGGCTTTATGTGATTAGCTCCCTTGTATCTCTCCTTAAAGACTGACTGTCAGACCAGAAGGCTACTGTTTGTTGCATGCTGGATTATTTTACTTATTAGGCCTCTATGTATTCCTCCATCTTATAATTATTTTCATATCTTCAATGGGATAACTTCTGTGCTAACATTCAAACAATTCCCAAGATGCTCATTAGATGTTTTGCTACCTCCAGTAAGGACAGTGTAGGCAAGGTGGGCTTGTAAGGGAAGAGAAACAATATTAAGGAACAATTTAAAAGTTTCTCACTTTCATATAGATATATGAATTCAGTCAAAAGCCACTCTGAATATATGTGCTTTCCAGAACAAGTTACTGCATTTGTTGCAGTCTAATGCCTTTGTGATATCTGCAGTACAGAAGAGTGTACAGTTAATTCTGCAGTCAGGGTGATTACATCTGCTTGGGAAAAGACCATTTCATGGGTTTTATGCTGTTGAACTTTAACTTCGAAGAGTCTCATTGATGTGACAATCTCCAACAGCATCTGCCGAGCAGCTGGAAAATCTGAGACCGTATAAAAACCAAATGATTGTCTCTCCTATATCGTGTAATGTTATGGGTATGGTTTTTTTAATCCACATGTTCCTCCTATTTCTCCTCCTGAGTCCATCATTATATGCTTTTGATATTTAAGGCAACTCTTGACTTCTGTGCTGCATGTGGATTTGTTACACTCCAGGTGCTCTTATCTCATCTGAATAGTTAGTTGGTGGCACAGAAGAAGACAATAATTTCTGCTGTTTTTTCTCTAAACTTCTGTAATTCTGGCTGTTTATTGCTGCGTGTAGCTTTCATTAAGTCCTCCCAGTTCAAGAAATATGATTACCCAAAACTGTATGATTTTGTGTACTGTCAACTCCTATAAAGAACACTAGAACAACAGTAAAAAAGATGTTGATGGGTAGGTAAGACCATTGGATTAATGCTTATGGAACATGATACTTTTATTAATATTGGCCTTTTCCACAGGACCAATATTATAGTGATGTTTTTGTTTCTCTCCTGGTTTATAAATGACAGTTCAGAACAATAGTTTCTCCTTAATGTTAGCCATAAAAAAGTCAAGGCACAAAATGTTGTTCAAATAACTCTCAGCTTGAAGGACAGCTTGTCATAGCAGGTCAGTTTTGACTGAATATCACAGTGTCATGGTTTAACCCCAACCAGCAACCAATCCCCAAGCAGCCACTCACATCAGCAGGATCAGGGAGAGAATCAAAAGGCTAAAAGTGAGTAACTCATGGCTTGAGATAAAGACAGTTTAATAGGAAAAGCAAAAGCCACACATACAAGCAAAGCAAAGCAAGGAATGAATTCAGTCCTTCCCATGGCAGGCAGGTGTTCAGCCATCTCCAGGAGAGCAGGGCCCCGTCACGTGTAACAGTGACTTGGGAAGGCAAGCACCATCACTCCAAATCTCTCCCCCTTCCTGCCACTTTCTATACTGAGCACCATGTCACATGCTCTGGAATATCCCTTTGGTCAGTTGGGGCCTCCTGTCCTGACTGTGTCTCCTCCCAGCTTCTTGTGCACACTCAGCCCCCTCTTTGATGTGGCTGTACAGACAGCAGAAAAGGTCTTGGCTCTGTGCAAGCTCTGCCCAGCAATAAACAAAACATCTCTATGTGGTAAACACTGTTTTCAGCACAATTCCAAAGCATAGTCCCACACTACTCACTGTGAAGAAAATTAACTCTACCCCAGCAAAAACTAACACACAGAGGGAGGCAGAATTTGGTAAAACTTGCTTAATTTGAGGTGGTAATTCATCATGAGGGAAGGAAATACATTTTCACCTTTTCATGATATCTTTACCAGGTTACTCCCTGCAAGAGACATGATGGCGTGTTGTGACTCTCCCCCACAAGACAATAGTAACACAGGTTCTTGTTAATAGATCCTTTTGGTGGATTATAGTGAAAGGACACTAAATGGCCAGTGCTTGAAAACATACCTATATATATATATATAGGGTTTATTTTAGAGCTATTTAGTTGCAATGGAAAGCAGGTATGTAGCAGTTTTGATTATCTATGGTAATATAGCAGCATGAAAGCATAAAAATATTACTTAAGAAAATGCATAAGGAAAAGAAAGCAAGAGAAAGAAAGGATAAATGTAAAAGGATGCATTAACACCATCTTTAGATGTGACCTATGCAGACGAGCCATTACACACCCAAAAGCTCCCCTCCTTCCTCCAGGGGTGCAAACCTGCCTCAGCAAAGCACCTTGGTGCCTCCCCAAATGGGCAAATGTTTTCAGTCAATAATCATTAATAGTCCAGTCTCACAGTGTATACATGGAGGATCCAGAATGAGCTTACTATGAATATGCACCACATCTGTGATGATTTGTCAGGTGTCCAGGGACAAACTGATGACAGAAGGTTCAAGAATTGCTTCAGACTGCCTCTGTCTTTGAGTCTTTTATAGCTTGGTGGCTGATCTCGGTCCCTATGGCTTCATACCCCACTTCCTTTCTATACCCTCTAGTCACACAGTTTGTGTTTTTGCTGAGACTGCCAATTGTCCTTACAATTAAAGGGAATATCTCGATAGAAGAAGTCAGGATGAAGTACATTCATTTGTCATGAAAAATTATTTCCAATATTTAAAATTGCTATATAAACCTTGGAGATGTTATCTGTGAAATTAGCTTTCTCTATCTCCCTGCTTTGCCCAGTCAAAGCCATCATGCTGAAAGGCAGGCACCGGCACAGTGCATTTTCTGTCTCATTTCTTTTCCTCTATTCATCTCAGGGGGAGAGGAAAGACTTGGCATTCATGATGCTCCCTTAATTGACTCTTTCTGCATGTGGAGATAGGCAGTCTTCCCTTGGACACTTTGATTGATTGGATGAGGCTATTATGTGATATGGAGAGGATATGCAGGAGCACAGCCATCACCACAGGCATGGAAAGATCTTATCTGGTGGTGTGTATTGGCTCCCCCCAATCTGCTTGGTTTGTCTGTCATGTCTCAAATGCAGTTATCTCATATTGCAGCCCACAGGGTGGTCCTGGTGAATCCACTGCCACCTGGTACCAGACTCCAACGCATAGCCCTCCAGAGGAAAACCCTTCTCACTCTCACTGCTAATCTGAGAATGTGTAAAGGAAAGATAATATTCATCATTTTTATTTAATTTCTTACTAGCATCCTCTTTTTTTTTTCTGGGTAATCAAGAACAAGAGGTTAAAATTGGGAGATAAGGTGCAGAAGAGGGAAACTGTTTTGTGATGAATCAAATCTTAATACAAGTTTCAGAGTGACTTCCTGCTTTGGCATGATTATAGGTGGTGAGTCGGTGAAGAGATAAAACATAAAACGTAGGAGATATACAATACATTAAGGCAAAAGTCCTCCCACTGAAGGGACAGAGCAGCAAGGAGCATGTACAAGAAAAGCAGCTTCATAATTAATGCTGTTGATCTCATGATGCTTCCATTTTTAATGTCCTACAGCTGTTGACTTCTGAAGTTCTGCCTGTTAGGGCGAGGTCCTCTTGTGGTCAGCCTGGACCCTTGGGTTACCTACCACACTAATCTTGTGTTCTTGTTATCAACAGCATTTTTCCATTTCTGAACAAGGAGGAATTGTAATTCTTCTTGCTGTGATGTTGCTAAAGGGAGTGAAACACAGGGAAGGTTGAAGGAGATTACTGTTGGAAGTTGTATCAAAGCACCAGAGTTTAGGATTCAAACAGAGTCATGTGGAATTAGTCAAGTCTGACTGCCCCAATACCCACAGGCCCCATTTCAAACGGCTGAGAAAGGAAAAAATATGGTATTTTATACAGTGATTTTTTTTATCCACTACCTTTCATTAATTCAGTAAAATGGAAAATAACAATTCAGCCCTCAGTTGAAAAGCATGTTAGATTGACAGCTCTGGGAGCCCTAGGCTTGTACTTAGAATAAGAAATATATAGAGTAGCTCTCCTTTATATACCTTAGTCATCTCTTGGAGAAGGATTTGCATTAGAGGTTAGAAAATAGGTCAGTCTTTCTGACTTGCCTAGTCTTTGGTAGAAGTACAAAGTAGAATGGTGAGAGGTGGAACTCTTTTTCTATAGCTCTGATTTCCTTTTCTTTGTGTGTGAAACTGCTGAAGACAGAGAGCCATGAGGCAGCTTAGTGCACCCAGCCCAGGGATAAGAGCAGGGTTTGAACTAAGCTGAGCAAAATGGAATTTGTGCTGCATGTATCATCTGCCACATGAGAACAAGATCTCCCCCTGAACAAGTGACTGGCAAAAGGCATGTGCTTGCTAAATAGTGGGAAGGAAACAAGAATACAGAAACTGACTCAAATATTTTATAGTTCTATTTTTTTTTTTAATTTTTATTTAATCTCTCTGTTGAGAATGTTTGTGACCAAAGAGGAAAAAAATAGATCAAAGGAAAGGCACACTAAGGAATTTCATAATACCTAGAGTCTGCACAAATCTTACTGTACTGGTTCTGGTTCCTAGAGGTGGAAGCCTAACAGCTCAGTACCCAGTCATAGAAATGTCCAGGTTTCCACCATTTTATTACCATATCTTCAGTGAAGTTCTCTTCTGTTCCAATCTGTTTTTTCATGTAAACACATGCTACCACAGATCATTGCTACCCCATTTCTGCTGGTCAGCTTTCATGTCCAATTTGTACAAATTTCCTTTATTCTGTATTTGCATTTGATTATTCTGTCCCTTGGAGGACTGGTCAGTGATGAATTTTAGCCTTTCCCTCCCTATCAAGTGTTACTAGAAGATGATTTAGCACGGCACCCAAGGTGCTTTCCTCTAAACTGTGTTTTTAATAATTCCTTATTTTCTTCATGTTAAACATAGGATTGGTCATCAGAGGGTATGAATAAAGTAAGGCCCAGGTGATAGTTGGCTGTTCTCCTTTCTCCAGTCCCAGTCTGATGCTGGAGTCACTGCTGTGGAGTGAAGAAGCTGCCTTTGGCCACCTTGGTGAAGGAGAAGATGGTCCAGAACTCAGCAGGGTGGCAATTGTCTCCTGATCCAGTCTGTGTTGCCCTCCCTTTTACTGAGGTGACATCATGGTTCTGGATCTTGTTCAAATTCTTGTATGCCATTCCCCTAAGCCTGCCAGATTCCTTCTGTCACCTTCCAGTTTGATCAAATTTCACATTCATGTCTGGTGCAGAACTAAGAATGTCCTGAAAGATTTCTTGGAATATAGGAAAAGAGGACAAGGAAGGGAATGAATGAAGTTTTGTCAAACAAAGGCTGGTTTTTGGTTTTGGTTTGTTTTTGTTTTTGTTTTTTTTTTGTTTTTTTTGGGTGGAGGGGTATTGTAGCTTGCAAGCTTTTTCGCATAAAGAAATTATGGAAAACAAAAAGGATTAAAGAGAAACAGAAATGATTTATCAAGACATTTTAAAATGCCTCAGTGTTTTCAATTTATCTTTTAATTTTTGTATTTAAGTCAAAGGCACTTGGGCTGCTTTAAAAAATAATCAAAACATAAAGGGAGACTTCAAATAGCCATGTCGAAGAGTAATGAATCCAGCAGACAGAAGGACTTGTGTCCAAATAAAAAAGGCAGAAAAATGTAGGCTGGAATTGGTATTGACTGTGCAATGTGCACAGTGCTAATGGACCTGCAGAAGAAACAGGAACATTGCAGCCATAAAGTGAAAACCTGGTCCACTGTGAATACAGATGAGATTGGGAAAAACAGTGCTTTTATGGGGCTGCTTTTGCACACATGGCCTCTTGAGCTCACCTGCTTGTAAAGTCAGAGTGACAGGATGTAGATTAGCAATCAGCATCCTCATTTAGCCGTTTCTCCCTGACTGATTTACACTGCTGTGATTTCTTTTTTCTTTTGTCTTTTCCTTCTGGCTGGTGATGATTTGCTGAGCCCATCTATTCTCCTTTACACTGTTGTTTTTCTAGAAGCTGTAAAAATCAAAATGCAGGTCATTTACCTTTCTTTGTGTGTCTGTGTCTGTGTGTAGTCCTGTTTGCTTTCACCATCTGCAGTACCTGCAGATGAGCAGTGAGTTGTGTCACATCAGTTCAGCATCTCTGCCAGGCTAGAGAGTAAGTCTGGTCAGGGCTTCTCACAAAACAAGCCTTGGCATTCATGGGACTTCTCTAATTTGGTGCTTCACAAAAGTATACAATGCCTTATGTTTCCAGCCTCAAAAAAACTCCCCCAGACTTTCCAAAATCATAAAAGGGTTGCAGTGTGGAAAAAATCATAAATCACTAAAAGCTTCATATTCTAGAATGAGAAAAGCTGAAGACCAGCAAAATGTTTATTTTTGCTAATATTTGACCCTCTGTTTCATAGTTTTTCTTAAGCTTAATAGACATCTTGCCATGAGAATGAGTGGAAACCTATCCTAATTAATGATGCTTATTTTTGTGTTATCTAACTAGCTTTCCTGTTACTGCTACTTGACACAGAGTATTTTATTCTTCATCAGTACAGAAATGGGGGCCACTCTTGGTGTAGTGTATTGATAATTTGAGTTCATATCCCCAAAGGAACAACATTGCCTAGACCCACAATGTGTATTTAAATCTGTAAAGGTCAGAGATTTTCTTTTAAAATAGCAGTAACTTTCTGTCTTCTCTACTTTTCTATACCTGCAGTCCTAATTCAATCCTTGTGTGGTTGTTGAGTGTGTGGCTGGTTTTTTTTTGAGATACACAAGCAAACTTTTATAGATAAAATGCTGTAGTACTTCAGCCACTCAAGAGGAAAAAACTTCCTTGTTTCTTTGGCATTGAAAAGGTAAAATTATTCATTGCCCTTTATAAGGCACTAAACAAATGATGAAATTTTGTATGGTGTGTCAGCGATTGGCTGGATGTATTTAACTCAATAGTGATATGAGATTTACAGAGCACACAAGAAAGGAACCTTAAATAGCTTTACCCATTGACCTTTGCCAAGATAATAAAGCCTGAATATCAACTCCACACCACTTAAATTGTGTACTAATGAAGTACCATTGTGTACTTAGCTACACCTGTGCTAGTTAGAAGTATTCCTAGTCACACAAGTAGAAATGTCTATTCAAGAAATAAAAGTATAAAATGTGTAAAGAAAGCACTGTAGTGCAAAGAGTAAAATCCAACAAGATGAAGGAAACTGGCAAAATAAATTGAAATATAATCTGGAGGCTGAAGGGAGAAATTATGCAGAAAAATTAGAAGAGTTCAGTACATATTGAAGAGGGAATGATGAATCAGCTCTGGTGGAAGGACTGCCATCCCAAGGAAGGGGCATTGTTTAAGGAAGTTCACAGGACATATTATGGAATATTGGATTAAATTAAGAAAGGAAAATGGTGAATATCATACCATCACAACAACAGGCTTGGATTTTTTTATTTTTTAATTTTTTTTTTTTGCTTTATTTTGCTATAGCAGGAATCATAAAAAAGGGTGGAAATCCCATCTGTTAGACATTGGAAACTAGGATGGCTAAAGCAGCAGAGCCAGGCCAGGCTGCTCTACACTTCAATGAAATATGCTTTGTTAGAGGACAGGAAGGGAAGGGAGTTCCATCATTTCACCAGCTCTTCTTCTTCTAGCTTGAATCAATTTGTGAAATCTATGCCTCAGAATCAAAACCTGGCAGTATCTTCCAACTTCAAAAGACCTATTTTCCTTTCTGAATCCTGGTAATGACTGGATATGTTTTCCTAATTAGCAAATACATGAATAAATTTATACAACATACAAGACAGTGATTACCACAATAAGTTTTGTTTGATTCTTAATGCTATAATAACTCATACTGAAGGGAAGGGTAGAAGAGTTAATGGCGTAAAAATAGCAACATTTTGATACTTCAGCTTCTTTACTAGATCTCAAAAAATTGTGGAACAAACTCCATGTTTAGGCAAACTAGAAACAATATTATGTGGTGTGTGTTATGAGAAAAGACCATTGCTAAGGAAAGTTTTGTCGACTGCACTGTAGGGAAAAGCCAAAAACCCTTCAGATCCCAAACTCAAATCTCAGTTACAAGGGGTATTCACAGACTCATGTGAGGAAGAGAAGCATGTGGTGTTGTTTCCAGTTTGCTGCTAAGGTTCATTCTTTCCAACCAGTGCATAAGCAGGAGCAGCAAGTACACTGCTAACTGTTCATCTTTGTGGCAGATGGAAGACAGAGACTTTTCTGACTCGCAAGCTGTCATCCAAAATATTGTTCAGCTGCATAAACCCCAAAACACCAACAAAAAACATAATCCACTGTTTAGTTCACTTCCATTTAGTCCTGCTCTTTGTTTGACCTTTGGCAAGTCAATTAGGTTTTGATGAATAAAAGCAGTAAACCCTGACAAACCCCAGTGTTGCCCCCTGTAGTGCTTAGGAGCCCCTCAGCTCTTAGAGTAAAATCCAAATATGTAAGTAAGGTGCTCAGGGTGTGAAGCAGCCATTCAGTAAGGATGGTGTTCAGGACAGCCAGGGGTGGGGGAAGCAGGGGCAGGCTTCAGGCAGTCAGGGGTGCAGGATGTGCCAGTCCCCTCTCTTGAGTGCAGGCTTGATCTTGATGCCACAGAAATATGAAATTTGCATTCTAAAAACTCACTTCAAGATTGAGATGCCACATACCTGTATGTGGTCATGCAGCCTGCAGTGTGTTATGAGGCACTGGGTGCTCTGCCTGGTTGCATTGCTTTTACTTCCCCCTCTTCACACCAAACAGAGGCTTCTTTGTTGACAGACTCTATATTGCTTGCAATTCTATGCCTTGATCTCTCCACATGTCAAATTGCTCACAGGATGTCCTCTGCTCTGTCTAAAAGGTTTGCAGGTGATTGTTCACTTAGATTCCTGTATTCTTTGTGTTGGCAACCTTGTATGTTGTGCAGGAAGTACAATGTTTAAAAGCTGTGGAAGCTTAGGAGCTTCTCACACTGGCAATCTATTACTGAGGGGTTTTTTTTTTTTTAATTACATTGGTGGTGTTCTGTTGAGCTGTGTCAGGAGTGGGTGAGAAAAGCACTGTGATTTCCTCTTCCAGATGCAGATGAAATTAGGGAAGTATGACAGTCCCACAGCAATCCTGCTGGTTTTGGTGCCTTTGTTGGAGCACAGCTGTGCCCTGCAGCTGGTCTGGAATCAGAGAACCAGGAAATTTGCACAGTTAGCAGATATAAATAGAGAATTGGTAACTATGAGAGATGCTTAACTCTGCAGTAAATAAATCCTAGTCCAAAAAAAAAGGCTAATTGAAATCTTAAAAAACTGTCTTGTGCCTCAGTTCCTCCCCTTTTGAGCCTCTCTCTATCTGCAGAATTTGAAAGAAAAACAGGTGTTGTATCTATAGAGTTTTAACATCTATATTTCACGTGATGTCAAGATCAGTCCCCTTTCCGTTACAGATTTAGATTATTTTTAGGCTTGTGGATTATTTTCCAGTTTCCAAAGGAATTATTGACCTCTTCATTATTTTGACTTGATATTCTGAGAATTTTTCAGGGTTCATCTGATGAAAAGTACAGCAAGGTGGCAGGTAGCTCTTGGATCATCCAGAAAACGGGGGGCAGCAGAGCAGTTGTGGTGGACAGTGTGTTGTGTCCCTGCACAGTCCTGGCTTTGCAGTGTGACAGTGGATGAGCTGTCTGCTATTTCTGTCTCAGTTTCTGCTGTGAAAGTAGGCCAGTTCAAAAGACATTCCTGAGTGCATCTTAATGCTTTGAAATCATGGAGGATTTCAAGTAACACGAATCAAGGACAGGAAAACCATCCTATTAGGAGACCTGTTTTTCCTCTTTGGTCAGAGTATGTCAGCTGCTTATTTTAGAAAACAGTTCTTTATGGCTGTATTGTGGTATAGAGCTGTGCCTAATCCTTTCCAGGTAAAAATTAGGTAGAGCTTCTTTTGAAATACCCCTTGCTGATCCAGAACTTGTGCAGATGTGAGTGAAAACCTGAGACCTTGTTCAGCAAGTGACAGTGAGAGCTGGTGGCACTACACAGAAAACTGACTGGGATTTGCTGTGTCTCTCTGCTTTCTTTTCTACTCCAGGAAGCAACCAAACTGCTGTCCCTTGAAAAAAACACATAGCAAGTACTTCTCTGCACTAGTGGCACAGGTGGGGACACAATTACAGCCTCCTTTGCCATCTAATGACTTCAGGCAGCAGTGCCATCTCTGCCATCTGCCCTGTGCCCCCACAGTGTCTGAGCAAGTGCACCAGTCCCTGGGACCCATGGCCTCTGCATCCCCAGTGCCTTCTCTGCTCACCCACCAACTGGTGGCTCGCTTGATGTGCTAAGATCCTACTAGCAACACTTTTGGGGAAAATATTGATACTGTGTTTGTCTTCAAATAGACTTGAAATACATACTGAAGTGTATTAATTCCTTAGTACAGAGCTTTTCCACCCTCTGGGCTTCCTCCATACCCTTGCAGCCTTCCAGGAACCCTTAGGAGAAATCAGAACATAATGTTCAATACAAGTGTTGTACTGAACTTTCAGGATCATGATTAAGCCCCAGTGTAAGAGCCTGTGATTCACTTTATATTGAAAATAGAAATGTCTCTTTCTGCAAAAGAGGCCACATGCCTGCTTCTGTGGGTGAAGAGCTTAACATCCCTTTTCTCCAGTGATATGAGGAATGATGGCTCATGTATTAAGCTCTGAGATTCTAAACTCTTAAATGACTTGGAGAGAGAGTTTTATGAAGGAACCATTTTTTCTGTATGTATTCTAGGTACTTGCCTTTCATCACGAGTCTGACAGCTTTCACTGGCCCTCACTGGCACATTAAAAGGGGGAGTAAATGGAGTTGTCTTTGGTGATAGTATGGAATTAGATGTCAATAACCTGTCAGAAGTGAATTCCAAGTGTGTCTGTGCCTGACACAGAGTATCTTCAATACAAGGGTTCATTAGGTTCTATTTTTCCATTAGCATCATCCTTTTAATAGATTTGGCTTACTTTGTAATGATTGTTAAGTGAGAATCTAAAACATGTTGTTGAAGAGAGGTAAATGACATTCTTTCCTACTTTCTGATCAAATAAGGAAAATCACAAAGTGACTTGCTGCATGGATCTCAAGAGTCCTAATTTGTGTCCTTCTCCTTTAGATAATAGGCCAACATTATTAGGCCAGGTTGGATAAGGCTTTGAGCAACCTGGTTTAGTGGAAGGTGTCCCTCTCCATGGTAGGGGGCTGGAACTAGATGATCTTTAGGGTCCCTTCCAACCCAAACCATTCTATGATTCTGCAATTATCAGTGGAAGCATAATAAAAAGGTACTGTTAATTATAGTTTAAGCAAAGAGGAAAGGCAAATACTGACTTGTCTGAACTAGCTTCCTTTGATTTAGGTGCATAGCAAGGCCACAAATTCTACCCATGTTTGAGTTACCAAGAAAGTGATTTGGAATCTGTACTGCCAGATCATGAGGTAAATGATAGATGACTGACAGTGATTTGGTTCTGGAATAGCTGAAATGTCCAGTAAATCAATATCACTGGAGTAATTTAGATGGTTTAACTCAGCATTTCTGCATTTGTTTAATGTTGGTAGGTTTTTTCATCAGAAATTAAGATGACATTATCAATCCTCAAAAGATCCAAGCCTGAACTTTGACATTATTGTATTCTTTGTTGTTCAGTCTCTTATCTGTGGCATAAAACTGGAAGTCAAATCTGGCAGCTGGAGTCAGTAATCACATCCCTGATGAAAATATGTTTTGTCACTTAAAACATTGACTTTTGCTTCACCAGCAGCTAGTCCTGTAGGAAGCAACATATAATTAAATGTTGCTGAAAAAGGTGATTGTAAATCCAAATCCAAAAGCTGCAGGTCAAAGCAGCATTTGTTTCCTTGTGTGCTGTGTGCTCTGCCTGCATCAAAGTTACAGTTTCACCATTAGATGGCAGCTTTGACACCACAGATCACAGAATCATAGAATATCCTGAGCTATAAGGGTCCCACAAGGATCAAGCCTAACTCCTAACCCTGCTAAGGATACCCCCAAAAATCATCCTGTGTATCTGAGAGTATTGTCCAGCTATGCCTTGAGTTCTGGTGCTCAGTGCTTGACTTTGGAAGAGTGAGGGCTTTGCCTATCTTCCTTTGGTTTTGTGTTTTTCTGCTGTATTGCTCCCTCTGTGGTATTCAGTCTGGCCAGCACAGGAGGATGTTTATGCAGGCTAAAGAAGTGATTTGGAGTGTAAAGAGTACAATGAAAGGCCAAGTGCTATAGGTGCAGCTGTGTGTTTGCCAGGAGAAAGAGTGTGATGTGTCTCCATACAACCCTTGTTGCTTTGATATTGTGCAGAATCTTGTTCTGACTTGATAAAATTGCTGTTAATTATAAGTCAGCCCTTAGCTGTCATTGAAGATTATGGTAATGTGTATTTGGAAGCACTGGGCATTCTCTGATTTTTTTTGTTCCAAAGCAGTATGAAAATTGAAAGAAGGACAAGTTTGAAAAATACAATGAAATTTTATCTCAGTTTACAGGAAGAAATTTTCTGATATGCTTTATTTATTTCCTGGTGCAAGTAGCTTGCTGTTTTTTCTCTTCTTTGTATTGGCATTTTGCTCAGTAACAGCAGAAAGAAAAATATGAAGGATATGAAAAAAGGAAATACCATATTCTGATGCCATGAACAATAGGAGGGGAAAATATGTCAGGTGAAGTACATACATGGGTTTAGATTTTTTTTTTTTTTTTTTGCAATGTACTCAATTTCTAACTGAAGGTGTCCCAATAGGCAGCTGTTACAGTCAAGTTCAAAAAGAGCCTGTTGCTCGAAAGAATTTTGGTCTAAATAATTTCTGAAATTTTACAGGATCCTTTAGAGTGTAGAAACTTCCAGACTATGAGTTCTTCTGTTTCCTTATATTGGCTATAATTCAACTTTGCATCCCTTCTGGGAAGGCTTCTGGTTGGTGTCCCAAATATTTTTCAAATGGGAGGCTGCCTGGGACACCAAGGCTTGATACCAGTTTCCAGGAGGTTCCACTGTCATGCTTCAGCCACAGGTAACAGCTGTTGGCTTCCCCACCACGCTGCCCTTGTGGAACTTGGAGTGCTTGTTATCTCCTGGGCTGGATTGTGTGACTCCTTAAAATGTGGGCAGATGTGAGGGGCACATCCATGTAGCTGTTCCCAAATACTCCTGCGTGCCTAGACAGCAGCCAGACTCTTCTCCCTGCAGCTGGAGGCTGCGTTTGCAGAGCTGCAGCCAGATTTGCTCAACCCCTTCCAGAAACGGTAGGGGTGCAGATTGCAGACAGCCCAAGAGAAGGAGCTAGCAACAAGAAGTGAAAAGACGGAAAGAATTCCTTCAGAAGTAGCTACTTTTTTTTTTTAAATTTTATTCTTTTTTTTTTTTTTTTTTTTTTTTTTTCCCCAGTGTTAATTAGCAATTAGGCTTTTCTTTTACTTCCATAAAGAATTACTGTTTGGGAGAGTCAGACTCTCTCCCCCACCACTTTTTTGTCCTTGTATAATGAGGGAAGAGAAAATTTTCATCCTTGCAGTAAACACAATTTGCTGGTATAGCCAGTTCTGGTCAGGCTTTCTCAGAGCCTGGAAAACCTCATGATGGATTTGCCACAGCCTTTATATAAAAGTTAATCTGATAGCCACGCTCCCATCTGCTTTTACCATGCTTTGTTAAATTGTGTTGGGCTCTGTTCTAATAATCTCACTTCCTCTGATACGCTCTGGAGATTTGGCCAAATAATACATGTAGAAGCATTCTCCAGCCCTCCAAACATATATCTGAACTTGCCATCCCCCAAATTTACCTTTGTTCTCATTCATTTCCTTCCTTTTGTTACTGAGGTAACTCTTAATAGGTACCTATTTCATATTCACATCAACAAGAGCTAATTGCTGTAAAAGTATTGTGCATCTAATATCCTTTATGGATAATTTTCAGCAAATAGGGAGTGATTAACTGCCCTGACCTTACTTGTGATCCCACTTACCTAAATGGGATGGGTTTTGCAATTTAGTCTCCTAGTTCCATCTCTTCTGCACTTAGGGACCTGGGAGACATTTTAGGTGAAAGCAAACTGTTTTTTCCACTGTACAGAGTGTTAAGACTGTGGCTGTTGATGTTTTTATCAAACACATAAGTTTTTATTAGGATTCAGAATCCATTCTTAGAGATTGCACTTTTTCTGCCACCCAGATTAGCAAATATGTCATATTTGGGATGAGTAGCTTTATTCCTTTGTCACAAACTTCTTCAGAGCACAGGCAGCCCTGCAGGTCATTCTAAACAATGACTTTTGGATGTGGAAAACTAGTCTTAGTTTGAGATTATAAAGTTCCTATTTTTCTCTGTTTAAGGAATTTCCAAACTCTGGAATAAATGGTTGATGTTTGAATTTCTTACCCTACCCTTGTGACAGATATCAACTGTACCATCCTTAATGCTTTTCTGAACAGCACAAGGACTAACATGGATGTGGGTGGGGGACCAATTATTCCTTGCTATTGCTCTGTATTTCAGCTTCTCAATCTCTTAAATAGATTGTTCAAAAACCTAGAGAGCCTGAGAAGACCACAGTGAAGTGAAGCTTTTTATTACTTGCCCACCCATGGCAGTGTTGGTTCCCAGGAAGTTCATTCTGCAGTTGTGCTGCCCAGCATTGAGTGAAGGTGTATGGAAAGTTATGTCAATCAGGAGGTGTGGTCACTGATAAGCAGACATGAATTTTACATTTGAGGCAGTTTACAGGTCTGAGGAGACCTTCTTCCCTAATAGGTTGTGTTTAATCTGCTGGTTAGCAATCCAGAGAGTAAATGTCCATCTGGACTGTATTATAGTGGACAGAAGTGTTTTAGACAGGATAAATACCCAGTTATTAACCATTAAAGCTCTAGTAACTTGGAGTTTCCTATAATGTCTAATATAAAGAGAACAATACATTTCTGTATTCTGTAAGGATGTGGGTACATTCTTACATCTTATCTGTAAGTGGATGCAAGTGTCTTGAAATGGGGTGACAATGTGACAGCTTTCCAATTTCAGTTACGAGCAGGAGAGATCCAAACATTTCCATAAAAGTCATAGCCACTGTAGAAGGTGATCTGAAAATCTTCTGTACACAGTTTACATTTTCAGTCTAAGATACCTGGTGATTTCAAGATTTGTCTTGATTTGAATAGGAATAGTGTCAGGCCTCAGCAGCTCAGTAAGTCCATGATAGAAGCAGCTGAAGAAAATCTAGTTTTGCTTGACTGTAACATCAGGCTGGTGCTTTTGGAGTATGACACTCTCCATTGTATTCTGACTGCTGCCCTGAATTTCAAAGGGAATAAAATGGGCTTCAGAATGGTGAATGGGAAAGTTTTAGGGTCACAGCTACTGTCATAATTTATACATCTGCAGTTCTTTTGACTGGAGAATCTTATAAGTTGCCAATGCTGACTAAGTCTTCACAGCTTCAACAAGAAGCAGGATTTATTATCATTCACAATTCTCATCTAGATCACTGGAGGCTCTTGCAGCTCAGAGAAGAAGAAAAAGATTAATGGAACTGTCTTTTCCATGAACCCAAATCTTTGAGTTTTGAACTGAGGGTTTGTACTGGCTGCTGTTATTAAACTCATTCATTGAATACCAGTTTAGGCAGTTGGACCAGTACACAGTGCTGCACTGGAGATCCTGCACTAGAGCCTTTGGCATTTGAGATGGGCTTGTAAGAGTTTAATAACTGTGTGATAATTATAACCAGTGCTATGGACTATGAATTTCTAACTGGGTCCTTACTGAAAGATACTGGTTTTATAAGACAGAAACTGCATTTGGTCATGTTTGGAGTCAGAGAGGGACAGCTCATGGACATTGCTGTAATTGTCCAAACACTGAAATTCTGTGTAATTTGGGCCATCATTAGTATATAAACACCTTACATATTCATGCCAATTCTTTTTTTCTTCCTTTTTTATCTGAAATTCCTTTTATTTTAAAAACATTTATCTACAAGTACCAGAGCTGTAAAGTGGAATTTGGTCTAAGGCAGTGTCTGTTACTTGAAAGTACAACTAAATTTCTTTTATCTGCTAGTGAAATTTACAGGCATGAACATATACATGTAGCTTCAGCCTTCATGATCCTGGCAATATCAACTGCCAGCTACTCGTTTCTTTTTCTCTTTGTCTTTTTATCATGGTTCCAGTAATTGAACAGTGGTTGCAATTAGCTGGGTGAACAGATCTGGCTGTTGCATCTCTGCTGATGACTTCATTAGGAATGGACAGAGTCTGTGGAATGCCTGGAAATCGGTGTCATCATTTCAGCACTGCCTGTGCTGCACTGAGTGCTGCTCTCAGATGGGGACCACTCTCAGATTAGTGGTTTAGAGAATGTCTTTAGGGAAGACAGCAGATCAGCAGGAAAAGAAAAGGCTCTGAAGAGACCTTCCTCCAGATCCTAGAATTATAAACTCAGCATCGTTTATCTTTGTATTTTAAGCTTGGAAGTTGTAGCCTGAAACCCCAAATTACATATTATCCTGTATTTTTCCACAGCATGTGTGCTGTTGTTACCCTTCTAATCACTACCTGCTCTGTTGTATCAGGCTTCCTTTCAAGGATGGCCTGTTTCCTATCCTTTGCCATTGTTGTGACATTTTTGTTTCCATGAAGCTGCCTGCCTTACATGAGTTTAATAAATAGTTACCTAGTTCCTCTGCTCACTTATTTTCAGCAAGGCAGTGTCTCACTTTTGGCCCATCCTAAATCACTGATGGACTTGAAGTATTTTTGCTTTTTCAAGACCAGTATGATATGGACAAGCTTGACCTACAGTTTGTAGACCAATGTTTTCCATTTGCTCCCTGTTCTGTTAATGCACCACTTCCAGGAATTTACAAAGTTTAGGGATTTGGGGCTGTCAGATGAGGAAAAGGAAAGAAATGAAATTGAGAGTTGCCTAATACTGTGAACCTTCCTTAAACCAACGGCCAGAGGCAACAGTAGTTAGTTTTTCTTTCCAGTTTTGGAAAAACAGAACTGAGAGGAGGTTGTTTATGGATTTTAAAAAGCTTATAAATGTAGTTTACATTACAGCCATTGCCTTTTGACCACTTCCAGACTGGAACCCTTTTCCATCTCAAATCAGTAGTGATTTGAAGGTGTTTGTGAAAAAGGTGCAATATCCAGTGAAATCTGGGCATTCTGGCACTTGGCATGGAATAATCATGGTTGAAAGAGATCTCTGGAAGTTGTTGTCCCTACCTCCTGCTTCAAGTGAGACTAACTTGAAGAGCAGAATTGATTGTTAAAGGCATTATCCTATTGGATTTTGAAAATTTCCAGGATAGGGGTTTCTACAGTTGTTCTGTTGCAGTGTGTGACAACTCTTTTTTTTTTTTTTTTGTTTGTTGTGTTTTGTTTTGTTTTGTTTTATACTGAGGTAAACCAAACACTTTTTCCTGTAATCCCACTTTCTCAGTAAACTCTACTCAGCAGGTAGTGATCAAATATTTCATGTAGCTTCACAGTGCCATGAAGAGGACTGAAAGATGTTTGAATTAAGGGAAGTTGTGTCCCTTTCTAAAGTGCCACCCATGGTAATGCAAACTCTCAAACTATCATTTTAGTAGCATGTCTCCCCATTATGCTCCTTCACATTGAGGAGCAATTCTTCTACCCTTAACCTTGCCAGAGATTTCTTCCCAAATAGTTGTACACAGCTCTGTAAATGTTAGAGTGACATTTGGAGTAGATTTGAAAAGCACATGTGCTCCTGCTTGGTTCTCCTGAGTCTCTGCCAAGCTTCAGCATGGCAATATAACCTCACTGGCCACCTCCCAGGGCTAGCAATAACATTTACAAGCTACAGTTTCCTCTGTCTGCAAATATTTCCACTGTGGTACTCAGTGCTCTTACAGCTCCTCCCTAGGCCAGTTCTTCATGATTGCAGCCCAAAGAAAGGAGAAACAATATTTTTTTTTTTTTTCATTGTGGTGTACAGGAATTAATTTTTTTGGTAACTCTCCTTGATTAGCTCATACTCTTTTGTGTGTGGTGACAACAGAAGTGTAGGAAGGGCATACTGAGCCTGATGCTGATGGAAACTGGTATATTCTACTCTGTAGGGTAGCCACAGGTTAACCTGGGGAGTTGGAGATTTAATTAAATATAGAAGTTAAGCAAAGCTAGAATCCAGATGGCAAATGTTAGAGAGGTTTATTAATGGAGTGATTTGGGAGCCGTGTTCCTAATATATCTTCCCTAGGTCAGTTTAAAATTTGGAAGATGTCCATTGGAGCTTTTGTTGTAGGCAGGCAAAAATGTTGTGAGATTTTACCTTACAATGGTAGAAGCCTCACAGTTTTAACCAGTTCCTTGAGATTTAGTCTACTTTAAGATAAAAATTCTCACGACAGCCTTATAGGATTTTGGTATAATATTGAAGTAGAAGAGCAAGGTCTTAATTTTGGACTCAAAAAGAAAATTAGTGCTGTTCTAAAAAGAAAAATCAAAATCACTTTTGTTCATAATCAAAGTAGTTTCAAAGTCTAAACTATATAAATCAAGGTAATTTTTTCTTTTTGTCTGAAGAACATTATAGTACATGCACTGTGTGCTTAGAGCTCTTCCCTTCCTTACCTTCTTTTTTTTTGTCTTCCATTTTTTGAATACTTAGTCAATAATATTATCTGCAGGCTTTGGTTATGTGTTTGGGAAGACTTCAAAGGGATAGAAGATTTATAAGGTACTGTAACAGGGGGATATAGTGATACAGAAAGAAAATTGGTGGACAGAGTATTTATTCTCTTCTGATTTTCTAGATAAATAGGTGTGGTTTGCACTTCAGGTTTCTTCAGTAATTTTTTCTTTTATATGGAGGAACTCACACTTCTGGACTATTTTCAGGCCCAGAAATTAAATGTTTTAATTAATATTAGGAAATAAACTTTGCAAGGTTTTGAAAAAATGTGTTTGGTGCAGAATATTCATCTGGATGTCATCTGGCCTATGTAAACATCTGCTAGCAATTTTTGTCTATAGCAGGGGATTTATAAGTGACAATTATTACTACTGCTCCACCAGTATTCTTGCATCCCCAAAAATGTGATTAATGCCTTGGAGCTTGCTCTATTATGCCACCCATTTGCTGTTCATTTGGAACTATTTTGTGCACAGTGCACTGATAAGGATGTTTTATGTAATTTACTTTAAGTGCTTGTTTGGTCTTAACATATGCTATTCAAATTGGAAAATTTGAAATTAAGAAAATAGTATATGAACCAGAAAGAAGCCAGAGATGAGTACATGAGAGGCAGGTTTTAGAAAATAAAAGCTAGGGAAAGCTGAGTAGAAAGGAGTTTACTTAGTCTAAAATAGAATGAGGGAGCTGGAATAATGATTTACTAAGTTTCAGGATACAAAGATCCTTTTGTAAAACAGATATATATCTACTTGGAGGTGGAGAAGGAAGGTGTCATCTTAATTTGAAGCAAAGAAAAGCTTGGATTGATGTTGAAAAAATATTTTGGTCTTTCAGAGCGATTAAGTACCAGCAAAACCCATCTGATTTCTTTACTTTTCTGTAGCTATATGTATCCAAGATTTTTACTGTTTTATCTTCATGAGTTTGCAGTGGATAACAACTCATAACAATACTATTGACATCTTGTCAGTTTGAAATCTCTAAAGCAGAATAGCTTTGTCCTTACTAGCACAGTAAACCCTATCAGTGGCTTATTAGGGATCTTTATTATTTGCAGGGTGTTTTGCTAGACTAATAAATCACATTCTTATTTCTGATGTAATGTTTCAGTTTAGGAAAGTTTTAAAAGATGGTTTTGTGCTCTCTGTTGTTGCCCCTCTCAGTGCTAGTGAATTACATCCCTTCAAATTGCTCTTTGCCCCATGCTCAGCCCTGTCACTGTGGCCCTGCCTGGCCATTGCTCTTAAGTAAGTTGGTCTAAAGTATTTGTCAGGCTTCTTTTGTTGAAACTTATCTGTATGGAATCCACTCGGGCAGGAAAAAGGATTTATTTTTTCTTAAAAAAAATTGTTTGTTTGTTTTTGTTTTGTTTTAAAGTGTAATTATGGTTTGCAGAAAATCTATTTTTTTTATTTGGGGCCATGTGTTTGCTGGTGGATATGTGAGGGCAGGAGGTGAGCTGTGCAATCAATGCCTGCAGGAAAGTGTTTGGTTTGTGAATACAAAGCTTAGACACTTTAGGGATATTTGAATTCACAAGAACGTGGAAATCTTTGGTCTTAGTATTTTGATCTTGCAAATGTAGCCAGGGAAAATGTCCTCTGCCCTGAACTGCTGTCACTGGGGACTTCAACTTTCATGAAGTGTGGATATTTTTAATTTTTTTTTGCACTGTCACCTTTCTGAAAATTTCAGTAAGGAGCTACACTGTATTGTAGTCTGGGAGGCAGAGGAAAAAGACCATAGGGAAGAACAGCAGACTACAGAAAAACTAAAAGGGAGGAGAAACAAAAGAGGCAAGGAATGGAGATTAGTACAAGCGAGAGGTTAGAAAGCAGGAGAAAAAGCATGAAGAGGTCTTGAATAATTTTCTGTCTGTGTGCTAAGAATATGCCTGTTCCAGCTCCCTAGGAGGTTTATGCAGAGCCTTGTGTGGAAGCAGCAATGAATTGCTCCTTTGGACACTAAGTGTAAAATTAAAACTGGCAGGGTCTGAGAGCACAAGACTGGGAAGCTAATTGCTCCTAATAACATATTGATTTTCACAGATTTCTGGCATTATGTCAGAGCAGTTTTGAACCAGCACCTGGTTTCTTCCTCTTCCCATCTCCAAACTAACGGCAATGAAGCTTCTAGCACTGGGATCACAAACAAATGCCACTCAGTATTTTTTGTCTGCACAAATGTGTGGGGTTCTAAAACATGATTTCACATATTGCTCCTATGCATCCAATATAATAGCTACCCTAAAAGTAGAAGTGTGGCAGAAAACGTCCATGTATTTTAAACTTGAATAACTGTGCTGCTGCCTGTATTTATGGTGCTGAGCAAAGCATTACAGTGCCATTGCTGTGGATGGCTGAGGACTGGATGCCTGTATTCAGGCAGAATCTGGCAGCACAGGTGTCTGGGATGCTGAGGTTGTGCACGTGTTGCCAGGTTACATTCAACCCTGAGCAGATCTGCTGTATGTGTTGCTCGGCTGTAACATGCTTTTCTCAAGCTTTTGGGGACTGACTGTCATGCTTTATTTGTATGACTGCTACTAGGCAATACCTTCTTCTGAAAGAGTATTTTCATAGCTGGAGGGAATGGTCTGCTTACAAGATGTGCTGAAAGGCTCTCAGATATTGCAGACTGTGAAGGCTTGCAAAGTGAGAATGAAATCTTGTCATTTTTTAAATATGTCAAGTGCTTAGGGCACAGAAGAACAGAACATTGACTCCTGGGATTGTGTGGAGCCTGTTTCAACTGTTTCAAGATATTTAATTTTATCTGCTTAAATGTTATGAGTTTTCATTGCATCATGTTTGTAGCAAACTGGCTGGAGAAGGGACAGTAATACCTGATTGAGGATAATGTGGGATGTCAGCTGAAACACTGTCCAGACTTTTATGTCATCTTCAGCAATTCTGAGTATTCTTCAGAATACTTCTGACCTTGTTACATAAGAATAATAGTAAGGATTGGGATTTCTTGTGTAAGCGCAGTAATTATCTGGCAATGGGATCAGTAAAGCTGAAGGACACAAGTTCTTACTGAAGGGAGGAGACTCATTATTACCACAGTTTTGGTTTGTTCTGTCACTGCAGAAAACCTCATGTTTTCAAAGCACCTAACTAACCCATGGTACTGTGGAGAAGGAAGCAGCAGAGCTGGGACACTTGTGTCAGCTATTCCCACTCATAGTCCTGATATCCCCCAACTCCCTTCTCACAGCTATTCATGTGCCAGGGCCAGCAACTGTTTCATGCAAGGCACATCTGAGCTGAAGGCGTCAAAAGAGCCATTTCATGCTTGACTGCATTTTCTAATACAATCTGCAGAGAGAGAGAGGAAAGAGAGCAAGAAAGGTTTGTGTGTACATAGGCATTGCCTTTGAGTGTATGTGTAATATACAGTACATTTAGTTCCTGCTTGCAGCTGTGGGTGGCAAGTGAGAGGTGCAGACGTGAGGGGGAAGAGAATTGCACTTGGAAAAGAAGAAAACTATTCTTCCACCTTGAAAAAGAAGCTTTCTTTCTTTATCTGTTTCTTGGCCAAGCAAAGATGTGGGACCCCAGGGCAGCACTGGCAGCTGGTACCAGAGATGTGTGCAATGGAATGAGTGGGTGATGTGTGTAGAAAGCTTTCTGTGTACAGACCATGACAGTGTGTGGTGAGGGCAGCTAAGAAAACTTCTGAGTAGGGATGTTCACAGACATCTTAATGGTGCTCCCAGAAAAGTTTTCTTGATAAGTTTGTGTGTCCTATGGCTGCAGATGTGCTGCATACCAGCTATTATTGTGGAAGGTTGCTGCACCAGCACAGCTGCAGTGATCCACACCAAATGTTTTGGAACCATATACATCTCCTCTGTCACTTTATCAGCTTGCTATTTATATCTTTATTTTTCACCTCATTTGCATATTTATTGCATTGCAGCTCTGTTGCTGGCCGTTTTGGAGCTCAGCATGGGTACTTTATGGCATGGACATTTGGCTGTTCCTCAGTTTCCCATCCATTTGCCCTGCTGTAGCATCTAATATTTAGATGTTGAGAGATGTCAGGTCCAGCTCTGCCAAGCTTGCTGTTTCCTGATGGAAGATCTGCTCTGATTGGCTGGGAAAAATGGGACAAAAGGCTGAAACATAAGGAGTGCATCTACATTCCAAATACATGCTTTTCAGTTGGTTAAATTAGATGGGCTGTTAATTTTCTGAGGGGTGGTGGGGTGGTGGTGCCTGGAGAGAATCCCAGACAATCATTTGAGAAAACTTCAGCTGAGCTGACCTGGATGAGGTACTGGTAAGAGAGCTTTATGGAGCAATTCATCCGTGTTTCTAGGAAGCTGAACTAGTCTGTTTCTTTTTTTAAACTCTGGGATTTTGATATGTAGTTTATGGTAGAAACCCTACATGAAGCAATCTCTGCAGCTCTGCCTTTGGTAGGGGTTGGCTGTGGGGAATAGGAATGCTCTGATTCATGCATTAATATATTTATGTAGATTCGTAAATTTTGCTGATGAAAATGCTTTTGAGCATATTCCGTGAAGAAACAATGATTGCCATGCTGTAGTGTTTACTGCCATTCTAACACAAGTCCTTAATTCTGTGCCTTAGAGCAGAATATCACTTTATGCAGGCAAGACCCTGAACAAATACAGAATGCTAAATTTAACTCTTTTCCTCAGCTGAAATTCCAATTTTCTTTGACATCCTCAGAGATGATAGAAAAATATAACTTCTTTTTTCACTTCTTTCTCCCCTCCTCCTGGATTTCATTGTGCCTCTATCTTCTAACTTTTCCTGAATTTGAATGGCACTTGCAATGGAGTTTGATTTGTTCCTTTCTTCATTTGGATTGGTTGTGTCAGCAGAGCTCTATTAACATTGGTTGTTAGTAAGTAGTGGAAAAATATAAAATCACAAAATGGAAAAAATCTGACTTAGAAAACACCTATTAGGAAATTTACTTTACAAAGTTGTTTGTCTTTAAAGGGATATCAAGGAACTGAAATTCCTCTCTAAATAGGCAACAACAAGAGTAGAAGAAATTAGAACTCTACTCACTATAGTCATTACTGCTAGTCCTAGGGAAGGCTGGACTTCAGTGCACTGAAGGAGATTGCATTTTCTGGAAGATGTGAAAATTAAGGCTTTGCTAGCTTATAATCACAAAGGGGCACTGTCCTAATATGCTTGACCTTGGGAATTATGTGTCCATGGGCACTGCTGTCACCAGTTGCAGTGAACACCATATCTTTGCTGCTCATATTTGCCCTGCAGGGTTTCAGGGATGCAGTTAAATGTTTGTTGCATTTTTCCCCAGTTACAAACCTTTCTGTGGCAACTGCTATGCTTTCTGTAGACACAGTGCTCTATGGTAGATGTGAGGGTTCTGCAGAGGTGTAGCTTGGTCTCATATTTTGCAATTGTTTGCTGATTCCTTGCAGAGGCCTCTATCCTGAGCTACGATGGCAGCATGTACATGAAGATCATCATGCCCATGGTGATGCACACGGAGGCAGAAGATGTGTCCTTCCGTTTCATGTCGCAGCGTGCCTACGGGCTGCTGATGGCCACCACCTCCCGGGACTCTGCTGACACCCTGCGCCTGGAGCTGGACGGCGGCCGCGTCAAGCTCATGGTCAACCTAGGTATCGTATAAACACTCCACTGCCCTCTTCACTATCAGTTTGGGCTTGTGATTAGTGTTTTGGTTTTTTCTCATTATTTTATTTATTTTCTGTTGGTTTGATTGGATTGGATTGATTTCTAAAATAACTGCTGGAACTTTTATAATTATATTCTCTTGCGGAGAGAAATTCTCTTCTGCATTGCTGCATGAAGATTTGCTGTCAGTTCTTCGTTATGGACAGTGTTGGTTTTTAAGTCTTTAAGTTTTTAAGTTTCCTTTCTTGGTCTGGGACTGGTGAGCTCTGTGTGAAACATGCTACTTGGTCCATCTTTTGATCAGTTACATCCCTCATTTATCCAACATCACTCAAAACAGTCAAAGGCAAACATGGAAAGGCAGCAAACTGGATATGGCGACAAGCAGAAGTCCTGTGAACCCCCCATCCTTTGCATAATTTGGCAGCATTTGACACAGCTTGCCATATTTTATATATCTAATTAAAAATCATGGTGTTTTTGTTGTGTCTTCACAAAAAATAAATTAGCAATAATAAAAGTGCATTCCCCCATCCCAAAGGGCTATGTTCTGTCTCCTTAGAGTTGTACTTTCCTGGAAAATAATTTAAAAAGACAATTAGAAACAAGTCCAACGATAACAGTACAAAAATAATTGGGAGTGAATATGCTACTAGATTAGCCTAAATTAATTTTTATGCCAGTCTTTAGGTTTTCTATGGAATGACAAATTTTAAAAGAATGTAAATACATAAATTGAAGTTATACCTCTTAATATATTTAATGTAGGTTATTTTATATGAAGGTTTGTGGATGATCCATGAAAGCTTCTGTCAGCACTCAAAGTTCTAAGACCCACTGGAACAAGTTTCCCATTTTTGAGCTAATAGTATCACCATCTTCAGAACCCTGCTTTGGCTATCAGGAGAAAAAGCCATATAGCAGCTTTGTTTGTAGAATATCTTGTCCTCTGAAGCTAGCTTGCTTTTTAAGATTGCATCTAGTGGTTTAGGTTTTTTTGGCTTTGAAATTGTGAGCCAGACCCTATTATTTACTTTTTGAATAAGAAAGTGAAGAGCAGAAGAGGCATCAAACAAGTTCGCATCTCTTGAAAGAAAAGTGTCTATCTAAAAGTCTATAGAGAGTCTTGTCTTTTAGTAAATAAAAGCAAAACACCAAGCAGAAAACTCCATATATTTGCATATTTGCTCTGCTTAGCTTGACTGAAGAAGCACAAAGGACTATTGAGTCTCTAGCTGCATAAGACAGCTGTGCTACACAGACTGGCCTGTAGGACAGATGGAATAGATGAACCTCAGCTGTGAGAGTAACTCCTCAAATAAAGAGAAAAAGTACTGATGATAGCCATCTCTACCTATATTAATTCTAAGTGAAGGAAAATTTTGTAGATTTGCAGGGTTTCTCTGAAAAACAGCTCAAAAGAACTGCTGTTGAACCTCCTTACATGTGCAAAGAGAATCTTCCACAAAACCCCAGTGTGTTAGTGTATCTAATGTGTTTACATTTTCTTCTGACTTAATTAGTTGTTGCTAATATCAAGAAAAATGAGATTATATTTTTCCCATTTCATTTACTGAAAAGTATGGATAGCCATTTTTTTCTCAGAAAATAAAATTTATCACTGAGAGATTGGTAGTGGCATGCTTCTGTTGGAGAAGTGATGGGGCAACTGAATATCTGCCCAACTCTACAGTATCTTCTTGTAGCCCAGAGCCAGTTCTTTTATTTTTCAAGCCCCAGTTTCTCTACTTGTTGAAAGGAGAATTCTTTGCACCCTGTGAGGAATGTGCTAGTATTTTATAAGGGCTGCTTTGATCCCCTTAGATATTCCCACATGAGAAGTACCACAGCATGAAAATTGCCAGACTTCATAAAAAATTGTCACTTTTTCTTCTGAGAAAGGTACCATTTGTTTGATTCTGTTATATCTTTTTAAAAATGAAGGAGAATTAGGGGAATTGCTCATTTTGGGTGTTTGTGGCCTCCTAGATTTAGACCCTAAGTGGATATACGGAGGTTATATTTATATAACTGAATATTTTTTCAAGCTTACTCTGTCCTTTCCTATTTCCATTATATCATGCTGGCAGAAAATATTTTCCCTCAGGGCCTGTCAACATTGTATGCCTGATTGGCACTGGTCACTATTAGCTCTCACTGGGATTTGTTGTGCCATCAACTAGGCTAGAGGTGGACTGTTCAATTCTTACTGTCTGGCACCTAAAAGATGTGGCTAAAGTTTTGACAGATGGTCTACACATGTTCAGAAAAGATATGCTGTTGACAGCTTAATGCAGGGACAAAATCTTTAAACAAACCCCTTTGTAAACTGAAGTCTGGGTCTGTGTAGCAGCAGGGACTGAAGCAATGTGTATGCCACATTTTGCCAGCATTTCAGCTGCAAATTTTTGTGAGGTTCTCCCCCAAAGTGACTATAGGCTGGATCAGTGGAAAGCTGTCATGACTCTCATATGTCTAACTCAACAGAGGGGTAGTTTAGGCTGTTGGAACCCAAGATTGAGCTTTACCTCTCCTTTATTCAGATTTGTAAAACTGTCAGAAAATGTCCTTGAAACAGGACTTTCCTTCTACCAAAACAGCAGTTACCTTGCTGTTGAAGAACAGAATATGAGGAGGAATCACCTCACCAAGGCCATTCATTTCCAGCTGTTTAAGTCACAGTAACTCTGTATGGAGACTGCTCATAGCCCAAATGTCACAAATGAGAACCAAGTTTTTATCCGACCTTGCCAAAATCTCCTGACCAGTGTGAAATGGTCACCAGCACCACCTCCAAAATCTGAGTATGCTTGGTGCTGATTACCAGTATCTCCCAAATATCTGATCCATGAAAAGGACTGTTTTGAGGGGTGAGTTATTCCATTGTGCTTTTCTTATGTCATTTAATACTACTACTAAGAGCTGTCTCTTTCTTCTCTGATCTATTCCATTTGATTAATTATCATTTGTGTCTTTATTCAGGTCTTTCCTATGTGTTTTTTTTTTTTTTTTTCTCTTTTGTTTTCTTTCTTTTGCTATTTTATTTTTTTGACTCTCTTCTGTGTGTTTCAGTTGTAAAGCTTTCCCATCCCCCATCAGCCATGGTAAATCAAAAGATGGTATTCGACCCTTCAAAGGCCTGAAGCCTGCGGCCCGCACGGCAAACAGCCCTGAAACAGAGCGTACGGAGCAGCCTGCAGGGGCTGGCATATCCCTCTCACCCCGTCCAGTGTCCAGAGCAGCCAGGGGACGGAGATGCAGTGGGAGTGGGTGGGCACAGGCAGCTGGGTGCTTGCTCTGCAAGGTGGGAGGGCAAGGAAGAGCAGCAGTGAAGCATTCTCTAAGGAAGGGAGCAGGGAAGGTGCTTCACACCTTTCCTGAGGCACTGCAAATCTTCATGTTGACAGCATGACTCTTAGTAGTTTGAGTTTTTGTAGTGTGAAGAATAGAAGTCCAAATGTGATAGATATCTCACTTCTGTTGAAAAGGATTTTGAAGAAATGGGTCTGGAGTGGAAGGAGAGAGAGAGAAATTAAGCAAATCATAGCTTGGAACATGCTTGGGAATAATTTTTGATGCTGAAATGATGTGCAGAAAGGGAAAGAAATGGCTGGCCTGATAGGGAGATCCACGTTCACATTTTTCCTCCCATTGATAAGTGGCAGGGTTATGATGTTATACTGACTTTCCTTAAAGAATATTTCAGGTTTTTTCTTCCTGGCCTGGCATATCTTCAGGTCACTGATGACTAGGATAAATACATCTGAATATTTAATTTAAAGACGCAAGTAGAGAGAGGCAAAGAGCCTCAATATAACAAAGGTTAAGTGTGCACAGGACTTTATTTAGTTTTCCCATAGGACATAACTCAGAGTGAGCTTAGAAACAGTTGGGCCCTGATTATCTTTTTTGTCCTATTTTGCCCTAAAGTACTCTTCCATAGCCACATATGGCTGCTCCTCCAGAGGAAAAGCCATTTTGTCCTCACACAGTAAAGGTGATTTATTGATTCAAGGATTAAATAGCGTGAAGCCTTAGCAGCTTCAAATAAATATTACTATTTTCAGACAAAAAGATAAAAATGGTAAGAAACACAGGCCTAAATTGCAGATCTCTGTTTGCTGCTGAAGATACTTCCATTCAAACAATGGATCCCTTGTGTTAGCTAACTGCAGTTAAGCTATTTAACCTTTTGGAAGGAGAGTGTCTTTGGCCCATTTTCCAGGTGATGTGCTCTGGAAAACCTTTCATCTGAGCACTAAGGAAGGAACTTCTGGTTTACATTAAACAATGAAAAAAAAGTAACTGCAGGTCTTCCCAGCTAATCCTGCTCCCCATGCCTCCACGCCTTCATATTCCTCATCCAGTTGCTGAACTGACAGGTAACTGGGTTTTCAGCTGTTCAGGCATACTCATCTCCAAAACCTGTCTCAGAATTAAATACTGATAACAGGGCTGAGTGCTCCAGATGATTATCAGAATTGCTCCTGTGCAGGAGGAATCCCAAGGACTTTTTAAAATTATTCCTGAATTAAGCAGATGCTGCTGTTTTGGGCACAAGGACCAGACTACACCTGCACCCTCACAAAAAATCTCCGTTGCTTTGGATTTTTACTGTTGTAGTAGTTTAGAAGAATTTAAGTATTTTCTTCCTTTTCAAAAACTGATTAAAGAGGGAGAGAACAAGAGAACAAATTCATATATTAATGATTGGAAATTTTTTTGATTGCTTTTGGCAAGGCTCAAAATTAAAGCAACAAAAAAACCCCTATACAGGTTCTTTGATGGTAGTGTGGTGGTGCTGGTGCAACAGCACCAGTTCAAGCAGATGCCCTCTCTTAGCTGCCCTGCAGGATCCTCTCTGACCCAGTTAGATAAAACCTGGATGGGGAACTGCTTCCTTTGGAGTGCACCTGGGTGTTTCTGTCTGGCTCCCAACTGCATGGCATTGCAGACTTTGTGATAACAGTCTGGAGAGGTAGTAGTGCCATGTACTTGTCAGGGCAGCCCTCTCAGGAGTCCAGGCCTGGACTCCCATCCTTTGAAATAAGAATCTTGCAGCCAAGATAAGGGCTACACTGGTTTTCAGTTTGAAACATCTATCCCTTCATCTGGAGTAGTGTTTCAACCTGAGGGTAAGCCCTAGGACATAAAGTTATTTTGGTATCACTGAAAAAAACAAAAAAACCCCAAAAACTCTGCAGACATCAATAACACAAAAGTGATTTTAGTCTCTTTGATGAATGTTGCTGAGGACCAGCCATGTATGTTTCCCTTTCCAGCATATTTGCTCTTCAGTCCATAAGAAATTCCCATGTTCCAACTCTCTTGACCTCACATGCCTGTGGTGAGACTCTCTTGCTGTCACTCTCCTTCAGGGCAGAGAGGGAAGTTCCCCTGCATGTACTTCAGAGCTCCCTTTACCCCACCCAACTCCTGTAAGGGATATAGCCACCACTGTATGGTGATCGTAGCAGTTGCTCCAGGGCTGTTTGCTCCCACTTTTCTGTTGCGGTTGACGACACATGACAAACCTAATCGCACAAAACCAAACCCAGATTTTCTCAGGAGAAGTTCTGCTTGAAAACAGACTCTCTCTGGCTATGTTACTTGTTATTGGTATGTCCCTGCTCATTACAGCTCTTTATTATTTATAGATTCTTCTTCTTTCCCCTCCTTCATTTTATAAGAACTGCATTTAGCTGCTGAAATAATTTTCCTACATCTGTCTAAGTAAACATAAAATTGGTCCAGTTAAGAAGCAAACTGCATTATATTTCTCTGCCATTCTGTATAACCTCCCTTGCTGGGCCATATCTCTGTAATAAATACAACCATTCCAGGTGTACAAAGCTCTAGCTGTCCAGAAAACATGTCCACTAGCATGGTGCTATTATTCATGGCCTTGATTTGCTGAGAGAAGGTCAGCAGCACCAAAGATATGTAATAGCACCAATATGAAAGCTCTCACCCATGTTAGACACCACAGCAGTGGATGTTGACAAGCCTGTAAACAGGCATTTATAAATGAAAGAGCCTCTTATGGATCATATCCTGAGATATGCTGAGCATTAGTGTGTTGAAAGAGAGAAGCAATGCTCAGAAGCCCTCTAGCTCAGGCTCTTCTACCTCCACTTGCTTTCTTTCTGGAGACTCCTCAGTAACCATTTATTAGATTCCACAAGCATAATTCTATTTTTCTCTCCTTATACCTCTCTTTGTCCCTCCCTTGCCTGTGACCTCTGAATGAAGCAGGGCCAGCAAAGGTTCCCAGATCTGCCACTTCACTGCCCATTTCATCTTCTCCCTGAAGGTTACAAGCACCCTTTCAGTTGTAGCATTCAGACAGCAAGATGAGATTGGGCTCTGAGGAACTGGCAGGGCTGGGAGCCTTTGAAAGAAATCCCCATCCTCCCTGCCAAGCCCCAGGAAAAGTATTCCCAACCTCCAGAAGTAGCTGAAATCTGGGCTGGGCGTTCGTGCGGTTAGCTGTTTGCAAGTGGCCATTTTATGATAGGACACAACTGGGCAGTATATTAACCCTTTCCTCACCTGAGCGGACAGTGTCACATGTGTCTGTGCACATATTAAAAAGTGTTATGGGCTGGCTTTGGGGGAATGAGAAGAGGGTCTGTCTTTGGGATAGCTGGAAAGGGTTAAATATTGCACCAACAAATCTCACAGGCTGATTTTACAGGTATTCTCTGTTGACAGATGGTGTATTTATGCAATAACAATGCAAATTAATTTAAAAGAAACCAAGTGTAAAGGTTCACTTTGAGCTTCAAGCTTCTGAGAGAAATTGCTGGAGGTTTCTAAAAAGCAAAATGACACTTGAGTATGACTTGTGTCTTGAGGGAGATTTTTGTACCTTAATTATAAAATTTTTAATTGTAATTCATATCAGTTCATGGTCTGGAGTGGAAGTTTCTCCTAGATTTGTAGGTTTCTATAAAAAGAAAAGAACTTTCTATATCATCATGTGGCTATGTATGTATATTGGTATATTTCTCTATACATATGTATATGTATATATGTGTATATATATATATATATATTTATGTAACAGATATTTACATAGAATATACTGTACATATACACCCACTCCTGAACTTGTACAGACTGTGTATAAGTATAAAATGGCCACATCTCTTTGCGTGTGTCTGTCCCCGGAAGGGTGGACTGATTGTTTTTGGATGTCTGCAGCTGTTACCTTGAAGGATGCAATTTCATCTTTCATTTATTTTTCCCCATCTAGACTGTATCAGGATAAACTGTAACGCCAGTAAGTTTTCCCTCAAGTTTCATTTTGTTCTCTTTCTATATATATTAAAATAACTTTATTTTCTTTGCTGTTTTATAAGCTGTTTTTCTTTTCTTTTTTATTTCTTTTTTTTTTTCTTTTCTTTAAAAAAAATCTTCTGAAATTGAAGGGTTGGGTGGGATATGAAGCTGGAGAGGGAAGAGGGAAGACTTTAAGGTGATTGTATGTGGAAAATTTTATATTAGGTTTCTCCAAGGAGGAGATGAACTGTTATTTCATAGCTTTGCAGAAGAGCACCTGTGGAACCTGATGAGCTGATTATATTTCACTGTTGTCTTTATGAAAACTTTTAAGGAGCCACATAAGAATAACAACAGGTACTGTATGCACTTCTCCACTACAACAAGGCAGGTGTATTTAAAAACAGAGGAAACAATCTTCAAACTCTTGCTTTATTTCCAAATGATGACAACTTAACATGATATTTATTCAAAGTAATTTTTATTTAGGTTTAGAATAAAGAAAAAATAGATTTTACATTCAGACTATATAATATGTACTTCATGTATATATGTATATATATATATGGCATTTGCCATTCATAGGTTTCTATAAGAAATACCATCTGAATCTCTGGGCCACCTAAGATTTCTTTTCAGTATTTTGAAGTAGGGAAGAAGGATCATAAAATTATTGTGAAAAATAATAGTGAAAGATCATATCCATTTCTAGATTGACTAAGCAAGCCAAATCTTTTCTGTTTTACTTCAAAGAGCTGATCAAACTTGACGTAGACCTCAAAGTAAAAAGCACTCCCCAAACAATGGATGGGTTCAGCTCTCAAGTGTGCTTTGAGGTTATTCCTAACTTGTTACCAGATTCCTGAACTGACAGGTCCTCTGTGTTTATGAAAGGCAAATGCCAGCTGCTTGAGACCCTACTTTGCACAAAAGAGTGAACAATTAGTTTTTTGGACTTGGTAAGTGGTCCCTGGGAGCCTGTAGCTGGGGAGAAGCCCTGATAGGCCATAGAAGCTTTTTCATGATAATTTATTTCAATTATTACATTTTTATCTCAACCCACATGTTCTACCTTTTCCTGATTTTCCTTCTCATCCCACTGATGGGAGGAGAGATGTAAGCAAGCAGCTGCATGGTGCTTAGTTGTTGTATGGGATTAAACTGCTCCAAGTGGTGTTAGTCAGTGAATGACTCAAATCTTGAAAAGTCTTACTGAATTCTATTTGCTCTTCGAAGTTTTCACACTAAATTTCAAGACAGAATATGCAATAGGAAAATGTGTCTTGAATGTGGTAGCTGAGATTGCCAGATTGTACACAGCAGGGTCAGGACATTTACATAAAAATAGGACCTTGCTTCATAAGAGTTCATATGCTCTTGCTGCTTAGCCACCTGTAACTCTATCAGAACACTTGCCCCATAGTTCTTGATGTTTGTCATCTGAGGATCCATTTCCTCAGGTACTGACAACAATCTGATGTTGTCAACATCTTCAGCTTTTGATGACAGCTGCCTTCTAAAGGCATAGCTATGGAAGACTATCTTCAGGTGGGAAGTCAGCTTTAGTAGCAGGTAGCATGTGTCTGGTTTTTATGTAAATAAAAAGCTAGAAGATAGCACTAATTGGAGGAACTATTAAAAAAAAAAAACCAAGAAAAAAAGAGAAGAAAAAGAAAATCCTGTAATGAAACAATGGGAAGACAGAATTCCATGTTTTTGTTAGTTTCTGCGTAAGCATAAAAACATCTTGAATTATTTTACTACCATGCATTTTTAATAGTTGAGCCTGTTGCATTTTTAAATGCAGTCTTCCCCTGAAGGCTTAAATTTATTTCTTTATTTAAAACACATTGGATCTTCCTAATTTATTTTTTATGATGCTTTGCTGAGAATGACCATTTCTACCTCCAATACCTTGTTTTATTTGCTGCCTGTTGCAATAACTCATGTCAGCTGTCCTGTTTCCTAAAAGAGAACCTGCTGGGGATTGGTGAAAATTGTACCCTTGAATGAATAAAATATGGTTAGGCAGAAGAAGATCAAATATCACTTTAAGCATGCCTGCTGACATTTACTTGTGCAAAGGGAGTTATCCACATACAGATGTCTGCCAGGGTCTGTTGAAATGAGCAGAAGTGTTTTAAAGTAACTTTACAAATGGGTTTTCCATTGGTTAAAGAGTTTCAGGTTGAGCAGTCGTCACTGGTAACTGCATAGAAGGGATCCAGTGCATGGTTTTAAAAGTAAACAGAGCTGTACTTTTGGTTTTGTGGAACATGTAGCTTCAGAGCCCACTG
The DNA here is from genome assembly GCF_029582105.1 of Oenanthe melanoleuca. Classification (NCBI taxonomy): domain Eukaryota; kingdom Metazoa; phylum Chordata; class Aves; order Passeriformes; family Muscicapidae; genus Oenanthe; species Oenanthe melanoleuca. Next base: position 40,424,873 of record NC_079339.1, read on the forward strand.
CTTCAAGCACTGAAGCTCATGCTGTTTGAAAGGAGTCTTTCATATTGTCCCAGGTAAGCATTTATACTTGCTCTTAATTTTCATTGAAAAAATTGAAGGCTTTTCTCTTACACATCTTTGGGCTGTTGTAAATCTGATGCAAAATATTGTTTTCCATCATTTCATCTTACTTTCCCTCTCTGTCCACCATTATATTTCACAGGTTTTTACTGTCTCTGTACTTATTTTATTTTATTCACCTCATCCTTTCCTTTCACTCTTGAAGATACCTAAACTGATCTTTTCTGTTTCTGCACATTTTTAAGGACCCAGCAATGCTTTTGCTCACCCATATGTAGCTGTATAGTAACTTTCTTTTCCTCTGAGTGTAAAATCAGTACAACTGAAAGCAGGATCAGGATCTCCAAATAAACTGTGTGAAGGTGAATTGAAGGATTCCTCAACATAACGGGGACATAATGGATATCACTTTCTGTTGATTGGATTCATGGGGAGGATAGGTATTGTCTAAATAGATATAGTCTAAATACAAGTCTCTTGGATTTTTGCCTACCTATATTTTATTTTTTTTAGATAGAATTTCCTAAGAGAATGGTCCCTCTCCTGTCAACTCTTTATTGAAATGAATTGTTCACTTTGAAAAAAGTTGAAGTTGTGATAGTTTTATAGTTTGTCATGCCTTGAGTATCAAATTTTATAGTGTCATGTCTGGTGCTCTGATTTTTCTTCATTTTTTCAAAGGTATCTAGGCCTTAATTTTATTGCTCCATATCCAGTGACACCACTTCATGTGAGATTAGACATGGATAGTTTTCAACATTCTACTCAGTATTAAGCGTGGAGGACAGAGCTGTGTGTGCTACAGATTTGTTAGATTTTGGAGGTGTTTTCACTCTGTATTCTTTTTAGGCTACCACTCTTGGTCTAATTCTCTCTCCTCACAAGCCTTTTATGTGGTGTGTTAATATTCAGTCACAGACACTAATTCTGTGAGAGATCTGCCAAAAGTAGCTCCTTGGGATAGTGAACACTTTTATCTTATTCCTTGTTATTTCATAATGAGGCCTTTTCTTCTCACTAAAGCATGTCAGACAAGCCATCATCTATTTTCATGTCACTTTTGATTACTCAAAACTTCCATATCTTCTTCTCTTACCTGCTGCTAAAAGCATAAATGGGAGAGGATAAAAAATCAGTCTAATCACTACTACACAGTTGATTCTGTGTGTCTGTGAGATCTCACATTTAACATGTTTGAAATCCAGTATTTTTTTTTACAATAATGACAGCTAGAATATGTTTGATTCTCTTATTTCAGTTGCTGTGCTTACTCTATTAATGCCTTATTCAATGCAGTGTTAATGTTTCATTTTATTAAGTGCCACTATAACAACATAAAATATGAATCTATGATGTTTAACTTTCTGGAAGAGGTTTAAAGTTTTCTTTTTTTCTGTATCATCATAAGTAAATAGGAAGCTGTGCTAAGTCTAATCAATATATTGTAAAATCAAATGCACTTACCAGATTCCTAGTGATCTTGCTGTCATTTTAATAAAATCTTAATTGTACTCTAACAAGAAGATATTCTTTTGAAAGTGATGTGGTATGCATCTACACAGCCCAGCTGAGAATCATTTCACCTTTGAGCAGTCTCACACTTGGGATGCTGGTCTGGCCTTGTGCTGCTGCTGCACCACAGTGCAGGAGAAAAGAAGGGAGCAAGCCTGTCTTTGGAAGACTTCTTCTTCAGGGGATCAAAAGCAGTCCTCCCAGATATTTGTCAGATGGCAAGATAAGAATTCTGTTAGGGGAGAACCTGCCCTGCTAGATCCAGCAGCCCAAGAGAGGTGAGGCTACTGCCACTGCTTGCTCCCAGGTTCTGTTTGTAGCAAGCTGAAGATGTGTTCTTGGCAGGTCCATTGCTGGAGTTCACAGGATTGCTCATAGATCCACATTCTTTCCAGTCTCTGGCACCATGAACATCTGGGCCTGTTGACCCCATGTCTGACTCCAGTCACAGCACTCATAGCCCCATAAACCCTCATGCACAGACAATAAAGGGCTCTCACCCAAGAGAGACATAGAAAGGAATTTAATAAGACAGGACATTCTGCACTGATCAGATGAACATACTGATCAGCAACTATTTACATGCCCAGTCTTTTTTATCCCCTTGCCCCTATATTTATTTTCCCACTCTTGCTCTTTACAAAATCACCTAAACTTCTCCCTTTCTGTGCCTTTGGTTTCTCCCCTAAACATCCATAGTAAGTCTGTCTGACCCAAAACTGCTTTTCCCTGGCATTGCATATATCCCACCCTATGCAGCAATCCCCTGAATCCAAAAGGTGATAAAGAGCTGGTCCAGATATCATATACTGATGAATGTCATGCTTGGACACTGCAACCAATGGCTCTGCCACAACAGCCCTGGGAGAGACCTGGACAAGATTTTCATTGCTCAGGAGTCCGTGATTTGTGCATTTGTGCTCCTGCCTGCTGCTGTGCCTCATGCTTCTCTGGGCTTGTGCATATGGGTCTCTGGTGGGCTAATGGCCTTGGATATAGCCCAGGAAGATATTATTTGTGCTCCCCCTCCTATTGTTGTCTCTCTATACTCCTTTATGGATGTGCAGATGAGCTTCATTTCATAACCCAACGAATTCCTCTTCCCTGTGGCAGCTAACTACAAAGTGACCTCTTCTGTCTCAGACTTTCTTGATTCAAGCCCATTCCAAGTCTCCAGTGTGAAAAATGACTTAATGTTGTAGTTTAGGAATAGTATTCTCTGATTTAGTACTCCCATTGAAAAGAAAACCATGAGCCACACCTCTCCCTCCCGTTCAGTGGGAGACAGAAGGCAGAGAAAGTTAACAACCATTAATTGGAATCATCCATGAGAGAAGAAAATGAACAGCAACAATGCCAACAGCAAAAAATGAAGGACTTTCTTCACAAAGAAAGGGTGATTTAAATGCAAAATGCACACCAAGCCTGGAACAATGAAAAACAATGGCTGGCAGACCCTCCACCACCATGCTTTCCCCATGACCAGAAAGCAGTGCTCTTTATTCCCAAAAGGGAGATTAAGGTCCCTTTCCCTGCCCTGGCAATGACATGAAATGGTATTGAATAATATTAGGACCCTGGCCGTGCCTACAAAGCTCCAGGCACCCCCACCTCATGGCTATTGACAAAAATTAACCCTGTCCTTAACCCAAACCAGGACACATTTTCAACTGAGAGGTTATTTGGTACCCTTACAAAGGGTGCTTCTGAGCTTGTTTTACAAAGATAGCAGCAGAATCTATGCAATTATCAGTTTCAATGAAGAGGGTAAGTCCCTTTTTAGGCTGGGTTCCACATGGACATCTTCCATCTGGGTGAGAGAGAAAATGTAATGCACATTTGAGAAACTGCTCCACTGGTGTCTAGACAGTATGTCTTATGTAGATTACATTGTGTAATTAGTTGCCAGAATATTCAATTTTTTTTTTTTATTCAAAGAATATTGGCACGAAAGTGAAAACTTGTGCCTCAGGATCTAGGAGGAAGCAAGTATTTGATATGTTATTAATTTTGTTTGTGAACAACCCAGAGAGAGCATCTCTAATGAGGCTTTAAATAATTATAAAGAAAAGGACAAAAATCAATCAGCACAAGCACTGTTTGCTATGTTGGGTGCCACCTGCTCTGTAAATCAGTGAGCTTTAAGGATCAGTAGATATTGGATAAGGAGTGACTGGCAAAGTACTAGTGATTGCCATTATTGTGGGAAGAACATTGGGCTTAATGAGCACAGACTTTTCAGTGTCCTCAATCCTCCTCATCCAGACAGTGCCATGAAGATTAAGGTTTTGCTGTGGCATAATTGGTTTGAGCAATCCTAAACTGAGGTTTATTATATAACAAGGTCCCTGAATACCAGAATATTTCATCAGGGGCCAGAGATCTAGGCTACAAACACAAGTCTGTGTTTGCTAGAATTCACTAGGCTCAGCTGCTAGTTATGAGCAGTCAGCATTCGTCTTCCAGCTGATGCTGTCCCATCCTTTGAAAATCTCAGTTCTGAGTCTTCAGATTCAGTACTCAGGGAGAGACAGGTCATCAGTATGGAGAGATAGCAGTGATGAAAGCAGAGCTTGGCAGAATGTGTTCTGCTTTATTTTTACCTAAATTGCTGTGGTGAGACCTAACAAGAAAGAAAACTAACCTTGGAAACTCAGAGTCATCTGTCAGGAATCAATGACCCACTTTTGGAAAACAGCTCTTCTGGTTTACTGGCTATCATTCATACTGCAGCAGCTTTTCTTGGTTCCTTGTGACTTTTGAAAAGATTGTCTTTGCTTTTGTTGTACATTTATATATATATATACTTTTCAATTCCTGTAGCTTCTCACTCCTTCTGTGGGATTGTAACTTAAAAAGAGAACTGTTTTAAAGGTCAAAACAAACCATATCAATCATCTTGTCAGTCACTAAGATAGATACCCATTACTTAATGTTAGAAATGCTAATTAAGTGTTGGGATCCTGGATGCTGTAACAAAGATTATGAAATAGGAAAAGTTTGAGGTAGAGGTTGCTGCTTTTTTTTTCCTTTTTTTTTTTTTTTAATTTTTATTTTTAGAGGAGAAAGAGACTGTCAGTGAAACTTGGAGTAACCTAGGAAGAAGTCTTGTAATGCTAGGCTTTGTTTGATGATACATTGAATTAACTAATTGTGGTCAGCAACATTTCTCTCTTATCCACCAGCTGTTATATTATCAGCTTCCTTTCCCATGTCTGGGGAAAACAGTCTTGTTTCCTTTTTTCTTTTTGTATTGCAATATCTCAGCCAGGATTCCTGGGGAAAAAATGCTTTGATAGAAAAACATGTAAGCACCTCAATTTGTTATTTTGGCTGCTTTCCTTGTATAAATTGATTTGTGTTCTTTTCAGATCAGCTGTCATCACTTGCACTTTCCTCAGTGTTTTGGTTTAACCCCTGTAGGTGGTTAAGAAGCACACAGCTGCTCTCTCACTCTCTGCCTGCCTGTGTTATCAACACTGTTTTGCTCTCAAATCCAAAACATGGCATCGTGTGTTGCTCTGAAAAAAATTAACATCCTCTCAGCCAGATCCAGTTCACTCAGGAAGAAAGCCTGCCCTTGAGCCTACCCTACTTGTGAACAATTTGATATGGAACTTAAAAAGGCAATGTTTTTGCTGCCATACAGTGAAATAGACTGCTAAAGGTGGACTGAAACAATGTCATTTATGATGTCCAGCCATCAAATATTTGGTAATTTCTTTTTCCATTTCACTGATTTTCTACACAAGGCACTAAGTTTGAGCAAACTTGGTCCCTGGTGGCACCAGGGAGCTGTGTAGGAGTATGAAATGTTGTTTCCAGGATTAAGACGTCAGGCTGTTGACTGTTTTAAATAGTGACTGAATTAGGACTTTAGTATTGGCTACTGCTTCCTTGAATGGTGAGAGGGTTGATAATAGAGAAAAATTGCCTTTCCAAGCTGAGAGGTTTTTTCCAGGTTTAACAATCCTCACACACCCCACCACTTTTGGCAGTGACTGCTACTGTCCTGCCACTGTGACCTGTCACATTGCCTGTATTTTCCATATCTAGGCTGGTTTGTCTGGCAGAAGGCACTGCTAGGAAAATTTCTCTCTGGGAGCAGAGAACTGCAACTATGCACAGGAGTAAGAAGTTTACTTAAAAAATATCCATTGATGCTTCTGTGTTTAAATATTGGTTGCTAAGAAGTGAGCTGGGGAAAGGTGAGCTGCAGATTTGTGGTTTGCCTCTGGAAGAAGCAGCTTAGAGATGCTTACTGTTAGTGCAGGGACAAAATGAGTCATGGAGAACAAGAAACCTTTTTCTCCCAGAGAGGGTCTTGCTTGGTCAAGCTGGTGTATGATGCACATGGCAAACTTGAATTGCTGCTTCATCTCTGGAAATGTGCCCTTAGCAAATCTCTCAGTAGTAATGTTTTTTTTCTAATGCCTTACCTTCTGCTCCTTTTAAAAAAAGGTGATTCTTGAGATTTTAGGGCCAAGAAGAGAGTTGTTGCCTTCTTGCTTCTTTTGTGCAAATGAGGTATAATATGTGGGAAGCTTTAATGGCAGAAGAAACCAATTTATTATATTATGATATTTTTCTACTTAGGATAAATTTAGATTAAAGGAAACTTGCTTCCTACATTATCATTGCTACTGAAAGAAGCACCAATAAAATTGACCACTTCTTTTTGTAATAAAGGTTTAAAATATTTCACTCACTAATCACACTTGGATTTATTTCAGGCGTAATATGCAACCAACAAGGTGGAGCAGCATAAAAACGTTTAAAAATGCAGAACGTTTTTTTCCCTCTTTTTCCTTTCCCTTTTCCTTTTCCTTTTCCTTTTCCTTTTCCTTTTCCTTTTCCTTTTCCTTTTCCTTTTCCTTTTCCTTTTCCTTTTCCTTTTTTTTCCTTTCCCTTTCCCTTTCCCTTTCCCTTTCCCTTTCCCTTTCCCTTTCCCTTTCCCTTTCCCTTTCCCTTTCCCTTTCCCTTTCCCTTTCCTTTTCCTCTCTGCAGCACAATGGTATTTTTCAGGGAATGCTGTATCCACAGGGCTGCATAGAAAGAATTGTTTGTAAGCCCAACTCTCCGTGTGTGCTTATGCTGGGAATGCTAGTACCCAGTTCAAGCAAACTTTCCTGACGCTGCTGTACTCCATATGTCTTAGAGAGGGGGCTGAGCACCATCTCGTGGTGCAGCTGGAGATTTTGTAGTCTCCTCTTCCTTGATGTACTGAGCAGCTTAAATACATCTCCAAAGTGATATGATCATTTTACATTTGCTATGTTATTGTTTCCTACCTGTGAAAGGTTAAAGGTATGTTCAGAGTGCTTTGTAGAAAGCAGCAAAGATGAAGATTCAATTCAGTGGCAGAGCTGTGTGAGACTTGAATGTAAACAGGTGCTTGATAGTAGCATGGAGCTACTACATCTTTTATGCTCTATAGGAAGCAGGTAACCCTGGCAGAGTGGACTGTGACATAGGCCAGCACTGATCAGCAAACAAATATGTGCTCTGCTTCCTTAGAGTTACTCCTTTTTGCCTCAGACAAAACCAGCTGATGTGCCTTAAATGCTATAAACACAAAAATGGAGACCAAAGGGACTGCCAGGCCAGAGCAGAAACTACTGTTCTGTGTCTCTGACAGCTGCACCAAATCAGGTTATCCTAACTTCAGTATTCTTTTCTAGAGCTTACATCCACATACTGTGGACATTGTACTGCTTTTAAAACATTTGGTTCTGCTGTCTGCATCTGATTCCAAAAGTAGGGCTCAGGAAAGCTAGTGATAACTAAGATCAGGCCTGATGTAATAAGAAAAGTATGCATGTATAAGTATGTACAGAACATGCTTAATAAAATGTACCAGTTGAAATACCTATAGAAATGTTGAACACCTCCTGAGATTGGAAATTTCATAGAATACTTATGGAACTAAATTATTATAAAATAACTTACACAGAAAGGTGGATAATCCTTCATAATAAGAATAGCCACGAGTGGATGTGAGGAAGCTAGGCTAACAAGGTATAGAAAATAAACCCAGTTATATTGTCATAGCTGATATTCAGTCATTGCTAACTAGGCATGAATTCAGAAGTTTCCTTGATTAAACTGTAGAAACTCAGGGCAGCACATGGAAGGTAAGATGATGTTTTAAAGCCAAATCCTCAGCTGAAGCAGCTGGAACCTCTCTGAGAATTCTGAGTAGGAGTAATTGAACAAATACATATGAAGTCCATTTTAACCTAATATTGGAACTGCATCTGATGTTCATTTGATAACAAAACCCCCTGACTTCAAATTTCTATAGGATCTTGTGCTTTTCTTTACAATAAATTCAGTTTGATACATTTTGATAAACTGGAGGAATGTGTGTTTCACCATTGCACAAAGAGTGAGTTTGGCGAGGAAGCTATTGAAAAACAGGACGAAGAACTTGAGCTCTGAAATTTGTTTAGGGAGCCAGAGGGCTGGAGAATGTTTCCTATCAAATTGCAAAGTGTGAATGTGGGAGGTGGAGTGTGAGGAAATGTTACTCTGAATGAGTGCCAGCCACTCCCTCACTATGGGTAATAGAAAAGTAAGAGGTGCATCATAAGGAAATATTTCTTCCTTATTTTGAGAGAGGTACTTTTCTGCTTTGCCCTTCCAAGCAAAGCCTTTATGTCTAATTCACTCAAATGGAGTTAAAATACAAATCTATTCCTCTTCATTGCATGGCATTTTATAGTTTTCAAATGTCAATTATTTCTGTATTGTAAGGGGAAAAGAGCCAGCTTACTGTCATTCTGATTGCTGAAACTATGGTTTTCAGTAGTCCACTAGGTTATTAAGATGTTTTTCTGCTTTAGCTTTATTTTGCAGAGGTACCAAGCGTAATCAACCCCTGCCAAATTTTACAGGATTTTACATGTTCAGCAATTGTCAAGAATCCAATCTGAAGCTCTTAAGAGATCTACTCCCAAATACTATGGGGAAATTTTCACAACTGAAAGTATGACAAATGAGAGGTTCCATATATTTTTTCCTATTGTGAGGTAAATGATGTAAATCCAAGTTCTTGGTGCAAGTATGTCTTCATGTTGGAAGACTTGTTGCCTAATTCAAACACTGTAATCTGAATGATTTTGGTCTGAGAAACTGAGGATCTGAGTCACTTAGCTTTGAATGCAAAACTGTGAGTTTTAATGTGTTACAGATTTACCTCTGGGGACCTGTATCATGTTGAGACTCCATGGATAAACATGAGCATGTTTTCATGTGTTTTCCGACTGGACCAGGAATGTAACAGAAACATTACTTTCCTGATAGCTTTGGGAATATAGAAAAACTTAGAGGTACCTGTGGAACTGCAGTTCTGGTTAACTAAAGGAGGAATATGTAGTAAAATATTTTAACCAACTTCCCTTTATATTTTTGTGGAGGAACAGTAACTTTATCTGAAAATGGGCAAAGGCATTGCTTTATTTTGGCTTCTTTTTTTTTGGTCACAGCACCAAAAGAATATTTAATTCTGTTTCATAGTGAGTTAAGATTTGAGCCTGAAATTAAAAGTCCATTCTGAGGAGTTCTTAAGCATATTTTTATCTTTAGAGTATTATACCGAGGCTGATGATTTAATACTTACAAGGCTGCAATAATGGTGGAAGTACTATCACCATGGAATTAGTGAAGGACAGAATGTGCAGAAGCAGTAATATTATGGGCTCTCAACTCTGCCCTAATATGGTACCACTATTCAAGCACTTCTGAGAGTGATGGAAAGCTTTGTTGCAGCCATTCAACCCTGGTGCTACTCTACAAGTTTTAGTAGAGGGGGAAGTATGAACGAAAAGAAAGTTTACACATTCTTACTCTTGTTTCCTTATGCACCAGTAATATATGGAGGGATCCAACTGCTACTTCTGTAAGATGGATATGTGACTGAATTCATTGCCAGTGCACTTTTAGCAAACCTGCAGGCTGCATACTGATTGAAAGAAAAATGCTTACTTGCTGGCTACAAGTATACCTGAAACTCATCAGTTAGGGATAAAACACTACCCGTGAAATGTAAACACTGTTAATTGCATCAGTACTGAAAAAATCTCACATTCAGTCTCAGGTGATAATAGTTTCAGATTTTTTACTTCTAAGTAGCAGTAAGTCTTCTGAAACTGCAGTAGATCCAATCTAAAACCTGTACATATTTTGCAAGGGTAGAGGAAAATCGAGGAAGAAATTTCTCAGGAGCATTGAAACCACATTTCAAAATCAGCACTTTCTGAAGAAAACTGTCTGAAGTACTAAAAAAATCATCGGCGTACAGTTTCTCTGGTAGCAAACACAGAGGTGAAACAAACTCAAACCCTAATTTCTAAGCATCAGAGACTGTAGGGAAGTTTGAGTCAGTTCTTATTGAGTATAGAAAAATCTCACAGTGGAAAATCAGGTGGTGATTAGTGTTGTACATTGTTCTGCTTACTGTTAGTTTATAAGAATGCTATTAGTGAACAGGTCATAAAGGTTCACTGTGCTGTGGAACTGTTGATAGAAAGAGACAGGTGTTTCTAAATCACTTTAATCACCAGTCCACTGCCCCAATTCTGCTCCTGTTTGGTTGGTCCATACTTCAAACTTATTTTCTTTGAGTTTTGAGAATTCTATTTATAGCTTCTAGGATTTCCAGCATGGCTGGAGATGGAGCCTAGCATCCCCATTCCCGCCTCACTTCCACAGCCTTCTACTGTGGCCAGCTCTTGTGTATTTACAGGCAAGAGACCAAAATAATTGTATTTGAAACGGATAAGGCAGTTTTGGTAGGTGAACTAATTTGTATCCGTAACCTGATTGCTACCTAATATCAGAGAATACCATTATATTGACATGGTAGTCAGGTAATCTGTCTTTGCTTTGATGAAAACATCATCCTGGTGCCCTAAGAGCAAAGGATAGTGCACTTCTGTTTTGACATTAAGTGCTTCAGGTCAGTATGAAGAAAATCATAGTTTCAGTTCTTGCTGATAGAAATAATATCTATGTATGGATAGCCATATATTTTTACAGGATAGCTTAGAAACAGAATCTGCTCTGAAGATTTTATTGTCCAAATGTGTTCAAGGATAAAAGACATATGGGCATTCACATTTTGACTAATGATTAAATTAAGCAGTATTTAGTTTGTGGACACTAGTCTGACTTTAGTCTGAGAAGAGGACTAAGATCTTCCAGAGAATGGTTTGAAGCTGGAAACTAAGTCAGCCTCCTTCAGTGGGCAATTTGCAGCCACCTGCACCTCCTGCTGATTGTCAGGAGCATTGCCTGATCAAGGCTTCTTAAATCAACATCACCACACAGTCCCCAGATAATAGTAGTAATAATAATAGGAATAGTAATATTAATACTACTATTAATAATGACAATAATTATAATCTTTACATAACTGCAGGAACAAGACTTTGGGCAAGTCATTTATTTACCAGAATTTCATCTTTCCAGTGGTGTGCAGCTAATAATAGTCACCTTTCAGCCAGAAGGATTTAAGAACTGAAGTCATAAATGTCTGTAATGGCTTTAATTTTATAAGTACAAAGATATTGTGCAAACAAAGTTAGTGCCTATGAATTAATTGTGAATTTCTGTTTATTACCCAAAATATTACAGTAATAAGTGGCAGTAAGATGTAATGTTTTTCAAAATGTAAAGAGCCAGATTGTCCGGCTGGTTAATTTTGGTGGAATCACAGCAAGCAAATTTTTCCCTTTTATGTGTGGCAATTAGTTTCCTGAAAGAAATCAAAGAAATAAAATCCATGGCATATGAGTAGCTTTAGATGTAGTTATTTAGATAGATATAGCATCAATTCAATGAAAAATGACACACCAATGGAAATAAAAAAGCCAAATTAAACTGCAATAAAGAAAACAAACTTAAATGAGCAGGAAGATATTGACATATTTACAAAAATACGTGTGTGCAATGTTCTATCCATACATAATCTGATCCTACCATGAAATTTGAAAGTGTTTTTAGCAGTTGTCTCTCTCCTCTGCTTTGATTTTTCTGTATTTGTTGAGAAAAGCACATTGAAGGAGATAACTGTTTTTCTCACACTAGTGCCTTTATCTTCAGAAACAGTGTGAGATGATGAACCTGATTCTTAAACAACAATGAAACAAATGCTCAGTCTCCTGCATCAGCATTAACTGGACTGCTGTAAATGTGGTTAGTATGTAAGGGTTTATAGACTTGGTATTTATGCACTGTACTTCAGATTCAGTTGTAATTTCCATAAAAATGACAGAATAATTAGGCCAGAATGATGAGGTTGACATTAAGAAATTATACTGGCTTGTACATTATTGCATATATCTCTTTCTGGATGGCTGCAATATCTGCAGACTGGATAACAAGTTTATCTGGTTTATGATACTCTCCATATATGATGTTTTGCTTCTTTCAGTGCTATACACCAGCACTAGATAGCTACCTTACAGACATGGCAGTCTCTTAGTTGCTGTAGGAAGAAATACTAGAGCTAAATTTTTTTTGTATGCTAAAACATGATTAATTCTTTAAATAAAAGCAAAGAGATGATGCTGACCCTGTGCCATGACAGTATGATCTGTTTATCCTGTTAAATGTTGTGATGAGTTTTAAGTCAGTGTCGCTTCCCTTTGGCCTGTGCACTGGGAAATATCATTACAGTTGTGACTGAAGCTGTGCCTGTTCAGATGGCTTTCTCTTTGCACTCCTGGAAATGTCTTGAGTTGTGGCTCCTTGTGGCAGGAGGTCAGCAAAACACAGCTGGCATTAAACTGGCATCTTCATGTTATACTGGAATGTTCGTGTGGTTATCAACTCTGTACATATGACCAGAATTTTTCTGGTTTTAACTGTGTCTCCTGGCATTTCATTTCATATAAACTTACAGAGAGATGTATGTACATACAGGGCCCAGTGACACCAGTCAGAAGCAGAAAGACAAGTATTATCAAAAAAAGAATTGTAATGTGCATCCTGTATAAAAGAATGAAATAAGTTCTTGGATGAGGTTTGAAAAGATGTAGTATGTTAGCTAGGTTAAAAAAGCATGAAGGAAATGCAGAGGAAAAATACTTTTTCTACTTGTTAGAAGAGACTAAATTATGTGTGATGAGATTGAAGGAGATTGAAAAGAAGCCAGTTTTAAATAACAAGTGAAGGTGAAAGATCCAAAAATAAAGAAAGAAATTGTAGTTTCGACAAGGTCGATTTTAGATGTCTAAAAGTAGAGTGCAGTCATTTTTTCATTGTAGGGAATCAGAAATATATGAAAAAGGAGGGTCATGTGGTCATGAGAAAAGAATATTAATTTTATTTTTTGAAGTGAAATATTCTCAAGTCAGAGCAGAGAGAGAATGAGGTCTTGGACTTCTCATCTGGATGTATAATATGTAACATGTAGCAAATTGGCTTTCAAATGCACTTAGCTTGGTCTCAACCTGTTTGTTTTGGAACCCTCATGTACCTTGAGAATAATTGTTCTCTGCCCTTCTATAAATAATGCCAAACAATACCAGAGCTCTGACAGCTGCAGCTTTGATCTGAACATACAAAGCAACATCCAAGCCTTGGAATATAAAAGAGGAAATCATGCTCAAAAAAACACAGCGTGTGTGTGCATATAATTTTTTGTTATAGATTGGAGCCATTTTCCTTTACCCCCTGACTTCTGGGAGAACCTCTATCTTTGGAATTTCTCTGCTGCAATTGCTGAACACTCTTGCACAGTGTATGTTCACTGAGCGCATCTATCAATTAGTGTATGGGCCTTAATGGTTCTGCATGTTTTTGTGTCTTTACAGAATCTATCTATCTTGCAAGTCAGTCAGTCATTTGTTCTTTCACTCTGTCTAATCTTTTTATGTTTTTATCGATTTGTTTATGCCAAGGGTACAGAAGAAAGAAGCTGTTTTAACTGCTTTGTAAATAGCTAGAACAAGCCAGCTGAGTTTGCATGTCCTGTCTTTTCAAGGCAGGTCTAAGATTGTGTTTCTACTTTCACTGAAACCACTGCCAAAAAATGTGAGTGCTAATGGAGAGAGATTTTCAACAGGAGCAAGTATTCTTTTGCCTAGATAAAAATAAACACCAGGTTTAAAAATCTGAGCCTAGTATTGCTCATTGAATTTTTATTTCTCCATGGCACTCTGCATCTCCCATGGCTTCAACTGCTTTTTCCTGAGGAGAAGATATAAATTAGGCAGTTTCAGTGAAGTTCAATCTCTACAGTTGTTGGGCAGCTTAAGACAAAAGTTGGGGTGCTGATGCAGGCAACTAAAGGCAGGTACAGGACGCACATCAGGTCATATGAAAAGACAAGGGCTTTGGATTTCCATTGAAAGTAAGGGCAAATGTGACTCCACCAGCTGAGTTTTCCAGGATCCTTGCTGTCCTCCATACCCTGTCATCAGCAGTGCAATGACTGCTGGTGTCCAGTGCCCTTTCCCCAAGCCTTTGCTTTCAGTCATTTCAAAGGAGATTTTCCTCTTTAGTACTAACAAGCAATGACTTTGCTTGCTTAACAGAAGGGACTTAGGAGTCCATTTAATTTTTCTATTCTTTCCAATGTTATCCCTTCACTGGCCATTGAGCTGGCACACCCCTGCAAAGGGCTGGCACTCACACCTGAACTCAGGCTGCCAGCTGAACCCTGTGTGTTTAGAAATACACCCCTCTCTATGCTCTACACTTCCACTTTTCAATTAGGAAAAGTTATCCTGGACTAGTAACACCATCAAGACTGTGCCTTCTGGGTTGTGATTCTGGCCACTATTTTTTGTTACTATTTTTGAGCTGTTCTGGAGCATTTTAATTGTGGGAAGTACAGATTTTATGAGCAGAATTGTCTGCTCAATCTTTATGACCTTCTGAAAAGGTAGAATCTGAAGTGTGAGACAGAAGACTGTCCTTGATGTTTTTTTCAGATGGGCTCGGATTTTTGAAACTGGAATTTAACTTTTGAAATATAGATTTAAAAAGGCAAGAAGAAAGAATGTAAAAGTGTCCTCTCACACAGAAGCTCTTCACTTCCCTCCAGCCTTCCCACAGACAAGGAGAATTAATTCCCTCAAAATACTGCATGTTTTTGATCCTACTCTCAAATTCCTGATTTTTGAGTAATGAGAGATTAATCCTAGGAATTAGATTAATTTTGATCCAGAAGGGATCCAGTTAGGAAAGTACAATTTTGCTGCTAATTGGTTTTGTGTTGACATTTTTTCCAAGCCAAGAATTCTCATGAATTTTTTGGACAGAAAGTTTCAGAGGAGGTAGTGCTAAATGGAACCAATTGTCTACCTGCTGCAGAGCAAAAGCCCAAAAGCATCCCCTTCCCGTTTGACAGATCTAGCATTTCTTTCTTCTCTCACTATAATAGTTCATCTGGTGATAATTCTTGGCACTCTGTTGCTTGCTCAACACTGAACTGTGATATCTGTTAGCATCTTCCCCTTTATATAAACACAGAAAAAATAATCCACAGGCTGAACTACTGCATAGAAATATTTATTCTCAGAATGAATCTGGTTCTTTGTTATATACTGACACTGAATATTTAAATTACAACCTTCTAATCTTTCATTTACAGCACCTAGAGGATGTTGAATAAATTAAAAATAAAATGCAACAATATTCCACCTAGAGAGGGGATTTAGGGAATCAGGGAATCAACATTTTCCAGAATGTGAGAGTGGTTTTCCAGCTCCCATCTTTGTAAGGAAATGTTCTGTGTTCAATACTCCTAAGGCTACATATGTCAAAAACTAAATACTAGTTTTAATAATCTAAGCTCGTCTGAAGAAGCACTGAGGAGAGTCTGCTGTCTCATACTTCAGACTTGACTGTGTCTATGCATTAGAAGGGCATACAAATTGAGTAAACAAGGTTGCTTGTAAGCCTGTACTTCAGTATTTCAGTCTTAGTCACAAACTGAGAAAGACTAGGAAGGATGTGAATCACTGCTAGTGGGATTCTATGAAAAGCATTGCTAGAAAGAAGCCTTGCAGGTTTGGTAATTGAATTGTTAACTGTCACTCTGATGGGAATATGTGACTAATAGCAAACCTCAAATTCAGATGTTATGCTTCAGAGCTAGTCTTAAATGCTACGTTGAAGGCTTGTTGTTAGTTTGATTTGAAAATCGTGGAAACAGCAGTCATTGTGGTACAAGACACTGGAGCAACTGAAGTGCCCTACAAAGTGCTGGGATGATGGTTTTAAGTACTCCATGGAGGCATCCTTCTTCTGTAAAACATATAGACACTGAATTGTCCATGATTATCTGTTTTCAGGGGCTCAGCTTTTCTGGTATGTCTTTAGGCATTATCATTTGCTTTACATCGTGTATTTTGAGGTGTGAAGATGCCATGATGATCTATCCTGACCTCCTGTATGACACAGAACTGACTTATGCGTTTAAATGCCCTTTGAATTATGAAACATCTGTGTAGAAACATTTTGTATCTGGATGCAACACCATTCAGTACATTTGTCTTAAAATTTTTATCTACACTAAGGATTTACAAGTCCCTTAAAATTATAAGGGACATTTGCCAATTATACATGAAATATATGTAGTAAAGCCATAAATTAATCCAAGTTATTCAAATCCTGTATATATACGTTTTTTCAGGAGCAATAATCACTGTACCCCATTCCCAGTGCTCAAAGTTGTGCTCCATCCTCTTTGGCATTGTTTGGATTCTCTGCTAGTATTACTGGAATAGCAGTGCCCTGAATTGTACCACTGGGGCTTGATACATCAGTGACTTAACATCAGAACTGCCTTTTTATAGACCATCTCAGTGCCATTTCTTAGCTAGAGTTTGCAAAAAGCTGTGCAGTCTTCAGCCTGGACCGGTCTGTCCCATACCATGTGTGTCCTCAGCAGATGGAGACTTTGGTGGGAGCTGTAGTTCTCCCTGAAGCTCTTGATAAGACTTTGGGCCTTCTGCAGTAATGTGGGAGTTGGTTTGCACCTAAGATGCTGCCAAGGTATGAAGAAAGCAATTTGAGTTCTGAATCTAGTCAGAATTCCCTGAGAGAGGTAGAAACCAGTGCTGGTATAGCTCTTGAGAATGCATGGGGATATGCCTTGACATCAAGGTGGGACAGATGGGGCCTGGTACCATTTTTGCATGGGCAGACCATGAAGAGTGTAGCCCTACTCAATAGTGGTAGGGACAGAAGCTGTGCAGGCATTTCCTTTCCCAAAGGTGTGACCCCAACAGCTGGGAAAGTGAGACTGAAGTCCTGTGACTGCCCAGCCAAAGGCTTTCCCCCATTGCCTGGCACCCTTCTTTTGTCCTCAGCCATTCTGGGCTGACTTTTCTTTGGAGGTGACTGGCTGTGTGTCATGTGGGAACTTCTTCCAGTCTCTTCATTGTGATATTCTGTCTTTCCCACCCCCTTCAACAGCAATAGTACCTCACCACTGTCTAGCATGTGCCATTGCCGCTGCTTTTACAGACTGCGGCCTTTTCATCCGGGTCTGTTGGCTCACTGCATCTCTGCTATTAAAGGCCCTAGAAAATACTACACTTGCAAGTTCTGTACTGTTAAGTAAAAGATGGAGTATGGCAACACCTGCAGCCACTGAAGTGCTGAAGTTCAGCTGGTGTGGGGCCATTTGAGGCACCTGGGGAGGTGCTGGGGGCCTGCAGCAGGGGAGAGCTGTGCTGAGGGAGGCCTGGGCTGAGCCCTGGGGCTGCTCCCATCTGGGGGTCTGCCTTCCCCTCTGGAGGTCTGCCCCATCTCGGGGCTCTGCTCTCCTCCCGGGGGTCTGCTCTCCTCTCCAGGAACAAGAGATGTGGCCACACAGGCTCTGTCCAGCTGCAGGTCAGTGGGGCTGGAGGAGACACTGTGGGTGTGGCTGTGCTTGCACTGCGTGGTCTTTTGTGCGCAGTTCTTTCCCCTTTCATTTTTTTTTTCCCCTGCAGAATTTAAGCTGCAGTAAAAGTAGGCCTGTGAGGAGAATATGCTGATGATTTCTAGTTTACACAGGATAAACCTGCTGCCTTAGTTAGAATTCTCCCTCTTTTGCCTTCTAGATTGGAAATTTTATTGTCCAATGTGTGCTTACAGAAAGGCAGGGACAGGTTTAAAGCAAGTGCCTGGGACAGAAGGGGTTTCCAAGAGGAGTGGCAAAACAGGGAGTGAAAGGGGCTTTAAAGCCTTCTTGTAGTCAGAGCTTTAGCCTATGCTGATCTTCCTTGTGGTGCAACTTTTAAGAAACATTTAATAACCTAGGATGCTAGATGGATGAAACCTGGTGTTTGCTTTTATTGTCTTATGCTACTTTATTTTCATTAAGCTCCAGTGCTGAACTTCTGAGACTTATTTGTGGTTGCTTGTCCTGGCTATGACTGAATTTACTCTTCCAGCCTTCTCAATTGAACTTATAAAAAATTCTCAGTCAGTTGAAGGATGTCTGAGTCCCTCCTGCTTTCCTGGCTGAGTGTTTCATTGCTATCTGCTGTTGTAATTCAGTATTTGAGGTATAAGAAATTATATCAAGGTATCCTGTAACCCCCTTCCTGCAAACCCCAGTTCCTGTCTTCCTTTCCGGTCCTGTGACCTTCCCCTGTGTCCTTGTACCCACTGGGGGGTCGGGTATTCCGGCCCCTGTCCCGTCTGTGTCTTCATCCCATTGGCAGCTAGCCAAGGCCACTCCCATTCCCCTCTCCTGATTACCTGTTCCCCAGAGAAACTCGGGCTCTTTCCGGCCATACCATCGCCCAGGAATAAACTAAGACTGAAAGAGCCTCTTTTGGTATCCTTCTCCATCCATGATGCGATACTTTGTCTGATCTTAAGTAATTAGGAAAAAGACACAGAATAACAGCATCAGTTGGCTCTCTCATTTATATAACTTTTACTAAGCAAAGAGGATTTTCTCCACGTTGGTGTGGAAGGGCTGCACGGCTGGGCTTGTGCTCAGAGCTCTGCATTCCTTATGCCTCAAGGTGCAGGCTGGCACCACTGGAGCTGTCCCAGCACACATGAAGCTTTCTGATTTACTTGAGGCATGCAGACAAAACAATATTCTTCTTTGTTAATACCCCTGAAATGGCATATTTCAGAGAGCTGTTTTAGAAGAGGTAGCCCTACCTGAGAACATGAAGTCTAAACTGCCTCTTCCTCCTTCCTTTTCACGTGTTACTCATTTCATTAGGACAGACAGTAGCCTGAGAGACTCCTGTGGCACATTATCAGAGGAAGTAATTTTTTTTACCAGTCCTGCTGACTCACAGTGTTTCTGAAGATATGCATTTTTCCTTCCTCTTGCTGTCCTCATTATCTGTTAAGTAGCATGCATATATGGGGATGAAAAGAGTCTAAGGAAATGGCTCTTGATAGTGAGAAAGGTGGTTGAACACAAAGGGGGTGAATGCAGGAATACAAGGAGGGAGAAGGAATGAGTAGGTGACCAAGAAGCAGGTAAAGCAGTATTTAACACAGGGCAGGAAGAAAACTAGCAGAATGAAATTTGTAACGTGTAAAATATTGCTAAATATAAAAGGTCAATATTATTGGATCAGTTCAGCTTTCTAAAAGGGAGAGAAGATGAAACACTGATTTCATCTGTCCCTAGGGGAGAATGCCCCTCCTCTTCAGTGTGTAAACAGCATTTGTGTCTGTAAACCTGTATTCATAAATTGTAGAGTCAGCAGGAATCATTAGGATACTCAAGCCTGAACTCTGGTATATCACAGGCCATCACACTTGAGAATTGCTGTCTGTATCCTTTAAAGCTTATCCTGAAGAAAGTAAGATAACCTGGTTTCATAAAGTCTCCTTGAGTTTTAAAAACATATCTTAAATGTGAACTCCAATGTGAATCTGTTTGCTGCCAAAGGTAACTATTTACCCTCTCCTTTTCCTGACGGTAAGCTGCTGTTCTTGTTTAGTGTTTTGCCATTTACTGCAAATAATGAGCTTAATAATTAGCTTCTGTTCTGGCAGTTCTTCCTGTAGAGCTTAACTGGACCCCTACCATCAAGGAGCAAGGATTCTTTGTTTTCTGCATGTACTGTGACTAGAGCAGCCTAATGGAAAACATGATAGTGGGTTTGGATGTGGAAGTCAAAACCAAAGTACTTTATGTAGCTTTCTTGAGTATTTAATGGGAATAACTTGCAGTTTCTGAATTGTTGTATTGAGACTGGTGATCTGTTGTTAACTGGACCTGAATCCCAGCTATTTTTTTTTTAGTTTTTTTTTAATAATGTTATTAAGATTTTTAATCCATAGGCATGAAGTAGTTGAAACTTGATAGTATTTCAAGAAAATCTTCCTACAGAGGAAGATTTTTATATGTGCATTGATAGCTAGCTGTGCTGCATTTAGGCCACAAGTTTCCCTGGGTCTCTTTCTGACTTGGAGCTGAAGGATTACTTTCTAGACAAAGGTAGATAACAGGTAACGTTGCATTTGTCAGCATTGAGTTCTGAACCAAATATATCTGGGCTATGTAGCTGCAAAACTGAGCCTTTCTTATTATCTTGAAGCAATATATTTGTAAAAATCATTTGCATTTTCCTTTATTTTATATGGCTGGGATATACAGGGGTGATGAAGTACAATGTTATTTGAGACTGATTGTGCATAGTGAAATGTATAAAAGTGCTTGTGGCTTTCTGTGTAGTGCTTAAATGTGCTGTGATATAGTTACAGAGTATGGTCTTTTTTGGGTTGAGGGGAAGGAAATGGAAATTGGGAGATCCAGTGCCAACAACTGAGAAAGAAAACTCTAGGAATTACATGTGCATTTGTTTAAAACACAAGAAAGCACAACAAAACCAAACAAATGCAATAAAAAAAAAACCTCACCATGAACTTGGCTATGGTGAATAAGTTTAAATTCTGAAAAGTTTGTTTAATTAAGAAAAGATACAGAGTGTGAGCGATGAATATCTAAAATTATCACTTGTGCAGAGAAAGCAATGGTAATCAGCAAATACCTTACTCTGTCTTTGGAAAAGTGCCAGTTATCATTTCAAAATAGTTCAGTGGCATGCATCATAGAGTATCCTGCATGTGTAATGTGTACTGTATACATGGGTCTTAAGCCTCTGAGACCTAAATATTTATTACAAAAATATTTTTAAGGATGAAACAATTGATCTGTAAAATATCAAGTCTGAGTTCTGGTAAAGTCTGGACAAGGGAAAATAAAGGTCAGTGTCGATTAATAGCTGTGGCAGTGGCACCCTTGAGGAAGGGGAAAGATGGCACCGTGGATGATGTGTGCCATACATGCACTACTTTATTTGATCAAGAGCATGGGAGAGCTAATGGGTGTAATGTTATGAGGAGATAAAGGACACAGGTGTTAAAATTACCAAAAAGGTAATGAAGAGAGTGGTGTGGGAAAATCAATCAGCCTAGATTTTTTTTTAATAGCTTGTGAGGTGGGCTCATTTAGGTAATTGATTTCTTAATACAGCCTGTGGCAAATTCCTGTCTCTAGTAACAAAGAGCATTTCTTACTTTGGAAATGGTGGTTTTGAAAAGGGAGCTGAGAAACCTTTTAGCCAGTTAAGCATATGCTCTCTCTAATTCTGTAGCTGAGAAAACTGGGCTGTACAAATAGAGGAATATTCATGCGTTGGAATTACCTTGGATGTAACATTGGAGACCATTAACAAGTAAGGATTCAAGGTTCTGAGCTTTGCATCAAAAGTAGCATTTCCTTGCAAACTTGAAAGGGTTCAGAAGGAGGCTGTAAAAATGATGTGATATCTTACTTCCTAAGGATGTGTACTTTAGGAGTGTCATAACTTGAGTAGTGAGACAAGGAAATTCGCTCTACAGAGTTTATAGAAGTGAAGGTTAAAAGGGGAATTGAAGACAGTCTACAGATACTTCTTCAGTGAAGAGATCTGATTGTAGACTGCTTCTTTATCTTTTTGGAGCAGAAAATGTGTAATGAGGATTGATGACTGGAAGTGAAAGCTAGGCAAATTGAGACTTAAAATAAGGAACCCATCTCTAACAGTTTGGGTAATTAATCACTGGAACAATTTTTTTAGTTGGATGGAAGATTTTCCATCACCTGGAGTCTCTAAATCAGGGCTGAATGCCTCTCTAAAAGATAAGCTCTAGTTCAAACTGAAGTTATGGTCTGAGTATTGAAATTTCTGGCTGAAGTGCTGTGGCCTGAGTTGTGTAGGAGGTCAATGCATACAATCATAATACTCGTTCTGCCCAGAAAAAATGTATTAATCCATTCCTGGCTCTTTTGGAACTGACCTTGTTCAAACTTGGTGATTTTATGTGTAAATGAATGAGTGATATTTACCTCCCTGAAGTTACAAGACCTTGATTAATAATAAAGGCTGCAGAAATACTGTCAGGAGATATGTGGAACTAGAAAATGTGGTCTCTCTGCTGTTATGGCTGTATGTATAGCTTCCCTGAAGCTACAGAAAATTGTGTGAGAACTTTTCTTCTGCTCTGCCTCTACCCAACAATGCCAGGAGCTTCTGTAGCACAGACTGTTTGAAGGGGAGGTGGGAACATGGCATCACTTGGTGGGACACCTGCTTCTTACTGCTCTCTCTGAACTACACACTTGCCAGCTCTAATTACAGTTTAGCAGCATTAATGATAGATGTGAGTACTGTTACAGGTTTGTTAACAGGAAGCTTGCATTTAGAATGAAAGGGCAGGTCAACCTAAGTCCCTGTGTTCAGTCACTTTTAACTTTCTTATCACTTCAGTGGTGTAGCTGTTATGGTAAGCACCTGGAAATTAGACATTTTCTGGCAGGGTTCAGAGTTTGCTGACAGAAGGAAAGGTTGTAATTCTTTCTGATGATGGTATTAAACTATAATTTGTGATCTTTGAGCAATAGTGAATGAATAAGTGAATCTTGGGTTATGAGTGGTGTGCCCTTCTGGTGTTTAAACACTACTCATGTCTTGCAAGAAGCAAATCTTCTTGTCAGGAAGTCCTTTAAGTCAAGCTGTGTCAACCTGTAATGGTCAAGATAATTCTGACAAGGCAGAGAGGGCTTTAAAGACTCAAGCACAGAACCCATCAGCTCCATCCAGATTCAGTAACTGCTGCTGGCTTTTTCTCTAAAATTTCACCTACAGTATATCAGGTATAGAAAACAAACATTAGTTTTAGGTAGTACCTCTCTGTATTCTGCAGGTCCAGGGGAGACAGTTTCCATAATGCTGGAAAAAAAGCATAGCATTTTGACTTATAATATGTACAATCATTATACTTCTCTGTACAATGTACATGACAGAAACAACCCTTTCACCAAGGGGAGAAATAGTTCCATTTACATCCACAAATCAGAACCTGGTCCCACCTGTGCCAAAAACTAGATTACCTGCACAGAAAAGGCAGTTTTGTATGTTGAAGAGAGAAACCCATGTCTGTTTGCTGCTCTGGTGTCTCTGTAAGTCCTGACTTCTATTCTGGAGTTAACACCTAGATGCCTCTGTGGTCCATCTCTCCAGTGCATGACCCTTTGTACAACTGGCACTTCTTATTTCAGTACTGGAGGCACCAGTGGCCAAAAGTTACAGACCAGTATTGCTGCCACCCTTGCATTTTTCTGTGGACTACTGTGAGGTCTAAGGCCTAAATGAGGTCAAAAGGGCACAGTACAGAACTAAATTAATTTAGGTTGTCTTTAATTGAGGTTGCTTAAAATGAGAGAGTGCTTGCTGAAGGTGCAGGATTGAGAGGTGTGAGTGTTTGTATTTGCTTACTCTTAGATCAATTGGGATGTGTGCAGGAGGGACAGGAGTTTTCCATACTGCTGGCTTGCTTTCTTTCTTGAACTGCAGGAGTGTTTGCAGAAGAGTGAGGCCCTTATGATACTTTTATGAGGTATCTTTCTCCACTCCCTTCTCAGGCAATGGAGAAAGAATCCATCATAGCCATGTGCCTACTACCAAACTGAGTGGACAGGCGCAAAAGTTAAATGAGCTTTTCCTCATGACATTTGGCTAAAGGGGAAGCATATTGGATTTTATTTTTAGAGCAGAACTTGCCTAAAATAAATTTTGGAATGATGGATGTTTTTTTATTGCTTTGACTATTAGGCCTACCTTACCCTTTTTCTGCAATGTTGTCAAGACTCTACTAGCTTTATTTTATGCTTAACTTTTTTGACATTTCCAATTTTTTCTGTCGTAGCGTTTGGACAAAGCTTCTGTTTGCTGGAGTATATCTAAAACCAGATAGGAGTTTTCTGCTGTCAGCACCCCGATAATTAGTAACTGAACAATCCTTTGCAGTGACATCCTAGCACACTTTTCTCATTCATTTGAGGTACCCCTCCTCCAAGAGTCTAAGTCAGCTGTTCAGAAGTACAAGTGGTCCTCAATCTTCTCAGTGCTCTCTAGGGTACAGCACTTCCTCTTCAAGCCTCTGCCTGATAAGCCATTTATTTTCCTATTGATACCAGAAACTTCTCAAAAAAATTGCATGATACCTTTCTGGTATAGATTGGGGATGCAGCTACAGTGTTGTGGTGTGACAGACAGTGCAAAATTGAGCAGACACTAGATGAGTGCTTTTATGTAAAAATGTACTTCTCCAGCAGGTGACTAATGTCTGAATGACCATATGACATGAAAATGAAGCTAATAGATGTGCTGGGCTGAAGGAATAAACAGCTGTTCCAGGTCTGATAGAGAGAAAGCAATCATTTTCAACTGGAGCGAAATAATTAATAACTAAAACATCCCAAACGCCAATCAGGTGAAAAACTGAAGAGCAGAATGGGCTCATATGAAGTTCATATTTTTCCCAGCCTTATTGCATTGTTTGCAATAAGTTTGGTATTTAAATATGATTTTTCTTTATTTGGAAATTGAAGTCTTGATATAGTCTGCTGCACCTTCGCACCAAATATGTAGTTTAGCAAAGTTAGTTTACTGTCTTATAGGGGTTGCATTTCTGGGGAATAAAAACCGCTAGAGGGTAAAAACTCTCAACTTTATTTTTATAAACAGGTGTTCAGTAGAGTCACATTTCTAATATTTTGTAATGTTCACTTTCAGTAGAAATTTAAGAGGAGATGTAATGTGTGCCATTTCACTGCTATCCTGTAATAGCTTTGCTGACTGACCTAGCTGGTACTGTAAATGTATGAAATTTGTTTCCTCTTGAACACAACTAGTACTAGAGAGAATAAGCATTTTTTGAAGTTTTGACTTCAGCAAGTGTGGTTGGGGAGCAGTCTTGAAGGGGACTGTCTCAATTAGAATATTTAAGTGATGCCAGGTAATTGGCCTTTTCATCTATGCTTTAGTTGTTTTCAATTTTTGTTCTTCCCACCACTCTCCTCCAAAGCTGGTTACATTATTATGGGGTGCGACTTCTTTTGGCACTTGGAACTTCTTTGTCATAGTGATTTGTGCTCTGTAATTCTCGTTGTTTTGCAGTGTTTGTATTCAGCCTTTGATCCTTCTTTTTCTGACACTTGCTAACCACTATTTGGCACTTCTGAGTGTGAAAAGAACTCCACTGATGGGCAGTGCACAAATAGATATTGTTCTTTACTTGCCATCACCTGCTGCCTGTGTGCTGCAGAGTACGTGACAGCTTTTACTCTTTTACTGTAATGTAATGTGCAGGTCCTCTTATCGGCTCCTTTTTTTTTTTTTTTTTTTTTTTTTTTTTTTTTTTTTTTTAATAATAAAATTAATCTCATCTGGTACTTTTCTGAGATTTGATTAATTTCTGTCCTTTGTCCCATTATTCATTCTAATCCAACTGAATGTATTTTCCTATAGCTGAAAGTCACTTTGGCTTTGGTTTCAGCCTTCACCAATGCATGGTTTCTTATACTTGGTCATTTTGTATTTTTTTCCTTTGTTCCTGTTTATTCTCTTTTATTCAGAGTATGCCCCTATGAAGAACTGTTGATTTAGCTCAGCACACTGATGTGCTTGTTGTTCTGAATGGCTTCCATAGACTGGGCACAGCTTTCTCATTGTGTTATGTATTCTTCTAAGCTTTCATCTGACTCAATTCTCATTGTTAGTAAACAATCCACAAGTATTACTTGTTTCCTAAACCTATTTTCTAGATGCAGAAACGCTTTCCTTATTTCTGTGGAAGAATGAAGTTTTGGATAGCTCTTTTCTTTTTCTGAAAATTGAAGTCATATGGGAGAACTCTCAGAATTACACTCTCAGAGGAATAGTCACATTGATGGTTGGGGAAAAAAGTCAGAAAACAAAGCAACTGAGTTGAGTTTATCTCGGGAAATATTTTATTATTTACATGCACCTCAACACTTCAGTTTCCTGTTTGATGAAATGAAGACTTACATTTTTTGGTTAGTGTTTATTTGAATTTTTCTAAAAGAAGGATTTACAGAATTACAAAATTTTCTTGATATGTTTTGGGTGTTAGTAAATAACAGAGAGTGGAAATTAACTGAAACTAATCTTTGCTTCTGAGCATATTTATAATTTTAAAGCTGAGATGATGCTGCTGATGTGAGATTTCATGGTGGCTGGGAGGAGATAGTTCTCTTCAAAGCTTTGAGTTTTCTTTTATGCAGTCCTCCCTGAAGTGTTTCAGTAACACATAATTGATGCACTCTGTTATGAATACTGCCATATATCTCTGTGGATGGATTACTTTTACAGCAATATATCTTCTTACTGAAAAGACAAATGATGCAAAGGATCATCCTGTCCTGTAGTGATATGAGAGACACTCCCCTGCTGGACACTGGATTTTTGGTTGTTTGTGTGAAGGTGTGTAAACACCAACATGGGTTCTTAACAGCATATGGAAGTATCATACACTGATCTTGCTGAGAAAGTGTTTAAGTGCCTTTGTAGGCTTAGGGATTCAGTCAGGTTGTGTTTGTCATGCAGGAAGCAATGGGTACTGCTTTGTTAGTCTATACCTGGTTTGAAGCTGGTCATAAAATGGGACCTTTAAGAGATCCACTTACTCAGGAAATCTTTATAACAACAAAGTCAAAAAAGCCTGGGAATTTGAGATTATTGTCTTTATGGTATTTTGGATGACTTATGAGAAAAAAAGCAAGAAATTAAAGGTTCCTGCTTCAATAATTTGCTGCCTAAATGCAGCGAATCTTGGCTTTTGTGTGTAGTAGTAGAACAGGCTATCTATGTCGGCTGTAGTTTTACTTAACAGCTTTATTACTTTTTCTGATTACCTTTCTGTTTCATTCATATCACAAAACTCTAGGAAAAGTTTAAAATTATGAACATCTAACTATATGTAACCTAGAAATTTTGAATTTGCATAAGAGAGCCTGTAGATGCTGTTGGTTGTGTTTTTATGATTTTTGTCTGTGGCCCATCGAATCACTAATTACAGAAGACAGCAGCATATTTCTGCAGGGTAGATTCACTTTCTGTATTGGGCTTTTTAAAATTATGGTGCTTTTATATTAGACAGCAGTCAGCATTGGCAATTTGCTTTTCCACAGTAGAATAATGTAATTTTAGGGACCATGTATAATGCTGCTTCTTGTGTCTTTGCCCATTTCTTATGTCAGTGTCACAGTGTAAGGTTGTAATGTTGGACCTATAGAAGATCTTCTGGTGGTTGAAGATGGTGCCCATAAACTATCCACCTCACTACCCAAAACATTTTTGAAAGCTTAAAAAAACCTCCACAGCTTTTTCTGGTTTTTTTTTTTTTTTTTTTTTTTTTTTTTTTTGGTTTTTTTGTGTTTTTTTAAAAATTTTGGTTGTTTTTTGTTTTTTTTTTTTGTTTTAAGGTAGTTCTACTATATTGTCATTACAATTTTATGTAGTTCTGATTTATATATTTGCTATTAACAGAGCATGTATGTATGAGCCATAGCTTCTCAGTTTTATTTTACTCTGCTTGTAAACTGCTAGGAACAAACAGTTTGATTTAAAAATGGTAAAAATTGATCTCAGAGTTTGACTGTCACAATGCTAAGACTTCCGTGCAAAGCAATGAGAATTGCCAGGGATGTGGATCTTAGTGACACAATAGAGTGCTTGATACTGCTGAATATCAGGAAGACCCCTTAAAATCAAGCCATGAAAAGCTTGACAAAGCATTAGAAAGTTAATCCATCTTTTTCTTATTTTTCCTGGCTGTAGAGGAATGGATTTTTGAAGGAAATAATGTGTCTCTGCCTAATATTGTTAAATAGAAGGTACAATGCATGTGCCAACTGACCTGCATTAAAATAAACAGAGCTTCTACTGCAAATATACACTTGATAACCAAGACTATAATTCATGGACATCAGCTAATTTCACTAGTATGAATAGCTGTCATGAGAGCTTAAGACAGAGACAGGTGGAAATGTTGGTTTGACTTCTGGTATTGTCCTGATCTTAGCTGGGATAGAGTCAATTTTCTTTCTAGTAACTGGTACAGAGCTGTGTTTTGGTTTCGGTATGAGAATGGTGTCAGTAACACACTGATGGTTTTAGTTGTTGCTGTCAAGGACCTCTCAGTTTCCTGGCCTCTGCCAGCAAGCTAGTGCACAAGAATTCAGGACATGTTCAGGACAGCTGATCTGAGCTACCCAAAGGAATGTTCCATACCATGGGTCATCACACTCAGTATATAAATTGGGGAGATTGGCTGTGAGGGGCGAGATGCTGCTGGGGGTCCTGGCTGGGCATTGGTCAGTCAGTGGTGAGCAGTGGGTTAGGGTTGTGAACCCCAATGATATCAGGGTTTGGGGGGGGTTTTGTTCCTCTCAATCTTTTCCCTTTTATCATAGTACTTTACTTTATTCAATTATTAAATTGTTCTTACTTCCACCCATGCATTTTACCTTTTTCTGACTCTCTTCCCGATACCACAAAGTGAGGACATGAATGAGCAAGCAGCTTGTGCTACTTGTTGTCTGGGCTTTAACCACAACAGGATTTACCTGCTCCAGTGCTGGATAGATAAATTTGATTTTGGTTAAGTTACATTACATTAGAAAAGGTATGAAGTATATCTTAGGTTGAATAGTAAATAGAAAAAATGAGCTATCTTTACACTGTAGAGTTAAAAGTATTTTAAAATACTGGGAGGTGGGTCATGAGGCCATCTTGGAAGACAAACGTTGTTACAATCCTTGTGTGTGCTTTTCTGACTTTTTTTTGGAGGAAAGCATGTTTTATTTAAACACCCATTATTTTGTCATTTCTAATTAGCTTATCTTGCAATATATACTGAATTGATCCAGAAACACTATAGCAGTTAAGTTAAGGTGCAGTTTAAGTTAAGTGTTTAAGCATGTCAATCCTGTATGTCCCCCATTCTCTATCCTTGAGCTGTTACACTTTACTCTTTACAGCTTTTCATGATTTTCTTGGTGTTATTTCAGCAGCCATATGCATGTAACATGAGACCAGAACCTGCAAGGGTTTTAGAGGTTTGTGGCCTTGTTCACTTCTTGTTAAAGACCAGGTATTGTGCTTATGGAGCAAAAATCAGTGCCCCACTAGTGTAGCTTCAACGTCACTTGGGCTTCCTCTGTTTATGCTTAATAGAAAGGCTGTTTTACAAATGAACAGAGAACACTTTATTTGATTGTCTGTTGACATGCCATCTGATTTATGAAAGTTACCTCAGCATGTGTGCTGTCCCAATAAATTGCTAACACAGAGAACAAAAATGAAGAATTAATTACTGAAAGGTAACTAAGATGCAGCTCAGGTTGAGCTTTGTAGAGAAATAAAATACCCAGTTGTCTTAATCTTTAAAAAGTACTTATGAGACACCTCCCATCTGTCAACAGTCATGGCTCTGGAAACAGCCAAAGCATCTTTTTGCTTGTCTGGAGTATTGGTAAAAGCTGTGCCAAATTAAAATGTCTTGAATATGATAGAGTTTGGGGTATTTTTTTAGAGATTTTTTAAATTACACTCTAGGCCAGTAGGCTTTTCCCCACTGCCATTTATTTATTTTATTTTCTATTAAAAAAATGTTTTCAAATGGAGAGTCAAAAAAATTTTCTGAGAAATGGTTGTTTGAAGGCTTATGTGTATAGAAGAATTGATAGCTTTGGAACCTTCTTTCTTTGTGTATGGAGGATGCTGTGACCTCTCTACATTCTTCCATGCTTATTATAGGATATTCTATTGATATCAATCCTCCACCTGGGCTCATCATTTAACCTGTTAAGTTTCATTATCTGGAGTGATACATTTATTATTTATATGGGAGATGGGTGACTTTTTCTGCCTGATGTTCTCCATGGGGTGCTTTAACTGTATTTATAAGAGATTTTTTTTCCACATGGTCTCACAGTTTACCCACAGATCTGTATGTAACTAGAGACACATTAGACTGCAGAGCTACTTTCCTCTTCCCAACCTCTAAGACCAGTTCAAAGTCCTTGTATGTCGCTGATACCTAGGATTAAAATATTTATTAGTAAAATCTGTTGTCATTTCCTAAACAGCAATCCCCCTCTGAGAGAAAACCATCAGCATGTTGTTATTCATTGCTTCTCTTATGGTTTTGCTGATGCTAATACATACTCAAGGAAGAACAGTTTTCTGTGATTCACTTTCACTGATGTGTTTTTTCTCTGCTCTGATCCATCAAAGATCTGCAGGTGAAAGATTTGGTTCTTTTGAAAGAAGAAAAATACGACTATGCATGTTTTCCCTAGTGAAAAAAAACCCTAGTGATTTCTTTTTGTCTTCATCTTTAATCACATAAACATTCATTACCTGTTTGTGTATCATCTCCACTCTGATCTGAACCCATTTAGCCAAAAGTAACTGGTGAAGTTTTACATTTTTCAGTGTCTGCCTGAGGCTTAAATTATGCATTTTGAAATTTTAAAACTTTGAAGTAGATGTTTTCTTTGCACCTACAGGTTAAAGGATCCAGCAGGGAATGTTGTATTCTTATTTTAGGATTTCAAAAGCTCTGTTTACTTTTAACATGCTTGGGTTTACAGCACAACAGTATGTAGTGGAGAAATGCATACAAGTAATTATGTCAATTACCATCAGCTCTATGCAATTCTTCTGTGATGCTATGTGATTTAAATGTCATTATGTGTCTGGAAAAGGATGGGAAATTGTTGTTGTTAGCTTCTGTTTGCTGCTAACAGCTGTTTTTATGACTGGTTTTGCTCATAAACAGGTGTTTAGAACATTCCTTTGACTAAGTGATGCAGCTTGTGCTGCTGTGAATTAAATTGTCTTGCTTGTCTATGTAGCTTGGATTTCTTTTGTTTTCACTTCCTTAAAGAAAAGAAAAATGTAAAAGCAGGAAGGCTCCCAACATCTGAGGTTTTGGTAAGTCATGCTTGGAGACACTGGAAGTTTATGATGAGAAAGAATGTGTCCTTCAAGAAAAAGATGTTTTGCTATGGGTATCTGTGGGCATGGCCTCCCAATTTAATCTCATTTTGTGCTGGTTCCTCTCTATTCCTGTTGAAGGAGCTTTCTGGTACTTTCTCTGCTTTGGTTAGAAGTCCTGTTCCTCATGCTTTTTTATGCCTGAAGCATATCTCTGGTAGGTGATGGAGGATTGGACATATGCACCAAAAGTAAGTATGTGTTCAGAAATATTCCATGGTGAAAACTGAACTGTGTATAAAATGCTTTTGAAAAGTGTCATCAGATGGTGCTTCTAAAAAAGGTAAGGTGAATTCTTCCTCTGCCCCCCATTCTCATTCCTAACATCTGAAAGCAAAGAAGATACATTCTTTGTAATTTGTGGACTTGACAGTACTTACAGGTGAATGAAAGCCTCAAAAGATCTTGTTGGGTCCTGGTTTTAAGTGATTCTTCTCTATGTGTTTTGTTAAAAAATTATTGCTCTCCATTCCTTGCTAGTTAATCAGAGACTAGGAGGGCAGAGTTTTCAACCAAACTGTCACTATAATTTCATATATAATCCAGAATGCTTTATTTCTATTACAAAAAAAGCCCCCAAAACCCAGCCAGGATCTGCTCAGCCATCTAAAACATGCAGAGGCCACCTGCAGCACTCAGGTTGGTGCCTGAATGGTGGGGACAATCTCCTGCTTCAGTAGCATGTGTTGTGCCCTTTTTTTTCTGACATAGCTATTGTTGACACATTTTTGTTGCATTTAATATAATGGCATTTCATGAGAGAGGGACAGTATTGTCTCAGTTAATAGATTAAGGATGAGCAGATAGAGGCTTAAGGGGAAGCTGGGGAAGAGTTTAGAAAGAACCTGGACCATATTTGTGTCTCAATCCATATGACCATTTTTTAAAATTGTAATTTGAACAGAAATAGCAGTTCACCCTTAGCTCATGGTCACACAGTGAAAATCTCTGCCTTTCTCTGGATCCTTACCAAGAAAACAGTGAGAATATTTACTTATAAGGTAGGCAACCCAGCTTCCCCACCCCAGCCCTGAAGTTTCACAGGCTTCTCTTCAAAAATGCTTCTTTTGCGTGGAACAACTTTTACCTCTGAGTCAGAGTGTGTGTGAAAAATGTGCAGAAATGGAGGGGAGGCTTCGGTTGAAGGGATATTTTCACCATGAAATGGAGTGTGGTGGAGACACACAGAAGTTGTACACAACCAAGTAACATCCCCTGTTGATGTAGCTAAGTTATGGGGCTATACAGATATTGGTTATGATTTTTTGAGGTGGTTTTGTGTCTGCATGGTTGGTAATACATTGACAGTCTGTACACTGCATAGCTTTGGAAGATGTACATCCATCTGGAACACTCATCTTCTCATATAATCTTGCATTGGTATTATCTATGATTTTAGTAGGCATACCATGTACTTTTCTTTAGACAGTGTTTGTGTGTTTAGACAATAATTTTCTTACAGATATAAAAGGAGAATCCACTGTGCACTCTTTTGTTGCCTTTTGTTTGGTTAAAATTTCATTTGGGAGAAAAAAAGAAACTCCTTGTTCTTATTTATTAGTATATTTTTATGTTTTTTTCTTTTTAATTGTAACAAAACCAAAGATCCCTAGAGCTGTTTATTAATTTGAAGTGAGAATAACAGGCAAACAATACAGCTAAATTAATATTTGTACAAGCCAGCAAAAACTTAACAGTGACTATGTAGTACATGGAGATTTCAGTCTCTGATACATCAATAAATAACTTACTTCAGTTATCTGCATTTTGGCCTGTGCACACATGTTCTTTAAGATGAGGTAGTAACTTCCAAATTTATGTCTTGCTTTTCATAGTTTGGATAGAGCCATATCCATGTTCTGGCTCTAGGATCCCAGAGACTTTAAAATTATTCCTCCTGAGGTGTGTAAAAGATTTGAAAACTTTGTTTCTAATACCTCAGCTCTTTTTGTGACAAGAATGATTAAGTCCATCCTTGGCCACTCAGGATGGTTAATATATACCCACTTAGGCAGATTCTTGCCTACCAGTCCCATTATCACCTGAGTAGCTTTTGATGGTACCCTGCATGCAGTGATCTTTGGACTCAAGGTGAACTCTTTTGTGAGTAATTGTCAAAAAAATGCTGTTCTTGGAAAACTGGATGAATAATCAGTGTTGCTGGCAGGAGAATTTATTGTCTTTTAGTACATTTTATGGAGAAGTGAACTGTCCTATGGAGTAGAGAACTCATATCCTCAGAGTAGACTTCAAAAAAGAGATAGGGAGGTTGAAAGTGGAAGGACTGAAATGCAGTAAGTTTGTGCTTGTTTTCAGGCTGGTGCTGACAAAAGTAAACTTTAATTTGCATTTTGACTGCCTAAAGGAATTGACATCAAAACAAAAAAATCATCTCTTAATAAATAAATAAATATAGGAAAATCTGTAGAAGTACTCTGTGTTCCACTAGGATAGCAAAGGTGTGAATTGGATGGGATCAACTAATCTTGCCTCTGGTTTTATAGGTCTTTCTCACCTTATTGTAAGTGTGTAGGTGTAGGGATATTGAAATTCACTGTGATTCCTTCTAAGCCAGTTATTCAGAGTGGAAACCTGCATATCTTTACCCATTATGTAATTTATAGCTCTTCCTACCATAGTTGTGATCTTGTCAGACTGGGTATTCTGAGAGCATGGGAGATGATTCAAAATTTGCATTTCTTTTAAATTGTAGAGTTGCAGCTGACTTTCCATTCAGCTATGGAGGCATGGGTTGTTAGTGTTTCATACTGCCAGTGCTAAAATCCATTTTACTATCATCAAGTTAAATTTCATCACTGGACTTTGGAGTTCTGGCCTAGATGAAGAGTGTTATCTTTCTGCCTGTGGGCAGACCTCTTGGGCTCCAGTTTCTGGGGTACTTCTTTCCCAGACTGAAGTGTGGATGGGAGGATCCCGTTCATCTCTCCTAGGGTTCTCCCTCTCAAAAGCAACAGTCAGCATCAACAGTCTCCTTGGACCATTCCCACCACGAGATGCTTTCCCAAAGCCCAGCCATCCCACTTGTTCAGCAGTGATTTTGTCATCAGTGCTTTACAGAGAGGAGAGCTGCTGGCTAGTGGAGCAGAGGAGGGGTGTGGACTGCTCCAGCCTCTCCAAACTCTTGGGTTGGAATAGCTGAATAGGGATGGGATTCAACTGACTGTAGGGTGGTGTACAGTATCATTTTAAATATCCCTTGGTAGCTAGCCTGGCCTGTAGTTGGCACTCCAGGAAAGCACAGCTTTCCTTGTCACATTTGGCAGTGCTGTGTAGGTGTCTTGGATGATGCCAGCGTGTTTTAAGTGGTGCAGACATGTGCTTAGGCAGCAGTATGTTGTGCTGACTAAAATTTTATGAGCCTGGCAAGACTAGGGCAGACAGGAGATAAATATATAGTAGGACTATAGCTGCTGATGAGAAGAGCATGTCATTTGTTGAGGATTCTTCATAAATCTAAGAAGTAATTGCACCTCATAATTTTAATGATGTTTTTAGTATGATTTGATATTGTATATGGTCATACACCATGTCCTCTGATTCGATAGCAAACTGTGTAGCTTGAGAAGTCAGACATGGCTGTGTTCAACTGGCACTTGCCGAGGATGGGAGTGTTAAGTGCTACCCCTTATTTCCAAATTTTCAATTTTTTCTTTTTCATCTACCCCCTACTAGTGACAGTCTTTACTTGCTATACTATGCTGTAGTATTGCTTTATGTTTCACTTAGGAATTAAATGCAGTTTAGTAGTATGTGAAACAATTTATTTATTTAACCAATGGAGAATATGTAGTTAAGAATTTGTTTAATGTCTAGTGATACCTGTTCATGCTTAATATAGTCATTAATTTTGATGGAAATAAAGTTTTTGCCTTGATCTTTAGTTTCAACTAATTGAGTTTATGAGTTTCTCGTATAAATGGACCCTTTTCTGGAAGAGGAGTAACATGCTGTGGGATGAGCTGGTCAGGAAGTTCTCCCTGCACTCTGCTGCTAGAGCATCTGGTGTCTAGCAGGGGCAAGCTGTCACCTGCAACCCTGAATGCAGGCTGAGGACTGGGAACTTGGTCTAGAAATTATCTTGTGATTTACAGCAGGAGTATTTCTCCTCTTGTGACATAGAATGAGACAGGCTGTGGGAGAAAGGAAACTGAGCAAGAGACTGAAAAGCAGTAATGTTAAAATATTACTGAAGTTGCAAATGTCCTATTTCCTACATGTGTTGATGCTGGATAGTTACCAACAGGACTAAGGATTTTTTACTGCCTCACTTCAATTTTTATGTTTTTTTTTTCTCTCTATTTCACAGCACTCTAGTCTTCTATGAATTTTCTCTTCTTTTTTTACTTGAAACGAAGCCCAAGAAAGGCTGTTTTTTTTCTCTGCCCTTTACTTCCCTGGAGGATAAGGACAAGGGAAAAAATATCCATTGGGGCTGGTGTAATCAAATTGTTGTTTGGGAAAGCTTTACAGGTTTCAGTTTAAACATGGGAGGAGAAAAGAAGGAAGAATCATCTTCAAGACTCCATCTAGTTAAATATATGCAGCACTTCAGACTTTGATTTTAAAACTTGCAGGGTTTGGGAGATGCAAGGAATTTAAAAGCATAATATTCCTTCTTAAATCTTTAGTGGTAGTTTCTAGCTAGCTGCAGACTAACTTTCTCTATTTAATTTCATCCAGCTGCTTGAATGCTTACTTTGTGAGAAAAGGATTCTCTAATTTTAGAGCTATGTGAACTTATTTGCTTCTACAAATACTTGATTCTCAATTCCTAAAAAAATTGAGATTGTGTTTCTAGGTAAAAAAAGAGCTTTTGTGTTGTGGAACTGTGTGAAGGTAACATGTGAGATATTTTTGAAATTTTAAGACTCTATTTTTCAGCAGAAAGTAAGGAAGGACCAAAATACTTAAAATAATAAATGACAGAGGAAATATGGTTTTATGAAAGCAATAAAACAATAGAACTCTAAGAAAATCCTGTTAAAAATGGAAGGATAGAAAATGCAAAATTACTACAAGAAAATGCTTTTCAAACAGTTGATAAACTGTTGTAATCATTCAGATTGATGCTTTCAAAACCTCAATAAATTTTCAGTTTTCTGTATAGATGTTTGAATTCTATTTCGCTGTTTGTCATAGAGGTTTGAGGAGAGTTTTATGGCTCAATTTCATAGGCAACCTCTAACAACAAAAAATTTGAGAAGAAATGTGATGCAGAGAACAGTGCCCCACTCTTGTTCTTCCTTTTAGCTATGCCATTGCCTCTGGCAGTGGCCATGGTTGAAAACAGAAAAGTGGATTAAGTGGATTAGAGCTTGTTTGTTTTTTAGCTGCAAGTTCACTGTAAGATAGAGATTCTCACTGTACTTAAGATTTGATTGTTTGTTACTCACTGTTTGTATACTTCCTAGTGAGGTATTTCCTTCTGTTTGATGCTACAAAGCTTCCTCTTTTTAATCTTTAGTATTCTGTGCTTCTAAATATATTTACCTATGTAAGTAAAATTTAGCTGCAATAGCAAAATTCCTTCTGAGAGTATAATTTTTTTTCATTTTTTTTCTTTTCAGAAGCAAGTGATAAAAGGTTGACAACAAAGTCATACTGCTAGGAGAAATCAAGAATATATCAGTTAGATATTTTGTGAGTGGCAGACAGTGACAGAGCTACTCAGTCATGAATGGTGATAAGATACATGGAATGCTCTTTTTTTTCTTGAGGTAGTAGGAGAACCTAAATTGTGGAACTAAAACTGAAAGGCAGCAGATTCAGCAGTAATTGATAAAATACTTTTGACATATTTCATAACTAAGCAGTGAAACTCATTACCACAAGATATCATCAAGGCAAAGAGCTTAACTGCCACTGTTTAATAGAAAATTCATCTGGATAAAACTACATCTAGGATTAGGTTATAATTTTCTTTTCATGGATTAGAATATACATAGGGGACGTATGAGACTTGCCCTTATTTAGATTTTATTCCACTCTTTCCATCCTAGGGGCTTGGAAGGTATTTCCCACATACAGAGATTCCTATCTTGGTGGTCAGACTCTGTGATTGCTTACTGCTACTTTCCTTTGTAACTACACTGGGAGTCTCTTCTTCCTCTTCTTAGGCACAGGGTACCATGAGAGGAGTCCACTAGTGAAGGCTTTTTGAGTTTTGCTCACCTTTATTCTCTTAACTGCTTAAAGCCAGTTCTGTCTGAAAATCTTTCAGGTTTATAGAAGAGTCACCTATGTTTCAAGCACCACTGATTACATGTTTTGCAGTTTGTGGAATGTTTTGCTGTGAAAGTGATGCATGGAGAATAAAGACGTTGCTGTCTTTTGCACTTTAAATCACTAGAGCAGACACTTTGTATGTGCAAGTGAGGTCACCTAAGCATTTTCAAAGCTGTCCATTAACCAAAGAATGCCGTTTGCAAACCTTTCTGACAGCATCAACTTGTTAAGCAAAGTCATCTTATTTTAGAAATCTCTCTGCTCTTGACACTGCTGTTTCTTTGCACTCCACAATAGCAGAAGAACCCTTTTTCAGCTGTGTTTTTCTCCAGCCACTCACTAATAAAGAATATATGGAGGGGAGATGAACTCTGGTTCTCAAAAATCTTACTACACTGCATCCTGGTCTTTTAAGAGTAGATAGGATTTTTTTTTCTGGAACCATTAATCATTGTTAATATTAAGAAAAAGTCTTTTTGATTTAGGCAAAGGAGTTTAAACCTAGATCTTTTTGCAAGACTAGCAAAGCTATAAAATTCAGGCAGATCATTAG
The DNA here is from genome assembly GCF_029582105.1 of Oenanthe melanoleuca. Classification (NCBI taxonomy): domain Eukaryota; kingdom Metazoa; phylum Chordata; class Aves; order Passeriformes; family Muscicapidae; genus Oenanthe; species Oenanthe melanoleuca. Next base: position 40,462,580 of record NC_079339.1, read on the forward strand.
GTTTTAATCCTCAAAGGTTATTGATACTTGGTGACCAGCAAAATTGATGAGACTTTGTAGATTTGTTTCAATTGGCGTACTGAGGACACGAAAATTTTGTAGTTTTAGCTCAAGCTTTGAATTTATTAATTAAATGCTGCAACTATAGAATTGATCCAAAATGGTTTTAAATTTTATGTTTAGCCCTGAGCTTTCTAGATTTCAGTTTTCTCATCTAGTAAAGTAGGATTTTTAATTTGGATTTACCTCAGTGGAAAAGATTATCCCCAGAAACAAGCAGTTAAGGCATGAATTCCTTTGCATGGGGATCAGTAAACTGTGGGGTTTATATGCATAAATAATATATAGAATGTGCAGAGATCAGTCTTACCTTGTGCCTCCTTTACTTCTGTCTGTGTCCTATCAGTCTGCTGAGATTTATGGTTAAGAATGCATGCAACCATTTAAAAAAAATGAAGCAAGAAAGCAAACCAACTAAATAGGTTGCCTGAATATAAATTTGGTTGATTTACAATGTTTCTCCAGCTCCTGCTTTCTTGCGGTCCTGTGCCGTGTAGCTTCAGTGGGTGATGAGCTCCATCTAGTGACACGGGAACCGTGTGCGCTTCTGGCGGGAGCTGCGAGCGCGGTGCACGGTCTGCCTGGCTGGGCATCAGCTGCTTGCACTACCTGTGGTTTGAAAACACACATAATGGGCAGTGCTAGGGCACTCACAGGAGAAAAGTGAAGTGATTCTCTGAAGGCATTATATATATAATATATAAAAATATATTTATTTCTTTTTAGGTATTGTGTATGCTTTAAAAATTGCTTTTCTTAAGAGGTAAAAAATAATCTATTTTGAGTCTTAATTCAGCTTCATATGTATATGTAGACCGTCTATACAAAAAGTAATACTGATTATTTGAAAGTTCAGAGTCACTTGGAGCTTTTCCCTCCAATTTGCTGTGCCATTGTATTATTGTTGTAATGATCTTCAATAGAAACTGAAATTGGTCTTTCATAGCAGTGATTCAGAGGTTTTACTGTTGCAAGGCTGTAAGCACCACTGTGTAAATATCAGAGAGGTCTAGTGCTTTCATGTGCATGCTCTCTTGGGCAGCTCTACTGTGAGTTCTTGGCTGTACATTTTTCATAATTAATAGAGCATATCTTTTAGCTCATTAACTGAAACCTGTGCTTGCTGAGAGGAAATGTGAGCTCTGTGCTGGCTGCTGCTGCCACAAAGGAAAAACTTATGATGAGAGTAATGTGGGCTGACTTCACTGTGCCTCTTAGTAGGAGTACAGAACTCCAGGTTGTTTTTAAAATACGTTCTTGCCACACTCTTTATGTTAGAAACTAAGCTAGCAAGAGACTCCTGCTCCTTTCCCAGGTGAGGAGCTGGGGTTCCACAATGCTGAGCCTTCACGCTTTGGCCTGACAGACTGTGGAGCCTCAGCTGTAGCCTTTCTGAGAGGCTGAAGCCTTTCTGTACTTCATACCTTTGTAGATCATCTGGGGAAGCACATAGACTGCTTAGAAAGTGCCTTGCAGGTTAGTTGGAGAAGCTGTGGGGCTGTATTGGCAAGGTGGTCTCCTTGTAGCAGTTGCTATGAACACAGTAGGGATAGCAAAGCTCAGAGGCTGCTGAGCGGCAGAGACCTTCCCAGCCTCTGTGGATATGTATTTCCTGAGGTTCCCAAGCTAGATTTAGATTAGCTCAATTCACGTTAGCTTGGATATTGCTGGCATACCAATATGGAGAGACATGGTAGTGGGTGACTTCTGCAGTGGCTGGGACTTAGTGTAGGCTCCAGAATGGTCCCGAGATGCAAGGCAGCCACTATGCAGGGTTTTGGTCTATGGCAAGAAGCCTTCTGTTGAGTATTACCAGTGCCTGTGGCAATGGTCATGACCCTGATGTGATGATCAGACAAATTGCAGTCTCAGCATAACTTCAAGAGTGAGAGGGGTAAACTTTTGATAAGGAAAACTGAACTTTCTGTTTTAAGAAATGTTTTCTCATGTACAGCCCATCATGAGCATAGCACCCATTCCCTAGGCATTCTGCATGGAACTGACATCTGAGATTGGACAGTTTAGGAGGATACAGTTAAATAATTCTTTAGAATGTATCAATCAAACACAACTTTTCTTCTTTATTATTTTCTTCTTGTCTTTTATTTCACTTTAATTACAATTGTGTGTAGAAAGGTGTTTATTATATCTCATACACCATCTGCTCTAAGAGAAGAATCCAGCTATCCTGTTCAAGTTTACAATTTTAATTTATGCATTTAATACATTTGTGCATTAATTTGTGTCTTTAATGCATTTTCTTCAGTATTCCTTGGAGGTAAAAACAGAGATCTGCTCTTGCAGAAGGGCAGCAGAAAGTTCTCTTGCATTGACTCACTTTAACAGGAAACATGTACAAACACCCACCCAAATTCTTTTTTGTCTGTCAGAAGAGGAAGAAGGCTTCCCTTAACATCTTGTCACATCTCTTGCATAAACCAAATATTTTAACTGTTTTCCTTCACACATACTCATGTTTGACTGTAGAGTTTATTTTATGTTATCACTTTTTTCTAAGCTTTAGATCTCAACTTTCTTCATTTCATCATCTTGTCTTATTGCCTCTTTTTTCTGCTTTTGAATTTATCAGATTCCTCTATTTATAGGTACTAGCAACCATTGGTAATACACTGCTAGTTTTCTTTTTTGGTATGTTTCTGACTGAGCCAGTAGCTTGTGAAAGGGAGTATTTGTTGTGCAATCCTGCTGAAATCATTGACTATTAACATGCTTACTGATGGCATATGGGGCCATCAATTCAAGTTGTGCATCCAAGTGTCTTGAAACTTCTTGAGGAGGTGTGGTGTCTCATATTTGCTTGAGAGCAAAAGGAGGGGTGACAAGTCCTTGAGCAGTAACAAGGCTGTGACCTCAGCAGGATTGTGGAGGCGTGGTGGGATGGCTTACATGATGAAGGGCTATAATCAAGAGAGACAACATTTTTAACAAAAACAGGCTGGGAAGGCAAGGAGAGTTGCCCTTGATGTGAGAACAGCTGTATGCATGGTGTTCTGCTTTGAGGCCAGTTAGGACTCAGTCAAGAGTTTGTGGATGAAGACTAGTGGGCAGACTGACATGGGTGGTGGTGGAGTGGGTGTCTGTGATTTAAAATAGAGCTTAGACTGCATTCAGACAACTGGGAGGAGAATTTCATTCACAGGCCCTGGTTCTTGGGGAACATTAATCACTGTATTTTGGGGAGGACAACTCTGTATGGTTCAAGGAGATTTCTTGAGTGTTCATGACAGTTTCTGGACACAGATGATCAAGGAAATAACAAGAAAGTGTTCTCTGCTGGACTTGCGAACAAGGCAGGACTGGCCATGGTTTGAAAATTGAAGGCAGACTTGGCTGCCCTGCCCGTGAACTGGAGCATGATCCCAAGTGCAAGAAATAGAACAAAAAGCATGACACATCCCTGAACTTGAGTAAAGCACACTTCACCCACTTCAGTGATTTGCCTAGAAGAATCCCATGTGATACAGCCCTGAAAAGAGGGGTGTAGGAGAACTGGTGGAGATTCTAAGGTGACCTTCTCCAAGCTTAAGCAAGGTCTGTCCCAACAAGTAGGAAATGGAGCAAAACCAAGCAGGAGGCTTGTGCAGATTAGCAGACACCTCCTGAGAGATCTCAGACAAGATTTTGGGAAGTAGCAGGGGGAAGGAAGAAGAGCTCAAGAGAGTCAGAACTTAGGAGGGACTAAAGAAGCAAGGCTTTTCTCAGCACTGCCAAGAGATTTGAAAAATAGGAAACTTCCATGGGAACACCAGATGAAAACCAATTATTTTTTCCTCACTGAGAGGATGTTTAAACATGGAAGAAGTTTGCCTAGAGAGCTTGTGGAGTCTTCACATTTAGAGGTATCAAAAACCTGACTGGACATTCTCCTGAGCAACCTGGTGTGGGTCACCTTGATTGAGGCACAGCTATTAGACTAGATAAGCTCAAGAGGTCCCTCGTGACCTAAACGTTTCTGTGAAAAGGTGTTTCACAAAAATCAGTAGTAATGAATAAACTAGTGCTCCTCCCCAGCGCTATCACTCCCTGTCTGTACATCTGAGGGGTAATGGTTGGTAGGGGGAAAATTTTTACTGGAACTGCTGCAGACTTTTTACAGTGCTGCTTCCCTGAAATTATTATTCAGTCTTACTTTTAGTAGTCCCTTTTTTGTCCTTCCATAACTTTTTAAAATTAGTACTTTGTCTTTGAAATGACATTTAGTTGTAAGAAGCTGTTTCTTTTGATCTTATCTAAATTTACTCTTGTATAGTTTTAAGGCTATTAGCTTTTTTGTTATGTTAATATACTTAATCAGTCTCTAATTATGATTTGTTTATTTCAAAGTTCCTTGCTAAGCCACTTTTGGAATTTGGAAAAGAAAAGCTGTGGAATCTATCCTTTAGAAATTAAAGGTGTGCCAGCCTTCCAGGGCCATCTTCTTGCCCCCACAGTGCACCTTCTGATAAATGAAATGAGGCTTGAGAAAGAAACAGAAACACTTTTGCTTATGTGGAGATATTTCATAGTTGCAGCTTCCTAAGTTCAGAGCTGGAGTGCATATAACTATGGTGACAAAACTGAAGGAAATGCCGAGAGCAATAAGTCACTAATACATCTAAATTCTTTAAGAATACACTAAATTGGCCGGAAATTGTGTATTTGCTGCTTTTTATAAGTGTGGTAGAAATGATTGAGGAGTGGGAGAGAAAGGAGTTTAGGAATGAAAAGTGGAGCTAATGATTTCATTATCTATACATTTTTGTTTTGTAGATATTTTTAACACCATGTTTAGTTTTCCTCATATCTGAAAGAACAGTCTGAAAGGCATTTTAGTAATGCAGACTGATCTCAATTTGATATTGATGTGGCTTATTGGACTATTCTGTCTTTTTTTTTTTTTTTTTTTTTTTAATGTTCCAGTGCCTCACTAACTTAATTTTACTTTCTAGATGTATGAATAGAATGAATAGATAAGTGCTTTGAGAGTAGAAGCAGAGGCAAAAAGTCCTGTCATGTCCTGGCATAATGGTAAACTGGAGTTATTGACAGAAATCAGAGATTGTCCACATTATACAGAATCTGAATAGTCTGAAGAAAACTGTGTATGCAGGTTATGAAAAGCAGACAAAAGGACTGGATGGCAAGTAGTATCCTAGCTTTCTGCAAGTTTAATTTTTATACAAGGATGAATAGACATCTTGTAACAATAAATGTTTTCATTGGAAGGCTGAAGAGGGAATAAGTAATTGCCTGTATATGGAGGTTTCATGACCATTTAAAGAAGACTTCAATTATGAAGCATAATAGGAGCAAGTTCAAACTGACTGTTGAATGCAATAATTGAGGTACTTGTTAGAGAAATGGGCTAATAAAGGGTTGTGGCTGCTTTTTCTTTTTTTTTTTTTTTTTTTTTTTTTTTTTTTTCTCTTTCATTCTTTACCACTTTATAGGTGCCTTTTTTTGTGATATCTGCATAGGCAAATGGAAAGGAAATGCTTAGGTTGGATTAAACAAAGGAAGGTGAGTGTAGTTTTTGGATAAACAACTTGAACCCAGAAAAGGAAGCCTGTGCAGGCTTTTCAAATGCTGAGCTAAGTAATGACACATTTTTATGGTAGATGCATGATGTGATATTGGTATATTGGAAAGACATTTTGTTGTCTATATGAAAATGTGAGCAGCTTGCAGGTTTGCAGAGGAAAAGTGAAAATTTGCTTTGTGTTCTTGATGGTACACATTGTGTTGTGATTAATTTTTTACTTGCACTGGATATCTTGGGTCAGGTGAAGCATTTGTTTATTTCTCTCTCTTCTCACCTATCAACATTTTCCTTTTTTCATTATTTTGAATGCATTATTTCTTTTTAATTTCTTCCCATGTTTTACTTGATTTGACTTATAGTGTAAAGGTTCTTTTCTTTTCTTGTTCAAAGTAATGAAACCTGCTGCTGGTTTTTCATCCACTGGGTTTCATCCAATAGGATACTAAAATTTTGATGAATATAATTTTGTGGTCCATAAGCAGTGGTGTTGCTCCCATTCGTGGTGATATTCCAATACTTGATTGAATTTACCCATTCTCTGTAGACTGCTTAGGTGACTGCAGGAGTAGCTGTGTTTGAGTAGTTTGGGGATTTAGAAAGCTGTCGTGAATTTTTAGACCAGAGCTTTTATGAAATATTCCTAAAGAAAATTGAAGAGTGAGAGCAGAAGGTTACAAAATACTGATTAAGAGCTGCTGTCTGACGTAATGAAATGCATCTTCGCACGGAGTAAAGGAGAGAGCAGTTGCACAGATGGTCAATTAGGAAACAATTTCCACTTGTAACTACTGAAATCAGTTGATATTGATGGTAATAAAGCTTGAGTCTCAAAACAGTGCTTGTTTTTTGTGTGTCTGCCATATTGTTATATTAGATTGTTTGGTCATATTCTGATTTTCTGTATTCTTCTTAAGTGCACTGTATATGGTTGGTTGTTGAGAAACAGATTGTGCAACCACTCAGTGTAATTTCAGTGCTGAAGCTGGGGAGGGAAAAGGCAAGATGAAGTCTCTGCTGGCTTTCTGCAGTACTTTTCATAGCTGATGAGCAAGTGTGTACATAGTTCATTCTAGTGGAAATGTTGCACCGAGGCCAAGCGAGCATGAAAAGCACGTGTGGAAATAACACTCATGTTGCTCCATGCATGTGAGCCTTATGTATGGCACCTTGCCTAGTGGGTATTCATCATGTTTATTTTTCTAGAAGTTCTCTGTTGGCAAGGGAAACAATAAAACAGTTAACACACCAAATGTTGGTCCTTTTCTCACGTTCCTGAGGCATCAGCAGCTTCTAGAAGCTATTAGAAAACCTTCTGGAAACTTAAGGAGGTGGTGTAAAATGATGTAGAGCTCTCAGAAGTTTCTAATAACTGAGATGGCTTACAAATGATCTTTAAAATAAATGTGTATGAATCTCTCAGCAGGGAAGTATTCTGAGTAGCAAAAATGCTAGTATAAACAATCTGATCAATCTATGGTGAGATAATGTATTTTGGAAACTACTGTGAGTGTTTAAACAGCTTGAAAACTTGCTTCAAGATCTAATCTACTGAAGTTTTATTTTATCAGTATTTGCAGCAGGTACTAGCCCACAAATAGGCTCTAGACAGGTACAAGGTTCCAACCCCAGAACAGCTGGAGAAGTACAGTTTCAATTGCCTGTTGAAATTGCAGTAAGAATACAAAAGATGCTAGATGGTGTGTGTGTGTATGTATGTGTGTTCAAATACACACTGCTTGCTGCACTGTTATGTGGAATATGATGTCTGAAGGGAGTGAAAAGCTTCCAAAAGAGTTGAGTTCCCAGGTATGGTGTTAAGTTATGCACAGAGAGTTGGAGAAAGTGTTGCCTCTGGGCTATTCAGGAAAAGTGCTTTTTGTGATTTGCACATCAGAAGTGTTATCGTAGGTCTATTGAGAATGTCACTGAGGAAATCAGCTGTAAATGACAAGAAGGATGTCATATGCAGTGTGACTGACTGTTCTGTTGTGATGTGACCCAAGTGGTTGCTTTATTTACCAAAGAGATCTTTGCAAATTATCCTCATCTAATTATCTTCAGATGTGTGATGACAATATCTTGTAAAAGATAGATTTTTTTTGTTTGTTTGTTTTGTTTTGGTCATCTGTAGGTCATTACACCCAAGTAACTGGCATTCTTTTATCTGATATGGAGTTACATGATGTTTAGTGATAGTGGTGGTAATATTATGCAAAATAGATTATATCCCTGTTTTGAAGATTGTGGTGTACTTGCACACAGACAAACATTGAACTTAGTTTTGGTCGTAAAGTAGATATTACTGTCTGCATTTTATAAGAGTTAAGGATCATCCATCAATACTTATATAGATTGAGGAACAGAATGCCTTTAATTTAAATAATGACACTGTGTAATGCTAAATAGTGATAGGATAAAATATTTCCCTGCAATGTATGGAAGCTAGACTGGGACAGTTCCCTTTTCTGTCAGTCATAAGCTCATTACAAATGCTTCTAAATATTCTCATGTTGACATGACTGCTGTTGATAATAACCACTGATGCTATCCCCCATGTTTGTTCATTTTTTATTTTTTATTTTATTTTCTTTTTTCTTTTTCCTTTTCCTTTTCCTTTTCCTTTTCCTTTTCCTTTTCCTTTTCCTTTTCCTTTTCCTTTTCCTTTTCCTTTTCCTTTTCCTTTTCCTTTTCCTTTTCCTTTTCCTTTTCCTTTTCCTTTTCCTTTTCCTTTTCCTTTTCCTTTTCCTTTTCCTTTTCCTTTTCCTTTTCCTTTTCCTTTTCCTTTTCCTTTTCCTTTTCTTCCCTCATACCTGGCTTGTCCTGTTCACAGACTCTACTGCAGGAAACCAGTCAGTGAAACCTGTAATCCCACCTCAGAACCTAGCATAGGCAAACTGGGAAAAAGCATAGGGCACTGAAGTGGGACATGGGAATTCAGCTGAGTTCCACTTTGTAGAGGTTGTATTAACTCAGAGGGAAGGTGGTCAAGTGTAGCTGAAAATTGTATTTATAAAGTGGGAAGAAAGAGATAGTGGGATGACTCAAGAAGTATAACACAAGTTATCATTCTCCTCAAAGAAGAATGATGTGAGGTTTCAGAAGTGTTGGCTTGTTCCCTATCAAGAAGTAGGATGATTTTCCTTACTAAAGTACAGATTTAAACCAGAAACCTGTATGAAAGCCAATTTCCACTAAGAAAGAGGTTACAAGACCTTTCAGTTATGAATGGGTAGTGACCAATTTGACATTTTTGTGAGAGTTCAGCTAGACTGTCAAGATATTAGGACACTTCATCTGCTTTATACTCTGAGTAAGGGAAATTGTTAGTTATCAATGGAAAGAAGTTGCTTTTCCTTTTTTCTGTCGTTATATGTTATATTGGTAGACAGGAGTTAAGTGAAGTGATTCTGTGTTGATCTTTTTAAAGCAGAGTGATGGAATGGTAAAGATTTGCAATAATTGGCTATAACTTTTCTCCCTCTAATTGCATAGCTTTTTATAAAAAACGTGGAACCAAAGGAAAAAAATCGGACTGGTTTTGTTTGGAAGTCATTAATGCTAATTTATTGATAGGAATTGCACATTGCTATTTTCTGCTGTAGATCAATTTGATCAAATCAACATTTAAACATATTCTAAACAAAAATATTCAACCTCAGGCACATCACTTGTGTGAACTGACATTTGAAAACTTTCCCTTGGGAAAAACTGTGTTTCCAGTATTTCCACCCAGCATATCAAACATCACTGTGAGCTGTCAAAGTAGAAATAGCACTACAGCAGGGTAACTATGAAAAGAAAAATAATGTAATGTTATTGTTTCACAGTATTAGATGTCATGGATACTGTGGATGGATCATGATGCCTTGGAGAGTCCTAGATTATGTGGGACATTAAGTGGCACTCAGTAGTTGAGCTGAAGACGGGCAGTCAGACACTAGGCTAGACATACCATACCCACATATGTGAGCATACTCCAATACAAATTTCTCAACCCTGAGGTGCCCACTGATGCTTTTCTGAAGAAACCTTGATAAAGGAAGCCTACATCTTGTCTTGATTTAGATTTTCAAATGCTGTGACAAAAAAGAAAAAGAGAAAGTTTATTGTACAGTGTAATCAGAGGTTGCCATGTGGATTTGTGGTGATAGGACTTCTATAATTGGTCCTTGGAGAGAGTTAGCATCTCTGGTCCAACTTATGTAGATCATATAGACTGTGGGCTTTGCTTTTCTTTTGTTATTTACAGAGCAGCCCAAAGACAATAGCTGTTAAACATGCAGTCATTAAAAAAAAAAAATTGTTGCTTCTGTTTTGCTATTTAAATAAAATAAAATCAATTAATAATCTTACCTCCTTTCAGTTGTGGTACAAGTTGATGTTAATCTTTGGAGTCCTTAAACAGCTCAATAATAATTCTGATAATACCACAATCTGTCATTGCTACTATTAGTAATATTGTTGAATACTCTATGAATAACAGAAAGTTAAGAAAAGAGCCAGTAATGCTTAACTTGGTGTATTCCTTATACAATATTTGTGAATAGTCTCTCCATTGTCACAGCTACAGTGGTGAACTGGGGAGTTGCCTTAGAACTAAGCTAATTTACAGGTAAGCAAAGGAGGTTTTACTGGTTATTCACACAGGGAATCACCATGTACAAGTAGCCCACGGTTCTTCAAAGATTTATTTGTATTCTGCCATTCTGCCTTTCCCAAGCTAAACCAGACATGCCCCTGCTGTTTTCTTTCTCCTTGAAGAGTTTATATACACTGAATAAATGTTGGACTAGACTGTTCAAAGAATGACCATCCAAGGGTTGGTGGGATTGTGTGTAAATGCACACATAAATTCCTTTAATCTCTTTCTTAAATTGTCAATGCGTTATTACCAAACAAACATTAAAATTGATAGGAATAAAGACTTTATTCCTTTTGGAAGGAAGTATGTAATACTTAAAGGGCTTCCCTTCCCTTACTTTTTATCCCAAAAAGTTTTTTTAACTTTCAAAACATGGACTTTTTTTTTTTTTTTTTTTTTTTTTCCCTCCAAGAATTGGATTGTGTAACAAAGGCACTTGGATTTGCATTTAGTAGATTTTACCCAAAAAAAAAAAAAAAAAAAAAAAAAATTGTAAGAATTTTGAAACTTACTTCTCTGACATTGCACACTGAAGGTATTTGCACACTTAAGTAAGAGTCTTCTGATGCTTTATGAGAGTAACCTGTAAAAGGAATTTCTGGCTTTGTCGCTACAAGAAATTTAAGAAAAATGCTCTCAAAGGAAACCAAAGGAAGAAACACAGCTCAAGTATAGGGTTGTTTAATTTCCTTCTTCCACCTTATGTGCTACATAATGTGGTTATTTTTGTAGTAACTTCTATTTTAAAAAGGAAAACTGTAAGTGGCCTTGGTTATTCTTCTTTCCAGGGGCTTTTCTCCTTGGTCTCTCATTTCTTCATGTGTAGGAAAAGGGTGGTACTTTATCACAGTTTGCTTCTGTTTGTAATTGCTTTCCAATTCTTGAATTCGTTCTCGTTCTCTCCTGAAGTTGACAGATACATTTCCATTGTGCTTATTTTCTCAAAACTGTTATTTTACAGTCATGACTTGAGGCTGTTACATTTCTTATACTTAAGAGTAATAGTTACATTTCGTGTACTGACTGTGTTTCAAAGACCTTTAGAAAGAGCCCTTCCATGTCCCATAATGCCTCAATTATCTTTTCATCTGTTTTTCAGCTTGCAGGCAATCCTTTGAATTGATCAAACCAGCCCCAAACCAGCAGTTATGTTATGAACTGTCTCGTTCTGACAATCTCAACTGTTATTAACATGCTGTTCTTTGCTTGTTTCTCTGTTTCTAAGGGTCTGAAGGTTTTTCAGAACCTCTCAATTTCCTCACACGGTATTCAGAAGGCCCAAAAATGATTCCCATCCATTGTGTGGAATAAGTGTTGTAGAAACAGACACTAACATGTCAAACCCCCTATTTCCTACCAGTGGTGGTGGTAAATGTATTGGGGAGGGATTTTTTGTATTGTGTTTGTTTCATTTTTTATTATATCACCAATTTAGCTCAAGCAGCCCATTTTCTTCCAAAAAGTATACAATTGGTACCAGGTAGTGTTACCATGGAGAGTGGTCTTATATCTGATAATGAAGTTTGGGATGCTTTCAATACCTCTGTGGACTGGATACTTGCTCAGTGTGCAGTTGAACGTATTACTTTTTATCAGAGATGTCTCATGAGAATTCCAGGGATAGGCAGGCTGACAAGTAAATGAGACTTGCAGGATGAAGTGCTGAAGAGCTCTCAGGGATTGAACGTGAGAGTTGCATGGAGAGTTGTGTAAAGCCCAGAGATTTGTATTGCTCAGGCTCTTCAATGCTATTGACTTTGGAGACAGTGCATGTAATGAAGCACCTGCTGTGAAGGACTCCTGGGTCCAAAGATGAGAACATGAAGTAACTTCCTTTGCGCAACACTTTTTCCTTTTTTTCTTCATTACCAGTGTCTGTCTTTGAGATATCTCTTTCTGCCAGTAATTTTCTTTGGGAAGTGAGGCTGTTGTTTTCAAGTCCTGAAAGGAATGCTGTCATGTGTGTCAAAACCCCTCACTTTTAGCTTCCATTATAGCATGGCTGTCCTTTTGGATTTGGAGATCCATGGGAAAATATTCTGTTGCAGTGTGGAGAGGCAATAATTCCATTTTCTATTTTTCTTGGCCATTTTAACATCTCTTGTACAATACTATAGTCCATTCTGGATGCAGTTCCTACCACATAGATGATAAACTGCAAGCCTTATAAGAGCTGATTTTGAACAGGTGTTGGGAAAGATCAATATGAAAGAGACGACCAGATGAGCTTGCACGAAATCTTAAATGGTCCCTACTTAGCATCTCAAAATGCAAGATACAAAGAAACTAGTCACTCAGTCACTTCATGGCATTCCCAAGGTGCTTGCCTGACTTATGAAAGCTTTGGGGGTTGAAGAGTCTTCAGAATTAAAATCAGCTTATTTGTTAAATTTCAAACGCCATTCTATTGTGACTCCTCTTCAGTAATATGGTAGTAGTCCAACACTTAATTTCAGTGTTGATATTATGTTGGTTTTGTTAATTTTTGTAGTGGTCCCACAGTACGACTTCTTATTTATTTTTGTCTCCTGAATGCAATCCAATTTATGTTGTTATTGTTCTACCTCTGTATATATATAAAATAACAATACCCTAAAGGAAGCCTCTCAATGGTTTCTCAGTGAAGTAAATTAAACAAGCATACTGTCTGTTCTTCGTAAGTTATCTATGCCATGGTGAGTCCACTCACATTCTGAAGTTCATTCAATATGGTTTCCACGTGACAAGTATAAAAAATAGCAATAGTAGGAAAAATTAATTGGTATTTTTTCCCTGATTATTTTTATTGCATAGATCTTTGTGGCCCAAAAAATCAACACGTCTACATTTCTGTTAGAGAAGCCATAGAATCTGCAATGAACATCATTAACAGGATAGATGAGTTCTGGGCAAGGTATTTCCTGCATGCTTCTCTGTGGATTTGTACTACAGTGACTCTAGTTACTGTGTCATTTCATCATGTTTATGAGAGAGATACTGAGCCCAATTAATCCTGAATGCAACTTCACTGAAATTGAAGCCTGATTCCAACTCCAATATGGTATTTTTGCTTTGCCTGCTGTGAAGAGGCCTACTGTGTTTTAGGAGGGTTCAGTAAAATGCCTTATGTTCTGCAGACCAGGGATTCATGACTGGGTAGTTTGTAGAAAAGGATCAGGAGTTCTAGATCATTTAAATATATTTTTCATCTAGCACTTTTGTGAAAAGGATAAAAAGAAATTACCACCCCAGCAAAAACTGCAATTGCTTTACTTCTGCTAATTTTTCTCAAGTGTGTACCTAGGAAAACAAGTTAGTCTATCTACAATTTTCATATAAAAATCCAAGTATTTGAATCTTTGCAAGTATTGTTAAATGTAGCAGTTAATAGAGTTATAACTACATGTCAGTCTTCTCAATACAACCTTCTCTTTCATTCCTCATTCCAGTGAAATATACATGCTTGTGGAAATGCAGATTCTGATTATTTCGTTGCTCTTTGGCTGCTCCTGTACATGTGAGAAGGTTACAGTGACTTGGCTGTACTTATATATATTATGTGAGTGCAAGGACAATATTTCCATCTGAGAGCTGATTGAACGTTGAGCTGTGCTTTGTGGGCCTGCCTAGAAATGCCCAGGATGCTGCTTGCCATACTCCTTTGTTGTTTGGCACTCTGAAACATTTTATTTAGAAGAAATGCTGGAGGTTACTTGCAAATGCTATTTTCAGCATGAAGGCCTGAAGTTTGTTGTTCTTCTCAGCTTTGTGCTTTAAAAAAGCAATTTTCTACCTCTTTGTGTTTGACTTTTTTTTTTTCTTCCTCTTCAAATATCATGTTTAGAGCATGTATCTAGCAAAACAGTATTTTTAGCAGTCTTTCAGCTGCTTTATTCCCCAGGGTCTTTTCAAATTATGTAGTCTTTTTTCCTGTCACCTATTCTGTATCTCTTTTGTACCTCAAAGCCTATCTTTATTGTTTCTTACAGTAATTGTTCTTGCTGTGGGCATGTTCTCCTTTGTTCTAGTTTAATGTGTCATTCTGCACCACTTTCTATTTCAGTGTATCATCTCATCTTTTATCTGTCCATCTGCTCACTTATTGTGTCCCTCTTGATTTCCAGCTTCTCATTAGTCTTCCAGATTACTATTATTTTTAAAAAGAAAACATTTTGGTGTACAGGTCTTGGGTTACTGGGAGTTGTGTGCTAGCCAGGCCAAGTAGTTCTTCCAAGTGCATGGTTCTGTACCTGGGTTAGGGCAAACCCCAGTATCAACACAGTTTAAGGATGCACAGATCGAGATCAGCCTTGCTGAGGACTTAGAGGTGCTGATGAGTGAGAGCTGGATAGGACCCAGCCATGTGTGCTCACAGCCCAGAAAGCCAAACTGGGCTGCATCCAAAGCAGCATGGCCAGCAGGACCACTCTATTCTGCCCTGTAGGGATCCCAGTTTTATTAGAGTTCTGTGTCCAGCTCTTAGAGTTCCAGCACAGGAAGGACATGCAAGTCCAGAGGAGGATCATGAAGATGCTTAGAGGGCTGGAACACCTCTTTTGCGGGAAAAGGTTGAGAAAAGGATCTCTTTAAGAGAAGAGAAGGCTTAGGGGTGACCTAATTGAGGCCTTCCAGTGCCTGAAGGAGCCTGGGGATGGGGAGGCACTTTTTACAAGGGCACATATTGATAGGATAAGGGAGAATGGCTTTAAGATGAAAGAGAGTAGATTTAGATTAGATATTAGGAAAAAATTATTTACTATGAAGGTGGTGAGACACAACCACAATATGTTGCCTAGGATAGCTGTGGATGCCTCATCCCTGGCAGTGTTCAAGGCCAGGTTGGGTGGAGCTCTGAGCAACCTGATCTTGTGGATTGTGTCCCTGCCCATGTCAGAGAGGTTGGAACTAGGTGATTCTTAAGGCCCCTTCCAACCAACCCGTTCTATGATTCTGGAAGAGGAGAATTTGGAATAATTTAACTGAAAAGGGATATCTTGAGCCATTTATCTGGATGTTGTGTGTTAGGTTTACTTAGGTCAGCCTGCAGAGCCTTATCCAATAAAGTTTAAAATATCACTAAATAACTCACCAACTTGTGATTTCCACCTTTATGTCATGAAAAGACTATTCAACACCTGAAAGACAGATATCAAAATTTTCTCTCTTGACAACATTACTGTCAGATGCTATGGTGTGAGGTCAAGTGCTACACGCAGACAGCTTTGTGAAAAGTGGCAGAGCATTGCAGGCAGAATCCTCCACTGCATTTGGATGATTACCTGTGGAATTGGAGATAAGAAGCTGAGAGAACATGCCTTCCAGCTCCAGTAAAATTATACAGTTTTGCTTTCTCATGAGGAACTCATCACATTTATACTACAGTTATGTAAGTACCTTGCTATTACTATTAGGGAAAAATCGAATTGAAGTAGAGCATAATGGTAATGTAAGAGATTAAATTTAGAGGACTGGATGTAAACATCACATAAAAATGATGAAAGGATGCTGGGAGCTGTCAAGGAGCATATCTTGAAGCAGTGTTGACAGTCACAATTCTAGAACCAACTGGAAATTTTGTGCTTTGGCCGTTTTGTGAGAAAGTGTTTGGTAATAGCACACAATACTGCTCTTATGTTTGTTTGGGTTAAATATACCAGAGGCAAGCTTTACTTTTCTAACGTTATGCAACATTCTTAGGACAAATGTGTGATATAACAAAAGTGTGAAAAGGTATTAAATAAAAGTGAAGACATCAGAAGAAAAATGCCTGAAACAAACAAACAAAGCAAAACCAAAACCAAAAAAACAACAAAAACCCCAAACAAATCCCCAAAACCAGAACAACAACAAGAAAGTTCAAGAGTCTTTGATTATCTTTCTCAGTGAAGATAAATGTTTCAGGAATTTTTAGATCTGTAAATCAGGAGCTTATTGACATGGTTAGTCAAATCATAAATGAGTGAAAAGTATTGCATTTTTTACTATTTGTGCTATGTTTATTATAAGTGTTGAAAGTGAATTGTTGTGAATTTTGGTCAAAGTAGGCAGTTTCAGTCAGTTCCTCTGCAAGTCTTCTGTGTGTAGTCATGGAATGACTACTGGACTTGCAAGCATTTTTTTATCAGTGATTTTATGAAATGCCTAAGTACAGCGATAGGTATATTTAGTGAATGTGAACAGTAGACAATTGTGATCATTTGTGTCAGTCTTACCAGACTTTCTTGCTATGATTGAATGAATTTCTAAATTGTTATGCAAAGCATTGCAATTATATCAGTTTAGTATACAAGTCTTGACAAGAACTCTCCAGATTTTCTGTAAATCTTCAATTTGTGTTGATGTAGTAGGTAGAAGCAGCTTTCATTCCTGTGTCCTGACAAAATCAGTTGCTAAGCAAAGGAGATTTGCTTGAATCTTAGCAAGCTGTGGAGGATGCTTGCAGAAAAGCCATCTTAATAAATAGATATGGCTGTTAGAAACTCTTTCTTCAGCTCATAGCTTTTTGGTTCCTCCTGGCTGCCCATGTAGTGCACATAAATCACCTCTGTTTAGCCCAAATGTTGAAGCCTTTCTTTTTGCTCTGGGTCGTTTCAACAATAACTCGTGAGCCAGTGGCCCCTCCAGGTTGCAGAACTGCCTCTGAAATTCATAGTGGTACCTATCTCCTTCTACTGTCAAAGTGCAATCCTCTAACTTCTGCAGTTGTTAGATCCTGGCTCTTTAAGACAGTATCCCTTCCTTTAGGACATTGTGGCAGTTGATGATGGCAGAAGTGTCTGAGAATCTATTTCTAGGCTTGAATGCAAGGGATCTGTGGACACAGGATCTTCTGGAAATTAGGGTTTCATTTTTTCTCTTTGTTTTATCAATAATTTCTGTGTTCTTTTGACTTTCGTAACTTACTCTGCATGCAGACTTTCTCTGGGTGAAGAAAAGAAGCATTGGGTGGGAAAACAAAGGCTTTTAATTTTCCAGATAATTTTCTAGTTGATTGAGAAGTTCTAATACAAGTTTACATTGTACTTTTTCTTTCCTTATGCATTTCTGAACTGCTTATGAATACAAGATGTTTGGGCTATGTTCACTGCTAAGCAGATGCTACTTTTAATTTTTGTCAGGGAGATCTCCCATTAAGGTAGGGCTGGCTGGCTAACTGACTACAGCTCTAGTTAGTGTCTGAAGAGAGCTTAATAAGAAGCACAGCAACCTGCAGTCTAGGGAACATCAGATGTCTTGAGTACTATTTACCACCAGCTCACTTGTGTTGCTTGTAGAGTAGGCTGTTCTAGGAATTACTTTTATTTAAACTTTGTTGTGTTTCCTAGCTAATCCACTCATTCCTGACAAGATTGCTACTCCTGAATCACAAAGATACTATAGATGGGATTAATTTAGTTCCAACAATACATAAACTCAGGACAAACTGGTTTTTGCAGATCTAAATGGCCTCCCCAGAGCTGCATCTGTGTACTAAGTTTATGTTTGCACCATTGCAAGTAGTTGCTTTCCCAGTCAAGCTCTTTTAGCCAGGTAAAACTTGTGATTACTCAGCAATCTTTCAGAGAAAGAGTCAGATACATGTAAAGGAAAGTGACACAGAGTCAATGAGAGAAATAATTTTTGAACTAGATTTTTCCTTGTTTTTCCCCATGACTGTCAACGATCAGAGAAGAATCTCTCATGAAAGTGATGATTCAGATCAGTGAACTCCTAAGAATGTGCTGGAACCTTGCAACATGTTTATGAGTTATTTTTTTGCCATTATAGTTATAATGTTGCCTAAACATACCTTGAGGTTACCAGCCATTATCTGTGGAGAAAAGTAACACTGATGGCGCTTGAGAAATAAGCTACTTGTTCTTAGATTGATAAAAAGCCATTTACTTTCGATAAACACCCATTACACAGAGGCATAATATTTTGCAAGGTGTCTCTAAATATTGCTGTAATGTAGGAAAAACTGTTAATCTGTTATATCCAAAGAAATATGAATGTGAGGACTTCAGACTCTTCTACCTCTCAGTTCTGTAATGCTTCTGCAAGAAAAAGAGAAATGCCTCTGATTTAGTCTGTGGCTATTTGAGTGTAAAGCTCTTTGAGGTAATTTCTTCTTATATCTGTTATATATCTGTTGTGACAGGGTAGTGTAAGGTGTCATCTGGAAATAACTCTGGGTGTTTGTTCAGTTTTGCAAGTTTGAATATATTTTGAATGTTCCCAAGGGCTCATGAAGTCTATTTGTAATGTTGAGGTTCTTCCCCCTAAGCCTTTAGAAATACATATTTTCCTTCTTATTATTTGATGCATTTAATTATTTTGACAGGATAGGTGAGTGGAGAAAGTGAAAATAAAATGCTAAAAGAATTTGAAATTACAAAGTAGTTGACAGATTCTGGTAGTTGTTAATGTGGACTATAATTGGTGGTGATTAATTTCTTAGCATTGGTATACTTAGGTGGTAGTTAGAAAGCAGTTTAAGCTGTTCAAGTGGCTAACATCAAGCTGATTCATATTCTGTGTAGGATTGGCTCAGTGTCATTCCACATGAAAGTGTTAGTGAAAGCAAAGATTCTTATCCATATATTTTCAAGGTATTCCTTTGTCCTAGTTACTGTCTGCATTTCTTTGCAAGAAGTTCTTGACCTGTTTTTCCATTGTAAGACTCTCTGTGGTTGTTTCACAGATATCTAAGTTGTTCTAAATGCAAATATTGTTCCCAAATATTTGTAATATTTTAGAGGTTCATCATGGAATTAAAACCTCTCTGAGCCTTGGCAATTTGTAGTCATTTAGTGCTGGTCTCTATCATTTCTGTATGAAAGAGACTGCAAGGCAGGACTTCTCTGGTTCTGTTGCACACCCAGTGTGTTGCCCATATGGACAGAAGGTATGCAAACACTAGAGAAGGAGGGGATAAAAGAGAAATGTTCAGGATCAGCACATTGGGAAAATAAAATTCTTTTGCTTTGCATCTCCCCGCCATGCCTTCTCACTCCCATGCATGTGTTTCCTTTGCTTCAGTGGTGGCTAGCAGAAACCTTTGTATTGATGGAAGTCAGACTGCCAGCCTCATGATACAATTTCACCACAAAGGCGTGACAAAAGTGACAAAAGTGACAAAAGGTAGTGCCAGTCCTATTCTGAGAATTAGTTTAGCTGTAGGTCTTGCTCTCCTGAAACTGAACGTTAACTGAATATATGATACGTGCATAGCAGGGGCTCTAGCCTAAAGCCAGAGAAGTGTTTGTGTAATATTAGTGGTAATTTTACAGCCAATCAGAAAAAAAATTATCTTTCCTTGAATGCATGTAAACTCTGGGCATAACAAAATAAATGCCTCCTGTGCTAGCTGTGGTTATTTGCATAAATCATGTTATGTTAATAACGGGGTTCACACTGTCAGGAAGGAAATTGAAAACTGCCACAAACAAAACCTTGGTAAGCAGATTCAGGCATTTCTCTGCACAGTCTTGCAGTCTGACTTTTAAAATTCATTCCCAGTATTTGTTTAGGGTGAGAGTGCTGTAGGAGAAATGTGTCTGCATGCTTTATTTTTGTTTTTGTTTTTTTTCAGAGGAGAGCTGTCAGATTAGGTGCACTGGAGATACAGCCCATTTCCCTCTGTAGGGGAGCATATGGAATAGTGGAGGTGTCCAGGCTTCCTTCTGCTGAGAGGCCCTGGGGATTGCTCTGTTCATGTCTAATAACTTTGACTGAAGAGGCCTTGAACTGAATCATTGTTGTCATGAGAGGCACCCAGAGAGAATGAGATTGACTTAGAATGGCTGCCTGTTCAGGGCAGACTTGATTTCCTCCATGTTGCTCTGCTGTGGTGTCAGTGTTTGGGCTGGAGGAGCCATCTCTGCCATGAACACAGATGAGTGTAGGAAGCATTTTTGACAAATCTCTCACTATGAAGATAAAAAGAATCAAAATCAATTTGATAAGGGCAAACTCTCCCAGCTGATAATTATATGCAAAATCTGCTTGTTTCCATAGGGATCATTCTGTAATGGATTGTACTGTAAGCATCTGTACCATCTTAAGAATGCAGTCCAAAAGAATAATTTTGATGGGAAAGACAGCTGCCATTAGTGTGTTCAGAGCATCACTGCTCATGGTACAGCAGCCTCTGGTCAGCTTGAGTTCACAGATCTGAGTTTATAGATACAGCATTGTGGTCAGTTGTTTTCATGTCTGATGCCAAGAATAGTTTTGTCTATGTTAGTCAGTACTTTTGATGGATAAATATTGGTAAATAGGGGCATTAGTCTATAGGCTTTGCCTGAGGTTATTAATTTTATATGCAGGTTTTTCTCACAAATGTTTTTTTTTTCCAGGAGTAGTATTGCTGAAAGCAGCTGCCAAGTACTAGATTAAGTGTTTTCATTTGAACAGTTTATTAGCTGAAACATTCAGATTTATGTGAACTGCATCTATTTGTCAATTTAGTTTGAACTTGGCAAGTATTTATGGAAAAAGAAATGGGAAACATACAAATATTATGATGTTTAATATAAAAATATTTTGGCTTTTCATTTTTAACAATGTCTCAATGTTTAACTTATTCTAAAATTATTTATTTTCCCAGTCAGTGAAACCAAAAGCGTCTGGCTGCCAGTGAAATAAAATATTTTCATAGAAAAACTTAGGTTGGAAAGTGGTCTCTGGAGGTCTGTGGTCCTACTCCCTACATAAAACAAGGCCAGCTTTTAAAAATATTTTTGTCACTTTGAGTCCTTCTGTGACTGCAGCCTTTCAAAGGTGATTGAAGGTGTTCTTGGGTCGACAACAGCTCAGTACATTTGGTTGCAGCCTTTCTCATTGCATGAATTTATATATGTCAAAAACTTTGGAGGCCTGACCTCACCATTGAATACCACAGCAAAGAAAGCATAGTGTTTTAAATTTAAAAAAACAAAAAAAACAAAAAACCAAAAAAAAAAAAAACAAAAAAAACAAACCTCCATGCAGAACATTTTTGCTTTTGTGGGGCAATTTTTGGTCCAGAAACCAAGGACATTTTCTGATTGGCATGAAATTATTTTCTCTTCCTTCTGTTGATGTTGCCAATTTGTTCAGTGAACCAAAAATGCCTCCTGGCATTTTTATTTCCTGGATGTCAAACGTGATCTGTGCTGTGGCAGCACCTCTGTGGTCCAGTTCTTGTTCTGCAAACATGTGTTTCCATGCAGTATAAATATTCACATTAATGTCATAATTGACATACATGGTATTTCTGTTTCTAGCAGTGAGAATTCTTCAGCAGATTATCAGATGTGGCTTATGAAAAAGTCATAGCAAAGGTGCATTTTCACATTGCATTTATTTAAATGCTGAAGGGGTATTTCTTTGTGCTGGTGAGACAGCAGATGTCCTTTGCATAATTTTTGACTATGTGGCTATTGCTTATATTTGACTATAAATATAAAAGAGTAAATTTGCTGATCCAGATGGTTGTTTTAGATTGGTGTTCTGATAGAAATAGTCTTTTAATTGTTCTTTGCATGAAACCATGTGTCTGTATTTGACACCTCATTAAAAGTCAGCATTGGTATAAAACTAGAAGCTGTTTTGCTTTGTGATGCTAGTGATGTTGAATGAGAAATTAGAGGTCCCTTAATTCCAACTCATCTCAGTAACAAATTTTTTTAGTAACACATTTTTTCACTCTGTACCTGCTTGAAATTTTGACAGTGACATTAAGAGATATTGAATGTGACCCAGTTGCTTTCAGGCTTGTACAGATGGATTGGTTTACAGGTAAAACTTCAGCTACCAATTTGCTATTAACCATGCTTTGCATTAAACAAATGTTTAGCAGCTTTTAAAACTGGACTTAGGAGTGAATGAGACACAATGCATCTATAAATACGTCCCTTCCTATAAAATTGCTCTACCATTTATTGAGACTTTGAATTTATATACCTGTTCATCTGATTTTCCAGACTGATGTGCTTTATAGCTTCCTTTCAGCACCTCTGAAAATTGAGCTGCCATTGAATTTGTGCTCATGCATTTGTTAAAACTGAACTGCTGTCAGTTGGAGATAATGTTAATTAGTCTTTCCAATAAAAAAAAAAAAATAGGTTTAAACTAGTTTCCCTCTCTTCCTTGAGAAAAAAAGAGTAAATAAAAGAGGAAGCAAGGGGGAAACCCTAAGACCTCTTCCTAGAAAACAGGGTTCAGCCCAGAGGTGAGGTGGTTTAACCATTGAGTGACAAACCCAGACTGGAGACCAGGGATACTTGCTTGTCACTCTATCAGTTCAGGTTTCCAACAAGCCATCCAGCTCCTCCCCAGACTGCAGGTTGGAAATTTATCTTGCATTGGTTGTAGAATCTGAAGATCTACATTTTAAAGAGAATCTGTAAATATTCTGCTGTTGTGATAATATTAAAATTATATGTTTGCTGATGGTATGGACTGTATAAGTGCTGTTAGTTTTGCAGCATTTGTTCAGCATAGAATCTGAGTGCTTTCTGAGCATGCATGGATTCATTCCCAGAGTGCTTCTGTTAACAATAGAAATTAGCAAAATATTGGTTTCATGAGCATTGCAGCACACCAGCTGTTCACCAGCTAGAAATAGAGATATCGTGGGGAGTAATATATGGGGAGAGAGGTGTGTAAAATCTACTCATCCCTACCTTCTTTTTTAACAGGCAGCTGGACAGGGAGAAAAAGAATGTGTTGAGGTTTTCTGGGTTTGGTTTGTTTTTTGAGTTTTCTTGAGTCTTTGAAACTAAAACACACAAATTAACCATTTCTCAGAGGAAAAGGATGTATTTTCGAATTTGCAATGGAAAACAAAGTATGCTCATCACTAAGCTTGCTATGGAAAGTGGAAAGAGCTAGATGTTATGGAGAGATGTTAGTGAACAGCTTCTGCTGTTAATCAAATTCTACAGGTTTTACAACTTAGCCAGAGATCAGCATATACACCATTACTTGACAGTCAAGCAACCTTATTGCTTAAATTGTCTTTGAAAGAGCTTGAACTAATATGTAATTCCAATACAACTAATTTTTATTTATTTATTTATTTAAAAATTTTACTACTGTTTTAAATGTGGTGCACAAGGACTGAGAAACCTTGATTGTAACCAAGATGGTTGATGAAGATGCACAGGCATCAGCTGAACTCAGGATCTATAAAGTCACCACTTCCCTTCCTTGTGTTCAGCTCATGGTTTGTACACTGGTGTTGCTGTCAGAGCTCCAGCCTTTTTAAAGTAATCATTAACTTTTCTCTGTGTTGGGCACCAAAGAAGATCCCCAAATGCTAGTGGTACCTTTCCAGGAGAAAGTCTACTTTCTGTGGGAAAAGATCTGCTTTGTTTCTCTTCTTTCTTTCTACTGGTATGTTGCTGTTTTAGGATGACTCCTTACAATTAATTACTTGGTGTACTCCTATGTAATTTTAACAATATTAGGATTATACATAGATGTTGTATGAAGCATAGAGGATTTTTATGAAAGTACACATATGAAATGGAGTGACTCAAGAGGTATGGCATCCTCTTGAGAAGAGGGATGGCATCAGTTTGGATCTTATACTCTGTTATTGGGAGCACTGAGGACAGAGAGATATGGATATGTCTAAAGCTATGTGCTTAACTTTATAATTCCCTCTTCTTCTCTCAGGGCATTTTTTTCCTTTACATGCTCCTTAGCTGACTTGAAAGCTGTGACTTTTAAAATCTGAATTTCAAAGGAGTTCTTGATATTTGCTTCAGATGTCATCATTATCTGTAAATCCTCAACTATCCTTCAGTCTGCACGTCTGATCCCTCAGCTTTCCAGAAGCCTGCGATCCTTCCTTGATAGCTCCTTAAGCTAAATAAGGAAGCTCTTGCCTGTAGGTCTGTATACCAGCTGTCTTTCTCATCTGGGTTTCTCAGTTTAGGTAGAAAGCAAGCAGTCTGTGCTATCAGGAGACTGGAGATGGGTGGTGTCTGTAAAGCACCTGAGGAAGATTTTCACCAGTGGATACTGATCTTGTTGCTATCACAGAAGTGAGTTTCTGCTAGCAGGGTCCCAGTTCTTTTATGAGTATGCATTATGACTACTGCTGAAAGGTTTTTGGAAATAGAAGGGTTAAGTGTCATTAAGCAAATTATTTGCAGCTAGACAAAAGGGTCCAAGCTTTTGCTGGCAACACAACTCTATACACATTCTGTCTCCTAAAACTTTATTTTGGGGTTGCATTAGAGTTGTAGCGTCC
The DNA here is from genome assembly GCF_029582105.1 of Oenanthe melanoleuca. Lineage (NCBI taxonomy): Eukaryota > Metazoa > Chordata > Aves > Passeriformes > Muscicapidae > Oenanthe > Oenanthe melanoleuca. The sequence goes on from NC_079339.1 coordinate 40,487,030, forward strand.
TGGATAAATAACGAATTCTGCAAATACTAAGATAAAAATGAAAAGCTTAGAGGATGGCAACCAAAAGGAAGTGTTTAACTTAGAGCTCAAGAAGAGAAAGGATATTGGAGAGAGTCTTCTATGACTGTACTCCTTGTAGAAGTAGAACTTCCACATGAAGTGTTTTTATTGGATTGTACTTGTTCTCTGCTATGTAACCTGGAAATGTGGTTTATCTTAAACAGGTAAAATATATACCAATGCTCTAGCTACTGAATGTCAGGAACATTTCAGTAACAATAGTGTCATCTGTGTTGCTATATGGTCACTCTCCTGTGCTAACCGTTCCTATTTAAGAAGCAGGAGAATATTCAATGGCTCTTCAAAAAGTAACAGCAGCTGAGGTCTCTATTCTGTTCCCTGTGAAAGACACTCTTTGAGGTGGGTAAGCTTTTAAATGCCTTTAGCATTAAACACTCCAGTCTGCACTGCTGATCCCTCAGCTTTCCAGAAGCATTTGATCCTTCCTCAATAGCTCCTTAAGTGAAATAAAAAGACTCTTCCATGTTAGGTCCAAGTACCACTTACCATCCTTCTCTCAGTAGCTTCTCACTTCAGGCAGAGAGGACCAATGTTACCAGTTATTCACTCATAACTTGCCTGCAATATCTGAAAACAAAGGATCTCTACTTGCAAATTTTGGTTGCTGTTTATACTTGTTAATAGTATGATTTCTATGCATTTTGCTGTTCCCCTACCAATACACCTGGGGTTCCCAGTAGACTTACACATAGTGGTTAGTATGCAAGTTAAAAAAACTCCAAAGATCATAAAACAGAGTAGCACCCTTCAGAATGGAGGTAGTAAAAAGAGTGCTAAACCTAAAGGGCATATGCAGTGTTTTGTACCCTCTGCAGAAGACTGGAATCCTGCTGGTTTTGTAATCAGTTGGACATAATTTCTGTGATACTGTGATGCTCTTAGAGGGAGGCTGAAGCTTGTTCATGTCACACTCCTAGCAACAGTGAAGGTGTAAATCTGTGTGCATTTGGCACCCAGGTGCCACAGGGAAAGGTACTTTAATTGAGAGAAAAGTTTAGGTTCTTTGAACATGTGATGATGTTGTTCTTTGCCCTTCATATCTGGATAAAGAAGTATTGGTACCAGGACTGTCTTATGTTTTGATGCTAAAGCTGCTGGTGGGCACTGTGCAGTGTTCTAAAGAGCATTAAAAAACTCCCCAAAAGACCTCCAAAACTAAACATCCCCCCCCACCAAGAAAAAAGAGAAAAAAGCCCAACAAAACAAACAAACAAACAAACAAAAGCAACAAAAAAAAAAAAAAAAAAAACAAAACAAAAAAAAAAAACAAAAACAAAAACAAAAACAAACAAAAAAAAAAAAAAAAAAAAAAAAAAAAAAAAAAACAAAAAACAAAAAACAACACCCACAAGCCTTTAATGCAGTATTTGGGACTGGAGCTTTAAGGAGATTTGTTTTTTTTTCCTGACTCAGCTGCCCATTTAACTGCCAAATGTGCCTTTGGGAAAAGAAGACCTTTTCTTTGGTATTATTTTCTGTGTTCTGAAAGAAGGGGACAAAGATGCTATTAAATTATTAAATAAATATTGTTAGAAAATGGTGTCAGATCCTTTTCTGAAAGACATATGTGCAATTACCATAAGGTGCTATATTGTCATGTACTTTATGATTTATCCATCTTTCTGATCTCCTTGCTATGCAGATTTAGATGAAAAGTTGCTACTATAATACTTTCAAAAGGCATAAAAAGCCTCCTCTACATTAAGAATCTTATAATTCCAAAATTCAAATAATCCTTTCAAATGAAGTAATAGAGGCAATTAGAGCATGAGAACACTCACTAAATGGGATGATAGAGCTTTTTCAGCCTGCTCCTTCCTGTTACTTAGTAACATAGCAAAAGCAAAGATTTTTGAGAAGCAGTGTGAGGGAAGAGGGGTCGATTCTTGGCTTAAAGACTTTTTATTTAATTAATAGTTTTTTCCCCTCTAAGTGGTCTGAATCTCATCCAGGCAGTTAGCAGTCGAATTATTTCATTGTTGGTATATGTGTGTATAATACATATGGCTCACTTCAGTTGTCTCTGTCTCATTGCCAGCATCTTCTCAGTATCATTGTGATTAATGCACTTGCTTTTTTGTATTTGTGGAGAGATTTTAAACTAAACAGGAAGAGAAACTGTTGGTTTCTATCTATGCTTTAAGGTACAACAGCAGGATTAGAGTGAAACTGTTTGGGTTTGGTATATCTGTTATTGTATTTACACAGGAATAAAAGAAGAATTACATCTCTAGCTTTGTTACTCCTGCATGTTGCTTTGATTTTACTGCATCACTGGAAAACAAATAAAATGTAAAGCTTCCTTTAAATAGAATCTCTTTTCCTCTTTATTACTGTTGTGTTTGTACTAAAGTCTATTCAGAATTGTTGCTATAATGGTTACTTTAAAACGCTCTCTTATGGTAAAACTTCATGAGGTTCTGCATATTTGTAATTTCTGCATATATGGATTTCTTGGGTGGTAAATTACCCCCATTAAACAAATATATCTGAAATCAATGGATAGTTGCCATTATGGAGGCAAAGCTGGGTTGAAGTTCTAGAGTTATTTTATTAATTGCTGGAGGTGGAGTCATCTTCAAAGTAAAATATATCAGTGGGAGAAACTCTGGACAGCAACACTGAGTACTGTAACTCCGTTTTACTCACGTATGAGTGTCTGAGCAGCAGCTTTGGTGAATGTGGTTTCCCTCTAGTGGTGCTCCCTGCGGTAGACACTGCTCCTGTCATTGCCTGGCTGCTTAACTTACACCAGGAGTAGTCTTGAGCTTTGCTCTGTGTACAAATCATTCCTTAGGCAACTTGTAGCTGAGTCACTATATAGCATCTTCTGAGTTCTCTATACCTACAATGAAGCTGTTGTTGCCCTGGTCTGTTAGGAAGAGCTGTTTAAAATGTTTGGCAAATGTGAAGTGGTTCATATGACAGCCTTATCTGAAAACAAACAGAGTCAGTGTGACTGAAATCACTGTAGTGATTAAGTTAATTTAAATAAACTCTTTATTTTTTATAAATATTTTTAAACTCTTAATTTTAAAAGCATGGATACTTCAGGTTATTGTACATGCTTCTGTGTCCTTTTCTTGACCTCCTCACTTGTTGTGAATATAAAATAAAATCCCTTTACTTAAAAGTGGAAAAAGCTCACTCAATAAAAATAGGAAACCATCTATTACAATTAAGAACTAATAATATATTGAATAGATAATAAGAAATGCTTGATTTTATTTTTAAACAAAAATTTAGCTTGAAATTGAAATATTTTGGACGTTTTCTAAATCAGAATAAAATTATTTTTGTATGAACTGAAATATCCTTTAATTAAAATTGTAATTTTTTATTTAAACCCTTTTGAGAGGATCAAATTTCTATCAACATGAGCACTTTTCTGTTAAAATTATTCTGCTCTAGGTACACAATAGTTATGTAGTTTCTAAGGCATTGCAATTCAGCAGCAGTGAAATTGAAGTAAACTTGGTTGACTTTGTTTACTTTTTACTGACTTTGGTGGAAAAACCCCCATAGAAATGCTGTTTGTGCCATGTGTGACCTGTATGACATAAGCATTTAAGTCATCTTGCTGCTCTTAATCATAAGTTAAATTCATGTCACCTGAAGGACATGCAACTTAATTTCTGCACAAAGTTTTATTTCAGAGCCTTGTGAAAAAGCTGCAACTCTGTTGAATGCTGCCTGAATCTGGGCTGGAACTTATTACAGCTATTGGCCAAGGTGTCTGTAGTGAAAATTACAGTTACTCAGTATAGTGGTGCATGTGTTTATAGCAAAAACAAGGAACTATGTTGTGTTTTGTTTGCTTTGGGGTTTTTTTTGGTTTGTTTGTTTTTTGTTAATTTTTTTTTTTTTTTTGTTAAATAAGAGGTTTTAAAAAAATTATAATAGGTTGTATACAAAGTAATTAAACCTAGCTTAACTTATTTTTTGTCATGTTTATATGGAGATGGGGTATGTTTGAGAGAAGTAGTAGGGTAGTCTTGCTACTTTTAAGTTAGTTGCTGAGCTAATTCCATGCACTTCATTAGTCTGGATGTTTCAGGGAATTCTTGCACTTGTGAGGCTAATTGATTCTGTGGGTGTTTAAAGGACTTTGTGTATGCACTTTTTACTGTTGAATGGATGTAAATAATTAAACTTTGCTTCTGGGTAGGCTGATGTAAATCATCTCAACTTTATTGACTTTTCACAGTAAAGCTGCTCTGTAAGGCTGTAAACATAAAAGTTTTTAGCATGCCTCACTGCAAAGTTGTTTCTTAAGTGCATGCTATGATTTGTTTAACTGGGGTGGTACATGGACATGATCCCATTCCTTGAGGAAATGGAAAAACTGCTGCAGGTAAGGTCCCCAGAGGAGATACTGAGCATCTGTAGGGGTAATGTGACTGCTTATTCCTTGTTGGCAGCCAACATTTTCTTGAAAAGAGGAATTCTAAAGCCTGTATATGAGCAAAACAAGGTTGATTTGACTTGGATATATATATATATAAATGTCTGCAACATACAGAGTCTGGGTTGCCCCTTCTTTCTTAGCAATTAACAATGCTCCTGGTGTTGAACAGCAAATCCTGGTCAAGGAAAAGAGTGTCCTAAAACACTTTGTCCATACTAGTGCTGCCTGAAAGAAACAACAAAATTTACACTAGTGGTTTATATTTAACCAAGACTGAAAGTTACTGAAGATTTTCAGAGCAGCTACCAGCTCTGCTTTTGAACCATTCTTGTGTTTACCTGTGCTTTGTAGGAACTTACTACATATCAGGAAGCCACAAAGGTGTGTGAAAAATTGCCAGCATCTTTGTCCTTACACCTATTTCTTCCTTTTTTGAGGTCCTGTGATTCATTGTCACATTTCACAAATCTCTGTGTATGCATTTTACACAGCAAACCACAAATTCTCTGGTCATTATGTAAAGGTGTAAGTTAAAACAGCCAATACCCCTCACAAATGAGAAAAGGAAGAGGGGAGGAAAGGAAGTTCCCTTTCCCAGCCCTCCTTGCCTTGGGATGCTAATGGCATTCTGACAGGATGTTGCCCTGTATAAAAGAGACACAAAAATGCATCTTTCTGCTGAAAAAATCTGACATGGTAGCTAAGGATTTTAGTGAAAAAGTAAAAGCAGAGAAAACCTTAGTGAGGGTCTTTTTTGAAAAGCATTAGTATCACTGTAGAATTATTTATCATTGTAATTGTACTGAGGGAGCACTTTTTCCATTCTCATCAATATGGCAGTGTCCCTTCTGTTTAGCTCTTGTGGTGTTCTGTAGACCTCAATGTTCCACTTTTTCTGTAATGTTGGTTAAGGTTTGCAATGATAAAGATAGACTGGTTTCATGCAAGTCATTTTAATCTTCTAAAAGGATGAGATGGTGACAGCCTGTGCCAAAGTAGAAGCACACTTTTTGATCCACCTGTGAGAAGCTGCAGAGGGGATTAACTCTCTTTCTCCTTTATCTCATAGAGGAAATTTTAGTGTGCTGTTAGCCACTGAGGGTGAAGAAGTTTCAGAGGTATTGTCAGAACTTCCTCCCTCTGACCAGTTGTTTGTTCTAAACAAGTGAGTTATTGGGGAACAGATGGAAAGCAACTTGGCATTTTTAGAAGGCATGATCTGCTTTTTGATTCTTTATACTTTGGCGTGTGTATTCTTGGCACTTTTATATGTTTTGAGCCAAGCTATTACTTAGTAGCAGTGCACCTTTTTGATCTTTGATACAAAAATCGTATTTGGGACACTCTGGGCAGATGGGATGGAGTTACTCCGTTTTTGCAAGCATATACTAATTGTTTTTCATGAACAATATCCATAAAAGTTTGAGTAGATGTTGGAGGATTCATGGGAGAATGGGGAGGAGTCTCTGTGGCTGAATCAAGTAATATTTGCTCAAGAAGCCTGAACTGCAGGTGATCTTGTGTCCAGAATTTGGGAATGGCTGAGAGATATTTTTGCTTCTGATTAAGTAGTATTTGCTGCTGCAAAGCATAAAAGGAATATTCGCTAGCCTACCTCATTTGAGTTGGAAAATTAAATGGAAAAGAAATTCTGTACAATACACAGTTCCTCAGACAGCATTAGGAAAGGGGTTGGGATGACAGAGATGGTCTGTCGCCTTAACTGTTAAGTTATTGTGACAAGAAAAACTTTCTTGTTCTGTTTACTGCTATGTTGTCTTTTACTTTTGTCCTTTGCTTTTTTCATGCATAAGAATAAATAAATTGTTGAAATCACCTAATGCCCAGTGGCCCAAAGTATTATAAGTAGAAAATGTTTCCTGGTGTGCTGTTCATTGCTACAAGAGTTGCCCTTTCTTGTCTTTTATCATAAAGGAATACAAAGGGAAATACAAATCTTTAGATTTCTTTCTCTGTCCATTTAATATTTTGCTTTGCTTCCTCCTATGTCTGTTATCCTTTTTGGAGGATGGTGTAGGTGCAGATAGCTTGAAAGGAGGAAAAAACATAAACCTGCAAAATAAGACCACAGAAATGCCTGGCAGGAGTTTGTTCTTAGGGACAGCATTATGGTGCAGGAACATTTGGCCCATTTCCTCTCTATTTTCCCCAGCATCAACAACTGTTGGATTAGGAATCTTCAAGTCCTTGTTCAAAAGTTGGTCACACATAAATGTCTGTATAGTAATGACACATAGTAATCAAGCTCAATGAAATGAATTTTGATATCCAGATGTAAAAGTCCCTGTATACACAGTTCTTGGAATTACTAAGAAATCAATGAGAGCTTATGCAAAGAGCAGCAATTCATTTGCACACTCTCAGCTGAAAAATGGGGATACAGTTTTGCTGCTTTTCAAGTCAGACCACTGCTCCATAAATGCCTTGAAAGCATTTGAAAATGAAACAGTTTGAGTGGAGTAAGATAATGTTTGTTTAATGCTTTCTTTTAAGATCAGATATGTTTGGTTTGAAAAACTTGTCTAAATGCTCTTAAGCCTGCTCATGTATTGAATTTTTGTATGTAGGGTTATTTGGGTAACCCTACGAAAAGAATCCAATGTCCATTTTTGCAAAAGGGAGGATGGTAAGTGAACAAAAGTATTAAAACTTTTTTTTTTTATTTCTACTGATCAAATATAAAATTGGCTGATCAAGACATGGATTTAAATAATAAAATAATTCATATCTGCAGTGATTAATTTTCACATTTTTAGCCCAAGATATTAGGCAGTTACTTCTAAGTAAACAATCTTATTCATTTGGAAAAGATGGGAATGCTACAACTTTCTATTTATTTATTTGTGAATTGGTTAAGCTACATTTTCTGAGAATATATTCATATAACTTCTGCTGGTATCACAGTTTTGATTTGGAAGTGTTACAGTGAGCATCAAGACAAGCCAAACCACAGACTGTTTAGCTGATCATGGTTTTGTCAGGCTAGGGTTGAAAAATGGGAACTAGAAGGTCAGCAACTGAGTTATTCATGCTGAACATAGTTATTGCATAGAAAGCATTGCATTGTCAGCTAAGCAGACTCCAGCACACCTGACTATTTCTCTTGGCTGAAATTCTCTTATCTCTCCAGAGCTCTAATGGGTATGTAGAAAAGACTGGGTTTCCTAGAAAGCATTTGCCACCCCTCCCCACTTTCCCCTGTTTCAGATGGCATTATATAAACACACAGTTCCAGGTGACCTCCTTCATCTTCCTGCCTGGGAAGTGGCTCTGTAGAACTATAGCTGATGCTGAATATTTTGATGTAGACAATAATTTCACTTTCCATCTAGAGACACAATTTTGTGAATTCCACTTTAGGTTAAAATCTACTTGCTGTCGTAAACCTGGCATAACTTTCTTGGATTCTTAGAGTTTTACTAGTCTGGTGCCAAAGAACTTAAACTTTCTGGCTATAATCTAGCTGCCTTGTTCAGCTGGATTTACATGTGTGGTATGTGACTTTGGCACATGGATGAGGGACAGCAGAAGTTATGGGTTTCTCCTGATAAGGAGATATTCTCTGTAATTTTAATATATGGCTCCTCATCCTTTTAATCCAAGAATGACCCTTATCTTTCAGGTCACTAGAAAAAAATAATTTCCATCTTAGTTTATGCTGAAATTGGGTGGCAGTGGTCTTTATTTGAAAAGGTATTAAAGTCAGTTTTTTATTAGCATGAACTGCATGTTTTTTTTAAAAAAGAATAACAGAATACTTATTTTGCTTTGGTCTCCTTCTGAAGAATTCCTCTTCTACACAATGAATCTTAGCTGAATGAGACACCATCTTCTTTGCCCAATTTCCTTTTTTGGTGAGAAGCAATTACAGGTATGTTGCTCATTAGGCACTGTGCTTCCTGTGGGCTATGGACTGTCTGACATTAGTTTTGCCAGTGTAGTACAATGAACTGTAGCAGTGCCTCATTGTCCCTATTCTACCTCTTTAATATGTTTAATATGTCTCTTTTCACTTTTTTTCTTGAGTCCCCCTTTTTCTAGACCAGTTTGCAACAAGTTTGACTGTCCTCTTTCTATGTTTTCTGGTATACCTGGATCAAAACCCCCTACTTTAGTACTGTACCTAGATGAGGATAGATGCTTTTAATTTAGCACACACCATTATTCAATTTTGCTTACCATTTGACATGAATAAGGTGTTCTGGTCCTGTAATCTGAACAATTAATTTTTTAAGTAATTGCCTGTCAACTGTGATGGGTGAGCAGCAAAATTAGACGAATATGGGTAGCACTAATGCTGTTTTCCCAGGAGCATTGTTTGCAAGGGCAACTGTGGTATAAACTTTTGGAGAAGACATGTCCTCTTTCTCTTTTGACTGTAATTCAAGGGGTGAAGTAAGCACCTCAAATCTAGGCTGCTTTGCCAATGAACCTTAAAGCAATCGGCAAGGTTGGTGAATTGTTTTCTTTATGAGATTTTATTTTTTTTAAAGCTATTTTTAAAGGTGGGGTATGACTTTCTGTGGGTTTTTTAATTTTTTTTTTTTTTTTTTTTTTGAGGGGTTGGTGGGTTTTTTGTTTTTGGAGTTTTTTTGAAACTGAAACCAACCTGGTGTTTGATACTGAAGTGTTGAAAGACCAGTGTGTTTAACTTTGAAAAGAATCACAAGTACCTTGGGGATGTTGTAAATCCAGATCTTAAGAGAGCAAAATGTGCTGTAATGGCTGCACTTTAGAGGCATTTCAGTCATCAACTTGTTTTCCTTTTACTGTAGTGTGCTGTGCAGCATGATGTTTATAAATTAGTACCACAGCACAAGAGAGATTTCTACCCATTTGAAATGCATGTGACTTCAGGGCTCTGTGGAGGAAGGCACCTGGCTGAGTGGAAGGATTTGTGATTCCTGGGAAGGTGTAGGTGTGAGGGTGGTTATGCACTCTGCTGGTCTGTATCACACCAAGTTGATTTTCATGACTTTTCCCATTGAGAAAGTATTAAATGATTGTGGGTCTGGCTTTAACTGCCGCACCTATCACCCTTCCTAGGCAAGGGACCTGAAACTCTTTATGCTGGGCAGAAACTCAATGACAACGAGTGGCACACTGTCCGGGTGGTTCGGCGAGGAAAGAGCCTCAAGCTGATCGTGGATGATGATGTTGCTGAGGGTAAGTGTGATGTATCAGTATTTTTTGATCACTATCTTTGTATCTCTATTCCTAGTCTTTGCCATTATGCTCCTTCTCCCGGTTCTTTTGTGTGTCTTTCATCCCTTCCTGTTACCACTCATGTATTGTTTAGTGTTTCTATATTGAAAATTAATGTTTAGGTCTGAGAGACTTCTCAGCCACCACTGGAAACTTCTGTGACAACTGTAATGACATGAGATACAGGTTTAAGGGACAGAAAAGCTTGTACTTAGACTGTAGAGATGTTCAGCAGAACCTTCTTGTGATCCAAGCTCTTTCTCAGGCAGACTGACTCCATTCCTGAGTTGCAGGTGTGATGGTTTCCAATGCTGTGGAATCAAGGCCAAGTCTCTCTGGACTGTACTTCTGCACAAACTTTTCCTTGATGATAAACTTGCATGCAGTACATGTGTTACAGAGCATGGATTTATGTCTCTGCTGTTCATTTTTGGTTTCTTCTTACTTTCTTTTATTTTCTCTAATTTTATTTTTTGTAGTTTGAGCGTTCTTGATTTTTTTTTTTTGTTTGTTTTGTTTTTGTTTTGATTTATTTTTTTATTTATTTCCTGAGTTCTTGTGCTCCAGAAGAAAAGCAAGCAAAACAGTTTGTTCTCAACTTTGGTTTAGAGGTTAAGGAGGATCCTGATTCAACAGAGTATGTCAGTCCTTTTTTCTTAATCTTTTTTAAAAATTATTTTCTGCATTTCCAGAGAGCTTTTTGAGCTCCTGCTTCTTTTTGCAGAGAAATGTAGTTGTGGGGAGGAAATTAAAAATCAGTCAGTCAGGAAAGTTGGTGTGTCCCAGGTTAAGATTTGCATTGAACTGATCCAAGTACTCCAGGTTGATCCTTTTTTTATTGCACATTTTTAGAGATGATACTTTTCAGATCCATTTCTCCATGACTGCAAGAGCCAGAAACCGACCTATCTTTTCTTTTGAAGCTCTAAAATTCTCACAGTTGTATATAACTTCAGGAACTAGATTTTTTGAGAAAAACACCAGTAATCTGGTGGCTGATAGTAGAATAATAATTAAAAAAAAAACAAAAAAAACAAAGGGAACCCTTGATGCAAAACTGATGTTAGCTGACACCCATGCTTTTGCCAGAAGTCGAAATCCTCTTTTCTGAATAGTTGCTAATTAGAATGCAGCTAGAAGGAATTGTGCTAGAACACTATATCCTACCTCTGAAAAATGATTTTTTCTTCTGTATGGATGTGAATTATTTTAAATATTGTGGTAATTTAGATTATTTGGAAAGCCAGGAGTCAGAAATCTGAAATAAGCCCAAAGCAGTCGGCTTACAGGAAAATGGTTTGAAATACCTTTTCTCTCTGAAGTAAATATATGCTGTCCTGTATAGGCTGTGATTTTGCAAGAGAGAGCAAGAAACATATGCAAGAAAAATCATTCCCTCTCCTTGGAAATAAACCTTGGTGGTGGCTTGGTCAAAATTAGCTTATGGGAAAAATGAATTTTATTTAAGAGAGAACTTAAACACTTAATCCCGATTACTTCTAAATTTGAGAACAATTCTTCTGGATATGCTTTTTTAGGGAACACCACGAGGTGGCACACTCTGCATTACCAAATCCATCCACCAAAGCCATCTGTTTTTGAAGTCTTTTTCACGAAACTGAGTTTATAAATAATAATGATACAATCCTGTACTAAAATAGCATATGCATATGTACATGTATATGAATTACATAATTAAAGATGCATTACAGCTAAAAATATCTGTTAAAATAATGCCATCACAGCACAGTCAGAAGTCAGAAAAGCCAGAGTTAAGATTTTTCTGTGCAATCTGCATCCCACTTCCTTGGGCAGATGATACCAGTCTTCAGTGGTGTGGTCACATAGATTTTTCCACAGGATTCTTGCTGTCTTAGGCATAGATCAAAAGTCTAAATTGGGCCCCCAGTAAAAATAAACAGCCTATTTGATTTCTGTCTTCTTATTGCTTGCTTGGAACAATGCTTGCCAGCTGAATTTTGCTCTAAATTTAGATCTGCTTCTTCTTTTTTTTTTTTCTTCTTTTTTTTTGTTTTGTTTTGTTTTTTTATGTGTGTTGTAGGGTACTCATCAATATGTTTATACAGAACTAAGAAGCTTTAACTGGTTTTATTCCCATGTCTATGTTATGTGAAGTGAGTGGGCATCTTTTTCCCATTTTACAGGTTTGGGAACAAGACAGCAGATTAAAGTTGGATGTATTTGGTAACCCTTTGCTGTGTATTTTTAGTCATTTGCATCAGCAAGATTCAGCATGTCTGTAAATTACATCCTGTAAATTAGTTCAACCCTGCCACTTGGGGAGTTAGATGTTGACAATTAATGACCACCTATAAAAAATTTGTAATGAAGTGTCTGACTTGGTTTCCTGTAGGACATCTAAGGCAGGGACAGAATCCATGTCTGGACAGCATTTTCCTGTTTAATCACAAGACCTTTGTCCAACATTCTTGCTGACCTCAGAACAGACCTCAGAACATCAGTGGTAAATGAGACACAAATACAGCAGATATATTCCTCTCTGTGATATCTTTCTAGCACCCAAATACCAGTGTGAAGGCTGGAATTTTTTCTGTCTGCTTCCACTTGAACTAGAGAGCTTCTGATTGCTGTAGTAGGTACAGTACTCTGTAGAGCACAGTGGGGGAGCTAGAGGTGAACTCTGCAGGTGGGGCTGATAGCTAATGAGATCAGAAAATACTGCATTGCACTCCATGATTTCCTAGGAAATTACATCTCTGTCCTGATTCTGATCTTGTATTGCCATGTCCTTTCCAGCTTTTCACTGAACTACTCCTGACTTTCTACAGTACTGCTTCTAGCACTATTTCTTTTTTATTAAGCCACCCCCAGCTTTCTCATTTTTCACCTTTACTAGGATTCTGGGTTCACCTCCTCCAAACTCCCTCCCTCCATTTTTAATGCCCCCTATATTTAGGCTCCCCATCCCAGTGTACTCCAGATTTTTCAGTCTTGAGTTTTCTCTCCTGCTCAGGCCACAATTGCCTTGTATTTTTTTAAGTGTAGAGGAACAAAGGAGGAGTTTTCTTGCCTTTGAGAACTGACATATCTTAATTTTACTATTCTAATTTTTTGAAGTAAAGAAGCAGGGTTTTTTTAAGTGCCTTTTCTAATTTAAAAAAAATATGCTTCTGGTTTGCAAAAATCATAAATTTTATAACACTGAAACTGGAACTCTAAGCCTCTAAGAATCACAGTAGTGCAAGTGAGAAAGTTGTCTAAACAAATTTCCCCATGTACTGTTTAGATTTCTGGAAACTTCAATTTTTCAAACTAAAATCATATTATTTCTGGTAAAGAACTGTTTCAAGATTTAAAAACATTTGCATTGGTGCTGACACTTGAATTTTTAAATAGTCAGAAATTTGTGACTGCCTTCAGCTGCTTCTGAGTTTGATCAGCTGTGTCTGCTTGAACTGAAGTTTTACATGGTCTTTGTATAATTGCATTTATGTTTAGATCCACTGGTAAAACTTAGAATAAGTGAAAAAGGTGAATTGGTTTATATAATATTTTTTTCTTCATAATGAAGTAGATGATTTTTCTGTTTTTTTCTAATAACAACTGTTCTTGTTTGCTGTCTTTGAGTAAAACTTGGTCACATTTGGACAAAGTATAAATTGAAGAACTGCAGTTTGTACGTGATCATGAGAGGTGATTTAGGAATATTTCAGTGTTTCCAGAGTCTCTAAGCAAGAAAATGACCATCAGTTAATTTAATCTGACTCTCTATACACCACAAGCCAGGATATATCATCCACATGTTTTTATAAGTGTGTTCAGGTTTTGTTCTATCCCCAACAGTGGAAAAAAAAAAAAGTTGCAATTAGTAGGAAAAGTCTTGAAAGGACTATTTTTTTTTTTTTGGTTAGTTGATTGTTTGTTGGTTTTTGTTTTGTTTTGTTTTGGGTTTTTTGTTGTTGTTGTTTGTTTTTTTTTTTAATCTTTAAATCCCTGGAAACTCTTAAGGTGAAAAATGCTGGGAGACTTCAGGGGACAGCACAGAATAGGAGAGAGCTTTTAAGCCCCAGTTGATATAACATAGGGGAATTGGAGGAATTGTTTGGGGTTCAGCTATGGTGATTGGTATGGTTCCTGGGTATAATCCCAAAGACTGACAAATATCTCCTGCAGTGACTGCTTGAGGGTTGTGTATATATGCTTGCTGACCAGCAGATGCAGTCAAATCAGATACTGTTGCTAAATTTTGTCTGTCTATAGCACACTGGAAATATTTATTTAGGTCTTTATCCAGTTGTCAAATTTCACAAAACTAATGTGAATTTAAATATCTTTGTTTCCTCTGATTTTTTAAACCTTGTGAATTTGACCATCATGTTAGAATGTTATGGGAGGGACCAACAGGTAGTGTGGCTGTTTTCTTTGGAAAACCTTCTAAAAGAGAGGACTGTGCAGTGATTATAATCACAAAACATTTGACTTGGAGACATTTAATTTAATTTGCTACCAATTCAAAATAGAGTTGGATGGTGAGAAACAAAGACCAGAAAGTAGATCAGTCTTGCCACCCTCTTTTACTGGATTTGCTCCTTCCTGCCTCTCCCACCTGCCCCCACTAGGCAGAGAGGGGGGCTGGAGAATGGTGGCTGCAGTCAGCCTGTAACAGCGCCTCTCTGATGCTCCTTCCTCCTCACCCTCCTGTCCTGCCCCAATGTGGGTCATACCCATGGAATGCTCCTTCATGAAGTGCTCCGGTGTGGGTGGTCTCCATAGACTTTCAGGAAAACCTGCTCCAGTGTAGGCTCTCCAGGGGCTGCAGCTCTTCAGGAAATATCCATCTGCTCTAGCACAGGAGTTCTCCATGAGTTGCAGTGTAGCTTTCCACACCACTATGATCTTCTCTGTGGATGCTGGAGAATTTCCACTCTGGCACCTGGAATGGCCCCTCTCTTTTTTCAGTCCTTGATGTTCATAGGGGTTTGAGTTGGTTTTTTTCCCTTTGTTTCTTGTGGGTAGCATTATGTCCTTTCTTAAACATGTTTTCCCCTGGGCACCACCACCTTGTCCAAGGGGCTCTGCTGTGCCTGTTGTGGGTGGGTTGGAGCCGTTTAGAAGAGGCGGAGCCCCAGCCTCTCCTCACTAAGGCTGCCCTGCAGCCACCCCACAGCCAACACCATGCTGCATAAACCCAATGCAGAACTGCAGTAAATTTCATGAGAGAAAAAATAATGGCCTATATATGATGGCAGAATTGGAATACTGGATGTACAGTGAATTACAGAGAAACAGTTAAATTCTTAGTATTTTATTCATTCTTGTTTAGTAATTGCACCAAGGCCCATGCAGAAAAAATACTTGCACATGTTACCAAATAGTAAAAACTACCTTAATGAAGAATTATGATAAGATAACTAATAAGATTGGCTGAAAAGGTTTTCATTCTGATGTTGCCCAACTTGTCTTTATTGCATACTGCTGTATTTTATCTGTCTGTATGGATTCTATGTCTGCACTGGTGCCTAGCACACTTAGTGAAACATTTAAATATGCTGTAGGAGGAGTCTGACAGTAGTATTTGGTATACTGAATAGCTTGGATATTTTCAGGGGCTAAAATCTAGTCATGATGTAGTAAATAGCCCAAGTGGTAGGTTGATTATTTAAATATATGGAGGGCTTTTTACCTGTTGCATTTTTGTCTGTTTCCCTCCTGCCGTGACTGTTGTCACTTCTCTCGCTGCTCTTTTTATATTAATCTACATTTATCAAGCTTTTTCAGGAAATGCACTTGGAAAAGGTGTTTCAGAAGTGTTTGAGTTGTTTGGCAGATGGTCTGCTGCATCACACAGATCCCTGTAGACCTTAAGGGTACAGACAGTAAAGTCTGTGAAGTACAGAGCTTGCTACCCATGGCCCTTAAGGGACCTGCCTTTTCTGCCAGGTTTTGGTAACTGCTAGACTCACACATCTCCACCAAGCCTCTTCACCAAGGTTCTATACATCCTTTCCTATGCCAGCTGCTGAACAGCAATCAGCTAGGATGTAGCTCTGCTGTTAGTCTGAAGCTGGAGTGTGAAGGGCTCCATAAACCTGTTGCTGATCCTCAGTATTCCTCCTTGTTCCTGTCCTTCAGGCACGATGGTTGGCGATCATACCCGCTTGGAGTTCCACAACATCGAGACAGGGATCATGACGGAGAAGCGGTACATCTCCGTCATCCCCTCCAGCTTCATCGGCCACCTGCAGAGCCTCATGTTCAACGGGATGCTCTACATCGACCTGTGCAAGAACGGGGACATCGACTACTGCGAGCTGAAGGCGCGCTTCGGTCTCCGCAACATTATAGCTGACCCTGTGACATTCAAGACTAAGAGCAGCTACTTGAGCTTGGCCACCTTGCAGGCTTATACATCCATGCACCTCTTCTTTCAGTTCAAGACCACCTCAGCTGATGGTTTCATCCTCTTTAACAGCGGTGATGGCAATGACTTTATTGCAGTTGAACTAGTCAAGGGGTAAGTGGCTTTCTGTTATTTTCTACCAGCTCATGTATAGATAAACTTACTTATAGGTGAGCTTAAAATGCTCCCATGAAGAGAAATTCACCTGATAGTCATGTTTTTTCTGTTTGCTGAGCTGTAAGACAAAGGCTTCAAACAAAAACACTGAAGCTTAAGACTCCTGATTTTATCACTGACTTTTTTCTGTGGCTGTGGGAGAGACATCTTTACAGTGTGCAAAATACTAATTTTAAGTCGTTTGGACATAGTTAGAGTAATGTTTTGTCCTATCAACCTCACAGATTAGCACAGAGGAGGAGATGTGCTGTGGGCTCTGTATGTCTCTTCCTCCCTGCTCCCTTGTCCCCCCTTTTATTTTTTTCCATAGTAATACCTGATGTTCTGCCATCTCTGATGAAGGAAAAAGAAAAAGCGTATGGGCTGCTGAATTTGTGCTTCTGCTGGTCATGCTTGATGAAAAGCAAACTTGTTTTGAGCTGCTATATTCTTTTCAGAAGACCAATAGTTTATTAAAAAAATCCGTTTTTAGCAGAACAAATTTTTATCTCTTATGATTTAGACACAGTAGCCATGTTTTCCACAGTTTACTAGTCCTGTTTATTTCAGTTCCATCTGTTTTTGTTTTTGGCTTTGCACATACATCTGTAAGTGGGACACTGGGTAATAAAAAAAGCAATAGTCATGAGCCCCTGGTGCTCTGTTGAGAGTTGAAATTTGTTGTCTTTTATTTTTTTATTTTTTCTTTTCTACATAGAATACTTCTCTTCCATCCTCAGGTGGATTTCTGTGTTTGAACTATATAAATAATTCAGGGTAACACTCCCACGACTTCAGTCTTTGTTAGGGTCCCTATTTTTGCCAAAAGCTTTGCTAATTGTTTTTCAGCTGTTTGAATAAGTCTAGGATCTCATGAGAATTTTAGTACAATATTTCAAGTGAGTTTCCCAATTAACTTCTTATGGGAGTTATTCAAATCTCAGAATTAACCTGGGGAATATATGCTCCAAATAAGCATATCTAGTGTTAATCCCCAGTACATTTATCAAAATTACCAATTTAAAAAAAATAATTATATGCACCGACAGTGTTTTTGTGGATCTGAGAGAACTTTGTGAAAAAGAGGAATGTTTTATGGCTAGAATCTGATTACTTGAAATGGTGTCATCTCAAAATACTAATCCTTACACTTTTGTGGAAAGAAAACAACTATATTCTTTCAAAGCAGTGGTGAGTATTCTGGCTTATTCAAATTTTCTAACCCAAAGATATTTCCCTTCATTACTTTTTTAGAGTTAATTTATCAGCTCTGGCTACAAAAGCCGCTTAATGGTTCAGTAATGCTGGAGTGCTTTCAGAATTTTAACCAGTTCTTGCTGTATTTACAGCTATATACACTACGTGTTTGACCTTGGAAATGGGCCTAATGTTATCAAAGGCAACAGCGATCGTCCTCTGAATGACAACCAATGGCACAACGTCGTCATCACCAGAGATAACAGCAACACACACAGCTTGAAAGTGGACACTAAGGTGGTCACTCAGGTTATCAACGGTGCCAAAAATCTGGATCTTAAAGGTAAACTCTGCAAGAGTGACAGGTTCCCCCTTTATTCCTGAGGGGCTGAACTAGTGAAAAAGAGATAGCTTGGCGTAACCATTCATTATAGAACAGTAAATCTGGACTTTGCAGATTTTGGATTTCTAATTAATTTATCTCTTTTTTTATTTGACAACTTCTTGTAGCTGAGTAGTTGGTCATATTTTGCTTTTTATAGACTAATATTATTTAGGGGATTTTGTGTTGGATTTTTTTTTTTTTTTTTTCGTTTCCTTTTTGTTTTGGTCAGTTAGTTTTGGGGTTTATTTTGTTTTTTTATAGTAAAGGAAGATGAAGTGACTTGTTGCACAATACATTGCTATGTTTTAAACTTTTTCTGTACATGTGTTTACTTTGCTTTATTCACATTTGGTGACAAGAAAAGTGACTTTAGAAAGTGTGTAACATCCTTCTTTTTGTATGTTTACCCCTCTCTGCTCTAGGTGATCTCTACATTGCTGGCCTAGCTCAAGGCATGTATAGCAACCTCCCGAAGCTTGTGGCCTCACGTGATGGATTTCAGGGCTGTCTGGCATCTGTGGACTTGAACGGGCGTCTGCCTGACCTTATCAACGATGCTCTGCACCGCAGTGGGCAGATTGAGCGTGGATGTGAAGGTATCATTGATTTCAGAGAGATTCCCCTCTCCAGAACTCACTCTGCACTTCATTGTTGCACTCTGTGCATCTACTTGTTTACCTTACTGTCCATTTCATTAGTTTGCTTCCATTGCAATATCCTTCACTACACTTCTGTCTACCAAATGCGGCTTAAGGACTGACAGTTTCTGAGAGCGGCTTAGCAGCTCTTTTCTTACATGCTTCATCTCCTATGGGTTGGTACCTTCAGTAGTGGGAAAGGATGGTGCTAGGGCATGGACTACTACTTACCAGTAGTTTTGTAGTTTTCTCGCTGTGGTTTATTAACATTAAAATACTTGTGCTTCAGAGCACCCTTTCTTGGGATCCACAGAAGTAAGTATTTTGAAGGACAAATACAGACAGGGGAAATGGAAGGTAGAAGGAGCTGAAGGATGAAGATTGGATCAAAGAGGTGACTTGTCATTCCTGGTCTTACTTCTAGATAAATGGATCCGTTTATTCCATCCACAAAAATCTAGACTGAGTGATTCACTGCTTTTTTCTCACTGGTCCTTGAAAAAGTTAAGCAGATGTCCAATCTTTTGTGTAGTTTAAAGAGGATGCCCTCAATATTCATGAGTATTTTCTGCCTTTGAGGCATTTTTTCATCTCTGCTAATTTGCCACATGTTCTCCTGTGTTTTCCTTTATTTTAACTGGACATCCCTATATTGCTTACCATGGGCACTAGAGTTATCTGAAATTCAGCTGCATGTTCTAAATATTTTCATCCCATCCTGCGTCCAGCCGAAAAACCGTAACAGCAGTGGCTAAAGAACATTTTATTTCTTCTGTAAGATAGTTTTCTATGTGCTTTAGAGATGTTTCTTCTACCTCACCTTTTCTACTAACAGCTTATCACAAAGGAGACTGACTATTATTAATCTGGCTGACACCATTCCAGATGTTTTGGGACTTTGTCTTTGTCCTAATTTAATCTTCTTTCCAGATCCCACAGTACAATCATAATCTTTTGCTACTTTCCATGAAATAGTATAGTTAACCTTTGAAATTCACTGGTGCATGAAAAACATGAATGACACATACAGGCTGGATAATCAGAAACACATTTTGCATACTAAGCACTATGTGGAAAACAGCAAATCTAATCTCATGCTTAAAATCTCACAGCAGGATAATGTCTAAAAGGATTTCACCCTTCATCTGCTCAGTAGAGAAATTTCAAATCTGATCATACTTGACTTTCTCTGTGGAATCAAAGGTTGTCCATGGAAGAGTGGAGCAGTAATTTGCTCCATGATCGTTTGACATCTTTCCTTTTCCTTGCTTTTGTATTCTATTCTCATAGTGCTACTGGATTTATGGAACAAATGTGAGCTTTTCTCTCAGCTACAAAGAAAATGAAGTTCAGGGAAGTAGGAAAAGTGCTTGTTTGTTACAGAGAAATTGCATTGTTAGAATAAGTGTTGAAAATGATGCATGGAGAAATGCATCCTCTTCTTTCTACTACTTCCCCCTTTCTTTTGAATTCAGTTTAAGGAAAATGGAATTTTATAGCTTTATGTAGTAAAGCAGTACCAAAAGTGGAAAGAAAATTCTGACTATCTCAAAAGGGAGGATAATTGCTATCTTGAGTCATTCATAGGCTGTGAAAAAATTCAAAATGTTAAAATTGTTAGGAAGTGCAGGAAATGGCATCTGCACCTGTGAGTTCTAATTTGTTGGGTTGTAAATGTAAAGGAAGACAATGGGGAAAGGAGAACTACCAATCTTTCTTCAGTATCAGCTGTGATATTAGAAATTTTTAAGAACAGGTAAAGAAGGTAAGTATGCACTGCTTGAATAACCATCTTTTGAGCCATGAGGTTGGTGATTTGGTGTTTTGCTGTTCCTATTGTGCTATGTAATATAGATAGGTAACCTTCAAGCAGAGGATTCAGGAGCCTACTGCCTGTGCTCCAATCTTTGTGCTCTACTTTTTCCATTCTGTAAAAGAAAACTTAGAATCAAGGTATAACGCACCAAAACTCTATGTGGCTTCTTTAGAAACTGACTCAATTAAAAAAATCAAACCAACCAAACAAAATAAAACCAAAACAATAATCCCAAAGAAAATTTAAAAGAAGAAACCCTGTGCCTACACAGAAGAGTAACAGCTGTATTGTTTTCCTTTTACTGGTTCTCTAGTCTTCAGAAAGTGTATTTGGATCTTTAGACAGTCAGACTTAGTAGATCTTTGACTTATCTTTGCCATATGGTGGACTATGATATGACCATCGACAACAAGATCATTCTCACCTAGGTGAAATAAGGAGCAGGTACTCTTTGTTTTTTGATTGCTCTGATAACTGATTAAGACTGTGAGTCTAAAGCCTGCTTGCCTGTTGATGTAAGTTTTTTTTTAAGGATGTGTTGAAATCCATGAGCAGGTGACAGCTTGTGAGGGGGCAAGGTGTTACTGTCACTTATATCCAGTGTCGAGTTCAGTTCTTTGGATAAAGACAAATTTTTGTCTTATGGAGTTATCAGTACTTTATGGTTTTCTGGCAATAAATCCACTTTGGACAAAAAGCCAAACAAATGAAATATATGCTTGGCAGAGGTACTGAAAATCAAATAGATTTTGTTTTTTTTTTTTATTTTTACTGAAATGGATTCTACGCAGTTCTCAAACAAGACAAAATCTCTCTAAAATTATTGTAAATGATGAGAGATGAGTTAAAGAATGTGATGTTTTTTCTTCTCTTTTTATTATCTTCAAATTTTTGATTTTGTGTGTGCATGAATGAAATGCATTTCTTCTCTTTTTGTTTGGTTTTGTTATCTGTAAGTTGCGTTAATGTAGTCATTGTCTCTCTGTGCCTTTGTTGCTTGTTTTGATTATTGGCTGTGATAGTTATACCACTCGCTTTTATTTATTCAAAGTGATGTTACCCTGGTTTATCTGCTTTTATACTAACCTGTTGTTTATTGTCTTTGCTTTTTTTTGTTTGTTTTGTTTTTTTGCTAACAAAGTTGAGTTGACCAAAGCTGACCTGCAAGGTAGAGAAGGTTGTGGTTATTTTTCTCCATTACTTGTTTCAATGAAAGATGCTTTTATGTAACATTTGGTGCCTTTTACTGGATGCAGTCACACCTCTAAGACAGGAGCAGAATGGCAAGCCCCAGAATCTCTGAAGAAGGATTCTGAGTTGAAGAAGAACATGGCAAACAATGGATCTGATTCTGTTGACCTGGGGGGTTTGACTGTATCAATCTCTGAATAGCCACCGAAGTACCAGTTGATTTCCTGCAAAGCCTAATGATCAGGCAAATAACTACTATGCATCAAAACATAGAAGGCCCTCAGAGCTTTAAAAAATAGAATGCTGAGTTAGTTTCTTTAGTACTGATCTTAAGGAGGGAGATCAGGAGGTAAAAACTGGTTTGTTTGTTTTTTTTTTTTTTTTTTTTTTTTTTTTTTTTTTTTTTTTAATTTTAGGTTTTGAAAATATACCACAGAAATAACTTTCTGGAATTTCAATATTAAAATAAAACAAAAACAAAAAACCCAAATTTCTAAACTACAAACTCCATTAATATTTAGAATGGCTTTTTACAAGCCTAGTCTGGATAGAAAGGTTCCTTTTTGTAGGAGGGTCAGCACATAGGCGCAGTTGTTAACACTGAGGGGGACGAGCAGTCAGTGCTGCCAATATTACACTTTTTCTGTGCCACAAAGCTCCTTCCTCAGCAGCTATGGCTGCAACAGCCATGTCAGAGTCTTTCCCCAGAGACCTTCTGAAAAGTCTGCAGCCCCTGGTGGTGCAGAGTGCCTGGTGCCTGTCTCAGAACCTGGGGCCAGATCATCTCCTCTGCAGAAGGTGTGTCCTTGTTGAGGAGCTGTGTCACCAGGTCAAGGAGTTGTTTGAGAAAGTCAGTAAGCTGAGTTGCATTTGTGAGAATAAGAAGGAAATCAGGTATTCTTTGAGACCCTGCAGACTTTTTGCCTGGAACATAAGTAGACATAAGTGCCTATTAGAAATTAATAGGTCTTTCATGTTAGTATAAACACACTGATGTTTTCCATGGCATTGAAAGGGAATCCTTTTAAATATGATAATGAAAGTGTACTTCTCAATTCTTCTGTAAAGACTCCAATATAGAATACAAATTAATATATTCGGGAATGCCATGAAAATTAAAAAATTGTTTCTCTTTTTTTAATAGAAAAGGAGATAATGGTCTTGGGTATAAGGGGAAGTCAGAGGCACTTAACAATGTGTCTCTGTTTAGCAGTCCTGAAGCCACAGATGGCATCTGTTATGGGATCATCTTAGTCACCTAGAAATTTTATGTCTAAGCCACTTTTATGTCTAAGGTTCAGTCATGAGACAAAACATAGAATGTTCCTGTTTCACTCTCTGAGGCAGAGACTTCCTGACATTTCTGACCTGTTCCCAACTGTAAAAAGTTGAAATACTGTGTCTTACAGAGGTGAGTGATACAGAGAGGTGCTGCCCCTAGGGGATTTCTGAAGTTTATGTAAATGAAATGGGTAAAAGATGAGTTTTGAAAAAATAGGAAATATATGTGGACTGGGACTAATGTGATGAAAAAAAAGTGTCCTGGAAGTACACTGGAGAATAAACAACTTTAGGATTAAGATGTTTTGTGCCATCCACTCAAATTGTGGCAATGATATTGAGACTTACATTAGACATCAGCAAGTATTGTGTCCCTCTTGCTACAGCCACTGTTCTCTGTAGTCAATTCGTGTCCATCAGAATTCAGAATGCACGCTCAGGAATTCCAGAGCTTGATTTGTGATGTTTATTGAAGTGGATGCATCATAAACAAGAAGTTCTGGAACAGAGAGATCTATTGTTTTGATTTTTCCAGAGTCCTCAGAACCAAAGGCATATTACAGCTGTGAAGATTATTCCATCTCAAGCTCAATTTTTTGCAGAGGTCTTAACACTGTAGGGATATTTACCCTTCAGATAGAGACATCTGACTACATTGAAGCCTAAGGGGAATCATTTGGCTTGAATGCATAAAGTGGATTATTGGCTTTTCAGGAAACCAACCTTTGCTAAATAGGTTTGGCTATTTCAGGATAGGCCATGACACCTCATACTTAAAAGCTGGACTTGATGACCCTTGTGGATCTGTTCCAAATCAGACTATTCTGTGATTATTTTATATTGCTGTGATTTGCAGTGAGGAAGGATGTTTTTCCAGTGTACTGTTTTTTCTTGTTCATGTTCAGCCCTTTCAATTTTCCTTTATGCTTTTAGTTTCTGTGTCTGAATGTTCAAATGCTGTTTATTTCCTCTGCTTCGTTTGCATCTCCCTGTATCTTTTGCATTCTGTGTGCAGGCATACTCCCTTTTATGCGGTTGACTTTTTGTTCTATGGTTGGGATTTTTATTCTTTTGGCCTTTTTTTGTTCTTCCCTCACTAGCATGTATATAAGCACATTGTTCATGACCTTTTAGATTACTTAGAAATGGAGAGTGGAAGGATGGCAAGAGAGATGAAGATAAGTATATGCCAGCTTTCTTTGAGGGGAAAGAAATCCCACCACTTTGCAGATCCATTTCTATGGATTGCCATTGCTGCTTGATTCTCTTCTCCTGTAACCTTGAGATAGATGTGCTTTCTGTGGGAGAAAGCACATTTTTGCAAAATTGTTATTTTAACTAGTTCCAGTTCCTGAGGTTTTCAGACCAGCCACTTATTTGGAACAAAAGGACTCAGCACCATGACTTTTATCAGGTAGATGAAGTATTCAGGCTCTGTTGAGGCACTGAAGAAATGGCTGCATTTTTCAGAGGTTAGAAGAATGCTGGCTTTTGAGTTATTTCTGACAATGAGTAACTTTAAATATGGAACCTGACAGATGCCTAACCTTATTTAGGTGATGAAAGGGATGATGAGTTCTTAACAAAGTATGAAACTGAGAGCTTGAAGAGCTGGCCTTGCAATCCTTGAAAATCTGTTTGGTTTTTAGTTCTGGTTTGCTATATTAGTCATTGATATTCCTGCTTTCTGCTATCTGTGACTCAAAATACAGGACCTAACTTTCTGAATCATGCACTGAACCCTGACTGTAATTTAGTTTCTTACATTTGTGCAGAGTAAATGCTGATGTATCACCAATATGTGCTTGGCAGTTATAGTGTATGTGGTATGGTCCATCCCATAAAGTGATGGTTCCATGAGATTCAGACTTAATTTTGCTCACTTTTTACTCAGAAAAAAAATCTTGTTTTCCAAATTGTTATAACATTGGAAAACTGTTGGGCATAACTTTGTTTCCTACTTAACCTGGAGGAAGAGTGAGTCCTGTAACAGGTTTATTTTCTGCCTGGTGCATATGGTTTTCAAGACCTGATGCCTCTCTGAGCTGAGCTGCTACTGCAGATTGAATTTAAAAAGGCTGACTATCTCTGGTTATGAAAGAGGAATGCTGACAGAAGTAGAGTGTAGGTTTATCAAAGGTGCAAATTGATTGTAATATCTGACTTGCAGTGGTAGAGATATTTCAGTGCTGGATGGCATTTGTAATTTAGGACCTAAAGAAGCACCTTATTCTGCAAAGGCTGTAAAGATGTCTTGTGTATATTACTCTCCTATTGCTTCTTAACATCTCTGAAGATACAAGGGGAAAAGATGAGAGCATTTAGGGAGATGAAGAATGAAAATGGAACCATGTTGTCATTGAACTTCTCCTATTGCTGATCTTCATCTTATTGAGACAATAATGTTAACACAAATGGTTGATTCCCTTCAAAAAGAGTGAAATTTTGATGTGTGGTGGAAGGTGTTAGGTGCAATATGATACTTGCTTATCTTAATATTTATTGCTAGTTGTGATCAAAGCGTGAAGCAGTTGTGTTATAATCCTGCAGCTGCTGTATAAACTGATTCCACATGTAACTTGAAAGAGCAATAAACACAACACTGTCTTTTATTTCTCAAGTTCCTTTTCCTGCAAAGAACTTTCAAAAGATACAGAAGGAATGGCTTTTCTTGCCAGTGAAACATGTAGCAGTTGCTAATTTTTTTTAAATTTCAGGGCAAAGAGAAACATACCATACAACTGATATTGTAGGAAAAAGGGTAGATGAAGCAATTGGTCTAAACAGAATACAGATACAAGATCAGGCTATTATACTCTTCAAAGGTGATTTTCTTCAAATACTCAGTAGAAAAACTAATAAACAAACAATACATCTGGATAGGTAAAAAAGTGATACTGATCTCCTTCCCAGGGAGGGAGACCCAACAAATCTCAGATCCTGCAAGTCCTTGGATACTGAGCTGTTCCAGTAAAAATCAGAGATGCAGATAAAAAGGGTGTTGTTGAAGAATTTTGATTTGCCATTTCATGTTCCAAAGGAGATGCCTCTGTTGGTAGGCTTAGTCTGGACAGGGAGAGACACAGCAAGTCATGCTTCTGCTGGCAGGGTTGCTTTTCTGCACTGGGGACTTTTCCACTTTCACTTGACATCTACTGCCCACTTACTCCTCTTTCCACTGTGCATGTGGCACAAAGAAGGCAATGCACCAAACTCAGCTACAAACAGACAATAAAATCAGAGGTATCTCAGATTATTATGTGAAGACTAGTTCTGAAACTTTGCTTTTAAATGCTTTGTCTGCTCTTACTGTTGCCAGAGGAATGAGATTAAAAATAGACCTGAGTCCTGATGGCACTGGTAATTTAGAAACAATTCTACTGCTTTATATATAAGTTGTTTGTCATCTTCTTTCCTTGTTCGTTAGCACTAAAGGGCATGTGCGTGGTAACACAGTCTTCATGTTTTATAATCCTTCCTGTGCTTCTCTCACTTTGCTCCCTAATCCAAAATCCTAATTCCCTGTGACATTCCTATTAGTTGCTCTGAAGAAAATTCTGTTGCCACAGAGGATTATGACATCAGGCAATGACTTAGCAGCAGAAGCTGAACTCTGAGACAAAGATCCTTTTATGATTCAAATGGCTCATAGTACTAAGAAGTGGGGCCAGTACCCAGCATCTGTGCTGTGCTGTCATGACTGACTCTAAAGATGGCAGATCAGGCTTCAAGCTTGCTTGTGGTATTTTCAGGCTTTCAAAATTCCTCCTTGTTGTCTTTTCTTCTTTTTCTTTTTCTTCCCCCTCTGGCTGCTGAAAGTGCTGTTCCCATCTTCACACTTGGTTTCTGTGAAATACCATTCAGATACCATAGCACAGGCCATGAATTCAAGTGCTTCAGCTCTCTGGGCTCTATCATATGAAGACCTCAAGCCATGTATACTGGGCTTCATGCAGTCTTATTCCTTGAATAGAATAATTTCCCTTGCAGCATCTAGACAAAGGATGTACCCATTGTCAAGTCCAGTTACTGATTAAAGCATTTTTTCAGAATAAGGAAGAGTGGACAAATGGTGTTGAAAATGGTGTTCTGCTCTGCTTCTATGTAATGGTCTGTATAGTTGATGCTGTAGCAAGTTTGCATAGAGTCACAGCTGCTTTCTTTTTTTTTTAATTTTTAAAATATAGATATTGATATCTTGCTTGTTTATACCTCTAGGAGTATTGGCATTCATGTTTGAGGTTAGAGGTTAGATAGTGGGATAGTAATGTGCAAGAGAGGTATTAGTTCCTCATTCCTTATCCTCAGATAATTTAGACATTTTAGACAAAACGACATCTAACCTTCTATTTCAGATTGTTAAATGTTGTCCCTTCTTTTGCTCGGCCAGAGTAAGTCTGAAGCAAGTATCAGACCACAACCTGATGCACATGTGTGTATATATATATTTATATATATATCTCCATGATTTTTACAAGAGTAAAGGCAGGAGGGAGGCCTGTATGGCCTGTGTGCCTGCCAGCCCACGCTGGAAAGTCTGTCAGCTCTGTTCTAATCTAGAAGTGATCTGTTAATTTCACACTGTGCCACTGAGACCACTGGGATTCATATGGCTGCAAATGTGAGCCAGGTGGGTGGGAAGAAGAGGCGGAGGGGAGGAGAAAAGTGTTGAAAAATGCTGCTCAACTTTCCTTCAGCATGGCAACAAGGGGTTTTCTTGCTGTGGCTGCTCCTGTCTCTTCTTTTCAATAGGTGAACTTTCCTTCAGGGATTTTGTTGTCATCTTCTATTAACCACATTTATGCTTCTACCTAGAGATTTTGAGGTTTGTTTGTTTTTTTTAACAGTGTGATACATTCTGGAAGAAGCTGAGGTTTTTGTTAAAATTCAGTCTAACTTTGCTTACCAAGTCACATGTTCATTCTCATTGCAGGAGAGATGTAAAGAAATGCAGATAGCTGAAAAGCTACTGAAATTCATCCATTTTGCTCTTTCAGTAGGGAAAGATGATCTGGTGGGGACTCTGGTGCAGAAACTCTGCAGCAAAACTTTAAGGGTCCATTCCTGGCTTAGTCTTTGAATTGTTGGGAGGATCATGGCCTGATGTGGGACTTCCAGTTAGATGTGGATTCTACAAGGACTTGTAAATATGGAAGTGCCCAGGTGTGCTGTCTCAATATCAAAGATGCTGAATAATGATAGGATTTAGTAAAATCACTATGGACTGTGTCTGATGGAGGTTGAAGGGTTTCATTTTATGTTAAAATATTTTAAAATGCTTGATCCACTTTGGTCTGTCCTATCTAATCTATAAAATACAGATGGAGGTGTTGACGTGATGAAGAAATAAGGAAAAGGATTGAGTCTTGTGGAGTTGCTGTTGCTAGCAAAGACTGTGAAGAAAGATGCTGGGATGGGTTGAACAGTTGTTTCTTTGTCTTTGCAATATTCTTCTGGACTGGAAGTGGGTAATGAACTGTTCTCAGGCAGCTTAGCCAATTGATCCTTTATTATCTGCTTTGTTTCTTCTTTTCCAACACATACAGCATATAGAACAGTAGATATGTCAAATGTATATGTATATTTTATTTAAAATCCTGCACAATAGGAGCAACATACCTTTTTCTAGAATGCTGAATATAAAATACGTTCCCAGGAAGTAACTTGTACACTCATGTTCTTGTAATCTATGACTTGCAGCTTCATGCATGTTCTCAAAGGATTCAGAATCCAGCTACCTCATTGTGAATGACATAGTAGCTGTCATTCAGAGTCTCTCTGATCTGAAGATTACTTTTTTGCCTGTTGCTCGGATTTTGTCTTTGCAGAGTTTATCTGAGTAGGATAGCAACTGTTAGCTGCAAATCACAGAACAATGAAAAGCTGTTCTCTTAGTAGTGGTTGCTTCTTTCTCTGCTTCCACCAAAAGCATGGAAAGCAGTCCAAAAATAGAAGTGTTGTGAATAAATGCCATACCCTTCTGAGGACTTTATTAGCATGTTTTCAGAGGAACCTGTGTAATAAGAGAGAGTGCTTGGTTTTTTGTTTGGCTGACTTTTATTAACTATAAAGCCAAGTTGTGGCCCCTGAGGCTTCAAAACTTCAGTTTGAATCTACATTATCAGGGTTCTTTGGATACAATGAGGCATTGTTCATGGGCCTATTAATTAGCTTTCATTTCTATAAGGGGATCAAATTTATAGGGAAGCACAATAACCTGGCTGTGTTTGATGGCCTAGCATCACCCCCTATTTTACTGTGCAATTCTTTGAGGGAGTTTGGCCTGCCTTAGAGGGAATATGTTGCTATTCTCTCTTCTTTGCTCTCTCTGTGTTACAGTTTTGCTGTTTTGTTGTGAGGTGTACACTTGTCTTTGTGCTCAGTTTTTTATCTGAGTTTCTTGCACGTTCAGGAATGGAACAGTTGGTTAGTGCTTTCTCTCTTCTGCATGAGGATCCTGATGGCAGTGGTAGTGATTAATTGAAGCTTTTGTGGGCCTGACCAAAGTGGTTCTCTCAGCTTTATTTCACTCTCTTCCTTTCATCCTTTCTCCAGGACCGAGCACTACCTGCCAGGAAGATTCCTGTGCGAATCAGGGCATCTGTAATCAGCAATGGGAAGGCTTCACCTGTGATTGCTCCATGACTTCATATTCTGGGAGCCAGTGTAATGATCGTAAGTAGACTTTTCATTGCATTGGTGACCTGTGAGTCCTGATATGAGAGCAGAGAGAATACATGATTCACTGTTCTTTCAGTTGCAATGCAACTTTCCCAGTAACAAATCCAAACATTTTTTCTTGGAAATTTCTTTAAAGCCTACAGAGGTTTATTTTATTTTTTTCCTTAAAATGAAAATATGCAATTCAGCATGTATTGGTTTTGTTTGGCTGCTTTTTGTTGGTTTCCCTTTCCCTCTTCTTTTTGAAACTAACTTCACAAGTCCAGTGGTGGTAATTGATGTTAATGGAATTCCTGGTTTCTCCAAACCAGGAATGACTTGCAGATATTGTATGTAATATTTTCATAAGTAAAAAATGTCTAGGTTTTGTGTACTGAATTATACTTTGAGATTTTTTTTGGTGAAAAAGATATGAAATGCATGTAAAATGAGTAGTGTTCTAGATGGTCTTCTACTGAAATACTATCTGTATGTGAAATGATGGATAGTGTTTGGGAGAATGCTCTCTTAAAACCAGTGATCAGTTAAATACACAGAAGAACCTTTGTGCTTCTTGGTGTATTGATTTGCTTTATCTCAAAACATTGGATGTTCTTGGCCAATTTCTACTAGGATCTCTGATAAAATAATTGAACAAACCCCTTAAGTCTGCCTTTAGGGGGCAGGTAATCAGGTTTTTGACATTCCCTCTGCTCATGATGATTTGGCCTTTGCTCCTGCCTGGAGGGAACAGATCACTTCAGCTCTGATGTCTGCCTGCTTCTCTTATTTGAGATGACTGCCCCTTCTCCCTCACTTGCTCCAAGGCAGGGAACAAAGGAATACATCATGAGTGCTGGAGTAAGTATAACACTAGGCTTCAATAATTTGGTTCACCGACTGTATAAATTTTAAACCCAGAAAAAACTGCTTTTCATTAAGGTATTTGTGGTAGACTTAATTAGTGTTACCAGCAAGGTCCATGCAATATTGGTACCACAGCACTAACATATTTTCAACCCTTCCCCTGAAAGTCTGAGACATGACTGATTTGATGGCACATATGACAAGCTGTGTAGCATATGCCAACAATCCGTTTCTGCTGAAGGCCAAAGTGCCTGCTTTTCTGAGTCATTCATAATATGCAGTGTTGTCTGTGTTGGTCTCCCATTTCTTCCAGCATATTTCTCTCAAACAGATATTGGAAAGGCCTATCAGCATTCATACTTTGACAGGGGCTGTGTAAACAAGGTACTACTGACACAGATTTATATGTCTGGTTTTGGGTTGCTTTAGAATTCAGAACGTTTCCTTTGGGTTCAGGAGAAACATTTCATATTGGAGTCACAAAATCTGATGCCAATTTTCTGCATTTTTGTTTTGGTTTGCTTATATCAATTGGACACCCACTTTCCCACTCTCAAACTACTTGTTCAGTCAATCAGTTTAGACTTGCTAAGCATAGCACACAAATGTGTGAAAGCAAAGCTACTTTGAATTCTGTTGGGTTGCATTTAAATACATATCCAGGAAATCTCTTATATTATTGATAGTGTGGGGTTTGTTTCTAATGTGTTTGGCTTCACAACTCCAGAATGTTGCAGTGCCCTTGTTAGGCTGTTGCTAATGGCTTAGAACAGGCCCTGAAGCATCAGGAAGAGCCAGGTTCCTGTGTCTGTAATTGGGGATTTCTTGCTGCTTTTTAGAGCTAGCAGCTGGAAATAATGCAGCGAAGGGAGCTTGAAATGAGTGGTGGTGTTGTGGGCAGTGTAGGAACCAGCCTCCAGTTATCAAGCCTGGCTGGTAATTTACAAATGCACACAGAAGCAAGTGGGTTTCAAAATTATCTGGAAAGGTAAGTCATGTGGACTCCTTCTGGAACATGACAAGACTTCATCCTGGACCGGCAAAAAGTGCGTATAACATTTTTTGTGGGTTTTGTTTGTTTGATTTTGCCTTTGTATCATGACATTGGAAATAGACTTTTACTCCTGACTTCCTGATATAGTTAGGATACATTTGTGGGTGTGTAGTTCAGAAGGCTTAAGTCCTGGTCCTTCCTATCTCTCACATAAGGTTGCTAATCAAAGTACAGGCATATATGAATTGAAGCAAGTACACTAGACTTTAGTGCAAGTAATGGCAGGAAGATATACTTTCTGTGTAACCTGAGGCCTTTTATTTAGAAGTGCATCAGGCTCTTTGTTTTTTTGGCCACAGCAGTCCATTCTATTAATTTAGTAGATGGCTATTTCTACCTTATGAGCAATGAGTGGTTTTCTACTAGTGTAAATATGGAGTATTGAAGTAAACAAACAGGTTGAGTTTTACACAATCAAAATGGTAGCAAAAGGCTGACTTACTGTACATATTTTGCCTTTCTATTTCTGTTAATCAAGTCAAGTGTCCACAATGGAAATTTGCATTTTCATGTGTTTGATGAAGAATATATCTGTGCCTCTGAGGCAGATAAATGGAAAGTATTCTCTTCAATTATTCTTGATGATCTCCTAGATTATCCCAAATTAACTATAGGTAGGTGAGATTTATGTTTAGGTGTTTTATTATTTGCTGGAGCAAACCTTGTAGATATTCAGTCTTACCAATGCTGAGCAAAGCTTGATGCATCAGTTTGTTTTTCCTTTTTAATTCTTGTCCCAGGACTAGGCCATTAAGCTTCCTAATTCAGATGCAACTGACTTGGAGCTGGTGTTTCTGAAGGGTGAAGAGGAAGCACCTGTAATTCCCCTTCACCCTTCAGAGGTGACAGAGATTCATTCTGTAAACCTATAGACATGTTTATCCATTCATCAGTATTGCTTAGCAAGACAAGGATTTAAATTCCCAGTGGAAATGATTATACAACCTTTAATTTTAGCTTTTCTGTAGCTCTCTTTCAGATGTTCTTTACTTTGTAGGAGTTAAGATTCTTTAAAATAAGAAATTAATGGGAGCTATGGAGGCATAAATTCAGTTTTAGTATGTTTCATCCTGACTGGTACTGTATCAATTAAAAAAAAAAAAAGACACAGGCATAACCCACGGACACCCCCTCTCCTCAAATTAATGTGAAAAAGTCCATTGTACAAAAGTGAATTTAAAGGTTTGTCCTTCTCACTGGCCAGTACTAACACCTGAAATGAAAGGTAGAAATAGAAGCAATAATGCTATTCAGGATATACTGGTTCTATTCTCTGTACCATTTAAAATATAGTCTCAATTTTTTGAAGTTGTTCCATCTTCAATCTTTATGGGTGTTTTAATAATTTCAGAATCACATTCAATAAATGTGAGCTTTCAACCTATTTTAAGAATTTACATACTCCTCTAATATGTAGGAACTCAGTGTTAGTATACTGCAGTTAATATTAGAAATATTAAACAACCCTGGCATGCCAAGTTGTTGCTGAGACTGTTCAAATGTGCAACTTTAAGCATGTAAGGTAGCAGAAGTAAAGTTTACCCATGATGTTAGTGAAGTGTCTTGCACCTGGGGTGATCTCCATCCTGTTAATGTTAACCATGATATGAGATGAAAATATGGTAGTTAAGCATTTCAGCCTACCTGAGAAGTGACCTGTTTTTAAACTGCTATCTATGAAAAGCTTTACAGATTCTTTAATTAATTCAAATTCTTGTCTATCTGATCAAACAATAACATTTTCTGCACAAGAGAATGCATAAGAGGCATTTGCAATCTAGCTAATGAAAATGGCATATCCATGTCAATCTAGATCATAGAAAATGCTGGTTTTTACTCAGTGCTTCATGTAGATGAGTAACACTGAGGGTCAAGCTTTCCAAGAGCAATTGGCAGGGTAAGATGAGTATGTATTAGTGGAGGTGTTTGCCTGTGAAAAATCAATGATTTCAGCAATGACTTGTGCAAGCAGGGTATAAAGAACCTTTTCAAACAGGTTTTATGTTGTTGATGCAACAGTTAAATCCATCTGCTGTCTATTGATTGGCTTTTTAGAGGAGTTATTTATTCATTTATTTATAAACTTTGGATTGCAATTGCCTGGTTTAAAACACATGGTTTAAAAACAACTTTTCCATTTGTTTGGTAAAGAGAAAAGGCAGCCTAAGCTTTTTGTCCTCTTGTGTTGGTATCTTTATATGCTTCCAGCTTTTCAGGGATCCTGTTGATAAGTAACCTTCCAGTGAGGTTGCTTGGCTGAGTGATGCCTGTTATTGTCTGGGAGAGAAGTAATACACAGGGCAATTGGGGCTTTTTTTGTGCAATGAGTTGTTTTTTTTCCCCCAATCCCTTTCTATGTGATGCATGACCTATATG
The DNA here is from genome assembly GCF_029582105.1 of Oenanthe melanoleuca. Classification (NCBI taxonomy): domain Eukaryota; kingdom Metazoa; phylum Chordata; class Aves; order Passeriformes; family Muscicapidae; genus Oenanthe; species Oenanthe melanoleuca. The sequence goes on from NC_079339.1 coordinate 40,520,748, forward strand.
CTTTTACTGTCTTTATGTGAATCACGTTTGGAGTAGAGAAGGATTAGAGGGAAAGAGAGTTATGATGACTTTGTTCCATTGTTCATTAATTTAGCACCATCACAAGATGAATTTTTGATAACTTCAGTTATGTAATCATAGTGAGTGAGACTTACTAGCTTTTTTTTTTTTTTTACTTGACATAAAAGGAATTATGTCAAAATTAGCAAAAAATATCCAAGACCACTACTTTGGAGTAAAGCATAGAGTATTTTTGATTGATTAAGGAAGAGTGAAGCTGGCCTTAGGTCCACATGTGTGAGATACCAAGGTTGTCAGAGCAGGCCAATCCCTCTTCATTAATGCCTTTTTTGCACCTTAAGAAGTGAGTGAATGAGTATGACAGTGTATTGCTGCTTCTGAGCATAGTCTGTAAACTAGGTCGCAGTGGCAGTACTAGTGTCCCTCACACCTGCTCAAATAGCATAGCAGAATAGTCATTAGAAGGGACTACTAGCAGGGCAAATGGCTAAATCAGTAACCCTTCTTTTATGATGATGGCTTTATTTTGATGTGCTCATGAGCAATTTGCACCCCAAACTTACTTTGTGAGTCACTGAGCAGTTACAGCTTGTGTGCTCTGTTGCAGGATTCAGACCCTCAGTTGGGAGATGAACCCTATTCACTCTGTCTCGGTATTTTGTGTTTTTCACCATCTGGGCCAATTTTTGTCCAGAATTCATGACCTCCTTTAATGTCAATGCCAACAAAGTCAGCTTGATTTACTTACAGAAACACTCTTCGTTGTTCATGTTTAATTATTACCCATTTGTTTCCAATGTGCCCAGCTTACTCACTTACTGAGTCAGAGTGCAAGAGGTTGCTAGTGTGTAGAAAATAAATCTGCATAGACTTCATTAGTCATGCGTGGCTAAACCAGTCAGCTGTTTAAATATCAGCATGCTTGGGGATTTGCCTTTGATACTACGGAGACATCCATCCTACATGAAGCAAGAGTCACCTCTGATTTATTTTAAGTGAATCATACTTCATTACAACAGGTCAGACACTCTACCTACTTCTTAGTTCTCTCCTCATGCTTTGTTCTTGCTTACTTAGTGGTCTTTTGCATATTATAATTAGTGTTTTCTGGATGATGGCTCATTTTGAGCTTAACTTAAGCCTTTGGTGTCTTCTGATAGTGAATGACCTTATCCTCTAAGAACAGGGATAAAAAAGAGGGGAAATGCAACTATGTACTTTAGTACATGATGTAAATTGTACCACTGTGATTTGGGTTATGAACTCTGCTTTCCTCCTTAGCACTGTTTACTTTCATTTGCCCTGCAGGTCCAAGAAGTGTAACATCTTTAGGGCAAGGATTTGGTACTACCTCTTATTGAAGCACCTTGCACTTTTCTGATGCTTAGTAATAGCCCACTAGATAATTGCCTTAGCTCTTCAGTGATTTAAGAATGCTCATTTTTTTCAGTGTACTGAAAGGCATTTCCTTTCCCTTGAGTAACAGCTGTTAAACACCAGATCAGACTGCAGATCAAGAGCTTGTTTGCCCCATGTTCCCTTTGGGAGTCACCTGGAATGGGCAGTTCTATCAACATTAGAGGGAGAAATTTGTCTATCTCTCTTCTGGGGGAGAAAGAGGGAATTTGAGTGACAGATGCCTTTTGAAATTGCTGCTTCTGCACCTTTCAGCTTCTCAAGGTGCCCTGACATGGAAGTGTTTCCTTTTTTTAATAGTGAAAGCTAGCCAACTTTATCCTTTTGTGATCCCCAAAATGCAGCTAGGTCTCTGGTGAGTAATTTAATTACGATTGCTTCAACAGCTTGGCAGAAGAAGCATTTAGAATGAGAGCTGTAATCAGTCATTGATATCTGTGCACACCTGGCTGCTGTCAGCACATAAGGTATAGTCCAGCTGTGCTACAGACTTCAATAGCATGGAAGGAGAGAGACTTTACAGGTGGGAGTGATTAGAGCCTCTGTTATCAACCTTTGAGCAGTTCAAGCAGTTAATTCTCTTCCTGGCACAGCTCACCAGCTATGCCATTTTCATAAGCATGTCACAGAAGGCTCTTACCATAGTTTTTTTCCTTGTGATCTCTGCTCCCTTTGAAAGTATTTTTCTTTAACTTGATGCTCTTTGGTAGTCATGGCAATAATTTTCACTTTTCGTCTTAACAGTACCTGAGTGAGTGGTACTGTGTCCTACGTATTTTGCCCCATGAGAGATTTGTTCCTTCAGTAATAGCACACCCAGGGTGTAATCACTGATGAGACACTGATGCAAGTTGGCAGCAGAAACAGAAATGTTGTACAGCAGAGTAAGAGTCTCTGTTTGTTCTGTCACCCCAAGCTCGGTTTGTCGATGAGGATCTGTAAGCACATTTTTTGACTGAATGTAAGATAATAAATTAAGTGTTCTAAATTGTCAAGTGCAACAAGGATTTGATTAATTTTAAATTTAGCATTTTCTTTGTAATATCCTGCACATGTTCATATTGGTTTTAAGAAGCAATAAATGTAAAATCTCAGAAAAATACCAAAAGTCTTCACCGTCAATTTTACTCTTATACCCTGAGCTTGAGGACTTTCATTTTAAATGGATTTTTTCCCCACACAATGCTGTGAAACTTCTATCCTCAATTGTATTGTCCAAATACTTTTGATAATCTCACACCTACTATGGGTTTCATTAGCATGAGGTATTTTGAGTGCCATATGGCATGCAGATAGTACCTGTTCTTTTGCAGAAAAGGGGAAGAAAAAAAAACCTTGCAAAATCTGTTTGGTCTTTTAGCTGTTGCAATTGATCTGCAACAGGATACCCAGTCACTAGTCCAGGTGAACACACAGGCTTTGATCATTCCCTCCAATCCCCTATGAGTCTGCTGTAAATCACACTGGGGATTATGAAAAAATGATTTCCATGTTGGGCTTACTGTTCTGGATGGAAGCTCTGACTTGCAATAATCCTTAATCTGCTTCTTGTCCCACCTGGGTTTTGTGTGCTCTCCCATCTTTGCAGCACTCAGGTGAGTTACATATGTGTGCTTTTAATTGAGCTAAATCTGATGTGTGATAAGTGGGGCGTAATGGTGTTCATGAGATGGGATGGGGTTCACTTGGTGCTTTCCCAGAGAGCACAGAGCTGTTTGCCATAGCACACACTATATTGCCTCCTTATTCCTATTGTATTCTCGAGGTGATTGTTGCTTATTTCACAGGCTGTCTACATTGAGAACAGTTTGCAAAGAGGAGACCACAGTATTGGGTGAGAACAAATAGATAAGATTGAAGTCAGTATTTTCTGTTTTACAGACTAGGCTTTGTTTGCAGTAACATTTATAAATACAAAGTACTTATTTTAATTCAATGAGGTAACTTCTGGTTTATTCCAATAGTTGCAGATCAAAATCTGGTGTGGCATTCTCACAGTCCACATATCAAATGTGTCTAATTGTTTTGTTTTTAAGTTTTATATATATTGTGTTCATATACCTTAGACTAAAAGCTATCTTTAAGATTACAGTCATTAGGTGGGCAAATCTATGTCATAAAATATTTACAGTGTGGGTAGGTGAGAGAATGCCAACATGCAGAGAAATTCAGGCAGTACTAGAATTTTTAAACTTTTTACTTCTTGCTGATTTTTGAACCTGCAGGTCTGGGGCTACCTAAGAAGGAAGCTGGGGTCAGTAAGGATCAAGAGACAGATCTTTTACACTTATTCATTGTTTTGCAATGGAAATTGTTAACAGGAAAACAAAGGCAGGAGGAGTCAGAGGTCCTGAAGGAGATTCTTTGTTCACTATCCAAGCTGCCTAATGTACTAATTATTTCCTGCCATTGACAGAAGGCTACTATTGATCTCCAGTGGAGTTTAGCTGCATATAGAGACATAGCTTTATTATGTTGCAATCTTGTTACCCAGGAGCTGGTATAATAATCTCAGCTGTAGAACATTGGGGATTAGATGAAAAACCTTAATTACAGTTATCTTAATAATGATCCCTGAGGGGCAGATTGAAATTGGCTGCTTGGGTACCTGTGAAACAAGCTTTGCTCAGGGGAGCACATTTTGGTGGATTTAATTTAACTTTGTGGAGGTGTTTCATTGTGTACTGACATCTGAGGCCTTGGCAAATGCTGGGAGAAGACTCTGGGACTTCAGTTGCCTTTTGCTGTCCTTAGAGATTTTGAGACACAAAATAATTTCTCTGATTGTGGGAGGAGTTAGGCTTTTCAGTAAAAAACTCTAAGAATAATCATATTATTTGAATTCTGTTGGGATGTAAGTGCTAACTAAAACCCCAGTTAGCTAACAGTTGTCTGTAGATGAAAAAGCTTTCAAATCTGTGAATGTTAGTTCATTTCAAAGTCTTGGTTGCATACAGAGGTGGTGAAAATTTTTCATGGGTGGTAGTTTAATCAATGAAAACTGCAGACTTAGGGCAAGCAAAACTCTGCATATTTCAGTGTTATTTCATATAGATTTAGAATACCTTTGAACTGAAAAAAAATAAAGGAATATAAAACAGGACGTGGTTGGTTTCATCATTTTCAAAACAGCTCATCATTCATTGACTACATCATAAGGATGAATTTATTGTGAAAGTTAGCAGAAGAAACTTAAAAACCTGAGAAAGAAGACAGCTAGCCTTGGTTTAAAAGCATTGACCTAAGTTAGTTCATCCTCCTCTGCTTAGGTTTATTATTTAGTAAACTGCTGGCTGTGACTTCCTGAGGCTCTTCACAGACCTCTGGGTTGAAGATAAGCAGCATGAGCTTCTGGTGGCCTCCCTAGTGTAGGATATACCTTTCAGTATAGTGCCAGCACAGTGCTTGAGAGTGTGGTCATGAGCAGGATGGGGAAAGATATTTGAAAATTACTCCATTCCTAAGAAAGCAGAGTTTGGTCTCTGTAGCTTTTGTTTGGGTTCTCTAGCCTTAATGCGAGAGTAGTGGTGCTCCTGTCTATTGAGTAACTGTCTCAGATAACATAACTGACCTCTAGACCAGAATGCCTTGACTAGACTCTGACTTTAATAATGTAACAGCCAAATAGAAGCATATTTTTCATCCAGAGAGACTCCAACATTTATTTTGAAGGAAGTGTGGTTGGGGCTCTATTCTTCCTCCTCTCTGGTCTGAAACCTATTTGCAGTGCTTGACCACAGCAAAACTGGTGTCAGGTTTTTTGGCTTCCCATAACCATCTGTCATATTTCTTTATTTTTTTTCTCTTTTTCAGATTGTACTAAATGACCTTCTGTCTGTTACATTTCTGCCCTCTGATCTCAGGCAAATGATGAAGATAGATAGCAATATCACAAGCCATCCATCATACAATTTGTAGGTCCTGCAGAAGCATCTGTGTCTTTAACAGTTCATCTGTCATAGACAGTTTCATGGTTCAACACCACAAAATGCTGAAGAGAGGGCTAATGGTGGTATTTCTTTTTATTACTGAAGACTTCAGCCATCAGGTGTCTTTCACTTGGATATGCAGACTGTCACAAAAAGTGCCTGTGCACTTTTACATTACAGATCCAAGCCAAATGCATGTTACAAAAGGCAGCATTAGTGCTGACATCAGCAAAGACTCATTTTCCTGCTTTGCTGTTGTAACACTGGATTGGTTGTGTTACCAATGCAGAATGAATTGAGCAGACCTGGCTCTGTGTGAATGAGCTGAAGTTCTCAGAAGCAGTGGCTGTGAATCTGACTGCCAGCAAATAGTTGTAGGCACTCCTGCTGTGTGATATGGGACAAGAGAAAATCTGTTCAAATGACTGTACCTGTGTGTGAGAAGCAGAGATACCGATATCTATCTTGAGGTCAATGGCCATAATATTTGATAGATACATTTAAAGTTACCCAGTAGGGCATGAATTTCATGTCTTGTAACTGTAGTATCAGCTGTGCAGAATATGCATGAGTTGCCATGCATAGATATCTGAAATACCTGTGTGAACTGTTGCTGAGTTGTGCACATTTGTGTAGTATATTGGGCTGGGCAGGGCACCATGTTAATCCTACATGCCACATGATGCTGAAGCATATAGTGCTGCAGCATGGAGATTATCCTGTGAATTCATCTTCTTATAGTTACCTGAATACTGGAAACTGAAATCAGGCAGAATTATATACATTTTCCATGTTAAACACAAATCATATGAGTTAGGTGTTTCCACTGTCAGGAAAAAAAGCCAAAACAAAACAAACCAAACCAAAACAAAAAACCCCAAACAACTAAAATAAACAACCCCAAAACCTAAATCACCAGCCTGTTCTCTCTTTTTCTCTCCATTTTTTGCACTTGTTGCCAATTTGTCTCATTTGGAAGAGGTTAGAGGCTTAATCCCTTACCTCATCATGCTGAAATAGAGATGTTTCTGATGGACACTTGAAATGTAAAATTCTGCTTTGTCTTAAGGGAAGTATCTCACAGAGACCCCCCACTTGGCTGTGGAATTGTGGAATTGCTACTGGTGGCTCATATGCATGGAATATTGATAGTTCAAGTCATTTAAACTTAATTTAGGCATATCAGAGAACATACTTAGCCCAAATATCAAATCTGAGAGACCTATGCTTATGGGAGCTATTTGAAATGCATAGACAATATACATAGTACTTTCTGGTTTTAAACAACTTTCATCCAAGATGAACTAAGAATAAGCTTTGAAGTATTTGCTAAAGTGGAACTGGGTGTAACACAATAATTGAGACGGAGCTGAAAGCAAGACCAATGACATCCCTGCTGCACAGAGACCCCTGTATTTTCCTACCTCCTTTAGAAGTCAGGACCCTTAAATGCTTACTTGTCATAAGGCAGAAACTAATCAGGTCTTCATGCTTTCCAAAGTGCCCAGAAATCCTTATTTATTGCCAGTAAGATGTGAACCAGCTGGGTAACTTAAACTATTCCTTCTCAGACACTGTGTAAGCATACCTCCATATTAGGGAGCAAATAGTGGAAAGGGTGGAATAGCTGCTTTTCTGGGTTTTTCTAAATGGAAAAGGGCTTTTTTTTTTTTTTTTTTTTTTTTTTTTTTTTTTTTTTTTTTTTCCCAGTACTAAATAGAGGAGTACAGGTTGTTATTCCTGGCAAATTTAGTATTTGGAGACTTGTTTTCTTTGCCCACCTTAAGTACATGAGATTCAGACTTGTAAGAAAAGGGTGCTCACAGCTGTGCTAGGCCTGCTGGCAAATAAAATTCAGTACAGATGGTTGTCTGCCCACACTCTATTTATGAAGAGGCCTGCAGTGTTTATGTTAACGGTGATGAGTTTGAGAGATAAAAATAGGGAGTTGTTTGTTGTTCATTTGTTCTTTATAGATCTGCAGTGAACTTTTTTTATAAAGCACAAATTCGATAGAGAGATTTGTTAACCTTCTAGAAGAGCAGCCTGTCAAAAAGCCAAGCTGCAGACGTCTCAAGTGCCGGAATCATTCCTTGCTTTTTATACTTCTTCCATTCACTCCACAAGATGGTGCTGTGCACCCACAGACCCCAAACATACTTTGCTTGAGTTTTCCCAGGTCGTTGGTGGATATTTGGATTATGAAAACTTGAAATGAAGTTAGAAATAATCTCTATCTTCCAGCTGTCTTTTTCTCCTCTCCAAATTAATCTCAAAAAGAGGTTTTCCAAAATCACCTAAGGCTTTGTATAGTCCTCTATAGATTATGTCTTCCTTGATATTTATTGAATCCTGCAGCTTTGCCATGACTTGAGGGTTTAGGAAACCTTCCAGGGGCTGCTTCCAGATGCCATAGTTTCAGAGCAGACATACTAAATAGTAAATAGAAAAACCGAGATTGTGTGTTCTTGTCTGTGGCTGTTCCTTTTGGATAACTTGCTGAGTCAGGAAGATGTCTGCATGTTGCTGGGGTCTGCTTAGTTCTACATATATTTATTTATTTAAGTTGTGTGCAAAATGTCCAGAGCTTCAGTCCTGGGAATTTAAATTATGTGATCGTGTCACTTAAAATAACTAGCAGTTCTGCTCCTCTCACGCTCCTACCTTATGTTTTTCTATTTATGGGTTTGGGAGTTATTTTGTGTTTTATTTCTCCTGCTTTCTGTTAGATTTGGAGTAGAGCACTAGTGAGGGTACTGTCTTTGGGAGGAGGAAACTTTGGAAGCTTGTCTTTGAAATAGTGAAAGTCCACTGATCTTCTGCCACAAGGTGGAAAGAGACTTTTCTAGAGGGAAAAGTCACTTTTCACAAACTTGCCAGGGCATTAGCCTTTCTTGAGTTGCTAAAGCTGGTTTTGTGCCCGTATGGAAAGTAAAAGAAGCAAATTACTAGTTATTTTTGAAGTGATTGATAGAGAGCTTCCCTTTGTTATACAGAACAGATTCTTTCTTTACAGAAGCAGGTATTTGGGGTGAAAGGCTTCTCCATCCATTGTGTGTCCCTGGAGTCTGCCATTTTAGCTTTCTGATTATCACTCATATATTTGTGTATTGTAGATGTATGCCCATTGTCTTCAAAGCTCTGCCAATCATTTTGTTATGCTTCCATAAAGAGCAGTCTGACCTCACTTGTCCTCCCACTTTTGTTCTTAGCAGTTTTCAAAATCTTGAACTTGCACTTCCTGTTTTTATGTTGACTGAAAGTGGATTTCTGATTTATAATATCTAGTCTCAGATCCCCATAAGTGGTGTGGAGGTGATTAGTAGAGAAGAGGTACAAAATCTTTATGTGCCTAAATGAGGCTGAGACCCTCCCCAGTTTTTAAATACAACTGGTCTGGATTAATGTGGAGCAACTGCAATTCTGGGGCAAGTCAGTAACAGTTTTCCGTTTCAAATATCTAAATGCATTTCAGCAGGACTCCTAATGCACATCTTAGAATTTTCACAGTTGTTACTTTTCACTTAGCTTGGGAACTTTAGGACCTAACTACATTGATGGCATCATTTTGTAAGGGTTGTTTCTTGCTCCCTTACCTCAGGACACATTTTGGATATAAGCAGCAGTTTTTGCCAGCAGCCATTAATCCCCAAGAACTGTGGCATGGAAATTCCATGTCATGCATGTTCTCCAGGGCAAGAGAAGCTTCTTGCTTATCTGGATACCTCTAGCAAGTTTTATAAGATGCTAGTAAATGTTCCAATGCTCAAAGCTCATCTCTGATTTCTCACTCAAATTTTAATTCCAAGGTACAACTTCAGAAATGCTTCTGTGTATCATCAGATATACACCAGAGGGATTTTTAACTTCAGAAATGGTGTTTCTCATCACTTCTCTGTCAATGTCCTGTCTCTGCTATTGTGAAAATTTACCAAATAATAAAAGCTAGGCTTCACTGATATGTTTTTGTCTCTAAGTCCTCCCCAGATTCTTGTCTGGGGTTGTCTTATCTTGATGTAGTAGTTATGGCTTCAAGGCTTAGGGGATTGAGAAATATGATTAAGACTTTATGAATAACACTGTGAGGGTGTTTTCTGCATGCAGTGTGATGCTTGGTTTGCCCTCCTCAAAAGTACGCGTGTTAGCAAATACCTGAACTCTTCTTTCAGTTAAGTGATTCGTGTTTACTACCTATAGATTATACTGAGCTTTGGAGAGGCCAGACAGGGTCACAATGCACAAGTAACTTGAGAGCATTTTAGATGAGAGTGCAGAGGCGTGGGTGAGGTGGACTAGCTCAAAGCAGGGCCTGTTCTGTGTGGGAAATAGCTGATGCTGCTCTCATTAGTTTGATAAGTACAGCTTTTGCCCTAACTTGCCTTGTCATTGCTGTTATAGTGCAGACTTCTGATTTCTATGTTGGTGTCTTCCTTTTGACTTGGGGTTTGCTGTTTGAATGGGGACATGGTTCTCCAATTTTTCCATGTGTTTTTTTCTGAAGGCAACCCAGGACTTGTGCAGAGCAGCAGCTGTGAATCGACAGAGCCTGCAGTAAAACAGCAGGAGGACACACCAGAGCAGAAGGGGTTGAATTCTCCAGAGACAATTTTTAAACTAGTAAGCATGGAGCAAATTTTCCCTTGCTCCTTGTTTGCTTGTGGTTTTTTGTTAATTTTTTTTGTTTTGTTTTTTAATGACTCCAAGTTTCCTTTAACATTTGCTGCTCCTGTCTTATATATCTTTTGAGTCTGGGAACTGCTAGCTACAGAAGGTAGTGAGACTATTTGATGTCAAAGGGAGCTTCCTCTTCAAAAGGTAGTTGGAAGATGGCAGGGAGGATGAGCTGGTTTGGGATCAGTTATGTATCTTCCTCTGGTTCAGATATGGCTCAGGCTCTGAGAAAATAACAGCTGTTCTGCTGTGATGACCAGTATATAGCTTACTTTGTGGGATGTTTTGCAGAACTGGAAGATCTCAAAAAGTTCTTGAGGAAAAGCTTCAACATCAGAACAATTCTCTTGCTTTTGCCTCTAATTAAGGCTTGTGGTCAGAGAACAGGGGTCAAAAGCTGAATAAGATTTTTATATTTTTCATGTAAGTGAATTCTATTGAATAAATGCTGAAAACTAATTTTTAAAATTGGAAATCCAACAGGAAATTTTGACTGAACCACTGTTCATGATCTGTAGAATTTGCCAATTACGGCTTTTGACTGGATGTTTTAGTAGTGCAATTCTCTCAGAACACAAAAGTTGAGCTCAGATATTCTCAGAAACCTGTAAAACTTGTGTCTTGGTTTAGGGCAAATTTGGGAGGAAACTCCAGAAGTGGTCCCTCTAGAAAGCAGATTCAAGCCCCTCCGCACCTTAGAGTCATTGCAGTTCTCTTCCAGATATTTCCAGATACACCTGATAATGAAAGTATCTCTTCCTAATTTTCCTAATTGTAGTAGGAAAGTCTTTGGTAGCAGAAATCCTATTATTTCAATTACTCACCAGTACAATACAAACTAGCAAACACAGTGACCAGTTGGAGCAATATCCAAAGACACTGAAAGAATAGCTCTGTACCCAGCTGAGAATTGCCTTCTGTTTCACACACCAAAGAAAAGGAAAAACCTTCTTAAGGCAAATGACTGTCTACCTGAAGAAGTAGGGCACAGCAAAGCTCACACTCCTCCTATGCCTGGGCAGTAAATCTGTCTTCTCCCTTTTGATCCGTGAAACCACCTATGGCAGAGTACTACTGGGACTGTCTGAGGACACCTAGGTTCTGTCTCTTAGTGTGATGTTAGTGTTGTTCTTCACTGCATCCTTTCTATGTGGAAGATATGGAGCTTTTTTCCTGCAATATATACAGAGCAAATTCTTTTTCCTTGTTAGTACTCACAGGGTGTTGTGGATGCCTTCTCCTGGACTGGTGCAATCCATGAGTTGGTGTCTTTGCTGTATCCATTCACCCATTCACTGAACTACACCATTTTGTATCATGTTTAAAAAACGACTGGATGTGACACTTGGTGCCATGGTTTAGTTGAGGTGTTAGGGCATGGGTTGGACTTGATCTTGAAGGTCTCTTCCAACCTAGTGATTCTGTGTGTGATAAGTAGGTATAATAGTAGATTCTTTTGAGTCTCTGCACATTGCCTGTGCATGACTGTGTAGACACAGCTTGAGAACCTGAAAATATGTATTTGAAGTTATTTGGCAGAAAATGCAAGGTTCTTAAAAAAAGCATGCTCAGTATTGGCTAGTTAATCTAAAGACACACATTAATAAGCCTTAAGAAAAAAGAAGAAAAAGTTTATTCAAGTAAAATAAAGGGTTAAATATTTAGAAAATAATTTGAAAGCAATTTTGGGACAGGAGCTTCTGAAAGGCTAATTTCTAAGCTTTTTTCAAAACCTTTTCAAAAAGCAATTTCATACTCCTAAATTAGGTTTCTTATTCTCCTGTGCCTAATGTTGGTCTTAGATACACTCTGCAGATTTGCAAAGAGATCACTCAGATCAAATCTGAAATCTCTGCCTTCCACTTCAGCTGTCTGTATGGGTTTCCTTTTGTATTTCTTCACAATTTGTCCCTTAGCTATCAGAGTTGGTTGGCCGTTCAATCAGTAGGCAGCTGTGGAAGATCACCACCTGAGTGTTTTCTTCGCCGTTCAGATTCCAAGCAGAGGATTCTTTTGCTCCTATTGTCTGCCTTTCTGCTTTAGAAGAAATTAGCATAAAATGTTTCACTTGAATATTTATTGATCAGGAGTAGAGAGAAGCCTGAAAAATACAGCAGAAATTGTTTAAGTAAGGTTAAGTTTAGACTGCAGGGAAACATCCTCCTACTTTGCAAACTAAATGGAGCACTCACTGATGTCAGTTTGCTCTAGAACTAAAGAGCTTAAATTTGATCACGACTAAACACAGTTAAAAAATATTTCCTATCTTCTGCAATACATGTTACCAGTTTCAGGGGATTCTGTTTCAGCTTTGACATCATGGGATCTATTCTTGTTTGCATAAATTGGGTTTGTAAGATATCTTAAACGTTAAAAGGGAGAATATTTCTGTCATCTGGGCAAGGGCACTAAAGGATCTTAAAAGCTGAAAAGGTCCAGCAAGGAAGGTGACATGGACACTTGGAAAAAAATACAGTAAAGAGGCAATACCTCTGTCTCGCAACTGAAGTATTTCCCATTTTTCTGGGAGCATCTCTGAATGAGGAGGAAGGCTTTTCACTGTTTACAAAAAAAAATTAATGGTCATGGACAGTGATAATGAATGAAGACAATTCTAGAAAAAACACTCAGAGATTAAAAAACCCAAACAAAAATAATTATCTGTTTTTTGTAGTAATTACACAACATTATTGTGTAGTCAATCAGGATGCAAAAGTTTTAGGAATGTCTCCTCTCTTCCTACCAGCAATCCCTTTGTCTCAGTTCCCAAAAGAAATTATTGTTTCTTTGAGTAAGGACTTAGTAACGGACGTGGTGTCATGAGGATTAATTCTAGATATCTCTAGAAGCAGGTGTAGCCACACAGGATTAGGCCTTGTTCATGTAAAAAATAACCCTCTGGCTCCGTGTTCACATGCATTCTAATTTCACTGGAGATAAGTGATTTTTATTGATGGACACTGAACAGCAATGGATAGTCTGAATGAAGAGAGAAGATAGCACTGCTCCATTGCCTAGGCTATTCCTGAGGCTTTGGAATTATGAAATAACAGTAAATAGCTGAAGGTTTGTTTCATTCTCTGTAGGTTGAGACTGTTCCTCTCTGGTTTCCTTCAGCTGCATACGCACATTTCATTGAGATAATGTTTTTTTTTATTCCTTGAAAGGGTAACATCACATACCATACATCTTCTCAGGGAAGGAAGATTCAGACCTCTCTTCTAAAGCACATATCTCAGGTGTTAGCTGGGGGCATTTCCCTTCCCTACTTCTTATGTGGAGATCTCTGTCCCTGAGCAACCTTGGAGAATCACTGTTGGTCTTCATTTCGCAGTCTTTCTCTTCCCATCAGGAGAGCACCTTGCTGCTGATCAAATGCCAGGCATTTGCTGTACTATTTGGTTAATGTGATGGATGCCTCTTTCTCTGCCTCTTTGCTGTTTGGAGCTAAAATGTGGGATTGTAAGCTAGGAGGTGATTAACCTTTCCTAATGGGACTGTGCTGCAAGCAGGATCTCACCCACCGCATCTTCATTAGCCTCGACCAAAGCCTGCATTACCTTAGATTAGGTAATTGGTCATTTGTAGCACAGGAGAAGGAGGGGAGGAAGAGCTTATGAAAAGTGTCAACTAGATTAAGGGCATTAAAATTTAATTCCTGTTATCCAAGAATTCTGGAAGGCAGCATTTAATCAGGCATGCAGTTGAAAACCTCCCATCATCAGAGGATTCAGTCACAGTGAGCATGGTATTAGTCTGTGAAAGGAGGTGTACTGTGGTAATGGTTATGACCTCTGCATGTAGCAGTGAGTTTAAGGTTATTTGTATAAATTTTGGAGCTCTTGTCATTTGCCCAAGGGGACAGAGCTTGCAACTGAAAACCACATACTCTGTCTTGTATCAGTTAGCTGAAGATTTTCTGAAGAAGCAGTGAATTTTGTATTCTGGAAAATTACCTCATGTGTTTCCTCCCTTTATCAAGAACAGTCTTGTCCAGATAACTTATCTGTGCCCTATTTCTGGCTGAGTATCCCAAAGAATATCTCCTCAGGGTCAAGGGCTTCCCAAACACTTTTGCCTGAAATGTTCAGAATATCTTCAAATGCCCTGATAAGATGGACTATAGAAATGGCTGTCAAGAAGAAGTTTCTGGATGAGATACAGTCTTTGTGGCAAATTCCAATTTTTTGAGACTTTTTTGGGTTTTTTTATTCTTAAAATAATGATACATGTTATATGTGGCATGTCCCCAGATGCTAAACATGATGCAGCCATAACTAAGGAATGAAGCAAACAGGTTAAACCCTATAATTCTGCGATACTTCTCAGGAAGTTACTTTCCTCCTGTGCTTTAACACTTTTGGCACATGCACATGTTGAAAAGATCAAATATTTACCGTTGTGCATGGGTCTGCAAAAGACTTGACTGTGTCCTACTCATACAAAACAAAGACACAGGGCATAATGATAATGTTGAGCTCCATCCTTGTATTTTATGCAAAACCTTGATAAAAATTAAGAGGGAGAAAAAAAAAATTGGTCTTTTGATGTTGTATGGTCAGACAGCAAAACTGCCTCTTTCAATGACTGATGATCATCAGGAGGGTTGTCTGGCATGGAGCAATGTATTGAGGAGTTTTTCTGAACCCAGGAGCCCTTAGAGTTTTTCAAGTGTTTTGTTATATGAGCTTTAAAGGAGATGACATGTTCTGTCTGCACTTGCCCCCAGTCTGTGGCTTTGGTAATAAGATAGTGTAAAAATTCAGCTCAGGCTTTCTTCACAGGTTTGGCTGCTCCCTCCCTTGGAAGCTATCTTGTTTTACCCTTCAGCAGAGTCCAGCCAGAATGGTTCTTTATGTAGTTGTTCTGGGAGGTCAAGGTATTTCAGAACTGTACTTCTGATATGCTGGTGCTGCTATGGATGGATTTTACTGTGAAATGCAGAGAAGCAGGAGGCTGCAAGGAACCTCAGGAGTCCTTGCCTCCCGTACTGTGCTTTAGTAGGAACCATATTTCATAATACCTTTCAGAAATGCATGAAGCTTTATCCCTCATTTAGAGTAGCTTTTTGCCCCTGTTCCCTGTAAAGGCTTTTTAAAAGCTTCATTGCTCTGCTGATTAGAAACTTTTGTCTAATTTCCAGTCTAAATTTATTCTTTGGCAGTTTATAGCCATCTGTTCTTGTACCAGTATTGTCCTTAGTTAAATAGTCATTTCCACTCCTCAGCTATTTCTACCCCTGGGTGTTTGTGCACAGTAAATGTATCTCTCAACATTTATTTAGCTGGTCTGAACAAGCCAAGCTTTTTTATTATTCTTTTTCCCAGATAGGCTTGTCTGTCCCCTGATAGCCTTCCTCTACAGCTATTTTAGTTATTTTTCTTTGACCAGTATTGTACTGACATTGGCATTTATTTGTGTTCAGAAGGCATGGTCCTGGACTTCTGAAAGCTTTGGTCTTTGTATTTTTGTCTGGGTATTGTGTGGAAATATGACTCTTATCTGGATTATGCTACTGGTTTTCCTTGCAAGTTTACCTTCTTTGATGCTTTGTAAATAGGAATAAATAATGGTGGCAATGTCTGTGCAGTGCTGGCATAAGACTAAGTGAAGACTTGTAAGCATTGGGGTTTGTCCTTTTCTCCCAGCACTGACTCGAGCAGCTGCAGACCAGTCCTGCTGTCCTTTTCAGGGGTGGTTTGTGGTGTCTGGTTGGTCTGGCAGAGTTGTTTCTTGGTAAGCAAGCCTTGATGAACCTTGGAACATTGACTTACACTGTAGACTCACTCTTACCTTACACAGACACCTGCCACACAGGGACATTTGAACTAGTCAAACTCCCCTTATGGGCAAGGAAGAGCAGCCTGAATCATCTCATTCTAAAATAGATATCTGTTAAACTTGTTACTGTCCATTCAACATTTTTGTAAATAGGATGGTGCATTCAGTTAGTTGATTAAACCCACATTTGTAGCCCATATTAGCAAAATGGAGCTAATAGCAGTTACATGTCTTCCAGATGTGGGGTAAGGAAAAGCATAAAAGACTGTCAGGTCCTTCAGGGTTTTGAAACTGCATAATGATAGGTGGGGAAAAGCAGAGAATAAATGATATTCTAGTTGAACGATTGCCTGTGGGAAGATCTTGTTTCTGTCAGCTACTAAGAGATTATTCAGTCTGTCTCTTTTGGAAGCTGAGGGCATGTCTTAAGGGAAAAGGGCAAGAAAAGGTAAAAGGAAGAATAAAAACCTACAACAGCTCAAGGGGTTGGAAGACTCCAGGGTGGATGTAGTCCCAGTAGTGTGTACTCTTTTGATATCCTGGTGAAATCCAGGGTTTAATTTTACTTTCTGTAGAACAAGTAGGTACTTTCCTTATCTTTAGAACCTGTTTTCCTGTGCTTCTCTGAAATGGATCAAGTGATTATCACTTCTCTTGGCAAGTTTGGTAGCAAGCCAAGACAGCACAGATTCAGCAGGTTAGGGGCTCTTGTCTCTTTTCCGAAAGAGCATACAAAGAAGAAATGTGACATATGGAGGGTACTTCAGAAGTTTGCTCTGATGCTGAATTTATTGCATGGAAACAGGTCTGCAACATGATCCAGTTTTTCCCAGCAGCACAGCAAGATTTTGGGGTGTATTTATAAGTTACTTGGGAGAGACAGATAAAGGAAACAAGCTAGAAGATAAGCTGATGTGTCCTTGTTTGGGCCCTGTACCATTTCACAGAAACAGAATAAGATCACTTATGAGCCACTTCATTTGAAAGAAGGGAAGTCTCTTAAAGGACTCTCACATGTTGAACAGATAATGTGAATGCTAATGAAAAGGATGACTGATTAGGAACTACCTACTAGCTAATCTACTGCTTGTTGGTATAAATGAGTAGTGTTTTGGGGGTGACAAGCAAAAGTAAGCAACATATGGCATGACAGGTCTTTAAAGTCCTGAACAAGCAAAGAAAGCAAGAAGCATTGGACTGTTGAAGGAGTAGGGGGCCTAAACGAGCAGGCATGCTGCTTGATTTCTTTGATTATTTCTCTCTAGTCTGCCCAACTGGGGCTCACATCAAGTGATAATATGATCATTTCTGGAGTGTAGAGAATTTCCTGTCTAGGAGAAAAAAATCTGCTGAATAACCTAGTCCATAGAACAAGAAAAAGAATGTGAATGCTATTGAATATGAGAGATCTGAAGGCCTTTCTGGTGTTGTCTAATGCCAAAAATGGCAGTATGACCTCAATCAAAAGAACAGGATGCCATATCTTATATATAATGCTTATGAGATATTGGGAAACTGTTTGCAGAATTAGACTGTATAGATGTATAACCCTTTATAAAGTAATTCTAACATTTTTACACTTCATGATGGGTTTTATAGACTGATAAATAAGTACAAGTGTACAAGTATACAAGAAAAAGGGAAAGACCTAGCAATAAGTCTTAGCAAATGTCAATAATCATGTTTTATTAATATATAAGCTTTCCCACAGCATTGATGAAATCCCAAAGCAGCAAAATGATCGCTTTTTGCCTGCAATGTAGGACCTTTATCAAGTTCCTTTTTCTTTACTGCTTGGCTGTTAATAACTTTGTGGCTTTCCCCTTACTGTTACATGAGATCCAGGATTCAAAATGCACGAGTCTTGTTTTTCAGGCCAATTTGAATTAAAAGCAGTGACAGACAAATGCCGCTGGTGAACAAAAAAACTCAGATTTATTTTTAATGCTATTGTCATAGCATCTCTTGGTACAAAGAATTACTCTTTTCAACTGCAGTTATAGCACTGGCTTTTTCCCTGGCTAAAGCCCTCAGTAGTTCCTTCCCGTAGTTTGGAGGGTTTTTTTCTGGGGATGGGGTTGTTTTTATTTGCTTGTTTTTTCGTTTTTAATGCCTTTTGTTTAGCACAGTATAAATATTGGTAATTTCCAGAGTTCTTCCCCTCAAGAATCAGGCGTCTTTCTTTCTATAATTTGCTATGACACCTTAACTTATGCTAGTGCCAGAGGACTACACGGGCAAGTAGTAAAAGAATCTCTGCTGTAGAGATGTTAAAATCTCCTGCACAATTTTAACTCTCTTCAGCTGTTGAGCTGCTCTAGGATCATACTTTGAGGTGGCCTAGTCATACAGGACAGCTATGATTGCACTGATGGCCTGTCTTGATTGCCCTGCTTCACCTGACAGTAGCAGGAGGCCCTCTGAGGTTGCTGGCCAGAGTTTCATGTAGTCTTGAGAGGTCGATTGACTTGTAACAGGCCAGAGAAGTAGTTCTGTAAAGTGGCAGTCAACCCAGGATGAGCAGATGGGCTCTGATAGGGCAACAGAACTGTGCTGTGATGCTGGGATTGAAAGGTTAAGGGATGGATCGGGAAGCAAAATGTAAAGCATGTTTTTGAGGGGAAGTGGAAAAGATTTCTGAATCTAAGTGACAACATGGGAGTGCAAAACACTTGGTTATGGTTTATAAAGTTAAAACAAGGGGTGGATAAGGACATATAAACTGGCAGCAGATTGTGGTTTATGGTAATGACAGTCCCAGAGGAATGTCTTTCTCTTGGTGACATTGAACTAAATTGCATTACTCAAGATGTGTACTAAGGATGGGTAATGAGAGGCATGCATAGGGAAGAAGAGACTGCTGCTTTTATGATGGTATGAAATGACTGGGATGAGAGTGTGTGCGTGCCTGCATGTGCACTTCTGAGAGTGGGTGCAGAGGGGGAGGGCAGTTGCCAGGGCAGGGTGGGCTAAATTATTTCAGTTTGAAAGCCCTGAAGTTAAACTTGTTAAAAGAAAGGGTCATAAACATTGACCTAAACTTTTTTCCAAACTGAAATTCGGCCTTAAATACCTAAAACTTTGCCTTTAGCTGAACAGAGGTGCTTATTATATTTTTTTATGCTGATGTTTTGAGCTTTGAACTAAATTTGTATGTGGAAACCCTCTGGAAAGATACTTTTGTGAGGCTGATTACTGGGAAATAGTAAAGTTTATAGCCTGAGTGTCCAGGCTGAATCATATTGACTATGTCTCAAACCTAAACCACCCCTGTATCATAACTGCTTCAGAGTCTTGTGTGCCTGAAAGAAAGGAAATGCTGATGGAAAACACCCATATCTCTGTTTTCCTCAGTATGCCAGGGTAAGAAAACTTGTACCACATCTTTCAGTGTAGTTCCATTGTTCGTCTAATCCTTTTACCTTATTGCTGTAACTTTTAATATACTGCTGAACAAAATACCTTCATTTTGGTTTTGTTGGGAAAGGGTTTGAATATTTTCTTTATACTAGCTTAGAAAGATCTTTTGGATAATTTGTGACTTAGGAATCACAAAGTGAATACCAGGATACTCGAAATAACAAATCTGTGTTTACATGCAATCAAACTAGTTATCAGCTGAACAGCATATATCCTCTTCTAGGGAAAGGGCCAGGGCTATGACTTCACTGGTGTAAACTGTCTCTTTGTTCTGCATTCTCTCTGTAGGCAGAAGTTGAAGCTATGTAGCCATTTGCAGCCAGGGACTGACCTGCCATGACAAAGCTCCTTAGACCTGGCCCCTTGAGTGGAGTGGTGCTGTAGAGCTGGGATCCATACTGCTGAAAAGGAAGAGGGAAGCAATGAAGGGCCAGGAGCTTTGCAGTTGTGATATCTGCTAATCAAATAAACAACTGCAGTGGTGGGGCCTTCAGTTACAGTAGGGAGAAAAGGAGTTAGAATGTACCTACATTGGATGTAGGTTTGTGTTGGATGTTGGCATTTCAAGTGCTTGGTTCAAAGACATCTCTGCTGGTCGGAACTGTCTGGCCTCCTGTGTACCCTGTCAGTTAAGGATTCTTGCATTGGTGAGTAAATGGCTACTCAACTCTTCAATTACCATCCTTTTGGCTCTGTGACAGGGAAATGGATACCTGTGGCATTCTCAAGGGTGTACAAAAAGACCATGTAAGGAGCCCTAGGATGCCATTATGAAAAAGGAGAGTATCTTTCATTGTTCCTCTGAGTTTTTAAACTAACTCAGTATTTTTTTTTTTTTTTTTTTTTAATCCTGAAGTGCAGGTGACTGTCCACTCTTTTGGATCTTGGTGTTGGGTTTTTTTAGGATTTTGGTTTGATACTAGTAGTACTACTACTTTAAGGGTAGTGCCTTAAAACAAAGTTTCGTCAGTGGAATAATTGTGCTGTTAGATTTTTTTCTGAGACAGATTCTTAGTTTGGATTTCTAAACATTTGAGAAGCATCTGAATACATGGAAGAGACTTGCTGATACTTAGGCATATCACTACCTGTCGGGGATACAGCCTTTTGCCATTCCTTCCCATTGCAATGCCTTCTTTTCCCAAAAGCAATGAGGAGCTTTTCTTGAAGAACACGTCCTCTTAGAGCTGACTCGTTCCTGAGAGCAGAGAAAGTCTTTGCCAATGCTGACTGGAGTAAATTCACTTAGGCTGATGGCTGATGAAGGGTTGGAGGATTTATAACTTATTTGAGTTCCCATACATCACCCTCTGTGTTGCTTGCTTATGATGGCACTGCCAGAAGATAAAGAAGTGCAGGAGGCTCAGTGCAGGCCATAGTGACAGGCCAGGGACAAATGTCTCTGTTGGGTAAATTGATTTGAGTGGTTCTGATGAAGTATCAGGCTGGGCTGAAAATATGATTGCATTTAGTGATCCAGCTAGCTTATTATCCTGGTGGAATTCCAAATGCAGAGAAAGTTAATTAAAGTAACATGTGTATGTATTTTGTCTAGAATAGCAGACACTGATTTTTTTAGACATCTCTGCATGCTAATCTTTTACCCATATCTTATCAATCTAAATACGGTCTTGTACTATTTCTAATGTAATGGAATTGCCATGAGGCTGATAAATATCAGTTGTAATTTATAGGGTGTTTATTCAGGTAATGGCGTACAGAATACTTTTTACAGTCCCTAGAGTCTAAACAGGCAGACACCTAGAGGCATAAAAATGCATTATGAAAAGACAGAAAACAGACAAATTGTTTTATTTTCTGCAGGTAAAATTTAATGGACATAAAACTTAATATGGTGCTAAGAATGTGTGGTGGGATTTTTCTTTCTTGTTTTTTATTTGTACAATGGATGCAGAGCTTGAGAAAAAGTGGCTGGCATGAGGATTGTTTAATTACATTTTTCTGAAGCAGAATACCTTGTTTTCTTATAAGTGTTGCCATTGTGTCCCCTGTGAGTCTGATCCAGCATTTCCCCCCCAGCTGTGAGATGTCTGACAGAGAGGGGCTGAGAATGGAGGCTGTGCAGAAGAGCAGCCTGCTGGCTCTGCAAGCTGTGCCTGCAGAGCGGCTGGCACCCAGCTGCTCCCAAAGGCTCTCACTCCTTTTAAATGCTCTGTGGTGCCCATCAGATCTTTTGATCACTTTAGGGCTTTAAAGAAAGTAAGCTGCTCTGTGCTGGCTCATGTCACTATCTTCTACGTTGAGAGAACATTTCTGTACAGCCCTTTATTGCTGAGAGTTGTGGGCTACAGCCATCCTTGGGCTCGAGGTGGGTGTCAAGTCAGTGCTCTGCAAGGCACCAGCATTAAAGCTGTGTATGGTTCTTCTCCAACTGCAGTTTGAGGAACGTTCTTTTATGTGTGTATAAATTTCTAATGCTGCTAGAAAACTGCTAACTGTTCTAACTCATAATTGGGGTCAGGGAAGCTGAGGTGGGGAACAGAAAGTGACACTTTGCTAAGTCAGGTTGCCATGTATTGGCCCAGAATGCCAAGATTGATCCATCTCTCTTTTCACCAAGGTACAGATGATATATTGTTTTTTTCTATTCGATTCATATTTCTTGCTGGATGCAATGTTTTAAGCAAAGATGTAGTTTTAGAAAGCATTGATAGCTGACAAATAATGTTCAACTTTTTCTTTTGAGACAAATCTGTTACCTCAACCTTTTCTTTCACATAGCTTTCCTGTCTGCTTCTTCCTGTAAATGAGTGACAGGATGGGGATCACTATTCTTTCCTGGTTCAGTTGTTCCTCAGCAGCCTTAAATTGCAGGCATCTCCTGCAGTGTGAATGTTGAGATGGCTTGTAGGACACTGCCAGGAAAGCCTACAGCATGCAGATTTGAGAACAATCCAGCAGGAACTTGCTAGAGCTCAGACTGAAAATCGTTTGGTCTCCCTTCTAATCTGTCATTTCCCATCAGTACAATAATAGAGGAGATTATCCCTAGTGAAACTGAAAATGCAGAGGGCTTTGACCAGTGAGCCATGGATAATCGGGGGAAATATTAGTGGAGGGCTCAGTCTCCTGCTGCCAGCAGTGGTGACAGGTGGCATGGCTTTGTGGCACAGTGTTGTGGCATGGAGACAAAATGTCAGTCAATCATGTTTTATTGCTTCAAATTTTTTCAGAGCGGAAACATTACAAAATTAAGCCTCAGCACTTGCTCTGTGTGAACAATAAATATAGAAGAAATACATTAAAAGTTGCCAAAGTTTCTGGTCCTGCATGTGCTGTAGCACACTGAACTAAGACTTGGCTCTGAGGCTCCATTCTACAGTCCAGCTCTATCACTGTCCCAGGTAAAAGAGTCAGATCAGATGCTCTCTTTTCTTTTAAAGATACTGCATTTTCATTTCAGACCTCTGAACTATAACTCAAAGACTTCTGATTGATGAAATTTTGCTGTTTCTTTCCTAGTATGAAGGATCCACAGGCAGGACAGTAATTGACCGGATGATCATGCAAGTGGTTGTTTTTCTTATTTAGTCAAAATTAGTGGAAAAATTTAAACTGCTTTAATTCAATAAAAATATCAGAGTTTTTTAATAAGCCTCTGGATTGGATGGACAGTTTAATGTAATATTAGGGTTATGTTTTGTGTGAATACTGTAATTAAAGTATTGTTTTCAACCCTAGAAGTGGCTGCACTTTATCAATTCCAACTAACAGCACAAATCTACCTCACAGGGACACTTGATTGCTGATGTTTTCAACTACGTTTTAATATCCTTTGAAAAATGTAGAAATAATGCAAAGCATATATTCACAACAATAAGGATATTACGGTGGCAAGTGTTCACTTCAAAGAAAAAACTATTTATGTTGGTTGAGAAAGTGGTACTTCTGCTGCAGATCTTGGAATAAATAATGTAGGGCCTTTTTATTAATTCTGTAAGTAATGACTCATGTCATAGTCTAGATTTCCTCATTGCTTCTTTGGAAAAATCTTTATTAGTTTTTTAAGAATGTGTGGCCAGAGACAGCAGACACTGGTGTCTGATAATTAATAAACTTATGAAGTGGTTCTGTTCTGTGCTGTTTCTTCCCCTGCAAAGGTGTGATGAGTTCCAGCTTGTCAGCCAATTGGTTTTTTATCTCTTCATCACACTACTGATGGTTCTTTTAGCAGGATGGGTTAGAAGGGACCTTATAGATCATCTAATTCCATCACCCACGTTTTCCATATGAAGAGCTGTTTCTTCAGCGTTTTGGCATAGGGCAGTGGTGTTCCCAAGGGGTCAGTGTTGAAGCTGATATTGCTTAATGCACTCACTAATAAGTGAGGTGATAGGATAGAATAATTCCTCTCTTTAAGTCTGCAGATAACACTAGATAGTGGAATCAATTGGTATGCCAAATGTCAAAGCTGCATTTCAAAGACACTCTCATGACCTGGAGAAATGTGTTGCTAAAAGTATTAACCACCCTAAGCACTGTGTGGTTGGGGATGAATTTGGAATCTTGTTTCCAGCTGACAATGAGGAAGCAAGAGAGAGGTTAAAACATCCACTGCATTCATTGCAGGTCCAGAGGAATTTTGTGAGAGAGCAGGTTTGATTGACTTATCCACTGGTTGTCCTTGTTCCTGTTGCCTGCCTAGCATAAGAGAAAATGTGAGGCTGCCATGTTTGTAGCATAAGCAACTCCAAAGCCTAGCTACAGCACTCCTCTTTTTGCTTCTCTACAGATTTCTTTATTAGGCTTCAACGAATAAAATCTCAAATAGTTAAACTGAGCAAATCATATGTGGATTTTGTTTCCTCACCAAAGGCAGCACAGAAGATGGAATATATTTGATCTCTATGGATAAAATTGAAGTTGTCTGGTTTGCCCAAAGCCAGTTTTTAATTTTTCAGGCAGTAGAAGGCAGCTGCTTCCTTCAACCTACATTTAAGACTAAAGGGTATGGCAATGAAGTAGAATAAAAGTGAGGTTATATTTGGAGGTCATGCAATGTGTCCTCTGAAAGAGGGCTGCCTCAAATTTGAAGGCAAGTTGTGCCCACTTGGGCTTTATAGAACTTTAAAGCTCTCTATATGCAGAGAAAGCATTTCAATGGTAGTTTTACAGAGCAGCATCTAATCCACACCGTTATTTTCTGTTTATAACAGAGAAGAATTTTCATTAGATCCACCAGCATTATGTTGTCTCTGTTTTTGTCCTTTATTTAGATACTAGTTTCATTATGTCCTGGCACACAGAGACTAGACTATGACTTTTCTCATCACTCATTTGGGAATCATTGGATGAAAAAGGACAATAATAGTTCTGCATGTTCTTGTTGGAGGGATGTTTTCTTCCTTATAGTTTGGATTTCAGTGTCCTGTCTATGTCCCTGGAACAATATACCTTTCCAGCTCCCCTGAATATTGGATCAGTAATCCTATCTTTAATTTGCATAACTGTAGTATAGTGATAATGCTTTTATAAAATTCATCAAGTGCTTCGTATGGGAAAGGAATATGATGGCCCCTGACAGCTTGTAGGGTTATGTGGTACTAAATAAGCATTCCACATCTTAAAAATGGGCTTTACTAGTCATGAGTTGGAAATCCAATCTAAAGAAAAGCTACATGATGGAAAATAAACAGCTTTTCTGAGCAGATTGTTTTATGGAATTTCTGGCAGAGAAATGCTGTAAACAGTAAGGGTTTACTGTAGCCTTCTCACATCCTTTGGATCTGAAGACTTCTCTATATCTCTTATGGATTATTGTTTATTTGTTCAGTAGACTGAACTGCACACTTGGAGACATTTCTGCAGGCAGCATTAACTCGTCAGGGGGTTGGGCCACACTTCCTACTCCCAGCTGCCCTCATCAGAAAGTTGTGTGCTACCCTAAGCAGCTGCTTTGGAGACAGCTGGCACAATCCAGCCACCCTTCAATTTGTGCTTGCTAGCAGCTGTCTGGCACATTGTTATTTCTGAGATCATCCCTCTTTTTAATGAAACAGTTCTGTGTGTCTTTACTATTGCTCCTGGGTGTGCTTTAGGTCCTAGCAAAATCTGTGAGTCCTTTGGTCATCACATTGAATTTTTGGTGGCAGTAGGATGGCTTGATACGTTGGTCCTGTGTTACAGCAGATGTGGTGTTACAGTGTGGGAGAGGGAGGACCTGATAGTCAGAAGTGCTAGCCTAATGCTCACCAGTGCTGTCCAGTCCTAGCTGTGGACACTGGTGCTGTCCATGCTGATAATCTCTCATTTGTCCAGCACCTTTACTTGGAGAGGGCCTGAAGCAAATTACACTCAGGCAATGTGTCCACCTCTGTGTTGAAATGAGACAAGTATATGATGGTGCACAACACAGCTGCATGAGTTTCAGAAAATGTTGGATAATCACCAAAAGCTACTAGGTGAATGACAGGCTTATTGTTAGATGAAGGAGTGCACAGCCATTGGATTCTCTTTAGATGTCTCCCTTTGAAGAGCACATCTGAGCCAAAGAGTAAGGCCAAGAACAGACTCATAAAGTCTGGATTATGGTGATTTTACATTTTCAATTATTTCCTTCCCAGGAGCTTCACTAATGTTTGTTCTGTAGATCCTGGAGGAGCCCAAAGCTACTGTTGGGCAAAAGCTCATGTAATCAGAGCATTTAACAAGAATGCAACAGCTGGGCACATGCCCAGTTGTGAGGCTGGTAAGTTTTAGAAATTAATCTGCTGGAGCTTTTTGTACAAAGATCTTTAGGATCGTGAGGAAGCTTGTTCAGTTTGTTAAACATCTGTGGAACAATTAATGAAGTTTATTTAATGGGATGTCTCTTTCTATGATGAAATGCACGAATAGAATTAGTGCTAGGTGAATATGTGAACTGGAGCTGATGAACACCAAAACCCTCTGAGCAACTAACTTTATATCTGTGGATTAAACTAATATTAATCAAACTAATCAGAAACTGTCTCTCCTAGGTGGAGGTTCACTTATGAGTAATCATCTATATCTTACAACTAACCATGCATGCCACTCTCTTTAGTAAGTCTTTATTCAGAGGAGGAGGGATAGCAGAAGAATATAAGGATACTGTACATTAGGAAACATTCAGTATTTTATCACTTTGGGATGGGGTTTTTTTTATTGCTAGGCGACTGGAGTCATGGTGTGTGTGTGTGTGGACTGGTGCTCCTCTTCCTGCAGAGGGCTGCTGAAGCAGCTGTGGCTCTAAGATGCCATCAGCTTTTCAGGGTCTGATACTGAAAGATAGAAAACAGACTTCTTGCTGGTCAGATGCGCAACTTGTGTGGAACCTTCTCTGTTGCTACTTCTCATTTCCAGTTTTCTTTGTAGGCAGAGATCTCTCTCTGGTTTCTCTGCATCTCAAAGAGAGTCTCTTTTACTGCTTCCTAATGTGGCTTTGTAACACTTCTGTAGCTTAGGGCAAGAACAGTTTTCCCTCTGAAGTCCTTCAGTCTTTCCTCAACCCTTTACCTGATTTTCTGGGCTCTTTTTGTTCCTCCTCTCACAGGGCAGAGAAGAGGAGGGTGGAACAACTACAGCAGTACCACTGGTGCTGTAGACCTGGGGATTTAGGGAAGAGAAATTTCTGACAAACTAACACTGATGAGGAAGAGAAACATATGCTTCCACTCGTGCAAGGCAGTGCAGAATGAATACCCTGAGGCAACTGCTGTTCTTATCTGTTTGAGGTGAAGGGAGATATGCTGTTTGGAATCAGATTCACTCAGGTGTTAGTGACCTCCTGCCTCTACAGACTCCACCAGGACTGTAATTACTGTACTGATGAAAAGTCATTAAGTTTCTTTCACCTAAGCAATAAAAAGCAGTGTGAGATAAAGGACAAGGTGCTTTGGGGGGAGAAAAAAAAAACAAAAACAAAAACAAACCAACAAAACAAAGCAAAAACCCAAAAAAAACCCCACAAAACAATGAAAAAGCAAACAAAAAAAACAAAGAAGAAACCAAATAACAAAATGAATTTGTCCTGAAGGTGTTCATTTACATCTGCTAGGGAAGAAAGTAGGAATGGGGTGTTTGCTGCATGGCTCAGGAGTCAGTAAATGAGAGTGAGTATCTGGCTTTGTGAACAGCAAGTCATTTCTGGCTGTGCCAGAGAGAAAATGTGTTGCCATGCCTGAGCTGCTCAATGTCCATACTCTCAACTTTCTGTTCAACTGAATCCCTGTTTTTGTGCATCTACTTTAATACTAGTGATGATGATGATGTCCTCAAAATTTTTCTAAAAGCCCTGAAATAAGATGCTGAAGATCAGTCTTTCTTAAGCTTTTTCTTCTCCAAGTGAAGATGAAAATGGTGTACTGGACTGAGGATCATTGCTCAGGGCTCTCAGCATAAAAATGTTGTGTCCTGCAGCCATAAGTTCAGATTCCAGCAAGATTAATTTTTTTGCTCTTAATTCTCTTGCCATAAATGCAGAAATTCTGGTTTTCGTCAGGATAACATGTCTCTGATCAGTAAAACTACTAAGGCATTATAAAATGTATATAAGAGGGGACTTAGATACATTACTTGCTGTTTCAAGATGTTTATTTCAATCTTCATATTTAGAAGAGACTTTAAAAGTAAGGAGAACAAAATGCTGCCACAGCATTTGTTGGTGGTAGTGTGGAAGTTGTATTACATCAGTAGACAAAAGGTCTGTGAAGGGCACACCTGCTGAGATGCCTTGAGTGGAGAGAAAGCCCTCAAGCAGTTCCAGGATGGATATCTATGTACGTGCTTCTCCCTGTGTGACTATCCCTAGAGAGAGAGGAGAATTACAGAATGGCTGATTCCAATATGACTGGTTTAAGACTCCAGAAGGGCATTCAGAGTTAGCTCTAGTACCAAAGCTGTTTTGCAAATGTTCATACTGCTCGTGTCCCCAGGTTGAGGTTGTCTGTAGGCTTTTCATTTCAGTTCTGTGTATGGTACACCCAGTGCCAATGTGAACAGTAAGATGAATGGCTATTTATTTCATCTTACCAGAGCTAATCCATCATGGTGCATGTAGCAATTGGATTTCTGCACTCCAAAAAGCTTTTACTTCCAGATATTAAATAAATAAATAAATAGATGTAGGGACTTCTCTTTCTGAATCTTTATTTTCTTTCTTCTTGTTCTTATTCTTCTCCTTGCCTGCTGTGTAATAAATACGTTTATTTATTTTGGTAAATAGCCATAATTTGAAAATAGCTTTATTTAGCACTTACCCCACCACAGACATAAAGTGACTGATAGCAGCATTGTTCTGAAATGCCAGAAAATTAAGTCAAGATTTCTATTTTTAATTCCTTGATTAATTGCAAGCAAATGTTTTAATTCCTGTGGATCAGCAAAGACATTAATTGAGGATGGACCCTTTGCTGGGTCCTATTAGTATCTTTCTGTTGGAATAGATTATTCTTTTTCTTTTTTGAGGTTTCAGCAAAATAAATGAAATGACAATTAATACTTCATCCTCTGAGGTTCTATCTATAGTCATTAATAATATGTTTACCTGCCCCTTATCCCTTCTAGTTCCTTTATCAAATTCTACTAAATTTTACAGAAATGTTTTGTTTTTCATTATATTGAAAATAAAAGCTTTATCTAAGATATTTATTTGATCACCTTTGGTTTAATTTGTTTCTTTTAATTCCAGAGGTGTCCCATTGAACCCATCTGTCTACTGTGTATGTTACTGTACAAGATCAAACCATTTTCTACTCTTTCCTATGTGATTGGTTAGTTAGGTGGGTTTTTATTTTATGATAAATTCCAAAGCCTAACACTTCAGTTTCACTTTCTATGCTGAGGAAAAACTCCTGAGGGTTACTTTTCAAAATTAAAGGACAGTTTAGGAAGAAAAGAAACACCATCATTTTGCTTCAATTCACTGTGGTATCTACTTGTATAAATCATTAAGAAGATTAGAGGTGGGTTAAGACATTGGGGCCCAAGCTCTTTTTGTTTAGAAGAGCTGTGAGAAGGGGCATTATTACATTTAAAGAGTCTATGTATGTTTTTAGTGGCTATTGAAGCTTCAGATTTTACTGTACACCTTAGTATTGAGCTGTTGTTTTTTCCACGGGGGGGGTGAGGGGGGGGTGGAAAAGCAAACCCATTTTCTGTGTGTTCTCTTGGATTTTCCTAGATGCTCTCACCCAAACAGTCTGTAGAATCAGACAGCTTAAAGTGATAAGTCACAGTAAGAAGTATAAGCATCACAAGATGAGGTAGCTTACCACAGGCCAAGAATGGTGGGAAAGGAGGAGAAGACATACAGGAAGAGAGGAAAATGGGAATAAAACACCATCACACAGCAGGAATGAAATGCTTTTTTACAGAGAACCTAGCTTAAGATTGTTTGGGCTTTTTGCAGCTTTGATGTCTTCCTTCCTTTCCAGTTAATTATTCATGCACTTGCTACTAGCAGGCAAGTTTTGTTTTCCTTTAGGTGTAATTAGAGCAATCAGAGGGCTTGTAATATAGTAATAAAAATGCACTTTTGTTCTTTCTTTCACCTCTTTCCTTCCTTTTTTTCTGCCTCACTTCCTCTCTTTTTTGCTGATGTCTGTCTGCTGACCACTGTCTGTTCACCAATCCTTCCATCCTTCTAAATTTTTTCCTATTTTTTTAAGCTGTTTCTCTCCTTTTTTCTCTGTGTGCAAGTGCAGTTGCCAGTTTAAGATAAACTTCTGGACTTCAAGTTTTATGAATTCTTGCAGGGCAAATTGGCCTTGCTGTAATAGCAACTGTGCTAATTCTGAAATGAGCAGAATTAAATTGCATCCTGGAGGGCAGTCATTTGTATACAATGTGTAGCAGAGGAAGAGGTGACAGCACAGGTGAACTTTTACATGCCTTGTCTTTGCATGTTTTGGTACAGGGTAAGAAAAGATTTTCTTAATGCTCAGTCAGCCAAAGGTTTTATTAGGGTTTGGGGTTTTCTGTTATTGTGGAGTTTATCCTCTGGTGTGGATTGTGGATCGAGACAGGAATGGAATTCTCTTTTGATAAACTACCCTTGTTTGCTTTGAGTTATGCAACAGACTTAGTACATCACATTGTTTCTTAAATTGGTGTGCCTGGTGTTTAAACTTGTATATTTTTTCCTGCAAGTATGTATATATGTACATACATTTGCACATTTCTAGGGCAGCTGAAGCTCACTTAGTGCAATTGTTTTCTTGTATGTGTCAGAGCCACTCAGAGATTTTGCACAATTTATTCAGTACATCACAGTATCTCTTTTGGGGTCTGTTTGAAATGGCCTGTGCACTGGAGTGTAGAAAGTGAATCATCAAGGAACTAGATTCTCTGTAAACAGCAGTGACAAAAAAGAAGTAGTCTGTAAGCACTTAAGACAATTTTGCCTAAACACCCTTTGTATCTTCTTAAGGCAGCTGCTGATGGGCTTCTCTTAAGCATTAATTAATGCCATTCATATTAGTTGTGTGGTACTGCTGATGAACTTGCAAAGAGATGATAGTCATCAATACTCTTAACTGGTCAAGATGAGAGGTGCTTGATGGATGGGAGGGGCAGAATTTGGAAGAGAGGTCCTCTGCAGCTTTGATCTCTGGGTGGAAATATAGCTTATCCTGCCCAATGTCCTCCTTATGTGTTTGTGTGGGTAGGGGTCTCTGAGAGAGTTTGAACCATAAGAGTGCATAAATTTGGTAATGGTTTTTCATATGGAAAAGTCTTGTTGACAAGAGGAAAGGAAGAGTTGACCTCTGCAGTCTCAACCTTCTGCATTGCCTTCTAGTTTCCTCAGCTGGTTGAAATGATCAGTGTCAGTGCTGAGTGGCAATAGCAGTCTCTGCCTGTAGACTGTGCAATTCTAACAGTAGGGAAAGGTCTGCATTACAGGCAGTGTGAGTTCCAGATCCCTCTTCCAGGTTCACGGTTGGAGGAAACAAGGAAGTGCCAAATGTGGCAGCTCTGACTTGTACAGGCAGAGCTGTTGAAAGGACCAGCAGTGAGGAGAAAGCTTCTATGGATTTTTCAATAGCAGTGTCAGCCAATTTCCCATATATGAAATCCTCTTTTGATCAAATATGGCATAAAAACTTTTTTTTCTTCTGATATTTATTGTTTTTCTTGATATCTGTGTACTGTACACTGTACTGAATGCCAGAGTTTCTGCTGCTCTTCTCTATTTGTGCAGACACCATTATATCATCCTGGAGGGGAGAGGCATTATTACTCCGATTTTTCACATATGAGAAATGACAGGGCTTGTCATGTCCAGAGAGCAGAAGCGGGCAAGGGTCTGCTGGTGAACATTAGCTCATTTCTTTTCTTGACAGCCTACCAGTGCTGCCAGGAGCTAGCAAAGGTAAATGGATATGACAGTAATACCTCTTTCTAGTGGCATAGCTAGATGATGCAGTCAATGATCCCCTCTGTGCAGGGTTGGGCAGGGTCAGCTCTTTGGTGAGTGAGCTCTGAAGAATACTGAGTATGCTTTGTGGAGAGGGATCAGCTTTTTGGTAGTGACTGTGATCCCATCTACATTTTGTGTTGTTTTTGAGGTGGGGAGTGAAGTGAAGGTGAGTCTCCTCAGAAGGGAAGGGTGCCTGCTGTCAAAGTCACCATGGGGATAGGCATTATTGAATCCTGTGCACTTGTAGGTAATCATAGGATCATTAAGGCTGGAATAGACCTCTCAGATCTGTGAGTGCAACCAACCTTTGAACAAGCCACTACCATGTCGACTAAACCATAGCGCTAAGCTCCACCTCCAATTGATTGTTGAACACTTCCAGGAATGACAGCTCCACTATCTCTCTGGACAGCCCATTCCAATGCCTGAACACCCTTTCTGTGAAGAAATTCCTCCTGATTTACAGCCTGAACCTGGTGCAACTTGAGGCCGTTTCCTCCTGTCCTTTTGCTAGCTGTTTGGGAGGAGAGCCAACCCCCACCTGTGGAGTTCTCATATGCTTTTCCTTAGAATGGAGCTGTATATTGTTCTCAGTGAGTTTTTTAGGCCAGTAGCATTAGCATCAGTATCCTGGCTAAGCAGCAAAGTCTCTGTTTTACAGTCCCTTTACAGCTGCTTTGCAGTCTTTTACTTCCAGTCCTAGCTTTGATTTAGCCTGCATTGTCACGTTCCTTTTTGGGATACTGAACAATTCCTCTAAAAAAATAGTGAAAAGACTCTATTTTTCAGTTTCTTGATTCTTCCCTCATCTCTGAACTTCATAAATCATAGCTTTGTCATTTACTCTAAGCTTTCCTGGAGTTCTGTAACTGTCTTTTCCCCCAGTTTGATTCAGAAGCTGCTTTGCCATCTCGAGCCTCCTCTAAAGAAAAATTTGTTAGAAGACAAAGAAACATTGACATAGAAACATTGAAACCAAAATTCTGGAAAACCACTTGGCCTCTATATATCTGTAATGTGCTTTGTGCTTGTCTACAGTTCTGACATGTCTTATAGAGTTGGACAAGGCATTTATTAAGGAGCACAGCAAGCCAAGGGATGAAGATCCCATGTGCTGTTCTTCTGGTAAATATTTTTACTATACCACTTGAGGCTGACAAGTTTGGTTGCCTTCTATGACCAGGGTTAGAGTGTTGGTGATTAAGGGAAGAGCCACTAATGTCATCTACATGGACTAGTGCAAAGCACTTGACACTGTTCCTAGTGACACTCTTGTTCCTGAACTGGAGAGATATGGATTTGATGAGTGGAGCACTTGGTGGATAAGGAATTGTCTGAATGGCAGCACTCAAAGAGCTGTGCTCAACAGCTCCATGTCCAAGTGGAGACCAGTGATCAGTGATGCTCCACAGGGGTCATTATTGTGACCTGGTCTTTCTAGCATCTTTGCTTGCCTGTAAATCATAGGGCCTCAGATATAATTTTTTTTTTTTTTTTTTTTTTTGGTGGTTGACTTTGGGAACAGGATAAAGTGAATTATTCTTGTAGGTTTTGAGTCCTGGGTGTAACCCAGATGGTGCAATAAAGAGAGAGAGTAGGAAGAAAACCCTCCATCAAATGATGTTGACTGTTGTCACCTTTTTAAAACTTAAGTATTGCTGTGTATTTTGCCTGGGAGGTGGGCACATTTTCATGTTTGATAAACCACTATCTGACCAAATTACAGCCCAAGTGATGAATATTTAATTAGATCTGCACTCTGTGAAATACATTGCTGCTTAGGTGGATTAAGGCTGGGTAGCCCATAAATTAGCAATTTGGTTGTCAGCTTGTGCAGTGTCCTGGACAGTAACAAAACACATGAAGTCCTGTAGATTGCTGTATAATAAAAATTAATGTGTGGATTGGATTTTAAAGAGTATAGGTCTTTTATCCTTTCTATATTTCTTCAATTAAAACAAAAGAAGATGGAATGAAGTTTAAAATTTAGGAATAATTTTAATATTACAGCGTGAAATAACTGTACCCCTCAAAGTTACCTGCCCTTATCTTTGCCACTGACATGTGTTAAAGAGGCATCTCCAGGAATGTGATTTTACCAAGAATTAAAACAAGTAATATTCACTCACACAAACTTTAAAAAAGTTATATGGATAGAACATGAACTAATTTAATGTTATATTACATTTCACTTTGAATTTTCTTGCTGCTGTTAGTCAAATAGGCACTGGGAGTACAGAGTAATGTTTACGTTACATTACTACATCCTTAGGATTTACCTGCTGGCAAGATGTGGCAGGTAGTCAAGTGCCCATTTGGGTTCACTCAAGTGAGAAACTGATACTGCAGTTTGACTGGAGTCAAATCCCCAAGGGTTACTGGTATCTTACAGCTTTGAGGTGAGGGGAGAATGGCATAGGCTCAGAGTTTGCTGCTCTGCAATTTGTCCAAAACTGAGGCAAGATGATCAGACTCTGAGGATGAGCAGCAAGGAGCATGCAGTAGGTCCTGCTCAGTAATTTCATGACAGAACCTCAGGGCAGTATTTTCTCTCTCCAGGTGCTGTGCTATTTCTGGGTCTGTCCTGGTAATGTCCACTGAACAAACATTGACTGTATTTCATACTATATTATTGTTTACTGTAGCTGATCTTAATTTATATTATTATATAACATAGCAATGAGGCAACCCAGTCACTGCAGATCAAAGGAATTAGTGCAGCTGTCATGTGGAAAAGCTCACATTGTGCCTCACAACACTACCTCGGGCTTGCTTGAATCGTGCAGACCCAACTCTGTCTCCTTCTCATCACTGAGGATCCAGCCAAGGATGTGTAAATTTGTGTGTGCACGTATGGATCCTGTAGGTATTTACACGTGCTTGGGCAATGCTGCCTTGCAGCCTGGGTTATTATCTGGGTTTGACAGCAGCCTTTGAATGCAGGCATCAGTTTCCCATCCATGTGTTCCCTGAGGCTGTCAGCAGTCCTTGGGACGACTGGCAGGGTGTCAGCTAAGCTCTGCTCTCCTGGAGGAATATTACAGTAGCAAAGCTGACTAGAACTGTGACATCTTTGAGGGAAGACACTGCATGAGGTCTGCATGGTATGCATCATCCCCTACTTGACGAGTTTTTCACAGCAGGGACTTTTTTATTGTTTCTGTTCTTGTCAATATCTGCCAAGGTACCCAATATAGTTTTCTCTTTTCAATTCCTTTTTTCTTTTCTTTTCACTTTCTTTCCCTTCACAGTTCAGAGTCCCCAGCTGCCATCCACTGGGTTCTCATCTTTGCTGATGTCTGGAGAGTCCAAAAGCTGGAGCAATGCAGTAGGTAGCAGCTTGCTTCCCATCAGCTCTGACCTAGGACACAGCACGAATCCCAGGATCCTAGGGACTGCTTGTGTAATTCTATATCAACCGTGAAACTAAGAGTCTCGTCTCCAGGGATGGAGGAATTTCTTAGAGATTTCTTGGCCAGAGCAATCTTTTACCCTTTCAAGCTATGAGTTATATAGTAAGATTTTACTTTCCTGATTTTCTGTTTTAAAATTTGAATATAGAATTTCCTTGCTCTCTCTTTCACAATTTAATGTGCTTTAAATACTCCAATTTCATCTCAGTAACAGCATTTCAAGGAGAGGAGAGAGAAATGTTTCTAAACACACATTTAAAAAATTGTTTGGTATTGAAGAATCACAGTAAATTTGTTTTACTACTTTATTTTTAAAAAGCACTTATTTTAATATGCACTCATATGCTAGGAGGAGGTGGTATGAAAATGGAGATCATGGCCTGATAGACAATGATCTTTGGATTCAGGTACCAGGATACTTACTTGGACCTGTTGTGTAATTGTCTGGGGCATTTGAGGTAGCTTGTGTAGTTATCCCTTTTCAGAGAAAGGCTTGGCACTCAATTCCCCTTAAGGGAGAGGTGGGGCATCTCTCTGAGATGCTTTTTCTCCACTGTCATGAGTGGTCAGTGCTTGTTAGACTGTAGCCACGAGTTCCAGTAGGTCACAGTGACAGAAGAATAGCACCTATGTTGGGGATTCGGGGTTTGAGGAGTGAGCAAAAGGGGGACACAGGGAAACACTGGCAGCTGTCTGCCCCTGCTGTGAAAGCCAGCTTGAGAGCTGTGGACTGAGTTTGTTTGCACTGATGAATGTTGTGCACTGCAGCTTGTGAACTGTTTTGAGTCCCCCACCATGCTGCCTTGCTGTTGCTGCTGGCATAGCTTGTTGTGTTTATGAATGTGACAGTCAAACACATCAGAGGCACAACTTGCCCACTGATCTGTGAGACCGCCTGCCTTGTTCAGTGGGAACCCAGCTGACAGCAGCAGAGAATACACAGATTTCTAGGAGAGCTTGATTGGAGGATTTATGTCAGTAAAGTTCCTTAGGACATGCCACCCTACGAGGTTTGGTTGTCCATTCATGACATTCATTTAAGCCTTGAGGGGGAAGGTTATTTTCCTAGTCTCAAGAGAAAAGTGTTGTAAATTATTTTCCACTTCTAGTTAATGTATTTATTATGAACCATGATGTTTCACCATGATATAAAGGGGATAAAGAGGAAAAGGCATGAAGAAGACTTCAAATACAGAGCACAGTAGTTTAAGAAGAGAGTCAGAGATCCTGGTCTTTGCCGTGATTACTGTGCCAACATTACAGAATTGTGTTTAAATTAGGGTTTATATTGGCATAATTATTTCGATAAATATCACACCCAAATGAGCATAGTTAAATAAAAATGATGAGCTGTCTTAGCTCCTTTGTGCTGGAAATGAAGAAGTTCTGTAGGGGGTTTTGTTTGTTTGTTTTTTCCCCTAAGAACATTCATATGTTTTTCTGGCCTCCAGGTTGTTCCAGGACATAATGTTTTTAGTTCTGTTGAATTGTAGCAAACAATGACTGTTAAATGTTGTGGTTCTCCTCGCGTGAGGAGCAGTTTACCTTCCTGCTCAGGATCTCCTTGTTTCATGTGCTGTGTGAGGTAATAGTACAGGGGATCCAGCTGTCTACTGCAGTTGTTTCTGCTGGAATTCATATTTGTTTCAGCAATATATGGCAGATTATTATCTGGGTGAGAACAGGGCTGGTAGCTGCATTACACTGACTTGTAGAATTGCTGTGGCCTTTCTGAAGATAATTTCTTGGAGCAGCAGCTGCAGACTGTGCTTTCTTCATCTTCAGCTTTAGACTGAAAAACCCCTAATCAAAAGACAAGGTGACATTTTCAGGTCTCCTGCAATGTAGTTAACTTTTCCCTTGGCCCCTGTCTCTGGTTGTTGCCCTTTTCACAGCAGTGTAGGATCATTTTCTGTGCCCAAGCATTCACAGAGGGCAACAAATCTCCTTAGTGCTAGATTCCTATAATAAGAAGCCACCCTGCACTTCTCCTTTTCTGCTCTGAATCTCATTTGCTAGACTTGCTGGTGTGTGTGTCAGTCCTTTAATTTTTCTTGCTGCAGCACTTACGCATAATTTGCTGTCAAACACATGCTCTCTGATTGAGGTCCAACCAGATTTACTTGCAAATGTGTCTGGGTCAATGGCTTTTGTTTCAATTAGATTTACAAAGAGTCATTTTGGTGCTCTGGCGTGTTACTCAAAAGGAAGATTGCAGGGAGAGTCTTGACCCTGCCAGGCACTTAATTAATTAATTAAAAAATTTAAAAAAAAGAAAAATAAAAAAGAAACAGAAAAAAAATGGAAAAAAGAAAAGAAAAAGTATTTAGGAAATCTGATATTGTTTGCCTGTGGTCAGACAGGGCTGTAGCCATTTTTTGCTAAGGATTAATCAATAGCCAGGAGTAAATCTGATGGGTGCAGTAAAATGTGAAAATTAGTAGAACCAGCCACCTTTGGATGCATATGGAGTTGTGGCCACATTTAGCTAAATGAGTGAAAACCACTTGTAGCAGGGCTGAGCCAAAACCACAGCAGGCTGAGAAGAATTAGCTATTATCCAGTATTATTTATTTATCCATACTTTCTCCTGAAAATGCAGGGCAAGGGTTTTCACATGTGAGGAATTTGAATTTATGCACTGAGGTAAAAAACTTGATTCACTTGTCTTCTTACCCCTGCAGTCACAATGAGATATTTGGCTTCCCATTGAAGCTAAAGGCATTGTGTGCTGAATGACTTTTCATATACCCATGATTATCTTTCTAGATAAATGAAACTAAATCATTAGATTTGTCCCAGAATGCTTGAATATCTTTTTCCAGTATTTCAAAGAATCTGTTGAAAAACTGGGCTCAATACTGGGGTACTATCCTAAACCCATGCTTTCTTTGCAAGATTATATTTCTAATCTTCGTGGTCTTTTGATGGTCTGATGCCAGGCTCCTTGGCATCAAGCTGGATTTTTTATTTTTCCTGTGTTTAAGCTGTTAAAGAAAAATTTCAGTAGAGTCAATTATTAGTAATTTTTAGACAGAATTTGTTGTTTCACATGCCTGATGTCTGAGAACCAGCAAAACCTTGCAGCATTTGTGTGGGGGTCAAAGGAGGGATCACAGTGAAGCTGGGCTGGTGAGAGTTCCAGCAGTCAGGCAAGCCAGGTTCCAGCTGGAGACTGTCACTGGAGTTGACCCATGGGACAGGAGAGGCTTTTTTGTTTTCAAAAGCTGCTTCTGCAGTGATCTCTACAGTTATCCTGAGCTCTCTTTTAAAATGTGATTTGTTTCAACCAGCTATGATATTATTTTCTCTGTAAGTGTTGTGTCTTGAACTTTGGGCCTCTAATCTCTCTGAGCTGCTTCTTGTACTTGGGTACCTCAGAGTCATTGGAAACACTGTGGGAGAAGATCCTCTTCATCAAGATATATAAATATTTTGAAGACTAATAGCATTGAGCAATTTTTTAGTCATAATAGATTCTGGCATATTCCTTCAAACAATCCAAATACAAACAAGTATCAGAGGAAAGACTGAAGGGTTTGAAATGCCTGATATGAAAAGTAATTCCATAGACTTTCCATTTTTAACAAGCTGCTTTAATGTTCTTAGGTTAATTTTGCATTTTACTTGTGTCTCAGTTATGATCAACTTGACTTCTTTAGTGATTTTTCTGAAGCAGCTAGGCATACAAATATCTTCTTTCTATACATGAACAATGAGGTGGAAATATATAATACTAATGCTAATACTTTTTTTTTTTACTTTTTATTTTTGTAGTTAAAAATAATAAAATTCGCATGTGAAAACAAGCACAGATTATACAAACCTGATCCCAAGGTAGCTATTTGGGTGATACTTATATCCTTCTCAAAAATATTTGGAAAGCAAGGGACATAGTGGGTCCTCCATTGTGTTTATCATAATTGCACCAATAGTGGCAGCTCCTAAAATGGGATGTCTTGTTGTGGATGGTGACATAAGAGACAGTGTGGTGGGGATGGCTACATTAGGTTTTTGAGTGTCTGTTCAGAAAATTTGGTCTGGCATTACAGAATAGAAAAGGAGCTCTACAGTGTCATTTTTATTGGTATTGCTTTTCAGAACATACTTTTAAAATATTGCAAGGTGTCAGATGTCAGTGAACTCCATGAGCTCCCCACTGCGTCAGATGGATTTGCTCCAGCCTTCAAAACCTGAATCAAGGCAGTTGATTCATAGCAGTAAATTGCACAACCTCACATCCTGCTAGGATCACACTGCCCTCAAATCTGGTCTAATCACTGAGGAGAGAGCTGGTCAACTCTTCAAAATCCGTTGTACAGAGAGAATTTGTCTAAAAAATAGCAGATTAGAGGGAAATGAAGCAGCCTGGACTGGTGGGCAGACCAGCAAGTGGCAATGGGATGACTCCTGGGTCCTGTGCTGCTTCAGTTGCTGTCTCTCGACCTGACACTGAGTGAGAGGGATAACTGGCCTGTTAAACCTCAGGGTACAAAGCTGAACAAAAGCAGTAGAAAAACAGCTGCTTCTAAGTAGAGAACTTGGGGGTGAGTGTAGAACTGATTTAGTATATTGCTGAGGGGCTCTTAACTCCAGCTGACTTCACAAGTCTTTGGTAGTTTGTGTAAATTCACAGATCGAGGACAAATACACTTTGTGCTCTGGGGATGCTTTGTTTGAAGAGGGCTACTTAACCTCATCACTTTCTCCAGAGGCAGTGGAGAAAGAGGTTCTTTTTAAGGGGTCCTTTTTGATGGTACCTTGTGGCAATGTTGTACTGTAACACGAGGCAGTGTGTTTATTTCCATGCTCTGCCAGTCCCTGATGTCAGTGCCACCTGTTTTGCTTTCCACTGCACAGCTGTGCCTTTGTGTACAATATCTGAAATGGGTTTTTATGACATCTGTGTTTTAGCTCCCTTGGGAGCCATCACTTGCAGTCCTATCTCACTGGGCACTTTCTCCCTTTGCAGAAACAGTGCTATAAATGTAGCTCGCTTAATTCACCACTCACTGAAGGATCAGAAAAGACTAATTATTAAAAATTTGCCTTGGTGGAAATTAAATACTTCCTGTCGTGATCTTATCCAGTAGCACCGAGTGGAAATTTCTTTCCTTTACAGTTGAGTCAAAGTGACATAAAAATGAGAGCAAGGTATGCACAGATGTTGTGCAAGTATTAGACTTGTACTCAAATATTTTTTTTCTAGACTTGAATTCCTTGTGGTAGTATCACAGGGGGATGGCTCAGGGTATGATTCAGAGAAATGTGCTGTAGCCACCATTACAAAATCCAGCAAGTGCCAACAGAGACAGCTTACCTGTTCATTGACAGGGAGCCCTTACCCCCAAGAAGAGCTATGAGGATTGCTGCTTCTCTAGAAGTCACCTGTACTCACTCAGGATACAGAAGTGCTGTATGAATGTTTTCTGTAAACAACCTATACATGTGTGGTTGCCATTACTCTGGGCACTGCAGCACGTACTGTGATATCTGTAAAAATCCTCCAGTGCAGGCCACAATAAGTGGATGAGCACTGTGGTATCCTAGCAGATAATTGTTGAAAGAGTCTGGCTGCTTGGAGATGACCAGCAACAAGGAGGAAAAGAGTAACTTGATGTGAAAGTAGAAGCTGTTTCTGCAAGCAGGCTTGCTGAATTTCACAGTGACAGTGCTGGCCTTGAAATTATAGAAGTTCTGAGGTCTGCCTATGAGATAAGGTGGTGTCTAAAATTCTCACTCACTGCAACCCCCTCAGGTGTTCACTGAGTTGAATGTAGAAGAAATGCAGCAACAGTCAGTCATTTTAACTGCTGGAGCAGAATTTGTAATTTTTTGGCCACTGACTTCCAGAATGATAGGGTTGTCCCTCTTATTGTCAATCAGACTTGTTTTATTATCACATCTTTGAAGAATCAGTCTCACCACTACATTTCCTGTTTCCTCATGATGTATGAAAGGTGAAATAAAACCTATTTCAGTCCCAGCCATGGCATAAATGAAACTTCTGACTAAAAGCCCTAATTATTAACTGATTACTTGAACTTGAAAATGCTTAAAATACAAGTCATAGCCAATTTTTGTTCAAGTGAACTTGTATTTCTAACTAGTTTACAATGATGTTCAAGGTATGGGTGTCTCTTATATAGCTGGCAATCTCTACAAGGCTGTTCTTCACCTCCTGATGCAGTCCCTTAGCTGTACTTGGAAGTGGTGTAAGTTTACAAGGAGGGAGCTGGAGGCATTTGACTGGAGTGCAGTGCCCAGCAGCTCTTCTGTGCCCTTTTTACTGTGACTTGTTTTCATTGCCAGGCACCAACAGGGTTTTCAGCTAGGCAGATAATGGGAAAATTAGAAATTGTGGATTATCATGAATACTGCTGACTCATTTTAGGGGTAGAGGTTTCCTTCAGGGCAGAGATGTTGTTGAACTCTGGAGAAAGAAAAGAATGTGTGAGTGTCATGAGTGCAAGTATGGGACCTTTGGAGAATGCAGTTTTTCTGTTTCTGTATTTTATGAATCTTGGCTTCTAACTGGTATCTAAAATAGAGGGAGCATGACAAATTCCTGAATGACTTCTGAAGTGTGAGATGTTAAAGAGAAATCACATCTTTATGTACATGTTCTTAAATTTTGCTAGGGAAAATCCTGTTCCAAAGTACCTGGATGCTCTGGTGCATGATCTGTGAAGTTATTGGACAATAGTGAACTGCAACTAAAGAACCTGTGTGCAAATTGCTGGTAAAGGGAAAACAGTATTTCTCACAATTGTCTCACATTTTGACTTGGGCTGAAAGCCTTGATATAGTCTGTAGGAGTAGGCAGGCCTCCTCTGATTTAAAGAAAACAATGTATTTTAGTTACCTGACACAATGGGATTTTCTTATGAAGATTAATCTTTACTGTAGAATACTGTTATTAATTCTCAAGTATAACTCTTGTATTTAGATTTACAGTATGAAATCCACAGAAGCAATGTGAAGTGTAGCATATTCTAGCCCCTGAAGCAATTTAGAGAAGTAAAGTAAGCTTTTCATTTAATAAACAAAAGCATCCTTTCTCACATGAAAATAATGGATTGGCAGTGCTTTTTCTTACCATCCCAACAAAGCATCTTAGACCATAATGCTGATTCATCTCAGTACCTGTTTCCCACCCTGCTTGCATGAGGAGGAAGAGCAGTTGCATGGTCTGGGCAGAGTAGAATGATTATGACATTAACTGGAGATTTGAGTGATTCAGTTAATTTTTCTTTTTGACTATAGGTATTCTTTGTGCAGTGACAGTTTTCTTTATCTCTGATGTAGTTCAGTTTGAAAAATAGAGTTGATGTTTTTGTGCTTCAGAGAAATGTTCTGAGATAGCTCAGTGTATTACACATCTGGGACAGTCTGAGCACCTATGGCATCTGTGCAAGACTCTGGTGAG
This sequence comes from Oenanthe melanoleuca, assembly GCF_029582105.1. Classification (NCBI taxonomy): domain Eukaryota; kingdom Metazoa; phylum Chordata; class Aves; order Passeriformes; family Muscicapidae; genus Oenanthe; species Oenanthe melanoleuca. The sequence goes on from NC_079339.1 coordinate 40,563,228, forward strand.
AGTATACATCAAACTTGGTTGCTTATATTTTTCAGATCCTGAATAAAGAAACAGCACCTTGTCACCAGTTTTTATCCATGTGTTCTTATCCCTCATGGAGCTCAACTAGACTGATTTTCAGATTTTCTTCTTGCACTTGAGAGTTTTGTTTTGGCAGGTATCTCTGTTCTAACAATTTCTTTTTGTGTTTTGGCCAAGATAGAAACAACACAAACAAATAAAAATTTATTTCCTTGCTATAATGAACCTACAGATGAGCTGTGGCTCAAGAGCTGGTATCTATCAACCTACCATGGCAGGGCTTAATTCTATTCTTCCCCTAGTTAAACCAATATTGCTTTCTGTGGCAGAACTGAGAATTTAGAGACTCAGCAAAAGCCAAAGTCTTGAACAAGAGCACTGGACTGACTGGGGAGTTTTACATCTCCCACAGGTGAGGGCTGAGTAGTCTGGCTGTCATTCCTGATGTCAGTCACTTTTCCTTAAATGCATGAGCCAGCCTAGTCCACTGTAACAGTACACAGCTACATCTCCACTTGAGAAAGTAGCATTTGCCTCCTCCTCAAAAGGAGCAGTGTGGTTTTCTTCTTTGATTTTCAGTGGTGGTGGCTTTTAGTTTCTTTGGGGGAATTTCTTTCTAGTTTTTATTTTTTGGGAGAGATTTTTTGGTGGTTTTTGTTGTTGTTGTTATTTTTGGTTTTTGGGTGTTTTTTTTTTTTTTTTTTTTTTTTTTTGTGGTTTTTCTTTTTTTAGAGCAGGGGTTTAATGTTGGTAGTTCTAGGTCATCTGATCATCACCATATTAATTCATTTCCCTCTTACATACAATTTTTTCTCCCTAGGTAGCTGAGGTCAAATGCTTATATGTAGGTGACACCAATCATTTCATACAGTTTGTCCCATTCCTCTGTTCTGGCTCAACTCCCTTGCAACATTCTTCTGTCCGACCAGTGACAAATGGGGCCTGGAGTGAGATGGAAATGAACTCAGGAGTGAGTTTATGGGACTGCAGGGGACCATCTGTTAATGTAAATGTTTAAGGTAAAATGCATTAAGGCCTGCACGCTGACGAGACATTTCATTTGCATTCTGCCTCTGGGATTATTTCTGGCTCATGCCTAAGGGCAGCAGAGTTCCAGGGCAGACAGGCGTGCTTTCTCCTTTTCATCTTTTGCTAGTGCAAGTTTTACGTTATGGTTGAGATGCCAGACCCAAAATGTGAAATGTGCTGCTTAAATTCAAAATATGGGTTTGGTTTTAAAAATTAATGTGGCCTATGCTTCACCTCCAGAAAGCATAGATTCTAGAAAACCTTTTTTATTTCTAGAAAAAAAGAATTCAAATAACGTTATTTTTAGAAGCAGGAGAGACTTTTCCATTCTTTACCATTCAAACATTAACATAAGAGCAAGAAAGAACAGATCATAAAGTGAAAGTGCAGTGGATTGATACCACTCATCTCTCGCTTCATGCATATCTTAAATTAAAATAATAGGAGAATCTAACCTACATTTTTCTAACATGTTCTGATAGTCTCATGAGTAATCTAGGGGAAGATGGCTTAAAAAAGTCTGAAGGTGTGTGTTGCTGCATGCTCATCTGGGGACAGTCCATAATTTTAATCTTGACAGTGTTCATTTAAGTCTGTGAATAAATTTTAGGTATTCCCAAACCTTAAGTGGGACATAAGTCTACAGTGTTTTAAGGAATGTGGTTTAAAATATGACTCTTCTGAATTAGATACTGGGAATGCTTTTTAGTGTCTTTTTTATTTTCTACTTGACTCTAAGCTGCCCTTAGAACAAAATATTGTTGGTATGAATGGGAGTTGTATTACAGGGCATTCCTTTGTTGGTGTACCTTTAGGAACACGAAGAATAGGAGAGTTTGAGTTTTGGAATTTGAGATAGTCATCTCAACTTTAGTGATTTTACTAATCTTGATTTTATGGGATAAAATACAGACAAGGTCATAGTTACTGATCAAGTGTCTGTTGATTACATGAATCTCCAATCTAGATCTGATAAGTCTGGACTGTAACAAGTATTTTTCTTGTTATTGTTACATAGACATATTGATTCTACAGTGTCATGGGTAAACCCCAGATGGCAACTGTGCACCACTCAGTTGCTTACTCACTCCCTGACCCCACCACTGGAATGGAGGAGAGAGAAAGACTAAAAGTGAGAATTATGAATTGAAGCAAAGACAATTAAATGGGACACAAAAGAAAGACAGTAATTATTATTATAATAACTAAAGCATTAGAAGCTCAAAGCAAGTGATACACAATGCTCACCACTCCCCAGTAAGTGCCCAGCCAGCTCCTGAACAGTGGCCCCTGAGCAGCTTTCCCCTGCTTTATATGACAAGAATGGCATTGTAAGCTATGGAATATCATTTTGGAGTCAGCTATTCTGGCTGTGTCCCTTCTTAACTACTTCTGCCTCTCCAGCCTTCTCCTTGGCAGGGCACAAGATGCTGAAAAGTCCTTGATGTCCCTGACATCAGTGTCTTATCAACATTACATCTTACACTAAATCCAAAACACATGACTATACCAGATACTAGGAAGAAATTTCCCAGCTAAAACCAAGACATACAGTAAGAAATGTCAAAGTTCTGTCTAGAGCCACATAGATCACACACAGCTTAGAGCCATTAAAGAGGGACGAATCCAGTTCATCTAAATATAGCATACATTGGACATTACTCTGTTCTTGCTTTATCTTGAATATGCCTGTCTGAATATGGCTAGATAGCTTGGATGTGGCTTGCTCTGATACCAGCAGAGAGTAATCTTTATCTGTCTTTCATGTAGAAGAGTGGAGAATGGTTCTCACCTAATTATTTTTCCTGCCTTGGCAGCAGGAGTGTCACCAGGGTGACATTGGCAATGAAGGTTGGTGAAGAACTTTGTGCTTACGTCTTCTTACTTTAGCATACTTATTCTCTGCTAATTCCTTGCGTGGGCACCCTGCACTGAACATGTCTTTGTGTGGGTTAGAAATGGATTAAGCTTAACTGCCAAAAGAACTCTAGGTATAGAATAAGGGAATTACAGACAGAATGCTTTTAAGCTACATTCTTATTTGTTCCAAAGTAATTTTCCTGTATTGGCAAGCACTAAGGAAAAGCTCCTTGTCTTCTCATGGTAAGAGGAGAGAAAATCCAGTTTCGATTGAGCATGCCCTTCTTTCCTCCTTTTCTTCTAACTCCAGTTTGCCCTCTGTGCCAAGCTAAAGAATTGCACGTTCACCTCTCACTCTCCAGCTGAAGAAGATTGATGTGCAATTAAGATCTCTAAGGAGATGTATTAAACGCTGCAAGGACTCCAAATTCTGTCATGAATCTTCTTTTTATTTTGTTTTTCCTCTCCTCCTTATCCTGTGTATTACTATCTCATCTCCAGGACTGCGGTGATCCTGGCTCATACTCCAGTAAAAGGTGGGAGCTGAAGGTTTATGAAAACTATCTCTGAAATCTGCCTCCAGTCACAAAGATCTTTGAAACTGGTTTGGTGTCATGCCTTTTTACCTCAGTCTTTTCTCCTGTCTCATGCTGTGTTAGGTCAGAATTTGATGAGTCACAGTTGCTACAATGTGATTGGCTTTGAATGTTATCCTAAGACTTGAATTTTTTTCTTTTTAATATTGAAAGAACTTCTCAAGTTTTGGAAATTCTATTCAATGGTGGCTGCTTCCCTAAAACTGCTAGGAGCAGTGGAGATTTTTGTAACTTTTGGCTCATGAGAAAGTCAGGTAATTGTGTGAAAATCTGGAGAGACCAGTCATTATTTATTTTCTGGATCCAGATATTCAGTATGGTTATCTTCTCACTGATTTGCTTTCCTAATATTTTAATAGAGCTTCTATCCCAAAGTGAAAGTATTTCCTTTCTTCACTTGTATCTTAGTGTTTGGTATTGTTTAGGGTATTTCCTGTTTTTGCATGTCTTCAAGTAGTTGTGCTTTGGGTTTTTTGTTTGGTTGGTTTTGCTTTTTGGTTTGTGGTTTTTTTTGGGGGGGATTGTTTTGTTTTGGTTTTTTTTCCTTTCTTCCAGCATTCTTCTGTTTAGTTTAATTTAAACTTCCTTGTGGATTTTGGTACAGGCAATACTGAGCATACCAGTGTACATTAGGATTTCAAGCATCTTTTCACGGAAGGTATTTCTTCCCCTGCACAGGGGTAACTACTTATCTGAAATATTAAGTCCATTGTCCTATTTCATTCCATATGCATGATGCTGTTCTTTTGATGGACCATTTTTCAGAATTGCTGTGCTCACACTGTTATGTAGATATTGTGTCTATAGTATTACTTCATTACTCTATAGATACCAAATTCTAAGATTGCTGCTTGTGTTTGAGTTTGTAGATATTTTGTCTCTGTCTTGTATTACAGATTTGATTTTGATTTAGTTGAGTGAAATGGAAATCTTCTTGCTCACGTCTGTGAATTTGGAAATAAGGCCTTATAGGATGGCAGACTAAGTAAGAAGTAAGGCATGTGTTCATGTCTTATTCCTTATTGGCTTGTCGTCTAGGGTAGAGAAATACTCCACTAGGTGCAGTTTTTCAGAGAGCAGATCAAAACAAAATATTGTTAGGTTGAATGTTCCTTTTTTTTTTTTTTTTTTTTTTTTTTTTTATAGAGAGGACTCATGATAACAAAGATTGTTGAATTTTATCTCTACTTTTGTAAAAATCTGTCATAAAATTCCTTCAATAGAAGGCAGAAGTCAAGCCTTGATTACTTGCAGTCCACAAGAGCTGTGTAGTAAGTTTAGATAGAGCATTAGTTTCAGTTTTGTGAACAAATTGGACTACAAGTGATTATTAAATTTTCCCTGCAGTTTCAATTGCATTGAATATTCTTCAGTTCCTTGCCAGGGTAATTGTAAAAAAATTGTTGTGCTCTGTTAACTTCCAGTGCTGCTTTTTGTTTTCCCTCCTGGTAAATTGACCTGCCTGTACAATTCCTGCAGTAGTGCCCTCTATAGTAAGAGTCCCTATAGCTGTAAGATTTTACTGTGATTGGCATTTTGTATGTAACCACTTCAAATGTGAAATCAGCTAAGGGAATTGAGCTCATAGGAGCTAAGCATAAATATGAGGATTGCAGAAACTCAGCAATTATGATCTTCAGAGCAGACTCTCCATCCTGTAAGGGTGCTGAGCAATTGTAAGCTCTATTAGATGAGATGGAAGTCAACACCTATAGTCTATAATGTAAGATTATGCAGAACTTTTAAAGATATTTGCATTTTTCTGGAAGTAGTTGCCATAGAAATTAAATTTTTTTCAGCACTTCAATCCCATCAGGGCCAAATACTTTTTTCTTTTTTTTTTTTTTTTCCCTAAAAAACATATTTGAAGCCAGTGGTAGACAACAAACAACAGTGTGCTGTGATGGTGAATGTGGCCATTTTGCTCCTTATGAGAGCAGAGCTGCTGTTTAAAGCCAGCAAAATGGATGAGTTGAACACAAAAACTGAAGGTAGGCAATCAAATTAACTTGCTTTTGGTGTTTTCTCTTTCTGAATATTTTTTTGTTTCAGAAAGGAGGAAGAAGGCATTATATTTTTTGCCATGCTTTATGTAAAGGAAGTAGTGATGTACTAAGAGTCCAGACTGAGCAAATACCTAACTTTACTAATATAAACAATATTGATGCCCTCATGTGAATATTGTCCCTAAAGTTAAACCTCATGAATGAGGTTCCTTCCGAGAGCTGGAAGCATAAATAATTATATTTTAACATTCATAATATATATAAAAAGCCATCACACCTTTTTTTGTCTTGTTAAAATATCTTTTGTAGCCTGGATGTTTTATTTGATATTATTTCCTTTGCTTCAGAAAAGTAGTATGAATTAAGCTATAACTGCCCCAATGGAACAAAGTTAATAGCCATTTAAATTAAACTACAGCCTCCAGTGGATTACCACCTCACTCTCTTTGCTCTAAAATAGAACCATTTTATCCCCTAGGTTACATAGTCTCCTTGTCAGTCATGGGAATTTAAATTTGATGCATTATCCACAGGAGGGCTCCCTTATTGTTCCCTGAAGGTAACAGAAACATATTGGGAGTTTCAAGGGGAAATTTCAGTTTCAAAATGCAAATGCAAGCAATATGGAGTTCAAAGAAAGTCTTTTTTCTAGCTCACACCAAAATCTGGATTCACGAGAAATTCTATGCAGACAAATCTTAATGTACTTTCTGTTTTGCCTCTGAAACTAATATAAAGGTTGAGAATAATGTTCCTGTGTTATATCTGTACATTCTGAAATAAATTCTAAAGTGGTTTGGTTTTCCCCGAGATGTTAGCGTTAGGTCTGTGGAGAACTACAAAAGCAGCTCACATCAGGGTGGATGAAAAGAATATAAATACAAACACCATGCTGCAAATGAGATGTTTACAGAATATGGTGAATCCTCAGATGTTTCTCCAATTGTTTTATATTTGTCTTTTTTAATGAAGGATATTGGGAAAGGAATTGGACTAGGACATCTGGTGAGGAATACCCTAGAAGAATTCCTAAAACAAATCTTTTGTGAATCAACAGCCATGTCAGTTTCCCTTTTTGTGCTGCCCTGGCCTAGTGCCCTTAGAATGAAGAAGAGATAATTTCTTTCATTTTTTACAGACCATAAACAGTCTGCTAAAGTGCCTGTGATGGGAAGCTTTTTATGATGTGTTTGGGGACAGAGATGTGAACATTTTCCATATCAGAAAAGCTGTAGCTTGCCAGTGTGTTTTGATTGTTGCATAAAATATCTGGTGACAGAGCAGTGAAAGAACTTAAGTCAAGGACTTATGAGTTACTCTGTTTTCTTCTCCCATGAGCAAATTTTGAAGCTAAAAATTAGTATTGACTAACATGGTAATTTCTTTCATTGATGGGTGTGCAGCTTGTGTTGATGTCCATCAGTTCTGTTTTACCACATTTCTAGCTAGTTCCAGATTGCCTACCCCAAGGAAATGTGCCCCTTTCAGGTTGATGTTTGCAGCATAAGCAATATTATTCAGCATAATATCCCACCTATTTGGCATGAGAACATTCTGTGAAGAAAATGTCAAGTGCCCTGGTGAACTCTGACCTTACCTGATATCTTTTAGCCTGTTCCATTGGAAAAGAATATCTCGAGAGATAATTCTCAGACAGTAACTCACAAGAAAAGTCTTGCAAACCCAGCTAGAAGAAGAGGATTAGATTCCACCTATTTGTCTGAAAAATAACTGGTTATTATCTGATAGCATTAAATGACACTATGAAGAGATGCTAAGCTATCAGGGAGTAATTGGAAATTGCTTGCAGCTTTCTCCGGCATAGATGATTTTGTTATATTTCCTTCAGTATAAGATTGACTTTTCTTGGGCTGTTGTGTGGAGAAGAATTTGGGAGAATATTTAGAAGTAAGAACTATGAAGTTGAGTGTATAGCTACTGTGATGAAGGCTGAGAGATGGCATGGAATAGTAGTCAAAATGGTCAGAATTCCTGGATTGCAGACCTAGTTCTGATATCAGGTCAGCCTCCTGTAGGTGTGAAAGTAAATGCTAACGTTTGTAATACTTCATAGGCCTTTACAAGGTTTATTGTCAAAAGTTTTTGATATCCATGGATTGGAAATGGCGTGTGCATAGACAGTATTATCCTTCATGTTTATGACAGTGGGAGACCTTTGTGTTGCAGACATTTTAGAGTCATCTAAGTTCTGACCATATATAACAAGATTATAAAAAAATATAGATGTGAGAGGACTGTATACAGGTATTCTGCATGATTACTTTCAAGCTAGATACCAAGATCTTAAAACTAATATTGAAGTTTCAGTTAGATACCAAGCTAGATACCAAGATCTTAAAACTAATATTGAAGTTTCAGAGTGGTTCAGAACAAATAATATATTTGCATATTTACATATGGCCTACACAAATTGAGAAGTTTTGGTTAAATCATGCTCTTCAGGAACTTCTTTAGCAAATATTGCTTGGTGAATCTGGCCTGTTTTTCACCTTTTCTCCATTTTATTGGGCCCATCCAAATTTGCATTATCTGTGAAATATTTGAAATGCTATTTGAAATGTGCATCTTTTCAAGACTGGAATATTCCTCTAATAAATACCATTTTCTAGAACATCTGCAAATGCAAAAAGGCAGCAAAAATAACCAAATCACACAGTATGCCTATGAAAACTACAGAAATTAGATGATACAGTGGTAAAAACATAATTCTTATCTACAGCTCTTGCTAATACTGTTTTTTTTAATCTGTAATGATGATGAGTGATGACCTTGAAATCTCTTCTCATCCCATTGCTGGAGAAGAGACAAAATAGGTTAATGTTTCTGTCTGTAATATTATATTTTAATGTGAATTAAACACCTTTTTTTTTGTGCCTGTGCTGGATTTTCTTCTAGAAAATCTGTTATACAAAATCCCTTGTAGTTCCTGACAAGAAGTGCAATAAGAGCTTCAATACAGACTGAAGTATTATTTTGACCTTCCACAGATGTGCTGATTATCACACATGCATGTTTTTTTTTATGCCAGTGGTAATCAGATTGTTGGATATATTAGTAAGAGATTTCTACTTGAAATCTACTGGGTCAGTGGGGCTCCAGCATATCCCACAGACCATTTCTGAAGTGATGTAAAGTTTCAGAATTTGAGGAAATAAGTCAATGCATTGTGTTCTTTTTTATGTCTGTTTCTCTTCAAACTTGGGCTTGTGCACCTACCATTCATTATTTCAAGAGCTTCTGTGCATCCACAAGCTGGATTTTCACGGGTAAATACTGAGGTCTCACAAGGTGACTTCAAGGACTGAGTTTTGTTGGAGCTGTGTCTTAGCTGTGGCTGTGAAATTGGAAGGAACTGTGGAGGACAGTTCCTAGTGGCACGGTTTTAAGGTCAGTTGGAGATGTGCATTGCAGCTCATCTTCAAGCAGTACAGACAGCCCTTGGCTTGCAGTTGTTCTAAATGCAAAAAGACCTAGTCTTTTCATAAGGGCACATCTATAAAATGCCCCTGCATTATGTGCCCATGCCCATTTCACACAATTTAGGAGGAATTAAGAAAAGTGCTTTTCCAGGGGCAGATTATAATTTGCATGTCACCATGTCCTTAGAGGACTGGTTAAACTCCTGAGGATCTGCAGTTTTGTTATTTGTGTGCTGTCACCTCTTGCAGATGAGTGACACTTGCATTCATCTCAGCTACTTTTTAAAATTGTGTTGCTGTTTGTCTTTGCTTTGTGTGAATCTTTTTCACTTCCCAGTTGCTCTCAAACATGTTGCCTTCCATTATTTATCCCTCTACTTGTTGCTCTGTGAGTCTGCAGCTTGCTGATCTGCAGCTAACATGGGCTTTTGCTTCAGTTGAAGTGTACTGGAGTATGAAAGAGAGAGGCCACAGGAGGGCAACTCTGGCTTCCTGCAGGCCCTCTGGAGACTGGCTGTCTGTGCTTCCAGAAGGTTTGTTAGTGTGTGTATGTGTTGGTTCAGCAGCCACCTACCCTCCAGCTGGGGTGTGGGGAGGGAAGGGCTGTGCAGTGCCAAAGGGTGCTGCTTCTTCCTCTCTAGACATCATTCCAACAGGGCAATGTCCTGCTGTGCTTTCAGCTTACCTGGAGGTGCTTATAAAGCCAGAGCTATCTTTTGAGTCCAGTTTGGTGTTTTATTGTTTCAGTGGTGTATCAGCATAATTCTTCAAGAGTTTATTTATCTTTTTATATATCCTTTTATTAATAATCCAGATGTACTTTTAGCATATTACAGTAAGAATTGTCAAAGTGACAGAAATGTCTTAAATGTAAAAGACATGGGGGAATTAAGTGCAAATTCCTTGGATTACTCTGTTTCTCTTGTGAGGTTTGTTTTGTTTCAAGCTTGGGTACCTACTTTTACTGCAGCTACAGGATTTATCTGTGTTGTTTTATGCTGTGATCATCTCACAAATGATAGCAAATCAGTAGAAGGGTGTGCTCCCTGCCCTTGGCTGCTGTTGCTGTGGGTAATAAGTTGATTTCTCTGCAGAGCAGGGTTATATCAAAGGGTACCTCAGTATTTTTCTGTTACAAAGACACCCACCTTTTCTCCTCTGCTCTTTATAGTTGAGTCTGTGGTTTTTCCCTTCTCCTGCACATGCAGAGGGCTGACAATCCCAAACCACTAAAGATGTGTAGGAGATGGAGACAAGTGAAAAACCTTTTGCTGAAGACCAGGGCATTGATAGAGCACCAGAATTCCAGAGGTCTTCACTGGTGTTCACTTTCCATTGTTTTATGATAAACACTTAGAAGATGTATATTTATACTACCCATGTACTAATACCTTAGTATGATTTCCTGTAATTTCTGTCCTGTAAATACTTCATTGAGGCATTGACAATTTTTTTTTAATAAGTCATAAATATGAAAATGCATGAATAAAGAGATACTTGAGTGCTTCATGGAATTAATTCCAGCCATGAAGTTAGTGGACATGTCTCATAAACACCTGAGGGTTGACCTTTTTAGTTTCCTCAGTCTATGCAGCCAGGGGTTTCATACATTCAAATAGGCAGAAAAAAGTGAGCAGGACATGATGTGAGAACTGGAGAGGGGAAATTAGGAAATGATGATGTAATTTGGTGACATCTGATGGAGAACAATGTCTGGTTGTATTTTAGGAATTGCAATTTCTTGCTATCAACTGGCAACACTATCAGAAATCGTACAGGGAAAATAGGACACTCCTCCTCCTCCAAAGGATTTAATAGTGTTGTTGTAGGGAATAGATTTCCAATCCCCATGCAGAGATTTGGCTCCAGTAGCTTCAGGGAAAAGAAGGTACTTGTATCTCTGGGCAGCATGTGTATACTAAAGCCTCAAAATTCATTAGCCATAGGTATTTCTGAGGTCTCTGCTTCATGTCCACTATCTTATGGGATAAAGGCTGGCTGAACTTTTTTAGGGAGAGAGCTATTTTATATACTCAGAGAAGCACTTGAGGTGAGCATTTAATATCTAAAATTTGCCTCTGAATTCATATATAGATATGTGTATTATCAAAAATAAACTTGCTAAGCACTCTAAGAATACAGCTGTTCATGGAGATATTGTTTGAGCCTGTTTCTGTGAGATTATTTACATGCTGTCTGCTGATGCTATGATATACTTACCTTACCTGAACTTGCCATGTCGTTGTTATGCCCTGACAGGATATGGGAGCAGCCCTCCTCCCATGCTTGGCAGGATGACTCCTCCAAGAGCCTTGTACATGGAATATAAATGTGAAGGGCAGTCTGCTACGTTGGACTTCCTTGCCTTGTGCATGCTTTTTGCTTCTTCCTTCTGAAATGCTAAACTAAACTCTGATGAGAGCCAAACATTTGAAAAAAAATAAGCCTGTAAGGCAGGTAATGGATAATATGCAAATACACTGCATCAGAAACCCAAATCCCTAGGGTTTGGGTGAGACATTTGGGGAGTGAGGGTGGGTGTATTTATTTTATCCTCTTTTTCTTTTTTTTTTTTTTTTTTTTAATCCTGTAAGATAATTCTGTCTGATGATAGAGTTTGCTCACTCTGTTTTTTGATCCTGTAGTGCAGCTGCTGCTCTATTTTCTACATGGCTGGGCTTTACTGCAGACCTGTCGAGCCATAGGTGACTTTGATTTTTCTTTTCTGTGTTTTTTTTTTTTTTTTCAAGAGAAGAGATTGCCATAAGCCAGAGTTATGGCAATGCAGCCCAAAGACATAATTATCAGGGCAGGAAGGTGCCTTGGGCATCCCAGCCTGCCTGCATTTAGCATCACTTGATTAGCTTAGCCTAGCTTTTTTGAATATTTCCCACAAGAAACTCAAGTCTTTTCTCTTGTGATGAGTTTGTATGATCTCTGTTGTTTGTTCACTCATTTGAGCTTTTGGCAATGATTTGTATTTTGGTTTGGTTTGTTTTTTTCTTTAAGTGGAGGGAAATGAGCAAAATTAAAACCTCATTTAAGAAAAATAATTTTGTCAATTTAAATGTGCTTGTGACAAGGTGGGGGCCCCTAATGTCTCCTTAATATCTAGGAGTATTTTATGGTTGTCATGTAAGCTTTAAGGGTCATATCATGATCCTTAATTCAGCCCTATGGTGTAATCTTGGGTGAAACATCCCAGAACTTAGCAGGAATCAGGTATCTCCATTCTCCTTACCTCTTTTTTTTGTAGCATGGCACTACAGGTCTGTGCAATGTCCAGTGAGCCCATAACGGGTTGGGAGGAAGGACAAGAGGGACTATAGTGCAGGCTTGTTGAAACAGGGAACATGTAATTGAATAATGGTAATAAAACAGCTATTCCAGGACATGACCCTGAGTTGCATGACCTTTAACCATGGAGTGAGTGTGTCACCTTAAAATTTAACCGGTGAAAGATTTGGATGCTGTATCAGACTATATTGTGTTAGGTAAGTTACTTTAATTAACTGTTTGCACACTCTTCATTGCAAAGGCAGGGTAACACTTAGCTTAAATCTCTTTTATTGCATCCTGTTCAATTGCAGCAATGTGATAGGACACCTAAGAAATTCTGCTGTAACCATGTCACATAGATCGTTGTTGTTGTATACTCTTGTCAAATAAAAACATAAAGTTGGAAAGGCTGAAAGCATTTATTGATTTCTCAGTTGAGGCATAAAAGAAGTAGACAACCTTTCTAGACTCAGGGATTTAGATCTGAGGAAGAAGAGGAAGAAAAAAGAGATATCTTTGACATGGATGACACAAGGACAGTGGTTAAGTTTCTGACATAACCCGATAGGCCTGAATGTTGAAAATGCTGTCTCTTGGCATGTAATGAGAGATATAAATGAGGGGACAACTAGGTGCTGCTTGAAGTATTTGCTGGCAAAGTTTTAATAGAGTGTGTCTCATAGATATGTATCCTTTTAAATATTTTCCAAGCAGATGGATGAGGCTGCAGACAACCTATAAGCAGTTCCTTTGAGGGATGTTAGAACTGTGTCTGTTTCAAGGGGATACAGCTCCAAAGCCTAACAATATGAACTTTAAATATAGGCATAATTCACTCTTTCACAGCTGATTATTTTGGTTGGAACATGTGGTGAGTTTGAAATAGAAGAGTGGGAGACTTTCAACACTAATTTAGACTTGAAAGTCATCCATTCTCTTGCAGATTTCATCTGGTGTTGCTGTTGGTCTTTAAAAAGGCCTTTTAGAGTAGATGCAAAGCTTTCTCTGAAAGCAAGCTTTTGGGTTTTCTCCTGGCTCTGCAGTGTGGGTTGCCTGCATCAAATAGCCATTAACACACTGTTAATGCACTTTGCTGACATCTAGTCCTAAATAAAATGTCCTAAGTATGATTATTAATAATTATTTTATTCCAGATGTTTTATTTGATAGTTTTCTAAATAGCAGTGATCCTTAATACTAACTTGCTTTCTATGTTTACAGCAGATGTTCAGTCCTAGAGAGTGAAGGGTAGTGTGGAGTCTTCAGGTCACATGTGGCATTGTAGAGAGTGGTGTTTGCTGTTGTCTGGCTTTTAGAACATAACATTTGAATGTGTGGAAGAGTTGTATTATGCATAGAGCTAGATCTGATTTAATCTGTCATTTTATGTAGGATGATTTCTGAGTAGTAACCCTCAATCATTGTCAGCATTGTGCTCTTACTGTAGTAATAGATGCCAGGTTATTTATTGCTGCCACCTTCCTATTAAAAACTGTGCTTCTTTTCACTACAACAGTTGGTTTAAATTTGGGGGTAGTAGTTTTTATGAAGAGAAAATTATTTGCATGGAGTCAGAAAACTTTGATGAATTTTTGTTATTTTAAAGAACTGTATTAAGTCCTCCATTCTCAAAACAAAATAGTAAATGAAACATAGATGTTTCTCTCTCCTCAGAGCACCATTTCTCTCTGTATGTATCCTTCCTCAAATGTTACATGCCACAGCTGCACCATGTGTGAGCTCAGCCAGACCTAAACTTCTGTCACTCTCTCTGCCTGGAGAGTGTCTTCTGCTCTCACTCAACTTTTGAAGGAGTTGCACAGCTATAGTGTGTTGTGTTGTGTTTTGCTGTTTGCTGAATTTTTAAAAAAATTCTAATTGCTCAGGATCTCAAACATCATGATATTATCCTTTTGTCTGAAGTAGAAACTTGTTTTTAACTCTGTTGTGTCTATTTTTCAAATACATGGGTGGCAATTAAATCTACCAGTTCCACTGTGATTCAACCTCTGCTTATTATTATTATTTTAGGCAGAAATTTGTCATTCTGTCTTCAGCAATAATCATTCAGCCTTTGGTCTCCTCTGTCATTAGTTGTACTGGTTTAATTTAAGATACTACTTCCTATAAGCCTTTTTAAGCCAAACTACTCACTTTGGTTTAAACCTGATTTTTATCAGTTTTGTTGAAAACAACTAAAAACATTTCAAAAGCAAACAGAAAACCATTTATTAGGTTAGAATAAACCAGACTTTAGCAGAAATAAGAACTTGTGCATATTAGTTTCTCCTAGTTTAATTTTGGACAGACTTGTTCACAGACATAGCTGTAATATTTTTAAGGAGTAGTAAAGACAAGTTGGAGAAGGTGTTGGATATAGGGAATGGGTCAGAGGGATGGATGGCATAATCTCAAAAAATAGAAGATCAGCAGGTTGGTTTTATATGTGACATTGTACAAGCATGATTACACACAGGTTCTTTGTAACTTCTTTTTAACTATTTCATGTCACTTTCAGTTTAGAAATTTGAGATGAAAGGAAGTTATTGTGTCTTCTTGGGTGGCAGATGCTAATTGAAGCTTTGGGTTGTTCTTTGTGTCTTGATCTTCACCCAGAATAGAAGCCCCACTGTCCTCAAAAGGCTGAGAGTTGATGATTTTATTAGGGAGGAGGAAGGGGACCAGGCAGGAGCAGTTAAAGTATTGGGCTTTTTATTTCAGGAACCATAAATCTCTGTGCTTCAAAAGGATGGGCTTTGTGTGCGCATGAGAGAGAGAGAGCAAACACTAATGCATCATGGAGGACAGGTCATTCCGCTGAACGCAGCTCAGCTCCTGAGTGTTTGGAGATTAGAGGCTGCAATAATTTCTGGCTGCTGTAATTTATGTTAATGTGGCAGCCCAGGGTTGTATATTTCTGCTGAGATGGCCATTTTTGTGAGGCTTCATTCTGACCACAGTAGAAACCGCAGGGGTTTCAGGTATTGGTGTTTGTCTTTTGCTGATTTAGCCAAGCAGTGAAACAAACAATTTCATTTTTGTTATTTAATGATGAAATTTAATGTCTATTTTTTTCTGATTTCTGTGGGCTGAAATGGTAAAAATAGGAAGGAAGCAGTAAGTTCTTCTTCTCACCTTTGGGTAAATTAGCCCAATGTTAATGTAGGATCTGGCACTCTTTCCAGTTCCAATGGCTGAAAAGAAACATAGCTTCCCAGTAATCCCTCAACCCTGGGGGTCTTGTGATGTCACTGGGTTCCTGCTCCAGACTCCAGTTTTTGAACATCCTGTGTACTGCTGCAGTGTATCCCGTCAGCAGGGAGAAAAGAAGTACTGGTCAAGGTTGAAGAACACACTGTGGAAACACTGAAATAAGTGTCTAATATTGGAAAAGTGGAGAAAGTTTAGGGAAAGAAATTAAAACTGTTTTGGGAATTTAGGGAATTGCTTTTAGAGGTATTACTGGAAGAGTTAGTTAATCTTGGTTAAGTGATATCTGGGAGTGGGAAGGGGGAATACAGCTCTGCTAGAATTTGGTGATCATAAACACTATAGAAAGAGACAAGGTATTTAGATGAATATAAGTGGAGAAGAGAAAAATTTAAGGGTAAATATTATGGAAAACTTCCTGTCATGGAGATATGTCCTTGCCCTGTCAAGCTCTGGAATCATTTCCCAGGGGAATAGAAGAGCAACTCCATGGCTTGACAGGTTTTGAATTAGACTTGGAAAAATGTTAGTCCATGCAGCATGTAGAATAATCTTTCTCTTGGCAGCAAGATAGCATATGAAAGGAGGAAATGATGATCTTGCAGGAAAAATTATGGTCTAGTGATTTATGTACAGAAGTGGGCATCAGGACATCTGATTATTTTCTCTATTTTATCACTGATTTACTTTATAATACTGAGGCAAGTCATTTAATTCTTCTGTGCAACCGTGTTCTCATCTGTAAAAGGAATGTTGCACAGACTGAAGTATTTACTCCCTGGACAATGTTCTCATACCTAGATGGTACTCTGAAGTAATATGATTATTTTTAAAAATGCCCATAGTCTGGAGGAAACTGGAAGCTCCTTGCCCCAGGTGAGTAACTGCTTAACCTCAAGACCTAAACAGTTGCTTGAAGCATCCAGTCTTTTATTTCCTTCATCCTGACAAATTAAAGTCTATATAGTGTAGTTGATGGAAATCTCCTAGTCTGCCCTCAAATCTGCTGCATTGCTTTTGTCTTTTGTTGTTCTCACTGTAAACCAATACTAGCTTGGATGACTAAAAAGAGAGGAAAAATCATTAGGCTGTTTTAATTTACACCCAGCAAGGCCACGACCTTTGCAGAGTGTGGCTCACTCTCAGAATGGAGCATGACGTGAAGGCACTGATCTACTGCCTGCTCATTACAGCAGATTGGTGTCATTCCTGTTTTCCTCTAACAAGCTTGTTTTTCCAAATTACTAGCTCTGTCTTCTACAAGAAGCCACTAGCAATCATGCCAATTTCATCACCACTTTTCCCCTTGAGGATCTTCCCTTATCCCTTGGTACTGCAGTTTTGCCCAGCCTGAGATGCCTGCTGTGGAAGAAGAGAGGACACTTCCCTCTACCTTGATTAAAAGCTCCTAACACACATTAAAAATGAGGTGTGATCTGAGATGTCAGAAGTCTGGCATCCCAAGCTAGGCAAGTAATGTCTCACTGGGGTCTCCACAGCATTTTCCTGGCATGCTCCCTGACTAGCCTGGTGCCAGATTTGAGACACTCAGGAAGGGTTTCTTCAGCAGGAAGCTACAGCAAGACTGTAATAGATCCAGTGGCCCCCAGGCAAGCAGTCAACTAACAAACCTTTAGGGAGCTTGCTGAGCTTGTTTGAGAGCACCTGGGGCTACTGTTTGTTCATATAAGTAATATTCCCAAGAACAGCAAACCTAAAGTTCTCATTATTCAAATTTGGATTTACTGTGTCATGTTCACAATGTTTATTTTAAATTATTTGCTGGGCCACTGATGGGTTACATTAATGAAAGGGCTGGCCTCCTTACCATGGACCTTTGTTTTGTTTCTTGATCTTCATCCAAAATAGAAGTCCCACTGTCCTAAAAAAGCTAAGAGTCAGTGATTTTTATTAGAGAAGAGGAGGGGACCAGCAGGAGCAGTTCAAGTGTTGGGTTTTATAAAGTATTGGATGTTTTAATTTACATTGATGTGACTTCTCTGGGATCACTGTCATTATTGTTTATTCATGCCAGTTTTATTGAGAGGGCAAACAGGCAGACCCAGGCTATCTATAATCCTGGAAATGAAATAAAACTGATTATTAAATCAAGAGACTTTCAGTGCTGTTAAAAAGCTTCTTGATGTTTGGAGGAATAGAGGGCCTTGTAAAAACCTTAGTCTAGAGTTAACATGGCAGTTTGGTTGTATGTACCACAATGCTACTTTAACCTGACTGTAACAGCAGAAGAACCAGAAAAAGTTAGTGGTTAGGGACCAAGGGAAATAATCCAGGTTCACTATGAGTCCCCCTTGTGGAATATCCTTTCTATGCCATTTAGTCTGCTCTGTGTCCAGAAAATAACATAAGTATTATGCATTTATGATTGCAACAGCTGTCATCTGTTCTCAGAATTAGTTTCCAAAATAGTCTGTGAGAGAAATCTGTGGCTTTTAGCCTCATCTTGGAAAAAATATTACAGAAGAAAAACATTAATTGATGCAGGGGAAGGAAAACAACTCAGGAATCCCAGTGTTTTTAAAGTATGAGTTTAGCCAGCAAGATACTCTTGCAGAATCAGCTTTGTTTCTCCAAGTCCTTCAAGAGAAAACACACATGCTGCATATGTCCAAGCTGTCTCCACGGCTCCACCTGCTCTACCACAGCCTGCTGGAGTGTGATCCTCCCACTCCATATTATCTGACTCATGCCACAGAATGATTTGTTAAGAAGGAAAAAAGAAAGCCAACTTGCAGCAGGCTTTGTTCCTTTGACATAGAAATTTTGTCTCCTTTTGCTTGTTGAGTTGACATTTCCCATGTAAATATTTTTTTCATAAGAAGTGCACAAGATGGCACAAAGGTCCAAGTAGGAGGGAGCTAAATTTGAATCTTAAATGAGGGCATTCTCTGTCCCTGTTTTAAGATGTAAAATTGAGTATGAATGTTGATCTCAAATCTTTCTGTCTATTATTGGGATTTGAAACTTCATTGTCAAAGATACCAAGCAAAGAAATTCTGAAAGAGAGCAATTTACCATCCTGACTCATTTCTTTCCTGGTCCTCTTATGAATGCTCAACAGGTCTCAACAAGGTCAGTGGCCTCGTTAGCAATAGTGCAGCCAGCAGGGCCAGGGGAAGTGATTGTCCCTGGAGAGCAATCTTGATGTTTCACTTACTTAAAACTTAGCAAAGAACAAGAAAATAGTCTTGAGAAAATAATTCTTCCAGGCTGAAGGAGCTGGTGACTAGCCATTATGTGACAGTTTACCTAATTTCATCACAAAGTACATTGTCTCTTACACACCTGCCTAGTCATTACTCAAGTAGTAAATGCTTTTACAGTCTATAATTTGGAGATGTTGTAAAGATAAGTAAGATACAGCAAGGTGCAGTTACCTCATTATAAGAACAGGATCTAATAGATTTGTAAGGATGTGTAATGTGCTTAAATTCCTTTTAAAAACCTTTTCTTTAAAGATTTTTTTTTTTATGTAATGCACAAGAAGTATGTGGTATGGTAGCAAGCTGAACCTAGGTATTAGAATACATGATTTGCCAAAGGGTTTCATTAAGGCCAAGAGTTTAGGCAGATGCATAGATGACATTTATGTTGATAATCGCTGTAAGTTTGGATATTCCTATTAACGGGGACAGGAAAATTGAAAAGGGTACTAAACCTCACGGTTTAGATCAAGATTGGAGATTAGGATATTACTTTTTATGTTAGGAACTGATTGCCTCCTTGCCACCTACAGCAGAATCTCCCTGCATGTTCATGTCAATGGTGGAATCTTGGTAACTATTGCTTCATGAGCTGGGCTGTGAGCACACCAGCCTCTATATTTGTATTTTTCCCGAGGCTCAGGTTTAAGCAGATTCGTAATTGCCTACTCACTAGATAATCCTTTCCTCCTTCCTTCTTTTTTGCCTCCTGCAGATGTTGGTTGTAAATTTTCTGTCACTGTTATGACATTTTTGTGCTATTCTCTTACCTCAAAGTGGCTTCGTTGCTCTATGTAGTTAGTAGTATATATATAGGTGAAACAGCATGACAGCCAATATCTTAAACTTATTTGTTCCCCATGTTCCTTTCCCTTTTCTTGATTTCCATTCCTCATTGCCTTTCTGTAATGTCAGTTCAGCTAGCAATCTCCTTCTCCATAAAATCAAACCTTATTGAAATGTAACTACTTCAATGTTTGTATTTAATGTAAATAAAGATTAGTTTCCATGTTTAAAAGTTAAGTCACTGATTAAGTAACCTTTAGACTTTTTGGTAATCACAGTAATAAGAGTATTTATGAAGATACAGTCTGTATTTAGGGAGAATTAATCAGTTTAGAAATAAAATCTATATGGCTGAAGGAAATAACTTAGCTGTCTTTTACAGAAAAATAAAAGAGGGTGCTAGTGGGGAAGAGATGTCACTATCATCAATTAAAAATTGAAGGACACATTTAAGACTGAAATGAAAATAAATCAGACCTAAAAACATTGCTGCTCCTTGGACTGTATCTGTTCCATAGATAACGCAGGACATCATCTCTAGGGCTGTCAATCAGAGATGGTTTCGTGAGTACCAATCTCAGTAAAAAATAATTAAATTGACAGAAGCTACCTAGCTGGATTATCTCAGTATCTAGAAGCCTCTCACCTCTGCAGAGCAAGGTTACTTAAGCCTGTATTTATATGAGAAAATGAATGCATTGGTCTCTTTCTGCCTAGTTCCTATTCATTTACTAAAACCAGAATGATAGTTCAGCACCTTGATTTTTCTTGAGAAAAACAAATGCGACTTTTCTGTAGTAGCTGCAAATGTACTGCTGCATTGGACAAATGCAGCAATGGAGTATCAAACAAATGGAGTATCCTGATCTACATGGGGCCAAGGACCAAAGATCAATAGCAACAGAGTTTAAGACAGATCAGAACTCTGGTGATGGAATAGGTTCTGTGTAAACCTTAGGAGTCTCAGCGACATGAACATTTTTATGTGACTCATTAGCATGATAAAAAGAGGCAGGATATATGTCAGAAAGCATGACTGAAGCCAGGAGAAATGTTTTTTAAACCTTCTGCATGACCACCAGAAATTTACACTTCCTCTCTGTATTTTCTAATCAGTTGAGTGATGTAACCAATAGCCTCTTCAAGAGATTAGGAAGCAAAATGCATTTGTAGGCTGACTTTTTAAGGGTTGAAAGCAGATGAGCAGAACAGGTGTGGATGTAATGATTTCATGTATTAGTAGAAAACTGAAGAGCAAAGTCCAAGGTATCTTTATAAATTACTGTATGTAGGACTGAACTACAAAGCTGTTTTTATAATTTGCTGATTGAAATAGAAAAGAGTGTTGGAAAGAGTCAAACATACTTTTTTTCTCTATAATTAAAATATACATCAATGTATTTCTGTATGTGAATAAGACACTATTCACATACATAAGAGCTTAGTTAATATTTTACTGACTTAAAAATTCTGACATTTTATATTGAGCTTCGGTTTTATATGAGAATGTAAAGTTTCTTTTGAAACACTATGTAGCCTTTTTTAGATTGTACTTGACATTATTATTTTGACTAGAACATTTTGAATATTATTTATATTTGTAGTAGTTTCAGTTAGATTATATATGCATTTTTGAGGGTGAATGAAACATACAATAAAGTGTTTCATGCTTGCATTAAAGACTACTACGTGAGCAGATACTCTGACTCTTTATATGAGAATCAAAAATGTAAAGGTATCCAATCTATTTCCATTCCATGTGTCCAGAAAACTCTTGCTGTGATAGATGTGATCTCATCCTTCTGACAAAAGGAATCTAATCAGGTTATTTCATTTAAAATGGATGCAAACCAAGAGGAATTAAAAGCATCAGCAAAACAGTGACGTGAAAGCTTCAGACAGAAAAGGATTATTGTTAGGGAAAAGCCACAGCCACTCTGTAAAACTTGGTGATGCTTTCCTAGTTAGACATTAATGGTTTGGATGATATAATAGGAAAGGAAGACTTCCCTTGAACATCCCAGATAAAACTAATTGGGAAGCAAAATCTTTCCAACTCTCCTGCTCCCTGGGCATTTGCTAATGGACAAACCTTGTAGAAGGCCTTTTCTTAGTACTTATGTCAAAAGCCAGAGTACTTTGAAGGTACCTGAGGGAACTAAAATTACATAATTTGAATTCTATCAATAGTCTGAAAGGAGGGAGCTGCTGAGAAAGGGAGACTTGGAGTCTTGCTATGAGATTAACTTTCTGGATATTGCTCTGACAACAAGACTAAAGAAAAGTTCCAGACATGTTGTGAGTTAGTGGGTCTCAGCCCAGTTGAAAAAAAAGGAATGACCCTACTCATTCTCAGGAGCACAGCTCACTCTTTTAAGAGTCTTGGCAGCTGGAATACTTAAGCAGTGAAGAAAATTATGCTGGCTTGATGTGAATTAATCAGAGTAACTTTTAAAGATTTAATATACACCCCCATCAGTACAAAAAAAGTCCCTGCCTACTGGCCATGGTGCTCATCTCCAACCCACACACATGTGGAGAGACACTGGAGCTGATTACAGTCTGTAAGAATATTATTTTTAACAGTTTTAATAGTCCACTCCTGAATAATCATTAAATGTACCTTTAAAAAAAGCTCCAAACCCAAGCCAGCAAAAAACCAAAAAACCCAACCAAAACTAGAATATATGCAGATGACTAAAATACAGTTCCTTTCTTCCTACGCAGAACTATTATGCTCAAACATTCCCAGTGGAAGCATCTGCAGCAAATCACAAGCAGTATTTTAACTATTTAGTTGTCTGATGTTCAGTTTCCCTGAGAATTGTTTTGCAGCCTGGGGAATGTGTTACCAAGGTAAAATTTTGAAAAGCTCATTACCTTGCTTTGGAATAATTGAAAACTCCTTCTCTGGGTGGCCCAGAGATATATCTGTGACATCAGTCCTGTCTGCCTTTAGAATTTTCTATCAGCCTATGTCCTTTATAACTGAGCACCTCTTGGGTTAATGAGTTGGAATTCTTCTTGCTCCTTTGGTAAGGGGAGGGCGGGGGGGAGGCAGCAAGAGGCCAGGAAAATCAAAGGAGTCTGTTAAATTGTGTAGAAGAGAGATTATGAAATGGGGTCTGTGGCATGAGTTGGGATGGTTTAAGATGGTACCATGGCGCTCTGTATTTCCTCTAGCATGTATTGTTCAGCTCCACCTAGCTGGTGGAGTGTTTTTATGTCTAGAATTGTTTCTCTTCCATGTTTTTGAGACAAGTTTGGGGTGTTCATTTTGGCTCTGATGGTGAAAGTCTGTGCTTTTAACACAATTGGGTTTTAGCAGAAGGTTCTATATTCAGAAATAGTTAAAGGCTGAGTGTTTCCTTCCAGCTCCAGATGTGCCACTGCGCTATGCCAAAGGCTGATCTGGGTTAGCTGCTCAATGCCATCCTCAGGAAATAGTATCTTACAACCAGCTGCAGTAAAGAAGCCATGAGGGAGTTACTATCAATGAAATCCTTTCTGTGAGGTATCCCTGCAGGTCCTTAGCTCATTGTTGCTCTTGTTATCCTCTCTGTAGTTTCTGTTTCAAACTGGGATAGCTCAAAAAATGACCATCCTCTTTCGTTCTGCCAGACTGACCCCACATACAGGCTCATTAAGCCCCAGCTTGCTTATTGTTTGCACTCTCAAAGCTAATGTAAGTCAAGGGAGAGATTGGTGCTTGGCTTTGGCTCAGAGTGTTGAACAAACAGCTGACTGGTTTCTAACTAACTCATTTAGAAGAAGAAAAGTAAACTCTGTTTTTAATGTTAGCTTTCTCTAGTAGCAATTTTTCTAGGGCATTTTTCTCTGTTGGATGGAAATACAGAGCCAGGATGAGTCCAGTTAGAAGCTTAGGTGTCTGTATTTTCAGGCATTAAATAGAGATACTGGGATGGAATAGAAATCCCTGACCTAATTAGCCCCACAGAGAGTCAACCCCAAATTTCCTATGCCACAATGTTGGAAATGAAGGCCTGTATGTTGCAAACCCTACAAAGCAAATCTGGCTGGCAAGGAGAAATGAAGTGTTGCTCTTGATAATGGTAGAGAAACAAAGTATTTGGTAACATGCTGTGATGCTGAAAATTCCTATTCTCGGGTCCGTTCCTTCATCTCTTTTCCTCATACGCACGCGCAAACAAACCCTTCTAAAGATGGAGGAGAAAGCAAAATTAGTCTGTGTCTTCTCTGACCTCTCCCTGGAGGCCAGGAAGGTAAAGATAAAGCCACAGTTATGGCTTTCCAGCCAGTACATACTCTCTTCCTTTAGGTCAGCATGGAAGATATCAGCTCGATGTTTCCTGAAGTACCTTTTTTTCTGAGGATCTGTATGAAATCCTTAGAGTTTTGTGAAATCTAAAGTTTTTTTTATGCTGCAAAAACAAGGAAATACCATTATTTTTTCTTTATTTTAGTTTAGAAGCGTGACTTCAATGCAGTCCCAAATTGTTGAGGAAGCAGGTGATGCTTGCAAGCTTCTGTCAGTTGTAACTAAATATTCCAGAACCCCCAAACCAAACAACTCAAACATTTATTTAGCCAGCTTCTCACCATTGAAGCTTTGCTTTATTTTAAGCCTTCTCTCAGGGACAAACAGTTGAGTCATACTGGGGGTTATCAGTTACAGATTGGGAAAAAGCACAGGATGCTTAAAACTGTCCATCTCTCTCACCTTCAGTGAGGATGTTAGCATGAGTTATGTGTTTGCCCGCTGAGGAAGGATGAGTGGGAAAGGAGAATGGCTGTCAACGGCAGACAATGAAAAGTACCTTCTTTCTGTGATGCAGGATAAGTCCAAAGTACTCAGCAGCAGAGACAGGCTGAGGGTGCATCTCACCTTTGGGTTGCTGAAGAGGGAGGAGTTCAGATGTGTAAAGTGGCAAAATGAACAAAAGATCCAAGAGCAGCAGTTTCTTGTAGATTTTGTCATGCATCAGATTTTGATAGTATATCCAGATGGCTGTAAAAGAAAAGTAGAAGATAGGTGTCTGAAACTGTGGCCTTTTCTCAGCAAATTTACCTTGTCTCTGCACTCAGCAGCAATGGTTTGATGTGCATGTAAGACATGTCCTACTATCCTGTGTATGTGTTTTACTGCTGGAAGATCATCCCTCTATAATCCCATCATCTTTAAAAACCCAAGAATCTCTCATGCAGTATTCTTTTTTCCTACATCTGCAAGTCTTTTGCTACAATCACTCTCATCAGAAATAGGAAACTTATTTTATGCTACTCTTGGTGCCAGTGAGGCCCCTACACCTTTGTTTTCAATTGCTTTTTCCATTCTTCTGTGTTTTAATTATATGTCCTTAGTGATGAGATTTTATCCTCTGAGAAATTGAACTGTTACTTTATATTTGTGATCCAGTTTTGAGATTCTGTGGAAAACATTGTAAAGAATAAATAATAATTCCATGGCATCTTTTCACTTTCTGGAAGATTTTCAGTATATATTTTTATGCTTTTAATTTGATTTTTATCATTTGATATTGGTCTTCCATCTTTCTTTTGCATCTTATGTTTGTCGATTTTTATTTCTCTTCATAGTCAGTATTGGCCCAATATTTTCATATTCAAATTTGAAACTGTCTTCCTAAATCATTCTAAGATAGTCACAGATTTTCTTCATGTCTATTCCTGCTTAGAATTGTCAAATGTAGCTTTGTAGTATTTGGTTGGCAGTCTGAAGGAAAATGAAGAAGGAAATGTCACTAATTACTAATTACTAGCTAAGTAATAAAGAATAATCAGTCCTTTACTTATTTACCCAAGCTTTTTTGTGTTAAGAAACAAAAGAAACCAGGTGGAATTCTACAGGGAAATCAGGCTTTTGTGTAAGATTTAAAATATGTGCTCCTCTCTGAATTCTACCTACATTGATTTTCATTCAATAGCTTTTCTCTTTCTGTGTGCAACATGTAAGTATATGTTTATTTAAAATATATATGTAGTATGCTTTATATAGTACTTTTGTCCTGTTCTTAGATTTTGATTGTAAGTCACTGTTCATTCCCAGTCTGAGACAGAATGTCTGAAGCATGGGATAATTTTTAATAATACATATATTGTAAATTCCTTTCAACATAGAGTGAGCTATTGAGTAGTGTCAGCAGAGTTCTAAATTAAGTGTACCTGAACCATGCACTAGTTCTGGTTGCCTTAAAATGTGAAATAACACTTTCTGGAATGCTATTTCTGGGAGTGTATTTTTTCTTTGTGGAAGGCCCTTGCAAATCTTTATGAACACTATTTTCTCTGTCATAATGGCACAAAATATTATGACTGGTTAGTGGCAAAATACAGCAAAGCAAAGAATATTGTCTGCAGGGGAATTTTATGTAACCAAGAATACATTTACCCAAAGAGTAAATATAGTCAGACCACTGAAATTCTTGCATTAAGATTACATGTATCAGACTTAATATTTTGTGCTGTTTATAATAATTTTTGAGTGCTGCACTCAGGACTTCCTTAGCTGTCTCTGAGATTTGTTCCTCAAGAAGTTCTCTTTTGGTAAGATGCATCACAGGCTCTTCAAGTCCCATTTAATTCCACTTCTGTTTTCAAAACGTGATCTTGAGTGGTCGTGCATGTAAGGAGGCTTGGTTCCCATTTTTAGCATGGTGGTTTTGCACGGACTCTTTTCCTATCCTTTTCTTGGCCCTCCTGTTTGAGCATTCATGTTTTTCCCTCAGTGCTCATTTCCCTGTAAAACCACAGTAGGATGCAGGATGGAGACTCCTGGGATTTTAAATCCCAAGCCAAGTCTGAGTGAGAAGGGCAAATAGCACTCTCATGCTTTCAGTGTGACCACTGCCTTGATTTAGAGATTAAAACTTCTCTTTTGTTTTCAGGTCATATTGCCTTTGACTCCTTTACAAACCCCAGCAGCTTTGTCTTTGCTGACCATAGAAGCATGTATAATTACAGAAAAGCTTCTCACTTTCTGGTGGTCTCTGTCAAGACATATGACAACCATTCAAAATACTCCTGACTGTATGTGTATATGCTGAATCTAGTTTAAGCAAAGAAAGAAAGTATAAGAATACAGGTTATTTTGGGAATAAAACTATAAAGTTCTCTCTGCCATGTGTTCTCAGTTGAACACGTGGTTACTAAAAGAGTCTGGCTTTACAGCTGGAGCAATGTAAAAATAGTTTCAATTAAAAAGATGTGAAAAAATATAAAAAGTATCACAAACATTTGGGTTCCTTAATAAAAGACTGAAATTTACAGAGACCAGGATGGTGCAGCTGGGTACAAAGTCTTTGTTGCTAGTCAGTTGATGCAAACTTCATGAATCACTTGGCTTTTCTGAGCATGAATAATCACATATCCAACTTGTACCAATAAAACCTGTATACCATACCCCACAATATTTTTTTGTCTTTCCTTAATTAAATTATAAACTTCAACTAAAATATTCTGCAGATTTCTCCATCTGGACCTTGTTACCAGAGTAGCAGCAAATGATTCACTGTCTACAAGAGTTTCATAACACTGAAGAGGAGATGCAATCCACCCTCTTTTTACAGACAAAGAGCAGAGCCATAGGGGTTTAGTTACTTTCTCAATGTCACCTCCTAAGTCAGAGAGGAGAGATCTCCTGTATGCTAGGCAGGCAGCCTAATGACTGAGACATCCTGCAACCCAGCGAAGTTTGTGATCTAGATGAATGTTTGGTGGATCTGGCAACACTTCAGCTGTGTTTCTGCTGGGAACATCTGTAATGTTTGGCTGTCTAGCAGGTGTTTTGCCTCTGTGCACATCTGGCAAGCTAGCAGGCATGCAAGCATGGCCACTTTGACTTTCTGGAACCAGAAACAACCAACAGTTAAGGTTTTAGGGAGCTGTGTATTATAATACCCTTGCAAAGCTGAGCTGGGTTACCAGTAATAACTGCAGTGAATTTGCAGAGAGCTTTTGATAATGGAAATCTGCCATAAGCTGTCCTGTCACTAGGTGGAAAAGGTCAGTTGTGTATTCTGCTGGAGAAAGAAAATTGTGGGAAAGGTCAGAAGAATTAAGACATTTTCAGTCTGCCTCAGTCTGCCAGTTCCTCTGGTTCTTTACTGTGCTGCATGTTTTATAGAGTAAGGGATATAATTAGAAAGCTGAAAAATCCAATAATGAAAGCCCATCTCCATTTTTTTATCTGGAGTCCTTCAAACTGGGATTAAGTTAGGGAATGCAAGTAAGTTTTTAGTACTGTCCTCCCTTCTCCCTCCAGAAAAACGTAAGCTACAGAGTACAGTGTGTTTTCAATACCTAAGTTATGTTAATCTAAAGTGAAACACACTTTGTTATTGAACACATCTCTCTATCCTTAAATACTGAAATCACAGGACTGGCTTTATTCTATGGTGTGCTTTAGGCTTTTCTTGAGTGCTGGTGGATTTTCTCTTATTTTGTTGTAAGTAGGGTCCTTAAGATGCACCGGCTTCAATTGATTATGTATCTGTATTAAGCACAGTGAGACTGTGTTAGCTAATGCAAGATTGGAATATAATGTTAACATTGCATATTTGCAGGTGATTCCCAAAGAAGCTGCATATTTGAAATCTAAGGGAATACTCTGTTTTCATGTACATAATGAGCCTCTGGGACTCACTGCTCTATGGTGTTGTGGAATCCTAAGTACATTGGAAATCTTTAGTATGCTAGAAGTGTTATGTGAAACAATATATATAACTAATGAGCAATCTGTCACTGATAAAAGTTGCTTGGAAAACCCTATACAAAATACAAAAATTACAGAATATAAACAAGCCATTAAATAATAGAGTAATAGATATTTAGGCCAGATATTCAGTAATGACCTACCAAAAGCATTCTTGCATTAAAGGGAATGTTTCCAAAAACTCTAAAGCACATTCTTGTTAATACTGCTAAGTGTGTGTGCTTCTCTTCTCCTCAGGAACTGAACATTCACAGTGACACAGGCCATGAGTCAGAATTGAATGCTGGATATTGCAAACCATATTCCCATGCAAAGCTCAACCAAAATTTCAAACCATTTCTTTTCAGTATTCACTGGGTTTGGTCTGCTAACTATAGCCTGTGCATTTGCTAGCATAGATATGAGACAAAGGATCCCTCTATTATTCTCTAATTTTTTTCTTTCTTTTTTTTTTTTTTAATAAATAATGGTGCAATTACTCAATAATAGAGCACATGATATGTATCTCTTCTAACTGTAGCTCTCTGCCTCTGTGAAGAGGGAGTTGGCACTTTGAGGGTGCAATAAGAAAGGCAGTGTCAGAATAACAGGGCCATGGTGAAGAGCACATCTCCACAGAGACCAAGGAGGCTGCAAGCCACCATCTCTCTAGGAGCAACAGAGATACTTGCAGCAGCACACATAGGACAATAAGAGCTAATCAGGGTTTAACATTGATAGTGCAGTCCTTAGGGACCAACAGATATATTGGTTAAAATTGAAAGCTTTTAAAATGTATTTAAATTTCTTAAAATATAAAGATGAAATGTATATGGATGGCAGAGAAATCTGTGCCTTTTTGCCCTAATGTTTTCCTGTGGTCCCCATTATTACTCCTACCACTTCTGCCGTTGAGTCATTTCTTGCAGAGATGTTTCTATGCAACTTTCACTGGTGTTCTTCTGAGTGGAATACTGCAAAACTGAGCTTAAGGTTTCAAAGACAAATACTTGCTGTGAAACACCTGGATCTGGCATTGCTGTGTGAATGGTGGCATTCTGGGAAGTTGTGCCATGCAGAGATACCAAGATTCAGAGGCAGCTGTTTCTTCCTATACTGTGAGACACAGAGAGCAACTCGTCTATCAGTGATAAGTGCCACACACTAAAATTTGTAGCTAAGCCATGATTTCCTTCCTTTGGCTCACCACTGAGTCTGAGCTCCAGCTCACAGGAAGCAGGTGACTGGCCAGCTGTCACTCATCCAATTCTTGATCTGGCACAGCCAACAACAGGTGTCACTTTCCTTACTACACTCCGTCTTCCTGCTAGAAGCTTTGTCCATTTTTCTGTTAATCTCTTGCACTGACTGTTCTGACTTTCTTCCTTTGGATTTCCTTGTGTGCAGTTCATTAAAGTGGCTGCTGAGATAGCAATCTGCAGCCATTTCTCTATTACTGCTCATCTTGCTTCACATTTCTTTCTGAACTGCCAGGTTTTTTTTACATTTCATACTCAAATCATATTGCTTGTCATCCAAGGCGCCATAAAATTCTTCTCTTCCTTCCATTTCTGCTTCATGTGATTCCTATTCAGCTCTTATCAGACTCCAGGATCTTGATTTTTTTGTTTTTCCACTCTTCTGTTGTTACCTCTTACACAGCTATTTGGCATGAATGCCATGCCTTGCCCTGTCTTTTTCTGTGCATTGAACGCCACTTTTAACTCATTCAAGTATTTCCTTGCAGTCTTTCCTATAACCTCTTTTTCCCTGAGTAAGTCACTGCAGAAAAGAAAATTGTGGCAACACAAGTGTAAAGGGAAGTTTCTGGTCAAAAAGTAGTTTAAGAGACCATTTCTCATTTATTATACCTTGGGAATTTATTTGTAGTCATGTGTCACTGGACTATGTAGCAAATGAAAAGGAATTTTTGCTACCAAAAGCTCAGAGGTGCCACCTTTGCACTGGAGCATTTTTGGCTGACATGAGCTAAGGAGAGTTTTGCAGGGCCTTTTGCTGACAGATGTGCATTTGGAATTGCCTTGCATTTGGTCAGGTTGATGAGTAAACAGGCAAGTCTAGAAGCCAATATAACTGGTTCTATGCTTGAACAAATAGGCTTAGCCTCTGAGCAGCTTTTGAGCCTCTGGGAAGAAATTAGAGCTGAGTAAGCAAGTCCCTCTGTGCAGTGGATTCAAGAAGCATACAGTGTATGCTACAGCAGAGATAGTCTATTAAAATATGAGATGCTTATGTGGCTAGCTCACCAAGGGATGTGGCCTCACCAGAGGAGGCTGGTGGGGCAGAGGGAGAGACAGTGGCTCCTGTTAAAAGTCACACGCATGGCTACTCTGTACGAGGTGAAGCTAAACTCTGCTCGTGGTTGTGGGTGACCTAATAGATGTATTTTTCTCTGGGACATAATGTAACTATATATTTAAATGCATTGGTTGCTTTGGATTAATTTCCTATGTTAATTTCCCCTTTCTGTATCTTGGAGAAAGGTCTTTTACTTTATTTCCAGCTATAAACTCTTTGATAATGTTGTTTGTGTGCCATTGAATGGTGGTTGTCTCAGAAGTGGTCACAGTTTATTGGTAAGTGAAGGAATTTGTGATCAGATTTTCACTTGTTCAAGATAATAACAGCTCTAATATAAGCAGAATACCACATTTAAGGTCAACTGAGAATTTGACCCTTTGTAAAAATATATTAAAAATGTAAGACTGGTAGACAAATAGGGAAATATTTTGATAAAATAAGCTATACCAGTATAGCTGCTTTCACTGCAGTTTTAGTAAGATGTTGCCACACGTGATGACTTACCTCACATTCAGGATAATTTTGTGTGTTTCTAGTATGCTCATTCATCAAGTACTTGCCAGCTGTGTGGGACAGTATAGCTGGGTACAGGTGCAGGCAGTTAGTAGAATATGTTGTCTTTGCTGCTGAAGCTACAGGATGCAGCAAATATTTTAAAATGCTGCTGAAAAATGGAGAAGAGAGGTACGTGAAGACCCTGATTCATACTAAGAGTTTTGTTACAGGGTATTTCATAGAGATAATATCATGATTTTGGATTCAGAGGAGGCAGAAAAGTTGTACCAATGCATTAAAATAAAATCTTCTCTATACTGGCTATTTCACTGATGAAAATTTCTGTAGTGTGATTTTCCCTTTAATTATTATCTATGCTGTTATTTTATTTTTACCATGTGTAGCACAGAGAAAGCTATTTGCCTGCTGATGTACCAGCATACCACACAGTTCTGTGCATTTCTTTTTAATTTCCCTAAGCTGAAGGATCTGACATAAATTTCAAAAGA
Source organism: Oenanthe melanoleuca (assembly GCF_029582105.1). Taxonomy (NCBI): domain Eukaryota; kingdom Metazoa; phylum Chordata; class Aves; order Passeriformes; family Muscicapidae; genus Oenanthe; species Oenanthe melanoleuca. Next base: position 40,594,694 of record NC_079339.1, read on the forward strand.
TGCGACTAAATTCTACTTGGTAACATTAAAGTAAACAGATATACCCTATTCACATGTTTAATAAATGTGATTGACATTGATAAGTATGGAGCCTATTCCACTTGTATGATAGAGATTTAAGTACAGAAACAGCTACATAAGCAATGCAAAACAAATTCATTCACCACTTCCCATGGTCAGGCAGGTGTTCAGTCATTCCTTGGAAAAGCAGAGTTCCATCACATGTATTGGTGACTTGGGAAGACAAGCACCATCATTCTGAACATCTTCTCTGCTGTCTTCTTTCCCCACCTTTATATGCTGAGCATGTTGCCATCTGGACTGGAATATTTCTTTGGTAGGCTGGGGTAAGCTGCCCTGGTTGTGTGCCTTCCCAACTTGCTGTGTACCTCCAGCCTGATGGGGTAGTGTGAGGAGCAGAAAAGGCCTTGGCTGTGTTTTAGCTATCTCTAAAACAGCTAAAAGATCCCCATATTATCAACACTGGTTTCAGAATAAATCCAAAACATAGCCCCATACCAGCTACTATGAAGAAAATTAACTCTATCCCAGCCAAAACCAGCACTCTTAAATTTGATTTGTGCAACCTCACATCAATTTCATCCTTTCTTCTCCTGGAGACTCAGGGTAGATAAAGTGGTCAGCTGCCACTGTTGTTCACTGGGTGTTTTGACAGTCACTGTAATTTACTGCCATAAATACTACCAGAAAATAGGTGAAGAAGGGCAATGGCTACCTTTGTGATCCTGCTCTGATTTGGGTACTGCACCTTTCAATTGCAATTAAAAATTTAGAACAATTAGTGTTTTACATTTTTGAGAATGTCATGTATGTGTGATGAATTATAGCAGCTCTTCCTGGGTAAGAGAAGTTTACAGTCAGGAATACAGATGCCTAAACTGAGACTCTTAAATCTGTTTTCAAGCACCTAAAGATGTGGCCTGGTTTTCAAGATTTGAGCATTTTACAGCTCTTGGCAATTTCAGCACTTCTGAGAATGAGGACAATTCTGTAGATGCTTAAATATGGATTTTGGAATGCCTAACTTTGGACATCTATTTTTGAAAATGTTGTCCTACATTTCTGGATAAAATCTTAATCTTTAAAAGATTCCTGTAAGGCTCTTCTTATGCAGGTGCATGCACAGATACACATGTGCATGGATAAGTACTCAGCACCAGGAGTGAGTCCTCATAGCTAGTCCTGGCTGGGCTGTGCTGGGTGTTAACTCATTCCTCCCCAGCAGTCCCCTTCCCCAGCCTGATCACCAGCTGGGATTCTGGGGCTGTCATCACTGGATGTGGCATCCTTCGTGCTTCTGGCTTTTGTTGTCAGTAATGCTAAAACCAGCACATGCCTGTTATGCCTGTGGATAAGTAATGAGAGAATTAGGGCCAGGAAATGGGAATGTCATTTGTAGTAAGTGTTCATTAACTTTTGTTTAACCAACATTGCTGTTGTTAAAATCTTGCTTGCAAAGTCCATTGAGCACCCAAATCATTTGCTAGCTGTTTGTTTACTGTACTGCCATGAGGAATTCATTATACTCAAACATGCAAAGTGGCCCTGTCTTGAGGCAGCATCCATTCAAATGAAACATCTCAGGAAGGAAATGGGATGGAGTTGTGTCTTTTAAATCAACATCACCTCACTAAAATCTTTTAGTAAGAATCCCATGACTTTTGAAGAGATGATTTATATAACTGGGAATTGCATCCTGTGAGGAACCTTTTGAGAGGAAAAATAAGGATCCTCTGTTTTTCAGATTTACATCTTTTAAACGCTTTGTTAAACTTTTGAGACTATGTCTTTGGGTTCTGATACTACTGGAACTTTTCTGAGTATCCATACTATCTGTGGGTCAAATTGGCAACATTTTTCCACGATTAAAAAATACTAAGGGTTTTATTTTTACGTTTGTGTCCTCCTGGAAGCAGTCTTTCTACAATTTGCATTTAAAAGAAATAGTTTCTACAACACCAGTCTCTTTCTTTGAAAGAGACATCAGTCTATTTTCTTTGAAATAGAAATTACTGTGATTTTTTCCAACTCAAAGGGGCTGTTTGTAATCCCAGAAAATATGCACAATTTTTAACAAGGCAGTATTTTTAAATCTAAAGTGTTCCCTGATACCCTAGCTCTGCAAGTACCTAAGTGCCTGCAATGTCTTAGGAACAATCTCATTCTTCATTCTGTCCCCTTACAGCTTTTCATAGAAACCAGGATTTTTACCAGATGTGACTGTTCTTCTTTTTTTGTATGCATGCATGTTAATAATAACATAATATCTACAAAGGTCTCACTAATAAAAAAATTAAAAATCTATAACATATACAGCATATGCCTATAGCAAAATGACCTGTAACAGTTTCCCTAGGATTCTGTCCCTAACTAAAGCAACATGCACTGCAATGTATATCCATTGCTGTTATTCCCTATGCTCTGAACTCTCTCTTCCTCATTGTTGCTGGCCCTCTGTTGCTTTGTTTCAGGAAACCTTTTATTTGAAGAGGAGGAGGAGGGAGAGGAGTGCATGACTGTACCCATGTGCAACACTGATGTTTAGATGGACCTTTAAGTTTGACCACATCATTGTTTTCACCTTTCATGGGGGAGTATCTCAGGTTTCTTCCACTTGCCTGAGGTTCTGGCATGGCATCCTCTTAAATCAAGCTTGAAGGGAAATTGATTGAAAAGAAAGCACCATTATGGGAAAACAATTTATTCTTTTCCCCTTAACAGAAGGCACAGTTTTGTCTATACTGTGGAATAAATATTATCTGCCTGTTTGCTTTAAGAAGGGGAAGCTACTCATTTCCCTATGATGGCTTTGATCATTATTTGAAATGGGCTTTTTCTTCTACTTTTTGTAGTCATTTGATGCCAAGAGCACATAGTAAAGATCAGATACCCCATACCCTGCTGAATCCCTACCTTTTTTTTCTCTCATATGTACACTTACAGAAATGTGCCTCCAATAATGTACAACACTACACAAAGGAAGGCAGTTTTTGCTGCTTGGTTCCTCTTTATTTGATCTTAACTGATCCAACAGTCTCTGCTGCAGTGGTGTCTAAGGAAATGTGGACTAGTCTCTTGGTATCCCTTAGTGCCCACTACTTCATTTGACTCCTGGAGTATCCCTATTTGGGCAGGCAGGGCCCGGTACTGTTAGTGCTCCATAATTGCTTCTAAGTATCTGCATTGCCTTTTAATTTTTATAGGGTTAAGACCTTGTGCTGAGGCTGTTGATTTGTGTAGAAAAATTGCTCCATTGAAGGGCAGTTCTGGGAAATGTTGCCATTGAGAACCTAGAATATTTGTCATGCTTCCAGTCAAGAAGCAACCATGTCAGATTTGTATTTTATCTCTGATTGTATGAGCACTCATACAAGGCTTTGGAAGCTAGATACTACCACAAGTACTGCTTGACAAAAGGATTAAGTGCAGACTTCACAGCTCTACAATTTTTCACATAAAAGTCCTTTGTGATCAGGTCAAGAACCCTTGAAGAAAAAAAATAAAAATGAAAAAAAATTGCAGTTTTGAACCAATCGGGCACCTGATTTGCCTAGGTGCTGTTTCTAGGGATGAGGAAAGGGAAAGGGCTCTGGGAAGACTTGAGAGTGGTGCAGGGCCTGAGGAGTGTGACAAGGAGAGAGTGCTCTCTTCAAGGAGGATCAGCAAGACTTGCCTGTCAGGGACAGGAGGATAAAGTTGAGTGCTAGGCTGAAAAGCCAGGCATCCTTTATCAGGATGGGGTAACAATTTGCTCTCTCATCTGCAGGCTTCACATAAGATTCAGCTGCCTGGCAACTTGGAAATATGTGTCAGTTAGGAAGGAAATGCTGGCAACATCATCTTTGTTCTGTGGAAAGGTTTTGGATGAACTAGTATATGCAGAGCCCCAGTACACCTCATGCTGCTGAGTGCCTATATATTAATAGTTTTGCAAGTCCAGTGAATTTTCCTGGTAACATTTTCCTCTATGTCTTTGTCTGAGTAGTGACTGTAGGCTGTGTATCCTGGACTGGATGTCTGCTGAGTGTCTCTGCTGTCATTCTCCTAACTGTTTGCAGAGTATCACTGGTAATTTCTATGTAAATTTGCTCAGGCTAGCAATTGAGCAGCTTTCTGTTGACAAATGAAGGAACATCTTAATGGCAGAGAGGCTGTTTAAGTCTCTTTGGAGGGAACTGAAGTGGCATCTTGAAGGTCGTGAGAAGATCCAGTTACTGTAATGTGGCTAAGGGGAACCCTCTCTGGAATGTCCTGCTTGACTTGATGCTGCTGCTTCTCAGTGAGGTTTCCACTCTGACAGCCTTGCAAGATTGTCACTAGGGTGAACCTTTCAGGCTGCCTTGGTGCTTTAACACAGTGATGAGTTTCAACTGGAGGGGGAAAAGGCATAGATAGAAATTGATGGAGTTTGAAATTTTTGCTTCCTGAATGTAATTCAGGGAGAAGTGCTGGGAGAGCTCATTGTAAACAGAAGTTTTCAGTGAAAGGCAAGTGATTTCACCCATAATCTTGAGCCCTGAATCTCCTTTGAGCAGACAGACTGAATGACTTGCTTCAAGTATGAAGTTGAACTACATTATGTGTATGTACTTGTGACAGTACTCTTCTGCATAATCTCTGTAGATTTTGCACATCATCTGACAGTAGCATCCATATCCTTGTCTCCTATTTATTTTGGGTAGAAAAATTTGGATTATTTTTATTTGCTCCTTGTGAATTGGATTTGGTTTTGTCTTCCTTTGCTCTTGGATGCACCTACTTGAGCTATCTTTGGAACAAACCATCCGTGGGTGAAGTTATAAAGCTCTCTACAGTAGATTGAGGGCTGAGTGAGCTAGAGGTCAAGTAAAGAAGCAGAACATTATTTTAGATGTGTTGGAAGATAGAAGTTTATAAGTTAGATCCAAATTTTTTGTTTTTCTTCTTTGTCCCAATGTAGATGGCTTTCTTACTTGTGCTCTCTTGGAAGGCAGCTACTAGGTATTCAAGCATTACCACAGCTGTAGATAGTTTTCTGGGCAATTTATTATAGCTATTTTGTATTTTTCTTCTCCCAGTGCCATAATAATGAATGAACAGATGAGAGAAAAAAACTTACCTTTACTTCTTGTTTATCAGGTCTGATTTTCATCACTCTCAAATTCCTCTAAGTATCAGGCTCCCAATGTCCCAATGCAGTTTATGTTGTATGAATGTATATGACAGCATGACTGTGAGGAACTTCAGTCAAATATAGGAAAACAGTAATAAAAGTACAGAAAACAGGAAAAAATGAGAGCTAGAAAAACTGTGATTAGTACAGATACAGAAATAAAAAACATGAACAAATGGAAAGTTTCAAATTAGTTGTACTTATTTATTACATGCTTGATAAAACAAGATAATGAATCTGAATCTTTTACAGACCCCCAAATAGGCATACAAATGAAACAGGAGCATTTTATAACCGCCAAATTAAACTAAAAAGAAGCATTTACTGCTGAAAAAATTAGAAAAACTCTCAGCATCTTCCCATCTAGAAAACTTCTTTTACCCCAACATATAAGGATAACAATTGATAGGGGAGTGAAACTCAGTGTATCTGCCCAGTATTCTCACTTAACAAGCTGCCAAAATTTGGCCACAGCCTCAGCTTTGCAGTCAGTGATGCTGATGTGGCACTGTGCTTCTGGGGTATGTTTAACTCATTAGCTTAACAAAAGAAAACATAAAAAAATCTTGTGTCTGTATTTTGATTCTGTGTCAAGCAAATAGCTCATAGATTGTTTAACTACTTAAGTCATTTATACACAGACATTTTTAAATTGATAAGGTAGTGAAGAAAAAAATAATCATGTGAACTATCAGTGCACCTCTTTAACTCATGTTCATTCATCTCAGAGTCCATAAACTGGAAATATGCAACTCAACAGAGCAAATATTTTCTTGAAGATATATGATCTCTGTAGAAGAAAATCACAACTTAGCCACACTTTGAATAATAATAATAGTAATAATAATAATAGTTTTTGTTGCTATTAGTATTATTACATGAAATTTTTTGTCAGTGGCTTATTTTGTCTGGTTTGGGTTTTTTTCTTCTGATGCACACACTCCTGAGATTAGAAATGCTGAGGTTCCAAAAATAAAAGGAAAATTCTTTCTGCATCTGGCATAGAGCTAGAACACAAAATTCATTTTCTGTATGAGTGGAAACAATTTGCTTTTCAGAATATTGGGACTGCAGAAGAAATCACATAGAATAATTATAATGAAAGGACTATTTTTAGATAGTTCAGTAATAGTTTTAATTGCAAATGAAGGACATAAGTAAAGCACAGTAAAAAGGGTAAATGGGGAAAATCCAAATGGAAATGGGAAACGAAGCTGTGAGGCAAAAAGAGGCAGAGAGAAGACAGAGACCAAAGCACAGTCCCAGTGTTGGGCACCATGTACTGGTTTCTTCAATGGTTGTGGGAGCAGACAGGACAGTTCAAGGAAGCAGGTGCTTGCTGAGAGTGGTAACACAGAGTAACCCCTCTGACACCTTTGCCTGTACTAGAAGGAGAGGAATTGGATGCTGGGGGTGCCTTGCACTCTCGGGACTGCAGGTTTCTACCACTGAATGCTTCATGGTGGCCAAGCAGCCTGGCTTTGGCTGCAGCTCCAAAGCCTGTGAGGAGTGGTTTTCTTAGACACCTACCCTTTAGCCAGGGATTACTGCTGCTATTGTCACTCCAATGCCCACATAAAATGGGAAGGGACAAGAGTGGTGTGCTCAAGTTCTTGTGCTGCCAGCATTCCCAATCTATTTTATTTTGGCTGTAAAATGTCACTTTTGGTAGTTCAACTGAGAAATCTTGGGCTGATTTTAGCAGGGAGGGGGGAGGGTTGTAAGTGAATTTTGCTGCAGCCATGTTGCACAAGAAGTTCACTTGAGGAGAAAAAAAGAGGTAATTTATTTTTCAACTTTTAAAAACTTATATCGTTTTGCAGCTGCCCTTTATCCATTTCTGCCTTCTTGTCTCAACTTGTCACGTTTCATCTCCCTTTTCTCCTGCTTTATTTCTTCAATTTTTTTTTACGTTAAATTTTTTTCCTCTCAGGTATAGAGCTATTTTCTTCTCCCACTTCCCCCAGTTCCCTTCCTCTTCCTCTAAATACAGTAAGTGATATTTTTAACATTTTTCATCACTGACTGTCTGGACTGTAAAGATTGAGGATTCACTGGCAGTAGGTAATCATGTACTAAATTGCAAGTTAGCCTGCAGGTAGCTATTGTGTTGATGAAACTTGGGTCTGGCACAGGTCAATTAGTAAGAAACAGTCCTTTTCTCTGAAAAACAATAAATATATTTATTCTGACAGACCATCCCTCAAGCAGGATCAGTTAAAAATGTGAAACTAGGGTTGTTCCGATGTACCTCCCAGGATCCTCACTTTTACTGCCTGTGCATGGTGGCCTCTCTCTTTATCAGGACCTACCTAGCTGTTTAATGAAACATTAGGGTAGAAAAGTAGGCTTTGGCTTTAGCTTTGCTATGAGGTTTTGTGGAAACTTACTCTGATATAGATAGCAGATGGACTCAGAGATAAGTGAAAATACTGCAAAAATGTCAAGGAGTAGACAAAAGCTTATGGCTGAATTTTCCAAGCTCTTTTCCAGACTCTGCTGTTGATATGTTGTGCTTCAGTTCTCTCACCTGTGAAATTTCTGTTTTTTTTTCTTGTCAGGCTTTTCAAGCACTAATGAAACTCTAGTTTCTTCAAAAAGATGAAATCTGAAAAGGAATCTAGTTTGTATCTTCACCAAGTTGTGAAGTAGATGGTCTACATCTCTTGTAACTCACTTCCCAGTGAGGTGGTGTTACTCTCTGAGGTTTGGGAGTACCCTCAAGCTGGAATTAGCAGAGTGGGAGGGTGGTGGAGAACTATCACGAGGACAACAGAAATTTCAAAGCACTGTAGCAGAGTTCTTATAAAGGGAGATGGATTTTTTACTGTCATTGTTTGTGTCCAACACAATTACCAGGTTACTTTTAATAAATGTTGGAATGGCTCTTAGTCTGTGAATATATCTCACAACTCCCATGTCCCTCTCCTCAGCAATACTGCAAATCCTTCCCCTCCCTCTCTAATCCGTTTACATGTATAGAGGCACAGATGTCTACAATAAAGTCTTTAAATTTTTGTCTTTCCTTTAAGCTGTCTCAAGATTTATTAATTTCTCAGAGAAGGGATATATGTCCCTTATTAGCATGCTGGATTGTAAAGACTAAGTGCTCTGTAACATAGACTAAATGAGATCTGAAGAGGCTGGCATACAGCCTCATCCCTTGCTCTGTCTGTCTTCCACCCTAATTTGCTTTATATATAAAATAAAAATGTCAACTGACTCAGAGACAAACTGTGATCGGCATTTCTCGCGTCTCTATAAAAGCTGCCTCGATTATTCATCAGGGCATGCTGCGTGCAGCAAGAGAAGTGATGGCATGTCATGTGTGTGTAAGCACCCAGCACATTCCCTTTGAAGTGAGCATCAAATCGAAGTCCCCATCAACCCTGGAGCCTACAGTCAGCCCTTAACTGTAAAAAAATACTTTTAAAAATAAAGAGGGGGCGAGCACTGTATTGGCAAACAAGAGGGAGGATTTCGAAGAGCCAAGGGGGTTAGGATAGCTAGGCTCAAAGAAACGTAGGAAGTTTGTTGCCTTTCATTTTCTTGATTTTTGGCTGATTTCTTCTGACATTAGTTACAGCATTGGGTATTTTGTCTTTTTTACTGACAGTTCAAAATTAAAAGAGGACTCAGAAGGAACAGATGTTGTTACTATAGATGGCTAGAGTGGTATTTATTATATCTCATTTCTGACTTCTGTCAACTCAAACAGCTTCTTGTCTATTCCTTATCTTAAAAAAATTGTCACCCACGGCAAAGTCATGGCACTGCCACACCCTGTCAAACTCAGTGTTGCAAAAGCTCTCCATCAATCAGCCACCCAAATGTCACAGTGCAACCATCACGTGCCACAACTCAACCATGGTAGCAGAATGCTTTATTCAGTCACTAAATTATATAGTATAGGACCTCTCCTTCCAGCACAGAAATAGCATAACCAGCTTTTAGCTATTGAGATTGATGCCAATAAATTTTCGGCCATCTCCCTTCATGACTATTATTATGCTTTTCACCTTAATCAAAGAGAACTTTGCAGTGATTAGTTATCAAGTAGTGGAAAAATGTGGGTGGGTTTTTAGTGTCACAGCTTTGGGTGGGAGATTACATTACTCACATATGTATACAGCACACAAAATGGGAAAAGGAAGTGGTGATGATTGCAAGTAGAGAAGTGTAGTGGTTTTGGTTTTGCAGAATCTGCTTAAAAATTACTGAGTTTACTTGGAAATGTCTCTTTCCATTTGAAGAACGGCAATGAATTCTTCTGCTCAAGAGTTTAAAAATCTCACTGATGGATATCAAATTGCTGTTTAACACAAAAGGTAATTTGTAAATAATTTTAGAAATAAAGTACTAAATACGATTATAGCTGTATGTGGGGTCAGATGCTCCCTTTCCTGAAGGTACTTGTAAAAGCATTCCTCTGTTTTGTTTCATAGACTTTAATGTGAGCATGTAGCCATGCAGTCATCTATCTCTGAAAGCTATTTATGAACAGTGATTTAGCATTTGCTGCTTATCACTCCCCCATTTGAAAACTTTTTTCCCCTGTAGTCAGGAACTGGGAACAGTACTGTGCTACCACTCGCGCACTGTGAATAGCAGATAATTGAAGTGAGCAGCTCGCAAGTGTTCTGGGGGCGGAAATGTGCTCAAACGAACTATTTGGTGGATGTTTCTGAATAACAAATCCATTCACAGAAATATGGTTCAGTCCGTGAGGAGTAAAGAAGGACCAAAATTGCATGGATTTTATTTTCTGTGAATTAAAAATCTAACCATAATCATTATTACTCAGTGATTTATACACAGTATTGATGATAAAAGGCTTGGTAAAAGTGAGTTAGAAGTGCTGCCTTCTGCAGAGACTGTGCAACCTATGTTGGTCAGAAGAGCTGGTGATGAGTCAGAGCAGTATGCATCACAACTTTGTAGTAGTCAGGAGCCCTCTGGCTCCACCTGGGTGTCTATTACAAGAAAAGGATCGAGAAATGGTAGTGCAGGTTTTTTAACTATTCACCCATCCTTCGGAAAGACTGGAAAGGCTGAGGTTTGAAATTTGGTTATGATAAATGTACAAATGTGCACAAGCCTTTGGCAGTGTTTTCTTTCTGCTTTTACATTGAAAATTGGAACAGATCCAAAGCTCCTTGAATCTGAGTTTTTTTAGCAAGGTCTCATATGACTGGAGGCTCATCCTTACCTGAGATGAAGTAGTGTCATTCAAAAAGCTTGTCACCAAAACATGGTCTGGTGTTTCATAATTTCACCAGTTCCGTTTATATGTAAAGGGTTATGTTCATAGTCTCAAAAGAGCAGAAGTTACAGAGGTAGTTGCAAAAATTCTGTACTTTGTGAGGGTTTACTGAAGAGTTATTTCCTATCTTGTAAAGCTTTTTAACCTGTTTTATTGAATTTGGAAATTTAATTTGTTATTTGTCCCAAATATGACACCTGTTCTACATGGTTAAATTCTATTCTTTGCTGCAAATTCTGAAAGGTTAGCTCAAGTGACAATTAAAGCCTAACTTTTAATGTGGCTGCACAAAAGTTCATGTCGTACTTTGGACGTCTTTTTAACTGCAGCAGAGGTAATGTTGTGAGCTGATACCTGAAAGGGGCTGAGGTGGGATCATTTTTAAAAAGAAAAGCCTCTATTCCAGAAACTGACATTACTTTGATTATGGAGAAAACCCAACTAATCTCTTCCTTGAGAAGACTTATGAACTTAATGTAAAGCCTCACCAGTTTTCTCAGTGTGTTTTTAATTTAGAAACTTAATCATGTTTCCATCGCTAACAAATTTGCTGAATCAAAAGGTGCAACAGTGATCAGATCATGTCACTGAATGAATTATGTTCATGAATAACTCTAGTAAAAATAACCATATATTCTGGGAGATAAGTGGTTGTGGATAAAATCATAAAAGGTGTCTGTTTTCAGATTCTCTTTGGTACTGTGATTTGTGCCCAGTCTCTGTGATCTGAGAATGTTGATCTGTCACCACCTAGGATTTTACTCATGTTGTAGCCTAATTCTTCTTTCCATTGTCCTATGTAAATTCTAGTTAATTTAATGGGAGTGATAGAAGAATAATGGAGTAGGGGAAGATTTCCAACCTTGAGGGGGGAAAAAAAAAGTGGAAAAAAAAAAGAAGAAATTGCTTCATGGAGCAGAGCTTGGCATTAATGCTTAAACAGATGGCTGTGATGATAGGACTGCAGGCACCAGCAAGTCAAGGTAGAGCGGACAGAGAATATTTGTTTTGTACATGTGCATGATAAGTGGGAGCAGTCACAGAGCTTGTTCTTTTTATAATGTGAGTCATGACAAAACTGCTTTAGCTTTTGGGAATTTTAAAGAGAATGAGGGGAGGAAAACACTTGGTATCTGCAATTTAATGCTTTTAACTGGAGAAAGAGTGGTAAGCTAATACTCAAGTGTTTCATGTGTGCAGGCACTAAAATACCCAGAGAGTAGTTAAACACTCCTTGGAGAAACCTCACAGCCACCTCGTTCTCTCTTTAACATGACAACCTCACTTACCACAGTTAAAAAAAATACAGAAAAGAAGAAAAACCCACCATGAGTTGCCGGTAAGGTGGGAGATGCGTGGGTCATTTTTTAGTTCTGCTCTTCTCAACAGCTCTTCTATTGCTTTCTCTTCAGCTGGCCCACAGATGTTTAAGTCATTATCTATTAATTTTGTCTGTGTAGTGTTGCTTCAGGTATAATTTCTTTCAGTTCAAAGGAGATCCAGGGTGAGTTCCCAACACTTACTACCCTATCAGAAAAGGATCCCTACATTACACCATAATGGCACTGGACATAGGTCTGGTCCTGTTCTTCCAAAAGCCAGTGGCTGTCTCTGCCTGAACTGTGGGAGACACTCTGCTCTGTGTTCATAGTCTAAGCTCATGAGCAGTGCTGCCTGCTAGAGCAGCTCTGCTTCTATCCTGTGGGAGCACACATATAGGCAGCTACATCCATTCTCCCATCTATTAATCACTTACAAGTTCATCATTACAAAAAGCCCCAAACTAAACACAATAGAAATCTAGCCAACCAACCAAAACAACCACACAAATAAGAAATGTATCTGCTGTTTTGCTGAGAATATTAGGTTACAGAACTAAGAGATGGAAAAGCCTTGCTATATTCCATTTATTCAGTTTGGTTAAGCACAAAGCAGAATTATTCCCCAGAAGTGTGACTTGCAGGGTTTTTCTGTTATGTATAAAGGTAGTATTTATTACATATTTATTACTGCAGAGCCACTGGGATTTTCATGTTACTGTTGCAGCTAATGAAGTGGCACAGTTCTACCCTGAGGTCTGACCTAGGCAGCTTCTTGGGTTCTTGTCTGTTTTTTTGCCAGCAAATCAGCACTGGCTAACTTTGTTTTCCTGAAGGAATTGCTCCTGGATTCAAAAGCACTTAAGGGAAGAGTTATAAGGATGAGAGAAGACAAAGGATGAAGAACAAGAAAGTAGTTTCTTTGCTGGAAAATATAGTTGAAAAGGGGATTTGGGAGAAATATTGGCAACCAATTATTCAGTTGATTGGTAACCAATTAGTAAGCTTTGTGAGTATATCAAATTCCTTTAACTCATGGGGTGCTTGTTAGCTTGTAGGATTGAGTGTGTGGCACTAAGATTCATAAGTCTTAATTATCAGCAATTCCTAGACACATTTGACTGTGAGTCATGGCAAGCAGGGCACTTCTGGTCTTAATTTCTGCCTCTGTGCCTGTGTACTGAAAGAGATTCTCCCTGCAGTGCATAATGACAATGTTTGTGTGATACAACTTTAGGACATTTCAGATAAAAACAGAAAATCTGAGCCCACATGGCACCGATAAATTTATTCTGCTTTCTCAGATTTGTTCAAATGATTTTGGTGTGTACTTAGAGACTTTGTGCTGGATCTTGGACTGTGTGGTTTTGCACCTCTGATTATATGTTGGGTCAGGTGCTTTCAATGCCAACTGACATGATAATAGCCTTAAATATTCTATCATATTCTCTGGCTAATTTTACAGATTTGAAGCTGTATGTTTATGTCTGATATGTATCAAATTAGTACTGTTAGAATGTGTGGATGTCTGGTATTAATGATTGTGCAGTCATGCCCTCTTGTCAGAGACCATGCAGGGACAGCCAACAGGGTGTGGTATTGGAGAAGTCACAGGAGTCTCCTATCTAGGAGAATGGATTAAGAATTATTACAGATGCTCATCTTGGTTGTGATTTTATCTGTCTTGTTTTGCCCTGTGTCTCTCCAATTCAATTTAGAGACTTTATCCTTTGTTCCAAGTGGAGTGTGCTCTATCTATTGAAAGTGTGCTCTCAGACATAGGAGTAGCTATGTCCAGCTCCTGCAGCAAAGAGTTCAGTTCCTTCAGAATTTCAGAGCCTGCCCTGTGGTCTCAAAATGCTCTTATGTAGTATCCAGTATTGGAGAAACAATGGGATATGTAAAGAATACCTCTGAGGAAAGCAGAGATGGAGAACTTTTTTTACTGTAAGGAAGCATCAGATATTTTTAGTATGTGAGCAGTTTGACTGAGCTCCATGCAACTCTATGTAAGTTGCAGGTACCTTTTTACACCACAGAAATCAGTTTTTAACTTAGTAAATTGGGCTGGTGTTACTTTTTGAGAGGCTATTCAGAAAAGTGTAGGTGTGGACCTGGACTCAGCAGACAGAAATTCATTTGTTCTTTTTCTAAATCTAAAAATGCCTTTTGGTGTCAGAGTCTCAAGAAGTGCTGGAACATATGCTGTACTACTGGTTCCTGTTGGACTCAGTTCAGAATGGAAGTAGTTTGTCTTATCATGGAGTAAATATTAAGGAAAGAAGGAGGTCTCATTGTTATGTGTCCCCTCATCTATCCATGAGGTACAATGATATGCTGACCTCTGATGATGCACAGGAATGAATTTACCCCATCCTTTATAAGAGAATTCATCTGGAAAATTGAGTCAAATCTCCTAAACTATTTTCTTCTTTGTTAATATGAGTTTTGTGCTCTACATTATAGCCGTAAAGAAGGGTTTGAAAACATATGCTAGGCATCAGAAAGGAGCTATTTCTGAGTTGAAACGTGACAAATTTTTAGATCCTCAGGTTCTTTTACTCTGTCCACTGAAGTTCCCATTTTGTTCTCTCTCTTTCTGGTCTTTTAAGCTTTGTGAGTTTGCTCCCACTATTAACCTTTTTCTTAGCAGCATTTTCCTGTCTCTCTGCTGCCTCACATCTAACTGATCTTCTGCTCACTCTTTTTAGGACTCATCTTTTCCCCTTGAGTTGCACTTGTCTATTGCTACAGTATCTGAGCCAGGTCTCTTTTCAAGAATAGAGGGAACAGCTTTTGAAGTGTGAGAAACTCAGAAAACTGATAATGACTTTTCCAGAACTCACTTCCCTCCACTCTTAAACTATCCATAGTTACACAGAGCAGGGAAAGATGATTGGAGAACAAATTTTAAAGGCTAAAGAAAGCAGGGGCAGAGGAGACTTCCTCCTTTCTATACCAGGAAGCTTTCCCCTAGGGTGGGAATGGTGTACCTCTGCATAAGACCAAGAGGGGAAAAAATCTCCAGGGAACTGCTGGATTTCCTCTGTTTTTTTTTTCATCTTGCAACGCACAAAGCTTTGCTTGAGGCAGGATCTTTGTCATGTTTTCTTGCTTTCTCGAGGTAAAAAAGGAGTAGTTTGAGTTCTGAGTTCCATTCCAAATGTAACAGAAGAGCTTTTTGAAGTCAAGTTTACCTACAGTTCTCAAGAGTTTGTCTTCCCTTCCAAACTGTGCCCTCAGTCAGTGTGTGTGAAGCCTCTGGCACCCTAGAGGGAGGAAATGTATCCTGGAAAGGTAATTCTTAGTCTTGCATGAACATAAAGCTGTTCCCTGAAATCCTGAATAGAGAGTTGGCTATGGTCCCAGCTGGAGATGAGAGTATAGTAAATTCAGTCTGTGAAAAGCCCACTTACACAAGGGGGTAGCTTAGGTCGCTTGCAGTCTTTTCTTCTTTTTGCTGCTGTGATGCAATGGAAACAGGAGCGAGCCATCAGAGAACCAGTGTCCTGGGATGAACTTGGATCCAGAATTGACCTCTTCTCCTTTGCTTTTTTTCCTTTCTCTCTTCCTCCCATTTCCTTCTATTATTTAATTTTATAAACAAACGTCCCCCAGCGTGCACTGTGTAAATATTGTCACTGAATTACTGTCTGTTTGCTTAGCTCATTAGAGAAAGCCATGATAAGCTTTTTAATTACAAAATTACCTTCGCCAAATCAATTTCTTTCATTTAATGAACCAAAGAAAACTGCAAATGGGAGGGGTAACATTCTATTTTCCCCCGAAGCATAAATTAACTACTTCCAACCCCCAATTTCCCACATAAAATCAAGGTAGCCAAGAAATAGATTTTCTAAGTTTTTTAGAAAGTGTGAAGAGTTTCTTGAACCTCTCTTTGTTTTCTGTCCTGTGTAGTTACACCTTTTGGGGGATTGTTTTGTGCTTATCTCTTTTGCATTTATTCTATGTATTTATCTTCACCTCAGAGCCCCAATCACAGAACTGAAAGCAAAGTGTGTGCAAACAAAACCATTTACATAGCTTCTATACCATGCCCCTTGGTGAAATGTTGCTTCTCTGGAAGGACAGCACCAGTAGAAGGAAGGCTCTTCAGCAATTCCAGAGGGAACTGGTTGGATGGAAAAAGATCGTTAGTGGCTTTACAGGCAGTTTGTGTCAAAAGAATTGTGGTTCAGAAAGGAAGGAAGACAGACAAATCGATTGAATTGGTCAGTGGCCTGATGAACGTGTTTGCAGACCACAGTTTTGCTGTAAGGCCTTAAACTGAATAAAATGTCAAAAACATTCAGGATAGTCTGAATGATCCTAGGACATCCACGGGTAGACTAGGGCAGAAATAAGTGTATTTAGCATTGCATTTCTCAGTTGTGGATTCTATTTCAGTGCAAATATAGTTATCACTTTTGTCAATGGAGTGACAAAATGAGGGGAGTGTCTGCATTTTCACAACTGATTTACAATCACACAACTCAGGTGAATCAATCAGAGAAGAGAGTTTGTGCTAAGATACTGTTTAGGACTGTAACCTAGAGCAAATAAGGGATGGAATAACTCCCCAATAGGTTTATTTACTTTTGAAGGTAGACCTCTCTGGTAAAGTAGTGGGTTAGACAGGTGTGTACAGTAATGTGTTAAACTGCTTGAAATACATTTACCAAAGCTTATCTGTCAGAATTGTCTATTTACTTGATTCTTAGAATTGGGACTGGCAGTAAGGGAAAAGGATCTCTGCATATTTAAGATTCCCTAGTATTCTTGTTTTGGTATATTGTCAGAATGGATAGTGTTATCCTCAAGTTCTTCTTTGAGCTTAAAAACTATTAGATATTCCTGCTAATGTGGTCAAAAGTGAAGTAATTCACAAAGCTAACACTTAATTTGTTACCTGTACACTTCAGTATCAATGTTCTACAGAACTCTGTGGGGACAACCCACACTGGCTTGCTCTTTTTTACCTTATTTTTCTGTAGGTTCTTTCAGTTCTACCACTGGGGCAGATTTTCTTAACGACTCTGCTGAGTGTGACCTTATTATTTCATTCCTTCTCAGTTCACCCAGTTTAGAGAGTTAGGATATCCGTAGGACCATGGCATTGAAAAGAACCAAATTCTGAACAGTATTTTTGAACCCTTAAAAAAAAAATAATTTGTGGCTCAGATGGAAACTACAGCGATGAAAACTGCAGCCAAAACTTTTTCAACCAAATCAACACTCCAGTTTCTTGCCACTTAGGTGGTTGCTTAGATAAGAGAGCATGGCAGCAATCACATGCCTTACAGAGAGAAGGAAAAGCTAAGTGTTCAAAGCCTCTAGAATGGTTCCCCTGACATATAGAGGAACTCCTTTCAGCAGGCCGTTGAAATCTTGAATGGACATAGGGAACTGGCTGTGTTTGCTACTGTGCATCATCTCTGTTCCCTAAGGCTGAGAAAGCTTCAGCAAGAATATCAGAAAAGATAAGCCTGATTCTCTCCTGATCAGTATTGCATTGGACTTGTTCTTAAACAGAATGAACCAAGTTTTGGAGCCTTTGTCTGCTGCTTTCACAATATAAAGTTGGTATTTATTTCCTGTATTTATTTATAATGAAATTCATTTATCATAGTGCTAATTTCTGGCTGGCAGAAAAATGACCATGGAAGTGCTGCTATAGAAGAGGTGAGCATGGCTATGACTCTTCTCAACTTCTTACTTCTAATTGCAAGGATAGCTCTTTGAAACTATAAATAGAGCAACAGCAATCAAAGCAGTTTCTTGGAGACTGAAGGGCAGCAGTTAGCCATTTCTACCTTCCACCCTCAAACTGCAAGCATAGCTTTTCTGCTGCTCTCAGTACAATCAGAATGTGTTTGCTAAGGGAATCCATGTGCTGCAGATGAACAGGTGTCCCTTATGTCAGATTACAAAACATCCTAGATCTGGAAGGCCCCTGGTCTCCTGGGGAGTAATAATGAAAGAAAATCCAATCTTCTGTATTTAAGCAGTAATAAGAATCCTCAGTGAAGCAGAACCTTTTTCTGTGCCTCTCTCCTGCTGCCTGCTGTTTTGCATAATGATTGTACCTACTGAGTGAATGCACCCAGGACTTCTTAGTACAGTAGTCTGGCTACTTTGTGATGAAGGTAGGGATCCCTGATTTTCTATGCTCCCCACTAGTTGACTGATCAGAAAAGTGAAAAAGGAATTTGAGAGGTTTTGTCCTCTGGAACTCAAGTGAAGGCAACTCAGTTTAAAGTTCTGTAGAGTTTTTAATAGCAAGTAGTAGTTGTGAGAAGGATGTGAAGGTCAATGAACAGCCATCACTGTGTATTATTACTTCTTACAAACAGGATCCAAACCTGTGTTTGGTGTTTCACCAATACCCTGAGGCAGACAAGTTAATGAGAAACAACTGAACCCATGCTTCTAGATCAACCTAAAAAGTTCTTTTTCCAGTTAGTATAGGACTTACTGAAAGGATACTTCCAGACTGACCCTTATTGATTCTGAGTATCTTTTTCTGAAGAGCCATGTCTTCTGGAATGAAGATCCCTGGCTTGGTGAGATTTTCTAGGAGCCATTTTACTTAAGAGGTTGTTAAAGGCATAATACCAAAAAGGTGAATAGCTTGTCAAAGCTTGCTGAACTTCAGTAGCAACCTCTCTTGACGATTTCAAGTCAAGATCAGGATTAACTATTAGAAGCTGGAGAAGCCACTTCCCAGCACTTAAAAAGAGAAAAATTACAAGTAACCCGATTATTTCATTGTGAAAAATCCCACAAAGATTTTGAATTGTGTGTCTTTCAATGGACCAAGTTAATGCATGATGTAAGAGGTTGTGTTGCCATTGAGTTCACATGAGTTGCTCCCCAGAAGAGAGCAGGGAGAGGGCATGCACTCGCCCTCCTCTCTCAGATTCTCACTTGACTGCCTGTGCCTGCTTGTGTAACCCTGCAGCTTCTCCTCCTATTATCCTGTCTGCTGATCCGTGCCTGATGGTGGTGTCAGGCCTCCAACACCACCAGCTCTCTGATTGCTGCACTCTGTGCACTTTAACATGACAATTAAAAATGATTTACAAATGGTCCTTTCAGTTCCAAATAGAGAGCAGCAAGAGGCTGTGATGCTCACTGCGGTGTCAGGCACATCCATCCACCTTGGCAGCTGCTGCCTTTGCATTCACTGCTTCTGTGCCCCTGGGGTTTTACCTAGGATACCTTTTCTTCAGGGCTTGCTTCCTTAGGGCACTCTGTAGGGCTGGAGGGATGAGTAGGGCACAGTCAGCTCCTGGAGATAGGGACCTTTTTCCAGTAAAGAGGCACTTGGTAGGTTTATGGGGCTGTTATATGGATATTCCTGGATGATGGGAGAAGAGTATGCAGGAGGGAAAATGTTGGCATTGGGACTGATTATTAATTGTCAATCAGGGATGACTAAACAGCATTTACTGTTTGTTACTGTCAGTCTTCCTCAGAGAGAAAGTTGAATTTGTGATTGATCCATGAGCATTTTGGAAGTTATTCATGCGATCTAATTCTGACTAAATTTTAAGGCACTGTCTAGGCTCCGAAGAGAAATGAGATGTGTCACAGAGTTTTGGAGCACCAATGTCAAGCACTTATCCTGAATCACATTCTGAAGAGGGCTGCTAGGTCCTGTAAACACAATATGAGTTCCTGCTCCTCTCATCTTTGTTATGCTGAGTAGCTTTGTCTGCCTAGGACAGATCTGTGGATCTGTGTTTGGGCTTAGGACAGGTATGGCTGATTTTGCCATTCCCAGACCTGATGATCTGACACTTTTATCAAATTGTTTTGCTTTCTTTTGGTTTTTTTAGGATCAATTATGTTTCCAGTTTGTGACAGGAACTCTTCAAAAAGTCCTGTCCATGTTTACAGTGAAATCTGTCCCTATCTGCAGCAACTGAGTTGTATTAAGATACAGGTGTGCTCTTCAGGATAAGGGGTGCTCTGACAGGAGGGATTAATGACAGGAAGCATTTTTTCAGTTCTTAAGAATTGTCAGTGAAGAAGAAGAAGCAGCTGCTATGATACTTAGTCCATCAACAGTGGTCAAATCAATCGATGGAATTGAATACAAAGTACAAATACTTCCCTTCCTGTTTCTTCTCCTGTTGCATGTATCAGCTCAAGTTGTCAAAAAATTATGTAATTTCTTGATTTATTTCAATAGGAAAGAGCTCCTCCCTAATTTAGCATTCTATTTACAGTAAACTCTCCTCCCATACAATAAAATGTTAGGGACTAACCAGCATCATCTTCCTCTGTATGTTGCTCTGACCACTGTCGTGCCTCTTTGTTTGTTGCTGGCTGGGTTGGGATTGACACAATGTTCTGGGAGTGTGAGCAGCCAGGTGTCCTAAAGGGATATAGCACTGTGTAGTGGGTGAAGGGGAACTACCTAGCCAGTGTTGCTGATGTAAGTTTAATGCTGAAGAATCTTCCAATCAGTCTGATTCAAGCAAGGGACATAGTCATGCTGTTTTTCAGAGGTAGGTACATGACAATCCAAAGTTAATTGCTGCTAGCACACAGTTCACCAGAATCTGTTTAGTGTTTCCTCAACTGATTGTGGTGCCTTCTTCTGTCAGTGACAGATTAGCTCTGTTACAGAAAGATATTGCTGCTTTGAATACTGAAATGAAGGTCATAATTGTTCTTGGTTCTACTCAGATGGATTATCAGTGATCATTTCTCCAAGGCTTATGCACATAGAGCTTGTTCACATTTTTGCGCTTCAGGAAATTTAGTTCAGCTACATACTGCTCCCTGCTGCTCTGGAAAAAAATTGGAAGGAGTGGAAACTCACATTCAAAAGAGAAATAAAGGAAAATACCGTAAAGATGTGAGTAAGATTTGCATATCACACTGGCAGGAAGCAGATACTATGTTCTTCTGTTATAGTGGCCACGCACTGGCCTACTCAGAAAATACTTATTTTGCACAGTGGAAGCAAGAAAAAAAACTGGAAAATTTTATTTAGACTGTTGTAAAGCAGTCTATATGAACATAGATGAGTTACAGGTTTTTTAGATGTATGTATAGGTATAGGGTCAAACAGGGTCAAATTTGCAGTCAAATGGAGTAAAAGAATCTAGTGATCTCAGACTCCTCTGCTATAGATTCCAGCTCCAGAGGGGGCTTTTACAAGTCTTGAAATACTAGAACAACAAGAGATTCAGCACAGGTTCATTGATGGAGCTGATGGAATTACATTGTGGAATAATTGCTACAGGTAATGAATGGACAGGAATGAGTTCTGAAGAGGGTGACAATGTTATTGCAGTGCCTAGGCCTGAACTATCTGGGGAGCTGAACATTAGGACAGAATTGTTTGAGAAAATAATGTGTATCACTTGGGCACAGTTTGTGCAGTTCTGTGTGATGCTTTCAGTCATTCTGTGCTATAAACTCTGGAAATGTTTATGTATTTAAGGAAAAATGATGGATAAAATAAACTGCAGTGTTAACTTAAATGAGAGAAAATAATTTGCACCTTATATTTCCTTTTTCTTACCCCATCATCACCACCAAGTCAGGATGGAGTATTTTTTTTCATGCCACAAAGTATCATGGCCAATATATCATAGTGTGATGTGAGACATACCTTGACATGACAGAGAGTGACACTTTGGGTCAGGACCTGGAGCACAATTGTTAAGCTAATTTAAAAAATAAGTAAATAAGAAAGTGAGGCAAGTACTGGACTTAAAATGGGATTTTTCTCACAACTTTTAAAGTCTGGACATCTCCAAAGCTTTCATTATTCAGATGTCTATGAGTCCCTGCTTTCAGAACACTTGACAAAGATGAAAGATGCTGCTACTGCCTTAGGGAGCAGGCAAATAGGATTGGAAAGAAGTGATATAAGGTACCCAAAGCTGACCCACTTGTAGAATTAGGGATATAACTCGGATGAGTTGCAGCTTGGTTTTCAATCCCATTATAGTAGTTTTTAAAGGATGGGGAGCCTCAGATTTGCAGAAAAAGAAAATGGAAATTAAGCAGTGGCTTTTAGGGTGGTGACTGAACAAAGGTGATATTTATAGTAATGGTTTTGCTAGCTAGAGGTCATGTTAGTTTAAGTTAGGGTTCCAGTGTAGTTCTTCAAAAACACTGGATTTTCTATATGGCAACATTCATCCTTAGTTATCTTCTGCAGGTAGGAGAGCCTCTACAATAGCTCTCTATTTGTAAACACAAGGCATGGCTCCATTTCAGTTCTCTTTTAATGAAGGCACATAGATCCTGAGCAAGAGTTAAACTGCATTTCTGTGCATGTTGCTCAAATCGGAGGAGGTAATTAATTCAGAAAACAACGTTCTCATTTTTCTGCTCCTCCCATTCCAGCAACACAAAAACAAGATCAGTCTATAGAGCTGAGGCGTTTGCAGCTTTCACAAGTGAAAAGTTGTCAGACACTGAAACACAGGTAAATGCTTCTGAAATTACCCTTAATTACAGTGTTGAGTGTGTCTGTATCATACACAGTCCCTCCCTACCACCCAACCTCCTTTCTACCTCCCCCAGCTCAGCAGTGCTTGCTAGCTCCTGAGGACCAAGGTATGTGCACTGCAGTCAACAGAACCTTTTTCGTCTGCCTAGGCTAGAGCAGGATTTGTGGAGACTTTGTGATGAGGCTGTTCATCATGGGCTATGTTAATCATGAAGGCAGTGAGAGAAGCAGATTGTGCTTCAGGGCATGTCTGTGTCCAACACAGGAGCCATCATACAGAATCTTGTTGTATAGCTGCATGGCTGGATTTTGTTTTTCCACTAAGATAATGGCACAGGTGTGCCATTATATTACTCAATAACATCCTCTTCAGTACCAGCAAATCTCTTGCAGTTGGAGGGGGAAGAGACAAAGCACTTCCCTCTAGCAAAGGACTTTGAGGAAAGATTTCTGCTAGCCAGCCTGATGATCTGAGAAACAGGCCAAGTTACGAGTTTAGTGGCCTGACAGCAGTTTTACCTGGATAGCTGACATCATCACCTGGTTGTATTTCATCTCAAGAATGGGCTTTTCTTGTCCTGGGAATTATTTACTTTGAGGAAGAGCTATTCTGATCAGACCCACACCAGGAGCAGATAGTATTTAAAAGTGTGTACAGAAGAGATGACATGTTAGCAGGGCAGTGTGTTATTTCAGGATGCTTTAGCCTGACACAGATACTACACTGTGAATCAGCCTTGGCTTTGGATCTTGTGTTCCAGTCCCAGGCATCTTTGAAAACATGTCTCCTTTTTGGAGGAAGATCATGGCAGCCTTGGATATACTTCTGCATATTGAGAGTCACGAGATGGTGGGAAGAACCAGAGCTCAGGACAGGAAAAGCCTCTCTGCAGGTGTGACATATCCTATTGAGGCCTAAATAGGGCATTTTTTGCATGCCTGATGCATGAAGCAAAGATAGTGTAACAATTTTCTTTTTTATTTCCCCTAGTTTAATTAGGTCTTTCCAAATGACCCTTTTCCTTTCTGGTCCTTTGGATTCCTCCTGAACCCCACAGCCCATGGATAGCTCTTCTGAATATGCATGAGCTGATAAGAGAATCTAATGTGTGAATCACACTTAAAACAGACCCACCCACTCACTCCCTGACATCAGCTTTTTCAGAACTGTGAAGTGAGAGCAATTTTAAAATTAGAAAGCATGTCATCAGGAACTTTTATCAGCCCTCAGAGAAAATAAATAACCTCTCAAGATGTGAGAATGGATTTAACTAATGCAGTTGTTTATTTATTTTTGCAGTTTTAAAAAAGATGCTTTCATATTTCTTTAATATCGATGCTCCTCTTCAAAAAATGAGCAGTAATTGTAATGACTGTCAGAAAATGCTATCATCTCTAGTTCTTTTTCCATGTCTCCTGAGATCCTAGCATGCACTTTCTGAGGGCTTACTTTTGCATGTGATATACATGCAACTTGTTTCATTGGGAAGAACAAAGGAAAGAAATTCCTTTTTCTGGTACGTGTTTTTCCTGAACATTTACAGTTTAAAAGTAAGCAGTGTTGTGTAATTTTTAGTGTGGGTGCATTATTAAGAAGTGGAAAAAAATCAACCCAACCAGGAACTTAAATTGCCAAGTTTTAACAGCATAAATAAGCGTAGAGGAAAAGAATCTAATGCCTTATTTTGATGTTTGCTTGTTGTTTTTTTTTTTAAGTGTGGTCTGTGGAGTCTTTACTTTGTCATATATTTCCAAGACTGAAATAATAAATGTGCTAATAAAACAGGACAGGAGGGTGCTCTACAAAAGAAATTAGTTGACTTCAGGTAGTCTCACAGCCTTGTGTTCTGATGTCACAAGACTTCAGATAGTATTAGGGCATAAAGAAAAGATCTCCAAAACACCTTGAAGGAACAGGGATGTTTTGCAGAATTTTCTAGGGGTGACTTGATGATGGTCTTTTGACTTGGTAGATGGTCTTTCTGCCCCTCGAAATCATACTAATTCCACTGGTCTTTAGGGATAAAGCATAGGCCTATTTCATGAGCGTTGGTGTTTGTAAAGATCTTCTGTCAGTTTTCACAATTGCAGATATGTTAAATCCAGGGTTCTGGTGTAGTTCCAATTTGAGGAGCTATTTTCTGCTCAGTTTCTGCAGCAGATTTGTATTGGCTGCAATCTCCTCCTCCATTTGCTGTGTTACATTTTCATGTTTGCTGAGCTTTTTTAAACAGCCACCACATTCTCCTTCTGTGTGTATTAAAAACTGCTTCTGGAGTGGAACATGGCAGCACAATATTATACTTCACTTAAGAGGAGATGTGATAATGCTATAACAAATCAAAACCACAAAAAGAAATTTAAGGTAGACAGAAACTAATTACTTAGTTGGAATTCTGCCAGGGTAGTGGGATTAAAAGGTTTATGCAGAAAGACTAGAAAGCACTTATGAATTAAGTGAAAGATGCCTTTTACACAAGAAATGGCAAACACCTGTGCCATCTAGTCCTTCCCTTGGCATTTGCTACAAGTTTGTTCCTTATGTCACAATCACTAGTGATACATCCATTTTAATTATAAATGACTATAGCAACACAAATTCCACTATCAGTCTTCGGAGGCAGTTCCAGGGGCTTTGTTGCCAAATAGAACTGCATCTTGACATTCCTCCTGTGTGTTGCTTTGTGTCTTTTTCTTCCTAATTGCACAACCTGGAATTGTTTCCTTCCCCTTCTTCTATCTCTCCCCTTTTGCATTATGTGCCCTTCAAAAGCTCATAGACGTTTATGGAAGCACGCTGTTTTCTGCAAGATTGCCTTTCTAACCATCAGGCAGGTTTTGTCAAACAGCTCCTGCAATTGCTTGTAGCCTTTTCTACAAGCAGTTTGAACTGTAACATTGACTTAAAATCACTGCCTCCATTGGATGCTGTAGTCACCCAGAGCTGGAAGGACAGGAGAAGGGTTATGAGGCACAAAGAGGCCAGACATATTCACCCACTGGCCCAAGTTCCTTTTCAAGCAGATTTTGTTCATGCCAGCTTAGATTGCCTGTTAGACCTCATTGAAGAGGTAGGCTGTTTAACAGAAAATATTTTTAACTATTTATTGGCTTATCAGGTTTTCTGGAGCTTTGCTATTAACTGTTAGAGGCAAAATATTCTCCCTGTGCTATATGGAACTTATCTTTCTGCTGTGTGGCTGCTCCATTACTTACCTTAAGTAATGCAAATAATAATTAAACAGCTGTATTTGTAGTGATTAGGGACTGGATCTCATTTAAACTCAGGAAATGGGAGTGGTTTACAGGAAGGGCTTTAGTAGTTCATTCAGACTGCTGTTGTCTCCATTCTCTCAGGCTGTAGTGTCCTTCTGTCCTGAGAATGCAGAGCACTCCTGTTTCCAGTGCTCATAAGCAGTGTTAGTTTTGATTTATGCAAGGTGGCCATATTCACAGATTTTCTTTTCACATTTTCTTCTAATATTTGAAAATAAGTGTAGAGGGAATTTTGAATTCTTCAGCATGATAAAAGTACCAAAAGCAACACACATGTTTTTCTCAGAGCTAAGGATGTTTTCCAGTATGGCAGGCATTTATCTTGCAGTGAGCTGTTCAGGGAGGCCCCTGCATCTAGAAGCCTTACTAGCTACAAGATCACATTATTTAATTACCCATGTATTCTAAGTTTATGTAATACATTCAATGTTATTAACATTGTTTTGGGAGGAAAAGAGTGACTGTTTAATTTCTTTCTTCCTTCTAATTATAGCACAAATTAGACTTCATTAATAACTTGTCCTTAGAAAATGGATAAAAAGACCACCGTAAACAAAAATGTTTTTGATTGCTTCTCCTGACACCTTGTCTCAAACAGAACTTGAAAGTCGGAATAGACCAAATAATCTGGCAAAGTGCCAAAACTAAACAGATTGCTGGTTTTGTCTGCTTGGGGTTTATATTAATTTTCAGAGTGTGTGTGAGCGAGTAGGACTAGTCAGGAGCAGAGGTAGAAAGTAAGATAAAATAGAAGTCCATAAAGGGAAAAGAAAATGAAAGCTTCCTAAGTGAGTGCCTGGAAAGTAGTTCTTCTGATACTGGGAAATGATGAGGCATCCCTGGGAAGCCTGGGGGAGTGTTACTAAAACTAGAACTTTATAGTGTCTTCAAGTTTTATTTTAGAACAATGCTATCAGACCTAACTCAAGCCCCAGGGAAATTTTTGACATTGCATTTGTTACAGGTATGTCCTTTATTATTGTTTAATTTTGCTTTTCAACCCTAGCATTAACATTTAGAACATTATAATCTAAAAGACTTTATGTTTGTGTTCTATAGCTGGGGCTGTCAATCAGTCTGTTGTTATCAGGTTTGTTCCATAAAAGTTAGTCGACTGGGGCCCAATTATCCTATCTATTATGCAGTGTGAATTTGACAAATAAAGGTGCAAGTTACAGTTGATCATTCTGGGGTGAGTGTGAGTTTAGGAAGATGGTATCATGTCATTTCAGAAGAGCCAGGGAGTTTGAAGGCATATTAAAGGTTCAGGGCTATATGATATGAGACTGTGCTGGTCTTTAGTTAAGGTGTCGTGAGACCCATATGCTTCATTGTCTTTCTCTCAGATTTGGTTTAAAATGGGAAGAGCTAAAGCTGCTTCAGGTAACTACCCCTTGATCTGTTTTATGGGGCTTGCCTTGACTGGTAATAAGGGAATCCAAAGCATGTTGCCACAGTACTAATGCAGGATTCTTCCTGGACTTGGCAAAAGTGTACGATGCACTTCTTCCTGCAAGAGGTGATTGATATTGTAGCTAAAATAATGCTGACAGTATAATTATAACAGAATTTTTTATTTTGCAAAGCTGAACTTTCATCAGCAACTGCATTGTGTAACTGCATGCGGGAACAGGGAACTTTGTTTAAATGGACTCATTCAGAAACACATTTTCACTTCTCTATTGGATGCTTGAACGCATGATGTACTTTTATAAATTAATATTGCCACATGTGATATCTCAGAGAAGCACACCTTTGAAAATGCACCAATCTAAAGCAAAAGTACATGCCCAGATTCAACAGACAGAACACTCATATTTAAGAAATGGTAGACCACAAAATAGGGTGATTCACATCTGCCCATGCTTGTCCAAGCCAGCAAAGAATTTCTTCTGTCTCTGATGTGTCTAATTTATTACAGATTATTATCTCATAAGGAATAAAATGGGAAGACATTCCCGCTGTGCACTCAGTATTAATATACTAAGCTTATCTCTGTTATGCTGTACCATCAGCTGCCCTTGCCCTGTGCTATGAAACCCAAAAGTTCTTCATGTTTACCTGCAAAACATCTTTTGAGTTTCTCATAGGAATACATACATCTAGAAAGAAAATAAAAAAGATCTGGAAGAAAGCTGTTTGAGGACATGGAGAACTTCCTATTTGTAAAATTTTAAACAGGTACATGGACATTTTTCTTAGCTATTTTCAGCCTAACACCACTTGATAACACCCAAAGGTGTGCAGGGATGTGAGAGGCATCTTTATCTCCCCATGACTGAGTGAGTCTGTGGCTTTTCCTGGTATCCCATTAAGGAGTTGTTGAGATCCCTGTTTTCATATCTACAGAATTCAGTCCACTTACTATTGTCTCACTTTTTCAGATTAGTCCAGAGTTTGCTGATACTTATCCCTAGAGAATTTTGAGGGAATAAAATATCTTAAATCTGAAGACAGTGAGTTCATGCCATCTCATAAAAATATTACCCATTTTGACCTGAAATCTCTGTAGAATTGCTGTTGGCCAGCTCTCTGAAGAAGAATGACTGGTGCTGTATGGCCACATTTCTAGTGGTACCAATCTTGCATGCTTTATCTTGCTTGTATATACAGGTGTATCATGCAGGTGGCTCACACTGAAATAAACATGCCTGTGCATGCTTGACCTTTAGAGCCCCACATTTATAAAAAGTAGAGTCAAACTTTTTCCTTCACTTTTCTCCCCTTTTTTTCTGCACTGTCCTTTTCTTTCCCTCCACTTTTCTCTTTATACTCTTCTGTGTATCCTTTCTTATTTTCCATTTTCATTCACTAATAATGGGACCCGATTGCACTGCACAGCATGCAAACATTAGGGAAAAGGACACAGTGTTCAAAGAAGAACATGAGGTGACCAAAGCATTAGTGTTAATACTAAGCAGACTTTTTATTTCTCCTTTTATCCTCCTGCACCTGTCTCCACTCAGATATCACAGTTCACTTTCTGCTATGTGTTTGAGGGCTAAGCTCCCCGACACGATCTGTTTGTTCCCTGGGCTGTTTTGTTTTGTTCTTACACTCAGCTAGTCAAAAAAACCTAATGATGCATGTACAAAAATCAGCTTCCTGCTTTGGACTGTAAGTGCTGTCTCTTTCCAGAGAACTTGGCATTACCAAAATTGCTGTTGATTATATACAAAAAGCATTCTGTTGGTTGATGTGGTGTTTGGATAATAGTTTAATGATGTTAACATAAACAATTAGTTAATATATTAGTAGAAGGACTTAGCAGGTGCTCATGTGTGCTGGTGGGATTTTTCCAGCTATTTGCTTTGTAGGGGAAAAAAAATAAAAAAAGCTGCATGTTTCATTGTTAATGGTGTTTTGGAGTTAGTTCTCCCTTCTTCTCTCCTACTCTGTTTTTTTCACTTCCCTGTTTCTTTTTGCTGCTTTCTTTCTCCTTTGCAAGCATTCCCCCCTCTTTTTTTTTCTTTCCCTCAGACAGAAAATGATGTTTGCTGCTTATGGGGTATTGATTGTGTATTATCAGCCAGGCTCACACATCGACAATTACATGTAGTGCCAAGGTAGCCGTGACAATGAGGGCTGGTTGCCATGGCAGTGAAAGGGACCCATTGCGCTACCAAGCGCCTGCTCCATAGCGATAATCGGGCTGCTCATTTCATTTTAATTGAAATTTGAAATCATATTCTCTGGGAAGAAGCAAATGGACCTTTTCTCCTTTTTCCTTAATTTTTTACCCACCACCAAAAAAAAAAAAAAAGAAAAAAAAAAATTGCAAATATGAAAGATTTGCACATTTCTTACAGCAAAATATTAACTTCCTGACAGTCAGCACTGAAAGACTGGAATGAATACAGAGCTTTATAAAGGTAGTTTTTCAATCTTTCTCATTCTGCTCCTAATTAATTCCCAAATTTCATTTTTCATAGCCTCATCTTCCACTTGCTCTGCTGTGTTCTTTTTTTTGGTGCTGGCTGATCCAGATAGTCAGCTAGTTCCTTACAAACTCAGATTTGCTTTAGCACTGAATGAAAGAACTTTTCTATTATTACTTAAATAATTTTTATCAAGTTTATTGTCTAGTATAAACAAAGTTTTCCCCTGTGTAAATTGAAACACCTCCATTAATGGAAATGAAAATACAGTAATTCTTGTTTTCAAGAGGTATAAGGTGATGATTTTCTTGGGAAAAACAAATAATTTGAAATCTTAAGAGTAGTGAGAGAAAGGAATACAGAAAAGAATATCCTGATGGCAGGAGGTGCAAAGGGAAAAGTTTTCTCAGTTGTTATATTAAGACTGGGAGAAAAACAATGACAAAAATTAAGAAAGAGAAAATTAGTCACTCTCTTCTTGATGCTCTTGGGATGTAGTCAACCTCCTCAGAAGTTGAGACCTAAAGATATCTGTTTGCTTACCTCCACTTTTGGTTCTGCATAGTGTATCTGGCTTTCCTGCAGTCATTCAAGATGGCCAAAACTTTGAGTTTATATATGGAATTCGTCACTGTTACCACTTTTTCTTTCCTGTGTGAGACCATGGATTCAGGGAATCTCCATGTGTGCCAGTCTTGCCATCTAGTATTGTAAAAGGTAGACACATTATACCTAAAAATTGAACTTTAATTTTTTTTAAGTTCTTTTGGTTCTTTTTGGAATATTTTGGGTTTCCAAACTGGGAATAGACACAGTAAATAGAAGATTTTACAGTTACTGGCTGATGTCTTTCAGATGTAAGGAAATGTGTGCAAAACAATTCATTTTCTACTATGTACCTGATTTTTGGATGAACCTGAAACAGAATTTTTTAATTCAAATTCAAGGAGTTTAGAATGAAAAAGTATAGCTGTGCACATAGTTCTGTGTAGCAGTTCTGAATGTGTTAATGTTGTGATAGAGCCTGTCCCTGACTACTTTATTTGCAGTAAAGCATTTGGCCTTCTAACTCTTAATAGTCAGTCCTTGCCACTGCTGAGATGGAAGCTGAGGCTCTGAATCTGCAGTGTAACCGAGCATTTTAATGCAAATCTGGCTAATGTATGGTCAAGCTAAGAGTATCCCATCTCGTGCTTACCTCTGGTATTGCTAATCTCGGGCATTCCATGAGAAGAGCAGTAAACTAGGGCTCAGTGTGTGCTTTGTGATGTGGCTTTAACATGTGAAATGACATTGGGTTCATTTGCCATGTATTTTCTTTAAACACTGATAAACTAACTTTTACCCAAGCAGATTTTACCCAGAATTTTATACCAGTTTGTTTTTACTAAATGGTACAGTTTTCAAGTAGCTCACTCTTTTTAATTTCTGATCTGTGCCAAATAAAAATACACTGCCACCAAATAATATAATGTACTTGTCCAGGTTAAATTTACATTGCTGGTATTACGCTATTAAGAAAAATATTAGTCTGTTAACCTTGCAGTGAACTGAAATATTTATCCTAGATCAGATACTCTGTTTGTTCTTTTCTAACTTTATGCCAGAATGGTCATTATCTGTTCTCCTTAGCCAGATGAAAGCCTGTACAATCAGGAAAACTGTGAGATCTGAATTTAGTGCACACTGGTCATTCAAAAGAAAAACAACTGTCTTTTGTCGCACACCCAGATAACAGCTTGCACTGATGGGTGATCCCCAGATTGCCTGCAGAGTTTTTCAAAAGAAAACCATTACCCTGCAGCCTGCAAAGACATGCAGGCACTGTCAGTGCCTGGCTCAGGGGAGGTGAAGCTGCTCTGGGCTCTTCTCACTGCACCAGCGTGTCTCACCTGCACAGATCTCTGCCCCAAATGCTGCAGAACCTCAGGCTGGTTAGTCTTTGAGGTCCAGTACACTTTCAGCTTGAAGTGTTATGCTTTGAGCCTGTCTGCTGCTGCCTGCTTAGGAAACATCTGTCTGAAAGTAAATCTAAGGCCCTAGAGGTGTTTTGAAGCCATTACTGGTGGCAGGGCTAAGATTAAAGTAATTAAAAAACCCAACTGAAGCAAGTGGTTAGAGAGACGGATAATGTGTGAGGTAATATTAAAGTAGGGACAGTGAAGGAATTAGAGGTCCATTTGTGCCAGGAGTTTTAACAACCTGCACTCTACAGATACTCTGTTGCTCAACATTTCACCCCTCCCCAACTTCCCTGAATCCTCACAGACCAGCAGAGTTCTTAATTAAGTGTCAAAGAATTGATTAGCTCTTGCAAGGCAATTCCATTGATGAAACCATTTTGTCAGGCCGACTGATATAATTAGACCAAACAAGATGTGAAATCTGCAGTGTTTTGGGCTACAGCCCAGCAATTATTTAATTTGTAATAAAAAAGGAGCTGGGAAAGGAGATGGAACAGCATCAGAAGTTAAAAAAAAAAAAATTGAGAAAAAAGTTTACAAAATGTTTTCCTTTCCCTCTCTTCGTACCATTCTTTCCTCTCACGGGAGCTTGAGCATTTGCAGAAAGCTGCTTAGTGTCTGTGCAGAGGAAGCCTTGGTGAGCTGTCAGCACTTGTCCATTCCTCTGGAGACATAATATCGCCTTCCTTGCAACTCATCAAGCTGCCAGGCCTGATTTATGCAGAGCTAAACATACCAGAGCTGTTGGGATGATCATCGTTACTGCGATTGCACTGTTCATTTTCCAAGCTGCTGCTAGTGTGTCTGAAGGAGTTAGGACAGAATCATATTTTTAACAATAATTAGCACTTCTATGGCAGTTTTCTGTGGACCTTTGTGTTTTATGGAAGAAAGCCAATACCTGCCCATTATATAGATGGAGAAATTGAACTTGAGAATGTTGGTGTGATGGACATTCTGCTGGAGAGGAGAGACGTGTCTGGGAATGAGACCACACCTCCTTAACTGCCAGCCCAGGCCCT
The DNA here is from genome assembly GCF_029582105.1 of Oenanthe melanoleuca. Classification (NCBI taxonomy): domain Eukaryota; kingdom Metazoa; phylum Chordata; class Aves; order Passeriformes; family Muscicapidae; genus Oenanthe; species Oenanthe melanoleuca. The sequence continues at coordinate 40,627,069 of NC_079339.1, forward strand.
GTGCTACCAAACCATGTTTGCTATTTGAACAGCAGCAGGGTTTTCTCTTCCTTCCCACCCTTTGGTGAGATAGTGGCTGAATTGCCATTAGTAGAGCATGGTAGTGCACTGCTGTATTGTATTCTCAGGTTTTCCACGCTTTTCCACTGTACTGACTCTTTGAATGCCCTTTTTTGCCACAGCACACTTCCTTGTGCAAGTCCTACAGGCTTTCGTCTATTAAAGTGAGTGAGGGATGTTACACAAGTAAGAAATAAAGGTATTTCAAGTTCTCCTTTCTAAATTCTGGAGAGAAGCAGGCTGAAAACTGTCCCAAGGACTTTTACTACTGAAGGTGACCATGCAGGAAATCCACAAGAATTCTGAGAGAACAGAAGTCCTCCATCTCTGTCTCCTATTTAATCTAAGTTGTGTTAGCTGCTTTCTTGAGCTATTCTAGATGGATTTTAGGAGTGTTCTTCTTGGTGAGGTTTTTTTCATGTGTTTGTTTAGATGTTGTATTTTATTGCAAGAATGGGAGATAAACTCCCCTTTAATAGAAGGAAAATACTCCCACATGTTACAGGTTGGCAAGAGAAACAGGGAAAAGGAAGAGAATATAAAAGAAAATCTGGTTATCAAGTGAAAATCACATTCCAAAGATGTTTCACGCCTTGCAGTGCAAGCTTTTCTCCCTGAGCTGTGATTACTGGATGATAACACTAGCCTTACTCCATCCCCTACACACCTTCCTCATGCTATTATGGAACAAGTATGCTCTGCCTTCCTCCTCTTCCTCTTACCACCTCTGTCTTGTATTCTTCTTTATTTGAGGGAGAGGTACATGTCTGTGTAGGGGAAACAAATGAGGCTGACAGAATCAAAGACTGAACAGAAGAATCAGCTGAGTTACAGATGATACTAAATTAGAAAAAAATCCCCATGTGATTTCTGAATGTGATGTACCACTCTCCTAGAGGCAGGGGTCTGCCACATTCCCATCCCCCTATATTCCACAGGGAAGGAAATACTATGTTGTCTAAATAGGACCTGAAGCAAAGGTAGAAGGTGAAAGATGTATTTATATAGAAGAGAGCCACAATAAGGCCAGAAAAAAATTATTGAGCTAAGGTAAGGTGATAGGTAGGCCAAGCTGCAGGGAGAGCAATGCATTGTCATCTGCCCTTCTGAGTTGTTCCATAGAGCCATGTCTGTGCTGATTATTAGAGGCAGAGAGCAAAATCACTGTGGAAATGCAGAGCTGGTCTCTATCACAGTGAAATCTAAATTCTGGCAGTCACTAGGTGCTAAGGAATTTCCTTGGAGACCCCAGGTGTGGAAACACATGATAAGCTGCTAGGATGCAGTCATAAGAGCAAAAGTCTAAAAAGTGTAAGGATGCTGTTTGTCATCCTTTAGAGGAAAGTGCTTTTCACTGAGCTGTGACCACAAGCATGGTAATCCAGAGATACATTTTTGTAGAATATATATGGGTTGTGGCTATGCAATTTATCAGGATGCAAGACCCACCCTGTCAAAGCTGTAATTAGTTTCTGGAAATTGTTGAGTAGAGATTATATACCTCTGTGTGTGTGTATACAACTATTAATATATACACTTGCATGCATGGAGGGTATAGCCAGCAGCCACTGAGTAGTTCTGAGGGGGCTAGATCTGAGGGGCATGTTTTTTTTTTCTGTGGATCTCTTTTAGTGTTTGTACACTGGGACAATCCATCTGTCCACAGGTGCTTGTCTTACATAGTCACACCATCAGCTTATCACATGAGGCCCCAGTATCCTGAGTAGTTGCATATTCACCTGGTACTGCCATGTGATGTCCAGCAGGAATACTTCCATGCTGTGTGATACAGTATTAGGACAAAAGTGGAGGGGATTTTGCATAAGCTCTAAAAAAGACAAGTTCAAGCCTTTATAGTACAGTCCCCAAAGCTGAAAAATCAGGACCTTTTTTCTCCTTGTGCTTATAGAACTCCAAACTACTCCTTAAGCATGAACAATAACACGAAAGTTACTCTCATTCTCTTTCTCATTCTCTGCTTTCTGCTTTTCCTGTCAGTACCACTTATCTGCTGGAATGGTGAAATTTTGTCTGTTAATTAAAGAGCTAAGGGCAGTGATGAGCATGACTGTCTGCAGCCACTGCCCCAGTGTTCTCTCTGCTTCTTTGGTTTCACAGCCCATGCACACTTCGTGCACTGTGTCGAGAGATGTTTGTTTCTGTTTAGGCAAGTGAAGTGTATAGATCAAATGTTCAAAGCCATTAAAAGCACGTTAAATCAGAGACACTACTGATGTAAGAGTATTAATGAGGGACAACCCATGGTGTTTGGCAATATTGATTCTAGTGTTAGGTGGCTGTTGAAAACATTAAGCATCTGATCCATACTTTTTACCAGCCTAAGCAGAGTGGGAATAAACATCTGAGCACACATTAAATGACAAGACTTTGATGTTACTTTCATGGGTATTGAATGTAAGGGATTGATTTCTCTTTCAGTCTGTGTTCCCTGGAGTTTGTCAACCCAGTGCAAAGAGCGCTGAGAGTTTTTACCTGCTCAGCATAGAAGAGACATAGGGCAGCATGGTATGGAGGCATCATCCTCTTTAAACCCAAGAATAAGGATAAGAATAAGAATAAGTTCATCATATAATTTCTGCAGAACTTCTTTACCTTCTTCTGTCAGTTAAACACTATGATCTCTGTAATCATAGTTTATTTTTAAAGTGGAAAATATTTCTTCTACCTTATCTAGTATTTCTGTTTCATTTTTGAGCAATTGAAACAACATAGTGTTTTTGGTTTCTAAGGCAATTTTCACTTCCCACTTTGAATTGTGACTGTGTTATCAGCTGCAATGATGGAAGAATAATAGGGAAGAACTGAAAGTGTTTGGTTTGTGCATTGGGACAAAAGGTAGGAAGGTCTTCCCTTGTCTGATAAATTGTGCATTGGCTTATAGCTTCCTCTAACATCTTGAACCAGAATCTCTCATCTATCTCATAACTCCTCTCCATTGATGGAGGTTCTCTATTAGTTCAAGCACAAAGATAAAGATGTGTCATACAGTGTGTTGAATTTGCACATAATAAAATATGCAATTTCTGCCTTGGCAATCTTGTGATCTAAATCTCATTCCTGCTATTACTCTGGATCTGTGAGATGGACATAGGCTATAGCAGAGTGCCAACCTGGTGGTGGCACATCTGTTGTAGTTTTCTGCCTCAGACCCTTTGTCCATACCTGGTGTAGAACACTCGGTCAGAAGCTATCACTGTGTAGCCTAGACAGCAGTGTGATTCCTGTGGGTGTACTATGTTCAAGCTGTGAAGTGGTGTGTCAATCATAATGAATGACAGCCTCAGATGATTGAGAGAAAGTGTTGTCAGGCTTCGTTGTCAGGCCAGGAAGAAGGATAGTGGCTATAACTTGGAGGTTCACCTGGGAAGAACAAATTATGGGCACCTGCAAGGAGGGGTGAAGGGGAAAGCTACTCAGGCATTTGCAGGTATGTGTCTTTTTCTTCGCTTGAGAGCAGATTTGGGTGCTTTCAGAATGGATTTGATGGCGGGAGGCAGATCTGTGGAGCTTAACTGAGGCACCAGCTGCAATGAAGGATGCTGAGAGCCAGTGAACATGAAAAACAGATGCAAAATAGAACAGTCTTTCAAGCTGGCTTTCATTATGTGGGATCAATGAATAAAGAGTGTCAGGGAAAAGACAGGCCCTAGTAGTAGTACACGTTTTCTGCACCTTGAGTCGCAATTTAGAATGTGGTGAAATTAAACCATTTTTAAAAAGGCACAAATCTGTACAATTTTCCATCTCTGGAATTTGAATACTTGCTTAGTGAGAAACCCTGATAAAACAGATATTTCATGTTTGCATGAAGACACTCAAAAGATTCTGAAGAAAGTTTACCTTTACTTAAAAAGTGACTCATTTTTCCTGAGAAAGCATGCATGCTTTGAGGGTGACAGCATTTATGTTTGGAAGAGATGGGACCATTTTTAACATGATAATCAGGGCAGGGGGGAGCAAGGAGATGGAAGTGATGCCATTTTTAGGAGTTTAGGTTATGCACATTTTCCATACTTCCTGTAGATGAATAAAGTGACCTTGAGTAGTGACTGGCCTTTCTGTGCTGTACAGCTGAGCATGGTGCAGGCTGCACTGGCCCAGCTCCACGAGTCGTGTGTCTGTAATGTGTGGAAGAGATCCATGCAGAGATGATGTGCTGTTCTCCTCCTAGAAGTGCTATGTTATCCATGTACAGCTGTTGGTCTCTGCCTCTTAGCAGAGACAGTGCTTTCCAGATGTGCTGCTTCTGACTCTAATGCAGCTTGGATACAACTGGTTCATGGCTTTCTGAAAGATGTTCCTCCATCCACCACTGCATTTTCAGGTCATACTGTAGTGTGACATCAGTTATGTCCATCACATTTTGGGAGGACATATTGTGAAATATTCTGCTTACAGGGTGGTGAAAGTCTCTGTGGCAAAAGGTCGTGGTTCGTATCCACACAAGCACTTGGGGGTAGAACTACAGCTTAAAAGATACTGAAAACTCTGCTTAGGCAGCATGGCTGCCTGGGACACTTATCTGCATTTTCTGGTGAGATTTTACTAGGAGGTCTTCTACTCTGCTCTCCTGTGTGCCCAGAAGTGCTGCCAACTTTACTGTGTTGAATGCATGAAGAATTCACATTTTGGGTGTCCTCATGCCTAATGCCTCAGGTGGAGGTGACAGGGTGGGAGGAGATTGAGAGGGGCCACGTTGATTGGTATGCTTTTTAGACCTCCTACAGCTATTTTGACCTTTGAATAGTTGTCTCTAAGCTAAGAAAATCTTCCTTCTTTCAGGGACTGTGTAAAAAAATTGTTCACAGTATGGGTCCTCTGTGTCAGTCTTTATTCTGGGTACTGCAGAGGCTCATGGTTAGTGTGTAGTGGGAAAGTGACCTGTATTTTAACTGTAATTTTCATCACTGGCTCTAATTCCCATTCAACCAACTACTGAAAGCAATTTTACTATTAATAAGCACAGGACAAGTGGTTTTCAGTAGCTGCCACAAAGATTGAAACCTGTTGGAATATGATCTCCAAGCCTATTTGCTCAAATAATAATAGGTACAAATTTTAACCCTTTGTAACTGAAGAATTAGACCTGCAGGATGCAGAAATTAAGATGCATTAAAAGCATTTTTCACTTTTATTGAAGTCAGCAGAACTTTCAGAGAAAATTGATGCATTTTCTTTCATGGCTTACAAGTTTTATAGGATTGATTGTGAAGTCCAAAAATACATTCTTTATTTCAGTTGATATATGAGCTGGAAGTGTGTTGACTTTAAGTCAGAGGTTGAGTTTACAAGGTTGGAAATCAGGGAAGGAAAACCCAGCATTTTTTCTTGAATACTAAATGTACATAGTATGACACTCTAAATTTTTTAAAGTAACATGTAAGGAGAGATCAGGTATTGGCCTTTTTTTAGCAATAAAGGTAGGGTTTCCAAACAAACTCTTTATCTGCTTTTAGGAGAGGTATCAGGAAAATTTTTTAAAAATCACAATTTCAAGTGATTTGCACTTTGGTAGTATTTGAATGCTCTGCAACCATTCCAGTTTTAGACAACGGAATTGTTCTCACAGCCTGTGGATGCAATGTGCATATTGGTAACTACATGTGAAACATATTGCTTACTGTAAGGCCAAAGCTGCTGCCAGACCATGAGATTTGCCAAGCAAAAAGCTCTGAGGCCCAGTGCAGCAATGTGAAGTGAGGAGGGGCTGGAGGGTTGTGCAGGTCTGTGTTTGCAGCCTGCAGGACTTCAGGATCCAGACACTAATGCTTGCCTCCTTGAAGTGATGGTTCTCAGGGAACTTATGATTGCTCTGTGTATATATAGCAATAAGATTCACTGTCCTCTGGCTTTCACTGTCACTGAGAAGCTTTGTAATTAATCAAGACTGTAGTCTTTCTTATTTTTGTTTCCCCCTTTCTGAAGTGAGTAATGAAGAATGATGTCTTTGCTTCTTCACCTCCACATCTCCTCACCTGCTGAACGCTTGAACTAGTCCCATTGACAAGCAGCCTGCACCAGGGAAAAAGTGCCACAGATGAAAAATGTGGCTTTGGAGTTTGGCAAGCATGAGGTTGGCTTTGTGGCACTTCTCCATTTGCCACCATCAATCTTTCTCTGTCAAAGTCCTTATGTCCTGTCATTCTTGCTGCTCATTTCACATTGTGTATCAAGTCATGCCTTTGCTGGCTGGAGACTGTAGACTGTACTTTGTCAGCACACTTCTAACCAGTGGGGCAAAATGCCCTTCTGATGGGTAATAGGGGTTGGTGCTGCAGGTCTAAAGAAGCTATTAAGAAGGAAGTCAGAAAAGAGAATCTCTCTGAATTTCAGATGCTTCTCCAGTCCCTGCTCTCAGTCTTCTTTCTCTGCAAAATAAAGTTAAAAGAATCTTGAACGTTAAAAATCAAATCAAAAATCGAAGTCCTGATATAGAAACCAAGAGGTGTTTCTCTTTCTTTTTTCTTTTGCACAAAAATGTGAGATTTTAAAATGTAGGAAGTTGTCAATGTAATAACAATGTCTGCTAATAATTCATAGTTTCTACCCACATATCGCAGTTCAGATAATTTCAAGTCATCTGAGAATTAATCCTCAGAATCCCTCTGAGGTAGATACCAACGTCATCATCCTCATATTTGAAAGGAAGTGGAAGTGAGGTGCTAAAATGGGAAGAGATTTTAGGTTTCACAAAGGTTCAGTGGCTAGAGAATGGGAAATGAGGCCTGCCAAAACTACAGAGATATTTTGTAGGCAACAGTTAATTGAAGCATACTGAAGTATATTGTATAATTGATTCCTAGTGCTATCATGATGTAGGAATAGGTTTCCATTAAAGAAGCAGAGCTAATCTGTTCACGAAGATCCTTGAGTTTAGGTTCACTTGTTAAAGCACCTGTGGTGTTGGGACATTTTTTATAAGAAGATTGTGATTTGATGTACAATCAAGTCCTTTATTGACACAGTTCCCAGGAAGGCCAGCTGTGTCCTGGGGTACATAAGGCACAGCATCACAGCCAGGCAAGGGAAGGGATTGTCCTGCTCTGCTCTGGGCTGGGGCAGCCTCACCTTGAACTCTGGGTGCAGTTTTGGGCACTGCAATATAAAAAAGACATTAAGCTATTGGGAAGAATCCAAAGGAGGGCCACAAAGATGGTGAAGGGCATTTAGGGGAAGCCATGTGAGGAGTGGCTGAGGTCACTTGGTCTGTTTAGCCTGGAGAAGAAGAGCCTGAGAGGAGACTTTGTTGCAGCTACAGCTTCCTCAGGACAGGAAGAGGAGGGCAAGATCTCTGCTCTGGGGTAACCAGTGGCAGAACTGGAGAGAACAGTCTAAACTGTGTCAGTTGAGAGGTTTAGATTGAGTATTAGGTAGAGGTTTTTCACCCAGAGGGTGGTTGGGCACAGGAAAAAGCTCCCAGGGAAGTGGTCACAGTATGAAGTGGCTTCACAAGTTCACAGTATGAAGAAGCCTCACAAGTTCCAGAAGTATTTGGATAATGCTCTCAGGTACATGATGTGCAGGGCTGGGAGTTTGACTCAATGATCCTTGTGGGTTCCTCTCATCTTATTCTGTGCTCCTGTGATAGTTTGCTAGACTAAAATTAATTTAATTGTTCTTGAGTAACCAGAATTATTCACAGCTGTCTGATTTATAGAATAACATTGCAAAATCAGAGGGCTAGTAATTTTGCAGGGGTGCTATGTAATTCAGTACATTAGGAGGGTCCAAACAGGGTGCTGCATATGTTGAAAAGAATATGTCTAATTCTCTATACACCTAAAAATCCTTAAGAGGAGATACAGTTCCTGTCTAGTATTTCCTCATGGGTACCATTTCAAAAGTATTGGTTTTAATGATGAGTTCACAAGGCAAGACTTGACATAGAAAAATGGGTACAAATAATTGTGGCCATAACCTTTGGCTGTTGCTGTTGAAGAACTAGACTCTTCTCTTTCAGTTTAAACTCTGATGAAAAGGAAGTGTCACAAAATGTGGCTATTTCTGACCCATAATGACATAAGAAAGAAATAAAAGAAGCCTCAAAACAAGTAACAAAAGCTATGAAAGCATTGATATAGGTTACTCACTCTAAAAATGTGAATCTCCTCTGATTACAAGCATAATCTATATATTTAAACTCATTGGAATTTATTGAGTGCTGTTTTCTCATAATTTATCTTGCTTTATTTTCCAGCACTCAGCTAATTCTTCTTGTTATGCTGTTTTCTTTTGGGTAGAAAGAGCCTTTTAACTCTCAGTGTTTTCATCCATTGAACATATTTACACTTGCACAAAAAGCATCAAGAATTCTATAGACATATTTGATTTACATGATTAGAGCACTCAGTGACTCCACCACTGGAAGTGGAAATGTACTCTGGTAAATCCACCCATGATGCAAGGATTATGATATTGCTTCTGCTACATTTGGCATGCTCAGATTTTTATGAGAGTTTTTTATTAAGCTGAAAAGACAGGAGCAGTGATAAGTCTTCATACAGATTAGAAGTGCTCCACCTTCTTTCTTTGTAAATCTGACTCCTGAACACTCAGTGATCTGTATAAATGACTGCCTGTTCTTTACCAATTACGAGTCTCATGAACTGTGTTCACATATATTTAGAATATATTTAACAATATGTAAACTAGACATATAACATTCAGAAACTGGATTTTTTCCTCTGTTCTAATTCTTCAAACATATGGCCTCATCCAGTAAATACACCCTACCATGTGCCAGAACATACAGTGTATGTGTGTGTGTATTTATATACACAGACACATTGAGGGACAATCTGTCATTTTCTTCTTTAAGTAAAAGCATTCTTTGCCTTGTAGATCTCCTAAGGGAGCCAAACAGTTGCATGTGGATTTAAATGAACAAACTAAATGTGTATAATTTGACTAATTTGTGACTAAGTAGGGATGAGATAATTATTATAAATCAAAGAGTGAGAAATGTTGCTTACAGTGAAACATAGGAAAAGAAGCGTACAGCAAGGGACAAGAGACATCTTAAGAATGGGATTTTCACCTGAATATGGCAGAGGTAAAACCTCATGTCAGTGAGATCCACCTTGTTTCAGTGGTGGTATTTTTCCTTCTGACTTGGATAAAACTGCTGGATAATTCTTGTGCACTGGTACACAGTGCTGTAACTCCCATGTGTTGCAGGGATTCCCTGCTGTCCTAAGCCATGGTACAGAGTAATGTGCTTGTTTGTTGTGAGATGAGATTATAGAGATCATGTTCAGCTGTTGTGGAAGCCAAATTGCATTGTGACTTTCTTCATGTTACCACCAGTACAGACAAGTGACCTGGATGGCTGGCTGGCATCAGCAGCCATTCAGGACATGGCTTTGACCAGGTGTGCTGTGAGGTGACAGCAGTTGGGTGCCAGCATCAGACCACATAACTTGACAGCTCTTCACAGTTTTTGGGAGACATCTAAACATATTCAGTGAGAGGTGCTGATAGTGGCTGGAAAGTGCCTCCTGACAATATTTATTGTATGCATTGACATCAATCAGGACCCAGCAATTGTTTCAAGGACCATTTTCTGATGAATTATAAAACATGAGTTGTAATGGACTCAGGTTGATAAAACCAGACTGAAAACAAAAAATGGTCTGTCTTTCCTTGGTTCTGTGAGTTGGTGAGCAAGGCTGTGCAACAGTTATACAGACCAACAATGCACTGAAGGGAAGATCAGCAGTGTTCTTTCCTTTGTTAGAAGCTGAAATGAGGGAGGAGAACAGAGGTTTGCCGCCAGACAGATCTACTCATCTCTCTCATTCTGTGTGTACCACAGTGAGAATGATACACTGTTTCTGGGTGGTAGAATTGTACAGAATCCTACATTTTCCAGTCTCTGCTAAACTGGAATGTATGAATAAGGCAGTCTGGAGTCTCTGTGTGAGCTGACATGTCATTACAGGAAAGGCTTTCACCTTCTGAGTTGTTTCTCCTGAGACTCCTCTTGGGGATATTTAGTCTTTCTTTTGTCATAGTTTTCCCCATGAATTCCCTCTGTTTGCTGATTAACAATGTTTAGGGAAGGAGGTATTATTATTTATCTGCTGTGGCTCATGAATTTCTGTGACCTACAGCAGTAAGTTGGAGATCATGAATATGCCCCGTAGTTTTCTCTATATTTTCAGCAAGAGAATCTGGAGATGTACTTTTTACTGCAGCCTTGTTTTTACACTCTCCATGGCTGTTTTCCAGCTTGACAGCCTCGTGTGAATGTGAGTCATTGTGCTCTAGAAGATGCTACACATTGTTCTCAATCTAATTTTATCTTTGGTCCTTATATAATGAAGTGACTGGTACCTTCTAGGTGGACCACTGCCAACAGTGTTTGCTCCAAAATTCTTCACACTGCAATGTGAACTTTATTGAGAAATGGATTCCTCTGTGGCACGCCTCAAACTGGACAACTTAGGGTTTTAAAGCTCACTGCTATGGCTAGTGGAGCTGTCTCTGCTTCTCTTAATTTTTGATAGCTTTATTCATATTGCAGCTACCTTATGCTAGTCAATGGTTAAAACGTGTTGCAGAAAGATGTGGTTCCTTTCTCAAACAGATACTATTCTAAAATCAAGTTGAGAGATGACAAGCAGAGATGATCAACAGACAGGGACAACACAGATTAAGGGATAGTTCCAACCAAGGTTAACTGCTGTGGCCACAGCACACTAACCTTGCTGGAGCTGAGACAGTAAAGAACACTCCATCTGTGGTAAACTTTCTATTTAGGCAAGTATCTAAAAAAATCCTGACCTTAAACAGAGAAATGCAAGAAAAGAGGGAAGTTATCTTTCACTTCAGCTGCTTGGAAGCTCTAATGGTGAAGGCAGTATCTATGTTGAACATAGATCATATGTTGCCATAAACAGCTCTGAGAATGCAGTCAGTGTGGCCAGAACCCTTCGGTGTGTTTGCTAAGCCCACACCTGTTCAGTACAGCTGCTGGTGTATGTTTATGAGAGGATACAGAAATTTACTGTGCTTTTCTAGATATCTGGATGAAGCCTTATCTATTCATGGGAAGCAGCTCTGGTACTGAAATTTTCCTTACCATTCTTCAGTCTTGGTCATCTGAAAACTAAGCATGGAGTACAAATTCTGCAATAATGTTGCATCTTCAATTGATTCTCGTGCCACAGTACAAGGCTTTTATTCTAATGTAACATAATTTTATTACATGCTGTTATTTATTGCCTATATGTTATTCTGTAATGTATTATAATTATTTTTACATATTCCTATATAATGTAAACATTGAAAGATGGTAGGAAAAACAATTTGATAGTCACTGAAGATATGAGGGAGGAACTGGTTTCCTTCAGCAGGAGATGCCAATGCTGCATTGTCAGGCTACAGATTTTTTTTGGTCGAATTTGTAGAATAGAAACACTTGAAGATAAAAATATGCATGTCTTTGTAAATAAGAGGGAAGGGAGGTTATTTAATTTGGGTGTACTAACTGCTCTAAATGTGCTTCTGTTTGGATTTACAAGGATTCTTTCTATCAAGTGAGATACAGTAAAAAAAATTGTGCAATGGTATCAGGAGATGCCAGTGGGACACAATGAACAAAACTGTCATTTCAGGAACACCTGCAACTTGGGCTCTTTTACTAGGTGCTCTTGAAGCTTACTGCCAAGATTCTCTTTTCTATGAAGATTATTAATATATGTCAATGCTGTATAGAAGAAAAGTGATCCATAAATTAATAGCCTTAAAAATATCTTATTATGAACATTTCCAGCGTCATAGCCTAGTCCTGTAGTCCTTCTTTTTCAGAAGGACTTGGGATTTGTTTATTTGGGTTATATGGATTAATAGTAATCATAACATCCTGCTCATGTACAGCACTTCTTGTACGAAGAACTCAAAGTATTTTTGCCCCTCTTATAAACTATGGAAGGGATGTACAGAAGACCTATAAATGACTTGTTGAAGATGAATTTGTAAAGATGTGGCAGGTTCAGGAATAAAAATCAGAAGTCCATCTGTCTTTCTGGCCCCTTGGTCATAGTGTGGCCATTGTGTGCAACATAATGTTTAGCACTTGTGAATTGTTTTTTCTAGTCTACTTTCTTTGGAGTTCCATTGCTATTAATGTCTGTAAGGTTTATAGAAAATCTGAAAGAAAAGAAGTAAGACTGGACATTATTTCTGTGTTATTTGAACATAGTACCTCTCACCTCGGCATCTTCACCTCTCCCCACCTCTATTGCCTCTATTGATGCTTCTATTGATGTAAAACTGCTTTGAAATTTGACTTCTGCTTACTATGAAGTGAATATAATTTTCCCATCAGTCCTCGTGGGGGAAGTTGAAGCTGTTAATGGGAAAAGTAACGAAACTTTCCCCCAACAAGGTGCACAATGACATTTTGGGGTTCAGCTTGAATCTCCAAAAATCAGCCTTTCTTATATTTTGCTTGTTGGGACTGACCTCACCAATTGTCTAGAGGACAAACTGTACTGTGTGACTTTTGCTTTTTCTTTGTTGCTTTTTTTTTTTTTTTTTTTTTTTTTTGTCAGATTCATAGGAAGGTCATTTAGCTCCTCCTACTCTACTGCTGATACTGATGTGCTGGATGTAGAATTCATCAGGTTAGGGGCATGTGCCGTGTAATTACTGATTTTCCCAAGTGTCATAAGCAGAGAGCATAGAGAGTCTGGAGAGGACCAAACCAAAAGAACAGCATGTGGAAGTTTGACCTGGTTTTATTTGGAAGTAGAGTCTTTTCGCTTCCCTGGAGAACGGCATCATCTGGAGATGGTGCCTTTTTCTTGCACATGGGGTCTCTTGGTTATGCTGGCATAGCCGGGCTGGAGCTGCCCTTGGCATTGCCCTTCTGTTGGCTCTGTAGTTCTGGGTGTGTGGAGCTGAAAGGCTCAATCAAAATGTCCTTCATTTGCCCTTTTGCAGAAACAATGCCTCTCACCTTCACTGGGGAGAGTTATTCCCACTCATTTCTCCCATTAGCACTGTTCTCTTTAAGTTTTTGTGATGTGATTTCCCTGTTCAGTTTGTATGCTAAAAATGGCTTCTGCTACCATCTCTATCTTTAGTTATCTATGAAAATTTGGTGTGGTTTAAATTACTTTTATACTGGTACACAGAATTCTAGATCATTGAAGAGAAAAGAAGGTTCTTCAGATGCCACCCAGGAGGAAGCTACTCAGGGATTTGGCTGTAGGAAAATTCAGTGGGCTTTATAGCTAGGGGGTGTTTATTGCTATTATTATTACAATAAGATCATATTGTGTTTTTTCTTTAAAAAAAAGTCCGTTCTCAAATGCAAATGAGATAACACAATCAATTCTTTTTTCTTTAAACAGTTTCTGATATAAGTTTAAAAATATTTTTTTTTACCTCTTTTTCTTTTTTTTCCCCCCTCATTCCACATTGCGTGTCACTTGCTATAATATCCACAGAAGGAAAACACAGAAGGGACTCAGTGCAATCAGCTCTATATTTATCTACCTGAATAATAACAAAATTTGGAGGTGTTTGTCTAGTCCTATATTTAATAACGAGATGCTACAAAGTTTTTTTGCATTTTCTGTCTTCCAAATATCTCAAAGCACTTGATCATCGCCATTATGAGACAAACTTGAGTCCAAGGAAAGATTTTGTGAGATGTCCACAGCTGACATGCAGTAGGAAATAGAGCTGAGAACAGGATCTATGCCTTGAGCCCTCAGGCCACTCTGCCATCCTCGCTGCAACAACTGTCGGATATGTGTTCCCTCTCCTCCCCGTCCCTGCTGTTCCAAGGTCACGAGTCAGGGAATTGAGCAGGAGCAAGCAGCTCTGCTTGTGAGGCCCCTTGAGCTGAAGCCTTGTTCTGCAATTAGTGCCGCCTCAGCAAGCAAGCTCAGACAGTGAAACAAAGAGAAGCCCTTGCAAATTGCAGCCATTATCTCTGTAGACTTTCTTCCCAGCCCTGTGAGCACCACACAGCAATAGGATACTGAGAGATGCAGGCAGAAATAGATTCCCTCGTCCTAGGTTTGCTGCAGGGCTGCTGCAGGGCTGCTCAGGATTATCCATCCTGAAAGGCCAACCTGCATCACAATATTGTCTTAGCCCATGAGTGCAGTGCAAATACTGCAGTGTGGTGGCACTTCTCCCTGAAATAGGAGATTTAACTTAACCATGGAAGTATCTTCAAAGCAGTGATCACTACTAGGAAAAATTATTGATAAACTGACATTTTATTTTAAGTTGGTGGATATGGGAAAGATCTACTGGAATGCCTTTAGATTTTGACTAATAGATGTGAGTGGACTACATCTAAGTTATATAAAAAGTAACTAAGTAAAGCAAGATTATTGTCATTTTTCTGAAAGCCACTGTATAGAGATCTACAAGAAAGGCCCAAAATTTTTTGAGTGCATTCAAACTGAAAGGTTGAAACCCTGTATAATTAGCTCCCCAGTCCCCTGAAGAATGTATCCATGCCTCCTCCTGGTTGTGAAAGTCCAAGGTAAACGATGTATCTGCTAATCTGACCTAGAGTTGTGTGGTCATGGAGCTGTAGTAACCATCTGTCCTAGATGCACACACATGCTGTGCCTCAAACCTTTTTACAATCTTTTGAGGATTTTAATTCTTAGTTCTCAGCCACTGGCCTTGAATACTGTTCAGGGGAGAGCTGTGAAGCTCCCCTGGGCTTTAGCAAGGCTAAAGACGTGTAAGAACCCACCAGAGACTCCTTTTTGGTTCTGCTTAACATCAAATACTTTAAAGAACAGCCTTGTCAAAAAAGATACTTAACAATTTCAAAGGCAGCGCTGGAAATTTTCTAGCTAAGAAACAAAAATGAAAGCATGCACATGCCTATGGTGTTGTGGTTGGTTGTCATCATTTTTCCAAACGTGGAGCATTGCAACTATTTGTTTCAGGGGGAGCCCAAGTCCTGAACTTGTTTCTCCACTGCAATATGTAGCTCAGGTGCTATTTCGCATTCAGATTTCTCTGACTGTTTTTTGTTAAAAGTTAGTAGCTACATGATGGTTTGCAGTTAATTTTATTTCTGCAGAGCAGTAGACTTTAATCAATCAAGTCTAATTTACTATGGGTTAATTACTAATATGTAATTTGACTATACTGTTTCAGAGGGGGAAAAAAGTCTTTTGTCACAGGAGGTTGCTGTTCAAAATTAATTGGTAAACTGAGGCATACATCTTCAATGAGATACTAAGAGCATTTGCTGCTTCTTGAAATAAAGACCAAAAATGTAATTTTAAAGGTTGAGTGCTATGACCATCGTGATAATTTGAATTTTTCAAGCTTTCTGTTTTAGAAGCTTCACTGACATTTTCAAACTCTTTGGGGTCTCCATAGTGGTATGAGATTGGTTGCTAAAGCAAAGGTATTTCAGACACTTCTGGGCTTGCATGAGAGATCTGGACAGTTGCTTTCCTTGTGATATCTCATAATTTATTCTGTAGTTACAGAAGACTGGGGAAGTGAAATAAATTACAAGCACACTGTTGGAAAAGCCTTATATACTATAATTGTTGTTTTTATTATTATTTCATAGCTTTCCAGGTGTTCTAAAATCTGGTAAATATTTTGCAGCATTTGAAGCTTTTCCAAATTGATCGTCCTATCTGAGATTGCAGAATGGTGTTGAGAGGAATGTAACAATGCATATTATAGTGCAGTGGCATGGAAATTACTTGAAGTAGCAGAAAAGGAATTGGCTACATCTTGCTCAGAAAATTTGGCAGTTGTCACATTTAGACATGAGAACAGATGAGCCATTGATTTGATTGAGCTGAAAAGTTCTTGTTTCATTGTTCCTCTGAAAAAATTTCATTCAGATTATGGACTTTGATAGGCCTCTTAATTAAAGAGAGCTGCTTTTTTTTTTTTTCTTTAGGAAATGGTCTCCTTGTGTTTGTATCTTAGTCTTTTGGTAAGCACCATTTAACATGGGGATATAAAAGTGACTTCTCTGTACATCTCTTGATCCAACTGACGTAACATCTCTTGCAGCATCCTTTTGAAAGGAAAATTGAAAGAAGCATAAAAAAACTAAATTCATGATTGTACTAGGGATTCTAGTCTATCTGGAGCATGGAAGTTTTTCTCAGGCTTTTTTAACTATGTGTCACATTGCCAATCATTGCAGCTGTGTGTTGAGCAGTTTGCTGTTTTCATGGCATTATAGGGTATGAGAAGTCCACCACCAGTCAAGAATGGGAAGGAGTACGAAAAAACTGCAAAACTTCAGTCAATTACCTCTTTTATATAGAAATGTATTTCAGATTGTGTGTGATGGATCTGGATTAGTTAATATGCTGAGGTTAGACCTAGCTAGAGCTCTGAGTAGAAGATATATCATTTAGCATCAGCATGGGGTTCATCTGGGTGTCAGAAAGCCATGCCCATTCTAATGATACAGTTTCCATAGCAGCTAATGCACTTCAGAAAAGGAGGAGACAGGAATCAAACTCATGACTAACATGGCTGTCCCAAGCTCGTGATGATATAAACTCTGGCACCCACATTGTCACGTATCTTTCACTGTGTGGTATGTCTAGGAAAGTTACTGAGCAGAACACTAAGGTAATTAAACCCTCCTTTTTCCTAAGAGACTGCTCTGATTAGTCACAGCTAACAGCCTTATCTTCATTGAATTCCTGAGGAAGAACTGGTTTTACCAAACTAAGTCCCTGCACTCAGAGTCAATACTGTCGTAAAATGCACAGTGGCTGAAGTCATAGTGCTGGAGCTCTAATGATCTCTTGTTGGAATTAGTCTTGATTTTCAGTCATGGAATTTAACGTAATAACCAGCCTCTGGTTTATTTATTGCATTACTTACCTTGTGTGTATGCTGAGTTTTGTAGCAAACATCCTGGTAGAGCATTGTATGGAGTCTGTACCTATTTTCTTCTGGCACTATGCATCAATACAGGGGAACATCTGATGGAGTGTGTTACCATTGCTGATCTTTGTGGTACACAAGCTTTCCATTTGACACTAGAGAGGACTTCCTGTAACCTTTCATTTCAGCTCATGCTACTTGAATATATCTATCTCAATCCTCAGTTCTCATCTATTTGATTGAGAGTCAGTTCAGTAAAGGATCTGCTTGCTGATACCCATTAAAATTTGAATTTCCATTCTGAGGTTCAGTATTGCAAGTATGTGAACTTGGTATCTCTCTCCTATTTCTCTAAAATGGACATATAAAAGACACTAGATGAATTCAGTCTTGGAAATACCCCTATTGACTCTGAAGGAAATCTGACTGACTCTCTCACATGTAAAAGCCTAAGTGATGATGGATGAGTCCTGGCCAGCATAATTGTGATGCTGAGGCACCCACTTAAATTTTTAATCAGACAATTTGAATTTTGGCCAGTGTACAATGGTTACCAATGAATGGGCTGGTGATTTGTTTTGTTTTTGGCAAGTCTTACGAAAAGCTGCATATTACACTTAGTAAAGGATGGGTAAGAGTGACAGATGCTCATGGGGCTTTTTCTTGTATAAAGGCTGACAATTCATGCTTGTTTCTCTTCAGATATTCATACATTCTTCCATATACAAGGGCTGACACTCATCCCATTAATTGTTTAGAAAAAAGGAGGTTCCAGTGCATCCTCTCTGATGCTTTTCTATAGTCCTGTAGGGTTGTCTTTTCCATGTAGTAGTCTACAGATTTTTCTTTTAAGTGCTTTAGAAAGCATACTTTCTGGGAGAGGATGCTGGGCTGACAACTAGAAAATCTGTTTATAAGTTCAGTTCAGTCTGTCTGTTGTTTGATGCTGGCTTCCTCATTTCACATTCTCTTTGCTTTAATTCCATCTTTTTTTGAATAGAAAAACTATTTCTTCCCCTTTCTGGTGAAAGATGCTGTCTTGGCATTATCATCATCACTGTTGGACTGGTCTGAGTAGGCAAGAGAGTCTTTTGTACTCCTATACCATCTGTTTTGCTGACATGTTACAGATGAGATTTTGGAAGAGAGGGAAGTGTCTAAGATTTTAACTTGAAGTCTTTGATTTTTTACATTTTTCTCCTTTCAGTACGTCATAGATGCCCATTTCTCAGTTCTAGCTTCATCCATCCTGAAACAACCCAATTACACCAGTTGAACAGATAGTAGAGATAAAACATACTGCAGAATTTCCCCAGGGTTTAAAAGCAGGTGGGAGGGCCATTTCTCACTTACCAGTGCCAGAAGCTGGAAGTTAGAAGTGAATCAAAGTGCTCCTGAGACACAGCAGAGGTACAAAGGAGTCAATGGTGAACATTGACATGAGCCACTCAAGCCTGGAGGCCCAAATTTATACTCCCTTGTCTTCCTAGATTACATGGCCACAGTGATCAGGACAGCTCTTTTCAATAAGATTAAAGATGGAAAAAATCTAGAAGGTCTCACCTTGTTAATTGCTTCTGCAGCTCTGATTGTCCTGCTGCAGGATAATCCCAGTAGATGTAGCTGTATGTCTCCTGTTTCACCTCAGGCAGGGAGGTTTCTGACTTGTGAGTTCTTTTTGTGTTAGAGCAGTATTCCCTCTCTAAACAAATACTGCAGTTTTTTATTTGATCTTTTAGTACATTCCCTTAGGCTGAGCTGTGACCAATCACATTATTTTTTCCTAGGTCTAGGACCGACTATCCAGCTCCTCCTTTTTCTGCTACTTAAAGAAAAGTAGATGTCATTGTAAAATCATTAATTCCCTGAAGTGATTAGCACTTTTATGCTAATTTGTTTTTTGTTAAAACAAAGCTGTTTTCAACTGATGAAGAGAATCAGGAAGGCTTTTAACTTACTTTGAAAGTGATGTTGTCCCATAGAATGAAAAGCAGTACCTTGCTTCTTTCTGTATTTTTCTGAGCTGATACTTCTCTGCGTAATGTGATTCACTATTTACGTCGTATATTAGAAATAATCATTGACTGGTGCCTGTGCTTAAGCCAGAAGAAGGGAGATTTACATGCTTTGCATCTTGAAATAATCTTTTTTCACCTCCAGATTGTGCCAGTTCTCTTATTTAGATGAAAACAGGAAGCTTCACTGAAAGTTGTCAGTTTTTGTTACATACTGTAACAGAACAGGCTGCTGCAGGTCTACCACACATACACACACGACTTCCTGAGGAGGGAGTTTGCTCCAGAAGCAGAGGAGCTAAAGTAAACTCACTGGCAGCTGAACATGCCATCTCTCTGGGGCAATGTGCCTGTGTTACTGAATTTGCTGATATAAACTACAGGCACTCTCTGTACCAAATTTCCCTAAAGATTGGAATGAGTCTGTGTTGTGAAAGCAAGCTTCAGAGCATCCCTGGTGAGCACAGAAGATATGGCAGTAAAGGAAGAAAGCCAAGGATGATATAAGAGGGAAGGGAGCTGGGAAGAGAGTGAGGCAAGAGAGAAAATACATAGAGAACTGCATTTGTAAGTAGGTGAGCAATTCTGGTGAGGTACAGTCTGACTTTATGGTCAAGCACATTTCCCAGGGCTGGACAAATCAGTAACTCAGTGGGCAGCAGCAGGTTTGCACTTGCTTATAATTTGCAGCAATCTGTCTTGTCCTTCTATCCTCTTGTTTTCTTCTCTCCCTTTCATTTTCCCTGCTGGTCTTTAGCATGTTCTCTGGCATTAATGCTGCAACTGGGTCTCTAATATGACTGAAGAGCTGCTACAACCAAACTCACTGAGAAATTATTTTTAATGAGCAAAAGTGTTGCACTGAAGCAGTGAATTTCTTCTCCAACAGAAAAAAAAAAAAAAGACCCTTACAGTGAAAATCCTGCAGTAAAAACTTTTCAGATGAATTGCTTGTTAGAGGATAAAGCAGTTAGGTGAATAAAAGCCTGATTATGTACCTGCAGGTAGAATGTAATATGAATCAGAAGAAGTAAATTGATAATTTGGCTGCTACCTCTGACTGAGGGCTGTGCCTGAGCAGTTTTATCCACTACCTGCTTCTGAAAAAGGAGAAGTATTACAAGAGGCAGATTATTCAAACGAGGATTTTGATCTGCATTTGACTGCCTGCTCATTTGTCTTAAGCTAGGACTCTAATGTGGGAAGGAAGCATTTCAAGCTGTTGTCTTCATGAGCTGGTCAGTTTGGACAGGGCACGTGACATCTCCAGTTGCTCTAAAATTCTGTGATGTTAATGTGACAGAATGACATGACATCTCTGCACAGGCTGCTAGTGTGATGGCACTGCATTATATAGATGTGGTAGGAAAGTGCTTTCACCCTTATTGTGAACATCATGTTCCCTTTGGTTAGATGGAGCTAATGCTCAAAAATGCTCACCACACTGCTCAGCTACCAAAGCTTTCCTCTGGCTCCAGCTTTGAGAAGCTGCTGCCTCCCCTGAGCTGCCTGCTCTAATCACAGTCCCCAGGCAGCATTTATTTAGCTTGGAGTAAGCATTTGGTGTTAACCTCATACAGGCTTAAGTGCTGCTTACGTACCACTTCCATTTATTTATTCCTTTTTCTCATTACAGTTTTGCTCCATTTCCCCTGGGCTCTTGTGTTGCCTTTTTTTTTTTTTTTTTTCCTTTTTTTTTTTTTTTTTTCTGAAGTCTTTCCCTCTAAGCCAGCAACCATATAGTGAAAAGCAGGCACAAATGTGAAAAGCTCACATACCCAATGAGCCATCATTTTATTTGGTATATGCCCATTGGATCATTGTAGATCATTCCAGATCAATGCTACCAAGAAAAAAATCAAATCCTGGAATCTATTTCCAAACAGGGAAGTATTGTCTCTCCATTTGGCAGCACACGGGTATCCTTGCATCCAAAAAGCCCAATGCCAGTTGAGACTACCTCCCCTGTGCTTGTGACCACTCTGCTTCCCACTGTTATCGTGGGTAATTCCCATCACTAACCTGCTAGAGTTCCAAAAATGGGAATGGTACTACCACCTCTTTTAAATTACTAGTAAGCTGCTGTATGCAGCCTAGACTGTTAGCAAAACTTCTTTGTCCCAATTAGTTCATGAATGGCTCTGTTTCTAATCCAGCTGGATTTCTCTCCTCTTCTTGTTGAATATATTTGGACATTGCATTTACAGTGTAGGTTCTGTTTGGCTGCAGGGATAATGTCATCTCTCTGCTAAAGACAAAGTAGTAATTTTCCCCAATGCCTGGCACACACACAGCAGTCAACTTTTATGTTTTTCCCACTGGTAATTGCTACCTTCTCTCTCTTCTGGGGTTTTTTTTTCTTTTTCTAGACAAACAGTATTAGGAGTTGAGCTTTGAGCAAGCCTCTAAATGAAAGATGTCATTGCTTTCACCTGTTGTTTTGCAGAAAGCCTCAGAAGTTTTAGCTGTTGTGGATCTACTTGTCACAGATCTCCCTGCTGTTACTTATCAGATAGTGTGATGCTGCCTGCCTACCCTTTTTAAAAAAAACCCAACTTTTTAACTGGAGATAGCATAGCATTCATTTTATCAAGATAATTTAATGTAAAACTATGACGACAGTGCTTTTTCTTTAAGATTTTCCATCTGATGGTCTTAAATCACATTTTTGTACTTTAATGAATTGACTGTAATAGCTCCCACTGGAGGAATACAAGAGATTTCACTAAGGTTATACAGGGAGTCAGTGTTAGAGTCCCTTCCAGCTCAACCCTATCTGTTGACTTTGAGTTAAAATTTTTAGAGAGTTCACTTGTGTTGCAACAAAAGATACTCAGTATGTTAAGAACCTAATATCTTAATCAAAAGTATCAAAACCTACATCTTAGTAAGAAAAGAGCACATAAGAGAATAGAAAGAGTAATTAGTTTTTTCATAAAATTTTTTTTATCTTTTTTTTTTTTTACTATCTCTGGATTGCAGGAATTTACAGTTTATCTTTATAGTTTTTATGTCTGATCTGCTGTCTCTCTTCAATATATAAAATAGGGATGCACATGAAGTGTTATGTCACCATCAAAGCACTCAAGGGCAAATATACATCCTTCTTCACCATTCTGTTCTGGGGAAAAAAAAAATCCAACCAAATTATTATCCAATTATGTACTCAGTTTGCTTCCTTAGTCCTTCAAATTTCATCTGGACCAAAATTTGCACTTCCATGGCAATTAAAATGCCATTTTTTGCTTTGTTGGGGTTTTTGTTTGTTTTTGTTTTTTAAGGGTAAAAAAAGCCAGCTTCTTTTGTAGCTAGCCAGAAAATAAAATGTGCAAATCTGGCTCATTGTGGTGTTATCACAACTAAGTGCTGAGGTTTGTTTGGGTAATGTTTTATATTTGTCCCATTTGGGCTTTAGTTAAGTAGAGATAATGTAGCCAAACCTCTTTTTTTCTGAACTGTACGTGTAAATTGAGGGCACATAACTTAAAATAAGAAGAAAATAAACCTCTAGCATACAAGAGTAATTACCCCCAGAATTACTGCATAGTTGTAAGCAGCAGCAGTGGAAGTCTTTATTATAGACTAAACAATATTGTATGGGTTTGTTGCATATTTATAGATTTATAACAGTTGAATAATTTTCCCCTTTTCATGTTACATTTCCATCTGCTGGGACACTTCAGCACAGAAGCATCCTGGTACACTGATACTTTTGTATTTTCAAGTAGGGGACTGATTCAAGTTCATGTATTCCTTCTACACAGAATAGGCTGGAGGCTATTAGTCAGGCTGAGCACCCAAAAGCTTAGCCTGGCACCCATTCCAGAGGGGGGCTAGGAGCAGAGCAGCTGTGGCTGGACTCCTTGGAACATCTGAATTTGTCTGGCACACTTACATAACCTCAGCCTTGCATCCTCTAATGGCAGACACCTTCAAGAGCTGAAGTAATGACAATAATTTTCCCTAAGGGCTTAAGCAGGTCACGATTTTTTCCCAGCAATGGCAGTAGGCAGGCTGAAGCGACAGACTTTGTCCCAGCATATTGTGATAAGAACCACTTCTGAGAAAAGAGGTTGCAGTGCAGCAGCCAGGTGCTGTGGGGAGCTGGAAGGGAACAGGACACTTGGAAAGGCAAATCCTGTTACATCTTGGCTCTTGGGAAAAGGGGCCTTTAAGGCAAGGACAGGAGCTCAGCCCAGCAGCATTTCCCCTAGCTTGGCTTTCTGTCTGAAAGCTTTGAGAAGTTTATGGAAGAGCATCTGAACAGTATGTAACAGGGAATTAGGCAAGGTTGCTTGCAGAAAAAGGAGCAGGAGATGGGCTTTCATAATTGAAACAGAAAGATAAGGAAATATATAGACAACAAAAGAGTGGCAGAAAGGGAGGTCTGAGAATAGGCTTGGGAACCAGGGGCACAAATTTGATTTCTTACATCTTATTCTGTGGATAAGTCACATCACTCATCTGCCTGATTTTTCTTATCTGTGTAATGGGGGACATATTACAGATCTCTGTTTAAGGGGAGGCCAGAGAATTAATGGATGCTGATAAAATGCCTGGAAGATGAAAAATTCTGAGTATTACCACAGCAAATAGTAACCCCTTTGACTCATTTATGATCTTATTACCACCAAACGTCTCTTCAGCTTCCTGTCATTTTAGCTTAGCCTCCTTCTGATCCTATTAAACACCAGGGGGAAGTTCCTCAACTAGTGTCAGTTGTCACAGCTCCATTGACTTCAATTATTTCTCTTGCACAGTGTATTTCATCCAAAGTACTTAAAGTGTTTGAGAGATACTGGCCATTTAAGCACCACAACCTCTATGGGAGGTGCAGAGTCATCCCACTTCTAGAGGAACGTAGGAAAGAAAGGTTAATCAACTTCCCCAAGGTCAGGAAGAAAGCATAGCAGAGATCAAAAAATGCATCAAGAGTTGCACTTCTAATTCTGGACATCGCCTCAGTCAGGTTTTGCTGTGTATCAAGGTGGATCTGAAGCCACTGTTCCAAGCTCTGCCTTTTTCATATTTTTACTGGTATGAGACAGAGCAGGGACTTGCTTTCTTTTTGCACTCTCATACCCTTTCAGCTTTTATCATTCTCATTTTATTTGAGGTGTCGTAGGCAGAGAATTATGGAGACTACACATATAAATTCCTCAGTATAAATTAGAAGGTTTCCCAAAGGCAATAGAAATATAGACCTGAGGATCTGGTCCCAAGGGCTTATTTCTGACAGAGTATGGCTATAAGATACCTAGGGATTTTCAGCCACCAGTCACTTATGCACAGGCTTTCTGAAGCTGCAGGAAGCTAAACTGCCTACTGGTGATTGCTTTTTCAGTCTATTGCAAGCCAGAATTTTATCAGCATATGTGCAAATGATTCCCAGTAAGCTGGTTTGTGCCCTTATGCCTGCTAAAATCCAAAATGGCTGCATCAATTGGCAATACTTAGAATAGACCCAAGTGGAAATACTTCAAATATTTCACAGTAATACTGCTGTTTCTAAGATAGGAATTTTTTTTTTCCCTGTGTAGTGAGCGTTTGTGCAACTTCAGCATTTTATTCTGTAAATTTAGATCCTCTTTAAGGGAAACTAGTGACTGCTGTGATAGTGGAGTTTAATTTATAAATAACCAGCAGACGAACATGAGGAGAGGCAATGAATAACTCACAGATGGAAGAGTTCAAGATCAGTTGTGACATAATGGCAGAGCAGCAGTGCAGAGCTGAGGAGCAGTGCTCAGCTGGGTCAGCTCTCAAAGAGAATCCACAAGTGCAGTTCTTATATATACACATGCAATTTAAAGTCCAAAAGCAACTCTTTTTTTGTTTGTCTTTTTTAAAAAAACCCTTAGAACAACAAAAAAAATCAGCCTTCACTCTGTAGAATTTGCAGCTTTGATGCAGTGCTAGTAGAACCCAGCTAGGAAATACTGTTATTAGGCTTTTTTGTTTTGAAAAGCTTCAAACAAGTTGAAGAGGAAAGCTTTTCAGAGCTATGAGAAACTAACTGTATTTATAAGCTTAAGATCTTAATTTCCTGAAGCAGCTTTAGCTAGTATACTGTTTTTGGACACTGAGTTAAGCCTAGTTTATACCAATATTCCAGCTATTTCTTATTTAGGTAGAGAATAACTGAATGTGATATGTTTTCATACCTGGGAGGAAAAAACAATTTTATTTCTGTAAAGCCCATGAAGATACTTGTATTGAAGTAAATAACATAGATGTGCTTGTACACACATTTAAGTAAATGCTGGTCAGTTTTGTGAGAAACCAGGTCTAAGAATTCACAGGAGCACTGGGGGAAGGGCTGAGGTATGTGGAGAGGGAGTTGAAGGGAGGATAGGGCAGCTCAGAAGCTTGGATTGTTTACCTTAATTGTGTACTTCCTTTCTGCACTTCAGCCCATTCACACATGTATACTTCAGCATTAAGAACTAATACCTTAAAAAAACCCTCACTGACTAAAACCAAGAACATTTTTTTTCTTTGTCTTAATGCTAAGATTTAACATTACCTTGGGCTAGACTTTCCTGATCTTTTCACCAAACATATATACTCTTGACATGAAAAGTGACAAAGCTATGAAAAGCAGAAGGCTCCAACCTTCAACTTCAGCCTGAGAAAACTGCTTTTTACTTCTGTGTAGAAAACACACTCCCTAGCAAAAGGAACGGGAAATGCACGCCTTTTTGGTCAGCAGCTACATATAAGCTGTGTGTTTGGTCTTTGAGAGAACCTTTATTAGGCATATGCTCCCTCTTGGAAATTTCTACCTATTGCTCTCCCATTCTATCTTAGCACAGATTTTTTAATATTGCCATGGGACACAGAGGTCTGGATTGGTAGGAGAAGGGAAACTGGTGTTTGTCAGAAACTCACATGAGAGAAATCTGGATGTTTGTCCTATATGCTTGATAAATCTAAACAGTCTCTTGGAAAATGTTGCCTTACTATTTGGAGGTGCTAACTCCTCAAGAATGGTGTACCATGGAATAAGAAAAGTCCCTGTCCTCCAGAAAGTGAGCACAGGGTGGCTTCAGATGTTCCCCATTTACGCCCACTGAATGTGTAAAAGTGCCAGCATCCCTCTTAAGGGGTATAGTGCTAAAAGCAAATACAGATTATAAAGTGCCAGAATACTTTATTGTTAGGTGTAAAACCTGTTTCTGTTGACAAGTGCAAGTAGTCCTTACTCTTCTCAGTTAACAGGACCCTAGGGACTTTCTGTTCATTGGAAAAATAAAAAAGCAGAAAACATTTATGTGCAAGTTAATACTTTTTGCTAGAGCTTGCACAATTTAGCACAGACCTGCTACAGAACACTAAAAGACCATTTACTTTTACATTGCATTTTAGAAGTCTAAAAGCTCTCCTTTTGCAACAGTATCTTGAAGACTTAGAACCACTTGGTCAATCTAAGTCCATGGGAATACATTAAATGAATATGTGGTGTGTGAGTAGACTGGGTCCTATATCACAAGCCTGGTGAGGTTTGGAGAACACAAAAATAAGACTTACATTTTGGACTGAACAAAGCCAGAGCAATATGACTTCCTCTGCCTCCCCTTTGATAGTCAATGCCTCAGAGTTAATTACCATATTCATTCCTGGAAATTCCCATGTGGGACCCGACAATTGTCCCATCCTCGGGACTATGAGAGTCGAAATCTTGCTAGTATTGCAGTTATGGACTCATGCAAAGGTAACTCCCTCAAGAGGGATCCAGGATTGCTTCCAGAAATACCACTTCTCCCCTTCTACCTTTTGGGAAAGGGAAAGGCACCAAGGCTTGGGTGGCTTGTCACGGGCTGCTGCCAGCTGAAGGGGGCTGCTGTCTTTAAGTTACTGGCCTCCAGAACCTCTTTTTAAGAAATGGAAGAATGCACCCCCAGCAGTATTTGTGTATGATCATAGGCTATACAGTTGAGGGGTTTTTTCCTGGCAAGATTCTGCCAGGAAAGGCTATAGCTGAGGGAGGAACCTTTTCCTTCTCCCAAAAGAGTTCTTTTCATCCTTGGTACTACTACTACAGTGCTGTTACAGGTATATCTATCTATGCTTCAGGATGTCTCTCTAGGTCCTTGCACAGTGATTTACAGAACTTACAGTGATTGCTGCTGTGATGGCCTCTCCAAAATCATTGTCTCTTGCATGACCCTCTGCCCAGCAGGGGATTCCTGGTCATGTGTTGCTCCCTGGTAGATAGGAGTATCCTGTCCATCTTGCTCCTGTTTCAAATGCTGTTAATAACATGTCATACCTTGACTATGTGTCAAAGCTTTTGAAAAAACAAACTGTATATAGAAGCAAGCAGATGTTAGGACATGGCAGGTATGTGTTATTCCACATGAACTGGTGGGGTATACAGCAGAGGCACTCACTTTAAGAGTCACTCTCAGAGGAAATCCCTGCATCTCTCTGTGCAGCTAATATTTCTTTGGTCAGGGAGAGGGAATGCTGTTGGAACCATGTGTCATCTGCCTGGATCAGTATCACTTCTGACATTTATGTAATATACAAATATAGTTTTTACTACCACTTTTTCCAGCACTAAAGAAATGTTAAAATGTGTAAAAGCCATCATGTTGTTATAATTTTTGATGATAGCATTAAGCAGTGTATTAAACAATTCTCTTTGGTGTACAATTCATACCTCTTGGCCTGAAAGTGCATTTCTTATTAAAATGTCTCATATCCACATATTGTGAAATAATATCCACTGGAACTCCCCCTCTTTATTTATGTATTTAAAAGAAGTTGGTAAGGGATTTGGGGAAACAGATGAATTTACCATCTGGTAATAATGCAATACCATAAAAGGCTCAGTACTTATTATGGGAGTTATTTTCAAAGAGTTTTTAAGGCATTTCATTAAATTGGGTTTGAAATGAGACCTGTTCCAGATGGACTAAAAAACATCTGAAAGTCCCTAGGAGAACATTGAGCTGGACAGTAGAGTTGGAGGATACTTTAGAAAAGATTGGCCTGTGAGATTTCCTTTCGCTTCCAATTAAAACAGACAAGATTTACAGAACTAGTAGTTTTGATTACCTCAATTTTAATGACTTGGAACAGTTTTAAAACTGATTGCAGGGGGTGCCAGTCGATCTTTTCCTGAAACTCAGCTTCCTGCAAGGGTTCTCAGTTCAACAAACAAATACTGAGGTACCTAACACCAAACTACAGTAACAAATCAGTCTGGCTGAACAGCTGCAGTGTTAATGTGGAAAGGGGTTAAATAATAGTCATCAGTTCTGTTGTCAAACTGAGAGGAACTGCAAACCCCAGAGGAAAGAAAAAGACAATATGACAAATGATCTGTGTTGGTGGATTTGCCAGAAGAGTTACTTGCAAAGCTTATATAAACAAGCTTAGATCTTGTGGCAGTGTGGGGCCCAGGTAGCTAATTAGCTGTACTGGGGAAAAGTGCTGTCGTTCTTGGTATAATTGTATCTGTAACTGAGAGTTTTTCTTCAGAAAACCTACCTTGTCTACCTTTGTAGAGGTAGGCAGGAGGTGAATAATTCACCCAGCTAGAGCCATACAGGGTTAACTTCTTGTTTGGGCACTTCCATGCACAGGATTCAGCAGTGCCCAAAGAGCTGCATCAGGGCATCATGGGCTTGTTCCTTCAGTATTTTTCCCCTGTGTCATCTGGCCCTTA
Organism: Oenanthe melanoleuca; assembly: GCF_029582105.1. Lineage (NCBI taxonomy): Eukaryota > Metazoa > Chordata > Aves > Passeriformes > Muscicapidae > Oenanthe > Oenanthe melanoleuca. The sequence continues at coordinate 40,655,704 of NC_079339.1, forward strand.
TTAGGTATGTGTGCAGTAAAGCAAATGGCTCAATATTTCCTCCCCCTACCCCCTCCCCATTCTGTTTCCTTCTTTTAAAAATAGTTTCTTTTTATTTAATTTAAAAGTTTAACAAAATACGATTTTGGCTTCTAAAGATCAAAATTTCTAGAATGTAGCTGACAATCTCCCCATCCTGTTACCTTCTTATTCTTCTTTCGTTTCCTTGCTGTTCTTCTTCAGCACTGAAAATATAATCAAAGTCACTGGTGCCCCAGTGGACCTCTACTTGTTGATTAAAGTTGGATAAACTAGACAAATTCTGGTGGGAATGGAAGGCATTTATGATGACTACCTGGCATTTTTCTCTGCCCTTTTTTATGTACTTGTCACCGTATTTTCCCACATCAATCTCATAAAACATTCTTTTGCTCTTGCTTGAAATATTGATATTATCCTACAGGAAAGATAAAAGCACATCACAGAGCAATATGGCTTGGTGATAGAATTATCTGCAATACACAGAAATCTCTACTGATGTTTAGGGCTGGCATGGTATTAAACACATTACTTTTGCTGACAGACATTTTCATTTCCTTGCATCATGCAGGTAGGGGAATTTGAAGGAAATCTAGTTTTCAGTTCTAGATTTGTTCAATAAAAAATGTAAAACAGAAATGCCGATGGATATGGCAGCATCTCTTTAAATCAAAAAGAACTCACTGAAAGTTTAAATAAGTTTTACAGAAGGCTATATGTTTTTATGTGTGTGTATATATATGTTTGTATATCTGTATTTACAAACCTGTCTCTATATACATATTTATATAAACTGTTTCCTATTTAATAAATCTGAAAGGACTGGGGAAAATCCTAAGTAAAGGAGTTATAAGTTAGTGTAAATAACTGTTAATAAACTGCTGGTAAATAGATCTTGTGATGCTTTGGTTATGGTCGTTGTACTACAATGTTTGGTAACATCTTTACTCATTATTTTCCCTGTATACCTTTCACCCATGCTGTGCACAGAAGAAAAAGGAGCTTCTGGCACTTGGGATGTGTTCTCAAATTGATGGCCTTTGATTTTTCTGAAGCTGGATGTGTAGCCAATGAAGAAAAAGATTCTTAAAAGGAAGGGATATCTCTTTAGCAGAAGATTGATTAAAGGACATCACATTCTTCTATCCCTCTTTCTTCCCCAGAGTCACAGTATGATGCTGGGGAAGTTACTAAGAGAATGTTTTCTTCGGGTCATCTCTGAATTGCACATTTCTTGTGTTCTGGTCCCTTACTTGAGATACTAGAACTTGGATGGAAATAGTATTGAGCCTTAAAAGAAGGAATGAAGTCAGCACTAGCTATGCTTCAAATGTGTAAGGTTCCATAAGGTGCTAAGCACTCTGTGTATGCAGAATTTGTAATCTGGGATTGCACATTCAATACTAGTGGACATTTTGATTCAATTTCCTTATTCCCAAACTCAGCATTTGGAAAATGAGCCTATCACCTGAGAAAGGTGTTGTCCAAAGTAATTAGCTCTTGCACAACAGTCCAATGCTTTGCTGAGTGGCACTGCAGAAAAGCCCATGTGGAAATAAATTACTCTTCAGAGCTGGATTAGTAATGTGCAGAACAGCCACAATGGAGCAATGAAGAAAAAGCATAGGATCAAGTAATGGCACCTTGAACAGGCGTTATTCTTCTTGTGCAAGGAGTGAAGGAAAGGTCATGTCAAAAAAGAGTAGCATGTGATTGTGTCATTAGAGGCTGTGTAGAAACACAGAGACACCCCTGCCTCCACCAGTGGTGTGTTTTGTTCCTCACTACCTCAGCTTGGCTCTCCATTAAGTTGGAGTAATTAGTGCCTCCTTTCTGTGTAGTCTCTGGCAGTAAATTCCTTTAGAATAGTTTGATACCATGCATTTTGCAAATGCAGAATATTCCTATGTAGTGTGCAACTTTTTGTATAGCTGTGGATTTTGTAACAGGATTTTTGTATGTTTTCAGGGTTATGCATTTGATGTAAAATAAAACCAAGTGTTCTGCTGCTGTGCTGAACAAGCCCAGAGCTGCTCAGAGTGCATGAGTGCACTGGCATTTTGTACACCACTTGCACAGGGGAGTTGGGTCTTCTGTCATCTAGGAGGCAGCAGTTTTGGAGCAGGAGAATTCAGTGTCCTCCCCTTCTTCATATATGGGTATTCTGCATGAGTGACGTAAATTACTGACTGGCAGACCCTAATTTTCCTGTAACTGATGAAGGAATTAAAAAACTTTTGAAAACTTGGCTGAATGTAAGAATATTTGTTTACACCAGTGTTTGTGACTGTGATGAGATTTGTTAATAGGCCAAATTAGTGAGCATACAGAAAATGAGATGTCAGTGGTATTGCATAATCTTGTCTGGCCATTTCCCCAGGACAAGCAGAGTTTTACCTAAATGCCTGGCACAACTGACAAAAAATGGCTGATCCCATATCTTTGTTGGCAGTTGGCCTTCTCATTGCTAGCAGGCTGCAAATTGTATTTAGTATGTGACTTGCTGTAAATGTGTGCCCCTCGCTTTGAGGGCATCGTGGAGGTGAATTATATGTGGGCTGCTGGGATCACAGGAGTGGCCACGGGTTCTTGTAGCTGCTTTTGCAAGGTAACTGCTGAGGTTAAGCTACTTAATGTTTTATAATTTAGTCTGACCAGGATAAGACCTCAACTTTCCTCTCAGGCCTAAGCATTGACAGAAAAGCACCCCAGCATTTTCCACTCATCAGAAGGTCAGGCATATTTGATCTGGTTAATTCCTAGAAGATGAGAAAATACATATTATTTTACACAGCTCATTTTAGAGCAGAAGTACCAAAAGAAAGCCTGTTGTTACCATTTCCAGCTAGACTGCAACATCCTGTCTTTTGAGGTTTGTGGGAGAAACAGTTATTTTTCTCAAGAAGCACTGACCCAGTGTAAAAGCTTTTAATCCTTTCTGAAGGTAACAACATAGGTTATCTCCTGCTATCCCCTTGAAAGAACCAGCCATTTAGCTATATATGAATATCTACATAAAGACAAACCCTGCAAGCAAAGGCTGACCCTGGGCAGTGGAGTTACTTTACCTTTTACATTACTGCTTGATCTTGGTAGTTTTCTGGTCAATGCTATTGAGTGTGTTTCTTTGTGTGGCAATTTGCAGCATGTGCAGGGCTTCAGGCGGCAGTGTAGGGCATCATATATGGCTCTAAGCTGTGCAAATCCTGTGTGCAATACATCATTTTCAAAGCAGCAGGAATGCTCATTCTTTTTGCCAGGCTTTAGCTGTGGGAGCTTGGAAGAGCCTTCCCCCTCAGAGCTCCTGTTAGCCTGATGCACAGGGAATATTCAGTGCAGCCATTCTGCAGCTGCCTGGCAGAGCACCAAGCTTGCATGAGGGCACAAGAGAAATCATAGCCCCGTTTAAAACTACTCAAGCTCATCAGGAGTGTCTGGTATTGCAGAAGAGGAGAGGTAGCATTGCTTCGTAATTCATCCTTATGCAAATAAGGTGCCAGCCAGCAATAATGAAAAGAAACTTCCCTGAAACTGAGAAATACTGTAAGCAGCAAGGTAAAGAAATGGGGTTATGCATGTGCTATTCTTGCTCCTTGTCCCAGTGCAGCCCATGAAACAGAAAAGGGGAAGAGGCAGGTGGAGAAGGGAGACCAATTAACTAAGTCAGATTTCTGTGGAGATTATTAGTTTTAGGAAAGCTAAGGCAAGGCAAGTAAGAGCAATGCTGTCTACCCAAGTTTTACCTAGATGAGGAGTCTAGCAACTAGCACTAAGGCCACAAAATAACTCCACTGTAGCTTTTCGTTTTCTCAATCCACAGGCAAGTAAATGCATACTTAAATGATCACAGCAATTAACTCCAGTGTAGTAACATTCTGTTACATCTGCCTAGCAAACACCTGGGTATGCCTCTGCAGAACAGAGGTTTTGAAATGTTCACTGATCAAGAATTCTGTTGTTGTTTTTTTTAAATGTGAGATGCTTTTTATTGCTAGTGCATAATTTAATTTGAGGCCACTGGTGGCTGATGTGTATCTTAAAATCTGAGCTCCTGCAGGCATATAGTGTCATTGTATCTGCTCATTTAATTTTTATGAAAGGAATTTTTTTTATTTACTACAGATGAAAGCATGAAAACAGCCCCCTGCTCCCCAGTTTTCCTCTACCTTTACCCAAATACAACAAGAAAAGGCAAATAAAAGAAACAGTACTATATTAGAACAGACAAACAACAAAGTCAAAAATCCCTCTTGTTGCACCTGAGGGGCCAGCTCTGAGATTTAGACTTCAGAGGGTGGTAGTTGTCCTAGTCTTAGCTTCTGGATTCTGCCTGGAATGGGGAGGCCCACATTCCTTCTTGGAAAAGACCAGACCCTGGCAGATGGTGAAACAGTAAAATTACTTTTGTGAGACTTAATTTTTCCAGTATAAAAGATGTCTCTTGATTTGGGTGCTGGAAGGAGGCTGAGAATCGTGTAGGTTGCAGTGGAATTCCATGCAGAGGGTCCCTTTGCAGCATATCCAAGGTTACCCTTCTTTGATGCAGGATGTTAAATTCCTAAAGCCTAAATTCAGTGTCTGACTCTGCTCTTATGGGTGAAGTCACAGCATTCCTGTAGGTTATATGTATTTTCTGTGTTCTTGTGATGTACTTGTAATGTGATGACTTGAAGAGTAACTTTTCTGTTTAAATGCCATTGCATTTTGGCACCACACATTTCAGTTGACAGTGATGCAGGACACTGTAATACATTAACACAGTTCTGCTCCTACTGCTGCAAAGTAGCACCATTTTGCAGCAAGTTTTGTTGAAGAGGCTATAGGATGTGATGATTTCTTTGAGCCTTATATTTGGCTGCAGAACCAAATAGGATGCTTCTCCTAACATTGTTCTGGTAAGACCAGAAATGCAGTCAGAGCTTTTTAACTGAGAACACCAAGAAATGAGGCAGACTAAGGAGATGAGAGTGACCTTTGGGATGATAAAGTGACCACGGTTGGTTGTACTAAAAGGGAAGTAGCTGACTCATTAAGGCCACTGAGCTCAGTTCTCTGCAGATCTTTCTAATTCTCCAGTTTGTGGACTAACCAGTGCTGTCTGCACTCATCTGCTGTCACAAAGCTCCCATGAGTGACCACTGACCACCCATCCTTCTCAGTGTGCTATACCTACCAGTCATGTGCACCAGTGTGGAAGCTTGAGCTGTTTCCACTCATCTCTTTTAAATGAAGTTGTCCTAGCTGCCCTCTCTGTGCCAGGACTAGTTTTTTGCCTTGGCACTTCCTTTCTTTGGTGGTGCTGCAGTCACTGGGGTCAGAGTTCTTGGGGGGTGATCACTGCTCACATTTATCCTAACAGAAAAGAAAGCAACAAATATGCTCCAAATGCATTTAAAAAAAGAGCATGTATATTCTGTCACAGAAAGACCTTTTAGGTCTGCTCATGCTCTTGTCAGAAGAGTTTTTGACTTTGTATTTATCCATGTGTTTACTCTTCTTTCTGGCTTCCATGGGCAAAGGTGTACCATTGGAGTACTGGTATATGATGCTCCTGGAGAACACTGAAAGCTCTGCTGTGGGTCCCTACAGCTGGCTGACCCTTGGAATAGTGAAAGGCAGTGGTCTGAGAGAGTGTGCCTTTTTTAATTGAAAAGAAAAAAGAGCAATCTATTTTAGATGTGGGAGAGAAAAACATTTGGAAAGCTTTTCACTTAACAAGGCTCTTCGGTGACATTTAGGCGCATTTATACAAGTTAAAAAAGAATTTGGCACCTTCCCACCTTACTTATCAGGCTTGGAAGAGAAAAAGCAACTAAAAAGACAAGATAACTTGATATATTGCTTTGTTTTGTTCACATGAAGTGTTGTGCCTGTTGATGTTGGCTGAGTACTATTAGAGCCCACATAGGGCCCTGACAGAGGAATCATATTCAGTCAGGTTCAGGGCTTGCTTTCTAATGAGGAAGGAAAATTATCATGCCAATCTGTGATCACTTTTTACAAGGCATATTTAATCTGAGGGTAGATAGGAGCATCTTTTGTCTCATACAGACTTTTGAGCAGGGCTAGCAGGTGTAACAGAGTAATTACTCTGAAGGATTTGTTCATTATTTCCCAGAAAAAGTGAAAAGTCTTTGTGTCACTGTCTCTCCTGTCTTCTCTGCTCTTGAGTTCAACTTGTGCAGTTTGATCATGGTGGCCCCACTTCTACAAGCACTTTTCCTCAAAAACACTCTTGACAAGCATTTATTGCAGGATTTGACAGCCAAGTAGTCTCCCTACCCTTGCCCCTTTCTCTTAGAAAATTTGCAGTGTGTTTTGATGGGAAGCTGATAATGTGCAGTGTGCTCTGAGGCCCTTACTCCCTAGGCTATAGGGCTCTATGGCCATGGTTGTATGCTTGCATACATTTATGTACATTTAAATAATCTCCATAGGTGTGCATGCTACCTCTCTGGGTTCAGATCATAAGTGTGTCTTTTCTTTGAAAACACTCAGGTGCCCATTCCAGGGGAGTAGATAATGATTATATACTCTGTGAGATATTCATTTTATATAATTCAGGGCAGTCATGTTTACAAATTTATGGCTTTTGATTATATGGGAACTCTAAGATTACAGGGCCAACTGTAGCTTTGAGAACTGTCTTGAGAATTCCTTTGTGTCTTTTTCGTAGTTATAACACAAATTCATGGAATTTCTGCTTTTGGACACTTCTTTGTAACATAAATTGTCTCCCTGATCCTGTTTACCAGTTTACCAGTTGGTCCCACAGTCACACCAGAGAGGTTGCTTGAGAGTTTGGGAATAAATGGCTCTGGATAGCGCTGTATAAAATTGGTTTTGCCTCAGGGAAAAAGGCAAACAGAACTAGATTGTGAAATATCACAATTTTAGGGAATTTAACTTTCCTTTTAGGACAAGGTTTTTGGATTCTCAAACAACTTGGTCAGATACAGAAGCTTGGAAACAGCTCCAGCAAGTATTTAAAATGTAATTTCAGTAAGATTTAATTTATTTTGTCTTTCACTTTGCAGTCAGTTCTTTTATAACATCTTGGTGTTTTTTGTTTACAGTATGATGCAGGTTTCTGCAGTGGGGGATCACTTTGAATGTGAAGGCAACTGGTGGGACAGCTGTGCTTTAGATACTGGGAAAGTGGTTTTTTTTTGCATGTTAGCTGGAGTACTTCAAGAGCAGTAATGGAAAAGTTGGCAGGGTTCACTTGCTAGCTTTAGCTATGGGCATTGCCAACTCATTGCAGCAAAAGAAGAATACAAATCTCACAAACTTGCCATTTTATACCTGCAGCTTATCACTATGTTGGCTTATAGATGTTTTGAGATCTTGTTCTTGTATACTATTAGGTCAAGACCAGTGTAGCTTGATCCCATAGGAATCTGAAGGCAGGAACTGAAAAGACAGTTTTTCTTGGATTGTAGCAATGTGGAAGAGAAACACTCTAACCTCTTTTGATTCGTTCACACCATCCCCTGCAGCATAAATTTCTCTAAACGCAGGATGACACACTAAAATTGCACTATTGGCTCTAAGGGGAAAAAACTGTGAGTAAATCTGAATGATCCAAATCCCAATGTCCAGCTGCTGGAACAACTGTTAAAACAGGTGTGTCTAATTTTAGTTTTTGAAACAGCTGGGCAAAATGTTGGCTATGCTTCAGTATCTTTGCCTAAAGAGAAGGCAGGTGGCATTATCTGAACAAGCCACTATTGAATTAGAGAGACCTATTAATATTAGTGAGTCAACTTAATTCTCTTAACCTGCTAACAAGAGCAGTTTGGAAGGGGTTGGAGAATGACAGGCTACCTTGTATAAACCAAAAGGGAAAGGGATTATGGTGTGTTTGTTCTAGCAACAGCAGTTTAATCAGTTTAGGAGCATCTGTGCTACCCATCACTTTGCTGGCTGTTAGAATTTCTTTTGCCTGGGTGACCTGAGGCATGTATGTGCTAGCTGTATTTTTTTGAATGAAAGTGTACTCCACTAAACATTACACATGAACATGAATAGCTTGGCATGTGTGTGTGAGAGAATGGTAAAAAAGCCAACAGCAACCTAATTGGGGAATTAGTTGCAAAATCAAGCATTTGAAATTGAGGCAAGCATTCCCATTCTGCATTTCTTTCAGTCTTTTAATCATATCAGAATCAGGATCATATTCTTGTAGACTCCCTATTTGTTTGTGAGCTAGAAAGAATCATTAAGTGAAATATATTTGTATAGATAGAAAATTCTATAGTTTGTGAAACCTCTGTTTTAGTTGATATAAAATTTTTCTTTTGAATAATGGAGTGGAAATTGGGGTTCTGTTACTAAAATCCAATGCTCGACTTGTTTCCCTAGCTCAGCAGCAGGGTTCTAGAGTGATACATTCTTCCTAAATAGCAATGAGTACATTATAGGCATGAGAGCAGAAATAATGGATTGTTATCAGAGTATACTTTTATATTGGTTTCTTTATGTCCCTGGGAACAACAGCTGTGACAGCTGGTCACTATGTGTAGTGGACTGTCAATCACTCTATGAATCCCTTTTTCGTTGAAAATAAGTGGGGGAAGAGAGAAGATATTTTAAAAATAAGGCATTTTGTCATGTTCTTTAGCAGCATCTGATTGTGCCAAGGAAGGTATAGCTCCTCCAGATGTCAGCTATTTAGAGAGACACACACCAGAAGTTCTGTGGACAACAAATGATTGAATCCCACACAGGATGCTCTTCTTGGCAACAGAAGAAATGGGAGTGAGTGGGTGAGCCTGTGTGTGTTACTGTGCAGGATGGGATGGGCAATTACAAATATGGGAGATAAGGAGAAAAATAAAGATGGATGGAAGTAAAAATACCTGCTAAATGCCAGCTGTCCCACTTGGATGGAGTAGGATTTTTGCCTGGTTGTCTCAATGCTTTGTGTAGTGTGATTTTAACCCTATTTTACCCTGATTTATGTAACCTAAATTATGATAAGCTTTGTATAACATCTGGATATGTATTGTTTTCAGCCTGTAACTAGTGGCCTGAGAAAACCCAATAATGAGAGTGATTTGCTGCAATACAGCTTCTGGAAAAAAAAGAAACACAAACCAACAAATCAAACACAAATTATTAGATCATCCTTTGTTGAAAGCAGTTTTCCATAGCTTTATTCCTTTAGATGAAAATATTGTCAGAAGTATTTTAAAGCTCAACAGTCTTTCTGGTGATAGGTCAAAGGGTTTCAAAGAACCCACAAATAATTAGACAGTTTGGGGCTTCCCTCAGAGGCCACCCATTTCACTGGCAGAAGTTGGAAATGTGCTGTTCTACTAGTTTTGAAATTTGTGCTTGTGTAATATTTTCTTCTTTCCTCAAACTTCATAAAATAATCGATTTCTCTTTCCTGTGCAAGCTTTGTTCAGTGTTTGGCTCTGATACAGATGCTATGTTTGCAGTGGGGAAAAGCTGCATCCTGCCTATGGGATCTAGCTGGTCTAGGTCCTGTTGCCAGTGCTAGATGAAATCTCCCATTTCCAGTGGAGAATAACACTTGATCAAAGGGGTATAGAATTACTCACCTTTGAAGGATTCCTTCTGGACCATTCTGTACAAGTGTGGAAATAGAGTATTATTTCAGTCTGTTCTTCTGGGGAAGCCACTCAGTCTGTTTGGCCATCACCCCTTTGGTTGCCTGGCCAGCAGCCACCACATTTGACAGGAGCATTAAAGCCCCAGAGATACTGAATTCCTCCAAAACCTGTTCTTCATCCCTGCGGAGGTGTAAGGGCTGGCCCACCAACTGCTAGGCTTGCAGCTCTGAACCTGCATCAACACAGACCACCTCCTTCTTGGCCAAAGCAAGACACGAGAAGGAAAAGAAATGAAAGGTGTTACAGCTGGGGTAAGGAAATATGACAAAAATTGGAGCACATCAGAGAAGGGAGTGTGAGACAATGCAGGGGGAACAAAGGTCATGTGGTGACATTGTGGTGAATAGGGGAGAGCACACACGGCACAAAAAAGGGGAATCATAAAGCCTCATTTCCTAATCACTTATTTCTGTAGTTCTGCTCCTTGTAGAACAAACATTTTTTCAGGTAGCCAGGAATATCAGATGCCCTTGATTTATCTGCCTGCTGCTACGTTTCTGATGATAACACCTAGTGTAGGGGCTGGTAGTGGGTAAGTAGCCATCCCAGTGCAAGAAAATGTGTTATACAGAGCACCTGTATATCTGCTTATTCTGTTGATGACATACTGCTTTCTGTCTCTTCAGGGGATTTTTTGGTAGCTTGGGCTGTCACAAAATAGCTACCTTCAGATTTCTGTGCAGGAGGAGATCAGAATGAAGAGATAAAGACAGCAACAAAATGATTCACAGTTAGTCATCCTGAAGACCACTCACATTTCTTTCACCCTCACAGTACCCACCATACTTCTGCCAGTACCCGGGACGAGTCAGTGGCAGACTGTGTGTTGCCATCCTGGGTGCTCACTTTAGGTGACTAATAAAAAGGTGAGGGAGGTGAAATGTGGCATCTAATTAAAAGTATGCAGACTTATTCTAATTTAAGGGATTACTTAAGGGATATATTGGTCCAGGGTGCAAATGGCTTTTGTACGACCAATTCAAAATTCAGATGGAAGAAATAAAGAAGTGTGGTTCTTCAAGTGAGTTCCCTCTATAGATTATGTCAGGCATTTTACTATTTCCCCCCTTTTTTTGTTTCTTCTGTGGTTATCCTGGGCTGATGGTCTGGGATAGAGATAAAGAGATTACAGAGGAGAGAGCAAAGAAGAAATGTGTGTGCACATGTGCATGCACATGTGTTTGTACACATCTAAGCGTAACCACTGCATTGCTATTTTTAGTTTTTTCCTTGGCACTTTACAATGAGTTTACAATGGATTTTTGTTGGTTCAATCCAATAGACAGTACATCCATGTTGGTAGCAGTTCATGCCTTATCTGTTGTATACAGCCTACCATTGAGGGAGTTTGCTACTCCTTTTGTTTCCATGTCCCAATTTTCATGGCTGCCTGGTGCTAAAGCCCTTGTACTCCTGATGACTGTACTTGTTCTGGTGGTGTTTGCAGCTCCAGTGGATTTTGTTGCTGCTTTCCCTCCCATTTTTCTCAAAGACTAGGGTGCTGGGCAAAGGGAAATGTTCAGTTTGAGGAATTCGGCTTTTTGCATCCATGTGAATACTACGAACACACTTTGAATTGCATGTGAGTTGAAGGATATGACAAGTCAAGGAAACTGCTGGTGCCTCAGGAGACCTGCAGTTCTGGAGGAGCTTGTGTAGGTGGAGTTTGAGACCCTGGGGATTGACAGGAGAGGGAAGTGCTTCACAAGGAGAGAGATGTTTTTAAAGCAGTTCTTGCTCCTTATTCTCACTGTTGTGCTTTTGTTGAACTTCTCTGCTGGAGACTGAGTATCCCAGTAAGATCCCTGATCAGTTGCTGCAAATGGACCTGGAGTGTATTGTGCTTCCATCTGTTTGTTTGTATGGGTGCATTGCATGCCTCGAAGCCACAGCCTGTCCTTGGTAGTGCTACCTGTATCAGCAGGGAGCAGGTAGTTGATGCTGGATAACTACTCATCTCAGCCTAACACTGCAGTGATCTAAGCTGCACTTTCTGAAAGCCACAAAACCTTTTAAAAATCTCAGTGCAAAAGGCCTAGGAGCCTGTGGACCAGGGCTTAGTGGTATTTTCCATATTAGAGAATATATTACTGGGAGTAGCTGGCAGGGTGCCAATATGAACTCTCCTGTGCAAGAGGGGCAAACACCTTACCAGAAATGAAAACAGAGTATTATCAGTAACATACGTGAAATAATTGTTCTTATGTATGCAGTGCTCATAAGACTTTATCTGAAGGACTGCATCCAGTCTGGGACATTGCATTTCAACAAAAATGTAGATATTTTGAAAAAGTCTCCAGGAAACCAGCAATAATGAGCAGTGTCTAAACCCCATAGATATCTAAGGAACTATAGAGCAAATGTCCTTTTCTAGGGAGGAGGGAAATAAAAGAAGTCTCCAAATATGTAAATTGTATCTGTAAAGAGGAAGGAAATAATCTTTCTTGTATGAGAGAGACGAAATAACACCTCAGTATTGCAACTGAAAATGTGTGTGTGTGTGTATGTTGGGGAATTACAGATTGCTAGGAAGGGAACTGGTAAATCAGACCAGTTTTAAACGTTAAACCAGAACTTTACTGAACTCATTGAGTAGCAACATACTTTATGCTAATGGTTAATTCTAAATATTATCATTAATTAATGCTTTATAAAAAAAAACCACAGAACTGTTATTCTGTAGCATTTATGTCCTAAATTAACTGTGACTATACAGTGCCACACAGCTGATTCTCTTCACTTAGCACTGACAGCTACAGTCCTTGGTGGTTTTAGCTGCAGAAGAAGAGGTGAGAAGTAGAGAAGGATGAGAGAAGTTAGAAGTGATGCTGGCTTGTCATCTTCCATATCTAATTACCCTTTACATACTTGATTCTTTAATGCTATTTTGATCTTCAACTTCCAACAGTGTTGTTTCTCTTGTTCTTTTTTCCCAGCTCTCCCATGTTTCTTGTGTGTTAGCAGGATGCCTGTCTGTTTGCATCCCTTATGCTTATCTTGTCCTTTGTTGCAACTTTTTGTTGCCTGGATGCCTCCTATGAGCAAATAGATATGTCTTGTTTGCCTGTTTGGTGGTCATGTTGCTCACATACTTGGTGAGATATTTATATATACCATCAGAGTGTTGCAATATGTTATATACTACTGTTAGTTACAGTATTTTATATGTTTATATCTGGGCAGAAGGAAAGCTAAGATTAATTATATCCTGGCTAATGCATTTGTAATTCATAGGTGTCACATGTGAGTTCTTCAACTTACGAGAAAGAGGGAAAAAATGTTGATAAAGTTGAACACTGGTATATATTGCTTCCAGAAAATTGATTCTTCAGCATTACACTCTGGACATCACTGAGAGTATTATAGGCGAAGTTTATACTGCATTGGTGGAGACAGGGACAATACAGCCTCTTAAGATTCCTGTCTGTCTAGTCTATTATGAGCCTAGTTACTTGGAGGGGAAAAGTTCATTTCTACTGTAGTTGAGTATACTGAGTACCACCCTGTGCAGGTCATGTAGCACAGGCACCTCATGTAAAAACAGCTGTCTCCTTAGGGCACAGAGAAGGCCATCTAACAGCTTATTGTTTGTTACACCTTAGCCAGTAAGTAATTTGACACAGACCATGCAGAATGGGCTCTTTCAGGGTTAAAAGCAGAAGAGTTGTTCCCCTCAGCCTCTTCCTCTGTCCTTCAAATTTTTAGCTTTGGCTGCTCTGACCTTCTTTTTCTTTTCATCTCCTGCACACTGACAAGGTATACATCTTAGGAAATTACACCTACCAGCAGCTCCCACGCAGGGAGGCTTGGCTGCTGGAATCAGTTTGCTCTTTGTCGGGTGGTGAGACACTCATGTCATTGAAAGGTTTTTCCCCTCTATCTTTCTTTGCTTTTAATTCTCTCTCTTTTTTATTTTTTTGTTTTTGGGGTTTTTTTGGTGGCTGGATGACCACAGCTAACACCAGTCACCTAGCAGTTACTGCTGTGAGTTGAACAGGTGATTGCAGGCAAAGATGATAGATGGAAGAGAGAAGCAGAGGGGAGCCTGTGCACAGTGCGTATTAGAGAACTCGCTTTTCATTAGCACAGAAGTCAGTTTAAAGGAGCAAAAGCAACAGTTTTTCCAGCTTTTTCTTTCTGTGTCAGACAAGATTTCTTTGAGTGCATGAGGAAAAATAACTCTTCTTTCTGCTTTCATGGGTAAAATTAAAATAGTTACCTATTTATCTCAGCAGGTATTTTAGCTCCATCTATTCTCTGTATCTTTTTACTTCAGCCTTTCAGGTGCTATTTAAATTTTAGAACTCGGAATTCTTCAAAATAATTTCCCAGCTATTCCACACTAAGAATTCGTGACATGGTAGATGTTAGTTCTACAGTGCTGATTTTTGCCCTAGTGTGTAAGGCACTGGGCTTGCAGACCTTCCAGATTAGATCTAGATCTGCAGAGTGGATACAGACAAAATTTCAGTAGGCAACACATCTGTGATCTGCTGATGCATCTGGCCTCTTGCTGCTGTGAGTCACTGGAGACAAGGGATCACAGCAGTGTGTTATCCCAGGCAGGGCTCACACCTAGGCTAGAAACAGGCTGTTCCCCTTCACCTCTGACTTGCCAACACTGATTCCAAACATAAGGAGAAGGTACACGTGTCTTTTTGTTTCCATAAACATAATAGCTACATGCATCCATAGTATCAGTTGCTAGGGGTTAGGCTAGAGATTAATTTTGCTCAACATAGGCTAATCACACATCTGTAAGAGGGGGCTGTTACAAATGACGGAAGTCAGTTCTACAGATCACTACCATTTTACACTGATATACTTAGTGAAGTATAGGTAGTAGAAGTGTGAATTCTGTGAAAGAAACATCAGAAAATTAAACTGTTGGGCTCTTTTTCTTCATTGGTGATTCAATAATTACCTAAGGTCAAGCCGTGGGCAACTCTGATTTTTTCAAACTCAGCCAGTCTTTAGTTTCTCTACCCTTTCTGAGACTGAACAAACCTTTGATAAAAAGTCACATTGCTGAAAGTGATACAAGAAGTTCAAGCAGGTTCTGTTTCTCTTCCTGACAAGCTCTGAGCAGCTGCCATTGAGCCCAGCTTCTACTGAGAGTAAAAAAGATAGATGCAGATTCAGCCTTCCTGGAGGAAAAAGCTCTGCAGCCACAGATCAGTTTTCTCTTGTGAGATCAGAGTCTGCCTGTCAGCACACAGCTGAAGGGCCAACTAGAGCCTGCTTAGCCCACTTTGAAGAAGTACCCCAGAGGCAGGGACTAAAGTGTTGGTGAGACAGAAGGGGACAGTTGGTACTTGAGTAACAGGACCTCCTTATGATGATTGAAATAAACTAAACTTAGGCATCCTTTATTTAACACACATCCCATTCATAACTGTTGAGCTGGTAGAGGTCTGAGGTGTGGGAAGGATTTTGTCATATTTTTGAGGCAGCTTTAGGAGAGAGGATGCTTGCTGGTGTCTTGTGCAGGTGGTCAGGGGTATCTCTGCAGCACATTCTGTGAAGGAGAATTCCCAGGGATGGTGGGCTGAAGAACTCTCATGCTCAGGGCTGAAAGTATGGACTTGACACTCCTGTGTCAAGGCACTATTGCCAGTGCCTTCCATTCTCTCACGTTTGCAGACTACCAGACTTTGGCCAAAAAAAAGGTACTGTTTGCTCATAAAGCTGTTCTGACATATGTTGGCTCATCCCTTTCCAGCAAGTCTGTAGTGTCTCCAGGGAAGGGACTCTCAGCTTGTTTTAGTGTGCATAGTGCTGAGTACAGTGGATCATCCTTTATACATTATCCAGCAAACAGTGGCAAATTTAACATATTATTGTCAGTTTGCATTAACAAATCCTGACATTGCATCTTTTCCAATTACAGTTGATTAATGCTTATCAAAAGAGATATATTGCTGTCTTTGTGTGCCCACCCGCATATCCTTGCTTGTTTCCTCCAACAAAGGACTCTAGGTATGTCAGAAAGTCTGAACTTTAAAAGATTTTGGGCCCTTAAATTGAATGTTTGATAGAACTGAATTTGTGTCTCAGTGGTTACCATTGCTTTTGGGTAACTTACTGCTAGCCCATACTAACCAGCTGTAATCAACTTGCATTTTTCTTCTCACAAATGAACACCAAGGGTCAGATTTCCCTTCACTGATGTCAATCTGCTGGCTTTGTTGAGTTTATTCACCCTAACATAAATGAGAACAAAACTAGGCTCTAAAGCTTCTGTATTAGTTGCTTTTGGCAATCTGTGGTACCTTGGAGCTGTGCAGAAAAGAGAATACCTGCCCTGTGTTACTGGTAACATGTAAGGCATATGCCTCAACTTTTGTGGGTAACTGGACTTTCTGGTTGTTAAAGAAAAGCACAGAAGCCCTGAGAAAAGGTTGCTTTTGGGTTTTTTTCCCAGATACGGAAAAAACCTGAGAACTACAGAGACTGCAGCAACTTGGTTATCCGCAAAAAAAAGTACTGCACACAAGAAAAAGTGCTGCATAACAGCAGCTGTGTGCGTAGTTTCCAGCCCTGTCCTGGAGCAACCCTCCCCTTTCGCTCTGGATGAGCAAACACTGATAATTCTTTGGTGCTGCTGGGCCCTGCCTCTTGAGGCTGCCTGCAGAGAGACAGTGATGACAAGGACAGTGGGGCACCAGGGACTAGTCTCAGAGCAGTTAATTCTGCCAGCAGTGCTGAGGAACTTACCAGATTTTTGGTCACTGCTGTTGTCAGCAGAATTTGAAGTAGCTTGCTAAAGACAAAGGTGTCTATATGCCAGTTCTAAGCTCTCTACAACATGCAATTCCCTCTGGTTTATTTTATTTTATTTTATTTTATTTTATTTTATTTTATTTTATTTTATTTTATTTTATTTTATTTTATTTTATTTTATTTTATTTTATTTTGTTTTGTTTGGTTTGGTTTGGTTTATCTCATCTTATCTCATTTTATACTGTATTTTGGCATCATAAGTATGACATGTTTTCACCCCTGTAGTTTTTTTGCAAAGTACATTTAAAAAAATAATGGAACTGTTTTGAACCTTGAGAGAAGCAATTCAGTCTGGGAAAAGCTTATGGGTGACAGGGTGTTCTAGCTGGCCTTATTCTCTTAACCTTATTATACAGCAAAGCACTGAATAACACTGTGCCTTGTTAGCTTCTACTGGGTGGAGGCAAAGCTGTCCTCTCTCTGGCAGCACCCTATATTGATAAATGCTAATCAAGTTTCCCCGTTGGATCCAGTTTAAAAGACCTGTGATTTTACAGCAGCACTGATTTTTCAGTTCTGAGTTCAGCATAGTAATTAACAGCTAACATTTAACAGGAAACATAGAGAAAGTTGTATTTGCTGCTTTACATAATGTGGAGTACAAACTCTTCTTGGGTTTGAAGATGACTGGGTCTTTTTCTAGGATTCTAAAACTCAGAAACAATTGCTTTATAATTTCTCATTTCTGCAGATTATAGTGGCCCTTTTTTTTTTAGTAAAAGAAACAGCTATGTAGGAAATAAGACTTTTCTTGTATCTGTAGGGAGCAACATATCATGGAAAACATTATCCTTTAAGGGATCCATCTTGGTTCTGAAGACAAGAGCATTTAGAAAGACTGTGTTTACCCAGATTAAATAAACTAATATGAACACAAGGCCAGCCTCCTTTGAAGTAAATCTAGTGGGAATAATGTTGAAACGTCACTTCTGACTATAAACTTCCCCTTGCCACCCAGGAGGAAAACTGCAATTGAAATCTGCCCTCTTCCTGCAGTGGTGCTGCTAAATAAATGAGTCACCTGTGAGCTACAGGGCAGTAAATACATCCACTGACATCTCATAAAGCAAGGCAGAGTGAAGTTCCAGTACTTTATGGTGTCACCAGAATCCTGTGATGTATTTATAGCTAGCTTCACAGGTTTTCCTTTTTTTCATTATTTATTTTTATGGGGTACTCTTAGAGTTTGGTTTTCTTGGCCCTTCTCATTTTTGCCTAAGGCTGTTTACCTACTGGTTTCCAGCAAAGGAAGGTTGGTAGACAGAATGTAGAGCAATCCCCATCAGAGGGCAATACACAGCCACTCTATTTCTCCTGTTCATGGACTGTCCAGGCATTTTCTGTCTCTGGCCAGGGCAGCATGAAGTGATGCTCACCTTTGTATGTCCTACCAGCACCTAAGCTGGTACCTCTCTATGTGGGGAAGGATTGGTGGCAGATTGAATGAGGAAAAGGATCAGTGATTCATTTTGGAGCTTGGTAATTTATTGTCCATTGAGGGCTCTGCCTCTCACAGCAACTCAAGAGGTCGGTGGCCAGCATGAACAGGGGATTGAGTGTGGAGAAGAGGATGTGGCCTGTTGGACTATTTAAGGGGGAATTAAAAGCTGAAGGATGCCACCACAGTTTAGTCAAGGAAACAACCTCTTCTGTTTTCTTCTCTTTCAGTAATAGGGCAAATAGTTGCAGGACAGGGGCAAGTAGTGCATCCATGCAGTTCCCCTGCTCTTATCTCTAGAACTACACTTTCTAAAACATATATATTTTCCACATAAAGTAATGAGTTTTCCACCACTGCTTCCAGTAAAAGCAGCATTGAGCCTTCAATGTTTAAACCTGTAGCACCTGTAGCCTCTTTCACTGATCCTGATGTAATGTGTGAGATGTTCTGTCCTTTTTGTAATGCTGCAGCCAGAGAAAACAGAAAGTAGATGGGAGGCAGATTTTTGTTGCATTGCTTATAATTATCTGGGTCTGAAACTCATTCATTTTACAAATCAGCTACCCAGTGAGGTGTATTTAATACATGGCCTTCCCCTAAATCAGGCTCCCTACAGCTTAACTACACAATATATTTTTCAGAATACTTTGTCTGTGGACTGTGTGAAAAGTAGGACTTCTGTGACAAGAGATTCAAGGGTGCTGACTCAATGGTCAGCTGCCCCTGAAGGGTGTTATGAAAGGTTATATTCCACCCTTCCCCAAGTAGTTAGGAGCAGGGAGCTTCTTTCCCACAAAAACAGCATCCTTCTGGGTATCCCACCACATATATGGCAGCAACTTCAGTTTCCTCAACAAAATTCAGGGCCTGGAAAAGTTGTCTTGCACAGATAAAACTGCTCTGTGCCCTCTGTATGCACTGCAAACTTGCCATCCAGGAGGCAGCTGCATTTCAGGTTACTCAGTCTTGTTTCTACCTGCGTGCCCCATTGTCAGGAAAGCTGATATTCATGCTTTAAGGCTACCAAATGGCCACCCAATCAGTTAATTAGTTTATTTAATTAGTTTATATTACCAGCATGTACTGCTTGGGATGGAGAATCTTAGTGTCTGTTCAGTTCCCATGTCTATCAGCCACTCACTGGCTCAACATGACTGAATCTCTGTTTCCTTATCTGCAGAACAGCAAGGTAATACCTAAAGCTGTTGAATGGCTTCATTAATAAAAGGTATTAAAGCACTCTGAGATTCTTAGGCAGATATTAGATAAATATGAAGATAATATTCTTGCTTTTCATAATCACTGATTAAACCCAGCAAAACACCAAAGCATTTCTGCCTGCTTTAGCCCCTGATTTAGATCACTTATACTATAAGTTACTGGAAAATAAATTACAAGCATATCAGGCTCAACTAAAAGTAATAGACGTGCAACTCAGGCTGATCATTACAAGTTACTGACATGTTGTACCAAATTGAGATCAATGTCTGAAAACACTGCACCTCAGCGTTAGGGAAACACTCGAGTCAAACAGCAGGTGCTTCAGAGGCGCATGCGTGCACACCTACAAACACGGTTCTAGAGGGGAAAACAAGAAAACTTACTGTCATAAACAATTTATTCGTTTGTATGAATAAATGAAAGGGAACGAGGCAATGCAATGCAAGGTGAGTCCTGGGGCTGGCTGGCTCCTTGTGTAAAGCACCTTATTGTCTCCCTGAGTGATCCTGTGTAAGTCACTTCACTCCTGGTGCTTGCCTTCCCCAGTGTGGCTGGGGATTTTTGCTATGCAAATTGATAGGCAGTAAATTACTAGGCATTGCTACTGCATTTGTTTATTAATTTATGGGCTGCAAACTCCGGCTGCATTCCTCACTCTCCCAGGATTAAGTGCAGATACACCTGTTTGGACTACGCCTAATGTTGCTAGGAGCGTTAAAAAAATCTGTAAGAGCCATAGGGAGTTTTAAAGAGCGCGGTCATTCCTGGTTGTTCCCGCAGGACGAGCCCTGGGACGGGGCGGCGCGGGGCCCCGCGTTACTTCAGCGCGGCCGAGGGCTCCCCGCGCCCGCTGCCCCGGGACGGCGGCACGGGAGGAGGTCCGGTCCCCGCACGGGCACGGCGGGCGCGTTTCGCCGGCTGCCCCCGGGAGCGGCGGGACGGCGGCACGGGAGGAGGTCCGGTCCCCGCACGGGCACGGCGGGCGCGTTTCGCCGGGGGCGCTCGGGGCAGGCAGCGGGCTCCGGTTCCCGGCTCCGGTTCCCGGTGCGGGCGGCTCCGGCAGCCGGGTGTTCCCGGGGGCCGGGGGCGCGCGGGACCGCACGAGCGCATGAATGGCGGGGGCGGTGCCCGCGCCGGCCCCGCCTCCCCGGCGCCAGCCAGTCCCCCTGCGCAGCGCAGCGCCGCTCCCATTGGCTGGCCGGCGCCGGGACATTTGCATGCGGCTCGCCCATTGGCGGAGCCGCTGCCCCGGCTGCGCTTCACCTGCGCCGCCGAGTTGCCCGCACTTGGCGCCGGCCGCCCGCAGCCGCCCCGGCTCCGCTCGCTGCGCTCGGACCGCGCCGCCCGCCCCGGCTGCTCCAGCGCGCCCGCCGCCCGCAGGACCCGGCCATGTGCTCGACGGCTGCGCGGGGTTAATCGGCTCGAGCCCTCGGTCGCCTGGATTCGGTGGAAGGAGGATAACAATCTAGATCGCTCTGTGTGCGTGTGTGTGTGTGTGCGCGCGTGTGCGTGTCCTGGCAGTTCTGCATTGCAACACTTGCTAGTGGAGAAGCAAGAGAAACCCCCCGGAATTGGGATTAAAATTCAGAAAAATTCAAAAATTTACCTGGGGTCCCTGGCTTATTTCTTCTTTTTCGTTTTTAATAGTCCCTCTCAGCAAAGTGAGAGACAGGGATCGCAGGCAGGGAAAAGTCCTCAAGGACCCCGTGATCCTGGAGGAACCTGAACAGGACCCTCGTGCGGACATGTGCGGCTCTCCTGCGCACTCCTGGAGGCTCGGTACGGCCGCGGGGTTCTTGCCACAATAGATCCAGCCCTGGGAAACGGCGCGTCTTATTCGTCTCTGTGTGGTTACTAACCTTCCCCCATCCCTCCCCTTCCCTGCTAGCACTGCTCTCTCGCACACACACTGTCTCTTTTCTTCTTGAGCACACACGCACACCCCTAGAGCCTCGGAAGCGACTCTCCTTTCTGCTAGCATGGGTCCCCTGGCATCATGAACGTTATTCTCTCTCCCCGGCTGGAATTCAGACTGCCCGTCTGTAGGTGTCTTGTGCCTTGACCATGCACCTGAGAATAGACCCCAGCATTTGCCCGGGACGCCGCCCCGCCTGGACCCTGTGGATGTGCTCCCTCTTTTGGGGATGTATCGTCAGCTCTGTGTGGAGTTCCTCTAACGTGGCTTCTTCTGCCTCCTCTTCCTCGTCTGTTTCTCAGGCTCAGTATGAGCATCACTTCCACGGCAGCAAGCACCACTCTGTGCCTATCTCTATCTACCGCTCCCCTGTCTCCCTCCGAGGAGGACACGGTGGGTTCCCACTCTTGTTTCTTTCTAACCTTTTTGCAGAGCAGTTGGAGAGGCAGAGGGGGAGCAGGGACGATGGCCGTGTCTCCGGGGGAGGGGGGTTCTCCATGCCCCTCATATTTCTGGCGTTCGCTTCCCTCCCCGTTAACCCTCCTCTCCTCCCGGAGCACAGCCTGGGGCTGAGGGCACACCGCTCCCAGAGCCAACTTCCCGGCCGGTGTGGTCCAGCAGGACGGAGGGAGGGGGCCGGGCGGGCGCGGGTCGCTCGGTGTCACACGGCAGCGCCGAACAGCTCGGGACGGCGGAAGGGCATCCTGCTGTCCCGCTGGGATCCTGCGGCGGGGAATCACTAACTCCATAGCATGTAGCGGTTGACATGGTCATTGCAGCAGCTCGTCTTCCCCGCTGGCCACCCTGGTTTCCCGGTCGCCCGGCTGCGGGAGGGCCAGCCGGGGGCTCGGGGGATTGCCGCCGCCGCTCCTCCCCTGTCTGCGCGCTCGCAGCGTTCCTGGGTGAGGATGGAAAGGGGCGTACTGAGGAAAAGGCGAGGTCTCATTCCTGCTTCTGGCTTCCTGCTTGGTACCTGGCAGTGTCTTCCTGGGAAAAACCCTGGGGCAGAAATAATATGGGGTAGGTTTTCACTCTGGCAGCAAGAGAGAAGGGGAAGAGGGTGTCTGAGGGATGCCAACCAGCATCGTACCCTGAAATGCTGAGCAATGCTCAGCAGCTGGACCTACACAGCCTCTTACCCAGCTATCTCAAGTCTCCCCACCCTGACAAGAGTTGGCCTAGGCCTGTCTGACATGGGGGCTCTCCCTCATCTCCACCTTCTCCTGTCTTGTGTCCTTGTCCCTTAACTTCTGTTTGCAGTCATATCAGCTGGGGCAGGCAGGCAGACAGGCCAAGACCTGGCCCTTTCCCTCCACAGCTGCGGGTCAGATCTGGCTTTCCATTATAGAGATTCACATTTGTGCAGGGCCAGAAGAAGAAGAACTAGTATCAGAAATGAGGCACAGGAACACTTTGGAGAAGAGGGAAGGCAAGGAAGGAAGGAAGAGCCCTGGCACAGTTGGTTGGAATGCCGCATGACATGGCAGCAGCAGGGACTATGAGGATGTGCTGGCAGGGCAGTGTCAGGGTTACACAGATAGTGAAACCTGGAGCACCCTGGTGCTCAGACGACCAGCAGAGCAGTCTGAAGGGTTCAGATGGCACAGCCATGAATGGGTCTCCAGTGAAATCGCTAGGTACATTGGCAGAGTTGGAGAGGAAGGTCGCTACTGCAGGTCTGAGCCGAGGCGCGTTGGAGAGGGAAA
Source organism: Oenanthe melanoleuca (assembly GCF_029582105.1). NCBI lineage: Eukaryota > Metazoa > Chordata > Aves > Passeriformes > Muscicapidae > Oenanthe > Oenanthe melanoleuca. The sequence continues at coordinate 40,678,429 of NC_079339.1, forward strand.
GGGCTCAGGAACAGGAGGCAGATGCTGCAGGTCACAGCTGAGCACCAGCGAGCAGGGCTGTGCTAGCAGGAGGTGCTCTGGCAGAGCTTCTGGAGGGCATTGGAAGAGGGTGACAGGGAGCTCTGCAAGGTAGGTCATCGATGCTCTGGCAGTGCGGGAGGGGGAGCCCAGGGCACTGCAGAATAGCACCGTGCTGCAGAGGAGAGGACTCAGGACTGAAGTGGCAGTGGGTGCAGTGGGTTGAGGGGGAGGTGTTCAGCCATTTCTGCAGACACAAGTGGCACTATCCTTTCAGCCTTTCAAACTCCTACTTCTGCTCCAAAGTTCACATCCATCCTAAAATGCAAGAGAAACATTCAGGCCCCACATGGGAAGGGAACCAATGCTGTGCCAGACATCAAGACCATCTGTTAAGCACCACCCTTGTGAAACTCAGTTATGGGTTATTAATCACTAGCAGCAGGAGCCCTGTTATTTGCAGCAATGCTTGAGGACCATGTGAGAGAGTCCCTGTTGTGCTAAAGCAAGAAATATGAGGGATCAGCCAGTCACTGCCTCAAACAGTTTTCAACAGCCCAGCTTATGTAGCTTAGTTCTCCTGTGATGAAAGGGGATAGCAAAGCCTGGCTTGTAGGTCACTTCTGAGAGAAAGGAGAGAAGGATGTCACAAAATGTGATAGTGTTTGGCTTTGCTGTAAAAGTCTGTGTGAGAGTCTACAGTGTGTTTCCTGGTCAAGAAATGATAGCTCTTTTCTCCTTGATGGCTTTTCCATCTGCCCTGAAAGTCAAGCAAAGCCTCGTTTAAGAGCTAGGAGCAAAAGCAGTTATCAACTTCAGTGAGAAACAGGCATTTTTTTCGGTGTCCCCATTGCAGAAAAGAATCAAGGGAAATAGAGAGCTCAGGGAGCTCAGGCTAGTGCATAAGTCAGTGTGGGTTTTTTGGTTTTTTTTGGTTGTTTTTTAAATTTTTCTTTCCTTATCATACTGTGTAGCAAAACTACATAAAAATCCCCTTTGGCCATGAATAAGGAGGTGAATGGGTGTAGATAGAGAGAGGGAGATTGAGAGAGAGAGAGAGAGGAAGAAGAGACCACAAAGACAGCTGGTCTTGGAAACATGCATGGTTTATTTTTGTGTTTTCTTTCACTGTTGCACAACAGAGGCCCTTGGAACTTGGATCTGTAACAGCATTGAGGAGTCAGATTCCAAGGAGGCTGTTGCACTCCCTGTGTTTCTTGGGATTTTGATTATTTGTTTTTCCTAAAGGGAAATAAGAAATTAATTCTGGTTGCTGCCCTGCTTGGTGGCTACATTAATCCTGGTTTTGGAAGGAGTCAGATCAGGATCATGGCCACCCTGCTGTGCTGACTTCCAGCCCCATGGGGCTGACCACTGGGACTCAATCTTGTATTTAAACATATTTTCATATTTTTTTCATACATCCCAGTGGATTTCAATCTGTTTGAAGAAACAAATTAATATCTAGCAGAGAGGAAAAATAAATGTCTCACGATCAGTGAACACTTGTTTGGAGTCTGTGTCTAGTGCTCCTTTAAAATCAGTGGAATATCTTCTTGTGGCTTACCTTGAGCAGGACCAGACCCAGGTCTGGCAGTCGCTACTGTGCTGGTGTTATGAGAGTTAATTCTGGAATCACCGAGCTGGTGCTTTATGGTACTTGGGCTGTAACCTGCAAATGCAAAACTTGGCACAGCACATCTTCTCAAGGAGAAAGTCTTTCTAACAGGTTTGCCTCCTTGTCAGCAGAGGAGTGAGGCTGGCCAGGCAGGGGACTTCAGCAAGTTAGAACAAATCTTTTATCCATGTGAGGACCTTCCTAGACTAGCAGAATCTTTATCCTTGAATAATAGGAAGGGAAACCCTTGATTCCTTTTTGTTTCACTAGGGGCTTGTGAAACAGAGGGAGGAACAAAGTTGGGGCTGTGTTTATTGAAAGTTCACATGTGCTGAATCTTCCTGTCTCCCCTGGGCTATTTAGCACTGTGCTGGGTCAGCTGCTTTACTGGAGCCTGCAGCAGTGACTTCACAGCCCCTCTTTCCACATCCTCATTGCCTCAGCTGATGAATAATGTGTGTCTCTGGTTGACAGAGAAAATGAAGGGATTTGTTCATGTTTGGTCTTAGTGATGAATTAATTTTTTTCCCTTTTTCTCCTGCAGCTGTTTGTTCTCTGGCTGTTATTAATGGCTCTGGAGCAGGGGTGCACAGAGGCAGTGTGTGATGCCTTGTGCAGATTGGCCCTACCTGCAGGGACTGCTCTGCAGCTGTGGGAGCAATGTTGGTACAGGATAGTTTCTCTTTTTCACTTTGTGGGGCCTAGGCTAACCTAGGCTATTGCACTAGTCATAGGAAAAAGTGTAGGTCTGTTGTGAGGACTGATAGTAAGCAATCAGCAGATCTTGTGGGTATAACTCTCAGGCCTGAATCAATTCTTAGAAGTTCTGTTATTTATATGAAGCATTTCCTTCTATTTTTTTTTAATCAGCAAATGAGAGTGAATGAATGGACAAATCAAAAATAGTGTTTCCATAAAACAGGCAGGGATTTTGCAAACCAGTGTCAAACGTTGCCACACACAGCTCTAGCAGTGTACCCTTTTTAAAATACGTATGTCCTTGCTGCTCCTCCACCATGACCTGTTCCTCGTCTCAAGATTCTATGTTCTTGCAATCCTGCCTTTTCTTTATGATAGGAAACAAATTCCCCATCCTTGGTACTGCCCATTGCCCAGTACAAAGCAGGACCTTTCCTGTTCCTCCTTCATCAGATTTCTTTGAGCAAAGATTGGTAGCTTTAACAAAATGGAAAAAATCACTCTGTACAGAGCAGTCAGCCATCCAGCAAAATGAACTTCACCTGGAACTGAAATTAAGTTTGCAATTAAGTTCTGCAAAGGTGAAAAGCTGCAAGTCTGTCTGCTTTCTGTGGCTTGCCTTTATTTCTGTATCAACAATGAAGACTAATTTTTTGGCAAAGACTAGTGCTGCTGTATGCCTGAATGCTTACATTCCCTTCCTCAGAGATATTAATTATTTTTAAAGAAAATCTCCTTAAATTATCTCAAGGTGGCTATCCAGAAATCAAAGCATCCAAACTCACTCACTTGGAGTTTTAAGTGATCATAGCTGGGCTTTTTCTCTCCCTATGCTGATTCTGTAGGTCTTCTGAGTTTTCAGTTTTCAGTGGTTGAACACAGAAAAAGTCTGGCACGTACAAAGGCTGTTTCCTCAAAATGAGATTGCTAATTGACTTATCCTTTGCATGCTTTTCTATGAAACAATTTTTGATCAGGTGCTTTGACTTCTTATTCTGTGCATTGTATTAACTTGGAAGTTCCCAGCTTGGAACAGTTTGCATTGATCTCCAAAACTGGTGTTAACATCTGTTATCCTGGTACTTGTTCTTAGGAGATCCCAATGATCTTATGAGATCTGGAACATGAAAAGCTTATTGTTGAACCCTGTCAGTCTTATTTGATATGCATCTCTGTGCTTTTTAAACATTGCTCAGACCTGTACTGCTGAAGGTATAGTCTCTTAAGACATGTAAAAAAGCCTCCTCTGAAAGCTACTTTGTGCTTGCTCAGTATCTCATAGCACATTTTGAAAACGGGGCAATGCTAGTCCTAGTCACAATTAGATCAGGGCTTTCTTCCTCCTCGTATTTCCTTTGCAATCTAGGCTGAACAGAGGTTTCTTTTCTTTATTGTTTCTGCTTTTGGGTAATACCAAAATGGTATTCAAGTAGCTGCTATATTCTGCTGCAGAAGTGATTACATTTCAAAGACAGGTGAAGGATCTTGCTGTATGCTTTGTATAGGTATCAATGTTGTAAAGAATAAATGGTTGTGTGACATCAGATATACAGACAGAATACTGCAGAATGAGAATGTTGCCTTTTAGATGATTTCTACATTTAAAAATATAAGATTTTTTTTCTTAAGGATTCTGGCTAGTTTTTCTTGTTTTCTTTTTCTTTTCTTCTCTTGCCATGGCATGAAAATATATGCTTGAACACTAGTTAGCCACTGGGTTATTATATACTGTTCCACAGTTTGCTGTACAGAAGGTAACTGAATTAAGAGCTGGAGCTTCTAAGTGCAAGGAGTATAAGTTTTGACTGGGAAGTGCAAAGGATGACCATTCTTGTTTTTTCCTTTTCCATGTGCTGTGCTTTAAGAAGACCAGCTCTTTGTGTAGTTGCCCAGGACGACAGTTCTGTGCTGATTGACTGCCTTGTTTTGTTTTTTTATTTGGTTGGTTTCTGTTTTGTTTTGTTTTGTTGTTGTTTGTTTGTGTTTTTTTGTTTTGTTTTGTTTTGTTTTTTGCACTTGCTGACCTAGTGGTCTTTGATAACTATGAAAGGTCATTTTACAAGCAGAAAAAAAAAAAAATATTTTCCTGTCTTCCATGTAACCTCTGATGTAACCTCTGTACACAAGACAATATGCAGTGGACCGATGGCTCTGATTTTTTGTACAACCATGACATGACATGACAAGACATTACTTTCTGACTTGTTTTCCTCATCTGTGAAATTAAGAGAAAACCATTTTTTTCATCTAGGTGAGGCAAGCAGTTCTGGTGCATCTGTGTGCTTGCTTTGAGATCCCTGGCTGGGAGCCATAGAAATGAGTGAAACCCCAGTAGTCCTTTAGATGTCAGAACCTTAAAAGAGCAGCCTGCTTGTAGCTCTTCTTGAAGGACAAGCAAGACACCTTCCAATTCTGAACGTAGACCCTAGTAGTGTTTTCCCTTATGGCTTTAAAGCAGCATTGGTGTTTTCTGAAGGAGCAGGAGAGCATTTTGGCAGAGTGCTGCCTGTGCCAAACTCCAGGGAGCCACTGGAGCCAGGGAACTGTGATTCACCATGGCTCTCTCACCACTCTTGCATATTGCTTCTCTTGCATTCTGTGTGTGTGTTGTTTTTGCACATTAAAACAACTACTTATATCCCTGAGTGACTTTCCCCCAAACTATGAATTTAAAGTACTTCCGAAACTATCTTTTAGAATTTGAATATAATTATATGCTTTGGGTGTAAATTCTGGTTTTTGCTACATAAGAAACTAATGGAAATGATCTGCCTGTTCCTGTAGTTTACAGATTATACGCTTTATATCTGGGGATGTATATTTAGGCTGCTTTTCTATATGGTGTATTAAGATGAAAATGAAGTTAGTGTGAGCTATAGTGGTTGCAAAGCATGAATAGTGGGGCTGATAAAGGACATTACTAAATCAATCCAGTGCTAAGGTTTACTTTATCATCTCTTAGTCTTGCATCTTTCATCTTTTTGCATTCTTGATGATGGAGGGCAGAAGAGGGGGAAGTATTTCACAATCTACAGAGGGTCTTGTGTCTGCAGAAGATCAAGGGACAGGGTGAATGAATCAGAAAGTAAAAATATTGCTAAAAAAAGACCCTTTACTTATTCTGTGAATACCACACGGTAAAGAATGAGGGAAGACTTTGTTTTCCAGGGGGCTCAGGAAGAGAGTACCATCAGTTTAGTCAGCAGTCCAGGCTCCATTTAATAACTTCAGAGGGAATCAGTTCCTATGCTATCCTTGGAACTTGATTTTGAATTTAAAATAAATTCAGCATATTAATCAGGTCAAATTAATGGAAGATTATTAATCTACATTAATCAGATCAAATTATTGGAGGGTTATTAATCTAAATTAAGAAGATCAAATTATTGGAAGGGGTGGGGAGGTGAAGTTTGGACTTTTTTCCAAAAGTTTGATTTTTAAAATAATGCTGCATGATAAGAACTGATTTTCTGGACATGTTTGGTGAACCCTTTGCTTCTTTGCTCATCTGCTGCACTGCCCAGGGAGGGTTTTCATGGCTTCCTGTCATGATCCTGCAGCTACAGCAGCCTGCTGCTCCTGCTCCAACTGTTTACTTAATAACTCCTGCCAGTGGAGACTTTACAGGAGTGAGGTCTGAAAATATTTCTGTTTAGCTGGTTCTGTGTGTTTGCTGTCTCAGCACCAATGTTTCAGTGCACAAAAGTCCTCCTTTTCTGATGTAGGCTTTGACCATGAGCATAAAGACAAATCAGAGTCTGGAAATTCCTCAGCTAGTGTTGGAAAGTCAATTACAGAGTGTTTAAGGGAGAGAACACATAATAGATACAATAGACCTGAAATTCAGGTATTTCTGAAGAAGAGAATTTAAAAAAAAAAATTAGAAAAAATAAGAAGAGAATTTTTTTTTTCTTTTAATTGATTAATTTTATTTGGTTGTTATGTTGACTGGACTACACATAGAAAATGGGTTTTGCCAAGGTCTCTACTTTGCTTCTGCTCTGGAAGGATTCTCACTGTCGGATTTATCACTTAAGAATTCCTGTGTTTTTTTGCATTAAAGCTTTCATCTTTTGTAACTCCCTGAGTTATGGTGGTCATCTGAGACAGTTTCACTCCAAAGACTCTTGGAGCTTGCAGTTATAAAGGCATGTTTTCTTACTTACAACCACTGTGGATCTCCTAGTATCTGGTGAAATGAAAGTGGAAACAGTAGGTTGAAACCTGACATTTTTCTTTTTTCTTTATTTGTTCTTGATTTACTTGTCTGATGGTAGCTCAGCTCAGCTTTTCTCATATTCTGATTATGCTACTGATAATTATGATGTTCTGTGCTTTCACAGGAGAGTCATTCACTGATGTTCACTGAGTACAGTGTTTAGGAGTGCTGGTGGCCTGGATAGGACCTTGAGTGATCCTCAGTTTATGTGTCCTACATCCAGTCATGTGCTTGTGTAATGTCTCTGTAGGATGACCTCTGCTCCCCCAATGTCATCTTTTCTTTGTAGTTTAGTAATGAATGCCAAAGCTATTCTAAGTTTCCCTGATCTTGCTTCCCTGTCTACAGTCCAGCATATTTCTGTCAGTGTAAGTTTGGAAGATGCTGATGGCTTTGAATGCATTTTCACTTTTTATTATCTCACCATGGAGATAATGCTCTCCTTTCTGTCCCCTCATGCATTCCGAGGCAGTTCATTAGAGGCAAGGAAAAGACAAAGAAATTAATTTTCCTTGAGAAATGTATTCAGCACCTTATAGAGGCTTGAAGATGGGAAACAGAGCAGAGAATTCTTACTAACTTATTTTCAAAGTTTGTTGGGTTTTTTTTCCCATGGAGAATCTGGAGACAAAAAGTGTCTGTGCCCTGCAAACATCCATTTACCTTGTAACTTATTTTTCTGACACTAGGCACTATGAACCTGCCAGGATTGCAGTAGGCTGGAACAGAATAAGGGGATGTGGGTGCCTGCCCTTCAGAATTTATGTGTATTTGCTTAGTATTAAAATAATATGTCTTGTAACCAAATAGGTGGCAAATTCTGCCAGTGGTGTATATCAAAGCTTATTTCAATTCAGGTAATTGTTATTCCAGACAGGTTAATTTCTATTTAACAAGCCATATACTCAGTTACTTTTCCTGGCCCAGTCATTAGAAATATACACTGGCAAAGTGAACAGCCTCCCCTTCTGGTCTAATTAATACTTGATAACTGAAAAAATGGTCAAAATCTGAGCCTTTTGTACATTCCTTGGTGAGAAATTTTGCCATTGATGTCACTGAAGCTGTATTCCAGTTGTTAATGAGCAGTGCTGAAGAGATTTTTCCTCAGCAGCAGTGTGGAACAGAAGACAAGAACCCCCAAACATTTTCCCTAGCTCTGCTCCTGGCTTACCTTTATATACTGGATGGTGAATCACACATTGCCAGGTGATTCAGTTTCTCTATGCTGTAGTGCAAAAATATGATGATTTTGTTTAATTTTGCTGGATCCTGACATAACACATATGAAAGGGAAAGAAATATATTGTTACTTTTCTTTCCCAACGTTCTAGAAAGGTATCTTCAAACTTCAGCCAGAATATTTGGTCCTTGGAATTGAAGGAACATTGCAGTGGTCTCCCTGGTACTCTCTTTGGAAGAAGTCCTGAGAAGGATGGGTGCCTTTTTTGGAAGCTAGTTCTGCAAAGAAGTATTGATTCTCATCCTAAGAACACATTGTCAGGAACATGGGAAATGCCAGGGCTGTGTGGTTAGATGCAGTGTTTTGTTCCAGTCCTTTCTTTGTGAGAGCAGTTTCTACTGCTGGTGATGGTTTCATTTATTGCTTTAAGGAGCATTGGGAACATGCATTTCTCTTTGCTGGTTTTAGAAATCTGAGGGGGTTTTTTAGACCAGGGACCCAAAAGCTGACTGTTTACCCCAGCCTGTACTTTCATTGTCCCTGATGACTGTCTTCTGCTTCTGTCACAAGTTAGATTTTGTCTGCAACTGTTCAGTCAACTCATTTTACCAAAAATTGTGAACAAAATTGTTGAGGTGATTTCTACAATCAAGGGAAAGGAAGAGAGGAGGGAGAACAGAGGAGGAAGATGAAATTAAGCTGAAGTATAAATTTGTTCCCATTCTTTCTTTCTCTTTGATCAGAAGTAAAGGAGGGAAGCATGAGAAGGGCCATTAAAGACCCAAGTAATTCTCAAGAAAGGAGACAGGCAATTTGAAGCTAAATAAAACTAAATAGGACAGGAAGGAGCACTATCAGAGCTCAGCAAAGTGGCTGCCCCTTTGGCTCCTCTTCACCTGAGCTGAGGAGTTTCAAGTGCTCTGAAGAAAGGCTGTGGGATAAGCATCTTGTCTACCAGAGCCCCAGGCTGCTGATGTTCAATGTACAGGGCTCTTTTAGCCACACACTTTTTTGACTTTGGATCTAGTCTTCAGGGTATTCTATATGTTTTATAAGTCCAGTTGCTGTGATGATTGAATCATCCATTTATTTTTTATTATTTTTTTTCACCATGTGTTTTTTGAAGTCTTATTTTCAATATCTAGTGCAAAACATTAATCTTAACTGGCAACAAAGTCCTTGATGTATTATAATAATGCAATGTCACCATTTTATACTACAGGGCTAATGATTTATCATTATTTGTAAAGTAAATTATCTATAAATAAAATAAGGGTTAACAATAATTTATTAATCTTACCTACATGGTCCTCAAACAAAAAAGTATGTATTGGGTGACTCTTGTAAAAGACAAGATTTCTGTTACCTTTGCAGTTTTATTTCACCCTTGCTTTGCATGTCTTTGCATGAATCACAGAAAAACAGTGCAGTCATCCCAAAAGAATTTGTGGGAAAGTTTTAGGATCCTGCCATGCAAACCTAGGCTCTATGAGTTCATGGACAAGACTGTACTATTAGAAAATCATTTGGAGTCTTATAGTCTGTAGTTTTGTAGGCTACAGTCTTACAGTAGCAAATATTCAGGAACTGAAAAAGATTTTTGGTTCAAATTACAGTTGAGTCATGCACTCTGTCTGTAATCTCTGAGGACAAAGCTTGGAAAATATGTGAGTGAATGTAGAAATTCACTGATAAAGAAATCCTGCTTTAGAGTTGAGGTAAGCAAGGGACTAAACTGTCCCAGAATGCTGAACTGCAGATAAACTCACAGCACAATCAACAGTAAGTCAGCACCAGTTATGGTTAGATGTTGATACACCATTTGAAGAGACATATCCAACCTGAAGGAAGAAATTAATCACAGAAGATTACAAGAATTTCTGTATACACTGGTCCATCTGGCCTTGTATTCTGTCTCTTGACTGTGGCCAGTGCCAGATGCTACAGATGGATGCAAATAACCTCTTTGATACGTTTAATTGTATTAAATCTCAAGGGAGGGTTGTATTTTTTTTTTTCTTGACCTCACAAATGGTGATCACCTTATGCTATAAAGAGCTGAGAAGGAGATTCACTGCAGTTTTGTCATGGTTATAATATTTCATATACTGTTCTGTATTAGTAAGTCTTTTTCTTTTACTCACTTTTTCCTTAGCTATTTTTAAATTGCCATCTCAAAGCATTTTATGCAGCTTCTTAGACCATTACAGCACTGATAGAGGGCAAGCAACCAGTTTTTGTATTTCTTATTCTAAGATGAGAAAATGGGACATGGAGAGGCAAAGCAGTTTGCTGAGTCAGAAACTGTTGCCACATTTAAACAGCCTGAGTTCTGCTGAAATCCCAGGGTTTACTGCTTTCTGTCACTTCAGTCCAGGTTATCAGGGTGCCTAATTGGAAGCACCTAACAGGCTTTGAAGGTTAATAGAATTTAGGTTATCTAAATGTGGCTGTGCACAAAGTCAAAGCTCACAGTACAACCTGGCACTGGTGGCATTTGATCCAGTGCACTTTTCACATTGCTCTTGCCTGGTGACATGGTTAGGTTTCTGTCTAGGATTTCTTTGCTGAAATACATACACAGGGAAGGGAGGCACATGAGTAATTACTTTGACACTACCAGGAAACATTGACCATCATGATTAACCCATCCATGTACTTTTAGTCTAATATGTCTAAAATACTTCCTTTTTTTTTTTCCTTAAAAAATTATGGTTTGTGGGTAGATTGTTGGTACAGTGCTTGTCCATATCTTCCTGAAATATTTGGCTTGCTGCACATGAATTACAGCATTTACCTCTTTTTCTTCCTAATAGAAACCCACATCATAGATTTCTAAGGACTAGAAGTATGATGTGTGTGTGAGAGACTACATATTGCTTTGCAGAAAAGCTGGTTTTGTTTTCATTTGTGTCTAGCAATAATAACCTCAGCCATGTTAAATGCTGCCAGAAATGTTTTCTTTTCTGCCTCCAAACTGTGACATTAAGCCTGTTGTGTCCAGTGTCAGACAGCAGCTGCCACATACTCACAGTGTTTCAGTTTCAGTCCATGGTGCATGGAAATAAGTCCTTTCTATCAGCGTTTTCATCTAATGTAAATCTCCCAGAGAGCAGCTTTCACATGAGAGTGTCCCAAAGGAAAAAAGGCAGAGTAGTCTAAGCAAGCAATGTGGAAACAACCTGTGGGTATGTTTAACCCTGCCTTCTGCTGTCACTCTAGGCAAATCAGAGCTTGACTTCTGTGTATTCTAAACTCCCAGGTGGTAATGGACAGTTGAAATACTTGCATATTTCCTAGTCTTGAAAAAGTCCTAGTAAGTTCAACCTGATCTTACTTTTGCCATTACAAACCAGAAGACATTTAGCATCAAGAAGAGTCTGTTGTGCTGGCCCCGTGCTCTCAGCTGGCTATGGGTCACATCAGTTCTCTTGCTGTCACAATCTGTACCTGCCTATCTAAAGAACTGACCTGAGTATTCCATTTCAGCCTCGACTGTACATTGTGCCAACTGCAGATGAAAATCTTTATTGATCTCTTGTATTTATCCAGCAGTTGGCAGACTCAGCCAGAGAAAAGGGATTCCAGGGAACTTATGACCTGGGCAGAAAGGACTTCCATTTGTTGTTGTAATGTATGATGTGAGTAGAATAGGGTACAAAGAATAAAGAGCTGTCCCATCTATTTTACTCAAGATTTTTTATTTTTTTGCATATGCACAAGATCTCAAAAAGCTGAAAATGTTGAACTGGCTATTCCAAGGTGTCCAGAGATCAGTCCAAGTAACTTCTTTAAGCAGTTACTGCTTGAGAGAGATTGGTCATATTTTTTTGTGAAACATCCAAGAACTTGATACAAAATAATGGTAATACAAACCTTTTTCTGTGCACAAATGCACATTGTGTACATCTGCTTATGGCTTAACACCATACACAGGGATTTAAGCAGAAAAACATTAAACTTCTACAAGAAAACTAATGTCATTAAAAGATGTTCTCCCAAAACTCATTCCTTCCCTACAATGCCTGTACTTCAGACTACTTCTGCAACAGTCTTGCCAAATTAATCCCCAGGAACAAAATTCATTTACTGAAACCAAGCGCAGACTGCCTGGTTTCTGTAGTCACCATAGTAAAATGTCACTCACAGTAAACAGTCCAGAGCCTTGGATTTAATATATGTATGGTCCAACCTGTTAATCAGTGTTGCAAAGTCATCCTGTGCTTGCAAAGTCCTTGTGGAACCAAAACTGGGGAAAACAGAAAACTGCCATATACCATGGCAAACTCCCACAGACACTGAGTAAATAGAAGCAAAAGTTAACAGGGGGAGAACATTTTTCACAAATAACCACTCTAACCTATTAGCCCTGATCCTCTAGGGAGTCCTTCAAAACAGTTTTGAAGAAAGATCTTAGAAACTAAAATTTGTTACTGCTAAAAGTCAAGGGCTGAGGATAGCAATAATAATTTATTGTATGTTGTATTTCTTACGTCCTGCTGCCTGTGAACTCTTCATACCCTATAGGCAATAATTAGTGCTCCCTCTATTCATTTGGGAGAGAGAGCCTATTACCAGTGCTGGTACCACTCCCCATGAATCTACAGGTAACAGTACTCTTGCCTCAAATTGACTAATTTATTAGATTACAGTGTTAAATTCAAAGCTATTTGTATAAACCTGCATGTAGTTCTGAAAGCTGTTGCTACATTCTTATATCTGAATAGGGTTTATGTTCTTTGTGTTTTGAATTTTTTTCTTCTGTACTGGTTGGTCTTCTAAAGGCAAATCTTGCTCATTTATAACTATTAATTATCATGGGAATAAAACTATCACATTTTTTAAATTTTTGAAGTATATATTTATTAAGCCTTCCAAACAAAAAGCATGTTTTTAATGGAACTAGAAACCTTATTAAATGCCTAAATGTGTTTAAAACTGAATACAGAAAAATCCCTAAAAATAGTTTACTTCTGATGAATTACCCTTCAGTGGAGAATTCTCAACCAATGCTAGTCATAAAATAAATGCAAACAAAAACTCACATCTATGCCATTAGAACCATTCCAAAAGCCAGGGTTACATGAGCATTAATCCATTTAGAAGGCTCCCAAAATAGTTGTTGTTATTTCTATTGTACTTGATACATTGTGGCTTCAACAGCAGGGGCAATGAGAAAAATTTCTGGACTTTAGCTGTAGGTGACTAGGGCTCTGGAAGTGAGTATTCTAAACCATACTTCTTTGCACAGTTTTAGGCTTAAAACTGAATGTTTGTTGTATTATGACTCTGTAGCTGGGATTTTAATTGAAAAGGAATTTTTAAACTGAAATTGCTGCCAGAAGCATTCAAAGACATGAAGCAATGTCATACATCAGTTATAAGGTCATGGTATTATTTTAACTGCCACTATTTAATAACCCAGTGCTGTAGTTTTTTCCAAATCCAGCTGTAGTTGTGGGCTTGTTAAAGTGTCATTGATTCTCTTATGAAAAGATTTCATAGTGAACTTGTGCTCTATTTCTGCACCAAGAAATTCGGTCTGTAACCTGCTGCTGGAGCAAGCCTGAACTGTGGCTTAATCCCACCATCACTGCTAGGTACCCATCTCTTTTGTGTGCTTAAAGCTAAATAAATTTAAAGCCCAAACAAGTCACTGTTTAGGCAATAAGTTGTTTAGGATAAACAATCCGGTGTACTGTTGCAATGCATTACAATAACTTGTTCAGACACCTATAATGCAGTCACATTTGCATAAATGAATACTCCTTGCATGTCTCTACTCGTTATTAATTTGCCTGCCTAAACTAGATGTTCTAAAATTTGTTTCTCAGTGGCAGTTACCAAACAGAATATATAATTTTGATGAGATCACAGGTGTGTGGGACAACATTCAGTCTTCATTTTGCAAGATTTCTATGTCCTTCTTACCAAACTGTTTTTTGCTAGCATCACTGATACACGGTGTTTGTGAATCCAGAGGGGAGAGCAGGGTCCGAGAATCTTTTTCTGTATCTTGCATGTTCTGGTTTTATAATCCTAGCCAATACTGCAGTTTCCTCTTATGTGTCAGAATTTTGGCAGTGATGCAGCTTTGCAAGGAATTTTCAGATGGATAGTAGCTTTTCTTCAAGTAAAAGTTGTGTACTATTGTAAGGGCACACATAGAAAACCTTATGTGTGTTTTCAGCTGCATACTGCATTTAGAGTCCTTGGTTCTAGCCTTAATTTACCTGCCCTAAAGTAATGTATACAGAAGAATAATGCTTTGCATTGTGTGATTATTGGGCTAGGTATTTGGTGATATTTTTAAAGGGCATATTCGTTAACACCGTGACCTTATCCAGTTCCTCACCTAATCTGTATTGAGCTCCCTAGATGTTATTCATATTCCCCTACTACCAGCAAGTCAAGGTCTTGGGGAAACAGACTTGATGCATTCTGTTTATCCACGATAGTTCATCATCTAAGATAAGCCAGGGTTGTCTGCAAACTGCAATCTCATCAGGCAGGCTCAGATAACATCTCACTTGACTTTTTTTTCCTTATTTCATTAGCACAACTGTCCTGGAGATTTGGGATGCTCAGCTTTACCATGCTGGTGAGAGCAAATGATTAACTGGGGATTGAGATTTAGCCATCATTGGCTCCATTTAACATGACAACCCTTTTAGTTCTTACACTGAACCTCTGTAAGGCTGTGTTCCCAGAGAGCATTTAAACAGGAGGGAGATCTGTGCACCATTGCTCTTTAAAAAGATCATAATTCAGGTTTCAAAAAAGGGTTTTCTTTTCTCCCTTTCCATTTCTGTTGTTGATTTCACATGCTGCTATTCACTAGCACTGGCATTTTACAGGCCAAAGGCAAGTAGGATCCCTAATTCCTATTCACTGATTAATCTACTTAAAGCCTAAAGAGCTCTGGAGACCTAAGCAGCTGCCACTGGTGTGTGCATGTATGCATATGGTCAGGACCACTTAGCATTCTGTGTCTCTTCTTGCAAAGCATTCCCCAGTAAAGCAGTTCATTCAGAGTGTCCTGAACCTGTATAGTTCATAATTTTTACATGAAATTTTGGCAAGTGAGTAGCTAGCCTCCTAGAAACACTTCTTGATAGGTTTGTAGGTAGGATGGTAGACTGGAAAATTCAGTCTGTGTTGTGTTGAAAGGAAATGAATCCCACCCTCATTTCAGTGCTTTTATTTCTTACATTTCAGTGTGGAGAAGAGAGGAGAGGGAGAGAGAGAGTGCAGTGAGGAGTGAGTTAACTGCCTGACTTACTAAAGAGCTGGGCTGGATAATGTTTCTACCTACTTACCCTTTCAATTTAGAGGTTTTGATGCTTTTTCTGTTTACAGGGTTCAAAATAAATTTGGATTTTACGTTCTAAGGGTGTTTACTACAGTTATAACCATTTTGATAACAGTTCCAATAACATTTTTGATAATAGAATTAGCATTTAAAATGTTATAAAAATGAAAAATGTTGAAAAGTAAAATACTGTAGTTTTTGAAACATCACTTTTCAATTTAGGAAGTATTTAGTTTTAAAACGTTAAAGCAACTGTATTATCTAAGAAAATCAGCACCAGAACACTGCCAAAGGAAGCAGAGACTGGAGATGAGGAGGGATAGGATAGTCCTTCATGCCTAATGGTGATGAACTTCCCTTGCACGGGAAAATTGCTTATCCTAGAGAAGCATATCCCTGGATGACAGTCAGTAGCATTTACAGGTGTGACAGGAACAAGAAGGCATTGGGTTTATTGAGTTGAATCACCTTGTGTTTATTCCTGACTTGTAATATGGAAGTATTTTTGTCCTTTGCCCAGCATGTCTGGTATTAAACTTTCCCAATCCAGCAGAAATCCCCAAAGGCTGTTGACCACAGTCAAATTTGTTTTTAGAAATAACCACGTCTGTGCCAGAGATTTTCAGGGGAGACCAAAACTGGATTATTTTTGTAGCTGCATGACACAGCTGAGAATTCTCAAAGGTTCTGTCTGCCAGAGCTGGAGAGAGATATGAGGGAAGTACTGAGTCTAATGGACCTAATTTGGAAAGCTTGTCTCTGCAGTGGGGGGCAATGCATAGGTCCTGCCTTTGGTGTATGTTTTGCTGGGATCCAAAGCAGACACTGCTGCTGCTGTTCTTCATTCTCCATTCCAGGCTGCAAATCCCAGCCTTTCAGAGCATGTAAATTGTCTTTTTAACTGGCTCCTGCAGTTAAGAGAGAGAGCTACACAAAAAGTGTAAGGTACCTTCACACATATATCCAGCACTGTCTGTTTCTGGGCTGTTACATGTTTAAACACCATAAGACTTTTCTCATCATCTGACAGCCTCTCAGCTGTGGTTTTCTCTAAATCCAATTTTTGGACACTTCTGTTTGAGTAATCATCTGGATTGAAATGCATTTTTGAAGGAAAGTTCTGATGTTTCCCCAGGTTAAATAATGCAAGTACAATGTGCACAAAAAGAAGCAGGAATGCATACTACATACTGCCAAATTATGCTTTAAGTTCAGATACAGCAGGAGAGTTTTCTGCTGTCTTTCACTGCAATCTCCCAGGTTTGCATTGATACCAGTAATAGCAGAATGTGGACCAATTACTTTGTAAATATTAAAAAAAAGCAGGTAGATAATTGACTTTTGGAAGCCTGCCTAGGCTATTATTTTTATTTATTCTGCTTGCACAGGGAACTTTGTGCCTGACACAGAAGTGTGGCAGCAGAGCAAGGTGTATTCTGGGGCAGCAGGTGGGTGGATGGGAGGAGGAGGTTGATCAGCAGGGGCAGATGGGTCCCACAGTGCCTCTCTGACTCAGCCAGGCTTATTTTAGCAAGAGTGTGTGTGTGTGTGCTCATTAGAGAACTTATACATTCATTAGGCTGAAGAGCTGAACAAATGAGGTGAAAGCCCCTTTCCCTTTTCCTTCATGTTGGCTCTGGTGTTAATATTTAAGGTACACAGGATAACTTCTCAGTAGGTATCAATATATTGACTCATTCTACTCCATGACTATAGGAGAGCTATGCCAGCTTACACCCAGTGGGGATCTGACTCCCCCTCTCTGCTTTTTATCTGCTTCAGGTGTATTAAAAAAAGAGAAAGAGAGAAAGTAACAGATTGCATATGATGTAATTTCTTCCCTGGCTTATCCGGTGTGTCAGTCTTTCCTTGTCAGAATCCAAAAGAGAAGCTGTGACTTGGAAAAATAATTCACTCGATGTATTGTGCTACACCAAAACTCCAAGCAGTTTGTCCCTGGCCCCAAATCTTAATATGAAATATTATTTTATAACTCATAAGAGCACAGGATCAAAGGACAGTTACCATGTTCCTTGCACACCCCATATTGCATTTGTGGATGAACTCACAAAGGAGCAGAAGATCGGGAGTTGTTAAATATCAATATTAATTATACAAAATCTGTCAATATCTATTTTAAACTGGTTGATGTTTGCTCATCCCTCTGGTGGAGGACCAGGAAGTTGGTTCAGCATGGTTTTGAGGAGATTGTGCTGCACAGTGGCCATTGACAAGGTAATGTGACAGGTCTTTCACTCTGAATAAGAAACAGCCTTATGCCCAGAAATGAAGATGAGACCTAGGAGGTAGAGAAGCACATATTCCCAAAATATACTAGAGCAGATTTTAGTTAATAGTGTTGTTGTGGTTGCAGTGGTGTTAGTGTGTAAACAAAGCAGCCACTGGTAAAACTGGTCTGTAACAGACTAGGTTTTTGACATGAAAAATATTTTGTGTCTGATATTTTGCCTGTTTATTCCATCTGCATAATTTTTTCTACTAAACTACATCAATTCCCTCTTACAGCAAGGTTTGCTGTGCTTTCAGCACGGGTATGACACTTGCTACTGCCATAGACACATACAGCACTATGTGGACCTAGATTTCATCTAGAATGGCACTTCCAGCATTTTAACACTGAGCTCACTCTTCTTGGGGCAGGTTGTTACTTGTGGAGATATTTTTGGTATAAGACATGCAACTGGGAGTCCTCATCATTCATTGTCACTGATGTTGTCTAGTGCTAATCCTCATTTCTGGCTATGTCCCAATTATGTTATTTTTACTCCAACTCTTTACATTCTTCCTGCAGGCTTACTTGGATATTGACTTTTTCCTCATGTCTTGACCTGCAGTGTTTCATCATGCCTTTGTGAACTGCTTATCAGCTTTCATGGTCCACATCAGAGGCAGTCACACCTCAGGGCAAGGTAGGGAGAGCAGAATTAGACCACCAGTGAATGCTTTTGCTGCTTCTACTCACTAATATCGTTTGGACTCAGGACTGGTAGCAAAGCAAGGTGGTGTAACAGAATAAGCAGAGGCTTTCTAAAGATAGTGCCCTATTCACCTTGACATTCAAGGAACAGAGCAAGATTGCTCTGAGGTTGGGAATTAGTGAGCGAATTCTCTTTTAGTCCTCCAGGTAGCCGATAAAACTGGCACACATGACAGAAAGCTTTTAGGGAGGTGTCAAGTGTGGGAATGCAGTCTGCTGGATAATATTCTGTACTTGGGCTTTGGGATTAGAAGATACCACTGCCAAATTTTTAATGCAGTAGCTAAAACTCTCAGGTTTAAAAGATTAATACCATTTATTTGCTTCATTTGCTCCCGCCCACAAACCTGCAGCCCAACAAAGTAAATTTTTTCTAATCAGCATGTAGCTCCTGCTGTGCTAGCTGGCTTTATTTATTTTTTTTTTTTTTTCCACATTATTTTTTCTATATTGAAAAATCCTGAGGAGGAAAAAATGAGTAAGGATAGCTGAAGCTCACTTAAGAGGGATTGGGACATGTTTTTATAATAGAGTTAACTCTTTATTTCAAGTGCCTCTCAATTATTTTCTGCTAGCTCACCAAGGGTAGCAGTGATTTTTTTCTGCAGCAAAGCTTATGTGATGTTTTCTTTAGGGCTGCAGAGCACAACATGAGATGAAAAAACAAGAATTCTTGTAAGGCTGCAGGGCTTGGAGCAGCAGAAGAAGGAAGGAAGGGGCTGCTCCTCTCCTGCCCTGAGGCAGCTCAGAGCTATGGAGCAGAGAGCATAGCATGTCAGGGAGCTCCTGACTATATAGTCACCCCTGCAATCTGCCTAAATTCTGCTGGAAACCAATTTAACCCTGTCTGATCAGTATTTTCCACTTGTGATAAAAAGGGGTGTTTCACAGAATTTAACATGCATCTAATTGGGGCTGGCATGTGTTTAATTTGTTCTCCATATCAGATGAAAAGTGTTTCTCCTGTATGGTATTGAACAAGTCACATATATAACTGCTAAGTGATTTTCATTTGTTTGCTGCACATTCAGCTGGCAGTCCTTTAGTGTGGTGTCATGGCATGAAGATTTGCGAGATTTAAGTCAAGCAGTGAAGTTTACTTGGTACTTCAAATTCTCATGTAGTTACCAGAATTTTTTCCTAAACACCAGAGGTGACTCGCATTTTATGATGTCATGAGTGACAGGTTAAAAATTCTAATTCCTCTCTCCAGTTACTAAGCAGAAATACAGGAGCATACAAAGAGTTACAATAGTGTAGCTGTAAGCAAGTGCAAATGAGATAAATTATTACTTGCAATTTCACAGCTGTTTACATGTCTAGAGCCAGCTAAAAGTATCCTACCGAAATAGGACAATATCATTAATTCCATTTCATTGAAAATTGAGTTTCAAAAGGAAACTAAATATCATGAAATTACTGAGCCTAGAGAAAAGAAGCATCTCATCTCATCAGGTGCACAAAACAATTCTGTTGCAGAAGTAGAATCCAGGAGCTACAGTGTATCCCAAGTTTTCTAAACCAAGCCGTATATAGATGGTCACAGTGGCAGCATTCTCATGTTATAGTTCCAACCATTTTTTAATTTATCCCTTTAATCTCAAATTAAGTAACCTACCAGAGCACTTGGGGAAAGGTAACCAGCTTTAATATCCTGATGATACATTTCCAAGACAACTGCATTGATCAGTACTCTGGAAGTACCTTAACTAGGCATTTATTGCATTGTACCTCATTTCTGTGGCACCAAGAGCTTGGCTCACATGGTCTAGCTAACAACTGGAAAGTTTGTGCCATATCATTGCAATGATCAAGCTCCATGTACAGACAGGTTGAGAAGTACCATTCTGTGACCTCTACATTGTAAATCTAAAGCCAGAAATGTGGAGGACAAGTGGACAGCATGCTGCTCTTTGATTTCCAAGGGCCAAGTGCTTGTAAATTCTTTGAATGGTTGGTAAATTTTCTGCATTGGGAGAAGTCCTGTGCCATAGCAATACATTGATGTGAACATCACACCACTTATTTTGAAACGACTTTAGATGTGGAGTTTTCCTAGAGATGCCATAACAGAGCATTAACAGAATCCTGTTCTAAGTAGCTTTCTGTGGGATGTTTGGTATCAGCTGCCTTTTTTCATTCAGTCTAGTCTTACCTTCTCAAATTCTTCCCCAGCTCCACCACTTGTTTTCCTACTGCAGCTTCTGCATTCCTGCAGATGGCTGTACTCCACAGTTAGGGCTTTATCTAGACATTCATATTTAGCTGCGTGTAGGAACTGCAAGTTACTTTTTATTTATTTACTTTGATAGATTCCCTTAGCTCCCATCTGTTTAAAATGCTATCTCTACTTGTTCTCCCTGATGAAAGCTTGAAAGAACGAAGGGGAGAATAAGCTTCTCTCCCTAACCAGCAGCTGAGAAACAAATTTTCACAAATCTTTGGGCTGCCTGTGGAGATGGACAGATTAGGCTCCTGAAGTTCAGGGTTCCTGCTTCTCACATCCGTTCTGAATCAGGCCCATGGAGCAGCTTCTTCACCCACAAATAAACATTGGAAATGTTTATTTTGGAGACAAGAGAGGGTTGGAGGGAGAAAAAGAGTGGAAGTCTTCTTCCTTCCTTGCTGCCTTTTCTCATTGCTTTCATATAAAAACTAAAATGCAGCCCCCAGAGCACCTTGAAGGATTAAATGCTGATCAAAGGCAGGTTTAACTGTATCCCCGGGGCAAGCTGCTTAGACACCAAGCAGCACAAGCTGTGGGTTAGCACAGCAACCAGAAAAGCAGAATAAATTAACAATTATCATTTCGACCTGAGCAGAGCAGAGTTTTAGGAAAGGAGGCACTGGGAGGGTTCAGGGGAGCAGAGTGTGGGGGATATGGATGGAAATGAAGTCCACATTTATCTCATACATATAGCCAGAAGACATACTCTGCTTCTGATCTTGGCTGATTTCTGGCATCTGCTGCCAGACACTGCCTTTCCCTCCTCGGGTTTGGGCTTTCCAGCATAATAGCATTAGTAGCATTAGATAGGAGTTTGTGTTATTAGTCACAACCTAAGGGAGAAGGAAATCTTTGGGGGATAAATTAACAGACCCCTCGGCTATCCTGATTGGCACTCAGCCCTTAAGTTCCTCCCCACTCTGTTCCAGCCCAGCTTTTTATAGGCTTGCAAAATGCAGAGTATCTTATTCATCTGTTTATTTTGCAATGATTTCCCCTAGCAAATTCTGCACTTATGATTTCTGGCTTGGACATAATCAGAGCACAAAATTCTGCTATGGGTTTTCTTAGCATTGGCAAAATCTGGGGAAAAAAGATGCACTGGCTTTTTAAGGTGATAAATTAGGGAGGTGCTGAAAAGAATTGTCTGCATTTGAGGACAGTTAGTTAGATGAGTTAATGAAGGCTACTTCATTGTTAGTGAAAGGACTGAGAAGAATCAGGATGCAAATGATCAGTATTGGGTTCTCAAAGTCTTCAATAATGTGAGACTGCAGAATAGATATGTTAAAAGAAGTATCATTTTGTGCTGTGAACAAGACCTACAGCTTTATGCCATCTATTGCCACAGGGCAGCAGAACCCAGCTCACACATTTCCTCAAGATAGAAACAAGTTGCTGTAACAAGACCCTGGATTGTGTGCAGCCATCTTAGAGCAGGAGGAGGGATGCAGTAACTCCTACCTCTCTCTCAAAGCTCAATGGCAAACATTTTGGGGACTTTGAAAATGGTGGCAGCCTAGTGCTGTTTTAAGAGGAGAGCAGTCGTGGGCAGAGGGAAGGCACATATAGGGCCTCAACATGGTCTCTCCTAGTCTATGTAGAATTAAAATTGAGAGAGTCTGAAATGCTGTTTACAGCCCTAGTTCACTCCCTGCCCTCACAGAAAATATGCATCAGAGGCATATTCAGGCTCTAACAGAGGGATATTCAAGTAACATAGCTCAAGTCATTATCTAATGCCTGTAGAGGTCAGGCAGGAGTTCCTCCCTGTGGTGCCTCGCTTGGCTGAATGAGCCAAGTGTACTGCATGCTCTTTTTACTCCCTTAGAGGAGTTTAAAGGTAGAAAGCAAAATCTGATCCAAATTCCATCCAATTCCATATGAAAACCCAATATTCTTCTGAAAATTAAGCAGTCTCAGAAGAGAACCCCTTTTGCACACTAGTGTGGAACAGTCAAAGGCCTCTAGCTGTTTGTTCATCTGTCAAATATTAAAGTGAGCATCATTAGCAGCAGAAGCCTTTCATGAAGGTATATCTTTATTTGTATTAAATAATGAAAAGAATTCCTTATGAGTGAATAAACCTGCCAAAAGAATTCAACTTGCTCACTAAAACTTTGCTGTGAGGCTGCAGAGCTGCATAGATTAGAAGCCATCATTTGCTACAATATTAGCAGTCCTTTACAAAGAGAACAGAAGTACAATTTCCAGGTTATCTCAATTGAAGAACAAGCACACACTTCTTTTCTTTTCTTTTTTTTTTTTTTTAACCCCTGGGATAGTTTTATTTGAATGAAGAGTTTGGCTTAGGAACCTGCAAGTTTCAATGTGATTGAAGAGTGACTTACTGGTCTATCAAAAGCTTGGAAAACAAAAGGACTGAGCTCAGGGACTAAAAGGTCAGTGAGTTTTAGTACCTGATGCTTATTCTACTTCTGAATTATTTGATGTATACCCAGAGCT
Source organism: Oenanthe melanoleuca (assembly GCF_029582105.1). Taxonomy (NCBI): domain Eukaryota; kingdom Metazoa; phylum Chordata; class Aves; order Passeriformes; family Muscicapidae; genus Oenanthe; species Oenanthe melanoleuca. The sequence goes on from NC_079339.1 coordinate 40,701,169, forward strand.
TTCACTCTGTACAGCCATAGTCAGTCATCTGAACCTTTGATTTTGGGAGGAAAGAAAGAAGCTGAGCTGTGCATGCCTTCAGGAAACATTGTGAAATTATAGCCTTATTGAAATGGCATTAGTAAAGTATACAAGTATATCTAAAGTATACAGCTGTTAATATGTATTAGGATGACTAGTCAAAGAAAAAAAAGAGGTCAGAAGAGCTTGTGAGAGGAAGGGAACGTTTGTCTGGTATGTTGGATGTACTCTGGAGGTTTTATGGGTTTAAGATGGTTTTGTTCCATTTGGGAAGCAGTCAGCCCTCCCTGAACATATCCTCTGTAAGCTAAGCAAAGCTTTCCTGTGGCCTCTTTTTGCTCTTTTTTCCTTTGGCCTCTGTAGATGCTTTTTGCTTCTGTGAGTTTTGTTCTTATGCTAAGATATGCCTCAAGAATTTTGATGTTTATTCTCAACACTTATGCACTAATTAGGAAAGCACAATTATCTCTGTTTACATGCAGGAAAGCAAGAATGTCAGGCTGTAGCTAAATTTACTCTGCATGTATACTGTATTGCACCATGAAGTATTGATCTCCCAGTCATCTGAATCTTTTACCAGGACAAAATCACGTGGCACCTCTGCACCCTCTCATTTTCCAGGTTTTCCATTCATGAAAACTGGGGTGTTAAGTGAGAGGGTTGATAGATATGGAGTTCTTGCCCTGGTTTGGATTTGGGACAGACTTAGGGTATAGACACGGGCTGGGCAGTGTGGAAGCTCCCCAGGGCTTTGTGCATGCTCCTTCCTCTTGGGCTGGGGTGGGGGGACAGTGAGCCTGGCAAAAATTGACTTTCCTGACTGCCCGGTGTGAATGGTGCAGGAGAAGCAGCAGTTGTGGGTGACTGACAGCACAAGTGGTAGTAGGTGTTTGGGAAAGACAGGAGAGCTGCTGCTGTCAGGACACACTAGCACCAAGGACACAGGAATAGGCAGGGAGGAGGGGAGACAAGCAAGAATAAAAATTCCTAATCATTTGAGAGGAACAGGATGGGTTTTGAGGCAGTGATGAGGGTTTTGTGGAGGTACAGAGACACTTAGGAGACAATCCTCATAAAAAATGCAAAGTGGCTGTCATTTTAGTACTTCTCTCCTTGCTTAGCTGGGGTGTTGTTCTTCCTTTGCTGGTGTGGCTGTGGGGCCTGGGGGATCAGGATTCTCAGCAGGGAGAATTACATACACCTATGCACATGCTCCTGCCGAGTATCACCAAGTGATGACAGACTTCACCTTCCTTTTTCTAATGCCTGACATGAGACTTTCAGGCTGGATTGCTGCAGGAAGAAAATGAAAGGCTTGTACTGGGGAGCTGATCTGTGGCAGAGGCATCCAGCCACTGGGAGCATGTGCACCAGGAAGCCTCAGGACATTTACAGACAGAAGTGGTTTAGCTGGCTCCGTGCCTGCGTGTTGGATTTCCAGCAGGAGATGGACCTTGAGGGGCTTGCTGTGTCTGTGTTGTTACACCCAGAGCAACTATGTGATCTGAAAGGACACTGAATGTCCTTACAGCATTTCAAAAGCATGTAGATATTTGATCATTTTTTCACTATTTTATACCATGTGTAGCTACTACCTGGCACCTCAGGAGGGCTGTGATCAGTTGCACTTTGTGTATATCCTGATTGGAAGTACTTTGCATTGCAAGTTCTTGACTACAGAGACTGTATTGCATCTTTCAAAGCTTTCTAATGTGTTTTAAGGCATGATACTTTGTAACACCGAGTTAATTTCTGGGCTGTTTTTACTGGCTTTGAGGGAATCTCATAAAATACCCTTGAGGATTTCCTGCGGCAGGTGTGCTCCTGGCTGGGCTTTGCAACATGTCAGTGGAAAAGAAATTGCATTAGAATAAGTGGGTTTATTTCAGCATTTGTTTTTTAAATTAATTTGGGCATTTATTTGGGTTTACTGGGAGTTGGGATTTCCCATCCCTAGCTGATGCTGGCTTATATTGATGCAGCATCTCCAAATCAGTGGGACTGTGATGGAATGAGGCACTGTATTGCCTGGTTTCAATCTTTCTTAAGCCTGAGGGTGAACTTGAGAGTAATTAATGTTTGTTTTCTTTCTCTGATGCTCTACTTCCTTAGTAGCCTGTGGTATACAGGCTGATTCAGATAATCCATAGTCAGGCCAAAGATCCATAGAAGTCAAAGGAATTTGTTTGGTCTCAACTTTGCAGAACTTTGTACCATGAAGAACAATTACAATTACTTTGGTTATTTATGTGATCTTGGTTATTTGCTCTGTTGCTTTTATGTCAGTACCAGAGTTCTGTGTCCACAGCCCAAATGAATGACCAAGGTAACATGGTAAACCAAGTACAATGCAGCCTAACCTTCATTGCACCAGGGGAAGAAGGTGCATGCTCAGGCTGTTTATTCCATTTATGACATCCAGGAGCTGGATAAGGTTGATCCTGTGGTCTTGGCACAGAGAAATCTAGAGATTTGTGCCTGTCCTGTGCAATGAGCTTCCAGGTACCCCAGACTCTGTCTTAGGAAAGGGCTGCAGCTCTTAACAGTGTTTCGACTCCTGGTTCTTGTGTTGCTTTTTTTTCCCCAGTTATTCTTCCTGCATATTTATTAGTTCTCTTGATAGTTATGCTTCTGTTCCATATAAAACTAGTAGATGTAAATGAGGCAACATGTGCCCCAAAACATAGGAACATGTTTGCAACCAAGGCATATTATGCACAGCATATTCAGATTTGTAAAATATCTCTGACATTCATTTACCTGTTTAAAGCAAGTGAGAACCCTACACAGCATGTTCTCCAGTCTTCTGGAAGGCATGGAGCAAATTCAAACCTAGCATAAAGAGATGCCACTCTTCAGGCTTCAGCACATTTAAAATTGGGGCATAGTGCCTGCCAGGCAAGGGGTTCTGTGCTTTTGCAGCAGGGAAGGCAAGAGAGTCTGTCTGTTGAGTGGGAAAGGGTGTGCCAGGATGGGAATATCTATCCCTGGCTGGCTCAGCTGCAATGGGAATTGCACAGGGCAGATTGGATGGGTCCTCTCTCACCTTGCTCATTTTCTTCACAAATGCTATCCATCTGCACCAATATTTGCACATTCTGCCAAAGTGACAGCATCATTACCACTTGCTCAGTATTTGAGCTGCTGGAATATTTTTGCGTTAGTTAATGCTCAGATAAGATAATGTGTTTGGGTGGACAGGGAGGTGCTCTGGGCTTCTGGCTCCTCATGCCCATGGGGAATGCTGCTGCTTTCCAAAGGAGTACCTAGATTGCTGAGAAAGCTGCTTGACACCTAATCCTGTTACCTTCAGGTGAGGAATCTGTCTCTCTCAAGCCTGAATGGCAGGAAAATACAAGGAGCCTTGATAATTATAACATTTAAAAAGTTCACTTCAGAAATCAGAGAGTAGCTGGAGAAGCATATAGGAGCTGAAGGGAAATGATAGAAATGACCCTGTGAGAAAACTGGAATGCTGTGTTTCTGAAGCCAAGACAGCACTAGAGAGTTGAGATTATCCTCACAGAACATAATCTTCTTAGGCTTTGTTCACAGCAGCACTGGGCTGTTTAAACAGAGGAGGGAGGGGTTCCAATCCCACATGTCTCTTATTTAAATGCAGGCTAATTTTGCACCCTGTGCTCCTCACCCTCCCACTTAGGATTTTGTCAGTTGACTCAGAACAAATGACTATAAATCCAGAAACACACTTTTTCCCTCTCTGGTCTTGCTGTTGTGCTTACCACAATACATCCTGCAGGCCTCTGACTCTTGGAGGATGAAAACAAGCTAAACAAGCTCCCTTGGAGCTGTGAACTCCTTGGCAGCCCCTGCCTTGTTTTATGGGTGCAGCATATCTCTGTGACAGCTCAAAGAGAACAGGGGAAGGACCAAGTGCCCTTTTTCTTTGTCCACCATCAAGGGTTCAGAGGAGATGTTATTACCTTTGCCAGTTTCCCCAGGCATGCTGTTATGTGGCATGCACCACTGTGTGGCAGGTGGGATGAGGCTATAGAATCTTCTACTTCCCATTAGAAAAGAATATTTTCTTCAGCAGAAAAAACTAAAGAGCCTTTGCTTTCCCTTATCAGAATATGCTGACTTTGTTACCAAAAAATCAAAGGTCGAAGAAACAGTCAATTTAGATTTTTCTCAATGAAAAAAAAAATTCCTACCAGGGAAATTCAGGTTATTTAGTCCTGTTGTCAATCCCTGCATGATAGTCATGTGTATTTACCCCCATTAACACCCCCTTGCCACATTCCCTCAATTCAGACCCTGGAACAGCAGTGTCAGTCTCAAAGCTTTTTGTTTCAGTCATAGAGAGGCACCCAGCCCCACAGATGGGTGATCTGAAATGTGGAAGAGGGTCATTCCTGTTACACTCATATATGCCAGCTTTCTTCTGCTGAGCTAGTCTCCCAGCATGACCCTTTCTTTATGCCTTATTTGACAGAGTTGGCTTATTTTCTCTACTTCACAATGCCACTGCCACCTGTGTTGCAACATCCTCTGAATGAATAAGGATGTACGGTTGTGCCTTAAACAGCTGTTTGGAGAGGAAAAACATATGTATAGGAAAATAGTATCTTGTGAATCCTCTTCACAGACCACCTGGCCCTGAATGGCTCAAACAGAGAGTAGTCCAAACATTCAGAGATGAAATGTCACTGATAGACTGAGTTGTATTGCAGATTGAGGGCAGCTGAACAAGATGCATTTTACAGTGTCTGTGTTGAAATGTATTGGTTTTAGAACAAAGTATGTAAGGCATCCTTATAGAGTACCTTAGGAAGCACTGATTTTTGCTAAAGACTTGAGGATCAAGGCCTTAACTCAGATGAAAATGAGTCCTCAGGGTAATATGGTGGCCAAAGGACTAAATCATTCTCTGGATATGTTAAAGGACAGTATTGAGTTGGAACAAATTTATTTAGTCTTGGTATAACTGTGAATGAGATACATTTTTTATGCATATGGCTGCTATTACCTTAGAGGAGAGATAATTCTTAAATATAATGGTTGGTGAATCAATTGAAAAATTTGTCAGTGAGAGATGAGTAGTATTTACCTGAAAAGCAAGGGATGGGAGACCTTGTTTTTCCATACAACTTCTTGAAAGAAGGCTGTAGTGAGGTGGGTGTTAGTCTCCCAAGTAAAGTAGTGATAGGACAAGAAGAAATGGCCTTGAGTTATGATGGGAGGAGGTTTAGATGGATATTGGGATAAGTTTCTTCATAGAAAGGGTCAAGCATTGCTTAGGGAAGTGGTAGAGCCATCACCCCTGAAGATACTGAAAAAATGTGTAGATGTGGTATGCAGGGACATGATTTAGTGGTGGACTTGACTGTGTTAAGTTAAATTCAGACTTGATAGTCTTAAAGGTCTTTTCCAACTTAAATAATTCTGTGATTCTGTAGAATGGAGGGGTGGCAATGAAAATCTACAGCTACCTACAGTGATGAAGAGCAATTTAATAAGAGATCTTTTAATTTTTGGAAAGTGAAAGCGTGACATGATTGTGTGGCTGGAACTTTAAACTAGACAAATGTAGACATGTAATAGTCTGCACATTTCAGTTTTCTACAGTGTGGGAAGGCCATCACTGCTGGCAATTTTCCATCAACAATCCCCTCTCCTACTCCCACTGAAAGAATTAAGGAAAAAAAAAAAAAGGAATTTTGGGCCCAGCTAGTCAATATGGTATTGAATTAAAACAAGAAAGTTAGCTTGAGTTGTGCTGTAGTTCAGGGTAGGTTTCTTAATGGCCGTGGAATGATAAGTCATGCATATCTATCTTCTGCATCTTCTGCAGAATCTTCACTGTTGAAGCTTCACACTGGAGGGCAAGAAGCAAAGGCTCCTCCTCCCTCCGTGGTATTTTTCTTTGAATCATGTGTACTCCCCCAATCCCCTCCTACTGTGTATAGAGCTGCAGTGTAGGTGACTTATATCAGCCTTTTCATTCTAAGAGGAAGTAAGGTAACATCTTTCTCAAATCATTTAAGCATACAGAATGTATCTTGCAAAAGCCTGACTGCTAGTCTTCCTTTCTCCTGCTGACTTGTCAGAGCAAAATCACATAATCCGTATGTGGGGGAGAAAGCCAGAAACATTCTTGTAAAAGACTGTCACCTTGCCATTGTCTCAAATCCCCTTTCCTTATCCATAGGGTGTGGGGAACTTCTTCCCTTTCAGTAAAGAAGGACACATGTTTTTTAACAGGTGATTCCCTGAAGCTGTAAATTACATCTCCTCCTCCTCTTTACCAACCCACCTGTCATGCTCAATCTCCTGTTCCATTTTGCTAATGCCACCAAGTGCTGGTCATAAACCATTGCCCTAATTACTCAGAACATGGGGCTGAATGGTTAGTTAGCAATGCTGTTGCAATTATGGCAACTTTTCAGGTCTAATAGCACTTTATATTTCATTGCTTTTTATATGTCACTGGTTAAGATGATGAATTAGAGGTAGTAGTGCACCACCTGCTCCTGTTTTCCCTCACAATAGTAGTGTCCCCACCTTAGTGCTGTCTAGATATGTGATGGTTCCTAACTGGGATGAGCTGCAGGTTGCTGTGCTCCTCTGGACAGGTAGGACTCCTGCTCTGAATTTTTTCCATGTTCTTTCAAATGTGTGTTGGTCTGTTTCACTACCATGAAACAGTATATAGTGTTGTTTCTTCTCTGTTAAAGGCATCTCTACAACAGTCTTGGAGTAAGAGCAGCAAGTATCAACCCTTGGTGAAGAGGAATATTAAATTGCATGCAACTTTTCCTTCTTAAAATTATGTATAAAAGGAAAATAGAAGCTGCAGCTTTGAACTTTTAATGTATCATACTATCTTTGAACTAACTGGTGCATGAAATGTTCTTAAAATTCTTTAAAAATATGATAGAAAATTATGATGTGTAGACTTTTTTAAAGGGATGTATATTAGAAGGATGAATATTGGTATAAAGGACAGAGTTTAGTCTGGGTATGATCTCTAAATTCTTGGGTATTGCCTTGTAATTAAGAGCTTTAATTGTCTGGTCTCCTGCTCTCTGAAGAACTCCCCCCTCACATTGCCCTTTTATCAGTTTTAGAAGATAATATTTAAGCAGTGCTGCATGAATACCCTCATAATTGGTAATAAAAAAAACCTTTACATTTTCTCATCATATCTTTGATTCCAGTTCAAGGGAAACTAGCCCTTTAGCAAGAGTCTTTAGAGGAATTTTAATATGGCTATATTAGTTTGGATATATAGTGTGTCGGTATGCTTGGGGAAAGTGCTGAATTGTTGCATTCAATTGATTGAGCATGGCTACAATGATTAAGTGGTAGCCTGTCTGCCAGCTTCTCTTGTTATTTACACCATATGTATGCAGTGATGGTAGCTTAAGCAGCTCACATACACATGTGCTGGCTAGGAGAGCTCCTCTGTATGGCCAGGAAGGGAATCTCTCTTATGCAGTCATTCCTTGAGGTATTCCCCAAAGACTCCTTGCTTTGAAGGTGCTTGTAGGATAACAGTATGTGTTGGTTTTCCTGAGTTGATACTGTCTCCAAAAAGACAGATTTGAATCCACAAAACTGTCATGGAACCACCAGCAGACATGATTCCCTTTGGTTTGCTCCTGCCCTGGACCAACAAAAGGCCAGCAGCCTAGCAGTGAAACACTATTTGGCCTCTTCGTGTTCCCTTTTTTGGCAGTTTTGGATCTAGACTTAGGTGAAATAAGTTCCCGTGTCCCCACCTCAGTCCCAGCAGCTTTCTGAAATATGAGTAACAGCTGAAGAGATGTACTATACAAAATGAAGATATGTCAGAGAAAGAAACCCACTAAGGATATGGATGGATTTTTCTGGTGGAGCCTCTATGAGGCCAAAGAGATTTTCAGTGTTACTGATGAGACATTTTGTGGGGAGAACAGTGGAGCAAGAAGTGTCTTGGCCATGTTTATAAAAGCCCCATGAAATTAATAATTACACTTAAGGGTCATGAAATTGCACTTTGCTCCTTTACAAATAGGTTGCCTTTATACAATTTAAAATATATGTATATAAATAAATACAGCATTATCATATTTCATTCCCCTCCTAAGATAACAAGCAGAAAGCAGTTGTACAACAGTTGACACAATGGATGCCAAAAGGTTCTTTTCTGCTTTTGCTGCTGATACTGATGACCAGATCTGAGGATACTTGTGCATCTCACGCACTGTTGCATAACAACCTATGTGAGTTTTGTGAGCTGATTTATTTTCAGCCTCCTAGCACATGACTGCTTTAGACCACCCTCTGTTGTCCCAAATTTCTCTTGCTCCCTCCCACAATCCTTCTCAGCCTGCTGCTTTGTGGCTAGCGCCAGTCTGCATATCCTTTAAGAAAACACCCTTGAGGAATATCGTGCCATTATGAATATGTCCCAGACTTTTTCCAAGACATGCTCAAAATAATTTTTCCCCTTTTACTTTTGCAGCATTGCCCCATTTCCTTGATTTAAGATGACTCGACTTACGTTTCCTTAAGTTTTAATCATCTTCTTTGGAGAGTGTGGCATATACCTTGCTTGAACTTGGCCAGTTACATCTGAATTTGGTCTGTCACATACTGAAAGCAGGCCAACCTCACATTTGTCTAGCTTAGCAAAAAAAGGCGCTATATAAAGGGAATTAAGCATCCTTAAGGTATGATTTGGTTTGTTGGGCTCCCAAAGACAGACAGAGACAGTTCAAGTAGGAAAGCTGGGTGCATAATGCACTAATAATTTCCTGAAAGCAGTGAGAAACATTTAGCTCTTTAGCCTGTGCTCATTTACTATGTGCATTCGTGTTTGGTAATGACTGGAGGGACGGACGGCGTGGGAGTGACAGTGTGGTGGTGTGCTGTGCTGGATCTGTAAAGCAGGCTGCTCTTAGAGGGGAATGCCTGTCCTATTTTGTGTTTAGTAAGGGACCATATGTGTGCTCTGCATATTAGATGTCTTTCTTACAGAGCTTATGTCAGAAATAGTATCAAGACAATGAAAGCAGCATTAAGACTCACATATTTAGAGTGAACTGGACATAATACTCTACTCCTGCACCAGTATCATGTGTCTACCTAATCTCTCTAAAATTCAAAATCCCTGGGCCTTAGGAATAAGGCTGTTTGCTGATCCCCCTCTGCAGCAGCCCTTTCTTGCTGACAGTGTAGTATCTTTTTGTAGGATTTTCCCTACTATCATGCTTTTCTGGCAATTTTGAAGCAGATGACTGTTTATTGCCTACATTGTCCTCTCTTCCTCCCTATCTTTCGTTTCTGTTTTGTTCTTTTCTCTCTAAGTCCTGAGAAAATAGCAGTCACCTTGGCTCATTTCTTCTGATACCATTACTGTTATTCATCCCCCTTAAGAGCAAGTTCTCAGTTCTGAAAAGCAGTCTCTCCAGACTCTAATGTGAGTTTGAAATCCAGAGTTGGATTTGACTTGAGCCTGACCCTCTCTTTGACTGTAATATGTGTTTGCATTTTCTCTGCTGTGCCTAGCTCAGCCTTCTGACTACAACCTTACAGAGATGAGGAATGGCTCTCAGAGCCATTCAACTATGCTAAAACCTGTGTAAGCAGGATGTATAGGGGATCCTTGCCTGTATCCCCTCTGTTTAAATGAAAGAACAGTGCTTAGAGCTGGGCATGTTTGTGCTTCAGTGCACATGGAAGCTGTAGGGAGAGAGGATGAAGGAAATGCAGTGCAATCTTTTGGCTGCAGCTCTGTGGCTACCTGATCCTCTTGACATGTCCTGAGAAAAGAGGGAAATATTGTTATCCCTTTTACAGCAGCACAGGAACAGCATGTGTTGTACTAGTCAGTGCATTCTTTTGGAACAGGCAACAGAAACCAGAAATCCTGACTGAGCCATGCCTCTTGATTCCTTATTCTCATTACTCTTTTTTGAGCTTCATCCTTGTAGCCTGTGAGGGGCAACATTATGCCATCCAGTGAATTACTATGAAAATTGTGTGGGACCATTGAGGGAGAAATTTGTTTCCTTTTAAATTTTTAAATCTTCCCCTTTTTTAATACCCACCCCAAAAGATTAATAATACATCTAAAAATAATGTGACCTTATGTAATTATTGTATGATATATACCATCATTGGCTTAATATCCAATTGAAAAGGGAGAAAAGCAGCCCCAGACAATGCAGGGGAGGCTCAGGTGAGTGGAATGGTGTCCTACTCCTGCAGGAAGCCAAAGTCAATGAGATTGCTGCTGGATCACTCCAGAGTACAGCTCTCTGGGACAGCAGTCAGCAGTTTGCTGTGGACTGGAGTTGGAGTGGGCTAAGGTTACCTTCACAGCTGTAATTCCATTACTGCTGCTTTTTCACGGAAAGTGATTTTTTTCATTTGTTCAGCAAATGAGGCAGAGGAAGAATGGAGGATATGTGGCACGGAAGTGATTTCATAAACCTCAGGCTGAATTCGTGTTGCTTATGAGCTGGGAATAAGAAGATTGGGTTTGGTTCTTTTCTTGCTATGGCTGTGATCTGAAAGCAGAGCTACAGAAGCTAGTGAATTTGCATCACATTTAAACTAGCATAAATGCAAGAGGGTTTGGACCAATTTTTCAAATAATTGCTTAGTTTCAAGGGGTTTTCTAAAGAATCATTCCTGGTTAATTCTGCTTCTGTACAGGCTCCTGACATGATTATGTGAAATTCATTAAAATAACCAGAGAGCCTTACCTCCTGCTTTGCCTACCCACAAACCAAAATCTTTACTTGCCATCTAAAATTGAAGGTGAAGGAAAATATTTCTTTCTTTCAAAGGTTTTTCAGTGCCTTTTTACAAAAGGTAATCCTCTAAAAGCCAAACACTGTAATACCTCATAACTCCAAATTATTTTGCTTGAGAAAGGTGGAGGAGAAATTCTCTCCTAACTTTCTTTCAAGAAAATTAGTAACTACCAAGATGTAGTGACAGTGAGAGCCATACATAGAGATCTTGGTAGGCACTTAAAAAGAGAACTAGAAAGCTTTCACATGGTGTTTTACAACTATCTTAGGGATTATTGAAGCTGTGGCACAATAGAAAGAATATGAAGTTTGAAAATGAGGAACAGAACATGCCTCTCCATTGATTTCACATATGCAGGAGTGTTAGCATCTATTTAGATATTTATCTTCAAACTGAGGAAATTGAAAAACTAAGAGACCCAATAAGACTTATGTACTTAAATACCATTATTATTATCATTGTCATTATTATTATTATATCTGATCTAAGTCTGAATGCATTTGACCATAACTGTCTTCAGTGGAAGCTACAATTCTTGTATGGTTAAAACCAGATTTTTTTGGTAATTATTTACTTTAGTTGTAAGTGCTTAAAATTAAGTACTGTAGCTTTACATTTGGAAAATTAGTATAATGGCACCTGTGTTTAGAGGTAGAAAGCATTAGGATGAATCTGCTGTTGTTATTGCTTCAGTAGAAGTTTTCTCTGTTTATTCAATTAGGGGTTCAGACTTCAGGCATGCACACACACAACACCAGTATGTGTCTGTTCAGCTTGATTGCATCATAGAAGTCTGGTGTGGCTTTAATGTGGTGGGATTATAACGTGCTGTAACCTAATCTGATAAGAAATAGAGACTCATCATCCAGATACATAGATATATATACATATATATATATATATATACACACACATAGATATATGTATATATGTGTGTATGTGTGTACAAATGCATATATATATGCACATACACTCTCCATATTGGGAGATATGCCTTGCCATACTTGTGATGCAAACTATCTTGCTCCCAAGGGAGTTAACTGGCTGCAACACTCTTGTATTTCCAGTCTTACTTAGGTTAGATTCAAACAAAATTTGTTGCCATTTGACAGTTTGTCTGTGGCTTTCAGATATGTTAGATGTTGCTGATAAAAGCCTTGTATTTGCTGCATTTATGTGACAAATGAATGCCAGATACAGTCTGAAACTAATTTTTAAGCACTTAAGGGCAATTTACAATACTTGCTACATTAGATGCAAACACTTGTTTCTGTGAAGTCAAAAATTGTTTCAAGGATAGCAAGTGGATCAAATTAATATAGCTGAAATTATACTGGATTGCTTCAAAGGCCATTTATGAATGTACAGAACTCCTAGAGAATCTCTCATTCCAAAAAAAACCCAAAAAAACCCCTATCTAAGCAAAGACAAATCAATATGGAAAATATCTCTGCAAAATAGAGCAGAAAAAACTCTCTAAAAGGAGACTTGGGAAGGATCTAAATTAAAAGTAATTCTGTGAAAACATGATCTCCAACACTTCAGTGCAATTTTGTTACAACTGTTATATAAAATACCTGACAGGGTCTGTTTAGTAATGGTTGAACTTAGTCATGATCCAGAGAGGAGCTGGTTAAAGCTGGCAGTGAAGAGATTATTAGGTGCCATTTCCTGTGAGTTCTTCAGAAATTATATGGAGTATGGTGTGAATGGCATCACTATACCCTCCCTCCTTCCAGCAGCACTTGAGTCATCTCCTTGTTGAATTTCAAGAGCCACTTGAAAGAAGAGAGGCCAAGGCCAGTGTCAGATCTGGCTGACAAACCACACTGGTTTTGCAGGATCTTTTGCATTGTAGCAGGATTGCAAAAAGTATGAAGGGGATTCAGAGAAAAAAATGCTCTTGTATTTGCTTTACTCAGAACATCAGAGGGATGAATGGATAGTGGGTAAACCAGTCCAGGGAGATGGAGAGCATTCTGCTTCTCTTAACTGACTATTTCTGAAAGAGGACTGGGTTTAGAAACTAGTTTGGAAAACATTGGTGTGGTTGTGCTATTCAATTGCTTTGTGTTTTTGCATCAAAATAAATTAGTCCCAAACTGAAAATGTCAGAACTCCTTTTTTTATAGCTTACTCCAAAGAAAAGATAGATCCAATTAAAAACTTTTGAACATAGTCAGACTCCAAGGTATTTGTGCCTACACATAGATCTGAACTTTTTCTGATGAAGATTGTCTTTGCTTGGAATTAAAAGGGATCAGAAATTCTGTACATGAACATACTCCTCTGAGACTTAAAGTGCAGTTTTGTGAAACAAAGGGTCTTGAAAAAACATGAAAAGGTGACAGAAATGTCAAATTATATCCCGGGATATATAAGCAGACCTGTCATACATCCAGCAGAAATAAGGAAGCATTAGTGCTGTTGTGTACAAAACTGGTGAGGATTCTTTTAGAAAGTGTGTCTGGTTTTAGTCACTCCTGTTCAAGAAAGATGAATTTCTTCTGGAACAGATAAAGAGTTTCTAGGTTGTTGAGGAATGCAAAGTTCTTCATAGGAAATGACTGTAAACCAGTTTGATTTATTTAGCCTTGCAGAGCAAATGCTAGGAGTGGAGGTGATTATTCCCTGTAACTGTGTCAGTCAGTTAAGCACAAAGAAAGGCAATGCTTTTTAAGCTCAGAAAGCCAAATTTTACCAAAAAATATAACAGTATAAATTTGCAATGGATAAATGGAATTTGGAGATGATGGGAAAATTTTTAACCATTACAATGGTGAGGATTTTAGACAGTTTCTAAAAAGAGGCAGGCAGATGAAGAGAGTCAGAAAACTGGTTGTAAGATAGAGCTTGAGTACATTTTTTCAAACAGAGCTGGTGTGGACAGAGTAGACAGATGGAAATGGATACAAGAACACTCTGCCTGACTATGAAGTTATTCAGACATGAATAAGATCAAGTCCCAGATTTACAGAGTTGTGATAGCCTGGCATTGTGACCCAGATAATGGGACCTGTTGAGTAGCAGGGCATGTTAGCCTGGGCATAGTGACACAGTAATGCAGCTGCAGATTTTTAGCTGGCTCATTTTAAGACAGCTTTGAGCACAGAGAGAGGTAAGACATAGTTATGTCCTTTGTACAGACATGCTCTGAGTTTGGCAGAATAAATACAATTCAGAAAAAAAGTCTTGTTTCCCTTTCCATAGGGAAAACTATGGTGTGGTGGTGAAGGTTACCTGCAATGAGCAGATAGCCTTTCCCAGTACTCCCAGGATGTGCCCAACCCATGAGGAGAGGATTTCTCCTCATCTTCAGTTTATGACACAACCTCCTCTTACGACCAGGTGACCTGACTAGTGGGTGAAGGAAAAGCCATGGATGTAGTCTACTTAGACTTCAGTAAAGCCTTTGGTAAACAGTGTCTCCCACAGCATTTGCCTGGGGAAGCTGTCAGCCCATGGCTTGGATAGGTGCACTTTTCACTGGATGGCCAGGTCCAGAGAGTGGTAAATGGTGCCACATGCAGTTTGCAGCCAGTCCCTAGAAGGGTTCCCCAGGGCTCAGTACTGGGGGCAGTCCTGTTTTAACTTGTTTAAGGTCTTTTACAACCTTAATGATTCTATGATTTTATCATTTTATGAATGGTAGCAAGGAGCAGTGTCTATCAAGATAGCATGTTGTAAATCCATGTTTTGGATTCCAAAGAGAGGTAACTGCACAGCCTCATTCTAAAGCCCCCTTCTGAACATACATCTGGCAGTTTCACACACTTTCTGTCTTTCCAGTGTTTAGAATAGTAATGGGGGACTTCACAGCATACAGTCAGAGACACACTGGGGTGCAAAAGAGCCCAGGAAGGTGACTAGTGGTGCAGGATTTGGGTTTCATACCAAAGACCAGAATAGCCTGAATATCTTCTTGACCGTCAACTCATACTGTTTTTTTAGGGAGTGATGAAGAGGGGCAAACATCCTCCTCAAAGATTTAGGGAGTTGTTGGTTAACTGAAGGGGTTTTTATTATTGTTTAACTCCAGCTTTTCAGTGTGCATTGAAAAGCTTATAGATAATTGCAAAAGCTCTATAAACTCCAGAGTATTGGTAGGGCCTTAGTGAGCTGTTCTTCATCTTTGCTATTTCCACATCACACCAGGAATTTTTTCTGGAAACGCCTTTGTTGACATGCTGACAGCTTCTCTGTCCTCTAACCTGCAGGAGACTGAGAACTACTGCTGTGGGGGCAGTCTTCCACTTAGGCAGGCTAAGATCCATATGCAAGTGTGGAATTGCAGTCAAGGAAAATGCTATTTGAGCTGCATAATTAGAGGATAAACTGTTATTTGTCAACCAATAGAGAATACAGAAACCTATCTTTATCTAACATTTTATCATTAGCTGAAGCAGAGAGAGGATTTTTAAGTTCAATTTCAATAAAGAGAAGATAATATAGAGCTAAAATTCTTAAATTAGCTGCTTTATTGTAGTTAGTACTTTGGTTAATCTTTTTAATTTATCTCTTAGTACATGGCAATTACCCAGCATATGGAAATAAACCAAGGTTATTGTATTAGTGAGATGTTTGCAGTGTGCAGGCTGAAATGAAACCATACAGAGTGTTATCAGTTGGTGCAATAGTGGCAACAAGTCTATTGAAATCTCTGGGTAGATTTCAGATGGTGACCTCTTGACCCCTCTTATCAGTTCAGTGATAGCAAGAGAAGATCTCCTAGGAAACCTTGGCCTGCAATGATTAATGCTGTTCTTTCTTTAATTGAGAAGGGCCGATTGATAGGATAAAACTTTATGGAGTTATTGCAATCATTTGATGTGGCAAATCATCACTTATTATTATCTAAATTAACAAAGGTAGAAGAAGTAAATTCCTTTATGGATTACTTCTAGTACAGTACACAAGTAATTTATTTAGCTTAATAGATAATTAATTTTCAATTTGGCAACCTAAAGTATATATGAGCCTTAGGTTTCCACATGGAGATAATTATTATCCTTTCAATTCATTATTTGCCCACAGGATGTGTGTTCAGCAGGTTCTGCTGATAGTTACAGCACAAAAAAGGACTACTGGAATTTGCAGAAGAAAGAAGGTGCATGCCTGTCCACTTCCATAGTGATGGAGGGAGATCATTTATTTTGTTTGGTTCACCTTTTGGTTCACCTTTTTCAGTTGGAGGAATTTTGTTTGGCTGTAGACAAGGAGTTGCCCCTCTTTAAAAAGCACACTGATAGTTTTCTGGCATCTTTGACATCTTCAGTGGAAACACTGAAAGAAACTCAGTCTCCTTTCTGGAAAATGCCTCTCTCAGTGTAGCACATTTTCAGGAATCAATAGGAATCTCTTCTTTATACCTCAAGTTATATCTATTCTGTGGATTTTGTATTCTGTTCATAGGGGTGACAGTCTAGCACTCTGTACCAGTACTGATGTCACTGCAATTTGATCAAGTTGTATTGCAGATCACATTAGTCATGACATCTCTACACCACCCACACATTTTAAAAACAAATAGTTGTTCCCAAAGTACAGAAATTTTTTTCAGTTCTTGCTGAATTACTGGTTCTTAATGCTGCAAACATCTTAAACAAAATTATTAATTTATATATGGACTAAAAATACCTGTGCAATTACCCTTGTGTTTCTCCACTCCCTTTTCTTCTGTGAGAAGAATCAAAGTGGAAGATGTATTTTTATCTGGAACACTTTGGGAAGAGGAAGAAGGGAGGTCATGGAGTTACTTCAGCCAAACATTTTGGATCAGAAAAAGTTCAGGGTTGTTTGAAGAAGAAAGATTTATTCTGAAAATGGCAATAGTATCTAAGAGATCTTTTTTCTTTACTATACACAATGCACAAGCACGTACCTAACTTTAAGCCTGTCCTTAGAGATCTTGCAATGAATTATTGTATTTCTTTAGGACTCACTGAGATTGTTAAATGATGCCCTAGGACTATTTTTTTTGTTCCTTATGTTTTCAAGTCATAGGTTCATAGCTATAAAGCTCCTGAATTCACCTGAACAGAGAAGGTACAGTGGAAGATACTGTGTGAAAAATATGAATCTGATTTGTTGCTCTCTGTGCTTTCCTTTTTTAATCTTTTTCAAGGAGTTATTGACTCTTTGGAGAAGTCATTATTATCAGCAGCATTTTAAAGGATAAATATAGCCCTAATTCAAACTGACAGCTTTAAGTATTCCCTCTGATAGCCAGATTCATCATTGTTGGCATGGTTAAATGCAAAGCATGTGTAGTTTCAGATTGCTACAGTGACTCTGTAAAATGTACAAACTGTAATCTCAAGGTCAAAAATAAACAGAACTTCAGTGCTTTTTCTAGGAGACATTTACTCAGTATTAAAAGTGAATACTTTCTATACTACTTTCCTTTTCCTGAAAGAAGCTCCAGTAATCTCTAATAAGTCTCAGTGTTCCAGATGTACCTTTCAAGCCATAGTCACATGCAGCCACCTCTGGGTAAGCTATTGCAGCTATTGAAAATATCCACTAAGAATGAAGATACAGTGAAAAACGCAGTATTCTGTTGAACCTAGAAAAAAAAAATACCATTTTATAATCTGGGATCTGAGGAAGACAGAAGGAAAAACCCTTACCTATTTTAAAAGTACAGTGCAGCTCTGCAGATCTGGAGTTCCATTGTAGTTCCATACTTTCATGAAATTCCTAGCTAGTTCATGTGTGAAGCCTGCATACACAACTTTTGGAATATCTGAAATATCAGAGAAAAAATTAGGTACAGATTAAAATAACTATCTGAAAGTATCCCCAGATCTGCAACACCACTCCATCATTTTTAAAAGACACCTTAGGAAAGGAAAATTGAGGTGACCTGGTGTCAATATAAAAGTATGTTTACAGGAATAAAATACCAGGCAGTAATGCAGAGGAATATATAGTGAAAAACAGTAACTTGGGGCTGAATCTAAATATTCAAATGGAAAAACAGGTACAATTTTATAGAGAAGGTGACTAATCATTTACACAAAAATATCAAAAGAAGCAGAGAGTTCCCTTTCTTTGTCTTCTTGCCAGGAGATTTTTAAGGAGATGTCTTTAGTGTCCTGAAGCACCTTTACCCTATTTATTTCTGGGAATGTATTAGTTTAATGCATAGATGATTGTGTACTTACTGCTACGTTTTTGTGCTAATTAGAGGCCACCTGAATATGATTGAATTGTTTTCCTGCAGTCAGTCCATGCCATTTACTCATTTTTTGTTTATAGGAGAAGGTACTGTAGCAGGTAAGATCCTCCCTCATAGCTCTCTGGTAGGTTTCTCTCTCACTACAAAATGTTCATGGATCAAAAATTAAACTTTGGTTATAAGTATGTAATATCAAAGCCAAGAAGAAATCTAATGATCTTCCTTAATAGATGATGCTTTGTAATAAATTAGCAATGAGGATGGAGATCAGAGGAGTCATTTCTTAGCTGACAAAATGTTGTTGATGATGGCTATTCCAATTGTATCTTCTGCTCTGTTGCACACCTAGTTCTTTGACACAGTGTGGTCTCAGCTGCTGGGATCAGTTTAATTTACTGTAAGCAGAGATGAGCTGTACCCATCACAGTGACAAAAGATGTACCTGAACCTTTTGATGAGGCTGCAGATCTTTAACACATCCTGGACTTAGGTATTTTTCCCTCTCACAGTTCAATGAACATCTGCTTCAAAAGGCAGGGAGAGGGTGAATAGCTGTTTACAAAGATTTGAGCAAAGCTGTTTCCCTCAGGCCAACATACATTTAAAAATCCATTTTAATGCATGCACTTATACTATCTGTTTCTGACAGAAACAGTCTGTCCTAGTCAATCTTATGGCTTGCTAATTCTTCTATCAAAATAGGAGATGAAGAAGATTGCATATGGTTTTCTTACATTCATTGCTTTCAATCATGATATCTAGGGCTATGCATAATTGTGGATCTTTCTTCAGTCACACAGAACTCACAGAATTGGATGCCCCCCAGAACTGACTCCTCCTGGTTTCTTGGATGAGAACCAGCCAATATCATTTGAAAGGCTGCCACACCAGCTCTGCTGGGGTAGACCACAATTTCAAATAACAATCTTTAAGCAGAGATGTGTAGTGTGTGTTGTGTTTGGTGAGGAGATACTGCCTTGTGACCACATCCAGTTAAAGGAGAAGACCAGCACCTCTCTTGCGTCAGTGGCAACATTTTTTTCTGATGAGCAGCTGTTTTTGATTGGCAATGATTTAACTCAGCTATTGAGCCTCTTAAACAACAATTTGTGTGCATTGGATATATCAGAGAATGGACATGAGCCATACTGCAGAATGACAGCAGTGCATGTGTTTGCTGAAGGGAAGTAGTGAGCAGATGGGCACCGGTCATTTCCTAACAGCACCTTGGGTTGCCATCCTGACATCCTTTCCTGTTAACAGAGTGAGGCTGAATAAGATGAGAATCAAGAGTAAACCCTTGATTGGACATATTTGGACATATTGATTGGACATATTTATTCTCTGCCCCTTCCTTGCATGTTCACACTGTCTTCTCACCTGCTGTAGAGCCACATGGAACCCAAGTTGTGCATATTTCTGATGAGTAAAATCTTCTATCTTTCAATCTTCTAGGGTATAGATGATGTTGAGGCATCAGTGCTGATAAACTGTTTTTCAAAGTAATCTATTTTGCAAATTATTCCCTTTGTTATGAAAACAATCAAGACTTGGACTACTAGGGAGAATTTTTGTGGCTGCTGAGTTCTCTTAAGATGTAAGCTTCACACAGAAATTAGGGGGAATTGCTAGATTATTTTTGAAACCTACTGGGTGAAAGAATCACCTTCTGACCAAGGCAGCATATTTCTTCGATCAGAGCAGTTTCATGACTGCATTTCCATAGAGGAATCTCAGTAATGGTGTGGAAGATTAGTTTAGTCACAGGAGTGTTTTATACAGGTGTTTCAAAGGCTCTTCTCTACCATTTTCTAGGAAGAAACTAATTCAAACTAGGTAGATAATTACTTCTTCTCTTGATGCCTTAGCTGGAGAGATAAAGGGCCTTGAGACTCTGAAGGAAGTGTAAAATTGATGGATTTGCTCTTGTCTTTTTTGAGTGGAAAGGTTGAGCATTGCTGGCTAGAGCCAGGCACCGTGCAGGGGTACTGTTCAGCTCTGCCAGGGCTGTTCGCTCGTCCATGCTGTCCCAACCTGGGTTTACTTGGCAGTATTTCCAGTGTGCTTCATTTCTCACACACAGTGCTCAATGCTCTCCTTGGCTCTCTTGCAGTCCAAGCCTGGCATCTCTATCCTGAACTGAAGTTTGTAGATTAGCTGGTTCAGTATGGATAACTACAGCTTTCACTGTTCCAGTTCACAACCCCAGCTCTTGCAAGCACGTCTGTTGTGGCCTTCAGCATCTTTGCAGTCCTGTTTCAAAGACTTTTGCTGCTGAAAATCAAATGTGACTTAGGTTCTGCTTTCATCATTTCTCACAATGTGTTTTTGCCCTGGTGAGCATAGTTGCAAAAATTTGCTTCAAGCTAATCATCTGAGCACTGAATGATCGGGAAAAGCCCCCAAGCTGCACTGTGGCGCTTCAGAAATAATGTTCTCAAGATCATTTAGTGGGTAAAGCTATTTACAATTTCACTTCACTCAGAAATAATTGCAGGAGGGAAAGAACCATAGCTGGAGAAGAGAAATCCATTATATTTCTGTGAACGCATCATTATTTATTTGCTTATACATGGAACCACTCTTTTAATGCGCTGTAGGAGATTGTGAGTTCTTTGTTCTCCTTGCATTTAATAAAACCCTTTCCAATCTCTGCAGTTCCTGCAGCTGAATATTTTGAAGGGTATTATAAACATAGTTAATCTCCACCTGGAAAAATCAGCTGGCCATGCCAGTAAAGCACTCTTAGAGGCAGGCAGTTGCACTAACTGTGGAACAGAGAAAAAGGGTGCTGATATGTCTGAGTTATGTGCCTCAGCTGCCAACCTGAGACATTATCAATATGAGCATTATGCAGAGCTAGGTCCTGATTGCACAAGCCCCTGCCAGACTCCACTGCACTCAGAAGCCTGCATATTGGATGAGTAAGTGACACTAATGAAAAACCACACAATTAAATTTGGAATTTTTTATATACTGCTTGTTAACTATCAGTATATCTTTGAAACTAACTCCAT
Source organism: Oenanthe melanoleuca (assembly GCF_029582105.1). NCBI lineage: Eukaryota > Metazoa > Chordata > Aves > Passeriformes > Muscicapidae > Oenanthe > Oenanthe melanoleuca. The sequence goes on from NC_079339.1 coordinate 40,722,157, forward strand.
TATGCCTGTTTTGTACTAACAACTGTGGTGTTTTGGCCCAAAGTTGTGCTCCTAACTTGGCCTTTTGGGCGAGGTAATGAAACTGAAAGGCTCTGCTTTGCCTGACATACCTGAACTCTCCACATTAAGTGCGTGGGATGAAGCTTAACTTTATGAAATGTACAGCAATTTATTTGTATAATAGCTATCTATACCTTTATTAACATGTAACTTGTTTGTTCATGCTAAAGCACAAATGAATTAATTATTTTCGTGGGTGTACTGGCATTCAGCCAGCATCAACCCATTACAGCTACTCACTACTTATCTTGGTGTCCTCAAGCAATACTGCATGTAAGAGTTGCATAGCAGCAGAGTTCAAAAAGTGTAATTATTGTGAGGACACTTACAAGGTCACATAAGCCATATTCTTTAGGGGATTTGTCTTGGGAGGGACATACCCGGTACTAGATGGTCTTTTTCCCTCAGAAGCAGAATTGCTTATGTTAAAAATTAATCAGCTTGTTTGAATTGTACATATGAAATTACGTTCATATCTGGAGCTCAGTTTAAGTTATTCAGGTCTAAAAGTTTAACTTTTAATCCAGCTGAGTTGATAACTCCTGAACTGTGCCATTTAGGTTTTAGTCATTATATTTCTCATGCTGTTATATGCATTATTTATTACAGGGATTCCAAAACATTTTAAAGATAATGTAATCTTTTTGGGACATCTCTTCAGTGATTCTCAACCCACAACATCCTGACGACAGCAATATCAATGGGTTGCAAGGAAAAGTGAGATTAGGAATGTGTACATTTGTATCTTTCTTCTTAATGCAATTCTGTCATTGGAAAAAAAGGAGAGAGAGGAAGAGCTTTGTGATGAAACTGTTCTTCCCAGACAGCCAAGAAATGTCTTATCTACCCTTTGTGCTCTACAGACCACAACTAGGGTATTTCTGCTTTGTGCCACAAATCTATTTTCTTTTTAGCTTTTTTATGAAGATGACTTTGCTTTTATATTCATAATATGCTCTCAGCATTATATCAAGAGCCTTGCATGAAAAATGCATTCTCTTATACAATGACACACTGTAGTCCTTTACTCTTAACTCTTAGATACTCTTAAAACTACAATGAGTGGAAGTGTCTGTCCAAAATTACAGAACAAAGTCAAAATTCTGGTGTGGTCTAGCACTGACATCACAAGATTGTTATTTTATTTTAAAATATACTTTTCAAAACTGTGTTTTTCTAAGTTTTTCAGGTTTTGCATTATACCAAGGGGTATACCACATGATACTTGCTTGAAAGTCCACAGTAGTGTAATGATACAATGGAAGGATATGTTTATTTGCTACATCTTTACCTCTAGTACATGGCTGGATGTTCCTGTTCATACCCAGTCATGATCAGATATTAAAATAAAAATCAAAATATTATAATAAGAAGTATAAAACCAGTGCAAAAAATAAAGTTATCCCTTTTCTGAACTACATTCCCGTGTTCCAAAAAGTCTTCCCAGGTCAGAGGTTTTATTTACATCTTTGTGTTTAAATCATCAATGGAATTTTCTTCTGTCAGTTGTCTAATGATGTTTTCAGTCTGTTTATACTTGTGATCACAACTTTAATTATGAATTATGTGAAAAAAAGAGTATTTCCTTTTATTTTTCAAAAAGCCTTGGCTTGCTAATCTAATTTCTCTTCTTTATTGTGAAAAAGTGACTGATTATTCCCTATTTATCTTCTCTGTCTCTTTCATGGTCTTGTAAATCTTCCTAATCCTGTCTTCCAAGTTGAATAATCTTAGTTTAATTTCTACTTGCACATAACCTTGCCATTTTCTTACCTTCTTCAGATCTGTTGCATCCTTCTGAGGTGCAGATGACTTCTGCTAGGATTTTTTTTTTTGTTTGTTTGTTTGTTTTGTTTTTTTGTTTTTTTTTTTGCAAAGAGCACTAGTGTGTGTGTTTGAAATAAATTCAGTTCTGTGTACTGCTTACCAGAAAAAGGCAGCCAGCTTCAAGCACTGGTGGTTACCTTCTGTGGCTCAAAGGTGCACCTGGAATTTACTTCTGGCCACACCTGATGGACACTGATGGAGAGCCCAGCTCACACATGGATGTGCACAAACCACAGCCCATCCTGGCAGATGCCTCTGCAGGCTCCACCATGTAGTTTAAATAAAGCTTATCTGCATCTCCTTGCCCTTATTCAGAACCTTTGGAATTCAGAGGACTTAGCCTATGTCATAGCAGAGGTTGAACTGGACCTTGGTAGATTTTTTCCCCTGTCAGCCCATGACTGCAGGCTATTCCCTAGGTGAAACCAAAAAGAGGGAGAGTTTCCTAGAGCTTCACAGCTGTGTTCTCTTTCTCACTTCTTCTAAGGTGATGGTCCAAAAGTTCAAAAGCCTTCAATATTTTCTATAATTGCTGGGCTTTTGGAAATACCAGTGTTTGCTTTTTACTAATGCATATAGCATTATGGAAGTTATTTTTACAGAAGAAATGAATGGCCTAGGATCTGAATCTTCTCCCCTTCCATGTGTGTGCTGAGCCCTTCTTTTTTCCTAATCAGATGACAGTACTTGGGCTCTCATGTTAGAATATGCTCTCAGAAGTTATCCCAGAAAAATAGAAAGATACAGGGAAATGAAATGGCATTTCTCTCAGTCCCCAAAGGAAATAATAAATCACTGCAAAATATTTGAGACTGGAGGAGATGGAGGAGACTGAAAAGAAAAAGAAAACAAACCAAAGGATGTCATAAAATTCCAGTATGCATTTAATAAAGTGCCTTGACTTGATAACTAAAGCTAAATAGGCACATAGGTTTTAGGAATAACCCTTTTATAATAATGTTAGTCTCCACAGTAGAATGGGATGAAGCAACTTCTGTAATGTTTTGATCTATTTCCCTAAGTAAAAATGCTAAGTGCCTGCATTAACTTTCAGAATATTTTGACGCTGGAACAGCTATTCTGTTGCATGCACTTTTTTATTCTAAGCTATATTGGAGGATATAGAAATTAAGCATCTTGGCATTCTTCCTGTGGATGGAAGTCACCTTCAGGGAAACCAGAAGGTTTGTTATTCTTGCAGAGCATAAAAGGGACTGGCTAGCAAGAGAGCAGTATACACAACTGTTTCATCAGATAATGAAAGTTTTTTTACCTGTATAGGAGTCACATAGAATATCTAATCTCCTAATTACAATCAGAAGGATTTTGCACATGTCTCTGTTTCAGGTCAAAGGGGAGATGAGCATGGATATGTTTCTGTGCAAGAACATCCAGCTGACTGACTGAAGAGCAGAAAATGCTCATATCTCTTCAGAGCTTTCACATGTTTGTCTATTGAATTTTATCTACTCTCATTTATAACAAATAGTAAATGGTTTACAGAGAGTTCATATGTGACAAATAAGCATCATGAGAAAATACTGCTGTTATTCACAACACATAAGGGGAGAATATTTTATTATGATTATGAGCCACAGCTATTAAAACCTATCATCCAGTGAACTTCAGTATAGTCTGTGGTATTTGCTTGGCTGTTTATGACAACATTGATTAAATACTAATTATTTATAATTGAAATAACAGTATAAAGTGTGATTCTACAACTAATGAAAGCAGAGAAGTTTCTCTCAAGGGGCAGGTCAAAAAGTGTTCAGCATATGTGTCTCATGCTGAACATCCATCATTCTTAAATTTTAAATAATAATTCATTAAAGATTGCAGCAGCTAGTGTCTAGTGTGTGCTAGACACACTATACTGTGATGACTATCTCCTGATTTTCTTAACCGAAAGAGCATGAAATATTTAAAAGACGGGACAGAAAACTGGAGTAGGATGACAGAATTACTAGGAAGTATTGAAGATGATAATAGGGCAATGGGATTTTGAGTTGTGAAAAGATTGGATTATAAAACACAAAGTCTTCATGCAAAATGAATGCTCATTTAGCCAATAATAATTTATATGCTTTTCCCACCACTAACATTCTAATGTATATTTGAAGGCACAAGAATGAGTAGGAAGAATGAGTAGGAAATTGCAGCAAGAAGCACTACAGTCTTTGAGACACCCTTTCTATGCACAGTCCCTTGATGTTTGGGTGCATAAAAGAAAGAAATTCTTCATTTCATGGGGAGTAATACTTGAAGAAATCCTCCCCATATCAGTCAGTCTGTATCTGTTGCTCTGCTTTTGTTAACATGTCCAGTGATGTGGTATTTAGGATGAAGTATATTCCTGTTTAGAATGGGAATAAATTTAACTTAGTAAAATTAAACTGGTAAGGAATTAGAACCCACTTAACAGGTTCTAATTTTCAATTCAGCTTCTGAATTTTGTTCTACATCTGCTCCTTCTGACAGCCTTGTAGTAAATAAACCTATCAGATTTCTTTGAAATTTGTCAGCCAGCATTGTGTAGTAGGTGAAAGCACAGTGCATGAAAATAATGGGACTTTCCCCAGGGAACAAACAGTTCCCTGATAGCTGATAACAAAGACATCCTTCTTCTTAGGACTATTTAGATTAACAATCAAATAAAAAGAATCAAAGTACTAAGGAAGAACTATAAAAATTTCATAAAAGTATAATACAAAAAAATAAAGGTAATTCTTATGACTGTTAACTACAAAGCATGGAATTCACTAGCAAATCAAAGTTGTCTCCTACAGAAAAATATACTGATATTTCTGATAATGATCCCAGTTTCATAACTATTGTCTGGTATAACTCAATACATGGTATTTCAGATCATGAACCTGAAATATAAAAATGGAAGGCTGCATGAATATTTGTGTGCAAATTAGAAGTGGGAAAGACTTAATAAGCCAGATCAAGTGTGGGGTGAGTACATGTGGTGTGAATGGTGAATTAATATTTTATTCCAATAGGAAATAGTCCTGTGAATTATTTCTTGTGAGTTCAGAATTGCAGTCTTTCCCTAGGGATTTAAGACCATTGGTAGAACCCTGCATCTAAGGCTGTAGCTCTTCAGAAGACTTAATGAGGAATTTCTGAAGTTCTGAGTGAATTGTGTTGAATTCCATTACTTTCAATAGGATGTTTATCCATTCCAGTTAAAAATGACCAATGGACTCTTCCTCTGAGAGACAATTTCAGAGCCAGATAGAGCTCACTGTCAAGAAAGTTTTTCAGTAACAATCCTTTATTTTCCTTTTATTGCTCCCCTAGAATTTTTCACAAACAAATAAAACTCTGTAATTAACCATGTTTCCTTCAGTGTGGAAATGTTGGCCAGAGATTAGATCTCTTGCTGTCAACAGCAGGTTTTTATTCTTTCAGGAGCAAACAACAAGGCACTTCTCATTAGATATAATTTTCAGGCCTTAGAAGTCTTGATAACCAAAATTTGCACGAATCTATCTATTCCCAGAGTTTAAGAAGGGATAAGATTGGGCCAGAGAGCTTGGACTTAAATCTGTAGCTCAGCATCTTTGCAGGTATAGGTCAGTAAGGAGAAATCATTCTCTTAATGCTGATTCCCAGTATATAATTAATATCTCACTATCAAAAGGCAAAGGTGTTTTGATTTCAACATGTTTGTGCTGCTCTTCTGATTGCTCTAAGGGAGCTGCAACAAGAATGATCTTTTCAATCTTACATGATTTTAAACTGTTTGTTGCCCAAACTCTGATAAGAAGGTATCCTGGCACAGGTTTATCTGTGCTGATAGTGAGCTTTGGGCTGTAGGGATATGCTGATACCATACTTCAGCATCTATCTTCTTAACATCTATTCTTTAGCAGATTTGAAAAGTATAATAGATACTTGAGGTGCTGTATTGTAATGAATTGTCAAGTCAAAATGGGGAATTATAATGAAAATCCTATTTTTTCTTATATATCATCTTGTAGTAAATATATATTATGTTTTCTCCTTCCTGCCCCTTCTTAACTTTTTTGATTGCAGACTTGTTTTGACATGATTTCTTCTTTCCTCTGTATTTTTCACTCTTCTCACACCATCTTACACATTTTCTCTTTTCTTCTTATACATGCTTTTTTTGTTTTTCTCCTTTTCCTTCCTCTTTTATTTTAATATCTTTTTCTCCATAATATAATACCCATGCAAAAATATTCTCCATATGTTAGACAGTTTAAAAAGTTGAATTTGGAAATATTCATTGCAGGATGAAATTGTGTATGGGTTTTCTAGAAATGGGAAAAATTTAGGTGAGTAAGTGTGGAGTTGCATCTTGCATAACAGATTTATGTCTGTATGTGATATCACTGTGTCCTGAAAATGGTATTAAGTCTGCTAAAGCCTGCACTATATTATTATCAGTGCAGCCACAGAGCAAATTTTGGGACTGTAGATTTCAGATCCAGGACTGGTATAATTGCAGTATATTGAAAGATGTGTTCCCTATACATGTGAGATAGAAGAAGAATAATTTATGGTGTTTTCTAATGAAATGTTGGGATTTCAGGAGGTGATTAGTACTTTCCTGAGAGCACACTAAAGTAAATGCAAATGGTTGTGCAGTTTGTATTCTAACTGGTAGATTTTATTTGCAGAGCCTGGAAATTTATTCATCTAATTCTAGTTAATTGGTTTATTGCTGTCCTGTGTATAGTACATACATCTGGATTTGTTTATTATACCCATCATGATTGTATATGGGCACCTTATATGGACACATCTCATGGTTATGTTCTGTAAACATGTGGAGGGGAAGCTGCCCTGGATAGACTTTTGATTTTCCCTTATTTTGTCTGTGGAACAGCCTTCTGATGAGTCCAGGGTGGAAATAAAATTCATGTAATGTTCTCACTGCAGTCACTGGCAATAGAAATCATGAGAAAACAGGGCAGTAATGAAATGAAATAACATGTACAGTAAAAATATAAAGTACAATAATTGATTGTAACCTACATATTGTGATTCTCATTTATTCCAAGGCTTTTCACAAAGTGATGGTGGTGTAGATGTATAGAGGCAACACAGAATAAGGATCCTTTACACTGAATGAGTAATGCAGCCTTAGTATAAATAAGAGTGAGGTGCTCCATATACCCAGAGTGATTTCTAGTGAGAAATGCATAGGTCTGCAGCTTGATAAATGAACCAGTACAGACACAACCAATATTGGATACCCAGTAATGTGCTTGTCCACGCCTAGGCACTAAAACGTTTTTGTTGCTAGTAATAAAATATCTCCTGGTTAAGAAAAAATGCTTGAAAGAATCTTAATAGTACATCATCTTTTGTAAATAAAGAGTGATATAAAATTCCTGCCTTTTTTCTTCTCTAATATCTCCACTTGGCTCCTTATATCTGCTCCCGTCTCTGTGGGGTTGTGTTGGGTGCACTCCTCTCATCTGACTTCAGTCTTTCATTCTCTTCAGTTATCATTTCCTTCTTTCATGTGCCATTTTTGTAAATGAGAGTGTGGAAACACCCTATATGTGTTGTTTAGTCTGATCTTTCCCCTTCCCTGCTTCTCCTTGACACTGACTACTTTTGGAGTTAATGGATTCTGCCAGTGACCCTATCCTGAAGTAGCAGCTTGCAGAATTTTTAATATTGTCTGAGGTTTCTGGAAAGCCCAGTGAGACACTGAGTGAGCCCCACTCTCTCTGGTAACAGTCCACCTGCTGAAGTCCTCTGGGGCAGGACTGCCTCCATTTTCCTTCTTATACAGATTTTTCTTCTGTGTAACTCTTGTGGAAGCAGTGGAGATAATCTTTCATGACACTGGTCTAACCACAAGAAAACTCCTACCCAATGACTGTTTTTATTTTGGTTCTCATATTATGAAAATGGGTTGGGGTGCTCAATATTTTTTTTATATATCAGCAGGACAGCTGAATAGAACAGCTTCAGTCCTGGAGTCACAATTGTGATATTAGAGCCAAAGTGCTCAGTAATGTCCAGATTAGCAGCTACACTTGGGTTTCCTCAAGGTGGCCAAGGACTGTTGGAAAGTCTGTTTCCTCTCTTGGCAAATGTCTTTTAGCTGGAACTCGGATGAAAGTGAATGACACATAATCTCTAGAATACTTTATTCATATCCAACTATGTAAAATTAAGTTATGCTCTGTGACAATAAATAAAGAAAGGACTACACTGGACTCTTAACTTTTTTTTCCCAATTCTAGAGATTTTTCTGTAGAATTCTTGTCTATGTTTTCTTTGATCTGCTTGTGATGGGGTATTTTGCTTCTGTGTTGTTTACAATGATCTGCTTCCAAACCCAAAGAGGAAAATTCTGTTGTTTTTTGGGGGTTTTTTCATTATCTGGCAGGGTTGTTTACAGAAAGGTGGAGAGTGTATGTAGGGAAGTAGGAAAGATTACAGTGAGGTGAGAATCTCCTCCTTTTCCTGCTACAGGAGATATTCAAGATGTAATTGGAGTGTTCTTAAAGCAGTAGAAATGCATAGCTTCCAAACAAGCAAACTAGTTTTTTGTTCATAAAAACTTAGTGTTATTTTGTCTTATTCAACTTTCATTAGGATTTTTTTAAGTACTGCATGCAAAATTTTGCTCTGTTGGTTGTATATTATATGACTTTAAAACTCAAGTCTGGCAACTGGTACAAAACTCTCCATGTGATTTCTGCATGGTGGATGTGTGACTGCCTTATTTTCACTTCTGTGTGATGCTGAGCTACTTGCTTTTGCTGGAGCTGGGAGTGTACCCTCAGCATGTACTACTGATCAACTCTCTATTTCCTGGCCACTTCAAAGCACCATTTAGATTAATGGATAAAAGGTCCAATATACCTCCCAGTATACCAATCTAATTAATTGGGATCTAAGGAGTTACTGAGATGATAAACAGTCTAGATAGACAGTCTAAACATTTCATTGTAGTTGAGACTTCAGTTTAGAGTTGGGATCCAGAAAACAACTTTTGTAGACTAAAGTAATCAGAATTCCCTTTTTACTCAGTTGTTGACACTTTTGGTAGAACATTGCCCAGTTGAGATGTTGGCTAATTGTTGATTAGAGGGATGAGAACTCTCAGAAATCATTCCACAGCTAATTTGTCAGGTGGCCTGTCTTACAAGTACCTACCAGACCCAATCCACACCTTTTTTATCTTATGAGGTCACAGCACCTCAGGATAAGTAGAAGCCTTGAGAAATCATCTCATCTGTCTGCATCATGGCAAGATAAATTGTACATGTGTCTTTCTGGGTGGATGGTGATCTAGGCTATTGGTAGAGACTTTCAGTGACAGACACTCAACAGTCTCCCCAGGCAGTCTGAGCCAGGGCTCCAGTATTTTAAGTATGGAAAACCTGTTCATATATCTGACTTGGATCTCCTTTGCTGCAGCTGAAGTTTGTACTTTTTTGCCTTATCCACCCTGGATGAGGAGAATGGGATATTTCCTTCTTTGCAGCAGCCTCAGGTGCTTGAAGACTATTATCACATCTCCCCACTGTTTGTTCCTGATAAGGTGACAGCACAAAAAAGGATATATGGAAAAAAGGAGGGTTCAAAAAGCAGAAAGAGAGATGAGCAGCTCTCAGACTTCATAAACTTAGAAATTGTGTTTAGATTATTTGATGTTCCAGGCTTATTTAGCTTGCCCACTTTAATAGCATTTTTTTTTTTTTTTTTTTTTTTTTAATACCAAAGAGGAATCTGGCCTCAGGTTTGCTCCATAGACATCAAATTTAATGCATCTGGTATCCACACCACCCGAATTCATTTTGATAGTTTAGTTTTCTTCCTGCCACATAAGGACAGATTTTAAAAAATATATATGGAGGGAGAAAGGGAAAAAATACTAAGCATGTCTTTTTTATTTTTCTGTTTTTGTTCAGAAAATTACCCAACAGTAATGCTTGGTATAGTCAGGGAACAGCATTTCTGTGCTGCATGGATTAGACTGATTCCATGAGGCTTTTATCAGTAACTTCAATTTTGTCATTGACACCATTGTAAGCTAAATCAGTGAGGAATGTATGAGAGAGAGTGAGAGAGAGCTAGGAGCAATCCAGCTAATGGAAAGTGTACTGAGTAAAATGTTCTGCTTTTGAAGTATGCTGACATCTCAGCTTTTTTCTGTTTAGTCCATAGTTGTTTATCTGCTGAGGTAAACGGGAGCTCAGACACAGGATTTGCCTTTATCTTAACCTCCTCTCACACAGCCAACTAAGCAGTGATTTTAGCAGAGATTTCTAAAATGCTTGCTGTGCTATTCCCCCCATCCTTACCTAATCTTTTTCTCTTCTCCCTCCATGTGTAGGTGTGTTTTCTTCCCTTTTCCTTCCTTGCATGCTTTGCATATGTACTTTGCAACTTGTCTTAGCTTAGTCCAACCGAAAAAGGTGTTAATTAGCTTGGAAGCACCTGGCTTCAGTCATTTGTATGTCTGTTGTTTCCCTATTGGTCAGGATAATTAAAGTATTCAATTTTACTTGGTACTAGAATTATTTTAAAAGTGCAATTTATACAAGGAGCCTGCTGCTATTGTCATCAAAAGAAAAGCTGTTAGGAAGCATAGGCAGTTTTTTGATACCATCTTAGTTTTTTGAACAGTTCAAAATTCTCTTTAGACTTTCTTAAGAACTAGAGAAATCCACTAGCAATACCTCAGCTTCTTAATGTGCGTCATGGTTGATCTGTCTTCATCTTCTTAGTCAAACTTTGCTATATTGGCTTAAATATATCCTTTAGAAATCATTTGATCTTAAGTTCTCAGTTTAAGCTCCAGAATTGTTTGTTTCCTACTTTATTGCTGAAGAAATTGCCTGGCTGGAAGTGAATCTCTGCTGGATGGGCCTTTTGATGCTACCTCCATGTAAAGTGACATGAGGAAGAGGGATGCTTGTTAACCCTGCCTGAAGAGGTCTGGGACATTATTTTTGCTTTTGACTTCATTTTGTTCCTGGGGAAATAAAATTTGCATGCTCAAGCAAGTGGGAGATAGATTAGGAAAGGCTATATGGGGAGAGCCTCCTTCCTGTGCTGTTCAATTAATACATTTGCTTTCAGTCTCTAAATATCAAAGGGCTGTTGGATTTTGGAGAAACCAAAATGGATGGGAAAACCATGAACCTGTGTATCAGTGGCAAGGTATGGATTATGAAGATGGAAAGATACTTGAGATATTGGTGAGTGGTAAGAATGCTTAGTTATTTAGGGCAGAAAATTCAATAAGAGAAGGGACTGGGGATTTGTATTTTATAAGAGGAGAAATTGTGGTGGTGACAAGAAGCACAGCAGCTTGTGAGCTCTGGAAGTTCAGAGGCTGGGCTGCCCAGTGGTCTCATCTTTGGGATAATAGTGAACCTAGAGCTTTACTAAGGATGGACCTATCAAAAAAGCCTATGAATGATAGAAAGGCTATTAAGCTGAGGCTGACTGGTTGTACCATTAGGAAGGCAAGAATAATAAAATGGCTCTTGTTGGGTAGCTTGGTATTATGAGCTGCTACAAGAGCACTCTAGGTGACTAAGTCTTTTGAGAAGCAGCATGGTGGGCACTGCAACCTGTGAGGCCTGACCTGCAAAGTAGGTTCTAGAATTAATGCTGGGTGTCTGGTGCTGGCTAGTGTCTAGAGTAGTGTGAAATTTTTGCTGTTCTTCCAAATATCCAGTAGGGATGGTATTACATTCTTGCTTCCAGGAGTAGAAAGACTATAAAGTGTTTCTTGCCTCTCATATCACACCCCAAGACACCACTTGCCTTTGGTCTGTTTTGAATGCCAGGACAGGGTCCAGGGTTCTTGGTATACTGTGAGATGTTCATTACTATTGTTTTTCTTCTATGATGTGTTTGTGGGGAAGGGGTTAAAGAGGTCCCTTGATTCTGTGCTGTCAAAAATAGAAGTCGAATAATAGGTTAAATAGAGGCCATTCAGAAGAGGCAAAGATGCATTAGGATTGTTAAAGTCCAGGTTGCATGTTTCTTCTTCTGTAGACTAAAATAGCTTCAGACTGCTTGAAATACAGATACCTGTATGTTACAAAATAGCTCTTCTGGGGAAAAGAGCAGAACAGCTTGTCCTTTCCTCCTGATCTTTACCCATCATAAAGAAAATGAGTTAGTCTTGCTAAAATAGTCTGCTGTGCTGTGTATTAGCAGGAACTTCAATTTGCCTCTGGACAAAAGTCTGCTTTAGGTGTCTATAGTTTGGCTCTTAAAGCCAGCCTACCCCAGGAGTAGCATAACTCCTAAGCTGGTGTGAATGCAGCAGCTTGGCTGCTGGAATTCAGGAGAGTACTACTGCTGGAGGGGTCAGCCTGAAGTCCCTGGGTCCTTCTAAGAACTGGTTCTAATCCTGGTCACCTGGAATAATCAAGCCTTTCTCATCTGTATAAACTTAAGATCCCACAGTATTTCTATAATTCTGGTTATATTCAACTTTTGACAGAAACTGTCAGAGTATTTTCTGCTGGGCTGCTTATGAGAATAACCTCTGAACAATATATGGTAGTGGAGAGTGATAACCTGAAATAAAAAAATTAAAGTATTTGCTAAACATTGTAGCAAGAGATGCTGAGAAGCTATTTAGTGCTGCACATTACTTCTTTATCACTTGATTATTTTACTGTTTCACTTCTATTTACATACCCCATTGATTCTTTTGCATCTGGGTTTTGCACAATTCTTTCAATAACATACGGTTCAGTGGCTGTAATTACAGGATTGTTAAAGTTCGCCTTCCACTATTCATCTTGTTATCTCCAGTAATGGAAGGTTGAAATAAATGCACATAATTATGTCTTTGGTTCTAAATTATTTTTGTAATGCTGTCACTAGGACTCACACTTGAAAAACTTACTTTCAGTGTTGGGGTCTCTCTGGCAAAATAAAACTCATATCTGCAGCTGAACCCATCTGCTTTGGTGTTCTGGTGTCTTTGTCTCCCTACCACAAAATGCTGTGAGTTTCATACTATTTCAGAATAGGAACAGATATTGTACAGTATTGAAATACCCATTTGGTGAATTCTAAGCACAGTTTTTTGAACTTTGAATATGCAGGTATAGTTCGTCTGCAAATGACAGCTCTGTGGAAATGTTTCAGAGGTGAAACAACTGTAGGGCTTTTTTTACCTTTAAATAAAACAAAAGGTGCTGTGTCCTGAAGTCACAAATTGAGAAGGAAGAAAACATGAGCAAAGAGAACTCTTAGGCAATGTATGACAAAATTTTTACAGAATTTAGATCAAGATCCCATACTTTACTGAGTATTTTACAGAGAGCTGTATTAGTGCTCTCTGCCCAGGATCAGGTCAAGAGCTGCTGAAGTGGAGTCAGTAGTTGTTTTGTTCTAAGGGAGGGAGTAGGATAAAGTTGATATTTTACTGGTTCCCTTTAAAGTAACTTAAGAAAATTACTTGGGATTTTTTGTTGCTGTTGAAATGGTATTGGAAGCCTTTTCTGGCTCACAGTGTCAATCTCTTGACCCTTTGTGAAGATGGATAAAAGCTTTCTTTAGCTTGGATTCAAACTTGTGGTGAAATATCCCAGATTATGTAATCTGTGGTCAGTGTAAAAGGAACAGTCTCTCCATAGTTCAGATTTCTATGTCTAGCTGGTGTGTGTATTGATATATTTTAATTGGAGACTGTGCATGAGTTTTGTGTCACTTGTCTTCTGAGATGAGCTATTGTATACAGCTTGACTAAAATATATAATCGTTTCTTGGTCTGCCTATAGTTTTATTAGCCTCTAATGTACAGGTAGAAACTTCTAGCTTATAGGTAAATAAAAAAATATAGATTCTTCCTTCAGTAATAATGTTATAATCCCACAGAAACTATGGGTTTCTACTTGCTTTTTGGCATTCCAAAAGGACCATATTTGAAATGAGCACTGAACAAGGAAAGGTACCCTAGCTTTGCTTTAAGGTTACTGATTATGTGGTTGAGTATCACATTTGTGCAAGGGGGAACTTAAAATGTCTTTCAAGAAGCAGTGTGCTCTGACTACAAGAGCAAAGAACTTCTACCTTTTTTTAAAAAAACTGCTTGGTATTCAGGTTTGTATCCACTTGTGAACACTTAAGCATTACTAAATGGGCAGAGATTAATAGTATTCATGGAAGAACTAAGGACATTCATAGATAATATTTAAGCAGAAAAAGTCCTACATAATGACAATAAGAAAATAAACAGTATGCCTTGATGAATCATAGCAGTAATGCATTCTGAATGCTGCAGGAGTCTGTCTGAAGGCAGACCACAGACTAATGCCAGCCAAGCATCTCCTGGACACATGTAAGTTTTGTCTAGATTGGTGGATGGGCAACTCTAGGAAGAACTTGAGAGTTTCATTATGAACCTTTCTACTGAAAAATAATCCAGTAAATTTTCTCTGTGTGCTCATAAAGGACAATGGGTAGCTTGGTGATCCTCTAATCCTGAAATACAGGGACTGCATAGAAGTTACTCTTTGTCTTGATTGTGGAAAGATGGTGGAAGTTTATTAGTAGTGAGACATGTTTCCTAGCCCCAGAGAAACGTGGAGCTGGATGTTAGGGTGACAGGCACTTGATTCAGCACTGAATCTGTAATTACTCTCTGCTGCAAATTCACTCTTTTTGAAAGCATTCCTATCATTTGCTCAAATCTCTAGCTCCAGTTTCTCCACTTTGAATTTTTAGTGCTGCTGTGTTTATAAGCAGCTTTACAAGCTGCTGCAGAAGGAAATGAAAGAAAAGAGGGGCTCTCCTTGACTGGATACCACCAGCCATGGTTCTCCTCCTTCACAAATAAGATTTTATTATTATAAGTTGATTTTTAATGTGGTAGGGATGGGCTCACATTTGAGAGAAGTTTTTTTCAGCCTGAATCCTGCATTTAGAGGAGATCTAAATTGATACAAGCTATTTCTTGAAACTTTCAGGGGGGCATTAAGTGAAAGTGTAAGCTGTCCACTGCATTCCACAGGCTTGCAGGTACCTGGGCCTGGGACTGAGTTTGAATCTTGTTTGGAGTTAGTTTCTGCTGTGCAATGATCTGACTTCCTCTGCTGACAATATGTTTCTTTGAAGGTAGGAAAAAGGCCTATAAAGAAACCTGCCTCAACAAAATATATCTGGTGACATGCAATATCCAATTGCTTTTCTTCTGGGTAAGGCTGCAGTCCTTGTTTAGGGATTGAAGAAGCTGCTGGGGCAGTTTCCCACCTCTTGTGGCAGGGGCTCTCTGGTTGTTATCTGTCTGAGTCCTGTGGGCTGTTGTGTAGGCACTAAAGGATGGCCCAGAAATTCTTTAATTCTGTTTTTTATGACTTTATCTCTCTGGTTGTAGTGGATTCTGGTACAACAGCCAGAAGCCTGATTCTGGTATTTCTCTTCTTGAACAGCAATGAAAGTAATGTACAGAGCTGAATACCATTTTTCATCCCTGCCATTGATTCCTTTTTCCTTCTTCCTCCTCAGAGGCAATAACAGTTTCATGCAAAGGCTCTAAGCTACCCAGAAGTTTAGGATGATGAACTATGAAGACAGGCTTTCATATGTTGTCTCAATGGCAGACTTCTCTCTGCCTTGTGGCATGCTCCCCTGAATTTCTTTTTATTTTGAAGAGGAATGACTCACAAGAGTAAGAAGAAAATGAGTAAGGCAAACATATTTCATGTTTGTCCCTGAGTCTTTTTTATTTATTTTCCTTCCTTGCAAAAAAAGTCAAAGGAGTACTTGTTATTTCTGAACGCTTTGGGAAGAGTACTTTACTTTTAGGATTTGGTTACCAGGTTTATGTGGCACACTTTGTAAGCCTATTCTCTCTTCCTCTCATCTCAATAAACCCCACAGGTGAAAGACTAGTTTGGTCATTTTGTATTCTTTGATGTTCTGGTAGAGTTTTCAGAGTCCTATAAATACTCTGCAGATATGCCACAAAATGAGAATTGGATTTAAATGGATCCACCTTGCCTAGTTAACTTTCCCATTGGCATCACCACCATGCTGATTCTCTGGAGCTCCCTAGGTTTCATTATAGCCTTTGAAGAGTATCCATCCAGGTTATGATACTGGGGTATTAAATTTGGCATAGTTTAGATGACTTCCCAGATTTTTTAAAAGGAGAGGAATGGGCAGTGTGTGCCTGAAAGAAGGCAATGCACAGCTGCATGCCTGCTGACAAAGCAGCATTGGACTTGTTCAGAGCCTTTGCTTGGATGCTCCCACAGCTCAAGGGCTGTCAGTGCCTAACAGAACAGGTTACTGGTTGATGTAGATTCCATCAGTTTCAGATGTAATGGCACAGCTAAGATGCCTCACTGTAACTCAGGAAGGAGAGTTGGTGAAGTTGAGGGAAAGTTGTGTGTTATTGGGGAGACAAACTCTTACACAGGTTAAGGGTAACAAATGCAATTAATTGTCAATCTCATTTGCATTTGGTGTGCAGGTTCTAGTTCTCATCCACTGAATGTATCACTTATTAGTAGCAGGAATCCTCCTGAGACTTTGGAGTTTGTATGTGTTTGCTCATAATTGTGACAACTTGTGTAACAGGAGCACAGGTGCTTGTAATAGCACCAGTCTGTGTGCTGGATGACTTCTGCTCAAATCTTAAAGACTTCTCCTCCAGTGCTCCAGTAAAACTTAGAGTATTTCAATATGTTTAGCTATTAAGTTACACTCCTGTGGTTTGCAGTATCGTATTAAAAGATGTCACAGATGTTGGCTTTGGCATTAATTGTTTTCCAAATCAATGGAGTTTAGTAATGATGTGCTGATGAAATTCATTTGGAAGCTTTATCATGGGGTAGATAACTTCTAGATTTGCATTTAGTCTGTGAATTCTCTGTGACATTTTTCTTTCCCTGTAACCCCCACTGTTATAAGTTGCTGGATGTACCTCACCTTGAGGCAACCCTCTGCACTTACATGGTTCCATGTACTGAGCTCTGCTGAAAACCTCAGTTGTTAACACACAGCATCCCTTACAGTCCTGCTATGCTTTTGCTTTTGCTCAGTGGATCAAGAATTTGAAGTGTTTTTTCATGGTTCAAACTTGGGCTCCTTAGAGAAACTACAGGAGTTTGCTTCAGTCCTGGCCTCAAGCACCCCAAATGCTGATGTGCAGCTTTTTCACTTAGCCCACTGCTACAGAGGTCCATGGTGCTCCCTTCTCATAAGTGCCACTGCTTGCATCTTCCTGAGAATGAAATGCACTAATGAAAATCAGTGCATTGCAGCCCTCTGAGAGCTATCCCACTTTTATTAAACTGCATCCAGTTCTGTGGCATACACTAATGTGTATGTGGGCTCATTTGAATTTGAATCTTTGTGTTTCATTTTATTCCATGAACCAAATTAAACACAGGGATTCAAAGCCAAAGATCTCTTCAGTATTGCTCCTTCCCGTTTCTTTATCAAGTTGGAGACCTCACACCATGTTGTAAAATGAATTACACAAGAAGTTTTTATTTAAGACCATCTGTTTTCCTGCTTAGATTTCATGATTGCATGATTCTCACTGCTGTGACTATATAAGGTTTATAGACATTGCCAAAGATGTATTGGACTAATTAGGGCATTGAAGCTCATTTCCAAAGGTACCAGTGTGAGGCTCTTGCTTAATATCAAATTCTATTCTGGCATCTGTCTGATGCTGAAGGTGAAGAAAGAAAAAAGTGTGTCAAACTTTTAAAAACAAGAGAGGTGGGAAGCAAGTCACAACAAACTCAAAGTGGCCAGTTCAACATTGCTTCTAATCAGTATATTGCCAGCATGTAGTCTTCAATGTCTTTCATCACATACAGCTCACAAAACTAATCCTTCAAAAGAAATACATTTTGGCATTCAAACTGCAATTTTCTTTGCTTAATTTCATCCTTTTCTTCTACTTAAGAGCTAGTTATGATACTTTTGTTTTTGCACACTTCAAATTTTTGCAAGCAGTTACATTCCCCAGTGTGTTGAGCCAAGCTTTCTCCTTTTCCAAGCTTTGTTGCTGCTTAGTTTTTTTGTTCTATGCCCCAATCTTGTGCAAGCTCTCCCTCTTCTTGTCCCCTGTGCCTCCATGCTCATATGACTAATAGAGCATAATGGTCCTTGTCCTCTTTTTGCACAGTGCTCTTCTATTCAGAGACAAACTACTCTAAGAACCAAATATTTCTGTGGGTGAAAGAACTACCTTTTCTTATGCTAAGTACAAGGTACAAACCTGTGTTCCATTGTCTGGAAATGCTTCCACGCTTACTGCAAATGTGATTGAACAATTTACACAAGGATGATCTGTACTCTAACTGCTTGTTGAAAGATAGCCAGTCCTGTTTACATTGAAGAAATGGCACACTTTATTCACTGCTCTGAAAAGAGCTTCAAAAATATACCCAGCATATCATTCCATGTAGCCCTGTCTGGATGTGTTGCCATTACCTTAGGCCATTGTTTGAGAAGAAGTAGAAAAGCCAAAGTAGTTTGCTGCAGCCACCATGATCCAGCACAAGCAAGCTGTTCATTGGGAAGTGCTGGGCCAGACTATTGCTGTGCCTGACCTGATGCTCCTTGGTCTAGGAAAAATAATGCAGAATGTGAAAGGTATTCTCACCTCCAGAATAGTAAAGATTTAATTGATAGTTCTTCCATGCACAAGTGAGCTCCTGAGTTAGCAGCTGTGTAAGTTCTGAAAATCACTTGTGCAGGCTCTTTCTGTCTGGGTATGTAGGGTGTGGAGGGGGACCATTCCTCCTCTGCCTTGTCTTGGTGCTTCACATCACACAGATGGGTGCAAGATTCTCACAGCTTGTGCATCTGAAGTATTCCCCAGGTGCAAGGCACCAATAAGTCAGTCGCTGACAGTACAGTGTCCATCTGAGTTTCAGTGCATCCTTGTCTCAGTAATCCTGCAGGCTCAGCAGGGAGCTTAAATGGAGATTTCAAATGGCTGGAGCCTGTCCTTGCTGGATACTGAGCCACTAAATGTAACTATGCCCAATTTGATGCAATCAGTGCTCTCAGGCTCAAGAGGGGTAGAGTGTGGAAGTGGAATGTACAGGGAAAAGTATGGATGGCTAGTGCTGATGGATGGAATAAGAAAGAACAGAGGTTTTAAAAACAACTAAAAATGCTGGGGAAGCTGGGTTGAGAGGTACCGCAAGAATGTGTGCAGGACTGGAGAACTGGGTCCAAGATGCCAAGATGAGCTGTGTGAATCTTGGGATTTGGGTGGCATCTGTGGAAAGAGAGGGTTAAAGAGACATGTAAGGAGATGTCTGATAATATTGCAAAAAGAGTAAGACATAGCATTTTAATTTTAGGGGATGGAAGGGGGCATTCAGTGGCTCTTCTCTTTTGTACTATTTCTCGTCAGGGGTAGAAGGGATTGTTTTTTACTAGAAGGGATGTCCTGTCAGGTGTGGGTGGATGTGGAAGACCTAAAGAGTGCTCTCTGTCTTCCAAGACATATAAGGCATTTTAGGGTGAAAACTGGACTGGAACAGAAAAGGTATGTTACACTTCAAGCAATGGGTATGTGGCCCACACAATAAAAGTCTGGACTGACTCAGATTTTCTTTAGAAGGTTCCACTTCTTATGTCTTAATTAGTTCATGTTTGTCTTAAGTATTATTATGCATACTAAAATTAAGAAAACCTAACACATATACATGTTTACCTACATAAGCAGAGTAGTTCCTGACATTCACTGACCTTTGTCACCAAACAAAACCTGTAGTAGTCATGCTGACATGGCTGTGTTCTAATGTAGTTTTAGAGTTGGGTGATATTTATCTCGGAGACAGCTGTAACTCATCAGCTGAAAAATGGTTTATTGAGTCAGGATGTGTGCAGGGACATTGAAATCAATTGTTATTTATCTGGTAATGAATAACTGTGATAAACCAGTGGAATCTGTAATGGAAAGTTTTATAGCAGGCTTTAATTTTTATTTTTTTTTTTTAATCCTGGTCTGCCAGAGAGGTTAACATTTTGTTTTGAAGTCCTGTGATTCTGACCTTGGGTGCCTTGGCATTTCTGTGCTTTGAAGTGTCAGTTTTGAATTTCAACATATGGTCCCAGCAGCACATCCCCATCATGTGGCCCAGTGACACCAAGTGCAGTTGCACATGGAAAAACTGCCTCTCCCTGCTCTTGTGTGTACCAGGAGACTATGTGTACCAGATCCTCCCATGGAAATGCAGTAGAACAAAACTTGCAAGCTCATTACCCAATTTTTATACAGTCTGGAGAGCATAAGCTTTGTTATCAAGCAAAATAGACTTCCAGCTAACTAGTATCTTACCTGTATCCCTAGATAATGCTGTATACAGCTTGTGAGAAATAACAGTAGCAGGAGGAAATGTAGTTTCTACACCCCAGACTGGGTGATGCTGTAGTAGGAAAACAGAGATACTTATCTTACTTTTCTTCCAGCCAGTATCACTGAGTTGCTGCTATTACTAGAAATGTGTGCTTACTCAGGGGTATTACTCAACTCTTGGAACAAGTTTAGCTGCAGTAATTTCCCAGGTTAATGTCATAGTTTAGATAAGTGCAATATTTCCTTCTGTATTTTCCTTGAATTTCCTGTCTTTTTTGATGAGGATAATCTTGTTTCCAAAACACATGGTGTTTCAGTATCTGATACATTTCTTTGTAGGATAACAAACTTCAGTAGCTGTCAGGAAAATCCAGCTCCTTGTTTAAAAACTGATGTATTCAAGTTGTTGATAACAGATACTGAACATACCAGAAGAGAGTCAGGAACCTGTTGCTTATCCATATCATATGGGTAATTCTTGCTCAAGAGGCCATCAACTTCCCTCATTCTTATTCCACACATGCACAGCTGCCCTGAAAAGTTCATGGAGAGATGTCCAGTCTCTGGGCATTGTCTGGTCTCTTATTGAAAGGCTCAGCAAAAGTGCAAAGTTTAGAAAAGGTTTTTGTGTAGCTGAAATTTGCATGGTTGAGTCCACAGGGTAAGTTTTAAAGGTTCTTTATTTGGCCCTGCAACTTTTAAAAAGTATAGTGTTTCACAATATAGCTCATGATTGTTTATTTGGAGGTTTGTTTGGACCTCAGGTAGTCATTAGTGTGTCACTCTTTTGCAGGTTATACTGGAGAGCTTGTACTGAGAGCACTCTCCAAGAAGTAAGTGTAAATACTAGACAACAGCTGTTCACTGCCCAGAGAGACTTCTCAGCTGGAGTGCTGTCAGAGCAGTATTAGAGCAATTTTCACATAATCACAGTCTTGACTGTTTGCAGTTTGTAAGGGTTAGGGAGCTGGAATTGTGTGGTACTGTTTGCATGGAGTCAGTTTACCCCTGATGGGTTGTCCTGAACAAACATTTGATCATACTGTGAGTTTTCAGGACTCTGAAGCCTACAAAAGATTCTGAGCAAGTTGTGACTTTTGGTTGTGTTTTTATAAATTTTGGTATGAATTTGGTTTGTTTTTGTTTGTTTGGTTTTTATTTGCCTTGAATAGTGGTAGAAATGCATGTCTATGGTATACTGTATGGAAGGGAGAGAGAACACAACAGACAAAATTGAAGTTAGCTGATGCTTCTGAAAAACATCAACCTAATGTTTTATTATTGTTTTTCTTACAAAAGGAGGCAATTCATTAGTGGCAAAGAACAGCTTTACTTACAAAGAGAAAGGCCTTGAGGCAATCTACTGTGAGTTGTGAGGAACACTGTTCCAGTTTCTGAGAACTGTTTCCAGTTTATCAACTGACTATCTTGACTGGCACAACTATCAAGCTTGGGGGCTGACTTGTGACATTTGGCCTCATGGGCAAAGCCATTGTCAGTGCAGTGCAATGTCTCTGTGGAAGCATGTCACTGATTTATGAGGTGTTTAGGGGTATCATTAGGGACATCGATTTCAAATTTCTTCTCAAAGTGGGATTTGGAAAATATATGTGTGTGTGTGTGTCTATGTATGGCAAACCCCCACTTCTTGGGGCAGGAATAAGTAAACCTTTTGAAGGAAATTAATTAAAAGCTTTGCTTTCATGTTCCTTGTGAGCTTAGCTTTCTGGAATTTCTCTAGCCCTGCTAGAAGCAGGATAGCCCTTCTGCCATGTGGGTGGGATGTCCTTATTAGAACAGCAGAGATGCTAACGAGCTCCCTGAAAACATTTCTGTAGATGTGTGCTCAGATGAACTCATGGATGTAGTCTGGGGAAATTACTAAATGTTTAATGCTCAAGTGAGTCAGTGGCTTGAGATGTGGAGTCTGAGACTCGTCTGAACCGTTTCTGTTCCATTTAATAAAACGAAGGACATTTTATATTAGGCTCTAGCTCAGAAGGGTGAATGTGGCTATTAGTGGGGTTAACCAGAAGGTTGAAGGAGATACTGTGAAGTATCAGGTACTGGCAGCCATCAGGGGTGGCACATCAGAGTAGATGGAGTTCAGATCTGGCATGGAATGCCTCTTCTTCACATGTACCATTCAAAAACTGATAATCATTAATAATTGTATAGGTGTTACAGCAGTGTCAATTCAAATTAAACCTCTCAACAGTTTGATATGTTGTATGAAGTGGAATGTGGTGCTTGAGTCAAGGGAGTCCAAAGTCTAGTTCTAAAACAAGAAACAGATTGAGGAGAAAAGAACAATTTTAAACTGGGCTTTAGCTCAGCACTTTATCCAGTTCAGAGAAACCTTCATGAAGGTGGTGAAATTCCAATGATAACTGTGACAAACATGTTACACTTGCCAATCTGTATAAAGTGTGTGATCTGAGGCAGTTAACATGATCTTGGCAGGAAATATGGAATATGTGCAGGCTAAATATTGCGTAATTTAGCTACTGAAGTTCTCATGTGCAAGATGGAAAATGATCCTGACTCACAAAACAAGAAATTGTCCTTAATGTGAGCAAAAAAAATTCCAGAAATTTAGTTCTAAAAAATATCTCTACTTCTATGTAGGTTTTCTTAATGGAAATTAATTCTGTATTTTCTAATGTTTGCTCACCTCTTTCGTATATAATCTTTTATTAGTCTTAAAATCAGACTTCTCAGTTTGTATAAAAACCAAATTTTAAAGGGTGAATTACAATACAATTAATCATAGGATAAATTGAATAGAAACTGATGTCAGCCTGAATATTTAGTGGGGAGGAAAAAACAAAAAACTCTTAAACGAGGCTTCCCTAGGGAAAGCTTTTTTTTTGTTGTTGTTGATCCAAATTCTTTTGCTGCACTTTCTGCTTCTCTGTGAAGGTTTCTGTTAAGGGCTGGGTCTAGAGCTGAAAGGGCAGCAGGTGTTTTGAAGCCCAGATTGCCTTTCGAAAATTTAGACCAGAGTGGAAATGTAAAGACTGGAGAGATGCTACTGAATTATGAAGGATTTCCAGCATTTTCTGTAGCTGCTAATACTCTGGCTACAACTAAGATGTGAGATCTTTCACTTTATCAGCAATCTGATACCATAATGTGTGCTCTCAAATTAGTAGGGCTTACACCTGTGGATTCCATTTGCTGTCTAGTAGAGCTTCCTTTGTCATTATTGTGAAGAGTGAAGGATGGAAATGATCCCATCTTTCCATGCAGAAGTCATTTTGCTTTTTAACTGTGCCATGGATATGATGAAGTACTGTTGTGCTCAACTCTGCCATACCTCACTGAAGTCCGGCTGGAGACTTGCCATGTTGCAGATGTCAGATAGTCAGTAGAAATGATAAGTTTTTGGAAGAATCTTCTATAAGGAGGTTCCTTCTTCAGCCAGCCTACCTGGAGAACCTAACCTGGCTTTCAGCTCAGTGGCTAGGCCAAACTTTAGAGGAACTTGATGTATAAGATCCTGTCTGTTCACAAACTTTAAACCTATGAGCTTTGAGTTTTATTGGATGCCGAAGTTTAGGTGGTGTGTATATCCCTGAAGTGTTTCTTCCTGTTAACAGTTAGGTACCCTTTGTTTATAGAGAACTGCATCCATAAAGACAGAAATAAGGCCATGCAGATGGGGAAAAACAGATAGGTCATGCAGGGGAAAATCTGAGAAATGCTGTCTCCCCACTCTCTGCATGTGTGGAGCCTCATGTTGCTGTCTTTACACAGTGACTTCAGAAAAGTTGCTATCTCAGGTGCAGACCTTCTGCCTCTCCTTTTGCTCTAGAGAACAGTCAATCCTAGGGTTTTTTTTCTTCCTTGGAATTGCATGGAGGGATTGATACTTGCTCCTAACTTATAAATGTTTCACAACTCAAAATGAGACTGAAGAAAAAGTAAACAAGGAGACCCATAGGAGAGGAAAAAAAACAACAACCTGCTTTTCTTTTCAGAGATTGAAATTTAATTAAGTATTAGTGGAATGTGGTGTATGACCTGGGGGAGCAGGAGCAGTTGATGAATGACCTTGCAATGCTTTCTGGATCATCACAGCTGTATTTAGAAAGCATTGTAGTATATGAGGAAATATTATAGAGAGGGGGAAAAAAGGAACAGAAGGCAAGATAAAATAAGGGGAAAGAAGAATATGAGAGGTAACATGACAGAAGCTGAAAATTAAGAACAGCAAAGGGTATGTGCTTGTAGTCTGAAATACATGTGTGGAGACTGAATGTGGGAGCAGAGGATACAGAGAAAAATGAAAAAAAAAAAAAAAAAAAAAAAAAGCCCTGGAGTGAGAGGACAGGTTATTTAATTTGTTTGTGACTTGTTGAGGGATTAAACCAGCCAAGTCAGTATTATTCTTCTAGGCACCCCTGTTCCAGAGGGATAGAGAGGACTGGCTGCCCAGTTCCCTGGGTGCAACCCCAGGCACAAACAGCATGGCAAGGCTGGGCAAACCAAATCTGCTGGAGGCAGAGAGGGGGTGAATGGAGCTCCAGATCTGGGAGCCCATGAGCATCAAACATCCAGACTGGAAACAGTCTCCCCAGGGGGCTGTAGGATAATCCTGCAAATGAGAGGATTGCAGAAAGTTGTCATGGAAACAGAGGGCCTGAAAGATTGACTCTGAGCAGCAACAGGCCAGTGAGGCAGCCTAAGTAGGATTTATAGCACATTATACTGTGAAAAACAGGAGAAAATTACTGTAAAGGCAGAAATTATAGCACAACAGAACATATCAGCTCTGAGATCCATCTTGCTAATTAAAACAGCATATTCAGTGGTGGAGTGCGTGATAAGCCTGTTAGCCTAAATGGGAAGATGTTATCAATACTTCATTATAAAGTTTATTGTCTTTAAAGTAACTCTGGAGGAGGGGCAGGGAAGTGTGAAACCTGACTAACCAATGCCACTCTGTGTCTGCTCCATGTACTTAATAAATGTCCATTCACTGCTAAATCTCAAATCTCTGGAATGTCTTTGCCTCTTGAAATTTTCCAGGTATGGGACATTTTGTGTGTATTTGAGGGGGTTAAATAAGGAGCCTGAGGAGAGGGAGGTGTAAGTGGAAGAGCTGAGCTAAGCAAGTTTTAGTATCTTTTTAAAGTCACTGACTGTGTCACCTGCATTTGAAAAAAAATGGAAGGGGGGGCAGGTGTTTCTGAAATAGGTCCTAATTTTGCATGGTTCTCTTAGCTGAGGATCTCAGATCCCATATTATGCCTGGTGAGAATTGTGAGAATTGATTCAAGGTCATATAGAAATACGTACTGGGGCTGTGAACTATTGCAACTTTTTTTCTGACCATGAAGTAATGTCTGTCTAGCCATTAGAAGAATTTTCTTCTTTCTTAACATTATTGCATCTCCCATGTCCTTTATTCAGCTTTATCCCTATAGTAATGAAATAACCACTTTTTGAGCTTTGGCTGCACTAGTCCTAATTGACCTAACAATCCCTGCATAATAGCACACATACAGAAGGTTTGAGTGAACACTGTTTAAAAAAATTAGCAGCTGGTGCAGTCTAATCCATGTAGTACATCATAATACACTGAGCAGGAGATAAAAAGCCCTAGGACACTTCTATTCAATGAAGTAATTAATATTCTTGTTTGAATATCTGCATACTATTTAAGGAAAAAAATGAAAAATAAGAATAAAAACCCTGAAGCTCAATTATTGACACATGGACTGGTGTGCTGCAAATGCTTTATTACAGAATCCAAGGCAGTGTGTGTCATGATGCTGGCTTTTAAGGTTTTAGCACATTACAGTACTGCATCAATGTTTAAAAATAACCTAAAACCCTCTACTTCATCAGCTTTGAATTCTTAACTGCAGTGAGTCTCTCATTTCTCGCTTCTTACTGTTTTCTTTACATCTTTGTGCACAATGTTTCCCTTAGCAGAAGGCTATGAAAGGATTGGCGTAGGCAAACTGAACACCTTTAATGATGGAAGTGACAAAATAGTGATGGTGGCTCACGGCAAAGAAATTTAACAGGCTGTTCACTCCTAGTTTGTTGCAGCCAAGGTCTCCCTGCCTACTCCCCTTCTGGAGGGAGAGGCTTTGCAGGTACAGGATCATTTCTGGGCAGATACAAGTAATCAGTGGGAAGATGGGGGCTGGTTATTCTTTCCTTCCTTGGCCTACCATGCTACTCTCACTCCCCCTCCACAGCCAGATGGGGCAAAAAAGCTGAGGGGTTTTAGCTTGAGGTAAGGGCAGGGAGAGATCACTCACCAACTGTTTTGGTGGCCAAACCAGACTCAACTCTTATGAGGATATTGGCATCTTCTCACAGAAGCTATCCCTGCAGCCAAAACCTTACCAAGGCAAACCCAACCTAATTTCATAGTTGAGATGTGTTCCTCCTGCCAGCTGCAGAAACATTTCCTAATGAAATTTGAAGTGCTGATGATCATTGTTTGAGCAATTTCAGCTTGTGACTACTGGGAATTATGATGTGTAGATGTTTGTAACCATGTGGATTTTTCTACCTGTGGTTTCTGCCAGTAAAGCCAAAGTAAGTTTTCTGTCCCTGTCTGCTTCTCTAATGGCATATTTTTCTAAAGTGAAAGCTAAGCTGTTGTTTAAAAATACTGTGTGCACCCAGCCTGAAATACCAGGGGGTGTGATCACAAGAGCAGATCTTGTGCACTGAGTAAAAGGCTACTTGGTTATGTTACCTTTCAGTGAGATGAAACAATTAGTGTAGAGAATGGTACAGATGCTGCTCTGGCATCTGTGTCAGGAATACCTGTGTCCTCTCAGATACACCACTTGAGAGGTGGAAAAGAAAAGAAACACTGTGTTAGCAAGGTTCAAATGGGCTGAGCAGCTGAAGAGGAATGTGGGGAAGCATTCCAAGTGTCACCAGTTGAACTCGTGTACTTTAATGCTAGTTGAAACTCAAGGTGTCTGATGGGTCAGTGCTTCTCTAACATATTTTTAAAATGACATAATCATTAAAGAGAAAAACAATCCAAATGAAACCATCTTCTGTTTTACTCTTCAGTATGTGAGAGGTACATAGAACAGTAAGTGGGAAGTATAGAAGCAAGTCTATACAGAATAGTAATTTCAATTTTTTTTATATTTTAAAATGTATTAATTATAAAAAGGCAGGGGAGAGAGATGAGATGTAGGGTTTTTTTAATCCTTTTCTGATTGCTTGTGATCTGAGAGCAGTTGGTCACTGAGGTTAGCATGTGATAGATTATATTTTGTGGTGGTTTTTGTGTATTGTTTGAAAATAGTAGAGTAATGAATGTTTAATGAATTAGTATTTGATACTGTCTACATTACTGTTGGGCAGTGTTGAGATCTTGGCAGTGATGTCAAGTTAAACATTTCCACTGATATTGCAATTGCATGGATGGTGTTGACTCTACTGTACAAGTTTGCGAGAGGAACCAGTTCAATGATCCAGAAAAAGAATTCAAGAAAACCATTTTTGGTTTGTCAGCACAATGGACAAAAGAACAGTGGGCACAAATCTAAACCCTTACCTCATCTCCTCACAAAGAGTATGAAAAGCAGATACATGGTTGATATGTTGTATGCAGCATTAGTGCAAAATGTACTGCTGTGACTTCAATATTAATTTCAGCTCCCACTATTCACAGCCTCTGCTGCAAACAGTCTTATTGTTGTGCCTGGTTGAATTTGTCATTGGAATGTTTTGCAAGGTCACTGAGTGTATGAAATCATTTTCTATCTAGGTATTGATTAATCTACAAGCAGGTTGATAAGGGATGGATGAACCAAGCAGCTGGAATAACTGAATTCTAATTTTCTTAATCTTTTTCTTCAAGTCTGACTTTCTGAGCAGTTTTTTTGTTGTTGTTATTGGCTGCAGTAGCAGCTGGTGCTCAAAAGTCTGATCCATTGGTTTTAGTGAGAGCTTTAGGGAAAGTGCCCTTGGAGTTTGTCCTTAAGAAGATCCAGTTGGCAAGACAATTAAATGAATGACCTCCAGCCCATGCTGTCTGCTTTGTAGTCAGGCAGCAGCTCAAGAAAGCATATTCAGCACGAGCAGAGATTGTAAAAGATAACACAGCCTCTTAGTGAGTTGTCAAACCCACTGCAATGGCTTTGCTCACCTAGCAGTTGGTTTTGTGGAGTGTTTGGGGTTTTTGTTTGGTTGGTTGATTTTTTTTCCAAGGGGCATTAAAGCATGCCAAAGTACTGTGGCTGAGAGCTTTCACCAGAGAAAGCTGAGAGCTTTTTTTTGTATTTTGGGTAGAACTTTTGCAACCATGTTTCTAGAGCTCTTTCAGGTTCTTTTAGGATTTTGGTGAAGTCAGATCAAAGCATGTTTCTTCTTTCGGAGAGACTGGCAGGTGCTGCTGAAAAGAACATTTTCATGTTCTTCATGTGTTCTAAAACTTTAAATTTACCTCTCTCTTATATGTAGAAATAATTAATTATAGATATTGTTGCTTCCTCTCATCTCTACTCTTCATTTCACTTCCACTGGCCTCAATTCTTCATGTTTTTCTTTGTGTATTATTGTTAGTCTATCACTCTTTCTACACTATGTTCCCTTCTGAGTACATGCCTTTTCCAAATTTGGTGTATTTGACTGGCCCTGATAACTACTTGCTGCAGTCAGCACAGATCTGCTCTGAGTTGTACCACTTGGAGAAGTATGTTTGCAAAGCATTCCTTTGATGCTTGTCTAGTGGGAAAGCATGTCACTGTGATGTCCTGGGGCTGCACCATAGCACCAGGAAGAGTTGTACTTCATCATCTGCTTGCTGTACTTTTACTTCCCAATAATGAAAATTGTAATAGAGTAGTTGAAAGAGAAGAAAGTGATTCATCATGAAGAGTGGTGCCATTTTTATTCTGCCATCAGTATCTTGCATGTGTGTTTTTTGAAAGGAAAGATAGACAAAGAGAATTGGATTTCTAGATTTCGATTTCTATGCTGAAAAGTTGAACACTCTGATAATCATGCTTGCTGTCTTGGACACCTTTTTTTGAGCAGAAGCATCATTAACTATATCCATTAAGTGCTGATGATGTGAATGCCAGTGGGGAAGGGGAACAGCTGTTAACAATATGGTTAAATTATATAATTTTTTATGTCTTTTATACCATGTGATAAACAAGGAAAGTCGTATTATTTTCTTTAGCAAAGTACATGGGATGGTAAGAGGAAAGTTGTGGGTGATATTTTCTGACCAAATGTGGGGAATTCTGTGTAGTAAAATAGCCTTCTCTGTTAGTTCCTAATTTAGCATAAACTGTTTACCAGGATGTTAACTCTGTGTATTTGGTTTTTATGTAGCATAGGCAAAGTGACAACAGGTATTTAAAAGAGAGCCCTTGTATGTTCCTTTTGCTGTCCCCAAAGCAAATAATGCAGTTTCTGTTTCGTGAGCTCATTTTACTCCCCCTAACCTATGCTAATATTTCCAGTACAGCCAGATCAGACCTGTAGGGTTTAATACAGCAGTGTTCCATGAGGATGGAATAAAAATGCTTTCCCTCTGAAAAGTGATGATGTAATTGTTATTTATGTGTGTTGTGGTTTAACTTCAGTCAGTGACTAAGTACAACGCAGCTGCTGTCTCAGTCCCCTCAGTTCTGAGAGGGTGGGGAGGAGAATTGTGGGGGAAAAGTAAAACCTGTGGGTTGACATAAGAACAGTTTAAGTGTTTTAGTTAAGTTAAACATAATAATAATAATGATGATGAAAAGGAAGACAGCAAAAGTTTGAAAAGGAAGACAGCAAAAGTTTAAAAAGGAATAAAACTCAAGACAAGTAATGCACAATATTGCTCACCACTCACTGACTGATGCTCAGCCAAATCCCTCCAGTTTATAAACTGAATGTGACATTCTCTGGAATGAAGCATCCCTTTGGCCAGTTCTGGTCAGCTGCTCCCTCCTGGCTTCTTGTGCATTTGCTCACTAGCAGAGACTAGGAAACTGAAAAGTCCTGGACCTAGGGTAAGCGATACTGAGCAACAGCTAAAAGCATTGTTGTCTATCAACATTATTCTCATAGTAAATCCAAACCACAACATTGTTCCAGCTACTAGGAAGAAAATGAGTTCTGTCTCAGCTGAAACTGGGACATGTAGGTATATTGTTATTCCACTGTTACACTTGAAACCAGCCCATGGAGGTCCAAGTGGAGCAAAAATCCACCTGCAGTCCATGGAGGAGCCCACAGTGGAACCAGGTGTGTGTGTGTGCCTGACAGACTGTGACCCTGTGGGAAGCCTGCACTGGAGAAGGGTCCTGCCAGGACCTGTGTCTCCATGAAAAAGAGCCCATACTGGAGCAGATTTGCTGGCAGGACTCCTGAGTTTGTAAAGGAACCACACTGGAGCAGACTGTACCCCATGGAAGGGTCCCATGTTGTGTCAGCTTGTGAACAGCTGTAGCCCATGGGAAGGGGCTGTGTGAGAAGTTTGTGGAGTTTTGTCTTCCATGGGAGGGACCCCACACAGAACCAGGGGAAGAGTGGGATGAAACAGTGGCAGAAACAGTGTGTCATGAACTAATCTACTCCTCTTCACTGCTTGTGGGGGGAAGGTAGAGAAAAATGGAAGTGCAGTTGAGCCTGGGAAGAAGTTTGTGGGAGGGAGGGAGGTATTTTTAAGATTTAATTTAATTTATCATTATCTTACCATGATTTAATTACTAATAAATTAATTTCTGTAACTTCAGCCTGTTCATTTTGGCCATGACAGTAATGGCAAGTGATCTCCCCCTGTCCTTATCTTGACTCATGAGCTGAGCCTTTCCTTATTATTTTCTCTTCCTGTCCAGCTGAGGAGGGGAGTGGCACATTGGCTTTGGTGAGTTCCTGCTTTCCAGCCAGGGCCAACTCATCACACCCACATATGTGTCTGCAGTTGTGAGGCTTTTTTTGCTGGTATTTTGGTCAAATTGCTGATAAGCTTGAAGGATGACTCAAGTAGCTGAATGCCTCAAGGAAGTGGATTGTGTGATTCATGAGGATTAGTCTCATCTTTGACATAATTTTATGTGATGAGAGGGAAGATGAGTTTTACTTGATTTGTTTCTGAAGTATAGGTTGCATTCAGCTGCTCATGTTAGTGTGGGTATATAGGAACATAATTTATATTATCCACATAGGTTCGAGGATCAAATTGTGCTGCATTTTACAATGCAGGATGAGAGATAAAAAGTAAAATAACAGCTACATGAGCTCTCAAATGAATGGTCAGTCAGTATCTTTAGTGCTGAGAGGTATAAAGGATGCCCTTTCCCACCAACAGGTTTCCTCATTTAGGCCAGAAGTGATAAAAATGAGGTACCTGTCACCTAACTTCATCTGAGTAAACCTGTAACCTCTGAAGTTGGAGGTGTGATGAACTGCTGCCTTTGGAAGAAGTTGGCTTGTTACTTTCTTTCCACATACGTTTCTGCAGATAAACTGAATTCAGCATGAGAGCCCTCTGCCTTAGGGCTCAGATGCTTTGTGTAATCCTGACCTGTTTCCTTTCCATTCCCTTAAGTCCCACCAGTGCCTCCTCACAGTTCTTTTGCTGAATTTCTGTGTATTCACTTTTTTTGCCTCTGAAGAGGCACTCATAGCAAAAGGTGGATTTCATTCATAAATTGAGGGGTAAGGGCAGGCGTGGACGGAACCAAACAGACTTGCAAATCCACCACAATACATTGCAATCTCTTATGCAGTGATACAAGTGATTTTTATTAGCAGAAGAACAGTTGATTTCAAAATGAATGTAACTATTGTTACTGAATGCCCTTGAAAGCAGAAACAATTCTGCCAACTGAGCAGACCAGCACCCACTTCCCAACAGTGCTGATGTCTGGAGTACTTTGTATTCCTTATAAACTTCATTGGAAATGGCATATTGTAAATCTGGCACTACTTTGCAGTAGTGAAAGGAAGGAAAAAATTATTGTTGTAGACTATACAGACTTCTTCCTAGAAGACCTAAATTAATTGTCTTGCTGTAGCCCATGAACTAGATTCTCTAACCATCTGTCAAGGTGATTTGGGAATCAACCTAAGTGGGAATATACCCCACTAGGCTTATTGCTTAGATTTTGTTTTATTGCTTCAATAAGTGCTGGGTTGCTGAGGGTTCCTCTGGATGATATGTCCATGAATAGAAAATTAATTTGTTAGTACTCTTGTGAAGAAATACAGTAAATACAAGCCAGAGGCATCCAGCAAGCATCAGAACCACCTCATCTGTCCATTGTAGGTATTCAGCAGAATGCCATCTGAGCATCAAGGGTTAGTATGCTGTACATATGGATTAGAACACTACTTATTGGCCAATATGGTGTTATGTACCTTCTTCCTAAAATACCCACAGAAAGTCTAATCCTGTTCTAATTTTCAGCAAATGAAATGAGTCACTATGAAAAGGGAGTGACTTTGGAACTTAGTGGGGGTAACCTAACATTACAACTATACCATGACTTTGGTAGCTGGCCATCTGTGGCAATGCTTGTCTTCCATTATTAAGATGGAACTATAAGTTCCTTTGGTATCTCTGATGTTTGTGATTAAACTATATTTTATCTCATTACATCAGACAATGTATGAGGTCCTAAGCTCTGAAAGAAAGAAATATATATATATAATATACATTGTTGTTGTATAATGTCTGACAGAAATATGTGTGATAGCTTCCTTTTCATATATTATGAAACTCTAGTGCTGTAGGGAAGTATTCTAAAGGGAATTTTTTTTTTAATGCAACAGAGTGAACCAACCATTGAAGAGTTACATAAGCCCTCCAAAACCTCATATTGACCACACAAAATTAAGCCTTAATCTTCTATTCAGAGATAAGACATTTCAGTAGTTCTCTAGCAGCCTAATCCTGACCTGAGTGAGACCTGATCTCTGAGCTATCAGAGAGTACATTTTGAGATCTCACCTCAATCCTTCACTGAAATATCAGAGAAGATAAGAGGAAGTCTCCAAATTTCTGTACTCATTCTGTATTTATCCCTTCTCCTTACATCACAATAAAAAAAGAAGGAAAAACATAAGGATCTAAGTTTATGCCATGGTAAAACCATAATACTAATGCTGGCCATATGTGATTATGTAACTGCACTGATATTGTGTCTCATTGTTAAATGTTAATTTTAGAGATGATGTGTCTGCAAGATTCATAATGTACCTAGAAGAGTGAAGATATGGTTTGCCATCCACCTCTTTGCATTTTGTGTTTCCTGATCACCCAGTTATTTAAGTGTTCTCTGTTGACTGTTGTGATAATAACTGCACTTGGTAAAGCACAGCACTGCTACTGTATTTGCTGGCTATCAGTGGGCA
Organism: Oenanthe melanoleuca; assembly: GCF_029582105.1. Lineage (NCBI taxonomy): Eukaryota > Metazoa > Chordata > Aves > Passeriformes > Muscicapidae > Oenanthe > Oenanthe melanoleuca. Next base: position 40,755,710 of record NC_079339.1, read on the forward strand.
TTACTGAAGAAGATACCATCTCTGCTCCAAAGAACTGTTTAAAAATATCCAACCAAACAACACACCCCCCTCAAAAAAAAAAAAACCCAAACAAAAAAAAACAAAAAAAAAAAAAACAAACAAACAACCAACAACTAAACCCAAACCCAAAGAAATCTCTGCACATAGGCATACCCCTTAAACAGGCAGTCAAGAAGATTCTGGGGACATAAGTAAGAAGAAGTAAAATGTTAACTGGAGTAGATAAGACCATAAGGCTGGCCTTTGCACTGGCAGCTTTAGCAGGACCAAGGAATGCAGAAGCTACTGTTCTGAATTGTTTTCTGTTGCTTTGCATCACGAGATTATGGGAAAGAAAGCGAGTCACTGTGGACAGAGGTGGCCCCTGAATTGTGCCTGTTCTGTGGATGACTGAAGGTTTTCCATTTGTGTTAATAGCACTGATCTAAAGGACAAAGAGGCAGGCTTAAGACTTCATCTATCTCTCACCTACTTTATAAGACACTATAAGAAATAGTGTCTTATAGCATAATACATGTCTCATCAGCAGTTAGGTAGTTGTGCAAACATGAGTTCATAGTTGTCCTGAAGTTTTCTCTGAATGGGATGACTTTCTTGCAAAAGAAAGGAGCAGCTCCTTTTAGTGTCTGCTCTGAAGGAATGCACTAAGGTCTTGGCATTTGCACTGTGATGTTAGTGAGCAAGAGAAAAAGACTGAGAAAGCACCCAGTCACTAAGACCTTTAGAATCAGCCTATATTTTCTGAGCAGCTGTCGATGGAGTCTGTGTGAGATTATTATTGTTTGCAGAAGCTTTATTGATCTTGGCTTTGAAGCCCAGAAATCTGTTTACGGCAGCCTATAAAAATGAACGGCTACTTCTTTTGCTGAAGGTTAACACAACTGTGTTTGTTTAATTGAATTGAAATGGCTTTGTGTTGTCTAAATGTCAGTGTTAATGAATTTTCAAGTGATTCTAGAGTCTCCTAGTTGGATAAAAATATATAGATAGAAAGCAATGTGTTAAAAGGGGGTGCTATCCACTTCATTAAAACAAGATAAACATAGATCTGAGAGAAACACTATTGCCTTTTACACAGTTGGCTGCATCAGAAGGTCCTTTAAGGTTCCCAAGTCTGTTTTGTTTTCCAAGTGAGTTTGTATTATTTGCATCTGTTTCTTCAAAAACGGTGTAAAAAAATGAAGAAATGCAGAAGGTCAGAAATGGCACCTTTGGAATATCCAGCTTTTCTAGAATATTACTTGATGGGAGAAAGATCTTACAACAGTGAAATTGGAAGAAGTATTTATTTATAGCTTCCTGATTGCAATGAGAGAGCTGCAAACTTGTAATGCTGCTTGGCTGTATGAGTACTTGCCTGGACTGCTGTGGACATAATACCCCTTCTAGTTTTTTTTGTTCTGCAACTAATTCATCAAACCTTCTGTCTAATTTGATCAAATTTACCTAATTTCAAGGTAAATGAATGTGTGTTGCAGACTGTAGAGTAAGTGTATAAAGACTTAATCTAGAAGAAAAGTTAACCAAAACATATACATGTGTAGATTGTGAAATTTGTTTTGAAGACATTTTTTTCCCTCTTAATAGTGTGTTGATAGGCATTCATAAAAAGATTTTTAAGTTTTCTGTCATAATCTGATTCACAGGAGTATGTTTGAAAACTGCTGTGGCTCAGGATGCTGATGCTGTGCACTTGAACAGGTTTAGAGGCAGTCCTTTCCCCAAATCCTTCACTACGTGTTTAGCTATAGATAGTATTTTTGTCTATCTATGATGGGTCAAGATGTTACTGAAATAAACATTGCATGAACATGGCAGGAGGAGGTTGCTTGTGTCTTGATTATACCCTCAGTAATGTCTCCTGTGCTTTACCTGCTGTCAGCTATTCTCTGTTAGAGACTTCCCCCTTCAGTGTCCTCTCCTCTGGTTACTAGACAGTTATGTCTGAGAGACACCCGTGACTGCAGCATCTGCTTCTCTTCAGTTAATGCCTGTTTTCAGGCTTTGTTTCCTCACCTCATTTTCTACATGTAGAGAGACTACAGGAGTGAAAGCTAAAAAGGAATAAGCAGAAAATGGTCAGGGGAGCAGAACAGAGGTATATTTTGATCTCTCTGAAGAACTGGAATATTTAGCACCAAGCCAACAAGTGTAATGTCTTTCAATCCAACACAATGAGTGCTCATTCTGCCTATTACTGTATTTTTAGAATTAGAATTCCTCCCCCAGCGGTGGGCTCCATTTCCCTCAGTGTTTGAAAGCTCAAACAGAGCAATGGTGTTCCCCATGGAATATGTAGTTACACAGATCATTGCTCTCTGCGAGGGCTTTCAAATCTCACAACACTCTTGAGAAAGTTTTTTCATGAAATGTTCGTCATCTATTAAACGTGTTCTCCAGGGAATGGTTGATAATATACAATTAAATGAGATCTGAACACAGAGGGTATCCTGAGCAGCTGTTACCCTCTGGCTAAAATCTTCTTTTGGTGGATGCAACTTCCATAAAGGTGAAAAGAATGCTAGCAGATAATATGTAATAAACCCAAAAAGATTCTTCAAACCCTTCTGTATACCAATGTAGTCCTCATTAGAGTTTTTCAAATCTTTATCCCATTATACCTTAACTCCATCATGAAAAATAAAAATATAAGAAGAAATAAATTTAATTAGAGGCTTCTTTGAAATCCATTCCAAGTGTTAAAGGTCCTGTTTCAAAGCTTTTGATCTCAATAGGTTTTGGATCAAACAAAGACTGTAGGTTCGATCGTTTTGTGACTTGCGTATCTGGAACTTGAAGGGATGGAAAATGCAATGAATTTCTATTTCCATGCTCAAAATGCAGTACATAAAAAAAAGGTGAAGATGTGATAGACGTTTACCCTTTTGATTTGCTTTAAGGGAATCTCAACTGAGAAGCAGTGTCTCATCTTGAGGCATTGAAGTTCTCTGGAAGATCTTAATTTGACTTCATTAAGAGCAGGAATGGCACCTGCTGGGGTAAGGAGGGAACGACATTGTAGGAAGGATCCCAGATGGCTTAGAGCTGTATTTATTTTGTAATTTGAACACTTGCTTTTTCTGATTTTAGTAAATACGTCAGTAAGTACAATGTTGCATTGTTCCCAGTAACATTTTTTTAAACTCCCATGTGATACTGCAATTACATTTCTAGTGAAGAGTGTAAGGGAATGATCTTTAGGAACCTTTATTTTTAAAGTTGAAAAGATTCACATGGTCACAGCAAAAGGGGTGATGCTTTTGGTGCATCTTTTTCTGTACCTTGGATATTTTCTAAGCTGAATCTGAGTTTAATGTGTTCAAATGGTTGAACATACTGTTTTCTACTGTTATTGGTAAGAAGATACCTGCACACAGTGGCATCACTGTATTTGTGAACTAGTTTTAGGTCATTTATAATAAATGTGAGAATCTAAGTTTTTTTCTGCAGATGGAAATTATTCCATGTTATATTTTTATCTAAATTGACAATGTGTGCAGAAGTGGCCTGTCATATCTTAGAGATTTCACAAACAGATGCTTGAGCAACAGAAGATTATACTTCCCATGTGAAAAATACAGGGTTATATTTCCTCTGGCTGTCAGAGGTCTCTCTGAACTAAGTCTTTGTTCTCCTGTTCTGTAGTCTTTATTTGTATCTTTGGGAAGAAGATGGGATTTAGATAACCTTTCTGGGGACAATGGGACAGCAGCAGAACTGTCTGATATATTTGTAAGGCTTCTAGTAAGGCAAGAAACAGTGGTTGAGCCTGTTCTATGCCATGCAGATAACTTGGGTTTTAGTGCAGGTGCTTGAATTTTATGTCTCTTGCGGACACCCCACAAATTAATTTTCTGTTTTGATATGGAAACAATTTTTGTTGTTCTCTCATGAAAAGCTCTACAAATGAGTTGAAAAGGAAACCTTTGAGTTAAAATGAATTCAGCAGTAGCTAATTAGGATGTTCTAGACCATTCTGCTTTAGGGCTCTGTGGTATCATTTCCAGTTCAGTGCATTTTTGTATGCACCCTTTCTTCTCTTGAGTAGTCAGCTTTTTTGACTGTAATTTTTGTAATTATTGTATAGCTTGTTGCTTCTACTAATTCTTATGGAAAGAATGCACTTGTAGGATAACATAATGTGGATCCTGGTGGTAAGATATAGTGCCTTAGTGGCAAATGCCCTCAGGGCTCCCAGTCTGAGCAGCAGGCAGCAGAGGTTAAGGGTTTGTATAGCAGTTATTTTAGTCCTACTGAATCTTTAAGGTCAAGTTTTTTGGTTCTGTTGATTTTATGCCTTCTGGTTTATATTCAACACTAAAAATTATGCTTTTACTTGGTTTTAAAAAAAGACAGACCTCATAAACATCAAAATGCTATATCAGCTTTGCTTGCACTTGTGCCACTGGTAGGTCAAGAGAATTTTTTTTTCCTCCCAGTGATATGTAACTGCTTTTAAGAGAGGTTAAAGAGCAGCAGATGTCCTGTTGCATATGTTTGGAAGGATAAGACTTATGAAGGCATGATTGTGATTTTCCATTTTTTCATCTTCAGTGCTTGTCACTCTTATCTATTTATTACTAGGTACTCTTCTGCGCAACTCATTCCACGAAAATGTGTTGGTCACTTCTATTATTGGAACTTCTTTCTCATCAGAAGCTGCAACTCTGATATCAGCATAGGTCCCTATCAAAATGGGTGAGATATTGTAAGGAACAGACAGTGCTTTTTAGCTTTCACACTTTTGAGCATTGAGTTCTGTCAAAAACAATTATCAGGAAATATCATAAATGCATCATAGAGTTTCTAAACAGAAACATAGCAATGTGGTTACACAATCCAATTTCAGATTGTCATGATGGTCTCCTAGGCCACCTTTGGGAATCCCTCTGTTGGAATCCCTGATTTTTTTCTTTGCTGTCTCACTGATTTTATGGGGCTTAGTATATCACAGGGAAACAGAGATGTTGTGCTACTGCACTTCCTGATTTAGTCTGCTAGGAATTGCAGGCTCTTCCAGAAGTGTGGACCACTGAGGTGCTTTTCCCTGATGGTCAAATATGAATGGTATTTATTCTTTCTAAGCACTATGAAATCATAGAAAGAAAAACATATTTAAATTAGACAGTGTTGTTATGAATCCATATTGGAAATTATTATTGCATTTTATAAATCCAGCATAATGCAAGTGTTTTTAAATAACAAAAAGGGGAAGGTGATCCCAGCCTTTCTTGGAATTCACTTCAACAAAATATGTCTGAGCAAGGTCTCTGAGCTGACATGCTAGCTTTGTGCAGTGCTGGGATTTGTTTCCTTGGGGTGTATTGGGTTAAATGAATTAAATGCAAGCAAAGAGCAAAAAGAAATACAAAATACTTTTTGTCTGTTGTAAGCTAGTTGTGTGGTAGTATGTCTCAAAATTCTTGTTTATAAGAATTTATCATGTTTTATTGATAATTGTTTTCCAAGAAATCAGGAGTGATAGAAAAAAATATTTCTTAAAAAAAATAGAAGGTTAGGTTCTGTTTCATAACATGCTTTTATTACAGATTGCTGACAGTCATTCACTGCCCTTGATTTTTTTATTCCATTTCTTTGTGTGGCAGCACAGATTTGAAAAGGAATGTATTATTTCCTTTTTTCCTCTAGTTTCAAATGAGACTAGAAAGTCTTCTGTCTCTGGGGATATTAGTACAAAGCATGTGATTTCCCACATTTGACTGACATATGGCTTATCCAGTCAGCCTGTAATAATCCTTTACACTTGTCACATGCTTTCTGATACCCACAAACATATGCCTTCTGGACTACTAACTGCTTGAAAATTAAAAAAAAAAAAAAAAAAAAAAAAAGATGTTGCAGCTTGTTTGAGTATATATAATGAAATTCCCAGAAAGATTTTCTTATTCTAAGGTAATTTGATTTGGGTTTTTTTACTTCTTCCATATGGAAAAATAGGGAAAGAGAACAGTGTTCCTTATTCTGATCTTTGTGTCCAGCCCTCAGTTCTGCACTCTGTAGTACAAAAGGAAAACTGCTTCCCTGCACATAATAAGGATGCTGAACAAGCACTGCTCCATGACATTACATTAGCCCTTAAAGGCTTAGTGCTGTGTCTGTGCAGAACAGAGGCAGAAACTGGTGCATCTGGGATCCATTTGGCAGTTCCCATTATCACTCATGACTCTGATTGCACATCTTCTTGGCAGCCTCACCTGGGAGGGCCAGGAGTGAAAACAATTCAAAGGTGAACTTGGTTCTCAGCCCTAGAAATTCATGACTCAGTAGCAGCAGTGTTGGAGGCAGTGTAGTTGAAACTTGTGTGGCTGTTCCCAGTGATAAATCTGCCAAGCAGATGTCCTTATTCAGAGCCATGTCAACCGAGACAATTTCAGCAGTTTTAAATGTGCTAGCAAAGAAAGACCTTTAAAGTCTCAGCAATGTGCCCTTGTGTGCTCTGCATCCTTTAGAAGGAGTCGGTTGATGAGTTTGTTGTATCCACATGCACAGATACTTTCAGTGTGTTTTATTACATTAAAAAACTATTAAAAACAAAAGAGGCAATTACATAGAAATACATGCATAAAAACTCTTCAAACACACTTCTAGACTGATGTCTAGTGAAAAAACAGCATTAAGAAATATTGAAATAACAGAATCAAGCAACATCCACCTGTCATAAGAACAAGTTGTAATAATCTTTGGTAGTATGTGTCACATTTCACAATGACTTTCATTTTTTCTGTGTTCTCTGAATAAGACAGCCTGGTTCACTTAATGTGATTAAAGTTCCCTAGATGGTGCATCAAAGTTGTGAAGGCTCTTTTCGTCTCTGGTTACAGAACGGGATGCTGTCTTTCTATGGAATTTGTCATGTTATCTTATTGGTGTAAGGAAAAGGGATAAGGATTTGTAATTAAACCAAAAGCATTATCTGATAGGGCAACTAAGCAAAAATCAACAGATTATCAGGGGGTTTATTGTGAGTAAACAGTCAATCATAATGTAGTGCAGTGTTTATTTACTTGCTCTATGTTTTCATTCCATCAACTTTTCTCTAAGCACCCTGTATAGATAGAAGAGGAGAGTGAGACTATGAAATTCATCTAGTGTCCTAAAAAAAACCTGCAGCAAGCACAGGAAAATATTCCATGCACCAAATTCCTTGTGTATCATAGGTCCTTAGGGAGACAGCCATCCCAGCTAGCCCCTTCCCAGGGTGTGAGTGTCTGTGTCTGTATGTTGAAGAGCGACGAGATAATGTTGCAGGAGGAATTGATTAGGAGTAATTTGCCAGGGGAAGGGAACTGTATTGTGAGCTGTCAGCAAGTAATGAAGCAAGGATACCAATTGACAGGTGGACCAAAGCATTTTCAGTAGGAGGGAGGAGGAAATCGGTTCCAAGATGCAATTGCTCTAATTGAAACTGTGAAGAGATAAATGGGGAAAGTTTGCAACAGCTGGAGACTACTCTGAAGGAAAACTTTGAGGGTTTGTTATCTTCTCAGGAGGTCTTTTAGTCACCATGGTGATGCCTCTGGCAGACATCAGCAGGGAGAGAAAAAAAGCAGTGAAACTGAAGCCACAGTCAAACAAAAGTCCCCAAGTAAAAGGTCCCAGACATATGGCGGGAAAATAAAGAAATAAATATTGCTAGTGATGTTCTTTGAACTGCCACTTGAAAAGAATTTGAAGGACACGTCTGAACAGTGCTGATTACAGTTTCTGTGTAAAAATTTCAGTCATTATACAGCTGGTCACCAGAAGCAGTAGGGCTGTACCTGGGGTTTTGGGACCCATATGCACTTCTGGAGGACAGCTTTCTTGTGTGTCCCCTAGAAACACTTCTAGAAAATTTGATTGGGTGCTTAGGCACTATGGCTTTGAAGTGAGGATGGTTATTTGAAACCCTGCTTCAGAACCAGGAAGGGGAAAATAAAAGCATGGAGAGAGCTCATCTTCGTTAGTGCTATGGCAGTGTTCAGTCAAAGGTTGGACTTGATCATCTTGGAAATCTTTTCCAGCCTTAATGGTTCTATAATCATTATTAATTTCCTGTTGCTCTTGATATTCAGCTAACTTCTTTATTTCTTCTTTTTTCCCCCTTCCATTTTCATTGCGTTACTCTTATCTTTTTGCTGCCACTTAAAAAGTTTATCTCCTTTTTCTCTATAGGAATCTTGGAAACATGCTCCTTAGATAAGCTGTGTGTAGCACACATAGCCTTTTTTCCATTTCCTCAGTCAGTCCTTTTAGATGTGGATAATTCAGACTGGAGCAGAAAGGAATTAGGTTAGCCAATACTTTTGTCTCTTTTTCCTTTCAAATTGCAAATAGATTGATATAGTGAGTTTAAGTTAATTCAGAAAAATACATACATTTAAGATGTCTGTGCTTCAACATTATTGACAAGCATGCTGTTGTTGACTAGCTTATTTTATAGTGATGGCAGGCAAAATACCACCATTACATCAAAATACCCTTGGGCTGGTGTGGAATGAACAAATCACTAAATTCTGTTCCTGTACTGGAGGTACAGGATGTTTCTTTATGTCAGGATCTCCTGTAATGTCAAACTGGATGCAAATGAATTTACTAAGGAACAGCAGGAATAGCAAAGGAAAAATGGGAGCTGCAGTAATAGGGTTGTGTGCCTGGAAGCAAGAATAATTTTGTTTCAGAATGCTGGATTGGTTGTCTTTTTAAACAGAAATACTTTTCTTTCAGCTTGTGTTGCAATAGTGTCTAGAGAGTCTGATCAATGGCTGACCTTAAGTAGTATTCATGTGTATCTAGGAACTTCCAAATACTTTTCTTTCTGATTAAGTGCTACTTGCCTTACTCATCATTTCATAATTCACTTCTCATGGGTCTTGTTGAAGATGTATGTCATAGAAGATCTGGAGGGGAAAACATTGCAATTGTTTTCTTTTCTGTATACAGAGAGTAGCCTGGAAGGAGAAATAAACATGAGCACAATAATCTATGATGCTAACGCTGCTGAAGAAGTAAAACCAAGTTTTGCAGTTTAATTGAAGGAAACAACATCTTTAGCCTTTCCCTTTCTAATAAAAAGAGCAATAGCAATATGTTTGCAGTAAGAAAGCATGCTGACATGCAATATCTTGATTTATGTAGTGCTTAGTGATGGAAATCTCCACATCTGAAAGAGAGAGCTGAGCAACAATGGAAATTTATGTTTTTCTGCAAACTTGTTAAGCAAGATGCTGGCATGTTGTTAAAAGTGCAGGAGTGGGGGAGGACTCTTGTATTTCTGTTAGTTGGGTAAGCATGTAAAGTTACTGCTGTCATGAGTCTCACATGAGATTTTTGGAACTTATATTTATTCTTTTTTTTATGCTAGTATTTTCTTAGTATGTTTATTTTGATTCTTTTTTTCATAGAAAATTGTTCCTAAGTGGTGTGAGGAAAAACCCAGTACTTTTCTACCCATGAAAGAGCTTGGTTTTGTAATGTTGCATATAGAAAACAAGTGTGGTGTATCTGCAAATATGATGGAAAATAGTAACTATCCTAGATAGTTAATATTTATTTATTCCTGAGATATCAGCTCCTTTACCAGTGGCTGACAGATCTGCTATTTAACTGGTACTTTCTGACTGAATACAGAACTGTATGTAGACCATAGGTCTTATGATGACTGAGCTCAGCGTGGCTGTAGTTTCTCAGTGTCTGGATTGGTTGGTCTTTCATGAATGGACAAGTAGCAATGTTATTTTGGCATCCACTAGCACATAATCTCTGTTCTTTTCTCTGTAAGGCATTATTTATACCCTCTCCTTGGTGTAGTTCAGCTGTAGATACACCAGGGCAAATGAACTTGCACAGGACAGCCTTAAACTCCCTCATCAGGTATAGCCTAACTTGATGTAACTCAGAAGAGAGGATTTTACATCTTTTACATTGTTTGGCTTCCAGTTTTCTTTTTACCACTGGGTGGTCTAGCTGCTATATAGGCCCTAAAAAGTCTTCAATTTCCTTTTGTTCCATCATGACAGTGACTGGTTGCTGATACACTATGCGTAATGCCAAAATAACTAGACAGAAATGTCCATTACTCTGCTCAACTGTGTGTGGTTTAAGTCTATTCTGACACTGTTATACAAAGATTGCTTTGAAAAAGAAAGATCCAGCCCACCTACTCATGGAATACATTGCCACAGAAATATGTGAGTGGTGCAGGAAGTTCAGATACATTTTGTAAGAAGTGGAAAATTTCACTGGTAGTGACTTCAGTTTTCCAATGATTTGTTTTCCCTATTATTTCCCCAATACATTACAGAAGGTATTATATTTGAATATAAATTAATATGCAAACATATACTGCCTTGAAGTACTGCAAAGAGCATGATTTCTTTTACAACTAAATGTACTTGAATTGAATCACTGACCTAAGATGAATTACTGAGATTTGCACTTGTTGCAAGGTCAGAATGACATTCTCTTTTGCTTATGTTTGTGACCTTACTGTTCTGTTGTGGCAATTATTGTCAGCTTATAAATTCAGCATTCTATGACTTATGGGTGAATCAAATGGAAAGAATAAAAGCCAGAGGCTGTTGCTGAAATATAAATAACTTTGAGGATTAGCAAAAGTGATGAAACTGATTGGGTGCAAAAAGAAATAAATTAGTGTAGAAATGTGTAAAGTACTTCAAAGTACTGTATGGATGCCACCTTTCAAGATAACCTATGAACCTTTGAACAAAGGAGAATGAGCCCATGGAGCAGCCTATACCTCTGAGACCATTGAAAAAAAATTGGCTTTTCCTAGAACTTGCTTTCTGTTCTTTGAACACATTCCAATTTATCAGTACTGAAGGAAAGATATGACTGTTGGAATGACATGTTGAAAGAATTTCCCTGAAGAAACTGCAGCCTCTCAGAGACTTTATGAGTATCTTATAGCAGCATTCACTGATGGAAAAGCCAGAATTCTTTAGTAGTCTCATTCTCTAGAGCAAAGGACCAGAACTAGGAGTTGGATTTGGAGCAGAATACCTTAATCAGAAGATCTGACCAAGTTCCAAGTATGCAACATAAGGGAGCCCATTCAGCTTTGCTGAAATGAAGAAAATATCAGATTAATGAACTGTGAGTCTAGACCCATTCCACAAGAGAGAAAATACTTTTCTGGATTTGCAGGAAAATGGGACATTATGATATATGTAGCACTGGCCATACTTGTACATAACAGGACCTCATATAACTCAGGAGCAGGCTCTGTTCTTTGATTAACTAAGTGGAACAGGAGCTTCTCTTTGTTTTCAGGCCCTTAAATAGATGAAGGAGTGCTTGCAGGTCCTGAGACTGAGTGTTCACAAGGGGAGATCTATTTTTAACAGGAATCTCGAGGACAGCATGTGTGAAGAGAGGAAATTGTTTCTAGGATAGAAGAAATATTAAGATCCGAGAGCCTACATCACACTGTGGCACTTTGATCTTCAATAAGTACAGTGAGATATTGTGAGATACTTGGAGAGGAAATAGGTGGGAAAAACAAAACTGAACAAAACAGTCAAAATGTTATTAATATTTGGGGGGAGGGGAGGGAAGGTACATGCCACATCTGCTAGAGAATTACAGAGCAGTCAGCCTGACACCAGTTTCTGGGAAGATTACTAAGCTAATTTTCCTAGAAGCTACCTGCAAGCACACAAAGGATGAAAACCTTGGAATAGCCCACATATATTTACTCCAGGCTAATTATGCTTGGCCAAACTCATTGCCCTCTGCAGTGACACTGGCTCTGGGGATAACATGTAGGAGATTTTTTTTTCACTTCTACAAAGGCTTTGATACAATCTCCTGCAGTATCCCTATATACCAGCCTTTGAGGTATGGGTTGGGTGGGTGGGAAGTTGGCTTGATTTGCTGGTTGGAAGGGCTGGACTCAATGGCACAAAGATCAGCAAGCAGCTTATGACTAGTGATGCCCCTCAGGGGTTGATGCTGATGCCAGTATTGTTTAATGCATGTGCTGATGACCTGGGTGATGAAACTGAGAGTGGTCCCAGCAAGTTTGCAAATTACCAAACTGGGACAGCCAGGGATGAGCAGCAATTTGGAGGGACCTCAACAGGTTGAAAAAATGCGGTCATAATGATGAATCTTATGAAATTTGACAAAAGAAAACATGAACTCATCTAGGATGGAGGATTCCTGTGCAAGAGATGCAACAGGGTGTGTTCTAACTGAATGGAAGAGAGCAGCTGGGTAGAAAAGGTGTTTAACCATTTGCCTTAGAGTCAGCAATGTGTCCTTGTTTTGGAAAGCCAATTATAGTGATCAACCTTAGCAAGAATGCAGTCAGCTGGCTGAGGGAATGCTTTCCTACCCTGTAGTCAGTTTTGAGACTACATCTGGAATACTGCACTCAAGTTTGGGCTTCACTTGACAGAAGGCCTCAAAGGTGCTGAAAGTGTTGGAAAATATGAGAGAACATGGTTTGTTGAACCCTAAGGGAGAGAGGAAGGAAAAACTGTGGTTGTCTTTAATTAGCAGACTAGAAGTTTATAGATAAGACTCATCTTGGAGATCCACAGAAATAGCATGAAAAACAACAGGCACAAGATAGAATATAGAAAATTGTAACTTAGAAAGTAGGACATTAAAACACTGGAACTGGTTGCCAGTGAAGCTCTCTTTGAGACATTCAAAACTGAACTGAAGTAGTTCCTAAGTAACCTTCTCTCACAGACCTTGCTTTGAGTTGGAGAAGAGGGGAAACTAAATGATCTCTACATGTTCCTTCCAATTATCCAATGGTTCTTTGTTTCCAAGCATTTGAGATGAGAAGGTCCACATGTTCCATGTTTTCTGTGGGAGTATAGACCCGACGGAACACTGCTGCCAGTTCAACTCCATGCAAGGTGCTGGATTGGAAATAACTTTTTGTCCATCTTTTACTGGTTTTATATTGTATTCAGACGGAGGCTTAAAAAAGACCAAACATGAATGATCAAAAGTTTGAATGACTAGGATTTATAAAAATGTTGTCTTTCTGTCTCACCTGCCGAAGAAGCCAGGAGGTAAGTTATTATGTGCTACTTGCATGTTTCACTAGCTGTCACCTGTGGAGCTCTGTAGGATGGGAGTGCTGCAGTTTGAGGAAGAGTGACTGACCCTTAACAGAGGGCTTAAGAGGCATTCCAAGCCTGGAGATGAAAGGATGAGGAACAAATCCTCTGTATTATTGAAGCGTGTGAAAGGCATGAAAGAGCTAGAGGTAAATCAATAGTTTGTATTTACAGCATGGGAGAGAAAGAAAAGATAGACTGGGATTTATTTTTCCAGGTTATTTGAGAAAGATTTTTTTTTTCTCCCCCTTTAGGGAGAACAGAAATCAACTTTACATAGAATTTTATGTCTTTGGCACCCCTGAAAGGTGTACCTGAAAGAAGCTCTTTGCTATGTTGTCTCCCAAATAAATGATGAAGTAATTAAATGCTTTGTTGGGGATGAAGCTTGCAATTCACCATAAAGTGGTACAGACAGAAACAAAAATACTGAGGTTTAATGCTTAAAGATAAAGATTAATGCACATTTGAAATATGAGTGTAGAAAGTATTTATCAATTTTAATCAAAATTTCTCAGTGGGAGAAGAGGTTAAGAGGATACGGCCTACCCATTTTTTGCTATTTCTTCAGCCTTCTTAATTTAACTTCTCTTTCTAGAACTTCTTAACAATACCCATTAAATAACTATATGGTTCACTCACTGTTCTAGGAAGCCCCTTCTACGTGCCTAGCTGGGTGTTGGTAGCACTTGCCACTGGTCTACTTAACATTGTGTGGTGATGTGGTGCATTATTCTCTAATATAATGATTGATTAATTTCAAAGGCTCTTTTTAAGAACTGGACATTTCAGGGCATTTAAGATCAAATACTTGTATAGAGGTGCAAAAGTGTGGCATTAAAGCATAATTTAAAATGTGTAAAAAAAGATAATATCCTTCTCTGCAATGATATTATGGATATTATTTGTAATATTCATAGAAACTTATTGCTTTTCTGCCTGAAGTCACCTTAAGCTTTCAAAATGAAGTGTAGGGAAATCACTGCTGTCATTAGATAGATTTGATCAGCCCACAGACCTTTCATTATCCTCACTTGTGTGACACATGCTATTGCTTTGTGCAGCTGAAGGCCACAGGCTCAGGGCCTCTTAGGTGATGATGTATTTCAGCCAAGATTGTAATGGCTGAATTTCTCAGAATACAATAGTGATGAAAAAAAACTTACAGAGAGTGGCTGAATATCAACTCACAAAACTTACTGGTAGTCTCTGCCAGAGGCAAGAAGTGTTGCATTAGCTAAACTGCCTCATGCAATACATGTCTGATGCTGGTGTGTTCATCATGGCAGTGGGAATTTCTTGGACTCTAAGTCTCCTGAGATTATGGTACTGTGTGCCTGTATCACCCTGCTCTTCTGGATAAGGTCCAGGTGCTCCTTTGCCACTGAATCTCATGGCAGGAGCTGTGCTATGTGTAACTGTAAGACAGAGACACTCTAGGCTGGTGTGAAAATTGTCATGCTGACATGCTCTCTAGTGAAATGATAAGAAGGAACTGTGGTGGATGGCTTTGGAGGCTAAACTTCACCTTTTGCCATGAAGGAAGGTAGCCAGGCATGGGAGATTATATGTCTCCCTTGAGTGATATTACATTTGTAATGTAATACAATGGGATAGCAGAGAATGCTGGGAAAGAACTGATACTAAAGACAAAGCAAACTGGCTGAGGGGAATGAAGTCCCAGGTCAAGGTGAGCTAGTTATTCAGAGCCACTCTGCTTTTTCTCTCCCCTGCTGACTTTCTTCAGATACAGTTGTTCTTGAATGATCACAATCAGTATATCAAAATAAACGCTTTAGAGAGTAAGGTAAAAGGAGTTGCTGGCAAGACTGTAAATCCTCTCATGGAACAAATGATAACTCAGCTCAAGAGCCCTTTTGTCCTGGGAGTGTGGGAAGGTTATAAATTCTCTGGAAGTATCTGTCAGTCGGAATTGCTCTGCATTCATCATGCCAGCCCTCTGCATCATTCATGAATGTCATAAGACGCTAAAGAATTGGCACTTCATGGTGAGAATGATTAAACAACCATTACACTTGTCTTTTACTCTGGCATGGTACTTTTAACAGATTGCCTCTACAAAGTCCATCTCTCCTAGTGGTGGATGTCCTTTCACGGTGGCAAGAAGAGGTAATAGCAAGAAAAGCTGCATATCATTTACAGACTAGTTTCTATGCCCTATTACTAGCTCAGGGTACTTTTGTTTTTACATACCCACTTTGTGACCTTGGGGAAGGTTAGAGAGCCCTGGGAATGGTGAGCTTCCATAAAGGCATTTCTGCTCACCATTGACCTTCCAGTGCTTGTAAAGGATAATGTCATATTTAAGGCAAGATCATAAAGCTCAGAACTCTGAATTTTTTTCCTTGATAGACCAAAATGGGCCCCATTTATTCATAGAATACTAGGCTATGTCAACAATAACAACCAGCATGAGAGTTGGTTTTAGAATGAAATTTAGTACCAGGGACCTGAGATCTATTCTGCAGGCTTTTTCCTTCTGAAGTGTTACTTTGGGCTAGCTCTAGTCTGTTTCTGTAGACTAGTATCTTCTTAAAAGCTGGATTGCATCATCCAGTTCGGTTTTAAACTGCAAGATTTTAAGGAGACAAGCTTGTGTGCTTTGAGACTGCACTGATGAGAACCAAAACTTGGCTAGTGGTGATAGATCAAGAAGTTTATTTCAAAAGAATGTTGTTAAAATTCTAATAGGCAGCAAAAAGTTAGATACCTGAAAACTTGCTTCTTTTTCCAAGCTTTGCTGCTAATTTAGCATATTAGATTTGGTTAAACTCTTACTTTCTGAGGCTCTAATGAATACCCAGTAGCTGATACTTCTGGCACAACATTTTTTAGCTATCAAGACTGAAAATTTGGGTATGGCCTCTTGCAATGAGGACAGTGAAGACAGTAAATTTAAACTGTATTTTCTGAGTTGATATCTGTGATTAAGGAAATGTGAGCAGGTAAGTGAGGAAGAGTAAAGGATTGCCTACAGTTAAAACAAGTGAAACCTTGTAGCTCAGACTGGTCATGCAAGGTGTTATGCTACTTAACCTGAAGTGACTAAATGAAGCTGAGAGAACAGAAATTGTCTTTGTAATTTTGTTTTGTTTTTTCTTTGGTTTTGGTGTGGGTTGTTGGGGGTTTTTTTGTTTGGATTTTTTTTTGGTTTTTTTTTTTTTGTTTGTTTGTTTTGTTTTGTTTTGTTTTTTGTTTTTGGGGAAATTTTTTTGATTGGTTGGTTTTCATTGTTTTGGGTTTTTGTTTGCTTGGACTTTTTGTTTTCTTTTAGTCTTTTTGTGAGGATTAACTTGTTATAATGGAATAAATAAAATATAGCTAAAGATAAACACTAGAAAGAGATTTTCTAAAGCAGTATTGACTGGGCTGAGATCAGTATAATAGAATTTTGGCCTTCATCCATCCTGAGGGCTATCTAGGCCAGTTTGTTACCATTCAGATTCTGTAGAACTGTACTGAACTAACATTCCTGTTCTTCCTCCAAGCCCCAAGTGAGCTATGAATCCTGCTGTGCTTCTCCTTCCTAATAGCAGACTGTGTTCAGCTCCTCTGACATGCTGCCTTCTGGGCTACTCGAAGGACATTCTCTCTGTGCACTCTTTTATCAGGAAATACCAAGAAATAAGAAATTGCATCCTGATGCTGCCTCCTCTTTGGGAGCAGAATGCAACTAAGAAATGGTTCCATCTACCTTTATTGAATTTAGTCACAGTTTCATGTAATGAAGTAATGGAGTCTCTTCATAGGTAGTGGATAACTTGACCCTAGTAAACATTTCCTACTGTTCTGCAAGGGTCACAATCTCCCAGACGCTTTTACCCAGAATTTCAGTTGTGTTTGTAGTTTCTTTTGTCTCTTCCTCTGGTGCATAGTGGTTTTAAGTCTTTTGTTTTCTATTTTGTTATAAGTAGCATGGGGAAGTTGGGTTTTGGTATTTTTTTGCAAAATATTTTTCATGCTCTGTAATATGTGGAAAAATAGAAAGACCTGGAGGAATTGTCCTTGTGGACTTTTCCTAGATTGGTAACTGTCATCTAGCTGCATAAAGCTGTGAGGGCTGAATTTGATGGCACAACTGGTCTCTTTACTGAAAGAAATTACTTAAGGATTGAGGGTGGTGGTATGACATAAGTCTGCAAGCAAAGTTGACACTGAGAGGATAGATTTAGGGACAGATTACTGTGCCTTACAGAATGAGAGCTAGGGAGCATGTAATCTATTTAGCAAGAGCAAGTATGGAAAAGATGATTCTTCACACAAAAAAAGGTGATCCTTTTTCACTCAGACTGAAAGTAACACCAGGAGATCTTTAATCCAAACCCCTGCTTGGAGCAAGGTCAGCTGTGAGATCAGATCAGGTTGGTTGGGGTTTTATGTAGTCATATCTTGAAAACTTCCACACACAGAGACTAAAATCTCCTTGGGCAACCTGTTTGCATGTTTGTCCTTGTGAGAAGAGAGCTCTTTCCTTGCTGCAGAGTCAGGTTCTCTCACTTTGAAGTATGGCAGTTGCATCCTGTTCTTCAGCTGTGCACCACTGTGAAGAGCCACCTTTGGCTTTTCCATAACCTCTTTGCAGGTGCTGTGAGACTGCCCTTAGGTCCCCTTGAAGCTGTGTCATCTCCAAGCTGATAAAGCCCCAATCTGTTGGCATTTCCTCACAAGACAGGCACTTCATCCACCCAGCTGCCTTTGTGGCACTTCACTGAGCACGCTCCAGATCCAAAATCAGATGCGTTATTCTAGATGCAGTTTAACAACCACTGTGTAAAGGGGAATAATCACTTCATCTACTAACAGCCTCAAGTCCTGTTAATAGAGTGCAAGATGCTGTAGGCTGCCTGTGCTGGTAGGGCCCACAGCTGGCTAATGTTTAATGTGCTACATCAATGGCAGATTTGTGTGAGTCATTGCAAAGGGTTTGTGAGACATTATGGTGAATGCAAAACTTTTAAATGTATTCAAAGAGAGACTGGATAAGTACTTGAAAAATAGATCTCTTTGGGATTACTCTATAAACAAACCATATGAGGCTGAGTTAATTGATGAGAAGACTCATGGTCTGAGTGCATACTTAAAGGAAATAGGCTTGTTTTACTCTTAGTTTTCCCTGGGTATACACTTAGGATCAATGCTGAAAACATGACAGTGATCCTTGTCTGACCAATCATGTTGTTATAATGGAAATTAACGTATTACTGAAATATTTTCAGTGTTGCAATCTTTTATGTTTAAGCTGGTGTGCCTATGGTCATCTTGCATCTGTTTTAGTCAAGAGCTAATCCCTAAATTCCTTTTGAGATTATAAACATCCCCAACAGCCCTCATGGCAAATTCATATTTGGAAAAAACTTCAATCTTCCTGGTATCCCAGATTTAAAGAAATCCATATTTCAAGCATTAATTATATTGGACCTTGTAGTTCTAGGAACACTCCCTTGCTCTCCTTCTTTTTCTCTTCCAATATTTTTAATGCAGTGTAGCTAATAAGAAGTAACATACTGTCTGATCCAATTGTTGTCTGATGCACACATACTGGGAGGAAAGTGACTTGTATTAATTTGCTGTCATTAAAAAAGACAAACACAGAAAGCAGGCATGATCTGAATTGCTGCTTCTGTTTTCTGGTAGTCTTCCAGCTTTTATAGCTCTTCCTCCTTTTTGTATAGAAGAAGCTTCTTCATATTTTGAAGTGAGAAAGGAATTTCAGTTTCATATCAAACAATGCTTGCTTTTTGAGATGAATATGGTGTTCAATTTCAGTCTCAGAGGGTTTGTCAAGGGAAGAGTGAGCATCCTGAAAGGAAGAAGAGCTAGTTCATGAGAACTCTAAGCACAGAAGCTTGCTTTTCTTTTTCTTTTTCTTTTTCTTTTTCTTTTTCTTTTTCTTTTTCTTTTTCTTTTTCTTTTCTTTTTTTTTTTTTTTTTTTTTTTTTTTTTTGAGGATTACACTGGAAACTCTGCATTTTACAGGGTTTTAAGTTTTCTTTGTTCTTAGGCAATTTAAAGCTCTTGATAAATAAAAGGATGTTTCAGCAGTCATATCATAGAAACTGTTAGGTCTGTCTTTTTCTTTCTCCCAGGAAGGATCCTGTGATGGAATGGTCGAATGAGCCAGATGGTAAAGGTGATTAGATCCTCTGTAACCTTTTTAACCCCCATCTCCTTTTTTTAAATCAAGCAGGTGTTTGTATCGATAGACCTTTTAAACTCGGGGTGTGGTCATCTCTAGGCAATATAGATGTTTCAGCACACCTAGTTTAAGTGATTTCAAGTAAGGAAGAATCAGCTAAATCATCCGTGCTCTTTGGAAGTGTATTGCAAAGCCAGCTGAAAACTTTACCTATTTTCATCATTATTGTTGTTAATGCAGATGGACGCTGTTTCCTTTCTTTGACTGTCCTCAAAATATTCTTTTGTCATTCTTTCACTCTTTTTACTCCTAAGAAATTAATTTAATGAAAATTTGGAGCTGTGAAGCATGTGTGTAGTCTATTTGATGTGGCCAGAACGAGTTAAGTATTAAAAACAATTGTCAGAAACTTCATTTTTTACTCAGTCAATGTGCATCCTTTTGGCAGCATACAGGTTTCAACTGATGTTTTATTGTTTTCATTGGGATGTCATAAACTTTTGGAGTGTAATAAATAGACAGGTGTAATTTGAAAGTTGTGGTTCTCTTTTCTGGTTTGTGCAGTATGTGTTGTTTGCTCCCCCTTAGAGCTGGTGGTCAAAGCATGGATTGTTTTTTGTCAAGTATAGCAAGCTTAAATAAATAAGATGCTGAACTATCTGGTCAAGTAAAGACCTGAGGAGCTACCCTACAGTTGTTTCTCTGACTGGAAACAGAGTGGTCAAATATGGAGTCTACCTTAAGCTGCAAACATATGACCAAGAACCTTAATTTTGGGGCCACTGATCAAATAAGTCTGATCAGATTTCTGGCAAAACTTTCAATCTATGTTCTTAGAATTTACTACTAGAAATTTATCTTAGCAGCCCTTCCTTGCTGCTTTGTTAATCTCCACCTGTGAGGGTGGGATAGCTCTCTATATGCCATGCTTTTTGGAACTGCTTTTTTATTACATGACCAAATTCTGATGCTTCCTGCAGCAGAAAATTTTGTCTCCTTACTTAGTTTCTGCAGATGTATGCCTGATCTCTTCTTTCTTGCTTTCATTCCAGTATTCTAACCTGCATTCCTTTTACATGCCTTTTCTGGTGATGGAAATAGTAAATAAACTGCCTAGTCCAGGTACAGTAAGATAAAGGTCACCATCACTTTTTCTTTATGTAAACTTGGAAAAAGTCCTACTTTTTCTTTTTGAGATTTTGCAGGATTTTTTGAATTTCTGTATAAACTATCAGGTCTCCATTATCTAGTTATCAGAGGCCTGATGATTAAAGGGCTGCTAATTACAGGTGTTATCAAGGTTTCCTTCCTGATGTGAAATGGCTCTTGATTGGCTCATGTAACCTGTGGTCTTGCACAATGTGTTACTGATTTCATTCTTTGACAACATTGCTTCTTGAAAATTACCTAAATTTCAGTTTCCTGCCAAGAATGAAGAGCAAAATGCCATCACCCTTAATTTTCCTGTAGTTGAACTGATAGCTTCTTGTTAAATAGCAGAAAGTTATGATTACTGAGAAACTTGTTAGGACCTTTACACCAGCATATGGAACAGCCTAAGAGGTTAAGAGTTTAAAGCTGAATGAGGAGCCTGAGTCTGTAAAATTATTCTTTCTCAAACAGAAATAGTGTATGTGCACAGTTCCAGAATGCCAGAATGTGCTCTTTTGGTAATTCAGAATTATCTCCTATGTAACCCTGATTTGGGACACATTTGTCTGAATTTACTGAGGGCATGCTCTGTTGGATGTGCACAGGCCTGGAAGGGAAGAAGGAAACATGATTCATTTTCACCCTGTCATTGAGTCAGCTGTTAAGAAATAATTTCATTCCTTTGTGGCTAAGTTTTTGATGTCTGTTTTGGTAATATGTTCTGATATGTGTAGAGGAAGCCTCTTTGGCAATGGAGAAGTGTATCAACTATTTCTACTAATATATAGTATTTATTTGGAATTAAGGTCATAGAGAGCTTTAGTGAAACCCCAGTTTTGTAGGCAGGTGTAGAAATTGCTATTACATGATCCTGCCTGTTTCTGTATCTATCTACTTTTACTCTGTACAGGGTTGTGTGATACTTGTTGCTGATTGGTATGGTGCAAAAAAAAAAATAAATCTTCAGTTGTAGTTTCACCCAGCAATTGCCTGTGCTTTCTACATTTGTTTTAACCTTGTTGCAGTAACAGAAGCTGGTTATTTTTGTTTACTATGCTGTCATCATTGTAACAGTGCTCAGAAAAATGAGGTGCAGTAAGTGCTGAAACATGGAGGTGTATTGTTCATGGCCTGCCTGTAGATTTGGACAGGACAGGAATTTTAGATATACTTTTCCAGAAGCTCAGGGGCCAATTTTATAACTGCTGAGTTATAAAATCTTGCTTCAAACTCAGACTGTTGAGTGCAAGTCAGAATGTGAACTCGAGATGCTTTTGCTTCTCAGCTTGCTCGCCTGCAACAATAATTCCTCACTTGCATTGCTGCCTTCCTCAGCTCAGATGGCCCTCATGAATGTGGGAGGACAGTCTTCAGCATGGGAGAGGCTTGATGTTGTCCTTAAAAACAAGAGCAAGGAACAAATTCCCAGGCTCAGTGGTGAGAAGACAAATGGTGCTGGAAATATGTGGACAAGATATCAAAAAGTCTTATGAAGTCTTGAGAAAAGTATAGTCTCCTACTATGTGTGAATAGTCTTTAGCTGGAGGCAAGTCCAACCTCAAGGAGAAATGTTAAAAGTTTCCTTTGAATCTCCTTATAAGATTGAATCCCATGCTTTTGAAACAGGAGTGGTTTATGGTTTTTCTGCCTAAACAGCAGTGGTCTATCCAGCCTTGTCTGGGGTATTAGCGCTACTGAAGTAATTCATTCTTGATAAACTGTCTTGATAATTTTTCATAAGCTCTTCACTTATCTTTGTCTTAAATGCTGCTTGTATTTATTGAGGAAATAATGATGTACTTCATCAGGCCTGGCCAGCAGGACCAGGACCATTGAATTCACCTCTGTAACTAATGAAAGTATGTGCTTCCTTAAGTTGTTCCTCCTGGAAGTCATAGTATTACCACCAGACTTGGCAAATAAGTAACTCATACGTTTTTCTTTGGCTTTGTGTCTTGTAGCTGGTGCCACGTATATCTTTGGGAAGAGTGGAGGTCTCATCCTGTACACCTGGCCAGCCAATGACAGGCCGAGCACGAGGACAGACCGTCTTGCCGTGGGCTTCAGCACGACAGTGAAGGATGGCATTCTCGTCCGGATCGACAGTGCCCCTGGGCTGGGTGACTTTCTGCAGCTGCACATAGTGAGTACAGACAGGCCCATGTCTCTCCCAGACCTGGGTTTCCCTTAACTGGATATGTGCTTGAAGAAAACTGTTACTCTAGAATACCACGTTTCAAGTTCTGTGCTTTCTGTGCCTTCAATTCTCACCAGGTTAAACTGCCTGTAGTGGCTCTTTAGGGTTTTGTAGAGCTGCTGAATAGGATGCACAGAGAATTAAATCTTGATGCCAAAAGTAATTGGGGAGGGAGGAAACAAACAAAACAAAACTCAAAAGCTTTATGTGATTCAATAGTAGGATTTTTTCAAAAAGTGAATAAACATTTTGCATCAGTCGTAATCTACTTATTCATGTGCACAGTCCTGAATACAGCTGAATTTATGGTGAAGTATTACTATTCTTGGAAGGCAAAGAATAAAAGGGAATGATGGGTTGTTGGTTTTTTCCTCACAAAGAAAGTTAAGTGAGAACAGAACAGATCCTCAAGCTGATATAGCTGCTGCTTGCTTTAGCATGGTAGTTCAGAAGAATAAGAATTTGATGTTAGCACAAGATGGCTTTGCAAGAAAAAAATAGACTTTTGTGAGAACTTGAGAGAAGGAGGTTTTAGGATTATTGAATTACTTGAGAAAATGAGAACACTAGGACTGGAAACACTTGGAGTTTGTTACTTTGTGCAATGCTTTGGGAGGAGAAGAGGCTGTTTGCTGTGGTTTTGTCTGGCAAATAGCCAAGAGGTTTACTAGAGGTAGAGCCTGGTCATGTTACTTGATGTTCAGATTATTTGCAATGTATTATGTATTAATTCGTAGTGGAAGGGAAATTGGGCCGTTTACAAATTTTTAATGAACTGGGGATATGTTGAGGTTTCATGGAACCTTGAAGATGTATGTAAACAGGAAGGAATTCCAGGGACCAGAACAGACCTAATGTGAGTGATGAAGGGCCATAATCTGCTGCTGCAGTTTGCCATATTCAGAATCAAATTGAAGCACTGGGTACATTGTAGGGTGGTTCTGAAACAACCAGACACAATGTTCTAGTACTCAATGCCAGCATTTTAAGTGGTTTTTGTTTTGAATCCTGTTGTAAAATTCAGATTCATTGGAATGGGATAGATATGGCTTGAGCCATTAGACTGTCACCCATTCTGGTTTTTCTCTTTTGTGATATATCCAAATATTTAGTTTGTTTTGTGCTGGAACAAAAATGATATCAAATCCTGGCATTTTTTTAATGTAAACCAGGTTTTTCTTCCTTTCTTAAAAAACAAACAAAAGACCCCAGAAGACTGAAAAAGTGAACAGTGCTAAGCCTGGTTGGAGCTATGTGACTCAGATTAAGTGAATGTGACTTGACATGTCTGAGCGAGGCAATGTATATTCTTCAGGTGTTATATTATAACGTGTAAAATGCTCTCAGTTAACTGGAAAACAGTATTCTTACCTGTGAGGAGAGGTGCAGAGAGATGAATTTGTTGAGGCAGTAGAAAAAGTTGAAGATGGGATCATGTTGCTCTTGGATGCCTTATGGGGTGTTATAGAGAAAATGAAGGTCAGGCTCTTCTTTGTAATAATCAGTGGAGGGAAGAGGGGAAATGGACAAAAGTACCAATGAAAGAAGTTTTAGTTCTGCATTAAGATAAGTACTTGCACAATGACTCTTTTCAGCATTAATGATGAAGCCACATTTTTTTCTCTATATTTCGGACTCAGACATTACCTTTCTCTACCCTTAATTGAACATTTTAATGACTGATTTTTTAAATTTTGCTGAAATTTAATAAATTTTGCTGAATAGACTAAAACAAATTGAACCTGAAACATAAGCTTTCATTAAAAAAAAATAATAACAAAAGAAAATTTTTGCTTTCTCTTCCCAACCAGTTTTGGGGAAAAAAAAAAATGACAATGTTTCAGCTTCTTTCCCATTTATTTTAAACTACTCATGCATGGTGCTAGTCTCAGATTAGTTCAGATATTTAAATAAAATCTACTAATTGTGAATGATATTATTGCTAAAAGTTCCATTGAATGCTTCGTGTGTAGTGAGGCTAATTTTATCGCTGAAGCTGCTCACTAGCAGTAAATATAGAACTAGTTCAGCTTTAATTTCTCTTTTATTTGTGGTCAGAATGGATTAGGAGGATTTGCCAGTCATTCACGAGGAGCAAAGGCATGCTGCTGTGCTCTTCTGGGTATGGTATTACTCTTCATCATATATATATAAAACTGATTCTACCTAACTGTTCAAATAAAGAATGTGGTCTGAGACTCATGCTGTGAAATGCAATAGGAAAGTTGAAGAGGAACTTTTAAAGTGTTATTGACTTCTTGAATGTCTGTAAGACTTATTTATCTCTGGTTTATGGTTCAAAGAAGTAGAAGTGAGTTTATATCAGGATTATTTTGGAAAAAAATGAAATCTGAGGTTAAAGATGCCTCTTGAAATGCCGCTTAAATGTAAGACCACTTAGGATCTCTTAGAAAATTGCATGCAAACTTTTTATGACACCAAGATTTTTTGTAACTATTTGAAAACTACCACATGCTTGTACTGTCATAATCAAAGACTTTGTTCATTTTCTTTTCTTCAAAACCTTCCATTAGGCCATTTTCAGTTGTCAAGAAAAACAAGTCAGCATAGGTAAAATTGTAATAGAAGTGATATAAAGGGATAAATAGATTTTTGAATCAGAGCTATGAAAATATAATAAAATAAACTTTGAAAACCCAACTACTTAGACCATAAAAAATATAAGAGAAAGAGAAAACACTCATTTTAATGTAGTTTGTTTTATATATATTCAGCATGTTGACTTTTTCAGGTGCAATTATATTTAATCATAATAGTAATAATAAAAGTGACAGAGGTTTTCCTGGGTTAGTAAAAAGTCCTGGAGATACCTCTTTTCCTGGAGCCTTTTTAGATATTCCATTCACAGACTCTTTTGGATGCTATTTACTGCATGCTGACCTCCTCACACTTCCCTGGATGTTCTATTGGTGATGATCATTGTTCTCTAATGTGCATCACTAAACTAAAATCTAATCCAAAAGTAATAGTAATGGCTATAGTTTATCAAGGTCTGATGATATTTTAAAGATTGTAAAAGTTGCTCATACTCTTCTAAGGAGACCTTTTTGTAGTTAGCCTGCTTTTTGAATATCATGTATGTTCTGGAGTGTCCATTGTGATCTCTTTCTATTTGTAAGATTTGAAGTCAAAGAAGATATTTTATTTTGAAGTTATATATTTACCTGTTTAATTTACAGTTGTTCTGTTAGAATTCATTTTTTAATTACGAGTCTTTCAGATTTTGTGGAAATTTATTGACTAAGATGTCGGTTTTATATGACAAAAAATTACAGCCTCTGAAACTATTTTCTCTCCTGACTTGCAGTGAAGTATGAGGTGGCAGCCCTGCAAAAATGGATAGCATACCATCCAGATCGATGTTGCATATGAGGCATGAGGTGTTTGTGTGAACAGACTGTAGCACATGGAATGAGAGTGCTGCTAGAGAATCAGATCCCTCCTTGTGATATCTTTTTGTTTTTCTGACAATTCATTCGAAGCACAAGTCCAAACCTATAGCAGGAAATCATCTTCCACAATGGATACTTAAAAAACTGCATGTCTTGAGTTGCACAGGGTTCAATATTTCTGTATATTCATTCACTTTATACCACTACACCTAATTTTTTGTGCTTTACCACCTACCAAACATAGAGATGAAATGGGGAGAGAAACAGCTGCAAGTGATGATGTGTGTCATTTTTGCTGTAATTGTGGAGACAGAAATCATTCATGTGTGCTGCTGGTTTAGTCTGCACTCTCATTTTGCTCTGTGTGGTAAACTGCCATCAACTCTCTGGATCTTCAGAATAGTATTGTGAGACTGTTCTAGTTTCTAAATTCCCCACGAGAAGGAATTTAGTTTTGGGCAAAAATGTTAGTAATTTTGGGATGAGTTTTGCTTAAGTAGATCCAGGCTAGGGAGTATCCATCATTTAGCACCAGACTACCACTGAAGGCTACAGAGTCTGATGTAGTCCATTCTGATTTTTAAGCAATAAGCTTAAGAAAAATATAAGTTTTCCTTGAGTTAGAAATTGAATTGCTAAATGAGAATAAGTATAAATGGATGAAAATGAATGTGTACATTCAGCCATTTATTTATTTTTCAGTTATATTGTGATTGGCCCAAGTCTGTCAATTTTACAGTTGTAAAACCAATTCTGGCTCCTCTCTATGAAGTCTGCCTTCCAAACTGCAGTGGCATCTCACCTGAGCAGATACAGAAGAGGAAGATGATTTAGAATCAGGAGAAGCATAGACACAGGGTTGCCCTTATAACCAGAGGGTATATGATGAACAGAATAACTTAAGGGCTACTCTGACATAACAAATGGAGACAAAATACAATAGGAGTTCGTGTTTCACTTTTCCAAAACCCAGATCTCTTTGATACAAAATATTTCAGCCTTTGCTAGACTAAATACAATAGGAGTTATAACATGGTTACATTTTTGAACCCAAGAAAGAAGAAAGAACAGGGTTTTCTTAAGACTAACCTGCATTATTTTTCAAGCAGTATATCAGCCTGTAGGTGTCAGGCTGTAGACCATGAAAAGAAGTGAGTGATTTGCTTCAATATCCTGTTTTGTATTTTGCTTTATTTTTAGCTGCCTTTACTGTTGTTACAGTTACAGTTTTCTCTTAGGATGATTCACCATGTTAGACCACCTTTTTTATTCTTGTATGGAACCCTAAGTTTGTTCAAGTTAAATTTTTCTGAATATAAATAATGTTATTTACCATATCTTGACCATGTTTACATTGATGTCCTTTTAGAACAGTGCTTTTTATTCTTGCCTTTCCAGAATTTCAAGCAGTGTAAAGAAAATTTTTGAGTTTGACACAGTTCTTGGAGAATACCAGAAGTGGTTAAACAGTTATCAGTTCTAAAGTGTTTAAGACATATCATACCTCATTTCCTTCATGAAACAGCAAAGAGATGTGTACATTTCTCCTAATTTAATTTATAGAAATTATGAGCCTCTACAGATTGGTATAGAACACATATTCAATCAAAGATGTTTTATAGTGAAGCAACCAGTAGGATCAGCAAAAGGTGAAATGTGACAAAGGATTATTTGTTGAAGCAAGAAGTTATTTACAAAATGGCTAAGTGCAGGAGACAACATCTTATATAACACATTTAGCTGAGGAAATGAATAACTAGTGAAAAAGAGTGACTAGACTGCTTGCTGGTAAGGGGAGAGAATTAGGATGAGATTTCAAGCAAAAATTTTTATTGTCTAGATCCTTTGAAGGTCTAAAAGAACAAACTGTCTACAGACAATTTTTTACCAATACAAATCTAGCAGCCATCCTGAGGGAGTGCTCTGCAGGTCTCCTGGGGTTATTAACATAAAAACTGTCTGAATGTAGCTTTCTGCTAGAAGTATGTTCTTTGGCAGAGACTTCTGAATATACTGTCTTTAATAGGTACCACCTGGGAATTAACATGTGCTAACCTCCTAGGCAAGATGGAAAATGAGCCAAGTGAGGGGCTGGTAGAACTGTTCTGATTTAAAATTAGTGTATGAATATTCACTGGAGTGTCTCCTTCACATCATCACATATATAACATTTATAAACATGTGTTATAAAATGTTAAAATGTTTTATAAACATTTGTTACTGTGATTTGTCAATTCTTGAAGTTCAGATTAATTAGTTAATGGATACCTTTAACTTAACTTAGGTTGCACTCTATTTAAGGTAATTTGGATTGGCAAGAAAATCCTCATTTAAGATGTGGCCTATATGTACATATACTGCAGTACTTTAAAAGTGTCCTACCTCTCCTTTCTACAGTGGAGCAGTTTTCTGCTTGGCTGTGTAGGCCAGATAGAGTGCTGTCACCACAACAATTGGGGTGGCAGTACTGATCCCTAGAAGTAATGAGCAAATTGGGAGTCTAGAACAAGCACTGAGCTATTGTGTGACAAATAGGTTCTGAGTGTCTTACAGAGCACACCACAAGTGTTGACATCCTTTCTATAATTATGTTATTAAATGCAAGTTTTAAGTCACATCTTCCTTTTTCCTTAGGATGATAGTCATCTTCTGCAATGGCTGTCATCTTAATGGCACTCCATTTCTTTATGTTGGTCACAGGGACTGGAGACAGTAACATCACCCTAAAAGCTAATTTGTAAGATAAAGACAAACCTCAATGAATTCAGAAGTAAGTGAATATGCCCTGGAATTTGGAAGGAAGCACAGCTGGAACAACTAACCCAAATTGACCATAGTGACATTCCATACCATAAGATAATGCAAAAACAATGGCAAAAAAATGCAGGGAGAAGAAGGGAAAGAGGGGATGCTGATGGTTTATGGCCTATGTTTTTCCAAGTAAGTTTTGTGTGTTGTGGCCCTGCTTCCTACCAGGAAGTGGCTCAACATCTGCCTGTAGATGGGAGGCAGTATGGTTTTATTTCACTTATTAAGCTGTCTTTATCTCCATCCACAAGACCCCTTACTTTTGCTTCTCTGATTTTCTCTGCATCCTCACTGGAGAGGAGTAAGTGAATGTGCAGCTTGGGGGGTGCTTATTTACTAGGCAGGGTCAAGCTGTCATGCATAGCCTTCAACTTGGAACAGCCTCTGTTCCTGACCATGTACTTTGAAAATGGTGAATTTATTATAGACTACCCTATGCAGATCATCTGCACAAAAAAATTGGACTATAATATAGCTGCTTGCCCTTTATGTCAGATTTATAAAATAAAAAATCCCCATAGCAAATATATATAATTTCAGCATTGTTATTTTGCCTGGGAGAGGCTATATCTAAATGAGTCTCAAATGTGAGATATGCTCGTCACTGGCTCTTTTGCCAGCTGGTGTAAAACTGCCTAAGAGCCTGACTTTTTTTTTTTTTTAATGGAAGCATTCTATTTAAATGCACAATGATCTTGTCCCAAAACGCTCTGTATTTTTCTGTCCTTTCCTAAACTCTTTTGGTCTCTGAAGTCCCATGTGTTTGTGCATGCTGCATTTATCATTCCCTGGAGCACACAAGAATTAGTAAGGGAAAACTAATTTGAAGACAGGAAACGGACTTTCAGTTTTCACGCCAGCTTAAAACAAGTTATCGGTTCTTCTTTTCTTATTTTTAGAAGGTGATTAATAATCCATTTTTAATGTATTTCACCTGGTGCATAGGAATTGTCCTATTTATTGTTATCTCCTAGCTCTAGAGCAGGAGGCTCTGGAAGGAGGCTGCTAGTTGAGACTAACCCTGTGAACAGGAGGGAGTTTTTCACCGCAGTTTGCAGTAAATTGTAACTCCTTCCTTGCTATTTACTGTGTTAGTCTCTAAGAAGGAGCTAGGCACTGCATAGGATAAGAAAAAGGATCAAAAGAGGCTCCTTGCCTTTCTCAGAGTTTGTAGTTTATTGCATGGTGGTCCCAGGGCAAAAGAGAGACAGAAACTCAGATAACTCTTTTCTAGGAAAGGGTCAGGGAGGGGAATTTGGCTTTATGCCAATAGGATAGGGACAGGGGGGAAGGGTTAAAGCATTCCTTGTACCTCTGGTTTGGGTTACAGCAGCGGTTCATGGCTGGCAGCGTTTGGCAGCGTGGCTTATCCCGTTATCCCAGTGACTTTTGGCGCTCCACTCCCGCTCTGCCGCCAGGTGCGGGAACGGCGCGCTGGCGACCCGCGGCTAAAGATGATGGATTTTGGATCCCCAGCTCCATTCAGCTCAGTGCTTGGATACAGGGATTCATCAGCTCTTCACTCAGTGGCAGTTTGTGCGCAGATCCTAGTGTTTTTGCACGTTGTGGAGCTGATTAGAGTCATGGAAGAAAGTTGGTAGGGCAATGCTGGCATGAATAGTAAAATTGCTAATTAGACCATAAACTGGCCTGATTAGAGCCACCAATCTGAAAATAATTTGGGGAGTTTGGCTCTCAAATCTTTTGAATTCGGCTGGACAAAAGAGAGTGAAAATTTTGAATGGGAGGAGATGAAGGACACTCAGTGGGAAGTTACACTTTGGTAACTTTCTGAAACCTGTCTTAAAGATAAAGGCAACTAAATACTGTAACTTTAAAGAGAGCTTTGCTGAGTCACAGAAGCATCTACTAAGATCATAATGTTTTCGTATAGTGGACAGCTTTTTTACAGAATAGATATTTTCCACTTCTAGTGTTGTACGTCTGGCAAAGTCAGACATTAGTATTTCAGTCTAAGTGCAGAAATAAAGTAATTGCTCTTAATTAGAAGCAAATGGGATCACTCACAGAAGGATTCATCCTTAAATATGCAGCTTCTGTTTAAAATGCATTCTGGAGCTTGAAACTTGCTTATTTTGTCCAGGTTTGTCTTAGGATTCATTGGGGTTCTGTGAATTGCTATTAGATATTAAACAATCAAATCTCAGAGTACCTCACATTATCTATCCAAACACCCTGTATGGCAGTAAATATTATGCTATTGCTTGTTCTTGTACACTGTACAATCAAATACTATGGTTTGCTTGATATTTCTTTTACTCTCTTTTGACTGTAGTGTTTAGGTAGAATATGCCATCTAAGGCTATATAATATATCATAATTTCAATAAAACCTGGGATTAATAGCCTTTCCTGTTTTGCAGTACTTTCTCTTAGTGTTTCAGAACTAATAATTGGGATTTTCAAGTTATGTCAGAGTCACACAGTTTGGTCAGTGAGTGAATAAACAAAGAAATATTAGGGATACTTTTTTTTTATGGTGACAAAAAATTTCTCCTCTGCTTCTTAATATTTTTCTTTTAAATACTAAACACTAAGGAATTGAAATGTAATGTGAAGCTTTTCCTGAGTCAAGGAAATAAGACCACCTCCAGTGAAGTTCTTTGCTTGAAAAAATCAAGACTCAAAGAAGACAAGTGTGAGATTTTCAGTAGTCATTCCAAAAGAGACTAAAATCTTTCATATTTATAGTTTCTAACAATTGGCAATATAGCTTTTTTGCCTTTTATAAGAAGCTTTACACTTATGAGCTTGTTCAGACTAACCCATCTTCTGTATGCTTGGTTAAATTGCACTAATACGTTCTAAATTAAATCTGTTTGCAATTAAAGCCTTTATCACCTTCTCTATGGTTGCATCAAAAAAGTAAAACAAAATTCTTGATCTTCATGTTAATGGATAGCAGCAGGGTACAATAATAATTCACCACACATTTAGACATACTGAGTACTACTCAAAAGCAATTAAACAAAGGCAATTGTCAGTATAATTTACCCCAGCTTGGTATCTGATGTAACCTTCTCATCAAAGGTTAACAACTGTTTCATACTACATCAGCTACAGCAAAATGAATTGTTTCTCTATTAAGCCTCTGGGAAGAACATCCTAAACAAGAACATACTATTGAATCTTATGAGAAAAAAAAATATGAACTTGATCTAATCCAAGCAATATTGCACATTGTTTGCAGTATGACTAGAATTTTATAGGGTTTCAAAACTCAATGCAGGGGAAAAGTAACTCAATCATTGATGTGAAACTGACTGAGATGAAAATCATCTGTTCTAAGGAATATGAAAGACTAGCCCTGCAGTTTGATATGGGAAATTAAGGGCAATTTTGCCTTTTCCTATTCTACCAGGACACTGCAGAGAAAATTCTGAGGAGAAAATGCACTGGAATTTGGCTAAAACTCTAACATTCAAATTCTTGTGAGTTTCTCTCACCGTAAGTTTTCAAGAAAGGGCTACAGTGCCTATTCAGAAATATTGTTCTAACAGTTACTACAATGCCTAAAACATACTTTTTGCAACTTTAGAGTAGTTATATAAACACAATACACCACTGTATCTCTTCAAAAGGTAGTTTAAGCATGCTTATAAAATGAGAAAATTTGTTAAATGGTGTAACTAGGTTAAATGATGTAACGAGTGCTGTTGCCTTAGAACTGTAGCTGGCTGGCTCTGAATGTTCATCTTCTCTTTTCTTAAATCAGAAGTCTTCAAAGTGCTCCCTTCTCCCAGCCCTGAGAGGTTTAGTATCAACAGTGGGGGAAGGTAGTGCCCTGGGAAAGCTGCTGCTGTCCACATATCTGAGAACTGGTTTTACAGCACCAGCTGCTGTGTGATGTGTTTGTTGTTGCCTGTTTTCCCTCCCTAAGTGCATGGAGCCTGAGCTTGCTTAGCTTGTGTGTTGCTGGGGTCAAAGCAGAAGTGGTGTTATTTGTGCTAATAAGCCTCTCCCATTAGTTAACCTTTCAGTACATAAAGCATGATTGAACTGAAGGATTCCTGCTGGTTTGAAAGGCTTTTATGTTAAATACATGATACAGGTGTTTTCTTCTTCCACCTGCTGATGTAAAAGTGGGATTGTGGGATGAAGACACTGTAAAAACTTCAACAGTCTGAAAGCAAGTTGAAGTAAAGCTCATGTAGTGTGAATGGTCTCTTAAGTATCCTGGCATACCTTTTTTTCTGCTACATTTAAGTTCTCAGTGCTTTGTTTAAACAATTTCTAGCCTACAGAAAAAGACTGCCTCTTATAACTGCTATAATTTGGGACAGTGCAAAGCATCAGCTGGGCATATTTTTACCTATATGTGATAACCAAGTATATTACCAGTTCTGACTGTCCAAATTTACTTTCAAAATACACAGCCCTTGTTTTAGCTTATTCTTTATTCTTGTCAATTACTGATGTTAAGAGTGCAGTTTCTGGAAGGTGGGTAATAGCAGTCATTAAGTATGAAAAAGGAAAGTATCTTATACTGACTCAGGCTTCCTTTGCTTTCTTGTTTCTTTTATTGTATTATTTTTAGAAAATATCATCTGAAATCCAGTGCCATGTACAGGATTTCAGGTTTTGCATCATTAAACGGTTTTAGTATGATACTGATCAGCCTTAAAGAGGTGGTGGGATTTATCAGTTTTGTAGACAACTATGTTCATGCTTCTAATAGGGTATCTAAGCTAGCAATAGGAATAGATCCACAACTCTGCAGGCATTTCTCTCTTTTTAAGGGGAAAGGATCTGGTCTGTGTCTTTAAGTGCATTGCTAAACAATTCTTAGGAACAGTCCTGTTATTAGCTAGTTATCCTTTCATAGAAGGTATGTTGTATGATAAATATATTCAGAGAGACTAGGCCCTCAATGATAATACTTTTGCTGTAGTTCAAGTGGGCAGCACATACTGCAGCATTGCAGATTAAGTGACAGTATGTTCCCTACAGAACAGAGAGGTTAATACAGATTTTCAGGAGTAGCCACTGGATTTGTGTTATATAATGAGCTGGGCAGCATGTGGAAAAAATTGGGATGTGCTGAAAGATATTTAAGCTGTTGGACTAGGAGACATTCAAGGAGAAGTAGGGGTTCCCTTTGGGTGTGATTTTCTGTGTGGTGTACTAATGTGCTGAAGCCTGTGTATAAGTTTATACTCTGCAGCATCCATCATGCCAGGGATCACTGCTGACACTTGCTTTTTCACCCTAACAGTTTTGGGAGGGCTTGACAAGAGGAATTTAGTCCACTGTTCTGTTACACTGAAAGGACTTTCCTGCAATGTGTTAAAATCTAACTGTACTGATTCTGTCCAGTTGACTAGAGAATGTCCAGAGATTAGAAAATTTTCTTCTTGTATTAATTATTTGAAGAACTTGTAAATCTTTGAAATGATCTTCACTGTTTCTTCTAATTCATTTAATGTTTCTTTACTTCTTAATGTTGTGCTCCTGCACCATATTCTCGTTTTCTCTCATCTGTGTTTCTGTGAAGGGAAGGGGTTGTGATTTCTCATTTATATTTCTTCAAAACTTAATTTTTGGGGAGCTCCTACAATTGTTGCTGTTAACTACCTTAATTTTTTTCAAAGGAGATTAACTCAATTTTAACTGGCATCTGTACGTATAAAGGCATAGAGTTCCAACTATTTTACATGAATTTTTCCTGTGTTCTCTTTCTGATGGGAAAAGCCTGTTTGGTTTAGGAGCTTCACATACAGATGAGGTTTATGGGGGTTACTGGATGAGCATCTTGATTGAAGAACACACAGCAGGGGAAGGACTATCTAGATTATCAAGTCCAATCCTCTACCCTCATAGCTGTACCATTGCATCTTATTTTCTGGCTGTATCAGATCTACCTCATCCCTTCTGGTTTTCTGGTTTTGCTATTTCTCTTAAAAGCTGTTCTAAAATCACTTTTTTCCCTATGATTTTAAAATTTAATTTATTTCAATGCCTGTAAGTATTCATACATGTCAGTCTAACCTTCATTTGTTTTGTGCCAGTGTTGGCCTTCAGCTCCTCTCTGTTTTTTGATGCTTACCTGTCAGTGGCATTTACAGGGAATTGCATTGCCTGTGCTCTGTGCCAGCAACTCCCCACCAATCCCCCCAGCTCTCCTGGGCTATCTCTGTAATATAATGGGTCATCATGAAGATATCCCAGGACTAGTGCAAATTCAAACATACAAGTCCACAAGCTGCAGCTCCAGGCAGATTTCACTGCTTTTGCACCTGAATGTTCAGCTGTGTTTGGGAGGGTTTATTCATGCAGCTGCAGCACCAAATGCCCATTGCTATTTCTTATAGACCCAAGCTGGGTCTTTGCAAACTATCCAGGGTATCTTTGGTTCTGAGCTTGGTTGGCTGTGTAGACACAGCTGGGTGGATTTGCACACAGATGCCATCCAATCACATCTGTTCCAAAATCCTTTTACATCAGTGGTGGGAGCAGTTTAAAGGACATGTTCTCAGCCAAAACCTTTCCATTCCCTCCCAGTGTGGTGGTATTCTTCATAACATCATTACTTATTACAGGTAATTATTTTCCTATAACCGATTTTTCCAGCTGGTATGAAATGATAATGCTGGATTAGAAGGCAGAGGGATATTTCTCTGGTTTCTTGTTGTCAGTCTAAGAAAAAAAGTATTTTGACACATTAGATGGCATGTTGACTCAGTTTATAAAACCTTTATCAGAGACATCATCATGTGATATGTAGTCTGCAGACTTGCAGTGATTCCCAAGATGGCTATTAATGGGCTTGTGAACTTGTGAATAGAGAGTGGTAAATCTGGCCTTTGAGATAATTGAAAAGACATCACTTGTAATGTGAGCAGTGGCACTGAAGGATGATTGCTGCTCTTTAGGGACAGAGGTAATACGTTGTTGCATCCAATTTTGAAGTGAGGCACCCAATATTGATTTACTTTGGCCATGTCTTAACATCCCTTGATCAGTTGCAGAATGTATTTCCTGCTTGCCCTATTCCTATCCCACTCCTCTCAGAAGAGCTATTTGTTAGCAGGCTTATTTATTTCCTTAATGAAAAACTTAGATTACAAAACTGGATGTGAAACTAAGCTAGGAAAATAAGGGATTTCTAGAGGCATAGGGAAGGAGTATTGTTCAGTAGTGTTCTCTGCAAAACATCTGTCTTTACTCTGACACACATCATAATGACCAAAGTGATGATAATTCAGTAGATTTCTCAATATTGCCACTATGAGATGTACACGGTGACTGATTCTTATTTCTTTCTTCTTTGAATTTCATTGTCTTCAATGAAAGTGGCAAATTGTCACTTTAAGCAACTTTAAATATATCAAGCTTGGGGATTTTTTTTTTTCCCCTATAGAGGAATTGTGAGTACAAAATCTCTTCACTAACATTCATAGGATTCACAGAATCATAGATTATCCTGAGCTGAAAGGGACACACAAGGATCATCATTTTCCACTCCTGGCCCTGTGCAAGACAACCCTAAGAATAATGCCATGTGCCTGAGAGCATTATGCAGTGTAGTACTTGGTTCATGATGCATCTTCCCCAGTGCTTCCTGAAAGAAATTCCTGATTTGGAGCTACCCATGAAGGTGGTGCTTGACAGTCACTGAGTAGTTTCTTTGTTCTTTGAATGTGAAAGAAAAAAATTGGTTTGTTACAGAAGCTTTCTGGCATTCACATTTGCACTTCTGTGTCAAAAGCCACCCTTTTCCTGGGAGAATGAGTTTCTCTGCTTCTTTCCCAGAACTGCTGATACAATAAGTGGTTTTGGGGTTTGGGGGTCACTCATATCACCTGGGCAAGGCAAGGTCCAGAGAATACATTTAAGCTAGTTAAAGAGCTCAAAGTTTTAACTGCTGAGCATTGTTCCATACTGCTTAAGAAGTCATTAAAAATTAATCTTTATGTGTTTTTTTTACTCAAGTACAACGAACAATTTTTTTTTTTTTTTGCTTCTTGCCTATTGGAGTAGTGACTCTGTTCACTTGAAGTGTATTTTCAACAAATGGAAGACCAGAAGGGAGAAAGTTTCTCTTGTCACTTGCTTAAAATGAGAACAAAAAAAATTACTTCCTCCATAATTTTGGTTTGTCTTTCCTGGACTAAAGAGCCTGTGGTCCACATCTCTACCAAACTGCACTATCTCAGGTGTATAAATTAGGTACAGAGATGAGAGGGACCCCTAAAAATTATAGCATAAGTGGGCAAATATCTGCAAAAATAAATTAATCTGCTTCAAATTTGATGTATCCACAGATGTGACTGAGCCTTGTTTAGATACCACTGGGAGGAACAGGAGAGGGTGTTATGCACCCATCTGAATTATTGCATCACATCTGTAAAACCATGGATTGGGGTGGGCAAGGTGGAAGCTGCAGGGTGGCTTCTGTGGGACAAGACCAAGGTATGCCCTGTGCCAGATTCATCTGGCTTCAAAATGGACCCATTGCAGGACACAGCTGAGCCCCTCAGCCAAGCCAGTGCCACCTGTGGAAACACATTCAGGCAAGGGCAGAAAAAGCCAAAAAGGGGGTGGGGGTTGAGGAAAGGGTGATAAACATCAGAGATAACACCAAGGTAAGAGGATGAGCTCCATGACACAGCAGGTTATCCACTGTAGCCTGTGAAAGACCCCATGCTGGAACAGCTGGATATTTTTTTTTAATTATCTGTGGAGAGTCCACTCTGAAGTAGAGCAGAAGTGTAAGAAAGAAGTAGCAGCAGAGAGGAACTGCCATGTGCTAACCATAACCACCCCATCCATGTTTGTTGCCTCATTGAGGGGCCTGTGTGTAGCTTGTGGTAATAACAAAGGCAGGGGACTGGAATCTGCAGTGAAGGAGTCAAGTTGAGCCTGGGAAAGGGGGTGGAGAGATGTTTCCCTTCTGTTTTAATGCTGGTATTTTTGTTTCCTGCTAAGCCAGCTATTAAATAAATAAGTATACATTAACTACTAGTAAATTAATTTCCCTCAGCTGCATCTGTTTTGTACCCAACAGTAATTGGAAAGTGATTTCCCTGTCTTTATCTTGAACCATGAGCCTTCTTGTAACTAATTTTCAGCAGAAGGGAAGACAAACTAGAAAGGGAAGTGAGTAAGGAGCTGGGTGAGAGTTTGGCTGCCAGCCTGGTCTAAGCCACAGCCACTACAAAGCATTAGGGGGACAGTTTTGAGCAAATGGGAGACTGAAATTCCTTCAGTTTGTTTGTTGGCAAACCTGAATCTGCTCCATATGGAAAGGCTACATTTGACCCTGATGAGTGCTTTGAATCTAGAAAGTCAAGATAGTTGAAGGTGTCTGTCTCAAAGACAGTAAATTTAGGCTTCAAGCTGTCATCACTGCATCTCATGCTGTCCAGGTTTGTGCTGCTTCTTATGATTTCTCCCTCCTGCCTTCCTTCCCATGTCTGAGCTGTTAGCAGAGTATGGATGGTGTGCTTGGAAATGTGTTATAAGTACTGACTCATAGCTTGTAGAAAATTTGGAAGAAGCCATGGAATATAACTATAGTCATTTAGAAGTTTAAAACAAAATAGAACCCTCACAAGATCTGGAATTAATTTTCAAAGTATGAAAGGACTCCTGTTTGAAGGTAAGAGGGTGCTTTATTGTACTAATATAAACAACTCAGTTGTTTTAGTTTTTGAAAGTGCTCTGATTATTTTTGATAGAAACAGACTATTCTATTGAGAATTTTCACTGAGATCAATATTAGATCTGAAGGTTTCTAATGATAGTGTCTTACTGAAAATCCTGGTAATTTTTGTTGTTGATTTTCTCTATTACTTGTGTTTGTCTGAATGATAGAAGTATCTAAAGCAGCATGAAGAAGCACATCCTTTTAGCCTGTGTGTGTGCCAACTTATTGTCATTTTCTGCCCCCACAACTGGAGTGCTGGGGGATTCCTTCAGGCTTTGGAAGCTCATTGAAGGGTTGCCAAACTGAAGAAAAGTATGATTCAGTATAGATGAAGGGAGTATAATCTTCAAAATATGGGGGTGAGGTGATAGTGATGGTCCATTTAGAAGGATGAAATTGACATTTCTCAAAGATCCACTAAAAACTTGCAAGTTAATGTCTAAAACAGTCCAGGACTTCCTGAAACTTTATCTGAAGAGTGACAAAGGTCAGCAGAAAAGTATTTGCAAGCAATAATGTGTTCAAAGTGGAAGGTAAGATAAAAAGAGATATACAATTAATAATGGTGGGGTATCTTCTGTAAAATTTCTGTAAACTTTTGGCTTGGAAAATGTTCTAACCATACTGAACAATCAAGAAGTGGAATTACCTGAGGGTAAGTTTTCTCCTGAGGATAAAAGCTGAACTTTAAGACATTAAGTATTACTAAAGAGCAAGTTTGTTCTGCAAGTTTTGAAGAATGGGAATGGAAAAATACCCTGCATCTAGCAGTAATGGGGAATCCCAGGGAAGGAAAAGACCAAGGTAATCATCTTTTCCTCTGAAGACAGATTCTGTGTTGCATTTCCTAAGTCTTTTTCCCTTACTCTACAGTTAACAAATGATGATGATTTTAGCACTTTGTGTAAGTGATGATTTCACCCCTGAGTAGGCTTTCATCTTTAACATGGCAATAAAATCTTAATATAAATTGTTGAAAAGGCATGTTTCTATTAACATTTCTTAATTAAACATTTTTCTTCAATGATAGATTTATTTTGCAAGGGAAATAAATTTCACATGTGTGAGAACAATTAATAGAAACTGTGCTCTCATTTTCTGAAGTTAATTTTCCCTGTTAATATTCTGACATCTTTCAACATTCTCTGTGAGTATTCAAAACTATCTGTCTGTGGGAAACTCCTGGAAGGTTCTTTATGTCATAGGATACATATATTTTTTGACTGATATATTTACTTTAAAACAGCTGTTGCTGTAATTTTTCTTTATGAAAATGCAAACCTACGTTAAAATCTTCTGTGTCTCATGGTTCAGTGCTTCATTACCAGCCACACTCAGTGACTCAGATGCAAGGCCAGAGTCCACTGCAATGCAGTACTCAGGAAGGTTCTGGAGGTGTGAAGTAGTTTCATCTTCTTTTTCATCACTTTGAATTTTTCCTTAGAAGTCTTCTGTCTGAAAGTATGTTTGATGTTTTCCTCCTTTGCTTGTGGGGTCTAATCACTCTAACCAGAGTGATACTGTTGCTAAGAGATGTTATAAGCCCAAAAAACCTGTCACTGACTTATAAATACCTCTGGATATGGGGAAGAGAATAGTGGACCAACTGATTAATAATTGATAGCCTTCATTAATAGCTTCAGTTTTTCTAATTAACCTTCTGTTTCATCTGAAACATGTCTACATTTTCAGGTCAAGCACTCAGGGTGGGATACACTGAACTGTCAAAATGAATTATGAAGTGATGGGCTGGGAACTCCAGAACAGATTACACACAGTACTGGGAGACTGAGACTAGTTCTGTTTAAAATTCACTGTTGTACTCCAACTTCATTGCATACACCTCTAGTATAACTGCTTTTTGGATCAGTTCACCTGTAATGTTACAGCAGGTGGGTAAATGGTAGAAAGGAGAGTACTTGCTCATCTTGGAATCCTTTGTGGAGGAGCCTTGTCTGTGCCATGGGAGGGGTTGGGATCTTACATAGTGCACAAACCTTTCCGTGAAGCTCCATCCTGCCCCATGCAGAGTATGCACAGAGTTACATTCTTCCTCGCTGTTACATTTTTGTTCTTCTGCCCAGCATTCTCAAAACATATATGAGTAGTTTCTGTCTAATTTTGGAACTGCATTCTTTTAGAGAATGCTACTTGTTCCTGCCCAGTACACAGGCAGACAGCAGATGTACAGGGGTACAAGGTCTACTGCCAGTTTGGGTTGTTGCTTGCTAGGTGCCATTGAAAACAAAGACAAAATAATTAGTAAATGCTGTACCATCTTTTGTTTAATCTCACTGGGCTGTTTTGCATTTGTTTAAAAGCAGTCCTTGTTATATTTTATAACATGTGTATAAATAAATTTCTGGGTTTTTTGAAAGATACTCAGGAAAACATACTTCAACTACAAGCAGCACTGTAGCAAAAATAAGGAAATAGAAGAAAACAAGATATCAATAAAGGGGAGATATAAGGAAACATGCATAGGGAAATAGTATCTAGAAACTGAAACAAATTCACCCTGGGAAAATGATGTGAATTCACAGTAATTATCACTCTCAAATTCAATCTAAGCTGAGTGTGACCAAAGCAGACTGGCCCAAGTATAGTTTAATGGGAAACAGTTGATGCTTCAATAGCCTAAATGAAGAGCTGATTCAGGCACCATTCAGAAGGAGAGGCTGGTTGGAACTATTGACATTTCTGCTCCTCTCTGCAATTATAAGAAACGTTATTGCCACCTCTTGGAAAATGATTAAAATAATTGCCATCCCTTTGTTCTCCTCCTTCAGCAGCAATCACTGGGTGTCTGCTTCCCTCTGTGTCTTGATGTGTTATGCTATGAATCTTTTTTTTGTCAGGGAAAAAGCTGGTCTCAGCATAATTGGGCCATTTCCCTGTCACAGTAGCTTCCTTTTGAATCTTGTTACTCTGCACGGGTTGTAGTGAGGTCAATCATATTCAGTCAAATGGCTGAGCAGATAAAAAGTGTACAACAAAAAAGTACCTGCTGTCCATTCAGGTTGGAGAGAAAATGTGGAAGGACAGTCTTGGGTAAAGGGGTGCCTTTGCTAGCTTTGGCAAAACTTTACCTACTTAGGACTCCCACTCACCTGAATTTGGCCTATAAACAAAAAATTAAGTGACCTTGTAACATAAGTCACCAATCATTATCAATAATATCATGCATTATGACTCCCTGATGGTAATTTCAAAATTTAGCATCTCTCTATACTAATTTTCTGTCACAGGCAAGTATCTGTATATATTCATGCAACATCATGGTATGGTACCAAACCAATGCAAGATGTCCTTGCCATATCATACAACTTGCTGCAACATCATAATGTAAAACTATCTGAGATTGATGCAGGGCCATGACCCAGCACAGTGATATTGATTCAGCATTAGGGTTTGGGTTCATACTGCTGCAGTGTTGCCATCACTGTTGACTCAGGAGCATGAGGGAAGGTCATTCTTTGAGATTTTGGAACACTGTTGAGATCCAGCCTCTTTGCATATTGATGCAATGCTACTATCAGTTGTTATAGGCTAGTTTATCTCTTTGTTAAGATTATCAAATGTTTGGAGCAAAGTTTCCTCTTGCTTGTAAATTATTAATAAGATGTTGTAGATTGTTGTCCTGTATTTAGCTTGGATAGAGTTAATTTACTTGCTTGTACCTGGTACAGTGCTGTGTTTAGGGTTTAGTGTAGCAATAACATTGATAATTCACTGATGTTTTAGTTGTTGCTGTGCAGTGCTTACCTGAAGTCAAGGACTTTTCAGTGTCTCATGCTCTGCCAGAGGGGAAGTGCACAAAAAGCCAGGAGGGAGCATGGCCAGGACAGCTGATCAGAAATGCTTGAAGGGATACTCCATACCCGAGAACATCATGCTCAGTGTATAGACTGGGGGGACTTGGCTGGGAGGGAGAGAACAATCCCTACTGAGGTCAGGCTGGGGATCAGTCAGTGGTGGTGAGCAATGGTATTGGGCATCTCTAGTCATCTTGGGGGGTTTATTCCTCTCTCTTTTTGTTATCTCCTTTTTCATTACAATTACAATTTTTTCTTTTTTTTTGCCTTATTTCAGTTCTTAAACTGTTCTTATTTGAACCCACAGATTTTTCTCTTTTCTAGTTTTCATCCCCTTCCCACTGAGGTGGAGGGGCTAAAAGTGAGTGAACATGTGCACAGTACTTGGTTGCTTGCTGGGGTTAAACCACAACAGTAATGCTTTAGTATTATTATGTGCTGGTGTAAAAGGTTATAAGCTCATCACTTACCCTAGTGAATCAAGCCCTCATCTGTTGACAGTGTATCTCAATCTCTACTGTCACCACCAAGGTACATAGATATTTTAAAAGATAATTATGAAGGAACAGAAATCTTAAAGTCAAGAGTTTCCATGGGTTTGGGGCAACTTTATTCTTTTAGTAAATTGTACGTTGATAAACTGTTTTGAGAATTTTGTTAGCACCAGGTGATATTTCATATTTTCACATAGAGTTCCTGTTGTTTCAAGTTCAAGTTGTGAATGCTCAGTATTTATGCAAATCATATCCTGGGGCCTATAGCTGGCAAGTGAAAATGAATAGTAAAACAATTCTGTTTACCTATTTTAAGTATCTGACCATACAAATACTCTTCTCTTGTCTGTGTAGTACTTCCTTGGCTTTGACTAAAACAAATGACCCAAAAAGCTGAGATTCTACCATGGAACATCTCTGGGTCAAAAGGACTAGAATATGAATTGTAATTGCACTTTCTTTTGCTACTTGAGCACAACACAGTAACTGATGGGAATAATTTTGGGGGTTTTGTAGCTGTAATGTCCTAAAGA
This sequence comes from Oenanthe melanoleuca, assembly GCF_029582105.1. NCBI lineage: Eukaryota > Metazoa > Chordata > Aves > Passeriformes > Muscicapidae > Oenanthe > Oenanthe melanoleuca. The sequence goes on from NC_079339.1 coordinate 40,799,069, forward strand.
TCAAAGAAGGATTTGTATGTTGACAGTAACTTTCATTTTGGGGAAATGAAGTTTTCTTGTGAAAGCTGTAGTAAAGTAACATTTTCCTCCCTTTGGGACATGAAGGAAGGGCTTATGTTTCCCTAATACTTCATTTTCCTAGCTCTAATGTGTATTAATCTACTAAAAGATGTTACCTCACTCAATAAAACCTCCCAGGGTTGTTAATGTTGCAAGCAGTCACTTAAGTGAGTTGAGAGAACTGATTGGATCAGTTGCTCACAAATGTTTGTTTAAAGTATGGAAATGTTGTGGTTTGGAAAGTCTTGGAGGCCCTTCCTGATTCCAAATAGGGAAAAGTATTAAGAAGCAGCTATTCTTTTGAGGCTAAAACTTCATGAAGCAAACAACTTAAGGCAGGCAGTACTGGTGACTTCAGCATAAACATTTTCATTTTTGCAATGGTAATAGCTTGAAATAAGTTATTTTAATGGGAAATGTCAAGCACCTATATTAGCCTACTCTGTAATGGTTTTAATGTACTAGAAGTATCTGTTATTCAACTTACCCCTCACTCAGGCTTTGAGTAGTCCTCATTAATGTAGTCCTCATTCAGAGGTTGCTTGGTGATACTGTTTTAGATAATATGATCTTGCAGAAGTATATGTCAAACACTGAATTATGCTATCAAAAAAATCAGGCAAGTTGAACAGCATGATGACAAAAAGGCAGGGGATATTTCTTTATGTTGCTAATTAGTACTGATACAAAAGGAGCAGAGAAGTGGTAATGAGTAGTTGAAATAGCCTCTCATAACTGTGTACTTACACATTGCCTGAACCTGGTTGAATACTTTTGAAACAAATACTGCTCAGTTATTCCTTGAGGTTGTGTAATTATTCTTCTCAATAACAATAATTTCAATATCTGGCAATTGGTTGAATTTTTTTTTCCTCCTCTTACAATTTTAATTTACTCACTTCATTTGTTGGCTCTTGCTTTATGCAAGTTTGTGGCCCTTGATCTCCAGGGGACTACAGAGAAAAATATCTGCATATCCCAGTTCACATTGTTAATAAATGAATAAAGCTATTTGGAAATGTACCAGAAATCCCTGTTAGAAATACATAAATAGAATTAGTAAATATGCCACAAGCAAGCACCTCAGCCAAGAAACAATGACTAACTTTGACTGGAGTTCACTGGGGTGGTGTAATTGTCTGTAAAACCATATGTATCATATTACCACATATATTTAATACTCCTATTATAGATGCCCTTAGCAGAATTTGGACCACTTTGCACTGAATGCTACAATCCAGACTATGTCAATGTTTTATTAATTCAGTTGAGTTTGCCCTCAAAACATAGTGTTTTACTTGTCTGTGTTAGCTTGGTTGCAGGTATACATAGACCATAGAAGTTTCCAAGACTCATGGCTTATATAGGAGGACACAAAATGGTTTAGGTAAAGAATAACTCAACCCTGTTTGAGAAAGCCATCCTAGAATGTCAGTAGGCAAACTGGATAGTGTGAAGGTTTATTTCCTGACCTTTTCCCCCCTGTAGCACTATGGACATTGTGATAATGCATTCAAGTGTAAAGTCTAAGTGTAGCTGTAGCCAGACCTTTTTGTGTTGTACACATTACTTCCATTCAGTACTTCGATCTTTCATTCAAAGGATCATCTGTTTGAGCATAATGGCAAACCATTTGTGGGGAAAAAATATTTTCGAGTCTCTTTAAAGTGATTAATGGTAAAGACACTCAGAGATATTGATTTAGTTGAGTTGTTTTATGGATAGGAAGGTGAAGTTTCTTACTGTGATCTTTTGTCAGCTCCAGTGTGTTTCCATTTTGTATTTTGCTGTGAGGACAACTGAACTGGACATTCAAAATTCAAGAAGCAATTTCTATTGGTAACTCTGATGGATTTTTGGTGGTGCAGATACTATCTGCAAGGAACTGAAAGGAAATAATTTTTCCACCAAAACATGTTTCAAAAGGCTTAAGCATATGCATCCCCTAGTACATAATTCATCTGAGATCAATGGACTTAGTTACTTTAATAAGGAAGAACATTTAAACCCCAGCTGAGGCTGTTATGCAAAGGCTTTTGAGAAGTGAGTGTGTGCATATGTAGGATGTTTGGGAGGGGTGACATCTGGGCCTGCAGATAAGGCAAAAGTTATATTTTCAATAGAAAATAAAAATCCTTTTATGTAAACTTCTCCAGATCTCTGCCTTCAATCATAACTTGTAGCTTCAAAATCCTACACGTGGGCTTTCTGATTGTGATTTTTTTTTTTTGGTAGGAGTTTATTCAAGATAGCCCCTTGGGCATTAGAGGTGCAAGGAGAATGAAGCAGTGAGGAAAAGTTTTCCCATGTAAGAGTAACTGAAACTAAAGTGAGAAAAGATCGTCTGTATTTTGCAGAAAGCAGGCATGAACAAATCCTCCATGGTGCCATTATGCATTTCTATGCAGATCTGAAAAGAGAAAGTTACAGTAATTGGTATAGCTTTTAATGAGCAATTCCTCCAATGCATGGAGAATTATCACCAAAGAAGAGGCATATGCTGAACACCATACATTTAAACTAATGGATTTTTATTTTTATTTTTTTTTACTGTTATTAACACTTTACCACCTTTGTTTCCTGGTTGGTTGTTTTTTTTTTTTGTTTTTTTTTTTTTTTTTTGCTATTAAAATCTGATAACAAAAAAATTAGATGGGAGGTAGCATCTGAATTCACATAATTTGCAGTCAGATTTGAGCCTGCAGTTGGTTTTAACAATACAATGAAATGGATTTGCCATCTTTCAGCTGAAGTTTACAGCAAAGCTGTCTGGGAATTAACTCACTCCCCCAAAAATATGAAACCCAAAAAATTCCCTTTATACCCCCACAAGAGTATATCCATGTTATTTCCAGAACCAGCCCTGGTGATGATATATGATAGAATCACACTTTCTTCCTTTCTGCATTCAGTCTTAAAGATATGTGTTTCTCTGGTGCTTTCAGACTGTGTTGTTTTTACCCAGGACATAGAGACAGGAGCTTTGTGACATATTTTCAAAAAAAACGTGTCCCATCATTTTATGCCCTTTGTGGCATCTCCATGCCTTAGTGATCACCTTATTCTCCAATAAACAGTGTGACTGCCAGTTACAGAATGAACATTTAGGAGTTATTTTAAAGGCAGCTACTGCTGGCAGTCATGCTATGATCTCAAAGTGTGCAAATAGATTTAAGCCTAGAAGGGGTTTCCAGCCATCATTAAAGTCTGCATGCTGTGTATGAGCTGCTTCCAACAGATGAGCAGAGCTTTAAGTCTGTTATGCTGCAGTGATGCCTTTAGTCATATCCCTTGGCTGACAATTCTGTAATGATGCATTTCCTGCTAAAGATCATGGGATACCCATAATAAAAGGAAATTCTAGGTATTCATTGCACTATTCTGTAGTAACTCTTGGTGTTTTTGCTGATTTCTGCCTTGATGGCAGTTTGAATTATATCCCAGGTATTATTCGTCTACAATGAATGTCTCATCTCTTTGGATAGACTTTCTTCAGACTCTCTTCTTTTAGTGGTATGCCTCGATGGTTATATGGGCTAAAATGATCCCCTTTTATTTATTACTTGATAAAGGTATTTCTTTTTCTTTTTCATACCAGAAAGGCGCTGTTCCCTCTGACCTCAAAAATGAGCAGTTTTCCCTCAAACATGCAGTTGGCAACACATTTTTGTTGTTTGTTATAAGATGGTGCTTTAATCTAGAGCTAGTCTCTAGCAGTTCTTCTTTCTTTGCAAGCAATCATATATATTTCTTTTGTTGTTGTTCAAAAGGCACTGTAGCAGTGGAATAGGCTGTTAGGTGTGCATTGTTTGGGTTCTTTGAGGTAACGAGTATCTAGCTGACCCTAAGGACAGCCTGGCAGATATTTCCAGTAACACAGCAATGCTTCTATTAAATAAAACAGGCAAGAAAAGGTAAAGAGGTGAGTGACTTACCTTAGATTTTACAGTACATCACTGGCAAGGCAGAGTGCAGTAGTTCTGGCTTGTACGGGTGCATTCTCAAGAGAAATATCCCTCAATACAAAATTAAAAGGAATGGTGTTCAGCTTTGGAGCCGATGTCTAATCCTGTGAAAGGAGGAGTGAATACAATATGGGCAAGAATGCCCACCTAGAAGCTACAGTTTCACAGTGCTTATCACTGGAAGAGATGCTCCTACTGGATCAATTGGTAATGCTCAGTAAATTTGACTGGGACAATAGGAAAATAGTTAGACTGTTATTATTGTACCTATTTTACAGATGTAGTAAATGAATCTCATAGAAGTCTAAAGCAAGGCCACACAGGTAGTTGTTGCTAGAGCCAGATATGGGATCCAGGAGCCTTGTGGTATCTAACAGTAGCACCCTAAGCACTGGACCAGTGCTTTATCTGAACCCACCCTGCTGCATGCTCAAAAAAGGTTCCCAAGAGAATCACTGGCCAGAAAGCAAAGCTACTGTCCTTTTCCCTGCTAGCTTGGAGAGGGTTTGAAAGTCTGTGCTAAAACCCTTGGGATTTGTTTTGTTGCATGCTTAGGAAAGTATTGTCTTTTCCTATATACTGAGATTATGTAGTATGATAGATGAGTGGTGAGGAGTAAATAAATATAGGTAACAGCAAGAGACTGTTTCCCTGCACATTTCTGTTTTAGGTTCTTGACTGAGTCCCCAGGCTTTTAGGGCAGAGACATTCAGTTTTAATTAATCCAGCCAATCTGAAGGTGGTTGGTTTTATATATATAAATATATATGTATCTATATATTTATATATGTACTTGTATGTATGTATTAAATATAGATAAATAAAAATTTGAATGCATACTTCTCAATGTGTTTGATTTCTATGAAAGAACTGTAAAGGGGAAACTTATTCAAGAGGATTCAGAAAATCCAAGTGTAGAGGATTCTTGTTCTTTTTGCTTGTCTCAGAGTTCACCTCTTAAATGAAATTGGGAAAAAGCCCTGTGAGAAGAAGTGGTGTGGAAGTTATGGAGCAGTCTCAGGAGAGAGATTGTGCTAACAGCTGCAGGAACAGCTCATTGCTTGCGGAGGATGCAGCTCTGCTCCCTGGTAGGATGGTTGACTACATGTTCACACACACTTGCAAAAGAGGAGGAGGGTGAAGGAGATCTTAACTTGCAGAAAAGTCAGGGTTCTCAGGTTTTATGTTGAACAGGGGCATCTGTGCTGAATGTGTCTATTCACTTGTGAGGACATTGAAGCTGCTCAGCCTAGCTAGGTATAGGCTTTGAGGAAGAGGATTTAGTAGTTTGAAGTTATCCCTTATCACAGTTGGTGCGAAATTCTATTTAGCTCAGAAACAGCTGTGTGGTTCCATTCTATTTAATGTTTTTTAGTAGTTTCTTGCTTACCATCCTGTGCTTATCACATCCTGCTTTACTCAGAAGAAAACATTGGAGATATGGTTTGAAAGAAAATGATAAAAAAGATACTGAGCTGCAGAACTCGGAACTGAGTGTCAAGTATTTTCTAAGTAACTGAATTCATGTAACAAAAAACAAACCACCATGTTTTATTCTATCAAGAGTGTTACACTAGTAACCTGGGGAAAGACAATAGATATACCTTCATAGGCAGATGAAGGGAATAATGAATAAGACTGGAATAAAAATGAGGCAGCTATGGGTGGTGATCTCCACACTTCAAAAGTTTTTAAGAATTTTAACCGAAAATTGCAGGGGAGTACTGGGGCACTTAATGTATATTTAATTGAGAGCTCCTGCCAAGTATGAAGAACAGGACTGGCAAAAAGTTGCCTATGTGTAAATTTGATGGAGACTGAAGCAACAGATCTTTGGAAGAAGATCAGAGATGATCTCTTAATAAGAGAAAAACTAGCCAGGCTAGGCTGTGAAAATAAAGACAGGCCATATATGTTGGGCAGAGAGTGGAAATCTGTTGAGCAATGCAGAGCTAGGATCACTGTGATGTGTGACCATGTCACAGTGACAAATTATAAAAATAATCTTTGTGGCAGAATTATAGATGGCTATGAAATGCAAGCAGAAAGGAGTGTTGTATCCTCAGCTATCTGAAGACTGTAAAAGCCAGTGGCTTTTTAAAGTTTTGTAACAGAACTCTTAAATTCAGATGAATTTCACCAACTGATAACTTATTCTAATTCTGCATTTTTGTTTACAGAGGTATCAAAAATCTTGAAAGAAAACATAGATTATGGTCAAGCAAGATCAAGGTCATCTTCTGACTTTCTCAAAAAAGCTCAGGAAAGCGCAATTTGGGTTGTGTGAATTTATTCACCTACATATCCCAAGTCAAGCAGATGTTTGTGAAAATCCTACAGTTCTAAATGCCAGCAGTTTCATGACTGTCTGTGTTTCGTAACTTAGTTATATGTCATGGGTGCCTGCAATGACATAATAGTGTAAGGTTAGAGTTAAGGCTGGCCTCTGAAAGTGCTGGCCTTTACTGGGGAAAAGGAATCTCAGCCAGATCCTAGTGGCATTGTGTATGAATCATGCAGGTATAAATAACTGTAATGATTTGTGGCATTTGTATCATTATATATGCATTAAACATTGTACATTTAGCATAATACAGAATGTATGCATTACCCATAATGATGCAAACTGTGCTTAGCAATAGATTGCCCCACAGGTCAAGGTAATGGAGTCCAGATATATGACATCAGCATCAGAAGCAAAATCAAATACTATAGCAACCACCTGGATTTTTTGGTGGGGTTTTAAGGCTGGATGTTTGCTCTATTTTCCTTTAGGCACTCAAGTAAAGGCTTGGGATCTTCAAAAGATCACAAAATAATTGATCAAACCAAAAAGTTAATAACAAGAGGTTTCCTAGTTCCCTTTGCTGATGCTCCACTGCAATGTCAATTACTTGGAAACCAAAGACAGCATAAAGGCCCACTTAACTCACCCAGATAAACCTGGTTACTTTAACCAGTATCAAAACATTTGTTGGTGTAAGTTTTGTGAAAGCCTTTGCCTTTACCCCTGAGACTGAGGAAGCTTTTCTCAAGTATGTGGTAGCTGCTGCTTTTTTTCCCTTGCCCAGGTGCTCTTTCACTTCAAACACCAATTATACTGTTTTGTTAAATACTTTGTAATACCTAGGCATTAAAAGGTGTGGTATAACCCCAAATTTTTCTGCTTTAATCAGCACAGTACCAAATACAGTCCCTTGAGGTACTACTTCTTCCTTTTCATTGCCAGTAAAATCAACATCAAATCATTAGTAGGAGTCACAGAGTTATACTCTGCTAGCACACAATGCATTGGTCAAAAGTAAAAGCCCAGGTAATTTATAGTTTAAAAAGAATAATGTGCCAAAAGCTACTGAAATCACCTTGTTCTCTGTCTGTGGGTAAGTAGTCTGGTAGAGAAGAGGAAACACCTTTGTGGACCCATGAATATCTAGATATCACTGATATCTAACTAGTGAAACCTAGTGCTTCAGCAGTCCTTAACAGCCTATTTTCTCTGGGGCTGTTTGGAGCTTCTTTCTTCTGTAAAGCAATGAAAAAACCTTTAAAGCAAGGTTCATGACTCATTTCCATACCTGACACACAAATAACCTTTGAAATTTGCATTAAAACAGTGCACATATTTATATGTGTATTTATTTACAAATATGTGTATAGTATGAATTTCTGCATGTGAATAGAGAGAAAGAGAATGAGAATGGTCTATTTGTAAGTTCAACTTTAATTAGGGGTGAGATAAAAAAATCCTTGAGGGCAAGGCTGGATCTCTAGGGCCAGGTTTCATGAACTAACTCTTGGTTCAGGTCTTCCCCATCTACATAAGGCAGATCAAAAGCAGAAGTAGAGGTCGTTGAGGGATGTAGAGGTAGAGAGGCTGTCAATTCTAGACTTAAATGCAGAACCCTGCAATGCTCTTGGGAAAGTTGAGCCTCATATGAGAAAGTGAGGCTTCTGTTGTTTGTTTAGGGAGGTAAATCAGATTGAGTGGGGTGTTATCTGGTGTCTATTCCTGTGTCTCCCATGTGTCCAAAGCTCATTGGGAGAATCTGAAATGGTGATGCTTTGTTTTCAGTGAACAAGGGGTTAACTCAACTCAGCTTTTCTCTGGCTTTCTGCATGTGATAGGGAAAGAAGAATAAATTGGTTTAATGGCTCTGAGCAGGGGTTTTGAGACAGGTTGAATCTCATGCTTATTGTAGGAATTGCAAGATCGGGGAAATCTCATGTTTTGTTTTCCGCCTGCCTGCATTAGCTCTTTCTGCTTTCCTGATTAAGTATCTTTCCTTGAGGAAAATATATTGCTGAGAGTAGCTTCATTTATTTGTGATGAGTCATGCCATTGATGTGCATCTTGATAATTAGTACATGTATATTGCTTCTGTGTGCTTACAGATCTGGGCATAGGAACTTAATTATTTGTGTTCTGCATCACCCAAAACCTGTTAAGAATAACTGAATGTTTCTGCCAGAGTTATTAGGACAGAGAATAAATGTCCTTATTGTTCCTTTCTTCCTATTACTGTTATTTCTTCATGTGGGAGGAAATTCTGTAGCCTCATCTGCAGAATCTGTGGTGAGGTTGGAACCCCAGTTGTAAGCCCTCTGGGAACCCAGTTTCAAAGCTACAGGAACCTACCCTGGCTCTAAAGGCACCCCAGGTCCCATGGTTTCTCAAAGCTGAAGCATCTTCCTAGTTGAATCCTGTTGTTTCAGTTGTATCATCTAAATGCTTCGTACAAGCATCTCTTAAATGTCCCTAAGCTTATTTTTGATGTCTGCAGAGCTTTTCCATGGCATTAACAGTATTAATTTCTGCTGGCTGTCCATTTTTGTATTGAATGGCGAGCGCCTGACAGAGAATTTTGAGTAGATATAGGTTATCTCAAATATGTGTAATAGTTTTGTGTGCGTAGCAAGGTGAAGGCAGTCTGACTATCTCTTGACTAGACTGTCTTTTCTTGTGGTGTTCACAGGTATCTGTTGGGAATTGGAAGCCAGCTGACTTGACTGCATCTTTTATCCACAGGTGAATTGATACTCCTAATAGATGTTCTAAGAGGCCTGTAACCTACTGTTTTAAAAATACTATATTGGTAGCATAGATATCAGTTTTCTGGAAAAATTAACCATTGCAGTCATCCTGCTTTTGAGTGACCTGACTTGGCTGCTGTTTTGTGCAGTGCAAAAAGCTCTTAATGAAATGAGCTGAATGTGGTCTTCAATTCTATGGATAAGCATGCCTGGCATTGGTCTGCTACCTGTTCAGAAATAACACTGATCAAATATTAATATTGCTGAAAAAAATTCCAAGGAACCAGCTTTTTTCCATTTCTCTGAGGGAATTTTTGGATGATCTCAAACACCTTTCAGAGATGCTCTGCAAGAAAAATACATCTATCATGTAAATCTGACAGTTTTGCTTATTGTTGCTTACTCAATTTTGTGAACTTTGGATATCTAAAGTCTTACCTGTTGAACATAGTTATTTAGAGGCATAGTCCTGGAGTTTTGCCTAGTGTGAACCCCTAGTGATTCCAGTGAAATTGGAGGGTTTAGCCTGGATTTACACCACTAAAGCACTGTCTATGCTCCTACCACCAGCGTGAGGTGAGGCTCAAGGGAACTGTGTTGGTTGCTCCTGCTACCAGTAGCTTAAATCTTTCTAGTTTGCTCTCCATTATTACAGAGCTTTAGGAGAAATGCAAGCTGCAGGCAACTGAGGGAAGCTGTGTCCAGTGTGTGTTTAGGAGATAATGATCATAACAGCATTGTGCTGAAGGCAGTTCCTATGTTATACCACCAATGCTATGGGGGAGAGTTACCTGTGCCTTTAAAGCCTTTAAGTCACTGCTTTGTAGCTTAGCTGCCTTATACCTTTTCTTGCTGACACTTAGTGAAGCTTTTACCAGGGTGCTATGGGAAACAAAGTGTGGTTTACAGCTATCTCCAGGAACAAGGTTTTGATAATACTTACCCCAGAAAACCTTTCTATAAAACGGTCGAGTGACACAATGAATGCCTTCAGGAGATTTTCAGTTGCAAAATTTGGCTCAAAGATAGAATAATTGCAAGAAGATTAGATAAATGTTCTGTGACATAAACACTCAGTGGTGAGATAAAACAAATATATTTGTTCAGGAAAGCTTTTTTACTAGGCTGCCTATTTAAACAGCAAACTGAACTTGAAAGAAACTTGTAAAACTGTTTTGGCTTACTGCAGATGGTGGTTAGGGGCCAGAGAAGAACTAGTGGGAAGGCACAGAGAACAGGTTCACTTGGTAGTAATGCCTGATACCAGCTTACATTTGCCCCTTATGGTATGCTCCCTGACTACTACAATCATTACAGATTCAAATTTTAACTGAAAAATAGCTTAGAGTTTGAAAGGCAGATTAAAAATGATAGATTATTTAAGTAAAATGGTCCTCTGAGTATGAAAGATGCCCAGCAAATGACAGAGCCTTAAACTGTTCTTTGTATTTGTGCATTTCTTGTTCCAAGCTTCCTTCACACCTCTTGAAAATTTCTTTTGGGCAGGTAAATAAGGAGCAATTTCTCTTTTTCTAGCATGTCTCCAGAGGCAATGGCACTTCCCCTCCTCTGTCCCATGTTACTGGTGCCAAGTTTTACAGACATTTCTGCAGTGGTTGCCATTGTACAAAGCAGTGAGAAATGGGCTGTTGGAATTTCATCTAATCAATGGGCAAGAGAAGGAGATGGCAAAACAACAAACTAAGCCAAAACAAAGGAAGAAAAAAAACAAATTGCTTGTGAAAATCTAGGCAGAATGAGGAGCAGGAGTTATTTCCATTAGTTTTCAAATTCAGCAGTTTCCAGTGTAATGTAAGTAACTCCTTGTCAGATATCCTTCTGGCAAGAAGGAAGGGGTTTGTTGAAATAGCAATGATTAAAGGGTGTGTTTGTTTCCAAAGAATCAGAGTGGTTTGGGTTGGAAGGCACCTCAAAGATTATCTAGTTACAATCCCCCTGCCAGGGACACCTTCCACTAAACCAAGTTGCTTTAAGCCCATCCAAACTGTCCTTGAACAGTCCCTGGGATGAGACATCCACAGCTTTGCTTGGAGACCTGTTAGTGCTTCACCACCCTCGCAGTAAAGAATTTCTTCCTTATAATTGATCCAAACCTACCCTTTTTCAGTTTAAAGCCCTTTCCCCTATCCTGTCATTACACACCCTTGTAAAAATCATTATCCAGACTTCTTGGAGGGCCCCTTTAGATACTGAAAACGTCAACTTTATTTCTTGTTTGTTAGTAATGAAGCCAAAGGCTAGTTAACCAAAAATGGTGTTTTTTGGTGGTCAATGGAGGCCATGTCATTTCTGTTCTGGACAACTTACTAGGGTGCAACAAAAATGAGACTAATAAAGTACTGATTTAGACTGTAGAGGTCATTGATGAACATGACAGAATTACCAACATCATCACCAAGCTGGAGGACAGGTCTGAGGATTTGGAGTCTGGAGCAGCAGCCATTCCACTGCTAATGATAGAAACACGAGCTGGGAGCTGACTGCATGTCCTCAGCAGAGCTGGCAGAGTTTTTCCAGGCTGGAATTAGGTACCAGATCAGTTCAGGTTAGAAAGTTTGGGTGGGGCAAGCTGTCTTGTCCTACTTTGTCCCATTTCCACTTACCATCCTCCACAACAGACACATGCACACACACTCACAGTTTGCCTGCTGTATCCACATCCACTCAATAGATAAATACTTGGTTCCTCTGCACTGCTTATTCTTTCTCTCTGCAAAGCTGTTACATCTGCAAAACTTCAAAATAGATTCTAAAAGACCCCGTGCTGTGTGTGCCCCAGTCCTACTGCTATGAAGTGTATTGATATACATAGTTCTCTATACACTGTATTTTAGAAAAGCAGATTATGGTCTTCAATTTGCTAGCACGTTTTCATTGCAACAGACCATACTTGAGTCTGAGGGATCTGTAAAATCTGACCATAGGCAGGGGACCTTGTTGTTAAGCAGCACAGTTATTGAGTTTTTCTAACACACTTGTGATCTTTTATTTAAGGAGTCAGTTTTGTGCAGTTAACAACTATATCTAATACCAGAAGGAAAAGGCCACTCTGCAGAAATGCATAGGCATTGTACAGCTTTGTCAAACGTCAATGAGCTTGTTTGTTCCAGTTATAGTGCCATGAAAATGCAGAGAATTCCAAGCCAGAGGTCAGACAGGAAAAGTCATCTTGCTGCTTTAATTTCTCATCTGCACTCTTGTATTGATTTGTGAATTTTCATCTCCCTCCTTGGTTTTCTGTAATTTGTCTAACGCTATTTGCAAACTGATATGGTTTAACCACTGTAATTCTGGATTTGTGGTGCAGGGGACAGAAGACTGACAGCCTAACTCAGGGGCAGAGCAAGAGCAAGGCAGTGTGTCTGTGCTCTGTTGTCACAGCCCCAGGCCCTGGTACCTGTGAGCAGCACGATTGTGTGCAAGGCACTATTCTCTGTTGGTGCTCCTATGCTCATGTCCTTGACCTGGATGAACTCAGTTACTCTCTACTTTGGAAAGCTCTCCCACTGCTCATGACAATCTGCTGTGTAATATTTGTGGTGTTTCCTTCATATCTGTAGTCACAACTTCTTAAGCCCCTACTCATATTTTACTCTGAAAGAGTAATGAAAGGATGGAGAGGATTGGAATGAGCCAATATTTCATGTGAAATCCTCTTTGTGATGCAAGTCACAGGCTATGAAGGACCTCACTGCGTGTCAGAAACTCAATGGGCACTGAAATGAGTTCCTGGATCTCTGCTGATGGTACAACTGCAGGCATGATTTAGCTGCACAGAGTTATTAGTTATACTCAAAGTGAGTGGATGTAACAGTCTTGTACCACTTTAAAATATTTTAGTTCTATGTAATCAGAAATATGTGCAGTAATGGTACATAGCCAAGGAATATTTTACTGTTGCTAAATGTGCTGCACTTACTGCATGTATATGGAAAGTCACCAGAGCACTTTTCACTAACACTAAGTAGATATAAATAAAAGGAAAACTGTTAAATTTAAAACTGGCAAAGTAAATGTCATGAATATGCTTGTGTTGAGTGCAAGCAAATAACAGATGTGTTGTCAAATTTATTGCCCTATATTTGTAGCAGCAGAAATGAAATTAAACATGCACCACTGTGGTAATGTAGACAGTATTGATATTGCTAGAGGGATTTAGTCTGTGGTGTTATGTAGAAGAAGCATTCTTTCTACAAGAAAAAATTATTTATATTCACTGTCTCAAATCTATCAGTCCTATCCTCACTGAGACCACTGTGCTTTTTCTCTTTTCTCCTTTACTACTCCTCCCAAATATGTTTGAGGTAGGCTTCCTTATCCCACAGGAGTAGGAGCACAGTGTTGGGAGGCTGCATATGTGCATACCTGTGGTTGCTGGCTACTTCAATGCCTTCTCCTTTGATCCCATTGGTGGAGAAGCCTTTTTGCCCCTGGAAGTCAGTCACATTTATCTCTGACTGCCAGACTGTGGTCTTTGCAGACACCAGCAGTTTGAGAGTCCATCTTTTCATTCTAATAACTGGGCAAACATTTTCTAAGTGGCAACAACTGTGTCTGCCTGGCTTATAAGGGGCAAAAACTGATGCTGTCCTCTACAGAATGGGTATGTGTGCTTTAAGATTGCCCCTAGGTGCTAGCAGTAAGCCTGAAGGGAAGTGCCTCCCTTCCCTGCTGCAAAAATCTTCTTTATTTTCATGACTGCATGCCTGAGAAAAGGATAAGTTGTCAAAAGCTAATCTTACACCTTAGAGAGTTAAAAAGTCTAAAAGAGTGGAGGGGAAAAACAATCATGAAAGTAAAACAAAGCAAAGAAATCATGTAAACAAATTAATTAATTGTCTGGAAATGAGGTGTATGTTTGTAATTTTGCCCTTGTCAAAGGGAAATTGAAGTTCATTATGCTTGCTGCCTGATTTAAAAGCTCTTTCCTGCACAGCATCACCTAGAGAGAGAAAGAGAGGGAGGCCCATTTGGATCTCATGCATTGGCTGCAGCTTCAATTAAAACAGGAATTCATTACTGGAAATCTCCAGAGAGAAGTCTATTACTTCACTCTTCAGTGTGGGGAGGAGACTGTGTTTTCTTTTGCTGATTCACTCTTTTGTTTTTGTGTGAAGCCTTAATTTTATAATAAAAGCATTGTATTTTAGCTTGTGGCTAGTAATAATCTTGAGATGCTGATAAAATTAAGAGATGTGGATTTGGAGGCAGGTTGTGTTGGTTTTTGCTGATGTTAACTGTGCTATTTATGTGTACAGAAATAGCATAACACATGGAGGGAAGGGACTTATAAAATTCTGTTTATCTTATGTTATGAATTCTAGTGTTGAGTGAATCTGATCACAGAATAGCAATTACATATTCACCTAATTGGAAATACATATTTCAAAATATTACAGTGTATTCATCATCATCTCTAGTTGCCAAATGCAAATGCCTCTAATATATCTGATCATTGATGTCAGACCAATGTCCTGGCTATGTTCCATTTAAGACAGTAAAAATGTGTAGGGAGGAGTAGGATTCCCTTTCTCTTAACTAGATAGAACAAAACTGTTGTAAGGAAAAGTAAATGCTTTGGGGAAACCTTTTGATTTTAAATTTTGTTTCAAAGGCTTTCCAGGTTGTCTGGGCTGGAATGCTTAACAAGTCTGCTGCAGAGAAGTGAGCTCAGGGTGTCAGGTTGTTTCATTCAGCTTGTTTTATCTCTTATTCTTTCTGTTTTCCTCCTTGTAATAAGAAGCCCACTGGGGTTTTATTTTTCTGTGAAGCACCCACAGATGGTTGCCTTGTCCCTTTCTTCTGTTCATTGCAAATGCAAAGACAAGAAGAGCAGAGACCCCTTCCTGGAATTAGCAGATATTAAAGCAAATGCTTCTTCCAAAAGAAAGATGTTTGGCAGTTAGCCAACCCTTTCAGCAGGTGCAGTATGCCTGAGGCTGTGCAACATGTACATCCCTGAAATATTGTAGCCCACTGTTTTGGACATCAAAGTGCTCCAGGGAAGGAAGAGCATGTCTGTGTATACACAGATGTATTAGTCCTCTGTGCTCAGTAATATACACTGATTAATGAGCACTGAATCTGGGTCAAGGATTTTCTAATTGGAAATGTTAATTTCCTGAAAAAAAAAAAAAAAAATTATCCAGGTGAGAATTTAGTTGAAAAAGAAGTGAGTAGATTTTGGATGGAAACCTCTGTAGCCTCCTGAAGGGTGCCATTTTAGTAGCCTGAATACCTCTTTTTTCCCTTCTTTTCTGGTATTTTAAAGAAACTGCCTGGAGATGTTCCAGAGGTATTGAATAATGATATGTTCTTGATGGCTTGCCTTCCTCAGAACCTGGGACATGGTGGGCTACAAACTCCAAAGTTCCTGTTTTCTTTGTGGCTTAGATTTCTGCACAAAAGATGCATACAAAAGTGCTTAGAAAGCATTTGTATGTTTTATTACCATCTAGGGAAAATAGGAAGCATATTTCATTTAGGGAACAAAAGTACTTCTTGCACCAGGAAAGTGTTTGTGTTTCTAAAGTGAAATATTTTTTAATTTCTGTAAAAATTCTTCTGTAAGTGGTAGTGAGGTTGTGGGGGTTTTCAGTCTTCCTTTTCCCTTAACCTTGATTTTTTTCCCCCACAAAGATCAAATTACCTTTTCTTATGATTTCAGGGCTAAACCTAGTACAGTGGTGCATTTGTGAACACCTGCTGTTGGAATGCAGACTCATAAGGTGTTTACATCATCTGGAGCAGTTAGTCCCTCCTGTGCATCAGAGGAGTTCCAGAGAGGAAGAGTGCAGTATCCAGGGTGCCACAGCAGAACTCTGCTCCGAACACCTTCCTTTCACACACCTGTTTTCTCCCCCAGCCACTTCTGACTCTTGGTCATTCCTATGGCAGAAGGCACAGAGGGCTGGGATGAAGAATGGAATTTCAGGTCTCTCTACAGAGAGAGTGCATAAGTGAATCTATGCTAAAAATACATGTTTGTGAAGGAGGTGACATGAATGGGATTTTGAAGTCTTTTTTTTCCCCCATCTAGGGAGTTTACTCTGGATTTATGGTGACAGGACACTAACCAGGTTCTTAGGTGGTGATAGGAAGATGGGATTGATTAAAAGAGAGAGGATAGACAGATTTTTTTTTTTTTTTTCAGTGCAGCTTTTTACCTGATCCTTATATTTGTGTTTTCCTCCAGCATCTTTCGAGTTTTGGGGATTTTTTTACTGATATTTTTCTTGGGTCTGGACTATCCTTTGCAATATTTGCACAGAACATTTGTGCCCTGACCTGTGTTCTTTTCTGTGTACAGCAGTATACATATTTAATGACAATAACAACAGAGAGCATACTTTTTCCTTGATTTTTGGGAAATATAAATTATTATTTCAGCAGACCTGTCTTTCCAAGAGGACTGCAAACAACAAACATCATTCATCTTGTCCAAATTATATAACCTGCCTTCTTAATTGCCCCCTTAACTGCATCCACCAGAAAAAAGAAAAAAAAGTGGGGGGAGGGGGAGAAAGAAAAGCCAGTTCCTAGTTTCTTCTAGTTATCCTTAATGTGGCAGACATTCACATTCATTCTTGCTCTGTCAGAACAGATTTGCTTATTTCCTGCTGTCACCAGCATTTTCAGATTCTTAATGTTATCATACTCATCTCTCCCCCCCACCAATTACCCTGTCTGTGTGTTACAGAAATTTCATTATTAGCTGATCAGTGCTAGTTCTAATATTTGTGATTTCTCCAAGGTTTTTTGTTCCAGTACCTCCTACCCTATGGTAATGTTCTGTAGGAAAACACCTTGAAGTGTGCTTCCTCCTCAGAGAATATGATCCAATGTGTTTCATTCTCCCACTGCCTTGTCCCACTTCAATCCAGATACTGGGACTTTGGGTCATAACAGACACCCACGTGCCTCTGCTTTTGAAATTGCTAAATAAATTAGTGGCAAAAGTAAAACAAGATTGAGTTATGGGAATTTGATCACAACAAAATGACTGAAATAGGGAAGGTCTGTGAAATACAGGAAACATTAAAAGCAGCTCAAGGAAATTAGTGTTGAAGGGATTGTTGTATGAGACATGAAGCAAGGAGCTTTTTTTGCTAAGAATGAAGAATTTTGGAAGATATGGGGTCAATAGAAGCAATAGAAGATAGTTGGAGAAAGCACAAATGAGTTTGCAAGTTGATGAAAGCATGAGATGAAACTTAAACATCATTTAAGATGGATAAAAGCTGAATAAACCTTGGCTTGTGTAGGTTGGGAGCAGTCTAGTGGTGTGTGCAGCTTTGAGTTTCTACACTTAGTAAGATATTCAGGACAGTTCTTAGACACTTGGAAGAATTTCTTCCATGCCAGTTTTTATGTTTCAGTGAAGGTGCCCTAACTTTATTTTTATTGGAAAATTTGTGATGAGGCAGCACTGACTCATCTGAGCCACATGGATAATTTTATTCATTTTTATCAATAGCACTTTAATGTGATGGAACTCTAATAATAAAACAAAGAGCTCATTGTCTGCCTTGAAAAGAGACCACGAGATATTCCCTGCCTTGGCAGCCTCATGATGTAGCCATAAGGTAAGAAATGGGAAGAGAAGGAAGTGCCCCAATCCCATCAGGATGCACAGGGACAGCCAGGTGGTAACAGCCACTATGAGAGACAATAGGCAGAAGCTTTCAAAGATAATAGTTCTTTGCTGCTTCTACTCCTAAGTGACTCTTTTGGGAACTGTATGTCCTCCTCTGTGGGATATCTGTTTGGGTATCAGTGCCATGAGAGCTTCCCAGTCTCCTCAAAACATTTGAATGTACTTTAGGAGCAGAGCAAGCAAAATCCAGGATCTGTAGGGAGCACCCTGAGGAAGGTGGTGTTTATCCAGGTTTGATCCAAGTACATTCTAGACTGGTCTCCTATTAGAGCAAGAGGTCTGACTAGTTCCTTGATTTTTTCATAGGATTTCTTAGCTTTATGTGTTGGTGTTTTCACTCTTGCATTCTGGAGATAGGAATGATTTATTCTCACTAAACTTAGTTCTCTCTTTAATTTTCACCTTTTCTGGTTTTCTGATTTTCTCCTAGTTTTCTCAGTTGTTTAATCCCAATAACTATTTTGCGTTAGAGACAGACCTTGGGTCTTTTATAGAGAGATAAAACTCTTAGGGAGGGTGGAGGGACAAACATATCAGTGACATCATGACAAAAAACAGGCTTTTCTTGGAAAAGGTTGGAAAGCTGTTGGGAAAATCCTTAATTGCAGTAAATAGTGTTTTAGTCTTGTAAATTACTTTTACTTTAACAGAGAGTGCTTAGTCCTGTATTCACACATATCATTGATTAATGTGTGCAAGTGGATATCTTAGCCTTGAGACTAAACACTGTTGGCCTGAGCAAAGCTGATAAGAAGGTATATCTTGGTCATACCACATAGCTGTGATACATTCAAGAAGAAGAGACTGCTCTTTTGGAGGCTTGTGACCATACAAGGATAATTTGAGGAATGGGATGTTCCTAAAAACAACCACTAAGAGACCCTCAAGAGAACCCTACTCTAATGTGAATGAGTTCTGAGAAGTGATTTAAATATGTAAAATCATTTGCAGGAATTCTGAGCATATATGTATGAGTTTGGGGAAATGCAATGAATATGGACTAGTTACATAGATATAAACTAGTCTGTTAGGTAACTGCAGTGTGTGATAGGAGGAGATATCCCCTGTACTCTTTGCAAAAGAAAGGAATTCCTGCTTTCTAATACTACAAAGGATGTTACAGGGTTTTATTTCTGATTTTCTGCAACAAAACCACTTCACTACTATTTTTTAAAATGAGTTCACAACTGGTAAATTGTACCTGCCAGGATAATTCTTAAAAAAATAAGCAGCAGCATTGTTACATTAGCAAGTTGGATGGCAGAATGGGAGAATATCTGTAAAATGAAAGAGTTATTTCTGAGGATGCAATGTCCACATTTTCTCTTTCTGGGCTCATTCCCATGTGGGGATGAGGAGCAAATGGCTGTGCATCACAGTAGTTTGGTAAGGATGGTGTAGCTTGTCTTTCAGCTTAGGGACCACTGGATGATTTGGTTCAAGATGCACTCCTTGCACCACTTTATTTGCTTGGCTCAACTAAAAGTTTGGTGTCAAGGTATACAATAACTTCTTGATATATTTTTCTTCTCTTTTTAATGCCCTAACCACTAGCCAACACGTATTCCTGAAATCAGTACTCACACTTAGATTATACTTTAGAAGTATTATGGATGAAAATTCTACTTTGCAGGAGGGACTTGAGGCTTTTGTTCTTTAACCTGTGCTTTTATTCTGATTGTATTTCATGGCTTGGTCACCATACCCTGCCTTGTATGAATGAAAGCATGCTTCTGTATGACACTCTAAAATTGTTTGCCATTGTAAAATTAACACCACAGAAACTTCTTTATGCAATAGAGAGTTTCTGATCACTAGTTTTAAATTAAATGGTAAATGAAAGTACAGCTATAGCAGATTCACTTTTATTCTTGGCCATTATATGGCATGCATTTTGGAGGTACTTACTCATACTTGTCTTTAATGCTCTGGAGAATCAATGCAACTTTATAGTGTTTATAGCAAAAGTCCTGAAGATGATAGTCAAAGGAGAGCTAGTGAGCTGTGAGAGAAAATACAAGGTATTTGGAGACTGTTGGTGAGTTACAAAGCCTTAAGTGTCCATAAATCCTTGGATGTTTTCCAATTCTGCTAGGCTGTTGTTTTTTAAGATGCCTAGAGTTAGGCTGCTTAGTTATTACTGCAAGGATGCATTACTGCAAGATTAATCAACAAATGTATCTCAAGATGCCCCCACAGCAAAAGGGCTAAGGGTGTAGGATGTCAGTAAATACTCCAAGGCTGATCCTGCAGTCCACATTGTGATAAATCTTGCAGTGACCCAGCTGTGTTTGTACTGACTTGAAGTGGAGCCTGGTTTGGGGTTTCAGGTGCAAAGGGTCAGTAGGCTTGGTGGTTCTCTGAGTTCAAATTCATCTGCCTTTCTGTCAGACTTTGGTCAAAAGACAAAGACTTTGCACATATGGGGTGTGTGTATAAATACACACATATATATATATGAGGTAAGTGTAGACAGGCAGGACAGGGTGAAGGGAGAAAAAGCCAAGAACCAGGAAGGGGGGGTGATCCAAGGTGAATTTTTCTGCTTTAGAATGAAACATGCTATTGTATTATCTGTGGGGCCTGAGAGGTGATACCAGGGATCACGGGAGAGCTCCAAGTTGCTCAAAATTAAGAAAATAAATCCCAATTGCCAATTCAGGCTCTGCCGATGTGGCCAAGAATTACAGATAGATTTTTCTTTTCCATTAGATTTGCTCTCTGATATCCAGGTTTATCACTCAAGCCAGAACTATTTGTCAACCTCCCTGTCGATAATCCAAACCTAAGTCATCATGCTACACTTTTATGATTCTCTCCTAAAAAATCCCACAGGAATATTCACACTGCTATTGCCTCAGATTTAGCAAAAGTGAAGGAACATAGGGAGGAGGAATTGTGGTCCATTGAGTGGTCTCCAAGAAGCATAGGAGCTGATATATGCCCAGTCTTCCAAGGCATTGCTTAGCCTAGTAGGTACTGAGCCCTAGTATTTCCCTCTCTCTGGAAACTGTTTAATGGCCATCTGTTTCAAAAGCCAATGACAAATGAGCAAGTAAGTCCAGTTGCTACTAGAGAAGGTTTTGTTGAAAAAAAAGAATGAAATAGTTGCCTCCTTTGAGAATCTTTTTGCTACAGAAATCATGTTTTTAGCCTCAGAGCAGGTGCATAATGCCCCAGCAGAGCACAGGCACATGGGGACAGTGTTTTCACAGAAGCAGTGATGGCTGCTGGAGACTTCTCATAACAGAAATGCTGGGATCATATGTGGATGTTAATGAATAGGCAGAAATCTCATATTTGGCAGTTGATAATAGAATTCCCATGGCTAAGACCCCTGCTTATCTCTGTCATCCTAGATTAATCCTGACCTAGCCTTGGTATTTGCACTAACTGCATAACAGTCTTCTGTACTTCTAATGGCTGCTTCCTGAACTTTACAGATCTCAAACAACAATGGAATGTCTTATCAATATCTGAGCATTCACTTTTTGTAAATAGGCAAAATTTTAGTTCAAAGAAGTTGTGAGGTGAGGGGTGCAAACATGTCAACACAGACAGCACCATCTGCAGCTCACTCTGCTTTTTCCTGGTCATCTTCCTCTTTTCCTCATCCAGATTTCGCCAGTGACTTAAGCTGCTCTGGATCTCAGAGCCCACATGGATCACATGAATACTGCCTGCAGTGTGAATGAGCCTTTCTGAACCTGAGCTCATCATTTGTCATTAGCAGCAGGTGTCACTTGTTTTCCCATTTCTATTGTCACTGACAGACAAGAAATATGTGTGTGCTTTCCTGCCACCCCCAGCCCTATAGTAAGTATTGAAGTGTCAGTCATCCTGCAGGCCACCTGCCTGCTGCTGCTGAAGCCTGAGTCGAACCCCCTGAGGGTGCAGGAGGCTTGTACAGAGCTGTTTGATGCAGAGCACCATGTGGTGAAACAGCTTTGCAAGCCGTGAAAAACAGTTCCATTGGGCTACACTGCAGTCTCAGGACATCTCATTTGCTGCCTCTGGCATGGCTGTGATAGGAGTGGGGGAGAGGCATCAGATTTCTCAAACATTCTGTGTCAGAGATGAAGGGGTAAAAAGGGGCAAAGACATTAGATAGTTGAAGGATTAAGGAATATCTATATAAGTAAAAATGGAGTGATGGGAAGGCAAAAGGAATCACTCTGGTGAAACTAATGCAAATCGTTTGATCTGGGAGAATTTTTCTTTCAACCAATATGCAAGAGGACAGCCATTAAAAATTTCTTTCAGTAAGCACTATTTTACATTAATGGGACTGGTGGAAGTACAACATTAGTGAGATGATTAATATGGGGGGGTTGAGCTTTTTGGCACTCCAGGATTATATTAACATCTTGAAGAGTGATGGAAGAGTGTGGAATCTTGCCATAGCTGTGGAGCTTTTCCCTCTCAGCATTTCTCAGGGAAATGGATTTAGTCTTGGCCCCAGGAAGAGGGAAGTATTGAGGTACAAGCTGCATGCTGTGATGCTGCAGGCTTTCTGGGTGGGGGTTGAAATGGAGAGGAGAAATGGAATGGCTGTCTTAATATGTCCTCAAGGTCCACCTTTGTATGACTGTGAGTTTGTAAACATAGCAAGTCAATGATGGCATTCCACTGTATTGCTCAAGTCAGTGAAGTTATAATGGTGCAGGCAGGCTGCTGGAACAAATTCAGGTTTGGTCCTTGTGTCTTTGGATCCTTGTGTTTCTGTTGTGCCAGCTTGCATACTGCCTCTCATGCTCTCCTTGCAGTCTTCCTCATCTGCCTTGGACATTGATTTATTTCACTGCCACCACCCCTTGTGACTTTCCACCTCAACAAAGGCTCCTGGTGGAATTGTTTGGCTTCAGAAAACTTACTTGTTTTTTCTTTATTTATTTACTGGAAGTCCTTTGAGTTGTCCAGGCTGGTAATTGCCCACGTCATCTCTGTATCGATTGCTTTTAGAGCTGCTGAGCTCTTATTACTGCAGCTCACTGGGGAGAGAAAGAGAAAAGTGAAAGATCCAGGTCAGCATGGTCTCAGCAATAGATGAGTCTCATCAAATCTCTTTTCTCTCAGCTTCTGAATAACAGCTTTACTAGTTTTAAATAAAACAAGAAAAGGAATGTGCAATGTGGAGAGGAGTATTAGGAGGAAAAGAGATGAAATCTGGTATGTTAAGGGAAAATGAAGGTAGGATGTGGAATCTGAGCTACCTGTAGCAGTGAGAAAAATAAAGAATACCTGGCTGTGGGGTATGACAAAGTAACACTATAAATTGCTCTCCTACTGACAAAAACCTCTTCTTGAGTAGAGTCCCCACCATAAGGGAAAGAAAACAGTAATGGAATAAACAATTGTCTTGGTTACATCCTCTGCAGGATGTGGTGCACTTGTTACAAGCTCCCTGCTTCTGAGACATAATAAAATGGCCTGAGAGGCTGAGTATTGCCATCTCTGATCTTTACACCTAAACCAGCTCTTCTTAAATTGATATGTGTGCCTCTCTGAAATGTTGGTGAATATAGGGGCTCATGTACACCTACAAAAAACAGTCATTTGCAGATGTCTGTTGAGCAGTGCTGCCTATATTTTTGAAATATAAAGGTCACTTGTGTCACTGATCTTGGTAATGTTTAGCACAGTGAGAGCTAAGACAGGTTTTCTTATGTGGAGATGGGCATTGCATAGTGTGGAAAGCTGACACAGCTGCCAGAGAGGAAAGATCACAGTCCCAGCATAGTGTGGTAGCCAAAAGCAGCCTGTCCTCCCTGGCTGATCTATTACTGCAGCCCATCTTCCTGTAGCAGTGACAGCTGAGAGGGCTCTGGAGTACTGAGCCTGATATGAACCTCTTAAAAGAGTTCTCATATAAGAATCTGTAAGAGATTGATAGCCTAGAAATCTCACCAGAGTGTATTTCCTCAGGAAGTTGTCAGCATAATCTAATTTGAATTTGATCTGTCTAATCCTTTACATGCTCCATTTTCTCCTCTCTGTGGACATACTAGTACATAAACTTAGGGTATCTGGCTCTCACAAACCTTTCTGCAGACTGCTATCTCCAGCTCTGTCCTAATATGGGAAATACTGATTTCTGTTAAGAAAAAGCAGGATATTTCTCAAGCTTTGCTTAAAATTTAGTCTATTCCTTAGTTCATCCAATTTGGCAATCACTTTTTCTCAAACCATGCATGTCTACAGGGGCAGTCCAATGGCCCAAGCATCTATGGTTGATGCAGCTGCAGAACCTGCACAGGTTGGGCACCTGCACACTTATTATTCGAGAGAGTAAGGGACACTGACCTGTGGACATCCCAGGATATTTTCTCAGGATATTTTCTTGAAAGACAGCTGACAGAAACTTAAAGATCTCAGTATGCTTATCAGTTCAGGTCTATTTCTTGATAGTTGTCTAGGGGTTTGGTGTGGAAGAAGCAGTCTATTTTGGTGGATGCTTCCTTCTGTTGGAATAGGGATAGCTTGTTCAATGTATGTTGCACTTTTTTTTTTTTTTTTTTTGTGAGAATGAGGTTATGTTTTGAACTAAAATATGTGTATTCTTTATTTTCCTCAGAGCAGAGAGGCAGAAGACTGTTCTTACATCATTTGTCAGTATGCTCTTCTACCTTCAAGAACCTAAAAAGTGCCTCATTCTTATCAAACAGGACTTTTGTTCAGCTGCCATGTGCATGGTAAAATAATCATTTAATGATCCCTTTCTCCTCTCCTTTCTTATCTTGAACTGGAAGGCATACTACAGTCATTTAAATGTAGGTAGCTAAAGTCAATTCCACAAAGAAACTGGATTACTTTAATGCTTTTCTCTTTCCTATCAGTGGAAGAAAATGGCTTCAAATTGTGACTGGTGTATAGCAGCCATCCTCCAAAATAGCTCTGTGTCATGCTGACTTCATAACTTGGGGAATAAAAGCACTGTAACCCAGATGCCATTGTGCAGCAGCCAGACAAAGCCCAATTGCTCAAGTAGTGTGTTACTTTCTTCTTGAATTGTGCAGTAGAAAGAGTGTGGGACTGTGAATGTTGCACTGTTGTGCTACCAGGGCAAATGTCCAATAAACACTGCTGGAGCTGTTGAGAGCAATGTGGGATTATGGGCAGATATCATTTGCTTCTTGTGTATCTACCTGTACTCCTGAAATTAGGCATTCTTCTACAGTTGTACAAGGGGTCTGTATGCGTGTTGTATGCATGCACACAGCCCATCACTACCTTCCAGCTAATGTCAGGGGGAAGAAGAGAAATTGGGGGAATAAGTATTGGCTTTTAGCTATTTAAAAATTACCCTCATTTATTCTTCCTCAGACTTACATCTGCGAAAGCGTACAAATAGAAGCAGGCAGTCAGATTCTGCCAGGATCAGAAATCCATGCTGGTTATTTTTCCATTTGCAGTTGATATAAAGGCCTCATGTTTAAATGACACTTCTTTTCATAGAGTGCAGTGCAAAGGAGATCCATCTGCTCTGTAGAGGTGTTGCTTCAATGAGACATGTGAAACGAGAGCTGTTGTTCCATTCAGAAAAGGCAGCCTGTTTGGTTCCACGGTGCACAAAGGAGATGTCAAATGAAAAGATGAATTATAAGCCTTACATAATAGGGACTATTATTCTCAGGTTTGGGATGTAATTTAGTAGCAAACGCTGTAACGGGTGTTCTTTTGACACAGTCGTCTCCTAGGATATTCTTGGACTCCACAAAAGTCATGGGATTTGGAACTACCCACTATTGGCAAGATTTATCTATGATGGCAGCAAAGGTTTTACAAATTAAAGTTTGGTGTTAAAGCCACGTACAGCATGGGAAGTGTCATATTGTGGTGTTCATGTATTGATTTGAATAGACTTTGAGATCTAATTCTGCTTCCTGCAGTATTCCCTTCCTCTACTGTAGACAGATGCTAGAAGTGAAACTGGCTCTGTGTTCCCTGTGAGGTAATGCCCACTCTGATGGGAGTGGAAGGACTAGAAGTTCTTTGCTGTGTGAAGCACTGATTGAGACCCGAGTGAGTCCATGTTTCATGGCACTATTTCATTTGCATACATGCCATAGATAATTTGCAGGAATGTAAGCATTAGGAAGTCTAAAAAGCCAGCTGTTTAACAGATACTTCTACTGTGCTTTGAACATAGTAACCAGCCTGAACCAAAACTGTACTGAAACCTTTTAGGTGGGAAAAATTCCATAGCTTATAGGGGGGAGGGATGTAAGCTGGATACCTTTGCAACTACTGATTTTTTTGTTGTTTGGTTCTTTTTTTTAAATTAACTTGAAACAGCATAATGTGCATGAACAGGTGACAAGTAATTGAAGTATCATGGGAGACATACAGTTTGTATATACTTGTGCTTTCTCCAGTGCCTTTGCAACCAGAAAAAAAGTTTCAGAATCCTTTTCTTAGAATGTTTGAGCTGTCCCCCCAATCTTGCTGGTCCTGCTGTGCAACACTTGTATGACCCATGTTCTTTCCTCTTTCCTTACAGTCTCAATGAATTTAGTAGGGTTAGCTACACAAAGCAGACATTTGTGTGCTTGTTCCAGGAAGGTAATGTATTAAGGCTTGAAATGGTAATTTTTGCTAAACTAAACCAGAAACTTGGAAGCTTATCTCCTAGATTTGTTGTATACAGCAAAGACTGAGGAAAACAAGTCATAACATGAAAAACCTAAAATCTGCAGCCAGTTTTCAGTCTCATCAGAAAGTTCAGATTGCTCATACTGTATCTGAGGGTGTTATTTAAACATAAGCATCATATGTAATGTTCAAGTGGAGTGATATTAATATGTTGGCTTGTAATGGCATTTAGCATGGGTGGGAGTGAGAGAATGAGTTTGTTTCCCACAGCAAGATTTTGAGCTGCCACCATTAAAAAGACAGCTGGGTTCACAGGGCTTGCTATGTAATAGTATGATAATGATTATTCTGACAAACTGTATTGTCAGACAGCTGTTACTTTGGTTGTCTAGGAAGATTATACCTTTCCAGGACAGCTGACAAGTTCTCATAGCAAATAAATGGTACAGCACAGTATCTATTTCTCCTTTTCCAGTAAATTTTCCCAGTTATTCCCTGACTGTGTATGAGATCTCTATTAGCTCACAAGAACAAACCCTGATATTGTCACTGAGGCTGGTCCTGTCCTGTTTCAGGTGGGAGCTCCTTGCCTGAGTGCTCAGCAAGGCTGCAGGAAGGCACGTTGCTGCTGCAGGAAACAGGAGTACAGTATTGTCTCTGTGATCTAGGTGGTGGTCTAAATGATTTCTCTTACTGACATAATTTCATTTCCTTCTTTTACAATATAGGCCTTAGGGCTGCAAAAGACCTGTGGGTCACTAATCCCAAGCTATTGCTCCTGCAAGTCACTGTGTCATTTAATTCCTTTCAAAAATAATGCTATTTTGTCTCTTAACTCATTGAATTTTTTCTTCTACTGTGTTTTGAAAAGTTGTTATGGAGCCCAAATCCTTTAATAAGGAGGCACAGTTTCTAATTGGCATCCTATGGTGTGCTTTTAGCCTGTGTACTGCCATTTCTTTTGGGGCCAGTGTTATCCTCTAGTTTAACTTTTCTTCCTCTCTCCCACCTCTCTTCATTCTGGGGGAATTTATGGATAGGAAAAGCACAGCTATTTAGGCTTCCTTTTGCTAGCTAAATATTTAGGTGGAACATAAGACCTTCTGTTGTGCAGTAGTTTCTGATTTTCACAACACCCACTCTTTCTCTAAGCATGGGTAGAAATTGCTATGCCTTGAAAACCAAAAGACTTGTTCTGTAGAGGAATTTAGATTGCCATACTTGAGGTGCAGACTAGTATTAAATAACAGTTTAGAAAAATGTTCACAACTCTCCAGCCACAATCTCTCTCTTTCAAACTGTAGCAGTGCTATGTAAATGTTGGGAGGGTTGCATTTAATGGCACAGCTTTTTTGCCCTTTATTTTTATTTGTTGGTTGGTTTGGTTTTGTTTAGTTTAATCTCTCTTTCACAGTTTTAACATTTAAAGTATCCATAATTGACAGTAATGGCACAGATGGAGGCTGAATTACATCTTAAAGGTTGCTATTGTCTAGCTAGAGAGGGTTCAGTAAAATTGGGTTAACAGGACACCATCACATGACCTGCTAGTGTTTTTGACAGCTGTTCCCTTCCAAAGCAAAGAGGTAAATTTTTTTTTTCTTTTTTAATGAAAGTTTAACATTTGCACCACAATTTTTGAAAAACATTTCAGGGAGACATTAGAACCATAGCAGGAGCTGTGTCACTGGCTGTGCCTATGAATTTTTCAGCCAGCCTTAGTGTTTACAAAGCACTGGGAGGGAAGAAAGAATTGCATAATGAAATAAACCATGTAACATATTTCACTTTGGATTTACATTTACGTATGTCTCA
The DNA here is from genome assembly GCF_029582105.1 of Oenanthe melanoleuca. Classification (NCBI taxonomy): domain Eukaryota; kingdom Metazoa; phylum Chordata; class Aves; order Passeriformes; family Muscicapidae; genus Oenanthe; species Oenanthe melanoleuca. The sequence goes on from NC_079339.1 coordinate 40,827,209, forward strand.
AGCTGAACAGGTGCTTATCCTTTGCAGTGACTGTATCCTCAGCCCAAGAGTTAGACTTAGTTTTTTGCTGTTACCCTGTTTTAAATAGAACAACTGGAAGATTTTCATTAAAATAGAATTAATTCAGATTTACACAGAGATCATTGGTGTCTTAGAGCTAATTCTCCTGCTTCCTAAACCAATATAAATAAAGATTTTACGTAACTGCAAGCACAGTGAAGAAAAAACACAATTTCCACTGTACTGTGTTCAGGTCTGAGGCAAAAGTGTCACAGTTCAATTTGAATTTCAAAATGAAAAGAAGTTTCAAAAGTTATAGCTAATAACAATTGTAACTAGCACTCCTATCCAAGGAAAAAAACAAGACAACAACAAATAGAACTACAAAATCCAAAATGTGTCATAAGCAACCATACTTCATTTTTTATCTTGATGTATATCTTGATGTTGATAATAAAATGTTAGTGCTGCCAAATGTTCTGGCTTATCATCACACCATTCAGTGAAGTTACCTAAGTCCAGATTTGAGTTCTCTACTTCAGTTGAGAACAGAACCAGGGCTCAAAGTTGTACAGTAGGCCATCCAAGATGTCTTGCATTCCTCACTGTTCCACGCTGTAAATGGCTACAGAAAATACTACCTCATCACAGTAAAATGTCTCACAGAGCTGTAAAAATTTCTCACTCATGATAAGCTCATCTTGCAATGAAAAGTTAAGAGGCTGACATAAATATAGAGTTACAGAAAATCATAGATATATTCCTTCAGCTTCTTCTTAAAAATGGGATCTGGCTTTGGGAGGGAAGAGTGAGGACTAGGTTATAGGCAAGTGACAGAGTAAAAACTGAAACAGAATAGTTAATTCTTCCCTCTATTACTTTCTAATTACTGTCTCTAACACTGCCTTTTTTTCTGCTCAAAGCAGAGACTAGGAATTGAAGTCAAGTACAGCCATCTTAAACATAAGCAGAAAGCTTAAATCTAGGATCAGCTTAAATTCTTGTTGACAAATTCAAAGCATTTGGGTGACAGGCACTTTCCTCCCTGCTTTTAGCCATTGATCCTGTATAACAAATATTACAGAATTTCTCCCTGCTTTCTGTTTTTCTCCACTTGTACTGTCTAAAATTCTTTGAAATTACTCCTTTGAAGAGTTTCTGCACAGTTCCTCTCATCTGTACCAGGTTTTTATAACTTGCTCCTTCCCATATTGAAGCTGCTCAGTAAGGTATCTTATGTCCCCTGTGTCACAGAGTATGTAGGGGAAGTAGAAATGCTTTTTTGTGATGGAATCCTGTCTGTTGCCCCATGGGCTCAAAATGACACACTGGCATCCTTCCTGCTGCTTTTTGCCAGTCACTTTTTGAAGTACATCATAAAGAGTTTGCAGTCTATTCTTCTGCTGTTGTTGCTTCCAAGCCAGGCATGGGGGTTAAAGTCAGGCTAATCATGTTGCTCTGGAAGTCTGCTCTAGGCATGTCCTGACTTGTAATCCTTTGTCACTTCCTAACTAGGCTGGATGCTCCCTTCCATTTAGGCAATCCACTGTGATATTTCTGTTGAACACCACTGTGCCATCACTGTCTGGCACTCAGGTCCCCAAGACCTCAGTGGGATTTCATTGCAGCAAAAAGCAATCTGTAGCTGATCAGTGGTATCTGTCCCTGTTGTTTATTTACAGGTAAAGTAGGTCAGATTGTATCAAGGATTTCTTCCACTCAGAAAAGCAAAAGTCCAAGGCTTGCTGCCTTGGGAGTTTGAAGTCCATAACACAGGTCAGGGACTGTCACCTGGTCACTGTCAGGTAATCATCTACTTATCCCAGAGGAACCTGAACACTGTGACAGGTAGCAGCTCCCAGCTCCTACAGACTTCCCAGAGAAATCTTTGTTTTTCCACTGCTCTGAGTGCTGCAGCCAAGCCCAGAGTTTCAAGGGGTCTTATGCTGACAAACACATTACGGATACTCTTCTAACAGCATTATTCATACAGTCCTGTCATCCTGATGGACTCAGAAAGAACATTTAAATTTTGTATCACCATGAGTCGCCTCACCCACAGGTGGTCATTGCTGAAACCAGATGTGGTAACAGATTAGCAATGCACAGAGGCACTGCACTTGTGTAGGGCAATGAATCTAGGGTAGTGGGAAAGGGTGCTCCTGCACTGATGAAAAGAAAATGTCAGCACCAGGCTGGAAGAGGGGAGATGATGGGTGCCAGTCTTTTCAGAACTTTGCATGTCTGTATCCATCATCTAGAAAGCTGTTGCCACCTTGATCTTTTCTCCCTCAAAGCAGCTCTAAGTCTCATCCCTAGCAGACATATCCAGCTGCAAAAATTTGAATAAATTCCTTTGGAAAAAATTCCAACTTCTTGGCTATTCAAACCAAGACTGACTTCCTATTTGCAGTCACTAACAAATGTTTTCAATCAATCAGGTGCTCACAGTCCAAGTGGGAAGATGCCATTCAGACACAATAGACTGTGTGGTGGGACATGGACCAAAGCTGCCTTTTGTCATTCTTCTTTTCTTTTTTCAACAGACTTACCTTTCTTCACAGAAAGAAAGAGAAGGAAGAAACCTACACAGCATGAAGCAGTGCAAAAACAGTTTTTTTCTTTTCTGACCAGTTTTAAGGGAAAAGAGCAAAAGCATGAAGGATTGCTTTACTTTGGGAATGTTGGAAAAAGATTTGTCCCTCTCTGACATTACCTTATACCCATTGATCTAGACCAAAGGGGGAAAGGAAAGAGAAAGGTGTAGTTAATTTAAAAACTCACTTTGCTCAAGGTGTCTGTAGAGTTATTCAAACAATTGTATTTAAAAGCTTATAAGGAGTAGTTACATTGGAAAGATATTACTTGTATAGCTGCTCTAGACAGATGATCAGATTTTTCACAAATGGGAAAATATACAAAGAAAAATAGGCAGCCATAAAGAGATGAGCATATGCTGCAGAGTAATGTGTGTGGACTTACTGACAAAGACAGACAATGTGTAGATATGAAAGCAGCTACCTGGCAAAGGCTGTGAAGATACTTGGAAGATGAATAGTCTTTTCCCATTTAGGCAGCCCATTTATAGCTTACTCTGTGGCATTATTGTGACCATGTCCAGTCTGACTAGAACAAACACATCTCAGAATCTTCTGAGATTCCCCTGATGGCATGAGAAGTGAATTCTTCATTTATTTGGAGTTTGTTTCTTCCCACAGTGAGTATTTTCCTAAATTATAGTGAGGCAGAGGCTCCAGGCCACCAACAGAACTAAATGAAAATATTTTTGTATGTGTAACCTTACTATATGCTTGTCTTTTTTTGATCAGGATATAGGTCATAAGAAATTTTTTCTGGTATGTTCCCAGCCAGACAACAATTGGGAAGAAGAATATATGGTCAGTCAAAAAGTTGAAATATTTTCTGTAGAAGCTTTTCATATTTTATCTAATTTGCAAAGCAAGAGCTTGTTTTGACTGAGCTGCTGGGTTGGCTAGTGTGCTGTGTCATTTAGGTAATGGGTCAGCTCTGAGAATTTCTTAGTCTTGAGCATTTTTTGAACTAAAAAGTTTTGTAATCATTCATGAACTAAACCATATAGCTATGTGCTTGATACATCAGCAGTTTGTCTGTTTTATCCAGAAGAGAGCTGACTTTCAAAGGTACTGATCATTTATCTATTTTCTCATTCATCAAAAATTTTTATATTTATTTATCTCACAAATTAACTTTCTGCTTCTAGAAAAAAATCTTTGACTCTGTTCTCTTTGAAGACCCCTTAAGTGCAATTTATAAAAAAGATAATCTCATCTGAAAATAACCTGTATTTTATCTAATCCACCCTTACATGTGCTTAGGATTGTGAGAAATAGATGCATCCATATATATTCAACAACAATCCACAGCTTCACTGGCATCACCTACTCAGGAAGCAGAACCTGTAGAGGTTCCTATTCTGTGCATCTGTGGGAGGGCAGATGGGATCACAGGAATGTAAGAGGTCCAACTTTTTTTCCTTTAATGTGGGTTTTAGGCTTACGAATTACAGTAAGACATTTATTTCTTGTGCTTGGAAGGTGTAGGGAGTTTGGGGGGGACCAGTAACCTCAGAGCATGCAATGGACTTCCCACCTTGGCAGCAAGAGTTAATGCCTGAAGGTAGATGGATATTGAATGTAAACTTTCATAGAGTATTTAAACTTCAGGGAATTGAGTTGGAAAGCCTTGGTCTAGAAGTCAAGGAGGAGTGCACCATACTAGGAAAAAGTTATTTTGGTGTTCAAACAAAAATAACGCTGGAACTTAAAACTAAGATGAGTTTTGTGTCCAGGGCTAGAGACTGAGCAAGGATGGCATAAGGCTAAGGTACCAGGAAGCTTTGAAACAGTAGAATGGTTTGATAGAATTAAGGCAGGAATTATCAAGTACTGGCAGGCAGGTCAGCACTCACGTGCATTATCAGAGCCTTATAGCAGGCTCAGGTAGGAGCATTACAATGCAGCAATGTTCTAAGGGTGAGGTAACCGTGCAATGCAAGAAATAACAATGACTATTAAATGGATAGAAGCTGTATGGCAACATTGGAGGGGAAGACTGAGATGAAAAGCAAAAGATGCTGTAAATGAGTTGCAGCATCCATCTGTAGTATTGCCATATTGCAATATGCCCTGTGACTTTCTAAAGCTAGCCCTATCCAGCTATAATTTGAGAAAAGCTTTTCACCTGCAAAACCCCCCAGTTCCTCTCCATCCGTTTAAAAATGAAAAGGTAGGTGAAAACTATTTTGGGAGGAAATGCAGTACTTGGTGAAAATCACAGCCTGCCTTCCCCACCTCAGCATCAGTCTCCAAATGTTGATTTCCCAGCACTTGCTTTTCTTTGAACTTGACTTTGCCTATAAACTGTTCTGGCAGTAGCTCTGTTTGTTGCATGACCCTCCTGGAACTTATTGGCTGTTTGTCTTTGCAGAGAGACAGCTGCTCTCTCAGTGATGATGGGTGTAAAATTAAAAGATTGAGCTAGTTACATCTTTGTAGTGATAGTAGTTCTGTAAGAAGTCAGTCACAAGTCTCAAGGTACCATAAAGAGGCAGTCAATTTCCTGGAAAAATAGATGGATTCCCAAATACTATTGTTGTCAATAGAGAGTTTTCTCTTTTACTTACACTCTAATCTTTTAGGCATTTAATTTTTATTTGCCTGCTGTAGCACGAAGCCAACAGTATTACAGAAGAAGAAAGCTAGGTGGAGATGGTTGGCTGCTCAGAAATCAATTCCTTATCATTCTAATTTCTTAATATCTAAAAGTGAATTTTGAAAAAAATTTAGGCAAAACCAAAACTCAATGCATCTTTGAACTAATGAAAATAATATCAGCAATACCCTTAATTTCAGTCTTGTGAATGAAATTCCACTGGACATGCAAATTCATCCACTCTCCTCTCTAGAAACCATTCTGAGTATAATGGCCAAGAAAGGAAAAGAATTTGTAGGGTGAACAAAAGGTTATAAAAAGGAGGAAAGGATGGGGGAATAAAAGGAAAATTAAGGTAGTGCTTAAGAGGAGAAACTTCCTGCTGCTGAGATTCAGCAAACTGGGGAGTCAAAAGCCTAAATGTTGTCTCATTTTGGTGCTATAGATTTGGGATTTTTGCCACTTCCATTTGTGCTGCTAATTATTTTAATAATATGAAATAAAGCAGGACAAAGCATTAGGAAATGCACTAAATAATTAAAATGTTCTGAATTTCTGTCATCCATTTCACTTGAGGGCTTTCAAGTGCTTCCTCAGAAAATTACCTCATAAACATGTCTTTGCTGATGGAATTGTATTCTGTCTTAGTAATAGATCAGCTAAGATACTAGCAGAAGTGAGACAACTTTTCACTGGGAGAGAGTTATAATAAATGAATGATGGTGAAGTAAATGCTTATGATATTTTTTGTGTACCTTTTTCACAAGAATATACAAGTGAAAATTCAAGAAAAACTTGCTGCTGTCACTAGTTGCCTCTTCCCCCTTTGGTGGAGATTTGGTTTTTGTTCTGGTTTTGTGAGTTCTTTTGTGGTTTTAGTTTTGGTTTGGGTGGAACTTGCGGGGAGTGGGGGGGTTGGGGGTTTTTTTGGTTGGTTGGTTGGGTTTTTTGTTACTGGATTTAGCTTCCTACATAAGATGTAAACATTGTTCTCTCTGCAATCCCAGGGTCTTTTTCTGTAAGTCACATTGTTAAACACCAATGAGATAGTACTGGCCTAAATCTATTTAATAAAGGAATCAATAGGAGTAGCAGGGTTTTTAGGCCATTAAAAATGATATTTTGTCAAGCTATACCTTACTTAGTGTTATGTATTAAATCTCATTGTAGGGAATGAAAGAAAAAAGTACAGACCCTACTTATTATGACAGAGTATAGAAATAGGCTAATCCTTTTTCAACAAAAAGAATGACCTCAGAAGAAGTAGGTAAACAAAGTCTTCAGAGTTAAGCTGGCTTTTTAATGATAAAAAATTGATTTTAGACTTCTTCATTATTTCTAATATATAAGAATGAAACAAGGGCCCTCCTGGTCATAAGAGAAATGTGGAACATGCCTTAACCTCTGGTATGATTAGCAGGCTTCCCTAGATGAAAATAACAGTGGAAAGCTGTGTGTTTTCTATTAGAAACTGCAAATTTTTGTGCTCTTTTCTCTGCTTCATCTCTGTGTCAGCACGAACTTCTTGTCACATTGTATTGCATGAATATGGGTCAGCCAATATTCTGTCATACAGTCTATGTCATCCCAGCCAAGTTTGATGAGATTGCACTTCATTGATTTGTCTATTTGGAACACTATTTAGGGAAAAGAGAGTGTATTTTTGTTGTCTCCACTGCAAGGATCTGCCACAGTGGGCCAACCTCTTGTTTGTTCATTTAGGCACTGGTCCTCAAAAACCAGTCTGATTCTGAGTGAATGGTACCATGGGTCAGAAATGTTGGGTAAGGGTGTGATGGTGTATTCCCTTCTTATGACCATATTTCTATTTGATTATTTACCACAATAGTGAAGGAATTATTTTTATCTATTCTTTACTCTGGAGAAGTGTGCATATCAATTTCCTGTCATTTGTAAGCATCCTCTCAGTTTTACTTTTGCTAAGACAGTCCACAATTAAAATAGCAAGTCTTCTTAGGATTTTATTTGTGAAACTGTCCATAAGGAATCTTTAAAAGCAAATGGTCAAAACCCTGGATGTAGATACCTGAATTCCCTAGCAGCAGTTTTTAAAATCAGTTGAAGCAGTATTTCACAGCTCAGTTCTGTACAGCAGTAAAGCAGCAACCTCAAGTCCTTTGCATTTGATCATTTGATCAGATCACGATAATTTCTTTCTAAAATCTGTGGTATTAGTCTCGCCATATTACACCAAATTCCAGCTTGGGTATGCAGTATCTGTTTCTCTTAATTCTATGGGATAATTTAAATTGGTATTCTTTTTCTGCACTCAACAGTTGCTTTGTTCTATCCAAGGAACAGCACTTCTGTAAGACTCAATGAAGCTTTGAGTTCTCTCTCAATATTAAATCAAAGCCATATTTTCAAATTAAAATACACCAGTATCAAAGTATAAAACTTGACTGATTCTACCCGTGGTTGATTAGAGATCCAAGAGACCCTCTTCACTTACCTGTTTATTTTGTGGAAATTATTTTTGAGCAACATACAGTCACTGAATTAAACACTACAGTTCGAGAAATAATCTTACTGCTTGTGTTTAGTGACATTTTTTGTCTTTCTCATCTGTGAAATCTGCCAAGTAAAACCATGGGGGAGAAAAGCCATCACAAATCTTATTCAAGCTATTCCAGTCAAGACCATCTGCATCTGTGTTCCCTGTGTTTTTTCTTATTGAGGGTAGTATATTAACTTCCTAGGTGCAGGTGCCAGAATTATGTAAAAATAAGCAACATTAAAAAAAAAATCCCACAACCAGTAATGGCTTCTGTAAGTTAGAAAATCTAATAAGCCATACTAAGGAATAAAAATAGTTAAATATATATACATTCTTCAATTTGCCTATAAAATTTGATTTCACATTTCAGCCTGTCACCCCTAACCTTTTCTTGTAACTCACTTTTACAGCATTTATTTCCTTTATCTGTTGATGATGCTATTAACAATGCAGAGGATTGATCTGGGGTCAGAATATCAGCATTCTCCTTAGCTGATGTCATATTGAGAACTTGTACAATGTACAAGAAAAATAAAATCTGGCCCATTCTGCTGCAGTCATGTTGTTTCTGAATTAATGATTTCAACACCAGTTTTGTCAGTAGAGGTATTGTAAAAAGCCCCAGCACTGTAATGTTTAGCAGACATCTTTTCCTTATCAACTCTGGGAGTTGCTTCCCACAAATGTGTAGCACACCAACTGTACTCTGTCAAGCATGGATAGTTCTAGTGCATAAAATAATTGATACTTCTGTTATTTAATGATAATTCCTGAGAGAAGAGCAGCATAACTCAGGAGAACAGTGCAGTGCAGAGCAAGAAGTAAGGTGGTCATTAGAATAATCTGATTTGGAGGTCTGCTTTCCTTCCCTTCTGTGCCTGCAAACAGTGCCTGAAAACTGATGGTGTGGAACAGCTGCACCTCATATCTGATTGTCCACAAGTATCTTTGAGTTGGCCATAAAAGCTTTGCAGCAGGCCAAAATACATCCAACAGCTCCTTTTAAAGCTTCAGACACTTGATTCACCCAGTGGCTAAAGACTAAGTCTTGAAGATGTCCAGCAGATGTTTATTTTTGTTTCTCTGTTTTCCTGTTGATTTGAACCATCTAGAGCTCAGTAACTGCCTCTTGTTAGGACAAGAATGGAAAGAGAGGGATACAAAACCACTTGAGATTCATCAGTCCTTAGGCAGAGAAAATCCAAGTGTTGGGTGTTGAGGTTTTTATTTCATATGCCTTGCTTATAAAACCAAACCCTGAAAAAGAACAAGAGTGGATTTTTCTAAACCTGTGTTTGTAATGGGGTGAAAATGGAAGAAAGGAGAGGGTGTTACTCAAGTATTTAAAAGCCATTTTTGAGAATAGGCCAAATGACTTCCATATCAGAGCTAACACCATAGTTGAAGAAACTATATAAACTGAAAGCAAATAACACAAAATGTTAGAGTGTGAACCTTAGAAAGGTGGATGGTGTGTTGAAAAGTAAACATGAAAAATCTGGAACATATTTTAGCAAAAATTCTTTCTTCAATGGTACTTTCTTCTGCTACAGAAGATGTTATTGAACAAAAAAACAAACCAAAAAAAAGGAAAAAAAGGGGGGGGAAAAAAAGAAAAAATAAGCCAAATGCAATTCAATTTGAATTTATTTTAATATATTTACTCAGGGTTAACAAGTCATTAAGCATCAAATTGCTGACTCTTAATGAGTCCCTGATGGTGAAAATGAGCTGCCTACAACTGTACAGTAAAATAACAACAATGGCATGGCAGAAGGCTATAATAAAAATCAAGTAAATGCTATTGAATATTTGATGTGTGGATGCCAAACTGGTTTTGAGAAGTACTTCCATTTATTTAGTTCAGTAGGTTCTTTTACTGTATGGCTCTCTATGACTGGTTTTGCTTTCAGGAAAATTATTTGATCTGATTCTGGCTTTTAGAAGAAGTTGAGGGGACAGATCCTGTATATATACTGTTGGGCTAATTGCCTTGTTAATTAAGACTTTCTCCTGACCAGTGCCCAGTCTGATAAATTCAACAATTAGGAGGTAGGAGTAGCTAAAACAATTGCGTGGTTAAGTACACAAAGACGTATAGCTGGTAAGTTCTAAATGATTAAATAAAAAACAGAATTTAATGGCTTGCATTAGTGCTTGCTGCCCTATCAACTTGCTCCTGTGGGTGTATTGCACAAGTATTTTTATCTTTTTAATTATTCTTTTGTAGACCAACAGTATCTATGAATTCCAGGAAGGCTGGTGGGCCTCTGTATGCTGTCCATTCCCCTCATGATGGCAATTCCACGTGGCAGATGGTTTGGATTGGCTTGGCTTTGTGATGCTCGCTGGCAGAGGGCCAGGGCTGTCTCTGGGTGGTGACACTGGCCCGGGGTCAGACGTGTGGGCTGGCTGTGCTCACACCTGCTGCTGGAGGTGCACACCATGGTGTGACCCTTCCTCAGCTCTCTCCTCCTCACACCTCTGCCACGGCTGTCTGTCAACCTGCTTGCACTCTGCAGGCAGAGGGATGAAAGACAAGTGACCCGAGGTTAGGCACGACAAGAGAGCTGAAAGAGAGCTGTGCCCAGCGCTGGAGCATTAACAAAAGTCCAGCTTCTTTAGTGTTTTTCTTAGAAGAGCAGTCTGTGATATAGTTGCCATCTCCCATTCTCGTGCAAAAGCTGATTTTCTAAATCCTAACTGTAATACTTTGGCTCCTACTCTATGTCCAGCAGAGACCTTGTTGCCTAATGAACAAAAGGATAAACCTTGTACTCTGCCCAGAAAACACTGGCAACAGCAGAAAAGAGGCTGCTCAGCTGGCAAGCTGGTAGAATTTTTTCCTCCTTTAGAAGCAGCCTATAGGTTTCTAACTGTGGGTTCAATGGAAGATGGAGAGAATTGCTGTTTGAGCTAGTTTTTTTTTTTTTTTTTTGTGACAAGGAACTATTGTTTTGGGAATTTTATTTTATGTGTGAAAAAACCCAAATTTTTCATTCTGCAACCCCTCTCATTTCACTTCCTTCTTAAGAAGGCTCTCTTGGCTCTGATGGATTGTCAGCTGCTAATATAACGCTTCTTTGTATAGAAAGAATTACTGGTCTAATGTAAAATGAGTTTCCTGGCACATCATCAGTATAAAAATCTTAAAGGAGGAAAAGCAAAATGTGGCCTCATTTTTTTGGTTGTCTTCTTAGTATATTGATTGTTTTGCAGCATTAGCATCCTCCACAGAGGGGAAGGTCAATACCATTATAACTCCCACTGCTCTCACCCACTCTTTAAAATTGAATTCAGTGTATTATTGAAATAAGAAGAGCATGTGCAAGCAATTATTTTTTTCACTTTTGAAGTTACATTGAACAATGGACACCTGGCATATCAGCCATCAAACAGAAAATTAACTGTCCTAATAGCAGTGCAGATTCAATGCTGATTTAATTCTGACTTCAGAAGTTAATCATCTCCAACACGATGGATGGTTATTTAATGAGAAGGATTCATGGGTTCTAGAAACCACAATACAAACTAACAAATCAAATCTGATGCCATCACCTCCTTACTGAATCACTATTTCGGCACCACAGAACAGCTGGACGGCTTCGTTGCTCAATACGGCCAGGAAGTGGGGGATTGCTGCAGCAATCAAAAGCTTCAAGCTGCAAGGCATGTGAATATGCAGTTCTGAACTAAACTTGCACACAAATAATTAATGAAGTAATAGTCAAAGTAATAGCAGAAACCAAACCATATGAACCTTTCTCAGAAATAATTACTAACGGGTATTTTTTCCATGTTCATAGATCATTATCAAATGCCAGTGGGTTTTTAGAGATGATATTAATGGAAAAGTTTGAAGAGATGTTGGGATTTTGGTTTGAGTTATTGTTTTTTTTTTCTTTTTCATTTGTGGGTTTGGTTGGTTTTTTTTTCCTGTGGATTAGTTCTTTTGTTTTGATGTTATATTCTTGCTTAATATTTTAACTGAATTTTGTGCTAACGACAACCGTGAAAAGGATAATGATGATTTCTGTTAACTTGATTAGCAATTATGTCTCAAATATGATGTATGGAAAAGTCCCTGTATCTCTGTACTCACTGTACCTGACTCAGTGGCTTCTTGGGGGTCTGTGAGGCAGTCAGTGTCAGTGAGTTGGGCATTTTTACAGAGAAATTGCCAAAAGCAAGGGAAAGCAATTGGTGTTTCCTTCACTGCTGTTGTAAGATGGACCTGTCTGTCACCTGAACTAAATTCCATGTGCTGATTTCATGCAGACCCCTTAACATCTGATAATGGTGGTTTTCGGCCTCTTTTTATGTAGATCAGATTGGAACAGGTAAGACAGTGACTAGAAATTTCAGTACTTTTCCTTCTATTCATCTAATACTTTGTTTAGTTCAGCAACTTAGCTCCAGTGTTGGTTTTTTGGTTTTGTTTTTTTGGGGAGAGGATCTTGTATAAATAAATGTGCTTCACTCAAGAGAAGGTACTACATGGTTTAGCCTTCATTGTTCTTTATTCTCTAGTTAAGTAAAGCAAGGATGTCAGTGGCATTTTCACTCATGTAGCCAAATGAACATTACATTATTGTGTTATTTTTCAGTAGCTGGAGAATGTTCATTAGAAAAGACCATCAGAGCAGTGATAAATTACTTACATTACTTTTTCTGTGCCTACAAGCTATTCCTGTTGGAGATTCAGTCTTCATTCCTTCCTATTCAGAGGAACAAAGAAAGTGGTCAGTTTTTTTGTGGTTAAAATTCCACTGAAGCGTAAGTTATTTTACTGCTACTGCAGAATGCTGAGCTGCTGGTGGGAAATACTGATGTAGATGCCATAGTTGTGTATCCATTGTCTCTCATATCAGAAAATGCTGCCTGATCCTGTCCTGCCTCTGTTATTTTTTGAAAACTTTTCTCATCCTGACAAAGATAACTTGAATATTTTGTACATTCTTTCACTTCTAGTATAGTCAGTGTTCTCTCAATATATCAGTTAGCTGCAACCTTTTGTACTACTGATTCCTGACTTAGAGTTGTGGTGAAATCTTGGGAACAGCAACTAACTGCACTCAAGTAACAATTATTGTACAACTGTGATGATCTTAAAGGCAGTCTCATTAAATATATATATATATTTACAGCTAATCTTGAGAGATGCAGGTTTGGTCTGAGGAAAGAAGATACCTGAGAAATTGAGCAGCAAGATTAAAAACTCCATTTTCATGTTTTGCCAAAGCTGACAGAGATGTAAATATTACAGGTTCATAAGTAAATAAATACTATTTGGTTTTTCAGGCTCTGAGGCATATCAAGGGTGGGAGTAGTTCTAGGTGAAATGACAGCACCACCACTTTAAAGACTTGGTTTCAGCCTTCAATAATTTCACCACTATCTCTTTTTTTTTGTAAAGTATACAGGAGAAGTGGTAGGTGGATTTAATATTTCTGATGCACAGTAAGAAACACAGAGGAGGAAGGGGAGAGAGGGAGGTGTCCAGCTGTAAGGGAGTAGTAACAGCTAAAGTAAAAATTTTAATACACCATTGCCCTGTGAAGGCCTAGAGTAGGGTTAGATGGTTAGAAAAAAAAAAATAAAGCCAAATTATTCAGTAAAGACAGATGCACCTAATGTTGCTATGGACAAGGATTATATATGCAGGTAAAATAATTTCCTTTACAATACAATAGTCCTTCTGACTACTGTATTATCCCTTACAAAAACTGAATAAGATCACTCTCATCTAAGCTGGTCTTTATTGCATTAGTTAAGACTATAGAAGTTGTTTCTGTCTGGGCTAACAACACAATAACCTTGCCTTGTGCAAGCATCTCCTGTCTTCATGGTGCATGTCTAGAACCTGCCAGTAAGGATGTATTCACCCTCACTAAGAGATATCCTTGGGTGGCAGTGATTATTTAATAGGTAAATCTTTCTTGATTGTTGAAATATGTGAGGTGTTTTGCTGTAGCACATCACTCAGACTGTGTGTCAGTCCCCTCAGACAGACACAGAGCTTAAGCTCCCAACACACTCCCAGCTTGTTCCTCCCTGTCACACATGATGTTTCAGCATCTCAGCTAAAAGCTGTTGTCATTGCTCTCCCAAAGGCTGTCACCTCAATACCACCCAGCAGGGGCACAATTCAGATCCAACTGAAGTCAGTAGGAAATATCCAGCTGGCTTCCTGAATGCCATGCGTTACCTCAGCAAGCTGAGGACAGGAAAATATAGAACAGCCATCAGTGACGTGTTTGTGCTCAAGCAGCGTTTGAAATTCAGCATCCTGGGTACATGCATGGAAGCAGCTGTGGCCTGGAGGGTGCTCCAGGGAGCAGCTGGCTTGACTGCCTGCTTTCCCATTGCTCTGAGAGCAGCAATCCCCTCTGAGCAGCAGTGCCCTGTCCTGTTGGGGCTGGTCTGGGTGTGTTTGTGTCCTCAGCCGTGCACTGCAGCAGCCTTGTTGTGTGCAGGTGGGCTGTGATGGGGGAAGGGCACCATGTGTGCACCATTTCCATTGCTACCAGGCACCAAAGAGAAGGAAAGGATGCCAGCTATTACATCAAACCTTGGAACAAGAGGTATGCAAGAGAAACATGCTCTTGCTGGCAGATCATGCCAACTGATGGAAGAATTGCCTAATTTGGGTAATAAAAATGTTCTGAACTATAGCTGAAACTTTTTAATAGTAGGATGCTCTAGAAGTAGTTAAGAAATGTTTGAGAGAGCCTTGGAAAATCTCCAAGACTCACTCAAGAGAGAAATTAGCAAATATATTTTTGTTACCTGTAGAGAAATAATCTTGCTGAAATGCAGAGACATATTCTCTCCCTCATCACCACCTACTTGAACCAAGGTGATTGTCTTTAGGGAATGAAAACAGGAGTATGGGGAGCAAAGAGAGTAATGAATGAAGACTAAATGAAGGGGGAGGAGGAGAAGTGGTTTGAAAATTACCCAAGGTATTTCTAAGCAGTGAATCCTACATCTGCAAACGTTAGTCAGATCTCTGTCCTAGTCATTCTGCAAATTTACCTTTAAAGCAAAGAGCAATTAGTGGTAGGTTTATATTCTACCAGAATGCAATGGGAACCGAACAGGCACCTTAACACAGAAAAGTTTTTGACATTCAGCTGTCCTCTAGATCAGCTTAGAAATAAGACATGTATTCTTCAAGAGCTGGAGTTTTCACTTAAAAGTCTCATTTTTAATGTTTATTTCAGCAACCTAGTGTAGTACATTAGTTCTGCTCCTTTTTATCTTGAGGAATCCACTGAGATTAAATGGGCTGAGGTTCAAGGAGAGTGGACAAGCGTTCCTGAACTGACACATCTCTGCCACTGTTTTGCAATATGTTCTTCTGGATATCTGTTGCAGCTATCTGCTCTCTGGCTTTAGTTTCCCATTTGTAAATGTGAACAGCTCTTGAGAGATGTGATATGAGATGTTAAGTTATTGGAAGCTTTAAGATGTAAAGCTGTGAAAAAGCAATGAGCTGGGGAAATTGTGTGACTTGATCTTTTAGAATAATGGTGTGCCTATATCTGCTCATTTCTAACTTCTGACATTCTGTTCTGACCCATAAGTGCAGGGCTAGTCCCTCACTACAGCAGCCTTCTTGTCAATGGCAGCAGTAAATTAAAAATATGGATCTATATTGAGGCTTTAGTTCTTTTTGATGTTTATTAACTTCCTTGCTTTCCATGAGGCAGTCATGCTGAAGACTAATTAAATGTGGGTATGTATATTTGATCCCTCCCATTTTTTCTTGTCAGTCTGTCTACAGAAAAATCACAGGTTATACTGTGCTTGTCAAGCAGGAGGCCAAAAGGCAGAAAGAGACATCAGCAGATTATGTATGAGTCTGTGGCAGTCAGGGGGAAGGGAAAGGTTAAGCAGGAGATGTTACAATGCTTCGGTGCTACTTGGTTGAATTACTGCAATGCAACCTTTCTAAGAAGAGGTGACAGAGAATTGCAACTCTTTGATCTATAAGTGAAAAGTGGCCTGGTAATTAAACACAGGATTTAGAATTATAAGATCTGTTTATAGTTTTGAATATATTGCCTGGAAAGGTTTTTTTTTTTTCATCTTCTTTTACTGTACTGAAGTTTTCTTTCTGCAAAATAGACCTGCTACCTCCTTCAAAATCCAATTAAGAGGCTCATGTCATGAGTATTCATAGAGTGTTTTAAGATGTTTAACAAAAGATGATCTGTAAATACAAGGCATTGCTACACTTCTATTAAACTTTTGTCAGTAAACGTTATTTAGTCTCTAAACCACAAAAATCTACACAGACATCCCTGAAAGAGCTTATTCCTGAAACAAAAATATTGAAATCAACAGTTGTTTCTTTTGTTCCTAGTACCTAAGAACAGGAAAGCTCTGAGAATTTGAGTCATCAGCTGGATGAAGGCCAATAATTTTAAACTTTTGTGAGTATTACAAAGCCCTAAAGAAGTATTAAACAGAAAAAGAAAATTACTAGAGTAAATGACATTTGGGAAAGTCACCTCTGAGGTTTCAGTGACCCCCATTATTATTATTACTATCATCCATTCAAGTCCAGGTAGTAGCAATTCCATAGCACAATAACAGTCCCAACTCCTAGACTTTTGAAGTCAGTATCAACTTATCTACTGTGGGAATGATACAAAGCCCTAGCTAAGGATGAAGAGTCTGTGGTGTTTAATGTGTTCCTGGTTCCCAGTTCCCTTTTCTAGCTTTATATTGTAAGTCACACTGAACTTCTTCAGGGTCTGGCTGTGTGTAGTGCATGCAGGGGACCTAAATGGGCTGAGGCCAGGAACTGAATGTATGCAGTATGTCCAGAAAATTGTCACCACAAATGTTACCATGTTTTGGACAGTTTTCCTAGTTAGGTCTGAGATGACCATGAGGAAAGGTAACTTCACTTAAAATCTAGAGATCAGTTAGAAAGTGGCATTCCCAAGGGAGGGATAACTGTTCTTTTCTTGCACTTTCTTCAGAACAGAGTGGCCTTCAAGTGATGAAATAGGAACTGTGACTGTAATTATTGCAGTGAATCAATATAGCTGTCCCACCAGGGCTAAATTTTCTAACTGCTTGTGTGCACCTTTCCTGGGAGCAAGATAAATATTTTTATAGTAACATGCATTCAACAATGTCTGTCAATAGAAATACTACAAGAAGTTACTTTTATTTTTTCTTTTGGTGGGGTTTTTTTTGGTTTTTTTTTTTTTTTTTTTTTTTTTTTTGAGGCAACAAGTATGAACAGATCTTTAAAAACATGTCATCTCTGTGTATGTCCTCCCATGCTTTGTTATCTCTTGGCTATATGTATGGTATTTACAAAATCACAAGTTAGCTGACATACAGCCAATTCTAATGCCATTCTTATAAGCCTTGTAAATTGAGGCACATAATCTGATAGAACTCTTTGGTTTGTGCCTCTAAATGAATCCTTTTTGAACATTTCAAACTTTCAGCTTTCAAAGTTGCTCATATTTATTTCAGGTGGAGGAAATGCATTGAAGCTGTTTGGAGTAAATATTTTGCTCCAACACAAGCTACAGTAAGTGTGTATACAACATCCAGTTGTAGAAGGACTGCTACTCACTTATTTATGAGTGTAAACAGAAAAACCAAGTAATGCAGAGATGTTCAGAAAGTTTTAAAGGACAGGGTGACTATAGGTAGTCTTTCACAGATGTGTTTCTCTGCCTGAGTGTCTTGCCTCCACAAGGGATCTCAGTCCTTCCTTTTGTCATCGTTATGTCCAAAACTGCCACAGACATCTTGGGCAAATGTTAAGCAAATTGTTTATTTTGTCATTTTCTAGTTTCTCTAGAAATTACTCTTAGATTTTTTTGCCTTTCTCTTGCAAAATAAATTCATAATTTAGAGGGGGTTTAATGCTATAATGCTACTCATCTCTTGCTTGCCTTTTAAAATACTTGAGTGAAGCTCCATTTCTTGTACTACACATACTATTTCAAAACCTTTTATTATTGAGAATCTTCATGATTTACAGGGTGAACACTTTGAATCTACTATTGCATCTAGGCATTGCTACTTGAAAGGCTTTGAGTTTATGTTCCTTGTGAATATTATTATCAGCTTGTTGTTCTGCTGTTCCTGTTGGCACTTTTGCTATTCAGATATTATTTATTTATTGATGCAGTGTCCAGGTCAAGGCTTTTTGTTTGGTGTGACTTAATTTAGGGTGTTGCATAAAGGGTGTATAATTTGAAACTAGAGGTTGCAAATATCTTAACTATGTTTGCTTTTTTTTTTTTTTTTAGCTCTCTCAACTCAATTTCATAAGACATTCTCATGCATTTTGTAATGTCCAAAATCCCTTTCCTGAGAACTTTGCTGGAATAACTACTAGAATATTTTTTTCAGTCTTGAAATATGCTGATATTAGAGCAATTGATTATACTGTCTATGAATAAGCCTATGGTATTTCATTAAAACTGGAACTGTTTTTTGTTAAGGAATAAAGGACGGATATAGCTGGTCAAACTGGTGAAACACTGTTTTATTTCATCAAATAATCCCACAACACTTTCACCTGCAACCATTTTTTGTTTCTTTCCTGCCTTATTACAGGAATTGCACACAAAATTAGTTATCAGTCTTACCACATATTGTAGTGCTGATGGTCAATATTGAATTATGAGGGATGTTAACGCAATTTTCAGCAGTCTAATCGCTTCTCTTATCTCCAGTGAGATGTTACATTAAATAGCAACAGTGACCAGGTTGCATGGAATTTCTATGATACGTGAGTGGGATTTCATTACCGAAGTTTCTAGCGTTGCACCCTCTGGCTCTACCTGCATCTGTGTGTTGTGTCTGAATCATTTTTTCCAGGGCAAAGTCCTAAAAAGGATGATGTCCTGCAGGATGGGTGTGTTTGTCAGTAAGGCCCTAGAACTGTAAATGAAGTGTGAAGTGTCCCATCCCTGCCATTATGTAAGGGCAAGGAGAGGCGATAATTGTTTGGGAACGGGGTGTGAGATAAATTGGCAGGTACTGGTGATGGCCAAACAAAAGGAGGAACCTTAGATCTTCTGCTTGGTCTTTTTGACATTACTCTCACAAATAATGCTAACAGCTTCTCTACAGAGCTAACCAACACTGAAACTGGTCAGTATTTTTGTATTTTTCCATTGGCAGCCACTGTGGCACTGCCCTGATTACTTTGACTCCAGTGTATAATTTTCTTTCCTCCCGATAAAATATTGTACATAACATGCCATTTTATTGTGCTATGAGAGAATTATTGTTTCAAACAGTAAAAATTAACAGAGATCCTTACTACTTAAGCCTAAGAAAAGCTGTTCTTATCCATAGGCACAGAAAAATATATTTGCAAGAGGAAAAATTTATCCATTCCTAAAAATATGGTCTAAGCTGGATTCCTGCCATAAATCTGCTGTAGTGTTGTGATGTTTTGGTGGGATGCAGCAATTAGTTAAAAAAAATAAGCCTATTTGATATGATAAAATTGTTCCTAGTTACAATGTGTTATAAGGGATTATGGAATACTTTGAACTCAAAAGAAATAATGAAATAGAGTAGATGAAACTGGATGGAAAGGACTGTGGAAGACTTGAGTCAAACCAAGTCAGATCAGGATTGTCACCATGAAAGAGGTCCACTCTGATTTATCTAGCCAACTCATAGAAACCTCCAGGTGACATTTGCTTATGTGAACATGGGGCCCATCACTGTGCTGTGAAACAGCTGCTCCTCAATGGTTGCCATCCATCACACTGCAAGCTGGATAAATTAGGATGGGATTAGAAGCCATGTTTCCTGTTTCAAGAAGTTTATGCTGATTATATACTGAGCAGTGTATGCTGAGAGGTGCAGTACACTTCTGAATGTTTTTAACTTTGGATGTTAGTACCAACTCTTTATTTCATAAATGTGCAAACTTGCTGCTATCAAACTAAATTTGTGTGTTACTTTAATGTGTGGAAAGACCCAATCTGCCCACAATAAAGATCATCTTAGAAATGTGCAGTCACCACCATGTTACCATAGTTATGTAGTGTCCCTCACAATTTCTCTGATGTTTTCACACCAAAGATGCCTCTGATCTAAAGGAGACTGTGCTTAGATTTTAAGCTGTGCACTGCATGACATAGGACTGTTCTCACTACAGCCAGTGGAAGGGATTGAGCCATGTACATAAATAATTGGGATATTCTTATTATTTCAGCCCTGTTTTTGTAAACTGGGAGTGGATAAAATTTTATTCAAAAATGCAAAAGGAAGAAGAGAGTGGGTAAACCAAACAAAAACCAAGTATCACACAGTAAAGGACAGCTTGATGTCTTCCTCTTTGGGAAGAGATCCTGTGTCTCAGGGGCAGGAGTTAGATTGCATGAAATGTTCTGGTCCCTGCATTTTCAAAAAGCATCTCTTAGAACACTCAGGAGTTGTCAGCACTTGACTAGGAAATATAGTTCCCATCTGTTTTCATGCTGTCCGAAAGAGAATTCAAAAATCTACTTTAAAGAAAAAACTATCACCTATGACTACTATCTAGCTGCCTTGATCCAT
The DNA here is from genome assembly GCF_029582105.1 of Oenanthe melanoleuca. Taxonomy (NCBI): domain Eukaryota; kingdom Metazoa; phylum Chordata; class Aves; order Passeriformes; family Muscicapidae; genus Oenanthe; species Oenanthe melanoleuca. Next base: position 40,847,487 of record NC_079339.1, read on the forward strand.
TTTTTCTTGTGGATTAAGTAATTTATACAGTTTATCACTTGTTCAAAATACTATTGAAAGGCACGTATTCCTGATGAGGAAGTGAGCAAGTGACAAGTTTTTGCCAATGAATCAGCTGTCTTTGCAGCCTGAAGCCTTTTAAAATGTAATGTAGATATGGCAAAAATAGGAAAAATGTAGATGCCCACTGCAACTGTGACAAAATAAAAGAAGAGTTGAAAAGAAGGAGAGAGATGTCTATGAAACAACCACATGAGCTCATTTCCTCAGGTTGTAAAGGATAATTGAGCAAAAAAAGGACCATTTAGTACTGACATAAGAGTTGTAGACACTTCTCTATGATGTTAAAAGTTTAAAGAGAAGTAGTTTTACAGCTGATCATTTACCAATTATTTGGCTCCCATTTTGTCATTTGTCTCTAGGATTAGCATCTTTTGAATCAGGATTGGAGATTTAACGGTGAATGAAATTAGAAATAAAAAGAATATTTACCCATTTTATAAGACAAAATACGAAGTCTGAATCATTTAGTTTTGTAATCCTCTTACTTCTGGTGGTATTGGGGACAATACCAAAACAATAAAATTATTTCCATTATTGTAGTCATTTATCTGTCTTCCAGTAATCTCAGCAGGAAGGTAGCTCAATCTTGCTTCAGTCTTGGAGCTTCAGTTGCAGCTAGTCTCCAAGCTGTTAAGAAAGTATTTTTACTAGAGTCACATTAACTGAGGAAGTCTGGTTCTTTATGTGAGGTGGTGACAAACTGAGTAGCCTGTCAGAACTGCAGAATTAGAGAAACTGTAGAATGGGCAAAGCAAATATTGAAATTAAGCTATTTTTCTCCAAGTTTCTGTGCTAGTTGGAATGGACTAGAATATTTTCAGTTGGAAGGGACCTACAATAATGATTTAATCCAACTGTCTGACTACTTCCTGGAATGCCTTCCAGCCCTTCCACCAGCTTTGTTTCCTCCCTCCTCTGGGTACTTTCAAAGGCCTTAACATCCTTTCTCAAACTGTGGGGCACAGTGCTGAGGTGGGACCACACAAACATTGAATAGAGCACTTCTTTTGCCTGGCTGTTAGTGCTGGCTGTTATGCACCCCAGGACATGGTTTGCTGTCTTGACTGTGAGGGCACACAGCTGACTGGCACTGAGCTGCTGCCCACCAGCACCAGATCCCTTTCTGCAGGGCTGCTCTCCAGCCACTCCTCTCCCACTGTATACTTTTGCCTGGCCTTTCTGCATCCCAGGTGTGGGATCCAGTATTTGGACTTGTTCAGTTTCATGCTGTTAATGATTCTCCAGTTCTTAAATCTATCTAGAGCCCTCTGCAAGGCTTCTTGTCCTTCAAGAGAGTCGACAGCACATTCCAGTTTGTTACTGACAGCAGACTTCTTAATACTGCATTCAGCTCCTGCATCCAGACTGCTGATAAACATATTGAACAGAGCTGTCCCTGGAGCTGAGCCCTGAGGAGCAGCTCTGTGACCACAGTTGCCAGGCAGATGTAGTCCCATCCAGCACAGCCCTTTGAGCTCTGCTGTTCAGCCAGCTCCTAGCCCAGCTCACTGTGCATAGCTCATCCCACAGATGGACAGCTTGTTTGGATGGTGCTGTGAGGGATTGTATCAAAAATCTTACACTAAATCCCAGGAAAAAACTGTGTCTACTGCCTCCCCTTCATCCATGAAACAGGTGATGTTACCTTTCAGGAGATTAAGAAGCAGGTTGACTGTCTCTGAGACTTGTTCTCAGAACTGTGCTGATGACAGCTGGTAGTGTCTTCATGCTGTGGATATTTCAGTACTGGGACCAGAACAGATGCTAATCAAGGTACTTTAAAGAGACTGTCAGCCATAAAATTATTATGTGACTATTTGTGGGGTTTTTTTGTGTAGCAGTTGCTGGCGTCTTTCCATCAATTGTTCTTAGGGAAGTATCCTTAGAGATTCTCATTTTTCCTCTTTTGCTCTGCTCTTACAAAAGGCCTTGCAAAAATATATAATCTAAAGCATTTTATGCTGTTATCAGAGAATATGGATTGTTGCATGAGTTTATCCTTTTTCATGTTTTGTTAATTGTAATAAAATACACTATGTTTTTGTTTGTGCTGATGTCAGATGGGAGGAGTACAGCAGCCATCATCCTGTGTTCTTATAAAGGAAAAATAGGAGGTGCAATGGACCCACTGGATCTTCCTTTAAAAAGTGCTTTTAGACCACATCATTTTGAAAAGTGATAAATGAGAAAATGAATAGTCATAGGGACTTAATCTTACCATAATACAAAATTAGGTGGCTTCAAGGTGAGTTACAAATGTACTGAGGCCAAGACAGAAATTAAATATTTAATAGTTTAAGTCTTGTGCAATCAGTCAGAAGAATCAAGGACAAAAGAAAATCCATGGCAGTGACTGATGGCACATGATTCCTCATGCATTGGAGTATTATCTAAACTTCTTTAGTTGTTTTCAAATTTTTGAAAAACAGAAAAAAATCTGAAAAAGATAATTGGAAAAATACTATTCTATTCTATTCTATTCTATTCTATTCTATTCTATTCTATTCTATTCTATTCTATTCTATTCTGCTCAAGTTTAATTAGTTAATTCTTTCAGAAATGTATCAAGAAATCCATAGGTTTTTTGGTTTTTTTTTCCCTTCCACATAAGCTGCAGAGAGGACAGAAGGGTGGAAAGGGAGAGAGACCTAAGGGAAAGGTAATGTAAGCTACAGGCATTGTACTGCTGCTTCATCTGACCTGCTTGCCCACATGTTGTCATCAAAACTTGATTGTCAAGATAAAAGATATTACTTTTGGTATCCCAGTACATCTATGCCTGGAAGTAATGTCATCATCTCTCTGAATTCAGTTAAAGGAATTTTCTTCACTTCTTGCCTGAATTACTGCATGTTGTGTTGTTGCAGTCTATTGAAAACCTGTTATATATTACCCATGACCAAAAAAAAAAAAAAAAGCCACAAAAAAAAAAACCTGGAAGGGAGGTATTGTAGATTGTAGGACAGTATTAACTGAGAAGGAAAGGCAGTTTTAATAGTAGTCCATAGGGAATCTGGGAGAGTATTTCCAAAGGAGATATAGAAAAGAACCAGCCCAATTTAGGCATAGCCAGCAAAAATAGAAGCAACACTTTCTTCTGATTGTTACAATCGTATAAGTGATAGGAAAGAATATAGGAAAAAGGGTTCAGTGGTAAAAAAGCGTTCAGTAAGTAAAAGGAAAGATTTGGAGAGAGAAGTTGAGGAGCTCAGTTTCAGACAGACTAACATTTAATTAGACAGTCCAGAAGCCTTTTGTCCAGTTCTGCAAGTAGGCTAAACATTGTGTCCAAGCTGGCCAGAAGGCTAGGCTGAGGTTGAGTTGAAATGTAAGTTGGCAAGATCAAGTAGAAACATAGGTTTGAATCAGTATAAATAATGTAAAAACCTGAGGCAGAATCTGATACAAGGAAAGACTGGATTGAAGGCATTACATTTCCACCAATACACAGTTCTTCTCTCTTTAATATTCCAGCCAGCAGCACCATTGATGCTTTAATGGAATGTCCTTTTCATACAGCATACACAACAATTGATCTTTCTGCTCTCTAATTTATTAATTATAAATATTTATGAATTATTTATTATTTAGTTTTTAAAAATGCTTGTTTAGAGCAGCTGATGAGGTGCTGAGTTATTATAGTGCCATTAATGAACAAATCATGAAACAGAAATTTTAATGTGCTGAATACTGAACAGGGAAATTTAACTATTAAAGTCACTTCAAATAACTGTTAGGCATTTACAAGAAAAGAATTTACATAATTCAGCTGGTAAGCTTTTGTGATGTTCACAAAGGTGTATGATAAAAAACAAGTTAGGGGGGTTTAGTGGTGAGCTAACCATGTGTCCATTAGATGCTGGTCAATCTCATGTCAGTCCTAGCTACTGATGTCAGATTTTCCTACAGCTGTCATGGTATTTGAGTTGTGTTGTTTCCTCTTCCAAGAGTGAGGATGTTAGCCCTCAGAAAGCTTTTTCTAGTAAAAACCTGAAAATACTGTTAATTTGTGCTTGGTTTCTCTGAAGAATGCAAATGCTGAAGGAAGATTGCTTGGAGTAGATGATTTAACCATAAGGATTTAACCATAAGGAATTAAGGGTGCAAGCACAGTATCATGCTTTCATTTTAATTTAATTTCATTGGTTGTTGGATCTCTTAAAAGGTGGAATAGAGCTGAAAGGTGGAATTCAGCAAGCTAGTATTTGGTGTTTGAATACCCCATACCTAACAATACCAATGGGAGGACACTTGTAAAGGGAGAAAATTGGACCATGTGTAACTACATTTGTCCTCTCTGCATCTAGAACTGATGCTCTCAATCAAACCAGACTTTGAGAGATAAGAAACAAACTAGGGGTATGTCACAGGACTGCATCTCTACAAGAATTAGACAATAGTAAAGAGCATGGTATGTTTCTAGAGATGCTTCCACACATTTCTGAAGGGAATTATGACACTTTAGTAAGTCACAGGCCCTCTACTGCTGATGAAGTGATCTTTGAACTTCAGTGGGAAGGGAGAGCCATCCATTCAATTACTGTGTTTGGTTATTATTTTCAATTTACATTAGCATGAATACAATAGTTCTTAGATTTTTCTCTTTGTTGCTCTTAGCAACCTCTAACAGAATAATGCTATGGTAGATTCCCAATATTTCCTCTGAATTCACTGTATTCCTACTTCATGTTGTGAACTTTGGGTTTAATTAAGTTTTTGCCACACAGGAAAATTTAACTTAAAAACATGGCCAGTTTTGGATCTTGTTTCATACCTCCTGCTATATGAGGTATGTGCTGCATGCAGAATTTGCTCTGGTTTAACTGAGGTGTCTAATCAAGAGTATTTAAAGAATATTAAAAATAGGAAAAGAAACCCCACTCATCTTCCTAAATTTGATAGTGGTGCATTCAGCTAAAACTTGTGAAAATCATTCCTGCAAACAGTCTTTAATTGTACTACCTTCCATTCTTTTGGGATACTCAGTCCTTCATTTCTTTTTTTCCTTTTAGTCAAATAAGATGAAGGTCTTTGAGGGCATGGTGAATAAGGGTGGTAAGGGATCAGTTGTGTGTAAATAGCTGTTGTGGCTCTTTACAACAGGGATTAGCTGTGAGGTAGGAGTGTGGCAGCTTCCCAACTCTAGTAATAAGTATTACTACATGTGTAGGATGGATGACAAATGGAACTTTGATTGATAGACTTAGTGATGAAATTCTGCAGTTTACAAGGAAGTATCTTCAGCTCTGTCATCATTTCTCAGCTGTCTCACAAGGACCTATTACAGAGGCAGTGGTACACTTTAAAAGATTTCAGCTGCTCAGAAAGAAGCTTCTTTTATTTCCCCTTCAGCAGCTGCAATGTTTATATGTAGAGATAAAGCCATTGTGTCATATAAGCATAGGACACTCATAGAAATGCTCTTCAGCAGCATCTCATCACCAGCAGCTCAGCTTTAGCTGCATTTCACAGCTGATGTATGAATGTGTGATTCCAAGTGCATAAAGCATCTATGATAGGCTATTCCCTCTGCTCTGCTACTCTGCACTGTCTTTTAAACCTGTTTCCTCCTCAGCTCTATCACAGGTTGATCTTTGCCAGCTGCTTTACCAGCTCAATCAACAATTTTTTGCAGGCTGTCTGCAAAGTACTATTCCCCCATTATTCTGGGCTTTGGTACTCTTATATGCAATTTCCATTCACTCTATAAACCACTCTTTATCCCACAGCATGCTATGGATAATGTGCCACTGTAACTGCTGACTGGCCTACACTACAGTGGTGATCTCCATACTTTTTGATTTCACCTCCTTATCATTAAAAAGTCTTTGAGCTTGCACCCCCTACATATGTGTATTTATTTAGTCATAACTATTCTTGTACTACTAGATATGTGTACTATTGTACTAATACATTGTGTATATTATTAAATGTACACAAAAATATAAATTAAAAAAGGGTAAGATTAGGATGACAATATTTTGAAATAATTATTTTATTTTATTTATTCTTAGAACAGTAAACCTTTTTGTAGTCATCCTTAAAATGTCACCTGTCTTTGAAAGGACAGATTGTGTTTATTTTTTTCAATATATTTGCTAGGTAGCATACTGCTGACAGCCATTTGTCATCTCAAAAAAGGTCAACAAATTTGGAACATTTGGTTCTTTGTAAAAGAAAAGTATGCAACTCATCCTTAAGTTGGATAGCTAAATGAAAGCATTTTACCACAGGATAACCAGACAACTTCTCTATTGTAAGATTTTCACAATCCCCACCCCATCTCACTACAAAGTTTTGTAAAGAATCTGCAGATTTAAAGTCTTGCTAACTAAGGAATGCATTTAAGTTTGTTGCCATGTTGTTTTCCATGTCTTATTCCAGTTGTTTTCACCATGGCAGGAGGAACAAGCATTTCACCAGTGCTATGTGGCTTTTTCATTCATTTTTAAGTAATCAACATCTTACTGCTAAACAGTCTTTAAGGCCTGTAAAGTGCTGGATATTGCATGAATAAGATGTTTTTATTCATGTTCTGGATGCTTTGTTTTTAAATGTCTTACTAATTGTGGAGCCTTCATACTATCTCAAGGCATAGTGTAAATTTAGGGCAAGGTTTATCATAAGAACATGGATGAAAATGCATATTTCAATTAATCTTCTTGATAACTACAAAAGATGTTTGGCTTGTTTTTTGTCAGATCAAATTGTCACTGTTTTTACTTCATAAAGTGGTAATGAGTAGCTTGAACTAGGAGTGGTGTCAACTCTGCATTTTTTATTGTTCACTCATGCTCATGTTATCAGTCTTCTCAGGCTGTGGTTTCTTTGTAGGAATATTTTTTAAACATTTGTCCATTTTTGCAAGGTTTAGTTTAGTTAAAACTAATATGTTTATGATCCATAAATCAACTTGACCAGCAGTCTGTAAACATCAATATTACAATATATGCTGAAAATGAATGAACAAGTAACAGTATTACTTGGAGCCCTTTGCACTGTGGAGCAGCCACTCTTCTCCCAGGACATCTGGCAGGCCACATGTGACATGGGACCCTCTGACATGCTGGCAGTCATATTTATGTATGTCCCAGAGGCTGCCTAAGAACCATTCCCTGAACAACAGATGACAAATAACATAACTGTGAGATAAATTCCAATTGATGCTGCAAAGCTTTCAACTTACATCTATCATTCCAATGCTTATTGATTAATGGTGTGTTTTCCCAGCCCATATTTGTCATGTCAATTAATGAACTATTCTCTTAGTATGAGGAACAAATTGATCTTTTAGAGAAGGTTTGCTGTCCTTGTGTGTGAAGGTAAAACTACTCATAAAGTTTCTCTTTTATTCCAGCAAGGTTTTGGGCCTCTTGATATTCTGCAGTAGGGAAGGGGGCATGAGATTGGAAAAGCAGGATTCTTTCTGGACTTCAGTAAAAAGGCCAGGTGACAAGATGGCTTTGTAAGATATCCATTCAGTAAGAGAGGAATAGTGAGCAATTTTTACACTCTTCCAGAGTCTGGGAACCTTGTTTTTGTGCAGCATTGGGTGCAGCCCAGATGTATTTTCCCACAGCCCTTTGCCCAGACCCTGCCTGCAGAGAGTTTCCTGCCTCCCTCCTGTTCTGTAGCACTTTTATTTTGAGCAGCAGAGTCATGTAGCAGCTCCTGACAGGTTGTGAGGTTATCTCTGTCACATCACCCACCAGCCCAGAGCACAGGCTGGCACAGGGCTCTCCCACAGCTCCCATGCAGTGGCTGCTGCTGCTCTGCAAGGGGCTTCCCAAGCCCCAGGGTCCAGCAGAATCAGTGGTCAGGTCGAGATCACTGCCTCCCCAAGTACATCTTCTGAAGGCTCAGTACTCTAGGTAGGAAAAACACACATCTCTAAGCAGAGAACATGGCTCATATCTGGGGTGTCAGTATTTCCCCCTTGAAGTCTGGCAAAAATGGAAAACACTATCACAGGTGATGGGAGCAATAACAGGTTTTTCATAGCTCAAGATTAAAAAAAGACCAGGCAGCACTTTAGCTGGTTGGAAAGTCTAGAGGGTGGCAAACTAACTGCAGGACTGAAGATCATGAAGATTTGACATAATCAAAAGTGGTTCTCTGTTATGTTCTCAAATTGACTCCTGCATGACATTTTTAAATTTGATCCAGTTAAACAGAACAAAATTTATATGAGGTACTCCTGTGCATGGGTCTCCAGGACACTTCAAAAGATAAACTAGCTTTATAAGAAATCTCTAAAAAGCTGAGAGGGACACATTCCATAGTTTCAGGTATTTAAACATAGAAGAGTTCATAGTTTTCCACAAAGTGAGAGGCAAATTTGACTTTTGTATCCTTTCTGGTATCACTGGGCAAGAGGTCACTGACTGATTATGAAAGTCAGTGTTACAACACTATTTCATAGCATAACTCCTTGGACTACATGGAAGGAACTCTGAATGGCTGAGGGGGAAGAAAGCTCAAATTACTTTTCTCAAATTTTTTCTGTCTTGTTAAATAAGCAGTTTTGTAAAAGATTGTGTTTTGCTGGATGAATGGTCTTATTTATAAAGGGTGAGGGGTACCAGTTTGTAAGATTTTTGCAGTTTTCAGTACAGTAAATCAACATTAATTTCAGCCAAAATCTAGTTATTTCTTTGACTAATTTTGTTCTTAGCAAAAGCTCTGAAAAGCATTTATTCTTTAGCAATCTGTACATAGATATTAGGGGCTCATTTATCAGCACAATTTGACCTAAAGTTAGGGAAACTGAGGAGAAAGAGCTGAGATTGGAATGTAACACCAGCATTTTTCAGCCTATAGAGGATCATATGCATGGTCTAAAGATGGGGGAATGGCACTGTAAATAAATGTATAATCTGTTACACACCCCCACAGTGTGTGTATATATGTGTGTATATATATATATATATGCCTGTGTGAGTACCTATGTACATATTTCTAAGTCAAATATTTCTAAGTCATTTCTAAGTGAGAAGCAAATTACTTTGGAAGTTTATGGGCCAGTGTTCTAATGAGAAATACAGATAACTTTGGTATTTGCTGCCTTTGAAACTTGTAGGGGGAACAATCATGATTATCATTATCATCATCAACAGTTACAAAGTATGTATTGCAAAGCTTTGCATGGCCTTACAGCTAAAGGTTATAAATGGACAATGTTCAGTTCTGAAAGGGTGTTGTAATGAAGATGGTGTGCCCTTATCTTTATGAAATATTGATTGCAGAGCTCAAACTTACTGATAAATTAGGTATCATGCTATTATGTTTCTTGTGTGTACATTTTTTTCTGTTCTAAAAGTGGCTAATTCATAAAACTACAGACAATGACATTTTGATGGCAAAAAAAATGGGGTGAAGGCAAATTTCCACTGAATTCTGCAACATTAAAATATCATTAAAACTAAAGGTTAGAAGAGCTTACACTTCTGCCTTTAATGTCTTTGCACATGGCAGTACGGCCAGGCTCATTTTGAGATCTAGGAAGAAGGGTTTGATTTGTTAAATCCTAATCCCACTTCAATGTAAGCATCTTCTAAGCCTTGTGGTCTGAAGTCTAAATAAATAAGTGTTGTTAGTGATTTGGACTGGGAAGACAACTGTTCTATTTCTTAAATAGTTTCAAAATGTTTCTGCAATCCTCTCTCTAAATAGAAAAATTAGGAGGACAACATTCCAGAAGCAAACACAAACTCATTATCTCTTGGCAGTTTTGTCAAGGTTTCAATTCCCTTGTTACACATTGACTTTGTTTTTTGGGTTTTCAGTCACACATACATTCTTTTTTATTTCATTGCATTGTGGAGAAGATTGGGAGAATAGCAAATATTCTTTTCAGCAGTAGTTCTCCAACAAGTGTGGGTTCAGTCTCTAAGATTTTCTGGAGATCTCAGCCATTTGATCACGTAAGAAGTGAGGGACAGATCCCCAGGGATCTGCATCCTGAAAATTTCATGACAGATGAAATGTGTCATAGGATGCTCTAACATGTCTTTAAAGGTGGAAATAATTGCATTATACAGAGAATTGTCAGTTCTTTGTTGTATTTATCTTGAGGGATAAAAGAGCATTTGCATAGGGGGTTTTATGTTGAGCAGCTTGATTGTCTCAGAAGCACTACCGAAGCTGATGTTACTTTCCCTCCATGTTGATAGAACTTGTGAGACAGCAAGGGGATGTGGAAGGACAGAGAAAAATTCTCTGGTGTCTTGCTGCTGAGTGCTGTGAACGAGCACATACAAATGCAATTTTATACTCAGCTCTGTGGGTGCCATGGTTTATTTTAAATGGACTTTCAATTAATTTGAAATAAATGCTAGCCCTGTGAAATTCCTATATTAATGTCCCTAAAGGATGTGACTGAATAGATAATTTGTGATTTATGGCAGAGGAACTCCACTCCTGGCCAAAGATTTTAGAATTAAAGGCAAATCTCAAATCTGTTGCAAAATTTTCTGTAGCTGGTAGTGGCAGTATTCTGTGTGAATGCTACAAGAGGTTATGTTGCTTCCATCATTGCCTCATATGTGGTCAGAAATGCTTGTGAGAAAACAACCTCCTATAAGATGTAAGATCAAAAAAGGGTATAGAAAACCAAAACTGACACAGATGAAGGCACAAATAATTTTCTTCATTGTGTTATCTGAACTGCCTATACCCAAGAGTATCTTAGAGAATCAGAGCCATGAAGATGAAGCAAAGCCTCCAACCTGTGCAGTTTTTTTTCCATGTGTGTAGCTTCTTGTAGCTCTGAAATAAATGACTGGGTTAAAAGATTACCCTTTCAGAATCGAATGAGTGCTAGAAAGGCAGTGGATCTGCAGTGGAAAAAGACTGGTAGAAAGAAGCATTCAAATTACAGTCCAATATGAATAGCAGCTAAGGATGTAGGGAACAATTCTGGAGGATAATGAGCCCCATGAGCCTATGGTCTGGGAGAAATCAGAACATGACAAAATTTATGACAAATCCAGTAAGTGAGATTATAGAGCTGAATTGGACTGGAGCCCATCTGGTTTAACTCTACTTCAGCTAAAAAGGTATATTTTGCTATAATATTTAAGAATTGCCAAAATAGGGCTGCAATTCCATGCAAGATTAGTCTTGATGTGGTTTTTGGATTCTTCCTTTAGTCTAAATGAAAGAAAAATCCTGCTCTCCCAGGGGGTCATGCTGAGGGCACCTTTTTCTGAGTATACTGGAGCAAAGAAGTGAAAGCTTTTTCTCCTGTCTTTTAAGATCTAACTATCAAAAATTATTTGTATCTTAAGGAAACAACACTAAGCAGTCTATAATTGCTTCTGGACAAATAGAGGGCTTCCCAATGGCAAAATTATATGAGAAGGAATTGGTGATAGCTGTCACCTGTTGGAGACAGAAATAGGCAGAAGACAATGTGGCTGTTCCCTGACCATGCTGGCTTCAACCTTCTATCTGAAATAATAAAAAGGACTTCAGTGTCAGTGTATCTGCAGTTTCTGTACTTTTTTAGGCAAGATCCAAGTGTTAAAATCCAGAAGATGTTAACCAGAGCTGAGAACCTGTATCCTGAGAGTTTCTGTTGGTAAACCAGTTGTTTGGAGCTACTAACAGAGCAGCCTCCTCTGCCTGCTGAAGAGCTTTGTCTACAGCTCCTCCTGAGCTTGACTCAGATCTAGATCTAGGCAGTAAATAAATTCTGCTTAGACCATGACAACTTGTTAGCTTTGCTTTCAGAGTTCTTGTGTGTCTTTTTTTAAATGTTGTGAGCAGCTGCAGTGTGCCTCCTGCAAAAGGAGTACCTAGTTCAGACTAGCACAGCAGAGTCAGAGCCAGTCCTTGGCTTGAAAAAGTAATGATTAAATTATCAGGTACTTACACACTCATTAAAAACAATAACTGAGTATCTCTGGGTTAGTGTTTCTGAACCAGCAAGGAATAGTAAGCACTAGGTTGGGATAGATATTGAATTAGAGGGGTTTTTTCCCTGTTACTTAAAAAAATCGGAGTTTTTTTCTTTAATCCTATGCAGAATTTCTGCTAACAGGAAAATATTGCCTATCCACCATTAATTAAAGTCCTCAGAGGACCAAACGTGAAATTGATTCTGGGAAGGCTTGCTGATGTCTTTACTGCAAGCTTCCCTCTGAAGGAGAGGGAAAGATGTGATTCCACCCCACGTGCAAGCATGATGCTAATCACCTGTGGGATTGGAGTTTTTAGAGCACCTGTAACATCAGTCGATTGGTAAGATGAAGACTCAGGATATGACTACTCAGGACTGTTAAATGTACCAAAGAATATTTTGTAAGAGGAAGCACTGTGAAAGCTGAGGCCAGATCCTTCCTCATTAATTTATTCTTTTCCTCTGAATCTCCCCTCTGAGGCTCCATTTAGCTATTGGCTACTTAATTTCAGATCATGATACTGGGGTCTTGTAGTTTCTGTGCTGCATTGCTGAGAACAGACATAAAGGATGAAAGAGGCTTTAGAGAGGCAGGATATTGCAATTACGTAAAAAATAAATACTGAAGAACAAATAGCAAAAAGTTCAAATGCTCATCCTTGCATGCAACCAATTATAGCCTTCTCAGATCAATATTTTGTGCTACCTGTGAGGAGTAGATGTGTTTTTAACTGGCAGACATTTAGCTGAAGAGAGAATTGTTGTGTCTTGAGCAGCCTGCCCTGTGCATAAGACAAGTATGTGATAATAACTGTGATTATTTATGAACTTACATGCATATGAGCCAGTCCAACTGCTTTGCTTATTTAGCAAAGTTCTAGAATCTCACCTTGAAATTTCTTATCTGTAGAGATGCTGAGCTGCTGGGTGCTCTCATTTTCAGCCTCAAATTGCAATCCCAGAAAGGGATTGTAGAAATCCACACTCCATGAAATTTATTAATACTTCAGACTGTACCTGTCAGAAATTGTCCCTGGATTGCCTAGAGGCCCCTGGGATCTGTTGACTGTGTCCCACTTTACCTCTAAATTTTTGTAGGAAGAAAGGAATAATAAACTCATGCACTGCAAAGCAATATTCTGACACAGTTTTTCTGTCTTTCTTTAAATGTGTAGATCCCTAATTCATGAGACTGCATAATTATATATTTGCTTATGAATAATACACTGTGTGGGTTTCTGTTCCCAGTTCCCCACCTCCTTTTTCATTCTTGTTTGGATGCATACTGTAATTGAGCTGCTTCCCAGAGGGGCATCACAACACCCTACAACCAACTGTGAGAAATCCTCATGTCTTGCATACACCCTATTTCTCTCCCACACCCCGGCTCAGAGAATTTAAAGAGCCCTCATTAATTAACACTGAACCTTGCAGGGTATGCATGAATCACAGCAGCTGCGGTTAGGGACTGAAATTTAATTAGAAGCACATATTAGGAAGGTGATTTTTTGAAGTTTCAGACTGCAAGAGGTAGAAAGTTAGCCATAAGTATGTTGCTGTTTATGACTGGGGGAGTATGTGTTTAAGTGTGTGGTGGTGCCAGTTTTCAAAGATAAAAAATAAAGCTAACAAAAGTTCTTGCCTTTTCAAAGTCACTTCAAGGAAGGTTTTGCCAAAATGATTCATGAGGTTTGCTATTGCTGTTTAGAGATTGATGCTGACTGCATCAAAATCTAATGAGAATGCAGTACATGAAAAACTAGGATTTAAAAAAATAAACACAGGAAATACAGGAAAGTATTTCAGTAATGATTCTATACAATGTTATTATCTTTCTGTCCCAGTGTTTTGATTAAGGCAAGATGGGCAGCTTCCACACTGCCTGTTTATGGAGGGTGGAGGTGTCACACTATACCTTTGAAGGCTTGCTGGCTAGAAGAAAGCAAGGCTATGACATATTTGATGAAAACACCCATGTCTTGACCTCCTTTCTCATACTCAGTGCTGTCATTTCATTGGGGTCTTTATAACTCCAGCATATTTAGTGTATATATGTCCTTTCAGGTGCCATTGGCATAATTCTTTTAAAAAACTGAAATACTTCTACATGGTTACAAAACAAAATAGTGGAGGCAAATATATGTATTGAAAATAATTACTTGAAAATATACTTGTGCCACTTGACGTCATTGCTATGTGATAGCAAAGGATAGCAGATGTAAATGTATTTTGAGATAATGCATCTTCCTTAAAAACAGTGGACCAAAAGACCTGCTTTTACAGGTCTTTTGGTATAGTCAGAGGATGATAACACTGAAAAAGAGCTATGGAAAGAAAAGTAATTCAATTGTAATGTGATCTTTATAGCTTGCATATCATCAGCTGTCTGTGATCTTACATTTTAAGTCCAGTGGTGTTTTCTGGGTTTTGTTTAAAGTCAGGAGAGGGATAGGTGCCCCCAGTGAGCAGATCATGCCTTTGGGATAAATGGGTAGACTCGCATTCTGAAAATGCTCCTACTCACTGCTGAGGATGGGAGTATTCTAGTCAACTATGAATTCATGTCTGAATTGCAGTGGCTAAGGCTGGGAGAGAAACCCCATCTTTCTGTATGGAGAAGGTATTGAAGAACCTGTCCTGCTGCAGAGCTGGTTGTTCAAAGTGATGTCCTCCTGATGTGCTCTGTTCTTGTATATGTCTGTTCCATAGTGCAGCTGTAGACAGGGCATGCCTGCCTGTGATCCCACTAGCTTTCAAAAACTGAAGGGAGTTTATATTGATTGCTTTGTGCTTATATATGCAATTCCTGAAGCAAAAGCAAGAACATTGCTTGGAAGTCAAGAACATAGGGAAAAATGTATTTGCCTTCCATATGGGTCAGATTATGTTACAATTGAGTTCTACATTGCTTGAGTACACATTTCCTGGTTTAAAGTGATGTTTGGCATTGATGTGTGCTGCTAAGGATATGCAACATTCCCTCTCATTTCAGGAGTGATGCAATTCATCTGTACAGATAGATCAATGAGTCATGCTCACATACAGTGAGCCTGGTATTTACAATTCATGGTGTGAGGTTCTGGTACTCACTGTCTCACATACAGAATTAACTCCCACTCACAGTGGTAACTTTTACATTTTCTGGAACTGTTCAAGGAGATGGATGCTTTAATATCAATGTTAACAATTTCTAAAAAAGTGGGTTAAATTTTTATTTGACAGCAGCCTTCAAAATTTGATAATTCGGTATTAGTTAGATGTCATCTCCATACTTTCAGTGTGTTCTCATTTCTCACAGTTGCTCTTCTTGGGAAGATGAAGGGAGAAGTTTTATTTATTACAAAATTTACACTTGGTAAAGCTGTGGAGAATTTAATCTATGCGAAATCAAATGCTATAGTAAAAGTGCAGAGTGACCACAGATTTTGTTGGGACCATCAGCTCTGCTTTGCCAAAGTCAAATAATGGGGCTTGTTGCTTGAAACAAAGCAGAGTTTTACAAAGGAACAGTCACATTCTCAGGAAGTATGACCATTAAATTTGACTTTATCCTCTGATATGTAGTGATTCTGGTTCTGTGAATAGATGATATAATGAGCTGTCTACACAAGTGAAACAAACTTTCTGGAGGCTGGTGGAGCAAACATTAATGTCAACCATATTAGCACTGTTTTCACCTATATTTTTCCCATCACTACTGGGGTTTTTTGCATGAACCTGATTGTGAAATGCTGTCTTTGACTTTTCTGTGGCAAGTCTTGAATAATAAAAACAAACCTGCACACACAGAACCAAAACAAACTCAACAAGTACTTGAGAGTTTCTTGTTAATTTCCATTATAAATCCTGGATGCTGAATTTGGTTTTGACTGTAATCTTTTTAATTCAACAAGCTTTGGTAAGTGTTAGAAGGGAGCTAAAGACCACTTTAAAGACTGTAGGCTAAAATACTGTCTTGCTGGCAGAGCTGACACAAAAATAGGGCTTCAAAATTGTGTTGAGTGGAGCCATTATTGAAGAGGATCCCTTTAAGACAGATGGTAGAACTGACATTCCAACTGTGCTTATGGTCTTTAAATATATCTGTGTGCTTTTCACAGCAGAAAGTGTGCTAGCCTTGCTTCCTTGGCCCAGTTCAAATGGGGCTATAATCACTTGGCATCTAAAATTTAAACCTGTACTTTCCCACTATGGCATTTCTCCCAAGTTAATAGTTTTTTGAGTGGACTGACTTCCCATTGGCAGATTAGTTCCTGGGCCCAAATTGCTTAAATGTATTTTATTGCAAATTTCATTTGTGTCTTCATTTAGTTACTAACCATTGTGCCATGTCCTGGTTTCAAAGTGTATCAGAATGCTTTGTGATGGTCTTAGTGGTGTGACTGTATAGAAAAGGAATTTTTATTAAATAGTGATAATAAAAGTGACTGTACTGTAATATATCTTTTTCTGGAACTTCAATGTGTTGTTCTATAACTTTTCTTCTAAGAATTTATGTAGAGAACAAAAATTTTTCCTACCATCTCTGTTGATTGGTGATTTAATCCATTCCCGTTTCTTCCCTCCTTCTGAGACTTGATCTCTCTCTCTTGCTTCTTTGTCTCCTCTATCAGTGTCTTTTCTCTGATCTACTGCTAAACAAGTCCTGTTTGAAGACAAACCAAGCATTATCTGTCCTGCATCCCATTATGTTGCTCATTTGTATCATGTATTCTTTATACTATGAATACTGTCCTGTCACTGAGTGTTGCAAGGCCACTTCCTTGATGGTTTCTTCTTGCTCTGTCACAGGATAAATTATTACTGTTGGCAGTATCAGTATTATTACTGTTGATTTTTTTTATCTTGAGAGAGCTGCAGAAAGACAGTCAAAAGCTCTGAAGAAGCTTGATATTACCTATGCCTCAAAGTTTGAATCCCAAGCCTTCTTTCTTTTCTATGTTTTGTCTTCATTTATTTGGTGTGTGAGATATTATTATATGACTACA
This sequence comes from Oenanthe melanoleuca, assembly GCF_029582105.1. NCBI lineage: Eukaryota > Metazoa > Chordata > Aves > Passeriformes > Muscicapidae > Oenanthe > Oenanthe melanoleuca. The sequence continues at coordinate 40,864,440 of NC_079339.1, forward strand.
GAGAATGAGACAGGAAAGTCCTTTTTTAATAACCATGGTGCTTTTCTGTGTCCATACTTCATTGTCTGTAAAATGCATCCAGGAACAGAGGGGTTTTCTAAGATGAGATTTAGGCTGCATTATGGATTAGACACTAGATGAGAGACAGAGGGAGGAAAAAGAACCTGTTTTAAAAAAAAAAAAAAAAAAAAAAAGTGCTGTTGGTGTCTGTCCTGTTTTGTTTCCTGCTTTGTGTCCCTTCTGAAAACCATTACCAGTAAGGTGTTATATTTTCCTCCATCTGTGTGAGTGGGGATATTGGATGTCTGCTTCTATCCCAGTGCTAATATCTCTTTACTTCTTCACCCAAGTGGCTTTCCAGACCAGCGTGTGCATTTGACAGGAGATGCCATTTGGCAAGTACTGCCATCCTCCTTTAGTCCCTTTCTGTTTTGTAGCATTTCAAAACTGCCAGTTGTACAGCACTGGCAAACACAAGAGAAGTCTGGCTCTGCATTTTAGGACATGCCTGCATGCTTTTCCAGAAGGGCAAACAAATCCCACTGGTCTCTTACCTACACAGACACAATTATTCAGAAAACAGTGAATGGCACGCAACAGGAAAAAATATCCCTTAAAAAACAAAACAAACAGGAAAAAAAACCAAAAAACCGAACCAAAAAAAAAAAAAAAAAAAAAAAGCGACAACAACAACAAAAAAAGATGGGGGGTGGTTTCTGTTGGGTAAGGCTTGACACATCCTGGACCCTTACATGTTATTAGGCTGATATAATGGGACATGGCAGGTGCTAACACACAAGATTCACCAGAGAATTTGGGGCACACTTGCTTTCCTGGTGTCCTTCCAGCTATTGATTGTGACACTAAATGTACTTTCTTCAGACTTCTAGACTTCAGGTGATACAGTGCAACCCAGGACAAGTTACATATATCTGCAAGGATTGGCTCAAGTCCTAGGTAGTGATTTTTTAATAGCATTTTTTTTCTAAGATCTTTGTGTTTTGAGAGTGCTAGACTCACAGCCCCTCAAAGCCTGTTGCACTAGTGTCTTTCATTCTTAGACACCACCAGGTGCCTGTAAGAGACAAGGACTTCCCCCAAACTGACCATGTTTATCTCTTATTCAATACTTGTACTTTTCCTCTTTTAGCATTTAAGGAGACAGCTGAAATACATATTGGCCCATAAATTTCTTTTTCAGGCCAAGGTACTGTAATAGCACCAAAAATTGACCAATGTATCTTTGGGGCAGAAATGTTAGAGAAAAGAGATGGGAAGCTGTTTTCCCAGCATGAGAACTTCTAGGATGAGATAGAGGTAATGATTGCTCTTATACAATATCAAATCCTGTGGTTTGCAAAGTGTGTGGGATATAAAAGAGACAGTACTTCACTGCTCAGGGAATAGACTAGGAGAAGTGAACAGCAGGTAACCATGCTGCTAGCAGAGAAAGTGAGAACACTCTTTGGATTACTCATGCCATTGTGGGATGAAGAGTAAAGAAACAGCTGGTAAGCTGTCAGGCTGATCTTACAGAAATTTGAAATGTCTTCTCCTGGTACTTTAATACTGAATTATTTGGATGAAGGTATGGAGGCAGGGGAAGAGAAGACAAGATGGTTGCACCTGCTATTAGGCTTTTTTTTTCTCTTTTCAATGCAGATATATGTAAAACCATCCATTTCCTTCTTACCCAGTCCATTAAACCCATTCACAGCCATACTGTTTTCCAATCCTAGTTTCTCATGTAGTAATTTGTCCAGGTTGATCAGGATGTTTTTAGTTTAAACTGTGTAAATGGTTGATTGGTGCATTCTGCAGACAAGAATGTGGATCAGAAGAGGACAACCAAACACACAATCATTTCCAACAGGTCTGGGTTATGTATGGAGAACATAGATATAGAGATTTAGATTAGGGATACTTATGTGGCTTATCCTCTACTCTTGAATGCATTAATAAGAACCTGAAGATGTCTACTGCTGTGAAGAAAGGGTCTTTATTATTTGATTTATTCTTTCCTTCTTTCCTTTTTATTTGTTCTTTCTGATCTCAGAATTTTAAATCTTCTCTTAGTGTGCAGGACTGAGAGGCATATGTGTAGCTCAGTGATTTCCTGTTAGTAATATTCTTCCTTTTTGCACACTGAGATCATCTTGCTTGTGACACATTGACCTTATTTTTATCCCAGCAGGGACAGATAGAAATGTAATGATCCTGCTCTGGTAAGGAATAAATTTTTAAACTCATGAGACTTGCACAAGTAGAACTGTTTGGAACAAGGGCAAGGTAAGGGAAAAATAGGAACCCCTTTGCATTTCTCTCTTCTACCTTAGTTCTTAGCAGCTCCGTGTCTACTTAAACTAGATCACATCCCGAGGTGAGTTTGCTGCCCTGTCTATGTGGTTTGGTTTTTAGTCTAATTATGTCAGGAGGGAACTCTCAGGGTTTGGAGAGGAGTAATTTTTTTGTAACTTACACTCCTTAAATACTTTTTATGTTTCTCACATTTTACATATTTAACCCATGGATATGCTGCCAAATCTTTGTAAGTTTTTTTCCCTCCTTCCCCCTTTGTCAGATCATATTCTCTGCTTTGCAAGTTGTTAAAAAACACTTAATCCAATGTGAATTCTGCCTCCGTTGTTTGCATCACCCACAAAGCCAAGCAGGCTGTTCTTTTGCCTTGCCTAGAATAAGGTCCCCTAAGAAATAAACACACTTGGCTTGTGCTTTAAGCATCTTTCCATCGTTGATGAAAGGCTGTTCATGGCATTGGTTCATTTGACATGAATCATCCACCCATCAGTGATGTGTCACAATCTGGAAAATTCAAACCTTCAGTCTGAGCAATGACTCCTTTGTAATCAAAGGAAAAAATAAAAAGAGGTTGAATATGTGCCTTGCCTGTACACCTAGACAAAGTGCAATCAAGGGCAAAACTGGAGGGCATTGCAATGCTCTAGGTATGAATATTATTCTTTAGGCCAGTGGCTCATCTAGTCAGCATCCATGTGGGCAGGTTGCATGTTGTAGGAACCAGGGTTGATGATGCTGCAGTGGCCTCCTCATGTTCTGACAGATATGTGGAAATATTTTTCAAAATATGTCTCTTTAAGGGATATCACTTTTTTTTTTTTTTTTTTTTTTTTTTTTTTTTTTTTTTTTTGTCCCAGATTAATTTAGGCTCTCTTGCTGTTTGGTTTCTGACAAATTTTAATGTCAAAACTTGCCTGTATCAGAAATATGGAATAACTGAATAGAGGTTTTTAAAAAATCTATTCACAATAAATTCCCAAGTATTTGAAGTTTTCTGCCTGAGTGGTTTTGCTGTGTCCCTCATTTAGGATCTTCATCCCATGTTGTATCTCATGTTTAGACTTTGACAGGTTGAGATACACACACAAGGGCTTTTTTCTTGGTGCTTCCAGTTAATTTGGAGCTTGGCAGTACACATGCAGTTATTTGTTATTTTTAGCATGCATTTTTTCGCATCTGTCAACAGTAAATTTAATTTGCCATTGCATGCACCAATTTCATAGATCTTCTACTAAGAAACAACTTAAATAATTTTGTGTCAGCTGCAGATTTGTTTCTTTGTTATTTACATCCTTTTCCACATCACTGACAACTAGGTGAGGTGGAGCTGCTTAAGCAGAGTGCCTGCATTGTTTTCTTTATCATACTGGAAAAAACTCCACAATTTTGATCCTAATTTCTTTTTGCTATGTTTTTGTCATTTTTAATCCTTTACAGCACTTTTTCTCCTGTTATGATATTTTTTTCCTGTTACAGTGGTTTTTGGTAAAGTGCTCTTTAAAGGCCTTTTGAAATTCTGTCTGGCATCTGTTTTCTTCTATCTGGTGTTTCATTACATCTTTGTAGATCCAAAGAGTCCCAGTATGTTTGATTGCTTATAGAAAGAATACTGGATTTATATTGTCATATTTTAATAATTTGTGACATTTCTTTCTGTTACAGTGCCAATGAAGTAGGGTTTGCAGGTGCCTCATTGTCATAAGGATCATAAATATTAAAAAACAAACAAAACAACAACCAAAACAACCAAACCAAAAAGCAACAAAAAAATAAACAAAACCAAAGAAAACTACCAAAACCCAAAGATGTCTGTGCTACCTTCTAGTATGTAGTGGCTGTACTCTGTAGGGTAGTGTATGAATAGCTGCATAATTTTGCTAGCAAATCAGCTTTGCTTGTAACTATTAAGTAAATGTTGGAAAGATCACCACAGTTTGTGTTGTATTCTGGGAATAATGTATGCTAACTCTTTGTGTCTTTCAGTAGGTACTGCAGCTCTTCACAACTATTTACAGAGTGAACTGCAGAACACTATCATTAAATGGTAACATAGCGTTTGTGTTGTGGTATGAATAGGGAAAATCCAGACCTGATATCATCCCCTTTCCACCTTTTTTTGCTCCAATGCATTATCTTTCTGGGAAGTTCAGACTGAAGATAAACTTTCTCTTCAAGTTACCGTTTTCAGAATCAAATCTTAGTGGAAATCCTTGTGATTAGGTTATGGCTCTAGACGTTTAAAATCATCTGGAGAGTCATTAAGACCCAAGTTGATTGCATTCAGAGAGCAGGGAGTGTGCATGTCCCTCATCAGCAGTGACAGTGGGAGACTTGAGTGGCTTCTCAAAAAATGAATTAGGGCTCTTCTGACAGTGCTCTGAAGCCCTCAAGGCTAAACCAAATCCTTTTTCCACTTCTTGTGATGTGCAAATCCTTGCAATTTTCAAAGATACAAAGTCTCTTTTTTGGATGGAGGTACGGGAGTGGAGTAAATGGCATCTGAATTAAGGGACATGCAGCACCAAATGTTAACTACATACGGAGGGGAAAATGAGTGAGACATTGAAGTTATAGACCATGATGTGGAATGATTTATGCTCAGAATTTCACTCAACACTTGACTAATACTGAATTGTAAGCAGTGGTCCCACTACTGATTAGGGTCTGGATATACCTGTTCTATCAGCAGAAGGGAGAAGTAAATCAACAAAATATTCTGGATGCTTTCATCAAATTTCATGTAAAGGGGAGGTGAAGCATCAGCAGTGACAAACATTATTTCTTTATGGGCACTGGAGCTGACCCCTAGGAGTTCGTTTGGCTAGGAGATTAACTGAACCACAGCATCCATCTGGATTTTAAAACACATGGTGGACATAAAACAGGAAGAGATTTTAAAGACAATTTCTTGTCAGACCATATCTACCACACAAAAACATGTAAAGTATCAAGGAAGCTGGAAGTGAGGATGCAAAATTGAGAATAAATGGTATGTCCAAGATACTTTTGCTTAACTTTAGAGATGAGAAGAAGCAGAAGTTCCAGAACTCTGGTAAAAAGATCTGACTAGGCAGATCAGATTGGGCAAGAGTCCTATTTTTTTCAATTATTATTCTTCCATCCTTTCCAGCCATAAAGGCCTTGTTTGTAAGACCTGCTATGTTTATCACTGGTAGCAACAGTAAATGGAAAAAGACAGGCAGGATAATGACTGATCTCTGAAATGGCTCATTTTGTTAAGCAAATTGCAGGTTGTGCTGTGGACAGAGACAGTTGGCAGGCAGTGTTGCCCAAGCACCAACCCTCACAGAAAGTGAAATATGCACTTGCCTTTCATTAGTGCACACGGTGTCATTATCACCATTATTGCCATTGTGACAAATGTGATGGTTACACGTGTCCCCTGAGAGCAGCTGCAGACAGGAGGGGTGGGCTGAGCAGTGAAACGAGCTATCCTGCTATCAGGAACTGTTCAACCTGCAAACAAATCTGTAAATATCTCAGTAAGAGGTCAGACAATACATGGGTGAGGTTTGCATTTGTCTAGACTTCTCCCATTCTGGGATCTCTGAAAAGTCTGTACCCACTTAATAAAAATATTGTTCTCATTTGAAAGAGGGGGGAAATTGCTATTATGCCTCCTGCAAGTTACACAGCAAGTTTCTTCCAACATAAGGGGTAGGATTAAGATCTTCTGACATGAAGCTCTCAAATTGATTTATTAAACCATTATTTTCCTTACTCAAACAAATGACTTGCTGTTTTCCAGTCACTGGACTAAATGCTCTGCCAGCTGTCCTTTACCTGGCAAGCAGTGATATGCTACTGGTGTTTTCAGAATGGATCCAATGAGGATCTTCCCTTACTCTGTAATAAATCCTCTGAGCAAGAGTAATGTGATAATTTCAAAAAGAGAGCATGAGGAAAACTCTCTACTTGTCTTAACAGTTAACACTTTTCTCTTGTAATTATGAAGGGTAAAGAAGCTTCTTTTCATCATATATTAGATAAGATGAGTGGGCCTAATTTTGAAAAATTAGATTAAAAATTTACTGCTCGTGGAAACAGGACCCAAATCCATCACAAAAATTATTTAAGAGCTCCTGTGCTCAGAATGATAATTTCGAACACAGAAGAATTATCGATGTGCTCCAGATGGGAATTTCTTGGCCAGTAACTTTTACCCAGCAAAACCAACACAAGGAGAGGAAGTAGCTCCTGGTTTGGGCTCTTGCAAAAGTTTTTCTCTAAACACTATCTGTTCATTTTATATTCTGGAGTACAAGAGTCCTTATGCTTAATTTCTTAAAAAGAAAATTGCATCCTTAGAAATTTTGTTACCTCCAAGAAATGTTAACTCCTAATGCAATGGTCTCAAAAATATTTTATAGCAAATATGTGCCTAGATTACAAACTAGTGTTGTCTTATAAGCTAAAAGAAATTGATTAAATAGTTTCATTAGTTATCTGTTAATCACAAAAGATAAATTGAAGTGCTTAACTTCACACTTTCATACATTATTTTGTATATCTCGTACTTTCACATTTTTACCTTTCCTAGTTTGAAGTACTTTGAGTTTTTTGAGACTTTCCTATTATAAAGGTCTCTATAGCACAACTAATTTTAATTTCTAATTCAAATCTAAGTAATCCTCTTGAAACTATAGGATTATGTTCCATGATAACAATGTTGTATCATGTTGCAATCTGGTTAAACTTCTGTAACTAAAGTAGGTCATTTGCTGCCTGAGTTATTGCTGGCGTACACAAGTTTTCCCTTTACCATGCTGGAAATATACCCTGTTAATGCTCCAGCAGCCAGCAGAAAAGGGGCTTGCAGAACTGCTGAGAAGGTTCAGGTGTGTGTGTGCAGAAGCTGGAGTGTGTTGTGTGTCCAGCCCAGCGTGGCTGTCAGAATGGTGTGTGCTGGCCATGAGCTGTGTGTGGAGTGTGGGTGCTGAGCCATGCTGAGACTGGGGCTCCTCAACACAGCCTGCCCAGCCCTGAAACTGCTGCTCTGACCTATGAGCATTGTGGCAGCTCAGGCTAGTTGAAAGGGCCCTTTGTCATGCTGCTCTGCTTATCTGTTTCTGTGTCTTTCTTTCCATTTAACAGTAAAATTAACGAAGTGAAAACTAATACCCATCTTCAGAGCTCAGCTATTACCTTAATTAAAAAGCAAATATTTAATGTGACATTGTTAAGGTTAGCATGCTCAGATGTAACCAACTGTAACTTTGAAATACTATTTAAAATGTCTTTAATTCTGCATTTAAGAAGGTTGCTGATTTAACAATCCAGGAAACTCAGCTCTGATCACAAGCACTGTACCTTTAGTAACATGAGTCATTGCATCTGTTCTCTTTTTCAGCTATCTCAGACATACAGTTGAGACAGTGATCTGTGCTAGCAGTAGTATTTTAGTACACAGTGTTGATGCTTTTGTGGGTCTGCTTCCTCCCTAATTTCCCCCATTTTTTCCTTTTCATAGTTTTATGAGAGGCTCTTCAGGAAGGAGCAATTCAGATCATTGTTCCAACCCTGGTATACAAGAAAAAAAGCACTGTAACTTTCAAGTGACATACACAAGTGGAACTCCAGACTGTTTTCAAAATTGCTTGTCACAGCAAGAAAAGTACACATAAACCCATAGTGAAAAGAGGGAAATGTTCTGAGACGTTAGTGGTCAAGACCTGGTATTGTGGCTTCCATCGTTTCTGGAAAGCGACTGATCTGGATGTAGTAGGGCTGTTTGAGTTGGACAGAAAATACTTCATCTTTTTGACAATGAAGAGTGGAAATCTTTGATTTGTGTTCAGCTAGCAAATGTGGCGGGGTTAAGTGCAGGTTCCATTTGTGTGTCAATGCAATGATAGAAAAGTGGCTTTTGCAAATAAACCACAGGCAAATCTCAGAAAATAATGCAATATACCCAATCCTCCACTGCTAACAGGGTTAAGAAGACTCAGAGGATCAATTTAAAGAAACAGTTTCCAAGCCAAATGTATTTCTAGATAAACAGCACTGAAGTCTAAGGAATGCTGCCAGGATTAAACAATGCCCTTAATTTCTAGTTAGCAGTTGATCTCAGTCCACACAGGTAATAAAAGAATATGCCAAATCTTCTGTAGCTGTTTGGTATTCTCCAGCAAATGAGGTAAGAGTCTCAGCCCAGCTGATAGTGCTTGGAAAAATTGCAGATCCCCACAAAAAGTCAGGTTTTAGTATGCTCCCAGAATAATTTAGAACTCCTTACTGTTCATCTGTCCTGAAAACCTGAAAAGAGAAAGTGCTGTAGGGTTTGAATCTCACTCCTTTTCTTGGAGTCCTCTTAGAAGGTTCATTGGTTAGTGAGGATGGCACATAGGGAGTTTTCATTCCTGTTTGTTTCATGTTTCTTGGATGTTTAAAAAACAAGAAGAGACTAATTAAGTATTGTATCTTGCATGTCTATAAAGTTATCCAGAAAAATGGGGAGACACTTGGCACAGCTACTTCTCTGTTGCTTTGTTCAATATTGAGATACAGCTGCTGGGTTTTTTTCATTTCCCTCCTTTTTTTTTTTTTTTTTTTTTTTTTTTTTTGGTTTGGTTTGGTTTTGTTTTTGTTTTCTTTCTTAAATAGAAAAAAATAGCTCTTGCTATTAATCTTTCTAACAAAAACAATAGAGCTTTTTCATTCTTCTTTCCCATTTCAGATCATTCTGTTGGGGAAGTGTTTGCTAGAAAAGATGGCAAGGCTTTCATATTCTTTTTCTTCTTGAAATCACCTACAAAGGTTCACAAAGAAAGAAGGAAACACAGCCCTGAAGGCTGGGTGAAGTGCATGTCTCCAATGCCACCTGAAGGTTGTAGAGTCGTTAACCACTGACTGTGATCATGACCCCCTGCTTTAGGGTTGCATCTTTGTTAAATATGCAATATAAAAAACAAAATCCAAGCTGTAGTCACCTGAAAGAAAAAGTGAATCATGATAAAAGGGAATTGATAATTGCATTTTTAAAAGCACCAAACCAGTAGAAGTTTCAAAGAACTTTGCATGAGGAAATTATGTTAAACAAACTTTCCTTTGCCTCCACATAGCACATGCTTCAATGTCAAGAAGAGTCCTTATTAAAAAGACCACAGTGTTATCTCCCCTGATAGTAATTCTTCTTATTGTTCCCTTGAGATAATGCTTCCCAAAGTTTGGCAGGGAGCTAAAGGAAGGCAAACTTCTTTAGCAAGAGCAGCAACCACACTGAATAGAGTATACAAAATCAGGAGATTCTGATGAGTCTTTTTGAAGGTAATAGTGGGCTGCATGAGCTACCAGTTTGAAGTGGCTATGCTCTGCATGTAATTTCAGTTTGAGAAACCCACATATTTCTTTGTCTAGGAAAGATAAAAAGAAATTACAAACTCCATAAAGCAAGATTTTAACTGGACACATTTTTAGAGTTTCTACACCTTCCACTGCAGATAATGCTGCTGTCTGTATTAGAAAATTGCATCTTCAGATAAAATAAATATCTGAAGTTTAGGCTTGTAAATGGTAAGAAGATTTCTGCTTTATCTCATTTTCTCATCTTTTCTGCTTCTTTTTTTTCTTCAAAGGAAAAGGGAATATGGAAATACAGACTAAATGTAAGAATAAGTAATATATCTAGAAATTAAAATTCTAACATAATTTGAATAATTAAATGAAACCATTGCAGTTATTTTATTACATTTTCATTTTATTATGGAAAATTTGAGACATTTAAAAGCCATCACAAGGCGGAATTTTTAAAATCTTTGATACCTTTTTTTTTTTTTTTAGTAAACCTAAAATTTTGAACCAGTTGTATTCTCCCTGATGTATTCTGGCCATTCATTGATGGTCTCTTTTCCCACACTGGGACAATTCTGCTGGTGTTTGAGGTTCATTAGTGAGAAGCTGTGCAAACCCTTCTGAAACTTTCAGAACCCTGATGCAGAAATCTGCTGTGCATTCAGGCTGGCATTTGTACCTATCTATTTAGGGAGACTGTAATTAGGTTAACTTGTGTTCTGGTGTGAAAAAAGACCATCGTGATTTTATGATACAGAACTGCAATCTGTTAGCTTTATCCATCCTTTAAGTGTTAGTTTAGGTTATCTTTGCATGCAGACTGGAGATTGGTGTTACATGAATTCCCTGGAGCTTCTTTCATTTATGTCATGTACTTAATTCTTCTTTGGGATACAGGAGCATAAATGGTGTTTGGTGGATCAGCATAAATTTCATATTACTAATTCCAAAACAACTGTATCCATTTTCTGAAGGAGAGTCTTTGATTATTAATATTGTAATGAATACAAAGCAATTTGAGGATAGTGGCTTTTATTCAGAAGAGCAGTAGGATTCCACAGAGATGAACAGGACCATTGCAAAAAGCAGATCCAATACTTCTTATGCTATTTTGTTTTATCTTCTCATCTTCTTATTGTAATATGACTAAATATAGAACACGTGGTAGCTACAAACACAGGGAATCAATGCCAGTGCAAGCATTCCTTTTTTGTGTTCTTGAAGTGCTCCAACATGGATACACATACTATCTGCTTTGTTTTTTCAGTACTTTCTTTATAGCCTGGCAAGGCTGTGTCACTGGCATAGCTCACCAATTTGCAAAATAATTTTTTGAATCTTGATGATGTGTACCATCCTCTGGAGCTTTTTTTTTTTTTTTTTTTTTTTTTTTTTTTCTTGTGAAAGCCCATGTTCCTATAATAAATGGCTCTGTTTTAAATCTGTATAATTTCTGATTGGTATATAATTAGATACTATGAGGGTAGTGAGGGACTGGAACAGGTTGCCTAATGAAATGGTGGCTGCCCCATCCCTGCAAGTGCTCAAGGCCAGGTTGGACAGGGCTTGGAGCAACTTGGTCTACTGGAAGGTGCCCCTGCCCATGGCAGGGGAGGATGGAAATAAGGGATCTCTAAGATTTCTTCCAATCCAAATCATTCTGTGATTCCATATACTATTTTTAAACTGACAACACTAAGTTGCTACTGAACTGGCTGGTAGTAGCCCTGTAAGAAGTTCTTGAGGGCCATAGTCTATCCATAGCATAGGTATAGCAGAGACATTGAAAGGAGGTGAGTCATTGACTATCATGCATAGATATAAGCAGAAACATCAATAGGATTGAGAAGTTAGGTAATTTTCAATGATCTAGTCAATAGTTGCTTATCAAGAAAGTTAACTAAAACCAGCTTCTCCTCTTTTAATGTGAATATTCAGAAAACTTCACCAACTGACCACTGCTGCCTGGCTGCATCTGCCAAAATGACTGATGCCACAAGCCCCTTTCAAGCTAAGGCTCCTTGGCTCTCTCTCTGCAGGCAGAGCTAAAAGACCAGCTCTAGGGATGGAGGTGGGAGCCTACAGAGCTCGGTAAGGTGTAGAGGTGCAGACATGAGGAAGGTGATCACCAGTTTGGTCTGTCAGACTGGCTTGCTAGCCACCCTGCTGCTTTGGTTCTAATTCCTTTTATCAGAAGTCTGCTGTATCTGCCTTCCAAGCCCAAACTCCCATGCCATATGCTGCCAGTACTGTCCTCCATCTGCCTGAAGACACAGACAACAGCCATAATAGCTGGCCACAGACATCCATCACCCCTATTGCTCCTTCAGTTTGTATTTTACAATATCAGCCTGTTGCAAGTTTATTGTCTCTCCCAATCAACTCATCAGATGGCTAAATAGATGGCGAAATTGTGTAGGAAGGAGAAAATATGGAGAGTTGGGACTATGGTTGTATCATTGCAAAAAGATAAGGCATATCTTATTCCCCTGAACAAAATGGCAGTTCTTTAAAATTTGATTTTTAAAGGCTATGTTATTTTGTGCTGAACATACAGTATCAAACTAAATTCTTTTCCAGATCTGGGTCCTCTACAGAGCTTTCTCCTGAGTAGAAATGTCAGTTTGACCTACTAATTTTAGCAGCCTGCTGACAAAATAATGAATGAACAGAGAAACTCTGTTCTTGCACTTGGGTAATATTTACTGAGTGTTGCTAAATCACAAAGTGCTGGACAAAAGCAAGAAAATTTTTCCTTCCAATATGTGAGCATAAACTGTATAGTCAAAGTCATAACAGTCCTAAATTCCTTTGGCTGCTCCAGTTTATTCAGAAAATTCTTCTTTAGCAAGGAATGGACAGGTTAGGGCTGGTTTTGTACTGGTCTTACCTCCCATACCCTGAGCTTCCTTTACCTCAGTGTTCCTAATGGTAACTACACTGATTTTTGAATAACAGGTTGTCTCTAAAGATGGTCTTTCTTCCTTCATGGAGGCCTGATGAAACATAGCTGATTCCCATGGAAGCTAATGTGAATAAGTGAGTGGCCACAGGGATAAGGGAGGCTGAGCAATGGAATGCATCCTTACACTGTTATTTTGTGTTTCTCTCCTGCTGATTTCAAAGTGTTCTAGAACCTAGAACTCATCTTCTAAGCACTGCTAGTCTTACAGTAGGATTAGGATCTCAGCACAGTCCTAAGACTGGAGTTTCCTTTGTTGTATTGGCTGTTCTTTCACATCTCATAACACTTTTCCTCGAAAGTGCAGAGAGGAAGGTATCAGGAAGAAGTATGGAAGCTGCAATTGTGACATTAACCTTCTCCTTACTCACTACTCCTTCCCACATCTGCTATGAAAAAAAATCAGTACTGGAAGTACTTCAGCTTTTTTTTTGTGACATCCATTCCAAATAATCAAGTTCCATTTGACATCAACAGTTCTGTTTTAACTAACATAATATAAACTTGGCAACGGGCTCAGCTGATACCACTTTGCCAAACAGTAAGCAAATTCTGCAACACAAAATAAATATGCAAGTAGCCAAGTTGATTTTTTTTCCAGTGGCCTGTCTTGATTTAATAAAATTCTCATTTCTTTGGGAAAAGTCAGTCTTGATCTGAGGTGCTTTATCCAACAAGTTTTAGATGTAGCCTTTTGATCTATTTAGTAGTTGGTGCATCCTATGTGTATGTAAAACATGGGTGTTTGAAGTGTTCCTTGGTAGCAAGTTAAGGTAATGTAAATTTCTAGGTAGTGGCTTAAGAATGAAAAGACATTTCAGTTATTTGCTCTGTTCTGTAACTTCTTGTTCTTGCAAATTTTTTTCAAGCCATTTATCTTTGTCTCTGCTTTCCAGCATGCAAATGGTACTGGTGGCTTCTTTTGTGAGCTTTGTCTTCAAACCATTATGTTCTCCTCCTATTTTTTCATTTCTGTCTTATATTCCACTATTTCTTATCTATCAGTGTTCTGTCATACAATCTGTAGAGTATTCAATTATTTTGAATATTATTAGAAATATAAGTTTCCTATATTGCAGTGTTCATGTATTTTTAATGTTCTGCTTCCATGAAAAATCTTAGGAAACCTCTTTGATTCAGGATTAGAAAGCTGGAGTCCAGCCACATCTCAAAAGCCACATTATACTAACTTTAAAAAAAATCTACCATTTTAAGAAAACTAGCTTTGAAAAACTAGAAATAAGCTGTTATTGAATCCAGATACTGTTTATGTATGCAAATCCTCACATTTCCCTCTTTTTATTGTTGGATTGGAAAGACCTATTGAACCTTAGCTCAAACTTCTTGCTTGCCTGGTGCAACTTGTCTTGGTTGCACTAGGCTATTGATATTATACAGTTCATGGAATCTGTTTCATAGATTTCAAAAGGAACATAGAACATAGACCCTGGATGCATTACGTTCTTTTAGTTTATTTAGTTTATTCCACACAGCCTGTAAGTATCAGATCTTTAATTCCATATTTTGTGTATGTATTGGGTTTGTATGGCAGAGTTTTGGTATGGGGGGATATATAGGTGTCTTCTCTGTGAAGCTGTCAGAAGCTCCCCCATGTCTGACAGGGCCAGTGCCAGCCAACTCCAAGACTAGGAGCTGCTGCTGGCCAAGGCCATCCATGTCAGTGGTAAAACCTCTTTCAAAACATTGTTCAAAAGGAGGGGAAATTGCTGAGCAGGAGCAATGGCAGTGAGATAGAGCCTATGGTGAAACCCATGGTGAGGCAGGTAGCAGGGAAAGGGTAGAGAGTTTGAGAGTAAAGTTAAGTCCTGGAAGAAGGGAGAGTCAAGGAGAAGGTGGTTTTAGGTGAGTAATTTCTCATTACTCTAATTTGATTGGTAATAAATTAAACTAATTTCCCTAAATTGAGACTGTTTTGCTGGTGACAGCAACTCATGAGTGTTCTCTCCCTGCCCTTATCTCAACTCATGAGCCTTTCGTTATATTTATTCTCCTGTCCTGTTGAATTGGAGATGTGATAGAAAGGCTTTGGTGAGTCTCTGGCGTTCAGTGAGGTTCAAGCCACCAGAGCATGACTGCCACTTCAGCTTCTGCCAGCACAAGTTGTTGGCAATGTTACCCAGAGGGTTGAAACCCCAGGGGAGATGCTGTGAGATGGATGGAAATATTTTCTCCTGGAAGAGCTCCGGTTTGGAGCAAGTTCCTTGTTCTTGTGCCCTACTAAAATCTGACTTGTTACTGCAGTCATTTCTTTATTGAGTGGATGTGACATTTTAGCAGCTGGTCATGTTTTTGTCTGAAGAGTGAGTTGCAGAGCAGCTCTTAGAAAGGTAAAGGCCTACTTTTAATCAGCCAACTTCTGTAATACTGGGAGTTTGCAGCAGTTTATGCATACTTCAAGTTTAAAATGCAGCACACAATATGCATTGGCTCCCTTCTCTGGGAAAATTGAAGCTGGTGTCAACATTCAGAAGGATTCCTGTTTCTGACCTGGTGCAGAATCATATCTACAAGGTATAATTTCACAATACTTTCTAGGATATACTGTTTATGTTTTCAGAAAGCATTGTCAGAATATTTAATCCTAATTATAGTTGGAGTTCACACCATCATATAGGGCATATTTTTATGATGTGTATTTTAATCCATGAGAACAAATTAGCCATTTGAATGGTGTATTTGCTAATGAACCAATAGACAGGTATCACCTTTTTAATTTGTTTTGCATTCTGTTTCCCTAGGAGATGCCCCTTTTCAGCATGCTGCTAATTTCTGTTTCTTTACTTGCAGTATGTTATTCCTAAATAAGTGGGGTTTAGCAGCCTCGTGGTTAGAGTTTCACCAGCTGTGTAATACCAATTGTTTTTTGTAAATTGTGTGGCTTAAACACACCTGCATGTGTTTCTTGAAACATTTTACTGCCTGGTAATTGACTGGCAGTGTATTGGTGCTATCCTAGGTAAGAGGAAAACAGACTTAATTGGGCACACCATCCTAGGCACTGAATGGCACAGAAGGAAGCCTCCCTTTTAGGACTGCTGAATATCACTGATTACTGGGCTTGGCAGGTGTCAGATATAAGAGCAACTAGATGTGCCACAGCATTCCCCAGATTTTGAGGAAATGGGTTTAGGGTGAGCTTAGTACAAGCCTCATCATGGTGATGATGATACTGTAAATCAGGATACCCTGCTTGATATTAATTAACTGTACTGCAGTAACATCTGGAGGCCTCACTGGGTACCAGGGCTCCACGGGGCAGATAGCAGATATACTGTTTGATAAGCCTTTTGATAATGTGACTTCACATTATGAAAAGGCAAACTGGAGAGAGAGAAATTAAAGTGGCTCTTTCAAGGTACAGCATAGCAGCAATAAAATAAAAATCTTTTCTTTCAACCCTGTACTCTATCTAACTAATTTTGATTACCTCTGTGACTGAGTTAAAATCTAAAAGTCTCAATCTGTACTAATGGTATCACCTTACATGAAATATGTAAGCTTCTGGTGCAAAATTAATTCCTAAGTGTAATTCTGCTGATATTATGTATTAATGTTACCTAAACTGCTTCAATGATATGTAAACCTTTTATGTAATGCAGCATATCTAGGCTGAAATAAACAAGCAGCTTCTACATTTTATGCCTTTTCTTGGTGAGGATATCTTGTGTTTGTTGTTGTATATAATGAGTCACTCCTGACCCTGTAGAACTGTCACAGACCCGAGCTTCTTGTCTATTTTTTTTTTTTTTCACTTGTCTTCAGGGTAGTTTTATTTATAAAAGAATCTTTTATTAGATAAAAGGCAAAGACTGAAAGAAGGAAAGATGCAGGGAGAGAAGGAGATTAGGTAAAATTAGAGAAAGAGAATGGCAATTTCACATTCCACTGGTAACTATTTCTGTAATTTTGCAAAGGTATATGGACAAAAAAGTTCAAGACCAGGAGTAAGAGGTATTTTAGTAGCAGTATATTGCTGTGCTACAATTTTCTGTAGTATGGGCCATTAAAGGAGTATTATGTTACTGTCTGTGTCCCACATAAACATTCAACTGGCAAGAATGAAGAGCAGTTTGGAATATTTGTTAAACTCTTAACAAGGAAACTGTTATAAATTTACTTTAGCCAAATAATGTAGTGTGTCTCCAACCAAAGAGTAGAGATCATCTTTCAAAACAAGGAACTCTCCCAGAGAGCACTCCTGAATTACACTGTTGATCATGATAAATAAGCCTCAAATATGAGCCCCCATGGTAAGATGGTGTAATTTCTGTAAACTTAAGTTTAAAATTTCTGGTGTTTCCACTTGAAAAAAAAAAAAAGTATAAGTAAACTGAAGGAGTTTTAGAGCCATGGAGGAGTTTAAATGAAAGATTGGAAAACCTGCTTTTAAGCAAGAAATTCAGAGACCTGAGTGGTTTTCTCTTATGCTCTGTAAAACTGGAGGAGAGAGTTTGCAGTCAAGAAAAGATGAAGCTGGAACTCTAAGGCTTTGCTTTAGCACTTTTTTGCTCTGAGGATGGACTAAAAGCAGCAGCATGGCTGTGACAGATGTTTATCTGAGCTTTCCTAAGCCTTCAATGGAAAAGATTAGATTTTCATTAATTTTCCTAATTTCATTTTTTCACCACTTCTTAAAATGAACAAGAATCAGTAGCAACCTTCAAGAAAATTTTGGCTTGATCACATACCTACAAGTCATTTTTGGCAGTATGATGCTAGATGGTGTTTCAGTATAGGCTGTAACAGTTAAACAATAATGATCTGCTTTTAGGAGGAGCTGAGCACAAGGTTATATTCATATTACTGTGTTCAACAGATCTTTATTCTTCCCATTAATTTGATACTTTTTTTGCTTAAACATAATTGTCAGTCAAATGCTTTTCTTATAAATTTGTAGTTCTTTGAGTTATAAAGAACTAGTGCTGAATCATTGCTTCATGACTATACACACTGTTTCAAGTGTACTACTTTTTGGAAGCTTTTATATCTCCTCTTTTTCTTTTTGAGATGGCCTCAAAAAGATCTGTGTACTGTGTTCAAGAATTTGAGTTAAAGGTCCACCCTTAATTTATAATAGAGGTTTTCCTTTTGTACACTGTTCCTTTTCATTATAATTCTCGAATTCCACTTGCCTTTTTGACCGTGTTCAACATTAGGGCAATCTCATCAAAATAGCAACTGTAATGAATCCAAGCCTTCTTTCCTCAGCTGCAAATCATAAATGCTGCTCTGAAATATATTCTGTAGTTTAAAAAAATAATCAATTCAGACAAGATATATGATCTCCTATAAAATTTTAGAGGAGAGTAGATTATAAAAATTGTCCTTTTTAGCCTTATAAATTATGTATTCTGAGAACTGCTGCTTTTAAAAGCCATGCCCCCAAAGGGTAATAATTTCTATTTATTTTATCCTCTCTGTGTGTATATGTTCTTTCTGATAAATATGTTTTAACTGGCATTGAGTAGATGTGGTTGAGCACCTTAAAGAAGCAGTAACAGCATATAACAAAAAATGATCTACTGGTCCTTATAACAGCTCTTAAAAATCAAACAAAATTAGCTGACCTGTGTACTTCCTTTCCCCTTAAAAACATTTTTTCCTAGTTTCAAGATAACTGTAAAGTATTGGCACCCTGATCAAAAATTTCCAAGTCAGGTAAACTTCAGTGCCTGTCATTTCACTCAGAGCATTTGCTATTTTTGTTGATTATTTGCCAGGGTGGGGATACTGATTCTTGAGTGTGCTTCCCCTGCCATCACTGTTTGGATAAAGGCAGACTTCAGTAAACTGTCCCTTTACCAAGCCCTAGAGATTTTTACATATTGAATCCTGACTTACCTCTCAGTGATATTAAAAACAGTACTAAATATAGCCAGCCAGAGAAGAGCAGAACTAGCTGCCTTATAGTCTGTGCTGAATACAGGTTCAAATCCTTCCCCTTCCCAAATCCATTGATACATGTATGCCAGAAAGATCTGTCCAGCCATGTATTCAGTTCTAGCTGCAGCCCAGAAGGGTCCCCTAAGGACAGTGCTGGTTTTTACCACCTTTCTAATCAGCAAAGAACTTTCTGAGTTTCTGTGTACAGTGAGAATTCACATAGAGTGATTTGCAGTTGTAGTAATAAATGTGTCCTCTGTGGAATATGCATCTATACCTTGAGTCCTCCTGGATGACTCACAACATTTAGCACTGTTGTGCAAAGCTCCCCTAAACCACAGAGAGTGAGCAATCCTTCAGAGGGACTAACATTCAGAATCCAGTTTGAGGAAAAGCAAAAATAAAAAACAGCTAGGCAAACAAAACCCCAAAGGAAATCAAGCAAAGAAAGTCTTAAAGAATAAAATGAAAACAAAGATGGAGAAATAAAAGTTCAATCTCTTTTTAAAAACATAGATTGCAAGTGTGAGGAGCCTAAGCTGAAGCAAACCATTCCAGGAAGAGCAGTTCTCAGGGTTATAGAAAAACAAATATTCCTGAATTTAGAGGGTAGTGCATTTGTGTTTGTGTGTGTCGTGTTTTTGGAGGGAGGGAAAGTTTACTAAACCTTCCTACAGCATGAAATGGCTTGTATTACTAAAAGAGCTTGTATCAATTTCAAATGAGAGCAGCAAAATCAGCAGTGATCTGCAGGACAGAGTAACTCAGGGTATTGTCTGCCAGGTTTGGGCTGATGTCTAGCCTTGCTGGAACCAGCCAGGGTGGGAGGAGGAGGCAGTACCTGCAGTAGTTGCTATTGAAAAAATTATGCAATAAAATGAATGTGAGAAAGCACATGGGATTGTAGTCAGATTTCAGGTATATTTTATAAATACTTCCTTTAATTTTGCATTTTGCTTCAGAAAAATCAGGAAAACAACACAAAAAGATACTGGCATAAACTCTGCTTCCACTTCCATCAGTAGGAATTGAGTTTCTTCAACAGAATTGCTATTGATTCACATTGATGCAACTGAGAGTAGGATCTGTCCTAATGCCTGGAGTTCTCTTCCTTGGTTTTTGAAATGAAATGCTTTCTGAACACAGGGAGCAAACATATACTTTTAGTGTGCACAATTTAAATGTCAGATTAAGAAAAAGAAAACCTTAGAGTAAAGCCCTTTTCAGAGCACAAAGTACATGTATGTGTACCCTCTAACACACTCTAACTGCTCATCTAACAAAATCACTGCCACCCCCATTTTACTTTCTTTCTTTCTGGTCTGCTACATAAAGATGCCTTCAAAATATAAAGGCATGGCATGGAGAAAGCAAAGGCCTGACAATTTGCACACAGGACAGGCTCTACTTTTCCTAGAATGAAGGGAAACAAAAGTTAAAATATACCTGCTAAATGTAACGCATCAGACCCTGTTCTGAGATCCCTTCAGAGGAAAGGAACAGGTTTTGAAAGAGTTGTATATAGAAGCTGAGGAAAGCTTAGGACCTGCTCCTCTCAGATTGTAGTTGCTCCCAGGGCAATCCAAATCTTTGGATTAGCAGTATATAATCAATATTTAAGTAAAATATATCTGGATTTTCAGGGCTTGCAGAGCTTGGAAAGATAGGTGTCTATAACTCCTCTCTCACAGATAAAGAATCTGGTTTACAGAAAGGCAAAAAAAAAGGTTGCCTAAAGTGAACCAATGCTTCAGGGCAAGCAATAAATTGCTGATCTCCTGATCCAGGCTGCAGATTAGCCCTTGTGTCAATTAATAATGTTTAAAATGTTTGGTAATTGTGCACATAAAAAACTGTTGCCAGGAGTCTATGTAGAGTAGACAGGTCAAGGAGAAGCCTTGTACAATTCCTTTTCCAGTATATTGTGCTTTTTTTGTTCTTATCATTTATCTATAACCATTCCATTATGTGATCATAATTATATTTCTAAAGTCTTAGAGAAGTAATGGCAGAAGTTTATCTCCAGAGGTACTATAAGGACAGAAACAGTAATGTGGTTTTTGAGGGAATTTTATGGGACAAATCAGCACAAGACAAATTCTTGAAAAACTTTAAAAATCCTTTTTGGCACAGTAGCCTTAAAGAAAGAAGAGAAAAAGAAAGATAGATTAAATGCTGAGTTCACTTCATTATTTATAAATAAAATGGTTCTCAGTTTTCAAAGGCAAAGTGCCAGCACTTGATGTCACTTGGAGGTTTCAAACACATTAGTTAATGGTTGCCTTTTCATGGAAAGATTTTGGGGCACCCAGTGAATAGCAGTTTTTTGTTTTTTTTTTTTTTTAAATTGCACTATCTATTAAAATTCTCTTGAACCCTTTTGGACCACGTAAGTTGTTTGCTCTGTGTGTATTCACCTTTTTCTTTTCTCTATAGTTAGGATTTTTTTCCTTATAGCTACAAAATAAATGTTACAGGTAATGGCTCAAAGGTAAATCTTTCTTGGTCACATATTTACTGGTCTAGGTAATACCTTGTTTGGTTATGTGGAAAGAAAATCCACCACCTAAATATGTTGGGAAAGGAATGAAAGGTTATGACCATCATGAAGTGTCATGGTAAAGCTTGTCTTTCAGATTTGGAAGGAAGGAAGTCTTGGTAAAAGCTGTTTTTAATGAAGTGCTGAAGTGTAAGAAACTGGAATTGAAGAGATGTTGAAAATAAATTGTGGATTTTCCCCTTGTGTCTATGGTCACTCTTCTTTGCTCTAGGATTTTCTCTGTGCTTTGCTTTACTGTATTTTTTTCTTCTGCCAGGAATGCATAAACTAATTGTTAATCTTTTCATAGTGTCTGGTGCCCTGGAGATATAAAATATCATAAATAAACAATATCTTGGGATCTGTGTGTGCAGTTTGGCTTCAGTAGCCCTACCTTTGACATATTCTGTTGTGTTTTATTCTGGTAATTGGAACAAAACCATTTTCATGAAAAGCTCCTACTCAGTTCAAATAAGAGTCTCAGAAGTTGTGATTCTGAAAAACTCAAGTTATTAAGAGTCACAGGGAGCTCTGCCCAAGAGTGGTCTGAAGAGAGCTGGAATAGGTTGTCCATAAGAACCACGGTTTTGGGGTTTTTTTACACAAATGTTTGCACTTCTTAGTGGCAACAAAGTGTTACACTGCATTTAGAAGGGCTGTCTTCTCTGGCTCTGGGAAGGGATGCCTCTTGGGATGGGAAAGGCACCAGTTTGCTCATTTCCATCTTCCCTCCATCAGGCTAAAGGCCACTTGCATTCTGCAGTCCTCTATTTCCAGAATCTTATCTCTTTCCCAGTTTGCCCTCTTATCACTACCCTTTAAATAGGTCTTTTCCTTCAAGCCCTGGGAAAGGAAATGGTGAAAGGTGCTATCTCCTTTTCCTCTGAGGAGAAGTCAGAAACATTTTCTCATTCTGCAGAGATTAATTGAACTTGCCACCATCCTTTTCCCAACGTGCAAGTTTTTACCTTTGCCTCATTAAGCCTGTTGGCTGGAAGGTATGCAGCTTTCACTCTGCTGAATACCTTTTAATCCCTTCCTCTCCTGTTGTGGTGGTGATCTGTTCCATTAGAAAAGGTGCAGCTCTTCATTTTACCTGCTCATGCTGTACCTTCACCAAGGTGAAGCAGCCAGGGTTTGCCAAAGAAGCTTGTTGTATTGATGGCAATTAAAAAGTAATAGGGGAAGTGGATCAGGAGGTTGATTGTAAGGCAATATCTTCCAAAACCACAGTATCAGTAGCCTGGTTACCTGGACACTGTGTATTATTTGAGTCTTTGAGGAAAAATTAATCATGTGTTCTTTGGTAATTGCTGTGCAGGTAAAGATAATTATATGGTTGCCAGCAAAAAATTCACTAAAACAGTTTTGGGAGATCACTTACTTTATGTATTAAAGAAGTGGTGAAGCTGTGCCAGCAATGCTTTTATCTGAAATAAATCTTTGTTAACAGAAACTTCACTTATTTTTGGGCTAGCATAAGAGAAGAAACATTGTTTTCAAATGGCATCTGATTTCATGCATCTGCTGGGAGCAGCAATCCATTTACCTTATGTTCCAGTGAGAAGGGAAAGATGATATCAATATATGGAAGAAAAGTCCCTTCAAATAACAGTATGAATGTACATGAAACTTTGTATCCAGCATACATTTAGCACAGTCTAAAATTTCGTGTTGTAATGAGAGAAAAAAACAAGATGCTTACTGTTTCAGTTCTAAACTTCAAGTAGTGGAACCACTGTTCATGACCTCTTCAGCTACAGGACTGTTAGTTTTCCTTTCCTAAAACAGTGCTGTAGTCCTGACACCAGGAAATTTGGGGTTAGGAAGAAAATGTCAAAAAAGAAAAAAGAGTACTGAAGATACAAGGAAATTGTGATGAGTACTTTGGTATGAGTAAGCTTTGAAATGTAAGATAGAGCAGGAATCAGAAATACCTCTCTGAGAAATTGAAACATGACGGGAATTGCAGAAAAAAGATTTTTTGTTACCAGGAGACAGGATTAAATTCAGGAGAGAAATCCAAGGTGGCCATCAAGTACAAGAGGAGAGGTTTCTTTCTTATTGCTGAGATTTGCTAATGTGAATGTAATAAAGTTAGGGTAACAGCCCTGGAGGATGTGCTCTGAGCAGATCTGTAAGGTAATAAATGAAACAGAATTGTCCTGTGATCCTTTATAATGCCTCAGGTTTTTTTCAAGGAAAATATATTTGCATAGAAGATGGCCATCTACTCTGTTGTTGTTTCAATTTTATAACATAGATAACTAGCAAATGTATTAGCTTCCTATATGATACATTTCATTTCTGCCTGTCTGTACCAGTTTTGGATCTATGCAGTGCACATAATATGCCCTCATAATAATTGACACCAGCATACTGTGCCTCTCCCAACTCAGTGTTTAAAGATGCATTCCTGTTAACTGTACAGTGATGAGAATTTATGCTGCTGTTTAAATCAGTAGTATTAAATGTACATATCTAATCTGAGTATACTCTGGGTGTGTATTTTACAACCTAAAGTCATTAAATATGGTCATTACTTGGAACCACCTGGGGGGAGCTGCAGAAGGAAGTGTTGTGGCATCTACAACAGTCTTTGCCTTGTCTTCCCTTTCAGTCAGTGACTGGTGGAAAGTTTTGGGAGAACACTGCTTTATTGGTAAAACACTGCTTGGTGTGTGATGGAGAAAATAAGATGGGCTGCTCCTGTCTTTTAGGTAACTTCCCTCTGGTTTTCAAAGTCAGCTAATGGCATTTCTGCTCCCTTTGAGTTCCATTCATCATCTAACTGCATTTTTCCTGCTGGATCCCTCAATTATTTTTGGGGAGGTGAGGACTGTTTGTTTCCCAAGAAGAATAACAGAACAAAAAAGGTGTTGAGATAACAGCCTGTCTGTGGCTGCATTTTATGTAACAAGTGACTAGTAATAATCAGTAGAGGTGTTGCTCAAATAATTCTTTATCCACCTCTCCTGATTTTTGTTGCCTGGTTTCTCACCTGTCTTCTGTGATGTTTTACGGGAACAAATGAGTCACTGTCTTCAGGTGAATGCTGTTAAAAACAGTGTGAAAGAAAGTGTTTGCACTGAAGCAGAACCAATGAAATGTGTCCTAACAAAGCTCAAAATGACACTTCTGTGTATTCTTCAGTGCCATCTACCGGCAGAATTACCCACGAGAGACTTAGAGGCCAGGACTAAGTGGCAGCAATTTAAAAACATTTGTTTTCTTTTCTTCTTTTAGGAGCAAGGCAAGATTGGTGTAGTCTTCAATATTGGCACAGTGGACATCTCTATTAAAGAGGAAAGCACACCTGTAAATGATGGCAAATACCATGTAGTACGCTTTACCAGGAATGGTGGCAATGCAACACTTCAGGTGGACAGCTGGCCAGTGAATGAACACTACCCCACAGGTACATATATTTTTCTTTTTGTTTTTTTTTTCTCTCAGTGTATCTGTATCTATAAACTAATGTTTGATAACAGCTGGTTGCTCTATAAATCTTTGTTGCTTCATCTTGACAATAAATTCATGAGCCTGATGATGTGAATTCTGTCCCTTGGAAAACAAACTAATGGTCCTTTAAACTGGAAGAATAAGCACGCCAGCTGTGTGGTGTGATGCACATAGATCATGCTGTTTCAGAGGTCTCTAAGTAAATCCTGATTCTACACAGAGTTACAAAGCCATTCAATGACAAACTTGGTTTTGCTACTTGTGATATTTTCTAAATATTTAGGGTAGAAAAGTTTTGAGCAGATTTTATGAAAAGTAGCCACACCCCAGATACTGTCAATATAAATACTGAGTAGAAATGTAAGGAACGTGGAAGATTAAGCAAGTATTTGAGTAGACCTTATGCTTTCCTCATAATTTTTTATCACCTGAATTTCACTTTTTCTCTTAGGTTTGCAGATACAAAGGTTAACATACCATCTAACTGAGACTGACAACTCCAAGCTAAATTTCTGTCAAAATGCAGTGGAAAAAATCAGTATCTTTTGAAATTATCACCCTAAATCCACCAGAAACAGTGAATAACTGGCTCTTGATACACTGTCACATGTTTTATCCCACCACTGGTAAATCACAACTTCATGATACTTTATGTCACCATGCTAAAAGATCAAACTTACTCCAAGTGAAAAACAGATTGCTGTGTGGTGTTGACAGTGCATTAGATACCTGAGGTGTGATAATACATATGGCTATAAAAGGAAAGAACTCTAGTGTTAACCATGTTCCTCTTATTAATATGCTGCCTAAGATCAAGCCATGATCATCTTGGTTTTCAATATTGCATCTAAGAAACATTCAGTTCTTTATTTCTAGGTTTTACAGTAGTAACTCAGGACAGAAGGAATATTTCTTGCTAGTTATGTAGGAATTGTTCAAAAGAAACTTAAATTATAGGAAATATCATAACTTGAGGTTATATACTAATTTATGTGATATTATACTAATAAATTACTCCAAGGGGATGGCTTAATCTCTTCTACTCCCTCAAGCACACAAGAAAGTTTTCAAATGTGAGTCATCTATGCTGTATTGTTCTCTGCCACATATGTCCCTTTGTCAGTGTTTTGTGAGGTATATGCAAAAGGATACATTTCAATTATTAACCTTATTTCTGTGAAAAAATTCTTTTTGAAGAATGCCATGACAGATAAGCTGTGTTAGATTCTAGCTCTGCTATCCATTGGTTTGAGAGGAAAGTGTGCTAGGAAAGGTCCAGCTGAGTATCTTTCTTCTGCTCCTTTCATCAATTATTTTGTAAAGTATCTCCAATCCAGTTGGCAGCCAATTACAGTCACTACAAACCCTATGAATAATTTTTTTTCTTATATTGCTTGCTATAGTAAGTCTCTGGTGTAAAGAAACAAAACATTCAGCTCAATTCTTTAGAGATATTTATTTTTAAAAGGAAAAATAAATCACACTCAGAGACTACCTCAGTACCCTGGGCTTCTGCCTTGGCTAAAGATATTTCTGTGTTTTCATTGGAAGATGTATGGTTTTATAGAATCAGCATTAATCTTATGTTCTGGGCTAGTATTGAGTGTATGAAGTTGTACCCTAAGAAAAAAGGACACCTTTATCTTCCAGACACCTTTTCCTTTCTGTGCATGTATTTCAATTTCTTGTCTGTTTGTAGAGGATGGATTTTTCAGCTTGTCCCTGTGAAAATAAGGCTTATGGGACCATACTTCACGTGTGCAGATTTCTCCCTTATTTGTTTGCTACTTCTTTCAAACCAATATTTTAGCCAAATTGAAAAAGAAAAGTCAAAAATCAAAAAACCTTAAGATATTGCATTGCTGTGGGAAAAAAACCAAGCAAACCAACAAACAAAAACAAACCCAAGGGAGGAGGGCAATGTTCCAGCCTTTCCAGAGGAAAGGACTGTAGCTTAATGTCAATTCATGTTAAATACCAGAATATCTATATCATAGAGTGGCATTATGAATACCTAAGATTCAGAGAAGATTCCATGAACCAATAATTACAGGAAACCAATACTTATTAGTCCCATTTTCTGGGCATTCAGTGGTTTTTTAAAAAAGGCTGAATAGGAGCTTTTGAAGTTAATTACTTGTCTTTCACAAACCAAACTTGCACTATTGTTTTTTGACTGACTGCAAGACCAAATCTGTGTTCAGCAGAGATTCAGCTCTGTAAAGGTTTTGTAGTTGAATGGACCCAAGCTAATTCAGTGTGTTTCAGCTGGAACCTGCTGAAGATTTAAATTCATATAAAACTTGAGTGATAGTAGCTAAATAATCCCCTATGTTTTGCATAGGATCTTGTCAATTCTGGAAAGACAGTTATTTGTAGTGTTTATAAAACATTGTATTTGTAGACTCTGCTTGCTTGGGCACACTGCATTTACTGTAAAATGAGCAATTTTGTGTGTATTTGGGTTTCCACACAGTGCTACAGCCTAATGTTTACAAAGTTTATAAATTGCAGTATCTTCTTTGTCATCACACATGGTGCAATCTTCAGTCAGGGCTGCATTCTCAATGGCATTTCCATGCTCCTCTCTGAGTTTTATTACTTGTGGGAGGATTATACATTAGACTCATAATTACTTGCTCAATGAAAAGTACAAATAAAAGTTGGATATTCATTAAATGAGCAAAGTGAGAGAATATTGGCTTTCCTTAAAATACAGTCTTTAGTTAAATTGAAATTAACTGAAACTAGCCCAATGGGACCAAAAGGCTCCAAAGCTGTATTTTTACAGCTTCAGATAAAAGACAAGGAAAATAGAATGACAACAAACTTACAGCTCAGGCACTGGCATTTTGGGTTTTATAGCATCCAGTTGCATTCCACTCACCTGCAAGATGAGCTTTACACATTCTTGAAGGAAAAGGGTTAGAGAAAAATGGTGAAGGAGGAATTAACTTGGAGCTAAAGTTTGCTTTGTGGTTGAAATTACCCAAATTACTAGGGATGATCTCTCATCTTTAGTATCATTTCAAGGTGCCAGAGTTTCTCTTACTGGGCAGTAAGACAGAACAGTGGCCCAGTATAGGTATCTGAGACAAAGCTTCTGAGAATTGGGAGATGTCAAAAAAGTATCATGAGTACAGAGGCTGCTATCTGCAGTTCAGCTGTTGTGGTTCAGCCAAAACCATTGAGCTGTTTGTGATTTATTAGCATTAGTTTTGCCATTTCTCCTCTCTTTCAAGAACACAGTAAGGAGATGGGCTTTTTCCATAGGCTGTGCTGATAGCAAATTTCTTCATGCTTGATTCATTAAGTTGGTTATCACAATGTGATAGAATTTTTCTCAGATTATAAAACTTTTGCTGTCATCTAAAGTACAGTTCTCTATGGCTGCCTCCCTTCTGCTGGCTCACATGCTTTCATCCTTTTGTGTACATCACAGAAAACAGGTTGTGCTTGGCCATCATTATTTCCTGGGGATAGCCTATTCTGTATCTAAATAAATATTTTAATGATAAAATTGGAGTAATTTTGAATCCAGATTTCAGGAAGAGGAAGTATCTGACGTCTTTTTGTTTTGATTAAAATGAAACCCATCAAATTTGAGACAGTTTGCAGAAATTTCCAGAATAGTTAGAAATAAATCTTCTGTCTTTACACAGAACTAGGATACCTCAGTCCCTAAGTTTTCATTAGTTCTTAGGTTTTTTACTCTGTTTGCTGTCTTTCCTTGCAAAGAAGTACTTTGTGGGACGCCAGATGTATAATGTATGTCAAAACAGGCCTGATAGTCCTGTTCATTCATCCAACTAAATTAAAAAAAAAAAAAAACCAAACAAAACAACACTAGGTGAAGAGAAGCTGTAAAGTAAGACTATCCATGACAAAAGAATAAAATCTTTTTGAAGTTATGTTTTAAAGGAGAAGATTAAAGGGAAGAAAGCAACAGGTAGGAAGGAGCTTCATTTAAAGAAATGTGTGATCTAGCAAGACAACTGTAGCCTGGATTCTTTAATGCATTCAGAAACAAGAAATAAGACAGTATTAAACAACTGGATTATTATCAGGATTCATTATTTCATCCTTACAGTATATATTTTATATTTTTCCCCTTTATCATTCTCAAGTTATCTCTCAATGTTCTTGTAGTAGTTTTTTGTCCTTTCAAATTACACTATTCTGCAGGTTTTTTGCTATGGATAAAAGAAAAATGTGTTTCATCCTCTATGCCCCTACTTCATTCTGTCTCAGAAGTACATTTCTGAGAGGAAGTTGTATTTCTGGAAAAGCTGGAGTTAGCTCTTGACAGCAGAAATGACTGCTCTGGCAGGTAGTGTGGCCAGATAAGTGCATACTTGTAAAACAAAAAGTTGATTCTGAGACCCTGATATCTGTGCTGGGATTGTCTTTCAGAGTAGTTCCAGTTCCAAGGATTGAATGTTCCTGAACTGTTGGGCATATCTTTTTCTTTTCAATTTCATTTAAAAGCAAACCAATTTGAACTACTTCTTTGTTAGTCTATGTGAGACAAAGTCTTTGTCTAAAATAACAAGTTTTCTAGAAACAGGTCAAAATGATAGTGGTTTAGATTCTCCTACCCATCTAAAATGTGAAAGACGTCAACCTTGCCTTACTAAAATGTATTTCTTCATTTGCTTGGTGGAAAGATCTGAAGTGGCTTAATTGTGCCATTCATTTTATATGAGATAGGGGAGGAAACTGGCTAAGTTCTTACTTGCTTCTTTCAATAATTTTTCTAGCTAACTGAAGGAGTAATGAAGGCTGCTAGCAGCGGGACCCCTCTCAATTATCCAACAAGGGACTTGGTGTCTGGGGAGGTCCCTGCTGGCTGGAACCTAGCCACTGCTATTCCAGTCTATCAGAAGGGTGTGAGAAAAAATACAGGTAGCTACAGACCTGTTAGTCTAAACTCAGATCCTGGGAAAATTATGAATATTATACTTTATGCTATTGAAAGGCATTTAAAGAATAATGCAGTCATAAACATGGGTTCACAAGGGGAATGTTCATTTAACTAATTTAATGTTTTTCTATGGTAAGGTTACCTGCTTCATGGATGAAGGGAAGGCGGTGGATGTAGTTTTTCCTGGATTTTAGTAATGCTTTTGGTACCATCCCTCACAGCACCATCCAAACAAGCTGTCCATCTGTGGGATGAGCTATGCACAGTGAGCTGGGCTAGGAGCTGGCTGAACAGCAGAGCTCAAAGGGCTGTGCTGGATGGGACTACATCTGCCTGGCAACTGTGGTCACAGAGCTGTTCCTCAGGGCTCAGCTCTAGGGACAGCTCTGTTCAATACAGACATTTTTCTGTGCTAAGGTCACCTATCTCATAGATGAAGGGAAGGTAGTGGATGTAGCAAGTTTGCTTATGAGACTAAATTGGAATGTTGACCCCCCTCAAGGGACAAGAGGCCTTGCAGGGGATTCTAGCTGGATGGGAGCATAGGACTATGATTAATGGGATAAAGCTAAGGAAGAAATAAATCTGGATTCTGCAGAACCCTAGCTGGGGCAGAATAACACCTGTAAGGCATTATTAGGAAGTAGGAGAGGAGTGGCTGGAGAGCAGCCCTGCAGAAAGGGATCTGGGTGCTGGTGGGCAGCAGCTGAATGTGAATCATCTGTGGACCCTGACAGTGAAAACAGCAAACCATGTCCTGGGGTGCATAAAAACCAACACAAACAGCCAGGCAAAAGAAATGGTTGTCCTGCTCTATTCAGCACTGGTGTGGTCTCACCTCACTGAGGCCTCATGGTAGTTCCCCACAATTTGAAAAGGATGTGAACATCCATGAAAATGTCCAAAGCTGGTGACAGGGCTGGAAGGCATGTCCCATGGAGAGTGGCTAAGGACTCTGGGGTGTTGAGTTTGGAGAAAAGCAGGCTAGGGGTGATATTGCTTTTTACAGCTTTCTGAGGAGTGGAAGCAGAAATAGGTGCTGAGCTATTTTTCCCTGGTACATAGTGATGGGACATGTAGGAATGTTTTAAAGCTGTGCTAGAGGAGATCTTAGGAAGTGTTACTTTACTAGCAGACTGGTCAAACAGAACCATTTTTCTAGAAAGATTGTCAGCAGGGTTCATGCCCATGAATGTTTAAAAGGCATTTGGACAATGCCCTTAAGAACCTGCTTTGACTTTTGACTGAACTAGATAATCATTGTAGCTACTTTCCAAATATTCTAGTCTAGTCTAATCTACTTGCTCACAAAGAAATAGAGAACATCAGCAGAGGTAATAGCTTTGTGTTTAAATGAAAGGTGATGCACCAAAGGCTATAGAAAGAATCTCATGGCTGTCAGTATTTCTAAATTTTTTTTTCACTTTATAATCTCTTGTCCTTGAGAAAATTTCAGGATTTTGAGACATGTTTTGGAACATTGAAATGATATAGTACATGTCTATAACATAGAAAAAGTAGATGTGTTTTTCATCTTCTTAACTGCAGAGAATTAATTATGGTGCTGGAAAGAACTGGAAGTAATTGTGTTTGTCTTGATAAGCTTGAAAGCTTGGTTCCATCTTATTCTTCCTTTAGGAAAAGTATTCTATGATTAAAAGTATTGGAATAATTGGGATCTAGCATTTTTTGTATTGCTGTTACCTATTTGATACTTTTGCAAAGTGCTGAATGTTTCTCAGTGAGATGATGCTGACTCTTCACTGCTTGCATTCTTTTTTGATTGTAGCAGATTAGAATACTGGTTGCAGCCTAATGAAATTCAAAATATCTAGTTCATAATTTTTTTTTCCATTAATACCTACCCAAACCTATTGTAGACACTTTAAAAAGGAAGTCATCCAATAGGAGAACTTAGCCAGCATCAGAGATTTTAAAGAAATTTGGAAGTGGGAAAATGAAGCGTGAAGCTGTTTTGGTGAGAATAGACTGAATACTGACTGAATAAATGTGAAATGGAAAGGGTATTTTATAAGTGAGGAACCTGAACTTGGTTTTAGTAGTAAGTGTATCATGGCACCCCACAGTCCATGATGGGCACTATTGTAAGTTTCCGTGAAAAGCAGAAAATCAGATTTCATTTCCAGAGATGTGGATGTCCACAGATCCAGCTATCTTACTTAGGGCTCTCAGTATCCCTAAAAATGGTTCTACCTATCTCTACAAATAAAATTCTATGAGTTTTACACAATTATGACTATTGAATGAGAATTCATAGTCTGCTTTGAAACGTAATTTCTTGTCCCACTCAAGCCATTTATTACCTTTCCCTTGTTATTTTCAGTCTCCTTCCAAACTGGCATAATCTTTTTGTTCAATTAAGTCCATTTCCCACATCAACCCTCTACTGAAGGGACTCCTCTTCTCTTCTCTTCTCTTCTCTTCTCTTCTCTTCTCTTCTCTTCTCTTCTCTTCTCTTCTCTTCTCTTCTCTTCTCTTCTCTTCTCTTCTCTTCTCTTCTCTTCTCTTCTCTTCTCTTCTCTTCTCTTCTCTTCTCTTCTCTTCTCTTCTCTTCTCTTCTCTTCTCTTTCTCCTCTTCTTCTCCATTATTTCTGGCTTTATTTAGTTTTTATCAAAAACATTTTCTTTCTCTCCCTATGTGATTTCCCAGCCATGAGATAAATAGCCTTGTATCTTACAAGCTAAATACAATTACTGCTATCAAAACTGGAGTCTTTCTCTCCCTGTAAATGTCTCTTGGAAGCTGATAAGCTGTTCAAAGCAAACTGCAGGCTTCTGCCTAATCCTGAGATTAAACATAACCACCCAGAAGACAGCAAGAGATAATTGAGGAAGGGGGGCTGGGGGAAGCAGGCAGGAGAGGAAGAGAAGAGGAGAAAGTGAGATCCTCTCCTGAGATATTAAGAGGACATACAGAAAGCTCAAGGTTATTTGTAAAGGAATTACACAAAACACACAAGAGCTTGTTATGATGAGGAATTTCCTCAGATAATGCAGTGGTTGTTGCAGTTGTTAAAGAAAAAATTTAGCAAGGATTTGTTTGATGTAAACCATACAGGGACTCCCACCCATGACTGCTGATTTTTATATATTCTCCCCATCTTGTCCTTGAAACAGAAGGTCTTACAAGATTGTATCCAGATTCTTTGTGCATGCTAGAGTTCATCTCACTGGCTTTATTGCTGAGCATGGGGAGACAGTAGATTTCCCAAGACTGAAGCAAGGGACTGAGCTGATTTCTCTGTTTTGCAACTTGCTGTCCAACCTAGGGAATAAGAGTGCCTTTAACTGTGGAGAAATAGTGTGTGATATCTGTATTAGTCTTCACTTTAAAAGGCAGAATTACTGAAGGTTAATAGTTTTTGAGTCAGCCCAATACTGTTGAACAAAGCAGCCTTATTTCTGGATGTATAAGTTCTTCTTGATAGTTTTTTTTTTTAAATCAGTGCATTATAGTTTTCCCCTTCTGTAATTTTTTTGCATCTTCTGTTTCTGAAAGCTTGTCTTTTTTAAATATTATCAATGGGATATTACCTCTTCCAACTTTGCTTTATTTAATTTATAATGCATTAGACAGGGGAAAAAAAAAGGTAAGTTTAGATGGTCTAATAATAACATCACTGGGGAAATTAGGAAAAGACTTTATATCCTTTCTTGAACTGACATGTGAACTGATACAAATAATATGCAACGTTGCAATTATTAGTTCTTGTGAGCTCAGTGATGCAAAGTCTAGTGAAATATTCAAAAGTATTACTAACTGAGATGTCTGAGTCATTGCAAAAGGTTCTTTCTAAGTTTGTACTGCACAGTACCTCTACATGGCTCGTTGTACCACTTCAGTGATTTACAAATGTTCAAATGTACAAATGTAATGGAGTCTTCTTAGAGAAAATTGCTAGTTCTCTGTGCTTTGAGAGACTCAGAGTCTGGGTCCTCCTCCCCCAAATTCACTCTGTGTCTTGCAGAATGATTTTGACATGTCATTTCCTCTTCTTTCCACCCTTCAACTCCCAGCAAAAACTTTGGCTTCTGCCTTCTTGTCCCCCTATAGCAATCTCTTTCTTCCCTCAGAGTTGAGGCTATTATGATCTCCTTTTCACTTCTGAAACCTTGCTTCTGAAGCCAAGGCAATAGTAAGAAGTTTGGCTGAATCCAGTTGTCTGCCTGAAAATGCACATGGATCTTGTGCTGGATGACCTGGAGTCATTAATGTGTTACTTGATCTGTGTGCTGACAGGACTTGTTTTTTTCTTGGTGCTACCAGATCCCACTGTGGTCTTAATATTTTCCTATCCAAATGTCCTTTTGAGTGGGCAGTGAGTAAGGAACAAGAGAACTGGTTTTTGATTAGCCCTGTAGGCTGAATGCAATCACCACTCAGATAGTTCTTGTCACATATTTTTTGTGGATTTTGACTTTTCATATTGTACTCATTTAGTGGGACTTAAATGAGCTCTCAGATGCTTCCTATCAGCATGAATTGGAGACAGCATATAAAGTGCCTCTGACAGATTTACTGCATTTCATAATGAGCCTAAAACATATAAAAAGACAGGGTTAATAAAACAGAATTGGAGAAGCACATTTTGAAGGCAGTACTGTGACATATGTTGAAAGATCTGCCAAGAGGGATGATTAAAGCATGACAAGTTGATGAAATCAGGAGTTGATTGTAGCTTGTCACTGCAGGGCCATAGCATCTATAATATATTTATACAATTGGAAAACTGATAAATATGGCTACCTGATATGAACACTCAAGTTTTGTTCCCCTGTATCCACTGAAATATAAACCTCCATACACGAAGTCATCAACAAACAAACATACTTTGGAATTTGTGCAGAAACACTCATGTTAATGTATATGTTTCCATACTGGATGATGGGATAGAATCTGACATGACATAAAAGTTTTATAAATGTTGTCACTATGCTTAGAGTTAAACTTTGTGTACTTTGTGTTTTGCTTTCCCACAGAAAAAATGAAGCTGTGGCTTATTTCTGGTTTGCCCCATCCTCAAAGAGTTGTAGGGTTTTTCTCTTTTCAAAATCCTGTTTTTGAGAACAGAAGAGAGAAAAGACAGAAAACAAACAAAAAGTTGTTATATTGCGGCTTCCAGTATCCATTGTTTCTGTTTTGTTTCTTAAAACTGATCTCAGCTCTTGTAACACACTGTATTCAGTCTGAGTGATCTGTAATTTTTACTTCACCAAGTACCTCAAGCCCATGTGAGTGGCAGTCTATTAAGCACTGGAATTTTTCAGCTTGGCATCAAGAAAGAGGGAAATGCATGGGTGTTTATGAAGATGTGTAAGGTAACAAAGCAGAACATACAGCACAATGATTTAACAGCAATGGTGTTGGAAAAAGGAGTTTGCCCAAGGAAGGAAGTAAACACAGAAAAGTATCTTCATGCCTAATCTAATTCCCACCCAGGATTCCTCTGCTTGTCCTTGAGATCTGTGAGAGGGGAGAGGAATATTCTTCTGTAGCAGTCTTTATTACTGCTACATAACAATCACATAAAAGGTTGTTCTAATATGCCAATAGTTTAATTTAGCCAAAATACTTGTTTATAGCCTGGATAGAGAAAATGTTACCAGAATGTACTGATAGTTTGAAGAAAAGGTTTTTTGGTGCTGTCCAAAAAGCCAGAGACATGTATTATATGTATTATATGTTCAGCTGTTAGCTGAATTAGTGTAGCAGCACACTTACATCTTCCTGAATCAGACTAGATGTCCAGGATGTCAAATCTGCAGATGAATACCAAATACTTTAGAAGAAAATTTGCTTTAATGGTCAAAATGACACTTCTTTCCAATGATCCTGGATTGGGATTCTATTCTGTCTTCTCAGAGCCTGATTGTTCATCTAATCAAGTTGAGTCTGAGACCTTTCAAGTGTCTGATGCTCCAGAGAATTACAGTAACCCACCATGGCAACAACAAAAATATGCCCTGAAAGAAGTCCTTCTAAAACAATTGCCCTACTTTTGCATTTTGTTTGTGATCTGAAATATGAAGTCAAATAAGCTGTCTATGTTTGTATCATATCTACAGTAATTACGTTTATATTTCTCAGTTGGAAAGCAAATGGTTCCTTTATTTCCCCTCATTAATTTATTCAGGAAGACATGATTGTGTGGAAATACTCCCACTTCTCTGCAGCTGGTGAAGTTACTTTGCTGCATTGTAACCCTACTGCTCACCCAAATTTAAACCATAACAAACCAAAACCTAGGTAATTTAGTGGCATCTGTAATTTTTCTCTATTTCTCTGATTCTTTTTCCATCAATGGTATTGATTTTCAAATCTCAGTTCTTTCCTCTTAGCTTAGTTTTATTGACTAGGGTTCTTTGCAAAATAAATTCTTGCAACACAGAATGAATGCCTAGGAAAAGTTGCATTAACCTTTGTCAGTGGTAGTACACCATAAACTGAAACTCTTAAAGAGATGAGCTTAATGATTTCCCAGTCCTAGATTTGCTCTATGTCAGTATTTAAAATATTCCAAGATACAGTATCCATAGGGCATAGATGTATCTGCCTAGTTGTTCTCACCTTCTCACCTGGTATCTGATTTAAGAACCCTGGGCTGAAGAATATCCCTAAGTATTGGTGTTGCATTCATATATTTACCACAGGCCTTTGAGTCCCAGTGCCTGAGATACTATGGTGCAAAACAGATACAATCCATGTGTTTTCCCATGTATTTCTTTGACCCCCAGCCATTTTCCATGAATAGTGATTACATACTAAGACATATAGGTATATCCTGATAGCTTGATCTTCCCAACGATTCTATGCCAAAGTATTGAGCTGTTCACACAGCATGTGTATCCTGACTGAATCCTCAGATATTTTGAGCTGTTCTCATCTGTTTGTGTCCATGGTTCTGTGAGGTCCAGGTACCAAGCATAAACCTTATCAACAATGATGTCTGGTAAATTTCTCCTTTGCTTAAAGGAAGAGACCTTTAAGATCATCTTGTCCCAAACCCCCTGCCATGGGCAGGGACACCTTCCACTAGACCACATTGCTCAAAGCCCATCCAAACAATTGCTTCAGCCATAGCAAACCATTTGATGGTACATCAAATGCAGCTGTCTAATGTAGTGCAGAGAAGGATGGAGAAATATTTCTCAGATGGAGACTCAGGGTAAAAAAAATCCTGCTGCACAGCACAATGCAGTGAGTTCCCAGACATTAATGTATTTACATTTCTCTCCTGGGTTAGTTCTAGTTCAGTTCTCGTGGTCAAATAGAGTTTTTATGTTTTATTTCTTGTCTCTCTCTCCCCAACTCTCCTTCTGTCCCTATCTCTCTCTCATAAACACACATGTGTGCACAGTAAGAATGAGCAAACAAACATCTGTCCTGAGGGATCACAGGCTTGAACAACTTTGTGCTTTTCTGATCACATTGCCTGCAGAAAGAACAGTGCCAGCTGTAATCCCAGGTTGACATGCTGACATGCAGTGACAGAAGGGGTTTATGCATCCACATCAGCCTTCTCCCTGCTTGCTAAAGGCACTGGAAAGCATGAAGTCATTAAAATCCAATGCTACAATCTGAAGTAGAGCAACTGTGTGAAAGGATGGTCAGAAATGAAAGGTGCCAGTAGTGGAACTGGGAGTCAGAAGTTTATGCATCCCAGCTTTGTGCTTTCTCTGTGATCTTGGGTAATGCTTTTACCACTCTGCAGCTCAGTTTTTCCCATCAGTAAACTGAGGATAGAGCTCCAATTATCCTTATCTTTGGTGACTTAGAAAATATTCTACAATTCACTGAACATGGGAGCCTTTCTGGGTCAATGGGTTTGCATCTTTGCTATTTCTTGAGTACCTGGTGCTCTTGGTCATGGCACAATTTTGTGAATAGCATCTGTCTTTAAGAAGACTTATTGGGTTACCACAGAATCCTAGAATTCTCTTTTCCCTTTTTCAAACTGATGCAAACAGAAGAATTGATTTCATGATTTGTAGCAATTATAAATGGGAAAGGTCTGTTTGCTCTCATTTACTTCATTCTGTAATAAACTGATATCCCCCACTGCTTTTTCAAGTAAAATTTTAAATAATTCAAGAATTTCCCTGAGGATATGGTAGCACTGTCTAATATGCAATCTTGATAGGAAGTGCTTCTTAATAAATTTCTTCTTTCATCAGTTTCTTACATGCTTTTAATTATTTCCTGGCAGTCACCCTAGAGAACTTGCCCCTTCCATAGAGTTTTTGTCATTCACTTATTTGTAATTGGTTAGCTTTCCAGCCCTCATCAGTGACATTTGACTAAGGACCTTATAGGCATTACTCTCATTATTGTTACTGACTGATCAGCTTCCCTACAGTAGCACTGTATTAATGGGAAAGGGCTTCACATGCTCTCTCTATTTGTGCATTTAACTCCTCATATCTCCCACATATGGAAATGAGATTCAGAAACATCTGAAGGTTTCTAGTGGAGTCAATCCAGTTCCATAGCTACCAGCACGAAGGAAGAGACTGCTGGTCTGCTGGAACTGAGCTGCCCTTGTTTGCAGGGCTGTGGTGGCAAGCCACTGACCCTTCAAGAAGCAGGTTTAAAGCCACAAGTTTTCTTACTTTAGATCATGCACCCTGCACAGGCCGTTTTCAGTATCACATTGCTCCTGGAAGCAAATAGGTACACTCATGCAATTCCAGTGTCTAACCCCAAATATGTAAATCAGATTAATGTTTCTCTGTCCTGTCTTTGCCTAATGCACAAAACAGATAAACAACCTCTAGATAAATGAGAGTTAATAGAATTTAAAGTATCAATAAAAATAAAGTGGGTTTGGTATTTGATTATTGCTGCTTGTTCCCACTGGGCAATATAAATCACATCCTTACTTTTCACAGGGGAATAAAGAAGTGGGATGTGGGGACAATAGCACTGGATTTTATTCCAACCTCTGATTTCTTCCTGCAAAATGATTTTTTTTTTTCTTGCTTAAAATGGAAAGATCAATATGTAGTTTCAGTTTTTCTTTAATAGACACTTCAGCCTTGGCTGTCTGACATGGGGCTCAATTTGGATCTGGTCAGTGAAAAAAACACAGTAATTTACACATTCCATAAAAAACATTTCAAACATCTAGTAATGTAGACACCCAAATTGTTTCATATTTTTCCAGAGGTTGAACTGGTAACTGCTTTCTCTGTGCTGTACACTAGTTCAGTTTTCCAACATAGCTCAAATGAGCACTAAAGCCAATTCCTTTTATTTCATGCCCATGGCCTCAGCTTCTACAGGGCTGAAGTGATTCAGCATAATATGCACATATAAAATAGGATGTGAGTGGCATTTTTCACAATATTTTTTTTCTTCTGAATGCTTGGAAATGTTTGATTAACCTTCTTCCACCTTTGTTAGTCTGAGTTTTGTTTTGCTCCTATTGTGCTTCTGTGTTAGATTGTCGAGGGTAAGGCACTTATTTTCTCAGTCATCCAAAACAGGATTGAAATACTAATCTAAGGGAGGTTGAAATGTTACTGATCTAGTCCTGGGGCAGAGCATTGAATTAGATGACTTCTTCAAGTCTTTCTTAG
Source organism: Oenanthe melanoleuca (assembly GCF_029582105.1). Classification (NCBI taxonomy): domain Eukaryota; kingdom Metazoa; phylum Chordata; class Aves; order Passeriformes; family Muscicapidae; genus Oenanthe; species Oenanthe melanoleuca. The sequence continues at coordinate 40,903,461 of NC_079339.1, forward strand.
TCTTATTAGTATCATTGTGGTCCATGTTAGCTGTACCTCCTGCACAAACATTTAAACTCCTATCTCCTAATTTTCTTCTGAATTTTCCAATTATTTTGGTCTGAATGGAGCTTTAGTTTGAATTAGAACCCCAAGTTTTTTAGGCTAAATAAGATCTGATAAAATAGAGAGGGGTGGCATTGTAAAGCTTTTGGTTGAAGCACTAGAGACTTAGCAGTTCCAGTTGCTTGAATAACTTTTACTGTTGGAGTCTTGCTTGCTAATTCTCTCTCATATTTTTAGTACTTATATTACTGAGATCTTGTTGTTTCTTGTCATGAGGGCAGTGAGCTAAGGAGGGTTGCAGTGTGAAGGTCAGCTTTTAACTACAGTCCACAGTGAGATGGACAGAATAAAAGGTGTTGCTCCCAGCAAACAATGTGATCAGGGGGAATTGAAGATAAAGTCAAGGGCATCCAGGACTAAGGGGAAAATGAGGACAAGAAATAAAATGAGAACTCAATAGCAAAAGATGCAACTTTATTGAACAGTGAAGGCAGAGGAAAAAATATAATATCCAACAACTGAAGCAAAGCTGAACAATGCTATGACTTGTCTATTTTTCAATTCACTCAAAGGAAATAAAATCCCAAATTTGAATTAATTTTCTATAGCACTTCTGTAATACAAGGCAAAACTGAAGCTTTACAAGAGTTTTTAGAGGGACAGCTTGTGATAGTTACAAAGATTCCAGATCATCTGCCTCATAATTATTTTGTTTAGCATGGCCATCCTGTTTCATTTTTGTATAAGTCACATCTGTGGTTTCAGGTTTGGACATTTTTCAAGTGTTTTCTAAAGCCACAGTAAGTAGAGATTTTTTACATGTTTGGATTGTAGTACAACCATTCCCTATGTTATATAACATAAACCACAATATGGTCTTACAGTAACACAACAAAAGAAACATCAATACATAAACAGACCTGATGCTAAGACTTGATTGTAAGTGTTGTTATTCCTTTATGATGTATGGAGGAAGGTCTAGTCTTAAAAATAGATTCTATTCCTTTACTAATAGACTACAATAGCTTGAATACAAGCTATAAACAAATATTGGTTGTACTTTGTAGTATTTAAAACAAAATATGTCCTTAAGGAAATGTGAAAATGGGGCAATTCAGTATACTGTAAATTTTTAAGTGCAGCTGCCTGAAAACAGAAGTGGTTAAGGAGGCTCAGTCTGCCAATCACAAACACACTTTGGAAACTTTTGTTCCCTTTATCAGAGAGGGGGATGTAGCTTCTCCATGATGCATGCAAGTCTCCTTTCCCAGGGCACACAGCATCAGCCCTAGGAGAGTTTTGGTCTTGGATTGAACTGAGTCAGTTTATGTTAGTAGAGCATTTAGCCATAAAATATACACTTTTCATGCTGCAGCAGGCTACTTCTCTCCCATGATGATGTCAATTAAGTGAGTGTAAATCTTAGTGAGATTATGGGCATCCATAAAAACCCAAAGGGAGCTGGCATTAAGGGCTGCTGGGTGAACTGAGCTATCAAACACTAGCTGTTTACAAGCCTTCTTCCTACTGAAATTCCATCTACAATAAGGGAGAAATGATAGAAACATTTTAAAGCTTGAACAATGATCTCAAGATGTTTCTTTAAATCATTAGTATCACTGTAGCATCTTTCACTAACTAACTGCTCATTAGATAAAATGTCTCATTCTTTTTAGAGACTTTGAAGCAAGGAAGAAAATTCTGCTTCATAGAACAGCCTTAGACAATAATTTAGATCAGATGAGTTGTTTTTTATGGTATTCTTTTCAGCATCTTCACAGATTTGACAACATATCAGGATGGATTAATATTCCACCTAAAAGCAAGTACTTTCTTTCTGCCCAGTGCAATTTGCTGGAACCTTTCAGTTTTTCTCTTTCACACCTAAGAGGTAGTAAATCATTCTGATTGGTCTAGGCCAAGAAGCAAGATTTTTCAGAGTTTCAATTGTTCTTGTCCTTTCTTTGGCTTAATATTCTATTTTGGTTTAGAAATAAGCTTAATGCAATAAAAGTTGTTTGTTTTCTTAAAGAAACCATCAGCAGAAAAGAAAAACATCTTCTAGCACTCAAGGGTTTTGGAAGAAAATTCTGCTTTGCCCATGGGCAAATTTAAACTGTGTTCCCTGGACTATTGCCCTGCATAAAAAGTATTTCCTGTGGGAACTGCCAGTAGTGATCAGCACAAGCAAATTCTTTTGATTTTTTTTCTATTTTAGTTTGGTCTGAATTGAAGATTATCAAAAGTTGAAGTTCAAAGTGAATCTGATCTATTTATCAGTGTGGTCTGTGAAGCAGGGATACTGAGGGCTTCAGAAAAAAGAATACTGGCAACTGATCATATTTAACCTGTAGGCTCTTATTTTTATGACTGGATTCCACATTTCCTTTGGAAAAAGAGGGACAATCCAAAAAAAAACCCAAAAACTTAGAGCACTTCTGCCATATTTCTCATCAAAGTATTTGGTCCTCTGGAATGACCATGGTATTTGAAATATTTTGAATATTCAGGTTAACCAAGATTCAAGAATCTAGAAGATTTCAAAATGTTGCCATTAAAATCCTTGAGGTCATAAAATCTGATTGCTTATCAGTTTGTTGAAAAACTTAGGACATGCAGTGGAATTTTTACTGATTGTGCATATAAGTCCTAAATGGCACAAAAGAATCCTTTTAATCTTAGTCTTCACAGTTGGCTTTAGAATTTTTACATGAAAAAGGAATAAAAAATAGGAAAAATAATGTGTTTATGAGGCACAGTTCTTTAGAAGTTGTTGAGCAGATCTAAGTTGTATTGATATGCAAGAATTTGTTATATGGGTGAAGGAAAAAAGAGGAAACTTATTTAAAATGAGCCTTTTTTATTGGTACTTGAATCATTTAAGCAGCTAGAAACTATGGGAGGAAAATATTTAGTAAATCACAAGTAGCAAAACCAATCAGCACGATTTTACTATAAAAAATTATATCCTGCAACCTTGGAGACCCACATTGCTTCTGAATGCAGAAGAATTATGCTATTAGTGGTACTTTCTGAAATAAATTTAAATCACTCCATCTGAAGAACAGCTTGGAAAATCTAGACTCAAAAGGAAAAAAAGAGAGGATCTACATTACTTACATGAAAGGGTTGTTTGAATGTGTGTATCATTCAACTATAGAAAGAAATTGCATTGAGGTCACAAAAGGATTGTTACTGAAAATTTCTGTGTATGAAGATGGACGAGAAACACCTTTAATCACATCTTACCTCAGCTGTGAGAGGTTCAATAAGCTTCCTTCATGCTGAACTTACATTACTTACTTACATGTTGCAAACCATGATATTTCCTTTTTGAGCTCTCATATCAAATGTTGTGTTTATTTTTTAAAGCACAACTCCAAATCAGTATTAATTTAATAATTCTGTGGTTCTATTCGTTATATTTAATGACTATTCTAAGCACTTAACAATGAAAAGTTGTTCTGTAGCTCACTGTTGTAATGGGGTATATGAGTGAACACATTCTCATGCACATGTTTTTTAAAATCATTCTTAGTTATGTCTGAAATAAAATTTAAAATCAAACCAAAAAAAAGAATAGATCAGATACTAATGTTGCAATATAACCCTAATTGAATTTCTAATGCCCTTCAATTTTTCATCACTTTTAAAGGTGTGACTTTTATATGTATTTTAATCTTGCTGAATATATCTACATAAAAACAACATAATTAAATTAAACCTGATTTTTTAAAAAAATTTTTTTAAAGATGTGGTGGGGAATAGTTGTCATTTCTGGCTTTCTTGAAGGTCTAGAACTGTAAGAAACACGTTTTTCATTGTCAGGTCTTTTTTGATTGTCTCACTTACTTTTTTTACCTTAGTCTTGTTGGCCTGCTCTTGTCAGATGCCCTATTTCAGAAGAATTTCAATTCACCACATTTTTTTCTTTTCAGTGTGCTCCTCTGAACTTTCTTCATTCTGAAAAATACCTCACTGCCACCAGTTAAAGGTTACTTATGTGCATACCAATACTGGATGAAGACAGTAAATAGTGTTGTAAATAGTGTTACAGAATTTCTTTGTAGCTATAGAAAATGTGCCTGCCCATCAAAGTTATAATATCAATGCATTCATAGTCCTAGTTCAGAACATACTCTATAAAGTGGGGAATAACCCCCATTTTTACCAAAACTGTGTCTATCTTTATCACATACTATGTAGATAGTAGTAGCAGCCTCTTTCTAAGTGTTTAAGTCTGAGTTGAGAGAGAAATTTAAGTCTTTAAGTGCATTTGAAATGCCTTCTGAGGGTTTTTCAGGACCTAGTGCTCTTTCTTTACATAAAAAAAAAATAAAAAAATTAGGCACACTGCAACTAAACAAAAAAAAGTCTTTAAGGAGATGCAGAATTTTTATGATTGCATTTATGAGATTTAACTATTTTGATAGGCATGGATTAGTGTATTGAGAAGAGGTCTAAGCTGAATGTCTTGCTAACTGATCTTAAAATAGGCATTGATTTTGTATCAAGCTTGACTTAATTTTGTTTTTGTTCTCCCCAAACCAATGGGTCTACTTCCCTGTCCTGTGAGTGTAAGCTTGCCTTAGGCTTAAATGAATGGCAGAATTTGCAGGAAAGGAAGCTGTCACTTGGGTTAAGAAATTGGAAAAACAACTGATCTGCATGACCTCAGCTTACATTAGTCTTCAGTTTATTATTAATAAACAGATCAAATATAATTTTTTTAAAATATTACTGTCTCTTTAGGTAAAGTTTTTTCTTTGTTTTTGTTGTTTATATTAACTTAGCTCCTCTTTATCAACTTTTTCTTGGCTGCTGCATTGAACATGATTCAAATTTTCTGTTTAGGCTTATGTATTCATAGAAGTACAGAATTGAGTTTTTGGTGGTGCTGATATGAATTATGAGAGCTGGGAATGTACTTAAAGGTAAATTCATGTCTGTAAATGACTCCAAGTCACCACAGTACATTGTTAAATATGACTTGACAAATGACTGAGGGAGTGTTCTGAATTTTATCTTTTCATTCTAGTTTCTCTGAGTAACCAGTTGTATATGGCAGGCATCTGAGGTGCAACAGAGAAACTGGAGCAATAATGTATGTCAGCTGGTGCTTAATTAGATATTGCTACAATGGGGAATACCTGTTTCCCACAATTAATGTGTTCTATGGACGGTAAAATTTTCAGGAAGGTAATAAGTAATTGGGCCAGTTGTTCTTAAATGCTTCTTTTTTACCTGGTACTCCAGATAAGCAGCAAGGCTCCTTAATGTTCATAGTTATAGTTGGAGATACTAAACCAAATGCAAATTGCTGTTTTCCTTACAGTGACATAGATGATGCTCTTTACAAATACCCCTTAGGATAAGGTGATATGAATCCTTGTGGGACTGTGTCTGGTGTGCTGCTGGAGGGCACAGCTGTGGTCAGCAGGTACCTCACCTGGACTGGCAGCATTTCTGAGCAGCAGCTATGCAGTAAAGATGATTGAGCACATGAGATTCACCTGTCATATTCCCTGCAGTATGGCAGTGTCTGCTCCTGACTGGCTGGACTTATATGACTTATTTTTTAACTATGCTTTTTTTTCATTGGTGTCTCTTTACATTGAAAAAGATTACAGAATCTTTTTCAGAAAGTTAGATAAATGTGAAGCTCCCTTAGGATATTTATATGTGGGATTTAAAAGGTAATACTGCAAATTGTGCAGAGCAGTTGCTGACTTGGACCACTTTTTATTCAAAACATACTGAGCACAACAATCTACTGATTTTCTGCTTTTGGTAGCATTACTTCAGTAAGGTGTGGGCTTAATCCTTTATCTACAGTATTGTAATGTTGCATGTAAAAAATGCACTTCTCCTATGCCTGTCTGTCTGAAAAGTTTTTGTAAAAATAGAACTTGAAGCAAAAACTAGAATTAATTGGAAAGTGACTTAGCTGAAGTAAATGAAAAAGCAGAATGACGGCACTTGTTCACTGTCAATCCTAGCACCATCAAACTGAGCTGCTCCTTTCTACTAAAGGTTCCATCTCACCTGTACAATTTTCCAGTAACTAGGGAATTTGGACAGAGGCTTTGTGTGAATCCTGTTCCTCTCTGTTCTGTGCAAGTAATAGGAGCTTTCCACCAAAGCACACTTTAATTGATGATTCTATTATCCATCAACGTGGAACGATGGAACTGTAATTGCCAGAATTTACATTTTGGCTAATTATTTCTGCTTTTACTTAAATTAGTTTCTAAGCTTTTGTTTTATTCTGGCAACAGGCCCAAGTCTTTGGTAACTGAACAGAAATCTTCATGTATCCTTGATTAACAGTTCTTCCTCGTTTCAAATTTTGCTTCTCTTTTTTCCTGTTTCTCTTTCCATTCTTAGGTGATTGGAGTTTTTTTTAACTAATTCTATTACATCTTTTTGGCATCGATTTCTTATATTTTCTTCTTTTTTTTTTTTTTTTTTTTTTTTTTTTTTGTTTACTGGGTTTCCAGTCCTAACACGTGTCTTTTACCAGTACAAGAAGGTTTATCAAATTATTACTAATTATGTGTTTACATGACTGACTTATTGTGCCATGTCCATCTGCAATCAGATCCAGAATCTGATCAAATGTTTTAACTCGTGGCACTGAGTTCACACAAGGTCTCACGTCACAGACAAATTGCACATGCCTTCTAACCAATCTGGATAAACAAATACTCTGAGGAGAATCTGAGTTATCTTTTTTGTAGGATTTAATTTCTTTGACCTTCCAGAACCCCAGGCACTTGGATGTATAACTATTCTCCACTCTACTAAAGATAAATCTCTTTTCAAATATATATATATGTACACACATGCGCAGTTATTTATCTATAGCTAAATAAGGTCATAAAAAACCAAAAAAAATCTAGGATGTTTTAACTATTTCATTGACTTTACAGATTGTTTTTAAGCTGTTTTTTAAACTTTAAAGGCAACACTGATAGTGAACGGTTCCAAATGGTAAAACAGAAAATCCCCTTCAAATATAACCGGCCTGTAGAGGAGTGGCTGCAGGAAAAAGGTAACAGTCATTAAAACTTTCATTTTAAACCCATTTGATTCTAAACTCTCATTTTTAAAGCCTGCAAATAAATGTTTCTTAAATGATAATCGCCTGTGCTGCATAAATGACTGTTTTAATTTTCATTATAATTTGTGTCAGCTTCCACCTGCCATATGTTGATAAATCATGCTATAATACATTGCTATTAAAATGCAGTTAAAGGGACAAAATTCTAAGCTTGCTATAATAGTAATGACAAACAAGGAAGAATCCAGGCGATGATTTCTAAAAAAAAAAAAAAGGCCAAATGAAGAAGATTGAAGAGAAACAACATGTATTATGGCAATTTAACCACTGCATGATTTTCCTATTTTAATTTGGGCTTGAGCTACATTTATATCTTTTTATTGAAGTTTTCTTAATAGATTTTCAAATCTACTTGTTAAAACACTTCCTCTAAGTTGTTTTGTTTTTTTATCATGAGTCTGATTAGCCACCATGGCTATGTATTTCCTAATTGTATTAAGATAATTAAATGATTTTAAAAAATGTTGTAAAGAAAACATTTTTTAACATTTTCATTTAAATTAATATGAGGGAGACAGAGAAAATGATTGTTCTGTTGCTTTTATGCTATGTCTGGAGTACTGTTTGAACACTCAAATTATATTTATCTAAAATATGGATCAAATTCTTAGTCTAAGGCAGTGCTACTTAATTTTGTGGGTTTGCCTGGAGTAATTGGCTTCAGTTCAACAAAAAAAACTTGTTAACATGAAGAAGTCCAGATGGCTTGAGTGAAAGTTCTGCATACAGTCCATGACCTTTTGAAATGGGACTTGTGTCAGAGCAGTAATTTTTTTTTTTGTCAGAAATTTGGAGAAGAAAAAAAAGTCTTGGATGTAGAACCCATTTTAAGGCCTCTTGAATGTAACAGAATAATTTGCTGATTTCAGTAGGGCTTGAACTAGGTTTTTGGTAATATAGTGGAGTTTGAGTCAGGAAGATCTCCCTCTATTACTAAATGTGGTATTAAAAAAAAAACCAAAAAACACTGTAACTAATTCCTTGCTGTGAAATCTAGACAAAGCAGAGCACAATCTTCTCTTGTTTCCATTTATGAAAGTACTGCTAATAAAAGGGGGTGACCTTTGAACTCAGATCTTGCATTTTCTGTGCTGATTTAGACTATGGTTATTAACGCATTTTCCAGGAAGGAAAACCAATCTCTTGTAGGACTGGAAAAATATAATTTATGTCCTGTTTCAAATTTCTAACCTCAGCTGAATTAACAAATTGATTTATGAATTAAGGTCAGGAAGGATGTGGCTAAATCCAGTCAAAATATTTTCATGTGAGACTCCTGATCCTGCAAACTGCTGTGTGCACTCAGTTCCTATTAACTTCAATGAGAGCTGGCAGTGTTGCTCACTTTTCAGATTTGGTCTACAAAGGTGTAATGTTTAAAATTAAAGCTAAAGTATTAATGAAATTAAGGAAAAAATATTTGTGTAAGCAAAATAGAATTTTTTTTTTACAACCAGTATATCATCAACAGTTAATTCAGCTAAATTGTAAATAAATTTTATGATAGTAAACAGAAAATGCTACTGAGTCTCAGTGGGTTGCCCTATTAATTTACAAGATCAAACTAAAATAGATAAATAAAGTTTAACACTAAAAAGAGAATAATTTTTGGTAAGTCTGAATTGCTAAAGTCCCTTTAACACTAAAGACAATGATTGCCTCAACTTTGTTAAAACAGATGCATGTCTAACTCCTTGATGCAATTCATGTGCTTGAGAAACCCATCTTTTTTACTTTTGGTTTGGTTGTGGGTTTGTTGGTTTTTTTGGTTTTTTTTTTTCCTTTTTGCTTTTCCACAAAATCTTTTACTTTATGTCTGAGCTTCTACAAGTTTGAGCTTAAAAGCATGCCAAAACACTTTCATTTGTAATCCATCCAGAAGTTTTGAACTGAAGTCTACCTTTTGTGGATATTGATGCTTTGTTAAAAGACAATCACACATGCACTAGAGTCTAAAAGAGACAATATTTGAGTATTCAGACACTCACAAAGCACTGGATGAGGTCAGGCTAGAAGAACAGAGCTATGTATTTACTAAAGTGAAAGGAAATTCAGTCTTACCACTATGTGTCAGGGAATGACACTGTGCAGTGTAACAACTGAGGCAATATAACTTGTTGCCTTCATTCCGAGGTAGACAGGCATTTTCAGCAACTTAGGTACCACTCAAATTTACAAAAATGTAAGAATGAGTAATTTATATAGCTGCTCACCAGCCTGCTCACCCATCTGGTCATCCATCTCACAACTAATGTAACGTGGAAGCCTTCTGTCAGAAGACTATGTAAAGATGGTGAGTGAAAGGGTAGGTTCCTATCAAAATGGAGCAAGACAAACTGATGGATAAATGAATAGATTCATGAAAGAGCTGGCACACAGAATAGCTGTCTTGCCCATGTGAGTTCTTGGCTTGGCTGAGGTAAGATGAAACACTTTTTGATTGACATTTTTGAATGCTATAGATTTGGTCTTCCTTTGGAACTGCTCTGTTATTCATAATAGTGGAATGGTTCATTCTTGGAAAACAAATGTAACACATTATCTTTCTGAAGTGGCATCACTATTGGCTTTGAAGGGCTTTTAAATCCTATAAATTAGTTTAAAATAATATTAAGAGCACAGGTTTACAGTCTTGAACTGCATGAGTAATAAGCAAAATACAAAATGCTATTAACTTCACTGAGATTATATATGTGAATATAAAAAGAAGTGTTAGTCTTAAATTGTTCAACTTCAGTAGTCATAAATCCAGCAGATTTCCTTAGCAGAATACTTGGTGTCTGCTAAGGCACAGATGTTACCTGTTCTGCAATTGAATGAGCTAATAAAGACCCAGAAGCATCTCATCAAAAGGATTGATCCCAGAAGTACTTAATTATTCAAATCTCTCTTACCTGTAAAGTCTCCTTGATGTAAGTGACTGTACTTTTGAAGCAAGAACTATTATTGAGAATTAGGATTTGCAAAATCAGGCCCAAAACCTCTTCTAGCGCTACAGAAAAGTTACACTTCAGATTTCTCTGTGGTATTTTTAATTAGAATTCAGTTTTTCAAATGAAGAAGTCAGCGAGAGAGCAAACAAAACAACTATTCAAAAACAAACTCAACTATTCAGAATACTTACAAAACACCTCATAATTTTTCTTTAGTATGACACTAATATAGCAGTAGGAAGTGTTATCTTTGGAAACAAAAGAATTGAACTACACACTAATTTATTTATTTACTAATGTAAATAGTTCCTCAATAAAATTCAGTGGCCAAATATATTTTACTTAGGGGAAGTAAAGGCTTCAGCTAAATTCCAATGAAAGAATGATCAGAAGACACATATGGTGGGAGAATGAAGTGTATATTCTCTCCAAAGATTCTTCTCATTCCATATTCATTTCCCTGGTGTCTTTACCATGCGCGTGTACACCATCTGAGAGCAAAAATGAGGAATTTCAGGTGGTAGGTGACTGCAACAAGTGATTGTTCTTTTAGCAAACACATTTTTAGTGTGGTTTCCAGCATTAACCACATGGTGCAGTGCATGAATCCTGGTCTGGAAAACCATTTGACAGTGAAGACTCCAAAGTAAAAATAAAAGTTCCTTTTTTTTTTTTTTTTTTTTTTTTTTTTTAAAATAGGGTCACCTCCTTGATATACACTTTCTTTCAACATTAGAAAATGCAGATGAAGGCCCAGAGTTGGAGACATGGTCTCATTTTTCCAGGTTTAATATACTAACTCTTCATTCTTGCAAATAATGCAAGAGATATGACAGACCTGTAAAGCTATACTATGAGCTTGGGTTAGAATAGTTGACCTCCTGAACTGAGTCATAATCCTCCAGTACAAGTGAGAGAACCCCTCTCCTATCCTTTGATCCTTTGAGTAGTTCTCCTACCTGGAGCAGCAAATTTTTTTCTTTCTCACCACCTTCCACCTTCTTCCCTTTGGCAAAAGATGAAAAAAGATGCAAAATTAATTCAAGGGAAGAAAGGCATGGAAATTAAAATGGAACACTGAGCTGACAGTTATCTTCCATCTGTTTTCAGGGATCACATCTCAAGATTAGTGAAATGAAATAAGTCCCTTTACACATAAGTCCCTTCTTTACTCATCTTACCTCTACTCTTTGGCACTCTTACCATGAGTGAGGTGGGAAGAAGGAAGCAGTAGGAAGTGACATGTCTGAGTTTTAGGGGCAGGGACAATACAGACAGAGTTATAGTGCTAGAGGAAGGGAACATATTCATAGAAGGGAAAATGGTGTAGTAAACTTCTTACAGCATATCCCTTAAAAAATACAAAGCACAACAGGAGAGAAAAGAAAAGCAAGCTCTGAGGACATGGTATGGGACAGGAGTTTGACCTTCTACAGTATACAGTGCCATTTCCTCTAATTCAGACAGGAGCTGGGCTGAGAGGGATTAATATCTTAACAAATACTGTTACTGGGCCCTATTTTTGTCATAGATGAGAGTAAAAGCTCTGTTTACATTCTGAGGATGTGTGGCTTCAGTGCATGTTTATTGATGTTTTAATATACATATGTTGCCTCTGGCAAGTTTAAAACCTCCCGAGATGCAGAATATGGCATCAGGTGTTTCAACACTTTCCAGGGGAAGGATACCCCCCATTTTTATTTCTCATCTCTTCATCACTGCAGTTACTCCACCCTGATCAAATCCTAATTTTCCATTTACAAATCTGAGAGTGAGGAGCACAAGGGATGTGCAGCCCACTTCCACATGTCTGTGTGTTACACCTCTCCATTTACTGTTGCTTAGTTAGCTAGGGCCCTCTTTGGGGACAGGAACTTCTTTCAGATACATTTCTTCTCTTGTCCCCATTCTCTTCCCCATGGTCCATCCTGTCACCATAAGATGATGCTACACCGCATCACCACTTGACTTCGAGACCCGCCACGACGACCAAAATTGGTGAGCTCCGCCATGTATTTTGATCTACTCTAACCACTGGCTGTGAAGGAATGAGCAGTGGATCACAGGCTGTGCTTTCCTACATGGTGGCACTCTGCACCTCTCATCAGGCTGGACTAGACAGGGAGTGGCGAGTGAGAACTGGGGAGTGGGAATGGGATTGGAAAACATATTTCAAACTTCATAAAAATGGGAAAGCACAAGATATTTAAATGATTATTATCTTGATGCTGCATTGATAACCCTTCTGAGCAATGTCCTGTCTGGTTGTCTGCTAATTCAGCAGATTTCAGGTGGCATGCCCCTAATCCTTTAAGGAGTAGTAAAATTACAGGCACTGCCTTTGCACTTCATGAAGCAATTTATTTCTTAACATGGTCAACCTAGTGCAGCCTGGGACATAAACAGTATTTATAGAGAAGTCCAGGCTGAAAGTGATGTAAGTGTCCTGCAAAACTACGTAACAATTGTTACTAAATTTATTTTTAATAATTATATTTTTTATTATATATTATATTGAACCTCTTCTAACACTCAAGATGTGACCTTGACTAAACCACATAACCTGCCTATATTTGAATTTCACTTTCTGTAAGAGTGGAGTAAGGCATTCTGGGGCTGAACCATCTGAAGCACTGTTATCCTCACTATTTCAAGAGTTTTGCTCTTTTAGAGACATCAGAAATGTTTGTGTTTGTTCTTTCTTGGGTTTAGATTTGCAAGCCTTCACAACACAAAGTTTACAGGTGAAAGATAATGACTGATCCTGTCATAACACTCCTACTCAATTCTTATGTCACTTCATTTTTACTTGGTGTTTTACTGTTTTTGAGCCAACCCTTGAAACCTTTGCATTATTAAAAGTGGCTTTATGAGTCAATCCAATGTTTTAACCAGTCCAAAAGGAGGTTTATTTATGGGCTAAATCTTGATAAGTACTGCAGTGTGAATTGATAGTAGAAAAATAGCCACATGTTGAAGTCCTATTTGTAGTTTAAAATTCATCCAGTCCTAAAAGAATGGGTTCAAATTTCTGAAGTTCCTCTAGAGCTTTGATGTGTGAGTGGATATAAGGTTCAGTTTTAGGTATTCATACTTTCAGGCTAATCATCCTTCTTAATGACTTTTAGGCACCACATTTCCATACTATTTCTCTACAGTCATCACAAACACTCCCAAGAATGAATCTACTTCTTTGTCCATCACTTCGGGCCGGGGCTCAGTGTAGTGTGCCAATTGGAGGAAATGTCTGTCAATAATGTTATTCACCCCCTTCACTAGGACGACAGTTAACGATCTTCAACACCCAGGCGCAAATAGCCATAGGAGGGAAGGACAGAGGGCGTCTCTTCCAAGGCCAGCTCTCCGGTCTCTATTACAATGGCCTGAAAGTGCTGAACATGGCGGCAGAGAACAACCCCAACATTAAAATCAATGGAAGTGTCCGACTCGTTGGGGAAGTCCCTTCCATCTTGGGAACGACACCCACAACCTCGGTGCCCCCGGAAATGTCGACTACGGTCATGGAAACCACCACCACGATGGCGACCACTACCACCCGAAAAAACCGTTCACCGCCCAGCATCCAGGTGAGTCCATTGGTCTTCTCCATTTCCTTCAGGTCTGAACTCGTCTTGCAGCTCATTTGTAAGTTCGTAGGAGCTATGTTCTCTGACTAATGCTCCATGTAACTCTTTATTTTAAAAATGTTGTCCTCCTGTGTTGGACACAGGACAAACAGCTGGCTGAATTGTTGTGGCACATACATGTAAGAATAGGAATGGGTTTTGCTGTTGATCTAGTGCAACCTGATGTGTGTGAGATTGTCAAAATGTGAATAAGAGCAAGGTTTTAAACTATGTTTTAAAAGTTCCATATGTGGGAAAATGTATTCCAAAGAGAGTTACACAGCTTAATGGTGGGTGGGTGTATGGTTATTTATTATTATGACAGGATGAACTGCTGCAATAGTGAAGTTCATAATGAGGAGAAAAGCAATGAAGCATTACTTCCAGTTGGAGTCATTTTTTATTTCCCTTTTATAGCCTTCCTGCAGAGAATTTTGAAGGAATGCTATCAAGATCAGTTTCTTGCAAAATGTAGAGGTTCCAACATAGAGCAGTTCAAATCTATTTGGTAAACCTCATTCCTGAATAAAAAATGGATTTCAGGTTATCTGATTTAATCGCGCCAAAGTAGTTATTTAAACCCTTAAAATGCAGTTTTGGAATCAGTTTTGTGGCAGCCAGAATATGGTACTGATTAGAAATAAACACCTTCAACTGGCTCTCCTTGTCTGTGCAAAGAAAAGAATCGTGTGAATAACCAATCTGAGCTGTGGATTATTTATTTCAGCAGTATACTATCATGTTATTGTGTTACCAACTGGAATGAAAGATTTGTTTTGAAATCATTAGAGAGATGGAGCTACTGGAGAGACTAGCAAAGGACCTCTAAAATGAGTAAGGGACTGGAGCATTTCTTGTATGAGAAAAGGCTGAGAGCTGCGACTGATCCTGGAAAAGAGAAGGCTCAGGGGGCATCTTAACTGTGTGTACAAATACCTGAAGGAAGAGTGTAAAGATGACAGTGGTGCCCAGTGACAGGACCAAAGACAATGGGCACAAACTGAGGCACAGGACCTTCCCTCTAATCATCAGGAAACATTTGTAGCATGAGGGTGACCGAGCATGGGTGTAGGTTGCCCAAAAAGGCTGTGGAGTGTCCATGCTGTTAAATATTCAAAAGCCATCTGCACATAGTCCTGGAAAGCTGAATCTTCATGATCTGACTTGACCAGAGGTTTGGACTAGATGACCTCCAGAGGTCCCTTCCAACCACAAATATTCTGTGATTCTGTGAGGTACCTTTGGCTGTAGTAGAATTTACAGCTATTAGAGTAATTAATTCCAAGCTGAGGTTTAACAGTGTCTGCTTTGGTACTCTGTAAATCTAGATGGCAACAGGACTGGGATTAATTGAATTATTAGCCTCAAACACCCAGCAGGTGATTTTATAAAGTCTCAGCAAAATGAGGGGAAATTACCCCAGGTTTGGCCACTGTTTGTCATAAACTTTGTGAGAATTACAGTTCCTTCTCCTCAGTGACTAGTTCTAATTTTAGAAAAAATATTTGTACAGTTACATCTCCAGAACTGTAAAGTCTGTGGTTCTTATCCTGCCCTATATAAATTTTAAAGGCAGCAAAACTGTGTTTAGCTACACCAGTGGACAGAAAGTAGCACTGGACCTTTATGAGCTGGGTCAGGCTGGAAATGATGCTGGCTTGCCTGAAAAGGAACTCTTTCTGAAAGCTTCCTGCCTAGCCTACGTGGCAGTTCACTCAGCCTACAGAGACCACTGTGTGCTGAAAGAGCATCAAGAAGATTTAATAAAGTGTCAAAGTGCTTCTAAAAACATGGTTAGAGCAGCGATTTCCTGGATACACATGCACCACAACAAATGGCCTCATCTCAGCTGATATTAAAGCAATAACTCTTTGACACTTCATGCTACCCACTGAAAGAAAAATAAAGGTCAATATGTACCTCCATTACAACTTTCTGCATTTCAATATTGGGCCATTTTATTGCTGTCGCAGCACAGATAGCTTGGCTTTCTTCCTTATTTTAGGTGGAATTTGATTCTGTCTGCTTAAGTTGCAGTATCTGTGTGGTGAAAGTGAGAAGAAATTGTCTTTTCTTGTTTGGGCAGTATCTCCAGCCATGGTTTTTCAGGTGCCTAATGGTTATTTTATCTTGCTTGTGTTCAACAACACCATCGTCAAGCCTGCTTACAATTTTAGATCTAAGTGGTGGAACAATGTAATAGAACAAGTTTACTCTTTGGGAAACATAAAATATAGATACCTAAGGCTATGGAAGGTACAAATACAGTTAGTTATTACCTTGTTTCAGCTTTCACTTCTCTTTTCTGCTCAGGAATAAGGAGAATTATATTTTTCTTCACTTTCAAGGCTGTTTAAAGTTTTGAGTCTCCTGATTCTGATCAGCATGATTCAAGCACTTGCTCACTTCTTAGATTTGATCCTAGGAATCTTTCTGCTTCCTGATATCATACAAAAGGCAACAGCAGGTCATTTTTCCAATCCCATTGAAACTCTTGTCATCATGATGCTTGCCAAAAAGTTGTCAAAAAGTCAGGCTGATGATGGTCTAAGACAACTCTTCATCAAGTCAATCAATGTTGTCACTTTTTTTGTTTTATTATCAATGTTTCTGTATCCAGGTGTGATATCTTGTTTTATGCTAAGATTACAGACTCTTTGGGTTCAAAATATACTTTTTTTTCTGCACATGTACATTACTTGGCACAGAAGGGTTCTGGCCAATTGTAGAAATACCAAGCATGATACAATAGAAGTGAAGCATCTAAAGCAAAATAGCACAAATCACGATAAAGAATTACTGTTCTTACTCTGTTAGGAATATCTGTGCTACTCATTTTCCTATGTGAGTAACTTAAACTACTCCTTTTTAAAATGCATATAAGTCTTGTGCAGAATATCAAGTCTGTAATTACATAGTGTTACAAAATCCAGAGGAATTTCAGAATTACTTAGATTTACACATCACTTGTTAAGAAACTACAGAGGAGCTTGATAAGTGCAAAGATATCTTCTGTTTGTAACACACACCAAGACAACCTCCTGCAGTTAGGTAGTCTGAGTACTGACAGAAGTATTTTAGAGCACAGTTAGAATAAATCAGATGGGAAAATGAAGAGGTTTAGAAATACACAGTACATGTTCAGACCTGTGATATGCTTCAGCTTTTGAAGATCCCAGACATGGTTTATAGTTTTGGACAACAACTAAGATAAAGGGAATTGAGAGAAAAATATTGCTGGAAATACCCAGTGGCACTGAAATTAGCATTTAAAATGTCTATAAATTTATACTAAATTTCTACAAGGCAGTAAAACTCAAGTCAGTGGAGGACAGCTAGGATCTGAGTGAGAAACAGTTGAGATATATGGCTGTATGCTATACTGCTGGGAATGTTCCTGTGATTCAGAGAAGGAAGTAATGAGAGCTGACCCTTTTCCCTAACTGAAAATAAGGGAGAAAAAGAAATTTTGATTTTTGTTTGTTTCAGTGAGTTGCAAATGGTGCTTGTGCTCCACTGCCCCAAGAAGAAGCACTGATTTGACTTTCTTACATATGTACAGTCTGTTCAGAAGTAGCATGTGCTGTGCTCATTTCTTGCTGCCTCTCAGGGCCCTGATGCATCAGACTCTCCTGTGATAATAACATCCTCTCTAAAACTTCTGCTTTTCCCTGCTAGCTGCAAAGGCCCTAAAGACAAGCTGCTGGCTTTTGTGTGTGGTACAATAAGGTGCCATGCAGACTGCTTCTGGATGAGAGTCACTGTGCTGAGCCTCACTGCATTCTTGCAAGGCTGTCATGCTTCTTCAGGGTTACTTCATTGCTTAGAGGTCCTGGAATCCCACGTGTCCCTATTTGCTGATTTAAAGAGCAACTTCTGTTATTAATGAAGTACTTCAGGGATTTTTGGATGGGAGACCTCTGTGCAAACAGGTTAAACTGACACTCATTCTCTTGTCTTCTGCTTTTATGGCAGCTGCTTGTGTGGCTAGAATTCTCTTTTATGAGTCGCTGTTCAAAGCTTTGTAGGAGACTCTCCATGTGCTTTTATGTGTCACATTCTATCATCGGTCACAGTTGGGTCATTCAGTTTTCAAACAATTTGTGCAAAGTTAAATGCTAAAGCCAGTCTAGAGGTCATTCATCGTGATATACATCTTCCATTCAAAACACACTCAGTTCATCAAATCCAAGTGGAGAACCAGGGAATCTTCTGGAGGCCCTAGGGAAGGTCCCTAATATGTCTGGCCTATGGCATGGATGGCTGAGGACCCAAGATCAAAACAGTTTTCTTTGAAAAAGAGATCAGAACCCTTCTGGGAGGACAGATGGACTTATGCTTTCCATGAGAAACCAGAAACTGTGAGCTCTGTTACATATCCAGGGCATGCCTCAACTTCTTGAGATGTGGAAAATGACGCTTGCCTAACCGTTCAAACTATATCTTGTAGGTGACAAGAATAAATTACTTGTGGATGTTTTCAGCTATGGTCTTAGAGACATAGAATGACTGTTTATGATTTATTATATGCAGACTGCTCTCTCTAGAGAGTAGAAGAGGTGATCTGCCCATTATCTGTATGGAGAGTCCAGCCCATTGGCATGGCTTAGAATAAGGTTCTCAACCTTTATTTTTAACCATTAGGCTTTTCAGCCTTCTAACTCTCTTTTCTGTTGAGGGTCCAATAATCTTGATTAATGTCTTTCCATAACGTGCAGCTCCAGGCTAAATCCTTCCTTACAGTGTATATCACAAAGGAAAATGGCACAGAAGATTTGTCAGTCTAATTAGACTTTCACTGTCAGCAAGACAAATAAAATTGTCTCACCCTTGGTCTTGCCTAGGTACTTTCTTTTACACTCATAGATAATAATTTGGTAGGGAAAGAAATTGGCCTTTAATTTGGTTTTTGCTTTTTATAAGTCACTAGTGACATTTTCATCCCAAGACTGCAAAGATCTAATGAAAAAAGAGCTTTTGATGAGTCTCTGCTTTAAAGACTGACTTCGTTGGCTCATTGGCACAGCTGAGAATTACAAAGCCTGGCTTTTATCCCTTCGTATCTGCTACTTCTCCATTATTTTTTCTTAAAGAGGCCAAAGCTCCAAAATTTACCATGCTTCAGAGGGGAATCCCCTCTCCTACACCACACTCCTGCACTGCTGCAGTGATATTCACAAAATGGCATTTACTTATTCACAGTCACATCTCTTCTGTAATGATTAAATGGTAACGTGCTTTGAGCAGAGAAAGAAAGTAGATTTTGGAAGCAAGAATCCAAATGTTCAAAATTGTCATGCAGATGTTCATGTAGGTTACAGTTACTAATTCAGTAATACCAAGTGATCTCTTAATACTTTACAAATATGAAATATAGAAATATATATAGAGCACACTGAAATACAGAATTGTTGGTGTGTAATGTAGTAGCTACCTAACCAGAAACATGTAAATGATATGATAATGTTCTGTATGGGAAAGGCACAAAAATATTCTCCAAGTGAATATTAGGTGTGCAAGTGGTATGGTGTGTTTAAATTATATTTATTGATATTATATTCAGGATGCTCAGATTACCTACGAAATTCATAAAATCTAAAGGAGAATTTTACATTTTCGTGGTTTCATCCACTCTCAGAAGATAGTTGTGCTGCATTTCTGAAAGTGCCATAGGGAACCTGTTTTCCAGATTGCCATAAGTGAGCTACAAGTACAGTGCCCATTCAAAATAAGAATGTGATTTTGCTGTAATATTATTTTTCCAGCCTATGTTCCCCAGTGCTGACAAGTCCTGATGATGAAAGTAAACTCAGCCTTGTATTTCTGCTAAGCACAATTACAGTAATAAAGAACATTGTGCTTGTAAAACAGTTCATGCATATGCTGAGTATATGCTGTCATTTGCTGACATTACCAGCAGTGATATTGGAACATTTAACTTAGTAGCCATTATTGGTTCCAAATAGAGATGTCTGTCTCTTGACTCCAGGGGAGGGGTTTGACTGAATGTGTGTGGCAAACTTGAGGACCAAAAGTTGGCATATAGCATGATTTCTCAAAACAGAGCTTCCACTCGTTCTTTGGATTAGCTGTTTTTATATAGGAGCATTAACAAGCAGTCACTTCAGCCACTCTTATGTGTGTTTTGTTAGGATCCACACTGCCTTTTTATTTTTTCAGTCTAATAGTTTACAGAAGGTCCGAGTTGGCTCATTCATTTCTGAAAGCGTCGAGATTACTTTCCCTTAACTTACAGGTCTGAGCAATCATTTGCATATTGCAGCAATATCTCAGCTGGTGTTTTTAACATATGTGCCCAGTTCTGTTCTCCTGTCAAATTTGGAAATGAAGATTTGGCCCAGCATCAAAGAGCAAGAGCAGGGTAAAAGGGGGCAGGTCTAGCATTTTTCTAGAATTTCTGAATCTTTTTAGATTTTTCTCTGCTACTTTGTTTCGTCTTGATCAAGAACTATTAAAATTTTTACTTTCCTTCGGGTGAACAAGCAGCACACCCTTTTCTTGAATAAAAGAATAGGAAGCTGAAATAACAGCTATAGTAAGCTTATACCTGCCTTCTTTAGGTAGGGAGGCATACATTTCTCAGAAAGTAACATCAATATCATCAGTATGCAATTTTTTTTTCAGAGCACAGTATCCGTACATTTAGACATGTCATTTACCCTGTCAAAAAGGATTCTTGAAAGTCACGTGAAAGATTATTTTCAAAATCTGATTAATACAGTGCTCAGGAACTAAAGCTATTCTAGTTGACCATACATTTGATCCCAAGCCAAATGAAAGAATAGGACAAGTGTGCTGTTCTAGAATCATTGTGCAGCAACAGGATATGATGAAGAGATCCAATATTGCAAAAGCAACTACTTGGAAATAAATGGAGTAGAATCAATGGTTATGGGTCAAATATAGTTGGAGGATTGGCTCATGTTTTGTTATAGCATATCTGTTCCTCTTGCTATTTATATACTTCAGGGAAATGCCTAGAAGCTGCAGACATTGCCAGAATGCTTCCTGAACATACAGTTCAATTTTATTTGTTTGGTTTGTGTTTTTGGGTTTTTTTTACAGGACTGGCAGAGAGGTGGGAATATACCTCTTACCTTCTGTAGGTCATTTATTTCAGTGAATGCACAGAAATGGGAAACACATCTGTGCTGTTGTGACAGACCTGCTTTCTGAAACCCTCTAATTAATGCCTTGGATTTTCTGCAGAATGATGGTGTTGTTAGCTAACAGAAACAGAAGGATCTCTGCTAGTTTCTTTTTCATCTCTTGGATGAGTTGTCACTGATTTGCAAGATATGTCTGTCACAGTACAGCTCGTAAAAGTAGTGATTAACAAGACAGGCTATACAACTGCCAATTCTTTATCTCCTCCCTTAGATGGCATATGAGTAGGTGGGATGTTGTTCATTTTGATTGCAAAATTACTTCTATTATATTCTGAAAGATAAGAATGTGTTTCCACAAAATTTCTGAGGAAAAATAAAGCCAAAGGAATAAGAAACTGGATTTAAGTTCTCCTGGTAATGCACAGGATATAAATGTTTCCCTTTTCTTACAGTGGATTTTCAGAGGAAAAGTTGTTATTTGGTGTTTGATATTTGTATTTGGTATTTGTATTTGCATACAAAATATGTTGGCTTTTCACTCTTAAAATGACTAATAAAGGGATCCTCTTCCCTAATAATTACTTTTAGAGCTTTCAACTGGTGCTGTATTGCCCATTTTACTCTGTCTCAGATTAAGTGTTCTAAGGAAATTGATTTGTGGGTAAGGACAATTCCCAGGGAATACCAGTAGTTTTATAGTAGGCATGAATGAGAGAGTAGGAAATGTTGAAAATGCTCTAATGGCTAAATGTATCAAAGTGGGTAGAGAAAAGATGAGTGCTGAGGGGCAGATGGAAACTAAGATCCAAAGGATGAGTTACATCTCTCTCACAGAGATATGGGAAAGAACCAGTGTGATTTAGAGATGGAGAGTGACCTAGCTAGAACTGGTAGACTGGTGGTTCTAGGAACTCTGTTGTGGAGAAGCAAAGGTTTTAGGAAAAGACAAGTTTGTACTATATGGGCTAGTAATCACTCTTCTACTTTTAATCTTTGCTTGGTACCACACTCCAGGTCTTTAATTTTTGCCAGGCTGGCTGGGACTCAGTTCATTAGAAATGCTGGAAGTGAGATCTGAGGATCCATGGATCCTTCCATGGCAGTTGGAAGTCAGGCAGAGCTGGGATAACTCACTTGTGCTAAGATCATTTAAAATGCACCTCTTCCTCTCACTTGCAACAGTCCTTTTTTTCATTAATGTTTCAAAGCAAGAAAACTCAGTAAAAAGAGTCAGGTCAGGTAAGGACAAGAAAATACTGTATGTTGTGTTCTAATATCCAAGCAATAGCCTTGATGTCCAAGCCATACACAGAGATTTGCAGAAATAGCTTGAATTTAACTTGGTCGTAATATCTCTTTTTTCCTGAACGATGACCTCCAATGAAAGTATAAGGACAGGAATGATTTTAATCTGTGGTAACAATGGAGAACCAGTCCCCACTGCCTCCAACAGCATAAATATATAAAATGACAGATTATCCTGCGGCCTCCCTCCCTGCTGCCTGAACACACACATACATTCTCAGTAGCACACAGCAAAATTCAAATTGGACTTTATCTTTTATCTCTTGTCCCAGTGATTAATGCTGCTCTTGCTGGGAGACTAATCAAACGAGGGGAAATATGGAGAAAGAGGTATGTATTTCTTAGACTATTGTTATCAGTGTTATTATTATTCCTTAATATATTATCCTTCTGTTAGAAGAACTTAATGCAGGAAGCAAGAGGTAAGAGCAGATTTGATGGTGAGAAGATTAATGGGGCAGACCACAGCAAGTGGAACACAAGTATCTTGCAGAGGGAGATGAGCTGCCAAGCTGCTTTGGGGTTGCAGTACTTTAGCTAGAAAGCTAAAAGGCTGTGGCAGGCTGGACAAGGTCCTGAGCCCTGGCTACTGTTTTCTAATCCTTACTCTATTCATTCAGCATCTGTCAAGAAACTTACTCTCTAAATGGTTCTTTTCTTTCCCATGTAGTAAAATAAGCCAAGTCCTTAGTCCATCTCACAACCAAGTTCACAGGCTCTGTTCTGGTAGTATTGGTAATACCTTGTAAATTCCATGAGGCTGTGTATTCCCTTTCCCTTCTCCTTGGTTCTTGGTCCAAGTCTTTCATAGTGGTATTAAGACCCTGAAGTTACACCTTGATTCTAAAGATGTGTTCAGCAGAGAGCAGAAAATTTACTGTGTGCTGTGGTAAAAACAGAAATGGATGTTTTGAATGCATATGACTTAGATTTGAGTAAGAGGCCTGTCTTATGGGCAGGATTGGATTCCAATTGTCTTGTTTCCTCAGGATCTTAAGAAAAAAGACTTAAAGATATGGTAATTAAGAGGTCAGAGCTTCTTTTGTTTTCACTTTGAGCAGAAGAATAAAGAAAGGAATACCTGTAATAAAGGAACATACTTGTTTGGGATCTTATCAATGCATGCAAAACATCTTAAGGATGGCTGTCAAGAGGAGGGGCCCAGACTCTCTTCCTTGGTGCCAGTGATAGGGGAAGGGGCAATAGGCACAAACAGAAGCACAGGAAGTTCTGTCTGAATAGGAGGAACTTGTTACTGTGCAGGTGGCAGAGGCTTCCCAGAGAGGCTGTGAGGTCTCTTTTTCTAGAGATACTCAAAAAATGCATGAACATGATCCTGTGCAACTCCTCAAAGTTAACCTGCTTTAACTTTGGGGGTTAAGGGGGGTTGGGGGAGATGGCCTTCAGAAGTCCCTTCCAACCCCAGTCATTTTGTGATCTGTGATATCTGTTATTTAGAAGCATTTTTTTGGTAGAGTCAGTATTCCTGGAGACTCTGTTTGATTACTTTTTGCTGTGGATGTATTAGCATAATGCCCTCCGAGTAGGCTCAGGACCTGCAAATATGTTTAGGGCCCAAATCTTATGCATCACTGTCTTAGCTCCCAATTGATTGCATTTAGGCAGCAGTTAATCCTCCTGTTCTCTGCTAAAGCAATGCCATTTGTATTAAACTCATATGAGCACTCAAGTCTCTAGTGCCCAGATGTGCAGATATGTTTCATTGTTATAAACATTGCCTCATTAGAGATATTCATAGAAAAGCAAGCTAAAAGTGATTCTGCACTCCTCATACATGCCACCCTTTCACCCACATTTGCCCCATGTATGTTTACATATACTACTTAAGTTGTATATAGTTGTCTCCACTGCCTAATGCATTGCCATTCACTCTGTCACCTGTCAGACTTGCATAATTAATTGTTGTTCTTAAGGTTGTGAGCAATGGCTGTTCAGGTGACTACTGCTGTGACCTGCTTGTCTTGTCTTGAGATTTAGCAATTAGAATGAAATTTAGAAATGTAGATAAGGTAGGCAGGTCAGAATACACAGCCTGTTTCTCTAGAGTCCCTGAAGGCATCCAGCTTTAAAAGCACTAGGGGAGGATCAGTGCAGCAGAGCTCATGGGCTTCCTTCAGAGCCAGGAGGGCAGCTGGTCCCACTCTGTAACTGAGCTGTGTGTGGTTGCTGGGAATCAGCAGGATTTCCAGCTGCTAGACACAAATAAGAATGCCAAGGTGGAAAGGAAAGATGGATGGGAGCAAGGAGGGCTGTATGTTGTGTATATGCCTCAGAAAGAGCCACTGCAGTGGGAGCCTCTCACGTAGAGGACTTCTTCCACCCCCACATCTGACTCATTCTGAGGTATTGTTGCTTGCCTGAAGGTGAATAATTCTTTGGTGCTCAGATGGCTGATTACACGTTGTCCTGTTTATGGACTCAAGCACAGCAGAGAAATTTCTGCTTGCTTGGCTGTAACATTTGTTGTCCTGGCAAGAAGCAGGGACCACTTACAATCTGCTGTGAAAAGGCTTAGTGTCTCTCTGGATGCCTCTCAGCTAATGTCCAATGCTTGCAAGTTATTTATTTTGTCCCTTCTTAACTGGAGCCATGGGAATGGTGTTTGCATCTGCTCCATGTAATTCCTGGAGGAAAAGAAGGAGGAAAGTTGGCATGAGCTGGACAGGAAGGTAGGAGCCTGGCAATGGATTGTTAAGGACCAGGATCTGCTATGTTGACTCTTAGGAAATGGTGTATCAAGAGGAGTGAGTTGTTACCCCTGCAGTCTATGGCTTGCTCCTATATGATGGTTTGTTGCACCATTCGAGATAGGTCTCTGTTTCAGATTCTGGGTCTGAATTGCTCTCTCCACAGGGCCAGGTTTCCTTTGGGGTGGCTTGGGAAGAGATGCTGCTGCAACTCTTAGCAGGCACTTGTGCTCTTCTGCTTACTGTATATTGTAGTGGTGGATGTGAGGCATCAAAGGCAGCCACAGGGCTTCTACTGTGAGGGGAGAAATAAGGTGAAAGGATGCAGTGTCATCACCTTTCCCCAAGAGATTTGCAGATTGAGCAAGGCAGAGGGTGTAAATAACAATTCAGAATGCTGATGATTGTTCTAGAAGCAGAGAGAGAGAATAGCATAGGCTGGCTGTCCTCTGCTTCTGTCAGGTTTGGTCACTTGGAACTTACTATTTCTCTTCTGTTCAAACCTGATTTAATGGCAGCTGTAGCTGAAGGTTAGGAGGATTTGGAGATTTCGTTTTTTGAAACTGTTTTCCTGTTGTTAGCTGTTCTTCCCTTGCTCTTTTGTCTTTCTAAAGCTGAGAGGCAACTTGGTGGCAATGAAAGGTGACAGTGGTTAGGCAGTGTGGTACCTCCCCTTCTCCCAATAGGAGATTACAGAGAAAACAAGAGGAGTAATTGTTTTCCATGGGTAGAGCTAAGCTCCATCTGGCAAGTTACATTTGCAGTACCTGTCATGTATATTGCCTTGGCATCTGAGAGTTTTGCAGCTCATCTGCCATCCACCTGCAATGGTCCATAAATTCATACTAAGGATGTGGGTAGAAATAATGATTATTAATTCAAAACACCTATGTACTTTACCTAGAATTCAGAAATCCACTTGTTTATTTGATTTCTTTGAGACAGAAATTCTCATCTTTTATTAGTGTATTTTATTAATATCATTAATACATTATACTGTAGAACTGTATGGAGTTGACTAAGATTAAATCATAACTTCATCATGTTTCAAGTCAGGGCATTATTTAGCAGTCTTGTGCAAATTCATTCAGAGATGGGAAAGACTTGA
This sequence comes from Oenanthe melanoleuca, assembly GCF_029582105.1. NCBI lineage: Eukaryota > Metazoa > Chordata > Aves > Passeriformes > Muscicapidae > Oenanthe > Oenanthe melanoleuca. The sequence continues at coordinate 40,929,439 of NC_079339.1, forward strand.
GAAAAAAGTCACTCCAGACTCCTGTCATTTCTCTTCCCTTTTGATGTCCAGGCAGACCCTTTAAAATAAGAATAAAAACTACTTGCTGAAACAGAGGAAGGCTGGTTTTTATTTTGAAATAAAACTGAATTAATAACTTGTTTTGTTTTTTTTTTTTCCTTATCATTCAATTGATTAATGTTTCACTTTTACTTGTGTGAAAGTGTGGGTCTGGCAAATAACATTTTCTGATTTGAGTCGTGCAGATAAAAACTATGATAAAAACCATAATATGAATTATGGCCTCAAAGTTGTCAAAGATGTCAGTGGACAGGAGTGGCCATACTCTCTGTTACTAGAAACAAATTATCTTTATTGGAAATCTTCATGTAAGAAAATCTGGTGGCCAGTTCTAAAAGAGTATATAATAATAGAAGGGAGGATGTGCTTGTTAACATTGATTTGCTTTCTGAAAATGCAAAGCGATATTTTAACAGAAAATTCACATCACTGAAGAGGGTGATCAGAAGCACTTGTTACTGGAAATTGTTCATACATCCTGAAGGAGATACAGAGGAGTGTGGAGTGTCCTTTAAGTCTGGTAGGGTGTCTGTAGTGGGACTGCATTTTTTCCTGATCACTGCTTGCAGTCATTGTTCATTTAACCAGATCATGTTGTTCCAGGTGCCATTTCTGCTCTATTTAAATGTATCTGGCATGATTTTCCTTTGCACAGAGCAGTGAAATTTGGGCTGCAGCCGACATGGCAGCATCAGAAAGCCAATTGTAACTTGATTGACCTTGTTTGGCATCAGACTGTATGCAGGAGTTCAGCCATTCCTGGTTCTGGATACAGAATTTGCATTCCTGCTTGTGTGTAATTTGGGAAAACTCATAATTCAGTTGGTATCTTTGACACAGTAACAGGAAGAGGGAGTTGACTTAACCATGCCCTTCAGCTTAAATCTTATTGTGCAGCACTGTGATTCTCTTTTTGTAGCAAGGGAAACAGGTGGATTTCAAACCTGCCTGCCCAAAGGCTTCAGTCTCTGGAATCGACCTTGTGGCACCTGCTGGACCATTGTGTATGCATGCTAACAGTAATGAAAACAGCTGTTAACAAGATTTCTTTAGGAAGCACCTTACAAATTGTATCTAAGGATTGTTTGCTTTCATCACGGATACATAGTTAATTGTAGGTTAGCAGCTAATTATTGTTTAATAATGCATATCTAAGCCAGGAGTAGTCTGGAATGGCAATGAAGGATGCTTTCAACATGGCCATGAAGAAAGAAGAAAAACCAAACCAAAGCAGGATACAAATAACCAAGCTGCCATTACATCAGGACACCCCTAAAACTGATAGGTTTTTATATAGCCAAATGATCTCAGTATGACCACTAATCTCAACAATGGCCCCTTCTGACATGAAAAATTATATCCACTGATTAATGAGAATCTTCCCCATCTGCATTTCATGGCTGTACTTTGTATATCATGTTAACATGTACAAGCTCTTCTCATCCACAGAGACAGTAGGTGGTTTTGATTTTTTTCTGGTTCTTTTTCTGACAAGGAACAACAGATGTCTGGACAACACAGAAGCACTGTCCAAATTAAGTCTAAATTATCTCAGTTTAGGCAGTGTTAAATGTTCACCATATTAACTTGTCACATTGCTTATTGAATAGCAGGGAATGTTATCTATTGTCTCAGATTAATTGGTCCACACATGACCTGACTTGATTGATAGGATGTTATTATACTGCAACTGTCTTCAGAGGTAGCTGGGGTTCATGGGTTGCAAATGAACTGACAATGTAAGTGGCCAACTTCAGTGGCAGAATCAAAGAGATGGAAAAGATTCCAAGTTTCAGACTTAAAGACTTTGCTTGCTGAATTTTGCCATTTAGTAGGTCATCGTTCAGATGTGATCTGATCATTCCTTGGAGCTGCCTCCTGGCAGAGCTGGCAGATCAGGACATATGCTTGTGCCTGAGCTGCTGCAGGTCACAGCCTGTGCTGCAGTGCCAGCCCCTTTAGGAGTGCAGGTTAGAGTGCTTGCTGGTTCCTGAAATGGAGGAATGGACACAAGGGGCTTCTTCACTGCCCTTGCTGCAGGGACAGTAACCTCTGGTGGGGATGTTAATGTCTTCAGCCACTGCTGCAGCAGTAAAGCAGGACGTCAGTCAGAAGCTTTTGTTCTAAAAGAGGCTATTTCTTAATATGGCAAAGCTTTTCAATGCCCTTGCAAAGTGTTATTGAAGTTTCTCTGCATGGCATTACATTCTGTAGTGTGTAATGAAGACACAGATCCAAGCCTTTTAAAGAAATACAGTGCTTACTTCAGACAAATATTCTTTTTCCCCTAGGTGTGTTCACCTAATAACTTATTTCTTGGACTGCTCGTCCTTTTGTGACAGTTCTACCACTTTGAAGTCCTTCTTGAACCAGTGAAAGATTTTCAGTAGTTGTCAAGGGTTTTTATTAAACTTACCTTTGGTTTTCACCTCTTATAGTGATATCTTACACCCTATGTTGACAACCCATGAGAAGGGCTTATTCATTACTCCTTCAGTACCAAGCTAACATCATATGGTTTCTGAGGAATTTCTTGCTCTTAAAAATAGAAGAGCCAAGTGAAACTAGTTACTTGTCCAGGAATGCAAGTTTTTTATTAAAATACACCTTGAGTGGCAGGTACACCTGCATGGTCCTTTCACTAAGTCTGAGATGCTTGCTGTGCTGTTTAAGGCTTCTGTAAAAATGATGAGCTCACATGTACTCTCCAGGTTTTACTGTGTCATCTGTTTCTGCAGACCTGGAAAACAAATCAAAACATTCATGTCAAACTCTAGATTTTTTCCTTCTAAAATAAAAAAGGCTTTCTGAGATGCGGAGCGTTTCTGAATGACCTCTGCTGTGCTTTCTGAAGCTGCTCTTCTGTGGAGTGTTTATGTGCACTCAGTGGCAGCTGTCTCCCCCACAAAGAATTCACAGTCAATTTGTTAGACTGCCAGGGCTCAGACTTAACCTCTTCTGTCTCAGCTTGCATGTTCTGGTTTTGGTATTTGTTTTTTCTCTCCACTATCTTGCCATTACACCACACCACACCCTCTTTCTCCTTCCTCATACAGTTAGCATTTCATCGCTCCTTACTTCTTCTTCAGTGCTTCCATCTTTTGTTTATTTTAATGCCAACTAAATGCAAACCTAATATACTGATACAAGCTCCCTCAGATGCAGTTGCTTTTATAACTCTCACAAATGCTAGAGGCTCTGTAGCATCTCTGCCCCCTCTGAACTGGGTGCACACTTACATTTCCAGCAAATTTGCAAAGTACACAGAGGACGAAGCTCTTTCCTGGGACAATGGGAGGCACCTGCCTTGCAGGGCTTAGTCTGAATTTGATCAATGGGCTTAACAGACAGTAGCTGAGCCCATGAAACAGCCAGGAGGTTTCTGAGGACGTTTTTACCTTCCCAGTGCACCTGCTCATGAATTTTGTGTGTGTGTGCTATATTTCTTTTGGATTCTGTCCCTAGATGTTGATTCCCAGAGCATGAGGAGTAACTGCCTTAAACTACATTTGTGGCTAAGACTCCTGCAAGCACTGTTTATGAAAATACTTAATCCTCCCAGGATGTTTATTACTCAATTAGCCATGGTAATACAGCAGTACATTTCACAAAATATAAAATACTGGCATTTATTTGTTTAGAATCAGTTGCTTTTTTATTTGCCTAGCCTTGGTGTTGTTGTACAAAACTACATAAATGGAACTCTCTGGTCAATCATAGCTGTTGTTTGCTGTTTTCTGTAATCCAGACCAGGAGAACTGGCAGCCTAAAATCCATTGTATGTGGGAGAAGCAGGTTAAGAGAGTCTTCATTAATGTCTGTACTTCTGTCTAGAATGCTTTCACCCCCCTCTAAGAGACAACTTCAAGGTTGAGTCACATGTAACTTCCTATCAGTGTAGTCACATCTGTGACAATGGAGTGGTGACAACCTATAGCTAGGTATAGCTAGCTATAAATTGAAATAATCTTGCTCTCTTCTTTCAAATCAGAATTAAACAAAACATAAATTGTCCAATAACTACACAAGAGAAGTAATGAGAATGAATGCTGAAGCAAGCTTCTAAACTAGTTGTTACTTTATACTAGCCTGCTACTTCTTTTTATGCACTCCTTTGAGGAGCAATGACAAGCTCAATATTCAGCTTGTAAATGTCCTCTGCCACCTCATGATGATGCAAGAACTACATGGTATGGGTTGCTCAGTGCAGCCCTAAGCTGTTTCTTTTCTGTTGGTAAAGCAGGACTTCATTTCACTCTTGAAATAAAGTTAGACCATAATTACTTTGATTATGTTTAGAAATGTTTAACTATAATAATCTGGGATAATGACAATTGTTATCCCTTTGCTGCCTGACACTTGCTAGTGAGAACTTCCATTCAGTTGAGGGGAATGGCTCTTTATGCAGGCAGGCTGTGCTCTGACATTTGCAGCTTGGGTGGGAAACCCCAAATTTGTTCTGGATTGATGATACTCAGTGTATTTGGGTTTTTTTGAGTTTGACTTCTTGTTTTGTTTTTTCTTTTCAAGAGGACATAGACTCTTCTGGAGGATAGTTATTTCTGAACTGACACAAAGGTGCAGAAATTGCCTTGACCTCTCAAAACTTCCCTTTGTTATCACCAGTCTTCTGAACCACGTGGTATTTCTGTAGTTCACTGAGCAATTTTTTCAGTGAAAAAGTTTTTATTTTACATTGTGCAGATTTAATTGTTACCAGTAAATGCATAACTTGTACAGTCTCCTTCTCTGGTAGATAGGACACCAGAGCCAACTGTTTAGGCCCAAACTATAGTTATAGGATTCCATTGTAGAAAAACCTTATGTGAGTCAATGGGTCAAGTACCCCAGCTGTTCCAGACACCATTTTCCCTGTTCTCTTCAATAACATTTTGTTTCCAGACTTTGCCTGACATTTCAACAAAATATTGCCCCGGGCACTTAAGCCCCTGTGTGACCAGATTCTTTGTTTATGTGATGTGGCATTAGTATTTCCTACTTTTCCTTTTGTAAAATGTTTTCAGATGTATAGCTGAAAAATACTAATTAATTGCTTGTATTAGTACTGTCATATTATATCTAAAGGATAGATATATCCTGCAGTCAGCTGACACATCTTCCTGGAGAACAATGCTGAATGCTGGCAATAACAACAAATTCCTTTATTTGAGATGTTTTTTTTTTTTTCTTTTAAATTTAGTGTACCAATAACCCACAAGCAAAGTCAGGAATAATGGGCTGCTTTTCAGACCCTGTAGAAATTAATATTGCCCTTGACAGGACTCTGCTTACTTGAGAATTGAAAATACACTTGTCCTGTCTCACAAGCATGGTCTTGTGGTAAAATGGGTGCTGTCTGCCCTCAGCCTGGAGCTGCAGAGATAAATGAAAATGCACATACAGCCCAGCACTTGTCACTGCTGGGATTGAAGGTAACCACAGCAGACGATGAGCTGCATGCACCGTGTTCCTATTCTTGGTTGTGCAAAAATAACTCTCATTTTCTTTTCTTGTCCTGCCCAATACTGTTCTTGCAGATCCTTACACAAGCCAGCACAAACTTTTTAGCATTTCTGGGACAAGCCTCCTCTTCTGGCTGCGGAGAAGCAGGGGACACCATAGTCCTTTGAGAGCATCTCCAACAAATGGGTATTGCCTGACACAATTATCCTGGTGCAAGCTCTTCTCTCCATGTGGCTGGAGATGCCTGAAGAGGATTGATCAGAAATATCAGTGACCCCCCTCAGACTTGAGATTTTTTGTTCTCACTGGAAAACCATTTGTGTTTCTGCCTCCTGCAGTGTCACAGTCACTTCTTGGGATCATCCCATTTGTGTACATTTAATTAAAATGAGTGTTTCAAAAAGAAGAAAGGCAAGCCAGAGCTTTAGGTCAGAGATAAGAATGATAGGCCAAGATTCTCAGCTCTTAATGCTATCAAACAAAATGTGATATCAGTCTCCTTAGGCCCATTTTTATACTCAGGAAGGCTATGTTGCAAACCTTACACTTTTTAATACATTGCTTCAGCTGTGTTGCAAACAAATGTATCACATAATTATAACCATGGTACTACAGTAAGCCTGTGTCCAGCTGATCTTTTGTCTTTTTGTTCCTCGTACACACTTCTACAATTAAGTTGTTTCTTTGAGCTATGTAAAACTATAATTGCAGATACCAGTAGTATGCCAGCATGACATTATGTGGTATCTGATGGTTACCAACAGCTCCTAAATGCTGTTAGTAACTCTTTGAATTGTCAAAACTGAATATAAACATTGGACCAGTGTTCGAGTGGGTGTTGAAAGATGAAGTGAGGTGTATAACTAAATAATGTCAGCTTGAATTAAAATATCTCATTCAAACTTTTAATGGGAATGGGGAGAATTTTCAGTCAGTCATTTCTCCAGCATTTCATTCTTGTATGACAATGACTTTCTGACACTTTATAGTGAGTTCTAGTTACCTCTTATCAGCCTTTGCCTGCTCTTATGTCTGGTATCTGTGCCATACAGGAAAAGGATTATTGCTCTTCTTAAATTAATTCTTGCAGTACTTTTTAATGCATGGATAATTGTTTGTATCTTAGCTTCTGTAAAAACTTCTCTCTATGGGGCCTTCAATTTAGTTAGAGGCTGAAATAAAATTCTCCTTTAACATTGCAGACCTAAAACTTCCAATGAGTTTTGTGATCCCATGAAAGCACTGCTCTCAAGATAGTTTTACCTCTTGGTTTTCTAATTTTTGCTGTAGTGTAAGAAACCCTGAGGCTGGAACGTTGCCTTTCCCCTCTGTCGAGATGTGTGTCTCAGAAAGAAACTATCCCAGCTCAAAAGACCTTAAAGGTGATTCAGACTTTGAGCATCACAGCAACTTCTAATACTTCCTTGGCTATTATTGGATGACAAATTTCTGCATTGCTGGCATGTGTAATCACCAGTGATACTGTGCTCACTGAGGTGGAAGGAATATTTTAAAAGAAAAAGATGGTTAACTTTGCTAGTATATAGGTTTTTCTATTTAACCTCCTGATGGTTTCAACTGTTTTTGCAAAAAAAAATTGGTGAATAAGTCAGGTGAATAAGAAAGAGAGCATATTTACTGCCTCTAGATTTCCAGAACATATCCAGTGTAAATCACCAGTGGTTCAGAGTCAATATAAATTGGAAGATTTCTGTGGCTTATGTGAAATGAGTGGACAGGTAGTGTATTATATTATGCCATAATTTATAGCTGCTTTAGTGAACTTGGCTTTGTACTTCAGCTGCTGAAGCCTTTGGTAAACCTACCAATAGTTCAAAATTTAGCAATGGTGGAGCACATTTTCAGGAACGAGTAGTAGTACTGACCTATAGTTTGGTAGAATTGATCCTTCATTTGTCCAGTGTGGCACTGTAGAACCCCCAGCTGAAGAGAAGATTGATATCTGCCATTTCCTTCTTCTGTTCCTGTAAGGGGCTGCAGTTCACATCTCTCTTTTAGAGTCACTTTTTCATAGGTTGAACTTTTAACCCTTTCTGTAGCAAGCATTTCTGAAGTCAGGATACTTGAAGCATCTTCAGGTACCATCTTCTCTTCATTGGATGCTTCCCTCAGGAAGAAACTCAGTAACCCAGCTGCAGAGGCTGAAGGCTGGCTGGCACAAGTATTACTAAGAATTTCAGGGTTATATTCTCAAGACAGAAAAATTCAGCCCACATGCCAGTGCAGCTAATAAAAGATGGGGTGAACATAATAGCTGGTCTTTCGTAACATCTGCTGTGTCAGTCAGGATGCCATTTTCCACTAGACTTGACATCTGAGCCACTGCTACAGAAGATTTAATAGTCTTATCCAGAGTGAATTGGAAAACTCCAGTATCCTGAACTTTCCTTATTAACTAGATGAACCATTCTTTTCAAGAAAAGTTACAAGCCTGGAAATTCAAGTGGAAATGCAGCTGAAAGCGGATCATTTAGGAAGCTGCTGGTTACCTACTTATTGGCCTTTTTTTTATACTTTTCTGCTGTGAGTATCCCAAAGCACATCTGAAATACCCTGGCAAGGAGTAACTCTCCAGAGAACATTCCTTCTGCATGGATAGGCATGTTCCTCAGTGAAGCAGCTCTGCACAACCCCTTGCTGCCATCTCCTGCCTATGGAGAATGTTTGCCACCAGACCAACCCAAGGGCAAAGATGATCCTGTAACAGTGAAGTGAGGGTTGAAATAACTTATTTGATGGTTCTGTGCCACTGCTTGTTGCCTGGCATTTTCAGGCAACAGATGATGACTGCACAGATCTTGCTCTGCTGCACTAGGACTTCAAGAAATGCTTGCATTAGCCTAGAAATGACATAAATATATGGAAGCACTGCCACAGCAACTTGTTTGTTTCAGGTCAAGGCACTGCAAATGCCCTTAGGGAAACAGATCCAGTAAAAACACTGGCTGCCTTGACCTTTGAAGCTAATAAATTGTGTTGCAATGGGTTACATTCCTTTTCTTTCACACGTTCTCTCATCTTCCTCTTTCTCTCTCCCTTTAGTTTATGCACTTCAATGCAAATTCTCTTCATTTATAACTGAGGATAAAAAAGCTTTCCATAAAAATTGTAATTTTCTTTTTAAACAGATGCATATATTATTAAAGAGAGAATTTTATGGTCATTTATTTATATGGTCTTTGATTTAATGACTAATGAATTGAGTATTACTGAAATGCACTACATTTTAGATACTGATCCTGTATTTTTAGACAAATAGTATGAACAGGAGTAGGCTGATCTAGTTTGTTTTAGTTTACTGAAGAATATCTTGACTGATCCAGTCCTTAAGAGTTCTGTCACAGTAGCACAGATCTATTAATTTATTGTTTGTAATACACTGAGTTTTTTATACAAATGCTTTCTGTATCATCCAAGTATATTCCACTAGCAATCCCATTGCTGGACATTAATATATTCTATTATTTTGTCATTTTCTGATAGATCCCAATATCTAATAGATAGAGCTATAACCTGAGAAGCTTCCTAACATGAGGATAAAAATTAAAGCCTTTAAATCTGAAATCACTAGCTGAAATCTTGTACTCAGGGATAAAATCAAGAGCTTGATCACTGAAATACTCTCACTGCTCCTTCTTGTATGTGTACACATTGAGAATGTGATCAGAGGGGGCATCAGACTATTCCCCTTAAATGGCACCTTTGTGCTGAGGCCAGAGAGATATGACTTTAGGGGAAATAAGTGCTCCTAGTGAAGGATATTATTTCTACAGAATGGGATTATGACCTTCTGATTGAAAGTTATTTGCAATGGGAAATCCTTGGCCTTCAGCACTGTTGAAATTCACTGTTGCCAGGCTTTTTTCAAAGAAAGATTCTCTAAAGTCTCAAAAGGGTTGGGTTTTTTTAAAGAATATTTGCAGTTCCAGGGCAATGCTTTTGAAAGCTGAGTTGAAGAAAGTGTGCTGTCAACTCTGCAACTTATACAAGTTGTTCATGTACTTCTCCTGTGCAGCTATCAGTGTGGTCATACACAGGAGAGGGAAGATAATGATTTTCCATCAAATGGCCATCCTGTTTTTTGTAACATTGCCAGAACTCTATGGAGTATGGCTTCTGCTGCAGTGCAGAATGATTAATCACTGGCTAGGAAGGAAGAGCCACTATTACCACCTATTCCTTGTAAAATAGCAGAGTTTTGATGTGTAGGTTGATGCCTGCACAACTCCCAAACTCTCTGACACAGAGGGATACTCAGTAATGTTGCAGAAGTGGAAAGCCGAGCTTAATTTGCATATGCATTCACATATTTTTGCCACAATGTATTGCTAAAGCATTTCTGGTTTGTGCTCTGTTCTTCTGTAAGAAACAACCAGCTATGAAATCAACACCATTTATACCAGATTTCTTTAAAGACAAGTTGCAGTGTGCTTGTGTATCTGCAGTGAATCATGACTACATAGGGCCCCTGCTCATCCCAGCTTCCCAACCTCTTTGCTCCCTCATTCTTGTGAATGATGCAGAACTGCAAAAGGAAAAATACTTCCTGTCTCTCACCTCTTCTAACAGCTTGTGGTCGCTTTGTCACCTTGAAATTTCTCTTCCCTTCCTGCTTCTCTCTAGCCTACCTCTTACCCTAGATCACTGTTTCTGTGAGAGAAGAACATAGGAAAAAAGTTTATGATCTTCCTCTCTGCCAAAGGAAAATCTGTTTTCCAGGTGAATAGGTTAGGCTGATAGAGTGGGAGAAAGCCATTGTTCCAGCTATAGTCATTGCCTTTAAAATACTGCTGTAAGATGCTTGGATATTGCAATAGTGTGGTACAAGAGCTTTCTCACATAGAACAAATTCACTGCCTCCTTCCTGTGTGTAAAACAGTGACAATGGACAGAGTGGTGATAGAGCTTTATGTGGTTGCTGCTAGATATGAATACAGGGTACTCATTCTGAATGAGGTTATCTGATCTGCTCTGGTGCAGGACTGAATAGGAGATGAGAGAAAGTCTCCAGGCACTTGAAGAGGCAGGGTATTATAACTAGGAGGACTGACTGATGCTCTGATCTGCTTTGGCAAAGGCTGTGCTACCTATAGATTTTTCTGAACTGCTTAGTAGGAAATTGGATCAGGTGACTTAAGAAGGTGACAGGAGTGTCAGTTATCAATTGGAGTCTTTCAAAATGGCAAACAATTCTCTTGCTCTTTTTATATAGTGATTTCTGCATTGTGCCCTGTCACAACTTCCATTTTTTTTTGTATTTGACAGCTTATCCTTTTCCTTTAAATACAGAAATCTAAGAGCAGAGGATGGGTGTTCCCCTATCGTGCATGTCCCCAGTTGCCACTAAGTATTGAAGTCTGCCTTGGACTGAGGCCAGAATAGATGCCTTCAGGCTGGACAGCTTTGAAGCACATGGAAACTAGACAAGTCATGTATAAAAATCAAAGTGTATCAGTTCTGTAGTCAACAAAGAAAGAAGCAACCAAAATTAGGAATGCAAGCTTTCCAGAAAATAGCAGATCAGACTTTGCTTTCTAAATAAGGCACACAGTAATCAAAAGATTTGTAGTCAACATGTACAATTTCTAGTCTTCTTCCCCTAAAGACTCCTTAAGAAGTGTTCATTATTCCCTGAAAGATATAGTTTAAAACACTTAGCAGTCTCATGCATATTTTGAAATCAAACCTGTTTGGAATATACTTTTACAGAGGAAAGGGAAACTGGAATCATATGCTTCTATTTGTCTTCACAGCTAGGCAAACTGTTTTACACATGCACATATGGAAATATAAAAGACATAATATGGATCCATATATATCCATGCATACTCATATATACATATGTGCAGGTTATCGTAGCACACAACTGTAAATCAGATCAAACTGAACCTGTTTTTAGTTTTCAGTTCAGCTGTTTCCCTGCTTTGTGATGTTGGATTTGACACTTGAACTCTTAACTTTCCAGTTGTAAAGTATGAAGATGTGTCTGTCCTAGGATAACAGTCCATGAAGTTAATGATCATAAAATACCTGGAGATTGAATGAAAATTAAGTGCACAGAGGAAGCAGGGTAGTGTGATGTCAACTAGGAGACACAGGAGCTGGGACTGCCCAGGAACTTCAAAGGGAAATGTCTTGTAGAACAACCTTGGACTGAAATGGTTTGTTTTACTGTGGTACATTGTAAAATGCCTTCAGTAGGAGTGCACTAGGAGCAATGATTGTTCTGCTCAAAAAGGCAGGCAAAAAGCAGGGAAATAGGCTGAAAGGATATGTGGTGACCATCTGCTGGGATCTTTTTGTGCATTTGTTGGGAACTATTTCAGCTGTTCTGACAGCCTGCCTGAAAGGATCAAAACAACCTGTGTTAGGCAGGCATGGCAGCAGTAGCAGAGAACAATGATTCTGTGCCCTTAAGTTATCTGAAGCTGTGTTCTAGGAAGCAAGCTTTTTCTCAGTTTCCTTGATAATGAGCCATTTTAACCAGGGCTTCTACCGTGATTCACTTGTGATGTGCTTTTGAGGAAGGTTATGTACTCTTCCCTCAGAGAAGGAAAGCAAGTGCAGAAAGCTCAAGTGTTTTGCCTAAGGCTGCACAGTGAATCAGTGCCATGCCACAGGATGAATCCAGAGTATATGACTCAATTCACTTACTGTGACTAGATGGTGCTGTCTCTGATGGATGCAGTCATTTCAGTTGCTGCTCATGGCTTGAAATAGGGAGCCAAGAGGTATTTTAACTAGCATAGTACTAACTTGATTCCTCAGTGTCATGGCCTAGTCCCAGCTGCCCAAGGCCATTTCTGATACCTTCAGCATTTTTCTTGCAGCTGTTTTTTTTTTCTTGTAAGCAAGTATTGTAGATAATGAGGTCAAAAAGAGGGTCACAAAACCACCTGCTCAATCTAGACAGATGTTTTATCTGAAACCTCAATGTCTTCAAATTAAGCTCATGGTTCCTGTCATGTCCATCTTTCAAATCACCATTTTTGCAGCACACTTTACCATGTTTTAGTACTGCTGCTGTGTTCAGGCCCAGACTCCTAAGCTAAAGAAAAGCTAATTCATCTTTCTTCTGGTCTCTGTTTTCTAGAGCTCTGATTGTTCTTGTTGCTGTGTCCTGGATAGTCTCCAGCTGCTTGCCCTGTAACTTCACAGACTCTATAGCACCCAAATACAGTGTTTAAGGGAAAGATTTATCAACAGTGAATACATTGTACAGGAGGTAATAGTAGATCTCTGATTTGTATTTCTGCAATAAACTATAGCTGTGTAGGTCCTCCTCTTCACAACTGCTGCCAGGCTGATCACTCCTCATTAGGCAGTCAGGCAGGTTTATTCTAAACTACTGTAGAAACTGTGTTTATAAACTGTGTTTATTGCATTGCACCTCCTGTATTTTAAATTTTAATTTAATTTGAAGTAAAGTCAGTTTTGTGGCAAATTCCAAATTCGATTAAGATGAAGACTTTATCAAACTAGCTTTTTTATTCTATCCTCCAGGTCCTAAATAAATTAAATATTAATACCAAAAGCGGGACAAACAGACTTAATATAACCTCCTATTTTCATTCTGAACTACTGCTAATTATTCTCAGAATATGTTTTTTCAGTTAGTTTTGTGCCAATGTGTAGAAATATGTTTCCCTGTGGCATGTGAAACTCTGCTGAAGGGTTTTCAAGAAACAAAGTTCTGGTTCTAACTTCATCAACAATCCATGGAGAAAATTGTCTGCTTTGACAGAGTTTGGTTTTGAAAAATCCAGTTCCTCTGTTATTCACCTCCCTCTTGTTCTCCAGGCATTTTCAGTTTGAATATTCTCCCCCTATTTTCTACCACTTAAATACTGAAGCAGATAATGTCATAGAAAAGTTGCACGATGGTTCATGATCCTGGACTTCTCTCTCTAGGACCACTCAAGTCACTGGCTTCAGGACACAGATTGTTTTTGGAAGTCCTTAGTTAACTGTCTGCAGTAGCAGGCTAATGATTTTTACAGGTGGAATATGAGAATCAGAATGTTCAATAAAGTATACCTGTGTTGGTTTGACAATGAAGGAGTAAAAGGAGAAATTAAACTTCCTAGAAAGCATTAGGGAGTTGCTAAATAATTTCTTGGAAGCTGTTCTATGATAGAGGGAACATGCCTCAAACCTGTTATTTTCAGAAAGACAGCTCAGAATATTATAAAGGGAGGGGCTGTTAGATTAACAAAAAGGGACTTGAGATAGAATGGAGGAGCAAATCTTTAACAACTCAAAATGAAAAATATTCATGAAAATAACTGCTGTAGAACAGGAGCAGAGTGCACAATATTTCAATACATATTTATATACCTCAGTGATTGTGACTTTAGGAAAGTTGGTTGGATTGGTAATTAAATGAATTTACACTATGAACCAGCACCTAAGTTAATATAAAATGAAAGTGAGAATCGGGGATTGACTGTAATTCTCCAATCTGCCAGTATTAATTCTGTGCCATCCGTACAATAGGGATAGTGAAACAAATAAATGGGTCTTATTTAGTCTTTCAGAAATTCCTTGTAAGAGCTGATAAGGAAGCAAAGCTGTCAGATAGGAAAGGTAAATGTCTGTCATGATTTGAGCAAAATCATGACAAAAGACAGGAGACCAAAAAGAGAAATAGATGCTTGATTTTCAGGTTAATAGAAAAATGACAAAAGGTTAATGGAAGAGTGGCTCACACTTACGTTTGAGGACCACTGTATTTAATCAGTGATGTGGAAAAGGGACTTAGCAGTGAAGTTGCAGGATCTGCAGACAATAAGAAATTATTTATGGGAGTCTGTCTTTAAGAAGACACTGAGGAATTTGAGACTCCTGATAAAGAAGGTTGTGTTGGCAGCAGAACATCATACGCAATTGTTTGTTGACAACTACAAAGTAATGCCCATTGCAAGGAATAATTTGAATTGTTCATACACATTACTAGGTTCTAAATTAACTGTAACCATTCAGGGAGAAAAAACAAAAACCTAGGGGACATTGCCAGAAGCTCAGTAAAAACATCTGCTCATTGCACAGCAGAAGTCAAAAAGCAAGAATTACACTGTGATACAGGAATAATGGGGTAGAAAATTCCACTGATCACGGCATTATATAAAACAGTGGTACATCCTTACCAAGGATGTAGCATTTATTTTTGCTCATAGAATCATGAAATAGTATAACTAAAGGAAGTTCAAAAAACAGCTGCTAGTGTTGACAAGAGACACAAGAGTAAATTACAGCAGGAAATACTTAGGAGGCTGTGGTTGTGACAAAAAAAAAAGGCAAGCAGACACGGGGAAAATTCCTGAGTGATTTGGGGAGGAAATACTGAACGTTCTGATTTGTCCTTTCCAAAAAAGCAAGAACAGGAAGATTTCAGAGGATTTGAAAGGTGATATTTTTGAAGATAATAGAAGAAAATGTGCTTTATTTAAAAGATAATTAACCTGTAAAATTAATTACAAAAAAGAGCCTAAACCAAAGAATTTATCAGCGCTCAAAAGAGGATTAAACAAATGTATACTAATGAGAAAGTCCTCTGTAGTATTTTGTAGGACTCCAAAAGGAGATTTCAACTTGTTTTAAGGCACTAACAGAAACACACTGTGAAACTGTAGAGAAACACTAACTGTGGTTCATGGTACCTCATGAAATGGTGGGTGTAGTCTTATGGAGACAGCTGCTAGCATTTGCTCTGGGGAATGTGTGATACTGGTCTAGATAGATCACTCATCTGATCTGCTTGGTAATTACTATCCCCCTCAGGATGACATTAAATTTGGTGAAAGAAAATTTATAAAGCGTACTGCAATTTCAGATTAAAGGGTTCCTTTTGGCTTCCCTTTTCAGATGGAAGTATCTGCTGCTTAGAGTGTGAACTCATCAAGTCAGGGCACATTTCTTCTCACTGGAAGGATGTTAATGTATTATATAATATTATATATGATATATATTATATCGGTAGTGGTAGTATACCAGATTATAATTACCAATTTAATGAAATACAACCAAGGACAGAATCCATCCCTTTATCCCTTCAAATACAAGAATTTATTGTGTAATAGAATAACAAATTCCTGTGTGTAATTCATCACTTTATGTTTGAAGAAACCATTTTAAGAAGGTTTTAAACCTGGGAACACTCATCATGTGCACATAGTTTAAAAAAAAAAGTCTACTAATTTTATACATAGCAGCAAGATCAAGTGTACAATGTATGCCAAAATAAGGAGGGGCTGGTAAAAATGAAGTTTTCTCTGTCATGAAATCCCACAGGTGATCAAACACTGAAATACACGGTGGATGAATAACTAAATCCAGATTTCATTTTCATTGTTTACAAGCACCAAAGAAAAGACCACAAACTGATTAAAAGATCACTTACTAGGAAGACTTCATTTTTACTTTCAAAGTGTGCCCCAAAAACACTTCCATTGAATAACCCAGCACACATAGATATTAAAAAATCACACTAGCTTGTCCTTTAAAATCCAGTAGAACAAAGTCTCCCAGTGTTAAGCACACTGAACATAACTAGCTTCACAATTTCATTTTCTTAAGGAGAAATAATGTAGTTATCATTAAGCTCCCTGGGAAACTAGCTTTAATAATATTCTTTGGTTATCAGAGCTATCATTTTTCCTTCAGGCAGAGCTGAGGAAATACGAAGTTAAAACCATCATTGAGTGTGATAATGAAGTCAGTCCATTGCAGTGCAAGACCACAGCAATTCTTTATCGCTCCAAACGGGTTGTGGGGCTGAAAGCTGTTTCTCTGGTTGGCAGAGTTGCTGAGTTCACAGATAACTATCATTTTCAGAACATATTTTGCTGCATGTGGAAGAGCAAAATATAAAAAGTACTCTAAAAACCTTCAAAACTGAAGAGACAGGCTTACAAAAGAATTTTCACATAAGAAAAGAGAATTGCACTACCTTTCTGAGCTTCTGCCTACCTAAGATTTTAATTCAAACAGGGAGCTGACTATTTATATTTATACTTGAACTCACGTGACTGTTTTTCATTCAACTTTGCACCTTACATGCACACATTGCACATTCCTGCTCACATTAACCACATAAATGGCTAAATTCTTCATTCACTAGCACCAGAAGAACTTATTCCTACACACATTCAAAATACAAAGTTTTTCACAGAATCACACAATCAGTTAGGTGGCAAAAGACCTCTGAGGTCATCAAGTCCAACCTGAGACCAAGCATTGTCAGGTAGAACATGGCACTAAGTACCACGTCCAGTTTTTCCTTAAACACCTCCAGGGATGGTGACTCCACCATCTCCCTTATATTCCAGTATATAATCACCCTTTCTGTGAAGAATTTCTTCCTAATGTCCAACCTTAACCTCTCCTGGCACAGTTTGAGACTATATCCTCTTGTCCTGTCACTGGCTGCCTGGGAGGAGAGGCCAATTCTCACCTGGCTACAGCCTCCTTTCAGGTAGTTGTAGAGAGTGATAAGGTCTCCCTTGACCTCTCCCCTGTGGTCTCCTCCTGAGCCTCCTTTTCTTCTGGCTAAACAACTTGAGATCCTTCAGCCATTCCTCTAAGACTTGTACTCCAGACTCTTCAGCTTTCCTGCTCTTCCCTGGACCCACTCCAGCACCTCAGTGCCCTGCCTTCTTCCTTATTCACATACATTTGTGCAGATATACAAAATTATATTAGATACATAGTATATAAATACAAATTCTAACCTCCTCACAAAAAGAATGAATAGATGTAAGTATCAGAAAAAGGTAATGTAGTTAGTTTAAAGGTCAAAAACAAGGGTAAAACTTCATTAGGTTCTTCTCTGAAGTATTTATTTAACATTCATAGAGTCATGGAATATCCTAAGTTGAAAGGGTCCCATGAGTCCAACTCCTGTCCCTGCACAGGACTTCCCCAAGAGGCACACCATGTGTCTGAGAGTGTTGCCCAAGTGCTTCTTGAACTTTGTCAGGGGAGACCTCGGGAGACTGACAGGCTTGGAGCTGTGACCGCTTCCCTGGGGAGCCTGTCCCAGTGCCCAGCCACCCTCTGGGTGAAAAACCTTTTCCTTGTATCTAACCTAAACTTCCCCTGGCTCAGCTTCAGTTGCTGTTTCCTCAAGTTCTGTCGCTGGTCGCTAAAGAAAAGAGCTGAGTGTCTGCCCCTCCCCTTTGTGTCACAAGAAGCTGTAACTGCAATGAGGTCTCCCCTCAGGCTGAGCAAATCAAAGTACCACAGCTGCTTCTCATACAGCTTCACCTCCAGACCCTTCACCACCTTTGTAGCCCTTCTTTGGATGTTCTGTAATAGTTTGATGTCTCTTTAATCTTGTGAGGCCGTTCCAGCCCAGTGCAGAGCAGGACAATCCCTTCCCTTGCCTGGCTGTGATGCTGTGCCTGATGCACCCCAGGACAGGGCTGGCCCTCGTGGCTGCCAGGGCACTGCTGACTCATGCTCAACTTGCCATCAACCAGGATTCCCACATCCCTTTCTGCAGGGCTGCTCTCCAGCCTCTCATTCCCTAGTCTGTCCAGGGTTGCCTGTCCCAGGGCAAATGCAGAATCCATCATTTTCACTTGTTAGACTTCATATGATAGGTGCTTGTCCAGCCCTCTTAATTTGTCAAGGTTTCTTTGCAGGACCTCTCTTCATTGACACAGTCAGTTACAATTGCAGAGCTTCATATCAAACATCTACAACCTAAAATGCTTCAAAATCCATTTCCATTTTCTAAAAATCCCTCTGTACATTCCTGAGCTTATATTTTGATTTGTGGTGCATACACACACTGGTGCAAAGAGGCAGCTGCTTCTGATGTTATGAAATTAAATTTGTATCTGTGTTGCCTCCTGTTACACCTTTTGAATAAAAAGCTTTCTTCTCCTGGGACAGAGGATAGGCATAGAGTAACTGTTGAGGTCAGAAGTTTTGTTATCCTGATTTGAAGTGTTGTTCAGCTGTACCTCTAAGGGCAATGGTCTTGGCAGTTCTGGGGAAACTAGATAAACGTCATTTGGGACATCTTCTGTATTGGAAACTCTGAAACAATTTTATATGAAAAAATTGAAACAGTGCCTCTATAACACTATCAGAGGAATGGGGCTTTTAACTTTCTGAAGTGCCTGTTAGAGAGGCCATACAGAACTCATCGAATCTTGCTGCATGAAGTACTTTGCTAAGCCACAAGCTAAAGGGAACTAGGGATGTTCCAGAGAGGGTGCAGTATGAGCCACATGAGTGACATCCACAAAAACAATGAAACAATTAGGTAGCCATAGTAATAGTTACATCTCCTCCTGAATTTAGTACAGCAATGGTTTAATTAGAGCCTCTAGTTAGTGCTGTGTGCACAGGAAATGGAGATGCTTCAGCAAGTCAGCTGATGATGCTGTAGATGATGGCAGGAAACTAGGCTGTTCTTGCATTTGTGCCAAGGTCCATATTGCTATGTAAATAGCAAATGACCCTGTAAGCTGCCTGTCTACAGGGCTCGTCAAGCCCAAAGAAAGAGTTTCAAAATAACTTTAAACAGAATTGCCTCTCCTGTGGTATTGTTGCATGCCACTTCAGATGCCTAACTGGCAAAAGAAAAGAGAGATAAAAATTAAAACACAAGCTGAGCTGATAAGAAATTACACAAATTATGAAGGTGCATTGTTTGCTAAATGATACTGAAGCAAGAGAATTGTGATAGACATTACATATTTAAAGACTATAAATGCTTTAGAGGGATGCATTGAGGGCATATAACTAGGTGTATTGGGATGGTGCTAAGATTAAATAAATTTAGACTGAAAGAAGAAGCAATTTCATAAAAGCAGGATTTTATAAACTCTAGAATAGCCTCCCCAAGAAAGAAGCTAAAATATCCTTGCTTAGCAAATTTAACTCATGTTGAAATACATACTTTTCAGTCCTGTTGCTTGTGCTCTAGTTTATATATAACAGTGTCTTCAGGGGGCTTAGTCCCCAAAACACTTAGAATATTTATTTCTAAAGAAAGCAGACAGTTAAGAAATTGAACCAAATGGAAATTTTTGAACAGTGATATTTTCATAAAGCTGTTGCAGACAGGAAAGTGGTGATCTGTGCCAGTCGAACCACTACAGCAATGCCAGCAGCTAGCCAGTTACTCATGCCAGTGGCAATAGCTGTCCCCAGTGTGACCAAACCAACAGTAACAGCTGCTTCTATTTTTGCCATGATTCACGTGGCCACAGGAAAGGCAGCTTGATTTTATTTCAGCTGTGTCCTAATCATAGTCCTGCCTTTGTGCCTCATCCATAGCTGTGGTTCTAAACCCCCCACAGATTTTCCATACTGAACAGAAACTGACATTTCAAGTGTGCCAGGGCTTGTGAAATGTTAATTAAAGCTTCATGTTGCAGATGTGATGCAGAGATTATCTTTCATTCTCCTTCTCTGCATGTAATTTCTTCTTGTCATTTTTGCTGGTATCTGCACTGTACCTGAACTTTTGTCAAGGAGCCTGTCCTAGCTGGGACTGACTCCAAGATGTATTATGGCTTTCCTGTCTTTTGGTTCTGTGGCTTTGTTTTCTGTTAATGGCTCATGTGATTCAGAGCTGCAGCATAACCAGGTGCTGCATGCACAGAGCACAAAGCAGAAGGTCTTCCTTCACATCCTCCTCCAAACCCAGCCTGTCACATTACAAAACACTAGCTCTGAGCTATTATTGACTGCTGTTAAAATCTAATCTAATGAACAGTACACCAGTTAACTCTACGTTTTGGGCTCTGATTCCTTTCCTCAGTAAAATCATTTTAAATACCTGCACAGAATGCTGTAATCCTGTACAGAGATGGGGCAAGTTAGCTTTGAACAAATGTGCACAGATATTTGGAGCAGTTAAAGCAGCCTAGAGCTCCATGCAGATAATTTTACCTGGTTGAGAAACAGGGAAAATCAGCCAATGTGGTATGCAGCACCACATGGCTTTACTGCTTCTAGTATTCAAATTTACTAATTTAGATTGCAATTTTTTTTTCCACAGGACTGCATTGTGCAATTTCAGTACATAGTAGGTAGCTCTGTACATAGAGCATTGCCCACCCAAATGGTACAATAGCTCCTACTAATAACTAGTAAATCTATGATCTGTTTCTCACTAATCAGGGAAATGAAAAAGCAGCTTTGTCTTTCAAATCCACATGGGTTTAGAACCTTCAATTTAGCTTTATTAAAGGAAATATTTCTCTCTATATTTGCTTTTACCAAATATGTTAGCCTATAAATGGGTGCCTTTGTCATTTAAATACTCATACTGTTCTAATGCACAGTTTATTTTGAATGTACACTTATTATTTCAACTTTTCACAGTAATTGAATTCTCTTTATATATGCTGGTATGAAATTATGCTAGTTTTGACACAGTTAAAATACAAGCATTCAAATTATCTAGATTATTTGTGCTCCTAGATAGCATTAATAAAAATTGTTCTCAATTTTACAAGAAATTTTGCTTCTGTTGTCAATTGAACAAAGAAGTGTTTGCTTTTTGATTACCTCTAGTCATACTTGGCATATTTTGATGTAATTATGATTAACTATATACTTAATTGGCCAATGTGTCTGTGAAATGATCTTGTATTTCCCCCTCTGTTCAAGCTGTAATATGAAATAATTGCACTCAGAATAGTGTGATTTTAGGATAGAATATTAGAACCTTTTGTCATGGGTAGTGAAGAACAATGTGAAAACTTTTCTATTCAGAATAGTTTGGCTTTTCTTTCTGGTGGGGAAGCAACACATTCAAATTTCAGATTGAGAAGAATTTTCAAAAGTGGATGGGATTCTCTCACCCTTTATGGGCTTTAAATCAGTGACAGGACTCTGCAGAAATAATTTTGAGTCAAAATTGTCTCTGTTCTTTACAGTTCTGTGATTAAAATGTTCTTCAGGTAAGTCAAAACATGGCATCTCATCTGCTCCAAGATTCTGTGAGCTAGAGAAAAAAACCCTGTAATGTGTGTTTGTAACTATATCTCTTAATCTGCAAAAGTCACTGAGAAATATTTATCAAAAAGAGATGTGTATGTGAATGTTAATCTACCCATCCATTGTGATACAGTTTGAAGCTAATGTTCCCCAAAATATTTTTGCATTTCTAGGTTGCTTTTTTGTAACTTTTTGCAATCCTTCAGAATAAGCAGAGCACTAAATGTCTTAGATCCCTAACAGGCTACATATTTGTCTTTCTAGTCTGTTCATGCTTCATTTCCCTCATTTCTCATTTGCATCTATCTTTTGCAGAGTGCAAAAGCTGTGTAGTAATGTGCAGAAATGGTTTAGAACAGGGGAGGCTGGTGATTCAGATTTAAGTGCAAATCCACTTAATTCCTAAAGCTGCATTTTTTTAATCCCTATTTTCACAAAGACTGGGGGGGGGGGATTGGAAAGCAACAAAAGAAGGAATGGCATATCCACTTCAGATTTCTGTAGGTACTAATCCAATAAAGAAGTTAGTCCTTCTTATCTGGAAATTTTAAAAGACTCTCTGTTTTCCAAGAAAGTGAAACATTCACTGCAATGGTTGAATATCTCCTATGGTGTGATACTTCTTCACTTACCTATTGGGATGAATTATATCTACTTATTTTGAATAGGCAACTCTCTATATAGGTTGTCAGAGCTTTGTCCACTTTCACTGCAGAAACAGGACAGGTAGTATGGGATGCTGAAGACGTAAATATGATTGTTCAAATTAGTTTGCACGATAAAAGAAATTAGCAGCCCTGGTTAAGATATAGGAATTGATTACATCAGTACAAAATGCACTAATCAAAGCCATCAGTGCAGGTAATTAAGTGAAACCTCTTTTATTTTGAATAAAAGCTCTGTGGAAGTTGTGGGTGCTGCATCAGGAGAAGTCTATTGGCAGTATGTTGAAGCTAAAGGAAAATAATGCCATAGACCATTTATATGGAATTGCAGAAGCACATTCATTTCCCCTGTCAGAAGTTAGAATTAGCCCAACAAATGTTGTTTCCAAATGGAATTACACATTAGCAGGGAAGTGGTCTAGCCACCACTGTGCTGAGAAGAGCATCCCTGAGCCCTACCCACTAGGTGCAAACAGCAGATTGTGTTGTATTAGAAAGGGTGCAAATTAACAAGTCAGATTTTTTATTTATTTGGGAAGTGAATGTTTCACTTTTGCAGCATTTAGTTTATGGAGTTAGGAGAGCAATTAATTGATTTTAAATTAATTTTGTATCAGAAAGATGCCATTCTCAGTAAAGTATATAAGATAGAAAAGAGGGGACAAGTGAAGAAATGTAATATCAAACTTCATAAGAGTTGTTGGAAGATAGAAAGTGAAACTTAGTGTTTGTCATTAAACATTCCACTGCATTCCCTGAATGCTTGCAGCCAAGTAATTTTGCCATTCCTGTTTTCATTTTCCTGGCCTGAAATCTAGAAGATACAGTATGTAGCACACCTGTCTGAGTAATGACCCATAAAACTTGTTTATGTTACATTAAAAAATTATGTGAATAAAGCTTAGCTGCAGAGTGAATGAATGACTTAATTTTATGAAGTAGTCTTCCACCCTTATTGAGAGGACAAATCACTGCTTCATTGCCCTGGCCATAAAGCTAAGTTGCATGTTTATACATTTCTGTTCACGGTAGGATACTGAAGAAAGAAGCTCAAAGCCAGAGGCTGATAATGTTTGTACCATGACAAAGAGAAGGGCTGGGGTAATAACTGGCCTTACTTTGCATCATACTGTATTTTGGTTACAAGCCAGCCAGAAAGCAATGCAAGTTTTTGTTTTGATGTAATTTGAGCTGTTACTACTGCAACTCCATTTTTGGTTTTTGTAAATCATATCTAGGCATCACCAGTTGCCAGATTTGGTATATCAGAGGTGAGTTTCTTGCTTACTTTTAGAGATAGAAAGAATAAAGTTACTTGTGCCTTTCATAACATTTTAGTACAGTATAAGAAAGGGGTGGGGTTTTGTGCTATGCTGTTTCATTTTTTGCTGTATCATTTCCTTGAAACAGGAAATAATTTGTGTACAGAGAGTTATGTGGGAGGCAAGGAGGAGAAAGATCAGAGAACAAGATTAGGGAGAGTGAGAGACAGATAGGTCACTGAAACTGAAAAAGAGTTGCCAACCTTGGTGGATTGCCAGCTGTTTCACTTTGATGGTGGTAGGGCAGTTGTCATTTCAGCCAGAGCTCTTATAAACACTGCTTCGTGCAGAAGGAAAACAAAACTCCTTTATCTAGATCTCAGAGAAAAAGTTCTATTCAAGTGCAAATTGAGTTTTGTTTGAAAGCTTTGCAGTTTCTGGTATTTGAGCCTAACCAACTTATCTCAAGTCAGTAATGTGCTCCTTGCTTCTAGCGGCAGGTAAGACAAAATTTTACTATTGAAATCATCCATCATTGAAAATAATTTTATTTTCTTTTTCAGGCCCAGGTCATGAATGAGGCTGTCTATAAAGAAATTTGGACTATGCAATAGTCTTGTAGTGGTTTCTGTGTGAATTGTAGTATATCAAATGACAGACTGCTGAACAAAGGATAGAAAAGATCTTCCAAGTTTCTAATTTCAGAATCTATTCTTATGAGTTAGCATGGAAACACCATGATCTAATGTCATCATGAAGGCATAAACAATACTTGGTAAATGCTTCTTATTGCTGTTACCTGAAGCTTTTACTGATAATATTTGAATGCTTAAAAAAAAAAAAAAAAAAAGAAAAAAGAAAACAACAGCAAATGCATTTTAGCAGTATAAATATCTTTAAAAAATTGGCTGTTACTTAGTTTGAAGTATTAATGCACCAATTTACAGAATAAACATCCTCCACTTGGCATTTGTGACTGCATACAAACCTCCTTTGATTTCTCACCTGACCTTTCCTAATATGCCCATCTGCATCCAGACCTATACACCCTGATGCTTCTCTGCCCCCCAAATCTGTGATGCTGAATAGACAGACAAGCAGATGGATAAGATTGTGTAATGGAGTCAGTGTATGACAAAAAATTAGCTTTATTGCATTAGGAGATATGACAGTAATTGCATAACTCAAGTATGAGGACATTCTGCTCATTTTTAGGAGATCGGTATTGGAATTAGAAGGAATGCTGCAGGGCATGGTGGCATGTGCAGTTGACGCCAGGCACAGAAAACTGAAGAGAAATATGATACAAAGATCACTGTACTTTGTCAGAACTGTAGGAAGAGATGAAACAGTAGGAAGTTACCAGCTAGCAGTGAGGAGAATTGGGAGTGGGTATTTTGGGCCTTCAGCTGAGTCAGATCATGGATTTCAGATGGGTGGTGTGACCTGTGTTTAATAAACATGATTGTGGATGGAGATATGCTTGGCAGAGCTCCGTGTTTGCAACCTTTCCTTTCTAGTGAGCACTATCAATTTGTCACGTTTTGTGAGCAGTAAACACCTCACCCTGATTAGTAAGAGAAGAATAATAATGATAGGTTAATAATTTCTTTTCTTTCTGGCAAGTGTTGTGTATGAAAACACGTTGTCAGAGAGAGCTCTCTGACTTCTGCCTGCACCATCCCAATGCTCACTTCTAATCCTTCTGGCCATTTTTTCCCACTAAGACACTGTGTTTATTTCTGTCCCTGACAACTGTTTGAAAAGTTGTATGCCTTCTGCATGGTGCTGTATTATGGACGATGTATTAGGAGTCATATATCCAGAATGCCTTCTTTGCAGGTACCTAATAACTGTGCCTCTGCTCCATAAAGAAAAAGTCTATGACAGGTTTATTCATCTTTTTATTTCCTTGTTGTGCTCTGCTCCCTGCTGAAAACAAAAGGTTCCTTTTCACTTCAGCCTTCTTTTCTCTTGTCTGGTTTGTAAATGCTGGGTGAATTTCATTTGCGAGGATTGCTTTCATGCCCCACAGACTGCCAGTTACCAAAAAGAAATTACACAGGCTGCTGTTTTCAAGGATCAAGCAGAAGTTTTGGACTAGAGGGAAGAGAAAGCATAATACGAGTGACAGTCATCTTTTCTTTCAACACCAGGAAGGAAAAACCACTTAAAACATAAATTGGTTCATGCCTGTGCCTTTGGAGACTTTAATTTTGATCTGATTTGAAATATGTAGAGGCATCTTGTCTAGCTTAATTCAGCTTTCTGCCTACTTCTTGCAGAGAGTACAACTTTGTTGGTGTTGGGAAGATTTCCTATGATTTATATCCCAAATATCTAAATGCTTCGTGCATGTTCCAGGTAGATGATGGGAATTTAACCCAAAAAATCTGCTTCATGGACAAGACTATTGCAAAGGCAATAATTTAACTATCTGCTGTTGGATAAGTTGACTAGACCAAGAAGAGAAGGGAAATGATGTTCTATTTAGTTGCATAAAAAAACCTTCTCCTAGAGTGCATTGTCCCTCCCATACTGTCCAACATGTAAGGTGAGAGGGCAAAGTTTAAACCAGGCTAAGAGATCGTCAATAAATTCATTAAAGTGTACATAGCTCCATGTGATGCCTTACAGCACACTTTAAAAGACCAGATAGATACCATTTGCTCAGAGAGTATGCACTCATGTACTCCAAAAAGTTATAGAAAAGCTCCCAGTCATGTCATTATGAGGGCTGTAACTATTTCTCAGGCCCACACACTTACTGATGTGTCTGTGTACTACACCCTCCCACATCATGTTCCTCACCTACACACGTCAGTGCTCTCAGGTACAGCAAACTCCTTCCCACAAGTAGCAATCGTGTTCAGCAAACTCTGGGCACCAAGAAACACGTGTGCCCACGCTCACACTTGGCATGTGCAGCAGACACAGCTTCCCATGCACTCACACAAGTGTAGCCAGGTCACATCAGCATAGCCCTTAAAAGCTTTCTGTGGTTTGCACAGGAAGGCAAAAGGATCACCTCCAAAAAATCTCAACTTCTTTGTCTGTTGTAGGAGAGTGCAGAGAAATCATAAACCTTGTAAAGGAGCCTTTCTACAAGAGACAATAGGAATTCACTAATAGATCTAGCAGAAAGCACTTGAATATGATTTAGGATTTTTGTGCAATTTTTGAATCATGCATTTCCCTTTCACATCATTTCCTTTCAGTTCTGATGTAGGTAGGAAAAGCTTATGTAAATTGCAGGCAGAGGGTCGTGATAGCGTCAATGGAAATAGCTCTTAATGAGAGTATTTGTTCTGCTGAGCTGCCATGTGCTAGAGCCCCATAACTGTTTCAAAAGCTGGTAGCAGCAGTCCTGTTCTCTTACTTTAGAAGTGCATCTCAGATAGGTGTTAGTGCTGCTCCTGCTAGCTTAGCCTGAGGGATTTCTTTTCCTCTAGTTCCCTTGAGTGAACCACTGTCACATAAAAGCAGAGTATTCCAGGCTCAGTGTTGAACTCTGCATCAGCTGTCCCATTACAGGCAGTAGGAGCACAGGGTGGTCACAGTTAGGCTTTTGGTTTTTACCTGCTATGCTTTTGTGCAGGTTTTGGCTGATGTGCTTGTGCAGGCATTGATCAGGTTGCTTTGTAATGCTGATACATAACTCCCAATAGGATATCCCTAACTTTTTTGTCTTCAGCCCATTCAGACCAATAGGAGTGAAGACAATCTGTATATTGTAGCTATAAATTTTGAAATCAGTTTTATTGCCACTGTTTGCTGACTGCCCATAGATATCCACCCAGAGCTTTCAGTGTGAGGCACTGCAGAGCAAATCTTAACTATGGCTTGGAGCTTGAGGAGTAAACAGGAGAGCTTGAGTGTTATGGAGTTGAGCACTGCAGAACTACAAGTATACTGGAAATAAGAAAAGCATTTTATCTAAAGAATAATAAGCTGTAGTGATGTTATTTTGTTTTACTACTGCAAGGCATGAGGCCAATGATTATTATAGTACACTGAATTTCTTGTAGTGCCTTCCATCCTAGCAACTCAGAAGGCTTTAAAACTCAGTTTTCTTACCCATCTTGGTGAAAATACAATTATATCCAGAGCTAACTGAGGTTATGGACATTTGAGTGGATTTGAGCAAAGAAGAAAATTCAAAACATGAGTCTTGGGAGAATTGGGTCAGTTCATTCCTTTTATGTATTTCCCATATGATCCTAGGGAAGATAGCCTTCTGGTGCCTTTAGTGCCTTCTGAAAGTGAGGTTAATAGTTTTTATATCAGTTATAAGGATGAAACATAAAATTTGGTCAGATGCTATAATAGTGGTGGCCCTATAAAATAAAGTCTAATATGAGAACCGAGAACAGAAACTAGAAGTCTGGACTTCTGCCTCTGACTGAAATAACAAATTTTACTTGATCTATAGCTTTATATTTTGCAGACTTTAATAACAGAAGACACTATGCCTCTGTTCTATAAGGTCTGCAATAACACAGCTTTTTATCCTTGCAAAAGTGTCATGGGAAGTCCTGCTTGGGTTTCTGGTTTCTCAGCTGATGTTGCATGTGCAGTTGTTATTGCCCACATAGAAATCCTCTCAGCTTCTCAGCCCAAAAAACTACATCTCACTGCCTTCAGAACTATCAATCATCAAACTCTGGGCCTGGCTATTTTCTTTTTTTTTTTTTTTTAATCCCCACTGTTATGATTAATCTTGAAATGGTGACTCCTTTTTTTTCCTGCAACAGACAATAGCCTGTTGAATACATTTGCATGTACTTTATGTAAAGGAGAGAAATAATAATACTATCTATGAGTTTATTGGAATCAACACTGTAATTACTCTTGCTTCTTAGGAAAGCAAATTTCTGGCCAGAAGAAAAAGAGCACACAACTTCTGCAGAATCATAAAAAGCCTTTAAACTTCAGAGTTCATAAGTTCAGTCTCCTTAAAGAGCTATGCAGATATTTTTCTGCCCTGCAAGTAGAATTCCCCAAGTGCATGCTGCAGTGCTTATGTCTTTAAGCAACCATTTTTGATTGCCCTTTTTCTCATCCCTCCTTATCAAGATAATGGCAAATTATTGAAGCCATTGAAGGGTTTGCAAAGAAGAAAGAACTAGAAACCTGGCACTAATTATCTAATGTGAATTTACTGGAGGGACATTTATAGGCTTTAACTCCTAAGCCACCTGCTTTTACTCCCTAGCTGGAGTGCTTCCCTTATTCAAGGAATTGCTGCTAGGCTGTATGTGTTTGCCCAGGAAAGGAAAATGGGTAGGAAAGTGAAATTCTCTTCCCTTAGCTGAAGCAATCCCATGCATTTGGCTTCCATGTTGCCTTTTGTTTCTCAATCAAGTAACAAAAATTGATTCTAGCACTTTTGAAATCAACCACGTTAAAGCAGAGGTTACATGGTCTTGTTTTTGGTATATCTCACCCTAGTCTCTTTTGGGACCATCTTTCATCATAAAATGGCACATGTGGGAGGACCTTTTGCTCTGACCTTTGAAGAATCACTGGTAATAGCAGTGGCATTTGCACAATCACTGTTCTGCTTTTAAGACTCATTGAGCAGTAATACTTAAAGAATGTTAGTCATCTTCTAGTAATTATGTAGAGCATCTATATATTAGAAAGAGGTTCAGGTTTCAAACATAATCTTTCTGGATTTCATCTTGTCTTAAATGACAAGACTTTTATAGTGAATGCTAAACTTCTTCCTGATAACTCTTGGATACACCTTAGGCAAGAGCTGAATAACCTAATTAACAGCCTTAA
Source organism: Oenanthe melanoleuca (assembly GCF_029582105.1). Taxonomy (NCBI): domain Eukaryota; kingdom Metazoa; phylum Chordata; class Aves; order Passeriformes; family Muscicapidae; genus Oenanthe; species Oenanthe melanoleuca. The sequence goes on from NC_079339.1 coordinate 40,958,660, forward strand.
TAACCATTGCATGCCCCAAGCACGATGGGTGCCACCAAGTAGAATTTTTCACTCATTTCACAGTTCTGTTGGTCACCAGCACTCACAATTTTCCCTGGAGTCAGCACATCATTCAGTGCAATTGCAGATCAGTCCCCAATGTTTGCAGGAACCCATTCTGCACTCCAGAAGCTTTAAAGCATTACACCTTACTCTGTGTACCTCAGCTTCTTCATCCTTGGGAATATTAACTTCTTATTGCATTCAGGTGGAATCCAGTAGAAACAACTAAAACTACTGGATTCTTACCAGGTTGCTCTGTTGTAAACAGGAGCTGCCATCTGGCTGCTATCTTTTTACTCTCATACCATGAAAGTTTTGAGGATCAGGCAATATAAGGAAAACAGTCAGGAGCAGGTCTAGATACTAAATTTCAGCTGTGCAGTTGGAAAAGTTCAGTGAATTGCTTCTTTCTGGTGGGGTTTTTTTCCCCTGCCAGTAGTTATTAAACTACTCCACTAATGGCTGCAAGCCCTAGGAGGCTTCCAGGTGAAAATCATTCAAGCTTTTCCCTAACAGACTCGATGTGGGGAGAGCCAGCATGTGTGCAGGCTCAAATTCCCAGGGCTCTGCAATTTGGCTTAACCTTCACAGGAATGCAGGAGTGTGTGGCGGCAGCACAACCATCTGTTTCAGCAGGGCGTTCAGCTCTGGTGCACTCTTCTCTGCACTCTGATTAATTGCAGCTGTGTACAAATTACTTTTCTCAAAAAGCTATTTATCGCCCTCAAATTAACTGCATAGGCATTAAACCACAAACAAATAGGCAAAATAAGAGCAGCAATGTAAAAGTCCGGAGTGGAGACCCGGTTTTGTCTTGGTCTTGTGTCAGCGGTGTACAGTGAGCGATCACGGCTTTCCTGATGGCTGGCGAGCTGCAGTTCTGTCTTTGTCAGCAATTAATTCAAGCCCCAGCACGGTGCTGAAGGCACAGGGCTGTGACAGGCGATGGCAGAGACACAGCAGTGACACCTGTGCTCTTGGAGTCTGGGATAAATGGTGCTTTTCTGTGGTGGCAGAGACGTGACAGGCAGCACTGCACAGCCAGGTGTGGCCAGATGTGCGTGTTCCCTGAGCTCACTGCCGTAGAAAAGCCACCTGTGTGCTTCAACACAGGACAATGGCCATATCTATCAGCACTTGAACACCCTCTGTGGAAGGAAGTCATGCCTCATACTCAGGTATAGTGTTTATGTTTCATTTCACCTGAAAATTCATTTCAAAAATGCAACTTCAAGTTCTAATGTGTCCTAAGACATATATTAAGCTGAAAAAAATCTATCGTATTTAATTTTAATTTGCTATCTTTAAAAAGCAAGTAATGCTAAGAACATGTATTACTGATCTTAAAGTGCTTAGAAAACAATCACCTGTGACAATAATGCTCACTGCAGATGGTTTTATTTTCTTCACTTTAAAGGCAGTGAAGCTGAGGCAGAGAAGAGCCTTGTGCTCTGCTCCTTGTATGACAGAAAATGCAATTGAAAAGACAAGCATAAAGAAACAAGCCCATTTGATTCTAAGTTCTACCAGGCTTATAGTTTTCTTTCAAAAAGGCAAACAAACAAACAAACAAAACCTTAGGACATGCTGAGTATGCACAGAAATACCACACACCGAGTGCATTTCAGTAAATTGTGTTTTTCTCTGAAGTTTGAAACTTAAAAAGGTACTCAGTGTCCTAACTTTTTTCATTCCTTTTTTTCTTTCCTTTTTTCTAGAGAATATACAGTAGAGATAGTTTGATCGTTTCCTATGATTATTAAAGTTGAGTATTCACTCTGTACAAAAGACTGCAGAATTAACAATACATTGCAATTACATGTGCCCTCAAATGGGAACACAGGCTTATTACTTGTTTCAAGTAAAATAATTACTTAGAGGAGTGACACATTGATTACTAATTCTTCAAGAAGTTATTATGCCTTATTATTTGAAAAACAAAGACTTGAAGACAGAAATACAATTCTTGCTAGAAGTTGCTCAATTTGATACATGATTTTGACTCAAGTAATTGCTTTGTTAAAGCTAAAATGTGCTGGAAAAGCTTGAATTTGCTTTGTTAATTCTACATAATAAAACAACTAGTATTAATAATTATTATAAAACTAACAGCCTGCTGAGAATGAACTCCTGATTTTTATTTGCTACCACAAAAATAGCATTTAAAACTGTTGATCTGTTTGAACCACACTATAAACCGGTCAAATCCAGAGGCACAGGAATGCAAATACAGCAGCTTTTTGCAATTATCATTTTGTATTCTTCAATGTTGATAGGTGGATGAAAACTCCAATGATTTGAAGGTTATATGCACAATGTGGGAGCTACATTTGCTTCCTTGCCAACCTTGCTGCTCACCAAGGCTTGTGTCTCAGCTGGATTCATTCACAACACTATTCCCCTTGTGAGTTTTGAACACTAAGACCTGAATGGGAAAGTGATTTGCCTCTAAAGTGGAGATGAGAGGAATTAGGTCTGCTCCACCAGTATGGTGCAGAAGCCAGGCAAGAAGCAGTTGGCCTTACACATGAAATTAGGTTGTGCTCCATGATCCTTCAGTAGCAGGAAGCAGAATATTTACCAGGATGGCCTGTGGGCTGGTGATGAAATTAATAAAACTGAGAGAGAGGTAGTAATACCAAGGCCACTACCAGCTCATCCTCATGATTAGATGGGAGGAGATTATTCCTGTTTGTGGAAGTCATATTCCTCTATTTAGAGAATGTCTGTGGTTAAAAAAAAATCAAACAAACCACAATTTGAGTGCATTCAGCAAAGATAACTTTCTTGCTTTCTTTAACATAGTTTTGAGTTTGTGACAGTGACTGCTGTTAGTCACCTTCATCTTCCACATTATTCCTACCTAAAGCAAACCACAGGTTTTGGGGTTTTGCTCGGTGAGTTGTTTTTTTTTAATGCAACCAATAAGTTTTTCCCTGAGAAGCAGTTTTTAGGGCTGCTGCAGGTTCCTGGGGACAGTATCAGCATGATGTCAGTAAAGCAGATACCTTCATGGGACATTTCTGACATTCTTACACAGGGACTCTTCATTTCCAGACTTGTAGACTCCTAATTCAGATCCCAGTTCAGAAGTGAAGAGCAGCTAGCACCTAAAATAATGCAGTTATATTTGTTTTGCTGGAAGACACAGAGATATCATTTCTTCTGGATAAGAGCTGCTTTTGAAAATTTATTCAGTGATTAGAAAGCCAGCAGGGTTCCACAGTAGCAGGAAAGCATCTGTCTTCTGGTATCTGGTCTTTAATAATTCCCAAGCTTGAGGGAAAAAATATAATACTTCTGTAAAGGATCATCTAGCATCTTTATACTCATGGAAATATTAAATTCTGATTTTAAAGTTGATCACCAGCTTATTCATATGAACTCTAAAGGTGTGATTTCATTGCTTTTTATCAGTTATAAGCTAAGGTGTTACCAAGTATCCAGTGTCCTTTTCTGCTCATATCTGCTTTTCAGTAGCTGTTCTGAGGGGCCATAAATTGTAAGCAGAGAAAGAAGGGAAGCCTTATGAAAGTCATGTGTATATTATGACTGAAGACAAGACAGGGAAGTCACCTTTCATGAGGGGAACTGGAAGCAAATGGATCTGTGAATGAAAAAGCTTTCTGGAAATCAGACTCTTCTTAAAATTTTTCCGTGATATGAAGAGACAGAGTTATTTAATCAATCAACTTGACTTTTGCCTGAAAAAAATTAAGGCACTACTCTCCCACACCACCAGTAACATTGTAATAGAAGTCTTTAATAAACAAACCTTTGTTTTTTGCTCTGTTCCACCACCCTCCTGCCCAAGCAAAGGCCACCAGTGACAAAGCAAAGTGAGACAAAGAGATGCCTTAGCATACAGGCAGATTACTGAACTGCAACTAGGGATATCTTCTTCACATTAGCATGGTTTTCACACACATCCTGCCATGTTAATTGAAAGATCTTTAATTTGCATGTGGGAATTATCTCATTGACTCTCTTTTATGAACCCTCTTTATAATTATGCAAATGGTCCAGCACAAGGGAGAAACAAGTCATTTTATTAACTTCAAAAGCAGTGTATTTAAAATAAAGAAGATGACAAAACTTGCTGATGATTTACCAAGCACTAACAATGCCAGGAAATGTATGTTTAGCCTTTTTAGCAACTGAAGACATCTATTTTATTGCAGATATTACCTAGATGCTTTGCAGATACAAAGGCATTGAACGGGCATTCATTACACAACCCTGTACTGATGCTTTGTCTCACATCTGATCAAGGTTTCTTCTTAGCATCTCCCCAAGGACAGTCAGCATGGCTCACTGTCAAGAGGAAACACTTCATATTCCAAAACAAGCCAATAACTTCATCCAGAGCTGGCTCTCCTCCAGCTTGTTCCTGTGAATTATAGTTTGGCTTGAGTAGCTGCTTCAGCAGCTATCTGAGTTTAGCTGAGAATCGTGGTCAGTATGTCATCTTCTAAGACCTAATACCTTTTCTTTTTCTATTCTATTTTTTTTTTTTTTTTTTTTTTTTTTTCTTGGAAACAACCTCATAGGAATTTGGGGGTTGAGGGTTTGTTAAAAAAAAAAAAAAAAAAAAAAAAGTCGGTTTCTTTGTAATGTGGTATTTTGAGTACTCTTACCAAAGAGTGCTTTGAAGTATTAGTTTCAACATTGTCAGCCTCATGTAGAGGCTATGGAGAAAATGTCTTTCATCTACAACAGTGCACATCTTATGCTTGCCATTGTGCAAGAGCAGAGTGCAGCAATCAGGAATCAGAGAGTTGTTAAGGCTGAAAAAGACCTCTGAGATCAAGTCCAGCCATTAACTTTGCACCAGTGTGTTCACATTGGAGCAGTGTGGAGCCATGCTCACAAACTATGTGGTAAGATTCTATTTAAGGTTGGCCAAGTTAATTTGCATGGCATACACTGATTTCAGAGGTTCAAACTCATGAGGGGATGAGTTGGTGGTGAGTGCATTCCTATGTGTGGGCTTTGATTCTTCAGGAGTTTCACTCATGGTTTCAGTATACTGTACATCCAAACCCCCAATATCTCATTATATCACTTTAATGGGAAAAGTTTAAAGAATGAGAAACCACATATGTCAGTATTTTGATATATCCTATAGTATATTATTTTTTTTATTTACTTTGCCTTTTATTATAGGGGATACATGAGTCTGTAGTTAAACTTCCATAGTTTAATCTCTTTATATTGGTAAAGTATACAACCACCTACGTTCATGCACCTCCCTCCATCATTACAGTGTGAACTCCTTTCCCTCCAGCCCAGGTTAACTTGATCATGATGACACTCAGACTCTAGGATAAGATGCCTTTGTGCTTGCTTTAGAGAACTAACCCAGCTGCAATAACACTGCAAAAAATATGTGTGTAATGTGGTACAGTGAAAATGCCTGGCCTGGTGATGCAGAACTCATTTTAACCTCTCCCCAGCCATGAGCTCCCAGCAGTGCACATTCACCTCATTGCAGGAACTCCAGGTTGCAGCATGAGGTGTCCTACCCTATGTGATGAGCTCATAATTTTTCACTTCTTTCTGTTAATGAATTCCTAAAGACAATCCTCTTTAAAAAAAAATCAAAAAACCTGTCTTTCCTTGCTCATTCTTCCCCTCCTCTCTTTTTTTATTTTTATTGTCATTTTATTCTAATTTTTCTAATCCCCTTTTCTTGTTAGGCAAAAAGGAAAAAAATCTGCTGAGAAATGTATTTTCCCTTCAGGGTGATGCAGACTTCAAAAGAAAAATCAGTCACTTCAAGAGGAGAAAAAAAAGTTTAATCATCAAGAGCAATAATTACTTTCTAAATATTAGCATGGCAGATAAGGAGTGCAGAATTGAAATGGAACGTGGGGATTTCTCACTTATTCATTATATTTGATTTCTAAGTTTGGATTTTCTAAGGCCTTATTCTGTATTGCATCTCCATAATGTAGTTATTATAACTGATAACGCATCAAGACAGTTATCAGTTTCTGTCTTTGTGTTTGTTCAGAGATAAAAGATGGCAATTTGAACAGTAACTGCCTTTTTTTCTCAGCTTGATCTCTTTGCTTCCTCCTGTGTTCAAGCGAGGCACACTTTTTTTTTCCATCCATTTTGTAGATGGTCTGATGAATTGAATTTGTTCAGTGGTATGTTGGGCTGATCCTTAAACATCATTGCATTTAAGCCACTGGAAAACCCTTCCTTAAGAACTGGTGTCAGATTGTTGGTAGTCTCTGAATGGCAACTGAGTTAAAACTGGTAGCAAACCTGGTTTTCTATCTGACAGAACACAATTATCTGTATTCCTCTACTTGTGAAAGCAAAGAACTTGTAAACATCTTCACACAAACATGCCAGTGTTTTACTACTGCAGAATTGTTCTTTAAAGTATTTAAAGTATTTTATTTTAAAAAATCAAGTTTGTTCAATGTTGCTTCAGAGCAAATCTGCTCATGTTCCAGAATGACTGGAAGGACCTGGCGCTGGTACAGAGAAGGTTTTGAGGGGCAAATTGTGAATTGGGAGTCAGTCTCAGTAGAAGAAATATTTAAAAATTTAGCTTGCATACTGAAAGAATAAAAGAGAAATGCTTGCTCTCTGAAAGTGTGTTGTGTTTACAAAGAGGAGTCTGAGATAACTATTTATTTAAACAAAAGGGTTGCCTGGCCCAAAGTGGCAGCTACCCAACTGTGCATAAGCTACAGCTGGAAGTTAGAAATGGGTTTCTATCCAAAACGGGAATCATCTGGAGGAAGAGGTCCAGAAGAGTTAATTCATCAAATTCGTGGCTTTATTTGATGTAGAACTGAAGTAGCTAAGTACTGGCTTCTGCACATTTAGAGGCTCCTTTTTGTTTTTCTGTGATTTGTGGACCTGCTGAGTCTGCACCTACTGCCATTTTGGTACTGTACTAATGGCAATATCATAGAGATATGAGACCACTGCTTCCTCAGTTCTGCTGAGCTCCAGTGTGATCAGTTGTCAGCTCTTTGGTGGCACAGCTGAGCAGAAAGCTTTTGCACAAGGATGCAACTTACTGATAAACATACAAGACCTCTTGATCATTTGGCTAATCACATCCTATGAGGTCAAATTACCCCACTGTCCAGGTAAAGAGTCAACCATTCCACTTAAAGTGAAACTTCTCTTTCTGAACCAGAGAAGTAATCAACTGTAAGGAAGAGAGGAAACTTTCCCTAAATGCAGTACTCCACTATGTGGCTGCTGGTTGGGTTGAAGTGGTAGGCAATCCTATTTTTGCTAAATAAGGAAGCACTTTATATTCAGGTTTCAATGAGTTTATAGCTCAGCTTCTGAATGCTAGAAAGAGCAGAAGAAAAATCCTCAACTCTTCAAAGATATCCCTTGAGGCAAAACTGAATACTGACATTGGCTGTTACAGAAATGCATTAAAAATTATCAGTTGAATTCGCTAGTGCAGCTGGATGTCTTATTCATGGGTATTTGGAGGTGAAGCTTTGGAGGAGAACTTTGGAGCAATTGGGAATTCAACCAGTGTTGGTCTTCATGGCTCCTTTCCTGCTGGGGTGGGTGAGAGTAAAGTGCTTGAAGTTTTATCTTTTGGAAAGTAAGTATGATGTTAGAGATAGTTCAGAGTAAAAACAAGTTATCTGGGACGTGGCTAGTCACATTACATAAGAAAAAAAGTAAAAATCATTAAGTAAAGATTAAGCAATGTGCTTTAAGTTAAAAATGCACTTAAATGTTATGTAAAGTGCAAAAGCCCCTAAAAAGGAGACAACAACGAGGTATCTTGGTAACTCTAGCTACACAAAAAGTGAGCTCAGTGGCCTGGTTCTGTGACCCTGAGCTGCAGAGTTTGTGGTTAAAAATAGAGAGGGGGAGGTGAGAGGCAAGGTACTGGACACAGAACAGCTCGTTAAATTATGTCTACTCAGACTCAGAAATGGAACACAAAAAGTAATATGAAATTAAGCACTTTATTATTATGGGTCAAGTTTCAACATATGCTACTGACTCATAAATTTAATTTGATCACTTTCTTCCTTAAAGAAATCACAACAGTGCATAGTTTCTGGCCTTAGAATCTGACAAAAACTCCTGTCACCTTCTCCCCAGATCTAGAACAGGGGTCTGAATAGCCTGGGGGATAAGACTACCCCACTCTGTAGGTAGTGTATCATTTCTTGTGTTTTCCTGTGTGGGATCCAGCTGTGGAAACTTTGGTTTGAATTAGATGAGTGTAATGTGCTGTGCAGTGATTAAGGATATACAAGCTACACTCACAAACAGAAGGAGAAAGATGTTGCTCTCTCTGCAGGGTAAAATACTGAAACAGGCATTATTTTGTACTCAGTCTACCAGTGACATTTTAATTTATGAGCTAAGAATGCAATGATTGCTGGCTGCAAAAATTGATTTGGTGTTCATCTGATTCAACCCATGTCAAGAGTTTGAAAGTAATTATGATAGTGGAGCTGATAGGCAGGCAATTACATTTTTGTTCTCTCTTTTCTTTCTTTTTTTTTTACTGAAGTTGTTCTTGTCAGAAGGCCCTAGAAGCATAAGTATAATCTTTGGTAATGTTATTTTGTAGACTATTAAGGTATAATCTCAGTTAATGTTACTCATGCACTAGCTGCATTCCTAAATAAAGTCTTTGTTAGCCTCTTTAGAAAGCTCCCAGGCTAACCAGATTAAGGAATCCATGTTTAGCCAAACAATCTTTTTCTGCCCATGCTTCCTCTGCACTTTCATTAATCTTGGCCATAAGTGGTATTTCCTAAGGCTGTCCTCTGTCCTGCTCTCTGTTCTGTCATGCAAGGAGGGGAGAGGCTCTCTCACCACAGCAGGCTGCAGTCAGGGCACTGCTGGGGAAGGAGGTGTTGCAGGTTCTTGTTCCTACGCTCCTGATGCAGTGACAAATTTCCCTGCTTTTAGCTACTCAGAAACAAGGATGTCAATCCTGGATCCTTTTGTGGGGGCTGCACCCTCCAAAGTGTCCAGTGGGTGCTTTGCTGCCATGCACACACTGAATGGTATGCCTTAAATTTAGGTACAAGTAAAAAAAAAAATATATATTATCCAAAAACCGATACTTTGATATCATTCTGGTTTTGAGGTAGTTTTTAAAGGGCATTTGGTGTTGTTCAAGCATAGAATGAAAGCTGATCTTTTAACATCATAACTCACCGTGAAACTGAGCTGTTCTTTCCTTATCAGCTGTCCTAAATAAGTTGCTTCTTTGCCTAAACAGCAGTACTTGCAACAAGGTCTCTTGTATCATGTTTATACTGTAGTATCTAAATAACAGAATCTTGATCTGATTTGAGGCTGTGGGTAAAATCATTATTGTTGAAATTCAGGTAATAGCTGTTGTATCTTCACATATAAGTTTCAGGTATCTGATAATGCGTAATTTAAAGAAATCTTTTCCCTGCAAATTTAAAAGCCTATGTTTGAGTTACCATCAGTATCTCTGTTGGTAGTAAAGAGCCACTGAGTTTCCTCAGTGTCTGAAAGAAGGGGTGGCAGAGAAAAAGAGGAGTAATGTTGAAAGTAGAAGACCAAAGCTTGTGAGCTTCAGGAATACTGCAGGGGAGGGAGAGGCACAGTAGGAGCAGAAAGGCTTTGACAGCTTTGGGCTGAAGGTGGAAACAGTGAGTGGGAAATGGAGACTAAAGTCTAGAAAGCAAATCATAGCACAGGGAGAGATGTAATTGAAGTCTGTGAAAGGTATCTGTCTCCCTTCCAAACTTGTCAATTATCCTTTTCTTTCATTCATTCACTCCTGGTATATTTTTCTCTTTTTGCTGAAGTGGATGAGAAATTATATTTACTTTAAATCAATGGCAAGGCATGGACTTGTATAGGAGTCTTGTTTTCATTTATGTCTTTTATGTTCACGTCCTATACAGGATTTAAAGCAACTATGCCTGTAGAAAATTCTAGATTACATTCTTTCAGGTCACTGATTTCTCTTTCTTTTGCAAAGATTTGCCTTATGGTATCTGGTTGATTGGCCTGGCAAGAGTCAATAGCTTCTCCCCCACATTTCTAAAGACTGCATTTCACATAGAACCAGATTCTGTGGTTGCTGGGTTCTGTAGTTATAGGATTTATTAGTCTGCATTCTCTTTGACCTTACTAACTTTAAACCAGAGCAGTTTCCTTAAAAGTATTTCATTACTGATCCCCAGTGGACAGTAGAGTCCACACCAGGGTGAAATGTCGTGCTCATCCAAAATGATACAAATGGTTTGAAGAGAAAGGTTATTTTGGGCAAACATACACCATACTTTTTCCATTTTTAACTGTCTTTTGGGCTACAAAATACAGCTGCATGTGATTTTCTTTAAAGCTCAGGTCTTCCTCATATTCTAATTTTATTCAGGCAGCATTTTAACATTATATTTACGCCTAATTCACTTTACAACGTGCATGATTAAAGACCATTTACCATCAAAAAGAGATAAGGAAACAAGCTGGAGCAGATTCTACAGTGTGTCCTGACTTCTGGAATATACAGTACATTCCTCATTTCTATTTATGATACCTAGTCTTCTGTCTGTTGCTGCTCTTGTGTGGATTGCTCCAGTACATTTTAAATTATTATATATAACAGTGCTCTCCTTCTGCCTCCTGACTCTGTGAACCTGACAGGCACCCCTGGAGCTTACTCAGGTGCCTTCTGTGACCTCAGAAAGTGTCAGCTTGTTGGACTTAGAATGACTGAGAAATGCAGCATCCTGTTAAAAACTTTATTTCTTCTTTGTTGATCACACTCCATATACAATTCAACAGGTGGCATTCTGAAGCACCTCAGGAATCAAAAAATCATTTCTGATATAGGGCCTTGAGTTCAAAAATGTCAGAAACCGAGGTCAGAACAGAAAAAAATACATTATTTGGCACTGATTTATGTATATTCTTAACCACATAGAACATTGAAAATTAGTTTGCATGCCAACAGATTACCAAATTTGCTTACTTTTGGGCATGTATTTGCATTCAAGAAGGCAACCCAAAATTTAGAAATTGTTTGAGGAAAAAAATCTAAGCTATTATTGTGCAACTATGTGAATCTGTGTTGTGCTTTGCCTTCTGCATTGCACTGACTTTTGGCCATCAGCTTTCAAAAACTGATCTATGATAAATAAAAAAGCTGCAGGATATGCAATGGTTTCCACATGAGAAGAGGTTAAATAGGCTGAAATTTTTCATGATGAAAAATTGGTAACCAAATAGTGATAACAGAGATTTTTAAAATCAAAATGGATCAGAGAAATTGTGACTAGGCAATGACTGCTCACAGTTTCTCCTGAAACAAAGATTGAGGAGTGAAATAAGGTAGAAGCAGGCTGAGATCAAACAGGAGGAAGTGCTTTTATATGAAATGTGGAACTCACTGCCATATGATATTATAGAAAAAACATAAATAGATTTCAAAAGTTAGTATGTCAGCATGTGGTGGAAAAGCCCATTAAGAACCATGAAATACAAAATCTATGCAGCACGGAGTTGCAGGTATAACCACTTCCTAACTGATGCTTGCCACTCCAGCTAGCATATGTGAGAGAAAGGTACTTCTGCAGGTTTCTCTTGTGCTTATGCTTTATCTGTCAGCAATGATAAATGTCTAGTGCCAGAGGCAGGAGTCCAGGCTTCAGTGGAGTTTGAGCTAGCATGACTGCACTTCTGCTCTGGTTTTGCATGTTCTTATAACACGGTCATTATAAGCATATATTTGCATTTGAGGCACTTATATCTGTGACTTAGTATGGACAGATACCAGACATACCTTCAGGAATTTTAAAGAGCCTGAAAAAAGCAAAAATTCAATATGAGACACATAACTAGATAAAGCAAGGAGGCAGTGAACCTCCAGTTCTTCATAAGATTCACAATGCAGGAATTCCCCTCTAAATGGGAAGGCCTTTGTCTGTAAATTGCATCAATATTTCATTAATTAAATTCATTTTTCTTTCTGTATTCTTTCTGTTTTGTGTAATTAGGATATAGTCATTTACAGCCAAACCTCTGCTCAGCTGCTATAAAATATTCATTTCCAGTTGCAGCTGATAATGAAACAGTATCCTGCAGCCCATTCAAACTGTTGCAAGGCGAGGCAAATTACCAAAGGGAAGGGAATAAATTCTTTTTTTTTTTTTTTTTTTTTTTTTTTAATGAACTTAAATATGCTCTGTACAAAGTGGTTTCAGGCAAAGGAAAAGGCTGCCAGCTAAAATGCAATTTTTGTAATACGTTGGCAAGAAGGTGGGAAGCCAGTGAATAGAATTTAATGAGTTGACAGCTGTCAAGCGCTCCATGGTGTCAGATTGTAGCATTTGTTTCAATCAATTGCACATTCTGGGTAAGTGGGAGACTTAGGTGAAAGGGATATCCTGGGACCAGCCAGGTAATTTGTTCCACTACCTGTGAGGTGCTGAGATTCAAAGCTGCCTGGTAGAGAGGTTACAGAACTTTGCTCTGCACCTGTTGGAAAAGCTGTGCTGAAAGCAAGTTTTGTGTTCTAATGAGATGGGTACTGGTGGTCCACCATGGCAGGGTTCTTTTTCTGAGGGTCATTTGCCTTTGGTGTTAAGCTCTGCTGCCATTTACTTCTACAGATGAGCACTGCAGGCTTTTCCCACTGATGAGAAGAATTTGCAAGAAATTCCTGCCTGCAGGAACCTCAGTTTGTAGGAACTGTGCAGTCACCTACAATATTTTATTTTATTTCAGAAACATTAAAGAGAGCAGAAGGTTTCTTTGTCCCTCCTACCTCAGCCCTGCATAACAGTTTGTTACAGTCCATATGGGAGTTCCATTTTTACAGTGTGAACTTTTCTGCTCACAAAATAAAGAACTGGATACAATCAGGGTAGGCTGCCAGGGAAGTGGTTGACTCACCATACCTGAAGGTATTTAAAAGATGTGTAGATGTGGCACTTAGAGACATGGTTTAGTGATGGAATTGGCAGTGTTAGGTTAATGGTTGGACTCAGTGATCTTTAAGATTTTTTCCAACCCAAACAATTCTATAATCTTTATTCAGATGCTTTTATATACAGCACTGTCCTCAAGGTACTGTCATAGCAACTTAAAAACACTTGCTTCCAAGAGATACATGTGTATCCTCATTATCTTAAAAATTTAGCCATGGTGTGCTAACATGTTAACAGCCCTGAAAAGGATCATTGCAAATTAGTGGCAGAGGCATCCTGGCACTCAGCTCTTCTGTGCAATTCCACAGTTGTGTAAAATGGGCACTCAGACTTGGTGCATATAGTGGGCCCCTCTGACCTGAGATTTCTGAAGCAAAAGAAATCTCACTGACTGCAGTCTTTTACTTGCAAATTCCTGACTTGAGTTGTATGCCTGCTAATAACTGTGATACAGTTAATAGCAGCTGCTAATAATTAGAGCCAATTACAGGATTCTTTAGAAACACTTTTGCCAGCCTGAAGCATTTCAGAGGAATACTCTGGAGTTCTGACAACTTCACTGCACGTCCCACAGTGCAGAAAAGCACATGCTTTGATTTTACCTGCTGTTGCCAGTCAAAACCCTGATATGGATGTAACTATACCAATTATTGTCAGGTTAGTTTGAAACATTTATTGGTAGTGTAACTGCTGGCAGAAAGCCTTCTTCAGTCAGCATTGCTGGACCTAAAAGGAACAGCCATACCAACTTGGATATGCCCTCATGTCTGTAATGCCAGAAACCTCTTTAGTATGAGTAGGCCCTACATCTCAAAACTCAGAGGCACCACCTTTTTAATTCAGTAGTTATTATGTCTTGTTTCTGGTTGGTACAAGTGAAGCTACAATAATGACACCATTGAAAATGGAATTTTAAGGGAAACTGAACTTGTTTCCTGCCAGGAGAGACCAGGCTGTGTCACAGCAATGGAAGATGGAATTTTTTCTTAGAACAAAAGTTCTGATTCTTTCTGCCTTTTTAATTCTTATGAAGAAGCAGAAACTGATGTAGCAAGAAACCTAGGCATACGCTTTTTTCTATCTGTTCAGGGACTGGAGTATATTGAATATGGGGACTCTTGCTACATTTTGGCTCCATCCTGGTCAAGCTGTCCTTTTCTATGCCTTGTTAAGACTAAGGTTAAATCCTCTATGGGCTAAAATTTGGCTGCCCATAGTCTGGAAGACCCAGATATTTCTTTGTATTTTTAAAGGCTTTTTTTTTTTCATTGCATTAAAATGGCATAATTTTTCTTTTTTGTGTGCATGTGATTTCCACTGTTGTCAACACTATTATTAGAATATGTGAGAGAAAAATTTCTCAAAATTCTGCTTTCAACTGGTAAGTGTCTCATTCAAATTTTTTATGCAGAAGCTTCTTCATTTCACAGTGGGCATGAATTTCATGCTATCTTTTAGTCCTTACAAGAGGTTATTGATGTCAAAAATGCAACATTGCCACAAAACTGACTTGAGAAGCAAGTTTACTGACAGTGAAAGAAGTATTCTGATGGATTTAGAGCTTCAAATCCTCTCTCTTTCTGACAGTGTTCCTTTGGACACTTGTTTCCTAATATCTCCCAAATTACACCGCGGAAATCTGAAGGATACAAGGAAGAACCTTGTAGTACTTAATGCCTTTATAGACAGAATTGCAGAGAAAAAGAAAGCCTCTTCACTGTGTGTGGAGCTGTTTTCCCTTTAAGCAGGTAGAAGTCTAAGTGATGTCAGCTGGTTCTTGACAGTGTTAAAAGCCTGAATTCCTTTGTCTAGCTCTCTGCTCAGTAAGTGCATTCCAGCTGAGCATCTGCAGGGTCATTAAAGCTAACATTGTTCCTTTTTTTCCATTTTACACAAACACAAAAGATTGATTTGTCTTTACTACAGTTAATCAAACTCACAACAAAACTAAATAAGTAAGCAAGGAAAATGGCCTTCTTATCCTTCACAGGGCAAATGTTCTGATTAGGCAGGGGCTGCTGAGGAACCCAGCAGTGATAAGTGTTTATCAGGTTTGTTGTGCATGGGAGTCTGCCTTACCCAACAGCAAAATTTTCTTGCATAACAGCCATTTGCAGCTTGGGCCAGTTAATGTGCCATTTAAGTGAAGGTCACTTCAGATTTAATGCTCAGGAGCCATTTGTCATGTTCCACAACTCCTGAGGTTGAAATTTACCTGGTTTCATCAGTACTTGATTGACCAAGTATGTTTTTTAAGCTGATGGGTATATGTTTGATGGGAATAGATCTATTTCCTTGCTAAAGTTATGATTAGACAAATTTCTGGCTCTAACTTTCTTAAGTTTTCCCCCATGATCCCTGGTGGTGGTGGTGGTGGTGGTGGTAATGATTTCGTTTCCCTATTTACTCTTTTGTTACATTTTTTTTTGCAACATGTGGTGTGAAGTCAGTTCCCTGTCCCTCCAGCATATTTCAAAAGGAAAACAAAATGATAATGATATAAAAACATGATTTCTAAGCAGTAGCTATTTGGCAGTGGTATTTCTAGGTGGAATATTGTCTAGAACTGTTTAACTTAATTTTTATTGGATTTTACCATGATAATGTGAGTATGTTAACAGGTTAATGGTAATATATACCTTTTGTTGAGTAAACACATGTCTCTATACTAGTGCTGATAATCATTTACATCCTATATTAAGAGAGGAAGGATGGACCACTTTTGTGACATTTGAGTTTATAAACTTCTTGTTGTTTATATATTAAAACCATCCATAGCCTTTTTTAAGCAATTATATTGTATATGTGCCTACATATAGGTTTTAGTGGCTATTTTCCTTTGTTAAATGTTGTACTCTGTTATTCAGGGAGCTGATTGGTACCTAGTTGGCCAGGATTTAGTCTGCATTTATTTATTCTACATTATGTTTATTCTGCATTTAAATGTGTGGGAACTGCCTTCCCCTTGTGAGCTAATGTGTGAATCCTGTGAGTAACAGTATTTAAATGCCATTTTCTAAGTGTGGGTTAATGTTTGGAGAGCAAGAGGAATATTTGTCTGGCAAGAATAGTCTAGCGCATTAATGTGAATATTCAAAGATAGTTGTTTATCTTATTGCACTCAGAGGTACTTATAATAATTGCAGAAGTTGTTTTAAGGCACATTTATTCAGAGTGATTGCATTTATTGTTACTTTATGAATAACATACCCTGTCACATTGGATTTTAAGTGCCACAGTTTGGACCCTACCAGGGTATTTTCTCCTTTATGAATTTTACAGTTGTGTGCCGCCTGTTTGTGGCCGATGTAACAACGAGTAAGAGAAATTAAGAGAGAAGCGGGGGAGGAGGAAAAAACTCCCCAGTTTAAAAAGAAAAATGATGATGGGCAACTGCTGTGCAGCCCTAGGGCTGGCTTGCCCATCCCTTCCCGTGGGATGCTGGCAGGATTGCTGTGGCTGGTGCACTCAGTGATGCCAGGGCACAGTGACTGTCCCTGCCAGTGCTCACTGACCTGCTGTAGATTGGGTATCAGGCTGCACTGCCATCACTGCTTAGTATGTGAACATGCTCCTGTTTTCTCCAGGGAACCATGTCTGCTGGGAGAAGATCTCCTGTATCTTTAATTTCTCATTAAGCCTCATTTGCAAGAGATTATGAGATCCCAGCAGTAGGTGCTACAGCAATAGGACTACTGATTTAATAGAAACAGGACTTGTATGGCTTTATTAAGTGATCACAGAAGTAGAAATGACAGTTAAATTGCATGTGTGACTAACTCTTTTCTACATAGTAACTGTACTTTACAAATTTGCTTCTTTGGAATCGTGTGTTAGGGGGGAGTGCAACAAGGTGTGCAGATTTTGAGGCTTAAGAGATTGTCATTAAAGCTACTGTGCTGTGCTTAGTTATTTATTTCTTGCCCAGAGTGATCCAATCAATAACAGAACAAAATCAAATACAACTCCCTCCCCTCTGAGGAAAAAAGACAAGCTAAATAAAGATGTCCAGGAGAAAATGCCAGCAAACGACATATTGATTTCCAGCAAAGGAGCAAAGTGTAAATGAAAAATATTCTTCTGACACAGTTATTAAGTGCCAGCTAGCACGCAAAGAAAAACCCATTTACTCTTACTAGAGGCTGGGTCTTCAAAGGGCAGCTGATTCATCTCAGATCATTTGAGTCTCTAACTTTCTGAAACATAGGCTTCCCTTTACTAAATGTAAAGGAATCTTCTGTATTTAGGCTTTGCTTTGAGAATGCAAAATATTTGCTAAAATTCTGATTGTATACCAAGCAAGCAGAGAAGTTGTTTTCTCCCCATTTTATGGCAATATAAACAGAAGCATGAGGAAAGGGGGCAATTTTACTGATAACAGATAGCGAATTTATTACAATATCAGAAAAATAAAATCAAGTAACATGTGGGCTCTCATTCAATGTCCTTGGCAATTTGAACTGGGACAATTGAAAAAGTTATTGCATCCCAGTGATCTGCCCTGCCCTGCCCTTCTGCTGGTGAAGTATGTAACATTTTATTTTTCAGCAAGAGTAGTTCATAGCACAGCACATTAATAAAATTATTTCTGTGGCAGTTTAAGATAATACATTAGAATGTGTACCTAAGGGACTAGAGCCCACCCCAGCAGAATGCTAAATACTGTCAATAATCTGGCTCTTTCCTATATATCTATAAGAATCATTATTCAGCTTTTGCTTCCTGTGTCCTGCTTTAAGCAGATGTTGAGAATAGCAGGAAGTTGGAGTTTATGCTGCCCCATGTGTTTAGCTGGTTTTTGATTCTTTTGAGTGGGATAATGGCATAGGGGAGAACACTCTGAATCTGTTTTCAGACCATTTCCTAAATGAAATGTCTTCCTTTTGAAGACTTTTGGGCAAGGATTGCAAAACATCATTGAGTAGATTGATGTGATATTCAGAAAGTCACATTCCTGAGCAGTGTTGGAATTTCAGCAAATTGTCCTTCCAGCAGCTCTCACTGATTTTAGAGTGGGAGTTATTGTGGGGTCAGCTGTAGTGGCTTGATTTTTAGCATTAAGCTCTTTAGTTACTTTAGTTCATGATGGGCACACCTTCTGCACCTTTCTTAGGGAGTTTTTACCTGCTTCACCACCATCTGCATAACTGTGTTTATATAACAGGACTGATGGTTTTTGTTTTAAGTAACAGTTTCTTTCAATAAGAAATAAAAATATTATAGGCAAGGAGCACAAGCTCCTTCATCAGATAAGAAGTAAATTCAATGTGAATATTCTTCCTGTGTGGTTATTCCAAGAAGCTCTGCCTTCAGTGTATAGACACACAACTTTCATCTTCAAGGTACTTCTTTGGAAGAAGGAAAATTCACATGGAGAGAAGAAATTGGTTGATAAGAGGAGAGAATGAATCTCCTCTCAGACCAAAGCTGTATCTTTTGTATTAAAACCAATAAATGGTATTTTACAGCCCAGTTCAAAGCTCTTGCAAATCTTGAAGGTTACATCGAATAGTCTGGAAAAGACTTGCCAGTTGATGCTTTCCTAGTTCAAGACAAAAAGAGCCTGTTCTGTTAGGAAAGGAAAGAAATAGAAAAGCAAGTGGCTCTGTGGGTATATGTGATCAATAAACAACCAATCTAGATTCATGGAAATTAAATTTTATTTATTTATTTAGCTCCTAAATAGTATGTAATTTCTTCAGGCCAAGAAATAAATTGAAGGGATTTAGGAGGATTTTCTTATCAGCAGAACACCATGAAGAATTACATTCTTTATGCTTTTGGGAAGGAACATTGAAGTTGGGTTAAGCTGCTGCGGTTCAATACTTCTCTTTCCCTTGTCAGGGTGCCTTGAACAGCAGATGAATTAATCCTCCCCACTTTCCTTTCTCCCCTCTTTGCCCTCCCTTCTTTTTCTGTCTCTGCTCACACTGCCTCACAACATCATCACCCTTCCCACTGCCAGCAGACAGAGACAAAAGGCAGTAACATAATTTTTCCCTGTTGACTTTCCACAGCTCAGGCACAGAACAAAGTCTCTGAAATTTGGCATCAAACCTGGTCCAGAAGAGTCAGACTTTACAGTCTTAATGAACTATTGATTTTAGCGAGACAGGCTTTTGGCTTCCAAAGGAATAATTCAAGCTTTCAAAGCTCTTTTTAATCATGACTGCCCATGAATCTAGATTGACATACAGTTGGGAAGATTATTTTTTGCTTTCTCTTACTTAACTGCCTAGTTTCTTAATCTGTTGTCTGCCATAGTAGTGGAAAAATGGCTGATTTTGTTGAGGGGTAGAGCTCTCATGATCCCTACTTAAGGTTATAATTTGACAGCAAATCAGCTTTTATATCCAGCCAGGACCATGCAGCCAGGAGATGCACTTTTGCTGGGCTACTGTTGAAGGATACATGCCTGCTGTTACCTACCAGCCTCTTGGTAGGTAACACACCAGCCCCAGTGACAGGACCCAAGGGAATGGCCTGAAGTTGTGTCAGGGGAGGTTTAGGTTGGCTGTCAGGAAGAGGTTCTTCCCCAGAGGATGGTTGGACACTGGAACAAGCTCCCCAGGGAAGTGGTCACAGCACCAAGCCTGACAGAGTTCAAGAAGCATCAGGACAATGCTCTCAGGCACATAGGGGGATCCTTGGGGATGTCCTGTGGGGGGCCAGGAGCTGGACTTTGATGATCCTTGTGGGTCCCTTCCAGCTCAGAAGATTCTGTGACTCTGGCTCTGAGCACAGCTAACTGAAAGGCTGTGCTGGACAGTTTTGGTGTCTGCTTTGCAATGACAGAGAGAAATGTGTAATGTGTTTATATTACATAGTGATGGAGAGAATGCAAATATGGACTTTATTTAGAGTGAATTAGACTGGACTGAAGATAGATGGAGCAAGCTTTTCCCTTTTAGGGCATATACACTAATGGTGTTCATACCTGGATGGCTTGAGACTTCTCCAAAGTTGGTAAAGATCACTACTGAGATTTTTCTTGGTGAAAATAATACTTTTTTCCCCCTTAATTTTATCATTTTTGAAGCACTTTAAGTAGTTCATCATTCTTCCTGATGCTCTTTGTAACACCTGTAAAAATTTATCATCCCTTAAGTCTTCATGAAGTCAGGTTATGATGTTTAGTTTTACTAAGCCTGTCTCATTCATACATCTCTCAAGTTCTTTCCTCTTTTTGGTGGCTCTTCTCTGAATTGACTAAAATTGTTCCTAATCTTTTGGCATTGAATTGTCCAAAACGTAATTTTTGAGCCATTCTGTCTTGCTGCAAGTCTGCAGTCTGGTTGAAATCAATGCCAATTTAAACAAACAGAGGATTTGGTCCTCTTGTTTCTGTATTTACCTCAAATGAGCTATATGAAGAAAAATTATTAGTTTCATGTTCTTTGACGCATTGCCTCTGCAGAGGCAGACACAACCTCAGCATGGGGTTGCAAAGGGTTTGCACATATTTGTGGCCATGTCTGTCCCATGATGAGAAAATACCCATTGTTCTATCCAATAATGAGAAGGAGAAGATTAGTACACTTTAGCAAAAGACAGGAGACCCACAACTCCCCTTAAAAGTCCCAAATTGCAGCTTCTTTTGCAACACTTCATTATGATTTTTTGCAACATTTCTAATATTTTCCCATTTGTATGCAGATTATTTCTATCTGTATGTAGTAGTTTGAGTTTGTCCAGACTGAGTCTCTCAGGTCTGCTATACTGTAGTGACCTCCAGGGTATTCTGCAAATAAAGATTAATTAAAAAGTGAGAAACAAATGTAACGTGCAGAAAGGACAGATGAAGGATTCTCATTTAATTGAATAGTGTGAAGAGAATATGAAAATTTCTTTGAAAAGCCCGGTTACCAACATATGAAAGGTGGAGATATTCAAGGTAGAAATGGCACCTAATGAGACAGATACTTTATCTGCTATCTTCTTTTGGCAAGACAGCAAATGCCTTGAGCCTATTCTTTGCCAAGAAACATCTTGATTCCTAGAACAGCATCACTAACTTTTTGCTATTCTAAAGGGAGCATTTATACTCTATACTGTAATGGATAGAAGAAAATACATAGTCCATATTCCATAATAAATTTGAGATCTATAGAAAATATAGCAGTATGGAAGCAATGGAGGGAGTAAAGTAGTTGTATTTAGGAAAAGTTTGTTGACTTTCAGCTCTGTACATTTTAGGAGTGAAAGGCAGATGCAGTGCCCAGTTTAATACAACTGTATTTCTCCACTCTTGGGAAGATATTTGTGCCTAGCATTTTGTGATGGTCGTATTTCAAGAAGCACTGTAAATTGTGGTTCCTTGGTGGCAAATAGATTTACACTTCTCTCACAACAAAGCATTAAGTGTTGTTTTTCAAATAATGGTGTTGAATTGGAAGTAACATGTATAGTGTGCAGAAGAATTTCAAGAAAAAGGCAAGTAGGAAAATTGAATCCTACTTTACCAAGTGATGCAACTGCCACGTGTGTAATTCTGCAGGAACTTGTCTGGGAGTTGAATTTATGGGTCCTTGTCTTTTCTCTCCCTCTAGAAGGGAGAACTCCATCATTCCTGGGTGTGTTTTCTTTTTGTAATTTCATAAAGCTGTTCAGTGACAGAGCTTATTTTTACCCAGCATGCTTAATCTTTCTCAAATAGTGGTGCACCCAAACAGCAAGGTGCCAAAAAACCTTTGCAGCTGGGAAACAGAAGATTCAGCACCTGCCATTTTGTATGGAACAAAGGAGCAAGGGTTATGGATCTGATACATAAATTAGGGCTTTGGGCAATTTAAAGATTGGGCAGGAATGGAGTCATCTTGAGCAGGTCTTGCCACACCATGCCAAATTTCCTTGCACTATATATCCCACTCCAGCACATACAGTGTAATGAACAAAGATTGTAGAACCATCACTGTGTCAAGATTGAAGAGGCCCTTAGAGTGAATAATTAGGAGGAGGTGATTACAGAGCTAATAATTCATGGAAAGGAATGGGGAGCCAATTCAGTGAAATTGAAAGAATTTGAAGGTAAATATGCCCATAAATCCTCTGGGGTGGACTCAGAGTTTAGCACTTTCTCCTACCCTGGTTTTATTCCAAAGCAATTTCATTAAACACTAGAGAGAGGGAGAGAAAAAATAATAATATAAATGCCATAAAAAATCTTTCAGGGGAAGGAATAAAAAGGGTTCCTGCCAGAGAGAAATTTTATTGAAAGTTATTATAATACCTATCTTTAGTTTTATGGCCTTTAATACAGGCCAAGTAATTTCAAAGCTGGGATTCTTTAAAAATGAAATACATATTTTAAAATAGTATAGTATGACTTATTATTTTTAATATAGAATTTAGCTAATATAGAGAAAGGAAAAATATTTTCTCTCTCATGTTCTTTCCAATGAAAACACAAACATCATTTCCATCACAGCATATGGAGAAGTTTCATTACTATCATTTTGCCTGTACATAAGAATGTTTAGCATTTACTATCCCTAGATCACTGGGCAGACACTAAAGCATTAATCCACTTACATCCCCTGGGGCCAGTGGGTGAGTAAAATGAGAACATTTCAAAAATGGGGAAAAGGGACTAGAAATTGGGTAGTGTTTTTGCTTACTGCCTCACAGTGAGCTGTTTCTGATGTGAAGAAATTGTGTTAGTGGAGACATTTCCAGAGTCTCTGCTCACTAGCCTCTCCTGTCTTGTGGAAGCAGAAAGTTTAATAAACATCCAGTGAAAATTCTCAGTTGCAGGAGGGTCTTGAAAGGTCTTACAAGAAGTAATGGTCTTCTGGATGTTTCCTGGACCCTGTTCCTCTGGTCAGGAACTTGCTGTTCTTTCTCACTGAAATGGCTTTCTTCCTCTGGGATGATTCAGATGTTGGTATCTTAGCAGAAGGTGTATGGAAAACCAATATGTGGTGGGACTAGAAAATCAGTTAGTGATGAATTGTGACGGAAAGTACTGAGATTAAAAATACAAGATAGGAAATGGCAAGACAGATTAGTGTACTTATCTTTTCTGTGGTTTCTAGAGATCTCATTAATGACCTTGACTTAAATTTAACACCACTTCTGGAGGCTTTATTTCTTTTTCTAACCCTCGTTTTTATACACACAAAATCAGCAGGATGGGATAAAGAGCAACCACAAAGGAAAAAAAATTAAAAAAAAAAAATGAAATTGAGATAAAACAGCATGTAGTAGAGATGGGGAGAAAAGATGGGGATTAATTGATAAAATCACGTGCAGAACCAGTTGTTTTAAAGTGCAAGTAGGGGTTGGAATTGACAGGGTGGGTATTGGTGAGTATTGCACATCACACATTTGCATTTTGTCTGAGTCTGGCTTGCTGTGCCCTTCTCTGCTCAGAATCAACACAAGCTGCAAGAGGATTTTATAGCAGGAAATCTAGTACACATACCAGAGTGCAGCATAAATATGTTGCATGTACTGCCTTAAGCTGCTTAAGAGATGGGAAATTGAACAAGAAGAAGAACAAGGGCCAGGCTTCATGACTTTTCAGGTTGTGGTACAGGGACTTCCCAGATTAGATACTGGGTAATTAATAGCTCTGGAAGGATGTTTTGACCTTCAGTTTGGCTGATCACTTCCTAAATGCTCTAAACTTTTATTATCTACCAGTATCCTGGTGCAAGGAGTTGTCCATTTAAAAAAAAAAAAAAAAAAAAAAAAAAAGCCTTGTTACCTTCCTGGTTTCATATGATGCCCCTAATATGCAAGAGGAAAAAGTAGTTATAAAGGAACTCCTTGTGCTTTACAAATACTAAATCACATTGTCAATTCAATTGGATTGATACCACATTAATATTGCATGAAGCCTTTAGATCTGAGCAAGTGGGTAATCAAATAGGTATAGCAGCTAATAATTTTATTAATTTTATTAATTTTATAATTTTTATGTTTATTTCCTATTGGAGCAAACCATCACTGTTTTTCTATGAGAAGTGTGAATTGTCAGATCTTCAACTAAGAGCAAAATCTACCTGATTTAAATTTAACCTGGAAGGGTTTTAGCACTGTCTGAGCAAGGTCTTTTAGTAGTGATGGATAGTTTATTCTTTATTCACAGTGTCATCCTTGCCCTTAGACAACTACAGTATAAATCTCCAGTTTCACTAATTACATTTCTCCTGCTTAAAAATTTCTAGCAGTGTAGCCTTGTTTACTAACTTGTACTAAATTACATTGGTGCAATTAAAAACTAATATTTTTTTGCCCAAGGACAGCTGCATTTCACTGTTGGAGGATGTGATCTCTGTATAAGTTATAAAGTTTCTGAGGACAAGTAATACTTACTAAAGTATATGTGAAAGAACCAGAAGAATTGAAAAAAGTAAATTTTTATTTTGTGCATTGCTCCTTTATTGTTCACTCACTGAGCAGACAAAATTTTAAAGCCAGCTTGTCATAGAAGTCACCAGGATTTCAACAGAATTCTTTCACTTTCTATGACTGAAAGAAAGTTTTTTTAAAAATTACCTTGACATGTAAGGCAGAAACATATTACCTTCAGTTCCTTTTAACCTGGACTCCTCATGGAAGCAAGATTGTAAAAGTGTTTAATGAAAGTAAGCATAAAACTGCTGCAAGATAGCACTCCACAAAACATTGCCAAATGAACATGCTGTGTATGAATGAGTTACATATAAAATACTTCATGACTGTTTTTTTTACAGATACTCTATGTTTATAATTTTTACTTGCAACTGACCTATCCTGTTTTTCTTTCTTGGCTCAATCTAAGCCATGGAAATCAAGACTGAAGGAACATTAGGTTCACTCTGATTTTTCTGACTGACTTCTTGGTTCTCTTTTTTGCCCCTTAGCTCAAATACAGAGAGGGGGAGAGCAAGGAACTTCTGGCAGGGGTCAGGGATATTTCATAGTGCTGGGAGCACAGGAGACTGAAGAAAAGGCAGAGTCCTCTGAACTATTTTGTAAAGGGAAGATGGAACATGTTGGAGACAGCCATAGCAGATATTAGAATGTGAAAGAGACCTTATTTAAAGCTGGACAGTCTTTTTCAGGAATAAGCATTTGAAAGTTTTGTTGATATGTGAGATTCCCAGAAACATTCACCTCGAGTACTGAAGTGCAGCTGTCCTGCTCCTGAGTTCTATGATGCTTCCTGCCTGGTGAGAAGCATTTCAGTTGTTTTGCTTCAGGAGTCATCCCACTGATCCTACTGCTCAGCAGAATAGGCAGCTCTCTGCAAGAGCTGTTAAGGGAGACAGTTTCATCAGAAGCTGTGGTTGAGCCAGTGCTGCTGAGCTGGGGTAATTTTGTATTGTGCACAGGAACATTACAACCTGTGTCCAGAGGCTGCCACAGGCTCTCCCTAATGGACTGCATTACTAATTCAACTAATTGCAGCAATTACAGGCAGGAGATGCTGCTGGGAAGAGACACCAGTACACTTCTCTCTGACATGCTGCAGTACATGCTGCTCACTAATTACAGCAGTACACACACAGAAAGAAAAAAAATATTAAAAAAAGAAAATTAAAAAAAAAAAGAAGAAGAAAATATCACCAGCTGGAAATGCAAAGGAATGTGATGAAACCTGCAATGGTTGTGAATGGTCTCAGTTTGGTTTAACTCTTTCAGAATCAGACTTTACAGCTGGTCAATCTAGGTGCATCCACCTCCCTGTTAACTTGCTAAGCAAGGAGGTGAGGTTGCATATTGGGCATACCTGACTCATGCAGCTGTTCTTCATCATGCCACAAGTGAGTTGCAGAGATATTTATTATCTGGGTAAACACCAGATTCCCAGCCCAAAAGGTGCATTTACAGAGCAGGAATTATGTCTGCCTCAGAGTGGTGCTTCAGGCACAGCAAAAAGTACTGCTAGCTGTCTGAATGCTGTGTGTTCTCTGGGTCTACCTTGTGCATTAGTCTTTGCAGAAAGCATGTTCAGTCTGAACATGGCTCACATGGTAGGTCTCTCAGGAAGTGCCTTCTGGCTGGCCCTGCATGATACTGGCACTTTCAGAGGAGCCCAGCCTCCTCCCAGCAGCACATCTACAGTGGCTGCTGCAGGGCAGCTTGCCAGCCAAGCAGCTCTGTAGCCCACTGTACTTCGTTCAGCAGCATCAGTGTGATCCACTTGCTGCCCTCAACAGCCCAGCAGGTGCACAGCACCTGTGCACACCTGAAATATTCAACAGCACGGGATAAAGCACTGGTCCTCTGACAGGAGACTCCAACTCAATGGAGTCACATTTACACAGGCATATATGGAGTGCTTGGTACAACTTAAATATTTTAAAAGATACAATTGTGAAATCGTGTTTTTTTCCTTGGATATGTAGCTGCCTGTGTAATAGCTTTTTGATTTGCAAATATCTTACTTTTCGTTTTTTTTTCCTTTGCTTCACATGCCAGACAACAGATGACATTGTTTCTTCAGCTGAATGTTCCAGTGATGATGAAGATTTCATTGACTGTGAACCCAGTACAGGTAAGTCAGGTCAGTCGTGTTTTGCTTGCTTTCTGATTTCATTTGCAAAAAACAATGCATACATATATTTTATATGTGTGTGAATGTATACATATATAATTATATATGTATATATGTGTGTGTATATGTGTATATATATACACTCATGTATATATACACTGTATATAAAAGAAGAAACTATACAGGCAAGCATCAGATCCCATGGACTTGGCAGCAGCAAAACACTGATATGTGGTCACTATTTGGTTTATATAAAGTTGTTCGCATGGAAAGGCAAACTTCCTGAAAGTGATTCCAGCTAATTAATAGCTCACGTATTTCTAGATGTTACTTTACTAACACAGTAAGAAAAAAGTCAATATGGATTGTGACAAATAATGAAGATTTATGAAGTGGAGAGGATGCACATTTGAAAACAGAAGAGAAAACAAAAGTGAAATAAAAATCAGATATTATCAATGTTTAATCTTTCTTAATTACTCTGAAGATGGATGGTAAGGGATACATTTGTCCATGGGATTTTGCATACAGTTAACATGGTAATGTGTTTATACTAATTTTGTTTCCTGTGACCCCAAAGAAATTGGGGAGCACTAAAACATTGTTTTAATATAACAAAATTAGTAGTAATTCTTGCCTTGTTATCTGCAGTGATGCTTCAAAATGTATTTGTTAAAGAGTCAGAAGAACTGGCCATGTGGAACTGACTCAACTTCTCCCTTTCAGATACATTTTGATAAATTGGTGGCTTTTCTTTCTGGTGAGATATATTATGTGGTATCCAGCAGGCAACTGCAGTCTACTTTATTTCTTACAGGCTTTTTCAAGTCTTCTTTTTTGAGGCTTGCCATGAGTTAAGCATTTCTATAATAGAGAACAGACATCATCGAATTTCTGTGTACATTTAAAAGAAAAAGAGGAAGTTTGGTTAGAATTTTTGTCTTTAAAAATGAAACATATAAATAGTTTGAGGGGGTTCTTTTGTTTTGCTTTGTTTTGTTTGTTTTTGCTTTGTTTTATTTGGCATGATTTTTTTTTTCCTTACAAAAAATACCAAGAAAGTATTATAAATGTTCTGTTTCTAATTTCCTGAAGCCATTTGAGTAATACAGTAATAACATAAAAATTCACCCAAGGCTAGTGCTTTCACATTTCTTTTCAATTTGTCATGGTGTACCTGCATTTTCAGTAGAACTTGGTCCTGCTGTAAGCTGATATTGGCATTGCATTGTAGCTGGGAACTTCCACCCATACTCTTGACTTCCATGTGATGGCAGTGAAGACAGTGACACAGACTGTTGGGAACAGGTAGCTCAGCCTACTTCCCATCTCTTTTTTCATAGATTTCTATGAGTTTTTCCATTCCCCATCTGGAAGAAAAGCAGTCCAAATATTACTAGATTGTGAAGTATAAACAATGGGAGTTTAAATAAAGGTAGTAATAAAAAGCCAGCACAGTGATTGTAGTGAAGGTGAGGCATGAGGTTAATAGGACCATGTTACAAAGACAAAGGTACTACAACTGATATGCAAATAATTGAAGTCACTTCATTAAAGTTTCACTAACATGTGAGGACTTATTTTTTTTATTTCTATTCTGATTGCCATGTATTTCAATTAAAGGACAAAATGATGTCTTTATCAGACTCCTCCTCTTGTAAATTTTTTGTTTCAAAAATCACAGTAATTTCAGCTGCTGGAAATTGTAGCAGCAATATTGTCAGCTTGTGCTGTCAGTGGAAAAATCAAAGTTTGAGTAGAAATTTGGTAAACCAGCATCTTTAGCATTATATTTCATCGTGCTGTACAGCAACATTTCCAGACTAAAAATACCTCCTTCCTGACACAGTTAGGAATCTAATGCTGCAAACAGGTACAAACTGGATTTGTAAAAATGACTTGCTTTTGAAAATCCTGCTAAGCATTACAGTTGGCAGATATGAGTGCCTACAGACGTTTGAATATCTGCTGTGAAAAATAATGTGATTCACTGAAAATCTGCTGAAGGTTGTCTCCTAAACAACTAGACATTCTTGCAAATTTCACCCAGTATCTTTCATTCCACCCTACTTCTCTTGCATAGGAAAGTGGACCACGTAAGCCACTGAAATCTGATTATTTTCTAGGGAATTCCTATGACATTGAGAATAAAAGTTAGCTTGATTATATGTAAAAATAAGTCTCCCAGATGGTCCTTGCTGATGAAATCTGCACCTCCAGATTTTGAGTTTTCCTGCTCAGAGGTGCTGGTGTAAAAAATTGCCAGAAGGAGGAAGAATATGCAGGTCCTTTTTGCATAAACATAACTCATTCCATCAGAATAAGAAGGAAAAGTAGCAGGTTTATGGGGCTTCTCATTTTCTTTGTCTATCTTATTGTCTGCATTCTCAGTGCATCCAGTGTCTGCAATACAGCCAGTACCAAAGCACTCACTCAGCCCATTCTGCTCTGGAGCACTAAAGCAATCTGAGCTGGCTTATCAAAACCCAGTAGTGCTGGCTTGGCTGAGCAGATATGTTTGCCTTTACACTTCACCAGCCACCTCAGAATTCTGGCCACACGCCAAGATCTGGTATTTAAATATGTACATTGTGGAGTGAAAAGATCCAGATTCTCTTCCTTGTGTTTTCTAGTGTGTGACTTCAGATTTTTTTAAAACTTATTGTTGGATTTTTTTTTTAATTGGCCTCATCTGAAATTGCTTCATCCTGCTCTGTTGACAGGTCACTGCCTTCTGCTTTGCCTGATCCCTTTTACAGCAGACTGAAAATTAAATGACCTAACCCAGCACAGTCTTCTTTTTGTTGCTCTGATAATGTGTAGCTTTTAAAGCTCTTGAGTTTCTGCCAAATTTGGCCTTCCATCACCCTCAGTGCCATGGTCTAGTAATGTAAAGGTTACTGAACTCACTGCTGCAGCTGTGAGATATGATACACATCACATGAACCTTCTGTGCAACAGCCAAGACAAGGGCAGCAGAGAATATTTCCCTGCAAATCAGAAGTTTTCAGATTTCAAATGGGTCAGAATCAAATCCCAATATCTAGAGGTATTACTTTGGTCTTGGTCCTCAATCAGAGGCAATACTTTACATAGTAGAGTCCTTTTGAAGCCTTTGTTTTTGGTGTACTCAGAGGTTGAAAATCCTCTGAGTCCTCTGAGGCTAAATATCATGTGAGAGCCATTTGCCAAGGTCTTACTGCCACTTGACTCTGACTGACAGTTGAATCTAAGACCTGAATCTCATGCACATAGGATCTGCATCTGAACACTTGCATCTCTAAAAAAGACAGTGTGAAGGTGATTCCCTAACTCTGCTCCCTTCGGGATTTTCCAGGCTGGCTGGAAACTCACTGTAGCAGTCTGGCTAACACTTTGTGCCCCCCTTCCAAAAGTGATTTCATTTGGAATTTTGGTAGAAAAAACTTCATTTAAAAATCAGGAGCCATCACTGGACTGAGGTAGCTTACAGACACCACCTGTAGACACATACATATACATAAGGACTTATTCTAAGTGGCAGCAATGACAGCTGTGGATACAAAACCCCCTTGTACTTTATGTAATTCAAAAGAAACCACTCGAGGTTCAGGGATGGAAATTGTCTCCTATTCATCTTCTTGCAGACAAGCCTAGACACCCTTAGATCTCTAGATCAACCAGAAGGCTTAATTAAATGATAAAGGGGGCAAAAAAACCTGTTCATCTGCCCTGAAGAAGCATTTACTTAACAGTCAAGAGGAGATCCTCTTTTTGTCTCTATGAAAATGTCACTTGTCCCAGTATGTGGCCAAAAAACTTCCTTTGGCTGAAACGTGATGCTTTTCTCTGTTATGAGTACAGGGCTGTGTTCTGGCGTGCTCCAGGGGGATCCAAGGCTCAAATATTCAAGTTCCTCAAAACTCAAGCCAAGGTCCTGAGTCTGTACTTCTGAGAGCAGCTCTGTGGTGGTTTTTTGGTCACTCAGCTGCTCCCAGAGAATGTAAGACTTGTAAGGAAAATATATTTTCTGGCAAGGAATGACTGGGAAGCACTGTGAAGAAAGAAAGCATTTATCTCTTTTCAGTGAAATGAGGAGCACCCTTACTATCTGATCGTACTGAGACTTCAAAGCCTTGAGGATTATGGTTATGCTTTCCTGACAGCTGTTGCTGTCTCCTCATACCATTGCCCTCATTCCTGTTGAGGATGTCCATTAGTGGAGCTCTGGCAGCAGGCAGGCTGGATGCTGGTGGCCAGGCAGGTGACTGGCATCATAGCCCAAGGTGCTCCTTGGACTACTGAAAACAGTGAGACCCAGACACTCACCAATTAGCCTGAAGCCCAGAGTACAGCCTCTTGAAATGGTCTGTAGGGCTTAATCTTTGTTCCCTGGCTTGACACATCCTGTGTTTCTTCCCTTTTTCAGTTGCCAGTTTTCCTTTCCTGTCAGCCCATCAATTTCCTATGTGATTTTTTTCCCCCAGGGAAATCTACTGTGTTTCCCAAAAGGCTTCATATAAGGCTGTTATTATCTAATCAGACTGGTAAGCCTTTCTGATGGGGGACTGGACACAGCAGTAGATATACCAAGATCCTCAGTTCTTTGCATTGGAAGCTACATAATGTTTTGTACACTTACACACAGGAGGCAAGTATCCAACAGATCTGCTCTCTGTATCTATAATTTACTGGCCTGTAGCCATCCACCTGCAGGCTGCCTGGGTCAGAGATTTATTTGCAGAAAAAAAGCATAATCTGTCTTCTAAAGCAGCCAGCACAGTACAAGAAGCAATATTTTGAAAGTGAAGACTTCCTTAAGAAACTAAAAGAAGTGTTGATTTGGTTGTTATCCTCCATAACTGCATCATTGTTCTCCTAACAGGAACATCCCTCCATAATCCAGTGCTCAGCTACCCCCAGTCTTTCCCTCTGACAAGCAGGAATGCTTGCCCATTTCTCATATTGTGAATAAGAAATGGCCTTTAAAGTTGTGTGCATGCCTCTGAGTACTCGGAGAAATAGACCTCCCATCTCATAAGCTGAATACCATATGGACCCAAAGGACAGGGCTTCATCCACAAGGCTTCTAGGGTGTAATAGTATCACTTGTTTGATGGAATTTCCTAGCTACAGTCTTAATCTTACAGCCAAAACAAAATCAAATGGGCAAGTTTTACAATCATGCAGATGACCTACAGGAAGTTTTGGTTTATTTTTTGGTTTTGTTGGGTTTTTTTTTAATATTACGAATACTGAGATTGGTTTTCAGCATATTGGTCTTTCTATTTATGTAAGCTCCAAAGGCCCCACCCATGAGGATATTTTATCTATATATGCACTATATGTACAGTGTGCATATATATTTATAAGCTAAAGTAATAAATTACCAATATCAGCAGTAGCCCCTATCATCCAATCACATGTTTACACAGAAATTCATGCCTTCATCTAACCCTGGCATCCGCTGGTGTGAACAGATGCATGATACTGTTATTTCTTGGTGAACAAAGCACGTTAATTTCTTTTCTGTTAGACTTTTTTCTTTCTTCTTTTTATTTATTTCTTTACTTTTGATTGATAATTTCATCTACCAATTAGCCTTGGGGCAGGGTGGGGCAGGGAGAACAAAAAATTATACAGGTATATCGATCGATATATACACAGATAGTCTGTGTATATATAGATAGATATATACATTGTATATATTTGAAGAACATTTTCTGTCGTTTCACCTCATCTTGTGCCGCATGAATTTTTGGTGATTGATATTTTAGTTTCTTTTATATTTCTTTCCTTTTTTTTTTTTTTTTTTTGTTTGGCTCGTAATCGTGCCATACTGCTATTTTTTAATTTTTTAAATCATCGCTGTATTTCTCAATTTATATTTTTGAAGTTCTTCCAACAAAATAATGATTTAATCATCTCAAGAATGAGATATAGATCTGCAATCCAATAAAGGCAACAAAATCTTTTCTTGCCATCCTCAAGAAATCCACATTTTTAAGACATCCCAAGAAAGTTGTGTGCAAAAGAATGAAGAGTATTACCCATCCTTTATTTTTATTTTCCTACTTTTTTAAACTTCTGCTAAGTCTCTATCCTGTTTTTTCCCTTTTCCCTTTTTTATTTTTTTTAAATTGAGTTCAGAGAAAAAAAACACCCAGAAGGAAAAAACCCTCCCCTTTACCCTGCACATTCCCAAGAAAAACTCTTCCAAAGTAAAGAGCCCTAGAAACTGCAGATGGCATAAAAAGAATTTTATTGCAATGCAGAGTGTCTGTCGTATCTTTTATTTCTGGGTCAGTGCAAGATCATTTTTCTGGCATGCTGTAGTCTAGCTGATGTAACTAACCATGGCCTTCATTAACCGGTGCATGGGCTGTGATGACACCATCGTATGTTCCATCAGAGCTGCGCATTCAGGCTAACCGAGCAAGTCTGTAGTGTATGATTTGGGGGGATATTGTTTTGATTTTAATTTTTATTTATATTATAATTTATTCTTTTTGGAAGAGTTATGCCAGTACCCTTGGCTGCTTCTTGCAGCCTCAGAGTTATAGATCTAGTTTTTTCAATGGGGTTTCTTTGCTTTTTTTTTTATTTCTCAGTAGTGATTTTGTGTCTTGTTTGTATCCATCTGTCTTGTCACTGTGTCTTGGAGTCCATTGGTCCAGTGTTGTTATGTGATTCTGTTCTCTGTTTGTAAGCTGGTGTTTAGCTCCTCGGCGCTCTGTCATCCCTCATCCCCTTCCCCTCCCCTCTTCCCTTCCTCACCTACTCGAGGGAGGTCCACAAAGAGGCACCAAGCTTTGAGTGATGTTCTGAGTGTCTCCCCGAGGCTCCAGGATGGATGTTGCAAGATGTCCGCAGAGCTTCATAAGACCAAGTTTGCAGCTGTTCTGTTTTCAATAGTTTTCAAACTCTGTTATCATTTCACTCCTAGAAGTGGTTTACTGACATAATGCTAAAGTGAGTTCTTATACAGCTTCTTAAGGGATTTGTGTGTACATGCTGATGTTTTAGAGTAAGAATTCCTGCTATCTGTGCTTTAGGTGCCAGACAATGCCATGCAGGGTGCAGGCTGTGTGTTAAATGGGATGTACCTAGGACTTTTTATAAAAGGCAGTCTTGGACACAGAATATCACTGTGCACGTGCAGATGAAAAGATATCTGAATATTTTTTTGAAATCCACAGTTCATCATTTTGTTTGTAGCTAGCAAATAAAAGTCTAGGATGTGCCTAGGATATCTAAGAGTAGTGTGTCTGTAGTCTGTGGGGTCAGTCTTCTGTCTGTCAGTGTGTGATGTCTGCCTCTTACTGAGACTGGTGAAAACTGGCTTGCTAA
Source organism: Oenanthe melanoleuca (assembly GCF_029582105.1). Lineage (NCBI taxonomy): Eukaryota > Metazoa > Chordata > Aves > Passeriformes > Muscicapidae > Oenanthe > Oenanthe melanoleuca. The sequence goes on from NC_079339.1 coordinate 40,992,455, forward strand.
TGTTCACTTGTATAACTTGAACACAATTCTGGAATCGCATCTGGGTGTCTTCTGCCATATGCAGCATAAATGTGCAATAATGCGTAAAGCAGAGGAAAACAAGCTGGGTTTTCAAGTGTCTGCTTAGACTAGAAACATTATTTAGAAAAAAATATAGTTTTGTTTGTCCACTGGTTCATTTCCTGGTACCTTAATTCACTTCTTTGTGAATGTACCATCCATATTAATAGCACAGGAAACTTCAGTGCATTAGGATACATCAGCTAGCATCAGTGGATCAGCTCAAGTTAGTGAAGGAAAAAGCAGACAGTTTTCATGCAGATAATGTTCACAACATCACAAAAAGCATACTTAGACATGCCTATAGTCTAGCTGAAATTCCAGTTGTTTTGTAGGAATTATTTTGTTCTGAAGAGAAGACATTGAAATCTGTGAACTTTTCTTACAGGACCATGATATAATACATTTTTAGGCTAAGAGTTACCAGAAGAGGGAAGCGATGGGATATGTTCAGGTTTCCAACATGGAATTATTTAATAATTTCATTTAACTTACTCAGGATATATTTCCTGTATTTGCAGAGAGATAAAAAGATCACTTTTCTTTCACCAGTGGGAACCAATGATTTATGCTGAGTTTAGTTTTCTTAATTCTTATGTAATCTGACAAAAATTACTGAGTATAATTATTACAACAGAAAATTAATCAATATTTAAAGCTGGCTTGGTTTAGATTTTAGATCTCATGTGGTTCTCATAACTAGTAAATCCTACTGAATCTAAAGCTTTTTCTTGGCAATTGCTTAAGTAAAGCAACAGCTTATAAAATTATACTGTAATCAACAAGCTTGTAGTTTTGTGTAATACTGCCCTCTGGCAGAGAGACCAGAACAGTCCTGTTACAAGGCAAACAGCAAAAGAAACTGATTTTTTAGAACAAGTGGCAGGTTATTGAAGCAGAACAATTGGAGTTTTAGCCCCCTGCATCATGAGGTTCAGGGTAACTTCAGAATGGAGTAATGTGCTGGTCAAGTGTCCAGGCATCCGGACAGTGACCAGCAGGCTGTGCTAAAGCTGCTGTGTGCTGCTGAGTGGCGACTTCTGTTGGCCTTATGTAGCCTCTCCTGTGCCTGTGACCAGCCTGCTGCAGGGACATGGGGCTCTCTCAAGTGCAGGAGGTGCTGTGGGAGGTCCCATTGTGCTCTGTTTAATCCTAGCAAGGTTATGTATGGATATCTGGCACTAGAAATAGTTTATATTTTTGTTTTCTGTCTCAGGGCAGGATGCTGGCTTCAGCTTTTGTGGCGTTTGTCACTGACCAAGGGGAAGAGCTGAGAGTTCAGTTGTTTAAGCCAAGAATAAAAACCCTGAACTCTGGTGTGGCACTCCCAGTTCTACTGGGAGTAGATTCCTTCTGTGACTGTGTATGTATATTGCTAATTTTCCTACCTCTAAGGCAGGATAAATGAAATACATCTAGGTAAATGAGGTGAAGATGAACAGAAATGAGATTTAATTATTATTTTAGTAGACTTTGATATTCAGGTGCAAATTGCTGCTCAACACCCCAAAATCGTTCTGTACTGCTACTTATCAGAAATGTGCAAATAAACTGTGTTACTGTTAAGGTTTTAGTACTATATGCTAGCTTCACTTGCTGTGACAAGTAATATTATCACATATTTTTATAAAGTAGGTACAATTCCTAATCTGCTTATGCAGAGAGAATAAAGTGAGGGATATAAAAGTCAAGTATTTTAATGTCAGGGATCATTAGTGGGAAATTGTTTTCATTAAATATCATTTTTCCCTCTAGAATTAATAAATTAATGTCATGAGTGGACAGCAATATATAGATCTTAAATATCAGATAGCACTTCCATCACTTGGACTTGTATCCTTGTAGAATTTCCCTTTAAAAAATTTAACAGTTTCTCCAGCCTGACTTAGCTGGTGTAAATGCAGTTTTGCATTTGAGATCAGGAAAGATCAGAATCAGCCCCACAGTCTGGCTACCTTGTCCTTGCTGCCTTCCAGTCTTATTTTAAAGCGTGTTCTCTAAACTCAAAGCCATGTGCACTGTCACATTCTGGCAATCCCTCTAGTGCTGTGCCTATGTTATCAAGCTGACACATGTCTAAAATACTAAGATATGATATTTTCAACCTGCTGCGACTTGCTTTTTGTCCCTGTTAGCTTTGATTTTCAGCTTCATAAAATATATGGGAAAGAAAATAAAAATAGCCAATGACACATTCAGAGGAAGAGAAGAGCCAGCACATGATTCAGAAACAGATTTTGCATCAAAAGCAAATGTTTGTTTATTAGAACCTTAAATGTCTGTAGCCACTGATTACTTACCTTTAAACAAGAAAAAAGTATCTGATTTCTGAAAGATAAGTAATGTCTATTAGAGAGAAATTATGTTGAGCATTTACAGGTACTGGGGACAGATACAGGCTTTTGCTTCTAAAGGTTTTTCTTATAAATGTATTTTGGTAATCATGCCTAGACCTAAGGGTTCCATATGTACCAGAAGCTCAAAGGTACTGATGTTCACATGAACTGTGACACCTAGAATGATACCTTAGTAGAGAAGGAAAACCTGTTCAGTTTTCAACCCAAGTTGATCAAAGTTTATAATTACATTAATTTGTCTTCAGTCTGCCTCTCTGTTTCAGTTCCAAGTTTTTATTTACAAGTTGTAGTGATCAGTGCTTTTTCCCCAGTGTAAGAAGCAGGGGATTCCAGCTCCTAGGGGAAATGAAGTGTAGGGTTTTTTTTAATACTACTTATCTTAAATGCTCTGTAAGGAGCAGAAGGCAAAGACCATACGAGTTTGGGAATGAAATATTTAAAAAAGAAAAAAAGAGAAAAAAACAAAACAAAAAACCACCAAAAAAGAAAATAGACTGGCTTGATTTGAAATCTCAGATATCTACTAATTTGAAAACACATTTGATCTTTGCACTAACAAATACATTATGAAAACCTTGCAAAAGAGCCACAGCCAAGGACCTTCTTTCTCTACTTCTGCTGAGTCTCATAAAAACTAAATTCCTTGTTCCCATTGGGGTGGTGTTATAAGAATCATCAGCTCCTCTTTTGACATTCAAGAGGAACTACTTTACGAACAAAGTTATAAAAGCTCAAAATTAGCATCTTTTGGAGCAACAAGGAAATGCCTCAAATTTTATCTCCACTGGTTTCACTCCATCTCAGTGTCAGAGGCATTAAAAAAGGGGGAAAGGATGCTCTGTCTTTAAGGGACAGCAGAAAGGCAAAGCAATTGTAGCAATTTTGAGATTTTTTTTTTTTAAATATATATCCATAATTCAGGATTTTTCCCCAGTACTGAAACCAGCATGACTGATTTTAGATACTAGTTTTAGCAACTACTGATTTCAGTGCTGAAATCTTGGGGAGTTCATAAATTTTGTATTTTACCAATGAAAAGAGCAAAAATAGCCCTGTAAATAGTTCAAGTTATTTTCTAATGTATCAAAATTTAAGTTTATTCTCTTCTTCTGACCTCTCTCAATTCAGTAACAAGTCTGCTGTGGAGAGCCTGGAGACCAGTATTTCCTTGGAATCCATGATTCTCCTGTATGCTATTTTTTTTAGTACTGAGACAGGGATGATAAGTATATTGCAAAACGTGCACATGCTCACTCTCTCTCTGTACATGTATGTATATTTATGCATCTGTTAATGCCATGTTTATGTTCTGGCTAAAAGAAGCATTTTGGGGAACTGAAATAGTAGAATATACTTATTTAGGAGCTTTATAAGCAAATGTGGAACAAATAGTTTGCATCTTGCCTTATCCTCTTTCCCATGCTCCTATTATGTTCTGTTAGTTAAGTCTTTGGCTTTTGTATAACTCAGAAAACTGCTAGTACATCCCATCATTTTGGGGGAGGTGTTTTGTGGGTGAGGGCAAGTGTGACTCAGGTTTGAGGTCTGGGCACAGTCTGAAACAGAGGATCCCTGTCACTGAACTCACAGCAGGGAGGTGTCTGTGGTGAGGTTCTGAATCATTTACCTCTGCCAGGGTTCTGGGGACTCTCAGAAACCTGTGGAGAGGATTAAAAAGGTTTGACAGCTGGAGAGAAAGTGCAGTGGGAGTATGTATGTATCTGAAATAAAATAAAGTGCTCCTTTGTTCATAAACTGGCCATAGTCCCCAGTCTGCCCTTATCCTCATTTTTGATGGGTGGTGCTCCCTGGAACATTGTGGATTATATTCAGTCCACTGTGGAAGGCTCCTCCTTGGCACTGGGGCTGTTCTTATACAGATCAGAGGTTTTGCCACCACGCACCCAAAAACCTCCTCTGCCCCTTCGGAGTGGGGATGCAAACCTGGGCTCAGCAAAGCATCTGCTGCTTTTGCAAATGGCAAATTGTTTGGGTCTTTAACCTTTCAGTCTCTCACACCTTTTACTTCACATGATTAAATATTCCAAATAAGCCCCAAAGGAGTTCAGGGACTAAAAGTAGTTTAAGATATTCATGCCTTAGTTATTTTTTAGTAAAAAAGGAATATTTGGTGCTGTCAAAATACTGTAGGGCCTCCATCTAGTCTGTTCTGAGCTGTCAGTGTCATATCCAAAATGAGGAAATGTTCCTTGACCCCTAAAATGCTGGGTTTGATGACTTTTTTTGCATTTTGAAATAGATGCTTTAAAAAAAAAAAGTGAAAATTCCATTCTAACAAAATCCCTGATTATGAAACAAAGTAAACTTGAGTTTTGAAGTATCTTATGGGGACTTCTTTTGTCCCCCCACTTCATTTGCCTCCTTTTTTGATTTCTGAAAATATGACTACTAAACTTCACCTGTTAATAATTTCAGAGCTTCTTATAGTTCTTTTCAGTTTTTCAATTTCTTTTCTCCCCCATTAGGTTCTCCAGAACATTAAACCATACTTTCCTCCATAGGAAACATCTGTCACTAGCTCTGTATGAATTATGTTAGAAGACTAAACCCTTTGATTACATTTATCAAAGGAGTTGAGCCAGTATATCTCAAAATTTTCAGTTGTTTTGTTCACAGCTTTTCACTGTATTTTGAATAGCAGTGGTAAAGTCCACCCCTGAAGCTGAGTGATCTTTCCCACATATGCTGTTTTCCAAATCCATCACTTTTCCCTTGGAAAGAAAAAGCAAACAAAAATTATTTTGAGAGACAGGAAAAGAGTCTCCTTCACTGAGATGATATTTTTAGAAACAGATGGCAAAACAAACTGCAGATGTTGTGCCTGCAGCACCTCTATTCTAATAACAGGATTGGTGAAAGATGAAAGCCATTTGTGTATCTCACTCACTCTGTTAGTAATTCTTCCTCCATGCAAGAAGAGCAGGGAATCCTGGTACAGCAGGTTTTTCCCTATCCTGCCTCCTCTGTAGAGGATTTACAGAGTTCTCTGCTGAAGAATGAGTGTTCTGGTAGTGCTGTCTACAGCAAACACAAAGATGTGATAGTGGAGGAAAAATGAATCCCAGTCATCCATACCTCATGTACTATTGAACCAGTAGATTTTTTTAATCTCCTGGTGGCTTTTTTTTTCTTTGCCTCTCTGATGACCTTTCCTCCCTGATGACAAGCTGCAAGTTCTCTGTGGGCCTGTCTCATAGGTGGCAAGGGTCCAAACACAAGCTGCCAATTTGGATAGTTTAAGAAACTCTTAAGACCTGCCAGGCTTGGCACGGCTCATGTAAGAACACTATTATCACATGGGATGTTTATTAAAGTATCCTGAGGAACTTGAACAGTTTTGTTTCTTTTTCCAAACCAGATTTGCTTACATGTCATTAAAGCTAATTAATTAGGAGTCTAAGCAGCAAGTCAGGTCAAAGCCATTTGAACTACTGTAGTAGCAGACATTTTGTGATTTTTTTATGATCTTCAGAATATCAATTGCTACGGATACCTATACCTTTTGCCTTAAAATCCTTGTACAAGCAGTATTGTTTGTTGTATTTTTTTGGCATTTAATCTCTGATGACAACTACACATTCAAGATGCTTATTTTAAATGAATTTTAGTAGTTATATCCTGGGGATGGCTGCATATGGGAGTGTCCAATAGCTCCAACAACACTACAGCTATATTGCCATAATTTTTCTAACAGCTAAGGGGAGCTTTGTGGATATTAGAGCAGTTGAGCATTTGCTTCTAAGACCTAAATTCTAGATTTATACACTGACAAGAGATAGTTAATCCTTTTATAGACCAGGCCCTTATGGTTTATCTGAATGTCAGAACTTGAAATAAGACCTCGGAGTCTTATTTCTTTTTTCAGTTTCCAGCCTTAGTCAATCTCTCCTCCACTTCTAAACAAAAGTTGTATTTTGATTCTCCAGATTTCTTAAATAGTCAGACAGATATACACACCAGGAAGTCATTTTTCTGGGATCTAGCCATGTTAGCTAGATCAGCTTTTACTCTGTGTGTCATACTACATCAATATTCCAATTCAAGGGAGATTTCAGCAAGTGCAAACCAAGATGATGAAGCTATTTACAGTGAAGGCAAAGATTTTAGACATCAACTTAGAGTAATGATTGTTTTTCCTTGTTGAACAGCAGTTCTTTATCAGTTTTCTCTTTTGTATTTTCTTATGCTGCTCTGTTCAGGAAATGAAATGCACAGAACTGTACACATAGTTTCAGGAGTAGTAGTGACAAAGCTGAGTAGAGAGGCACTGTTATCTCTCTGCTCCATTACAGTGATGCCTCTGCTTATACAGCTCCTACTCTGAATGTAGCTGGGAAGCTTAATAAGCACAGGGAGCTGGTGCAGAGGAAGGAGATTCTTTGCAAGAAAGGATTAAGGGATGGCAAATGCAGTCTCCTTTTATAAAATCCAATAAATTTGAGCTTTACGTCTCTGATTCGAGCCCTGGGAGTGGTGTTGGAAATAGAAAGCAAAGAAAAAGAAAAATAATATATATGTACATATATAAATATATTTATACACATATAATATATAGTAGATATTTATGAGAAATCCATGAGTATTGTTCAGTTATGTAATATTATTACAGATTTCAGATAGTTTTGGCAAATATCTTAGATATGAAAGCAGAGTGCTGGTAATATCCTGTCCCCAGGAGATAGACTGCATGTCATATTTTAGGTTTCTCTGATTCCACTGTAAGAAATGATGCACATGCTGTACCTCTCTCATTTACTGCTAATGTAAGTTAGCAATAATGCATGTAGCATTATCAGTGTAAAACTGCTGCAGGTGAGGAGCAAATCATGCTCCTAAGTTTCAAAAGTAGGATTGTTTGCCAGAACTGAACATTAGATCAGAAAGAGTGAATTAGGTAATTCATAGCATCTATAGAAAAAAAAGCCAATTGTGTGTACAAGGAATTCCTGGGAGACTACATTTGGTAATAGGTTTAAATTACCAAAAGCAGAACTTTCCTGCTGCATTCCTCACTTGTTTTATATCTCTCTTCCAAAGCTTTTGTCCACAGCATTTATGAATTGGATATTGATTTTTCTTTTGGGAAAGGAAGAAGTCAGCACTTGGATCTCCATAGCAGTTTGGAATTTGGATGCAAATTAAATGTTTTCATAGTAAAAAAAAATGAAAAAAAAAAAAGTGTAGATTCCTGCATATATGCATGTGCATGCATATTTGCTATTTACATTAACCACATGGCTGGAAAAACTGGCAACTGATGAGATGTTGAGTGACTTGGGATTAATGAAAGTAGAAAGTATTTAGCAGTTTATAGTATTAGGGCTAAATTTGTATAGTTATGTGTGAAAAAAAAAAAAAAAATCTCTATATAGAGTTAGCTAGACCTTAAATCACAGACCGGAAAGAAAAAAGTCCAGATGATTAAAGTGGGAGGAGAGACTTTAGGTGGAGCATTTCAAAGCTCAGCTGCCAAATACAACAGCTTGTTTCCATAGAGTATGTATCATCTACATTCTTACTGTATTTCATTACAATGCTCTTCTTTATTCTACACTGTTTGAATACATAAGGAATGTCTGTTGGTTTTCTGAGATCAGGCAGCTTCTGACTTTCACTTACTTTTTTGAGCCCAGCTGGTGTATCTGTATTCTGCACATTAATATTCTTGAAGAGAGCAGCAATAAACCCTCCTTTTCCTTTTCTGTCTTTAGAGTAAGCCATTGCTACTTCCATTTTTATTTCTGCACTTGATAATGTTAAGGATCTTCTTGACCTTATCTAACAGAGCACCCAGCCCTATATGTCAGGTCAGGTGTTCGACCAGAAATGCACTGTTACTACTCCAGTGGCATTGGTTATCTCAGATTTGGAATGTGTTTTGCAGGTATTAAAAAGAAGCTTTTCAGACCTTTAGTAAGAGTGATACATGCTATTTGCTTTTCATAAATATCATAATCAGAGATGTTAAAAGAATGTTTCCTTAGGTGTCTCACTAACAAGCTTGAGCTGAGAGAAACATGGAGCAATGCAGGAAGAAAATTATTTGTAGGGCTTGTGCCAGTTGCAGAGATGGAAGGAATAAACCACTGCTGATTTTAAAAGAAGAATTGCATTAATAAAGGAGAGGAAATGTTTCTAAATAAAATTATTATTTTCATCATGAAAAGCCATATTTGTTTAAGCAAAGGGAATAATTTTACCTTAGCTATACCTGAATGCCATAGATGAGCAAAGTGTTTCCTTCTCTTCACTAATCTGTGTGTTTGGTTTTAGAGACCAGTCCTCTGACTTTTAAGGTTTTGTTTCCTGATGGGTCCATGTTGTGCTGGGGTTAGGGAATGGATTCCAAACTGTCCCTCACTTTTACTGTGGAGTCATTTACCTATGTTCCATTTAAAAATTCAGCCAGTCATATTTCTGTAAGATCACTGAAGGCAATAGGGTAGCTACAAGGTTGTCAAGTACATACATTAACCTACAGTCTTTCCCTTTGAGTGGTAATGATAAGAGACCTGAACTTATCTCTCAGATGCCTAACTTGGGTTGCCAGCAAGTTGGTATGAAGAATATCTTTAGAGTTGGAAGGAGATATTTTTCAGGCTGGAAAACCATCCACTGAGACATAATAAGCAGGAAACACCACAGTAGACTTTTGAAGTAGAATGTATTTTTTAAGATAAAGGTGAAGCTAAGGAAAGAGCAGAAATTAAGTGTTTTTTTTCCAGTTAATTCCATGTTATGCCTTCCCACCTATAAAGACAGAGCACATACAGCTGTCATCTTATCTCAAAGCTTAGTGCTCCTGTGCTGAATTCTGCTCTTTGTAGCTGTGTGTTTGAATTGCCACTTGCTTCCCTTTCTCAGTATTTTTCAGCTGAGGTTACCAGACAATGAAATAAGACACTAATAAGGAATTGTGATGGAGCTGTAAGACAGCAACAGCAACTTATAATTTAGCTTCTGGCATGCTTCCATTTTGATGAATAATTCAGTGCCTTGGAAGGTTGTGAAAATAAGCCACTTTGCATTAAACACTTAAATTTACCATGAAATACTAGCAAGAATTGTTTAGGCACTGGAAACAACAGGCAAATCTGCCAGTTCTTCTTTAGTATAGTGTCTGTTTAGTATATGTGTCTGTTCTCATTTAATGTCCTTCACAGAAGGCAAGCAACAGGCTCAAGTGTCCATAATGAGCCTTTTGAAGGTGAAACATTTCTTCTAACTTCAAAATAGTGCTGTTCATTAATACCCTAATAAGGCAGTAAATCACAGGGCAATAAGCTTAGAATTTGAACACCTTTTTGTTTCATTCACAAAGTTCAAAGCTGCAAGTTTGCCAATAGCAGAATTGCTCAAATAAAGTGTTTGTTCTATTAACATAATGTTTCCAGCTCAATCTCTTTTTTGAGTGTGGTTAAGACCATCAATTAAACTAAGAATATGAATAGAAATAATAAATTCATCAGAAAAAATAATTCTGCATGAGAAAATTTTGTGGCTCATACAGATAAAGGAAATTAGAGTCTATGAGAAAGTAATAGACTTTCCTAATAAAATCTAACCATACAATGTCTTACTTCATAGCAGAGGAAAGCCTAATATGATAAGATTTTTTTTTAGCTTCTTTTAATTAACTTTCCATCCTATTAGACTTGATCTGCAGTTAACTTTCATTTCACAGGTATTCATGATTTTTATGCTCCTGAGAATTACTAAACCATGAAGCTCAGACATGATGGTTAATAGCTGTGCAGTCATTTCTCAGTTGATTTTCTAACAATGACCCTGAAATTTAAATATAAATACTTCAGGTAATACAGTAAGCAATAATATGGAAAACATATTCAAATGTATGACTACATATCCATTTTAATAGTGATTGCACAGTGAACTGACCTGCCCTGGTCTATGAATATTAACTGTTGGTTAGGAAAAAAAAAAAAAAAAAAAACAAACCGTATCTCCACATCCCCCCATCCCCCTTCTCCATCAATTTTGAAAGGTAGTGCTTCAATCTCTCTAACAAAGAAAAACTTCAGGGATAGTGGGATAGACATTGTCTTATCATGATGTGAAGATAAGGGAGAAAGAATGCCAAGGCTTCCCAGCTTACAAATGAGGTAAACAGAATTAATCAATAGCAAAAAAGCAGTCATTCTGAATTTTTGTTTAAAAAGTCTGTATGGACCTGAAAAATTCTGGTGTCCATTTCCTCAGCTTTATTCACGGACATATTGGCTTTACTTGGGGTTCTGAAATAGATACAATTATCATAGTACAAAATCATAGAATTGCTTGGATTGGGAGGGACCTCAAATATCTAGTTCCAACCTCTTCACCATGGGCAGGCACGCCTTCCACTAAACCAGGTTGTTCAGGGCTCCATCCAACTTGGCATTGAACATATCCAGGGATGGGGCTTCTCTGAGAAATCTGTTCCAGTGCCTCACCAGTGTCACAGTAAAGAACTTCTTCCTAGTATATAATTTAAATGTACCTCATTTCATTTTGAAGCTGTTGTCCTATCACTGCATACCCTTATAAAAAGTCCCTCTCCAGCTTTCTTGTAGGCCCTCTTTAGGTACTGGGAAAAGGTGCTGTAAGGTGTCCCTGGAGCCTTCCTTCTCCAGGCTGAACAGCCACAACTCTTTCAGCCTGTCTTCATAGGAGACAAGCTCCAGCCCTCAGCTCCACGACCATCCTCTGGACTTGCTTCAACAGCTCCTTCTTATGCTGGGGTCTCCAGATACTAATATGACCAATACTAAAGTAAATTAACTTTTGGAATGTGATCTGTTTCTCTTCTAATCCAATCTTTTATGAAAACAGAGCAAATACCCCTCCCAGCCTGTTGCTGTAATGCAATCTCTGATAAAAAGCTTAAAGCGTTGGCTTCTGAATCACAGAATTTATTCCAGTCATTCACAATGTTGTAAAAGAGGATTCAAACTTGCCTGCAGCAGCCTTCCATTGCTGTAATCCTGAACTTTCAAAAGAAAATTTGCAAAAACATCACCCTCTCTTTATGCTTCTGCACTTCATAGCTAGTATTAAACTTGCCTGTAAAAACAAACAAACAAGAATTCCTGCCAAAAATCCATTCCCAAATGCCTGAGTCACAGCACCATCCCCTCTTGTCTTTTCTAAATGATAGACAGAACTAGCTCACATATTGAAAGCTCCTATACAAAGGATTCCCCCTGCAGTGCTTCAGAGCTAGATAGCTCACATGTTAGTTAGCTCTATTGTGTGTCTGGTGCAGTTACAAGTGCTGCCTAGGAGGAGAATTGACGTCAAAGCATGGATTAATAGGCATTTGCCATTCCGTCTCCAAACACCTCTGCTTGAGATCTCAAGGGGATTCCAGTGCTTTTACACATTATTAAATCAAAAGGAAAGAGCATCTCACATTGTCTGAAGTGGTGTGAGAGAACAACACCTAACATACTGCTCAAAAGCTTGGCACTCCATTTTTCCTTTCCAGAGGAAGAATTGGGGTTCTATTTATTTGTATTTACAGATTAGCAGGGTTTCTATCTACAGTTTTCTACCACTTCTCAGTGATAATTTTGTAGAATTTGTCAGCAGTCTACTTGTTAGTGAACTTCTCATTAGTAACAGTCTCTTATGTATCATTTTTCCTTTATAGATAACTGGGGATTAAAGCCTTAGTGCATTCAACATCTCATACTGTATTCTGCTCATTTTACTGATGGAGAATTTGCCCTAGCCTTTTAGGATGGCTCTGGGGCAGTTCTTGTATTAATTCTGAAGACTAATTTGCCTTGATTTTGTCTGAAGAGGAGACTGAAGTCCCATAGTCCTAGGACTCAGTTCTGGACTTCCAAAGGCTTCCTGTAACACAAGGAAAATAACATTATGAGCAGGTCTGTACTGCTTCCATAATTTGAAAAATGAACTTATTAATCCCTCATTTAGTGCAGTTTTTTTAAAATGTGCTTGAATAGGTAACTCTTACACCCCAATTACTCTAGGAGTGAACTTAAAATTTCTCAAACTTAGTAGAATAAATCATGCCCTATAAGTATCCCTATAATGCCCTGTGACTAATAAAATAAATAAATTTAGATATGAAGGCACAGGCAAATTAGTCTTTTTCAAAGCCTACTGGAATGAGCCTCTTCCCAGCCATCACAATGTAAATTCTCTTGATTCTACATTTTATAAAGAATTGGTGTTCACAATGCTGAAAAGACATAGTTCATTATTTCTTCTCTGTAATTGCACTATTTATCTTGATATAATTACCAAGGAAATTGTGTATTGCTGTTAGTTGCTGGGTTTATAGTCCAATTTACACGTTAACACTCCTTTTCTAGAGCTTGTCCAACTGAACTTTCCTTGGTACTGTGTGTACACTGTTAAAGGTCTGTGGTTGTACTGATTCCCATGTATCCTTGAGAATAAGGTGTAGCTGCATCAATGGAGACTTCAAAAGTGGAGTGGTTTAGATCTTGAATGTCCTCCAGAAACATAAGTAATGCCTGGGATATTCCTGGATTATTTAGCACTTCTCTTGTTGTGGTTTTTCTTTGCTTTATTTTGTTTACAACTCCAAGATAAAAAGCACAATATCTATCTCTGGATACTTTCCTATTCCTGTAAGAGGAATAGGAAATACTAAAAGAAGAGGGATTATTGAGGGCAGAACTCCTTTTCCTTCAGAAATTGTGCTTTGGGCTCTTCCCTCTCAAAACAGGAGAGGAAGTTCCATCCACTGGGTTACTTGTGGTTGGGTTAGCTGCAGACTTTGAAAATGCTTATGCTGTTTTAGGGATTAATTCAATTACTTTGTAGGAACAGAAATGCAAGTGTAGCCTAGTATGCAAGTGATTAAAAATATTGCACTGAAAAAGGGTTCTGCCTACTTCTGAAGTACTCAACTTCCTTTCAGGTAGTTGTAGAGAGCAACAAGCTCTCACCTTAGTCTCCTTTTCTCCGGGTTTAACAATCTCAGCTGCCTCAGCCACTCTAGACCCTTCACCACGTTTGTTTCTGTTCTCAGGGCATGCCCCAGCACCTCAGTGTCTTTCTTGCAGTGAGGGGCCCAGAACTGAGCACAGCACTTGAGGTGTGGGCTCACTGACACAGGGAGACAATCCCTGCCCTGGCCCTGCTGGCCACACTGGTTCTGACACAGCCCAGGATGCCCTTTGCCTTCTTGCCCACCTGGGCACACACTGGCTCATGCTCAGCAGCTGTTCACCAGCACCCCTCAGGTCCTTTTCTGCTGGGCAGCTTTCCAGTCACTTTCCATCCTGTAGCACTGCCTGGGGTTGTTGTGACCCAAGTGCAGAACCCAGCACTTGGCCTTGTTGAACCTCATGAAGTTCATCTCAGCCCATTGATCCAGCCTGTCCCACAGCATCTGACTTCTTAGGATGTACTACTGAGAAGATATGCAGAAGGCATGAAGTATTACAGGCAATTGGACAACCTGATGACATGTATTTTTACCTGCTTCATAGCTGTATAGTGAAGAAAAGAGGAGACACTAATATAGCCTTGCTGCTCTATATTTGTGGATTAGCAGAAAAAGTTATGCACATTTTAGTATTCCATAAATACCCAGAAAACTTTTGCTACATGTGTTCAGACGTAGCAAAGACAGACCCTCCTGCTCCCACTCAAATTATTGGATGGCACTCTGCTGAACTCTGCTGAGTTTGTCAGTATGAGAATCTGGGTTTTGGTTGCAAAATTCTTTCAGAAAACTTCTTTCTATTTAAGTGACTTCTGGGATTAAATAAGTTTAGTTTTACATTAAAAAAAGAAGAAAAAACCCTTAGCTGGGCTGACTACAAATATCAATCTTCAGTCTTACAAAAAAACCACATCAGATCTTTCTCCCTGGAGAAAGAGACATTTTAGAGATGCATGGGAAGAATGCTTTCAGGCCAGTGATATTGGTTGGGCTGCTTAGCACTGGAAGCATCAAATACTCTTTGATTTGGAGGGCTGTGAAAAGATAATAAGCTTATGGCAAGCACCTGAAAAATTCTTTACTGCTGTGGCAGTTTAGCCCTATGATTTCTTTAGCTCTCAGAGCTATAAATGTGCTTTCATTTCCAATGATAGTTTTTTAGCTCATTGCTATAAAGAAGCCCCACTAATTAACTCTTACACACAAACCCAAACAGAACAGCATGTGGGACTTTGCCAGTCATTTTCATGTATATATTCTTACTATAGATTGCTTTTTTATTTCTAAGCTTCAGACATGCCCGTGGGCTTAGAATGAGAGAGCTTTTTACCAGTACAAACAGCTGGTGCAAATAACTAATTTATATTCTTAGGCTCTTCCTATCTCTGTTTTGTAGTGGACCAGATAATTCAATACATTTCTCTTGCAGTTTAAATTAGTGCAGATAGCTGATGGGAATCACAGGAACAGATCTTTTTTCTGAGTTGGGTGTTGGGAAGAAGGTTTGCTTTGAAACTTAGTATTTAGTCCTATTAATCTATGAGCTATTTGTTACTTGTGTATGCCAAGCATTAGTTTGGCTGGATGTCTGAAAAACACTATGAAAGGTTAAAAGCATGCAAGAATGAACAGGTTGTTTTGGGAGCTAGAACAAGCAGGAGGAACCAGCATTGTGTTGCAGTGGACAGAACTCAGTGTGGGATTCAGAGTGTTAGGGAAGAGAGAAACTGTCAGCTTTAATGGGGTGCAAGGACACAAAGCTGTGTCAGGGCAGGTTTAGGTTGGATGTGAGAAGAAGGTTCTTCACCCAGAGGGTGGCTGGGCACTGGAACAGGCTCTCCAGAGAAATGGTCACAGCACCCAGCCTGCCTGAGTTCAAGTGTTTGTACAAATACTCTGGGGTGCATGGTGGGACTCGTCTTGGGAATGGTGCTGTCAGGGCCACGAGCTGGGCTTTGATAATCTTAGTGGGTCCCTTTCAGCTCAGCATATTCTGTGATTCTGTGACTAGAGTGGTAAAAGACATGAAGTTCCAGAGGTTAGCATAAACCTAGGTACAGTAGTGTAGCTCTAGATCCTAATTGACCATTCATCTTTCATATTGCTCTTTAACACACACACACACACACACACATATATATGCATACACACAGAGAAATGTGCATTACCTTCAATTTTTTCATTTCTCTTTAAAATCCAACTTGAAAACAAAAAATAGTATAATAAAACTTTATCATTGAAGTTACTGACAAGGGGTTTTTTTGTATAATTGTTTCCTTGTTGATATATGGATTATTTTATTTGAAAACACTGGCTATCAGCTTAATCCTTCAAGCAAGAAACTTGTAAGCTTTGATAATACAGATGTTTATACTCCCAGTCTTTTGATCTACTTTGAGTTTTTGAAAATACAAAAAAAAAAAAAAAAGCTGCACTGGTTATGCTTTTTAGTCTTTTTTTTTTTTTTCTGAGGAATAATTTGCTAAGTGTTCAGTAATAAAATAGCATCTTGCAGCTTCATGTGGAAGCATTTAGGATCCAATTTTCAAATTAGGACATCTAGTTTTGGCTGTTAACAGCCAGGATTTTTTTTAAAAGATTGCAGAAGGCTTTCCCAGCCTCAACAGAAATTGTTGAACCCAGATTTTCCATAGGACTCTACTTCTATTCAAGCCTCTGTATTGACCAAATAAAAAATTGCTTAGCACCCTTCAAATTCTCTTGTAAGGCTAATATCAAGATTTCCTTTACAAAATCTTGTCATCTCTGTAAGTGTCTCTGGCTCCAGTTGTGGTTCTCTTTCTCTTTTGATCTTTCAGGCAGCAAAAGGCTTTTCCAGACCCTCATGCAATGATTTAGGCATTTATCATCAAATAGGGCATAGTATTTTCTGGAGAGGCCTGACATAGACTGCAGGCAGACTCATGCCTTACAGTCTGTTTTGCATCAAAGAGAAGGCACTCAATTCTAATGTGCTGAAGGGGGATATTTCACTGCTCTGAAAATCCAGCTGCAAGTCATGACAAATACTGATTAAAATTCAAAGCTTAAATGCCTCTTTGTGAAACTCCCTAAGTACAATTAAACCAGAGGCTCAGAATCCTGGTGGGGAGTGATGTCCAGGGACACTATCCTTGTAACCTGCCAAATAAAAATCTCCACTGAGGTCTGAAAAGGCCTCACTTCTGTAATTTTTTTTCATGTTCCTAACCAATTTTTTCTGATCCAAAAATTAATCCCCACATTTTCCTGTGTTGACCAACATTTTGCTTCCTGTAACCTGCATGTTTTGTCCCTGAGATAACCCTAACCAGGTTTCCACTTCTGTGTTTGACCTCTTCCCTTCCTAACATGTTTACCAAAGGGATGTAGGAGACAGGTCCAGTGTAGCCTCCCAGCATAGGCATGGTACATTCCAGCTGCAGCTGCACTGTGCTGTTAGTCAGTGCAGCCTCATCACTTCTGAAATAGAGCTCTTATATAACTCCTCTCAGAGCTGGACGCTTTTCAGTAATACATCCAAAACCAACCCAGGCTATTTAATTTTTGTGGGGTTTATACTTATTTATTATTCCCTAGAACTAACACTGATCTATCAGTGGCTTTAGAGGTGCTATTGCTCATGTTAACAAGTACCAAAACATCCTGTTTGTTATCCTATCTACTCTAAAGTACCCCTGGCCACATCCACGGGGAGGATATCCCCATTATTCTCAGAAATTCAATGTAAAGATAGCTCCCACTGATTGGTGGTAGCATGACCTTATGATGGCTTATGGAGTGATCTTACTGACATTCCTGATGGAAAGCTAAGGTGTATGCAGTGCTTATAGCCTGATTTTCCCACCTCCTGAGGAGATTCATCTTAGGCAGGGTCCAGAGCTTTATATGTAATTTTTTTTGTCTTTTAAAACACCAAACAAAACAGTTTGTTTGTCAGGGGTCCTGAGTTCCTTCCTGCAAGGACTCTGAAAAATGCAGACATCATATGTTTCATTAAGGAATTCAGAGGAAGCTGAGGACCCCTCTAGGACATACAGTATCTGGGATACAGTTTTAGGAAAGAACCAATTAGTGATATCTCCCTGAACTTCTAATACTTGTGTAGCATAGGAGAAAGTACTCCCTGTCTTAATGCTAGCAGTGGCAGTATTTTCTGCTACTAGACAGAAAAACAAATGCCACTGATTTCAGGTGTGCCTTGGAGAGTTAGAGTCAGAACAAGGGATGGAGTCTGGTGTTTTGAGTGGACTCAAATAGGTCTTAGCAGGGTGAAAAGTATAACCTAGCATAGCTTATAACTTCTCCTCACCCTTTTCCCCCTCTGACCTCCCCCAGAAATGCAGAGATCCTGCTGGAATGTGCTTTGCCCTTTCTGGAGAGGCATGGATGGTACACCTTGTCCACCCCTTCCCTTCTGCCTGCCCGCCCCCCGAATCCTTGCTTGCTCTTCTGTTTTTCTACTTTCCCTAAATGCAACTTACTTTAAGCATGCATTATTATTAACATCCTACAGTAAAATTAAGCTATTATATAACCCATTTGTCGA
This sequence comes from Oenanthe melanoleuca, assembly GCF_029582105.1. Taxonomy (NCBI): domain Eukaryota; kingdom Metazoa; phylum Chordata; class Aves; order Passeriformes; family Muscicapidae; genus Oenanthe; species Oenanthe melanoleuca. The sequence continues at coordinate 41,010,390 of NC_079339.1, forward strand.
TCTCAGCCAATTTCTTCTATCTTTTTCTATGTCTATTTATGACGTACATCCAGACTGCACGTCCTTTTTTTTTCCTCTCCATGTTTATTTTAAAAATAAGTGATTCAAAAAAAAGATGTATTAAAAAAAAAAGCAACACTCAAGGGTGGTGGGTTTTTTGGCCAACTGAAAACATATTTGAATGGGAGGGGGATGGAAGGAAAGAGAATCCAATTATTTTAAAAAATAATTCAAATTACGAAAGTGTCCCTAGACTGCTTTGTCTGTTCCTTTCAATGTGTGCATCTGGTTTGTCCATCTTTGAAAGTGTGTGGAATAATTTTTTCTTTAAAAATAAAATTTCAAAATCCAGCAATTGTTCTTATCTCCCTTCTTCCTGGGAACAAAGTTCTCTTTTTCATTTTTTGCTTTTTTTTTTAGTATATCTCTACATAGTTATATTTTGATGTATTTCTTTTCAATGGTTGAATTTCTATCTTAGATTTGGTTTGTTCCAATCTAATAATGAAAAAAAACAAACAAAACAAAAGAGTTATGAATTGTTTTCTGCAATTTTTTCCCGCTATTTCTGTCTTTAAATAAGGAACTACTTCACTGGCAGAATCCTACAGCTGTATTTTTGAGATTCTTCAGGGAATCTGAATATAAAAGCAGTCTAATTTGACAGTGGGGACGGGGTGTGCAAACACAATCTTTACATTTGAAACAGTACATTTGATGTACTCAAGAAATGATTGCCTCAAATTACTGAGAATACAGTTGCCAATCTAATGGACTTCAGAAAAGATGATTCTTAGAACAAGAAGGCTGTAGGCAGCTACAGATGAAGTTGTTCTAATTCCAATGCATAAAACTAGTTTCCTTGGTTTTTTTGTTTTACTCTCTGGTTATTATTATTACTATTATTACTATTATTATTAGTTTATGTATTTTTACTGCTATTTTTAGTAGGGAAAAGTCTTAACTGTTTTTATAATTTGAGAACCTTTAATGAAAATGTAAATATTAATACTATAATTATTAAATTTTTTGTAACTTGCATGTTGAAGAAGTTGCAGCTTAGGGTTTGTGAGATTGTCAATGTTAGAGTTCTGTTCTTTCTTTTTGTTGATGGGCATGAATATGCTCATTTGTTTTTGTATATTGCCCATCCCTTCCTTACAGCCAGAAGCTCTAATGCTGCTAGATCACTCCGTACCGCCCTTACATGGACATGGCAACTGACTTACACATTCACTCCCATCATCTTCATCTCCTGTGTAGTACACTCATAGATCTTTACACTCCCACTCCATCCACCCTAAGCATTTTTTCTTCCCATAAGTTCCCCTCCACCACCCCTTTCTTTAGCATTGTTAAAATTTTATGTGCAGTCATCCATTCCTTAAAACACACACACACAAAAATTATAGAAAAAAAGAAAATGTTTAAAAAAATATATATCAAATTGACCAAAAAGGCAAAAAAAGCAACAAACTTTGCTTTTCAAAAAATGTTATATGTGTAGATATGCAAACAAGGAAAAGTAAATTCAATAAATTGTACAGGATTTTTCAACTGCAATATGCTAACAACTTTACATAAGATAAAAAATACAACCAAAAACAGCAGAAAAAAAAAAAAAAAAAAAAAACCAAGTTCAAATTTGTTAAGGTGCAAGATTTTTTTCTTTTCATGTTATGTGGTGTGGATGTATGTGTTGTTGCCTCCCTGTATCGCCCTTTGTTGTAAAACAAATATATTTAAAAAGAAATAATAAACATTTTGCTAAAAAAGTTTTTAAGAAACAACAGCAAAAAAAGCAAGTTACAAGAATGTGGCAATGCTACTTGTCCAAGAGCATTCTTACACAACTTTCTTTTGTAAATTTTTCCTTTCATGCCAAAAAACATGCGGGCAATTTGTTGATGTAAGTTGACTGTTATGAAATCAATGTGGTATGCTTTCTAAATATTTTTATTTATTTTTGGTTACCTTTTTTAAAGGAAATAATGTTTTTGATTATCATAATTTTTTTCAGTTCTCATAGGTTTTGATCTTTCTTTTGCTGATAAAGTGAATTACTTGTTCTGTTTTTTCCTTTCTCTGACCTTGTTGCTGTGGCATTTTTATTTTCTAGTGTATGGTTTTGTTTCAGGAATATATATATATGAGTTTGTTTATTTTTAATGCATTTTTATTTGACTTTTTGTTATGTGCTCTTTGTATATTGTCGATTGCCATATTGTATTGTGCATAGGATGGGGTGAAGGAGTCTGAGGCAGTTTGGTTCTGTTCTTTCTTAGTCCCCCTCTTTCCCTTTTCCCACACAAATCACCAGTAATGTTACTTCCCTTCTTGCTACTTAAATTGTATTTAACCTGGTGGTGTGGCCTTCAGTCAAGTCAAAATTTATGGGACTTAGAATTTTGGTAGTTCTCCAGGTTTTCCTACTGCAGCTCTACACGATTCTTACTTTATTCCCATGAAACTATTTTATTTCTGTCGAATTTTTTCATTGCTGATTATGTGCCTGATGTCCAATCTAAATGATACTCTCAAGTGAACTCTTTACCAGGTTAGTGCACCCACCATATTACTATTAGTATCAGACTTGATAGCATCATACAGAAATGATGCAGACAGATCCTGAACCTCTAAAATTTCCTTACTACAAAAGAGGTTTGCATTATTTTCTTCAAAAACCAGTGACAAAAAGTAAGAGAAAGCTGTAGTTCTTTATAAGTACATATGTTTTCACCATTTCTGCATAGTAATGCTGTGCTCAGTAGGTATGTTAGGTTAAATCATCAAGTCCCTAGGACAACTGATACTGAAAACACAACAAATAATTATATTGAATAGGAAGCTGTCACCAGGCAATCATAAAAATAATACTGGGAGATAGAAGAGGGCATGCCTCAATTGGTTCAGAGAAGCTCAGTGTCTGGACACCAAAATACTTGATTTTGCTCTAGAATTTTGCTGCTAGACATGATGTCAGGACCTGATTGGAATGTTCTGTTTCACTGAAACTCCACAAAGGTGACCAGTAATTTACATCAGTAACAGACAGCCCAGCGTTAACTTGGATTCATGACCTCTCAAACTCGGTACCTTCCTTTTGCTCATGAGCCATCTGTTGGGAAACACTGCATTTACTGATGTCTTTTAATATACTTGGAAGGAGTGGCTTAGGAAGTGCTTTTCAACCAACTCCAGCTGAAATCCAGTTTTATCGAATCACTTTGAGGACTGTGTAGTCTCTGAAATGAAAAGGAGATATCTGAGATAAAGAGCTGAAGTATTCTATTGTGGAAATCATGTTTTTTTCTCTACTACTCTCTGTCAATTGCAATTAATTCAGAGTGCAGGAGTAGAAAATACTGAGAATGTTCAAATACTAGATTTTGTGTTAGCATCATCTTTCCTTTGCACCAGAAACTATATTCTGAATAATTTCCTCTTTTTATCCTCAGAGGACTCAAAGCAGAATTAACTAAATACTGTTAGGCTGAAATTTATGAACTCTATCTTTTAATAAGGAATTATTAAAGAGGGGGAAAAGGTAAGGAATTATTTCTCTGGCAAGTATTTCGCATTAAAAATGGAGTCAGACTTCAGAGGAACATCAAAAGAATAGAATGAAAATAGCAAACTTTGGATGCAGAATTTCAAGTACCTGCAGGAATGGATGAATTGTGCAGCCTTTATGGATGACATTTTAAAGCTCCTCAGTTGCAGCTGCAAAAGAGAAAGACTATAAGGTGTGTTCCTTATCATCATCAGAAGATGAATCTTTCAGGCTTTCTTTTTGTGTGCCTTTTGTCCTGTATCAGTTTGATGCCTGAAACTCCACTGAAGTAGTTGTGGCTCTAAAGATGAAAACCAGCAGCTGCTACAGTTTTCCATATTGTTTTATTTATCGTATTTTTTGGTGCCCTCTGCATTCCTGGCTTGCCCACACCATCCTCACAGTTCATAAGGCTTCTATTAAATTTTAAACACTCTATCTTTTCCAGTGGCAGAGGACTCTGACTGGAGCTCAGCTCCAGAGGTATGAATTATATATCTATAAATATGCTCATAAAGCAAAAAGCAGGGCAGCTCCAAGGCTTAAGTAGACCTTTTATATCCCCAGTGGTCTTGATAGTTTAAAGAAAAGCACAACTCCATGAAAGTAGTATATGTGTTAGATTAAAAGGCTAATTTTTAATTAATATATGCACACTTTCTGCAATGAGGCCAAGCTGGGCTGTTTGGTATAAGATTTCCAACCTCACAGACTTCAGTTCTCTCCTTCCAGTTTGGTGTTAAATTTTTTGGGGGTTTGTTTTTGTTTTTTTTTTTCATCTACACTGTTGATGAGCAAATAAGTTTTGCATCTGTGTTACTGCAGAGAAAACAATTTTATCTGTTTCTCTTTTTTTTTTTTTTAGTCGTTTGGCACTGTGCTGTCAAGAGGAACTTTTTAAAAAACATATTGAGAAACATCTATTCCCTGCTTAAGGGAGAAAGCACAAAGTAGGTGAAAAATAAATCTGGTAAATTGTTGTGAAATCTTTGGATTGCTAAAGTAATCCTGAACTCACAGCATACCAGTGAGCACTTTTAAAAGGTGCTTAACAGCCAACAGGAAAAAAAAAAAAAAAAAAAGAAAAAAGAAAAGGAGGAAATAAACCTATAACTACTAAGAAACAACCTATATCATTCACAAGCAGAATCTCTCTTACATGAATATTTGTTTGAAAGCCATGGCCCAAAGTGGGTTGCAGCCTTGGTTTTTTTATTGGTTTTTTGTTTGTTTGTTTGTTTGTTTTTTTCACAGCACAGAGCAATTTGGAAATTGAACCTGTTAGTTTTATTCAAGGCTGCAAAGCATTAATTTCCCAATAGAAAAATGGGTAGACATTGTGAGGAGAAAAGAAAACTTGACAAATATAAAACCTTTTTCAAACATAATTTCCTTCACGTAGGTCTTTCAGGGGCTTCTCTTTAGCTTTTTCTAGAGGCCTAAATCTGTAAAATATTTTCCTTCCACAGCAAACCATTCAGGATCTAAATCTTGCATAAGATATTCTTGACAACCAAGTGGTTTTTTAGTTTTTTAAATCTTTCAGTGTTTACCTTTAAACTGATGTGGGGCCTGGGCAAGAGGCACCACTACTCCACCATGGAAGGACCACTGGCTCCAGGCAGCTTCCTGCACCCTCTGCCATTTTTCTGTGAAAGATGCTTCCCTACACACACACACTCATAATCTTCTGGTCATCAGACTCCCTCTCATGTCTCTTATGTGCAGAAATGTAGAGCCACTTACAGAGTTGTTTGCAGGTATGAGATGAAAGTTTGCACTTGCTCCATAGAAATTGGTGATCATATTTCTCACATGTTCCTGGGAGCTTTTCCCAAAAAGGATTTACATTCCCTGTTATCCTTAAATAACACATTTCTCTTAGACTGAATGGCATTTTTATCATGCCATTTTTAAGGATTTTTTTATTCCTCTATAAATCACATACTCCAAGAAGTATTCATTGTGCTTGCATCCTGTTAGACCTACAGCTTCAAGTTTGCTGTGAGTTTTGCATAGATGCCTAACAATGCAATAAAAGAGAAGCATAGATTGCTTTTTCTGAGTTACTGTCACACAGTTTTATTTGGTCTCAGTTTCTTCTGTTACAGACAATAAAAAAATTAAAAATCAAAACATTATTACCATCCTTGCATCTACCTGATACCCCACAAAAGTAAGTGTGATTCCTAATGAAGTACCTTATACTGTCTCTCAATTTCTTGAGTATGCAAGTAACCATAGACTGGATCATTGGACAATTTGGAATAAAAACTAGTGATGAGGTTAAATAATTGTAGCAAAATTAATCCTGGTATGAAAGCTATTTCTCTCCTCACATACACTGAGAGATGAAAGCTTTGTAAAACTTAGTCCTGACTCTGTCTTACTGCCTTCCATCCAACAGACTTGCTGGCATCTAAAAGTTCCATTGTTTTCTCCATCACTTATGTAAAGCCCCACTTATCATAGAAAGTCTATCAGCTTTGCTTAATATTTCAAGACTGCTGTGACCATTTTTACACTTCCAGTAGTCTTGATCATTAACACAAGTCCTCAATAGCAACAAAAACTATATAACTATCACCTAGGTTTAGATGCAAAGGTTACTGGGGCAAAAGGAAAGCCTTCATATTAAATGTAAGATATGTCTGATTCCTTCCAGAAAATTAATCATTAACAGGACCAAGATAACTTCTCTTTGGATGAAAACTACCCAAAATATTGCTCCAATGGGTGGCAGGCCAACTATATACTGATGCTGTAGGCCAGTGTAATAGCTTTTAAGAACAAAGGCACTTCAAGGCTCCAGATGAGCAATTAAAAGCTCACAGACTCTTTTTTCCAGTTGAGTGTCACAGATGATGAATGAAAATCACAGACGAGTATTGCAATTGAACAGCAAAACACTGATCTTAGGAAACTGTTTAAAGGAACATTACCTATCCCTGGCTTTCTGGAACTTAAATTCCAGACTCATGCAATTTTATGAAATCCTCACTTAAATTCTGTTATTTTTATTCATTTTTTTACCAGGCTCACAGATGATCTTTTCCCCCTAAGGCATACTCCCAAGTTCATCCTGAGACCACCTGTTTGCATAGATTATAGATTCTCTACTCAAGCCATGGATAGGCCTTCTGGACATACATAAATCATATTACATGCTCTAGTTTCTACATTGCTCAGAAAACATCTCAGATGCATGAGCACAAAATGCAGTGTAGCCATTTGGCAGACTACACTTTAGGCTTTTTTACATAATTTTTTTGAAAGCATGTAGTTTGGAGACATTGATACTTATTTCTTCATTCTCTCTGCAGTAACAAAATAGATATATGAACATGCTGAGGAAGCTCAGAAAACTAAACAACATGTTCAAATTGGCCCTTTCTATCTTAACTTAAAACTGGCTTTGCATGAAAGTGTGCAAAAAACCACATTTCTCATTTTGGCATAATTTCTACTGAGAGAATTCCCACTGTTTCAATTGATTAAACTGTGTCACCACTTAGTTTCCCATTAAGAAAAAGAATAAGCCATAATGCTATTTCAGCTATCCAGATTTAATCAAACTGTTAAGTACCTTTTCCAGTATATTTCTATCTTCAATGTGTAATTTGTTCAAATATATTATTCTCCAAATACATTTAGAAGGTATTTTGATTGTAGACCATATTCCTTATAGACATTCTATGGACATTACTGGCAGAATTTAATGGGAAAAAGTGCATGTAATATATATGGTAGATTTGAGAGAGTAGAATTTTTGACCCTGATGTATTGAGCATTGTAACAATGCCAAACTGTTCATTAGCAGTTATTAAACTAAAACTAAAACAAATAATTATTTATTTAGAAACTATAATTCCTTTTTTACATCCTCCTTAAGCAATGGTGAGTGTAAATCAAAAATTCCTATGCATGAGGAATACTTCTTACTGAAGTATTGCACTCCTTTGAACAGATCTAGGTTATTCCCATGATGTCAGCTGAACACTTCAATTTATATTTTAAGCTGCTTACTTAATGACTAGGCAAAGAAAAATTTCCCAAGGGAAAATTTATACACAAACTTTCAAAAACAATATAGTTCACTTTAAAAAAAAAATTGATGATCTGTATATCAGCATAAAACTGTATAATCAGAACTAAAGGAATTAGATAAATTAATAAGATTCCACACTTTTTTTTTTTAGTCCACAGTATAAAACAGTGGAGTGTTAACTACCATAAACTCAAAATAGAGGTGCAGTCACATCATAATATAGAGACAACAGAGGGCTATTACCCTAAAAGTAGCAATATTGCTGCTCAGAATCCAAATCATAGAAATGATGCACAGATTTTCTTGTTTCACTTGCAGCTTATATGGTTGTAAGGTACAGATGTTACGTCTATAGCTTCATTGTTCTTCTTGAAGAGGAGACCATAAGCCCACCTTGTTTTCAGCCCTCAGTAGGCAAGTAACCATCATGTTAGAAATCAGTAGAACTGATGTCAACTGTCTGCCTGTCAAGAAGTAACATTAGGTGTGAAAACAACTTCTGCAGTACAATCCTGGGCTCAAGTGCTAACTTGGTAATCAAAGTCCTTATTCATTTTTTTTGTCAATCATAAAATCTATTTTAATTTTTAATCAAATTATAGTAAATGAATATCAAGATGAAGAAGATGAAGATAGCATGGCACTAGTAGCCCCAAAAGATGCAAGGAAAGGGACATTCCTAGTGTCAAACAGAATTGTAAAGAAAGATTAAAAGGAGATGAACTATGACTAGAGCTCTGTACCTTCATGGACCCAGTAAGTACTTGGTTCTTTATTCATCCCTCTCTTTCATGAACCTTCCCACAATTTAAAAGCCAGACAATGATCAAGAAGAAATGGATTAATGGAAAGTACGTCAGGAAAAGATTTATATACTGCTACAGAGGTGAGCATATTAGAATGGCAGAGAAGAAATACCACTGTTATTTTAAATGAAAATAATCAGAAGAGGAAAAACTGGCAAGATGAATGGTGGAAAATATATCTAGGAGAACGCTGGTCTATGGCAGTCTAAAGTAATTAATTTAAATAGTCTTCTAACCAAATGCTTGAAAAAGATCGCTACCAAATAATTGAAGACCACAGAGTCACTTGAGAGTATCTCCAAAAATCAAAAAATTTGAATCTGCAAAAATTCAGGGCATTTCACTGTACTTACCCAGCATAGGTAGGAAACAGAATGTGCACTTTACCAATGTCCGAGCAGGGTGGGAGGGAACAGAGAAAGGCAGCCCCAGGAAACTATCTTGGTAGTGTAGCTAGAGAGAGAAAGCTGATCCCTGACAACTTTTCATAATGCCCAGATCCTCTCTCGCCCTTAAGTGAACTGAGAATGGTGCATTGTGTCATTAAAATGTACTAATCTTCTTTTTTTTCTCTTTTCCATCCCAGGAGGTGAATTAGTTATCCCTCTACTTGTAGAAGACCCTTTAGATATCCCTCCTATTGCTACTCGTGCACCTTTCATTACACTTCCCCCTACCTTTCGCCCCCTCCTCACCATTATTGAGACCACCAAAGATTCCCTGTCCATGACCTCTGAGGCGGGGTTACCTTGCTTGTCGGACCAAGGCAGCGATGGTTGTGATGATGATGGCTTGGTGATATCTGGGTATGGCTCAGGGGAAACCTTTGACTCTAACCTACCCCCTACTGATGATGAAGATTTTTACACCACCTTCTCCTTGGTAACAGATAAGAGTCTTTCCACTTCCATCTTCGAAGGTGGCTACAAAGCACACGCACCCAAGTGGGAATCCAAGGACTTTAGACCTAACAAAGTCTCCGAAACTGGTAGGACTACTACCACGTCTTTGTCCCCTGAGCTGATCCGCTCCACAGCTTCGTCCTCGACTGTGATGGTTCCCAAATTGCCAGCCGGCAAAATGAATAACCGTGAGCTCAAACCCCAGCCTGACATAGTCTTGCTTCCGTTGCCCACTGCCTATGAGCTAGACAGCACAAAGCTGAAGAGCCCGCTAATCACTTCCCCCATGTTCCGTAATGTGCCCACAGCAAACCCCACGGAGCCGGGAATCAGACGGGTTCCGGGGGCCTCAGAGGTGGTCCGTGAGTCGAGCAGCACAACGGGGATGGTCGTCGGCATTGTGGCTGCTGCCGCCCTCTGCATCCTCATCCCCTGTACGCCATGTACAAGTACAGGAACAGGGACGAGGGGTCCTATCAGGTGGACGAGACGCGGAACTACATCAGCAACTCAGCCCAGAGCAACGGCACGCTCGTGAAGGAGAAGCAGCAGAGCTCAAAGAGCGGCCACAAGAAGCAGAAAAACAAGGACAAAGAGTATTATGTGTAAAAAAGAATAATTATTTATATATAAATATATAAATACTTAATGAGATTTAACTGAGATATCAGAACCATTGCAGCGAACGAGATGATCGGGAGATATCGTTTGTGGGAAAAAGTATTGGGAAAAAATTTCAGCAGTGACTGTTAATGTCTAAGTCATCACTTGGAGTCAGCAAACTTTGCCCTAATGTATTATAAAGCACACTAAGCGTTCTGGAGATGGCGCGCACAGCTCTGCTCTGTTAGTGAACTTGGACATCTCCAAATCTCCTCCTCCGCTGAACTTTCTGCAAAGGTAGAAGACTTCATGGCTTACTTGTTTCATATCTCCAAGTGAGTCTTTAACAATGTTCGTGATCCTTGACTGTATCAATAATTTTTCAGTTTACTTATTTAAAAAAAAAAAAACACCAAAAAAAAACCAAAAAAAAACAAAAAAAAAAAAAGAAGGAAAAAAAAAATACAAACATTATTAAACAACAAAGACATACTGAGCAAACTGATCTGGCCGTGTCCAGCATACAAATAATTTTTCGAGATTGGAGGAGGGGAATAAAAGATTTTGGAGATTGTTGGTTTTTTGGTTTGGTTTTGTTTTGTTTCTTGACTTGTTTTTCGTTTGGTTTCTTTGGTTACTTTTGGGTGAGGGAGGGAAGAGTGGAATGGAATGGTGTGGGGGGTGACCCAGGACATGACTCGAGAAGAAATCTCGGAAAAAAACTTCATAGTAAATAAAGAGAGACTATTACCATATATGAACTCAAAAGCTACCCATGGTGTTTACTCTGCATATCTGGTTGTATTGTCTCTAGGATCCGTCATCTTGTAGTTAAGTTGTTTGCTAACAATGCAGTGAAAGTGTCTGATGAGTGGTGCTGAGGAAAATTGTCATGGAAAGCTGGTTCTCTTGGATCTGGCTCCAGTGTTTGCACTGAAGAACTGAAGAGCAGATGGGTTTGGGTCTGTTCTGATCAGTCATTGGCTTTATTTGAGTATAGCACTCAGCGTGCATTAGACAACCAAAGTATGGTTAACGAGATTCAGAGGTTCAAAAAAGAATGCTTAAAAGTTATTAACCATTCTGAGCTGAATATACTGTGCAAAAATAAAGGAGCCTTCCTCTGGGTTCTGGTTCTGTGACATTGCAATGCATGCAAAAAATAATAATAAATCAGTTTAATATAGAGATCAGAAAGACACCACTAGAGTTCAACTTGTGACAAGACCAATAAATGTCAGAAAAGCTAAACACTTGTAAAAGGATGCAAATTAAGTCATTTTTTTTTGGCATATAACTGGTTTACATATGTAATATTTTAATTTTGTAGCTTGACATTTCAGATCATCTCTGTCTTTCCATTTGTCCTATTCTCCCTTTTCCTTCTCTTTTATATAAAAGAAAATAAATAAAGCTGCTGTGACACACAAAAAATAATAAAGAAGAATTAATTTAATAATATAATATATATATATACACACAGATATATTTATCATGGTATGTTTGATGGGACGGCTGGAACAGAAGTTCTGTTATGGTCTTAATGCAGAATGAGAATGTTCTTGAAGAACAGAGTAAAAAGAAACAGACAACAAAAGCAAACCTTAAAATGTGAAGGGAGCGTGTGTTTTAGCTATGTCACAGTTACCTGTGTCAAAAAAAAAAAAAAATCCGAAATTTTGTTTACATATTTTACTACTATTTTTTTGCTAGTATAATTTCTATATGGATACCCTGATGGTGTACATACTGTTTTATGGTTAAATTGGGAATGTCTTATGTTTTATTTAACTTATTTAATTTGGTTGTTTGGTTTCTACATTTTCCCAGTTCTTGTGAAAAGGATTATCTTACTGTACAGAACAATAGTGAGGTGGTTTGACGGCCATGCCTATCATGTGCAAAAAAGCAGATGGAGAGAGAGACAGAGAGGGAAACAACAAAAACCAAGACGGGTTGAGAACCCTGGGATATCAGAAATGAAAACCTTTGCTGTATGCGGATGAAAATTAATCAGCTGTTTAGGTTTAGAAATCTACTCTTGCTGGTGTTTATAAGTCGCATGAATATTTGACTTTGAAGAAGTTTCATCAGATACACACACGCACATGGGAACTTAACAAAAAAACCAGTCTTCTCAAACACTTAGAGAAGGCGCTTTCATGTTAACAAATATTTTCAGTGCGTGTATGTGTGCGTGTGTGTGGTGCGTGTGCGCGTGCGTGAGGTTGAGCTTTTTTCTTTTTTATTTTTTATACTAAAAAGAAAAAAAAAAAGACAGGTTTTAAAAAGGTATGAAAGCACGATTTTAGATGACTTAACTGGCCGAAACTATATAAAAGTTGATTATATCTTGATGTCTGTAAAAGATTGCTGTTCTTGGAGTCTTGGAGTCTTGTGAAATTATTTCCTGCTTTCTTTCTTCCTTTCCTTTTTGCTTTCCTTTTTTAAGTTAAAGGAAATATATTTACACTTTCCTTTTCTGTGTAAGTTTCTATTGGACAGTTTTTGGGAACATGTGCATTTCTGTATGTGGGCTACTACCATATCCCTGTTGCTTTATGGACAACCTGGAGAATTTTAATTTGAGTTATTGTGATGTTATTGCTTTTTTTTCCTTTCTTTTTCTTCTTCTTTTTGATTCTTTTTCTTTTCTTAGTTGCATTTTGTTTAAAGATATGCTTAGCAATAAAATGTTCTTCCCAAAGCCCTGGATGTTGCTGCGTTTTTATTTCCAAAAGACTTCAGGGAAATTCCAGACCTTTAAAGGTGAAACTATTCTGTTATGTAACTATTCCCCATCCCCCCGGAGTGTCTAGCCACCAAATTACAGAATCAAGTTCATGTTTTCATTCTTCTCTTAGACCAGTGAATCCTTTTTCTTTCCTTTGCAGGGATTTAAATTAAATTTGAGTCTGGAGTCTATCTCATACCACTCTCACCACCTCAGTTCCATAATTCTCTGTAATATGGGTTTCATTTATCTCAAACAAAAGCATGCCTAGGACATTGACTTAGTATGCCCTTTCTTATGTGCTCCCTTTGAAGTGTGTAGCTCTTTCAATTATGTTTATGGGATTCTGGATTCATCTTTGGCCAGGAGTCTTTGTGATGCACTGCAGCAGCTGAATTCTTTTGGGGATTTAGATGGCTAATTTGATGCAGAAAAATGTTCACATCATTTTAGATGTGGATCCAGCTTAGGTCCCCTGAATTTATCTATCACCTTCCATGTACTACCTAAGGAACATAGGTGCTGGGGGTCATGCTTGGTAGATGGTTTGTGTCCACTTCTTTCCAGTTAACCCCAACTACAGTACTGAATGTTCCTTGTCCTAATGAGCATTATTCTGATTCTGGCCATCATGCAACATTGCCAGTATTCTGTCTTTATTTTCAAGTTGTGCAGAACTTCAGTTCACAGTAGTAGTGTGGGGTTTTGACAGATTCAAACTTCCCAAGCTATCTGTAAGTTTTTTTACTTTTTGCAGACATCTGGAAGTCAGGCAAATGAGTGATTCACAGCACTTTCATTTTCAACCAGGAATGACTTCACCTTTTTTCCTCCTAGGTGGAATCCATAGGTCTTTTGAACAGTGTTTTCCATAGGTTTCAGTTACAACCAAATTCAACTTAGGATAAAATGATTGTTTAGGTATTGCCTGTGATTTTCTACATTGTTCTTGCTCACATTTGCAGACGCAAGAATATGTATGTGTATATACACATGAGGTTCTTTTACTGTTTTCAGTTCTTTAGTGAATCATGTTTTGGCAACTTACAGATTCCCACATGTATATCAAACCCACAGGTTCTGGTCTAAACTTCACTCACTTCCCTCCCAAAATCATTAAATTCCTGATACCTAATATTTCCAGTACTGGAGCAATCAGCTGGCATGTGGGAGATACAGATCTGAACCTAAATATCTCTTCTAATATTGCAGAAGGTTTCCTTATCACCAAGCAGTTGGTGTTCTGAAAATTTTTTTTTCCTTCAATACTTCTCTCAAAACCTGTTATACTTCATATCATTATGAAATATTATGTGAAGCAAGAAATTTCAACCTGACTTACCCTAACCCTCTGGCTATAGTCATGCTTTTTCTCATTTTTTCTGTCACCTAATGACCATTTTATTACTTAGGCTAAATGAAAATGTCTGAAAGGAGATTTCATTGCTGCCTAAAAGGCTTGGAATTATAGTATGTCTTTGGCTCATCACAGAACCAGACAATTGTTGAGATAGAAAGAGACCCCTGGAGATCATGTAGTCCAAAGCAGAGTCAACAGCAGCAACTCAACAAGGGCTATATCGATTTTTTTTATGTCTTCACATGTAAATGCCACAAGCTCTCTAGGCAACCTGCTCTGTATGAGCACACTCATTGTAAATATTTTTTGTTGTGGTTCAATTAAATTTAATTAATTTGTCCCCATTTCCTTTCACCCTTTTGCTGGGTACCACTGAAAAGATCCTGGCTCTCTCTCTCTTTATAAACTCCCTTCAGGTGTTCATATAAATTAGTAAGATTCCCCAAAAGCCTTTGCTTCTTGAGGTTGAGCCATCCCAAGTCCCTCAGCCTCTCCTTGTATAACATATTCTCTAATCACTTATTCATCTTCATGTTTCTTTATCAGACTCACTCCAGTATCTGGAGCAGACACAATTGCTCACTGAGCTAGGTATGTAGCTCTTTTCAAGGGCCAGGGCTGGGCAGCTGTTCCTCTTCCTGCCATTTTCTACTGCTGTACTTACTGTGTCACTTTTTGAAGATCCCTCTCTTAGATGCATACTTCTGTATTTCCAAAACTGTTCAGCACATCTCTGTTTATTGCACAGTTGCTGAGGTTCTTCACTGAGACAAGTCATGAAGATCTGAGCACGAATGGGCTTTAGCTTTCCCAGCCCTGGTGTTACAGAAAAGGACAAGTGAGGAGTAATGTCAATGCTGGTTCCTTTTCCAGACGTGTCTGTGCTTCTTGTCTGGGAGGGAGGGCAGACATCTTCTGCAGTTGTCATGCCAGACTATTTTTCTTCCACAAGAAGAACTTACTGATCAGACAGTTTGGTAATAATGATTAAAAGACAAATATCCTTCCTGTCAATTCCATAGTGAAAGTATCTTCCATCATAAGATGGTGATGACTCCCAAGGAAGGCAAAGACACATGAGTTATAACTAATGAATGTGACTTAACACTTAGAGCCCAAGTTAAACACGTACTTCTATGGAGATGCAGGTTTTAATGCTATCAGTCTGTAAGGTATTTTCAAGATCACAAAGTTCTGTCAAGGGCCCTGTGAGAACATAAAGTCACATGCAGCTGTTGCCATTTTATTATGCACCCTCCCTAGCTGCCAAGGCTGGCACTGGCTCCCTGGAAGTTGTCTCTCATATGGTAGAACAAATCACTGCCTTTCCCTTCCCGTGTGCAAGTGATAAAGAAATGGAGCAGCAGCAAGCCCTGCCTTCCAGCTGTCAACCTCATCAGATCTGCTTGGGTTGTAGAGATACTAGCACAAGCAGAAAGACTATTGCCTGCTGTTTGGCTCTCTGGATGGGACCCTGGCTGAGCTCTGAGAGCACATTTGCCTAGGTGGTATAGACGTATTGCAACAAAAGGTGTGATAAATGAAGAAGGTTTTGGCTGATACTTACTCTTTATTGGTTAATGTTTTCTCACAGTAGCAACATCTGTTGGGTTATTTAAGAAAAAGAAAAAAAAGAATCCGAATCTCTTATTCCACTGTATAGTAACCTGCCACATTCTGTTTTCTCTTCAGACAATGCACATTGCACAGTGCTGGATCTCCTTCTCCTGTCTGTCCCCAAACAGTTCCAAATAACCCCATTTTTCTGCAGTGCCTGTTCATGTTGTCTTTCACACATCAGCAAATGTGATGCCATTCAAGGAAAATTTTCAGTAAATGTTGGTCTGCAGGGACTTGATGTTCTATAATTTGGGCACATGGATTGCATGAGAGAAGCAAAATGGCACACTCAAGAGATTATGTTGGACTGCATATAGCTAAAGGAAGGCTTAATTTTTAAAGTTATTAAGCTGGGTAATTCTTATTGAAAACAGGGGAAATCAACTACATAAACACCTTTAAAAATTGAGGCCATTTCACTGTAGTAGTCAGATAAAGTTAATTAGCTAGTGTTAATTGCTTGGGCCTTTGCAGTATCCAATGATGCAGGCAAGTGGTGGACAAAGTTCTGCTTTTTCTCATGAGGCTTACATAACTCACCTGCCTTCAGAGTAGGAGTTGAAATGAGAGATGGTTTAGATATGTTGTAAATTGCCTGGAGACAAATCCATTTCAGCATGCTAGGATGAAGCTGCATGAACATGCTGTTTACTTAAATTCAATTGAAGCAGATAAAAAAAAAAAAAAAAAAAGAAAAAACAACTTTGGCTTATTTACATACCTTGTAAAAACCCAACAGAAGCCCAAACCTGTACTTCTGCCACCAAGCACAACCTAAAACCACTCTGCTCTAATTTCCATCTACCACTCCATGCACCTCTTTTGTCAGCCTGTTTACAGAATATAACAAAATGACAATATCCTCATGGGTCAGAAAAGTCCTGAACAAGCAGCTGGGAAAACTTAAGGCATGCTTTTCTTCAATGGCTCATAAGCTGGGCACTATGCCTAGCAGCTTTGGCTGGTGCATATGGAATATTGAACTCACTGCAAAAGAATTATATATATACATTTAATAATGCTGCCAAAGCCTTTGTAACACTGTGACAAATTCACTCAGTATTTGGATTTCAAGAATACTTATTATATAAAGTGTTAAAACACAGAACAACAAAACAGGACTGAATCACACCACAGAAACAAAAGTGGAAATGACAAAAGTGAATGCTCTGTAAACCATTTGTAATTGCATCTGCATGATCTTGGTGCACATGTTCTCACAGCTTTCAGCCTTATAGGCTGGCCAAGTAATTTAAAGTTGTTACTACTATCAAGTGATGGTAACAGCAAGCCTTTACTTATGTGGAGAAAAAGATAAATGGAAGGATCCCTCCCGAGATGATGAGGTCCCCCTTCCGAGGAACAGTTTCCAAAAGTTATTTGTATGAGCAGATGAAGACAGAGAAACAGAGCCTGCCTGCAGTGCACAGCCATGCACCCAGTAAAGCAGCAGGTGAAGCACAGGGGTTTGATTTCCAAAACCAAGAATATTGAGCTGGGCTGTGCCAGGACTAAAACTCTTTGTGTAACTTAAATCAAGCCCTTTTGTCCACATGCATGTCCACTTGTTTACTTGTACTATGCAGGACCCTTCCAGTAGGACTATTTGAATTCTGTAAGTATTTGATCTCTACCACTTCTTCTACATTATATGATTATTCATTTCTGCCTGTTCCCTGAGTCACAAACATTAATTTACATCCATGGTTCCCTTGTGAGCTGATACTAGTATCTCCCCTGTGCAAGGATGGAAATTAAGACAAAGAGACTTGCCTGTGGTTGTATAGAAAATCCATGTTTGTAAAAAGATTAGCCCTCAAAGCTTCCAGAGTCTCCATTTTACTCATGCCTCCAAAGTACACTGTGGCACTGCCAGAGGTATAAAACATGCAGTCTTCCCATTAACACTAGCTTCTCCAAATCAAGAGCTGGCTTGATTTGATTTGGCTAAGAAAACAGAACAAATATTGTAAGTGCAGGAGCCTCTAAAAGGAGAATAAAACACTTAACTGAGAACGAACCATTTAAAAATGGAAACTTTTATGTTTCCAACTGTCTATTTTAAATGTCCCAGATTTATACATACTGGTAAATACACAATGCATGCATGCATTTGAACATCCAAAGCAGCCTTCTAATCTGTTAATCAAGCCCTCTTCTCCCATGTGTGTTATGAACTAGAGCTTACTTGCACTGTGCAAGTGCTATACCCTGGCAGTTCTAATCTGCCAGAGTCTAGCTTTGCCATCTGTGAACTCCTGCAGAAAATCACTGCCTGCGTCTGTAATGTTTTGCTATAAACAACTTTTTATACCAATTACAGTAACACCAATGACAACACAATTTTATTACATGTAATTATAGGAAGTAAGACTAAATGCCATACCACAGCCTGCCTGGGTCAGTGAGAGTTGAAGCTGATTGTTATCTCTCTCAGTCTGCACTGAAATACATAGTGTTGCCAAGATTTTGGTTAACAAAGATATTGTTATCTGGATAAATTGAGTCATAACTCTTACAAACATTCAGAACCTACTGAAACTTGCTTTGTAGCTAATGGCAAAGCTTCCTGACAGTGAACAGAGAGTGCTCTCTTTCCATAAATCCCTGAATCTCTGCAAGTTTTGCTGTAAAAACTGTTTGGATTTTTCCTTTTTTTCCTTAGCTCATGGTGTTTACTGCTTTATTTTTTTTTAAATATTAGCCACATTATGATCATAAAGAATAACAATTATGGTATGCACTATAAAGGCTTCCTTTGCAATGGGAAAAGTTTCTGAAAGACTGTTTCTGCTCTCTCAAAGTCTTTTTACACAAAGATTGAGAGTACAGAAACTCTCAAGCACCTCCTGATGTTTCTGGGCCCTCAAAAACAAAATTCATTTTCAGTAGCCATAATATCAAGATTTCTTCTACTAAAAGGGACCTACAAATAAATTTACAATTCTTATTTTACCTACAAATACATTTACAGCTCTTTTTTTCATAGCTGACTGTACTTCATAGTATTGCTTTCTCATTGACTAATTTGCTTAGCAAAATGGAAGAAAATGAGCTGCATATACAGTGCATATGGGTAAATGTAAGCAAAATCCATCAACAAGACTGTTGCATTTAACATAAGCATGGGCTTTTGCACTGAAGATACACATCCAGGGTGAACACATCAGACAATACTATTTAGCACTAGACATATTGCAGCTTGAGCACTGACTACTGAAGTTGAGAAATGCTTTGTCACTCATCAACAAAACATGTAAAGGGAAAGTGTGTGCAAATTTGAAGCCAGTTCCTGATTTCCTTGCATAAATTAAAGGATATGTACTTCCCTTCTCAAATACTTTATGCATATGGAACCTAGTGTACCCCATATACCAAGGATCACTTCTTGAATTGGCACCTGTGCAGCTATACTGAAGCTAAAATTATTACACATCCTTGCCCAACAACTAGAACTTCTTGTTTATAAAAGCAATTTAAAGCCAACACCAAATGTGAAATATGGATGCAAAATGCTTGTTTTGCCCCAGTTAGAGCAGTGTCCAGCTAGGTTAGTGTTTTTGCTGGTATTTGCATAATTGAGGGAACTCAAATTCCATTTCCAGACCTTGAAGACTCCACAACACAAATACATGTGTATTATTTTAATGCCATTACATGGCAACATTTGTGCTGAAGAGTCTTAGCCTGAGCTTGTTATTTGTGGGGGGAGGAAAAATTGGCTTCAGCTTACCTAGCAAACACCCTTGTGCTGAGTCAAAGCCTGGCACCTAATGGCCATTCACCCATCTAACCTAGAAAGATCTTGCAAATAAATTGATCAATGAAAAAACTTACAGAACAATTTCCACCTTTATTCAGGGGATTTCTGAGCTATAATAGCCACCTTTACATGTCTGCCACACAGTTTAGGCCAGCAGAGCACTAGTACTAGACCAGCAGCACCAGGCATTACACATCTGCACTGCTGACAAGGTCTGTATGTTCATGAAATACCAGACAGACCTCAAGTGTCTGTAGATGTCAGGACACCAAAAGTAGAGGAGCAAGTGCTGGCTTGAAGTTAATAAAAATAATTATGGTCACATAACCTGCAGTGGCACTACCCATTTTTGGAGGTACAATGTGCTCTTACTCCTACCTTTCATAAGCATCATTCAGTCTTTGATAATGACAACAAAATAAATGTTTTAGCACTTCAGTGTCTCTGCATTTCTAAGCTGTAGCCCTCTGTCTGCAATGCAGACAACAATGAGGACAATGCAGCAGCCAGGAGACAGCCACAAAAATATTGAGCTCAGAGGCTTGTTGAGAGCAGAGATGTTGAAATGCATCCTCCCACAAAGCACAGGACCACATGTATGGCTATTAAAACCAAAATCTGCAGTGAAACTTTATTGAAGCAGAGGGCATGCCAGTGGGGTAGTATTAGTCCCAAGCATTTCCTTATTACTTGATTTTCCTTTTGTCTTAGCCCTTTCTGGAAATAATAAAATCCAAATTGAAGGGCTAGTGAAGAAGGGAACTATGAGACTGTACAGATGAAGTGCTCATCAGTTTTGGGAAGGATGGGAAAGGATCAGAAACTAACACACACAGTAAACATAGAGATGTGAGCTTTATGCTAAGAATATTTCTGTTTCTGTGCAGTTATCTCTTACTGCCAGAACAGCCCTAAGGATTAAGATGGTTTATTTGGATCAAATGCTTTACAGATTATCATAGTGCTGACTGTTTACTCGTTTACATTAAAATACAGATCTATACTTATATCCCTGTATGTGCATCTCTCAATCACAAATTATTTTCATTCCCTAAAAGGGTCAGCCCAGATTCCCAGACTATCCTATTTTCCATATCCAAGATAAATCTCCAAAGACATCTTCATGGGCCTGTGTAGGTAGGCTATGCCTTAAAAAACATTGCCAGCAATCTCAGCGATCTCAGCACTTGCTGACAGCGATTAACACAAAACTTTTGCTATGGGGTTTTTTTAGGCAATGAATGGGTTAGAGGCTGAATCATCTAATGCTTAAAGTAGCTGAGGGTTGGGAGGGAAGGAAATCTGGAGTCTGGAACATACTTTTCTGCAGGAATGTCAACTGTGCTTTTAGAGGTAGGAGACTTTGAGCCCATTTAATTTGTCTGGTATACAAAATAGGTGTCCTTTAACAAAAGGATGGGGAAAAATTGCAAGGCAACCTCTTGCTGTCAAGAGTTAAATTTCCCCTTAAAATAGAGCTGAGGTTCTGCAATCTCACCTGGCTTCAGCCATCTCTATGTTCCTCCTAAGCCTGATGTGCAGAGCCAAGCATGCCCCACAACAAGATACCTTAAAGAGCCCAGTCTGATAAGTGTGATCTGAATTCAGATAAACTGATACAGTTCTGTCCTGTCCTGTCACTGAAAAGAGCCTGGCTCCATCTGCTTTACACCCTCCCTTTCAGTATTTATGTACATTGATGAAAACAGGACTAGACCCAGCACTGACCCCTAGGATTCCCCTACTGCTGGCCACTGGCCTCCAACAAGACTTCATAGCACTGGCCACCATCCTCCAGGTACAGCTGTTAAGCCAGTATTCAATCCACCTCACTGTCTGCTTATCAAACCCATAGCTTCAAAGCTAGTGGTTTGGGTACCTTAAATGTCAGAATGCCACTCATGGTGCTTGACTCTTGCACAGGTGCCCAATGGTTCCTATGTTTAGGAAGCTGTTGACATGGTTTTATTGATGACCTGTTACTCTGTTATCTGGGCTTTATTCTCTGGATTGTTCTGCATTTTATCCACAAATTATATGATGGAAGAGACTTCTGTAGGTCAGGAATTGGAGATTAGGTCCTCTCACAGTTGTTTTAGTAGCCTCAGATTTATTTTTTCTTTGCATTCTTTGCTCCATAGTAGATTTTTTTACAAAATGAAGAATAGAAAACATCTGCACTTGCAGTGCAGTGATGCAAGTCTGGGTTTCCATGTATCCCTCAAGCAAGGGAGACTTCAGCATTCTGCTAAATCATAAGTTGATCTCTGCAGGGTTTGCCTTGGTGCTGGAGTATTTTATCCAGAAATCAGGACACTCATGTTGGAATTAACTCAAGAATCTGAAGTTTGCATAAGTCAATAAACAAGGCCGAAAGAGAACTCCTCATTCCTGCCTGAAGCCAAGAAAAACCTCGTGCCTGCCTGAAGCCATGGTCTCCAAGAGGGTAATGATGCATACTGTAAGCCATGTAACCTGATCTGCTTTGATACACCTTACCCAGGAGCTCAGCACCTGTTTAACATAACAGCCCTGTGAGTGTTGGCATGAGCTGCTTATTTGCATCTCCATATAAGATACAGGCAAGGGTTCAGGATAATGACTAAATGCAGTCTGAATGTGCTTTAGGTGCTAGAAAAGCACAAGTTAGTCTCAGAAGTTTTCCATCATATCAAATATGAGCTAAGAAACAAGCAACATTCCTGACAGCTAAAGGCCCAGGTGTGGGCTCACAGCAGCAGCTTGAATTAGTGGCCTTTTACTCCAGACATCATCCAAAACAAGTTTGGTGTGATGCTTTCCTAATACCTGGCAGTTAACTGCAGAAAAGTAGGAAGCCTTCCAAGTGAAGTACCCGAGGTGATTAGGGAAAAAATGTAATTTGTACAAAGATAATTTAGTCAAGGCACTGAGTGAAATAGTTCTGCAGTTAACAAATGTGCCTTCAGAATGTTAATAGCTGTTTTCATCTGGGTCTCATGTCTCACAGCTCAGCCAAAGACAGTGAACTTTAACATAATAATAGAGAAATGTTCGGGGGGAGTGGGATGTGTTCATTTATGTTGTTTTCTTTTATGTATACTGCAGCTAGAATCAGTACATGACACTGTCTAACACTAGATTTCTCTAGACTGGTGAAAGGATGAGGGGCATCAAGTCACCTGGGACAAATTTTTTGTGATCAAGTGCTGTTTCAGGGTTTCTTAGCTTTAGAATAATAATAACCAGGTTATTAGTATTCACCTAATTTAAATCACATGTTTCTCTTGAACATCACAGAGAGTGAACTGGGACCTGCACAGAGTGCTATCTTGTAGGTATTTTATTTGTGACACGGGGCACCATCCACTGCAACTGAGCTGAGATTCACTAACACCTCCCAAGTAGTTAAAAGCTTATCTCAGTGCTCTTGGCTTAGCTCTGACTTTTTCCAAGTCTTCTCTTACAGAATATTTTGATGAATTAATATTTTTCAGTAATATAACAACTCTGTAAAAGTATTCTGTAAGTATCCAAGCAACTACAAATTGTCTGATCTGATTACACTTGCCAACCCCACAGAGAGAACAGTCTTTTATATTATCTTTAGCAGAAACTGGACACAGGTGATCAAATTTTGTTTTCTGCTTTTGAGGTAGTAATTTCAAACCTCACGAAATAGAAATCTTTTTGAACAGACAAGCTTGGTATCAGGCTTCAAATTTCAGCTTATGGATTGTACCAAGAAATTATAATAAGAAATTATAATAAGAAATTATAAGAGTAGCAATGAAAGTCTGACATAAAAAACACTCAAAAAACAAAAACAAATAAACAACAAAAAACGAAAACACACAGGGTTATGATGTAGATCATTATCTTCAGGGAGAAATCCCAATGGATGCAATCCACTTTAAAATCTCAAAGTATTTGAGAAAAAATGACAGAATCATGAGTGTTTCATCTCATATGAGGAAGCAGTGACATTTTTTAAAATGGAGGTTTGTGCATTCTTGCACTTAGATAATATCAGAAGCCAGTCTAGACCCAAATCTGTGATCCACAGATTATGTCTGTATGCTTTAGATAAATAAAGCATATAAATATATAAGATAAATATGTCATACTTATTTTTTATTTATTTTTTAATAGCAGATGCAGTTATTCCAAAATTAATAAGAAGTCTATTGACATAATTCAGAAGAAGGCAGAACTTTAACCAGGAAGAGCTGTTCATAATTAAAAGTATACTTTAATATCTATATGTTTTTATTTCTTCTGAGTTCATCATCAAAGGATCTGCAATCTCATCTATAAGGCAGATGAAAAATTACTCGGAGGAAAGAATCAGGAAATAATTGGTAATAAAAGACAAGTTAAAAAGGCTCCCAAGGTTTTGGTAGGCTATTCATGACTTAAAAGACAGATAAAATAGATCCCAAAAGCATTCACCATTAGTTATTCAGCCTACTTCAAAACTGTTTTACTAGGATTAGGAGGTACTGCAAATTCTAAACCTCCCACTTTGGCTCCTGTGATTTATTAGACACCCATAGTTTTTTAGGGGCTGGGATGCAGCTGCAAGGCAATTTTTCAATGCAAATTAAATAGCTCATGTCATACTCATCAAATTAGTGCTGTTCAATGCAGCATTAACTGTTTGAAACGATCACATTAGCTCTTTCTAAGAGACAGGTGCACTCTGCATCTCCACACACCCCCTTTATGCTGGGGGTTCAGGAAGGGCAGGGGGGTCACAAATGGCTCTTTCTGCAGTGCCAGCCCTTACCTGGGAGCCCTGCTCTACCAGGGTATTGTGCTTCCCACAGGAGCAGAGGATGGCACACATCACCTCCTGTCCTGCAGGTAAGGCTCAGCCAGCACCAGGGCAAAGCTCAATCAGGAGAGTTGGCAAGCCACCTAAAATGGCTCATTAATTAGGTCTCTTCTTCCAACTGCCGATTTAAATAAACACTAAATTATAACACATGATGTGTGCTTTTACATTAAAGCTTTTTAAATTGGCTAACTTTGTTTATCCATTATACTATCACCAGACCCTAAGAACTGTAGAAGATTAGCACTTCTAAAGCCTTGGAAAGCACAAAAACGATCAAATTATTGTAGGAAAGAGTGCAAATCTGCAGAATAACATAAGTTTAACATTTTCAGTTAATAAACCTGGACATGACCAAGAGAAAGAAATAACACTTTGCAGAAATTAACTTTATAGTCTTTTTAATATTTATCTATATAAATATATTATTTATATCAACATAATATTGATATATTATATAATAATATATTATTTATTTGTCATAAATAATAAGTCAAATTAAACTTCTCACAAAGCCAAACTTTGCATCATTCTTATACTTCTAAATATTGATATTAGCAAAAGTATTAGTAAATTTTTTTCTGACTACAAACCATTTTCCTAAGTGGTTTTTTCCCTAGAATATGACTTGTGCACACACTTGTACAATGTGTCCACTGGTTAGTTATTTCATCTACATAATATGCTTTAATCTAGAACTTAAAAATTGTATTTTATACATTCTCCACAAAAAAGTGGTTATGTATAACTTTTCAAAACTCAAGAAGACTTCACTAATGGCACATAAAGACCCTTGCAACCAACACACATCCTTTATCTCGTTTACAAACATTTTGTGCACTGCAAGGTTTAATTGCCAGCATTGTTCCATTACTAGAAACCATGTTTCCTTCACATATCAAAGCTAAGCACTGTACACTTACATTATAATTCAAATTCTCTTATAATTGCTTCAGAATCTAGCAGAGCTTTAGCAACAAAAATTATAATTGGTTTCAACAAAACTTATAATTGCTTTCTACCCTTCTTATTTTAAGAAGTCTTCTGTAAGAAGTTTATAAACAGCAAGTTCAGTACTGCCACCCAGATCATTGCCTTGGAGTCTAGAGCCAGAAAAGCCTAATAAGTCATCACCTCTGCCTTATATGTGTGTGCTTATGTGAGCATATAAATAGTGTTGGTATATGTGTATAAAAATGTCACAGAATTTCCCCCTCTGCTGCCCTTTCTGCCCACCAGCTTGTGTAAAACTGGAACAATTTCTCTAGAAAGGGGCCAGTCCCCATATGAAGACTTGCAGGACATTCTGTGTCTGATTAGTTGTCTTCAAGCTAAATCTGGTTTATATGCAGTTTGGATGAGCCTGTTCTTAAGTCTTCTCTCTGCTAAATAAAAGGCCCTTTTGGTATATGGTATTTTCTCCTTAGGAAGATATTTATTCACTCTGCCCAAGCTTCCTCTAAAGCTTTTTAATAATTCAAACATGCTGATTTTGTAGCATTTTCCCTGCAGGATGTTTTCTCCTAATTTCAAACCAATTTTGCAGTTCTTTTCTATCAATTTCCACAATTCAGTGTTAGGAAAAAATATTGGATATAGAGACTGAGTGCACAGGTCCACTGCCAGTCTGCAGCATCTTGTCAGAAGATTACACTTCCACACCTATTTCAACTAATATTTCACTCTTCACATGTGAAAAGAACAAAAGCAGTGGCCACTAAAAAGTTCTCCCAAAGGCCTTTAAAAATGCATTCCATTGCCATGACATTTGATTTCCCTGTGCTCTGTAGGGTAGGACAACCATGGAAATACAGATCAGCAATAGCCCTATCTCTTGCCCTCTTCCTACAGCACTATGCAGACCAAGTTTTTAACTCTGTTACAGGATTTTGAAGTATGCTCCAAGGGTTTTTCTGGAACATCACGTGATCCAGACACTCTGTGCATCCCTTTACACTAAATGCCTATTTTACAGTCACCTGCAATCCTGAGGAACTGAATTCAATGGCACAGGCACATCTTTCCAATCCTATTTACCCATGGCTTCAGCTGAAGACAAGTGTTTACCCAAAGCAATCAGTCCTGCCACAGCCCAAAATAGAGTGCTGAAAGCTAAATCACCAGTTTCAAAACCAGTTAAAGATAAGTTTACATTAATATTTATTTTTATCTCTATTACATTTGATGTAACTTAAGTATAACATTAACATTAGTCCTCACTGTATATTTTAAAGTATATTTATTGAAGCAATTAAAATTACATTTAATGAGACAAGAAGACCACCCCACCATTGCCATAGCAACACAAAAAGCAGTAAAAAGGGTGGAAGGCTCTCACTCTCAGAAAATAACAGGACACAGAAGGGATAAACCAATGGATTCACTCTCACCTCACACAAGTGAAGGTAAGGATGATTTGAGTAGCAGGCAAGAAATGAGGGAATAGATTAGTTTAGGATATAATCAAGACTGAGCTGAACTTTCTTCATTCCTCACATTTACAAGCCCCATAAAACACTGCCTCAAGAAACAGAAAGGAGAATAATCCCATGGATTGCACCTGACTGAGAGTGCCTCCAAGTAGATTTGCAAGCTGCATTTTCCCTGTCTCATGTTCCAACATTGCAAATATCTGTTTGCTCCTGTTGTGCCAATGCACTGAGCGTGTTGCTGAGAGCTGGGGTGGACACAGTGTCTGTTTTGCATTACAGCACTTTCAAGGCACACTGTACATGGCTAATTCACTGCCAGTTATTTTCAAACATAACACCTGCTATTGGTTTATCTCTCCAGACAAAATCTAAGGTCACAATTGCAAAAATGCCTTTTTTATTTTTCTTGTAAAGAACTGGGCTTTTCTCTTAATTACTTTGGGTATGCTCTTGTGAGGCACAAATGTTGAGAAAACTTTACATAAGGTGAATCAGAAAATTATAAGCCAAGAAGGAAAGTGCCAATTCTATGCATAGTTTTCACACCCCACAGTTTTGAAGAGAAACTGGCAGCTGCTGCCATGAGAAAAGCAGCTGAGGTTAGCTGTGCAGCACTGTAGCTGATGGGGCTACCACAGCACAGCTGTAGAAACTGCCATGAGGAGCAGGAAATCCAATTTCATTCCCTCCTCCCTCATTGTGAGATAAGAGAGTTCTGCTATTTCAGGCTAAAGATTACTGATCATTTCCACATGCACACCCGTGTCATGCTCTTTTAACATTCTCATATGAGCACTGGAGATAAACTCCACAGCAGTAAAAGTTAAAAACAGACTTGCTCCACTGCAGCAAGAACAGAAAAACAATAGCTGTAGCAAGAACAATAGAAACAGCTAAATTATTGGAAAAATGTTTGGGATAGGACACATTTTGAGAATTAATCAACTGTAGATAGGCATGAATTTTACTTTTCTTCACTTCTTACTCACTTGTACTGGGTCACTTTTTCCCCCTGTTGTAACCAGGGTAGCATCTTACCTCTGCCTGGGGACTCAGAATGGTTTTACATCAATGCAAAGGGCAAATTAGCCTTACCACCCTCACCCTGCATGGCTCCTCCATTTAGTCTGCCAGCAATTC
The DNA here is from genome assembly GCF_029582105.1 of Oenanthe melanoleuca. Taxonomy (NCBI): domain Eukaryota; kingdom Metazoa; phylum Chordata; class Aves; order Passeriformes; family Muscicapidae; genus Oenanthe; species Oenanthe melanoleuca. Next base: position 41,038,167 of record NC_079339.1, read on the forward strand.
AGTGTTGATCATGACCATATCTTGTTCTAGTCAAGTGCTTGTCCCCTAGGCCTGACAGGAGGCCAATACCTAATGTCACATGGATGAATAACAACACCCATTAATCTCAGTTCCTGTATGCCAAACTCAAACCTTGTTTGTATTATTGACAAAGTTTTTGCCCCTCTTAACTTGCATTGCTGAGGTCTAGAAAGTAGATCAGCAATTGTACTAAAGGCATCCTAGGGATGGACATTTTGGTTCATTGCTACCAACAATCCAATGATACCAGTCTTGTAGCTGTAACTTGTACAAGATCCTCCCTGTCTGAGGCAGGAACAAATAAGGACACTGAAAATTCAAGAGCACTTCAACTACCACAGTATTGCAGGTGAATGTGCCTTTCAGCTTTTGTTATTCAAAGCTCTAGGAGTCATGAAATGAAAATTGGGTCTGTAGCCTGGTGATCATTATGCAAGTTGAGAGTTAAGGTCCACTGCTTCTTCAGTGGTATTTCAAATCTTCAAGGTTAGGCAACTGAGCAATAACATGCCACTAACATACTTCACCTTTGCAGAACATGGTATGGGCTAATAACTTAGACTAAAGCCAGGATCTTTCACATGCTCATTACTTAGTGCAACTGTTCAACTAGATAACTGTGAGTCTGAATGCCTATAAAAGTGTATTTTGTTATGTAAAAATTACAAAGAAAACAAAACACATCCATCAAATACATAAATTCTGTCACCATTTTAGAAATTTAAGCAGGTTGAAAAAAAGAAAGGGGGAAATGATAGCTCGAAAATAATTTGTTGTCTGAGGAAAAACTAATGAATAATTTACTTGACAAACATCACATAATGGAAAACATATTCATAAATCTTCTTAATTGATGGGGAAAATAATTGAATAAAATCTGCAAAAAATGTGACAAACTAAAATGAAAATCCCTTGTCTGGTTTAAAGTTTTCTTGGGGCAAGATATTCTAGCTGCAAATTCAATAATCTGGTGTAAGGACCATACAACTATAGAATCACATTCCTTTGTTTCCCCTTCTGTTATTGCCAGGACAAAGAGGTGTTCAATGTTCCACTGACAGATTTAATAGTCAGAAGGCATTAATATGTTTTGCTTTCATAAAGTGCTGTGAGATGAAACCCTTCAGTCACCCTCCCAGTTGTCTAGCAGGAGTAATCTCTCACCTTCCTGCTCTGCAGTGACTCCCAGTCTTCTTCCTGCCTGAGTTCCATGTTGTCAGGGTTTGGCCACAGATTCACAGAATCACTGGGTTGGAAGAGACCTTCAAGAGCATCGAGTCCAGCCCATGCCCTAACACCTCAACTAGACCATGGCACCTAGTGCCACATCCAGCCTTTTTTTAAACACATCCAGGGATGCTGACTCCACCACCAGTACTTGATCATTCTTTCCATGAAAATCTTCTTCCTAATATCCAACTTAATTTTCCCTTGATGCAACTTGAGACTGTCATGCTGCTAAATGCAAGAATTTCAAGATACTTGGCCAAGTGGCCAAGGAAAGGACTATTTCTGACCTGACTGGGCCACTAGATTGCTCTCTGCAGCACTTCTTACATAGCTTGAGATTCAGGTGGTCCCAGGGAGGGGATGGGCTCATTATTTCTGCTTGGGTTCTCTTATGTCCAAATCCTTTATATCTCAGTCAAAAACTGGGCAGGAACCCAAAACTACTAAAGATTTGAGATCTGCCTTGCTATACCTCTGCTCCCTGGTCCTCCTCTGCTCCATCAGTCCTCAGATGGGTAGAGATGTAATGCACTCTGTTTGCTCCCTCCTTTCTGGTGCATCACAGTTCATTTAAGTATTTATGAAGTTTTGGCTGGGAATATGTGAAGAAATGCAGAAGATTTGAAGCAGTGCCAGCAACAACTGTATTTCACAGGAAAACAATGTCCTTCATTTTGCATAGAATACATGTCCATGAGTTTGCTTTTGATGCACTCACAGACATCCCCACACAGACTGGGCTCCATAGCCTTTATTCTTTAGTGCCGTAGGTAAATAATAATGATTTTTTTAATTGTTGAAGTATATATTAATCTGAAATGGGTAGCTATTTTTCCACATGATCCACTAATTTCTACTAGATAAAGCACAGCATCAGCACATATGTGCTTTATTAAACAATCCTTTCCTCTCATATTTTTGTTTAATTATTTATCTAATTTCTCAGTTTGCTGCCACCGAATTTCAATGACCTTTATCCAAAATCACACCAGTATCTATTTTATCCTATTTTGTACACACTAAAAGAATCTCCCTTAAAGTATGTCTTGTTTCTTTCTGATTGTTCTTTCCCAGTTTGAAATTTTGAAGGGGGTGAAATCAGGAAGCAAAAGGTTTTAATCCACGTGGAAGAGACTGTTTTATCTGTATCCTTTGGAATGTATTCAACATTGCACAACCCAAGGAAGTGTGTGCTCTGAGAGACAGAAATCATGCACAGGTCAAACAGAGGACACAAACACAATACTTTGTGGTGCTCTGCACCTACTGAGTTTAAGGCAATGCAGGGAGGGTTCAAAAATATTTTGGCACTGACAAATGCAGCAGTAAAATTCTCAGACATCTCATAAGGACAAGAGTTGGGAGAGTTCTCATTACTTAGAAAATCTTTCTTTTAATCTCTGAGTGTCTCAGTTACCAAGTAATAAAACAGGATTATCTCTTGATTATCAGTTCTTGATGATAATAGAATTTTTATTACTAATTTCAAAGGGGGTGTGTTAGATTAAATTAATCTCATTTTATTTACGTACTTCGAGATACCAGGTTTCTGCAGCTTTTACTGATCTTGCACTCAGCTGTTAGATATCTGGAATCTCTAAGTATCAGGCCCTAGGCCAAAAAAAATCACCCTCTATGTGTAACATGTGTAACATGGCTGCATTCCATTCCTTATGGAATAATAATAATTATAATTAATTACATGTTAAAAGTTCGCTACATGCTAAAATTCTAGTCTTGGGACATTTTACCCTGGTTCATCCTAGACATCTAGAAGTTGTGGTGTATTGTAATTTTGTCATCCTGCTTCTGATTTACAAAAGATTTTGCTCCCAGTAGTCTGTGCTAAACAGTAAATACTCTTCCTCTATATGATGTTTCAGACCTCAGAAAATATCTGAAAGCATTAAATCTGTGTTTAGACGTTTCTCACTCTCCAAGCTCCAGTGAAGCTTACACAGGAGACAAGAGTCTATTTGTCCTTGCCAAAAACTTTCACCAGTCTCTTGTAAACCTGATTACTGATATAAGTCTGCTATTCTGATATTTTTTAAAGTACTCAGGGTAAATTGTGCTCAAAATGGAGGCACTGCAAGATTTTAGGAAACCAATGGCTGAGGAGTACTGAACAGTTCACTGTCTCTTAGAACACAATGCAGGAGACTGAAATACTTCACAGAGGGACCTCCAGGACCTCTAGAGGCAGGGAGCATGTCTAAAGAGAAGAAGATCTGAAGACCTACAGGTAACTTCTGTTCTTTTTCCCTACCTGTGAAGTACTCCTTGTGGTTGTGTGGCTCTCCATTTTCTGGGAAATGGGAAAATTCCAGCTCTAGTGGATTTATTCCAGGGCACAATATAGAAATGAAAAATTTCACTTCAACAAAGCACAAGTGCAGGCAGACATGTTAACACTGAGTCAGCACTGGCCCTACACACAGTGGTGTCTGAAATGAAGGTGGGTGCCTATCCTCAGACATAACATCTGCCACATATCTATGAACCATTCCAGAGATGGTTAAGTATACCCAGACTCTCTATGAAGGAAGAGAAATCCACAGAATTGTCTCTGGAACATCACACTGAGGCAACTGGACCCAGCAAAACCAGCTGGAAAAGAAGCAAGCTGCTTCCATGAAAGCTGAGATTCACAGGACAGCAGTTAATACAGGGACACACTTGTTGGTTCAACAGGAAAATATGTGTTCAGCAAAGCTCAAACACCCATGGTAGCCACAAGCAGGCTGGGCAAAGGAGCACCTCCAACACTTCTGCAGAAGTTGTTACTCTACCACCTAAATAAATCAAAATAGCTCGTTGGGAGCAGTGTGTATAGGAATTATAAAAACCCTGCCAGGTGTGTTTTGCACTGAGGTGAGACTTGGTGTCCCACTGGCTATTTGATTTTCTTACTAAAATTTTAAAGTTCTGTAATGTTGTTGGTTTTATTTTATAGATGGAAAATGTTAGCCTAATTAATATTTCTGCAAGGAACATTAAGGTTATTAGTATTCAAGCTTTCTGGCACAAAATAAGCATCAGTTTGAATAAGGAAGAAAGTTTCTGGAACACAGAGATACAATTGTTTATGCTGGGGAAATGTTACACCTTCTGATGAAGCATTCAGATCCAGCTGCTGTCAAAGTCTAAATGGGCTGTGGATATGTTACAGCATGGCTGTTTTTACTTCCTTTGCCAGCAATTTATCCTCTCATCAGACATCCACTTAACAAGCAATTTTTTCACTCTTAGCAAACAACAGTAATCTAACATGTAAAAGATCCTATCCAGGTATTATGGTTGATTGCAAAAATGGTTAATGCCTGTAGCTCAAAAGAAGTGATTAGTAAACTAAAAGTTGTTAATGGAAAGCCCTGAGCAGAGATCTTGAGAGAGATCAGGTTCCATTGAAAACAAAAAGCCACAATGATTCCTTCCCACACACTCAAGATGAGTTTGAGAAATAAAGGTATCACAACAGGGGTGCATTTAAATTGGACTGGCTTCTGAATGTGCTCAGAATACCAAGACAGTGGTGGCACTGGATGAAAGAGCTACACTACTGAGAACAAACACACACATAAGAGAGCACTTACAAAATTACATCATAAACTTGGACAGAGCTGCACTGTCTGTGTGCTTTCAGCAAAAGGCAGAAGTGCAGCCCTGTTGGGCTGGGTACACTGTTGAAGAGAGCCACAGAAAATTTGGTAGCAGTGTTCTCCCCTTTCATCTCAGCCTAGCCCAGTTTCTTTGTTTAATTCTAAAGACCACAAATCCCCTTTCCCAGACTGTGAGGTCTGGATACAGCCCTTAACAATTACCTGATTTTAACTGTGTTACTGAGAAGGAGCATCCCTTGATTTCAGATTGGTTGATGGCTTAATCACGAGTTGCCTTGAGCAGCTTTCCATAAAATATGTAATTTCTAGTGTCACACTTCCAGTGGGTGCAGTTATAAACCTAGATTCTCATTTCTGCTCAGACACAGACAATCATTCTAAATGCTTCCTGCTCCCTGTTGCAGACAGATATAATACCTCACCCTGGAGGGAAGTAATACAGATTAGTAAAAATTTAGGAAACACTTTTTATCTATTTATATGAAAGCTGTTATAAAAATACAGAAGTGATTTCAACATTACAGAACTTCTACCAGCACTTGATTATTATATCTGTGTTCTTTATTTCAAAACACCTTTGAACACAGTCACATAACTCAAGTGGTTCTAAATTTGTGTCTGTGTGATAGTAAATCCAAATAGTCAAAAGATTTAGAAATCTGGGCCTGCATTCTCTCTCAAGTTTGTCCTCATTCTTGGCAACTTCAGCAGCTTGAAATGGTATGTTTCTTTGGATCACTTACACCCAAGGTAAAGATAAGTGTGGTTCTCATCTTGCTGACTTTTTCTGACTCTTATCTTTCACTGACACACCCCGTGTCCTTCTAAGTCTCCAAGATAATCTTTAATCCATGTCACAAGTCTTAACCTTTCTGTCAAGCTCACTGACTGACCTGATCAATCTTTTTGACCCTCCTCCTGTTCCCCTTTGCTGGACCTTTAGCAAGCTACATAAATATCCTTCACATTTCACCCTTGTCTCCTCCTTCAGAAAGGTATTTAGAGGACCTGGGATCTCAAGTGCATGGACCACACCTGGACTTTTCTGGTTTCCTAGTAAACCCTAGGAAAGCTCTTTTTCCAAGCTATTCTTAAATCCTGCCCAAGATAAGTATTTTTATCTTGTGTTTTGAAATAGGGACTCAAAGTCAGACTTCTGACTGATGCTTGCTTGTGGGTGACCTTAGATAAGCCAGCAAGCCACTGCATCAGTTTGTCATTTTGCACAATGAAAAGAGAGATCACAAGTTTCAGAATTAATGCAATTAAATAACCAGCTTGATATAACTTTAAAAGAAACTCTGAGAAGTTAGAAGACAGGAGGACAGCTTGTTCTGAATATGAGACTTATGGAGATACTGAAGATTGATTGCAGGAGGAAATTAAAAGTATCTAAACAAGAGATCAGAGACAAGATTATTTCTTGTATTGAAATTCAAGTTCTGTAATATTTTGCTTACCATATAAATGGGGTAATTGAAGTACAGTGAATGTTTTCCCCCAAGTCACCTAGGAGGACATTGAGAAAGAGGGAAATAAAATTGCAATTTGGAAATTTTCACATTCATTAGATTATATTCTCTAGGAAAATATATATTTTCCAGGCAATCACTAAGCAAAATGCCAAGAATCTGAGCTGCCAACCTCAGCCCAGATTATTTCTTTGACACTGTCCAACAATTAATTCCTTTCCTGATGAAAAATTAGAAGTCTTAAATGTCTATAGACATACTATTAGAAGTCTAAAATGACTATAACTTTTTGGCATCACTAAGCCTGAAAGTACCACTTCTTCATGAATAAGGAGCATTTGATCATTAAAACAATACAGTCTTTGACAGGGGTGTAAATGTTAGCATAGAGAATTCCTACAGCTTCTCAGCACTAACAACACTGGCTGCCACTACTGTAATTTGTAATGTTCTGAAAGAGGAACCTTGGTCCCCTTTATACATTTATATTGTGTAGTTATTGCATATTTACAATATATTTATGTATGTATAAATTGTACTAACCATTTATTTCTTTCAGTTCAACTCATAATTTGGCATTATTTTAGGCATTCTGCTGCTTTGCTTTACAAGGTTCTCACACAGAGGGAATTTCAAAGAAATCATGCTATTTTCAGATTAATTCCTTCTAGTAGCCTGTTTTTCAGGCTTCCTTGGTTTTGAGTGCCTATCCCATGAGGCAAGGTTACTGTAATATTTGAATAACAACCTTTTTGTAGCCAAATCCCTTCTCCATATGTGGGTGGGATCAGGCCCTGCACAGAGCCCATTGACTGCATTGCCATCAGCCACCAGCTCCAAGAAGAGGCAGCATTAAAGACACAAGTGAAGAGACAGGAAGAAGGAGGGCCAGACCCTGCACAAGACCACATACCAAAATGCATCAGAGAACCAGAAATTCTCAAGAGTTCCTCCAGGGAAATGGCACTTTGCATTGCCTTTATTCTATGTCCCAAAGTCTGACCTAAAGAGCAGGTTCAGATACAGGTCAATGTGGTTCATTATGAACATGAACCAGAGAATTTTCAGAGGTGGCAGCAAGGTCCAGCAAAATAGTGGTTCTCTGACAAGCAGCTCGTTCTGCAGGAGAGAAAATTCTTGACTTCTTGGTTTTGCTCTGTGGTTTTGAGGGTTTTCCTCACTCATCTCAATCTTCAGGGCTTTCCTTCCCCCATGATATGTCATCACTGAGAGTCTTCCAGCTAGGAGAGGAGGCAGCACTGTCCATCAATGCCACTCTCAGAATCAACCACAGGGACCTATGCAAGGAGAAACCAGCTACCCAGAAAGCATCTAAATTCTATTCCAGACAGGCAAGCAGAGAGGGAGAGAGCAAAATGAATAAAAAGAACAGTGGTCCCTGAATCAACTGGCAGTCAGGACCAGCCAAATCCAGCATCCAGATATTTCTCTAGTTCAGGAGCATCTTCACAGGGGAGCCTGGGCTCCAGCACAATCATGAGTTCTTAGCTCAAAAAACTTGACTTCTTCTTCCAGAAGAGCAGCAGCTCCAGGGAAGAATGACTATAATGAAAGCAGGACACCTTGAGAAATGTCCTTCACATGATTTAGTCCGGTGACAATACTCTTGGGAGCTATCCTGCAAAAACACAGTTGGGAGGGAGAGATGAGAGGAATGTTTGAAACAGGGAGTTTTCTTACAGTGCTGAAATGCTTGCTGAAGTGTTTTACTCTTATAAAATGCAGTCAGCAGTGGCAGAAGCTCTTCTTTTCCTTTCCTCCTTTTTCCATTAATTCTTTTCCTTCCTCCCTTTTTCCAAAGTAACCTGGTACTCACCAGCCTTCTGGGCACAATCTTGATCTCAAGGACAGTGACTTTGGTAATACATCCTAGAGAAGCTATGAAATAGCTCTCAAGTGTATAATTTTTAAAAGAAAAATCAGAAGTCAAATAATTTGTCCATATTTTCTCAGCAGGAGTTTATATCAGGTAGGAAAACCTGCCATCTTTCTGCTTTGTTTTGGCTTTTTATCTGTGATAGCTCATTAAGACAAATACCTCCTTCACTGCAGTCAGTGTATCTTAGCTTTAGCCATCACTCCAAAGGCAGAGACTCAGTAAATAGACAAATGTATGTGAATATACAATTGCAAGCTCCCTTAGCTCCCAGGTTTCCTGGACTGCAAAGTTATCCTTTCTTGCTACACAAAAAAACACTTAAATATCCCTCTTTTTTTGTCTTTAGGAACCCCCTGTATGCCACAGATACCAGCTGCCTTTGCTTTTAGTCACAGAGTAACAGATTCTTACCTAGTCCTAGATCAAATCTTCCCTTTTGAAAGGGAAAAGAGCACCCTTTTGGGTCCTACCCTTGTTCCTACACTCAGTCTATGCCTAATCTACACCATGATCTGCACCATGTTCATTGCTCAGTTCCAGAACATGCCTTTGAGTCTATGTGGAATCAGCTTGTCCAAGAAAGCAGAGTACCTTGCAGAACTGGACCCTATGAACAATCTGGAAATGGAGGGTGAAAAATTAACTGCAGGAGTTACTCACCATTTGGTATGAGTAGCCCTTTATAGTAGGTGGAATAAAACTGCTTTAATTATTGGAAGATGTGCCCAAAACCTGTAAGCACCAAGGCATTTCTTTATTCTGCATCCTCCACATTTTGCACTTTTCACCTGCTGCATCTAGAAGAAGAGACTCTGGAGTGTATTTAGTAGGTAATTACCCTGGAACTGCAAATGCAGTTATAAAATGTGAAACTGGCCATATTTTCACTCTTCCTCTTTATGGATAGCCACAAACCATCCTGTGTCCAACCAGCAGCCCTTAAAGGAGTGATGATATGTGAGCAGCTCCGCTGAAGGTGTTACCCGCTCATGCGAGAAATAAGCAGGCACAATTGGTGCTGGTAATTAGTCTGCACTCCACAGACCTGTCACCATCCTTGGCACTGGCACCACTTAACAGCAGTGTGACAGCCTGTTTGTCTGAGAGCAGGCAGCTCTGCACACCAGCCCTGCAGCAAACACTCTGCACTTCCATTTACAGGAGCTCTCACGAGAGCTGCCTTGCACAAGGTGCACACAGACTGGACTTCACAGCTGCCCTCTTCAAATGAGGCATTCACTCCTGCTCATAGGGAAATGCAGGTGTGAATTTGAACTAAATCCAGAAAAATCAGTATGGCTATTCCAGTGACAAATTAAAAATGGCTTCAGACATCTAAAAATACTATTCTTAGCTGAAATGACAGTCCTTCATATCTGTCACACTATTGATATAGCACCTGAAAGTCATGGTGGATGGCAGGGAACATGAAAGGCAATAAGAAGATTTTCTTATCTAATTTCCATTTTTTATCCCTTTACCATTATAATTCTTTATTGTTACAATGAACATTCCTCAGACAACACCCCAAATTTTTAGCCAGTTTTAGTGTCCAATTTTCCCATATGAGTAGTTATGCTGCTAGTTCTTAAACTCTTGATGACATTTTGTGTCCTGAAAACTCTGTTTAAAATGGATATCTATTACATATAACAGATATAATGGCAAGTTTTGTTTAAAGTGGATATCTTATTTCAGACAATTATATGTTCTATCCACTCTATTTGGGCTTATACATTACATCAGATTTATAACTAAAATCCTCATCCAGACACTATAGAAACAATGGCTTGCAATTGCCAGTGCTGTCAGATCTTGATAGTTCTTACCATGGTTATATTTTTTCCTCATGATATAGCTTCTAAATTAAAAACAAAACAAAACACATACAAAAAACCAAACAAAAAAGAACCAACAAAAACAAACAAACAAACAAAAATTCCAAAATAGTAAAACAGTTCTCAACCATTTTGGACCAACTCCAATAATTATATGGAGTATTGCATGGAAAACTGAAGCTTGAAGCTCTTTTTTTTCCCTCTGAGGTGTGATGCAAGGAGGAGACCGATTTTTATTTCAGATTTTTAGTAGATACAGCAGGCATTCTTCTAAACTCAAAACCAGAGCTCAATAGAGGCCAGCAGCATATAAAGCAGGAGCACTGTACTTCACCTCTTGGAGGGGCAGCATGAGACCCTTGTAAAACACAGCAGTTTGGAACTGGGCAAGCAAGTCCAGGGAAACACTAAAAGGCAACAACAAAGGAAAAATCATGAAAGTCATAATGTTATTTTAAGGACCCTACTACATGCTGATGCTCGTGATCATAAAAGAATCCACATTGCCTTGAAGAGATTTGTTTCAAACCTCCCTCAACAAGAAAGCCATTATGATGATATAACAGGTCCTGACTCCAGAAATTTATAAGATATGTCCAAGCTGTGAAAAAATGAAACATTCCACAAATCAGTTTAATGGAGGACATCATAGAAATGATCTTTGTGAACTTGAAACTGTCTGACTAAGCACAGTGTGCTGTGGCTTATGGTAGAGCTGCACAACTGCATGAGGGGTTGTTGGCCAAAAAAAGGCTCTACCTCCTTTGTCCTCCTTTTGGGGTTTACTGTGAACCCCATGAAACCCACAAAGTTTCAAGTATATACCCTCAAAGCTAAATTATCAACAGTGAGTAGTTCACAACCTTAATGACAATAAAGCATTTACACATCTTAGTGCTGTTTGTGCTTTCCAGCCTGCTGCAACAGCATCTGGCAGGCTGGGGCTGTGAGCTGTGAGACCAAGAGAACAAAAACATCAGCACAGTCCTCCAGCATCTTCTGATGTCAGGGGGCTCAGGGCCAGGCATCACGTCAAAATGAAGAACAAGGAAAAGGTTATTTTCATACAGTAATTCTGCTAAAATTCTGTAGGTGTACAGGTATAACTAAGATAAAAATTTAACTTTCAAATTACTGTCCGCAAGGGGTTAAGGGACAATCGCGTTCAGCTTAAACATCCAACAACTACTTTGAAATTAAAGTTTTCTGTTTTAACTTCAGAAGCAAGATTTGCCTTAACTTATATAGGAAAGCTCTGAATGTGACTGAGCCCCCACTTCAAACACAGCAAGCACTGACAGCCATTCAGAGAATATACACACACTAGTAAATCTCTCTTTCCATGGCAAGAGGGACTGCACAGCACAGGTCAACAAAATCTGCAAAGCTACTAAATTACATTCAGCTTGCAAATATAATTTCAATAAATATTTGTCTTTTCAGAGATCCTAGAGAGCTTGTTTAGCTTAGGAAAGAGAACATAACCATCTGCTGGGAGACAAAACAAGCAGCTTTGAAGCAGCCTGAACTCCCCCTGAGCAGCTCACTGTTCAAATATCAAAAGGCACTGGGTTCTGGATATCGATTACAATTTAAGATTTCCTCAGAGGTTGATGTTCTCCAAACTGAAGCAATCAACTCTGAAACCTCAGTTACAAGGCCAGAAAAGTAATAGCCAGATTCCTCATTGACTCTGTAGTTTAGGATGCCCTGGCAGGAATTTAATCCTATCATTCATATTTTCCTATCATGATTATTTACTCTCATTCTTTTTGTTTGCCTCTGATAAAATTTTATGTTGCATCCCTTTGGGCTTTTTTCTTTGGCATAGAAACAGACAGAAAAAAAAAATTAAGGCTTATTATGAAATCCTGGAGAATGTAGTTTCTCAGTTTTTTGGAAGAGAACTTCAGGAGAGAGGGTCTCAAAAATTGCTTAAACCTTTGAAGTAGAGGCTCTCAGAGACGGAATCTAGCACTTTTTTTGGATGTCAAACAAGACCTCAAAACTCATGAACAGCACTTAAGAGAAAAAAGGTTTTCAACTGAACAGTCATTTCTATATTTTTGTGTAATACCTGACTATCAGTTGCAAACAAGTCTGCTCAAACCAGAAGAGATGAATTTCCAGGGCAGCAGAGCACTGGAAGAGCCAGCACAAGAGAGAAAGGTTAAGAAAGAAGCTTTTCCACCCAATGAGGAAAAGACATTCAAGGTGGCCAGAGAAAGGCCAGTTATGAGAAGCATAAATTTAGTGTGAAAATATACTTTTTAGCTGTCTTGACAAATAAAAAGAGAAAGTGTACAAGACCTGCAAACCTTTTGAAAACAGTTTGCCAGTTTGTTTGCTTTGAAAGATTTTTTTCCCCCACCAGAAAAGAGCAGATTCAGAATAAGTCACACTCATTATTTTTCAACAAAGTTGACATCAGAATAGGTCTAGCAATAACATCCTCATGCGAGGTTTAAAAATGAGCTTTTTCAACCATAAAATTACTAATTGTCTGCCTTGTAAAAAGATAAAATGAATGTTTCATTACTGTCAAGCTCTTGATATCTTGTTTTATATGGCGAAAAATTAACCAGTTTCAGCTTCACAAATGTGAAAATTTGAGATATGTCATTAAGCTTTCCTGCAAGAAATCATAAAGAGCTGATTGTCTTTATTTTTTAATTGAACTTTCAGTCTGGCATACAGCTTCTCTCCTAAAAACTGTGGCACTGGAGCACTTTCTGAAAAGAATGCTGTCAAAAAGTTATTGCAATGGGATCAGAGGGCCTGGATATTCAGTCCTTTTTTCAGCTTTGTGCCTCTGAGTAAACTGTTTACCTTCTCTGATCTGTTAGAGCTGAGGATTTTTTGCACACTGCATACCAAGAAGAAAAAAGTTGATTCAGTGCAGCATGCAAAGGACAAATAAACTGGTGTGCAAGAGAGACCAACTGCAAGATGTATCTACTGCCTCGAGCACCTGCAAGGCTCCAACAAGCTGCACATCTGCACTAAAAACCATGGAACTGAAAAGGAGCAATGGGAAGGATTGCCTGAAGGAGGCTGTGCTGGATTTGACTGGCAATTTTCAGCCCTGTGGTGCCCCTACAATGTCTCAGTACAGCTGCCAAGGCCAGGCTGTGTGACAGCCACAGACTCTGACTGACACACAGTTATCTGGGCTGGTTTAAGGCTCTTGCTTTCTGCTTATGTGTGCATTTCCAGTAGCTGCATCAGTGTAAATAGTTCCAGTGTTAACCTCCTGAGGATTTTACCACCACTACTCCGAGTCTTATGGCATTGGTAATATTTTCAGCCATAATATGTGCCTGCAAATTTCTTTGAAATCCTCTGATGAATATAAGCACCAACCTTCCAGAAAATTTTGAAGGATCTATTCAGCATTAAATTTTGTGATCTGGCATATGCAACATATATTTGCAAGAAGCCAAGGAACTTAGTTAGGTGTTGAATACCTGCTGACATCTCTGTGTGTTGTCTGGAACCACTTCATGGCCACTGGAAGTCTTGTCATATACACTCATTAGAGCTTACACTGTGACTGATCTGATCAAATAGTTTTGCCAACAGTCTTCAGTTTAATGCTAAACTCTAAGCTCACATTCAGGTCAGATCACATATTTACAAAAGTTTATATAACTAGCTCAGGTATTAAGCCCATACTGTAGATACTTGAATTTATGAGTATAATCCCTTGTTCCTGACATGGGATATTTTGGTTTGGGTACATTGTCCAGCCATCACAGAAGCTGAGAATTCTAGCAAGTCTCCTTTTTTCAATGTCCAGTTTCTCTTTCAGTCTTGCACAGCAAGCATGCACTTTTGCAAAAGAAGAATCCATTCCAACTACTCATAACAGGGCCTTTTTAATATGCAGCTGTCTACATTTTACATACTCATCCAAATATATCAATAGCAAGAAACAGCATTTACATAACACAACATTTTAAGTAGCTAGGCTATAAGCAAATGTGCAGCACAGAAATGGTTGCCAAGTCACCAGTACTGCAGCACGGAGGTTGGGTAGATGTTATACACTTACATCCAAAAACATGATTCAGAAAACCTTTCTCCAGAGGCTTGTTACACAGTCCTACCTTGACCAGCACCATCTCTTCAACAGTTACCAAACCAGAGGAGCAGGGTGGGAATTGCAGAGTTTATTGCCAATTACACAGATGCAACCAGGTGTGTTAAATAAACAAGTTTATACATTTATACAGCATGTATAATTTCCAGCAGTAGTGGGTCCAATGAAATACAAAACAGTCAAAAGGCAATAAAAAATGCAGTTCAAAGTTCTGTTGAAATTATTCAATTTAGGCCCACTGAATAAAGTTAAAATATTTCACAATGTAACATATATTTACACGTTAGAATAATTATTTCATTTACTTTTACATTACAGTAATTAAAATGTTTGGTAATGAGCAAAGCCAGAACAAAATTTTTCATCTTTTTCTTCAGAACATTTGAATTATGCAAAAACTGATCTATATGTCAGAAAAATCATTCCCAGCACATGATCCTTTGTCTTGTAGCTTACAGCCATAATAACATCATTCAAAGCTTAAACACTGTGAAAAACCAGCTTTTGAAGACACCAGCTATAGTTAATAAATGACTGAAAGGGAAGAAAAGAGTTTTTCTGAGATAAACTGGTCAGGAATGAGTGCTAAGGGCTTTGGAAACAAGATTGTCACAGCTATGACATTACTTGACATGACAAAATAAACCAAGTCAGAAAGATGTGCAGCAAGGGAGCTTTAAGGCAAGAAAACATGTCAGCTGCAGGGCATGAGCCAGTATGTTTGAGGCAGCCTTTTGCCAGATCCTGACAACTATGGGTGGCTTTCAGATGGGTTAGCCATTATTGTCAGACTCCTTTGCACAAGCACTTAACTGGATTAACAACATTAAAAGACACTCAATTGAATGGCTACTTATCCCTTACAGAAATGATTGGTGAAAATGAGCATCCAGTCTTGCAGATAGAGTCATCACCTCATTTTTGGAAGAGAAAATTGAACACTTTTTTCTGTGTAAAATGCCCACAAACATCTTCCCTGCAGATCATCCACTGACCCATGGTGACTATACTATATATTATGTGAACATGGCAGCTATGTTCACAGACATAAAGAGAGCAAACAAGTCTAAAGAACCTTCAGTAAAATAGTTATTTGATAAACAAAATTCTGGTTCAAATTTCAGATCCATATAAAATCAGGAGTTGTTTACCTATGAGAATTAACTTTGATCTGGGCATGATTTTACTATTCTGAATGCAAAGGGTTACTATGGGGCTTCTTCCCTCAATGAAAGTCTTACTGATTTTTAAATATGATGGTGTGAACACCATATTTGATTTCAGGGGACTATAAACTAGTAAGAAGGAAAAAATTCCTCAAAAAGACAGGCATGGGTCTAGCAGCATCATCACCTAGGGTTATTTCAGATACAGCTGGAGCAACACCAGGTGTCACAACCTTTTGCCTCCAGATATGTTTTTGCTTCATTCTCCACAAATCTCAGACCAAGTTCCTCTTGGGATAAAAGATGGGGGAAGAAATGGCACACAGTGTTGTGGCTTGTTGCCTTTCTCCTGCTATTAGAGCACAAGTTTCTGCTGAGGAGTCATCTTTGCTGTGGCCTTATCAGAGCAACAGCTTTCTTGTCCTGATGCAAACACACACTTCTCAGATTTTATTTAAAAACAACTGTTTTCTTGGTTAACAATTCATGCCATTCTGCTGATATTGTATTGATTGTATTGTTTCTTCTGATATTTTTTTACATATATATTTTCAATCAGTCTTCATGAATCTTAGTCGTTCTGTTACAAATCCATACGGGTCCTTCAAAAACAAAAATATGAACAATGAAGATCTGATGGAAGACCTTTGTTACCCTAGCTGAGATTTCTGAGCTCAAATAGAAATACTTCATTTCATTTTATCACTGCAATGAAAAGATGTATCTGGCTTGTCTGTTTGAATAGGTCAGATCTAGAGCCTTCTAAATGTTGATGGTACTTTGGGGATTTTTTTCCACTTTGATAGGCTTTACTCCACAATCTCAAACTTTAGCTTATCATTTTCATGAGCAGGTTTTTTTCACGAAAATTTCCCATCTGTAACTGGACACCTGGAATTCTGAAAATTAGGAACACATTCCAACAGAAGTATTAGTTATATTGAAGTACATTTAAATCAACCAGAAATTTTGCCACTGAAGTCATATGCTTGATAATACTAGTAAATAGAACACCCCATCTGTCAGTAAGACCAGAAGGAATCTGAATTTTGTTTTGGAAGAACAAAGTTCCAGGGAGACAAGTAAAGTGAAATGCAGCAGCTGTGTCTGAGAGGATACACCACGAGACAAATCCTGGGATTCTGATGGAAAGGTAATATTCCCTGTGGTATCATGCTGACTGTGCAGCTCGTGGTGTGAGGAATGAGCTGCTGTGGTGCAAAAGGTTCAGATCTATCTATCTTGCTTCTTTGAGGTCACATCAGCCCAAGAATCTTAACTCTTGCTACACAATGGATCTAAGCACCTCTTGTGCCAGCCAGGCTCATATATTGCTAACAGAAACTGAATCAATACCTACAGTTTCTGAAGTGAAACTTGCCAACGGCAAAGTAAAACAAGTACCTGCAGCTCTGAAAAAATAGGGGAAAGTAGATTCATATCATACTACTTGCCCTAACTGGCAGAAATTTTTTTATCAGCATAGGAGTGGGCTGAAATCCTATTGTTCATGTGCTAGAGAAATTGATGACAGCAAAACCAAATCATGTATCTGTTTTCTGAGTCACACTTCAGCTATGTTAGAAAAGCAAAGCAATGTGTCTAATGACTGGAATGTAATGTTCCATTTTTCATGGAGATAAAGCTCTCTAAGATTTTCAGGGAAGTGGTGCAATTATCAGGACATACTAGTTTATAGCTGGATATGATTTACAAAGAAAATATCCTAGAATGACTGAATGTTGTTATTCTGAAGTTAATACAGGACACCAAAAATTTAACATAACTACAGAAACACCTGCTATTAATGTATTTTTGCAGTTGCTGCAAGTTTTATTTATTATTTTGAAAGCTTGTAAACTTGTCTGTGAGCTCAGTCTAAGATGAACAATACTAGGTCTGCTGAGGGAGACAGAAAAATTAGAGGAATCTTATGCAGCCTGAGGGGCAGACTGAGGAGAATGCAGAGACATAGGTTTCTTTCCTACAGCTGTATGAGTTACCAGACATAGGATATATTGAGGCTTGGTTTTGTACCTTCCCATCTGTTTGTTCACCTTGAAAATCAGCTCAATGTTCTTAGCTCTTAGACAAACTTCTGTTTGGACAAAAATTGTTCATTACATTAGAATTAGATAGATCCAGAACCTGGATCTAATTCTCTGCCATGTCACAAGCACTTGGAGACAGTTTGAAGCTTGACTGAGAAGTGGTGTTTCTCAGTTCTTGCACCAGAGCAAAGTGACACAATAGTTGTTTGTCTCCATTGACCAGCAATGTAAATATCTAAGAACATGGAAAGCATTTACATTCCATTTTCTCCATTTCACAAGATCCATAGAAGCCTTCACTTATATTCAGCTGCTAAAAAAAATAGTGTAAAAATGCATCATTTGATTGTCTCCATCTTACAGTTAGGAAAACTGAAATTGAAAAGATATATGCTTAAGAGTTCACACTGATTTGGTGGATGAAACAGTAAAAACTGTCCTAGCCTTTAACATCAGCAGGATGTATTAAAATTTAAACCATCTGTCAAGAGGAATAACTTGTCACATTTTATTTTGTTTACTTTTTATTATCAGGAAAGATCACTGACTCTGCCCCCAGCTATGAGAACAAAAGAGGTTTCTGCTGGGGCTTTGGCTTCAGCTTCGTATTCTTCAGCTCTTTTTTCAATTGCCTTTTAATTCTGTATCCTTTGTGCTTGGATCCTGCCAAACCCAGCCCTGATCTTATGATATTTGAGACCTTCTGAAAATAATTGACAATATATCTCTATTACAAGCTGGAAAGAATCTAGCATGGGCTCATTCTTATATCCTGGGATGCAATTGTGAGATCAGCACTTTCTTCAGGATTTCTTAGTCTCTGCATATGCAATTATCTTTGTTGCACAGCAGCTTGGGCTCTTGCTGTGTCATAGTCATGTGTAGGACCACATCAACTCAGTTTCCAACTCTGAGGCTGTGTGAAGAGATGCCTTCTGCATTCTTCAAATGCAAATATCTTGAAATCTCAGAATCTGGAATTACGTTTTCTGGAAGGATTTTTATCCTGCACCATTTCTATTTTAGAAAACAGGATTTTCTGATCTGGGAGTCATGAACTTCTTATTCTGTTACTTCCTACAAAGACTTCCTACCAGCTACCAGTATAGCCAACAGTCCAGATGCTACTGGAGATGGAATAATAGTAGAGTGACTTATCCTAGAAAAAAAATACATTATTTTAGGAAAGGAAGTAAGTGGTCTTGCTCAAAAACTTTTCAATCAGAACATACCTTGAATTAAATTCTAAAAACTGAAAAGGGAAATAGATGGGAAATGTGAGACATTATATTGCTCAGATTGTTCATTTCCCTCTTCTACCATAGCATTATTACATGTTTTAGAAGCACCTTACTGGCACTGGCACATTGCTGATACTTCTCAAAGCAGATTCTCTGCTTCTGGCTTTACTACTCAGAGAAGATGAGATTTTCGTGTTGGTTTATTGCTCAGTTACTTACTGAACATTTTCTGTTTCTCAGCTGCCATTTACCAAAGGTGGTTAAACAGCAGACCATAATAAATTTTACTGATGTTTGAGATAGTTTTGAGGTCCGTCATGATCACAGTCTGATGCAGCAACCGTTCTACTTCCAACACATGCAAGTTTCACTCTTGCTGTGTATAATTTATCTCTTATGGAGAAGGTTTTGAGCACTCTGGTCCTGAAGTTTTAGGTGACTCTATAGTTATCAGGCTCAGATCACTGAGCATCTTGAAATCAAAAATCTGGATAGTGAAGGTGCTGGTATTTTATGGGAATCTAATGTAGAGCAGGAATTCCCCTGTGCTAGTAGCAGCATACTGCTCCCTGTAGTGCTGTTGAGGAGACAGGTTGTGGTACTGCACCATCAGTGTGATGCCCATATCATTACTGTTCATCAACAATTCACACAGGCAAAGACATGGAGGAAGATCCCACAGACACAGCATCACCCCAAGAATAATTTTTACTCCTTCCACTCCTCGTTCTCTATGCAGACACACTATAGCTTTGGCTCTTACAGTGACTCAAATTACCAGTGTCACCACACCCAGCTCCAAATTTTCCCCAACTCTGAAATCTTGTTCACAATATTATTCACAATAAACACATAAGACTGAAATCTGAACCTCAAGCTTACCAAGGTAATTCAGGGTAAATCCATCCACAGCTAATGGCTGGAGGCTGGCAATGCTGTGGAATACATTAGGGAGGAACCTGCTGTCCAACCTAGTTTGAAAACAAAATCACATTTCCCAAAAATGTGTCGCTTGACTGATTAAACCCAGTTGATTTTAAACAGCTACTACAACCTTCCACTCAGCTGGCATTGAGTGCTCTGCACTCACAGTGTCATATCCCAGGAAAATTGCTGCTTGCTTGCTTGCTTGTTTGCAGGTATCTAACTTCATTTTCATAATCACACTCCTGTTCTTTTCTGGATTTAACAGTATATAGCCCAGCAGATTAGAATGAGACATATGCCTCCCAGCATATGTCCTTCTACACAGAGATTGTATTTCCCAACTTCAGTATGTCAGGATTTTCTTCATATGCCAGTCACTTCCAGTGATCCTACCCGTGGGGGATTCTCCCACAAACAGTTTTTGCATCCAGATGTAGGATGCCATGTGACAGATGAATTAGCCTTGGACATAATTTCAGCAAAGAGGTTTAGCTCCATAATTTTATACTTTGGCAGCTGCAATGGACACCATCTAAAAAAAAATAAAAAATAAGCTTTCTATGTATATTCTTGTTTCACAAAGCAATATAAGGGGAAATAAATGACTCTTATAACATGACTCTTGTTGCTGTCTTCTTTGTTCTACTCTCCAAGAGCTGCAGATATTGCTCAACAGTTTCAACCAGTTTTTGTTTACCTTCAGATCTCAACAGTACTTTCACCACTGTAATAGTGCCAGAGGCAGATTATTCCACTGGCTGTCAGCAAGAACTGACAACATAGCAAAATTCAATATATTTTGGAAAGCTCAAAATATTCAGCTATTTTGAGGGGGGAATGCCTCTTCTTAAAGTAAAAAATTCCTAAGTTATGCATCAGTCAGCACTGTTAAGCTGAGCACAAGGAAATCAAACAGGAGAGAATCAAAACACTGTCTTTGTAGGACTGCCATGTTGATAAGAAACGAAGTCATCAGGAAGTTTAATGGCATAGCTTGTTGTCAGAAGATTTTTCAGCACTCTTTTTTCAACCACAGATTTGGCTGAGTTGCAAGTGAAGAAGTTCAAAATTTCTGTTCTACATTGCTAGCAGTTTCTCCTTTAAAGTGATTTTTCACTTTCTATACTAAAAAAACAATATTTATAGTTCACTTTATATTTTAAAAAGGTTTATAAAAATAATGATCTCAAAAGGGAAGGGATAATGCTTAAAATTAGCAGATCTACAATATGGGGATTTTTTATATTATAAGAGCATCTTAAATGAGGAAACAACATCAAAAAGGGGCAGGGGGGAAAGCCTCTAAGAAGATTTAGAGAAGGGTGTACAAACTGAAACAGCTCAGAGAACAAAAGAGTCATTGACATGGAGATCAGAAATCTTAGTAAGAGGAAGGTATAGGACATAAATTCCTTCTGTATTGCTGTGCTGGCCACAGGAGCCTACAAGAGGGATGGAGAGGGCTTTGTCACAAGGGCATGTGGTAACAGGACAAGGGGAATGGCTTCAAACCAAAAGAGAGTGGGTTAAGGTCCCATGTTTGTTAAAACATCTTTTCTGTGACCGTGGTGTGGCCCTGGCACAGGTTGCCTAGAGAAGCTGTGGATCCTGGAGGTGCTCAAGGCCAGGCTGGATGGAGCTCTGAACAATCTGGTCTAGTGGAAGGGGGTTGGAACTAGTGATCTTTAAGGTCCCTTCCCACCCAATACATTCCATGATTCCATGAAATACATTCCAGTCATATTGTGACTGAGATGAACATAGCAGATGAGAGACAGGTGTAGTAGAACAGACTAAAATTAGAGGCAAGAAGGATATGTGTTTGGGATAATTAAATCCTAAGCTATAATTATTCAGCTAAGTGAATGAAGTATATAAAAATGCAAATTAAAATAGATAATTTCCATAATTACTAACTATAAAACACCCCAGCTATTGCAAAAAGTCAGTGCTAGGTTTTCAAAGGTAGTTGGCCCTTGCAACCAGAATCAAGCATTGTACAACATCAACATTTTAGGACCTCTTTTGTCCTATGAAATCCACAGAAACACAGATGGTTGTGCCACCCATCTGGCAAAGGGGAGACCTGAGTTCCAGTGTCTGTATAATTTCAGTGAATATACACATAAGGTTTACTGAAGCCAAATATTTTTTCCATTTCCCCTGTAGCTTTGTAATTGTGAAGCACTAATGTCCTTGTCTTTTCCCCATCTATATTTTCAGTCGCTTATTTTTTCTATATGAACTGGTGCAGTTCCAAGGGAAAAAGATATTATTCACCCCATGATATTTAATTGACTGATATTCAGATCATTAGTGGGGGAGATGCAGCTTCAAATCTTCCCAGGCAGAGAGAAAATTAATCTCAATCTCCCATCTCTGAAGTGACAGCTCTTATGACTAGGTCACTGAATAAAAGGATGTAGGGTAAAACATTCATCTTGGTGCAGGGATCCATGTGCTTGCTGCATTCCAAAAATGTCTTCCATTAGCCATTAAGGAGCAGATAGGTGAATTAACAGCTGTACTTCAGATCTCAGCACCATTGACCCTGCACTCAAAGCATTGCTAGGCATGAGTAACAGGAGATATTGTTTTCTAGAAAACTTCATTAAGGAATATTTTAGCATGTAAAGCAACTAAACAGAAATTGGAATGGTCTGGGAGGTTTTGGATAAAAGCAAAGACCAGCTGATCCTGTAAGCATCCAGGCAAATCTGCCATTTTTTGGATGAAAGGCCTTGCCCCATGCTCTTTACAATGGGCAGCAGGTGGCCATACAATGTCTCTCTTTTAACAAATAACATCTATTATATACTGAACACCAGCTCCATGAGGTTCAACAAGAACAAGTGCTGGGTCCTGCACTTGGTCACAGAGCTCCATGCAGTGCTCCAGGCTGGGACAGAGAGGCTGGAAATCTGCCTGCTGGCAGCAAAGATGAGGAAGGGTCTGGAGCACACGCCCTCCAAGGAGTGGCTGAAGGAGCTGGGGGTGTTTAGCCTGGGAAAAGGAGGCTCTGGGGAGATCTTCTGTCTCCCCACAACTATCTGAAAGGAGGTTGTAGCAAGGTAGGTGTTGGTCTCTTTTCCCAAGTAACAAGCAATAGGACAAGAAAAAATGTCTTCAGGTTGTGCCAGGAGAGGTTTAGATGGGCTATTGGGAATAATTTCCTCACAGAAAGGGTTTTCAAGCATTGAAACAGGCTGCCCAGGGACGTGGTTGAGTCACTATCCCCAGAGGTCTTTAAAAGATGTGTAGATATGGTGTTCAGGGACATTATTTAGTGGTGGACTTGGCTGTGCTGGGTAAATTGTTGGACTGAATGATCATAAAGGTCCTTTCCAACTTGAATCATTCTACAACTCTATGGTTTATATATATACCAAAGTGATGTATACATTTTTATCCCATTATGTCTCATGAAATTACTCAAACCATCTTTAAGCTACATTTTCTAAGGTGAAAAAATTATGAAATAACCCTTTACATCCTAAAGCCCAAAGGGGTTCAACTGTCTGTGTGCAGATTCTCTGCTACTATGGTTGATATGAGATTGGAAAAGGCTCCATTGCAAAAGAAACTTGTCCTTTGATCCCGTGGGATAATTGGCTGCAGTGTTCCCAGGTTACTGTCAGAAAGCAATCTCCAAGAGGCCAGCTAACTGGAGCAAAAAATAGGTTTCTATAAAACTAAAGTTAGGGGAAAACTTGGAGTCCTTTGAATTCAATCACTTTTCAAGGTGCTCATCTCACTGGCATCCAAATACAAAGGTGAGAGGTGTGAAATAAAAAATGAAATAGAGCAGAATAGTTAGTCATTAGAAGGCCACAAAGTGAGACAGCCTTTTCTGGAACACATTAGCTTCAGTGGTAAGTAGACCTTAAAAGTTCAAAAATCAACTTTGGTTGGACAATCCAAAGTTCAGATGTTTCTCTTACCTCTTGGACTATACTCTTCCATGGAATAAGAAAGCAGAGCATGTTCCACTGCCATTTACATGGTATAAATGAAAGTAACAGAGAAAAGGGATTTGCCTTTTAATTTCAGTAGCATTACATCACTGATTTATCATCAGCCAGAACATCTCCTGAGAACAGGCTTCCGACCAAAACATCCCTTTGGTTCAGAACCATGACAGAAATATCTGCCAATGAAAAGCAGTAGTTATTATATTTCCAGCTTAAATTTGAACCAGCAAATTCAAAGAAGGCAGTGGAAATGGACTTCATCAAAGATATATATATTTACCCAGCTTTTTTCAAAATCTTTCAGCTGGGAAGAGGACACAGGCAGAACCATACCTTCTTCAAACCACTTGACTTTCTAATTAAGCTACATTTTCCACCAAAAGCAAATAGTTCCTGTCTCCATTTTTTCTTACTGTAACAAGAATACCAGGTTAGAAACGCAACCAAGATGGAAGGAAAGAATATTTCTTGCCCCTGAAGATGGTTGGGGTCTACTGAACAGGGTCTGATTTAATAGACTCTACTCCCAGAAAACACTGAGTTTCATCTTTGCTGCATCCTTAGACCATTATATCTGGCCCTGTATTGTTTTCAGCAGTGGTCTCTAGGCTCTGTTTGAGAACAAGGTCACTGGGCAGTGACACTGGAGCATCCCTCCATCCCTAGCAGGCTCAGGCAAAGCCATCCATGGGCTGTGGGAGTGCACATGGACACAGTTATCCAGAGGGCAGCACCAGCTGTCCCTGCTCAGCAGCCTCCTGTGATTTCCAGGTGAGGAGGATGAGCTCTGCGCTGTCCTCTCAGAGCTACAGTGCTGTGCTATAAAAGCACATGGGTTTTGTGGTAGCTGATTCCCATAGCTATAAAATATGCTCAAAGTTAAGCATATGCTTAATTGCTTTCTTGAATCAAGAATCAGTCTGTACTCCCAACACTGATTATGGCCCAGATCTTGCAGTACACACTGATTCATGGCTTTGGCTTCATGGAGGTTATTGAAGAATCAGTGCTAATTTCCCACATTTTAGAAATGTTTAGGTAGATGAGTGTAGGAATCAATCAATGTACTCCCTTTGCCATTATAAATCTTAGCTGCTATCAACATTGAGTGCCAAAAGATGTGAAATAAAATATTTCACTCCCTAAAACAAATGTGAATGCCTTTGAGAGGAGAGGTCAAGTGTGGTGTGGCATATATTGCACATGTACACACATAAATCATTGATAGCTAGATTAGTTCTCTATATTGATCACATCATACTTTCCTAACTGGTAGATTATCTAAGAAAATAATCACTAAATTATCTTGAAGGTATCAGCTTCCAAGCAAGATTAATGATACATAATTTACTTCTTGAAAGAAGCAGGCATCCAATAAATTAGAAAATGCACATCACCATCAAAGCAAATTGTTAAGTATATCCAGCACTCACCTTACTGACTAGTTGACAAATGGTTTTTACATTCTTTCTATCAAATCATAAGTATTTTCTTGTCACCCACCTCATTGTATAAGCAAATATCTGCTGAGTTCCAATAGATGTGATACTGACAAAAAATTCCTTTCAAGGGACAGTGTTTGCATTCACATATAGTCATGTGAGTAAGAGACATTCAAAACAACTGAGATTCTTTTTCTGGGATCTTAAATTGGGCTTAATTGCATGTGTTTAGATGTTTTTTATCAAAATGAAAAATAAATCATCATTCAGAGGAAAGACTCATCTTGAAGTTAAAAATACAGGGCATCCAACCCTGACTAACAGCGTGCACACATGTGCACCCACAGAAGCAGCTCTGATTCTGAGAGTAAGAGTGTCCTCCTTACATCATCCTTCTCATACTGTCACCTTCTTAGGATTGCTGAAGATAGACATTTACAGACTTTTCCCCTGACTTGTTTTTCCTAGGGATAATCCTAGGTAAAATTTAGATTTAGAGTTTACATTTTTAAGTTTATATTTACCATTTGCATGTGCTGAATAATTTTGCTACTAGCATCATCAAAAAATAGTTATCCAAACTAGCTCGCTTCCACCTCTTAAAGCTTTTAGCCTCTAGCCTCCAAAATAGTTCCATTTTGACTTTGAAGGCTTTTTTATTTAGTTCTAGGTGATTGATTGCTACTGATTACATTTCACAGCACTGTCACAGGAAAGAAGGGGTGAATGAGATTATAATTAGCCCTGTTTCTGGAAGCATTAACCAAATATTACCCAGTCTTCACTACCACCTCAAAAAGAGAAACTGAGGCACTGAGAATGTGACTTGCCTGCAGTAAAAAATAGTCGTTTAGGAAATGCAGAATGGTGGTGATCATGCCATGGTGTCATGAGCTCTGTGCTCTCTGGTGAAGGGACTGTCCTGGGCAGTCTCTGCTTGGCAGGCAAGAGAACAAGGCCCTGAGGCTCAGCTTCACTGCTGAAAGAGAGACCTCCTGTTCCTGCCAAGTAATGACATTATTGGGAAGGGTAATTTGGGCTCTCTGGAGAGACTGAACTCCTCACAAGCATTCATACCTGCTCTGCCACAGATGGCAGCCACTCCATAGGGGCATCAGCAGCAATAAATCCTGCTCTACAGAGCCCTGAAGAAAAGGGAGGCAAAGGGTCTACACTGTTACCCCAGCCCTGTTACCTGTTCCACTTGGGTCTTGTATAGCCCTGATAGATATGAAATAGAAAAGAAAAGGACTGTGGTTCCATCTGGAAGCTTGGGAAGTGTTTGCAAACTCCCATCCCAGCAAATAACTGTGAGCAGCACAAACATTAGGAAGAATGGCTGACAAACTGGCTTAGTGAGAAAAGGTTCCCAGAGATGTAGCTCATACCAACTGTACTTACAAAAGCTCCATTGGGATAGTATTTCCATTGTCGGGCATGTTTTGTAAAATGTGGCATCATTCAGGCTACTAAATTCTGTGATACAGTTGTTGAGAAGATGAGATTTCTGAGACAAGAATATTCAAATAATACAGCTGGTGGTTTCTGTTGAAGGTTCTGTCTGTCCAGAAAGCTATCTAAAGAAGCCTTAATGATTAATCTGTAAAACTGAGAGATAATGTAACTCAGTAAGAGACCTAAAATCTAGAAGCAGTGTAGAAGACAGAAACAAACTCCTCCCTAACAACAGTAATACATGTTCAGACATTTTACAGCTCTGGACATTTTTGTTTGACATGAACAGGAGGAAGAAGCATTTTCAAATGTAAGAAAAAATCAAAATATTCAAAATACATTGTAAATTTGATAAACAGTGCCAACATGTTGTTGCTTCAGCATTATGGTGATAACACAGAAGTAGAGTTCCACATTCAAGGAGACAAAGAACTTTGACATATTACCTAGTCTTGTACAGAATACACATTATTAAAAATAATGGCTTACTTCTCATGGAATGTTATTACAGCCTGCAATGTTATTTCAGAGTATAACCATTAATGCCAGGTGGCATTTTCATTTGGCAAAGACTATTTGCAAAGAGGACACAAAAAGGAAGGTACAGAAAAAGTCACATATTACAAAAGGAGAGAAAGAGAGGGAAAAAGGGAAAAACTGGGTCAGTTTTCATCATTTTGACTGAATAACCAATGGGTGCAGTTACACACATTCAGGCAGATTAAATCAGCACAATGCACCCTTTCACAACCACTGTTCTGTTGAGTTCAGGCATTTGCAGGAATAATATTTTGTGTTGTCTTCTCACTTGGCTTTGTGTGCTCTCTCTCAAGAGGCTTAACATTTGTGTGCACAGCAGCTGTATCCACCTGTGTCTGCTAAGTCAGGGTGCCACAGCCTAAAATTACCCTTAGATGGTGGTCCCCAGGGCACAGTGAATTTCACTGCTGACTTAAAACATGCCTAATCTGCAAATCATCAAAACATAAGGAAAAAAAATAGAATAAAAAATATGAAAAAGGTGAATTCTCTCTCAATTAGCAAGAAAGCTGCGACAGCCCTCAGATGGATTCCTAACAAGAATATGACATTGCAAATAGAAAGTCTTCTTTCATTGCACACAGTTTTTTTCCAAAACAGCTGATGAAGAACTAACTAACTAGCATCAAGCAGAACAAAGATGGAAACCAGTGGTGCAGTGGCATGCTAGCCACATAGTCTCATGCCCTGTATACCTTCCAGAGTGCAACAGGCAGTGACAGAGTGAAATAAAGGCAGTCAGACCCAATTCTCACAAGCACTGCTGAAGCAGAGACATCTACTGATACAGAAATTGAACAAGAGGCCAGCAGGCATGGGAGCACAGCTGTTGCTTTATGAAGGGGTTGGCAATGTCACACTCCAGGAGTGCAAAGCTCAAAAGGTACTTGATAACACCAGAGTCAAAAGGGCAACTTTGAGACACCACCACTGAAAATACAGCTATGAAATACACATTTAAATGACTGTGTCCTGACAGTCTACCCTGGGTTACAGAGCCAGCAGCTGGGCAGAAGAGTGCAAATGGAAGGCTCACCATTGAGCCTTGCAACACATGTTCTGCATCAATCACTTTTTGCATGAGATAAAAGTTGGTCTCTTTATAATCTTGTGTGGCAGAGATGTGCATAATTGGTCAAATCTGAGGAAAACATGTTTTCTGGGATCAGCATTCCTTCATCTTTCCAGCAATACCCTTATTCACATATTGTTGGTGGAGGAAGGATGGGGGGTATGGGGGAAAAAAAATTCTGCCCACTTGGAGGAGGATAGGATTACTGAGCCATTTATTTCTCACAATAGTGAAAGGCCTTACATAAGCAACAAGATAAATAAGCCAAAAAAGCACATGATGAGCCAAATGTGGCTCTGCTGAAATCCCCTGTAATTCCATTGCCCTCTGTTTGTGCTTCTTCTGATTCATTTTTTAAAAGTGAGTCACTTCTTTGAGACTGTATATACAGATATAAAGGTCAGGTGAAACATTCCTCTACAAAAATACTGGTTTGAGGGTGTATGTCTATTGGGTCTTGCCCCAAGGAGGCACAAAGCATACTCTATACCCATGGACTTCATGGCATCATTTGGCACCTCCCAAAGTGGTTTCCATCTACAAGCACCCACAGGGCCATGAAAACAGTTACATGCCCCCACTTCTCCAAAACCAGCAGGTTCAGCCTAGGGAATTGCCAGGACCAAGTCTACTGCTGTCTGCCAGCTTTGTCTCATTACCTATCATGTATAATCTCTGCTGTGAGCTAGCAATAAGCAGTCTTCCTTATTACCATTGCAATGCTCACATAATTAAATTGTTCTCAAATTGTAGGCTATAACAGCTTACAGTCTTAGATGAAATTGTCGTGACAATTCAGAAATGCTTATTCTCTCTAACCTGTTTATAGGAAGAGACACATCCCAATCGTATGTGAAAAAAACCTCTAATCCATTAGAAGTCGTGTCATAACCGACTATGTTGATTGAACTGCTCATCAAAGTTAAAAGTCTTCAGAAGTCTTTGGTAGTATATTTATCATCACTGACAAAAGGGTTATCCAAGGAAACATGGAGCTCTAGACAAAAGTTAAGTTTTAGAAAGAAATTGACCCCTATTCTCACAAGTTGTAAAAATTAGCTATTTTCCTCTACAAAATGAACTTAACAGAGAAGACCTAAAGCTCTGCTTAAGTCTCAGGTAATTGTGGAATTCATTTCCCCTCTTCATTTTTCACATCTGGTAGCTAATTTGCTTTCTATACACTTCACTAGAATAAACTGATTTTTTTATTATTATTATTATTGTTTCCGGTGTTAAGCAGAAATTCACAATTGTGGGATAATTATGAATTTCACATTTTTCCAGATGGCAAGTATACTTTACCCGGCTAGACCCAGTCTGGAAGAGGGTCCTTTAACAATGAATTTAGAAGAAAGCCACTGGCCCACTGAGACACAAGACAAGATCTGAGCTTCAGTGCTGTGCAAAGCTAGGACACAACATGCTTCCTATTCATTTTCTCACTCTTTCTCTTCTTTTCTCTTTGCCATTTACACAATGAGAGATTGGGGTGGGTAAGTGTCATTCTACAAGAGCATCAGAAATAAGAGACTTTGGAGAAAGAAAAAGCAAAAGGACAAGCTATGCCTTTGGGCATTACACATGAAAAATACAAAATTAAATAACATCAAGGAGGGAAAACATAAAAAATTCTGCATCTTACAATTTTTGCAGACAAAGAAGCTATTCAATACAGGACTTTTAATGATTAATGAAGAGAACAAGATTGCCTTTCTAAAGCTGCTCTGAGTACTAAATCACAAATGACCTTTAGTGCTTCCTGCTGAGGGTGATTTATCTCATTTTACCACAAGTGTCTATCACTGCTTTTTATAAAAATTGGGTCTATCTCCTTCTACCAATATATGTTGCTCCCCTGGGTATGGTTCAGGACCCACCCATCAAGACCTCCCTTCTAAAACCACAACAATCCAGCTGAGAGCAACTGCTCTATGCACTCCACCCCTTGCTGTTCTTTGCTCTAACACCCAGGAGAGAAGCAGGAATGAGGTCAGGTCTGCTAACCTTTCCCCAGCTCTCAACAGGACATCTAAGTCTTCCTTGGATCTATCCTCAGTTTTAAGGCTCCACATTCTCAGGGAAAATGTGTCTGAGAATTTATGGTCTATTAAAAATGCTTCTTTTTAACTTTTTATTTCATACCAAGAGCACAGAAGTATAAAGGGTAAAAAACTAATTTAATGTATAATACAAAACTAAAAGGACCAGACTTTTAAAAATAAGCTTTCTCAATCAGCTTTCCTTCATATAAGCCCCTCTCTGTGTAATCTTTCCAATGCCATTCCTTCCATGCAAATCAAAGTGCCTTTTAGGATGAGGAAGTCAGGCCAAGCAAATAAAAGATCCTCCTCTAGCTTTAGCACAGGATTAATCAAGAAAAGTTGGGATATAATACAGAAAAAAAAAAGATAACAGAATTCTACCCCAAGTTCCCTGCCATCCGCTTTCAGCCCACGCTCCCACACTTTCTTCAAGAGAGGTAAACAGAGAGGCAGGCATTAAACAACACTGGAGATATGGATATGCTTAATACAAAAGAGAAGTGGCAGTAAAGTTTAAAGCAGTGGATTCACAAGTAGGATTTTTGTCATTGTTGTAGCATCTAACTTTTTAAGCATGCTTTTATTTTGTGTCTTGAAAGCCAAGATCCTTACACAATGTGGTGAAGGTGGGGACAGGCATTCAGAAAAAATGACAAGGTTTGCAATTTGGACTTTTATCAGCATATTAGAGCTCACATATATCACATTGTATACTCTGAAATCACTGATACTCACAGAACCAAAGGAAATGAAAGGCATAAAATACCTGTGATGATGTGTACCAGCAGTTATTATATAAACCAAGCACAAGCTAGTGCTTGAAACCACTCCTACCAACTTCAAGAACAAGGAGCTTTCAGCCTCCCTGACCCATTCAGCTTTTGTCCTGCATGCAGAGAGGGAGAGCAGGCACCATGTTAAAATGTCTCCTTTTAGGGAGACCTTGCAGATATCATAAGACAAGTATCTCTCAGTATTATTTCCACAAAAACATAAAATACATGGTACATAATGAATCGTGGTACCTAATGAAATTTAAAATGGCAGCAGCTAAGAAGAGTAACACAATTAGCAGTATTTTCTAATTATAAAATTTAAGCTGCCCTAAGATGAAAAAGTTTTATTTTTGAAATGAAACAAAATGTACCCAAGGCAAAAAAAATACCTGTTCATAAAAGTCAAGGATATTCCTGGGCTCTTGTTTGCAGTGCTAATTTTTCTAGTCATGATGCTTCTTTGATGAAAATACCCTTGCTACACTGTCCCAGTGTATATTGTATTTGGTACAGATGAGCTTTGTATCCATTTGTGTTTCATATATTTTTATAGTTTTAGTTAGCTGTATTTTACCACATATGCTTATTTTCAGAGCAGGATTCACTTTTGAATATTCATTACAGAATTTTTTACTGTATTACTAAACTTTGTGCTTGTTTAGTATCTTGTATAAAGGACTTAAGCCACTTTTTACAGACATAAAATGACACATATAGGAGAAGAAAGAACAAGTATTTAACCCTCATTTCATGCAAAATACTTAAACACAATACTAGTCAGCAAGAGCAAATTTAAAAATTGCTCATAATGAAGGAAATGCTGTAGCAAAAATAGGAATAAAACCCATATTTCTTACCTTTCAGGTAGGCTCTTAACAAGGTTAAAATTACCTGTATTTAGTGTAATTAAATCTTGTTATCTCATGCCATTTCAACTCAGAGAGGTATCCAGCTATTCACAGTTATTCTCACCTTTTGGGGAAAGAAAATAGCTCTCAGATATATAATTAGCCACCATGACCTACATAGATGTCATCTGCAAGGCTGCAACTGAACTTTTGTCTTGGCAGGAATTGCTGCTTCATAGAAACCCATGCATTTCACATATTACTGGCTTCCACTTGCTGCCTTTTTATTGCTACTCCTGTGGTATGGAATTGCATATGGATAAGCACTCAGGAATGAATAAGGTGGGTCTTCAGGGAAGTCTGGGCTCCAACACTCATCCTCCTCTAAATCATTTTGCTGAGGTGCCATTGCTTTGTCCCACCTAGAGTTTAATCATGCACCTGCTTAATGTAATACCTTTTAATTATGGATTCACAGTACTAAAAAAGGATACAGTAAGAATCTTCTTCTGTAATAAAATAGACTCACTCTGAACACAGGGAACCCACTATTCTATAAAGAATGCTGCCTCCATGAGAAGAAGATGAAATGTAATACTTTGTGTTAATGAAGTGTAAAAGGGACATTAAGATAGACTTTTCAGACATAAAGGCCAGAATTGTACCCAGTAACCCCTGCATGGAGCAACATGTCTCGTGATTGACCTGGGATGTATCATTCAATGGCACATTTTACCTTGTCTAAGTAACTTATGAGGTGGAAAATAAATGACTCTTAAAACGTTTGGCTAATCTACACCCACCTTTGGAGCCTCACTTGGCAAGTACAGAGGAAGAGGTCCTTACCTTGTGTTCATCAGTAATCAGTTAATCCCAGCTGGTTTGTGCACTCAGTAAAACAAAGCCTGGACTCTTCCCAGACATTTGCTCTAAGACATAAACCACAAATACTCTGGCAATTATCTGACTCCAGCAAACAAACACTGGTACATGCAAGTTCATTGTTTGCCACATCCTCTCTGATTTCTAGTCCTGCTGGCAAGCCTTTCTTCTGTCTTCATTGCTATTAGGACACATCATATGCCTCAAACATTAACCTTCACGTGTTTCTTCCTCTGCTGTTTTCTCTCCTTTTCTCTTTTCAGGCAGCTAGATCTTTCCTGGTACACACATCCTTTAAAATAGATGCTTTGTTCACACTTTAACAGTCAGTTCCTGAGGGCTCAAAAGCCTACTCTCTTCAACACCTTATTTATACATTTCCTTTCTCCAATACATGATCTGCTACTCCAGTTCCAACCTATTTACCAGCAAGTACTCAGGATAGAAGTCTCTTTCTTTTAAAAATTCAGTTCATATTCTTATCCTGCTCTGGGATTAGCGCTGGCTGGACATGAAAACAATTATTCTGC
The DNA here is from genome assembly GCF_029582105.1 of Oenanthe melanoleuca. Lineage (NCBI taxonomy): Eukaryota > Metazoa > Chordata > Aves > Passeriformes > Muscicapidae > Oenanthe > Oenanthe melanoleuca. Next base: position 41,071,299 of record NC_079339.1, read on the forward strand.
AAGTATTTAATAATCTGTCTTTCTACTTATATTAGTTTTCAATATGATGGACAGCTCCATTCTATTAAATTGCTCTTTAGCAGTGCCATCATCGCAATTTCCTCCCAGAATTATTTCCTCTTTCCCATATTCTTATCCATTCTCTTTACTTCCCTCTGTCTGCTTTCTTCTATTTCATGTTAATTCTTTCATTGACTAAAATCTCTGCAGCTTTAGCAGTGTTTTTTAATATTTCTTATTAAGATATTTACCTGTTTCCTATCTCATTTCTTCCAATTTCTACCAGTGAGTGTCATAAAATTCCCAGAGGACCATAATGCTACCTGTGACCAGTTTTTGAAAAGGAATCCTTTATTACTCACATCTCCTTTAATCTGGATAACTATTTTAACAGTAACAAGAACTCCAGACACCTACCCAGCTTAAAAGCTACCCAAAATTAGGCTCACCAGTCTTTAGTCCTTTTTCCTCCAGAGCAATCACTGTGAAACTTTTAATGCACTTTTGGCATCCTTCCACAAGGTTTATTTATCAGGCAGCAGACAAACATTCTTCTCCAAAGCAGTCTGCAACATTTTCAGCTCCTCACACTATTTTAATTGACAGATTTCCATAGCTTACAAGAATCTTCATTAAACCTTTCTGATCTACTGCTGTCTCTATAAAGCAAACACCACCCATGGCATTACTATTCTTTGGCTGCCTATTCTTCATTCTTTGGGTGTCTCTAAGTACTTCCCTGTCTATTCTGTTCATCTAACTTCATGGTATTAGCTTCATTTAATGTAAACTGTTGTCTGAACGACATTTATGGGCAGCTAGGACAAGAAAATCTTCACACTTCCTGCTGCTCTGCATGACATATACTCTACAGGTTTCTTCACTTCCATCACAGCCTTGATGTCAGGGTTGATTACAGGTTTTCTCCTGCTGTAGCTAATCTGCTTCTGTGCTATTCTCTGTGATACCCCCTTAGCTTCTGATAACATTTTCTTCAATACCTGTGTGTCCTCTCATCAGAGGAGACTGAGTCTTCTCCTGGTTTTATCAAATACCAGGTCCCCACTGCTGGCTATGGATTTTCATTACACAAATTCCTCTTCAGAAGTTTTAATTCCTTTCTTGCTCATCTTGGAATACAGTCCAGAGTTAGAGAGCAATTGGTATAGAAGTTGCCTCAGCAAAAGTTTTTCCACTGAAGACATAGTTCATATAAAAACAATTTCTCACTGCAATGAGTTAGTGCCACAATGAAATTTTCATCAACAAAAGTTTCTGTAAATCCAGAAATATAGAACTTCTGTTTGAAACCAGCAGCACAGAGGACCTCTGTGTGGCCAGTTATTCCATAGAAAAAAGCCTGCTCACATCCCTGCAATTTCTGGTTATTTTTAAACTTAAAATTTGCTGTATATAGTCACTCCATACCTATCCAGCCAATTTTTTTTTTTCTTTAGTTTTTTTCAGTGTTTTTGTTTTTATTTGTTTGGGGTTTGTTTTGCTGGGGTTTGGTTTTTGGTTATTGGAGGGTTTTGTGAATATCCCTTGAAATTTGCTCTGTCTGGTCTGGCAGATCAGTGGCCTCACTTCTGATACCAAGCAACAGCATTGGTGCAAGGATATTCTCCTGTTTAGTGACCTTCTGAATTTTTCTGCCCCCTGGGCTAATACAGAAAACTTTTCACCTCACCTCAGACATTACTGAAACACCTTTCAGTGACTTTCTTATAGTTCTGTCTTCCTCAGTACCCTGTTACTTATTTTGTAATTTAATGAAGAGTTTGGCTATGACAGATGTGGTCCTAAAGACAGGTTAATTGTATTCCCTTTCATCAGGGCAATATTCCTATTAGGATAGCAAACAGCAGGTTGAGACAAATTTGAATTTTTTCTCTACCTCACTATAAACACCTTCACTACAGTAAATACAAATTCCACTGCATGCAGACTGTAGGAAAATACACAACACAAATGAGCACTTCCAACTTTCAGGGAGACTCCAGCAGGGCTCTGGCTTTGGCAAGTGAAAGATTGCAGGCAGTACATCTTATTACATGGGTGGTCGAGTTATTGAACTTTATTGACAAAGGGCTGGATTTTCCAGCAAGACAGAGCTTCATTAAAATTCTGCAGAGACTGAAAATTCAATAATCTCTCTCACAAAGCACTGCATGAGTAGGGCTGATTAGGCAATTTCTCTCTCATTCCATTTCTTTTGCTAAAAGCGTTGTTACTTCTTGTTGGTACAAAAAGACAATCATTAAATGAGCATTCGCTATACTTGATTAAGCAGAAAGTTTTAAAGGTGCATTGGCTCCCTTTCTCTAGAATTAATTGAGGCCTTTAAAAAGTTGCAATAACAACACCACCACCACTTAATCTTTCTAGGCTGAATTATTTAAAATTTGAATCTGATGAGTCCATTTATGGCTCTTTGTGGCTTTCAATTCTCTGTTTTCATAGTTACTTGTACATTTACAGCCAAATCTGCTGGGTGCTGGGAAGATTGTGTGAATTACTCTCTACTTTATTTCTTTCCTTGTAACTTGCAGCTTATTTGCACTCATTTGATTTCAGATTAAGAGACACCTTAAGAATAGAATGGTAGGACCAGACTGAAGATCAGCAACCTGATTATCTGGTTTTTGGCAGTGGCTATCAGTTGTTAGGAGGGGAAGTAGCATAGCAAGATTATTGTTATACTTCCCTTGGGAGAGACATGGGTTTCAGCAATCCATAGTTCAGGGAATTCCTGACACAGAGGTCATATTCAATAATTGTTAGTGGATTTTTCTTCTGTGATTTTGTTTATTCCAGTGCCCCACCATCGCCCTTCTCTTGTACAACATGGTGGTGCCCTGCTGCTTGCAAGAATGTTTTCCAGTAAGCAAAGCAAGTTTAGAGACTAGAAAAACTTATAAATCTGCTCTTAAGAGTCTGTTCACAGTAATCACAGAAGAAATTTCCTCACTTTGTTGTTTGGTGGGGTTTTTTTGTTGTGGGTTTTCTCTCTCTTTTTTTTTTTTTTTTTTTTCTTTTTTGGTTTTGGCTTTCGGTTTTGGTTTGAGGTTTTTGTTGTGAATTCAGAGGGGGAGATGATAGGATTTCATTTATGCAAAGAAAGATGATGAAAAAGATACAAACCCTACAGGATGGGAACCTAGCAAAAAAAAAATTAGAGAACTTGTAATCCTGAACATTCCACTTACCTTCTCTGCTCTTGATCAGTCTTGTATTATTGATTGTTCTTTTTCCTAAAACAGTTGAGCTGCCCCCAAAATTCAGTGTCTAATACCACAATGTCAGTATGTGCTTGCTCAACAACATTCATTGTATAATGTAGTTTGGTCCTCAAAAATAAGGTGAGGAAGCTGCTGCTGTAATTCAATATCTTCTGCTAAGATGTTTTTGGAACACAGACCAATCCACTCTGACCCTGACTGAATTAGGAAATAAAAAAACAAAACAACCAAATACCACAGTCCTGATTCCAATTGTATTCTGCTCAGCTGAACTCCCATTAACCTCAGTGAAATTTTGTCTAAGTTAGCACTGAGAAAAACAAAACAAATAGTCTTCTAAATATGGTCCAGTATTGGTGCAAGTACATAAAACTGTGCATTGAAATATGAATTCAAAGCTTAGGCATTGCTGTGCCTCTCACCCTTTGATCACCATGCCATTTCTGACAAAATGTTTGATATTTTTTTCAGTTAAGGTCACCCAAAAATATTTTAGAACTCAGTGTAGTGAGAGGCAGAGGCCAGAAGAGCAGATGTCTAGCCTGAGACATCTGGGTACCAGATGAGGGTGCAAGAGGCACCAGGAGGCAGCAGGACCCAGCAAAGGCTCAACACCCTGGGAGATGTGTCCTGCAGAGAGGAGCAGTGGAGTAGAAAGCCTTAACTAATGTTTCCATGCTTAATTCCTGAAGATTAAAATTTTGGACACAGTCAAAAACCTGAACGGGACATACAAACAGACTCACTAGATCTACCATCATAAGGTTATGTGTTCTACAGCCTGGAAAAGCAAGTTTTCAAGAAGAAACTTCCCTTTGTCAACGGCTTGGGAGATACTCCAGTGCAGGACTACATAGCTGTCTCATGTGGCTATCCTTTCTAAAACACTGCTCAGCACAGCTGCTTTATCTCGAAGCTCTTTTGCATGTTATTCTGTGTTGTTGTTTCTCTCAGCAGACTATTGAAGGGGACTTGCTGGCAGTGCTCACATCTCTGCACGAGGGGGCAGGAGAGGCTCACAGTTTCGGCAGCAAAAGCTGCCTGTGATAAGAGAATAAGAAAAAAAAGGGACTAGCACTGCAAGTCCTGTCTCTTTACCCTTCTCCTCTCCTTGAAGACAGCCCTTGCTGCAAGGCTATTTCACAGTAGTGGCTGGAAAATAAATATGGCTTGCAATAAAACTTGTGTCAACAAAGGTCTGCAGATTTGTCTCAAATACACATAAGTGTCTGAGATTGTTAGTAGGAAAAGGCCATTTTTTCATAGCAATTTCCATTCCTATAATTACTTTGAAATAAATACCAGTAAGAACTGCAGTTAAAAGATGGATCAGAACATTCCTTTCCCTTATTTTTTTTTCTGACCATAATTAAGACACTGTGCTTTAAAATCAGGAAACACAAACACCATGGCCTGGGAGATGTGAGGAATAGGGTTGCAGGAGAAATTAGTAGGATGCCTCATTGCAGTCACAATGTAGTCCAGCAAAGTGGAGCAGAGCTTCAGTGAGCCAAGCCATGATCCCATGTAAATCAACATCAATCTCTTGATGCAGTAATACACAATTTACACCTAATAAAGAGTGGCTCACATTCTTCTGTGGGGAAAAAAAAAAGTGCTGAGAAGAAAAAGCTCTTGTTCATATGTTTACCTAATCCAACTATTTGCTACAGTAATAACCACTAAAATTTGTTTTGGACCACTAACCTTCAGTCTTCTCATCTCCCATACATTTTTGAAAAAGTAAGTGTACAAACAAGAACCATGAGAATGTCTGATAGGTCTGAAGCTGAAACCAACTATTTTTTCTGGAAAATAAATAATTTAGCCTAGCAATACTTTAGAAGCCAGAGGACTATTCTTTTCCTGTAAAGAGACAAAAAGGGTCTCAAGAAGGTGGTGACTTGACATGGGGTCTGTAAGAAGACAGGAAACAGGGAGTTTCTTGTTACTCAGCATCTGTTCAGGTTCCATCACAAGTGCTGCAGTTGTCACCTTCCCTCTTCTGCACAATAATCCTCAGTGTCTCAGTCCTGCAGCACTATCCTACATAGGGAAGCATAGCATGAACCAGGGTAGGACACGAACCTCTGAAAATACAGGTCATGGTACTACTGCGGCAAGAACCGTGAAAAATGTTGACCTTGCATGAAGTGGTTGCATTTGTCTAATTCCCTCTCTGGAGAGAGAGTCCACCCTCCTGCCAGAGCTGTGGACTACTTCTGCACTTTCCTGTGCACCCATTCCAGTGCTCATGAGCTAACTCAACTTCCTTAACTAGGTAATAATAAAGCTCAAAAAGTACCTCTTGTAAAAAGAAATTAGAAATTAGCTTCAGTGTCCTAGAAAACTTCACCCCAGTGTGCCTCAAATGCACATCAAGGTCAAGTCACCAGGTAGACTCTTTTGGGAATGCTGCTGCACCTTTGCAGATCAGGAGACCCATGAAGAAAGCATTAAGGTTGAAGCCATCACAGACAGCTGGTCAGATATGCCATAACAGGAGGGAATTTAGCTCCAGCCACCTATTAACTTCCTATATCTACAGTAATCACTCAGGCTTCTGGTCCAGTATTTAGTTCTGGGACTGCTGGTCCTCTTTTACCACTTCTCCATCAGTGGGTTTATTTGTTCCAGTGAATAACCTTACACCATTCCTGTCAGGTATTCCCTTCAAGACCATCTCTTTCTTGTATTTCTCTGCCAAATAAGTGCTTTGTTTCAGATCCTACACCAGAATGCCTCAGGGTCCCATCTTCATTCCACAACACTACAGTAGCAATAATGTAGAACCACTGAGAATTGCTAGATGTGGGTATGGCTATTGTGGTTCTGCATTTTAAGGACTTTGCTGAGAACCTACCTAACTAAGCATCCCTGAGCATCCCAATGCTCCCTGATTTACACAGGCTCATAAGGTGACTTAAAATTAAGAATGTGTCTGAAGCACCTTGCTAAATCAGTCTCTACTGAGTGACATTGCCTGTAAGGGATATAACAACAGTAAAAAATCCAGCTGTTGGCACCAAGGAAGTCTTCTTCATCCTGGGTGGCTAAGACCACATTTTCAAAGCAGGGAGATGAAGGCTATAATTGAGGCTTCCCATGTGTGCTCAACTCAGAGCCTTTCACAAAACTGTTAAAAGCAATGAGAAGCCCTGCAATGTCTTAAAAACTTTTTGAATAAAGCTGTTACATAACAAATATCACAGATAAGGCCACCACACATTGGCACTCAGACAACAGAGGCAGATTTCAGGTAAAAATCAAGCACTTTGTTGTAACCATACCATTACTGAATAATTTTGTCCCTGATTTGATCCTTATCAGAGCCTGCAACAAAATCTCAAGCTTTTGTGCTGCATCCTGGGTACATCACAATTACTTGACTTAGAGATCTTTTTGTATTCCACCAATTCAACCATGCAAAAGACAGATTTGCATAGGGCAGAAATCAGTCACTGTGCAAGTTCATTGGTTTTATTATTTGAGGCAAGGGCTCTACATTTCCCTGCAGAAAAATTTTATTCAATGGCAATTGCAAGTCAGAATTGTGCACTGCTGAGATAGAGGTGAAACAGCAATAGTTAAATGCTTCCCTCCTGTGATGGTATTAGCATGACTGCTAGGAAATATGTGCTTGAAAACGCCAGAGAAAGTGATTTGTCTGTGACAGAAGCTTTTTTAAGAAGAGAGAAAATGAAAACCACAACCACACTAAAATAAAGCCTCTTTTAATGAGCTTTGGATGCCTTCTGGAAAATTGAGAAGAGATTTTAATGCATAAGTGGTTCTTCTGGTATATCATTATATTTTCTGTTGGAAGGTTTTGTTGGGTGGTTATTTTGTTGCTGTTGTTGTTTGGATTTTTTTACCTACCAAGTACACACTTTTTTTTTATTTAATTGAGAACAAGACTTCTGTTGTTAGAAACAGAAAGCAGGAAGAACCAAATTTCTCTAGTCATCAGAAGAACCAGTGTGAGAGATGTTTACCTGAACCTAACCTAGATTCCTGAGGATACCCACCAGTATTTCCTGGAGGATGGATTGGTGATCAATTTAGCTTTGTGTTACTGAGCATGAGTCATTGGAAATCATAATGATCAAGTGTCTGTGTCATCCCTAAGGTGAAAGCAAAGAGAGGAAAGTACATGGAAAAAAAAATCTAATATGCCTTTGCAGACCCTGCTTATGGGCACAGAAAAAGAGAGATCAAAATCACACCTCTTTAGGGTGTGATGGTTTTCAGTCTGTTTGATTGTGGCAACCAAGCTGAATGCCAGTCTATTGCTCTCCTTTTGAATTCTCTTTTGTCATATTGCCTGCTCAGAACTGACATATTTATTCCATTTTATGTCTAATGTTACCTGTTCCTTAATCTGTCTCATTTTATACCACCAGTGACATTAATGGGGTCCCATTACTGCTATACTAGTTGTAAAATCAGCACTCTTATCCTTCACTCTAACACTCAAACTGCAACCCTGTCATTCAAGAAGTATTCTGAACTTGTTAACTAACATCTCATAGCTTCTCATTCATATTTTTTCATGTATGAATTTACAGTTCTTGCCTTCAAAATGAAAGGAACAAGTAAAAAAATGAAAATTATAAACAATTTCAAGGTGCAAGCACTCTACTATTCAAAAATACTGCATTTCTGCTTGCTTTCCAATGAATCTGTGCACAGCGACTGAGGCTCAAGGAATGCAGAAAGTTTTCCCATATGAGAGTTATTTATGGCATCATTGCAGGCAAAAGGTCTATACTCATCTTTAACACTTCCTGAATGAGTAATCTAGGTATGAAACAAGGATTGTTGAAGGCTCCTCCTTCAAACAAGCTTTATGAAAAAATAGCAGCTTTGACCTAAAACATACAGGCCAGGCATTTATTGCCAGAAGCAGTTTCCAAAGCTGAATCTCTATTTCCAAATGCCACCTCTGAGATCACTCTCTAAATCCAGGCAATATAGAGAGGTCTCATCACACTGCCAGTTGGCTGGATCAGGCTCTCTCTCATCCCCTCCACTCGGTGTGACTGCTATTCTTAGACACCTGAATTCATTGATCTGAAGTCAGCCCTTACGTTCACGTACTGTAACCAGATTTTTGAACGGAGGAAGAGGGAAGGAATTCCTCTACTGAAAGTCATGATGCCTAAATCCTGGTCTGGAACTGATCCTAACAAAGTAAGGCCTTGAACTCCTTTCTTAAAGAGGAGTTTGTCACACCTGATGACTGTTGAGCTTGATATTTTCTCAACTCTGGCTGATCATTAACATGCAAGCTCTATGACAAACATTTATTCTGTATTTTCCTTAAGTCCAATTGCCCAGTTAGACCTCAAGTTTCCCTTTGCTCATTCCCTCTGCTTATTCCACACAGTGAATTTCCAGGGTAGGAGGGAACATGCAGCACTGCTGCTGTCTGCTACATAAACACAGAGGCTGGGAAGAGGAGATCCAAGAGAAACATCTTACCTATGCAAATGGTACATCACCAGCTTTTCAATAATCTGCTGCCCTAGGAGAGACATCTAAAAGCATTTTTTCTGGCAGAAGAGACATGTTCATAGGCTGCATGCAGGGTCAGGTTTAAGTTCATTTTATTACTTCAGCTTGTGGCTGCCACAAGTCAAAATAATTTGTAGTGAGAGTCTTAGAAAGACCAGAGTCAATGCACTGCTTGCCCATTTACAAACTTCATCTGCCTCATGGCGAGATGACCATAGTGCATCTTTACAAGACAGTTTCATCTGTCCTTAATATCTTGTCTTGAAAGCATGCTCAGCAGTCTGAAGAACCTATTCCATACAGGCTTTTGACCACATATTGCACCAGCAATTTGTGTAATCAAAACCCTCCTGTAATTAAATAATAAATTTTTCTCTGAGCTATGTCAGACACAGAAGTGTCACTGAGATTCAGATCCTTCATCTGCCACCCTTTTGCACAGGTTCTCCGAGACCAATCCATATCCATTCTTCTGACATCAGTCCTGTGACAATCCCTCTTCATAGGACAGAAGAGTCTTGAGGTTTCAAGGTGCGATTTTCTCCCACTGCATGCTCAGTCTTTAGCCCCCATTTCTAATTAGATTTTCAACAAGATCCTCTCTAAAAGAGCTGAAGAGAAAAAGGCTTGTGGAGGAGACTGGAAGACATGGTTATTCAGCATTCACCCCTATTTTTGCTGCTGTCTCCCTCTGTACCTCCCTCTCTTTCTGCCTTACTTCTTTTCCTTTGTCACACATTTGCCCAGCAAAAAGGAGGGCATTTTTCAAGTAGAGGCCTAGTTTGTATTCTTGTCTTCTCTTCTAGGTGCTACCACACTCCTAACCATTAATTTGTTAACAGTAAAACAAGTCTGCGGTTTCACAAGCTCATCTCAGCAAGGACTGAAGTAGCTCTGTTTTTAACTCCCTTGGCTTTTACTAAACTCTTCCAGAGATCAATGAGAAAGAGACAAGAAAAGTCCTTGGGAATAGAAAATGTCTGGTCATAATAATATTGCAGGTGCCTAATCTGTCACATTAGAGTTCAAGACCAAGACCAAGACTAAATGTTTGAACTCACTCCTGAAATAAATGACACCCAAGCTTAAAAAGAAACTATAAAATCACTACTACAAAATTAACTACAGAATCAGTGGACCATGATAAGAAACAGCTAAAGAATAAATTCAAAGAAAAGCACGTATCTCACTCCCCTTGAGTTGCTTTCCGTTTGCTTCTGTCTGTCTGCATCAGTTAATGACCACTCAAGAGCTTATCCCTCCAGCTGCCAAGATATCTCAAACCCAGAACAGTTTTTTGCCTATAGCTGGCCAGCAGATCCCCAGAAGGGTGGAAATCATCACAAATTTCAATCACGTGCCACTTGAAAGTGGTATCCTGTCTCAGCAGGATTACACCAGTTGCTCATTCATCTGGTAGTGTTTTTCTCATCCTTTCTGAGTGCTAGGAGTTGGAGAGGGGCAAGAGATCACAAGGCCACAAAGTTTACAGGAAATGGTAACAAAGACTGTTGCCTTCCATCCAGAAGGCAGACATATGTCAGTGATGAATCTAGTGATCCTTACATACATAGCAAAAAATAGTCTCTGCTACTGCAGCAAGTACAAGTAGCTGCATTTACAAAGAGGACTTTCATAAAGATTAAAAAAATGAGAATGGAATTCCTTCCATGCAATGTTGTTGTGCACCATTACTAGTTCCACAGATGCATAGCAACTGCTAAATCCATGCAGGACCTGATGCACCAGCTGCATCTGCACACTGCTCTTGGCCCAAGCCCAGCTCCTGCTGTGTATGGGTGCCAGCACTGCACCCACACTGCTCACTCTCCATAGCCTCATCCCTACAAGCTCTAGCAGGAGAATTGCAGAAAGATTACCTTACAGGTAAACAGCTGTTAACATCCTCCTTATACAAATAAAGGCACAGGGCTTTGGGACTAGCTATTTGTGTATTTACACTCTGGTTCATCAACCCTAGTATTTAATTGCTTTTTCCAAATTAAAGCAGAGCAGAGAGACAAGTTCAGATAATGAATAAACTGTTCCCATTGTTAATTAATCAGTGGCAGAATAATGATTCAGAATCAGAGCTGCTCTGTTCTAGCCATACTCAAAAGGAGATCAGCTCACCTCCTCCCAAACACTTGAGAAAGGCAGCATTCAGAGGTTGCCTAGCAAGTGAGCCAGCGCAGGCTGTGCTGCAGAGAGCGCTGCCACAAACGTCGTCTTGACGCACTCCCACTTCAGCTCCCTCGTCACCAGCCCTGGGTATGTGACACTGCAGAAAAAGGAGCATTTCCCAGGTAATCAGGCCCCTAAACAGCTAGGACTAAGTTTTGGCTCCAAGTCCTGGCATGCCACTCAGATGGCAGAAAGCTGGTGTGCAGTGTTCCTGGTGTGACAAAGTAATAAGCAAGTCACTATGACCACTACCATCCACACTTGAAATGCTCTCAATGTTTAACCTCATTTGTTGGGGCCATTAGGGTAGCCACAGCAGCTAGTGCTGGATAGATTCAGCGCTTCATTTGAAGCTGTTGCCCTGTGATTATGTTCTACAAAGAATTAGACAGAAACTTTTTCCAGAGCAAATTATATCAGACCTGAGGCTATCTGGATAATAAGTAGTGAAGAGCAGCCAGGCAAATTGCCAGGCAGAAGTGGAAAGCATGTCACCAGTGCAGAGGAACAGCTCACCTTCATCACAGACAAACTGAGATGACATCTGCTGTAGGTCTGCCAGCTGCTGGCATTTCCCTGCCTTGCTTCACCTGTGGCAGCACAGGCAGGAGAGCTGGCTTTGCACGTGGTCAGGACGTTCTGCTTTGTTTGAGTACTCGGCAGTCCATTGACCTGGCGATTTACAACGAACTCAAAGCACATTTATCCAGAACACTGGGAGACTGGGGGCTGGAGGGCTATTCCAGGAGCTGAACTGACAGAAGTTGATGTCCTCATCATTTATGGCTTAATCAGTTTAATCATTGTGTCACCAGGGCATTACAAAAATAACAACTACCTTCCAGACTGGTCGATACTTTTATAAGGCTTTTGTACATTGACCTTTTAATACACAGCTGACTGTGTAATCTGCCCTGATGGAAGAAAAAGGCATTTTATCACATTAAAAAATAAATAAAAAAAAGTTTTGGCATAGTATTACCACACTCCACAGAGTAAAGTAAATTCATAACAAGTGTACTAATTACAGGATGAAAGGAATGGATACAGAGTCAAAAATCCCAGGAAATCAAATTTCCCGGGATATTTGCAAGGCTGTGGGTGGTTTCTATGTGCAGTGAAACAGTGCTGAAATGCCCACAAAGGCAAGGACCTTCTTTCCACAGGCTTCAACAAATGATTGAAATTTAAGCACTGTGAAGAACAGCATGTGAGGAAACAGGGAAATTTGAGGGAGAGGTGAATAAAATGGTTATTCAAGGAAAGAATGCTAAAATGAGGAAAAACTTGTCACATGATCCAGCCAGTGGATGCTAAAGAAATCAAGGGCAGGGGTGATATGGGAGAATGGATTAATTTGGAAGTCCATGGTCTGGGGACCAGGTGCACAGTGACAGAGTTAAAGGCCTGAGACACAAGTGGATTAGACAGTAGTTTCTGAAGTAGCAACAGCAGGAAGTTTATGCAGGAAATAAGTAGCAGACAACGTCTTCAGAGACAAATATCCTGTTTTCCTACAAACCTTCCTAGTTAAGAAAAAGAAAGAATCCAAATAAATCCCATATAACGAAGTCATCAGATTATTTTTTTTTACTTTTTAAGTAAACAAAATGTTCTTTTGAGTTCTGTGAGAGGCATTAGTGGGTTTTAAAATAAGAAAAATTAACACCGCATTTCCCACAACTGAGCTTGCACACCCCAAGAGTTTTGCTGCCCACTCTGGTTTCCTTTGTTTTGTTAGTTGTGTTCCACATCAGAAACAATGAAAGCTTTTTTTGTTGTTAAGAAACATCTTTCAAATTGAGCTGTAAACCACTCCTGGTGCATGTGAGCATGGATGTGTGGGGGTGTGTGAACAAGCTTGTTTGTGACAGAGGAAGAGTGGATACATGTGTAATAGGGGAAAAATGAGAGCTAAGTAAGAAAAATCCAGTCTAGAGTGGAATTAAGCAGTTGTGAAACAGGATTATAACAAGATGAGGTTATTTTTGTGATTTTAGGCCAGTTGGGGAAGTAGGAAACCTAGAAATTCTCTCAGTTAATAACAAGGCAATTCAGAGTTCATTAAATGCTCTTGGTTGTTTGGCTGTTTGTTTTAAATCTCCCAGCAACAATGGGAAGAAGATTTGTAAAAAAACTATAGGAGGGAAAAGCTCTATGGGGTTTAAAAAAAAAAAAAGAAAAAAAGAAAAGGAGAAAAAACTCTCTCCATATAAATGAAAGCTCTGTCTGTGCCGGACTTCTTTTTACAAGATTTGTTCTTGTAGGTTTCTATATTGTAACAGCTGGGCTTCATTTTTCACCATTCCTTCTTGAGCAGAAAACTCAGGGATTTTAGTGGGACCTGGTGCAGATTACAACAGTTCAGGGTAACTAATCAACTGCTGCTGGGTCACAAAGAAAAGATCCACTGCTGAAAAATGGCAGGAATTGTTCCCCTCTCTCAACTAAAGTGGTGCCGAGTACTGCTTCCTTCTGGCACTTTCTGTGCTACAAATTTTCTTTTAAAATCTTATTTACTTTTCCAGCAGTGATTCAGGCAGTTACTTAAGGTCCTGCAGCTAAATCAAATATTTAATTTTCATCTAGTGTCAGTGAAAGATAACAGAGCTCAGCAGGTACTCAGCATGAACAAATTGAGATTTCGATTACAACAAGTACTTCTATGTTCTCAGATAGCCATAGATCCAGTCTGTCCAGACAAAGGGTAGTTAGTAGGAGACATTCTTCCTGAGAACCATTTTGTCCTGCTCCTTTCCCAAGGCTGCCAGCAGAGCTAAGTGGCTCCTTGCAGAGCACACGCTTGGCTCCACTGGGCTGAATCCCACCACGTCACTCAGCCAGCATTTGGGAGCAATCTGCCCTCACTGCTGGGACAGCACAGGGCTGGAATACTCACCTACAGGTTAAGCAGTCAGCATTCCATTTCCAGCCCTGCAGAGCCATCCAATTACTCACCATGCAATTACTTGGTAGTCAGTAAATAAAATTCACATGATCAGAAAAATACTGCTTTGTTAGGAAAAGGAGGAACAGGATAAATAGAAAATTAGGGGGTTCTTTTCCAATAGAGAAAAATATTAGTTTCAAAATTTGTATCCATATTTCTTCTCCAATTCAGGGATGTTTGTCTGGATCCATTTCTAGCCTTAAACTGCAAGGATGACTTACTATCTAAAAAAAGCCTCACATTTGGACAATGTGTCTTAAGTCTTTTTCAACTAATTCAGCCTACAGACTCCAGAAGCTGGGCCACCTTAGATTAAGTGTGTGTGCTGTTAGCAACTGTCAGTGTGTGAAGGAATAGAAGTATTATACAAAACCTTGGTAATGGCTGAATTCTGCCTGTTAGCTTTAATAACTTTAAGAAAATAAAATTACTCAAGCCTAGCAAATCTGTTGACTCTCCAAAGCTTGAAAGGATGCATATTTACTTTCTCCTCAATGCTTAAAGCCAGTATTTCGTAGGCAACTGAAATAATAATTAAAAGAAAATAAGCCTGCTAGTACTGGAACTGACCTTAATTCTATTGCCCTCACTAGATACAATGCAGAAAAGTTAAACTCTATTAAAAATTTTTAAATCAGGTTTAACACATACCTCATATTTGCACAGGAAAACCAAGTGGTATGTTCAGCTCTGCAATATGATGACCTCTGAGTGCTTTCTACATGACAGAGGAAGAAGTGGTGGTGCCACTTTCCTTCAAGTTCAGCTACCTATGGGGATCTGAAAATCTATTTTAAGTTCAGATAGATGTAAAATTATGTGGCAGCATTGGGTAGAAGGAGTGAAAGAAAAGTTTTATAGGGAATCCCATAGGCCATGTAGACCACTTCCCTGGCTCAGCAGGTTGCCCCCCCAATCCCCTTTCTAGTAGTGCTGTGAGAAGTGCTTTAAAATGCATGTGGATTCTTTAGAGAGTCTACAGATAGACCTTATAAATATATGGGTAGGTTTCTGGTGTATCTCTATTCTAATATTGTCCTAGAGGGCTAGGGTTATGCAAATGTACTTGCAACTCAGCTGAACATATTTTAATTTCAGGATTTTTCTTATGATGTTCCATCACAGTATTCCTTTGCTTATATTTATCCTGCCTACCCTCCTAAATATTTCCTTTCCCCTGACTCCTCTCTTCTTGGTATTCATGTCACACAGTTTTTTTCAGACTGTTAGCATCTTTCTATTTCAGCATCCCAAAATTAAAAAACCAGATTTAGAATCTTCTCTCATAAATCAGACACAACATGAACAACTAACACATGTCTTAAAGGTAACTCCTCTCACAGAGCTGGACTTGAGAGGCTGACAAACTCACAGTCTAGGACTTCACAAACTAGGTCAAACAACTGTAATTTCAGCTGTGCATTTCCTGCCTTTTTTCCCTGCATGAAAACATACATTAATAAACTGATACTGAGAAACTCCAAAGAGCAAATCACAGAGTATTGCCAGCTCAACCTCAATTTTAACACACAAATATGAAAGTGTTTTTATCCTTTGAATTGTGATCCTTTTTTTGTGTTGGCAACAGAGGGAAAAAGAATCCCCTCTCTCTGACAGATGCATGATATAGAAATCTGCTTCTCTGCAAGTGTGAAAGCATTATATCATAAGGGGAAGGCAGGAGATGTCTTTGCAGGTTCTAGCCTACTATTCCACATTTATCATGTAGACTCTTGGGATTAAGAAGCTGGCAGGCCTCAAACATATCCTACTTGCTTGAGTGCCACATATTGGAAAGAAACATTCAGTGCTTCATGTTTCTTCTGTATTACAATAGTATTAGTTACAAACCATGCATGGAGACCGATTACTTTGCCCCAGAGCTATTTGGCACTCCAGGCTAAACAACTACTAACTGTCTCAGAACAGGGACAGAATTTAAATGCACAGCTGACTCTTTGCAAATCTTGACTAAAGACTGGAAAACAGCATGTCCACCCTTGAGCTTTCAAGGAGATCTATGAGAAAATAGTGTGGAGGAATGAAGGAAAGGCATGGGAATTATTTTGTAAGATAGTATGATTATCTAATTGCACAGGCATTAAGAGGTGAGATATAATTAGTCACTACAACTAATTCATTGTTTAACCTTGACAAAATCCCTAGCGATTGATTCTGTGCTCAAGTTCTCCAGTACACATATTCAGAATATTAGTTAATGCAAATCAAGTCACCCAGATTTTAAAGGCATTTAGGAACTCTCAGAGCTAACAACTATCTCAGAGTAGTCCACTCTTTAGGAAGTAAAGCACTTATTTAACTGCAGCCACATTACCAAGTCTTCTCACACACAGCTTCCAAGCTTAAGTACCAGCTGCAAAGAAGTCATACCCTGAGAACCCTTTCCCACTACATCAGTGTTCCTTCACAGCACAACTGTGCAATAACCCTGAGGACAAAGCCAGAAAGTCTGTGATACACCCCAGGCCATGACCATCACAGATTTAAGCTGAAAGCTTTTGAGGACAGTCAGCCTGAAACAAGGGATGATAAGTGACTATCATCTTTGTTGTGGGATATTTGCTTGAATGCCAAATGTTGTTTTAAAGGCTGTTATTTTAGCTCCCTAGACAGGGCAGAATAGATCAACAACACTGAAAGTACCAACATATTTGAGCTAAAAAACAATGTTCTCCAAAAGAATGCAGTAGAAATAAGCTATGGGACAACTCATATGAAAAGAAGTAAAAGCTCCTATTGTCTTTAAATTTCCTGGTCCCAGCCACCATATTGTCTGGAATTGACTTGGTATGAGCAATATGGCCTTTCAGATTTGAAAGAAACCATAAACCCAAAAGATATTCATTACCACCCCCACTCCCTAAAGAATAGTCCAAGTCTTTTCCAAGAGCACATACCTTGCACTATGTCCAGACCTTTAAGTAGAAAAAATATTTAATACTTAAAAATAAAACCTCTTCTTGTACGTCTCTGCAGAGGCAGCTCCACAGCCAAGCTGGAAGCTACAGTATAGGAATCAGAGTCTTTTTGTGCCTGCTGTGTCAGGGCAGTGTAAATTTACACCTGCCTCAGGTTTAATTTAGCAGTTAGTAATTACTTGGTAAATTAAGAAAGGTGGGAGAGTTTCCTCTCAAATAACGCTATTATTAAATAAGATAAAAAACTGAGTGCTAATGAACTGAGCATGTTATTTCTGCCCTCAAAGGGAACCAAACAGACTAGGCTAGGTTTATAGAATTCTAGGGGTAACATTTGCAAAGATGTCTTAGAGTCTTCCATTCTTAACTTTGCTGATGCTGGTTGACATTTTGCTGTGAAAATCCACTTTCTTTCATAACTTTTCTTCTGTCTTGAAAATCATTACTGGCCCCAAGCAATAGTCAAAGATCAAGTCTTTTTCCACAGCTGACCAGCATCAAGAAACATGTGTTCCTCTGTGTTGAACTGCACAACTCTACTTGGTCTAACAAAAACAACCCCATAACATTAATATCTGAGGATGTCCTGTTTGTTCCAACTAATGCATACATGCACCTTTTTACTCACCAGCAGAAGACAGATCAGGTCTAGGTTAATACAAGCAGGTACTTTTTGTTGGCTAGGTATAAGCTCCACCTTATATCCTCAGTAAAAAAAACAACAGCCCATAACTTTCCTGTACTGAACATGGAATTCAGACTTTTGGGGAGAGAATGACAAATCCCAGGGGAAGGCAAAGGGTTTAACAGGTCTGATGAGATTTGCTTTGAATTTCTTCTAATCTCCATCCCAGCCAGTGCGTAAATAAGAAAAGGGACCAGTCCAGAGCCTGCTGCCATTCAAAGACAAGCATGAAGAATTAACCTGTATTAAGGAAGACAAGAATAAGTCTAGGGGCTTTTCCTTAATGCCTGACATCTGAAACCAACGTTCTTCTAACATAATATCCAAATATTTTTGATTTTGGCTTAGTGTCTGTTTGATGTAGCAATAAAGCAAAGCTCACATATTTTGCATACTCAGAGAGCTCCCAAAATACTAATGGTAGAATATCAGTCCCATTTATACCAGTTCACAAAACTGGCAGGTCAGCCTCTTCTGGGAATCTGATCATTATGAAATTAAGTGTATGGGAGCAGAACTCATTAGAAATTCAGCCCCTTAACATACAGAGAGTATGAGCTGCCTTTTCATGTATGGATATGCACGTGTTTTAGGGTAAAGGATAGTAATGTTTGAACATATTGTGTCCAGAATTTAAAAAATAAGAGTAAAAAAAGAATCATTGTAAGGCAGTTTCACAAGAGTCAGTTAAAAACCAATGAAATCTGTAGGCCTTAAAAACCGAGGGCCAACAAAACAAAGAGCAGTACTTTGTTCCCTATATGCGAAGACAGGTTGTGATCACACCATTTGTTTTTAAGCCACAGGTTATATACTTGGTGAGTCTTCACCGGCAGATTGATGCACTATTTGTCTAAGTCTGGGTTAGGGCTGTGCCAGTTCCACCTGACCCTTCTCCACACAGAGCTCAGCACGTGCTGCCCAGGCAGGGCTCAGCGCTGCTGCCTGCAGCTGTCCTCTGGTCACCCTGCTGCAGAAGGGCAGCAGAGCCAGTCCGTGCCCCAGCTTCACATGAGAGCCCAGAGTGCCAGCACCGCAGCTGAAATGAGCACAGGACCGAGCCCCCGCCTGGCAAGAGCCGGGCAGAGGAAGAAAAAGAGATTTGCGCAAACTAATACTGTGAAAAAGAGTGGGGAAATACCACCGCTCTTGTGCAAGCTTAGCAGAAATTCAGCAGGGCCCAGGGTCACCGAGGCCCACCTGGCAGCAGTCTCCAGACATGTGTTAGAGGATCTCTAGTGCAATACCAATTCAGAGAGCACGGTTCCAACTGCTGGGCCACTGATCATCTGGCATCCTGCAGCTGCCCAGTTAGTCAGAAAAAAAACAAACCCAAACTCTTAGAAAAATGCCCTGGATCAGAATGCTGCCTAAGCAGCAAGGCCTACCTGTGCCTTTTGCATGAAAGGTGGAGATCCATAATTACATAAATGCATAAAGATCTGTCCAGGAATAATGTCAGACCTGGAAGAGCTAGAATTAAATAGAAACTATGTGGTGTTGTAAGAAACAAAAATTTCTTTTTAAATAAAAAAGTCATCCAAAGTAGCAGCTACATTTCCCTTGGAGATAAAAGATTCTCATATTTTATGGAAATAAGTCTAAAAATCTGAATTCTTATTGTAAATGTTACCAGTACCAACTAATACTCTACAAGTAACTTCCACAGCATAACAAGATATTCAGTGAGTATTTAGTATACATCATTTAAAATACATTCAGTGAGTGTTTAGTACACATTGTCTGAATTTCCAGTTTTCTTCAAAGATCTACAGAGGCAATTTTAACACATATTTTTTCTTCTTTAAACAGAGAATAGACTACCACAAAATGGCATCTTGTATGCATCCCAAGCAAAAAACATCAAATATATTTGTGAATATCTGTTTACAAAAGATCAAGGCAGAATGTTGGCTATTGATTTTCCCACCTGGGATCTTCAAAATCCTACAACTACTCCAAACCTTATTTATATGTAAGTGATTTTTAAAATAGATTTTGGACTAGTCAGTGTGGTCTAAGGTTTAAAGGAGAGGGCTGAGAAACAGGAAATGTGGGAGAATTGGTTTGGATGAAAGCCTGGATAAAAGCCTGTGGTTTGTTTGCATGATTTTTAGTTAATAATAAGGGAGATTGGGTGTCTCAGAAAATTCAAAAAAGGGAAAGAAATCTTTATCCAACAGAACAAAAAAAAAAAAAAGCCAAGAACCTTCATATGAAGGTAACTGAACTTGTAAATACCAATGGAAAGTATTTGTCTTATCACTTAAAACTGGAATGGAGCCCTAGAAGTTGTTCTCCAGGGAATTCTCTCTAGAATCAGGGAACTGTAGAATGTTAAGTGTTGTAAGGGACTGCAGAGATCATCTAGACCCAGATGCCCCTGCCATGGGCAGGGACACCTCCCCCAACATCTAACATGGCCTTGAACATGGCCTGGGTTGGGGCATCCACAGCCTCCCTGGGCAACCTGTTTCAGTGCCCCACAGTAAAGATTTTCTTCCTAGCACTAGCCTAAATATCCCCCTCTTTCAGTTTGCACCCATTACTCTCTGTCCTATCACCACAGCTCCTGACAAAGAGTCCCTCTCCAGCTTCCCTGCAGGCCCCCTTCAGAAACTGGAATGAGGTGTCTCTGCAACCTTCTCCTTTCCAGGGTGAGCAGCCCCAAATTTCTCAGCCTTTCTTCATAGGGGAAGTTCTCCTGTCCTCTTACCACCTTCATGACACTCCTCTGGACCTGCACCAACAGATCCCTGTCCTTCCTGTTGGAGGCTCCAGAACTCTATTCCAGGGGGAGGTCTCCCAGGGGCAGAGCAGAAGAGCCGAATCACCCCTGTGGTCCTGCAGGTCTCACCTCTTTTGATGCAGCCCAGGCTGGGCTGGCTTTCTGGGCTGTGAGCACACGCTACGGCGAGTTTTTCATCAGCCATCACCCCAAAGCTTTTTCCAGGAGCCTGCTCTCAACCACTTCTCTGGCCAGCCTGTAGGTTTGTCTGGGATTGCTGTGACCCAAGTTGCAGGACCTTGTACTTTGCATTGTTGAACTTTATGAGGTTTGCATCTGCCCACTTCTCAAGCATGTCAAGGTCCCTCTGGATGGCAGCCCTTCCCTCCAATGTGCCCACTGCACCACTCACCTTGGTCAGCCACCTTACTGAGGGTGCACTCAGTCCCACCAGAGATATTGAACAGTATTGGCCCCAGTACCAGCCCCTGAGGGACACCACTTGTCACTGGGCTCTACATATACAAGGAGCCATTGACCCCAAGCCCGTGTGTGATGCTATCCAGCCAGTTCTTCATGCACCAAGTAGTCCTGTGTCAGTTTGCAACAGGAACCTAGAAGGGCTGGACCTGTGACAGCAGCAGCGTTGGAACAATACAAACAAAAATCAAACAGCTGGGTATTCTTCTCCTCTCACTGATACCAACCAATGACACCAAAAAAGAACTGTACAAAATCCTTTTAATCTATTATGGAAACAGCAAAAACTGTTCTTTTACTGTTTTCCCAAACTTTCTCTTCTATGTGAGATAGGTCTGATGTGTTTTGTAATGGCTAAGCCACTTAGTGCACACTCAGATATTGTTTTGTGTATGTGTCTGTGTGCATGTGTGTGTGTGTGTGTGTGTGTGTGTGTGTGTGTGTGCGCACAAAGGTCTGATCTTTTGACAAAGATTGGAGAGCTGCCCATTATAAAGGCAATGATTTTTTTTATTTTTTTTTTTTAAAGGAGACACTCCAAAGATTCAGGAATAAGTCTGCAGGAATATGCCATTTAATTTTTTAAGATAAAGAAAGGGCTAATTTTTTTAAACATTCTACTATTACACTGCTCATCCCAAGGCTGTCTCTCTTCTTTGGTCCCCTCTCATGTTTACCCACCTCCTAAACTGCAGACTGACACAAACTCCACCTGGTTGAAGGCAAGAACAAGGCAAGTAAAGCTGTGACAATTTTGATGACTGCTGCCAATAAAGATCATCTATTTTCTGCTTTTTTCTTACTTTTTTTTTTTTTAATATTATCTTTGTGCTCACACTTTAATTTTAAAACTTGTTTACAGGTTCAGAAAAACTTTTTGCAAAAATAATAAAAATAATCAAATTGTTTACATCTCACTGAAGTCAAATTATTTAATGCTAACTTACTCGTCATGTTAGTATTGTTGATTATCACTAAAATATTGTTGCTTAAACTCCAGACTATCTATTTATATATAGTTACACTTATGATAATGTCAGATGAGTTTTCTGAAAATTTTGTGGTTTACAGCTTACTTGTCTTAACTTTGCCACAATTGTCTAAATTTTTTCTTGTCTAAACTTCAGAGTACAATGTCATCCTTAAATATTACACTTTGAGTGTGTAGAGTATAAAACCACACTTCTAAGTGTATGAGATATTCTCATGTCTTTACTATATTCAGTTAGGGTAATAATCATGTGAGGCTGTAGGGTTACAGTACACCACTGGAGCCAGAGTTCATGGACTCTCATGAAAGAGAATCTCCTGTAGGATTTTCTTTTCTTTCACTCTTTCCTTCATATTCTGGAAAATTTGTCCATTTAGGGATGCAGGGAGAAAACATAGAGGAAAAAAAAAAAAAAGGTTGTTTTAGCAAGATTCTACGGACATAACTAGATAGATAGTAAAATGAAAGTTTGGCTGGCTGCAGGGTTGATTTTAGCCATGGCAAGAAAAGTCTTCTGATAATAGAGAGACACTATGTGGCACATGTTTTCCTTTAACAGGCCCTGGCTTCTTATGGAATACATCCATTAAAGAAGTCCTTCATGTTCATCAATGCCTTCATCCTTACAATTAGAAAGCTGATAAAGTCCTAGCCTATGGAAAGGCTTTAAAAAACCATTACAGTTTGCATTATGTTGCTGCTTTCTCAGAAAAAATGCTCATCTGCAGGAATTCTACAGCTTACATGGGTGTTATTTTTCCTGAAGACTTCTGCTTCAGAGTTTTTTATATACAATATATCAGGTGAAAAATGTCACTCATGCTTGGAATGGCCATTTCCTTTTGTTTAAGTGTCATCATGTCTCCTTTTTTTACCATGGGAAAAATACGCGTCTTTGTGTCTCTGTGTGGATGTATCTCTGTTCTTTACCACATTCTGAAATAGCAATGTAAAATGTCTTGACATTTTCCACAAAAGAAAAAAAAAAAAAAAAAGCAATAACAAAAAAAACCATCAACTTTGGAAAAAGTTCATGGTTGGAATGTTTCTGGGGAAAAAAAATTCACAGAAGATTATGTTTCAAAAGGGAGTGATGAATAATGGAAAGTATGAACTGTGAAGTCCTATTATATCAGTTGTATTTAGGTTAACCACATTTAATTTTTTTAAGTCCATAAATGCTTAAGAAATTTTAAACACATGATGGACTTATTTGTAAATTTACATACTGCCCTGAAGGAGACACTGATTGTTGCATTCTGTTGTGACTCATGTGCGTCTCTGGTTTAGGCTGCCAAGAGTCAGAAAACAAACTAAATAGTATGTAGTGACTAAATTTCTGATAGAGTTATCCTCAGGACACTCCACTGCATTTCTTTTAACACACTAAGATAGAAAAATAAAAAGAGGGTGATATAAAACAGTCTCTAAGTTTGAAACTTAGCATTGTTTTTTTTTCATTCTGTTAAAAGTAAAAATTACATAGTCTAAGTGCACTTACCCACTTAACAGGAATATCCTTTATTTTTGTGGCCCATTATATTCAAAATAAGTATTCCAACAAATGTACACAAAAACCTTTAAGACAGTATGTGAAAGCCCTTTTCCTTAATAAAAATACTACTATTACTTCTGAATTTTTCTTCAAAATTCAAGTATCACCAACTTTACACAACGGTTCTTGTTCTCCAAATATCAGAAGTAAACCTGCATGCATGCTACATCTGGATAACATATATAATTTTTCAAATTGAATTCTTAATTGCATGTCAATGAAAATATGTCTACAGTAAACTCGAAGCCACATCCAAGTATCGCCATCTGTTTTTTTCTTTTATTGACAAGAAAAAGAGGTTTAAGATACATTTAATTAGAGCATGATCAGTGATTAAATATATAATGAGTTACAACATATGGTAGTAGTAGCAAAAAATAGTTACTTGGGTTCCTATTTATCTGTCAAGTGAACTGGTTTATCTGCTGATCATAAACTAATGTCAGATGTAATCTAATGGCTTTTTAATAGAAGGAAGTTTGACAAAATACTGGCAAATGGTATTCTGGGTAATGATCCAGACTGCAGTAATCTCAGTAATGACTTAACTATTTACCTGGCCCCAAACAAAGAAAGGAGGAGGAGGGAGGGGACACAAAAAGATTCAAGTGGCCTGGGCTGCTTTGGCATTGTAAATGTTCAAATCACTGAAGCAGCACATTCACTTATGTAGTGGGAGAAAACATGAAATTGATTAAAACAGTATAAATGCAACAGGAAGATCTTCCTCCTCCGCAGTCAGTTTGGGAATGGAAACTTACCTAGTTCTCATGGACTTTTTTTCTTCCTGTTGTTGCTCTGAAGTGGTCACTTGAGGGGAAATTCTGTCCTTTAAAGGAAAACATCTCATTGCACCACTGGGCCACCCCAGCAGGCTGTTTCTCAAGGAGTGGTGATCCACTCCAAAACAGAGGCAGTAACATTAAGGAATGTTTAGAAACCACAAAGAACTGCCATGTGGCCTGAAAATCTTCCTTTTGCCTCACATTGACATGGGCCATGATACAGGACAATTATTATCTTTCTGCCTCCCAGAAAAATCTCTAAGCAGCTACCATGAACTTTAAGGAGTATCCTCTGACTGTCCCAGTTACAGTTTCTGAAACCTGAAAAAAATATTTGTGTTTTGTGAAATTTCTTTTCAGATACTGAAAGTTCCATTGAAGTTAGAATTTGATGTTCTAAGTATATACAAATGGAAGCCTCATGAAGATTTTCATACATAACTAAACACATCATAAGAAAATTCTTGCAACCAGCATGAAATAATAAGTCCCATTGGAATAAAAAAGATCTGTTGAACTTTTCTTCTCTACAACCTCACCTACTGTTTCCTTCCACTGCTGAAAATAGTGCTGGGAAATTTGCAGATCTGTTGGCTTGGAAATGCCCATCCCAAAAACAGGATGACCTGCACTTCAGCTCAGCACCAGTGCCACACAGAGTAAATTAAGAGGTCACTACAATCTACTAAGGAGGAGCTGGGTGTGATACTGGACTGTTTGCCATGGTATTGGACAACAGAGAAGCAGCATTATACTGAGGTATACAGATGTCAGTGACAGGCAAGAGAAATATCCTGAGAAAATAGCTCTAATGTTTACATCCAGCCTAGGTGTTATCAAATTGATCTGTAGTAGAGATGTACTTCTGTTTTTCAGGTGCTTTGAGAAGCACAGCTGACAAAGTTGTATTATTTTCCTTTAGGTGTGTTCAGTCTTTATGTGAGCTACTGTGGACAGTTTTAGCCCTGCTGTTGAACCTACCTGTGAAGATCTGCAAGGACTACTTAAGAGACAATTCCTGCAGCTAGCAAAAACCTGCTGCTCCTTCCATTGCAGCATCAGCTACAAGATTTCCTTCCTCATGAAATGAGTGATTTTTATTTCCAAGTATAGTCTACCAATTTCTGATTTGGAAGGATTGATCTAATTTCCTGTGAATCTCAGAAAGATTTGTCTCAAGACATCTGCCAGGTTTAATGTATGGGAGTCACAATGCTTAGACCTTCACTCTGTATGAGTTTTTGCAAAAGGTTGGCAGACATAGGGAAATACAACAGCATAGGGAAATAACCTCTGGTACCTTGGTCAGTCATCTTGAGATACAGCTCCATAGACAATCTACTTGCTTTTTTGTTTGTTTGTTTGTACCATGGATATCATCTATTCCAGGAAAAAAATCAAAACACTCTCACAAATATTTAGCAGTATCCAGTGTCTAATTTTTGTAAACAAGTTATTTATTAATGTTTCTATTTTCTAAAAAAACCTGTTATTTCTAATAAAACTGTTATCACACCTGCCTTCACCTGATTTACATTGCTGGGAAATAAGAAGCAAGACCTGAATAAAAATACCTGAAGGGTATTTTTATTTCTCTCAGACTACAGATTAGCTCCTTATAGCAACAACTGATATAATGGTAATAATCACTAACAACCAGACTACAGGAAAATTCTCACAATTCAAAATTATCCTTTCAGTACTTTTCAGTACTACAGGGGTTGCTTTTGTGATGTCAACTAGATAATCTAGAGAGAGTTTTTTGTTTGTTTGAAGGGCTAAAGAGTATACTGCAATGAACATCTCTGGGGAATTAGGATATAACCTTTTTCATGGTCTTCCTTTTGGGGATTTCTTTTGTTCTGTCTCACCTATATTCACAAGCAGTTTTTAGATGCAGGGTCCTATAAAACTTACTGTAACAAAAGATGACGAAGAGGGAATTTCTAAAATACAATTAAATCACAAAGTGAGTTTGTTTAGAACATTGCTGCACATTTTTCATTTGATTTTTTTTTCCTGTAGCAGCTATTCAGCTGTAGTTCTAATTTTATTTTTGATAATTTGGCTGGACATTGAAATGGGAGTGGCATTTATAGCTGATGCATTCATAACCAATTTGCCCATGTTTCATGTGCCATATACAGCTTGGCATGCTTTCTTCAAGCACTTTTTTTTGGAACAGTGTAATTCTGTGCAGACTCAGCTACTGTCCTTGTAGCTCTTTGTTTCCCTCCTCTTTACCTTTCTTAAAAGTTCCACCACTTATAAAGGACTTTGCTTGTATTGCTTAAGATCTAGTCAGGGTAGCATAAGCTTTTGTATTAAATATAGTTCTAAGTTTCCTCGGTCAAATGTCAAGATTCCACTGTGTATTAGCAATCAGAATAAAACACAGAAGAGGTATATTTTCCTTTATCATTTATTATAATACAAGAAAAACAAATCTAGAAAGCACATTTCATGGAGCACCATATTGTAACAAAATTTTGCTGGCTCTCCTGCAGTGTATTTTTGACATTTAAACAATGACACACACGTAGTACACACAGGCACCTACACCACGGTGATCTCATGGACAGACCCAAGGAGACACCTCTTTCAAGCACAGACACTCTGAGGTGCACAGAGGAATCCAGTGTGAGGGCATCTGAACGCTAACTGAGCTGACCACTCTTTTGTTAGCGATCTTCATAAGCACACCAGCCTCCCCTGCCTCACCCCAGTCTCTCCTCACTGAACACTCCAAGCTGGGCCCAGCTGATGATGGATTTGTCACAGACGTGGTGACGAGTTGGACAAAACTGGCCAATATTCCCTACCTGACACCTCTTATTGCTTTGGTTATAGTACTGAATGAAAGCCTTAAAAACTCTTAAATCTATACTCCACATCACAGAAAAGCCACTTTCACACATGCAGAAACATAGCTTCCCTCTGCACACACCTGGATGCATAGCACAAATACCTTTTTTTAGAAGTGCTGTAGATCTCCCCACCAAGACTACCCTCCTAAAAATCACTGCATTTTGTTTTTCAAAGTGTTCAGACAATCATTCAACAACATATTTCCTAATATATTTTCTTATTTTTAATAGATGGGGCATGTTTTCCTGCTGCCTTAAATTTATGTCATTGTCTACACAAGGAAAGAGCAAAATGCTATAGTTTCTTGTCTGCACAAAATGTTTTGCATTCCATTTATACAGTGCTAAATACAGATGCTAAGCACAGAACAATGTAGAATGATAGCCCAGAATAGCTTTTAATGTTGCTCAAAATGAAAAATACTGGAAGTTTCCCATACTAATGTTGAGACACAGTATTGGAGTCTCTATTATATACAGTAGCCTTCCAGAATGCTCAGGCACCTATTTTGTGAGCTGTTGCTCAATATGTATGTCACACTGGAGCACCTCAAGTAATAGGGTATAGTGCCCTGGCACAGTGAGAATGAGACAGAAGCAAATACAGTCTCACAGCAGACTAGACAAGGCTAGCAAGGTAGTAAAATCTCTACCTGGACCCAAAACAACTTTTACTAGAATTTTGGGTATCTGACATGTGGCCACTTTTGTTATCCACTGGGGACATCTCATTTAAAACCTTTTCAATAAAATGTTTTAATTTTGTTAAAAAAAAAATAAATTATGTTTTGTCAGCCTCCTAGAAAATACTTTTCCTTTTTTTTTCCTTTATGCCCATTTTACTTTGAAGAAAGCTCTGCTTTCTGACCAGAAGTGTTTCTGGGGAAACCCAAGGTTTTGCAAGATGCACAAAATGTATTTCTGTCTTCATAATCAGTGAAGCTGGAATAGCTTTAAATTTTAGGCAGGACAGTTATACATGTTGCCAAGAAAGAAATGAAGTTATTGTGTATTTATATTTGTGGAAAATCAATGTGTTTTTCCCATTGACAGGAGCCAATTTCATAATTCCTGTATACTATGTGATGAAGAGGCATCTATGAATTACAGAACAAAATTTAAAAATTCAAAAGAAGAAAATGGACTTGAAAAATAACTGTAACTTTAGATATGCAAATGGATAT
Organism: Oenanthe melanoleuca; assembly: GCF_029582105.1. Taxonomy (NCBI): domain Eukaryota; kingdom Metazoa; phylum Chordata; class Aves; order Passeriformes; family Muscicapidae; genus Oenanthe; species Oenanthe melanoleuca. Next base: position 41,099,406 of record NC_079339.1, read on the forward strand.
TAACAAACTGAATTTACTAATTCCAGTTCTTTCCTCTGAACTAAAGGTATGTTTCAACAGCTGTGTTAAACATTTGGCTAGCATTTCCCATATAAACAGTTCAGACTTCAATGGTATAATGAGGAAAAGAAGAAAATACTTACTAGTATAAGTTTTACAAAGGCTATGGAGTTACTATTGGATTCAAAAAGTTTCAGATGACTGAAGAATAGAATATAATAAGGAAAAGATGCTGTGCTGGGTATATCAATACAGATTTTTCACTTTGATTAATGTCTACATCTTTACTCACCTGAGTAAAAGGACAAGTGTAGCAAAAACAGAAGAGATTGAGAGGCAAGGAAAGAGTATGAACCTCTATAAGAATATAAGTTATTGTTTGTCTTAAACAAAAGGTATGCAAATTTCTATATAGATTATATAATGACCAGCATACAGAAGAAAAATTGGGATTGCTTATGTTTAGTGGTTTAGCTTATAACAGTAAGAGATGAGAATGGCATTGAAGAGCAGCCAATTTAAATATGAAAGGAAAAATCTCTTTTTATTTGGTTTTCTCTGAATTTAAATGGGATTTTTTAAAATTTTCATAATCTCCACCTCACAAAATATTTAAATCTCAAAACCCAGAATCAGCCTCTCATGAGGGATAAGACATTAACAATTACTTTAGATGAAGCAAAAATAATATGGGATGAAGCTAATAAAAGTTCTGTAAGTCAAAAATTATTGCACCTTCCCCTGAAGCATCTGATACAATCAGAGGTAGGACACTGGATTAAATAAAACATGAAGTCTGGCTATGTTACTGTTTCTATGATAATAGGTTTTAAAAATTCAGTTATATATCCCAGTTAGTCATGAAGATCTGTAACCATCTTCCACACTGAGCAATGATTTACAGTAACATTAATGAATGGTAGGACAGGATAATTATTATTAGTGGTGTTAGACACCATTTATGTGTGCATGCATATGTATACACATACATAAAAATGTATTATATACATATGGATGCATATATAAATGCACACATAGAGAGACACAGACCTTCTGAGAAGTGGGGTTCACTAGGAGATCTGAGGACCACTCTTTACACCCTTCTCCAGTGCACATTACCAGCTGTGTAAGTGCACCCTTGTCTACATTGAACAGTGTGTGGAGGAAAATGTGAGAAGAATGGGAAGCATAAACCTGAGTACAGGAGAAATTACCCATGTTACTGTCATTATTTCAGATCTGTGCTTGAAAACACATTTCCAAATTCCTCCTACATTGGCTAAGTTGACCAAGAGCCAAGCTAGAGGAAATATACAATATTAATGGGCACTGTGAAAATTAAAACACTTATGTATTTTCTATTCTTTCCTATGTCAGTATCAACACATCGTATTCCTGATGATGGGCAGGATGATAAAATAAAATAACTAATTTGATTTTTGCCACTTATTCTTTTTATCTGTTTCATGTTTCTGCCAAAGATGAGAGAAAACCTGGACAGTCCATCTCCATATGGATTTTCGTTTGTCAGCTCTAATAGGTTAGCTCATTGTAAATCTGCCTCTTCATCAGGCTTGATTAAACAATTTCAATTTTATAAATACCTTAACTTAATGTGTACTCTTAATTCACAGTATCTCTTTAATATAACAATCCATTCCTCATATTCATTAATATGAAAATTCTGCCATCTTTTACACTCACATTAATTCAAACTATTTGTCCTCCTTGTTTCTCTTCTGGGAAGGTTTTCAAGAACATGAGCAAAACAGACCATTGGCTCATCCAGTCTCAGAACTGCAGCTAATCAATTCTAAGGCTGCAAACAACTTTCAGATTAACATAGCTATAAACTAGGTTCAGATATCTAAGACAGTGAAAGTCAGCATGACAACATTTAACAGGGTAAATGACAGAATAGGTTTCCATTTTAACGAGGTAAAATTGTGCATAAGTTCCCCCCAACCCCAAAATACAAGGTAATGCAAGGTAATTATCTCACATTAAAAAAAAAATAAGAGAAATAAGTTGGGGTTTTTTAAAAACTAAAAGTGAAATTACCTTTAAGCCTATTGCTAGACAGGAGATGGAGGCGGGTAAAGAAACAGAGATGAGAACCAGAGAACATTGATAAATGTGACCTGCCAGCTCTCAGAACCAAGGGTTTGGTTGGCATCAGCTGAGTTTTGTCTGATGCTCTAGCTGGTTCTCAATGTTGTTATAATTAGTCCAGGTATTTCAGTTTTCAGATGGTAATGGGCTTATTTGATCACCTTTGTCTTTTTGGTCCAACTCCATAGAATTTAACACCTTTCTCAGCAGGCACAGGCCTGCACACTGGACACAAACATGTAAGGTAGAATTACATAGTTAATATATTGTGCAGAGGTGTCCACAGAGAGGACAAATACCAGCAGACAAAGGTTCATCTTGCTCTGAGCAGCCAGTCTGCCTGTGCCATGCATTGCATGTGGTTCCTGAAGTCTCTGAACGATAAATTTTCTACCGAGAGGAAAATGGCCACACTGCACTGCCATTTGTATGCAAAGTAATTGCAAACTCCCTGCTCCTCCCAGGTTCCTTGCATTGGCCACAGGGGCATCAAGAAGTGTTTCTGATGCAATGTACAGCATTGCCTTTCCATGGAATGCCTTCCAAGCAGAAACACTTTCTCTGCCTCACCCCAGGACTGGGCCTTCTGGGACACAGATCTTATCTAACCCCCTACCTGCTTGCTAGCAGCACCTTTTTGGAGGAGCCTGTTCACCTCTTCTGTCCCATAGCAAGAGCAGGAGTGGGATTTTGTTTTCACTTGACAATGTTTCTGTGGAGCTAGATTTTTGTTTTCTTTTCCTAGTTAACATTCACTTGACACTGTTATCAAATGTGTTCTCCTGCAATCATCTGAAAGGTTTTATTCAAACTAGCATGTGTTTTCGGTTTCTTTTTTCCCTTTTGCATCACCTTAAAGGGACACATCTGTTGACATAACTCCTGTGGAGAATGGATTTCATCTTTTGCTGAAGTTTCGTTCCAGCCAAAGCCGGACCTCTCGAAGGTTGTAGAAAAAGGGGCCTTTGCCCCCCAGGTAGGCAATTTTTTGTCTCTGCACAATGCACACTCGCTCAAATGAAACCCCATAGGCCACATTGGCGTTGTTGTCCATGCAGTCAGCCACCACTTGGCACTGAGGTGGCAAGGAAAAGTGCTCTAGCAGCTGGTGAGCAGCTGCACACCTCTCTTCCTGGCTCCTGTGCTTCTTAACTTCGAATGAGGAGGGAGAGATGCCAGGCGCAGCCCAGCCATCCGATGGGTGAGCTTCATCGATGTAGACCAACAGAAAGTCAGCCACACCAGAGAACTCCTCCACCAGCTTGCTGAAGGCTGACAGCTGGCTCGTGAACGGTGGTCAGGTAGCTGAGCCAAAGTTCACCACCAGCGGCCGCTCCGAGTTGGCAAAATCCAGAAGGTGGCATTTGGTTCCACACTTGCCACCAACATTCTTCCAGCTGCCGCTGCTGCCATCGCTGCCCTTGGCTATGTGGATTACACTGGAGTTTGGGGCTTCTCCTCCCAGTTTGACCTGGTAGCAGAACAAATTAAAATACAGCAAGTTAGTGTGACTTGTTTGTGCAGTATCCTTATGACTACTGCCTTCAAAGAGTCACCTGGTCAGAGTACACCCAACGAGTCACATGGGGACAGAGCAAATCATCCAAAGCAGCAGCTTCAAAACAGTCATCTTGTCCACCTGCACTCTCAGTTCTGGAAAATGTGGAGTTTCTGACAAACATGCTACTTCATTAATGTCAGAAAATTTGACAAGAGGTCTGTCCTGTCCATCCTTATGTACTTGGAGACTTGCTCAGATAGACTACCTTAAATTTCTTCTAAGTTTCCTCTGTGACACAGGACTTTTTCCACCGGCATTTTCCATGAGGTCACTCCTCTTGGTTCACATCATCCTTGGAGCTCACTATTCAAAATTTCAAGAGTTTTTCACCAATTTTCAGTATAATCAGACAATTACTTAGTGTCATGAAGTAGTTCACAGACTACACCTGTTTATATATTCTAGTTGTTTGCTTTTTATGAGACACCATGACTGTTTTGGAAAAACAGCAGCTTGTTGATTAGGAATTAGCTAGTAAGGCATGAGAAAGCCTAGGTTCCTTTTCAGCCTACAACCATTTTGCCAATTCTCAAAATTTCAATTTTCAAGCAATTTTTCCAATTTTCAAAAATCATTCTGTGTTATATTCCTGATCTTCACAACACACAGTGCCTCTCAATTTTGAGACATTTTCAGATTTGTATATTCTCTTCCATCCTGCAATCTAAGAATGAAAATACTCAAAAGTACCAAACACAAGAGATCTCTGCAGATGCCCACTTAATATATACACTGCTATGACAGTGAATCATGCAAGATTGTGCTCTCTAAAATTTCTTCTAACCCCTTGCAGTAATTTCATCAGTGACTGAGCAACACATTTCCTTCTACTGCAATGTTTCTTTACAAGATGATTGGGGAAAAAAACCAGCAGGGAAAGGGGAAAGTTTATATCATGGCTGAAGTCTGATGAGGCGAAAATTAACTGTTCTCAGCTCCAACTTCAGATCTAACTCAGACCCAACAGGCAGTGGTGGACAGGTCATTTTTCAAGACCACTTCATGTCCATAGGAAAAAAAAGACAGAATAAAAGCAACTCACAGGAGGGAATGCCAGAATAAGGTGGAGCCTGCAGAGGGCTCCAAGATCCTTAGCTGATAACTACCATAGAACCACAAAATGATATTGCATATGCAATTAATTTTTAATGAGCTCTGCCACAGCAATTCCTGTCTCTGCCTTTAACATCAACCTCAAGTACAGCATTTCAATTATCCTTTTGTATTTTCCTGACTCTTTCTATCTCTGTCCCCTGACTATCTGATTACGTTCAGAATTGTTGCTTTAAAGGAAACACACAGGGCCGAATTCTGAAGTCTTTAATATTTTATGTATTTCTTTCTGAAGCTACATTGCAGTTAAAGTCTATAGAAGTTAACACTACATGATAACTGTGTAAAAACTGAATAAACAACTGATTTTTGATGCACTTCTATTTCATATTGCATCATAGGGTACAGATGCAATATAGGAGGCAGATGCAGTAAGAAACTGAGTGAACAGCTAAATACTGAACTCATGCAGTTGCTGCTGAACATAGATCCAAAGGCAAGTAGATGGCTGATACTGGATCTTCAATTTCTCCCTCAGAAACCTGACTATCTTGAACAAAACTGCAGTTATTCATGACTGTGCACTATTTCATCAGAATAGAAGCAAGAGACTAATCAAAGAAGTTTGTAAGACACAGACACTAATGCTTCCAGACTTCACAGATATATGAGAATGTCTCACAGCATGTTGGCACATGATTATAAGCATTGTTTTGACTCTTTTCAACAGGGCAAATTGAAACACAACCAAGCAAAGTGTAGTGATCATGCCACTGGAAGCAGAGGATATGCAGCTGCACCACAGAGAAACGATGCTCTGGGAAAGCAAAGCCTCTTTTGTCCCCATCCCTGTAAACCTGCATCTGCAGCGTTGCTATCTGCTAGAGCACTGGTAACAGTTTAAAAAAAGCCTCGTGTTTTGCCTTTGAAAGGAAGAGGCTTGAAACGCTGAGTCTAGGACCTGATGTGTGAGTGTGCTGTCACTGAACTCAAAGAAGAAAAATAACTATATCCCAGTTTTTGAAGAGAAATGATGTGTCTGGAGAGGAAGGCTGAGACACAGGCTCTTGCATTTGAGAAATGCATTAAGCATCTTACAGCATTTAAGGCCACCTACACCTTAGCAGGTAGTCTTCTGTTCAACTCTTGATCATCTCTCTGCCATTCTGTGATGTAAGATAGGTAAAGCAGGAGCAAGGTAAAGGGCTGCACTTGAACAAAGAAATACACAGGTAAAGATCATGTGGCATCCTTATAATCACCCTGAGAGCTGCATTCAATCCAGAAGCCACCTAAACAATTCAGCAATTTGAGATATATTGGTGACTACCAAAAAAAGGAAGATCTCAAGAAACACAACACATGCATATCTACACAAACACTAGATCCCTCTTCTCCTAGAAATCTTAGCTGTTCCTGAACTATCATACATGACTTTTCAGAGCTAGCGTGCTCTAAAGATGCCTTTTGGGCAAAGCCTGACATGTAAGTATTTGTGCTTCACCCAACCCCCTGGATGAATAATGGACCTCAGTATTTAAGAGTGTGTGCTCATCCAGTCAAAGAAAAGAAGTAATGACATGTAATTTATCTCACAAATCACAATTAAACAATTCATTCTGAATTTCTTATATTTTCTCTCACTCTTCTGTGGAGAAGAAAAATAAAGGTAAGAAGAAGCACCTGTAAGTCAAGAACGAACACAGCAGCTTAGGACCAAAGAAATATTTGAGTAGCTGATGTTTCTACTTATTCCTCAGGTTTTATTTAAACAAAACTATCATGACTGAAAATATCTAGCCACCGCTCTTGAACTGGGAAACCACAGTTTGCTTCTTGGTCATTTTAAGCAGAAAGTGAGGCTATATATCATAAGCTTCTCACTATCAGTTCCTCACTCAGGCCTACCAAACCCTTTAATTTCCTAGGCCAGTTGCAAACCCTCAAGAAACAGACTAATAAAACAACTTCCAAGAGACACCAACATAGGAATGGCCTTCAAGTCCTATTTAACATTGATAGCAAAGACAGCATATTTTCTGTTCTTCAACAATGCAAGTTTGCATTCTGTCTCTCATACTCCTTACAGACTATAAAAATAGATGGAGCTGGGAAACAAAGTACAAAGAAGCCTTTATCCATCTGTACAGCTGTACATCACCTTACAGCAGCTTCTCCTCATTTTCCACAGCCATGAAGGAAGTCTCATGGCCGCAGGTTACCTATCATTTCAATTTTTGTTTCTAGGAGTGCTTGTGTTGGGTTTTTCCCCTTAATGAGACATCCTTGCCAAGCAGGCATTCACGAGGCATTTTCTGCTCTTGTAGAGAAGTAATTAGGTCGGTGCCTTGTTCCATGCCAGTGTCAGGCACTCCAAAAAGCAGCCCTGCCCAGTCGTTAATGCTTCAACATAAGCAGCAGCGGCAGATCCACTAATTGGTCTTGATGAAGCACTGACATTCCCAAGGGACTGTTTATTTCACCAGACTCTGAACCGATTGACACAGGATGACAATATCATCCTTGCTGACCATCTGCATTGTAGGCCTTGGCCATCTTTGTTGTTATTTATTGAAAGAAAAAATAGCTCTTGGAAAAGAAAATCAACGCAATGAGAAAACAAACAAAAACACTCATGTATTCAGCCAAACTGCTTTTGAAATCTTACACAAAGGCAGGCAAAATGTAAATTCAGAGGAACAAACCAGCAGAACTCCCCTCACACGCAATCCAGCATTCCCATAATCACGTACTTCTGCGCGTGAGTGTTTGGCCATGGGGTGCCAGCCCTCCGAACGAGGCAGGAACGGGGCAGCACGCAGCATCCCCTCCCACCCAGCCTGGTGGGACACGCAAGGCAGGCCAAGCAAAGCTGGGAGCAGCCCAGCCTGCAGCAGGGGCAAGCAGCAGCACCAGAGCGCTGACTCGCATCGTTTGTGGGAATTTTGTGTTTGCCTGACAGCCTGTTCTCAGTCTGCATGCAGAGTGAAAAGGGAACAAGATTGCTGATGCTTTAGCACACAGCCTGCAAAATGAAGGAGACTTAGAAGCAGGAGAGAAAGCCCTATTCATAAACTGCAGGCTAGAAATAGCACATACTGCTAAGTTTGTAGTGCATTTTCCACAAGGAGTAGGTAAAGCCCCACAGACAAAACATTGTCTCCTCATTTACCTTCTCTTTTTTTCCTGTTTTGCTTTTATCAACTTCAGCATAGCCTTCCTGGGATCCTGTGCATGGGATACAGCTTTATTTCCCTGAATCTAGGATTTTTATACAGTTTGGCAGACTCATCAGGTTGTGTCAACCCCCTGAAAAAATAGGTGCTTCCAGACAATTAACAGTTTATGATATAAGTCATCTGAATATGGACATGTTGAGTTTGGGACAGGAGCACAGTGATTGGTAATGAACTGAATCCCTGCAGACTTTAGCATTTTTTAGAATTCTCTGCTTTGATTTGATCCCATTCAGCTAGGTATAGCTTCATCCAAATCATAATTTGACTCTGGTTGGTAAATTCTACAAACTATTACTTTTGTTTTCTTTACTTCATGACCCAGAGTGGTGCAGCTGACAAAAATCCTTGTCTGGAGTAAAGGTGCAGAAGTTCTTCATTTGTCTTGGGAAGGTGGCAACTTGAATTACTCAAATTGGAAAGCAGAGACTAGAAATGGCTCAGGCTTTCCCAGAGCCATTTATTTAGGATCAGATACGTGGAGCTGACGAAGGGAAGGGGGGACAAACAAACCGGGCACAGTCCAGATAAAAATAACTAGTCAAATGCTGCTCTCTCCATTTAAAAGCCACCAATCCCACAAATGAGTATGCATGGCACAAGGAAAGCATAAAGGAGCCTTTTGCCTTGCACTCTTACAGTTAATTTTAGTTCCTGTGATTGAGGAGCCAAGACCAAGCTTCTTAAGGGCTTTATGTTTCCCTCAAGTTGGGAGCACAGCCTGCTACACCATGGCCAGTAGACTCTACCTACATGTGACAGAGACCTTCACCAGATTCTGTTACTCAGCACACAAAGGGAATTTGATATTAATCTGGATGATGGGTTTTTTACTTCTTTTTTTACTCAGGTTTATGAGTATGAATACACAGTGGTGGTTTTGACAGAGAGATAGAGCCAGCACCCAAGAACTGTGTGTGATCCTCTCCCTGAATAGTGCCCATTAGCTAAATTTTTGTGTCTATCACAGCAAAACAGGGTTTTTACAAGGCTTTGACAACAAGACAAGCACTCCTTACAGTCAGTTTTTCATGCACAAGGGAACATTGCAAAGAGGTGTGGAAGAAGTGAATTTAGGTCTGTAAAATGAAATGGGGTGAGAGCCCATGTGGGATAAAAGGCCTCATACTCCTCTTCCTACTCTTTGAATGTTTGAACTCTTAAGTTCCCCGGGACCAACTGTCTGCCCCTCTTGTTGGGACACTGCCTAGTACAATGGGTCCCTGGCCTAGGCTGATCCTTCTACACAACTACAACATGATTATAGCATAATAATGATGAGAAAGCGTTAATAATGATTACAATGTCATGACTAAATCCTGTTGAATTTATGCTCCCAACTTTGCAGGAGAAGTTTTAATTGTGGTTTGGTTCAGTTTTGTTTTTCTCACTTCTTTCAAGATTGTTTTCATTTGCAAATGTCAATGAAAACAATTCTGCTAAGGTTGAACTTTGTAAAACCAATAAAATATTTTTAATACCACACAATGCCTAGTTTTAAACCTTGAAATTATACAACAGATTTTCTTTCACAAATTCCCTTTATCACTGTCAAAAGCAGAGAGAGAGACTTCCTTACCTTGACAGACAAAATAAATACAAATAGTAAGCATGAAGGTTATGTCTTTGTTTCAACCTTTAAAACATTTCCCCAAAAAGCAAAGGTTACTGGACAGCCAAAGAGAAGGTTGAGGATCATGCTTTTATATTACTTTCACATATATCTTTGTTATAATGTTGTGCAGCATGCATTTAACATGCAAGGAATGGGACTGTTTAGCTTTGCATGCTGATTTATTTTAGATGATCTACCTACCAGGCAGGAAAAAGCAGCCAAAGGTAATTTAACTGCCTGCCTGAAAACCCAGGAAAATCTCTCTGGGTGTTTACTGAGCCACTCTACTTGCTGCTGCATCCAGCGCTGGGTCGGCGCCATGAGCCCGGGTCCTGTGCCAGCCGTTCCCTGTGCTGGGACTGTCATGCCAGAGCTTGCTGCTGGCCCATTCTAAGGGCTGTAAAAAGCTGTACAAGTACAACACACCCACCACCATCCACCACCTGAGACACCAGCTCCCCTCTGAGGCTCGTGGAGCACGGTTACACGCGGCTCTGTGTGTGCACATGTGCATGCTGACCCAGAGGCACAGCACAGAGAGGGACAATTTCCTCAAGGATAGCATTAAAGCTTTCTACTTGAGACCATGAATGATAGCTCTGCCTTGCTGAAACACAGAGCTCATATCTGGCACTGGAAAAGCTCCCAGCACAAGGCCTCGCCACTGGGCATCTCTAATGGGTACAACCATTTTTAACCTGTTTTAAAAGCATTTTAAGATAATAATTTCTCACCTTTGGTATGTTAGAAAACAGATTCATCCCTTTACTAAATAAAGCATAGAGCATAAAGCACTATCAGGCAAAAAAAAACTTTCCAAATTTTTTTTCCAAAATTTCTCCAGTATACATGCTTTAAGCTAAAACAAATACCACACTGGCATTTGTAGAAATGGCCTGTGTAAATCATGGTTATGCTAACACCCTGCCAAAAAGTCTTGTTTTTTCTCTCTCATCATAGCTGTGAGTGCATTCATACCTGTATGTATGTGTGCACACACACATATATGTGTCTATACATACGTGGAGAAATGAGAGGGACTGAATCCTGGAAAGGTATGCTTACATGTGTGTACTTTTGCCTTTTTATACATATATGTATGTACAGATATATAGAAACAAAGAGGTATATATAGATCTTTATACAGGCAAACGTTTAAAATTGCAAATACCTACACACGCATACATATATAAAAATGATATTTAAAACATTTGCACTCTTTCAATTGCAGAAAGTTAATCTACCTTGACTACTAGCTCTATTTCTCTCTGTTATGATGTTTAGTTTGGTCCTAAAGCCTCCCTTGCAATGTAAAACACACTTGCCTCTTGGAAAATAATAGGAGGATGGTGTATAAATCACAAAGCTGGTGCAGTGTAGACAATATCAACACTGAGTCTGAAAGATATTGAACTCAGAGCTAAGGAAGTAAAAAGAAATATATTATTCATTAGCAAAATTTACATTAAAAGTCAATATAACAAAAAAGCAATTATTTTGATTCCAGTAAGATTTTAAAATGTGGAGAAAACCAGTCGTATAAAATGTTGCAATAAAAAAGAACACTGAATATACTCTACATACAATACAACAAACTTTGCATTGTTTCCCCACTGATGATGTTAAAATATTCAACTCTTGCTAGGTAATCTTGCCTATGAAATAATTGCCTTCACCAAAAATCATGTGCAATAATACTAAATAACAACAAAAAGCAGAAAAAAAGTTGAAATTTGGATGACATATTAATAAGGTTTCTGGACAATGAGAAAGCAAATCAGAATAACTTGTTTGAAATTAACTATTAAAAGATCATATCTTGTACACACTAGCCTTGAAAAAAAAATCAATTCTGCTACAATGCATGCTTTTGAGGCAAAGGTCCTTTCTTGTAATAAATTTACATTAATTCAGAATGTAGTGTCTACCCAAAGTGGTTTTTTAATGGAATAGCTTCCCAAAAATTTTTCTTTGAATAAAAATTTTACATTAAGTAAAAGTAATTCTGTGAAAATATAATGAAATTTGCTCAGGAAGAATTCTGTGTAAGTGACACAAAACACAGTAAAACCAAGCATAGTTACTTCTTTGATCCAGTCTTCTGCTAACTGGCAATCTGGCTCTGGTTATCTCAGACATCTGCAATTATGTTAATCTACAGGAAAAATGGTGATTTTCTCATAAATACTGCTCAGTGGAATGAGTTTAAATACTTTTTAAAGTAATTTGCTAATACCTGGCTTCAGCTGGCAAATTGGAGCACCAAGCTCCAATGGTTATGTTATCAGCTACATTTTGCCATTCTGTATAGTGCCCTGATTCCATAAGGTGTTAATTTCTCACTTATTGCCTCAGAGTAAGGTATCACAACAGAGTTACTCTTCAGGATTTAGAAAAGGGTGACTTAAGGAAAAATGTGCTTTGTAGGTTATTCTTTGATATATTTCACTATTTCTCATGCTTTTTTAATATGTTACAAAGCAGAGTATGTTTCAATCTTTTTCAAATCTACTAGTACAACTTTTCAAATGAAACTTTTTTCCTTTTCTTTCTTTACAGGAACAGATTCTCATTTAAATGATAAGTAAAAGATTCTCATTTATTGTGAAGGTGATGAGTCTTCTTCCAATATTGCTCCTCAGTTTATTTTGTCCCATTTATAATTTGATTTCTACACTCAAGCTATCTTTCTGTGACAAACAAGAGTTTCCAATGATCTTCTGTCCTTATGGCCCATAGTTCTATCAAGTAAAACAGTCTTTCCATGAATTTTTGGTCAATTCATTTTGTCTTAAGAGTAGCTGCCATGAATGGATTTTTTCCTCTTTTTGGAACAAGCTGAAAAAATTTGGTTGTGTTTATATGCATTTTTCTGCTGAGTTCATTCAGGCACAGAGTTCATTCTGGGAACCTTATGACCTGAACCCAGGTGATTGAATGATGATAAGGGAGAGAATAATATTACCAAAGTTCAAGGTATGAGTTTCATTGCCAACACCAAAAATAGCACAGTCACCCTACCTGTTGCTTCCATGGTTAACATCAATGATACTGAAAGAAAGGCAAAGCATGACTTTGGAGACTACAGAGAGGCATTCAATATGTTAATTTTTAATAATTGTGTGCAATTTAAGCAAAAAAGAGATTGAAAATATTTGGAATATAGATATAAGGTTTCTTACAGCTTCACAACTTCCCCAGACCCCAGGCCACATACAGGTTGCAAATATTGGAACTGAAAACTTGACTGTGGCAGAGTCATGCTACCAACTTCCAGTGGAGCCTTGACCAAGTCATGTGTTAACTGTCCTGCCTTGCCTTGTCTGTAAAATGGGAACAATGGTGTTCAGTGACCCATTTAACAAGGCCACTGTAAAATGTACTTACTTAATGTCTATGAAGAGAATAAAAACAAAGACTAGAAGGGCTAGGAGAATAGTGGGCTTCATTCAGCATTATTTTGTTTGGGTAGCCAGCTGGATGATTCCTGTGGTGACAGTAAGAGGTTGACCCATTTGGCAAAAGCTAAAGTTATTTATATTTGTCTTACACTGAAAATTAATGTCCCCATGGCTTGATTTTTGGATTAAGCAGATGGTATTCCATATCACAAAGCCAGCAAACACCAACATCACCAGCTCTTCTCATTTTTAGATAAGAGCAAATACAAAGGCTATTATAGAGGTGTGAAAGCGAATTGAGGGGAAGGCAATACAAAAAGAAATATTTCAGAAGAGTATCATTTGGACAGGACCCCTATGACATCCCATGGAATATGTTAAATTAGATGGACTGAATAAGACAACAAATTAACAGACTAAGCACTGTTTTGAAAGCCACAGAGCTCTGAATCCAGTTCTTCTTACTAACTGGGTGGTCTGTGCAAGAAACTTCATGGGTTTTGGGTCCACCTTTTCAACCTAAAAAAGGGAATTCTAGCTACCTCATGAGACCTGGGCAGTACCACTGGGTAATGTTTGTAAGAAATTTTGAAAGGAAAAGTACATGTTGCACAACTGTTACTATCTTTATTAACCTAAATCACCAGGCAGCTGTCCGACAGCTAGTCAAGTTCAGTTTTAATCTCTGACATGTCCCTTTCATGAAGGAAAAAGGCAACTTTTCAATTTGTGCACAGTTTTACTATTACTTGGATGCTTCCTCCAATATAAAAGTTAACATATGAGTAATAGAAAATGCCAGTGTAATGAGAACAGTTCATTTCTATACTTAAGGTAAAACAAGTAAAACACAGCTAACATCTATCTATGTACAGCTCTATCTGGAGATGTAGTCTTTTTATAATATCTGAGCATCTCACATGGCAATAATAAACTACAGCTGTGAAAACATCTACGGTATTTTACATTACTCTTAAACGAAGATCCTGAAGTACTTTAAAAACATGAAGATCATTATTCAGGCTGTTGGGGAAACTGAGGCACACCTAAACTGAGTGACACGGCCAAGGCTGCGCGGGGATTCAGCACAGGGAGTCAGCAGCTGCAGAATTTCGTGAATCCTTAACCCGGACCTAGAGCACCGCTCCTTTCGGCTTTTACTTCTCCCAAACTCTACATGAGATAGGTGATCCCTGACCCTCTGGCCGGCCGGCGGGATGCTCACCCGCGCTCAGCCCGGCTCCGGTGCCCATCCCGGCGCTCACCTGCTTGTAGGCGTCCAGGAGGAAGCTGTTCCAGACGCAGCGCAGCCCCTCCGAGGTCAGCATCCTCCGCCACTCGCCGCGCCCGGACTTGGAGCGGCTCAGAAACAGAACCATGTGCTTCAGGAGAATCACAGAGTCATAGAGCGCGAGAAACAGGCAATTGGAGAAAAACACCGGCAAGATCTGAAGCGTGATCAGCAAATCCACACTTAGCAGACCCATCTTCCTCGCTGCTTCTCTTCAGCCGGATACCTTCAGCTCTCTTTATTGCTCTGTACCCTCATTTAAAAGAGTAAAGCAAAAGGCATTTCAAAAGCCTCATTACCCCTTTCACAGCTGCTCTATTTAAAATAAGCAGAGATAGTTAAGTATGAGCAGGCTGGTTAAAACCATAACTGCACGATACTCATTCAACTGCAAGCTGCTTCTTTTTCAGAAATTTAGATGTTAACAAAAATTATTCTCTTAACCAGGAGACCTGATTTTGCTGAAGAGAGAGGCAGCTCTGTTTCCAGTTCCCTGCAGTTACAAAATTTAAGCTGAGACTGTTAATTGTTAACTTTCCTGCACTATCCCATTGTTTCTCGGATATTTAAGCACTGAACAGACCTCTCATTTCTGTGTCAGTAAAGCTAGCTACTAGGTGCAACAATACTTAAAAAAAAAAAAAAAAAAAAAAAAAAGGTTTATGTACATAAACTTTCTGTTCCTTCCTCCCTGCCTCCCTCCCTCTCTTTCCCTCTCTGCCTCCCCCGTCCCCCCTCCTACTCCGCGTCTCTGTATTCCTGCCTTCCTCCTCTCGAACTCTCTCTTTGCTATCTGCCTATGGTGCAAAGTGCTCTCCCCTCTGGAGTCCCAGCTTGCTTCCCTGAAGCCTTTTATACATTCCCTAGCTAATTGCTGCAATAGAGAAATGAAACCCTAATCTTAGTAAAGATCTTGACGTCAATGTAAAAGAGGGCTTTACTTTGGCCAGGACTGCAGTGAATAGAAAAAATGAAATTCTCAAAACTTTTTTTTTTTTCCCCTTAAGAGAGAGGAGAAAAAAAGAGAGACAGAGAGCAAGGGTGGAACTTTGCTTTGCTTTGAAAGGGAGAAAGAAAAAACCCAGTATGTTTCTGAATGTTCTTACAACATACTTCCAAATTTTGGAAGAAATATTTTCATGTGACATGGAAAATGACACAGCAACACAGACTTCTGTTATTGATAGGATTTTTCTCATGGTTAGTTTTGGATTTTTTTTGTCCTTTTTTCTTTTGTGGGAAGGTGAGTTGATGCATCCCAAGAAAGGGCACATTTCTGTAACATTTTTCTCCCACCTGCCTGAAGTACATATATAGTGTTTAAATATCTTTTGTTGTTTTCTTGATAAGTGAACACCTGTAATTAACTTCATCTACTGATGTGTAAGACAAGGAGATAAGAAAGAGAGAAAATAAGTTTTTTATGGATTTTGAAGATAAAGTTCTCTGCCCCAAAAAATATATGCTTCAGCCTTAAATGCTCTTAAACCAACTGAGCTTCAAGGACTTTAATATCCCCCTATGATAGCTATTTACATCCCCTAGTCTACTGAGGTTGACTAACTTTTGGTTAAAAGCTTGTAAAGAAAAAACAGAAAGAAGTTTCCTCTGGCAGAGCCATTAGTAGTTTTACAGCTGCAAGTATCCCCTTCAGCCCATGCTGAAGGTTTTTTTGTTCACTTGCATTTCTCTTTGTTTCACCTTTTTAGTCCAATACTTAGTCCTCACATGATTTTTTGGGGAGCTACAGTAAATGTGTTTGCTTGGGAATTTTTTAGCACCATTCTAAATCCCTTAGGTAAATATTTCATGCATTTCCTGTTGCAGACATCCATAATTTTGGGGTTTAGTGGATGTCTTCACTATGTGCTTACATAGGCTATCCTCACTGGATACATTTCATTCCCAGAGATGCCAGCATGATATCTAGCCTCTGTCAACTCACATCCTTGATGAGGAGTACAAATTTACTTCATTAATATATCTTAGTCTTCACCAGTCATGACTATCCTTTCACTGCTAGCAAATGCAGAAGGTAAACACCATCAATCTTCCCTACTCTGGGGTCTTTAATTTTCAGACATTGTAATATCACTTGGCCTGTCATTGTACTAGGATGTACACCTCTAGAAAAGTGTCTTGTTCTCACGAAAGAAAAGTTTGTTTAGATAGTTTAATTTCAGGCATTTGCAAAAGATATCACCCAGACAGGCTATCTTCCAGCAGATGTTTACTCATAGAAATACCTTGAAAAGGTTGCACACATTAAACCAGTGACCATCCACATTACTAGCATAAACAAAACAAACAAACAAACAAAAGACCGAGTTTCTTTTTCAAAGTCAAATGCTGGTGATGACAGCGTTCTGTTGCCATAGAAGGATTGAAGCCTCACAGATCTGGCTTTATTACTAAAACTTGCAAAAACACGTTATAAGAAGGCATTTATATATCCCCACTCATGATGAGTCAGTGTGCTCCTGTCATGTGAGCACAAGGCAGGAACAAGGGTCCCCAGAGCTGCTAAACTCGCTTACTGTCTGACCTCGGGCAAGCATATGTAATCACTTGATTACAAGCACTCTTAAGCCTAAGTTACTCTTCTCTAGATTCACCACTTAAAAAATACATGATTCTGCCTGGGAAGGTCCCCTTTCTTTATTTAGGGAAGGTCTGTTAAGCGGCAGGCCTGGAGATTGTTGATGACAGTGCCAGATGAATCATCAGCCATTGTTTCTGAGAACAGTTTGCAAACAGCTCTGTGGACAGTCCAGCTCAGGCTCTTCCTGTTCCCTGGAGGTAAAGTCAGGCAAGAACTTACCCTGGGAACACAATGTATTCTGGGTTCCTGTGAAACAACTGCCCCTACCCACAGCATGCTTCATGGGTGAAGAGGTTGTTTGTAAGACAGCTGGAGACCAGACAGCTACAGGGCTTTGAAGTGCATTGGGAGCTGAGCAGGAAGCCCATGGAGCACTGGTGTGAGATGGAGATTCACATTTACTGTGTCACCTTTCTTGCCTATAAAGCTGACTGTGTGCATAGAGTTAAACAGATCTGCAACGGGTGGTGTGTTTGGGAGCTTCAGTCAAAAAAATAATGATAACTCCCTAATATAACCATAAAGACATGAATCTTTTGAGTAAATAAAGGTAAAGATAGTTTTTCTCATTGGTGTCTTCAAAAGTAGCCTGTCTCTGCAGGGACAAGGCACTTCTCATCACTTGACAGTAGAGTCCAGCACCCTCAACAGAGATGGAAGCTTAATCCTACTTCTTCACACTAGTTAATAGTTAATTTTTTCTTATTCTTGACTGGAACAATTGATCCCTCTGTTTATTTCTCTCAGATGTCAAAAATACAAGGGAAATCACTATTTGCATCTTTTGTGAAAGTCAGGTGTGTTGAACATAATCTCATTTTTGAAGCCAACAGTCTGTTGTTATTTCCCTGCAGACGGTCATGAAACAGGGAATAAAGGCTGGATTTTTCAGAACTTGAGACATTAAGAGAGCCTTGAAGTCCTGAAGCCTTCCTACTTGAAGGAAAACTGGATGAATTTGATATATGAGGAAGACTTAAGCAGGGTTGAATTTACAGATTAAAGAACTGAGATAGGGTTCAGCTAAAGCTCATTTCAGTTACCTGCTCTGCCATACCTTCCTATATAATTTGGGCATAGCCCTACAATGTACCTCAGTTCTTCATCAGCAAAAGAAAATAAAAGTCCTCTCGTAATCTAAGGAGCAGTCAGGTTCAGTAATGGGAAATTAAACATATCATCCATAACTTGTCAAGGTGGAATGAGCAAAGCCAACAACATTAAAGCATTTACTGTTACTAAACCTTATATGTGGCTAAAGTCAACAGTATCGGTATAGATGTTCATATTCTGTAATGTTTATGAAAATCAGTGCCATCAAAACCAAACCATGCATAGCATCATGTTTCTTTCCAGCTTCAACCACAGTAGCATAAAGATTAGGACATGAGTCCCTAATAAGTTTGTTTACTGCAACTCTCTTGATAACTGTATCTGGACACAGAAAACTTGAGGTGGAGTTACCACAGCTCAGACCACTTCCTCTAATCTCATTTTGTAGTGCATCCATAGTAGCTTTCTGCATGTCAGAGGGTGTATTTTACAATCTTCACTTTTTTGTGCAGCTTCTTACTTACTTGTTGCCTAATTGCCTGTGTAAGCCACTGTAGCAGTCAATCACACTGTTTCAGGACACTACAGTACAAACCAAGTAGACTGACTGATATTTTGGTTACTCAGCCTTCATTTCTCCAACTAAACAAGACTATTTTGAATGCACTTACTCTTTGCAGCACAGCTGTGGAAGAGTACCTCAGAGTGACAGGCAAGCCAGGCTCTGCTCTGGTCCTACCCCCAGGAGGTTCCTGGGAGAGATCATCCCAAAGGATTCAGCACAACCTGTGTGCCTGCCTTGCTGCTTCTCACCGCTTTCACTGCCAAAACCAAAGAATGAAGCTTTTTGTTTCAGAGCTAGTTAGTGTGTCCATGAGCTTATCCCTGGAGAATTGTGCAGCTGCAGAGTGATACGGCTAGAGATGGGGAAGAGAAAAGTTTAGCTTAGCCTTGCTGCCCTGGGCAAAATTTGTTTATTAAAGCCAAACAAAAATCTGTACCTCTCATAAACCCACATTTTTTGTCTTTGCCAAAAGAGAAAAAACACCCCCATCTCTCAGCAACAATTCCCTCACTTAAAATGCTATCGAGCATTCACTGTCTATTACATTTTTTGATTAGGATCAGTAGCATATTTTCTTAAAAAGAAACAATATTTTTAATGAAATGAGTTGTAGGGGTTAATTTTTTTTTTCCGCACCAGTTGCAGTGTTGTCTGAATGGATTATCCATGGTGTGGATCTCCAGGCCTTACCTTCCTCCATCACTCCTGGCCACATCACCTCATCTGAATGGAGCACTGTTCATGCCCAGCCCCATTCTGCCTGCTTAAAGCTGCCTCTGCTCTCTACAGGAATTTGCTTACCAGCATTTCCAAGGTGAGCACACTAAATCTATCCTTACTGCTTAATTAATTTACATTTTGTATAAGCCTTGGTTTTGTTTTATTTGGGTTATTCTACCATTGCCATGATGCTGCATAATTGAGAGTTGATTATTTTGTGAAACTGGCAGCTGTGAGAGGTGTTGATTTAATACTCCAGAGACCTGTTTACTTAAGTTTATCTGCAGTGTGGCCCAGTGCAGGTAAGAAGAATGCAAATTGCCCACAGGAGCAGCTCTCCATGGCAATTTGGAGTGAAGCCTCCCAAGGCAGATAAAGGAAGTCACGCTCACTGCCCGCACAAAGCAGCGCTGCAATTAGAGGTCATTTCATCCAATAGAGGCCAAACTGGAACAGTATTCAAATGAGCTAAAGAAGAAAATGCCATATAATTGGGTCACTTCTGGATAAGGAAAGAACAGAATATCCTAAGAGATAGCAAGTTATACCTAGATACACCAGGAAGTAACTGAGGTCGTCTTATAATCAAGCTGCAGCTGTTCAGAAAGATCGAAGTGAACAAGGAAAAGTGGGACTGCTACTGCCTCTGCAAAACCTGTTCTGAAAACTTCAAAGCTGTCAGTCTGGCACCTTCTAAGAGCCTGCATTCATTGTATGATGGCAAAATGAAAAAATTGACTCATGGGTGTGGTTGTATAATAGTGACAAATTTGAGACTAGAAGAATTCCTCACATCTCTTCACTAACGATCCCAAAATTTCTATGCAAAACAAAAATCTCCTCCCTGTTTCAACAAAGCTGATGCTAAAACACACCTGGCTGAGTCAGACTTAATTTTGGAACAAAACAAAACACCCTATCCACCCTAAAAGATAAGGTAGTGTCTTTAGAGAAAAACAGAAAAACTGATTTATTGACAAGGATAATCAGAAGACTTTGTCAGAAGAAAAATTAGTCAGTCCAAGTGTTCTGAATAATGCACAAGAAGAGCAAAAGAGACTTTTATGTCTTGAATATGAGAACAGCTTCATCTATTTGTAGGTTCTGTAAATTACCTCCTATATTCCCCAGAAAAGCTGGGACTAGAACTTAAAGCCTAACTCTCTCATGGCTATCCACATGAAGTACACGTGTGCAGGAGTACACTGGCAGCTACATGTATAGCTGTCAATGAGCTATGATGTTAAGGATTCCTACTCATCTAAATACCATTATTTAGAGGGGAGGGGAGAGAAAGTATGTATAAAATTTTGTTATCATCTCTGTAGCCCTTTCTAAGTAATTTGGCTCAAAGCTCTAGAAAAGCCCCCCAGCCCCACCTTTTCCAGTTGAGAAGGGTCCATTTCCTTTTTCCCAGCAAACCACTGACCTTCTTCACAAGAATAGTCTCTTAGATGCATGAGATTAGTAAATATATATATCCAAATACTATCAATGCTTAGTCTCAGATCAGACAACTTGGCAATTTTTGCAGTTGGATCCTAATTTCTCTCAGTTCTGTCAATATTCTATTACCATCATTTGTATGCCTTTTAGAAAGAAAGAATTTGCAGCCAAAATATCCTAGAAGTTTTTATCTTCTGGGAAATCCATGAGTTTGTAGCACTTGGGAATCAGGAAAATACCTAGATAAGGCAGTAAGGAGTTCATGGGCAATTTATTTCTCTAAGTGAGGACATGGAACTTCTTATATAAAATACAGAAAGTCAAGGCTTCATCTTTAATTTCAATGTTTTCAATAGTCATGTCAGAAACCACAAATTTTTGAATGAAATCATATTGTAAGTGTCCAAATTGCTTTACAGCAACTTGGTTTCATAAATTCAAGTGTACAAATAATGGCTTTCAGGCCACTTGAAGACCAGCATTACTTTAATTAACTCCTGCAGTTTCATGGGTTTATTAAAAACTGTCAAATGTATATGGGACACATGAACAATATTGCTCAAAGCCTGCCTTAGCCCAGGGCTCTAGCTTTACCTAAACTACTCACATCATCTGCTCATGCTATATTTTCTGCTATATTTTCTTCAGTTTGAAAAATTGTCCATACTGAACATTTTCTTTGCTGCATTAGAAAAAGTTTATTCTGTTATCCTAAAACAATCTAAGTGAGAATGCAAAATGTGCCCATTGTGCTTCTTATGGAGGGATGTTAAATATGTATAAATTTATGTGCTTTTTTCCCCATGACCATATTTTTCAGAACAGAGGAAAATATTTCAAGTCAGTCACTTCTCAAAAAAAATAAACCCAGTATTTCATTAATGTTTAATTTTTTTACATGAAAACCAGCAAATTTCTGAGCTGTATTTCCACAGATAACAAGGATGCTAGATAGGATATATACTCAACAATGTAGAAAGTACAGAAATGTTGCATTGTAAGAAATAAGAATATTTTCATTCTTCAGCTGAGACTGACTTCAAACTTACTGAGAGGGCAGGTTTACTGAAACTTCTGCATTGATTCTAGTGAAATTTAACTTTTTCATTCACACTATGGATTCTTTTGTCATTTGTTTTTAATCCTTTTTAATTCCATTACCATTTTTTCTTTAGAAATCATTTTGGCCTAGGATGCCTTGTAAAACCATGTTCTTTCAGTCTTCAGTTTCTGTGGTTAGACATCTGTGACACTTGTATAATCCCATGGCTGCCTCCATCCATCTCCTACCACAGTTCCCCACATAGTGTCATGATTCATGCTCATTTCTTTATGTTTTGTACATTTCATTATGTACAAAATATGATGTTTAAGTTAAATCATCAACTATGCTAAGCCTTGAATTAGTATATAATGTAGAAAATCCCAGCCTTGAAGAACTTCCATTTAAGTAGAAATTTTTGAAAGAATGAAGTGGAGAAAGGGGCAGAGCCTCAGAGAATTTCAACAATTTGCAGTCACAAGCCAGAACTTGAATTTCAGGGTTCTATAATTCTTTTATTTCAGCATATCTCTCTACCCCTTTTATCAAGACAAAGAATCATTCCAACCAGAAATAGAAAGAAAATAGCAGGTTTGATTCTCAGGTTCTTATTTACTTGATGCTGCCACAACTAATGTTCAACAGAGGGTCAAGTAAAGAAGATTTTGATGATTTAGAATACCCTCAAACAGCAAATTTATAAAATAGGGGAATTTGATTTAAAAAAAAATCAAAACTTTGTCTTGGTAATAAACTTAACACAAGTACAGGACCTAGGATTTTTGCTTTTTCTCCCCTCACCATGTCCTTTGCTCTGAGTACATTTTGCTCTTTATAGTTGCCTAAATATCTGTTGTGAGGTCTGTTATGCTGCCTTCCTAACCTGAAGAAAGAAAAACTTTGCCAGCAGCTAACCTTCTCTTGGGAAAGGTGAAGTTTTTATAGATGATGAAAGATGCTTGTTCTGAGGTTCAGCATGACAGGCCATTTCAATAAATGCTGTGAGCATGTACCCAGGAACATTAGTTTTCATTTCCTCCTAACAATATTTGAACAGGGATTTGAAAGGAAAATTTAGTGATTCAGAAAGTTAAATGTAATTCCCCTTACATCAGAAGTATTGTGCTGGTGGAAATAAGAATTTTAGATGGAACTGTAGATTAAGAGTCAAAAAACCTGTCCTCAGTCAGCAAACAACTCACTATGTGCATTTAAATAAGCCACTGAAATCCTCTGCCATGCTTTCCCTATATACCTATTTTTACTAAAAGAATTATATCAAACACACATTTTTATGAAACTTAAGTAAGCTTTCCAGAGCTTTAAAGCTTTTTATGTCTTCAGAGAAAAATGTGTGTCAGATATTACTAACAGCAGTAATCAGACTAAAGTAGCAGAGACACAAAATAATGGCATTCACCTGTAAGGTTTCATTATACCTTTAGTTACCTAGGCAGTAATTTATTATTCCTTCACACTCTAAGTATCAAGAATCTTACCAAGTTTTGTGTATTTTGTTTATGAAGTCCCACTGCAAGTGAAAAAATTGCCCTCATCTTCACTGTGTACTGGTAGGATTAACACTATTAATTTAATAAATAAAAAAGCTATATGGCAACAGATAGGATAGAGTCTATTTCTTTTAAAAACTCAAATAACTAAAGAACCAAGACAAAAGACAACTAAGTATGAGAAGTGTTTTTGCACCCTAAATAATGTCATGTCTAGCATTTACCCTAGAGCTATCCACAGTATTATTCTACCCCACTCCTATTAATTCACAATGTTTCCCAACAGCAAAATTAAGGGTTTTACATCAAAACATTCTACATATATGTGGATAAGATATATATACACTGAGAAAAACAGATTTGTTGATATATTTAGTAGTAAACTTTTGTATTTATTACTATAATTATTCAATGCAAACTTGACAGAATGCCTATTTAGTGGGCTAGTAAGATTCTAATTTCACATTTAAAAAATTAAAGTTCTACCAATTCCCAACAAAAATCAGATAATTTTCCTACAACCCACAACTAACACACACACTTAATTTTAAGAAAGACATATTTAGTCCAGCATAGAAACCTCAAAAACCTGGATTTTCAAATGCACTTGTACAAAAAAAAAAAAGTCTTATGACAGCACTAGCTGAAGTGTCCCATTCTTGAAACACATTTGCACAGGCATGATATAAGTGCCTTGTAGGTGTCTTCCACTTCTGACTTTCCACTGCTCTGCACCTCCTGTGACCACTGACACAAGTTAGGTGTGTAGTTACCATTTTCTAAGGATGTATTGTTTGCATGTGTTGTGTCTGTAAAAAGAGTGGAGCAATGACAAATCATGTTCTTGTGTCCACAATTATGATAAGTGCAGCATAGCAACTCATAATTGTACAGTTTCTTAAACAAGTGTAACTACAACTGATCTCTGCATTGGTTCAGTTCATGCTCATACAGTGTCATCACTGCTGTAATCAGTGGTAATAGTAATTTGCCATGGTTAAAAAAAAAAAGAGAGAGTGAAGTCAAAGTATTTCCTAATGTTAATTTTCCTTGAGAACTAAGAAGCTTAACAGGAGCTAAGTCATGGCTAGTTTTATGATAAAAGATAATGAGTTGAATAGTAATAACACTTAGCACTTACGTAGCTGTGTGTACTTTCAAAGTTCTCTACACACACTGAATAATTCATTTTAATTAAAA
Organism: Oenanthe melanoleuca; assembly: GCF_029582105.1. Taxonomy (NCBI): domain Eukaryota; kingdom Metazoa; phylum Chordata; class Aves; order Passeriformes; family Muscicapidae; genus Oenanthe; species Oenanthe melanoleuca. The sequence continues at coordinate 41,123,814 of NC_079339.1, forward strand.
AAGCCTTGCAAAGATTAAGGTACCCTTGAAATGAGTGAGAAGTGTTGGTCATTACTTCAACAAGGGAAAGATATGTCCCCAAATACCTTTATGTCTAAAAACTCTTAAGAAACTAACACAACATAACTTAGGAAAAAAAATCATGCTTCACCACATGGAATAAGCCTTCAGAACAGAGTGAAACTACTTACACAGAGCTGTAAGGTCGAGCCCTAAATTATACGTCACAGCTTTTTTCCTTTTTTCCTCCTTTTCTTTTTCAGCCTTTCAACATACTGGGCAAAAAGTCCCACTGACTTTACCAGGAGGAGTCCCTTAGCAATTTTTATGTGCTAAGTTGTTTACCTTTCCTGAATTGTTCAGTTTCATGTCAGCAGTGGTTTTATTGCATGTCATAGCTATAAAACGAAAAACTTTTTTTTTTTTTGTGCAAAACCACACCTTACATTTCTAAGAACCGGGCTGTACTCAGCACTCCTGCCCTCAAGAAAAATGCTGCACTTCTCATCAGAGACCTTCATTTTGTTCCTTGTAAGAAGGAGGTGGCCAGTAAAAGGGTGGTATGCTTCACCAGCTGAATTTCACAGCCTCATTTCACTTGTGTTTTTACACTTAGCTAGGAGCTGCTCCTCCAGGGTGACAGTTTCATACCTGTTGCCATTCTCCCCAGCACGCCAGATAAATTGTCTGGGCTGCATCCAGCAAGCATGCAAGAGAAAACTTCAGTTTCTCACAGCTGAAGGCCATACCATCTTGTGTAAAAGTTTTCCATCCCTTTTCCCACACAGCTATTCACCCTTCCATTTTCCAACACACTTTCTGCATTAATAACAAATATATGTGGACTTGAGATGCATCTCTCAACCTTGATTTTCATTTTCAAGCATACTAAATTTTAATCCATAAATACTAAAGTTAAATCTATTAAACTCACAAAGGTAATTTTTCTAGTGCAAAATAATTTTTGTTTCTAACTGATCCATGCAGTGCTACAATAACCTCAGCCAGTCATTGCTGCCTCTACTGAGAAGCATGAAAATATCCCTCTGTCTAGTGAACTCCATCAACTTTCCTAACTATTTCCAGTAATCTCTTCCAAACATATTTTAAGTAAATTTGTTTAAAACATACTTTCAGCTTCTCATAGATATAATAGTTTCTTTTTATTGTGCTCTCAGAGGTCACTGGTAATACATGAGCATCTGAATGTTTTTAGCAGACATTCTGTAAGCATTCAAATGCAGCAAAATCTTGATTTCTGGTCAGCAGATTTTATGAAAATGAACACAGGATTACTGTTTGCATTTAAGACCTTATAAACATGTCTATGGAAAAGGTAGGAAAGTATATCACTTAGACATGTTATGTTCTCTTTGGAAAAGTTGGTACAGAATCATAGAACAGTTTAGGTTGGAAGGGTCCTGAAAGATCATCTAGTTCCAACCCTCCTGCCATGGGCAGGGACACCTTCCAGCAGACCAGGTTGCTCAGAGCCCCATCCCAGCTGGCCTGGAACACTTCCAGAAGTGGGACACACAACCTCTTGGGCAGCCTCGTGATGGTTCCAGTATCTCACCACCCTCACAGTTAAAACTTCCTAATATCTAATCTAAACCTACCATCTATCACTTTGAAACCATTCTCCCTTGTCCTGTCACTACATGGCCTTGTAAGATTTCCCTGTTCATCTTTCTTGTGGGCTCCCTACAGGTAATGAAGGCCACAATTAGGTCCCCCCAAAGCCTTCTCTTTTTCAGGCTGAACCATCCAAATTCCCTCAGCCTGTCCTTGTAGGAGGGGTTCTTCATCCCTCTAACCATGCTGGCAGCTCTCCTCTGGACTCACTTCAACAGGTCCATGTCCTTCCTGTGCTGGGGACCCCAGAGCTGGAGTCAGCACTCCAGGTGGGATCTCACCAGAGGGAAGTAGAGAGGCAGAATCCTATCCCTTGCCCTGCTGGCCAAGCTGCTTTTGATCCCAGCATACAGTTGGATTTCTGGGCTCTGAGCACACATTGTCAAGTCATGTCCAGCCTCTCTCTCACCAACCAGCACTCCCAAATCCTTCTAAGCAGGGCTGCTCCAGTCTGTTCATCCCCAGCCATTGGTACTGGGGGTTACCTGAACTCAAGTGTTAAACCTCATGAGGCTCCCAGGCCCACATTCTGATTTTTTACAGGTCTCTCTTGATGACATCCCGTTATTTCAGGTGTGTCAACCACAAACCTCACCTTGTTGTCATCTGCATGTTTGCTGAGGGTACACTAGATCCCTTTGCCCATATTAAATAACACTGGTCCCAACAGAGATCCCTGAGGGACACCATTTGTACTCTGAGTTGTTGACCACAATCCTCTGAATGTGACCATCCAACCAATTCCTATCTGCCAAACAGTCCACCCAAGCAAATCCATCCATTCTCCAATTTAGAGAGAAGCATGTAGTGGGGCACCATATCCAAGGCTTTGCAGAAGGTCAGATAAATGACATCTGCAGCCCTTCCCTTGTTCACTGATGCAGTCAGCCATCTGAGAAGTCCACTGGGTTGGTCAGACAGGACATACCCTTGGTGAAGCTGTGCTGGCTGTCCCAAATCACCTCCCTGTCCTCCTTGTGCCTTAGCACAGCTTCTAAGAGGATTTGTTCCATGACCTTCCCTAGCACAGAGGTGACATGGACAGGTCAGGTTCCCAGGGTCCTCCTTTCTACCATTTTTAAAGATTGGTACGATGATTTCCCAATCACCTGGGGCTTCACCTCACTGACATGACTTTTAAAGTATCATACCAAGAAGAGAGCAGAGTATAAATTACAGGTGGCAGCATATGTAAACTAGAAGAATACATACTAAAAAACAGTAATTCTGGATTATTTTTGTAAACCAAGATATGCTGCTTGTGAGGTTGGGCAAAACTGAGTGAAAATATAACTACACAAGTTTTCAGTTCTTTTTCTTCTAGCATATGCAAAATGCCAAGGCTCTGGGCTTAAGCTTAACTCAGTCATTTTAGAGGACCAAAGCTTAAGCATTGGAACACAGCCTTTGAAGAAGACAAAGATTTAAAATGGATATTGGGAGTGAGAAGGGGGGAAAATGGGAGATAGTGTAGTACTTTATGCTCCCAAATTGGAAACCTGAACCCCTTTTGTCCAGAAGTTAACTTCCTGACAGATTCTCAGATGTCTGTATGTGTCACTGTCCCCACCTTACAATATGCACAATGACTGATTCCATCAGAGCTAAAAAAAGATACAAGTATTGCAATTACTTTTTTTTAATCATGAAGGGTAGAAAAGGGAATCAAATTTGTATAACAGTTTTGAGATGAGACAAAATATGTTAAATGTTTTTCACTAGATAAAATTTACATTGTCTGCATATTCTTCCTTTTTCACAGTCTCTAATGAAGGCCAGTGATGTTGAAAGGTTAGCACCTCTCCTCCAGGCACCTTATAGTTAAAACCACTACAGAGGGCTATAGATCCCCTCTGTCATGGATGGCTTGTGTGACCTTGAGTGAGCCAGAGCAGATCTCCTTGTACAGAGGATCAACTTAAACCCATCAGACTCAACTTCTTTGTCTCTTCTGATTTTGCCCCTTGGGCTCTAGTAATACTTAATACATTGATATTTCTGAGACACTTCTGTATTATAGCATTTCCAGCATAAAGACAGAGTTCTGATGGAGTCACAAGCAAATGAGAGCTGTCTCTTCAAGATGCATAAAGTTCAGCCACAGTTCACAGTCACAGTGACTGTATTTTCCAAAGCATCCTGTACAATGCAATAACATGAGCTTCATCAGCCAGCAAAAAAGAATAACAAGATGTCACTGTAGTTGTTATTTCTGAGAGGCAATGATAATTCACTAGTATTTGCACAGATTACTGAGAACAGGTGTGCAGCAAAGTTGATTCCGTTCATTTGTATTAATAAGTATATTAGGCTATTGTGTCTTATCACGTTAATTTATTAGAGTGGATTGAGTTAAGGAGTTGTTCAGCAACTAATAAAAATTAATGAGGGACCATGCAGTAAAAGGTAATCCTTTATGCTGTATCAGGTAGGCAGTGAAAGAGGTAAGCAGGTAAACAATACCTGAATGAACTCCCACACTAAACTGGGAAGGCATTGTTAATCAGTTTTTAAAGGTATGAATAAGATCAAAATCAACAAAACCTCCAATTTCAGGTCTTGCAGATAGGCAAAAGATGTAAGGAATTAATAAGCATTCCAGGAACTAGAAAAGACACAGCTAGACTAGCAAACCTGGCTTCACACATTTTGCTTTTTACATCCCACTTGCTTACCCAGATAAATCCTTCGCACAATCTAGAATATAAGGGAGTTAGCTCAAATTGTTTTGGGTAACAACAATACAAAGCAAGTCACCTCCCCTTGATGATTACCTTCTCTATTTTTTTTTTTTTTTTTTTGCTAGCACATTAAAACTTGCTTTGAGCCATTGTCATGTACAAGTACATCTACATAACACAAATAAAATACTGCTTTAGTAATATGTGTGCCTTTGTGTTGAAATACCTGAATCACAGAAATTTACATGCACAGGCAGAGACCTGTGCAGTTCACCCCATGCCAAAATAGGCTTGTTCTCTACAATTATTCTGAAAGGATTGTCTCAATTGGTAGAAATTTCAAGGCATGTGGCTTCTGCCCCTTATCTCGCAGAAGATTTGATAAACCTAAAATTTCTAGAGTTCAAAAGGCTTTTGATCTCTATATTTTCTTCTCAAAAGATCACCCCAGGACAACTTAGTTTTACTGAGGAATGCAAAGTATGACAGCAAGTTTTCCCCACTGTTTATACAGTTCAGTTACCTATAGATAGCTACACAGAATCACAGAATGGTGGAGATTAAAAGGAATCCTCAAAGATCATAAAGTCCAATGTCCTTGTTCAAAGCAGGGTCAGGTAAAGTAGGTTGCTCTGAGCCTTCTCCAGTCAGGTGTTGAACCTCCATGACCATGACTCCATAACCTCTTTTGGCAACCTGTTCCACTATTTGACCACCTTTACAACAAAAAGGCTTTTTTCTCTGTTAAATGGACTTTTCTGTGTTTCAGCTTGTGACTATTCCCTCTTCTCTTTCTACTGAGCAACTCTGGGAAGAGTCTACCCTCATACTGTTTACCTCCCCCCTCACCCATGCCAGGAGCTGAACACATGAACATAGAGGACAATATGTCCCACATATGCACCCCCAAGCTGTCTTCTCTGGGCTGAACAGCTCCAGAATAAGAAATCCTCTATTCCCTTACTGATCTTCATGGTCCGTGCTGGACTTGCTTCAGCCTTTCCACGCCCTCCTGTGCTGGGGAGCCCAGTGCTGGCCACAGCACTCCACAAAGGGCCTCAGCAATGCTGAGTGGAGGAGAATCCCCTCCTCTGGCTGCTAGCAGCACTGTCTCTCATGCAGACCAGAAGGCTGTCAGTCCTCTGTGCTGCAAGAGCACACTGTTGGCTTGTGCTCACCCTGGAGTCTCCCAGGACACTCAGGTCTGTTTCTGTCAAGTTGCTTCCAAGACACTCAGAATTACTGGTGCATGGGGCTAGGTTCTCCTCCAGGACATTGGGCATCCTATTATCAAACTTCACCAGTCCCATTTCTCAAGACTGATGATGTCCCTCTGAAGAGCATAACCAACTGATGTAATATCCCCACTGAATTTTTCTTTGGGCAAGGAATATGCACTGGACCATGCAAGTCTATAGTACGAATTCAGCTGAATTTTATCTGAGATCACACTCACCTTGGCCCAATTTTTATTGTTCTACTGGCAGAGAAAGATCATTGCAAGGTTTTGCTGAATTATACTAGACCTTGCAAAAGCCTGTGATGAGGAGAAACGCCCTGCTGATGTCAATGCATCCTGCACACATAATAGCATAAGTACCCTTTTGTTAATTTTTAATTCAGAATAAAATACCTCACCTAAAATTGCACAGAAAGGGGAAAAAGCAAATTGTTTTTTGAAAGTTCAGGAAACTAGGAGAATAATGTATGCTAATCATTGGCTTACTGTGTGTCTGTGAGTAAGCCTTTCACCTCCACCTCTCCCATTTGATACAAATATGAAAGCTGATAAGAAACAGTAATCTTACTGGAAAATGTACATTTAAAATCTCATTCCCTCAGCATTCTACCCATATCCTCCACTTCTACAAGTGGTCAAGTAATTTTCCCAGTAGCGAACGCCTTTTATTTTTCTTTAGCAGCAACACTTTTCTTCAAGATATTTGAGTCATATTAAAGAAGCCACCTGCATTTACTACTGAGCTCACTTAAGCAGCAAGTTAATTATGCACACAATAGCCTTCTGCACCCACTGTGCCCTGAAGGAAGTATAATGTGTTTGCACATTGGCAGCAAGTGCAATAGTGGTGGGGCAAAGGATTTCTTACCAAATACATCCTACATGACAAATATCCAAGAGACTCTCTTGGGTGGGGTCACTACAGACTTATGGTGGGGATACTAAAGGGCAACAATAAAGCAACACCATACAATTCATGTAAGACAGAGAGGCTTCCCACGCAAAGAAAAAAAAATTCAAACCAACTATAAAATCAAATCCCTCAGGATTCATATTGAAGAGAGTGACTCAGCTTTTTTACCTCTTCAAAATACAGAAGATTTATTATTTCTAAAGTACTTAAAATTGAAGAATCGTAATTTTGTTATGAATCACTAATGCTATTTCCTGTGCAGCACTGATGTTTTCTTGGAAGTCACTCATTCACTCACCACCCATACTCAACTTTGCTTAATTTTTTAAGACCGAACAACATACTAACTAGGATGTCATAATGAAAAAATATATTGTAATGATGGAATGGAATGGTGCAGACAATATATACCAGATCCTGGTCAGGATTAATTTCATGGTAAAAATAAATTAATTTCATGAATAAAAGAAATGGCTTCAGTGATATAGAAAGAAAGGAACAAAGAATCTTATACTCTGAGGTCCTCATTTACAATTAGTATTATGCAAACATACTCTTTGCTCTTAGAGCAGACAGAGCTTTTGTGGAACCTTCTGTGTTCCAGCATAATCATATGACCCAGACAGATACACAGAAGCCTCAGTTTCAAATTACATTATAAATCCCATGTACATCTATGGTAAGCAACATCAGAATCATGATAGGAGAAACTATCAGGCTTTGCATTTGAACCAAAGCTATCAAGAGAGGCAACTGGAAAGCTAGAGACTGCCTGGGCAAGTAGATCTGCCCCTAGGGCTGATCTAAATATGATGTACATCCAGAGTTCACTGGGAATACCAGGTGGGCAGCCTACTGTCAGCCTCAGTGTCTTTCTTGTGGGAACATAAAACTGAAGGGAAGTTACTTCAATCTCATTCTGCTGTAAATACCTCTCAGTACAGTTTTGGTACCCGTTTTACTCCAGTGGGTTGCAGTTAGGGTATCCTGTTGCAAGATCACATAAGGTCCTCGTGTGTGTCCCTCTCCAGTGTTCAGCCTGCTGTCATAATTTAGCCAACAACAACAGCAACTGACAGCCACCACTTCCTTTCCAGAACAGCAGCTTCCAAGTTTGGTGGTTTTGTTGCTTTGTTGTTTTGGATTTTTTTCAGGAAATATCTCTTTGGGCTTATTATATGCCTGTAGTTCTGAATTTCACTTTTGCAACTGAATTTCTAGTTGGCTCCTGACTTCTTGCATCATTGCTATGATCATAGGATTTGGAACTGGGAAGCTCAGGAGTTCGTCTCCAAATATTCAGAGTCAGAAACAAAGAGATATCTTTATCAAAGAGATAAAGACTTCACAGAAGACTGAAATTATACTGTAAAAATGAAGAAAGTAAAGATCCTGGGGTATGTTGATGAAAAGAGAAAGCCATAACAACTCAGGAAGATTTCAAATTTCATCTGGAAATCCAAATTTCTAATACAACTGTGCCCTCTTGTCAGCACCTTGCCATCTCAGGATGGGTTAATTAATAAAAGTCATCCCACATATTTGCTTTGTTTGTGGAGAGGTAAAGGATGTTCAGAGCTCAAAACTCTGTCCTGGCCCCTAAATGAAAAATAATTAATAATCTGGTTGTGTTGGAAAACAACACTCTTGAACCAACCAGGTGTCTTCTTGGCACAGAAGCCCTTTCATGATAAAAATCAAGCTGGAATGTTTGGGTGGGTAGGATTTTTTTCCATTTTGTTTTAATAAGTCAGTATGAGTGCAAGCCAAGATTAAACAGTGAGGAGGAGACAAAGTATTTTACCCAGCTTCACAGTGCCTTCAGGCTATGCCAGCTACAATACCTTTCAACACCATTGTCTGTCCCATTGTGAGGAATAAAAAACTAAAGAGCCTTTTTGGCAAATAGTGGTTGAGTCATTAAGGATAAAATAAATAGTTTGTAGTGAAAAAAAAAAAAAAAACCAAAAAAAAAGAAAAGAAAAGAGGCAAGCCATGATGAAACTACCTGCAGCTGACACCATCTGCTCTAAAAGAGCAGGGTCATTGAACTCCATAAAAAAATATTTGAGGCAATTGTCATCCAAAGGCAATCTCTGTTTTACTGTATTGTGCAGAAACACTGGCTTTTCTGTGAGTACTCAGGCTTCTGAAAAAGGTAGGCAAGCCAGACACTGTTCAGACAGCTGAAGGGATTTCCTTCTATCTCTGAAATGTGGAAAAGCATAGTGATCACATTTACTGGAGGTGTTTCATTTTATCTGGGAATCAGGAAAAGCAGACTTTTAGGGGAAAAAATCCTGTAGACTAAGTAAATTGTACTGACTTAAAATTATTTATGATGTTTTATTTCCCCAAAATTAATCAATCAGAGAACAGATGATTAAAACACACAATGACTAATTTCCTGCAGTATGATTTACTTACTGCAAGGAACTGTGAGTCAAGTTACAAGGTCTAATCTGAGCCTTGACAGGCTTTAGTTTGTGTCTTACTAGTTGCTTTTTGTGGCCTCTCTATCCATTCATCTAAGTCTTTCTAGTGTGAAAATGGAAGAGTAGTTTTCATTAACTACTGGATTTTTTAAAATGGTTTTAAATCACTGTTAAGTCTTTTGCTTTAACCCTTCCCTCTTATTCTTCAGTTGCCTCTGAGGTACAGAAGTCATTTCACCACTTATATGCAGATTTTTCTGCCTTTGCTTCAGAGACCTTATAGCCCTATTTCTCCTCACTGCTGTGATTTCTCCTCACAAGGTGTCTGTGCAACACCTAATACAAAAGGAGCTTCATTTCAGCTTCAGACAGCCATCACTACCATCACAGCTGCAACCACCACAACAGCAAGAGCAATGTAAATCACCGTGTAATTTACCAATCCCTTGTAAAATATTTTCATAATTTTCACTGAATTTCTTCCTTCAGAGACAATAGAAATAAAATGCTTAAGCAATTTTTTGATTGACAGGATAATTAAACTGAAATTAAAGGGAATTTTTTTTTCTGCTGCCTATGTGGTTCTCATCTGTGTATGCTGTCCCAACGCTAAAATCTTTGATGTGGACAATGATTGTTTAAAAGGATTTCCTTAATTTCTTGTGCTCAGCATAATTGAAGTTATTTTAATTCAGTCACTGGCATATGCATTGGTTAATGGCATAATTTTTTAGAGAATTTTTGCAATGATAGAAAGAAGAACAGTAAAAGAGGAGAGGGGGTGGAGAAGAACAGCACACATGGGAAACAAGCTCCAGGGCATTGTCTCTTCCCTGCCTAGGCACTTCATCATGATTTCTTGAGATTGTGCAGAGAGATAGCATCCCTCAGCCTGACAAGTCCTAAATTATTACAGTTTTGCATTATTTATTTTTCTTTCCATGTGCCCAAATCATGACACAGGTGTGAGGAAGAGCAACTTAGTGTATGTCTATATACACAAAAACAGTATTAATATGATTTCTTGTAGTTACATCAGAATAGTAGTGGAGTTACAGAAAAATCAAAGTCCCTTCACCCATATTCACTAGGCCAAAAGTCCTAAATCCATAACCCACTGAAAGGAGAGAGTAGAAAGTGTTGGCTGAAGGAAGCTTGTGCCAAGACCAGGAACAAAGTCTAGATTGCTGGAGGCTCATTCAGATGCTTTGAAGGTAACACTATTGAAGAGAAAGAATAAAGTCAAATAGGAAAGAAGGGCTAATTGTGATGCTGTGTGAACTCAAAGAACTTAAGTGAAGGTCACAGAGCTCAATATTTGAAAAAATTGAAGAGTCCAAGAATTGAGAGTCCAAGGATTCAGTCTTTAGACTTACCCTTTTTCTGGGACCTGGTTAGTCAGGTATTTGTTGCTCATACATTAAATGCTAACCAGCACTTCTAGGCTAAGAAGAATTCTAGTTCTAATTCAGTACCTGAACCCAGCACCTGTGTGTTTAATTTTCATCTTGGAAAAGAGAGACTATGTCATACTGGAAAGTTGCACACTTCCTGCACTTAAAATGGAAATGATAGTATTTCTCTGTGTCACTAAGGTACTGAAAATGTATACATTTCCGAGACACAAAATTGCTAATATAACTGGGACACACTCTCCAGTGACAACTTACAAATTTTAAGTTCTATACACATTGTATAAAAGAGTAGTTCAGACACCAGAGCACAAAAAATCAACAAACTTGGGAATATAATGAAAAACAGCCAACACATGCATGCACCTTCCTTGTCCTCCTCACACTTCCCAAGGTCTCTGTAACATACTATGCAAACACACTCTTTGACTGTCAGCTGTTCACACAGAGAAAGCCTGTTGTAGTATTTAAAGTTAAAAGAATACTATGTGATTGAGTAAAATTTCAAATCTCATAAGAACTCGTTCAAAACTCATTTCTCTACTGGTATGTGAAAGAATGAACCTCTTTAAAAGTCAGTAAGATGTGATCTTGTATATCCAAAATAATTTAAATATATTATTACACTTACCTGAATTTGTCAGATTATTAGGAATATCTGGTATTGCAGATTACTGCCTATTGAGGGGGTCCATTGCTGAAGTTTCTGAAATAAAGATGAGATACAACACATTTCCTAAACATACAGGCTCTTTGTATATCTAGAAATATACTCTGGTCTCTTATCTCAGAGGAAGGAAAAAAATTAAAAAGTTTGAAAGGCAGTGCTGCTTTTCATTTAATTAAGATATCAATTTTTTAGAAATGAAACTGCTGCTACTTTCTGATAAAAGGCTTAAATAGCAAACATGATGGAAGAAGCTAATGAAAACATATGTCATTATCTTTACTTCCTTCTAAACTTCATAGGTCAAACAGAACAAAGTTTATCTGCTGCTTAAATGCAGATCATGTCTGTTAAAGGTGGTTGTGGTCTCTACTGCCACTGACCAGAATGTGGTTTTATTCTAGAATTTGTAACATCAGTCTAGTTTTCACACCAGTCTCTTCTATTAATTCTCTATACAGCATTTTCCAAAAATTCCTTTGCAGCCCTATTTCTCTTTTAGCAAATAGCCAGACCAAAATAGAAAATTATTACACCAGTTGAAATGAAATCAAAATGTCATGTCTCACCCAAAGTTGAGAAAATTGTATTGCTCTTCATTTGCAGTTAGAAACTAATTCCACAAACAATGGCCAATTAATTGCTTTCTATAATACTGCTGTGAAGCAGTGAAGATTGAAACAGAGGAACTGAAATTCAAAGCCTTGATGTCAGGGCAGAAATCTGTTAAGACATTCCTAGTTACCCCTCACTTTTACCTCCTGACCTTAAAGTAGTGTCTGAAACAAGAGATGATCTGATTTCATCATCCACATCATTTTGGGTTTATTTTTGCTGTTAAGTGGACTGTATCCATAATTCTCAGAAGTAAGAGGCAAAGCTATGTGAATTCATGATCCCGCCTCTTTTTCTTTTTTTTTTTAATTTGCATTTAGTGTCTAAAGAATCCACATGCAAAGCCCAGAGAGCTAACCACACAACAGTCAAAAGCTAAGCAATGCAGCTCCCTGTGTACTATTATACTATGTTCATAAGTCCTCATGTATACAGATACCTTTTACTGTATACATTGAATAAAGCCTTGTACACAGCAGAAGCAAAATCACACAAAAGTCCTTTAAACAACAACAAAAAACCCAACCCAAACCAAACAGAACCACTAAATTTGCCAATGCTAAATTTGGAGGAGTTGTTGACTCACTAGAAGGCAGAGAGGCTCTGCAGAGAGACCTGGATAAATTAGAGGGCTGGGCAATCATCAACTGTATGAATTTTGACAAGGAAAAATGGCAGATTCTGCACCTGGGACAGGGCAACCCTGGATGTACAGACAGACTGGGGCATGAGAGGCTGGAAAGCAGTGCCAGGGAAAGGGACCTGGGGGTCCTGGTTGATGGAAAGCTGAGTATGAGCCAGCAGTGCCCTGGCAGCCAGGAGGGGCAGCTCTGTCCTGGGGTACATTGGGCACAGCATCACAGCCAGGCAAGGGAGGGATTGTCCTCTCTGCTCTGGGCTGGGGCAGCCTCACCTCGAGTGCTGGGGGCAATATTGGGCAACACGATGATGTCAAGAGATTTGAGAGCATCCAAAGGAGGGCAATGAAGATGGTGAAGAGCCTTGAGAGGAAGCTGTGTGAGGAAAGGACACTGAGGAGAGACCTCACTGCAGTTACAATTTCCTCAAGAGGGGAGGAGGAGGGGCAGGCACTCATCTCTTCTCTCTGACCAGTGACAGAACTCAAGAGAATGGCATGAGACTGAATTGGGGAGGTTTGAGTTGGATATTAGGAAAAGGTTCTATACTCAGAGGGTGGTTGGGCACTGGAACAGGCTCCCCAAGGAGGTGGTCACAGCACCAAGCCTGTCAGAGCTCAAGAAGCATTTGGACAATGCTCTCAGGCACATGGGGTGGTACTTGGGGCTGTTCTGTGCAGGGCCAGGAGTTTGACTTGATGATCCTTGTGGGTCCCTTCCAACTCAGCATATTCTATGAATTTTTGATTTTAAGAGTCAGTATTGTACTTGGGCTCATTCAGAAAGGACATTCAGAATTTTAGCAGAGAAGCAGGTGACAAAATGGTGAAAGAAATGCCCAGACAAGACAGGTAAAGGTAACACCATGAGAATAAAATAAGGTGCAAAGAGATAATTTGCGTAGCTGGTCTTTCAGCTCAGTGGCTCTCTTCCTGAATAACAACTATAGCTGTCCTTCTCTCTGTAGATGAGTTAAACCAAGAAGTGCCCTGAGGGTGAAGACAAGAATCTTGATTTCTAGGAAGCTGTGAAAAAAAGAACACAAGTGGTGACATGGTCCAAAAACAACCAGAATTATATAAATAGCAACATTCTGACCCTTGTGCAAGGATGGGCTTGTGAGTACAGTGACAAAGAGAAGAAAGATGGCCAGTTAATATGATCCACCTGAATGACTAGTTTTAATGGTGTCGCCAAAACCTTAAAAGCCTCCAGCACAAAAATAAATAAGGACATGCTGGACTGCAGGTACTCAGAAATTACTTTTACCATAAAGCTGTCAATGTTTTGCCAAAGAAGTTGCTCATTGTAATGATTGCCACCTTGGCTCAAGTAAAATGACCTCAGCAGTGTGACAGCAGCTGTACACCCAGCAGAGAAGAATGATTTGCAGTGAAATACAGGCAGGATACACTGGCAGCCCTCAAGGGGCTGATTATAATCCAGAGTGTGCAGTTCTGCAGTGTAAGCAGTACAGGACAGACCCTTTCAGTCTGTTCTTGCTGTCGTGCACTCTCAAATCTCCTGGGGCTCCCTGGCAACACTGTCTATGTTTGTTCTCCATATAGGTGGCCCTTATACACGTAGCTCCATGGAATATTCCCAGCAGTAATGACTACTTTCCCAAGAAGGGTGTGTGGAATCTCATGTGAGCCTGACTTCAGCTGAATTATTCGTGCATCGAAAGTTAAACACTCGCAGCAGAATCGTGTTCCCAAGTACCGAGCCCAGCTGAGTATCACAGTGCAGAGAAAAGGGCTCTGTTTGCAGCTCTCCTACTTCTGCAGTAGGAGGATAGGATACACACTTCATTACAAGCACCAGGGTCCCCTTCTTCATTTGGCCAAAATAAAAATTCTTCTATCCACTCTATTGTGGAAGGAAACTACTCTTTCATTTATACCTGCAGGAAGCTGAAAACCTTTGACGTTTTTTCCTCAAAGATGTGATTTTCACAGAAGGTACTACTGACTCTTCTCAAAAAAAAGGTCAATCTAGATTTTCTCTCAATGACACAACATCACCTCAAAATTACTTCTTAAAAACATTTAAATGCATGCTTTTTCAGGCCCATGTTTAGCAGAAAATAAATAAATATTTAAATATTTGCTTTAGAATCAAAATTACCAAAGGATAATTGATTCTTGCTTATTAAAAAAGGAAGAATGTTAGAGCAAGAAACAAAACAAAAATCCCTGCATTTTCAGGTATTAAAAAACCCCAGACTTGTATATACATGGGGAAAAAAACCTAATTACACAGCCACAGCTAATCTCACCAAAGTGCCCATCCTCTCATTAACTTGTGAGGGAATTACATAATCTGGCAACCCAGAAACTATTTACGAACTTCTGCATTGCTCTGCTCTCTTTCGAGTGCAAAGGAGGAGCAACCTTAAAGCTCAAAACTGAAACAAATGCATAAGGAAATATTTCTGCTTCACTGTATCAGCCCTTTCATCTTGTCATTGCAGGTGGATGCAGAAAGGTGGTAGGAGCAATGAAAAAAACCCCTTTCTTGGCAAGATACAGCAGTGCCAGATCCAAGGACAGCTCAGAATAAACTCAGCTCTATTTCTAGCCTGCAAAGCAGGTCCCAATCTCAGAGTATGTGCTCCTGTGCCTTGCATGTTCATTTATCACACAGGGGTAATGTATTCACAGTGCCAATATTGCTGTTCCCTATTTCACTGTTTCTAAGCCCACTTCCTGTCATCTCCATTTTTCACACTCAGATTGACTTCCAAGGTGCACTCCAGCTCTGCTGCTCTGCCTGGAACCTTCACCCACCTGAAGAGCCACAGCTCACCATCCTTCTTCTAAGGGGAGGTAATTTTGTGGACATACCTGAGAGTTGCCTCTCTCTTGCTGATTTATTCACAGCCCTCTTTACAGCACCAAAAAATATCTGACAAAGTTCAACTATTTCCTATTTTTGCACTTGCTCATTCATTTTCCCTTATGCCAAAACCAATGTTATGGATAGACATAAATTTTGCTTATAGTTCTGTTGGCTCTCTCCAAGTGTGTAGTCACTTCTCCAGAGTTAATAATTTCCTTCACAAAGTCATTGGATAATACTGGATTTTATTCTCACCACAGTAAAATCTTATTAAAAACCTGATTATTCTATTTTCAGTGTTGACATATGCAGAAATAGGAGCAGTTGCATTTAAAATGGATGACCAAGGAAAAAAATAAGAAAACTTTTTTGATTAATTTTGCTGTTCTTGGCAAAACCCACTACTGTCCCCAGATTCATGGTTTAAGTTATATTTTCTTTTAAAATACTTGAAAATTCATATTTTCTTTTTTTCCCCTTCACATTTATTTTAAGCCATAATACACTAAAGTACCACCAGGTTCTATAAAAAACATAAATAAATCCTCAAAAATAAATCCTCAAAGATACCTCTGATGCTCAGTCATGAGGGAATTGGGGTGAAAAGAGAGCACTAACAGTTTATAGGATGCTGGAGATTTAACTCTTTCATTGGAATTAGGCAGATTGTCCTGCACAATGGGCTATACCTTCTCTGCAACTGCATTTCATCTTCACTAGAAATTCTATTCTGGATCTACAACATTTTCCTAACAAAATTATTGCAGAATGTAGCATAAGTCTGGAAAAGGTTTTGATTACAACAAACTAATTTGTGAAGTAATTTCTTCATCAGGGAGCAAAACATCTCCATTTGTTACCTGTTCAAAAATAGATGTGAATTCTAGATAATACATCAGAGTGAAATACATTGAAACATTAATATTTCTCCTTAACTATTCCACATACAAAAAATTACAACACAAAGGAGATACATCATAACCCACATCTTCATCATTTTGCCATGCCAATGGGCTGTGCTGACAGACTTGACTTTAATCCAACTCATTTAAATCTCTGGGCCCGTTAATTCTTATTTCATCATGAGACAAAGTTCACCATTCAGCCTTTTTTTATAAAAGTACAAGATACTTTGGGAACCAGAGGAAATTAGTGAGGTGGCAGGAAAGGTACATGGTACACAAGTATTTCAGAAAGCTCTCAGAAGAAGAGAATTCCCTTCTGGTTTGTAAGATAAGAGCACAGACCAACTACTGAAGTGCTCCAGGCCCTTCTGAAGCTCCACATAGCTGCAAGGTAGATAATCTACTCTGGGTTAACTGTATGCAGGTGTTCCCTATCACACAGGAAAAGCTCAGCCAGAATGATGTGGAGCTTTACACACCCACCTCAGCTGCTGTGGTACAGTGCAGGCACAAAAACAACTAAATATCAGAAAGATCTATGATACCTCCTGCATTGCCAGATGATACAAGACACTGCTCAATAATCATCAATAATCATCAATAACCTCTAATCATCTGGAAGACAAGTACAGGTTCATGCCAAAAAGACAAGGGCTGAACTGACCCCAGAGCTCTCCTCCCACTCTGGTTTTGTAGGTACACAGCTGAGCAAGGATGACATGGTCATCAGACCCATGATATCTTCTCAGGGATTGTTATCACCTGTTCTCATTGAATAACAATGCTTCATTTGGCAAATAGAATTTCAGTAAATAAAAAAATTCTTGTCCCTCTGCTATTATTTCTTAACCTTTTACCTCACTGTTTATGGAAAGCCCACAATGATTACTTATTTTTCTTCAAGTCCTTCCCTCAAGCCATTCTCTAACCTTCCTAAAGGCTATCCCACCTAAGGCTTGCCAACATTTTCTGGCATCTCAAAACAACTCCACACTGCCTTTTCCTAGAAAGTCTTGGCAAATTTCCATGTTCTACCCAACAGGCAAACACAAGCTCCTATCAGTAATGTCATATTATGTCTCTTTTTGTAGGACATGCTGCTATCCCTGATCTCCAGCTTGTGGTTTTTTTGCCTACTTTTCAGTTAAAGTGTGTTGTTTTGGATCTTGGACAGTTTCAAACTCACAGCTGATATTTAGCAAGATAGAAATAACAGTCTGCATTTTTATTGTATAATTATGGGAAGAATGCACACAAAAGGTCACAGTCTATTGCCCTGCATCTTAGCTCAAGCCTTCAGCTGCCATAGGTTTGTAGAAGCCAGAATCAGCCTCACCCAAGGACAGCCTCTCTTATGAGGTCCAGTGGTTCACACTGAGTTCCAGACAGGACTCCATTCTGGAGCAGAGAAGTGCCTTTCTCTGAGTATTTCAGCACTTCCTCTTCTGTCTGGAACTTCTAAAACATCATAAAGAAGGAATGTAGCAGTGGCTGTGAAAGCTTGACTGAAGCTTTTTACCTAAAAATTACTTGCTGTGTCAATGCTAGCTACATTTGCTGCTTTTCTTACAGCTCAGAGTATTTGAAGATGTGGCTACATGACACCTCAAGAACTGGAAACAAATTCTTATTTTAAATCTTTGGGGAGAAAAAAGGGTCAGAAAACATTCCCCAAACCTAAGTTTGTGAAAATTTCCCTTGCTATTTTTTATTACTATTTTGTATATAACATGTAAATAACATGTCCTTAAGTCATGCCAGGAGAGATTCAGATTAAATATTAAATAAAATAAATTGCCCAGGGAAATGATGGAAGTGTTCAAGAGGTGTCTGGATGTGACACTTGGGGATGTGGTTTAGGGGTGATTATGATTCTAAATTGATGGTTGGACTAGATGATCACAGGGGTCTCATCCAACCTTAAAGTTTCTGTGATTCTCTGTGATTCTGTTTTATGCACCAAGGCTGGGTGTTCTGAGGCAGCAGGGATATACTTCCTAGACAATCAGTGAGAATTTGAAACACACTCTGATGTACAGGAGGCCTCCCTAGTGCCATGGCCCATGTAAACCAAGAATGCACTTTGGCATTAGAATGGAAATTATCTACATAACTATTAAGACATTTACAACAACCAACCACGTGTGTGTGCCTACATGCTTATCTGGGCATTCTTATTTTCCACAAGACAGGTGCTCACAACTAGATAATGGGTACATAATTTATCTTTTTAGTGGAGAAATATTATTGTTGCATTAGGAAATCCCAGAATGTCAGGAAAATATGATGTAGAAATATCTGTACATTGGCCCCATACTGATTGTTTTTGCAACCATATTTGGCCACTGTTAGAGGCATGACACTAAGCTGGCTGGACCTTTGATTTTCAAATATTTTCATTAGTTCACTGCAAAAATTGTCATATGGTGAGCACTGAGACACATCCAGCCTTTACAGGAGATGCTCTTGGGATGATCAGAGCAACAGTATCACTGCTTGTACATGGATACACCAGAACAGAAAAATACCAGAAGAACTTGGATCTACTTAATTCAAATTATTCTTTTAATTGAATAATGCTGTCATTGAGTAGCTATACACTGTAATATGCAAGAGAGTGTATTATTTCCTCTTTTCTTCTCCAGCTGGGCAATATGGAACAGAGTATTTACCCCAGATTTTGAGAATGATTACAGTGTGTTAGATTTTGATTTTATGAGAACAGTAAGAGGAAAATAAATGAGGTTTTACATGAAGAGGACTATCAGTTATTTCCAGTTCCTTAGGGCATTCACAATTTATTTCAGAGGGCAGAGAAAGAGCTTTTTTGCTTAGTACATTTGAAAATTATTAATTTTCCTAAGGAATCTGGACCTAATTTGAGACAGTAATTACTGTGGTCATTTCTGTTTGTATAAGTGAGAATGATAAGACCATCTCACATGTTGGATTCTGGTGTGCAGCACGTTATAGGGTATTTCAAAAGCAGTATTAAGCTTAGCTCTATAAGCTTTCTTTGAAGAATATTTGCAGGGATGAACAAATAACACAAAAAAGGCTTCTGATAATGGAACTTGTGGCAAATAGTATAGGGATAAAGCTGCAGGAAATACTCATTTCTCCCTCCTGCTACATATTCCTCTAGCTGAAGCTCAAGAGAGGTGCAGATGCAATCTGCTGACCAGCTGACATTCCCATACCAAGTTTATTTTAAAAGGTATTATAAAACTGAAAACTCTTTCCTCCTCTTTTCCACAAGGAGGAGAGAATTTACACACTTCATCTCATCACAATGTCCAGGTGACCATAAAAATACATATTTCTTTCTGTAGGCATTTAGACTTCAGGGCATTTCCCAGTGTAATTTTATGCTAGTCTCAGAGTCAAGCATACATATTTTGTGGTACCTTTATAATGACTAACAAATGTCAAAGAGAAAAGATGTACCTGTTGGCTCTCATGAGGATGACCTTCCATAAATTACTAAATTACTGTCTACTTCCATAAATTACTAAATGTGACTAATCCAATATTTGTAAGGACTCTATCACTTTGATTATATATGATTTTCCTTGGAACACACAAAGATATGGCATTTATTACTTATATTTATACAGACTTAAAAATTATCTCCATGACTATTTTAATGAGTCAGCTGCCAAATAGTTTGCTGTGATGTAATTATGTTCAATTCTAGTTTAGCATTTACTTCTGTATACATTTCTATCAAGGCAGTGATTCATTACTAACAGATTAAGTAGTGAGATAATATTTGTAAATTTTATCATACAGTAGGGACAGAATAAAAGAGAGAAAAATGCATTAAGGGTGCAGAATTCTGACCTGATTAATATTAAACTTCAGACTGGACCTGAAGGTCAAATGTGTGCTGGAATTAAGCTCTGAACAGAAAGAGAATATCTTACCTAAGTAAATCAAAAATCTCACAGGTTGTCTTAGGAAAGTTTCAGCTCATAATTGCAAAACCTCACAAAATCCTAATATTTCCACTTTCCTGACCTAACACACCTCTAGTTCATATAAACCAACATCACACTACAGAATTTAGAATCACATCCATGTATGCTATTCTTGAAAACTGTATCTTTTAAAGTTTTTTTACTCAATAAGAAAAAAACATGAAAGCAGGATAGACCTGAAGTGGTTAAATAGAATTGAAATGCCATTCTGCCCTGTTTTTCTGCCTTGGAAATGCCCTCTTCCAAATTCTGTTTGAGCACCCTGCCCTTAACAAAGTCCCGGAAATACAGAACGGAGGTTATAAGAACATCCTCATTTGCATCCCAGAACAGGCATTAGCAGCTGCCATCACTCTTCCACTTTCAACTGAAAACATTGGCTTTTTCCTTGCCTCTCCCTCTGGAATATTTTAATTCCATAGCTATGTTATTTAACTTGGTAAAGCATTTGTTTGGGGAAGTACGTGGAATGAAAGGCATTACAGAAGTTAACATTCTATCCTATTGCCTCATACTTCTCTGAATAGATAATATCGTTGACACAAATGGCTGGACAAAAAAAAAAAAGTCATGAGAACTGAAGATGTGTGGGCACTGAAATATTTCAAGAATTGAATAATGCCTTCCTTTCTCTGTTTAGTCTGACAGACAACAATGTGTCTTGAACATTTTGGGACTGAATGATGGAGAAGATGAAAAAGACATTTGAGAAATGCCTTTCTTATTTCAAATTCTTCACTTTGCCTTTCAAGAGTGTGTCCAAATTGGGCATAATGTTTCTTTTACTAAGGGCAATCCATAAGCCACGTAAATAGTCCTAGTTAGAATCCAGTTCCATCCTTCCTGCCCTGCAAATAATGACTGCAAGTTTAAACTGGTCTTTGCTTCTGCAGAAAATGATATTTTATTGTAACTTCTAATTGTGAATTACAATTATATTTGTAATTGGAGAAGTCTGTGGTTTTTCTTAGCATGAGGAAATCTCTAGCATTTCTAGTAGCCAAAAACCTTCAGGCTTCTAGGAAATGTCCAGATTCCTTTAACAATGCAAGCTAGGGCCAGAATACAAAACTCCTCCTTGAATGAAGACAGTAAGATCCTGCTCTCAACAGAGAAGAGTTTGCCAGTGTGATTTTCTCAAAGCTGAACTCTTAATTTTGTAGAAGCACACGGAATAAGAAGATAAAAAATTTATTTATATTTGTTTGTTGCGAGCCTGGTCTTCTCCAGTGCAGACCGTGTTATTCTTACTGTGGGCAGTGGGAGTACATGGTCCCCCCAGTGCCTGGGAGCTCAGCAGCTGCCTGCAGCACCTCATGCACCAGCTTTCCTCCACCTGCAAAGTGAGCCAAGAGCAGAAGGTGTGGGTCTTTTCCTCCCTCACTGAAGACACACAGAGAAGCAGCCAAAATGACACACAAAAAAGGACATTTTACCAGCTGAAAGTACACCAACAATGGCTGGAGATCAATCATTGGTGTATGTACTAGATTAGGATCTCTATCCTATGCAACCAAGTAGCAACCTACTTTATAGCTTCTTTACATTACATTATACATCTTTTAGCATGTTCTATCTAAAGATAACACACTACACTCTAACAGTGATTTGTCTAATCATGTGTGCAAACCTAAAAAGATTGAAGGACTTTGAATTAGTTAAAATCTCATATTTTTCATATATTAATATTTACCCAAGTCATACTGAAATTGATATCTCTGGTTTCTCACAACCTCAAGATTACAAACAAATGTTTTTGGAATACACATTTTCTGTGCTGCCTCTAAAAGCATCTTCCCTGAGCTTGCAGATTCTGAATGAAAGTGATAGTTACAATGCCATCAGCTAGCCTAGACAGACCCAGATGGATGCTCTGAAATCTCTTAGTCCAGAAAACCTGCAGGGATGCCCCATGAGAAGGAATTTGGAAGTCAAGAGAAACCTGCTAGAGACAGTAGTCTTAAGGTCCTCTGGCTACCTGAACTCAAGGACTTTCAGACACATTATAGTAATTTTTTAGGAAAATTCCCTGTTGCACTGGCAAATTTAAGATTAAGAAATAGGAAATGCCTGGAAAAATTAGTGAATTTAAATCTCAGAACAAATCTATTTTGTCCTTGATAGGTCATGTATTATGCTGCAGAGAAGGCCTTGGCCGTCCTGGGGAACGAGCAAACAGTGTGCACTTGCAGCCCAGAAATCCAACCACATCCTGGGCTGTAACAAAGGAATCCTGACCAGCAGGGAGAAGAGGTGATTCTCTCTCTCTATTCCACTCTAATGAGACCCCACCTGCAGTGCTGCATCCAGCTCTGCATCCTCAGCACAGGAAAGATGTGGAGCAAGTCCAGGGGAGGGCCACAAAGATGAAGCATCTCTCTTGTGAGGATGGGCTGGAAGAGCTGGGTTTGGGAAGACCTTACTGCAGTCTGTCAGTAGTTAAAGGGGTTTATAAGAAAGAGGAGGACAGCTTTCTGGTAAGGCCTGTTGCAGTGGGGTTTTAAACTAAAAGATGGTAAATTCAGACTAGATATAAGAATTTTTTCTGAGAGTGGTGAAACCCTGAAGCAGACTGCCCAGAGAAATAGTGGATGCCCCATTCCTGCAATCAAGGTCAGGTTGGATGGGGCTCATTGCAGAGGCAGTTGGACCAGGCAACCTTTAAATATCCCTTCCAATCCCAGCTGTTCTATGATTCTATACTCTGAGCAGATCTTCCACATCAAAAATGCTACAGAAGCCAAAAATGCTACAAGTTATTTTAAGAATCCACCTTCAGTTTGGCTAAGACTAATTTCCTAACACCCTACAATATATCTCAAAGACGTAATTATTTCACAATACCTTTTTTTGTAAAAGTGGAAGCACTGTATTTGCAAGAGTTACATGGAAACACACATCACCTTGCTTGAGAGATGTCTGAAAAAACAGCTGTTTTTCCTTTGCAGTGCAGCATGAAACAGGGACTGAGTCAAGTTATAGAAATTTTCCTTTCTAATAAAATTGAGGTTAGACATGGAAAGTTATCCCATGAACAAATGAGAGCTTGAAGCTTAATAGAAGCATTTAAAAGAACTCAGGGAATTTGGCTATCCTATTCTTGAAGAAAAGTGACTAAAATAAAATAATACAGTTGTATTTTCTTATGACCCAATTTGTAATTGTTTTAAATTATTTAAAAATCCATGGGTAAATACTAAAGACATTTTTAAAAACTTTAGATAGTTACAATATTTTAGACACTATTGTTACTTGCTCCATGTCATCAGCTTTAAGTAGACTATACTTTGTTTTGATATGTCCATGTACATTTCTGTCACCTTAAAAGCAATGATTGCAATCTTTACCATTTCAGCAGCATTAATAGATTTTATAAGAAATACAATGCTTTTCTTTATGGAACAATTTGTCCCCCAGGAGGCAACTGTTTGCTTTAAGGCAGGGACTTATAAAACAAGAAATCTAACACTTTTTTTCCTGTCTGCTCCCCTAGCTTCACAGCAAGCCATGAAAGGACTGTGCCCTGGAACAGGGGAGACCCTACATGCAGCTTGTGCTGTAGTGGTGGCATAGGCCTGCCCAATAGATCCAAAAAACCTTCTCCAGACTGCCAGTGCTGTAAGTCTTGGCTCCACAGTAGGAGCCTGAGACCCCTTCCAGCAGGGTGGCAAAGCCCAGCCAGGCTGCAGACCTTGAGAGTGCAGCCCTGCCCTGGAAATGCTCCTGCAGCTTCCTAACCCAGAGCTGCAGATGCTGCCTGGCAGTGTTAAATCTGGCCAGGTTAAGAATCCAGGTCAGGCTCAAATTCTCTGAAAGTTTGTTAAAAATGAGACATTTTGGACAGCACATTCAAGACTCAACAAAAAGGCATTTTTAAAGTAAATTCTTTTACTGTGCAATTCACAACAAATACCAACTGTGAGTTAGCTCATTACATAAACAGCAAGGGATTGAATTTTGGCTACCTTCAGTAACTCAGTCTATTGCTCTTTCTAAGGAGAATATCAGTCTCCAGTGAGATGCCAATTAAGCATCTTGTTTCTCTTGATACCTATGTGAGTGTTACCAAATTGTCAGATTATTTTTTTACAGTCAATAAAAGATATTCTCACAAAAGCCTGTAACACAGAAAAATAATTATCCTCATTTTGAAGCCAATGTATAAAACACTGGCTGCAATGTACATGCTTGGTAAAGGGTATTTGTGGATGCACCAGAGCATTAATGTGATTTTTGAGTTCCTACTCCAATCTGCTTTCCTGACCTTAGAACTTCTGCTTTCTTTTTTTTTCCCCTTACTGCAACAGTACAGTCTCAATGTCTTTCAGCTGCATCTATTTAATTATGAGTCAGTGTCCCTAAAGAAGAACAAAGTGATTATACTGCAATGTGAATTTTCAGAATGCTTATCTGGTTATAGATATATGAATGAAAATAATGTTTGAGCATATAAATAGAAAATTAGAGCTTTCTTGTGGTTTCTTTGAAAGCCTGGAATGCATCTCAGAAGACAGAAACGGAAACAAAAAAAGGCTTTATTCCAGCTGATAAATGTTTGCTCTCTCAATTCTTAAGTCCATGGCAGAGAAGGCTTATGAAACAAGCCCACCAGCAATGGCTAAATACATTGATTTAACTTTTTTATTGAACAAAAGATTATTTTAAAAAATAATTCAAAACCTGTTTTTAAAGGTGTTTAATTAATCAGCACATAGATGAAAATAGGCAAGAATTATGTGTGTTAAATGCTGAATTATTCTCAGAATTCTCTATATTTATTTTTCTTCTTTTTTGCCAAAATATTACATTTTTTTCCTTACTAGCTGAATGTGGATTTTGAAATAGACTCCATTCCTACAGAGCTGCATTTAAGGGTCAGAAAAATATAAACTATGGCCTCAAACCATCTTCTTGCATCACACAGTGATTCCCCAAGAAGTGAAGAGCCACCTGGAGGGACTTTCCAGACCCTTTTCCTGTGATTATGGTTTCAATTATCCCATACACCACTAGCAGTACCTCCAAAACCTAGAAAAGTTTATTCTCATTCTTAGTTTGAGATAAGCGATATATAGGGAACATCCAGAAAAGATAAAAAGCCAAAGTATTGAGGTGGATCTGACATTCCTTTGTGGGTATTTGCACTTTAGTAACTTCAGTAAAAGTTTAATTCCCGATTCTATTCACCCAAAGCCTTTTGGGGAGACAAGGACATCGTTGGCACATGTAGGGTGGGAGTGTTTATGGAGCTCCCTCTCATCCCATCCCTCCTCAGTGACCCTCATCACTCCACTTGCCTGTGATGCAGATAGGACATTTAGAAGCAGAACCTTTTGTTCTAGGAGAGGGAGGGCTACAGTAAATCCTAATCCTTTGTTTTTGGCATCACAAGAGTATCCACAGCAACTAAATGTGATGTGATACAGAAAGGAATGTGACTCCAAGTGCCAGCAGCTGGTGAATGCCTGAGGTGCAAAAATCATGTTGTCATGTGGATACCCCCAGCAATGCCATATGCATGAAGCAAATGAAATATACACATCTGAAATATGCACTGAAAAAGGTTGGGTTTTGGCAAGTGTTATTTCTGCCTCAGACTTCAGCCTTTAGTCACCACAACAAAATATTTTGAGAGAGCCAGAGATGGCAGCTAAGACCTCAAGGCAGCTCTATCGGTCACTGGATGGTTATTTATTTAAAATACTAT